>NC_090931.1:1066062970-1068531720 GCF_040938575.1 Ambystoma mexicanum | reverse complement strand
CTTCCCCAAGATTCAAGCAACAAAGTTCGAAAAAGCCAAGGGGTCTTGAGGCTTTGTTCTCGAGACAACACCTGCAGTTCCTTAAATCTAAGGGTTCTCTTCCCCAGGACTTTACCTGTGCCAAGTTTATTTCAGTCTTTAGAGTATATATATTTATATTTAGTCTTTTCAAAAGTCTAACAACTCAAGGTCAACCTGACCCTCCCCCTGGTTTGACTCACCGGTTCACTCACAAAGCTTCTCCTTGGTTTGGTTTACAATGTCTTTCATTTTTCTTCATTCAGAGCTCACTGGTCTAGGTGCAGTTGTCAGACCACAGGGTCCACCCATCACAGATCGCGCAACCAGGATCCCTAGATTCGGAGGCCACACAGGTTCTTCAGCTCCTCCCCCTGTGTAACAATTCACCTTCACTTAATTCGTCTTTGTTGGCCGATTGGCATTATGTGCAATTTTACACTTCTTTGGCTTCTCCTTGTCCCCCTCTTGGGTCTGTCATCACGTGTCACACACCTCTTGCCAGTCTTTGGCCTTTCTGTATTTCATTCACACATAGAAATTCATTTGTGGGGGGGAGGGAGGAGTTGTTCATACCCCACCTTTCTATGGCATTCTTTCACAGTTGCACCCTTTTCCGTAGTTTGTTTTCACATGGGCACTTCGGCTGCCCTTCAATATTTGCTTTGCCAACAATGTTTTATTGCATTCCGTATTCAATACGTCTAATTTCAAGGTCTCATTCAGTTCGGTATTCAATATGCATCTGTTATACTTAATTTCACATTTCCTTTCAGTTCAGTATTTATGATGCATACATTATGCTTAATTTTTAGTTTCCATTCAGTGCGGTATTTACGATGCATTCGTAATGCTTAATTTCAAGTTTACATTCAGTTCGGGATTTAAGATGTATTTGTTATGCTCAATTTCAGATTTCTGTTCAATTCGGTATTCAATATACATTTGCTGAACTTGCTTTCAAGGACCGTTACTTAGGTACGGTCTGCTAAGAGCGTCCCAGTCCCCAGGTGCTCTCCCTGACACCGACGGGCTCTCTGCGTCTCCTTCCGACAGCCCCCACAGCTTCCTCTTTGCTTGCGAGGCCAGACGGTCATCTGTTGTGGCATTCTCTCTCCCTGGTTCGCCCACTGCTTATGCTACTCGCGCTTTGTCCTGCAGGCTTTCACACCTGTGCCAACGGCACGGCCCACTTGTCTCGGGCCCCACAAGTTCCCTGGGCTATCTGCCAGCATCCTAGATACTTCGGCGGTCTCATTGTGGTTGCCTCCCCACAAAAAGGGTCCTCTGCTTGTCTCTCCCACACAGCCCTCCCTGTTACTCTTCCCATACTGTTCTCTGACCCTCATTTTATACACCTGCAACAGGTTGCAGGTGTGGATCCTTACTTAGGTTTGACGGACTATGATTAAGGGGACATACCTGACTCTCACCACGCTCTGCAGGCATCTTGTTGGTCCCAGTACCAGAGTGGTAAAAAGAAGATGTAGCGTTTATTACTCTGTCTCCTCTTCCTCGTCCCAATACTTTCAAATGTTAAATGGGATTCATTGACTTTTCTCATGCTTTTGATTTTGTTAATAGGGAAAAACTGTGGCATAAACTATCGTTTTGGGATCTTCCGAAAGGCATATCAAAAACCTTGATGTACCTTCACACAGACATCTTTACCCAAATACTGTGTCTGTTTAACATCTACATATCCGATTTGGGCACTGCTTTGGAGGAGCATTACCTCAGGCCGTCTGTTTCGGAGATTTGTGACTAAAATGGTTGGCTCAACTGGCAAAATCGTGAATGATGTTGTAAGCCCATGAACATCGAATTTGGACAAGGGCCCGGCAACTAAATGCACCCCACTTTGATAGTTATGTTTATATTGCATGCTCTTTTAGTTATACTTGAGATCATGAACAATTGATTGTTTATTATTCATGCCCGTTTGTGAAGTCTTATTCGCGGTGGAATCGGGAGTGCCAGCCTTCCCCCACGTGATCCCCTTCACTTGGCGGAGGTTCTGTCCCGTTGGTTCCCAGCACTCAGTGTGGCCTAGACATTAGGGTCACACGAGGTACGCACTAGCACTTTATCTTTCTGCACTTTATTTCAATCATGAAAGCCTGATTTGAATTATGGGCTACATTTGTCAATTTAATGTTTTTATCTACTTGACATTAATAAAATGTGTTATATAGAATATATGTCTCTAATTCTGTTCTCATTTTGCCTTCCTCCAGCTGTTCATTTGAAGTCTGTTCTATATAAATTTAACCTGTTGTGGAGTTCCGCTTGACAAATTTTTCTTCTGAATTATGAGCTGGTCTTCCCCCTTGTCAGCGATGAAGGGGACACCCATCGCTTTTGTTCTTCGCTCATGCTATGGACATCCTCATTTTCGATCATACACAGATTGTTATGAAGAAGATGTTATCAGTACTACATAATTATGCTTTTGAGAATGTTTTAATGATTTCGTTTTTTTTCTAGCTGCTATTTTTGGTGTGGTTTTTATGAACATATGTTTTACTGTGTTTTCATTGGTATACATTATTGTACTTTGTACTATTTTTATGGATCGTTTTTTATGCACATCTGAAATAAACATGATGATGATTTACAGGTTAATAAAGAAAAAAACAAAGTTATGAGGTTTTCTACAGCCAAGGTCAATGTGGGACATAGTTGGTCTTTTGAGAAAATGGTTCTTGCAACTACTGACCATTACATGTATTTAGGTCCACGGATTCGAAGTAGGGAGGGTCATGTGGAGCAGGCTCAGCTCCCTAGCTTCACAAAGGGTGGCTCCAATCTGGAGCGAAGGGACAAATTGACAAGATTCATCACAAAATACAGAAGGTATACATTGCTCCCTCTGATCAAGTACTACAAAATGAAAGTGGTGCCCAAAGTCATCTCTGATTTGGAAACAATGTGAACACTGGAGTAGGAAAGTACAAATCCTATAGACGCAAGACTGTTGCATAAAGTGCTGCGTCTGCCTAATTGCATTCCATTGCTGGTGGTGCGCTTTGAGCTGGATTTGTTGTCTTTGCATTTTAGAGTGGCCAAGAACGCACTTTCTTTTCGAAGGAAGAACATATCTCCTCTGTCGGATACTCTATTTTGTAATCTACAGAAAATAGGTGGGAATTTCTTAAAAACTGGGCTTCTACTTGCAATAAAATGCTACAGGAGTTAAATTGTACCCAAATCCAATTGATTGACTCGCCTACCCTTGTAAAACAGCGGCTCTGGGAGTTCGACTGGGTTAAAACCTGCTCTGCCCTAAATAAACAAGTTATATCAGGATATTTATGGTGAGCATACAAAGAGGTAGTTTGCCTGCTTATCTAACTAAATTCCCAAGTGTAACACTACGATCACTGTACACGAGTTTCCGTTTCAATTTACGATTAATAAGGGAAGCTCAAAATATTTGTGCCAAATAAGTGTCCGTATTGATGGTTCTGCAGGAAAGGCTCTATTGATGAAACTCTGAAGCTCTTATTAACTACTTGTCCCATTGTAGGTGGCATTCATAGTTATTATCTAGGGAAATACTAACCAGACAGGTTTGGTACTGAATCTGACAGCCTATGGTATTGTTGTTTTTCTGGATTCTCTGTAGCACTGAGATTTTTAGTCCTTATTGAATGATAAAATATCAATCAAATCTGCCAGACTGATGGATTTAAATCTAAACCATATTTAGTAAAATTATATATATACTCTCTCTATTCTCATTACTTGTTTATTTCTACATTGTAATATCCAATAGTATATTACTATGCAACTTTTCCTCTTAGATATTCGACGAAAGATGAATTGGATGTTTTTTTTTATTCCAATGTATTGCATATTCTACATCTGTATCCATTGTGAAAGAGTAATTTGAATGTTTTATGGAAAGCTGCATCTTGTATTTATAATTATCTTATGTATTTGAGTGTTGGCTACTTCCTGTATAAGTAATTCAAAACCACATCACAATAAAACATTACCCCTTTAAAAGAAGATTTACTATATAGACTCTCCTGTGTGAAGGCATCATGAAGCAAGACACAGACAACAGATTCAAGCTTCAAACAAAAATGCCTTTTATCAACTTAAATGTCAGGATAGTGTGAGGCCTAACTTGCCCTATGCAAAGGTGGGATTTCCCTACCTAAAGAAACTAAAGATAGTCCGAGTCAGTAAGTTCAACTTAAAAGTCTGTCTGTGTCCAAAACATATACTTTCCCTCACAAGTAAAGCTAAACAATGAGTAGGGAATGTCAGCAACAAAATAAATAGTGTTCCAAATTAAGTTCTGAGCTTCTTCCAGCTCTTGGCTTACTTTCCATCTCCCCTTTCGCAAGTTCAAAGCAATTCCAAAAGTAATCAGGGTTCCTTCCCCAAGAGGACAACACAGTTCTGAAAAGGCCTTGCAATTCCCTTCCCTAAAGCAACAACACAGTTCCAAAAGTCTTAGGGTTCTCTTCCCCAAGTTCAAAGCAGTTTCCAAGATGATCTCGGGGTTCCCTTCCTCAGGAGGATAATACAACTCCAAAAAGCCTCAGGGATCCTTTCCCCAAGGCAACAACACAGTTCCAAAAAGGCCTCAGGGTTCCCTTCCCCAATATGACAACACAGTTCACAATGTCTCGGGTTTTCCTTCCCTAAGATGTTAGCTCTTCCAGCTTGCCAACTCAGAACCAGCTCAAGTCTCAATTCTCAAAACCAGTTCCAGGTCGACTTCACAATCCTTCAGGTTCACTTTATACAGATTGCTGAAGTGAAAGGGAAAGATAGCAATCTAATTTACAAGTGGAGCTTCTTTATCTTTACTTTCCTGGGTTTTTCCAGACAGAGTATCCTTGGTCTAGGCACAGTTGTTGGACCACACGGTTTACCCATTACAGGTCATGCAACAGATAACCTTGGGTTTTCTTGCCCATAGAGGTTTCTCTCTCACTGCATCTGTGCTTTGGTTTGCATTCACTTGGACTTCTCCTTCACAATCTTTTGGCTTTGCCACAGTGTGTTATTCCACAAAACTCACTCCATGCTGCTCACTCTCTCCCAGCACCTTGCTTTCATAATCTTCATAAGTGCTCATCACTGTACTTTTCACTTTATTCATAAAGATTCATTCTTTGTCTTTAAGTATTCATTACGTGTGTTTCACACATGCTTTTATTTCATTTGTAGACTTTTCAAAGCTTTCCTTTAGTTGGGTATTCAATAGTGCTTGCTTTATATTCAAATTCCTTTCAATGTAATTCAGCGACTGCTCGTGGTGCTCAAAACCCCTCACTTTGGGTTCACTGATGATTGCACATCCATTTCAGTTCATCCGGCATCACCATGTGCCCAGTCTAGCCCCAGGAGCAGCCTGGTAAGAGTGTTCCCTTTAATGTACTCGCCGGTCATCGGCAGCTCCTCCGGGCGTCCTCTCTCTTTCTCTCTTCTTTCTCCTGACTTTCGGAGGCTCTGTGCACACTTCTCTGGAGCTCTGCAAGCAACGCTCGCCTTCTGCGAATCTCGCTGCGAGTTCCCGGTAGCTCCGGCCCTCACTTGTTAGGACAGTTTTTCTGAAGTCCAACTAAGGGCTTAGTAAAACTATTCAACTGAGACCGTACAAGACTCCACTCTTAGTACCAAGTATCAAGCTGTACCACTTGAGTATATGGTAGCGTAGACAGAACAGCCAGGCTTATCTTAGGAGGGAGAGAGGGATGTAGAATCAGTACAAAGAAATTGTAGTATACATATGGTCCAAAGAAACACTGAAACGCTGTGTATTGTAAAAATATAGGGTTTATTATAATACAAATAGGCCCAGATTAATCTTGGGGGAAATTAGTGCTATCACAGATCATATAAAGAACACGTTACTTACCTGTAACTGTTGTTCTCCAGCATGGGTCTTGCATGGATTCACATGCTCATGAATATTCCCCGTCAGGCTGGGAATCCTCGGTAAAAGAAAAAAACAGTTTCACTTTCGTTTATAAACAGTCTTTCTCCCATAAACCAATCACTGATCTCTGGGTCATACTGCCTCCAGCCAATGACTGCCCTCTCCCTAAGCACCTCCTCTGGCAGCCATCTTCAGATTTGGTAGCACATAAAGTGGCAGTATGACCAAGAGGAGCTGCAGAGGGGCAGGAGGGAGGGATTGCATGTGAATCCATGCCAGACCCATGCTGGAGAACAAGAGTTACAGGTAAGTAACTTGTTCCTTCTCTCATTAATAAAGAATACATAGCAGTACATTCATACACAACCACGCGAGGTGGCAAGGCTCAACAGAAGCAATTACTCTTACCTCCTCACCAGGCTCACCTTCAAGCGAACAGGTTGCGTAGCACTGCTTGACCGATTCTGCACTCCTCCCTGGAATCCCTGTCGACGCAGTAGAATTTCGTGAAGGTGCGCGTAGATCTCGACGTAGCAGCCCTGCAGATGTCCAGCAGGGGCACACCAGACAGGAAGGCTGTCGTAGCAGCGATCGCTCTGGTAAAATGGGCTCTCGGACGGCCAGGCAGCGGTCGGTTTGCCAACTGGTGACAATGAGTGATGCAGCCGGAGAGCCACCTGGAGATGAAAGCCTTGGACAAGGCCTTCCCATGGTTCACAGGATCAAAGTTCACAAAAAACTGAGATGTCTTCCGGAAACTCTTTGTGCGGGCCACATAGAACTTCAGCGCTCAAGCCATATCCAGCGAGTGCAAAGTCCTTTCAGCCGGCGACAAAGGCGTCGGAAAAAACACAGGCAACGCCAATGGTTCGTTGAGATGAAATTCCGACGGAACCTGGGGCATGAAGGTGATGTGCGCCTGAAGCACCACCCTAGTCTCATGGAAAGTAAAGTAGGGCTGCTTACACGACAGGGCCTGGATCTCACCCACTCTCCTAGCAGAGGTGATGGCCACGAGGAAAGTTGTCTTCCAAGAAAGGAACTTGAGAGGAGATTGATGCATAGGCTCAAAGGGGGCCCCAATGAGCAGAGTCAGCACCATGTTGAGTTCCCACGCCGGGGCAGGCACCTTCACTGGCGGGAACGATCGGAACAGTCCTTTAATGAACTCCCTCACCAGATGTTGCGACCAAAGAGAAGACTGTCCCAGAGATCTGGTGTAGCGGGAGATAGCCACCAGACTCACTTTGATGGAGGGGTGAGCCAGCCCTGATTTAGCCAACAACAAGTACGGAAGGACTTGAGGGGCCGTGACCCTCAGAGGGTATCTTCTGCGACCAGCACAAGTCGCGAAATGCTTCCATTTGTCCCCGTAACACTTCAGAGTCGATGACACCCTGGCCTTGGAGAGGACCTTCATGCAGTCCGCAGGCAGCTCGTAACCATCAAACTCTAATGTTGCAGGAGCCATGCCT
Source organism: Ambystoma mexicanum (assembly GCF_040938575.1). NCBI lineage: Eukaryota > Metazoa > Chordata > Amphibia > Caudata > Ambystomatidae > Ambystoma > Ambystoma mexicanum. The sequence continues at coordinate 1,068,524,325 of NC_090931.1, read as the reverse complement.
TCAGGTTCAACGATCCTGGGTCCTGTTGCAGGATTGTGCCTCCTTCTCTGGCGAGAAGATCCGCGACCACTGGTAGTTTGATTGGAGGGGATGCTGACATGCTGAGAAAGTCCGGGTACCAGATTTTCCTTGGCCACGCTGGAGCGATGAGGATCATCTTGCACCAGCACCGTCTGAGTTGACTGATGACTAGTAGTAGTAGTGGCAACGGCGGGAATGCATACAGGAACAGGCCTTCCCAAGGGAAGGACAATGAGTCCACCATGCTCCCCGGCTGCGGGAACCTGCTGGCGAACCTCCGGCACTTTGGTTTGTCGCCGTTGTCCACTTGATTCTGACGAAGCTCCCACTCGTGACAAGAACGCAGCTCCCTGCTGAGGGCAACAGTGTTTTTGACTCCCGCCAGGTGAAAAGGAATGAGAAACATCCCCTGGGCGACAGGCCAGTGCCACATTTCCTACCCCTCTATGGAGAGAGCCATTGGTCTGGTACCCCCTTGCTTCCAGATGTAAAACATTGTGGTGGTTTTGTCCGTGAAGACCCTCACTACTTTGCCCTTGAGGGACGGAAGAAATGATTTCAGGGCCCAAAACACTGCCCATAGTTCCAGGATGTTGATGTGTAGAGTCTTCTCCTCTGGCAGCCAAAGGAAGGCCTCTGGCTTGGAGACGTCCGGTGTGGGCTCCACAGCCTTCCAGGGAAATGCCCATTGTGACAGTCTCCTGGTACGGGGGGCTCTGGAAGTCTGTGCCCCGGAAATGTTGGAGCACACGCCCCAGCACCTTATCGCTCGATGGAACTCCTTGTCGAGCACGATCCTGTCCTTGAAGCTTCCGGACACCTGGATCCAACAAGTGTCTTGGAATTCCTTGAGCGGTCGCATCAGCAACTTGCAGAGCCGTGTCAGGTAGATACATGACGACATCATGCCGAGCAGCAACTTGATGGTCCTCACCATGGCGACCTTCAGTGCTAACAGCTGTTGCACCTTGCCCAAGATGGCTGCTACCTTCTCCTCCGAAGGAGCTGCCAGGCAGGATACCGTGTTGAGTCTGGATCCCAGGAACAGCGCATCCTGCGATGGAGTCAAGCAGGACATTGCATAGTTCACTGTGAACCCAAGATCCGTCAGCAGCCGTAAAGTCCTTGGCGATGTCTCCCTACTTGGCCCAGACAAGCCAGTCGTCGAGGTATGGCTACACAAGAATCCCCTGTAGACGCAGATGGGCCGCCAACAGAGCCAGGCACTTCATAAAGAGTCTAGGCGCCGACTTCAGTCCAAAGGGGATAGCCTTGAACTGGTGGTGCTTCCCTTGCATGATGAAGCGTAGGAACTTGCAATGTTTTTCGTGAATGGGGACATGGAAGTACACATCCTCTAGATCCAATAATGACAGAAAGTCTCCCTCCTTCAGCTGGCCGAGCACGTGCTGCAGCGCGACCATCTTGAATTTCTGGGACTTGATGTACTTCTTGAGTCAACGTAGATCGAGAATGGCCTGCAGCCCCGGTCTTCTTTCTTACAATAAAGTATCTTGAGTAAACTCCGGAGCCCCGGAGTCTCTTCGGAACTAGCTCTATCGCCCCATTTTTTAACATGGCCCGATCCGTTCCTGACGGGCCACCGGTGGTATTCGCTGACACTTTTGCTGAAACTCAAAGTATGCCCGTGGGCGAGAGCATCCATCATCCATCGATCGGTTGGAGATGTTTTCCCACATGCTGACTAAGTTCACCAGCCGGCCTCCCACCGGGGTGCAGGTGCCCGACGTCTTGGCCGGTTCAGTCCTGCTTGGAGGGCAGCATGCCACCCTGGCTACCTTGATGAGGATGGCGGCAACCTCCAAAGGCCTTGGAATGACCCCTGTAGGCTTCCTGGGTCGTGGAACGGGAGGGTTGGTGGTAAGGGGACGAGGAACAAAAGGAAGGACGGTGCTGTTGCAGCGTGCCCAGGGCACATGCCGTCTCCGTGTCTGTCTTGATGGCCTTAAGAGAATCGTCGACAGCCTTTCCGAAGAGATTGTCTCAGTCGAACGGCATGTCCAAGACCCTCGCCTGGATCTCCTGCCTAAAGTTGGTGGCCTTCATCCAGCCACGACGATGGAGGCAAACCCTGTTGCCCATCTGGCGGGACCCCATGTCTGCAATGTACAGGGCCACGGTAATGGTGTGTTCCAAAACAACTTTGTCTTCCTGAAGGATCTCCATCGCCGGGGGAACGGAGGCTGAAGACGGGTTGGACTTCTTCCTCGCAGCAGCCGAGACCACCGAGTCTGGTGACGGATGTGACCGCAAACACTTGGGTGCAGACTCTGGGACCCGGTATTTCTTTTCAAGCCGGTCCCTTTTTGCCAGAGCTGAGGCGGGGTTCTTCAGCAGTGCCAGCCCATCGTTCCAGACATCGTCCAGGAGGGGCACAGCTAAGATTGTCTTCCTCTTCACCTACCGGCGTTAATACAGGAAGCCTTCCTTTTCTTTTCCTCCGGTGTGAGCTGAAAGAGCTCCGAAGCACGAGCAATCATTGAGTGGAAGGAGCCCACTTCGACTGGGGGAGAAGCCCTTGGCGGCGGAGTGAGGCTGCCGTCAGCAGTGTCAGTCGTCGCTGTGTCCGTCCCTGTATCCCTGGGGGTGGGAGGGCATTGCGGTTGGAGTGTAGGCAAAGGGCGCCTCCTCTTCTTCTTTGGTGGTGGTGGACCCGGTATCATTGGTGGAGCGGGCGTCAGCGCCGCTGCCATCCTCTTCTGAATCTCTGACACCAGCGTGTGGAGGGTCGAGAGAATATCATGAGACAGATCTCTGGGAGGTGCCTGGGGAGCAGGGTCGCTGGGTCCAGCACCTATATCGTCCTCCCCACCCCAATATGGTCATTATCAACGCTGCAACCTCCGGCAGGTACCTCCTCGACATCATTGACTGCATCCTCTTTTCTGGGGTCAGCCTCCCGTGTGGGAGGAAAAGCCACCTTGGCCGCTGTATGGGTACCCTGGACCGGGACAGCCCCTTTCGCCTTTTGAAAGGGCAGCCGCCACCCGCTCAATAGATGCAGACGACTTAGCCTGTATCACCTGGGCCTTCACGGGCAGGTCAGCAACCTTTTTCTGTTCCTTGCCCGTCTCCTGTTTCTCCCGTAGCTTCCCCAGGGTAGCCAACTTTCTCTCTGACGAAGAGCTGGAGCGATGGCTGGAGATTGACCATCCCATCGAAAGAACGTTACCAAGTAAGAGAGTAACTTGTTCTTCGAGGGGATTGGGTCCTCAGATGTATTCCATATCTATGACAGACTCCCAAAGCAGTACCAACGTAAGGAGGTGGGAAAAGAATTTAGAATATAGAAATTTAGAATGCCCAAACAAATTGCCGAGTAAAGGACCGCCTTGCCAAAGGCCAGATCCTGCCCATGGATAGAATTGAGGGAGTAGTGACGTACAAAAGTATGGACCGAAGCCCAAGTGGCTGCATCACAGATGTTACGAATAGGAACACCCCTCTGCAGGGCAGTAGAGGAAGCCATCCCCCTGGTAGAATGGGCCCGCAAGCCTACCGGAGGGTCCTTACCCGCCAAGCGGTAACATTCAGAAATTGCCAGGATAATCCATCAAGACAAAGTCTGCTTAGTAACAGCTTGTCCCAAATGCCTTCCAGCGTAACCACTAAAGAGTTGATCATCCACTCTGACCCGGGACATGCGTGAAATTTAAAAGCTTAAAGCTTTCCTAGGATCCAGCCTATGGAGCCTCTCCTCTTCCTTACCAGGATGCGGAGGAGGATAAAATGCCGGAAGAATAACCTTCTGGCCTAAATGAAATTCCGATGCCACCTTCGGGAGAAAGGAAGGACGAACTCTAAGGACAACCCTGTCCTTATGAAACACAGTGAAGGGTGGCTTAACTGAAAGTGCCTGTAACTCACTCACTCTGCGAGCGGAAGTGACCGCAACTAAAAATACAGTTTTAAGGGTTAACAGTCTCAAAAGACAAGAAGGCAAAGGCTCAAAGGGAGCACCCATTAGAAACTTGAGAACAAGGTTCAGATCCCAACCGGGCACCTGGAACAGTGACGGAGGGAACACATTAGTGAGCCCTTTCAGAAACTGAGAAATTAAAGGGATTTTAAAATAAGAACACTCCTCAGACGAGTGCTTAAATATAGACAGCGCCTCCAGGTAACCTTTAACGGTACCCACTTGCAGGCCCTTGTGGGCCAAAGAAAGCAAAAAAAAAAAGAACCACAGGAATGTCACATGAAAAAGGATCCACATTCTTAACCCTGCACCAGTCGCAGAACTTTCTCCAATGGCAACGGTACAGGGACTTTGTTGCCGGCCGTCTGGCCGAAAGCAACACCTCCATCACATCTTCAGGGAGGTCCCAATCCTTATACCTGTTACGACTGTTCTGTGTAACCGAACTGCCGCACACTTAGAGAAATTAATACCGGGAACAGCTATGGCTCAACCCGAAATCGGGACTTTCAATATGGAGGATCTGGAGACGGTAAGCCGCGCTCTAGTTGTTTTCACTCCTCACACCGCGGGACTAGCCCCGCCTCCAAGCTTCCGGAATGGTACTTCCGGCAACAGGATCCTCTGCACTACGCGTTGCTTCTCTACTCAGAGTCGCGCTGCGCATCAATTCAAAGTCTTCTCGAGCACAGCGGATAAACGGAAGTTCACCTACCTGTGTTTCCGACTGTCCTCTCCGCCTTTCAGTATCTTTGAGCCACAAGCCTTTCACCTGGCTCTGAACAATCTTTTCCTTGGGCTGTCACCATCCGGTCTAATACCAACCTTACCTCCGACCGACTAGAACTCCTCAGTAGAACATAGGCTTTTCAGGGTAAGATCCTTTCTCTTTCCCTACCACTTTACTTACTCCATTTGATATCTTACTCATCTATTCTTCTCTATCAGAAACCACCTTGACAAGATTCCGGAATTCAGCTCAACTAGTGTTTCTCCTCCACCACTCCACCAGCTGCTACAGGAATCCACGCTCTCTAGCAGCTCCTCACGGGGTTTTTTCCCTTCGGGGTTTCCCCTGGGGATTTCACCTCAATCTAGCCTTGGGCTGGATTGGGGAGGAGTTTTCAGGTAATTCCCTCTAGCTTCTAGTTTCAAGAATCCCGATCACCACAGAGGTAAGTGTTATTCTCATTTGCCGAAAGATAATTTGTGGCAAGCAATCTTATTTGTATAAAATTATTACAGTAAGCAACGCCCAGTTGACCTAGAATTCTCCTATCTTCGGCATTTGAGAAAGACAACTTCTGTGATGGATCAACAAATTCAGCAGCTCATAGCTGCAGTACAATCTCTGACTTCAGAGGTACAGAGTCTGAAACAAGAAAACGCCAATCTTCGACAGGCTCAGCATCAGTCTCAGCAACAAACTGCCCAGTTGGCTTCCCAACAGGCAGCAACTAGCAGGGTTCCGCATTGCTCAGAAGTTCCACCTGGTCCCTTACCAGGGGGTCAGTTTGATGGTAATCCACATAAGATAAAGGAATTCCTTGATGCTTGTTCAGTACAATTCGCCTTTAAGGCAGCCTTCTTCCCTACTGATCGTGACAAGGTAGGATATATGATTTCACAGATGGTGGGACCGGCCCTAGCCTGGGCTACTCCCTTGGTCACAACCAATAATGCCATATTAGATTCTCATTCTGCCTTCTGCAATAGCATAAGATCTATGTTCGGTAGGCAGGAGATTCGGATAGCAGCCCAGGAACAACTTCTAGACCTCAGACAGGGAAATCTGGACATTCTGACTTATATTACTAGATTTAAACAGATTGCTAGTGAATCTACTTGGTCGGATGATGCACAGGTTACGTTATTCCGTAGAGGCCTGTCTGAGGATCTCAAGGATGAGGTATCTAGGGTTCCACGTCCCACGTCATTAACAGAATTTATCGCTTTAGTAATGCAAGTGGACTACAGGATAAAAGAGAGGAACAGTGAAAGACGTAAAGGGAAACCCTCTACTCGTACATATCCCTCTACTCCTGTAACACACAGAGGAAACACTAATGAGGAACCTATGCAATTAGGATCAGCTAGTCGAGGACCTTTATCTCCTGAGGAAAGATCACGCAGACGGACTCAGGGATTGTGCATGTATTGTGGTTCAAATTCTCACACTGTTCAGGAGTGCCCTATTACTCCTCCGAGACGATCGGGAAACGCCAGTTCCCGGTCGTAGGAGGAACCGCGTTCCGGGATTCTAAAGTTTCTTTAGGTTCCTCTTTAAACTTGCCAGTCTTACAAGGTAACCAGCATTCTCACACACTAATGTTTGTATTACATATTACCCTCTCATTTGACAATCAGAAGATGACAGAGATTCCGGCTTTAGTGGACAGTGGCGCTGCTGGTAATTTCATTGATGAAATTTGGGCTAAACAACATCATCTACCCTTGTTTCATAAAGGTGAAGCCATTCCTGTTGAAAGTGTAGATGGTAGCCCTTTAACATCCGGACCTATCATTAACCAAACCGGGTCTTTAATCATGTCAGTTCTTACTCACGAGGAAGTTATTACCTTAGATGTTATACGAACTGCTCATTACCCTATCATTTTAGGATTACCTTGGCTACGAATGCATAATCCTTACATAAATTGGACGGCAGGTTCTCTCTTCCTGGGATCAGAGTTCTGTCTCAATAATTGTTTGGGGAAAGATAACAGGACTGTTCATTCAAGACCAGAGGAAGACAGACAGGTCTCTATTGTGGGGTCTGTCATTGGCCTTCCTGCGGAGTATCATACATTTTCGGATGTTTTTTCCTCCTCAGAATATTCCTTGCTTCCCCCTCATCGCAGAGATGATTGTGTAATCGATCTTATTCCAGACCAACCGTTACCCTTCGGAAGGATGTATATTCTCTCTTCGTCTGAGAAGATTGCCCTAAGGGAATACTTAGATCTAAATCTAAAGAATGGACTTATAACTGAATCTACGTCTCCAGCGGCGGCTTCATTATTCTTTATACCCAAGAAGAATTCTTCGGAACTCCGACCCTGCATAGACTTTAGAGGGTTGAACAAGATCACCATTCCAGACCGATACCCGATGCCTTTGATTCCAGATATTTTAGAGGCTGTTAAGGGAGCTCTCATTTATACAAAACTGGATTTAAAGGGAGCTTACCATCTAATCAGGATCAAGAAAGGAGATGAATGGAAGACCGCCTTTCGCACCCCTTTCGGTCATTTTCAATACCAAGTCATGCCATTCGGGTTGTCCAATGCCCCAGCTATTTTCCAGCGATTTATGGATCATCTTTTTTCGGATTTACTATTACACTCTGTTATCGTTTATCTAGACGATATTCTGATCTTTTCAAAAAACATTTCTGAACATCAGTTCCAGGTCCAAGAAGTTTTACACCGACTCCAGAACAATCACCTGTTTTGCAATCTGGAAAAATGCTCTTTTCATCAGCCCCAGGTGACTTACCTGGGTTATATTCTTTCGGCAAAAGGTATTGCAATGGATCCAGACAAGATAATGGCAGTTCAAAATTGGGCTAACCCTCGATCAATCAAGGAAATTCAACGTTTTGTTGGATTTTCTAATTTTTATCGTCGGTTTATCCCCAACTTCTCGGCTCTTACTCAGCCTTTAACCAACCTTCTAAAGAAAGGAGTTCCGTATGTCTGGAATGAGAAGACGCAAAAAGCTTTTGATACTTTGAAGAAGAGATTTACTTCGGCACCCATTCTCATGACTCCTGATCAATCTCGCCGTTTCATTCTCGAAACTGATGCTTCCCAATATGCCTTAGGAGCGGTTCTCCTTCAAGAGGATGACCAAGGTTTAGAACGCCCTATCGCATATCTATCGAAGACTCTCTCTCCGGCAGAATTAAACTACACCGTTCTTGAGAAAGAGTTATTGGCGATTAAGAGGGCTTTTGAGGAGTGGAGACATTTGCTGTTGGGAGCTCAGTTTCCTGTAGAGGTCCGTACAGACCATCAAAACCTAAGGATCCTCCAATACGCTCAGACATGCAACAGCCGACAGGCTAGATGGGCTCACTTTTTCTCCCCTTTCAGAATAATCTTTTCATTTATACCTGGGAGATGTAATTTACAAGCCGATGCCTTGTCACGTAAAGAGATCACTCTTCAATCTTCAGTCAAACCTGAACCGATTTTTCCTCGCTGTGTTCTAAATCTCAAAAAGAAATACAAACCAACGGATTTTTTAAAACGCCTGGAACACAGCTCTGTTCCCTCCATTTTGAAGAGCTTAACTAAGAAAGAGTTGAGTTTCTTGTCCAAAAAGGAAGGGTGTTTTTTCCATGGGAAACAGGTTTTTGTACCTACCAAGGCCTTACAGAAGGAAGTTCTAAATATGTGCCACGACTCTAAATCTGCAGGACATAGAGGTAATGCCAACACCCGTGAATTAGTCTCCCGATATTTTTGGTGGCCGTTAATGCGAAAAGACATTTTAACATACGTAAGATCTTGCCCGGTCTGCCTGCAAAATAAGAGTCCTAGACACTCACCTTTTGGAACTTTGGTCAGAATGCCAATACCCACTCGACCGTGGGAAATCATTTCAACAGACTTTATTGTGGATCTGCCCATTTCCGAAGGATGTTCAACTATAATGGTTGTAATTGATTCATTTACCAAACTGGCTCATTTTCTTCCCTTCTCTGGCCTCCCTTCGGCAGCTCAAATGGCACGAACTTTCATTTCCCGAATTTTTTCTCTTCATGGATTACCTGAGACTATCATCTCCGATAGAGGCTCTCAATACACATCAAAATACTGGAAACAGGTCTGTCAAATTTTGGGTATCACCCGGGCCTTGAGCTCAGGGTATCACCCACAGACCAACGGTCAAACTGAGAGATTAAATCAGACCTTGGAAGCATACTTACGAAGCTACATCTCAGCAGCCCACGACAACTGGTTTAGTCTACTACCAATCGCTGAATATGCCTATAACAATGCGTATCATTCAGCAATTAAGACCTCTCCTTTCTTTTGTTCTTATGGATTTCATCCTGCCTCTTTCCCGGACAAAAGATCTTTGGAGGACAAATGTCCAGACATGAAGTCTCTCTTGGAAGGGATACATCGGGGTCAACAGGTTGCCTCTCAGGCTCTTAAATCTACTCAGGAAAGAACAAAGAAGATGGCAGATCGCCTTAGATCTAAGGCACCCGTAATACGACCTGGAGATCTGGTTTGGTTATCTTCCCGTTTTCTACCCAGACACCTTAGGCCTTCCAAATTCTCTCCTAAATTCATGGGGCCTTTTCGGGTGATCTCGGCCATAGGGGCCGCAGCCTTCAAGCTGAAGTTACCCAAGACATGGACTCGGATACATCCAGTTTTTCACGTTTCTCAGCTGAAGCAAGACATTCGAAGTATTTTCCATCCCATGGTTTTTTCTCGTCCACCACCTATTCTACACCAGTCTGATGCGGAATACGAAGTTTCAGAGTTATGTGACTCTCGCTTTCACCGTGGGAAACTTCAGTATTTGGTAGACTGGAAGGGTTACGCCCCTTCAGACCGGACTTGGGAATCAAAATCCAGTATCCATGCTCCTAAACTAATCAAGAGTTTTCACAAGAGACATCCTGGTAAACCAGGGGATAATGACTTTAAGAGGGGGCATACTGTTACGACTGTTCTGTGTAACCGAACTGCCGCACACTTAGAGAAATTAATACCGGGAACAGCTATGGCTCAACCCGAAATCGGGACTTTCAATATGGAGGATCTGGAGACGGTAAGCCGCGCTCTAGTTGTTTTCACTCCTCACACCGCGGGACTAGCCCCGCCTCCAAGCTTCCGGAATGGTACTTCCGGCAACAGGATCCTCTGCACTACGCGTTGCTTCTCTACTCAGAGTCGCGCTGCGCATCAATTCAAAGTCTTCTCGAGCACAGCGGATAAACGGAAGTTCACCTACCTGTGTTTCCGACTGTCCTCTCCGCCTTTCAGTATCTTTGAGCCACAAGCCTTTCACCTGGCTCTGAACAATCTTTTCCTTGGGCTGTCACCATCCGGTCTAATACCAACCTTACCTCCGACCGACTAGAACTCCTCAGTAGAACATAGGCTTTTCAGGGTAAGATCCTTTCTCTTTCCCTACCACTTTACTTACTCCATTTGATATCTTACTCATCTATTCTTCTCTATCAGAAACCACCTTGACAAGATTCCGGAATTCAGCTCAACTAGTGTTTCTCCTCCACCACTCCACCAGCTGCTACAGGAATCCACGCTCTCTAGCAGCTCCTCACGGGGTTTTTTCCCTTCGGGGTTTCCCCTGGGGATTTCACCTCAATCTAGCCTTGGGCTGGATTGGGGAGGAGTTTTCAGGTAATTCCCTCTAGCTTCTAGTTTCAAGAATCCCGATCACCACAGAGGTAAGTGTTATTCTCATTTGCCGAAAGATAATTTGTGGCAAGCAATCTTATTTGTATAAAATTATTACAATACCTCAACCTTTCAGAAGCCAAGCGTGAAGGTTGAGGGATTTGACCTCTGGATGGAGAACCTGACCCCCCTCCCGTGAGAGCAGATCCTCTCGGTAGGGAAGACAATGTGGAGGGCAGATGGACAAGTCGAGAAGGTCCGGGTACCACGTCCTCCTGGCCCATGCCGGAGCAATGAGGATCCTCCGGGAACCGAACCTCCGTAACCTCCGCAGCACTTGCGGGATGACGGGGACTGGAGGAAACGCGTAGAGCAGTGGGAATGACCACTCCACCACAAATGCGTCTCCTAAGGCTCCTCTTGGAGGAAATTCCAGTGAGCAGAACCTTTCGCACTTCCGGTTGACACTGGAGGGGAGGAGATCCACTTGAGGGGTCCCCCAAAGGGCAAAGATCTCCAGGAGACTCTCATGAGCCATCTCCCACTCGTGAGAGATCGCGCTCTGCCTGCTCAGAGCGTCCACCGTCTCGTTTTCATCTCCGGCCAGATGAACTGCCGAGACCGAAATCTCCTGCTGGATTGCCCAGAACCAGAGCTGCATCGCCTCCCTGCACAGAGGAAGTGACCCTGCCCCGCCGTTTTTGTTGAGGTAGTTCATGGCCACTGTGTTGTCCGTCAGGATCAGGACATTCTTTCCTCGCACAGTTGGCAGAAAAGCCTTCAGGGCAAGCCTGACGGCCCTCAGCTCCAACAGATTGATATGGAGTCTGGACTCCGACAGAGACCAATGACCGCTGACTGTCAACTCGTTGGCATGAGGTCCCCATCCCGTGAGGGATGCGTCCGTCACAATCGTCATCTCTGGCCAGGGTAGCCAAAATGGAGCCCCCTTCATCAGATTGCCTTCGACGGCCCACAACAGAAGGTCCCGGGCGACCGAGGGCGGCACCTGAATGGGGTCCGACATCCTGCCGGAGGACTGTGACCACTGAAGTTTGAGAGCCCATTGCAAAGATCTCATCCGCAACCTGGCCTCTGGCACCAGAAGAATGCAGGATGCCATGAGGCTGAGCAACCTCAAGAACTCGCACGCTGGGAGAATCTGGGCATGTTGAAACTTGTTCAACATTCTGCTGAATGTGATGAGCCCTCACCTGGGGAGTAAAACACTGCCCCAGGGACGTGTCGAGCACTGCTCCGATGTACTGGAGCCGCTGTGTTGGCGTCAAATGGGACATCTTTAAATTGAGGGAGAAGCCCAGCATGTGAAGGAAGTGGCAGGTGACTGACAGATGATCCAGGACTTGTTCGGGAGAGCGCGCCCTGATTAACCAATCGTCCAGGTAGGGGTAGACGTGAATCCCCCCGTTCCTGAGATACGCTGCCACCACCACCATGAGCTTGGTGAAGACCCTCGGGGAGGAGGTCAATCCGAACGGCAGGACCCGAAACTGAAAGTGCGAGTCGCCAACCGCGAACCTCAGGAACTTCTTGTGCTTGGGATGGATTGGCAAATGAAAATAAGCGTCCTTGAGGTCTAGAGACACCAACCAGTCCTGAAGTTGAAGGGCCTGGAGGACTTGAGAAAGAGTAACCATCTTGAACTTGTCCTTCCAAAGGAGCTTGTTCAAACCGTGCAAGTCCATGATGGGTCTCAATCCACTGTCTTTCTTTGAAATAAAAAAATAAGGGGAATACCATCCCTTGGTCCTCTCCGCTACATGCACCAGTTCTATGGCGCCTTTCTCCAGCAGGGATTGAATTTCCTGAGCAAGGAGCGGATCCGGACTCTTCAAAGAGAGGTTCCCTGGTGGATTGACGTGAGGCCTCTGCCGGAAAGGAAGATAGTAGCCGTGGGCTATGATCTCCAGAACTCACACATCTGAAGTAATGGCCCACCATTCTACCAGATGCTGCGCCAGCCTTCCCCCATCCGGCGAACCATGGGACATGGCCTCATGACTGAGCAGAAGCGGCTGCGGCATTGTCTGAGGGCAAAGAGGCAACTGCCCGAGCGCCTTGGCACCTTGAGTACCTTGTTTTCCACCTCTGGCACTCCTACGGTGGCCCCTTTGACTAGCAGCTCCACTTGCTTTACTAAAGGACGAAAAGGCGGAGGTTGGCGAACTGCAGCGCTCAACGACTTCGCTGCAGCTTTTGAGGTCTGCAACCTCTCAAGGCTCTCGTCAGCCTTGCTGCCAAAAAGATGTACACCATCAAAGGGCATGTTGAGGAGCCGAGCTTGCACATCAGGAGCAAACCCAGACTTCCGCAACCACGCAAACCTGCGTATTACGGTGCTCGCCGCCATGGACCAGCTGACGCAATCTGCCATGTCCAGACCCGACTGAACGGCCTCACACAAGGCATCCTTGCCATCCTGTATCATAGCAAGAAAACCATCCCATTCGTCCCCTTCGGGAATATGTTCAGCCGCTAAGGAAACACAGTTCCACAGAGTGTGCATGAAACGTGACAAGGCACATACGGAGTTGGCTGCCTAAAGAGCCATACCCATTGAAGAAAACACTTTCTTCACCCAACCATCAAAACGCTTGTTGTCCCTATCAGGAGGGATGGTAGGATACGACGCCTGCTTTGCTGAGGCCGTAGCCACCTGCACCACCAAACTCTCTGGAGTTGGGTGCGTGGTCAAGTAGCAGGGGTCGCTACTGGCTGGGTGGTATTTTCGCGGCAAAGACTTGCCCACTGCCGGGAGACTCTCCAGAGCAGTCCAAGCCGTCGCCACCCTCCTTTGTAGAGCCATATGAAACGGCAGTACCGGGTCAGTTGGTGGACCTTGGTCGAGGATATCCATCAGGTCATCCTACAGAAAATCCCCTGGTGGAGCAGACCACCCCAAGTACTCGGTGACCCTCGACATAAGGCACCGGTACGAGGACTCGGCATGGGTGCCAGGCTCAGGCCTACAGAACTCCACCTCCGGAGAGGTGTCCAGACCACTGGCGTCGTGCAGAGACGGACGCAGGTCCTCAATTTGGCTATGTCCCGAGATAATCTCGTCTGGTACCGTCTCAGGAACCATCCCTTCTTCAGCACCCTCATCCACCTCAGAAATATAATCCAGATGGTCGAAAGTGGGCACAGAATGGGGGACAAAGACATGTTTGGCCTTGGCCAGAGCCTTTCTAAGGGGTTCCACCGTGCCATGGGGTACCTCCGACAAGACAGCCTCGAAAGGCGTCGAGTGAATCGGCGTCGAGCGCGGCAACGTCAGCATCAACGGCTTCGGCACAGGCCTCGAGGGCGAAGCCCTAAGCGTGTCCTTCAACAGCCTGGGCGCCGATGGCGTTGACGACTTCCTCAGAGGCGAAGCCTCGAGAGAGTTCCTCGACGACCTCAGCGCCACAGGCGTCGATGTCTTCTTCGAAGACTTCACAGGTACACAAGGTCTCGAGCGCGCCGAGGACCGGGACCTGGAACGGGCATGACTAGAACAATTCCCCTTGTCCGAGCGGGACCTTTCCCGCGAATCATGCCGACCACCCGAGCCTGAAGGCTTAATAGCAGTGTCTCTAGTACGGTCACGCCCGACCCCACTCAGAGGCGCGGATGGACCGGTGCCCTGCGATTCAAGAATCGCCAACATTTTCTTACCGAAGGAAGCCCATTCCTCCGAAGTCGCATGCTTAGTGGGATAAGCAACCCGCCGACGGGCGGAGTCCTCGGACGAGGACGCCGACCTATGACGGCGCTTCCGTGAGTGCCTCGAAGAGTCAGAGGAGTGGCGGGACCCACTTCGGGACCAGACCCCCTAGACTTACGACGACGACGATGCGGAGAGTCGCCCCTCGAATCGTCGGTCGATAGCCCAGTGGACCTCGACTTCCGGGGCTTGGACACCTTACCGACTGACAGCTTCTTCTTACACTCCCGAAAGGCCTTGGACGTAAGCGACTGGCACTCGACACAATCATCCGTGTCGTGGGCCTCCCCGAGGCACCAGAGGCAGGCGTTGTGCGAGTCAGTCACCGACATCTTGGACCCGCAGTCCCCACACTTCTTGAAGCCCGGACGCGGGCTGGAAGAAGAGGAAGACATCCCGATAAACTTCACAAACGAACAGGTTCGAAGAACCGAAAGAACAGAAACTCCAAAGAGTCGAGGCGCGCCGAGATCTCCGAAGCGAACATGTTCGTGGAAAAAATGGAACTCAGGCTACGGGCATCGTGCGTCCTACTTATAACATCCGGTGACGTCGGCCGTCGGACAAGGTCCTTGAAGACGACGTATCGACGTCATCGACACAGGACGCAGAAAGATTTTCCGAAGCAGCACAGCTGTGGTGATTACTGTCATAGATATGGAATACGTCGGAGGACCCAATCCCCTCGAAGCATAGATCTTATTTAATTTAGAAAACGAACAGTATTTCTGGGTAAGTCAGACCTTACCAAACACATTTAGTATGGGGCACACCTATTAATGGGGAGTAAAACCATTAGTTACTTTTAGATCACTTTACAATAAGTCAAGGGTAGTATACCATGTCAGTAATGCAGTGACACTCAGTTAAGAAATCACATAATAAACCAACCCTGTTATCAGGATACTTTTCTGAATAGTGGAACACAGATTCAAGGAAATCTATACACCTTTAACTATTTTTAGGATAACGGTTATACTAGCTGAGTAAAACATTTCGGTGTAATATACAATTACCGTGACTTTTCAGCTCAGTGGAACATAGTTTAAGATAAGCAAGAACTCTTTACACTAATATAGGATGCACCAGGCAGACCGTCAGCAACACCTACAGAACACTCTTCAAGGATGGCACACAGCTATTCAGCAGGTAAAACCTAATGTTGTAATATACTATTACAGTTGCTTTTCAGATCAGTGGAACACAGACTGAGGTAAGCAATAACTAACTTATTTTAGGATGGCACACAGCTAACTCAAGGTAAGTAAAATATATATACATTTTAAAGGCGCTTTCAGCAACTTAAAGGTATGCATAGACCTAAGACTGTTTTAACATCTGTATAAAACAGACCAGCGAAAGCTAAACCCAATGTTACACTTTAAGAATGACAAAGGGGGGGGCGTGGCCAGTGAGCGAGCGATGAGGACGTGACTCGTCGGCGCTCCCGCAGCCGCCTGAAAAATCCTGTAATATCCTGCATTACGAAAAGGTGAAATTGCTGAAAAACAATAAATCCTGGCAGCGGAACACGATAGCAGCACCTAGCCGTGAAAAGGACCGGATCCACGCCGGAAAATGCAAGATATCGGCATTGGAAACTGTAAGAACGTATCGCGCGGGCTCAACCAAGATGGCCGCCTCCGAGTCGCGATGAAGTAGTGCGAAGACAAACGTGAACAGCAGCGAACCTCAACTGTCGGAGCAGATGCGGTACTAAATACCCTCGGAGCAACTGGCCGTTATTCAAACCACAGACTTTGCACAACGGTGGACCATATCCTGTTGCTGTGGCCGAGGGCGAGCGGATTGTGCGATCTTCCCCCGCCCCCGGCACGCGACGGTGGAATCGATCTGCGTAACAACACCACTCCTGGGCAGCGGTGCCTCGGAGCGCCATTCGGCTCTTGGGCGGGCGGAACCCGAGAGATCTGTTCCAGGACACCGCGGAAAGCATCGCCAGTCAAGAGGACCAAACCAGAAAGGCGGGAACAGACGTGAAGGGCCTGTGACCCTCCTTCCTCCCCGCCTGGCATCTGCACCTGGCAACCTGGCGAGGCAGCCTACCACACTCCTGCAGCCGCCTGGGGAGGAGATAATCAAGAACCTTGTGGAATACTGAACGGAACCACCCTTGCGATGCGAGGGGAGAACTGAGTAGGCGAGTTGGCCCTCCTTGATACGGAAATACATACGAACAACGTATTTCAAGGTACTAAGGAGGCAAGATAAAAGAGGTGATACCCCAAACGACTCATCGGTGAACAGAACCTCAACGAGGCCACTACTGCTCAAGGCTCCTGAGACTATAACACTGTAAGCAAGCTACAAGAGCACGCAAGGGCCCGAGATAAGGCGGGGAAAAAACAGCCCCTCCAAACAGGAAACAAGCGACCCACGCAAAGCAATACCATGGGCAAGGAAAGGAATGAGAAAACCTTGACCCAATACACCATGGACCAGTACGCCACGAGCACAACCACGGCAATGGGCACCGACGACTCGAGGGCGGCCCCCTCTCCGCCAAAGGAACCATAGGAACCACTCTCATTAAAGGACGTGATGGCCGCCATCGAAAACTTGCGCGCCTCGGTGGAGCAGAAGATGGACACCATCTCCACCGAAGTCTCCTTCCTCCGCCACGACCTCCAGAAACTCTCATCCCGGACCGGGGAAACGGAACAACGAATCTCCAGAGTGGAGGATGACCTGAGCGGGGTACACCAACAACTCGCGCAAACGTTGAACCGACTGAAAACCCTGGAGGCCCGAGTCGACGAGGGAGAGGGAAGGTCCCGCCGCAACAACATTCGTATCCTGGGACTACCGGAGCATGCGGAGGGACCCAGCGTGGAACTCTTCCTGGAGGAATTGCTGGCGGAACTCTTTGCACCAAAGACCTTCTCAAAATCTTTCTCGGTGGAGCGTGCACAACGCATGCCCACGGGACGCCCGATCCCCGGGGCTCCCCCGAGAACAATCATAGCGCTACAAATGGCCCGTACCAAAGGATCAATGACATATAACGGAGCGAAAATAGCCTTTTTTCCAGACTACACCCGTGAGGTCCAACAGGCCAGGCAATCCTTTGAACACCTAAAGAAGAAACTACGCTCAATGAACGTGAAATACGGACTGCTGTTCCCAGCCCAACTGAAAATCCTGCATGAGGGCAAAACTGTCCATTTCACTGACCCGCAGGAGGCCTGGAGATGGGCAGAAACTCACATTGGGGGGGGAATGGACTGGACCGAATCAAAATCGCAGAAGTAGATCAAGACCCCGACCATGGGGAGAAAGACCTGCACAGCAACCCAGACCAGAGGTCCCAATTGAACCAGACGGAGACCCCAATGAATAACGAATTTTTAAGAAAAAAAGAGGTGCAGAGGCCGGACATGTGAACGGGCTGATTCATGGCGTACTCAATGCCCGGTCACTTCCCCCGGCAACGACCTGCAAGGAACACTCCTCCGGGAATATCCGGGAATATCCGGGAATATCATTGACGGCGGTTCACCCCCGTCCCCCTGCACTGGATCACATGAACCGCAAGCAGTCACCAGTAACACACCATGACATTGGCGGCCGCCATGCCCCTGACTTGAGACCTGAGACACCAGACCCACATACCAGCCAAGGTATAGTAGGTCAGAGAGGTAGTGTGAACAATTCATGTTAAGTTAACCTGGCGACATAGTTTTAAGCGCCAGGAGGGGAAGTTGTATTATGTTTATCTTTTTCCGGGAACCATACCAGGCACACGTCCATAGCGAATTCACCAAACACACAGTGCTCGCCGCCCACGCGCCCACCAAATGCGAACACAATGTTTCTAAGTTCATACACACCACGCTCCCGCAGAGCACAACACCATAGACAGTAATGGCTATACAACAACATAGCGACCCCGACTACCAAAATACACAAGCCTCATCGATGTCTAATGAACGCCACAGGCCTCTTAAGCTCCTCACATGGAATGTGAATGGCATGGGCTCAAGTATAAAACGCTGACTGATCCTACAGTTTCTTAACAGACGCTCCCCTGATGTAGCTCTTCTGAGACCCACTTAGCAGTCGCAAACTGCCAGTTTTTCCGCAGATCCAACTATCGGGCGACATACCACGCAGGGTATACTATGGGCTCCCGGGGGGTTCTGATCCTCCTGCATAAACAACTCCCCTTTGAATTATCCACTGTGGTGCAGGACCCCAGTGGCCGTTTTGTGATGATTCGAGGCACACTCTGGGGGGGGAGACATGGATATTCTAGCGATATATACCCCACCGGGATTGGGGAGGCTTTACTGGGGGAGATGACGGCCCTGATGGCGCAACAACAGACAGAGCTGTGGATCCTGGGAGGGGATTTTAATGATGTTGTGTGTAACACACTCGACCGGACACATATCCGCAACCGAAACCCGTGCTGGCCCATGGGTCTGGCAACCTTTGCATCGGCACTCGGTCTGAGTGACGTGTGGAGAGAACTACACCCAACAGACCGGGGATTCTCCTTCCACTCGGGAGCACACGCATCCCTATCCAGGTTAGATTATTTTTTCCTCCCGACCCCCGAAGCATATAGGGTAAAGGCGGCAGAGCTCCTCCCCCGCGGCATATCAGATCGCTCTCCCTTGGAGG
Organism: Ambystoma mexicanum; assembly: GCF_040938575.1. Lineage (NCBI taxonomy): Eukaryota > Metazoa > Chordata > Amphibia > Caudata > Ambystomatidae > Ambystoma > Ambystoma mexicanum. Next base: position 1,068,505,601 of record NC_090931.1, on the reverse strand, counting down.
TGACGCTCCACACTACCGCCCAAAACATAGAGATTAAATAACTACTACCTGGGCCTCCCTGAATTTGTGGAGCACATTACTGTAAAGTCAGACGAATTCTTCAAAATTAACACGGGCTCGGTGGAGGACCCAGTGACACTTTGGGAAGCACACAAGGCGGTACTTAGAGGGGAGAAGACGGCCTGGATATGCAATAAAAGGAGGGAACAGCATAGGAAAGTAACTTAGGCGGAGGCTGAGGTAGAACAGTGGGAAACCTATTACATCGCCGACGCTACCCCAGAAACACACTGCTCCCTGTTAAAGGCCAGAGCTACCCTGCATAATACAGCGCTGGATAACGCCAGACAGGCACACAGGGAGTCCAAAACCAGAATTTATGAACAGGGAGATAAAGAGGGTAAACTATTGGCATGGCTGGAGCGACGGGAGGAAGGGCACAGACATGTTAGATTAATTACAGATAACCCAGATAGACCTGCGCAAACAGACCCAGAAATAGCGGAGGCATTTGCCAACTTTTATGCCTCGCTCTACGCCGCTCCAACGGCCCCCACGGACTCATCCCTTCTGGAAGAGATCACGCTCCCGCAGTTGTCGGAACCCCAAAGAGCACACCTAGATAGGGAAATAGACAAAGCCGAGATAGCGGAGGCCATGACCCAACTACAGTCGGGGAAAACACCAGGCCCAAATGGCTTCCTGGCCGAGAGCTGGAAGAAGTTAGGCACCAACAAGATGGCGGCCCCCCTTCGTGATCTGTTCCTAGATCTGCTCCGCCAAGACGCAGGGCACCTTTCCCCCGGACCTACGAACCGCCAATATCGTGGTCATTCCCAAACAAGGGAAACCTCCCGGCCAATGTAAGTCGTATAGACCGATATCGCAAATTAATAGCGAAACTAAAATCCTGGCCAAAGTATTGGCAAATAGGCTCCAAACGGTCATAACGGCACTGGTCCATCAAGATCAATGCAGCTTCATGCCGCAAAGATCGACCAGAATGAACCTACGATGTTTACACCTGCTCCTGGAAAGGGCCCCAACCCTTAATACACCACTCGCATTGCTTGCAATTGATTTTGAGAAAGCGTTCGATTCGGTGGTATGGGCAAGTCTCTGGTCAATAATGAGGCGTATGGGCATAGGCGAAACCTTTCTCAGTTGGGTTCAACTTCTATACGAGGCCCCCCTGGCCGCAGTTAGAGTAAACGGTTGGACCTCTAGAACCTTCCCACTGGGCCGAGGCACTCAACAGGGCTGCCCACTGACCCCCCTTCTCTTCGCCCTGGCAATCGAGCCACTAGCCCGATGGCTCTGACAAGTAACTACATGGTCCGCATTCCAATGGCCGAACGGACGGGAGGATAAACTCTCCCTTTATGCAGACGACCTACTGTTGTATTTGAGCAATCCGGACCATGCATGCCCCATCATAGCCCGAATGCTGATGACCTACGGGAATTTCAGTGGCCTCAGGGTAAACTGGGGGAAATCAGTCCTCTTTCCTGTTAAAGGTGATGATCTGGCAATTCCCATGGACACCCCATGTCGAGTGGAGAGGGAAGGTTTTCGTTACCTGGGCATATGGGTCACTGGGACACTATTAAACTATGTGTTGCATAATCTACACCCGCTGATCGACCGCTTCGATGGTGACGTACAGCACTGGAGGCTCCTGCCACTAACACTCATGGGGAGAGTGGCCCCTTTCAAGATGATGGCGCTTCCACGTTTCCTCTATGTCCTGCAGAACGCCCCGCTAGCCATACCAAATTCGGAATTCACCCGGGTAGAGGGCCTCTTAAGGAAACTAATATGGAAGGGGGGCAGCCCTGAATAGCACTAGCCACGCTGCAGCGCTCTGTTTGGGAGGGGGGCATAGGAGTCCCACATCTTAGATCCTACTACTGGGCCAGTCAATTAAATATAGTGAATGACTTCCTCCATGGGGACCCAGAACTCCCACACATCAGAGCGGAATTACCTATAACCCAGGATACCCCGCCAATCCGAACCCTATACCAAAGCCTACCCAGACCCCCCCGCACAAACCACTTCATCCCATATCACGACTGTCTGGAGGCAGGCCCATAGACACATAGGCTGGGAGAACAGGATCACCCCGGCACAACCACTATGGGGCAATCATATGCTGACGGAGGTTAAAAAACTGACTACATGGACCCGATGGGTGAGGGCCGGGATAACAACAGTGGGAGATGTTATCACGGATGGCGCCATGCTTCCGTTTGAAACACTCCAACAGAAATTTGGAATCCCGGCAGCAGAACAATGTCACTATACAAAACTAACACACGCTCTCCGGGGTTACAGGCAAGAACTTGCCGACGCACCAGATTATACACCCCTGGAACGTAACCTAATGCCACAGCATATCCCCACCAAGGTAACGACTATACTGTATAAGGCCATCAATGCATTCGCTACTCCGGAACTGGCCAGCCTCAAATCTAGATGGGAGCGGGATATTGGGGATATTGACCCTGAGGACTGGATTCAGGTCCTCATGCACCATCCCAAAATCGCAATAGACTCCAGAATAAGACTGGTACAGCTCAAAATACTTCACAGGGTATACTACCCCCGCGTGGCTCTTTTCGGTTGGGGGAGGGCAGCAGACCCCAATTGCCTGAGATGCCGGGGGGAGGAGGGCACTTTTTTTCATCTCCCCTGGGACTGCCCCAAGATCAGAAACTTCTGGCTCACAAGTACTTACAAGAATGCTGGGCCGCACAATAAAACTAGAACCCGCAATAATTCTACTGGGTGCTCCGGATGAAAGCGCCTCGAACAAATGGGAGGGTATTTTTCTCTCCACAGCAATGGGCCTGATAAAGCGGGACATAGCACAGAAATGGGGTGCACTGGAATGCCCAACAGTCGACCAATGGGTCAATGAAATGGACATCTGCGCGATAAAAGAACAGAGAATATACAAGGCACGGGGGGAGCCCTGGAAAAGCTACGAAGATCTGGGGAAAGTGGGAAGAACGTGAAATCTGAGAACTATTGGTGGGCGTTGGCGGGAGCACTGGGGTCCTATCTTGAACATTACAGGCGACATACCACTGGAGGTGATGCATGGCGTGACAAACATGAACAGATCAAGGAATCAACCCGGGATGGGGGGGGTGAAAGGGGGAGGGGGGAAACTGTTGATATGTTGTATGAATGTGTTTAAATCACCAATAAAATGTGTTTATAAAAAAAAAAAAGAATGACAAAGAATTCCAGGTAGGTAAAACCGAAGGCAGACTTATTCTAAGCAAGCTATGCAGCAAGTTAGGGGAAGCAAGACCCAGTTGGGGAACTTCTACACCTATTCTCTGAAGGAAATAGTTAGTGAAGCCAGCGGCATTACTTTTTTGGAAAGAGGCAAAGCCAATTCACAGGCGAGTAAATTAACCTTATGTATGCTTTTCAGAATGGCACAACACATATTCAAGGTAAATAAGAACTTTTGTAACTGTTCCCTCTAAGAGTTACAGTTACCAACTAACTCTTTCACAAGTAAGCACTTTTCAGACACTTGCTATTCTTTTGAAGACGTAATCCTTTACTTTTCCAGTCCTTCCCTAGTCTATTGCATGAGTTCACTCAAAGGCAGAAGAGGGACCCTAGTGGTCTAGGTGCCAGCTGTAGGCGGGGTGAGATAGGCTTCTGTTGCAGGCAAAAGTCAGAGATCTTAAGTAGTTCACTTTGCAGTTAGTTAGGGTGCAGGGACTTCTGAGAAGACACCCTAGGAGGATTCCATCAGTGGGCCTGGGTGAATTGGATGAGAGGGCTCGCAATCACAGAAAACACCCCAAAGGCTTTACTGAAGTCACACAAGCTTACGGTAAGTAAATACCCCAGCCAACACAGTACCTCAGCACAGAAGACGAGTTGTAGCAGGAAAAAATCAGTAAGTCATCTATCTTATAAACCTACACAAACTTGCAAGAAATGTAGGTAAAAAAAGAAAAACTACCAACTAAAAAATAAATAAAAAATTGCAATGTGCCCAATCGTAACCAAAGGAAATTCTCCCTTAAATGCTTAAGATCGTTATCTTTGTTAGGTGAGGTCATAGATTTAAATACTCAGGAAAATGCCTCTGCAGCCCCCCTCCCCGACATATCGAAATAGTGCAAAATAACTAACTTCCTACTCCAAGCAGGACCAACGGAAGAGACCCAAGTAACTGTAGAATCTGAAAATTCACCTTCGGGCTAACAGAAGTATGACATTTCTTTGCTAGGAACATCGTATGGATCCACATCTACGCTTGCTATGCCTCAACAATCCGCGACTTCCAAAGGAGCTAGAGTCGGCATAGAAACACAGACTGCCTAACAATTTTGGACAAACCCCGTTCTAGCAAACAACGCAACCTAAATCGCTTCACCATGAAATGTATTGGTTGGGATAATATAACCCACATTAATCGAACTATGACAATGAACAGAGGCAAATTGCTAGAGGTCTTTCAAGAAATTCCTTCTCTGCAGGCCCTTCATACGGGTGATATTGACTATGTGGCATTTCCTGATAAGGGCTGCAATCGCTCGGTGTGTTACTTTTACTCAAACATAGTCGGCAGACTGGTTTTAGAGGAAAATAAATCACACTAAGGACACTAGGATTTGACCTTTACGAACTTGACAACCCAGATGAAGTGTCATCCTTTTTGTCTGCCCTGTCTTCACAACGAATATCAGAATTTCCGGGTGGCACCCAACAGTCACAGGCAGAGAGATCTGGAGTGCACTTGATACTGAAAACCACAGGACTAGCAACAATGAAAATTGCTGAGCCTACACAAGACTGGTCATGGCTGGAGGGAGCCATACAAATCTTTGCGAGCTCTGGGCTGGAACAGCGACAACCAGGGATTCCTCTCATTTGTTTCATGGAACGTGTGGGAATAATAACTTAGCCAAGGTCTTGCAGTCGACTACTTTCTCACATGACAAACAGGTCATTATGATACAGGAGACCATGCCTACCCACCACTTTCACTTGGAGGGGATTAAAACATTTTCTAAAAAGAGGGGAACTTGGTCGCCCCCCTGGTGGGTTGGTAACCAACTTTGATTTAAACCTTAAAGCTAAATCAAATCAAATTGATATCCGGTATGAAGGTATTCTATCCGTATGCCCAACTTGGGAAGGGGGCGTGGCTTGAGCCCATGGAGTGAGGTAGCACTTGAACAGAGCTCCCATCGAGATCCTAGTGATGATCCTGCTTGGAGCGGTTTGGTTTGGAATAACGCAGATCCAAACACATCTGCAGGCGTGCAAAGTGGTCCTGCAGCTTCTGAGAGACGCATTGGCGGAGATCGGAGCATCTTGGGGGAAGAAATGACGGTCGCAAGACGGGGGGGCCTGCGGAGCAAAGATGGCGGATGGAGCCGCGGCTCGGTCCTGAAGTGGAGGAGAGGCTCTAGTAAACAGGTCTGCCCACTGAGCCTGTGAGAGTGGCGCGCTGTGCCCAGGCGTCTTTACTGGCATTGACCCACCGGAGGGCAGCGTTGGAACGGTGCTGGTGGCGCTGTGCTCCGACAAGTGACCGTGTTGGCGAGAAAGTTGCGCGGATTGTCACCGGACCAGAGCGCAAACATTACGGCGTGGCAGGAATGGTGAGAAAGCTGGGTGGACTTACCACATTAGAAGGCTGCCGAGCGAAGATACGGGAGCAGTAGCGCAGGTAGTTCTGTAATTTGAATCGGACTGCACTTGGCAGCGCGAGGGGACATATGTAACAACCGAATCTGGGTCAGACAGCAAGGGAGGCCACTGAGAGGACTCGAGGTGCATACTTCGGAATACACGGGGTAATGGCTCTGCAGTGGACACCGAGCACGCATGGGAAGTGCAGGCCGGTGATTCTAGTACTTTGGAGCCAACACAGTTGGCCAGCTGGATTAAGGGCACAGTGACTCAGACAACGTGCTGGCACAACAAGCGCACTGGGAATGCTGTTGAACTGCTCTGTGTAGCTCACCACGGACCATAAACTCCACAGAACGCAAGGGGGTAAAGAGGACTGCAGAGGGCTGAGCTGGTGTGCAGCATGATGCAAGGTGAGCCAGAAGATTGATCCCTTTGCTTGTCTGAAATAAGTCTCACTAGCAGAGGTTTGGCTGTGTATCCTCGAGAGGACGTGGCTTGTGTGCCATCATGATCAGAGGGAGACTGCCTAATCCAGGGGGTGCATACAAGGATACAGTGAAGCTCCTGGGACATTGCCCTTGGGGCTGTAGAGAGCAATTTGAAGTGCACAGACACTGCCACCTCTCGCTGTGCATCCCCAAATTGGCTGCGGCACGAAGCCAAGAAACGCTACACGTATAAAACAGGTGCCGCTCCACAAGGCGGACCCTGGCCGCTGGACATACCCTCCAGGCTTGGCGCTAGCACAAAAGCGCAGAACGCAATACTGAGGTAGGTGGAGGCGCTTACAAAGCACATAAAGCAGGTGCAACCAAAGGCCCACACAGCGCCAAATCACCAAGAGTCTGCAATAACTGCTACCTCGGCAGCACTGCACAAACGTGCACCAGCATTAACCGACCTAGAACACCTAACCAACCCCATTGCACTGCCTGCGGCACCAGCTAACGAAGGATCACACCGCCTCAATAGGGTAGGTCGCCGCCCAACGAGACTAGCGGAGCCATAGACTGAGCAGGCTGCCACCGCACCGCAAGAGAAGCCAAGTCAGGTGCCGGAGAGGAAATCAGCCGGAACATCAGGCCACACAAGGCAATTGCACCACCGACCTAGCGCTGACGTCACGCAACACGGAGAACAGAGGAGGCTGCCCGCCCCCCTCCCCACAAGGAAGCTGACAAAAGCATAGGTGAAAGACCTCAACCAAGTATACACGAGGCGGAAATCACAGAAGCACACACACGCTAGCCCAAAACGCCGTACACCCGATGCAGTCTGGGGAACTGATCTGCCGCGCTACCAGCCCCCAAAGCAAAGACATGTCTCCCCCCCCCCCCCCCAAACAGGAAAAGTAAAACAAACATCATGGAATCCTTTGCAGCAGCCCAACCTAAGGAACAATGGCAGGAAACTAAAGGGACAGAACCAACTCAACAAGCCCCTGAGGACCACGCTAAAGATGGACAGATACTGGAAGCACTATGAGGGCTCCGCTCCTTCATCAACACGAAGATAGAGGAAGTGAAGTCAGACAGCAATTAATGCGCCAAGACATGCGCTACCTCGCTGAACGTGTAACAATCACAGAATCGGAACAGCACGAGATGTCCACAGCACTGAAAGATGTACAGGCTAGAGTGGAGGTACTGGAAAGATGCAATAAAACGCTAGAGAAAAGGGTTGAGGGTGCCGAAGGTAGATCCAGACGCAACAACATCCGCCTACTTGGTGTCCCAGAGGGGATTGAAGGTCTCAACCCCACGACCTTTGTAGAAACCTTACTACAACAGGAAATAGGGGCCGGCAGACTTTCACAAGGATTTGCCGTTGAAAGAGCGCATAGGGCCCTCCAGAAAAAACCACCACTCGGCTCGCACCCCCGCCCAATCATAGCCATGATCCTTAACTTCCAAGACAGGGAAATTATACTGCGCTACATATGCGAGGGAGGAGCAATACAAAGGGATAATGCTAAGATCACAATATACCCAGACTACACTCCGACAGTCCAGAGAGCAAGAAATTCCTTTGTGCCAGTCAAGGCCAGGCTGCGCCAGTTGAACCTTAAGTATATGCTGCTTTACCCGTCTAGACTCAAGATCATACATAAAGGACGGGCCATCTTCCTGGAGACCCCGGCAGCTGCAAATATGTGGCTCGAACATAACAACATGGCAGATGATGGGGAAACGGCTATAGGATAAAAACACTGACCCAACGATCACCGCTGAACTGCTCGCACACAACAAGTAACCGGCTTCACCAATGACTTCAACTAAAGACGGGGGGCCCCGCCACACTGCCTGACCCTGGCAAGATGGCACAACCCCGTGAAAAAACTGATGCAGGCCTTTTGCTGTTGCATCATGACCCGCCAGGGGCAGCCTGGATAGGCCAAAACGTGGCGGGGACACCTGAGCATTGGCCACAGGGCGCAACTGCTGGGAGCAGTTTGTTGAGTTCACCAGGTTTTTGTTTACAATGTTTCTTAGTCTTCGCCAAGATAGGCACAAGAAAACAATGGACGTCTGGATTGCTAACCTGGTCAATGCAACATCAAGATGACAGCTGACATCAAGGTGCTGACATGGAACGTCAGAGGAATGGGCTCCTACATGCGCAGGAACAGGATCAAATCCTACTTGAGGAGAAAACAGTTCTCCATAGCAGTCCTGCAAGAAACACACCTAACAGCTGAAGACACAGCTAAAGTGTCTGAACGGTGGGAAGGGCAGGGTTTTGGCGCGGCCTACTCCAAATATGCGAGAGGAGTGTACACCTGGATTGATGGTGCAATACCATTCAAGCTACTATCAAAGGAGGTGGACACTGAGGGATGGTATCTGATTCTGAGAGACAGCATCAGGCAACTGGAAATATGCATTGTCAACTCATATCTCCCCAACATTGGCATCTCGTCGTACCTGACTAAGGTAAGTACCAAACTAACACCGTATCGGGATGGCTTTTTCATTTGGGGTGGGGACTTCAACAGCATACGAGACTACACACTAGACAGATCCAGCATCCAAACAGGGCCAACCGTCCCTGCCCAATCCCCCCTGAACAAGGTAATCGAGAACCTGGGCTTAGCTGAGGTCTGGCGGGAACTGCATCCAAATGTTAGAGAAAACTCATACTTCTCATCTCCCCACACGCTGTACACTAGAATTGACTATCTGCTAATAGACAAACAACACCTACCCCAAGTGGAGTCAGCATCCTATCTGGGACGAACGATATCCAACCACTCCCCATTAATCATGGAACGGAAAGCACGGGGGCCTAAACCTCCCATACCCTTATGGGAGATGCCAACTGAAGCACTCACTGATGCTGCATTCCGAGAAGACCTCTGAGACAAAATACGAGAATACCTAGACATTAATGTGGGAAGCGTGGAGGGATGGGACACAATATGGGAAGCACTAAAAGTAGTGGTCAGAGGAGAGGTCATTGCTAGTGCCGGAGGCATAAGGCACTAGCAATGACCTCTCCTCTGACCACTACTTTTAGTGCTTCCACTTTAGCCCAGAAGAAGGACTTAGAGATCGGGGAAAAGCAGATCACTCAGCTCGAATCCGCTGCACCTGGAACAAGAGAGGCAGAGGAGGAACTTGCCGCAATCAGAAATACACTAATACACGAAGACCAAAATGGGTTTGTGCCAGGTCGCAGCACGGCAACGAACCTACGTAGGTTACAGCACATAGTGACACAAACACAACACTCACATGAATCATATGCGGTGGTATCCTTGGATGCTACAAAAGCTTTCGACTCCATATACTGGGAGTGGTTGCTGGAAGCCTTGAGACCGTTCGGGTAGGGGGAAACTTTCATTAGATGGATAAAAATATTAGATCAATCACGGTAGCCAGAGTCAAGACTGGGAGGACAGTGTCAGCACCATGGGCGATCCAGAGAGGCACCAGACAGGGCTGCCCCCTATCACCAATGCTCTATATTTTAGGCCTAGAACCATTAGCTATATATACATGAGGAAACACATTTTTCGATGCGGGCATCAGAATAGGGGGTGAATACCACATAGTCTCAATATTTGCAGATGACGTCCTGTTATACCTCAGGGACCCCCACCTTAACCTACCAACAATCCTAGAAGTCCCAGAGAATTTTGCCCGTGTGTCAAGGATCTGCTTCAACAGGGAGAAGTCAAGTGCATGCCCACTGGTGGGCCTGGCTGAGCAAGCCGAAAATGATCTACCGGTGGTGGGAATCCAATGGAAGCGGCACACTTTTAGATACCTGGGAGTCAACATCTGGCACACGCCAGAACAGATCATGGGGCCAACACCCATGTCGCGGTACATGGGCTCAGAAAATCGATGAAGTTCTGATCCAGATTACCACTATCGGTGATGAGCAGGGCGGCAGTGGTCAAAATGATAGTGCTCCCAAGGTTCTTGTACTTTTTCCACAACATACATTACCTTATTCCAGCCTCCTTTTTTCGGGTACTGGAAAACTGCTTAGGGAATTGCTATGGGGCAAAACCAGACACAAGATATCACTAAACGTGCTAACACTACCGTACACGGCGGAAGGAATCCAACTCCCAGATCTTGAGCGGTACTTCCTGGCCGCCCAACTGAGTCGCGTAGCTAGGTGGCTAGCGGATGAGCACACCTCTGAAACCAGACTACTCCAGCAATAAGTAGCACCGGCCAATTTGAAAGAAATATTATGGGTCCCGGTGGGATGCCTAGGAGAAACCCTGACCCTAGTAGAGCTGGGCAAGAAAGTTTGGGCCAGGTCTCTAAAACTCACAAGAGGGGCACACACCTACTCGGCAGATTTACCGATTGCAGCAGGGGTTTATAAGGGGAAGGCAGACTTAGCCCTAATGAGGAAATGGGAAAGACACCGAATTTATACTTGCGGGGACACATATAAGGATGGGACTTTCAGGGAATTTGAAACCCTGATAGAGAAAGAAGACCTACCCAAAGGCCAATTCCTATGGTACTGAAGAATTAGAGAGGGCGCTAACGCGCAATGGAAAAACTGGCCAGAAGAACCAGAGGAAGACCCATTGCTAACACTACTATACAACCTGGGAGATGGATGGAAACCTGTGTCTAGGCTCTACGCACAGTTGGCGGACAGACCCAACCCCAAGAGTGAGGCACTTAAAATGAAGCGGGAAGCAGACCTGGGTGTAGATATCACTGAAAAGGAATGGGAAGGAATCTTGATGTACCCCAGGGAGGTGTCGAGGAACGCCAGATTCAGATTAATCCAACTACAGGTTTTGTACAGGACATATATGACTCCAGAAAGGATAGCCAAGTTCAGCAAGAGTGATACCCCCGTGTGTTCCCGATGCAACTCAGATAAAGCAGGGATGATACATATGTTCTGGAGTTGTCCGAAGATCCAAAACCTCTGGTCCAGGATAGAGCAGCTCTGCAGAAGAGCAGGGGTGACACAATACGAATGGTCCCCGAAAGAATGCCTTCTCGGGGCATACCCAAGAATAAGCAAACTACGACACATAGTGAATGCGTGCTAGCTAAAAGATCCATAGCTATGGAATGGAAATCTCCCAAAGGCCCACAGTTTGCCAGGTGGCAAAAAGAACTGGAGCGCTGGTCAGGGGCCGAAGCAACTGTATGGGGAGAAGGAGTGAACAGAGTGGGAGGAGAATTAAGCCCAGCCTACGAGGACTGGAAATCCCTGATACGAGATGTATTTCACCCATCGGACGACAAACCCTCCTCAGTTGCCCCCTGCCTACCTGAACAATAACAGACTAATAACTGACTCCAACATGGTGGAGTCTGCAGAACTGCTGGACCTGGCACCCCCAACCAACCCACCGTCCGGGAATTCCTGATGTCCGTCAGAGCAAGCAGACCGGGCCACAAGCCCTAGCACATATACGCGGCTACGAAGAGTAAATGTTTAGTTTGTTCACTGTTTTTGTTTTTCTTCTTTTTCTCTCCCTTTTCTCCCCTCCCCATATTACGTTAACCAGTCATAACCAATTATTTATTATGTAAACGCTGATAGTTGATAAATGCCAATAAAAACATTTAAAAATAAATGCCTAACTTAGGAAACAACGGGTATGGAAATACTGTTCATTAACCGCTAATTGTCTTGAACAAGGTCACTCCCACCTCATCATCATGGAGGTGACTTTAATTCAGATTGTGTGGAGGGCGCAAGACTAAATGATGCGCTGGTTTATCCACTTGAGGGGTGGGGGGTCTTTCGAACTGTACAAAGCAGGTCATTCAGTGGGATAGCTTTTGCAAGGTTGGGATTTTCTTTGTTTACCACACAGTAGCTCATACGATGGGAAGACCTCACATGGAATAGAGGGAACGCTTTTTCCTGGATAGAGCATGTGTATGTGCCAAAAGGCCTTATGAGTTTCTACAGTTCCCTGAAGTCCTGTGACTAGTTGTGATCTAGGGATGAGCGACCATTTGTCGATAAACCTTAATCCAAGTGTCCCTATCAAGCAGCAAATTGTAGTTACAAGAACTTCATTAAATCCTTGAAGGTACAGATCCACACTTCCGACAAACAATCTGTGCTTGAACATTTTAAACAAAAGAACACCTCTGATTTTTGGGCCCCGACAAATGTGCAGGGTCAGGGCCTCCATTATCTGTACGATTCCAGAACTGCAGTGGACTATTAGCACAACATGTTTGGCAGACCTGTCAACAACGTCCAAGAGGATCGTAGGCTGAGTGGGCCTCCTGCCCTGGGTGAATGTGCGTGGGACAAAAACGATATCCTATGGGCCATGTCAAAGGCCAAACCGTCAAGAGCTCCTGGCCCTGATGGTTTGGCCCCTGTTGTGATAAAGTGTGATCCACTAGCATGGCTAGGTCCATTAGAGTTACTCTTTGGTTCCATCTTTTCTACTCAACGCTTTCCAAAAAAAATGGCATGAGCCTATACTAATCCCCATTTACAAAAAGGGTGATTTAATGATCCAAGCAACTATAGGACGATAGCCCTCCTGGATACAAGTAAAATATTCTCAACACTCTTAAAAAGGGATTTAACTAATTACTTTAATCATCTCGGTGTGGGCTCTCGACCAGGCATGGTCACAGCCCTAAACACCACCATTAGGCCCCATCTTCAGGTGACTGTCAAGAGGGGTTAGATGGCCTCTATTGACATGAGCAGTTGGAGAGGGTCCCAGGAATGCCCCTCCTCACACCCAAGAACATGACAGGACGTAGAGCCAGGAATGCTCGAAGTCAACAATCTTATTTCGGACGAATCCCAAGTGCACTGTTTGCTGACACGTACACAGAAAGTTATCCCCTGAATCAACCATACAGACCCAATCCAGTGCATATTCTTGCAGGTAAAGGGGAGACAATGGAGATCGTGGATGGGAATACTAAAAACCAAGAAGCCACGAGGCTGACATCATTAGTGACAACACGACATAGCATTAGTCACGAAGCACACATGCATTCCTGCACTGCATTACACAACACGCATTTGCATACACGAAGAACATGCTAACACAGTTCTATAGCTAGAGGATGGATACATATACATACTGTCAAAGCTTTTATTATTTTTCTCATTAGCCAAATGCAGTAACGCAGAAACTCAAGGGAACAAGAGATCCTGAGCAAGCTTGCAGATGCTTGAAGCAATAAACCTTATGGAATTACAGGATGCTGGTAGAACCACGAGTGACTAACGTATAGGTTACCTAGTATAACATGAGCATGTAGAAATCATATTATAAGTCTAAGGAAAATTACAGAATCCCTCACGCCACAGAGCACGAGACGAGAAGAGCTGATTCAGGCTGCACTGAGCGCAAAGCAGGCTCACAGCCAAGGTCAGAGATACATGGTTGCATTCCAAACATTAGATGACTAGGGACCAGCTGCAGAAAAAGGGAATACACCCTCATAAATACAGGCTCAAGAGCTCAATTCTGTGGTCTACAAGCACGTGATGCAGCCAAGCCAGACAATGGGCATTCACCTGTGGTGGGAAAGCATTGGCGATCCCAGCAAACCAGACGAGGAATGAAACAAGTGTTGCAAACGTGGGTACGCACTCTCGTAGGCAAAGGTGGCATCCTACCAGTTACAATACAGACAATAATCATTTCACATTACCTTGAAGAGGTATACAGAGAGCTGAGAATCAAATAGAGTCCCAGGCCTCGGGAGATCAGCGCTAGCCAATCACAGATAGAAAATCTGGGGTGGGCGGCAAGGGGCAAGAACCAATGGTAAGCCCATTACTCTGCAACAATGTAATAGATTGTTTCTTGGGGACGGGACAGGCCAGTAACTTACAGGTGAGGACCAGTAGAATAACCTCTGTAGGGTAATTCCATAGGGGTTACCACTCTCAATACCCAATCATGTGTGGTGAAAGGGTTTCAGGGAAGGGCCCAGGGATGACGTAATTTCTCCTCAAAATCGGGACGCACACCATGGAGTACTGAGAAGTACTGGAGAATCTTGATTGTCTTGTATGATCACTGTTGGCTTTTGTAATAAACCACCATGGTGCAGCGTTCCTAAGAAGAAAACTAAACGTACATCACACTGCAAGGCTACTCGGATCCAGCAGCGACATCCGCTTGGAACCCAAATCATACAAGAAGAGGAAACTCTGAGGGATCCTCTTTCTCATCTCGCCCCAAAAACCTAGAACAAATTACCAAAGAACATACGGAACACAAGAGATCACCTACATTCAGGAAACTCCTCAAATCATGGATCTTCACCCCATTACCAGAAAGAATGCCGATAAGGACATACAGAGAGGAACTAGGCCGAGTGAAGAACCTACCCTGACTCCCTAAACCAACAACCCTTATAAAATAAGGACATACAGATCTGTAACATATCAATCAATCAATAAAAAACAAACCACATCAATTGTACCATGAACCACCCGAGATCAATTGGAAGAGCCGCAATGGACCACCGACGGTAATAGATTGGAACGAGCAGGGACTCATGATATCACTCCATTACATAATCAGGGATTATGCTCGCCCCCTGGGTCTACTAAGGTCAAACTTGGATAGAGGCCAGTCCCAACCCTGAAGCTAGACAGTCACGAAAGGGAAGAGAAGATTATACCACCCAAGGGACCACCAACAGTAAATAGATAGCAAGGAGCTGGTTAGGGATAATAAAACACCGCTATCGAACTAGGGGACAATGCTCACCGAACCTCGGGTACTTAGCCAATTTAATCTGCTGGAACCAGCCACAGTATCATCACAGAAACTAGACAATCAGTAAACCAAGAGAAAGAATATATCAACACAGTATGACAACCCGATACATAAACTAAACTACAGGGATTATGAGACATACAACCCACTAACCAAAACCTCACATTTCTGCATACTTAATTCCCACAAAAACCCACAGAACCACCTCTCTCACAGCAAACCACACAGACTTCATCACACCGCAACAACAAACAATCAACACAAAGATCGCAACAACAGCACGGAAGGAACTGCTTCGATCCCATATGCACACCCAAGCTCAGCACATGGTGAAAACCGAACTGAAGCTCCCAACAGTACACCACCTCTCACTTTCCTACGCCCTCTTCACCCACTAACCCACCCCCCACCTTTTTTTCTTTCCAGATCCGCCTGAGCGCCTGGAGACCAACTCCAATGGTGATGTTGCGCTATATAAATACCTTTAACATTAACAGTTCTAACTTGGCGCTGGCTGAGTCCTCTGTTTATTCTGGGGAAGGGTGTTGGGCCCTTGAGAGTCGGGTAGATCCCCAGATGATCTCTGGCATACGTGGGAGAATTATCCTAACACAGTGCCTTCAACAGGGTCAACAGATCCATTTTGTGTAACACATTACTGGCCTGGTCTGTACCTTTGAAACTGATCCAATTGCTAGCCAGTATGCATAATGAATCTACAGTAAAGACCAGGCTCAAGGGCGAGGCAGTGTATCCGGACCAAAAAAACATTGTGGGATTAAGACAGGCTTGTGTCCTGGCTCCGGCCCTCTTCAATGCATACATTTTGGATGTAGACAACATATGGGCTCAAGGTACTACTTTCCCTGTAAAGCTGGGTCACTTAAAATTTAATTGGCTAGCTTTCACAGACGATTCGGTGTTCTTTGATAACACGCCTATCGGTCTTCAGCAAAAGCTAGACCTATTCTTCAAATACGTCCCAGTTTACAACTTGTTGGTTAATGGGGACGAATCAAAGATTGTTGTCTTCCATCAGATAGCTAGGAAACAATCTTGCCAGCAGTAGCTCTTTATCAGAATGGAATAACACTCCGACAGATAAATCTCGACCTCTAATCTCACAGCTCAAAAGATTGCACAATAAATCATGCAACTTCTCCCTGTTTCCTTTACTACGGTTTTACCTAGCTAAAGTAGAACCAGTTATTTTATATGGCTAGATATGTCAACAGCGGAACTGGACCCCTATCTGAATACACTGCAGGGAGTGACCTGGAAGGAGATGCTTGGCTTATCCAAATCAATTCCTAATGAGGTCACTAGACACAAACGAGGGTTGATTTCTCTTCAATCTAGGATTTATTGGAAACAACTAACCAGCTACGCCAAGATGATTTGTCCTCCGGCTAACTCACTGTACCTCGATTTGGGGAAATTCCTAGCCGAATATTCTTTATATTCGCTTACCATTTTCAAAGCTAATATGACAAAACTCATCAACAAAATACAATCTTTGGAGGAGGAACTCGTCTTGACACCAGCTAAGAGTAAACTGGGGTTGTTCCTGAATGATTGGGCCACCACGTCTTTTAGACTCTTAGAGCACATACAAAGAATATGCCAAATTTCAACGAAGAGAGATGAGATACTGAAATATATCGACCTTTTTCCTTGTGACAAGTTGCGTAACCTATATGTGAGCTCCCGACTTAACCAGCCGCCGACTTTAGAACGTGTAGGTAACTGGAAATCAGAAGAGTCCCGATCACGACACTGTAGATTATGTGGGAGCCTGTCTACCCCAGAGACACTGAAATATCTAGCTCTTTCCTGTCTGAGCCTTACCAGAAAACATCACTTTAAAGTGATGGGGTCAGAACATACTATGAGCCTGATTCATGGAAGTGTTTTATAATGGCGCAATCCCATAGGAAAACGTTCCATGAGTCAGACCCTATCTGTTTGGGCAAAATGTTTTGGACTCAATTAATGTGCGCAGGCAGTGTCTCGCTAATCATAGCGTTATGTGGGTTCCTCTCAGAAACATTCACAATACTGGATGAAGGCGCTTAAGACTTGCAACATTGGTAATATCATTAAGGTTGGAAGTACTAAATTCATGATTTTGTATTTGATTTAATTGGATTTTAGTTAATAGCGTTGACAAACATATAGGCGCTCATAGCTGTATTGTTGCTCTTCTCTTGAGTTCTTGTGACTTGTTTGCTTGATTGTTTTCTATCTTACAAAAATTGTCTTTGACAAATGTTTAGTTTTTTTGTAGCTTGTTTTTATATTTGAAAATTTGATAAAAATGTTTGTGTAAGGTTTAAATGTTTTAACCCCCCCCCCCCCAAAAAGAAGGATAGTGATTTTAATAAAGGGTAGGACACGGACTAATTGAGGGCCTTTGAGACTAGGGAGATGAGCCTGTTCTGAAAGACCCTCCCTAGGGGTCTGGGAAAGTGGGACCTCAACGGAAGAGACTCTCCCTTAGGGGACAAGAACTCCCATTACAAAGAGGAATTCCCTAGACCAAATACCCTATCTGAACATATGGGACTAACTGCTATGAAGACTAATCTGTCATCCTTATGTTTGGCTTCAGGCAATGTGAGACCAAAAACAGCCAAGGAAAAAGAGAGGTCTCTTTAAAAGAGACGGGTATATAACTGGGAAGAGTATCACTTGTGGGTGAGAGAGTATGGTACGCAGGGGAAGCCCCTTACATTATTATGCCTTGGAGAGACGAAGCAGAACGAAGTTGCGGAGCCCACAACATTTGTAAAGGAAAGGAACGCCAGAGTGGGATGCCGGACAGCCGACGAATCCTACAACGAGAGAACCTAAGACCCGTCCAAGGTGGTTGCGTAACCGTGGCTGCTTCGAGGTGGGTGAGACACCCAACTAACGACACTGAGACCACCAGAGAACGGTGTACTGCCAGCTACATGCAGCACACGGCCATATACGGCATCTTAAGTCAGAGGAGCAGAGAATGCTACGCCGCTGAAGCCAGGCACAGAGAAGAGCAACCGAGAAGCTGAATAACTGAGTGTGTGCCGAGCCCTGCGAGGTTCTCCTGCGTCGGAAAATGTACCGGGGTGGATGGGAGAGGCGGGAGGCCAGTGGGGCAACATTTTGGGAGGAGAGAACCCTCTAAAAGTCACAAGTATGAAAGTTAAACATTACGTGAACAGAACTGGAGATATCTGAAATCAATACAGAACGCGACGAACAACGCTGTTTGGAAAATAGATAGCAATTGGAAACACACACCCTGGGAGGCTTACAGAGAGGAGAGAGCCCACTGCAAAGACGTGTAACACGTATTATAAAATCTGTCAATGTAACAGAATTATAACAGAGAGACAATCCAAAACGAAGAACCCAGGAGATGGGAACTCACAATTTATCTAAGGTCATAAAAAACCTAGGAATTGTGAACCCTCAAGAATTTAAGAGACATACAAGTAAGGACCAGAGTGTGAGAAACTATGCCACGGAAATTGTCATAAAGCAGACATTAAAAAGAATGCAAGACCCACAAGCATATGGGAAGAGCTAAATGAGCTCATGAAGGAAATGTCAAGATACTATCAGAGACAATAGCTTAAAGAATCCTATATACTAAACAGAGACATTTGTGTATCAATAACCACAGGAGATAAGATACAGCCTTAAAGATAAAGCTGCTGGGAAGAATGCAAGAAGAGAGACTACCAGGAGAAGAGAGACATTCTCTTGGCCTATTTTGAGTTATTCATATTAGTGGTAGGGTCAGGTAGAGTTAGGTTTGAGACTGAGGGCAAATTATACTTTTGACTTCCAGACAACAGACAAGCACCTTTAGTGAATTTAGACAGACAGGGCAATCCCTTTAATAATAAGGAAAGAAATACCTTAAAGAAAGGTAGCTTGTCCTCCATGTGTCCGACTCATCCTTCAAACCCACCCCATATCTTGTCATCTGTGGGATGTCAACCAACTGATAGAAATTGGGGACCTGTGCTGTGCACAAAGTTAAGCGCAAGGACTAAAGCCCCCTACTGTAGCCACTGAAGAGTCCATAGGCCTTGATTTAAGGAGCACAGAGGACATTTGAATTCCACCAAATGAGATGGATGGTACCCACGGGACTCACTCTTTTGCCACCCCGAGGTGACTATATTAGGCTAGCCTCCAAATCAGGCTTAGCATGGAGATAGATCCTAGATGTTAGGGTGGGGATAATGGATCCAGACTTCAGGGTAGATGTAAAAATCCTAATCCATAACCATGGAATTAATCCCTACACAGTTAAAGATCGAGAAACAATGTCCTAAGGGATTCTAGAACGCACTTTGTTCCTGCTACCCCAAGCGGGGAAAGAATTAAGACACAGGGAGTGGCTTGAGGGGTTTGGAGAAGCAGACATCCCCACAGAGGAAGCCCGCTGAGAACGGGTGGAAGAGGTTTCACCCCTTCCCGATATGGTTTTTGCCCCAAAAAATGACCTGGCCTCACAGAGGCTTTTGGTAGGGTGACCACCAAAGAGACTGGGCGCAGCCAGGCTGGACCTTTTTTCTTCATATAAAAAGGTTTGCTATATTAAGAAGATATTGAGAAAGATGGCTCACCCTGATCACAGCCAGTTGTTCCCCAGAGCCATCGAAGGGTTGTACAAGTGCTAAAATATTCACATCTGAATGCCGCTCATCAAGGGGTGGGAAAAACTGTCAGGTAATTACCATATTCAACTGGTTCTGAGATTTTGCTGACATTAAGAACTACGTTTTGGCTGCCGCCATCTGCCAAACCACTACAGCAACTCCGATCCCAATAGCCCCCTTACAACCCGTGCAGAATATCTCCGTCCCTTTCTCTAGAATAGCGATAGACATAGTGGGACCGTATGAAACATCTTCTAAATTAGGAAACAAATTCATTATAGTAATTGTGGATTATGCCACCCGACATCCAGAGGCATTTCTCCTTCGCAATAATACCACCCAGCAGAGTGTAAAACATCTGTTACCCTTCGTGGTAGGTCAGAAGAAGAAGGCAGACAAAGAGGTGGCATTTCTACCTGTGATTTTATTAAAATAATAAACAAAAAGGCCCAACTATCCCTAACAAAAAGGGCTTTTCCCTACCTAACTGAAATCTAACTAGGGTGCTCGTCATCAGTGAGGTGGTCCAAATCAAAACATTCTGTCCTCTGTCCAAAAACTACCCTATGCTGACCCTACCATTAAAGATTGTCTCAAGAAAACAAAAAGGGGCTCAATGAGAATGGCTTCCTTCAATGCCTTAATAGTCTTGAGAGTTTCTTGTGACATGGTTAATCAGTTCCCTTAATTCCTCAAGGGGACTCTTCTAACTTCTCTCGGATATCCCCGTTTTTGACTTATTTAAAATTCCTTGTTTCCCCACTTGAGGATCTGTGTCTTTATTCCTCTGGAATTCTTTTGCATCAATATCTCTCCCACGGAGACCAGTGTACCCTTTTCCTTTTACCACATTGTTATCTTCCAAGTACTTCCCTTTATGTAGGTTCATCTGTTCCTCTTTGCTATTGTCTTGGGTCTTCCCAACCACTGAGACAACTATTACCAGTCTTTTGACTTTCTTTACTGCTTTTGTAATCACTGGGACGAGGGTGAAGAGTCGCTCTGTATTCAATACATAGTCTGCTGCTTTCAGACTTATTGGGACGAATATGAGGAGTCCCTTATTCATTATACTCTTTGCTGCTTTTACCATTATAGAAATGAGTCCGAGTCTCTCGGTATTCGTTACACTCGTTTACACTGTTATAGTTACTTGTGATGTGGAAAATGAAGTTTTATGTTCTGCCTTTTGCTTGGTATTATGTGTTTATGGATGAATTGGTATAGTTTATTTTTGTATGAATTTTACTTATGTTGATATGTGTAAAGTTTATGGAAACTAAATCACATTAAAGAAATTAATTAAGTTATAGTTACTGGGACGAGTATGATGACTCTCTCGGCATTCGTGATACTCTTTGCTGTTTAGCGCTTGCCCTTGGCCCCTCCTGGGTCTCCCGCTGTTCCCGTTACCTCTAGTTTGTCAGGTTGGCGTCACCAGTTTCTCCTGTGAGCTCGGGGTCACACCGTCTTGATTAACGCTTCCAGCGTCTCCCTTTCCTTCTCTGCTTCAGTCTCCACGTCATTGTCAGACCATGCGGTCCACCTCTTTGAGGTCATGCCACCACATGGCAATGACACACACGCTCACATACTCTTGTATTACAATAGCACACATTGTGCCTCATTACGACCCAGGCGGTAAGTTACTGCTTGGGTTGTACCTTTACCGCCATGGCGTAAACTATGTTTACGCCATGGTGGTTGGCGGATTTACCGCCCCATTCCAAGGTGAGTGGGGCGGTAAATCCCCATTTCCCATTTCCCCTTCCCCATTCCCATTTTTGCCCCATAGGGCATAATGGGAGTGGGGAAGGAGATAATTACGCCACCGTAAATTACGGTGCCGTAATTATCTCCAAGGTCCCTTAGCGCCATGGATTTTAACGCCTGCAAAAAGCAGGCGTTAAACTCACCATGGCGCTAAGGGACCTTGTAATCAGGCGTTAAGGGTCGGCGCCGTTTGCGGCGCCGTAAACCCCTTAACGCCTGGGTTGGAATGAGGCCCACTGTTCTGTTCAGGCTGTGTCTTTGTTCTGTTCAGGCTGTGTCTTCTGAGCCCGTGATGGTCTGAGGGGTTCATAGGAAAGTGGGGCAGGGAGTTCCTTCAAGGAAGGAGAGTCCTTGTCTCTAATAGGGAGCGTCTCCCTGCCAGGTCCAGCTGACCCTAGGAACACCAGTGTATCAGCCCCAGGCAGATAGGTAGGTTGTAAATCTCAAGCAGACATTAAAAGGAATATTGCACAAACTGTTGAAAACTGTCGGGAGGAATTGGGATGTCATGGTACACTGGGCTTTCTTTGCAGTCCAGAAGCCCCTCAGGCATCCCTGGAATAGTCCCCTTAGGAGATTCTTTATTGGAGGGAACCCTGGGACGTTCTAGACATGCTAAAGGAGATATGCGAGGAGAGGGAGGAGGCCATTTTACTAATTTCTCAAACCACCCAAAAATTGAAAACTCATATGGCAGCTGTAAGAGAAGTTGTAAAACAACACCTTGGCCAAGCCCAAGAACATCTGAAGGCAGTCTATAATAAACACACTGTGACCAGATCCTTGTCCTAGTTCTCCTTCCAACATGTGAAAATAAAATGATCTCCAAGTGGTGTGGACCCTATGAAATCCTAGAAAAAAGGTCCCTTCAATGATCTAATATCTCAGCCTGCTAGATGGGAAAATCCACAACTCTACCATATTAACCTTCGCAAAGAGTGGAAGGTAGACCCTAGCGAGACAACCAAAGTCACTACAGCAGCTCTTCTTACTGACACAAAAATGGAAAATACATTAATTTCCCAGTCATTACCTCGCTCCCAACAAGATGGTCTTGGTGACCTTCAATTCCTCAAAGTATTTCAGGAACTAGGTAGGGTCACACATTTTTTTCATTCAGAAAGCCATTCATGAGCTGCTTGCCTCATGGTCATTGATACCCGGGAATACAATGGTAGTCATCACCAGGGATTTTAAATGCCACATTAAAGGCTTTGTAGGCACTATCAATCCCTTACTTAACCCTAAAATGTATTATGATACATGATGTTGAAGATCCTTAGGGGCTGTGCTGGCGGAGTTTCTTCAGTAAATGGGAGTTGGAGCTGATCAATGGCAGAACCCTTAGCGACAAACCAGGAAACTATACATGGCACAATAATAGATCTAAAAGTACCTTAGACTATATATTTGTAAGCCCAGAGAAGGCTTTGAATGTAACAGACATGAAGATCAACTCGAACGGGTGGAGTGACCACTGTTCACTCACCTTGACATTAAAGATCCGACTGTCCAGAACAGAAAGATAAGCCCCTGGGCAACATGGCAGTCAACCTCCCTGGTTCTCGTATTTGCTGGTCAGAAAATAATATTAACAAAGCAGCCCTTATGGCTCAGTCCCTGCACATAAGTGATCTTGATCAGTTCCAAATAATGTCAGTGAATGACATTGAAGACTGGATTGCATCCTTTTCTTCAACTCATGCCACATCTACAACTAGCACGATAGTTAAGGATGACAAGCTGTCTGAACCTTATGATAAAACCATTAGGGATGCGAAAAGGGTACTTAGAGCTGCAATTCGCAAGGCGAAAAAAAACAGTCGATCACTTGTCCCTTATCATTCTAAATGCAGGTCTCTGAAAAATAAGTACAGAGCCTGGATTAAGTCAAAAAGAATCCTTCAGAAGTACAGGTGTTGACAGAACATGGTGCACATTATGTGCTCTACAAATTCTAGAAGTATCTGGGTCATGCTTGGGCAAGCTAGAGGGAGCGGTAAAACTGCTATGATCAACCCTATAGGAGCTAAACAATGGACGGACTTTCTATCTAGCCTCAATATTCCTCACAGTGAGGTGCGACCACCTGCAGTGGAAATGACACACTTAGTATCCCCTTTTAGCATTACAATCGACCATCTAATTCTTAAAATCAAAACTCTTAAGACATCACGTGTACCTGGACCCAATGGCTTAGCAAATGTAGTAATGAAAAGCAAACCAGAGTTTTGGGCCAATCTCCTGAAAATTTTGTTTGAAAAAATGTTGGCTGAAGGAAGGATTCCTAAGTCATGGCAAATAGCCTTTCTTGTCCCAGTCTTCAAGAAGGGCAATAAGCTGGATCCCGGCAACTTCAGACTTTTATCTATGCTTGATTGCACGGGTAAAATCTTTGCGTCATTGTTCCTAGAGAATTTGGAGGAATTGCCCGCTAAAGCCGGAATATTTAATCGCATCCAGAGTGGCTTTAGGAAAGCATAGTCTATGATACAAAATATCACCATCCTGGACATCCTACGTACTAAGGCCATGAAGACCGGTAATCCTCCCTTGCATGCCCTTTTTGTTGACCTCCGGGCAGCCTTCGATTCTGTCTGGAGAGAAAAACTATGGGCTAAATTAGAACTTTTGGGTTGCCCTTCCGTACTACTATATAACCTAAAATTACTTTATCAAGACAACTCTGTTGCACTTAGGTTAGATAGTCAGGGGAACATGAAAGCTGCAATCTCACAGAACAGAGGAGTTAAGCAGGGTTGCGCGACAGCTCCCTTTCTATACAATTTATTTACTTAGGATCTCCCAGTCATTATATTTGCTGAACATAATTGTCCTCCTGCTGTCGGTATGGCCCACTGCCAAGTGTTGGCCTACGCGGACGATCTCATAATCATGGACCACACTTTTAGTGGGCTCCAAAGATCAGCTAAGATCCTATGGGACTACGCAGAGAGTAAAGATCTGACAAATAACCAGGAAAAAACCCAGTTAATGGTATTCTCTGGTAGAAAGATTGCCTGCCCCGATTTATAGTCCATGGAACCGAAATTAAATACACACAACAATATAGATATCTAGGTGTTGAGGTAGACGTTAAGAGTGAATATAACTCATGCATCCAGTCATGTAAAATTAGGGCCGCTCCAATAACATCTTTGATAAGTCAATTTGCGAGCAAAAATTGCAGCTTTAGTCTATGTGGAGTTTGCCAACTATATGCACAGGTTCTGGCTCCTATGATAGTATATGGGTTAGAGGCACTGTTATCTGTTGATTTTAATTGGTTTCAAGTGGTTGAGGGTAAATTCTGGCGGAGAATACTAGGCTGTCCACAATCTACACCGATGGCGATGATTAGACTTGAGGTGGGACGATCTTCTCTAAAATCTATAGTACTAAAAAAGAGAGCAGAAATGTATTTAAGGATGAGCATCAATCGGGAGAATCTTCTTATGAGAGCCATTTACTGTGAAATCTCTAAAGAAACAACTAACTACACCTCAAAAATAAAACAGAAAATTTCCTGACAGAGATATGCTGGATTACCAGCGGTGATGGCTTTAGTAACGCAAAAGAACAAGTTACTTTCTTACCTGGTAACGTTCTTTCGATGGGATGGTCCGACGATGTATTCCATATCTATGACAGCTAATGTCCACAGCTGTGCTGCTTTGGAAAATCTTTGGCGTATGCGTCCTGCGCCGATGACGCCGATGCGCCGTCCCCGAGGACCTCCTCCGACGGCCGACGTCACCCGATGTGATAAGTAGGACGCACGACGCCCATAGCCTCAGTTATAGTTTATTCCCAGAACGTGTGCCACCAGTTTTCTGCCAGTCAGACACACAAGGCCTTGCAGAACGCAAGCTGCAATCGCAAAAGAAATTCTGCAGCGGGGAAGGCAGGGAGGGAGCGATATGGAATACGTCGTCGGACCATCCCATCGAAAGAACGTTACCAGGTAAGAAAGTAACTTGTTCTTCGAGGGGATTGGGTCCTCCGACGTATTCCATATCTATGACAGACTCCCAAAGCAGCACCAAGCAAGGAGGTGGGAAAGAATTTAGAATACGAATATAGCATGCCCAATCAAATTGCGGAACAGAGAACTGCCTTGCCAAAGGCCAGATCTTGCCCTCTGATGGAATCGAGTGAGTAGTGACGTACAAAAGTATGTACTGAAGCCCAGGTGGCTGCATCACAGATGTGACGAATAGGAACTCCCCTCTGCAGGGCAGTAGACGCAGCCACTCCCCTGGTAGAATGGGCCCGCAAGCCAGCCGGACGGTCCTTACCCGCCAAGCGGTAACACTCGGAGATAGCTAAAATAATCCAACGAGACAAAGTCTGTTTCGTCACAGCTTGTCCCAAACGCTTTCCAGCGTAACCAATGAAAAGTTGATCGTCCACTCGGACCCGGGACATGCGCGAAATATAAAAGCTTAGCGCTCTCCTAGGATCAAGCCTATGGAGCCTCTCCTCTTCCTTACCAGGATGTGGAGGAGGATGGAACGCCGGAAGAACAACCTTCTGGCCCAAATGAAAGTCCGAAACCACCTTCGGAAGAAAAGAAGAACAAACTCTAAGGACAACCCTGTCCTTCTGAAACACAGAAGGGTGGCTTAACTGAAAGTGCCTGTAACTCACTCACTCTGCGAGCGGAAGAAACCGCAACCAAAAACACAGTTTTCAGAGTCAACAGCCTCAAAGGGCAAGAATGTAAAGGCTCAAACGGAGCACCCATAAGAAACTTAAGAACAAGGTTCAGATCTCAACCGGGCACCAGAAAAGGTGACGGAGGGAACACATTAGTGAGCCCTTTCAAAAACTGCGAAATCAAAGGAATCTTAAAACAGGAACACTCTTCAGACGAGCACTTAAAGATGGACAGCGCCGCCAGGTAACCTTTAATGGTCCCCACTTGCAAGCCCCTGTGGGCCAAAGAAAGCAAAAAAGACAGAACCATGGGAATGTCACATTCAAAAGGATCCACATTCTCAACTCTGCACCAGTCGCAGAACTTTTTCCAACGGCAACGGTACAGAGACTTTGTTGCCGGCCGCCTGGCCGAGAGCAACACCTCCATCACGTCTTCAGGGAGGTCCCAATCCTTATACCTCAACCTTTCAGAAGCCAAGCGTGAAGATTGAGGGATCTGACCTCTGGATGGAGAACCTGACCCCCCTCCCGTGAGAGCAAATCGTCTCGGTAGGGAAGAGGACGTGGAGGGCAGATGGACAAGTCTAGAAGGTCCGGGTACCACGTCCTCCGGCCCCACGCCGGAGCAATGAGGATCATCCGGGGACCGAACCTCCGTAACCTCCGCAGCACTTGCGGGATGACGGGGACTGGAGGAAACGCATACAGCAGTGGGAACGACCACTCCACCACGAACGTGTCTCCTAAGGCTCCTTTTGGAGGAAATTCCTGCAAGCAAAACCTTTTGCACTTCCGGTTGACACTGGAGGCGAAGAGATCCACTTGAGGGGTCCCCCAAAGGGCGAAGATCTCCAGGAGAATCTCCCGAGCCAGCTCCCACTCGTGAGAGATCGAGCTCTGCCTGCTCACAGCGTCCGCCGTCTCGTTGTCGTCTCCGGCCAGATGAACAGCCGAGATCAAAACTTCCTGCTGGATGGCCCAGAATTCGAGTTGCATCACCTCCCTGCACAGCAGAAGTGACCCTGCACCCCCCCTTTTTGTTGAGGTAGTGCATGGCCACCATGTTGTCCGTTAGAATCAGGACACTCTTTCCGTGCACAGTCGGCAGAAAAGCCTTAAGGGCTAGCCTGACGGCTCTCAGCTCCAACAGATTGATATGGAGTCTGGACTCCGACGGAGACCAACGACCGGTGACTGTCAACTCGTTGGCATGAGCTCCCCATCCCATGAGGGATACGTCCGTCACGATCGTCACCTCTGGCCAGGGCAGCCAAAATGGGGCCCCCTTCATCAGATTGCCTTCGACGGCCCACCACAGAAGGTCCCGGGCCACCGAGGGTGGCACCTGAACAGGGTCCGACAGCCTGCCGGAGGACTGAGACCACTGAAGCTTGAGTGCCCACTGCAAAGATCTCATCCGCAGACGAGCCTCTGGCACCAGAAGAATGCAGGATGCCATGAGGCCGAGCAGTCTCAAAAACTCGGACGCTGGGAGATTCTGGGCAAACTGAAACTTGTACACCATCTGCTGAATGTGAAGAGCCCTCACCTGAGGAGGAAAACACTGCCCCAGGGACGTGTCGAGCACTGCTCCGATGTACTGCCGCTGTGCTGGTGTCAAATGGGGCTTATTTAAATTGAGGGAGAAGCCCAGCCTGTGAAGGGAGTGGCAGGTGACGGACAGATGATCCAGGACTTGCTCGGGAGAGCTCCCCCTGATCAACCAATCGTCCAGGTAGGGGTAGACGTGAATCCCCCCTTTCCTGAGATGCGCCGCCACCACCACCATGAGCTTGGTGAAAACCCTCGGGGCGGAGGTCAATCCGAACGGCAGGACCCGAAACTGAAAGTGCGAGTCGCCAACCGCGAACCTCAGGTACTTCTTGTGCTTGGGATGGATCGGCACATGGAAGTAAGCATCCTTGAGGTCGAGAGACACCAACCAGTCCTGAAGTTGAAAGGCCTGGAGGAATTGAGAAAGAGTCACCATCTTGAACTTGTCCTTCCTGAGGAGTTTGTTCAAACCGTGCAAGTCCATGATGGGTCTAGATCCCCCGTCTTTCTTCGATATCAAAAAATAAAGGGAATACCATCCCTTGTTCCTCTCCGCTACAGGCACCAGTTCTATGGCGCCTTTCTCCAGCAGGGCTTGAATTTCCTGCGCAAGGAGCGGATCCGGACTCTTCAAAGAGAGGCTCCCTGGTGGATTGTCGTGAGGCCTCTGCCGAAAAGGAAGACAGTAGCCGTGGGTTATGATCTCCAGAACCCACGCATCCGAAGTAATGGCTTGCCACTCTACAAGATGCTGCGCCAGCCTTCCCCCAACCGGCGAACCATGGGACCTGGCCTCATGACTGAGTGGTAGCGGCTGCGGCGTTGCCTGAGGGCAAAGAGGCAACTGCCCAAGCGGCCTTGGCACCTCGAGTACCTTTGTTTCCACCTCTGGCACTCTTACGATGGCCTCTTTGACTGCTAGCTCCCCTCGCTTTACTGAAGGACGAGTAATAGCGAAAGGAACCTCCCCTCCATTGCTGTCTCCTAGGACGAAAATACGAAGGTTGGCGAACTGCAGCGCCCAAAGACTTCGCTGCAGCTTTGGAGGTCTGCAACCTCTCAAGGCTCTCGTCAGCCTTGCTGCCAAAAAGGTGTTCACCGTCAAAAGGCATGTTGAGGAGCCGGGACTGCACATCAGGAGCGAACCCAGACTTCCGCAACCACGCAAACCTGTGCATTACGGTGCTCGCCGCCATGGACCGGCTGACACAATCCGCCAAGTCCAAACCCGACTGAACGGCCTCACACATAGCATCCTTGCCATCCTGAACCATAGCAAGGAAACCATCCCCTTCGGGAATATGATCAGCCGCTAATGCAACACAGTTCCACAGAGTGTGTGTGAAACGAGACAGGGCACATATGGAGTTGGCTGCCTGAAGCGCCATACCCCCCGAAGAAAACACTTTCTTCGCCCAGCCGTCAAAACGTTTGTCGTCCCTATCCAGAGGGATGGTAGAATACGACGCCTGCTTTACCGGGGCCGTAGCCGCCTGCACCACCAAACTCTCCGGGGTGGGGTGCCTAGACAAGTAGCAGGGGTCGCTACTGGCTGGATGGTATTTTCGCGACAAAGACTTGCCGCCGCCACCCTTCTCTGCAGAGCCATATGAAAAGGCAAAACCAGGTCAGTGGGTGGACCGAGATCAAGGATGTCCGTGAGATCATCCTGAACGAACTCCCCTGGGGGAGCTGACCAACCCAAGTAATCAGTAACCCGAGACATAAGGCGCCGATATGAAGAATCGGCATGAGTGCCAGGCTCCGGCTGACAAAACTCCACCTCCGGAGAGGTGTCCAGTCCACTGGCATCATGCAGCGACTGCCTCAGGTCTTCAAACTGGCTATGGCCCGAGATAAGGTCACCTGGAACCGTAACCGGAACCAGGCCGCCATCAGAGCCTTCATCACCCTCTGAAATGTACTCCAGGCGGGGAGAGGAAGGCCTCTGTGGACCAAAGTAGTGCCGGACCTTAGCCATAGCCTTTCCTGGGGCAAACCCCGTGCCATGGGGCCCCTCCGACACCACCGCCTCGAAAGGCGTCGAGGACGGCGAGCGAGTCGGCGCTGGCAGAAAAGGCACCGAGGGCGCCGAACGAGTCGGCGCCGGCATCGACAGAAAAGGCGTCGACGTCGAGCGAATCAGCGTCGACGTCAGCTGCAGCGCCGGCATCGGCGGCGTCAACACAGTCCTCGAAGCCAGAGCTCCGAGCGTGTCTCTCGACACCCTAGGCGCCGACGGTGTCAACGACCCCCTCGGAGGCGGAGCCTCGAGAGAAATAGTCGACGACCTCGGCGCCACAGGCGTCGACGTCTTCTTCGAAGACGGCACAGGATCACACGGTCTCGAGCGCGTCGAGAAACGGGACCTGGCACGGGCATGGCGAGAATGGCTACCCTTGTCCGAGCGGGACCTCTCACACGAGCCGTGCCGACCACCCGAGCCCGAAGGTGTACGAGCGGTGTCTCTCGACCGGTGCCGACCGACCCCACTCGGAGGCACGGACGGACCGGTGCCCTGCAATTCAAGAATCGCTAGCATCTGCTTCCCGAAGGAAGCCCATTCCTCCGGTGTCGCTTGCATGGAGGGATAAGCGACCTGCGACGGGCGGAGTCCTTGGAAGAAGACGGGGAAGGCGACCTATGCCGGCGCTTCCGGGAATGCCTCGAAGAGGCGGAGGAGCGGCGAGACCGACTCCTGGAAGGAGACCCACTGGACTTCCGACAATGACGCGGGGAGTCGCCCCTCGAGACATCCGTCGAAAGCCCCGCAGACCTCGACTTCCGGGGCTTAGACACCCAGCCTACCGACAGCTTCTTCTTGCGTTCCCGCAAGGCCTTTGCCATGAGCGACTGGCAGTCGACACAGTCGTCCGTATCGTGGGTCTCCCCGAGGCACCAGAGGCAGGCGTTGTGTGAGTCCGTGACCGACATCTTGGACCCACAGTCCCCGCAGTTCTTGAAGCCCGGACACGGGGTTGAAGATGAGAAAGACATCGCCACGAGCAGGTCTTCACAACAAACCGAACAGGTTCAACGAACCGAGAATAGAAAACAGCAAACTCCAACGAGTCGAGGCGTACCGAGATTCACAAAGCGAACAAGTTCGCGGAAATAACGGAACTGAGGCTATGGGCGTCGTGCGTCCTACTTATCACATCGGGTGACGTCGGCCGAGGTCCTCGGGGACGGCGCATCGACGCAGACGCCAAAGATTTTCCAAAGCAGCACAGCTGTGGACATTACCTGTCATAGATATGGAATACGTCGGAGGACCCAATCCCCTCGAAATTACTCTATAAAAAAAGGTTGATCTCTGGGATTGGCTCGAAAAACTATGAACACCATGGCAAACTTCGGAAATACCAATACATATATTATATGCTATATACATTTAAACAAATGCAGAGTTACTTGAATCTCTGTCCTTCAAGTGAGCTAAGATGATTCATTCTATTATTGAGGATGGATAATCTACCGGTCTTGACAAATGTTTGTTTGTTTATTATTTGTTTGTTTATTATTTATAATGCCCCGAAAAGCCCATGGGTAACAAGGTGCAGCAGATACAAGAATGTGCAAGACTTAGTTACACACAGTAAAATATATACAAGTATGAACACAGTAATAATAGCAATAAGCGGTAAATATAAACATATGTACAATTAACAGTTGTGTATCCAGAGTGACCAAGTGAAGGTGGGAGACAAGAGGTCCTAGATGATAGCTGTCTTCAGCCAAGACATCAGCTTTGAGCGGAAGTTTTGGTAGGGTAGGTCCATTCTAAGAGTGGGTGGTAGGGAGTTCCATAGCTTGGCCGCTTTCACTGGGAAGCTATTGCCACCTATAGTTGATCGTTTGTAAGAAGGGACGGAGAGGCAGTCTCTGTATGCTATCCTAGTCGGTCTCATGGATGTTAGTCTATGAAATCTGTTGATCAGGTAGGTAGGGGCCGCATTGTTAAGGGACTTATGGGTTAGTGAGGCAGTTTTTAAGGAAATTTTGTCTATGATGGGAATCCAATGTTGTTGCTTGCTATGTATTGTACTGTGGTCTCTTCTTGAGATGCCCAAGGCCGCTCTGAGTGCGTTGTTCTGGAGAGTTTGTAGCTTGCCAGTGATGGCCTTGGAGGACCCAAGATAGAGGGCGTTACAGTAGTCCAAGCAGGAGAATATAAGGGCTCTGGCCAGGGTCAGACAACTAGCCTCGGATAGAAAAGGTTTGGCTGTCCGGATCAATTTACAAGTATAGGACGTGGAGGAGGCTAGTGAGTTCACTTGTCTGCTAAAATTGAAATTAGAGTCCAAGTAAAAGCCCAGTGTTTTGACTTCGTGTCCAACCCTGATGGTATTACCATCAATTATAAATGATGAGTATGCCGGGCTCAGTTTCTTTAGGCTACCTTTGGTGGCCAGTGTGATGAGTTCCGTTTTATCATCATTCAGGCATAGACCGTGAGTGGCCATCCATGCCTGGATGATGCTGTAAACCCTATTCACCAAGGCCAAATCCTTTGCATAATCTCCAGAAAGCGGAAGGAGGATCTGGGTATCATCTGCATAATTAGTGTAGGTGATACCGAGATGATCCAGATCGTCGAAAAGGGGCTTTGTAAATATGTTGTACAGTGTAGGGGAGACACAGGAACCCTGAGGCACACCGCAGGTGATGGGTATGGGGTCTGCCGCGTCTGTCGGCGAAAAGACCCTCATGGTTCTGCCATCAAGGAAGGATCTGATCCATGTAATGGACTCGGGGGAGAAATGGGCAGCCGTGTGGAGGTGGGTGCAGAGGACCGAGTGATCTACCAAGTCGAATGCTGCGGATAGGTCAAGGAAGAGGAGTAAAGCTGCTTGACCATTGTCTTTGAGCAGATCAATCTGTGTTTTAAGGTCGATGAGAGCTGTCTCGGTCCCATGTTGGGGTCGGAAGCCTGATTGTCTGGCTCCTAGCAAGTGGTGATCCTCCAGTTGCTTCTGTATATGTACATAGGCAACCTTGTCCAGAATTTTCAGAAGGAATGGTACCGTTGTTATAGGCCTATAGTTAGTAGGTATTGCTGGGTCAAGAGTGTTTTTTTTTAGTAGGGGTAGTACCCAGGATTGTTTTAAATTAGTTGGGATGGAACCGGTGGAGAAGGAAGCATTGGTCACGGGCAGCATCTTTTATGAGCTGTGCTGGGCATAAGTCTCCCTGGCAGTTAGAAGGCTTTAATGACAGGATGATGTTTTCCACTTCGAGTATGGTCACTTTGGTAAAGTTAAATCGTGAATATTCACTTGTGTTCCGCTTCTCAGGTGGCTTAGACAGGGCAGGATTGTTCAAGGAGGCTTTTTTACAGGATATTTTATTTTGTAGCGTGGCGATTTTGTTAGCTAGGGCATATTGGATGTCGCTACACCAGTTCTTGTCTTTTATGCAGGTGTCTATAGGTGCTATGGGGGTTTCTACTTCTTTTAGAATCGAGAATAGTTCCTTTGTGTTTGAGCTGGCTTGGGAGATGCGAGAGTCAAAGGAGGTACGTTTTGCAAGGAAGATTTCTTATTTGTACAGGACCGCTAGTTTGGTGAATTTAATTTTGTTGGCTGCTGATGGGTCTTTTTTCCAGATAGATTCGCAGTGTCTTTTTTGTTGTCTTAAGTTTTTAAGGAGAGGTGTGTACCAGTTGTTAAGGTGGGTTTTGGACTTGCTTGGCCTGAGTTTGAGAGGGGCAATTGAGTCCAGGGAGGTAGACATGATTTTATTATATTCCTCAACCAAGGTTTCAGTGTCCAAATTGTCAGGGAGTGAGTTAAGTGTGGGGAGTAGGTTGGGGATAAGTCTCTCCACTGTGATACTCTTTTTGTTTCTCGTAAGAGTAGGTGGTGCCCTGCACGGTAATATGGGTGGAGGTCTAGTAGTGGACAACACAAACGATACCAGGTGGTGGTCAGTCCAGGCTAGGGGTGAGATGTCAGTGACGTTGGCTAGGCAATTGTAGTCGGCTACCCAGTCTAGTATTCTGCCCTTGTCATGGGTAGGTTTTAATTCTTTGAGTAAATCCTAATTCGGTGAGGGTGTTCAACGTGGTGATGGCGGCTTGGTCTTCAGGGTCATTAAAGCCCATATTGAAGGACCTGGGGGGCGATAGATCAAATGGACGTTAAGGGTTTGATTATTTGTGATGGGGATTTTAGCTGAAAGTAGTTCGCAGGATAGGAGTGCATATAGACATCAGTCCTCCTCGGAAAGATTCTGTCGTATATGCAAAAATTGAGAGATTAAAGAAACTGTAAAACACCTACTGACAGAATCTGTAAGCATGGTAGATATGTACCAATTATGTTATAGAAATTATGTACATGACTTGGAGTCCATCAGAGAACCCATGTTCTGGTCCCGCTGTATTAACTCGCAAAGCCTTACGGTGCTAATTACTTTATTTAACGTCTGGCTCACAATTGAAAATCTTCTGGGTATCTCAGTCTAAGATTAATTGACAATATTGTGTTCCTGTAAATCAATGTATAAAGATCCATTAACTACTGGGCAAAAGACCAGCTAAAGACTGATATATGGATTTAAAGCTGTTGTGGGTGAAGCGACAATGGAAGTGAGATGCGCCAATCTTGTAGGCATACTGTATTGTGATAAATGCTAAACAATACTTAGATAAGTGGAAAGATGTTATCACTTCTGTCTCTGTGATTGTAGGTATTCATCTCCATTTTATACTACGATTGTACTTGGTGATAGTTTGATCAGGAAGCATTCAGGAATGAGATGTCTTTTAATTATACACTTAGAATATTCTTTTTTATTATTATGATGATTACATTTTTCTTTTCGTTTTCTTACTTTTTATTTGTTTTTCCTTTGTAATTTCTAACCATGTGTAAAGTTTATTTATAAACTGTATCACATTATTAATAAAATTGTAAACTATATCCGAACACCGGCAGGCAAGCCTATAAACCTAACACCTTAATGAATCCCAAAGGCCCGGAGAAAAATCATTGAGAAGGAGATGGACAAGATGCTGAAGGCTGATAACATCATGCCCTTTGAGAGCCCTGGTCCTACCCTATTGTCCTGGTTGCTAATACTGACCAATCTTGGCGTTTTTGTATAGATGTTAGGAAATGTAATTCTATGTCAAGACCGGAGGCTCCCATTAAGCTTCTCTTTCTTTTATTTAATTATTTAAGAAAGGCTCAGCAGCAAAAATATTTTCTTTAGTGCATAGAAAATATGAAACTGAAAAACAAACAGTTAATAATGTCAAATGTCTTTAACAGTCCTGAAACACATAAAACTCCATTTCCCAGGAAGCCTGAGGAAAGTCCAAAGTGATGTCACAAACATGTGACTAAATCCTCCAATGAGTAAGCATATCCCTCCATAAGCAGTCCAGGATATGATGACACTTCCTCTTTCTTTGCTGCTCACAGCAAGAGATAAGTGCCTCATATTCTAGATTATGTTGTTTCCATTATATGTATTCAATTTACTTTGATTTTACTGAATATTTAGTATATATTTTATGATTACGCGTGCTGCATTCATCGCACGTTATATAAAGGGATAATTCCTTTCCAGTCCGACGCGCTCGCGTCAGTCGAGCGTGACTGGAATCATCTCCGATGCCAGCTGCTTCCTGCTGGCGTCGGAGAGTACTGCGCAAGGTGTTTATACCTCATTAGGCTTTTATAAGCCGTGTTTTTCCTTGTTTTGCGAGGGCCCGTCTTCACAGACCCTCGCAAACGTATTCCGCTTTACTTCCCGAGGCGGCTTGCGTTGCCGGGCCTCGGGAAGCAGCTGTTAAGTCTCTGTGTGACCGCGATTCCACTCGCGGTCACCAGAGGGAGCACCTGCTGCTGCAGGTCCATTCCTCAGCTTTCTGGCACCCGCAATCGCTTTTCCGTTGCATTTCACAACGAATTTAGCGATCGCGAGTGCCAGAAGCTGCAGCTTCATTTAGAACGTAGTTTTGTCACTTTGAAGTGAAAGAAAATAAAGGGAGACAGCGGACAGCTGATTCATGCCTTTCTGGATCTGGGCTGATACAAGACTCCCCATTCCATACTGTGGGCATCGAGAGAAGGTGGTCTGCCCACACATATACAAAAATAAATAAAAAAAACAAGAATATATGAAAATATATTCAGATAATTATATTTAAAGAAAAAAAAAGAAGTAGGGTAAATAGAAAGGTGCTAACAACATGGCAGCTCAGTACTTCCCTCATGAGGGCCAGGATTGGTCTGGATACGAGGAAGATACTTTTGATATTGAAAGTGGCTATGGCTTCCAGCCTGGAAAAAGTGCTGGGTTCCACGGTGGAGACCAGCATCAAGAAAACTGTGTCAGAAATGCTCCTGCCTATACAGCAACGCCTAGATAACATGGAGGAGCATTTACAGGAAAAATCCCTACCAAGAAAAAAGACACAAAAAAGAAAGCACCTTTCAGATGGGGGATGTACACCGGCTCGCCTGAGTAAAGACTCTACGACCCCCCCGAGCCAGCCAGTACCAGCCACTGCTGCCCTATCAGACGCCTTCTCCAGGCTGAAAAAGGCCTTTTTGAATAGGAAGGAACTCCCTTCCGGTGACGAACCCTCTTACCACGAGGAAGAAAACAGGGACATTGGACCCTTTAACCCAGAGGGATATCATCTGGGCTCTGACCCAGAGGAATATGACCGTCACAGTCAATCTCCAGTTTCTTCGGACGAAGATGCGCAGACAATAGGGTCACAACCCTCAACCTCAGGGATTGCGGCCGTCCCCATCCCTAATAAGCCAGCCAAAGATTCCCTTTCCTCAAAAGGGATGTTTACTCCAGAGGACTTAGTGCACCCCAGGTCTTCACACTGGGAACCATCTTCTAGGACGACAGACTACATTAAAGACAGGCTACGTAAGCCATTGGACAAAGAAGTCCGAGCAAGACTCAGGGCAGAATGTCCACGCCCAGAGATCCCAGATAAGGTGGCCCTGACACCAGAGTTAGACTCCAAAATGATTACTTTCCTTGGAAAGAATACTAAAGATCCACGTAAAGGCATAGATTGTGCCTGGAGGTCATGCCAAGACCGAGTGCTGGACGTCACCGATCCACTGGCAAAGATAATGGACCTGGCTGAAGCAGCCATAAATACAGAGGAACCCATTGATCCTCTGATACTATCACGTTGGGCTCAAAGAGCCATATGTTTGCTTGGAAGATCCAGCTGTGCCATATCAGCTGAGCGCCGCAAAGGTATTCTCTATAAAATCGACGCTAAGCTAAGTGAATTAGCAGATTCTGAATCTGGAGTAGCAGCCCAAGGTCTCCTTTTCGGAGACTCCTTCATGAAGGAGATGTCAAAATTTGTGGGCACCTTCACTGCGCTGGACAAAGCGCAATCATCCATCAGAAGAGTTTTTTCTACAAAAATGTTCACCAGGGCCAGACGAGGCAGAGGTTGCTCTTCCGGCCGATACTCTTTCGATAGAAGACCTCAACAATCCAGGGATCAACAAGCCTGGCAAGATCGCACAGATACCTTCTTCCCATCGAGAGGGCGAGGAAGAGGTCATGGTTGGAGGAGAGCCGGCCGATATCCAGCTCAACAACAAGCCACATGTCAGTCTACCCATTGCAGAGCCAGCGCCGCAAATGCCTATAGGAGGGAGGCTAGCTCCTTTTGCGCATGCTTGGGATTCCTTGTCAGGGGACGCATGGGTCAGAGATACAGTTCGCGGCATGTGCCTAGAATTCTTCGCACAGCCCTTTCAAACAGCTCGTCCCATTCCCATTCCAATGTCCAAAGAGGACGAGGTTGCATTAGACAAAGAGATTCGCAGTTTAGCGATGAAACAAGCAATTCACCCCTGTACAAGCCAAGGCGGTTTCTTCAGTCCAATATTTCTGGTACGCAGAAAAGAGAAAGTGCTTCCAGTGATAACCTGAAGGCTCTGGCTTATGCGTTTGGATCTGAAAGATGCGTACCTCGCAGTACCCATGATTCAGGAGCACGCAAGCTAGCTGAGATTCTCTTGGAATCTTCAAAACTGGGAATTTACGAGTCTGCCCTTTGGCCTTTCTTCAGCTCCTTGGGCTTTCTCCAAACTCCTGAGACCGGTAGCAGCACATTTAAGAGAACAAGGCGTTCGACTGATCATATACCTGGACGATATGATCTTTATGGCTCAGTCTCAAGCACTGGTAGAGCAACAGACCAGGTTAGCCATAGACCTACTGCACAGTCTCGGATTCCTCATGAATTGGGAAAAATCAATCCTTTTTCTGTCCAGAAGCCTAGAGTTTCTAGGGTTTGTGGTAGACACCGAGTTAGCTGAACTCCATCTTCCCACTGCCAAGATTCATTCTACCAAACGGGAGATCCGCAGACTCCTACAGAGAGAAGAGATTTCTCTTCGGGATTTAGCGAGGGTAATAGGACTTCTCTCCTCCTCTATCCAAGCTATCTTTCCCGGACCTCTGTATTATCGAGAGTTAGAGACTGAAAGGACAACACCTAAGACGCAGTCTCTCTTATTCACAACGGATGACTCTGTCACCGGAAGCAAGAACAGAACTCAACTGGTGGCTTACGCACATGGAGGCCTGGAACGGCCGAGCTATCTTCAGGTCTGCACCAGACATAGTGATAGAGTCAGATGCCAGCCGTTCTGACTGGGGAGCGAGATGCGGTTCAGTAGCCACAGGAGGAACTTGGTCTCCTCTGGAACTCGAGATGCATATAAACTGCCTAGAGCTCTTGGCGGGTTCCTTCGCAGTACGCTCCTTCACCAAAGACAAAGTGAGTTGTTGTATCTTACTGAAAATGGAAAATGTCTCTGCAGTAAGATACATCAATCATCTGGGTGGCACCAGATCTCGGCCTCTAGTGGAATTAGCCAAAGATTTTTGGCATTTCTGTCTACAACACTGGATTTCGGTCACAGCGGAGTATCTGCCAGGCCTTACGAACGTAGTGGCAGACTGGTACTCCCGGAACACAACCGATTACAGCGATTGGAGGCTCGACAGAGAAGTCTTCCTCCGAATTCAACAAATATGGGGTCCCATGTCCAAGGACCTCTTTGCCTCTCGCCTGAACACTCAGCTTCCAGTGTTCTTCAGCTGGAATCCGGATCCAGCAGCGACGGCGACGGATGCTTTCCTCCAACATTAGACAGAAGGGGTGCACTATGCCTTTCCCCCCTTCAACATGATTGCGAGGACCCTGGCGAAGGTCCGTCAGGAACAAACAGAATTGGTTCTTATAGCACCAGTCTGGACCTCTCAGACCTGGTATCCAGTTCTTCTGGAACTTTCTTCGGATTTTCCAATCCTTCTACCCCAATTTCCAGATCTCCTGTTAGATCCAGCGGGACATAGTCACCCTCTACTCCTCCACGGATCTCTGACTCTGGCAGCCTGGAGGATTTCAGGTCAAGGTGGAGAGTTCCAGGCATGTCCCACATGGCAGTCAGCCTCATCGAAGAAAGTTGGGCTCCTGCCACTCTCAAAAGATACTTTAACTCTTGGAATGCATGGAGAAACTGGTGTCAAGAAAAAGGGACTACATCCAGTTTTAGCACCTATAGAGGAAATTGTGAATTTCCTAGCATCCTTAGCAGAAAGAGGTCTTGCCTACAGGACAGTCAACGCGTACCGTTCTGCCATTTCAGCAGGCCACAATCCTATTGAAGGGATTCCAGCAGGAGAGCATCATCTAATTTGCAGGCTACTCAAGGGCATCAGACTTACAGTCCCGCCTCCGTCCCGTTACAGCAAGCTTTGGGACGTTAATAAAGTGCTCAACCTTTTTCTGTCCTGGCCAGATAATAAGGAACTATCCCACACTGCCCTATCCGGCAAACTCACTACACTGCTCTGCCTCGTCTCCTGCAGGAGAGTTTCTGATGTCAAAGCCTTAGACCTAGCAGGCAGAACCTTTTCCCCCAATGACATTATATTCCACATACATAGAAGGACTAAGTGCAACTCAAGAGTGATCTCTTATCCTGCCTTCAAGGATCAGCCCAAGCTCTGCTTAGTCAGATGCCTGAAGACTTACGAAGAGGTTACGGCGCCTCTCAGGACTGTGCCAGAGGGGCAACTTTTGATAGCCTTACCCAAACCTCACAAAGCAGTTTCCGCCCCAACTCTAGCACGCTCGGTGCGGTGGACCTTGACCCAAGCAGGAATAGATACCTTGCACTTCGGAGCCCACTCCGTGAGAGGAGCCATGGCTTCCAAGTCGGGATCCGACTAGACGACATCATGAAAATGGCAGACTGGGCAAGTGAATCTGTGTTTAAGCAATTCTAC
Source organism: Ambystoma mexicanum (assembly GCF_040938575.1). Classification (NCBI taxonomy): domain Eukaryota; kingdom Metazoa; phylum Chordata; class Amphibia; order Caudata; family Ambystomatidae; genus Ambystoma; species Ambystoma mexicanum. The sequence continues at coordinate 1,068,465,755 of NC_090931.1, read as the reverse complement.
CTGAAACTGGTAGAACAGCCGGCATCCGTTGTCGTAAGTAAGCTTTAAACTAGCATAATGGGAGCCTCCGGTCTTGACATAGAATAAAGATTTTCCATAATGTCTTACTAGAAAGTCTTAATTCTATTAAAGACACGGAGGCGAGCATTATCCCACCCGGCGAGAAATTTTAACACATCATTCTAAATGGTTATACATATATTGCAAAATGATTGCTTGATTTTGAATACAGTATTGTTCATTAAAGTAACAACGTATTTCTCTCCCACCCCTATGTGGGAACTAGGGTTGTAATATACATGAACTGATTGCGATTTTTTCTCTCTTGACAGCGTCAACAGACAAGTCTGCCTAATACTCGGTATACTTTCGCTTCTATGAGATGGCTTCAGTTCCACACTTTCTACTGGACAGTTTTGCAGCTTCGAAAGAGGAAGTGTCATCATATCCTGGATATGCTTACTCATTGGAGGATTTAGTCACATGTAGGTGACATCACGTTGGACTTTCCTCAGGCTTCCTGGGAAATGGAGTTTTATGTGTTTCAGGACTGTTAAAGACATTTGACATTATTACCTGTTTATGTTTTTCAGTTAAATATTTTCTATGCACTAAAGAAAATATTTTTGCTGCTGAGCCTTTCTTAAATAATTAAATAAAAGAAAGAGAAGCTTAATGCTCGCCTCCGTGTCTTTAATATAATTAAGACTTTCTAGTAAGACATTATGGAAAATCTTTATTCAATTTCCATCTTCGACAATTACCCCATGTTACGGATTGACGACTAAACGAAAAATTTGGTTCAGCTAAATATATCTCTTCACTACACTTCCCAAACTGTTACTTACAAGTTCCATTAAATCCAGCAGATGGGGAAAAAGACAGCCTTTTCTACACCACAAGGCCTTTTTCAATTCAAAGTCCTTCCCTTTGGCTTGCATGGAGCTCCTGCCACCTTTCAATGGCTTATGGACAAAGTACTAAAACCATATACTGCTTTCTGAGGGGCCTATTTGGACAATATAGTGGTTCACAGTAACAGCTGGCCAGAGCACGTACAACACCTTTATTCAATTGCCTGTGCTCTCATGGAAGCAGGATTGAGAGACACACCCACCAAAGTGCCATTTAGCCCAGTCAGCCGTACAATATCCTGGCTACTTTATGGGGTATAGCCTTATCCAACCTCGGCGGAGAAAGTGAAGGCAGTGCAGTAAACACCAACGCCTAAAACGAAGAGAGATCTTCGAGTCTTCCTTGGATTAAGCGGATACTATAGAAGGTTTATCCCAAATTACTCGACCCTGGCAGCCACTCTTACTGATAAATGAAAGAACTCCTAAACCAGAAACCACCTCGGGATAAGGAAGTTTGAGTATGTTTTGAGAGCCTGAAAAACATCATCTGTCAGAAACTAGTTCTTAAGATGCCGGATTTAAAAAAAAAAGGAGGTCCTATTGCAAACTGATGACTCTAAAGCCGGCTTGGGTGTAGTCATCTCACAAGAGTAATATGGTATTGAGCATCCTGTAGTCTACATCAGCAGGAAGCTCTTTACCCGAGAGCAGTCATATGCCATGGTAGAAGGTCTTGGCAATCAAATGGGCCATTGTACAGCTGAGATAAATTCAGGTTGCTTATCGACCACTCACTGTTAACCTGGATGAACCTCAGGAAAGACACTAACCTGTAATGAGGTGGTTTCTGGACCTACAACCTTTTTGCTTCACTGTGGAACATTAAAAAAGAAAACAACAAGGAAATGTGGATCCCGATCCTCAAACCTAATAAGCCAAACATGGACCGCGGAGCGTATATACCGATGTCCATGCTGAACCAAGATAGCAAGATTCTCACAGCTGTGTTGGTGGGTAGATTGAGACAGCTCATAAGCAAATTTATTCATCCCGATCAGAATGGATATGTCCCGCACAGAAGCATATCTGATAACCTTAGGAGACTTCACCAGCTCATGGAACAGACAGAAGGAATGAAGCAGGAAGTTGCAATTGTTTCCTTAGATGCAGTGAAAGCCTTCCACTCTGTTAAATGGCCGTGGCTGATAGCAGCTCTACAGGAATATGGAAATGGGCCCGAATATCTGAAATGGGTTAAACTGCTGCACAGTTCACCATTTTCCAGAGTTAAAACGGGAACGGTCATCTCAGAACGATGGCATCTTAGAAGAGGTACCAGACTACAGTGCTCCTGGTCCCCGATACTATATATCCTTGCACTAGAACCCTTAGCTGTATACCTAAGACAACAGTACAGAGAGGTGGGGATTTTCACCAAAGGAGGGCCACATCTAATATCATTGTATGCAGATGACATGTTGCTATATTTGAGATACCCGGAGGAAAACCTGCAATACATCCTAGAAGTAATGGAGCGATTTGCGTCGCTCTCGGGTATTGCAGTCAATCCTAAAAAAAAAAAAAGAAAATGTGGATTTTCTGAGCAGATTCCCACTCAATACAGATGGTGAAGCCACCACCATAAGGGGAAGGGTATGTGATGTATTGAGGGTAATTGTCCCTTTTCCCAAGGGGTTAGCCACCCCCTTTGAGTCTAGGAAGGTGGGCCCGCTGTGCAAGACACTCCCTGAGGTGTCTGGGCAAGTGGGACCTCAATGGGAGTGACTCCCTCTTTGGGGACAAGGATTCCCATTCCGAAGAGGAATTCCCTAGACCAAATACTTTGCATATATGGGACTACACCTGCTTTGAAGACTAATCTGTCATCCTTATGTTTGGCTTCAGGTAATGTGGAAACAAAACAGCCATACCAAGGAAAAGGAGATGTCTCTTTAAAAAGAGACGTATATATAATTGGGACGAGTACCTCTTGTGAGGAGAGAGAATATGGAATGCAGGGGAAGTCCCCTTACGTGATTACGTCTTGGAGAGACGGGCAGAATAAAGTTGCAGAGCCCGCCACTTTTGGAAAGGCAAGGAACGCCAGAGGGAGACACTGGAGTGCAGACGAATCCTGCAACGCCAGAATCTAAGACCCGTGCAAGGTGGTTGTGCAACCACGGCTGTTTCCTGGTGGACGAGATGCCCAATGAATGATGCCGAGACAACCGGAGAAAGGAGAACTGCCAGCTACCTGCAGTCCACATCTGTAGACAGCATCCTAAATAAGAGGAGCCGAGAATTTGACAACGGGGATGCCAGGCACATCAAAGAGCAACCGAGAAGCCAAATAGCCCAGTGTGCGCCTAGCCCCGCAAGGGTCCCCGGCATCGGAGACCGCACTGGGTAGAATGGAAGCGGCGGGAGGCCGGTGGTGCAACGAATTGGGAGGAGAGAAACCTCTCAAAGTCACAAGTATGAAAGTCGAACATTAAGTGAGCAGAATTGAAGATATCTGAAATCAATACAGACTGTGACGAACAATGTCGTTTGGAAAACGGATTGAAAGTAGAAGCAAATACCCTGGGAAAAAGGGAGAAGCCCCCATGTACTGAGGCTTGAAGCGAGGAGATAGACCACTGCAACGAAGTGTAACAAGTATTCCGAAATCAGACTGTCAAGGGAACAGATTTGTAAAAGGGAGAATCCAATACCAAGAACCCAGGAGAGGGGGACTCATAATTTGGATGAGGTCATACAAAACCTAGGGTTTGTGAACCTTCAAGAGTATAAAAGATATACAAGTAAAGACCAGAGTGTGAGAAACTAATCCAAGGAACATTGTCGTAAAGCAGGCATTAAAGAGAATGCAAGGCCCACAAGAATATGGGAAGAGCTATATGAGCTCATGAAGAAAACGTCAAAAGACTATCAGGGAAGAGAACTTAAAGAACCCTATATTCTAAGCAGAGACATTTGTGTATCAATAACCACAGGAGATAAGATACAGCCTTAAAGAGAAAGCCGCTGGAAAGAAGGCAAGAAAAGAGACGACCAGGAGAAGAGAGACATTCTCTTAGCCTTTTTTGAGTTATTCATATTATTGATAGAGTCAGGTAGAGTTAGTGATTTACAGAGGTGCAGGCATATTTCAAACCTGTGGCAAACAGATCTAGTTTATTTGTGGCGTTGCTGTCACAGACATTATGCTCAGAGTATTGTGTCTGCCCAATAGCCACTGCAAATTAAACTAGAAAGTGGAATTCCAAGATGGCGGCGGAGAGGGGAGGACGTGCCTGAGCACTGCTCCGTCCATCCCTCCTGCGTCGCACCAGAAAAAAGCACTATAATAAAGCAGATAACTGCATGCACGTTAGATAAGAAGGACCAGTCCGCCCGGGGAACAAGGGGGCCAAGTACCAGAGGCGGCTGAATCGTAGGACCCGACGATAGGCGGAGCACTGCACGAGCACCCACCTGACCCGCCAAACCATGACAAGGTGCCCGAGCTGACTGGGAGCCGCACCGTGGTCCCGACCTAAGAAGCAGAGGGGCAGAACCCTGCGGGTCCCGGGGACAGGGGAGTACGCAGACAGTGGCCCAACCATCGGGGACACACAGAGGCTGCAGCGGGGCGGCGGCAGGGACCCGGAAGGCCGTCCCTTGGGAGGCAGCGGCTCCGAGCGGCACCCCCCCACATGGAGCAACCACGCTGAGAGGAGGAAAGACAGCAATAAAGCATACCGGAACCGTCAGCTGGGGCTTGAAGATGCCGGATTGTCCCAAAGAAACACCGGGGAGGTGAAGGTAGGCGGCCCCCTCTCCCTTCTATAACCCTGTGGGGAGACCACATCGGATCCCGGGGAGGCACGGTAGCCGGAACTGCGCAGCGCCCGCTGTGGCCGGTGGGGTTCCTCCCGGGCCCGTCCCTTCACCCACATTGCATAAGGAGGAGAAATTATAGGAAGGGGTCCACGCCGGAGGTCGGCGGCCACATTGGAGCAACCCAACAGAGATATGGAGTGGCGGAGCTGGAGGCCTCGCCCCCCGCCATACAGCCACGGGGGGACACAACAACATAACCAGGGACGCGCTCCCTGGTCTCGGACAGTAGGGGTTACCCCGCCCAGATGGAGAAATACAACACAGCCCGGGAGGCCCTTGGGGCCAAACAAAGCATATAAGGACCCTGGAGTACTAAGGGCGCGCGCAAATAAGCGAGGACAAAGACATTCAGAGGAGCACCTAAATAAAACAGGGGCACAACAGATATTCCGAAACCCGGCCCACATACAGCATGCACCAGGGAGCACGCTAGAGCAATGGGGAACCCCACTCTTGCAGGGGAAACACATACAAAATCACACCCCAGGAAAGGTCCAGAACAACCAGGAAGACAGATACAGGGAAACATATTACTCCAAGTCCAGGCCAGAACAGGAGTGGAGCTGGGGGCTGAACCCCCCCACAAAAAACATACTTGATTTAGTCGGAGGCTTCAGGGCGATCAACAGCATCTATGTCCAAGACCAGGGGGAGACCAACCCAAGCTGCACAGCAGCCCTCAGAGAAGAAGCAAGAGCAGACCCTGACACACTTCTGGGGAGCCAAACCAGCTATACCTACAGCCTCCTCGAGACGCAAGAAGCAAGAAAATCAGACAACAAAGGCCATTGCAGAGGAACAACACACCGCCATGGCCTCGAGGAAAGACATGAAAACATGGTTTGGGGAATTCCAAGCCCAGTTCATTGCTACGATGTAGGCCCAATTCGACTCAATGAAGAACGACCTGAAAACAACAGTGCAAGAGCTAAAGTCAGACATCTCGGACCTAGGGGAGAGGACAGACACTCTGGAAAAAATAGTACAAGACCTGGAGGAGGAAATACAACAACACGCGGAGACTCCTGAACATCTCCTGCGAAGGACCCACAACCTCGAACTGCAGTCCGAGGATTTAGAAAACCGCTCAAGGCGATCGAATATAAGAATACAAAATATGGCAGAATCAGTAGAAGATAAAGATCTGAAGGCGGCGGTACAACAAGTCTTCCAGGATATCATTGACGCGAAAGATGAAGAGGAGGTTGCAACCGACAGGGTACACAGGGTGGGCCCAAAGAGAACGGGTGAACCTGGGGCTCGCCCCCCGGACGTTCTGGCAGCGCTCTCGTCTTATCCCCAAAAAGAACTGATCTTACGCAAAGCTCGGACGATGGACCATATACGTATGAATGGGCAAGACATTGAGCTCTATCAGGACCTGGCCCCGTCCACGCTGCAGAACCGCCGAGACATGGGCCCAGTGGTGAGAGCTCTGGCAGCAAAACAAATTAGATATAAATGGACGTTCTCTTTTGGACTCTTGTTCACTTGGGACGGGAAACAGCAGAGGGTCACGACTTGCGAAGAGGGACAGAAAATTCTGGGGATTCAAGACCAGGATGAGGACAAACAGGACACCAATAGAGACAGGCCTGCCCAGAAGAAGTCAACATGGGAATTGAAGAGAAATGGTAGAAAGGTTAAGGTGCCGCCAATTAACAAATGAACAATTAAGTAGCAGGCCAAAATATATGCAGATGCGAATCCAAAGCAAGGAGGTCCTTCAACCCGAACTTTTACAGTTGCCAAAGGTGCAGACATCCAAGAATACAGGTGCGGGAGGGTGGCGGGGGCGGAATTGCTCGAGACGAGTTTCGGAATCAAGAGGGTTTTAAGACATCCTACTAGTTGACCCTGAGGGAAGATGGGCATGGTGCAGAAGGCGCAACGCCGGAGCGGTCATAGGAACCAGAGCCCGCCTCAGGACAGTTTTGGGGGGAGGGGAAGGAGGGGAAACAGGCAAGTTGGGGGATGTGCTGTTTGGGGAGTGAGAGGGGGGCCGGGAAGGAACTCAGATCTATATAAGCTACGAGGTACACATACAGGAACACAAATGTTTGTTAAGGAATGGGGCTGAAGGTACTCACATATAACATCAGAGGACTAAATTCCCCAGTGAAAAGAAAGAAAGTTGAACACTTCCTGAAAAAGGGAACATACGACATAATAATGCTTCAGGAGACTCACATCAAAGGACAGTATAAGAAGAAGCTTCGGTTAAAAGGGTATAACCGGATAATGCAGGCAAATGCACAAGAGAAAAGGTCTGGAGTCCTGGTAGAGGTCTGGGACACCCTACACTTGCAGATAACTCACACAGAAACAGATAAACAGGGCAGGTATATCTTTGTGAACACGAATCTAGCGGGAGTCACCCTCACATTAGCTTCAGTCCACGCACCAAATATGGGTCAAGAAGGATTCCTTAAAGAAACGTTGGATAAATTATAGCAATTCGCCGTAGGGAGATAATACTTGGAGGGGACCTGAATATAGCATGGGATCCCCATCGAGAGCATTAAGACAAGAAATGGCAAACCTGGCACTGGGAGATGCCTGGAGGAATATACATACCAAACAACAAGGCTTCACATATTTTTCACAAGTACATAACTCCATGTCAAGGATCGACTACCTCTGGGCCACAGCGGGAATCCTGGGGAAAATACAAGACACGGAGATAGGCTCCATATCACTTTCAGATCACACCCCTCTGTCTACCGAAGTATTATGGGCCCCCAATATCCCACGGCTGTGGAAAGGGCGCCTCCCGGAGGAAATGCTCTGAGACCCAGTACTTAGGAGCACTCTTAATAACAGAATACCTAACAAATAATAACCTCCCAGAGATCTCCAAAGAAACACAGTGGGAAGGGTTAAAAGCGGTCACAAGGGGGCACCTAATAGCACTAAAGGCTCAGAGGGAAAGACAGCACATTCAGTGGGAAAAAGAACTTGAGACAAACATAGGGAAAATGCAAGCTGAAATCCTGGTGAACCCCACGTTAAAACTAAAGAAAAGTCTGAGACACGTCCAAGGTCAGTTGGACTCACTTCGCATGAAAAGGGCAGAGAAACACCTCCTCCGCCAATAAGGCTGATAAACTTCTGGCCAGGAAGCTCAAGGGGAATAGACAAGATCGAACAGTGGGGGCCCTGCTGGACCACTCGGGGAAAAGGGTAACACAGACATATGAGATGGGGAACATATTTGTGCAATTCTATCATCTCTACTTGTCGGACCATCCAGACGAGACGAGACAAAAAGATGTACATCTTCCATCTCTATCGGAGGAAGAAAAGCAAATACTAGACGAGGACATCACAGAGGAGGAAGTTACCAAAGCAATTAAGGGCCTCCCCAATAACAAGGCCACGGGCCCAGATGGGTATACCGCACAATTTTATAAGGTGTTCAGGGATTTGTTGACCCCAGTCCTAACAGAACTGTTTAACACTTTCAAAAATAGAGGTAGCGTCACCCAATCGATGAATGAGGCAAAGTTGGTGGTAATTCACAAGCAGGGAAAGACCCCCAAAGGCCAAGCTCCTACTGCCCGATAGCTTTGATAAATTTAGATGCAAAGCTATATAGCAAAATACTTGCCACATGACTCACACAGGTTTTCCCGAAAATGATCCACCAGGACCAATCTGGGTTTGTCCCTGGCAGACAAACACATGACAAAATCAGAAGTGTCTGCATCTAGTAGAGAAAATAGGCACAAAAGGGTCTCCGGCAACCGTCCTGGCATTAGACGCGGAAAAAGCTTTTGACCGCATAGAGTGGTCACTCCTTTTTCACATATTGAGGAAAACGGGGATAGGAGAAAGCTTCATTGAAATGGTACGGTAGTGGTAAATGGAGAGCTCTCCGAGAAGGTTAAAATTGAAAGAAGGACGAAGCAAGGGTGCCCCCTGTCCAGTCTGCTATACGCCAAATTCATGGAGCCGCATAAGAGACAACCGGGAAATGAAAGGGATAGAGATGGGTGGTCATACGCACAAAATAGCAGCATATGCAGATGACATGCTGGTGATCCTGGGGGATCCGGAAGAGTCTCTCCCGAAACTAATGCACGAGATTGACACATTTGGTTCCCTTTGAGGATTAAAAATCAATAGACAGAAATCAGAGATCTTGGTACTGGCGGCCGACACCGCCCAAATACACTCGGCAGCATTAGACCTGCACCTTAAAGTAGCGACAAAAGGGGTCAAATACCTAGGTATCACCTTGACAGGCAGAATAAAGGACCTATACTCCCCAAACTACCCCCAAATACTAGACCAAATCCAATCGGATTTAACGAAATTGAACCCCCTCTGTCAGTCTCGTGGTGGGGCCGGATAACGGCAATTAAAATGACCATCTTGCCGAAACTTCTCTATTTATTTCAAACAACTCCAATTAAAGTCCCGCCAACATTCTTCAAATCCCTAGCGAAAAAGGTATCAGCATATATCTGGAAGGGGAAGACACAGAGTTTCAAGCTCTGTCCTAACAGCAGCTAGAAAGCATGGGGGTTGTGCCCTTCTGCATTTCAAGAAATACTAGTTGGCCGCGCAGCTATGGGTATTGAGAGAATGGATACCAGAGAAGTCACACAAGATATGGGCGGCACAGGACAGAGCGGTCGCAACAGTACCCACCAGACACCTTCTATGGGTAGGGAGGAAACATAGGCACCCCAACCTATGAATAAGTGAAATAATGAATACTACCTTAGAAAACTGGGATAGAGCCATGCAGAAAAGAACACTAACCATTTACGCAGCCCCCTTCACGCCACTGTTCAAAAATCCAGAATTCCCACCGGGAATACAGGGGGGTACATTCTGGAAATGGGAGGAAGCGGGATGCAAAATGGTGGGGGATATGTACCACGCACAACAAATAAGAACATTTGAAGACTGTGCATCTTTGCTATACCTAGACAATACCGATAGATACAGATATGAACAATTACATCATTGGTTAAGCACCCCCCGAATGAAAGATGCCGCGCTAAGGGAGCTTACTCCATTTGAAACTTACATCATGACAAACATGGGTACCAGAAAATTCATATCGAACACGTACAAATTCATCAACAGCACAGAGGAGGACATAAAATGGATATACAAGAGGTGGGAGAAAACACTACACATCACAATCCCCAAAGAACGATGGGAACATGTATGGGGGATAATACCCTGTTAGGGAGAATTCTCTTCTAAGGCCAATTTCCCTTACCTATAGAATTTCCCAGCGGCTTTGTTGGATTTGAAGGGTTTATTTTTTTCTCCTAAGAGTGAGACCCTTTTTCACACTCTTAGACAGATTGCTAGTGTGTGTTTTAGGCTATCTTGAGTGCTTATTGTCTGTGGGGTTTTTCTCACCCTCATAGGAATCATCTTTTTAACATGCGTGTTACACAGCAACCTCAGTGCAGTACCACAGGGGTGTCGTAGCTGCCCCCAAACATAGACTCCATACCCTGGGACTGACTACTGTCTCCCAGGGCATGTAAAGTCCCCATTGACTTTGCTAGTCAATAATTATGAACTAAACCAGTACAACCCATCTTACTATGGAAGTACTGGAAAGGGTTAATAGTTTCCAACTAAGTGTTCATTTTCGAGGGGGTACCGTACAGTCCCCCTCTCCAAAGTTTCTGGCTGGTGGCAGTGGTTACTACCATAAATATTCGACCGTGAATATTTCCCTATGGGATTTCCCTATTGTGCGAGGCTACCACTTTTTCTGACAGCCTCTAACATACCGCCGGTTTATTTTAATATTAACTTTACTCCGGTAGGTTTTTTTGCCAGAACTTTAATAATAATTATTTCTTGTGTCTTTCTCTGAAATCCTAATATGGGTCGGGGATCCCTTGTTCGTCCTTTTGACGGGCTTCTGCACAGAAGCCCTCCTCTCAGCGCCACTGAGTCTGGGGTAGACAGGATGTGTGGGAGGGGGAATAGGCACCCTGGACATGGTTGCCTACGCAACCCAAGTCGCACTCTGCCCTGATAGGCTGGAGGGGGGTTCTCCCGCCAGGAGTGCCACCCCACTGTGCGAGTGACAGCTAGGCTGTATGAATGGGGGTCTTGCTGCATAAAAGCACGGTCCTGAGGACTGGAGGACAAGACGTTGCCACTGGAACTAAGAAACCGAAGAGAAGAGAAGCTGAAGACATCTGCAACGACTGAACCACCGGTGAAGCCCTGCTGCAGATCCTCACCACTTTTCTCCAACGACTTGAGAAGATCTTCCTCTGCAAGAGTCTTTTTCCCTTGAGCTGGTGGGGCCAACCAGTTCGCCAATCGTCTTTCAGGAGCTGCCTTAGTCGAATAGCCAGTGCCCTGCACTCGGAGACCGGATAGCCAGGCACCCGTCCACCACGACCGCAATTTAAAGGAGCGTACCTTTTATTCATTTTGGCAGCACCGCGGCTGTTTTCATCCCCGGGCAGTGCAGTAACTCGAACCTTCCTCCACAACGAGAGTCTCTCTTCCTCTGCTGGATCTCCCGAACTGCAGGAACTGCCAGGAACTACCGACACGGTAAGAGCCTCTTCCACTTTAAAGCTACATTGTGCCGCCAGCCCTCCCGTTTCGTTGGGTATCGCTAAAGGTGTTCTAAATCTCTTTACTTACCCACTGGGTTGGCTGCCCCTACCCTCTAACATTGTCTTTCACCTTCTGCAACCGCCTTTTCAAATCGTTAAACAAAGACTTGACTGCAGCTACTATAACAGTTTGATCCTGACAATTGCCTTGTACCATTGACTCTGGCACATGCCTATTGACTCTGGTTAAATCTGTTACAACTGCCTTCTCTAGATTGCTTCTCACCTAGAAATGTGTTGGTGCAACTAACTCCTATAACCACCTTTTTCCTTCCCCTTTTTAAACTTGTGAAGTGCCATTTATCTTGGTTTTCACCTCAGTATTGCATATGCTAAAGTATTTCCTTGCCTGTTCAAAATCTTCTTGGGAAGTGTTGCTGGTGTGTTAAAGAGTCTAAACCTGTATAACTTGTCCTTTCCCTCCCTTCTGAGAAATTGTTAGAGTGCCATTTCTGCTTGGTTTACACTGTGCCGTTTTGCTCAGTTTTCACTCTTGCTCAAACTTGTCTACAATTAAAATAGGGAGTTCTGTATACTTTTCTCGACTGATTTAACTTGCTTTAATAATAGTGATGTGTATGTGAACATCAGAGTGTGTAAAATAAATATATATATATTCTTTTTGATACAAAGCTTTGGTCAGTGTTTCCTTGTTCCATAGTACTGAAGCCCTAATGTGTAAACCCTGAATACTGCTCATCTCCCTCTTGAGATAAGTCTGACTGCTTAGCCACAGCTACCAACTAAATCTTTGTGGTACAGATTGATACCAAAGGGGATTTATTGCATATACCTGTAGTCTTAATCTTCTGTAGTGCTCCCTAAGGGAACTGCACAGGATTCTGCCTGACATACCCAAACTAACCAAGGCAATACAAGCTAAAGAAATGTGGATGAAAATACTCATACAGTGGCACTATACGCCGGAGAGACTTCACGTGATGTATAGGAACTCCACGAAAAAATGCTGGAGGGAATGCAGAGGGGAAGGGAGCTGGCGGCATATTTGGTGGGATTGCCCTAAACTTCAGCAGTTCTGGACAGAGGTGAAGGCCCAAATGCAGTCAATGCTCCCGGATCTGGGAATCCACGGAGAAGAAGTGTGGATGTGTGGGTTAAGGGACCCAAAGGATAAAGCGATCACCAAAACGCAAAAAAGGAACTTAATGGGACTATTAATAGGGGTCTGGCTGGAAATAGCCCAGAAATGGAAACAAAAGGGACCCCCCAAAGGCAATAGACTGGACGAGGAGAGCCTGGTCCCATATAACGATGGAGCTCTTAGCGTACAATATACAAGGGAACAACCACAAATTTAGACTTGACTGGGACACAACCCTCGAATACCTTCAAAGTGACTACATGGAACAGTGGTGCCCGCATAATATAAGGATTCTGGACCTGTTTAAATGAAAAGAAAACATAATACCTCGGCCTAACAGACTAAGGTTAAAGAATCCCAGAGGGTATGGGAGGGGGCAGGCGAGGGGAATTGGGGACTGTTTAAGTTACATGTTGTAAAACCAATAAAAAATATATTTTAAAAAAAAAACTAGAAAGTGGAGCACAGTTGTCGCGTCAGCTAGAGTTGTGCTTGTTGGGTGTGCGGCTGATTTTTGAATGAAAACGCAGAGATCAGTAGACTTGCTGATTTTTTGGTGCATTTGATGCAAGGGTTCCTTCAAAAGATTGTTTAGTTCCTCTACACATGTTTCACTACTGAAATCAAATGGCTCATCAGTAGGATTTTATTTTTATTTTTGTGCATCAATTGATTTCAGTAGGTTGACTTAAACATACATTTTCATTACTTGTTCAAGTCTTTTGGTGTATCCTTTGTTGCTGTTGCATTGATTCAAGAAAATAAAGGAGGCAAAGGAAAGCGCAAGGAAACTGAAATTACATTTCCAGTCGGGGAATATCTTTCTGGGCCATCCATCGTACACAAAGGATTTGCCCCCCTGATATTACCCCATTTATAAAGGGCTATCTATGCTGCATTGAGGTTTGCCTCCTTTATTTTCTATTATAGGTGAACAAATCTGGCCTAAGCATGGTGTATGTTTGTCACAATATTATCAGTATATAATTCTGTTCTGCATCGTTAGAGATACAGAACAGAATTATATACTGATAATATTGTGTCCATCTTGTCAAATCATACCTCACCCGACCCTGGGTCAACTGAAGACGCCAAAAAGACATGCAAGGGAGTCCAAATATCTTTGGGCCTACACAACGGAGAGACTGAGGTTATGTAAGTTTCCTCCCTGTTGGAGCAACCACGCAGCACGTGTCGGTCCACTTTTTGATTTCTAATACCAAAGAACACATTTCTTGGCCACGATATATGCTACGTTAAAAAGTCATCTGACAACCAGCGACACTTTGCCTATGTCTCCCAAGAGGTACTTGACTGGAGGTAGTGTAGGAAAAATGTAAACATCCCATGAAGAGTTGTGGCCACCCCTTCCCAAAAACAGTGTATAACAGGACAATTCCAGAACATGCGCACTGTGTCAACCAGGGCTCGGCTGCATTTCATGCATTCATCAGAGGTGCCCAGTGTGAATTTAGCAAGCCTTGCCAGTGTGTAATGTAGCTGATTCACCAGTTTAAATTGCATCAACCTATATCGGCACACAACAAAACCGCTTTAGTAAGCGCACAACATTTCTGCCATTGGACATCTCAAAATTGGACCCCCAGATCGTGTTCCCACCTTGATCGTATCGTAATCTTCGTTGGTAGAGAATCTAGCACTAGCTTATACAGACTAGACGCCGCTCGCCTAGGTTATCCACCCATAACACTGGCATCTATGAATGAGTTTCCGGCTTGTGCGGGAACATTGGCCACAACCGATTTCAGCAGCCCTTATTCTATAATATTGCAGGATAATCACTGGACTGTTACGAAGTTTAGCCATGTAGTCCTCAAGAGACACAAAGCACCCATCTGGAAAGAGGTCACAAAACGTCAAATCGGTATTAGCTTCCCAGGATTTTTGCAAGTCAAGGTCAAAAGTGGGAGCCAAGCCCGGAAAATTCCACAGCGGGACTTTTGAATGATAAGGCACTGTGAGACCCAGTCGCTGATCTAACCTAGCCCAGGCGTTAACCGTGGTGCGTACCAGATCAAAAGTACAGGAGTCTATGTGGCTACCACTGAATATGACTGCCTAAAGGTTAGAGAGGGGAAGCACTATATCTCTCAAGCGCCAGATGCACAACCTCTCTCCCTGGAGAGTATGAGTACCCCACATATTGTTCCTGTCACACCAGGTAGTACAGTTCCATATCAGGGGCAGTCAGAGTCCCCCTGTTCATGTGGCTCCATAAAACTTTCTCAGCTCACACAGGCTACACCTAACCCCCACAGAAACCCCACCATCATGAAACGAATTGAAGAGAAAAGATCGTACCTGGTCAGCTGGTCAGAAAGGAATGTTACAGAAAAAATGTAGGAGCTTTGGATGAACTCTCATCTTTAACAAAGATAACTGGCCATACAGCGATTTTGGCAGCTTAGACCAGATCTTAAGTTTGGCCTCTAGGAGTTGCATATATCCAGTGTAGTTATCCACATACAGAGTACGCTGTTGCCTAGAGACCTCGATACCCAGGTATGTGAATCTGGAATCCACCCAGCGGAACGCCTGCAGGTCGGGCATTGGAAGCATAGCTTCCGTAAGGGGGAACAACTCTGACTTGGATTGGTTGACAGTATATACAGAGTACTTGAAGAACGCATGCACTTTGTCAATCACAGGGTGAAGGTTCACCTCTGGATCACAAATATACAGTAAGGTGTCATCGGCATACAGAGATATGACCTGCGGTAATTCTGACATGTGCATCCCTCTATGCCCATGCTTAGATCTTATTATTGCTGCGAGAGGCTCTATGGTCAACTCAAACAGTAAGGGGGATAGGAAGCATCCCCGACGCGTCCCTCTGTATAAACCATACTTGTTGACAACGTGAAGATGGTCTGCACTCTGGCCGTGGGATGGGAGTAGAGCAGTTGCACGCAACTGAGGAAGTAAGCCCCGAATTTGTAACACTGCAGGACCCTCATTAGGCATTTCCATGACAGGGCCTCATCACGAGTTGGGCGGTCGTCCTTAAATGCTATTACTGCTGCATTTAAGGGCTGGCCCGATCATGAGTTGGGTGCTAAATGGGCTGTTTATCCTCCCGCTTTTTGCTGGAGGTGAAAATCCCATTTAGCGACCTGTTTTCAGCGCTATTACCGCTGGCTGTATTAGTGCGCAGTATTTGTGCTGAAAATGCTCCATTGGGTCCAATTGACCCAATGGGGAATTGGGATTTACTGTTAACGCCCAACCTGTGATCCGGCGTGAATAATGCCGGACCGGCTGGCACTAAAGCAATTACAGTTGGGCGGTACTACTGCCAGGATACCGCTCAACGCCTGATGAGGCCCACAGAGTCGAACGCTTTCTCGGCATCCAAGGATGCTGCAACCACTGTAACCCGTGGGTCGATTTGGGCAATAATGCTGAACAGCCTGCAGAAATTTCATGCTGTGGACCCAGCCGGGATAAAGCTGGACTGGTCCGGATGAACCAAATCAGCTATATAAGGGAGGAGTCTAGAAGCAATGAATTTAGCAAACATATTCGCATCAACATATCAATGACGGCGGCCGACATGAAGCAACCTCACTCAGCAGTTTACCGGATTTCTGAAGGACTGTTCTTATCGCCTAACGCATAGATGGCAGGAGGGAGCCTGCAACCAGAGACTCCTACCACACTTGCAGTAGTTGTGGAGCCTGTATTGCCCTGTGTTCGTTGTGCAATTAAATCCCCAGCCCGTCTGACCCAGAGGCCCCCATCCAATGCCAGGGCAGTAATAGCAGTGGAAATATCTTCATGTGTTGCAGGGCCCTCGAGTAGTACAGTTGGAATTTTGAGTTAATATAGGCCTCGGCTGTAAGGGTAACCCAGGATGTCACGGTGGTGCCAGCAATCACCTGGGGGGCCGAATCAAGTCTCACCGCCCTAGCTGGTCTACCAGACTCACCATACCTAAGCTTGAGCACTGGTTTGGTGACATATAGAACCTCCCTGTCAGCTAGTTCTTGAAATGTCAACAGATTGCCCTTGATTAGGCCCAGCAACGCCTTATTAGTCATACCATATTCAATTAGAACCAGCCTAACCTGCTGCTCAAGCTCACGTAGTTCTGATCGGAGTGACTTAAGGGTCCTAGTAGCACTGGATAAAAGTTCACCCTCATAAACACTTTAAAGGTTTCCCACACCATAGAATGACGTGTCACTGAGTTCACATTATTGCTACATTTTGGCATGAAGTGCTTCTGTGAGATTTGGATCCTGCAACATGTTGCAGGCGACATACGCCAGAGGGGACAGGGTGTACGCGAGTGTGTGTAGAGCAGAGAGTGCGCACAATGGGTGAATGATACGAGAATGTGCGTGGAAGGAGCGAGCACCTACTTACCCTCCCCATCCACTCTATGGATAGAAGCCAGTGATAGATCCGAGACATAGAATCATGGACCATAGAGTTATATGTATATTCCCTCACCCTGGGATGTAATCTCTGCCAGACATCAAACAAGTGCAGTTGGGACATTATCCGCAAGAGTTTGTGCCACCAATGTCAGAAGCCGGGGAATGTTAGATGAGCGATCCAGGCGGTATCAAGAATAGTGTTCAAAATCCCCACCCCAGAACACAGGTATATCAATATGACCAACAATTATAGCAGCAAGAGCCCAGTAGAAGTCAGGGCCGTCGACATTAGGGCCATAGGAGTTAACCAGCAATATATCCTAGTCATCTAATGCGCCCCTCAACATGACATATCGTCCCAGAGGATCAATATAGCTTCTAACCGCAATGAATGTGACCAGGAGTAAGTGGTGAAGAATCTTTGGCAGCCCTATTTAGGGGCAAAGGACTCATACACCGATCTTAGTGCATGGGTCATCAGGACCTTCAGGCCATGTCTCTCAAGATACGTCATCAATCTCCTAGCCTGAGCCGGGTTTGTTCAGCCCCAGCACATTCCAGGAGATAAATGTCAACCCCCCCACGCCCACTGTTGGCCCGGTTCATCTGTACTCACCATGATCGCATACCAAACTCCCTAGACGCCGATGCCACACAACCACAACATACATGTAGTGCATGTAGTGCAGTAAAGCGTTTGCTCAAACAGTTTTAAATTTGTGAACCCCAACTATGGGGGCATCACTACTCCCTTTACCCCCTACCTCCACCCTGATACCATCACCCCCAACTTGATTATGGAAATCCAAACCAACAACTATGGAATTATCCTGGGAAGCATTGTGTAAGTGGGATCAATGCCTCGATATAGGTGATCGCATCAGATGTATTTTCAAAGAAGTGCGCCCTGCCCCATGCAGTATGCGTAATTTAGCAGGGAACAGAAGGGAAAACATCAGCTGCAAAATCGGGATATATATGGACCTTACTTGATCTAAACTGTAGGGTCCCACGCTCTCTCGATAGCTTCAAAACGAGGTCTCTGTAGTTTAATAACTTGCAATAATAGTCCTTGGGGGCACCCTGGCTTAGGAACCGGGGCCAAACACGATGGGCATGGTCAATGAGAAATTGAGCGGAGAATTGCGACGCCCGCAGCAACTTCTTCAAGAGCGCTTCGATGAACTGCTGCATGGGCCCCTTCACTGCATTTTCAGGCACCCCGAAAATGCAGACATTATTGCACCGGGAGAGTGACTCCAAGTCATCACACTTCATCTGGATTGTCGCTAAGTCCTTCTTCAAGCCAGCTAGGTCACAGATGCGTTGTGTAACCTGGCCTTGCGTGCCACTAGTCCTGGACTCTGCTTCAGAAATGTGCCTGCTCTCCTGGTCCATCCAGTGTGGAGCGCAGGGAGCTATATCAGTGACAATATCATCGTCAATTTCACATTAACAGTGGCAAAACCACTATGCATAGCAGCCAAAAGGCGGTCAATAGGTGTAGCTTCAGCCAGCACCTGTCTCTCAGCCTCACCCACAAGAGTTTCAGGACTCACAGTCCTTACCAGTGTGCTGGTAAAAATATCCATTGGTCCCTTCTTTTTTCCTGCGCCCTTCGTCATGCTCTGACAAGCCAAGAGACTCCCACCGCAGAGAACTTCAGACCAAGCACAGTGTCAACAAAGGGGGTTGGGGGATGACCACCACTTCTGGACCACAGGCACTGGCCCAACTTGAAAGTGATGTGCAAAAGTAGCAACAATGGTGAATACAGCTCCCTAGGCAAATCTATTCACTCCAGCAATGACTCACAACAACCCTCAGGAGCACACTGGGCCAAAACCAGGTTGCAGGGCCTAATATGTCAGGATGTTGCAGACTCAGGATGCCTTTGGGTCTTGGGACCCCCTGGAGTGAAGCCCCACCTCACACCCACTGACTTCAGAGCACCGGCGGAAAAATAAATGAGACCACCACTCCAGGTCGTCATGATATCAGCGTGAGGAAGCTGGTAGGAAGTTGTGCATAAAAGAGCATATGACCGGCACCACAGGCTCCGGAATCCTCACCGGGAGTGGAGTCTACACAGCTGCCAGTCTGCCGGTGGCATGCAGAACAGATGCGCCTCCACAGGGCGTTAGTGCAGTTTGCGTGGGGAGGCTAGCAGGGATTAGCCCCAGTGCAGATGGAAAGCCTGTGCCAGTGCCACACACCAGGCGTGATCTGTTAGGAAGTAAGGCTCCTCCCCCACACAGGCAGCAGATGCCACACGCTGTAGTGAACGGTCTCCGGAGGATATGCGAGCACAGCAGCGGGTTGACGGTACACACACCAGCTGCTGATGTCAGACATCTTTCCCCGCCGGAGTCAGGCAGCCGGCACATCAGATTAAACGCAAGACCTCTCTCCCCCTCAGCAGCTCACCAGTGGCACAATGAAGGATATTTATCATTTCTGGATGTTGCTTGGGCCGGAGAACACACTCAGACCACCATATTCGTTGCTGCTAAGCAGCGCCCCCATGTGTTGGGCAATTTAATAAGTATGCCTTCTTTCATGCTTCACTGGCAAATCCTATAGTGTTTGTTTCCGTGGATTCAGATATACGTCGTTTTGCTTTTCTATCATAAAATCGAGGCTTCATAGAAATAAGCAGTGCTGTATATGCTATTAACACGTGACATGGGATAGCTAGCAATGTCTAGGTAGAGTTGTATCATAAAAAGATATGACGTTTTAAAATCACTGTTTGAAAGAGTAATGCAGCTTGTGTTATGCATTATGAGAATAAAATTGTGTGTGATCCTGCAAAAAATGTAACTTGTTTTTGCTTTTCAAAAAAGCAAACAACTTTGTATATGCTGAAAGTATTTTGTTTACTGTTTGTCACAAGTCTAATAGATCAATCAACTGTGGGCTGGTATTGGCAGGGGATGATGTTTGTTGTAAATGCAAATAGCCCATCACAATGCCTCACCGGATGTTTAGCACATAAAATGATGATTTGTAACTTTTCACATAAAAGGGTCACTGACGGTGAACTTGCTCTTACAACTCATTTCATATTAACTTGATGAGCAACCATTGACTCACAAGAGCTATTAATTACATCACTGAATAAAAAGGTAATTGAGATCACTGCACAAAGCTCTGGTGGGGGAATCACAGTTAGTACAGCTCTGAACAGAACACCTTCTAATGGCTCTTTACTAGACATCAGGGTATAGATCAACACAGACACTTTTAAAGATATGCCCCAATAAATAAGACAGATTGCTGCTTTACCCAGAGGGGAGGGATCCTAGATGGATCAAGGGTATCAGCAGGTGGTTATTACCCAGAAGCACTGAGGTATTGGAACATTTCAGCATTCATTCAGTTATAATTTTCCTCGCCTACAAAGTCTGTAGACATTTTAGAATAGCATGGAATAATCCCCCGAAACGCTGATTAAGATAGATCCAAATGTCCTTAGCAAAAGAAAAAAGTAAACACCAGGCCCTTATGTAACCTCCTAGGTTGGATCCTGCAAAATGTTGAAGCTGAGAGGTGACAGCAGGAAGTCTATGGGGTTTTCAAATGAGAGTAGGTTTGGGTTCCATAAGAAGAACCCCAAGCTTGACTGAATGTACACAGTTCAATAGGAAAGATCATAACCAATGCAGTGAGTTCCCTTATATCCTAATGATATTCAGTTAACAGTCCAAGCGGAATTTATGAAAAATGTAAAAGTCAGAGAACTCAAAAATAAGGGGCGGGGGCATAGATTGGGATCCTACATTTGCAATTCTGGGAGACATTGACACAACAAAGACAAAGAATGGTCAATAACAAAATGGTCATGGTTAAACACCTCAAATATAATATGGAAAAATCTGCAAACAATAATAATTCAATATTTATATAACGCTTTTGCCAAAGTGCTATACATAGAATAATTGTACATACAATTATTACCAACCGAAGTTGGTAATCATTTATTGAAATCAGAAGGATGAAATGCTGAGTTGGCCTGGATGAGAGTCGAAACTGCAACCTTTAGATCCTACAAAGGTTCCAGCAGCAAGTGTTGAACCTGCTGAGCTAGCTTACTGGCTGTTAAAGAGGGATTTCTGATTAAAGCTGTCTGGATAAAGTGAACTCAAGAGTGATCCCTTATTGGTCCCTGCGTGATTGAACTGAACATAAAAAACCTATTCCAACAAGTCCTCGTCCCTCCAGGGTCGTTCTAGTCTGTAAAGTAGGGGCCCAAAAGATGTGGCCAGACGAAAAGTCTCGATCCTAATCATAATGAGTCTTTTTTTTGTTGACATTTTTATTTATTGTATACCATTAGAAGAGTTCGGAAAAAAATCCATTTGAATACAGATTAATGAGGTCTGGTCCTAAATAAGAATCCTTCAATAACGGCTCGATCTTATACATTTCAAACCTTTGTATCATGGTGATGATGTATTTAAAAAAATAAAATTGTAATAGCATTTTCAATAAACACATTTACCCACCCCCCTTCCTTTCCCCTATTATCCCCCTCCCCTCCAGGCAGAGTTGTGACACCAAATCTTCCCAATGCTGAAGTTAAGCACCTTTCATTCTTGTTTACATAATGTTCAATATTCTCAAGTTATTGCTGCAAAAAGTCACCTTTGAAAAAGTCCAAGATCAATGCCCATTTTTATTGAAATCTTTCAGATTGTCCTTGCAAAATATGTCATGCAACACTCCATTGCTATGAACCACCACAATTTAAACAGCCAATCCCTTATTGTTGGTGAACTCTTCCGTTTCCAACCACTTGCTATCACCAACCATGCGGCAATCACCATCAACATAAAGGCTTTACTATGCAACTTGGTAGACAGATGGATCTCTCAGTCGGACAAGCCACACATCCATTCCCTAGATGTCTAATTCACATTTACGTATATCAAACCCCGTATTCCCAGCCCCCTCCCAAAGCATTAAACATAAGGAAAGTAGGATGATCCCTCTAACAGGCTGCAGGGCACTCGACTATCAAACTCATATTGTTCTCATAAAGCGTTGCTATACGTGTTACAAGATAGACAGGTTCTTGAGCAGGTTAGGTCAAAAATACTGTTGTTACCATACTGAGTCTTTAGCATCACAGGCCCCCTTTGCTTATAACACAACAGCTCCAAGGTTCTGGCCAAAACAAAAGTTAATACAACCTACTCTCCATAGGCCATTGCTAGTCTAATGCAAAACAAACATGTGTTGCTTAAGTCTCTCAACGTTCACAACAGGGCTACCAGGGACTTGGACTTACACATTTGTGGCAGGTAGCCTCCTAGAAAGCCCGTCCTCTGTCTCCCCTTGTATCACAGTTCTTTCTTTCTCTGTCGTCTTTGTGGGACGAATACAGGATTCACAGTAGGTCTCTCTCTTAAGCCCTTGGAAACATTCGCAGTAGGCCTCTCTCATACGCCTGGGGTTGCAGCATTCACAAAAGGTCTCTCTCCCAGTCCATGGGTTAGGCATTTGCTACAGGCATCTTCTCCTTGGCCTTGGGTAACTGGACACAGAGTAGGTCTCCCTCATAGATCTCAGGTGGCAACATTCACAACAATCCTTTCTCATAGGCTTTAGGTTACTGGATTCACAACAGGCCTCTGTCATAGACCTTGACCCCTACTACCAGGGCCTGGAAACTTGTATTACTTTCTCCTAGGGTCCGTGGGTGGAACCTGTAGGTTTTCCAGTTCCCTAACGGATTTGAAAGGGGCTTTGGTGCCCTTTAGGACAGCCTTTCTCCTCCAGGGATTTCAGGGTTTAACCGCCCTCACTGCACTCTTTCCAACATCTCCAGGTTTGCACTACCTTCCTAAAAGCAGCAGTCCTTCCATAGCTCCAGCAGTCTCCCCTTGTTTACGAAGGAGCATGAGCAGGTACGCCTGCTTCGTCTAGGTCAAAGACCCTGAATCTATTTTCACAACCTCTTTTATACCCATGCCGGTTTGTTGTTGTTTGTTGTTGTTTCTCAGCTGGTTATTCCCCAGACTAATAGGCCATCCTTCCTGTTATTGGGTAGTGCCAATGGGACTCTAAATTCTTCTTTCTAAGCTACTAGTTGGGTTTCATTATCGGTTAATTACTTTATTGGCAGCATCAATTGTGATTAGTGGTTGCACCTTCACTGCGTTTCATTGTTCCCAGTATCTGGAGGTTTGTCATGCTAGTAGTTTGTGGATCGCTTTGCTCCAACATGAGGTGTTATGGGAACTAGAGTCCTCTAGCTGGCTGACACGTTTGGTTGCCCTGGGAAATATGTTATAGCATCTTTCTGGTGCGCATTGTGTGTGTATGCAAAGCTGTGCCCTATACTAGAGGTGAGCACAAAGGGCAAGTCTCCAGTGACAACCTCTGCAATCCGTCTCCAGGGACACAGGCAGCAGTCAGGACCTAGCCTACCCCACATAAAGGTTGGCAAGTCCCTCTGACTCACCACACAATCCAATCATTATGCCCCAAATGGATACAAGGGTGGTCTATGCAGAAGGACCCGGGCAGAGTCCTCACTGGCACATGATAACATCTCCGAATTGCTTAAGGCTAGGAGACCAATACATCCTTCAGGATTATGTAAGACCAAGAAAGCCTAGCGATGTGGTAGTTGTTGGCAAAGATGAAGGAGGCAGGGTTTTGTGTCGTAAATGGCATCTCCCTGACAGGTCAAAAGGCACAGTCTTTGAAGTGGTAACCTTGTGTGTTTTTAACAGATAACATTCAGTCTCGCTCACCCACCCAGCTACCGTAAAAAACTAAAAAATGTACCCTATCCCACCCACCCCTAAAAAATGCACCCTATCCCACCCACCCCTAAAAAATGCACCAAATAACAGTTTCGCCAAATGCAGTGAAATGGCCACGACCAAGGGCAAATGTTCCGCCTTAAATGGCTTCGGTATGGATGTTGTCGATGTTGGAGCTTAAGTTCAATAACGTTTACTATGAAGACTAAAAGGAAGGTTTTCAAGATGTAGTTTTTTCACCGCAGTAGACCATCGATTTCTTTTAAGTGGTTGACTTTGCCGCAAATATATGCCGGGGGACATCCACAGTCACCCACTTACCCCCCTCTACATTATTAGACTAAACCCACCCCCACATATATTTTTGGCAAAATCCGTTAAATAAAACTTGAGGAAATCTGCTGCGATGAAATCTGCTGCCACAAAACCTCCCATTCCCACATATTTTAAGGGTAATCGTAAACTACTCTCATTGTGATAAATTACTGCATAGAATCGGCCACCAAGGGTTTTGGGGAAGTGGGGTGGGGAAGTAAATTGACAGACCCTACCCTGAAACTGTGTCATATATTGCCATCATGCAGAGTTCAAACTCTGCAGCTAACCAGGAATCGAATGGAGGGGCAGTTAAAGTTTATACTAGACTGAGATCAATGCTTCCTGAATCGGATGGCAACAGACAGGGCTGGTGTAATTAGGCCTGTGATCCATACTACGTTTATAGCTATGCTCAACTAGGAAGGCGGTAGAGGCCGAGATCTATTACCAATGTTTGCTCAACATAAGGACTGTTCAAAGGAAAAAGTGTGGAGGCGAATTGGAAGGTTACAGTACTGCTATGTGCAGTAAGATTGAGCAATGAATCATGGAGAAAAAAAGCAAAATAGGCCAACTAATGATGAGAATACTGTAGTCTGTTTTCTCAGTTAACAAGATCCTTGATGGTCACTTTTATTGCTGGAATCAGATACAAAGTGCACTAAAGAGGAGTTACACAGTGATGGAACCAGAGAAATCTGGAGTCTTTTGTTAGGGTTCAATAACAGATTTTTATTTCCCACAAAAGAGGTAAGGGTGGAGGAAGAATAAACGCGTAGGCATAAGTCTCCTTAAAAGAACAATACCATAAGATGAACAAAGCTTCATAAAGTGCAAAGGTAGGCTCCTGATGGGACCATGGTTCTCAAATGGCAAGTTCTGTTTATCAACCCCGCCTGACCTAAGATATGAGTGACTTGACATATGAATGACTCGCAATGCTTCACAAATGTGGAGTATCTGACACCTCTACTGGCTGCTGATGGTGTTCCTGAGCCCTCCTGGGCAGTCGACACCAGGATGGCTGATGACAGTCTACTCACAGTCTACTCACCCATCTGTCTTGGGCCTTTTACAGTCCACTATCATTATAGCCCCTCTCCAATGGCATTCTCCCAGGTTTTGATCTTGTAATCTTCTCTTCTGATTCAGTATAGTCAGAGCCCACAACAAGCTTGGCTTTCTCTTGGGCTTTTCCACCTGGGTTTAGATCACCAAGCCACCTTAATATGAAACTCGACTACGTAGATTCAGGGTTAGCAATCTTTAGATTGCGGTTGCTAGACAAATCTTTTAGTGCCATTGCTGAGCCTGCCAATACTACCAGCTCTTTATCATGGTTTCTGGCTAGACTGTTGATCTCTTGTTGTCTCAGTCACTCTCTTGGGGGCAAGTGCTCTTTAGTATCATTGGTGGGCTTGCAAACCCCCAACCCATCGGAATTATCGCTCTTATTCTATCAGTTTATTATCTGGCGGTTCTACAGACTACAAGTCTATCAGTCTCCAGCCATGGCCCCTTGGCTACTGCCCAACTCCAGCCCGATTTTCTCAGCATTGTTTTGTCAATGCTGTGTCTTGGTTCTGGACCACACCGTTGAACACATTATGCCACAGTCCTCTTCCTTCTGGCTCTCAGGGTATTGGCCTTTGTCCTCCTCAGTCTCTCTACTTTCGCCATGAAGCACGGACTGTAACATTTCCCAATGCGGCCTACCATCTGTCCAGCACAGCGGAACAGCATTGCAAAAAGGAGTGAGGCATAGCCCCTTATTTTATTTTTTTTAATGTTTATTATACATATAGCCAACATTGACTTTGTATAAGACACACAATATACAAACATCATAGTACATTCATAGAACCAGCATTATTACAAAACTATCATTACAATTCATTATCAGTAAACATACAACCTAATCACTAAAACTTATTTACATTACTCATTAGTTAATTCATCTAAAATCTTCATACATTCTGCATAAAATGTCATCATATGATATACTAAATTTGCATCATTTCCTTCCATCAAACGGAACGGTTTATAGTGATAAATTCGAATGACATTATGTCGAAAGACAATGTCGGAAAAAAAAATGCGAAAAAAAAAATTCGAATGTCTATTTTTAATTGCTTTTTGTTCGAAATGGGGGAGTTCCCTCCAACCCCCCTTTTTTACATTTTCTTTTTGTTTTACCCCTTTTTTTAACTCGCGGAACCCAAAAAAAACATGTAAATAAAAAAATAAAACATTCAAATTTTTTATTTCGACATTTTATTTTCGACATTATGTCTTTCGGCATAATGTTTTCGACTTTTTCACTGCATACCAAACGGAACCAATTTCACGGAACTAATTTCATCAACTAACGTATCTGAGTATGCCGAATAAAGTTCGCTCTCAAAGCCGGTAGACTCTCACAATCACATAAAATGTCCTCGGTTATTTCTATAGTATTCTCCCCACACAAACGGCAATATCGCTCATTGTGCGGTATTCTCATCTTTGCACCCGCTATTTCCAGAACTTCAGAGGAGTTAAATTTACACAGCAAGTAGTTTTGTATAATGGTGCTATTCTGATGAGCATCAATATATTTTCTGTCCAACCAGTATGAAATAAAGGGACTGTTATTGACATTAGATGCTAATTTCAACATATCATTTTCTTTGTACTGATTTTTTATTAGTTCCTTTGTGCACTTTTTGAACATCATCTGGGTACAGTGAGTATCAGCTCAAATGCTTTTAGTTACCCAGCTTCTATGTATTTCATGTAGCCGTCCAAGTGTCCCAAATTTGGCATGACTGTGAATTCCCATGAAAGTTATGAGTTCGCTGATTATTGTACCATTCTCAAGTTGTTGCAATTTCTGATATCTCATCACCTTTTTATGGCCAATTACTCTGGTTACTTTCGGAAGGTCAAAATCCAGTAAATGATATTCAATGGACAACAACTTGGACATCCTGAATAGTAGTCGCAAGATCTTAGCCTCCAGTTTAATGAGTTCAGATCGAAAAGTAAACCCCCATACTTCCACTCCATAGACCATACAGGGGACTATTTTAGAAGTACAGAGTAATAAGATGGTTTTTATGGAGCAACCCACTTGTTTTCATATATAATTGCTCAAGGTGTAAGCGAGTCTCATGAGGTTAGCCTTATTCGCTGTCCATTGCTGAGTCCAACTCTGTTTATTGTCAATGATTATTCCAAGATATTCATAACATTCTACACATTCAACCTCTTTATCATCAAGTATCCATTTTTGCGTGGTTGTCTTTATATTCTTAGTTTTACCTCGAAATGCTACTATCTTTGTTTTTTCAATATTTATGCGGAGACCATTGCGGTCGGCATACTCTCCCATGGCAACCAATAAGCCTTGGAGGCCCTTGAGAGTGTAATCCAAAAGCAGAAGGTCATCCGAATAACCTAACTAGCTGTATTTGAAGACACCAGATTTTACTGGGCAAGCTTCCACTAGTCTCAGCCAAATTGGCCAGACAGAGATTAAACAGGGTGGCTGCGAGGATACAACCCTGTTTAACACCATGCTCAGTAAGAAACGCTTCAGATATTTGGCCCTCACGGTTGGTTCTCACTCGGACTTTAGTATCAGTGTAGAGCAGCTGAATCAAGTGTAACAGGCCATGAGGAATATTTCTTTTCACTAGTTTGTTCCATAGTTTATTCCTCATGACTGTGTCAAAGGCTGAGCTAAATCCAATGAAGGCTCCATACACTAGATGTTTCTGTCTTTCCCATGCATATTTAATGGTCGAGGTCAAACATATTTGATTGTAGCTGTTGCTTGATTTTGATTGAAGCCTCTTTGATTAGTTGGTAGAATTTGGTGGTCATTGATCCATTGGTTCAGCTCAATGAGAAGCACTGGTGCAAACATTTGTGATGGAATATCCAACATGGCTAGCATGCGATAATCAGATGGGCGTTTCCAGCAACCTTTCTTATACACAGGAAGAATTGTATTCACTTTCCCAGAGTCTGGTACCATACAACTAGATCCAATTTCATTAAATAGGGGATGAAGGGCGTTGGCCCAACTGCAGGGGGGAGAGCTTGAGAAGAGCATTGCATGTGCCTTCAGGGCCTATTGCACGTGATGTTGGTAATTTTGTTATCAGCGAGATATTTTCAATCGATGACTTACAAGTCGATCTGTCTTTATCCATTGTATGATCATCTCGAGCTAGGGTGCCCCCCAGAGCGTTTTTAATGGGGCAACACCAACTCTCTTCTGGCACGCTGTTAATCGGCACGTTTTTCTTAGCTGCCCCTCTGAGTGATCCAAATCCCAGTGGTATTATTGGTCTTAGCATGGTGGGCTAACTGCATCCAAAGCTCATGTTTACTTTTTGTTTTGCGTCTACCTAGCCAGCTACAAAATTTCATTTTTTAGATCTTTGAGAATTTTCGGAATGCCATCCTGTAGTATATCATGGGTCACATTTTTTGCTACTTTTGAAATGTCATTCGGTAGTCGGTTTTTGCTATTTGGATGCTATGATCATACTGTCGATTCTTATTTTGGCATCTATTCCATTGTTCATCTGGGGTCTTACAGAAAGTTTTTTTTTGCTTGACAGTTCTAATCGATTTAGTTCCGTCAGAAAATCGATTACCATAGTTTTTTCAGTTGTATGGAGCAAACGATCAGTAAAGCCGAGAGATTTTTCAGCTATCACTCATGCTTTTTCTACATTTATTGCATTCCAGCATATACGATTATTACTGGGATTAAGAAAGATATCACCATTCAATTGAGTTTCGTTCTTACTCTCGCCTTCATCTAACAAAACACATGGCGAAAGGTGATAACTTTCTTCACGGTGTATTATAGCCATATCGTTCATAATATTCATACCTGCTTCACTGACAAACACATACTCAGTTACCATGGAGCATAGAGACGTTAAAAAGATTAAACAGCTCAAGCTAGGTTTTACCTTGCCTATCAGTTTTAGAGGTGATTGGGGGTCCAAATTCACGTTGATTGAATGGACAATCTGTACGGTCATTCATTCTGGCATTAAAGTCACCTAGCACAAACACTGGTATTTTATTATTGGTGGATTGGAGAATTATTTTCACTATTGCTGTATTGTTCTTAGTAGCTACGTAATTCGGTGGATCGTAGACATTAATTAGTATAATCCGTTCATGCCCTTCTAAGTTACAACTGATTATTACTGCTAGTATCATAGGTGTGGTCAACAATGATGTAAGACTCCAAGGATGCCGCACTGTCACGAGTAGCCCACCCACGTGGTCTACCCACTGGCCCTTGGTTGCCAGTACTTGGGAGTGTACTTTGACTGTCGATCTCACGAGGCTCATTCATCCAAGTCGATGTTTTCTAGTAACCCACCATTTGCTGGTAGGTAGGCAAAGCCTCTTGTGTTCCAAGAACACCATAAACTGGTGTTATTGTGACATTTCTGCAAAGTGAGCCTCAAAGACTGTGGGTAACGATTGCCAGTATCCTGCTTTATTGTGTTCTTCGTCAATTTTCGATGCTTTCTTCGCTACATTTGGCAATTTATTAGTCACATTCGCAGTTGATTTAGGCATCTTTCGTAGTGGA
The DNA here is from genome assembly GCF_040938575.1 of Ambystoma mexicanum. Classification (NCBI taxonomy): domain Eukaryota; kingdom Metazoa; phylum Chordata; class Amphibia; order Caudata; family Ambystomatidae; genus Ambystoma; species Ambystoma mexicanum. Next base: position 1,068,436,186 of record NC_090931.1, on the reverse strand, counting down.
CCAGTACTCATTTGAGTAGGTATAGCTGAGGTAGTTTCCTTAGAGATCAACCTTGTCTTTTCTGCATGATATTTGACTTTTTTCATTTCTATTTCTTTGCAACAATATCCCAGTTTAAATAATTCCTCATACTGTAGTATATAAGCCATAAGATGGGATTTTGCCCAAATATTGGATGTAACATTAATTGTATCCTCTAATTGGTCAACAATGTGGATATCTTCTGTTGTTATCACTCTAAATGGTATCTCATGCAGGATTCGTAGCACGGTCCGTCTGTTCAATGGACGACTTTCAATTCTGGCTACTGATTTTATTTGTAATGCTTTTACTGCAGCAGAATAGTTGTCAATCAACATCTCTTACAGTTCATTTTGTTGTAGTTATGCCTTTACTTACTGAGCTATTATGATTTTCATTAGCTATTATCTGCCTTCTGATGTCAATGTTCACCGTCTTGACAGGGTCACTGGCAGTTTCTGTGGTGTTTTTAAGTGTGATGGTCGATTGTTTATCTATATTTTTTGCATTGTCCTTTTTATATTCTACTTATTGTACTCTGTGTTCCTACCGTATCGACTTTATATGCGGTAGTAATCCGTGATTCACTTATAAGTTCACATTGGTATTTTTTTATTTCATTTCGGGAAATGAGTTCTTTGTTTTGATTAGATTTAGTTGTGTCCCCTTCATTATGATTTTCACTCTCTGTATCATCTGGAGTTGGATATTGTTTCCGATCATGTGAACCTTGTACTGGTAGTACTTTGATATCACTAGATTCAATGAACTCCGCCTCCAATGTTATTATCGGTGCATTTATTTTTTCGGTATGGATACATCCGTTTACTCTTTTCATTTGGCCTTTGGACGTGTACATTATTGCTTGGGCTATTGCTTGTTTTTTACTTTTCAGTTTTGGTTTTCCTTTTCTTTTTCATGTCATAGGGTTCAACTGACTTTGTTTATTCTAGTGAGCTACACTCCTCAGTGTTTGAGGTGACATCTGTGTACACTCTTCTGGAGCGATTAATGCTTTTATGGAGCAATTATGATTGAACATCTAGTTTATTTTCTATTCCTTCACATTTCGTATTTAAAATGGACAGAAGATTTTCAATTATTTCAAACATTGCTGCAGACGATATACTCGTTGGGATAATGTTGGAGTCGTCTAGGTTATCAGAAAAATTCTCATGCACCGTAGTCATTACTTGAGTTTGTAGTGCTACCTCGATTGTCCCTGATGTCTCGGCTAGACCTTTTTCTTCTATTTTCTCCTGTAGCCTTTCGGGTTGCTTGTGTATTGCCGGTACATTCAGTGTCGACATAATTGCTTCTGTATTATGTTCATCTTCACCTGAGTCTGTTACTTTGCATCCATCTATTGGGCAGGGGGAACTAGTCATAGGTATATTCAACTTAGGAGATAGTGATGAAGATGGAGACCTCACACTGGGAGGCGCACTAATTTGGGCATGTGTGGTGATTAAGTTATCCAGACAGTTTGCACTCTGTTGGTTACTCTGAGCCTCACTATCGTTAACATTTTTTGTTGGATTAAGTACGTTATCAATTAATTTAGTTGATAAACATGGCAATAACATGTTAGGTTCACATGCTCTCTGTTGTGCTGAAGCCACTTTATTGATAAATTGAATAGGCTCGCTCACACTTGACTCAGTAGTGACTTCAATAGTTTCAGAGTTATCATTCCCATTCTCCATGATAGCAGATCCTTTTTTTTGAGTAGTAGTAGTCATTACTCCTATTTTTTTCTCATTAGCATATGTAATTCCTCTCCCACTTCCGCTCACACTTTCACTCCCCTTAGTGCTACTAAAGCTGTTTTTTGTGATGGTTTTTGGTATACATGTTCGATTCGCATGGCGTGGATAAGCCCTCACCTGGGAGTGTGGTAATGTATCAACGACAGGTTAATCTTAGTTACTTTAGTTGTCTGCTTGGCACACTCAACTACAGCCCAATCATCTATAGCTGTAGCACATTCTGGGGTGGCAAGTATCCAGTTTCAGCAGTTGTGATGCTGTTACAGTCGTTTGCACTTAGGTAATACTATTGCCTACTGCCTCTATCGCCATCGATCAGTTAGTTTCAAGTTCCATGATAGTCACTCTATGGTATAGTAAGGTGTTCTAAAGTATAAGGTATATACTCACACAGTCCTTCTTATTCGTTGTGTTCACCAGATAATACTAGGCTCCATGCAGTACAACGCCGCTCTTTAAATGAACACAGATGGTCGGGTTGACTATCTCTAGGACTCCCTTACCCTCGTGTTCTCTCAACGACAGCCTCAAGGGCTGCTGCAGTAGAAGATGTATCACCAATGTCACATATTCATACACAAGCAACAGCGACAATCAAGCCTTTCCTATTTAATATTTTGTGCAAGTTAACACTCACTGAACATATATTTGATCACATTACAGATAATGATGGCACGTAGTAACTCTGGTAAATGCAATCTTAATATCTGTCATAATAAATAAAGGAGAAAAACTAAATCGGTCACAATTGCAAATTCACCTGAACACTACCGCCACGGGCCACACTGACATCACAGAACCGCAAAACAGCACTTCTGTGTGCGCACGCGCCATTACGCGTGACTTCAACTTTTGTAGCAATGGGTGGGCAGGGCCAATCCTGTTCGCAAAGGAACCATATTAAAAGATTAGCTGGTTAAAATTTTCCATCATAACAGTCCATCTTAGTCTGCAATGTCAATGTGATCAGTATGATCAGATAAGGACCAACCGCATTAGGGCTCAATGTGGCACGTAACTTCACTTGTTCTCCGCTTGTCAGCAGCAGCGGTGAAGGAACAGCGTCTCCTAGCAAAACAGCACTTCCTGTGCACTTTTGGGTGCGCGCGGTTGCGACTTTTGTAACTGGGGTGGGCGGGGCCAATCCTGATGCTGCCAAGAAACTGAAAAGGAGCGTTTGGTAAAGAGAGGCCTTATGGTGCCTTCCTTATCATTGAGACCTGATAGCATTGTGTGTTTGTTTCAAAGTTTGCCAACACCTTCTGAAAGGTAGTGTCTAGTTCCCATCCAAGAAACGGACGACAGTCCCTTTTCATGCATTCTGGTGATTCTAACTCGTCCTAAGCAGGGAGGTTAGGGCAAGATTGGCTTGGGGAAGAAGTCCACTGACAGAAGGAGGGGTGGATAAGAAGGGGGATAGGGAACAAGAAGGTATGGGTTGTTCTGGTGAGATCAGAGGAGTAGGAGGAGGTGGTAGACCAAGAGACCAACAGGAGAAAGGATGGTGGACTAGAATGTGGAGGCCTTTTGTAGAAAAAGTCAGGTACTGGTTGGAGAGAGCAGGTGGTACTGGGTTGCGAGTGTGCGTGGGAGAGAGAGTTAGAGGAAGTGTAGAATTAATGGAGGGTGATTGAGGGAGTGGCAGATGATGGAGGGAGTAAAAGGAGGGTGATGAGAGGGTGTAGTTGGTATTGGGGAATCATTTTTAAGCTTTTCAGGGCAAACAAGCAGCTTCTAGATATGGCTGTAATCTGGGGATGTAAACATACTGCAATGACACCTCAAAGTTCTTAACTGAAACGACAAGTACAGGGATTGATGACATCTCTGGGGCAATCTAGTGCCCAGAGACTGGCATCTCACCTCACAACATCATCTCTCATTTGCTAGTATTCAATTTAAGCCAGTAGCATATCATGCAGCGTTCAATGGCTCCCTTACATCGCACGACTGAAATGTGTTAGACTCCAGGATCTGGCAATGGTATGCATAGGAGTAAAGGTGGAGACCGTGATCATCAATAAGCGCAATCAGTGGTTATAAATTAAAAAGAAGTGGGGCCCTCGCTAGAGAAAACCTTATAAGCAATCTGGTGCAAAAAGCAGATTAAGATTGCACTGTGACTCTTTGGAGTCATAATATGCTTTTTACTGAACAGTGATATTATGTAAAAGACTGATAGATGCTTAGTTCCTATTGACTGGAAAAACTCCATGACACCACTATAAGCAGCAATTCAGATAGGTTGACCCATATGTTCCAAATCCCGAGTCAACAAATGAGTGGCAGTTGAATACCACAATAATAGTGGAGCATTACTGGTCTGTTTCTTTTGTAGGTGATTATGCATGCTTGCAAACAGATTTCCCAGAGTTGGAGATCACTGCAATGGCAGTGACTGCATGATTGATTTTATTCTATACTTTTGGTTGATTTAGCCTTTCGTGAAGCATGACGTGAGACCCCACCACAGACAGTGGAGATACCAAAAGGTGAGTGAAACGTGGTGTGGGTGCTCTGGGTCGTAGGATTATGGTGGTGAGCCCATATAAAAATGGGACAGTAAGATTCGGCTTGCATGAGGTAAACCTTTGCAGGGTGGTTGGAAGGGTCAGCGTGAACCACAACATTAGGGTGTGTGTGGGATAGGTAGTGTTAGGGCTAGGGGAGTAAGCAGAGGCAGTGCTCCATTAACATTGTATGTCTGTAGTCAGTCTACTGCTGTGGGTGGGGGTTGACTGTGTGAGTAGTAAAAGGTGGTGCAAGAATAAGAGGCAAGCCACTAAGTGGGGGGTGTTATCAGGAGAGAACATTTGGGCTCAAAAATAATTATTTTGGTGGTGTTGAAATATTTGGTTGTTACCCCTGGGGCTTGCTGCTCCTGTTTCATTTACCAGCTGCAGGGAGACCAACCCGATGGAGTACCAGCTCCTGTATTACTTGGCTGATGTGTGTGTGCGCGAGCCCTTGATGTTTTCATGCAAATATGCAGGGAAAGGTACCATCTTGTTAAAACTACGAAGAGTAGGCAGTCTGTTAGTCAAGGTTGGTGCTCGCTTCTGCATTTACCCGTCTTGAAATTATTTTTCTGTCTCTGTTGATCGTTAATGAAATTCCGTTTTCGTATGTGGTAAAGGGAGAATAACCAGAGTGTATATAAAATAATTAAAAATGAAAATCAACAAGGGGAAGTGCCAATCGTCTATTCAACCAATCTTCAAGCTAGTACCTGCGGTGTCCAATGGTCATACACCAACATTCTGTAAAGTACGGCAAAACTCAAAGTCTACAAGAATGGGTGAACTTAATGTGGGATGTCATATGCGCTTCTTTATTATACATTGTTACACGTTCAAAATAACGTGTAGCGGTGTATATGCCCTTCAAGCCCATGTTATGCTCTTTGGAGCTGTATATTTAGTTGACACCAAGTGGCAGAAATGCCAATTCGCTGGTTTATTGGGCGAAGACCAGATGTTAGAGGATCAAAGACTCTGGAAATGTAATAGAAACTGTTTGCAATCAAATATATATTTGTACCTTAAGAATGCTGTCCTATGTGCCAATGCTTTATAATTCACACAATCCAAATCGTATCAAATTTTAAATTCAACATTCTGACATGCTCATATTGGGAAATTAAAAAAATAAAATATAACTGCAATGTTTGCTAGCAGCATGCTGTGCTCTATGACCTTCTGGATGCCTAATGAAAAAAAAAAAAACGTATGTGCAGCACACCGCAATTACAAACAAACCTAAACGGGGTAAAGATACTATACTCTTGATGGGTATCAACGGTCTCATACGTTTGATGCGAGAATACTTACTGCTTCATATATTATAACACACTTGTCCACAGACCTGCAATAAAGGAGAAATACACATTATAATCAAGAAATTGAAAACAGGCTATTATTCACAACTCAAATTGAGCTATACATTAAAAGTCATTAACATATTCTCTAATGGATTGAAAAAGCTACTGACCATTCAGTAATGAAAAAGGACATGCAGCCATACAGATCTTCATGTTCGAGTAATAACAACAACATTGTGCTATTAAAAAGCGCTTCATGGTGGTTTCCTCCCATTTCTAAGAGCTGTAATAATGGCTGTTATAGCCCAATTTAAAAGGTACTCAAAATATGACTGGCTCCTTCCCTAAAGGGACCGATATACTAGACAGAAATATATATATATATATATATTTATTTATTTTAGTACTGGGGAGTTACTTGCCAAGGCTTGTCTGACTCAGAACTCTGAGACTTTACGCTTTGATTTTTTGTACATCACATCGGCCATTATACGAGCAGGGCTATTAACATGAAAGCAGTAGTTGCATTCTTACCTCTGCAAAGCTAGTATGGCAGCAGGTGCTGCTAAACAAACAATATCATTTATAAAACGACCAGAAGAACAAGTAGTCGGCAAAATGTATTTATTTGAGTTTGTTTATAGTGCACCTGTATCCAAAGCACTTTACATGTAGAAAGACTAGCAGAACAATAACACTGAGTATGTATAACTTAACTACCGAGTCGTACAGGGCACCAGGCTCTTCCTTGGCCAGTCTAGCCCAGCACGCCTGTATCCCCTGACTCCACCCCCCCTCAACCCCTCTCAACCTGCACTTGCCCTTCCGGGCCCTCTTCCCCCGACTAGCCAGGCGGGGTGTGCATCCCTACCGAGCCTAGTCCACCGCCATCCTCGCACTTAGCATGTGGTCCTCTCTCCTTGCATCCCCCTTGCACTTGCCTAGCCCCTGCGGTCTGCCCCACCCACTGCACTTGTATACCTCCATTCTGCCCCACACTCCCCTCCAACCCTATTTTTATCCCTTACACCATTACCGGCACTCCCCTCCCCTCACTCACGCCCCTGCACTTCTTTTTACTGCACTTGCATGACACGAATGTCACAAGGCTTTGTAGGACAGTTATTGCTGTGTTCTTCCCTGTCTCCCCACCTTTTTTGTCTTGTAGCGCCTTGAAACACTGTTTGCTGTATAGACAGTTTAGAAATAACCAATAAATAAATAAATAAAAAACAATAAGGCAACATCACGACACAATAAGTCTAACCAACGGAAAAAGATGGGATCACACGTGCATTCCCAAATTACAATCTGCAATTAAAATAATTAAATTCCAGTAGGGAAAATCTATGGCTCTTGTCTACTCGCAAGCTTCCAACAGTGGGCAAAACACTCGCCATGCAACGATCCACTTCAAGCAGGCTTCACTAAAAACGTTGGAACAACAACAAACATTATGCTCCTCAGTATGCTAAAAAACCTGGCAAGAGAAAGACAAAAAGATCTATCTGGCCTTCGTGGATTTGACTCACGCATTCAACAAGATTGATCGTGACCTTCTTTGGGCAAAGCTGAAAAGATGGAAATGCACCGAGCAGATCCTCGAACCAATAATCGCTCTACACTCAAAAACATCCATCAGAGTGAAACTCAATCAGACAGGCACCCTTGTCAGAAGAAATTGCAATTGACAGAGGAGTGAAGCAGGGCTGCCCCCTCGCACCGGAAAGATTCCGGCGACCCACTCAGAACCTTTCCACCAAAACTAGGAAGCACGGAAATCCCCAGGCTTCTATACGCCAACGACATTATCCTGATCGACCAGACACCGATCGGTCTTCAACGGCAGCTGGGCAGTTTGAGCACATACACAACTGAAAACAATCGGATAATCAACAAGGGAAAAACAAAATCCTGGTTTTCGAGAAATCGACCAAATCAAACTGAAAACCAAATCACTGGACGATAGACTGCTCAAGAATAGACCAGGTAACAGAATTCAAATACCTTGGGGTCATGATTGAAACCTCTGCAAAAGAGATAAGCATGCAAACAAACCTCTGGGAAAAAACTCGGAAACTATCTTCACAGGCCAAGGCCCTGGATAGAAAATTCGGATGCTTCTCCCTGATGCCAGTAATAAAATATTAGAAAGGAAAATTTGTTCCATCAATAACATACGGAGGAGAAGGCATGCCAAACATCCCTACAAGCATTTGGCCACAACTGGAAGCGCATTTCTGGCGAGAATTAATATACCTACCGAAGTCAACATCCTTACCTGCAATTAGGAGGGAATTGGGCTTGCTGTCGCTGAAGGCCACTGTCGACGGGAATGAAATGGCCCTTTTCAGAAAAATCCTCATGTCAGACTTCGCTCCACAATACAAAATCCTAAAAGAAGAAACAACTGCGGGGAAGTGCAAAATGCTTTCAACTTGGGCTCTCAAACAGAAAGCTTGCCTGGAACAGATTGGATGCGATGAGGACGACCTAACTCGGAATCCAACACGTGTTAAGAGGAAACTAAACAAACTCGATTGGATAGATACCCTGGAAAAGTCAGACGCCAACAAACTCCTAGCCCACCTACCTACGTAAATAAAAAAACTAAATGAAATCGACCAAGTTTTCACGTGCTTCCCGGGCAAACGCAGAAGAAACACTTTCTTAAGGGCTAGGTTAAATCTTCTCCACACAAACGAAATAAGAGCCTTAAGAGGGCTATCAACAACTATCCAGTGCCACCTGTGTAAGAGCACCGCCGAAATTGAAACAGTGAGACATCTCCTGATGACATGCCCCGAAACAGCCCAACTAAGGAAAGCATACCTGACCCCGCTGCTGGAATCTGCCGTACTGAGAGAGAAGGACACCTGGTGGTGCCGTCTGATAAGTGGGAAAAAAACCCGTTGGACGATAGCAGCCACAACATTTCTGGAAGCCGCTCTGCTAAAATGTTTGAAACGCACAAACTTATCATCCTAAGGCATAAAATCCACAACGAAGAAAGACAGAAACTAAGAAGAGGACCAGAAGAAGCAGAAGTAGAAACCCGGAAGCAGAAACAAAGAAATAAAGGAAGAAACAAAGAAACAAAGTAAAGAAGAACGTACGACATACAAACAGCTTGTGATCAACAATCTGCAAACAAGCAGTTTGAACCTACAGACTGTCTTTGTAAAATCAATACATTTTGATAAAACACAAAAGTAAAAAATAAATAAAAAACAATTAAATTCCAGTAGATAATAATCTTTGAGACACATCTTAAACAAAGATTCAATAGGACAAAAGCAAATCACAACAGGAAAAGCATTCCACAATTTTTGAGCTAATATTGGAAGGATTGGAAACAAGAAGTACAAAGAGGATGAGAAGAAATTAGATATTGATAAGCAGATCAACGTGATGGAGTGGGCTGAAAAAGAGCAATAGCATCACAAAGATGACCAAAAACGAATGCAAAATGCTTGTGATCCAGGAGTTCTTTGATCAGAAATGGGCTTTGTGTCTAACTGCATAGAGGCTCACCAGCTATAAAGCTTCCAGTTCTCCATCCAGTTTGGTTACCTCGTAAACACCTCAATAAACACCGCGTTTGTCCTAATTTCTGACAATGCCTTTTTTCTGTTTTTTCTTTGTGCGATTTATTTTCCTAAGTAACGGGTAAGGAATAAGTTGCTTACTTGTAACTCCTGTTCTCCAGCATTGGAATCTTTCAAAGATTCACATTCCCCGTTGTCAGGCTGGGAATCCTCAGTAACAGAGCAGTCGATTTTTTTAAATAATAAAACTGCAGTCACTTAAGTGTCTAGTAGAGTCATTTGGGAGATATTGTCCCAAAGCCAATATAAAGGGCTCCCTTAGCAAAGACCCTGGAGGGCATCTTCAGATTTGGATACTGCACGTAAAGTGGAAATATGAGTCAAGAAGAGCTCAGGATAGTAGGCGGGAGTGTCGCATGTGAACCTATGAAAGATACCAATGCTAGAGAACAGGAGTTACAGGTAAGTAACATTCCTTCTCCAGCTTTGGATCTTTCATAGATTCACAAGATGTGAAACTAGATTAAAAAGCAGTACTTCATAACCAAAACGCTGGACGGAAGCTCCTTGAAGAAACACGTACCCCAGTAGACGCTGACCTCACGCAAACAGGTTACACAGAACCGCCTGGCCACTCTTGGACTCCTCAGTGGTATCCCTGTCGAAACAATATAACCTTGTCACAGAGCCCCAGGTCGCAGCCCTGCAGATGTCCAACAAGGGGACTCCGGAGAGGAAAGCTCTCATGGCAGCAACACCTCTTGTAGAATGAGCCCTGCTTGCGGGTGACAAAAGGAAATACAGGAGGAAATCCACCTTGCGATTGACGATTTGGAAAGTGTGTTTCCCATTCCAGAGGGACCAAAAGAACTGAGTGGTCTTCAGGAATAATTTTGTGCAGGAGACGTAATATTTCAAAGCTTGCACCACATCCAAAGAATGCAAAGAGCATTCTGCAGGTGAAGAAGGCGAACCAAAGAAAACCGGTATCACCACTGGCTCATTGAGACGAAATGCTGAAAGAACTTTCATCTCAGATGGGTTGGTGCGCAGCATCACCTGGGATTTGTCGAAAACCAAGTAGGGTGGCTTGCAGGAAAAAGCCAGAATCACACCCACATGTCTAGCCAACGTGATGGTGACCAGCAGAGCAGTCTTCCAGGACAGGAACTTGAGGGAGACTTTAGGAAGAACCTTAAAAAGGTGTCTCACGAGTCATGCGAGCATGACATGCCACACCAAGGTTGGTCGTTGGACTGGAGGAAAGGAACTGAAAAGTCCCCTTGAGGAATTCCTTCACCAAAAGATGAGACCAAAGAGAAGGCCCGGAAGAGGAGCGAGTATACCATGATATAGCCACCAGGTGCACCTTGACGAAGGAATGTGCAAGGCACGACTTAGACAAGGAGAGCAAATATGTGTCATGATTCCTGCCCCACATTTCCCCAGCCTCAAGGGCCTCTCCATCCCTCCAAAGGCCCACTTGGAGTCAGACTTGGCGCTTGTGGCACCAGACTCACTCACTCCCATAGGATAACATTGGGGATTGGACTTGTAGTGCATTGATGGGGAAAAGATGGATGCCCCCACATATTTTGGTTCCCAGAACTGCATGTGCAGTCTAGTCTTTTGGGTGTGGTTCAGCCCAGAGACACCTGGGATACCCAGAGACTATTTAAGCCACACCCAGGCTGAGAAACATGCTTTGTGTTTTCTGCACCTGCAGCGTGACACTCACCGTGTTCGGATCGGTCTCCGGTAGGCCTGCATCTTTCTTCTGCGCTCAGCTCCTGCAAGAACAAGAACACTGTTAGGAACAGCGTTACCTTGCAGCACTTCTGCCCATCATTCATCGCTTCTTCTGTTCTGCGGGCATCTTCGGTGGTGTCATTCCCATCCCGGCAAGCCGCTTCCTAAGGAAAAGGGAAAAGAACAGAAAAAAGGCATTAGCAAGCATTCAGCAAATCTTCACTTATTTTTAAAGACTGTACGAGCTTCAAGCGCTTACCTGAATCCCAGCCGCTCTGGGGGAACTCTGTCTCCGGAACTTCTCATCCATCTGAAAGAGGGAAAAGACACTCCAAGTTAGCGTGGAAACATCTAGAGGCGCTGCATACCGCGCTTATTCACCGCATTTCTTCTTCATAACCGCCATCCACGCTGAAAACATTGCGGCACCTAAAAGACACAGAAAAATAACTCAGTTCAATACAAATACGAAAGGGTCGCATCGCGCTCTCACTCACCTTCAGCGCAACTCATCTCAGCAGCACGTCGCCATCCCCGGATGCCGGCCATCATCTAAGGAAGGAAAGGAACAAAGTTAGAGAACTGTTTAAAAGACTCATTATGCTTACGTGTCGGACTCTTGCCAGTGAAGTAACTAGGCAGCAACAAGCCCGCATCAATCAACGCGCCCCTGTGCTGAAGGCAGGACGGAGAGCACACTATCCAAGAAAACCAGGTGAGCCGTGGATCAAAGGGAAGGGTTGGATCCCGGGGAAGAAGGGGTTCAAGCACACAGAGACAATAGAGAGTTAAACTTTACCAGTCCTGTGTTTCAGGCCCAGTCTCCAGTCGAATAGCCTCCAGGGAAGGGTTTGAGGTCGTAAGAGGTCAGAACAGGCTGAGTGACATCCGCGTGGATACCAGGTGAGCGTTACAGGGAGTCCCAATCCTTATACCTCAACCTTTCAGAAGCCAAGCGTGAAGGTTGAGGGATCTGACCTCTGGATGGAGAACCTGACCCTCCTCCCGTGAGAGCAGATCGTCTCGGTAGGGAAGACGACGTGGAGGGCAGATGGACAAGTTGAGAAGGTCCGGGTACCACGTCCTCCTGGCCCATGCTGGAGCAATGAGGAGCATCCGGGAACCGAACCTCCGTAACCTCTGCAGCACTTGCGGGATGACAGGGACTGGAGGAAACGCATACAGCAGTAGGAATGACCACTCCACCATGAATGCGTCTCCTACGCTCCTCTTGGAGGAAATTCCCTCAAGCAGAACCTTTCGCACTTCTGGTTGGCACTGGAGGCGAAGAGATCCACTTGAGGGGTCCCCAAAAGGGCAAAGATCTCCAGGAGAATCTCCTGAGCCAACTCCCCCTCGTGAGAGATCACGCTCTGCCTGGTCAGAGCGTCCGCCGTCTCGTTTTCGTCTCTGGCCAGATGAACTGCCGAGATCGAAATATCCTACTGGATTGCTCAGAACCAGAGCTGCATCGGCTCCCTGCACAGAGGAAGTGACCCTGCCCCCCCCTTTTTGTTGAGGTAGTGCATAGCCACTGTGTAGTCCATCAGAAACAGGACATTCTTTCCTTGCACAGTCGGCAGAAAAGCCTTCAGGGCAAGCCTGACGGCCCTCAGCTCCAACAGATTGATATCGAGTCTGGACTCCGACAGAGACCAACGACCGCTGACAGTCAGCTCGTTGGTATGAGCTCCCCATCCCGTGAGGGACGCGTCCGTCACGATCGTCACCCCGGCCAGGACAGCCAAAACAGAGCCCCCTTCATCAGATTGCTTTCGACAACCCACCACAGAAGGTCCTGGGCGACCGAAGGCGGCACCTGAACGGGGTCCGACCTCCTGCCGGAGGACTGAGACCACTGGAGCTTGAGTGCCCATTGCAAAGATCTCCTCCGCAACCTGGCCTTTGGCACCAGAAGAATGCAGGATGCCATGAGGCCGAGCAATCTCAAGAACTCGAATGCAGGGAGACTCTGGGCATGCTGAAACTTGTGCACCATCTGCTGAATGTGATGAGCCCTCACCTGGGGAGGAAAACACAGCCCCAGGGACGTGTCGAGCACTGCTCCGATATACTGGAGCCTCTGAGTTGGCATCAAGTGGGACTTCTTTAAGTTGAGGGAGAAGCCCAGCTTGTGAAGGGAGTGGCAGGTGATAGACAGATGATCCAGGATTTGCTCGGGAGAGCGCGCCCTGATCAGCCAATTGTCCAGGTAGAGGTAGACGTGAATCCCCCCTTTCCTGAGATACGTTGCCACCACCACCATGAGCTTGGTGAAGACCCTCGGGGCGGAGGTCAATCCGAACGGCAGGACCCGAACTGAAAGTGCGAGTCGCCAACCGCGAACCTCAGGTACTTCTTGTGCTTGGGATGGATCGGCACATGAAAATAAGCGTCCTTGAGGTCTAGAGACACCAACCAGTCCTGAAGTTGAAGGGCCTGGAGGACTTGAGAAAGAGTAACCATCTTGAACTTGTCCTTCCGAAGGATCTTGTTCAAACCGCGCAAGTCCATGATGGGTCTCAATCCCCTGTCTTTCTTTGAAATCAAAAAATAAGGGGAATAACATCCCTTGTTCCTCTCTGCTACAGGCACCAGTTCTATGGCGCCTTTCTCCAGCAGGGATTGAATTTCTTCTCCCTTGTACAAAGCCTTGCCAAAAGCCTCCCCAGTTTATCACCCTCAGCATGAAACTTCTGTGCATTTGGCAAAATTGAATTTACCCAGCAGATCCCAGTCCGCAAGGCACTTCTACTCCAATGTCATCAAATCTTCGCCTCTGTACCTATTTTTGCGTTCCTGCACTCAGCGGATTCCATCTGGGCCTCCGTTTTGGACATGGAGTCCACAGCTCCCTCCGGAGATCACCCATCTTACCTATTGATTCTCCTCGTAGCACCGTCTTAAAGGCTTCCCATAGAGTGCCGGTCACAGAGAGGCAAAATAGGATTGCCAGGAAGTGGGGCGGGCAGGTCTATGGCTCGCCCTTCTCTGCGATACCAAAATGGGCAGTGTAGATAGGACCGGCACTCTGTGGGAAGCCTTTAAGACGGTGCTACGAGGAGAATCAATAGGTAAGATGGGTGATCTCCGGAGGGAGCTGTGGACTCCATGTCCAAAACGGAGGACCAGATGGAATCCGCTGAGTGCAGGAACGCAAAAATAGGTACAGAGGCGAAGATTTGATGACATTGGAGTAGAAGTGCCTTGCGGACTGGGATCTGCTGGGTAAATTCAATTTTGCCAAATGCACAGAAGTTTCATGCTGAGGGTGATAAACTGGGGAGGCTTTTGGCAAGGCTGTGTACAAGGGAGAAGAAAAGTGAAATGATCAGCACATACATGATGAGAATGGGGTCACTAGGCAAGCACAAGGAAAGATTAACAAGGTTTTCTCTCAATATTAGTAGTCCCTGGCCATCATTCCAAGTGTGGCAGTCCGGAAAGAAGGTTGCCGGTGGGACCGTACTGGCCCACTTTCTGGACTACCACACTCCAACTCTGCCTCTAAGGGCCGTTACACCCGGCAGGTTTGAGATGATAGGCAGAGTTGTCACAGAAGCACCGGCACTGTTACCCAATTTAGACCTCAAATGGGGGATAGACACTTTGATATCTTGGGGTAAATGTGTGGCATGACTCAAGCCTCGCATGTACATAATACTCAGAAAGCCTTGGATGGAGTGGTGAAATCCACTGAGTTCTGGAGAAAGCGCCATCTGCCGATGATGGGGCACACTGCTACTTGAAAATGGTAGTACTCTTGTAGCTACTGTACCACTTTAACATACCTTTCAATTTCCCTAAAAAGTGCTTTAGCAGGCTAGATTCTATTTCCAGGGACTTCATATGGGGGTGGGAGGGGTGGAGAGAGGAACAGGATTGCCCTGTGTACTTTGCATAGGGGCTTTAAGGATGGAAGTATCAGGTTACCCCACTTTGAATTGTATTATCTTGCAGGACAGTTAAAATTTGTATGGGCTGGCTGGCTGACGAGCCCTCTTTGGACACTACGTTACTGCAACCTTCTATTGAACATTGCTTCCTGACGGAGGCACTGTGGGTACAAGAGAATCAATTCACTCATTTGGCCCACATTTTAACATTGGGCAAGATCCTGTGGCGCAGAGCTTGGCGATTGATGGGAATCGCTGACCCTTAGTCTCCTAACATCCCCCTGGTAGCATTGCTAGATAGTAAACCCAACTCTGTTAAAGTGATCAGGATGTACTGGGAGATCTGTGGGTAAGCAACAGTGGGAGATCGGTTGCAGGAGGAGAGTCCCTGAGACAGACGTCAGGTATACATAGGGGTACATTTATAATGCATGTGTGGTTGCTTAAAGCAATGAAAAAAAGAGATGGCCAGACCTTCAGGAGGGGATGGAGCGTGACCCAACACTGGAAGCTATGTATGACAGGTTGGGAGGGGAGGAGGGTGACACATTGTCTCCATAGTATACGAGTTGGTGTTAGAAAAATGTTATAAACCTGTCTCGATAGTGCGCATGTAATGTGAAGCTGACCTGGGTAGGACCCTCATGGACGCAGAATGGGCTCGGACCTTGATCTATACAAAAAAGGTGTGTCGTAATGCCCTCCGAGTTATTGAAATTGTACATCACACAACAGACATACATGACCCCAAACAAAATCTGTCAGTTATTAAAGTTACTCACCTTGGTGACTAGAGTACTCATAGTCCATGGTCCTCTTTCCTCAATCCTTGTGGGCGTCCCCCAACATGGGGACGGTACCGGAACCTTTGGCAGCGAAAAATGTTGCCTCCCCTTTAAATGTTGTATAGCGCGTGGCGGTCTCAGGTGTTGGAACTCCTGCCAAGGCCCGCCCTCTGGCACCTCACCCCATTCCCATTTCAACACAGTGGATGCTTAGATACCTGGCTACTCTTATTAGCTATAAGCCAGTGGCATACTAGCGGTGGAAGGCGGGTAGGATGTATGTAGGAAAAGGGTCTAGCAGTACTCTAGTCACTACAGTTCATAACTTTAATTACTCATACGTCCTGTCCTCTTTCCTCCATCCTTATGGGTGATTACACTGAACATAGTGTGGAGCTGTGATAACCTGCCTTACACATCTAGGATGAAGTGAAAATGTTCATCAGAACGGCCTGACCTAACTTTGCATTGTGCCTGGAGCTTGTGTCCAGCGTGTAGTGCTTATAGAAGGCCGATGGAGTGGCCAAGTAGCCGCCTTGCTGGTGTCATCCCAAGAAGCAGGTCTCTGAAACACGATGGCCGTGGCCGTGGCCTTGGCCCCGACTGCACGGTCATGAATTCCATCAAGAGCAGGTTTGCCCATGGCGAGTATGCCTCCAAAATGGCCTCAATCACCCAACAGGCGATGGAAGCCCGAGAGACAAGGAGGAGCCCCAAAAGTCACAAACAATGCCTCTGACTTCCTGAAGGATTTCATCCAAGATAAAACGTGAGAACCCTAGGAGGTCCAAGGAATGTAGGACCCTCTCTGCCTCCGATTATGGGTTTGGGAAGAACACCAGCAGGCAGATCTCTTGATTCAGATGGAACGGAGAGACCACCTTGGGCAAGAGATTTCGGTGAGTGCGCCAGAGGACCTTGTCGTTGTGAAACGTGGTGATGGCCTTGCATGAAGACAACGCCTGCAGCTCACTAACCCTGCATGCAGAGGTGAGAGCCAACAACAAAAGTCTTTAGCGTCACCATGCTGTAGCCTCAGCTGATCAGGATGCCAGGGCCAGTTTGCCTGGGTCCGTATGTTTCCACTGCTCCACCCTGCTGCGTCAGGAAGCCCCTGCTCAGGATTGGAAGATGGACGGGACCCTGGGAGCACAACTGCATCAGATCTGAAAACCAGAGTCTCGAAGGCAAGTTGGGGGCAACCACGATGATGCTGCAAAGCACGGAGGCTTGGAACTTGCGGAGGGTCGGTTGGGGAGGGTAACGCTAACACCTGTGGCCGTGAAAATAGATCTGGGAGGCGTCTCCCAGTGTCCCCCTGACCCTGACCTACCCAGGAAGCAAACTGGGGGCACTTGCCATTCCGGGAAGATGCAAACAAATCCAAGTCTGCGAACCCCCATCACTGGAACAGGGGCAACAAGGAGTTGTCCAACTCCCACTCATAGGTTTTGAACCCCAAGCGACTCAACTGGTCTGCTTCTGGATTTCTGTCCCCCGGATGTGGACTGCAGAAATCCAAATCCCCTCCGTCAGGGCCCATTCCCAGAGCGAAACCGCCTCCATGCAGAAGTGGGGGAAAAGGTGCCACCCTGCATAGTGACATAAGCCTCTTGTGCGTGAGGAACACCCACTGCACAGTAGTGTTCAAACACACCTACTGAGACGGGTCATAACTGATTTCCTCTGGTTGAGGGAAAACCACAGCTGATGAAAGATATCCACCAATCTCTGGCAGGAGTGCACTACCCCTTGGGGTGACCCCACCCTCACCAGCCAGTGATCCAAATAAGGGTATAGATGATGGCCCTCCAAGCGGAGAAGGGCCGCCACTGCGCTCACCAAATTTGTGAAGACACGAGGGGCCGAGTTCAGGCAAAGGGCAGCACCTCATACTGAAAGTGATACGACATAATCATGAACTGCAGAAACTTCTGATTACATGGAGGTACGCATCCTTGAGGGCCAGGGAACACATCCACATCTATGTGTGCGGGAGGAATCATCTTGAAGCATTCCAGCGGTAAAGACAGATTTAGAAATGACAGGTCCAGGACTACCCTCAGGCCAGCCTGGTGGTTCTTTGGTACCGCAAAATCCTGGAATAGTAACCGAAGCCCCTGTCTACAAGAGGAAGCGTTGCGAAAGGACCTCCCGTAAAAGAGCCAGGGACCTGATCTTACGAAGAGGAGGAGAGGATGGTAGAGGCAAAGGAAGAGGAAGACTGAAGCCTGTGGAGAGTATGGATAGGATCCATGGGTTTTTGAAAAGACACTTCCACATGTCCTGCAACAGAGCCAAACGGCCCCCACAGGCGAGCTGTGTCCCCTGACATGGACATTACTGCTTCTCCTTGGCGTCAGAGGCGGGGGCAGAGGAGGGGGAGTGGAAAAACCCACGCAATGTCCTCTACTGATTCCTCCTGTTGCCACTGGGCGACCTGTCGGGTCTCTGTGTACCGTGGTCCCGGACCCCTTGAAGCAGGAAAAAGCGCAGGGCTTGAACTCGGTCTTGCCCTGGGACTGAGGGAAGGAATTCTCGGCTTTTGTTTTGTCAGTGGAGGTTTTCTTCTTTGTCAACTCATCGGTCGACAAATGAAAAAGGTCCACACCCTCAAAGGGCAGATCCAGGAGCCACTCCGGCACGTCAAATGAAAACTTTGAAGCGTGCCTCCATGCCGCCCTCCTCATCGCGACCCCAAGGCACAGCCAGACCGGCCTTGAAGGAGGTTTGCTTGTCCAAAGGAAAGTCGGGCAGAAATTCCCCAAGCTCCCGCCACAGATTCTAGTTAGCCACAGCCATGAGGGCATCCACGTTGGCTTGCCACAGATGCAGTCCTGAGATGGAATAACAGCGCTTTCACCAAGGACTTTGTCCTCCTTGGAGCAGCAACTGGAAGTGGCTCCCGTGAAGGAAGACGATGAAGACTATGTTTTAGAAAATAATGAGGCTGCAGCCAGCACATAGGAAATGGGTCTGTGGTGGGAGACAAGGAGGATTGGCTCGCCGTCAATCAACCTAAGCCTGATGTCCAACTTCTTGTTCATCTGGGCGAGGCTCTGGGCTTCTCCCAGACCTTTTGCACCACCTGCAGCACATCCTTCTGTAGGAGGATACCAGACCGGTACTTGTGTTTCCCCAAGACCTCTGCTAGCACACCAGATTCCTGGGGGGCTTCCTCAGGAAGAGTGACCCCAAAGAACTCCACCAGGGCTTGAAGGCGGATGTCAAGGGCTCATCGTCCTGGGTGTCATCGTCATCATTGTCCACCACCCTTTTTTACAGACCGAGGGGAATCCGGGTCCTGGGACACAGGTGCCGGCGGGGTGCACCCCTAGGTCAGGTGCCGCAGGGAGGGCCAACGGTTGTTGAGGCAGAGACGTTTGTGTTACAGGAGGAGGTGGAGGAGTCAGAACGACCATTAGGGTCTGAACCGGTGGAGGGAACGGCACCGGAGTGCCGGAGGAACGGAAGGACTACCCAGAGGGGGCGGCACGCCCTTTCATCTGAGGGGAACGCATGAGCAAGAGGAAGCGCTCAAAGAAGCGGTCCACACAAACAGCTGGGTTTCTAGGGACCCAGCCCTCGGAGGCGCTGGGCATCCGCTCCTGGTCAAAGCACTTAGGTGCCTGGTGCGTGTGGCCGTATGACAGTGATGGGTAGATGTATCCCTGAGGGGACCAAAAACATGCACCGTAGAATCCGCTGCCGCTTCCAGAGGGAAGGGGTCTGGGATCATCCTGCAAAGCCTATTCGATGGGCGAAAGCACTGGCGGGGCGTGAGCTGGATCCAAGCTGTCCGTCTACCTAGCAGGCTCTGTCACCTGTAGCTCTGCCATTTTGAAGCCTTGCGCCATGCCCTGGGTGGGAGAGCGTGAAGACCCTGAGCCAAGAGAGGCCTCAGACACGAGAGGATACACTTTGGGTCTTGCACCCGAAGCAGAAGCGTCAACCTCAGAGAAAACTCTGTTAGGCGCTGAGCCCTCAGCCGGACGGGCAGTAGTGGTAACAAGCTCCGGTAAGCTGGAAGCCCTCAGCACATATGCCGGTAGCCGTGTTGGATCTAGCCGAGGACAGACTCTTGGAGGTGGCACTCAGCGATCCCTTGCCCCATGTGGTAGAAGAGGATGAACTTTCTAAATTTAGTGATTGGAAAGGAACATATGTTTCATTTTTCAATGTTCTGAAGTATTACAAGTATTACAAAGAACTCCAAAGGGAAAAGTGGTCCATTTGAAACCATATAGACTCCCTGAATCACGAAAACAAATAGTGGTTGAGGAAGTTAAACAAATGCTGAAGGCCAACATTACTGAGCCCTCTACGAGTCCATGGTCTTCCCCTATTGTATTGGTAATAAAACACGATCCTCCTTGGAGGTTTGCATAGATTTCAGATGGGTTAACGCCATCTCCGCCTTCGATGCCTATCCTATACCACGCATTGATGAGTTAATAGATAAACTTGGAAAGAGCACCTTACTGTCAACCCTAGATTTAACCAAGGGATATTGGCAGATCCCAGTACATGGACCTGATAAGGAAAACAACAAACATGAGAGAATACAGCGACCCCTCCCTCGTCTGTGCAGGTCCGGTGGTCTCGCTCCTAATACAGCGCAGATACTGCAAATACTGCACTAGGCAACGTACATTTTTCTAAAAACCTTAATAATTTATTAAACAATTTGTCATCAATGTAAAACACAAAAACAGAACACAGTCAAACATTAAAGCACTTTAAAAAGTGTTTAGGTTTTTAGAAAAATTTGCGTTGCCTAGTGCAGTATTATTTGCAGTAAACTGCGCTGTATTAAGAGAGACCACCGGACCTCTGTACTGTATTAAGAGAGACCACCGGACTTGCACAGAAGAGGGGTAGCTGTATACTCATTTTTATTGTCTCTACTGAACTTCCCCACTTTGAGTTACAGATGTCCTATAACCAAAAACTAGGGGTTGCCCTTTATATTCCTGATAAGGAAAAGACAGCTTTCTTGACACCAATGGGACTATTCCAATTCAAAGTCCTCCCTTTTGGTCTACATGGGGCCCCAGCCACTTTCCACCAATTTATGTACAGGATATTACAGTCCTACTCCGATTTCTTTGGGTCCTACATCGACGACAGTCATTTGTAGTAAAACTTGGGAAGTCCATCTTTCTACTATTGTGAGAACCCTCAGAGAGGCCAGTTTAACTGCTAATCCATCCAAATGTAAGCTGGCTCAATCGGCCGTTAAATACCTAAGCTTCTTTGTAGACAATGGCAGTGTCCAGCCCCAGCAAGAAAAAGCGAAAGCCGTCCTAATGCCCCACACCCAAGTCCAAGAGAGACTGCAGGGCATTCCTACGATTGATTGGTTATTACCGCAGGTTTATTTTTCAGTTAGAACAGCCAGATAAACAGACAAGTTGAGAAATGCTGAATCCCAGAAGATTCACTGGAATGAGGATGATGCATGTTACAACAACCTAAAACAAACCTGGTGTCAGATCCTAATCCTAAAAGTGGTAGACTTTTTCAAATAATTTGTGTTGCAAACTGATCCCTCTCTTTACAGGGTTAGGAGCAGTTTTATCGCAAGTATGCAATGAATTAGAACCCCCCATCCTATGTCATAGTCGTAAACTCTGCCCCCACGTGAGAAGAACTACTCTGTATTGGAAATCAAATGGGCAATTGTCCATCTAGTGAGAAAGTTCACACTTGTCACCGACCACTCACCTTTAGTATGGATAAGTCAACGAAAGGACTCTCACCCTCCAGTCATGCGATGGTTCTTGGACCTACAACCCTACCGTTTCACTGTGGAACACTGAAAAGTTAAATAACAGGGGAATGTCGATTTCCTTTCCCGGGCTCCCTGTGAAACAGTTATTTATTATTTTTTGCATTTATGTAGCGCAAGGCAGCCCAATGGTATCGTTGCACTATTACAAGAAGGTTTACTTAGTTACATGAAAAACAGAGGGGAAGTAAAACATGGGAGGCAGAAGATACAGCCCGACTGTGGTTCGTGGTTACACTGGACCTGCTAGCATTGTGGTAACATAAAAGAAAATGAACAGTTGTGGCTATATCACATAGGGGAAGGGTATGTGAGAAACCAGAGAGTATATCAAACGCTCGCCCCTAGGGAATCTCTCTCTCTCTCAGGTGGCCATGGTATGGCCATCACCTTTGGATCCAGACCATGGGGGTGGACCAGTGCAGGAGGATCACCTGGTTGAGAGGTCTTCGGGAGTGGAGGCGAGGCAGCCGATGGTGAGATGCAGTATTCCCATTTTCTGTTAATCTACCCCATCCTATTTTGTAGGATACTCCGAGGTCCCAACCCCCCATTTTTTTACACAAACACTGTGACGAGGAAGAGGGTGACGGAGTAACAAGACTAACTCTCATACATCGTACTGGTCGAGAATCCCAAGAGTTCACTACTGGAGGTCGTTGCCTCCGACAGGCCACGAAAGGCACATGGAGAAGGCCAAATCCCACAAGTGAAGACTGCATTGTGTTTCAAGGACACCAGCGACCCTCCCGGGTGAACGGCAGAGTTGGGGAGGCGAGGCCAAGCCTGTGGTACTAACCTTGGCTTGAACTGGAAAGCGTAAAACAAAGAAATGCACACAGTCGGTGAGATGGAAAGCGACCGAAGAGACTGGTGTGTGTTACAGAACGTTGGAAGTGGCAACATTATATCGCAAGTGAAGGCTGCACCCGTGTGGATGAGACGCAAACAAATGCAAACCCGTGAATGAACTTTGAAGTGAAAAGTCAACTGTGGAATCAGCAATACCGGGTAACGGGGTGGTCCGGCGAAAGGAAGTAGCCCACTCAAAAGACTCTGTAAAAGTTACATTGTTTGTAACAATAAAGCGAATTATGTTCAAAAGCAAAGTAAACCAAATTAGCTCGTAGAGAAGGGGAGAGTGGAAGTTGAATTTTGAACTATAAGTCGAAGTGGTCCTGCGGAGGTCTACAAAGAAAGTCACTCCCATTTAAAAGTCTTCGACACCCGTAAGTGGTCTGAGCCCGGATGAGGGAGACCCTAAGTGTAATAAGCTTGGCAAAGGGAGCCCCTTTGCAAGTTGTGTGGAACTGTGTGCTGAAGAGGTCTGAGTCTGACAGAGGGGGACCTACGTGAACTTTGTGTTGAAACAGTATTTTGGAGGTCTGAACAAAAGACTAACGAAGGCGGGGGCGGGCCTCGATCCATGTTTTGGAACTGTTTATTGTGCTGAGAAGCCGAGCAAGATGGTGTCATCCTGCCAAAAAAGACTGCCTTGGGGTCTAACGTGGGGAAGAGAGCTGATTTAGCTACCTTTATTAATTTCAACACAGACTTTTCCTTTGCATACATTTCCCCTTTGTACACTTTTTGTAAAAGAGATAGCACAGGTATTAGGTTTTTGTTAGCATAGGCCATTTTGATATGACAGACTCTACTAGGAGGGTCTTGTTTATTTTTTGATGGTCGAGACTACTCCCATCTTAGTTATAGGGCAGAGTAGGAGTTTTTCAACCCCAGAAACTTCAATAAAGGGTTTTACAAATTGTACCTATTTCATCTGTCATACTTGTGATACCATGCGTCCCCTACAAATCCTACTACTTCATGATCCCAACCTTCCGACGGGTCCGAAAGGGGAAACACCATCCCCTCGTCCGGAGCGGGATCTTGACCTTGGCGGTCTGTAGGATTTCAGGATGAGATGGAGAATCCCAGGCATTTCAAACAAGGCTGCCATCCTTATCACAGAAAAATGGCCCCAGACACAACAACGCAGTACGCTAACTCTTGGGCAGCATGGGCGCGCTGGTGCATCGAGCTTGGAGCGTAGTGTCCATCCAGTTTCAGCTCCTTTAGCAAAAGTGCTCAACTTTCTGGCAACACTACCTGACCGAGGGTTAGCATACAGGACAGTGAATGCCTATAGATCAGCTATATCAGCCGTCCATGAGCTAGTAGAGGGTCAGCCAGTCGGCGAGCATCCACTAGTATGCTGTATGCTAAAAGATGCGCCTGTCAACGCCACCCCAGGTACAGCGAGTTATGGGATGTCACAGTGTTGAATTTGTTCTAGTCTTGGCCGCAGAACTCAGAGCTATCTCGTACAGCGGTGTCAGGCAGGCTGACTACCTTGCTATGTCTGCTCTCCTGCAGAGTGTACCGACGTCAGGGCGCTACACATTACTGGGAGAGTGTATTCGCCTGACGCGGTGGTATTCCACGTATCTCGGTGTTAGGGAGAATTCTCTGTTAAGGCTGATTTCCCAAACCTAGTGAGTCCCCCAGCAGCTTTGCTGGACTTTTGGGGTTTAATTTTTTTCTCCTGCTAAGAGTGGGACTCTTTTTTCCCACTCTTAGACATGATTTGCGATATCCTTTAACTTTGTGATGTGTTTTATGGGCTATGGGGTCTTTTACTCCATAGGGCTTCATGTGGTTTTTGGTAAGTGTGTTACACAGCACCCTCAGTGCAGTAACACAGGGGTGTCATAGTGACCCCCAAACATAGACTCCATACCCTGGGACTGACTACTGTCTCCTAGGGCATGTTAAGTCACCATTGACTTTAATAGTCTTAAATTGGGAACAGAACCAGTACAAACCATCATATTGTGGAAGTACTGGTAGGGGTAATTAGATTGCCCCTGGGTCTGTTTTTCGAGGGGGCACTGTCAAGTCCCCCCTCGTCGAGTTTTTGGCTGGTGGCAGTGGTTACCACGCGAAATATTCCTTAAGAATATTTACTATGGGATTTTCCCATTCATTTTAAACGCACCACTTTTTGGTGCAATGTTAAAGATACCGCTGGGTTATTTATTTAATATTTATTCCCCGGTTGGGTGGGGGGTATTTCCCCAGGACTCGGTTTTGAAATGGCGTTTGTGTTCGCCTCTGTAACTCCAACCCAAGTCGAGCCTTTGTTCCACTTTTTGGCAGGCTTCTCCACAGAAGCCTCCAAAAGTGGTGCCACTCTGTCTGGGTCTACAGGATGTGTGGGAGGGGGGTTTAGGCACCCTGGACTGAGTTGCCTCGGCAACTCAAGTTGCACTCTTGTGTGATTGGCCCAAGTGGTGAGCCGCCCGGCTCACCACTTAGCATGTTTGAGTGACAGCTAGGAGTGATGAATGGGGGTTTTCTGCATAAAAGCAGGGCTTTGGGGACTGGGACTTCCGACGTCGCCACAGGACCAAAGAATCCGAAGAGGGAGAAGCTGAGCCGACCTGCAACGACGACACCACCGGTGGAGCCCTGCTGAACCGACTCACCACTTCTTCCAACGATAGAGGAGATCTTCATCCCGAAGAGTCTTCTTCCTTTGACTGGTGGGGATAACCAGTTTGCCCACCTTTTCGCCTTCCAGGATCATCTTGTGGCCACCTTGCCTGTGCCAAGCACCCCGGCAACCGGGATACCATGTTTTACCACTACCGCGAATAAAAGGGTAGTACCTTTTTACCGGAGAACTCAGCGGCTGGTTTCTTCCCTGGCAGTGCAACGGCCTTCAGCCTTCCTCTACGTCGAGATCTTCTCTTCCTCTGGACGACGCCGCAACTTGCATCCACTGCCAGGCACAACTGCCCCCGCTGGAGGATTCTCTCCAATTTCAAGGTACTGTGTCCGCCTGGCCTCCCTCGCAACGGTCTGTGTGGGGTGTCTCGTAAATCCTCATTTTACCACTTGGGTTGGCCCTAGGTTGGCTAACTGAAATTTTCTGAGCTGAACTGATTCCTTTTTAAACTCTCTGCAAGACATTCCAAGCCTTTTCAACTGTGTGATCTTGGGCGCATTGGTGTTCTACTCTCTCCAAGAGGGAGCCTGACCTCTGAACTTTTTGCTCACAAGTAGACTTTGACTTTCCTGCCTTGCTGAGTGTTTCTAAAGTATTGTGTTGTGTACTGTTCCTAATTTCTGCCTTTTCCCTCCCTTTTTCTTAACTTATTGGAGTGCCATCTTTAGTTAAGCGCTCACCTCTGTCTGGAAATAAGTGGTGTCAACTAAGACTTGTCTAATAAGGAATAAGGGATATATATATATATTAATAGGGACTGTGTTTTTGAACTTGCTTACAATAATAGTGCTAGAGTGTTTCTAAGTGTGTCTTTAAATAAATAATTATATACTTGATACCAAAGCTCTGGTCAGTGTTTGCTTGTGCTACTGTATTTTGGTACCTATCTTGTATACTCTATATACTGTCTAACTCTTCTTGAGAGAAGTCTGGCTGCTCAGCCACAGCTACCAGGTAAATCTGGGTGGTACAGACTGCTACCAATTGGGTTTACTGCCAGCACCTGTAGTCTTAAGCCTTTTGCAGTGGTCCCTAAGGGAACTGCACAGGTTTCTGCCTAACACTCTGCGCACTAAGTGCAATTCAAATTATTACGTATGCAGCATTTAGGGACCTGCCGAAAATCTACTTCAATTGCCTTAAGGCATACGAGTCGATGACAGAGCCCCTAAGGAGGGATAGGAGGGACCAGTTGCTGATTGCGATTCGCAAACCCCACAAAGACATAGCCACTCCGACGCTAGCTTGTTGCGTGCCCTAGATTCTGTCTCAAGCCGTGATTGATACATATTGCATCAGTGCACTCAGTCAGGGGAGCAGTAGGAGTTCAACTTGAAGAGGTTATGAAGATGGCGGATTGGTCAGGTGAATCTGGTTTCAGGTATTTGTACCTCTGGTCCATCGAACAGTGGTGAGTACGCTTTAAACAAGCATAATGCTCACCTCTTTCCTTGACATGGAATGAAGATTTTCCATGATAAATTTCAGAGCATTCTTGAGAACTGCACTGAAATGCAACCATAATAAGTACTGTCCCCACTATTTTTTTTTTATTTTTTTATTTGATTTAGCTGTAAAAACAGCCTTTCAAAAAAGACATGACAAAATGACAAACAACATAACATTACAAAAACAGTCTAATCATTACATATATATATTTTACATTCTTAAAATAAAAATCAGAAAAAGTTAAATTTTTCACCCTAAATTTCACATTAAAAATTAATAAATGCTAAAATATCAATCATTTTTAAACCAATTAAGTTTTCAGACCTCTTATGGCTATCACATTTAGCACTAAATTCAAGAAGTTTGTTCATTCACATTTAGCCATGGCCTTTATAGTCTCTTAGTTTGGTTTGCTCAATTCCTTATCTACCCAGAAATATACTTTAGAACGTCCTTTTCAGATATTACATATTTTCCAGAATACACTTGTCGTTACATTCTTTCAGATTTAGTGTCTCAACAAACATAAGTATAGCTAAATTCATTTTAGCCAGTTGACTATGGTACAATTTGTCCCATAAGACCTCATAGTCAGTAACAACCTGTTTCCCGAACAAGTGTTTGAAAAATGTACATCTCTTTTCAATCAATGCAGGACAGACAGCAATTAAATGTTTTAAAGTTTCAGACTGTAGCGGCTCCTTACAAAATCTACAATCTACAATCCCCATTAGTCATCATCCTACGCATAAAACGCACTTCATTTTAAAGCCGAAAATATTCAATCTTATTCTCAGATAGTTAAATCTGCTTTTTGGATTAGGAAATTGGACAATGTATTGCTCTACATTATGTACTTCCTTGAGAGCGAAAGATTGGCATTTAAAAATCTTTAGTTTTGCACATGCATCCCTAGTCTTGATCCAATCAAACATCCATAGTTTCTTTTTAGCTCTTACTGGGTTATTTGTCAAGAGCTCGTCATCAATACCAGTCTCTATCATTATTGATTGAATCCACTTTCGCCACTTAATAATGTTATTGTTGTCTGTATTCAACATGAATTTTCCCATCATAAACATCACACCATTATCTTCAGAAACCATCAAATACTTGCGATATAAACACAGCACTTTCCAAAGATAAACTGCATTCAGGGATACCAAACCCAGTTCATGTCTTAATAGGAATACTGAAACTGACATTGGAAGGCCAAATACAGATTTCCAAAATTCGCCTTCCATTTTGACCCATATAGACTTCTTCATGATTTCTCTTGTTTCAGAAGCATAGGTTAGTATAGGGACAACCTTCTGTTGGTATATCCCAGTTGCTACTTTTTCTTTCAAAACTCTAAAAAATGGTTTATCAGCTGTATCATTACTAAATTGGAGGCCTAGATATTTATACTCTGCCACTATTTCAATTTCTACATCTTGTATCACCCAACGGTAGTTAAACTGAGGACCTTTTCTCTTCAGACCCAATATCATAATTTTGCATTTCGCTTGATTTATTGTCAAAAAGTTTGCATCTGCATACTTACTCAGGGCAGCCAACAGGTTGTGCAAACCCCCAGGAGTCTTGGCCAATAACATCAGGTCGTCCGCATAGAACAAACACGGCACAGGACGACCCCCAATTCAAGGGGCATCTGCTCTACAATTCAAAAAGTCATGAGTTCGGGCTGAGTTCAGTCTGCGGCAGTCGCTGGTCCTGCTGGTTGCTGTGAGGAGCTGCTGCTACACCCAGCGTTTTCGGAGATTCTGTGTTTTGGACCACTTCTTCTTTAAGAAAAAGAAGCCCAACTCCCTTTACAAACTCGCCCGGAGCGTGGAGCGCGCGCGGAGTTCGGTCTGAGTTCAGTCTGCGGCAGTCGCTGGTCCTGCTGGTTGCTGTGAGGAGCTGCTGCTACACCCAGCGTTTTCAGAGATTCTGTGTTTTGGACCACTTCTTCTTTAAGAAAAAGAAGCCCAACTCCCTTTAAAAACTCGCCCGGAGCGCGGAGCGCGTGCGGAGTTCGGGCTGAGTTCAGTCTGCGGCAGTCGCTGGTCCTGCTGGTTGCTGTGAGGAGCTGCTGCTACACCCAGCGTTTTCGGAGATTCTGTGTTTTGGACCACTTCTTCTTTAAGAAAAAGAAGCCCAACTCCCTTTAAAAACTCACCCGGAGCGCGGAGCGCGCGCGGAGTTCGGGCTGAGTTCAGTCTGCGGCAGTCGCTGGTCCTGCTGGTTGCTGTGAGGAGCTGCTGCTACACCCAGCGTTTTCGGAGATTCTGTGTTTTGGACCACTTCCTCTTTAAGAAAAAGAAGCCCAACTCCCTTTAAAAACTCGCCCGGAGCGCGGAGCGCGCGCGGAGTTCGGGCTGAGTTCAGTCTGCGGCAGTCCGCGGCCGTACGCCGCCGAGGTGAAGCCCCGCCGGAGAGAAGGTAAGAAACCTGCCACCATGGCTGAGTTGGGGCCCCTGACTCGTGCCATGTCCAGACAAACATTACAATCCAATGGCAAGTTGGACTCTCTTAGAGCAGAGGGCTCCCTGTCTGCCTACCCAGCTGAGCCCGTGCCAACGGATGTGGCGGTGTCTCGGGAATTGAATCCATTGACTGTGTCCTCCTTTCAGAGAGATTGTGTGCCTAAGGAGGGTTTGTCAGATGGCTCCTTGGGGAGTCATGACTGGGAGCAGCAGAGGTCGAGTGGGCCTTGTATGGTGGGCAAAGCACTCCTCAGCCCAGGTTCAGGCTTTGCCCACTCCATAAGTTCATCAAGCCCACACTCATCACTTGAACTCTTGATGCCTGGCTGCATCCACAGTCCCTCCTGTAATCCCTGCGCCGTAACATCACGGCGTCAGTCTTTAATTCCTGACCTAGCACCTGAACTATCGAGCGATCCCATAGTGTCACCATCAGATCTGGAAGTGGGTGAAACCCCTCAGTTGTTTGCGTCATATACACAGTCAGCGACGGACTTGTCCGTGGCAGTACCTTCTGTCCCTGTGGTCGGCCAGGAGGAAACTTCGATTGACGAAGTCTGTGCATCCATTATAACCAACGATCATACCAAATTGAAGAGAAATGCCTCTGTCCCTGTCACGAATGACTCTCACCATGCGAACGAAGGAATAAGGGGAAGACCGCTGCATGAGTGCGATGTGACGGACCTTGAACTCATTGAACATGAGAAAGAAATGGTGTTGGTCTCTACTAATGCTGAAACATTCGAACTAACGAACCTTGCTAACACTTGTAACCATCAAACACTAGAGGTAGAATCGAGCCTCGAACCCTCTGACGATATGGAAGTGAGATTAGATCCACTTTCGAACAAAGATCCGAAAGCATTTCCAAGATCAAGCGCTGAAATTGCGATTAATCTGAGTAAAGCCAAAGCAATTTGGAAAGAGAGATGTGCTACTGCCGAGTTGCAAAACCCATTTGCATACTCCCCTGCAAGCAGCATAAACCCAACTCAGGTGTTAGATCTAGCAGGACGTGAAGCTAGACTCGCGGAACGCCTGAAAGCTGACTTTGATACAATGAAAGAACGCTTTTCTATAGGCCCCTCAAGAACTGGAATGGAGCCCCTTGACATCTACATTAGAAAGCCTCGCCCAGTCAGCCCCTATAACGCCGCAATGGTCTCCCCTCCGCAAATGTTCCATCACGTATCAAGAGAGGTGCAGAGAAATGCTGATGAAGTCTCAAGCCATCAGAAAAACAGTCTCTCACGGCTAGAGAATCTAGGGGGGGTCCGCGTCTCCAGTAACAACCAAAACTCATCGACGAAGATTGCATCTACCTGTTCCACCCCGAGAACCCCGTTAAACTTCAAACCTACGAGTAACAAAAGGACCGGACTTGGAGAAATGGGGCCTAAGAAGCAAAAGGACCCAATGATCCCGTTTGATGGTAACACAGACGGTGATGCGGCCGCAGCCTACAAATCAAATCTGTCGGCTGCCGCCGCTCTTCAAATTCATAATAATGTGTTAGCCGCATCATCGGTTGCTTTATTACCCTTCACCAAATTATATGAAAATTTACATGAGGCGCTGCAATCAAATGGAGGGCTACTGTCCCACATCGTTGAAAAATTAGTCAAACAAGAACAACAAATTGCACAGTTGCAAGACAACCTTGAATCTGAAAAAACAGCGCTGTCAGAGATCCAAAAGCAAGTAAATGAAGGTATGGCAAAAGGAAATCAGGAAAAGAATGACTTGATGACATCAATTGCTGCCTGCCTAAAGCAATCAATCACACTAATGAGATCGATGCGTTCAACGGAGCCTATAATACCGACTCCTAAAGCAAAAGAAACCACTGGAACACCTCATTCCGACTCAATGGAATTAATGCCGAAGGAGCCAGCCGTGTCCAACGACGTGGCAATAATAGTTGGGCCTGTGGAGCCACCTTCTATGTCTTCTAACCTTAAGCCAGGACTAGATGAGTGTGAACCCAAGTCCCAAGACTCTATTAAATGTGCCACTCAAACCCGACCATGCTCATCTTTCGGGATTTTCTTTGGAGCAGCAAAAATGTTTAAAGGAATAGGAAAAAATCCAACATTGTAGAAAGAAAACGCTGAGAAACCTAAAAAGCTGCTGGCCACTGATAACACCTCGAAGAAACGGAAAGAAAAGAAAAAACATTGTGAACCTCGCAATCAAACTAACAAATCTAGAAAATTTATACGCAATCTGACGTCTCCGGCCAAACCGAATTTCTTTTTAAGAACTCAAAAAAGTAATGCACCAATGCCGTCTAAAGAGACCGCAAGTAGGAGTAAAGATGTCGGCGAACCTACAGCTGAAAAGGGAAACCCCAAAAAACGCCAGAGAGTGGAAACGGAAGAAGTTGGAAGCCCAGCCCAAACTTCGTCTATTGACCTTTGCAACCTATCAACGTATTCAATAGAAGATGACCGCGAGACAAACAACCCAAACGCCTCAATTATGTCGACGAGCAGCTTGGAAATCAATGAGTCCCTCAATTCTGACCAAAATGAATCCTATACATCCAAGGGAAAAAGGGCGGGAAACCCTTGGATACTAAAATCCAAATCTCTCTCGAAGGCCCCCGTGCATCGGGCCAAATCGGACTGTAAAAACCAAAAAATGCCCAGAGACGATTTGTCAGACGTGGGCTCCTTAACACAAGGCTCAGGTGGCAGCCCTATTAACATGAGAAGTCTAAATCCCAAATTTACAGCCGGACAAAGATTACATCAGGCGGTGAAGACCAGGCCTAGAATCCACGAATCAACGGTTGATAGAAACCCACGAATTGCAATCACGAACATCCACAAAGATGATCCAGATGTGAACTTGAACAGAAGGAACGTTATGCGCCTCTTACACTCGGTACCGGCTCTGAGAACTGTGACGTCTAATGACATTGCTATTATCGAATATGTGTCTGAGAAATACACTGACAAAGTATATCTTCACATATCTTCCAAAGCAGTACGTAATACAATTCTGGCAGCAAAGGATGAAATTCTGCAGTTTGGCTTTGAGACAAGAGAAGTATCGTCTGACTTGGTAAGTCATAGACCAGTCAATTTAAAGAATCAGTTAAACAGCTTCGGACATAAAGTGCCCTCTCAAGATCACCGGAGGAGTGAACTAAGAAAACAACTAAGACCTGAACCGCCTTTGCTCCACTCTGGGAAAATCAACAAATACGGGGCAGGCTCAAACTAGCTAGTCTCCGACAAAGAGATGAAATTGACTTACCTGATCTCCTGGAACACAAGAGGCTTCCGTCATCTCTATGAAAGTTTTCCGATTGAGCTGAACGATAATCTCATAATTTGTCTACAGGAAACATGGTTAAGATGTCCTCCTGTGAAAGAAGGCTATGTCACTATGCTGAATTCTGCAGGAAAAAATTCTCATGGACGCCCTTTCTCTGGCCTGATAACCATGATGAAAATCGGATGTGATTGGAAGGTGCTAAGAAGTGAAAACCCAAATCTGTTTGTGCAATGTACGCTGATGCAACAAAAAAGTCACGATGAGAACAACCCACAACAACTCCTCGTATTAAATGTATACTGGAATCCGGCGATGATCACCACCAAACGATTTATAGGCACGGTAACAAATATGTTGGACAAGCACATGCACAAGAAGAACAATATCATATTATTAATATGTGGTGACATGAACTTGTCCTGGTTTTCTGAGAAGGGTGTGCGAATATCCAATGACCGTGCCAATAACCGCTCAAATCAGGAGAGAAGGATCATCTGGGATAATATCATGGAGGCGTATGATTGTGATATGGTCAACGGTCAAATTGATGGCGACAGGCCCCCTAAAATTACGTGGCAGAACTTGGACACTGCAAAGGTTCTGGACTATATATGGGTCTCAAAACATGCCTGGAACTTACTTCATGAATTGAATGTAACCCCCACAAAAATCAGTGACCATGACCCGTTAGTATTACATCTGAGGATACATCCAGGAACAAATAAGTCAACAGCGACTCAAGCTCTGGAAGTAAACAACGGAAAAAACAGGCTACGATTATCTACTACTCAGATAACCAGTCTAACGGCGAAACTGGATGAAGCAGACCGTCTGTCTCTGTGTAACGTGGATTATGTATCACTCTTACCGCTGAAAAGTTTACCGACCTTGTGGAAGAAAAATTCTGAGAAAAAACATATCCATGTATGGAGCTCAAGAGTCAACGAAGAAAAAAAGCGTTTAAAGAGTGATATACGCAAGCTGAAAGCGCAAGGTGGTGTTAACAGCGCCATTCTAATAAAAAAAAGGTCTCAAACATACCGTAATTGGTCTAAGACATTTAAATTCCAACGCGACCAAGAAAGAGGCGAACTCATGCTGACCATGATAAGATCACACAAATGCAGAGACATCTGGCACACTCTAAACAACTGTACAGCCGACCAATCGACCAAAATGGCAAACGTGGTCACGGAGGCGGAGTGGAATAAACATTTTCTTAAGGTTTTCTCAGGAGATAATGAAACAGATATCAAACAAAGAAACCTAAGATCTGTAAACTGGGACTGCACCGAAACCAGGGATGACATATTATCTGCCATTGAAAAACTGAACAACTCGCGAGCCGCTGGGCCAGACGGCATTTCTAACGTTATGCTCAAACAACACAAATCGGAATGGGCAAAATTGATCGAAATTCTATTTGTCAATATCAAAAAGCTTAGAGAGATACCGGCATCGTGGACATCTGCAATTATAGTCCCTATATTTAAGAAAGGCGATCGAGCTGTTCCGGCAAACTATCGCCCTATCGCCTTACTGGACACCATCGGCAGAGTGTTCGCGAACTTCCTGCAAAAAAAACTAACGAAGTGGGCTAACACGAGAGGAATTACTGATCCCAGACAAACGGGCTTTACGAAAGGCGTTGGAACTGAAAACAACCTGACCCTGTTAAACCTACTCAAGTTGAATGCTTTGGAAAAAAAAACACAGTTATTTATAGCATTCATTGATCTTCATCAAGCCTTTGACTGCATAGATCGGGAAACCTTGTGGGCTAAATTAATCAACTGGAATTGTCCAGAGGAGATTCTGTTCCCCATCATTGCATTGCATACAGCTACGACCATTCAGATAAGGCTAAATGAAGCAGGGACTCTATCGGATAAAATGAAGACCCAGAGAGGTGTAAAACAGGGATGCCCTATTGCAGCATGCTTGGTTAAACTATTCATCGCGGATATTCCATCAGCATTGAAAGAGGTGCGTTGCTTTCCACCTAAACTGAATGGATTCCACCTAAACTGCTTAATATACGCAGACGACATAATCTTAATAGACACCACGCCGATCGGTCTACAACGTTTACTACATAAATTATACCAATACATGAACATAAACCATCTGAAGATAAATACGTCAAAAACAAAAATTATGAAAATTGGAACGCTGAAAGGAACAAAGAAAAAATGTTTCAAGTGGCAAATTGGAAATTCGAGTCTTGAGGAAGTAAATGAATTCAGATACCTAGGTATGATGATATCCTCCTCGATATGTGAGAAGAGCTGGTCAAGACATCTACTATGTCGTATGAATACCTTGGCCATCCAAGGAACCAGAATTCATAACCTTTTCGGTAAATTTTCCCTGACCCCAATTCGGCTATTCTACTTGCAAAAAGTAATTCCATGTGTCACCTATGGATCCGAAGCCGGTTGGAATCTTGATTACAATCTCTGGGCAAAACTGGAAGGATATTTCTGGCGACGTGTCTTAAAGCTACCGAAATGCTTCTCAACATCAATAATAAGGCATGAACTTGCCTTGGATGCTTAACACACAACAGTTATTTGGAAATCAATAGCTCTACTGAGAAAGATGACAATAACAGAGAAAGAACCCGCCTATGAAATCCTAGCAACCGACGACGTGTGCCCTTCAAAGACGATCCTAAACATCTGGGCCACAAGAATTTATGACATCATGAGAGCAGCCAATATAAGTAAGGAAATGCTGGTAAAATGGCCTCAACTCGCAAAGAAAAAACTAAAAGAATGGGCTTGGGTACAAAACATCGAGCGTCTGGAGAAAATGGCATCGGCGCCTAAATTGGGACCTACCATCAACAAGATAAATAAGATGCCGAGATATCTTACTCAGTTTCCTTCAAGACATCACCGTGACCGCTTTCTTCATCTGCGAATGAATGCGCTACGTACAAAAGAAGTTTTACTAAGACGGAAAGCTCCAATGATCTGTGACAGCTGGTGCAGATTTTGTCTAAAGGAAACCGAAACCATAAAACATTTGGTGATTGGCTGCACTAAACTGAATTCAATTAGATCGATACATCTGAGCAAATATGCACCAACAAATGGAAATATGGAGGATTGGTGGTTTAGAATACTGAGTGGGAGCTCCGTATTTCTAACTTGTTCGGTGATAAACTTCATCGACATGCTTGATGTATAAGATTGTAGGCCGGACATGAGAACTGTAATCCTTGAGCTTCCTTAATAGAATGGGGAAATGATTAAGAAATAGTTTTTCAAAAAGTTTATTATTAAACTAAGTAAATAAAAAAAAAAAAAAGTCATGACGCACCGCGGCCATGAAAAAATTGAAGAGAGTGCTGGCCAGGATGCATCCCTGCTTGAGGCCTCTGAATGTCGGAATTGGATCTGATAGTGTTCCATCCGAGGCTAGTCTGATTTGCACAGTTGTTTCCGAGTGCGATTCTTTTATCCAAAATACTAGATATTCTGGACAATTTGCCTCCCGGAGTTTCTTTATCAACAATTTCCTGCACACAGAATCAAACGCCGCTTGGAAATCAATAAAGGCCAAGTATAATGTTTGACCTTTTAGCTGTTCTTGCTTTTTGATAACTTCCAGAATGTGCAGATTAATCACCGTCCCCATTCCCGGCATAAACCCAGTTTGATTTGGGTCTCTCAATTTCGCAAAATTCAACCAGTCATTCAGATCTCTTAACAACATTCTAGCAGATGTTTTGCTTGGTATGTCTAGTAAAGATATTGGCCTATAGTTAGCAGGATTCTCATGGTCTCCTTTTTTGTAGATGGATATAGTTATCGCTTTCCTCCAAGAGCTAGGTATACGACGAGTTCTCACTATTTTCAGAAAAATACATAGAAACATTTTTGCCCAAGCCATAGGATGTTGTTTTATCATATAATTAGATAAGCCATCAGACCCTGGTGCACGAGAAGTTGACAGTTTAGAAATATGAAACAGTATGTCATCCAGATCGAAGGACAAGTCCTTAGCTTGTCTATTATCAGTTGAAGTAGTGTCCTCTTCTAAATGAATATCCGCATACAGAGACTTGTAGAAAGAGGCCCATACTTCTTGAGATATGGGATTCAGCTGGTGGATTGTTTGATCTTTAGACTGTCTATAATTCAACAGGGACCAAATCTTAGCTGAGTTCTTAGACCTCAGTTTGTCTAACATATTTTCTGCATCCTGCTGGTCCAATATAGCAAGTTTCGATTTCAACCAGTTCTTATATTTACACTTTAGCGATCTGAGTTTGGGTCCCCTATCACAATAGTTCAAATACATCACCTGTCTTTTCTATATTGTGCTTTCCGCACTGAGACTTCCTGATCATATGTGTGCAAGGTATTATTACCATTTGTTTTTGTGTTGTTTCTTTTAACAGCAAACATTTGCATTTCTTCCATCTAGGAAAGCGCAACAGTTAGACACCCACTCAGTCTCTTCGTCTCACTTTTAACCAAAGAACAAGTTACTCTCTTACCTGGTAACGTTCTTTCGATGGGATGGTCCGACGACGTATTCCATATCTATGACAGATAATGTCCACAGCTGTGCTGCTTTGGAGAATTTTCGGCATCTGCATCCTGCGTCGATGACGTTGATGCGCCGTCCCCGAGGACCTCCTCCGACGGCTGATGTCACCCGATGTGATAAGTAGGACGCACGACGCCCGTAGCCTCAGTTGTAGTTTTTTCCCCAGAACGTGTGACACAAGTTTTCTGCCAGTCAGACACACAAGGCCTTGCGGAACGCAAGCTGCAATCGCGTATGAAATTCTGCAGCGGGGAAGGTAGGGAGGGAGCGATATGGAATACGTCGTCAGACCATCCCATCGAAAGAACGTTACCAGGTAAAAGAGTAACTTGTTCTTCGAGGGGATTAGGTCCTCCGACGTATTCCATATCTATGACAGACTCCCAAAGCAGTACCAAGCAAGGAGGTGGGAAAAGAATTTAGAACACAAATTTAGCATGCCCAATCAAATTGCGGAATAAAGGACTGCCTTGCCAAAGGCCAGATCCTGCCCTCGGATAGAATCGAGGGAGTAGTGACGTGCAAAAGTATGTACCGAAGCCCAGGTGGCTGCATCTCAGATGTGACGAATAGGAACATCCCTCTGCAGGGCAGTAGACGCAGCCACTCCCCTGGTAGAATGGGCCCGCAAGCCAGCCGGAGGGTCCTTACCTGCCAAGCGGTAACACTCGGAGATAGCTAAAATAATCCAACAAGACAAAATCTGTTTCGTCACAGCTTGTCACAAACGCTTTCCAGCGTAACCAATGAAAAGTTGTTCGTCCACTCTGACCCGGGACATGCGCGAAATATAAAAGCTCAACGCTCTCCTAGGATCAAGCCTATGGAGCCTCTCCTCTTCCTTACCAGGATGTGGAGGAGGATAGAACGCCGGAAGAACCACCTTCTGGCTCAAATGAAATTCCGAAACCACCTTCGGAAGAAAGGAAGGACGAACTCGAAGGACAACCCTGTCCTTATGAAACACAGTGAAGGGTGGCTTAACTGAAAGTGCCTGTAACTCACTCACTCTGCGAGCGGAAGTAACCACAACCAAAAACGCAGTTTTAAGAGTTAACAGTCTCAAAGAGCAAGAATGCAAAGGCTCAAACGGAGCACCCATAAGAAACTTAAGAACAAGGTTGAAATCCCAACCGGGCACCAGAAAAGGTGACGGAGGGAACACATTAGTGAGTCCTTTCAAAAACTGAGAAATTAAAGGAATCTTAAAATAGGAACATTCTTCAGACGAGCCCTTAAATATGGACAGCGCCGCCAGGTAACCTTTAATGGTACCCACTTGCAAGCCCCTGTGGGCCAAGGAAAGCAAAAAAGACAGAACCATGGGAATGTCACACTCAAAAGGATCCACATTCTTAACACTGCACCAGTCGCAGAACTTACGCCAACGGCAACGGTACAGAGACTTTGTTGCCGGCCGCCTGGCCTAGAGCAACACCTCCAACACGTCTTCAGGGAGGTCCCAATCCTTATACCTCAACCTTTCAGAAGCCAAGCGTGAAGGTTGAGGGATCTGACCTCTGGATGGAGAACCTGACCCCCCTCCCGTGAAAGCAGATCGTCTTGATAGGGAAGACGACGCAGGAGGGCAGATTGACAAGTCGAGAAGGTCCGGGTACCACGTCCTCTGAGCCCACGCCGGAGCAATGAGGATCATCCGGGAACCGAACCTCTGTAACCTCCGCAGTACTTGCGGGCTGACGGGGACAGGAGGAAACGCGTACAGCAGTGGGAACGACCACTCCACCATGAACGCGCGCCTAAGGCTCCTTTTGGAGGAAATTCCCGCGAGCAAAACCTTTCGCACTTCCGGTTGACACTGGAGGCGAATAGATCCACTTGAGGGGTCCCCCAAAGGGCAAAGATCTCCACGAGAATCTCCTGAGCCAGCTCCCACTCGTGAGAGATCGTGCTCTGCCTGATTAGAGCGTCCGCCGTCTCGTTGTCGTCCCCGGCCAGATGAACAGCTGAGATCGAAACTTCCTGCTGGATGGCCCAGAACTCAAGCTGCATCGCGCCTCCCTGCACAGAGGAAGTGACCCTGCCCCGCCCTTTTTGTTGAGGTAGTGCATGGCCACTGTGTTGTCCGTTAGGATCAGGACACTCTTTCCTCGCACAGTCGGCAGAAAAGCCTTCAGGGCTAGCCTGACGGCCCTCAGATCCAACAGATTGATATGGAGTCTGGACTCCGACGGAGACCAGCGACCGCTGACTGTCAACTCGTTGGCATGAGCTCCCCATCCCGTGAGGGATGCGTCCGTCACGATCGTCACCTCCGGCCAGGGAAGCCAAAACGGGGCCCCCTTCATCAGATTGCCTTCGACGGCCCACCGCAGAAGGTCCTGTGCGACCGAGGGTGGCACCTGAACAGGGTCCGACATCCTGCAGGAAGATTGCGACCACTGCATCTTGAGTGCCCACTGCAAAGATCTCATCCGCAGACGAGCCTCTGACACCAGAAGAATGCAGGATGCCATGAGGCCGAGCAACCTCAAGACCTCGAACGCCGGGAGCGTCTGGGCAAGTTCAAACTTGTGCACCATCTGCTGAATGTGAAGAGCCCTCACCAGGGGAGGAAAACACAGCCCCAGGGACGTGTCGAGCACTGCTCCGATGTACTGGAGCCGCTGTGTTGGCGTCAAATGGGACTTCTTTAAATTGAGGGAGAAGCCCAGCCTGTGAAGGGAGTGGCAGGTGATGGACAGATGATCCAGGACTTGCTCGGGAGAGCTCCCCCTGATCAACCAATCGTCCAGGTAGGGGTAGACATGAATCCCCCCTTTCCTGAGATGCGCTGCCACCACCACCATGAGCTTGGTGAAAACCCTCGGGGCGGAGGTCAATCCGAACGGCAGGACCCGAAACTGAAAGTGCGAGTCGCCAACCGCGAACCTCAGGTACTTCTTGTGCTTGGGATGGATCGGCACATGGAAGTAAGCGTCCTTGAGGTCGAGAGACACCAACCAGTCCTGAAGTTGAAGGGCCTGGAGGACTTGAGAGAGAGTAACCATTTTGAACTTGTCCTTCCTGAGGAGTTTGTTCAAACCGCGCAAGTCCATGATGGGTCTCAATCCCCCGTCTTTCTTCAAAATCAAAAAATAAAGGGAATACCATCCCTTGTTCCTCTCCGCTACAGGTACCAGTTCTATGGCGCCTTTCTCCAGCAGGGCTTGAATTTCCTGCGTAATGAGCGGATCCGGACTCTTCAAAGAGAGGTTCCCAGGTGGATTGTTGCGAGGCCTCTGCCGAAAGGGAAGACAGTAGCTGTGGGTTATGATCTCCAGAACCCACCCATCTGAAGTAATGGCACGCCACTCTACAAGATGCTGCGCCAGCATTCCCCCAACCGGCGAACCATGGGACCTGGCCTCATGACAGAGTGGTAGCGGCTGCAGCGTTGCCTGAGGGCAAAGAGGCAACTGCCCGAGCGGTCTTGGCACCTCGAGTACCCTGTTTTCCACCTCTGGCACTCTTACGGTAGCCTCTTTGACTGACAGCTCCTCTCGCTTTACTGAAGGACGAGTAAAAGCGAAAGGAACCACCCCTCCATTGTTGTCCCCTAGGACGAAAAGGCAGAGGTTGTCGAACTGCACCGCCCAACGACATCGCTGCAGCTTTGGAGGTCTGCAACCTCTCAAGGCTCTCGTCAGACTTGCTGCCAAAAAGATGTTCACCGTCAAAGGGCATGTTGAGGAGCCGGGACTGCACATCAGGAGCGAACCCTGACTTCCGCAACCATGCAAACTTGCGAATTACGGTGCTCGCCGCCATGGACAGGCTGACACAATCTGCCATGTCCAAACCCGACTGAACGGCCTCACACATGGCATCCTTGCCATCCTGAACCATAGCAAGGAAACCATCCCGTTCGTCCCCTTTGGGAATATGTTCAGCCGCTAATGCAACACAGTTCCACAGAGTGTGTGTGAAACAAGACAAGGCACATACGGAGTTGGCCGCCTGAAGCGCCATACCCCCTGAAGAAAACACTTTCTTCACCCAGCCATCAAAACGTTTGTCATCCCTATCCGGAGGGATGGTAGGATACGACGCCTGCTTTGCCGGGGCCATAGCCGCCTGCACCACCAAACTCTCCGGAGTGGGGTGCCTGGACAAGTAGCAGGGGTCGCTACTGGCTGGACGGTATTTTTGCGACAAAGACTTGCCCACTGCCGGGAGACTCTCCGGAGCAGTCTAAGCCACCACCACCCTTTTCTGCAGAGCCATATGAAATGGCAGTACCGGGTTAGTGGGGGGGACCAAGATCAAGGATGTCCGTGAGATCATCCTCAACAAACTCCCCTGGGGGAGCCGACCATCCCAAGTACTCGGTGACCCGAGACATAAGGCGCCGGTATGAAGAATCGGCATGAGTGCCAGGCTCCGGCCTACAAAACTCCACCTCCGGAGAGGTGTCCAGTCCACTGGCATCATGCAGTGACTGCCTCAGGTCATCAAATTGGCTATGGCCCGAGAGAAGCTCATCAGGCACCGTAACCGGAACGAAGCCCTCATCAGAGGGCCCTCATCACCCTCTGAAATGTACTCCAGGCGGTGAGAGGAAGACACCTGCGGACCAAAGCTACGCCTGACCTTAGCCAGAGCCTTTCTAGGGGCTACCCGCGTGCCACGGGGCCCCTCCGACACCACAGCCCCGAAAGGCGTTGAGGGCGCCGAACGAGTCGGCGCCGGCATCGAGAGAATCAGCGTCGAGCGAATCGGCGTCGACGTCAGCCGCAGCGCCGCCAGCACCGGCGGCGTCGACACAGGCCTCGAAGCCAGGGCTCCGAGCGTGTACATTGACGACCTATGCGCCGACAGCAACGACGATCCCCTTGAAAGCAGAGCCTCGAGAGAGGTTGTCGACGACCTCGGCGCCACAGGCGTCGACGTCTTCCTCGAAGACGGCACAGGATCACGCGGTCTCGAGCGCATCGAGGACCGGGACCTGGAATGGGCATGGCGAGAACGGTTACCCTTGTCCGAGCGGGACCTCTCCCGCGAACCGTGCCGACCACCCGAGCCCGAAGGCGTGGGAGCGGTGTCTCTCAACCGATCCCACTCGGAGGCAGGGACGGACTGGTGCCCTGCAATTCAAGAATCGCCAACATCTTCTTCCTGAAGGAAGCCCATTCCTCCGGTGTCGCTTGCATGGTGGGATAAACGACCCGCCGACGGGCGGAGTCCTCGGAAGAGGACGGGGAAGGCGACCGATACCGGCGCTTCCGGGAATGCCTCGAAGAGGCAGAGGAGTGGCGAGACCGACTCCTGGAAGGAGACCCACTGGACCTCCAACGATGACGCGGAGAGTCGCCTCTCGAATCATCCGTCGAAAGCCCCGCAGAACTCGACTTCCTGGGCTTAGACAACCTACCTACTGACAACTTCTTCTTGCGCTCCCGCAAGGCCTTGGCCGTGAGCGACTGGCAGTCGTCCGTGTTGTGGGCCTCCCGAGGCATCAGAGGCAGGCGTCGTGCGAGTCTGTTACTGACATCTTGGACCCACAGTCCCCGCATTTCTTGAAGCCCGGACGCGGGGTTGAAGACGAGGTAGACATCGTTCACGAACAGGTTTTCACAAAAACCAAACAGGTTCAAAGAACCAAGAAGAATACAACAAACTCCAAAGAGTCGAGGCGTACCGAGATTCACGAAGCGAACACGTTCGCAGAAAGAATGGAACTGAGGCTACGGGTGTCATGCATCCTACTTATCACATCGGGTGACGTCGGCCGTCGGAGGAGGTCCTCGGGGACAGCGCATCGACGTCATTGACGCAAGACACATAACATTTTCCAAAGCAGCACAGCTGTGGACATTATCTGTCATAGATATGGAATACGTCGGAGGACCCAATCCCCTCGAATTATAGTTTAGTATGTGCAGAGATTTTGGACACCATTTGAATCTGTTTAACGCGTTATTCAAGGATAAGTTTGTTGCCAACGATTTTTCATACTGTTTCTCGTTTACAGACCATGACCAGTTCATGGTTTGTATATCATGATCACTTATTAGCTGGGGGAGAATAAAGAATTCTGTTATACAATTAAACAATTGCCCATCTACGAATGTATAATCGATCATGGCAGATTATGCACCACAATGCCAGGTGTCATGTTGTGGAATGTCCCCTTTTTTGGCACTGTTAAGTTTGAATAGATGACGCTCTTCCATTATTGAATTCCATCTCAGAGCAGCTGTAGATACACATTTGCCTCTTTGAGCATGACAAGTTATATTCAGATCCCCGTAATGATTATGTGATCACAGGTTGGATCTAGAAGAGTCATATTCAAAAGGACCTCAAAGGAGGTAAAACATTCCTGATCTGTAATAGCTGCGTGGTTCCAGTATATATTTATTAATCCTATGGTCTTTGAATCAATTTTTATCCTCACCATTTGAAGGAAACTATTTGGGGAAAACCACTGCTCTAATTGAATATTTGGAGATATGTTTATGGCTACCATAAATCTAGCTCTAGGTCTACCCTTAACAGGCATAATCGCTGGAACTAGATCTATAATGTGATTGTCCCAGACCGGGGCAGATGCTAACCATATCTCTTGAAAAGCCAAGATATCAAATTTTCCCAACAGACAATCCGTACTTTTTGTCAGATGTTTAAATCCTCTCGTGTTCCAAGAGGATAGAGAAAGAGTGATTGACTTCTGGGATAGTTAATTTCTGCATGGTCTCACTTCTCTGTCATTGTAACATCTTTCACTTTCAATTGATGAACCTGATTGTCGGTTTATAGACTGATATTGTGCATTTGCGAAAGCTTTGGACTGATATTGATTCCTCATTATAGACATTTGTGGGGGAACTACCATGGAATTATTTAACAGTTGAAACCCCAATTTGTATAAATCCATTCTTGCTTGCCATAATGCATTTTTAACAAAGCCCGATTTCATCCACAACTTTACGACAGATAAGTCAGTTTGATGCAAGAACTCTATCTGGTCAATGTCAGCTGAACATATTCCTTCCAGAGCTGGTACATCCGCAAACATGTTCATGACTGACTGTCTGTTGAGATCAAATACGTGGAACGGATGCGAGCGGCACTGCAAAATTAGATGGTGTGTTAACACAGGTTTCAGAGGGGTTCGCTGCGCCCCTCTTAAGGCAAGATTCGTTTTTAGATCTCTTTGATGTAACATTTTATTTGGATAGGCCATTGGAACTGCTTGGATCGAAATATTCTTTTCCAAAGAGACCGCTGTATTAGATTTGTTTACCATAGAGACAATTCTTTGAACCGATTTCTCAATTTCTTCTTTCCATTCTTTCATTATTAAAGTGTCCACACCCGGCAATTTTGCAGGCTTTCCTGGCAAAGGATCATCAGAAGATTTCAAATCTGTAGGATTCACTATGTTTACAGAAGCGGGC
The DNA here is from genome assembly GCF_040938575.1 of Ambystoma mexicanum. Taxonomy (NCBI): domain Eukaryota; kingdom Metazoa; phylum Chordata; class Amphibia; order Caudata; family Ambystomatidae; genus Ambystoma; species Ambystoma mexicanum. Next base: position 1,068,392,122 of record NC_090931.1, on the reverse strand, counting down.
TCCACAGAAACCGTGTCATTCCCTAACGGAACTGAAGCCAAAGCCACCTGATTGGAGGCGATTGCATTGTCCTGATTACTTAATGAAACCAGGCTATCTAGAGGATCATACACCAAAGACGCTATTTTGGCCAATTTGGTTTGATTAGCTTTAAACAATAACACATCACGATATTTATTGGCAATAGCTTTCCGCGCCATTGTAGTTGTCGAAATAGGTTTTGTATGAACTGTCTAGTTCCAGAAATATTAGAGTTAGGAATAGATTTAACATTCTTTGTTTTTTTTGTAGCCTTAGGTATCGGAATTTGTCCTTTTTTAGCTTGCTTCTCAAATATGAGGTAAGTGGTCCCTTTGTTATCTGGGACAGAATCCTTTACAATTTCAACATCCTTGCTTTGTTGGCCATTCCCACTAGAAGATGGAGCCGGGGTTTCTATGTTCTTCATTTTTGCCTTTCTTTTTTTGAAGCATTGCTGTCCAGTAACACAATTATCCTTCACACACATTTCGACTTTAGGAGTGGGAGTAGTTACACCCTTTTTAATTTCTAGCACTTTCTCTCCAGCTTTATTAGCAGCATCATTATTTTGCACTGGTATTTTCTCTTTAATGCCTGGTGCTGTAACACCAGCTGTTGATTCTCTGAGCAATCAATTAGTAGTACATCAGGTTTTTAAAATTTATCAGCATGTATTTTCCCGTTTCTCTTCACAGATTTTTTTTCACATTTGAATCACTATTATATTGATTATTGCAGCAGTCGCATGAGAGCTTGGCATTCTTTTGATTCTGTAGTACTTTAGTTAATAACACATGTTGCTCATTCATTTTCGAATCTAAAGAATCATACAGTCGTGTCAGTGAAAATAACACTGCATTCATCGTTTGAAGAGAGGTCTCAACACCTACGATAAATGTCCCTTGAGAGGGTGGGTTTTTTAAAGCCGGAGTGTATTGATTGCGCCGTGGAGTGGGGTGCGTGAAGGAACAAGACAATACAGATGACTCAATAGGCGAGGGGGAGAACATCATTGGTGATTTAGATAGATCATGAATGCTGGCTCCAGTTTCACACTCTAAGTTAACCTCCTTGCTGTGGTTATGAAAACTCACATCACAATCATCATTATTATTAGTACAATTTTCCCTGCTTGGTATTGCCTTTTTCAAAGCTATATCAGGGAAATCAGTTTCAGCCATAATTTCAACCTGATCATCAGATACAAAGTCCTTTGTTGGATTTGGGGGTTTTGCCGTATGTACGACTTCATTCACTCCCCCTCTTATTCCTAGTTGTTCTTTAATGATAGCCAAGGCACCAGCTGCTATTAGAGAATCAGGTGGGGTATTTATCAAATCAATCACCCCCCCCCCGATTTCTTCCTGTTTATCTGCATGTTCAAAACAAGTCCCCTTGGTTGAGTGAGAAAATTCAGATTTTTCACCTCCTCCCCCCATTTTAGCACCCAGTTCACAAAATTTGCGTATGTCAGCTAAGGGTGCACAGGATAGTATGTTTGTAGCAGATTTACATGCACGTGCTAACTGAATGGTGCGCGAGGAGGATTTTGGGGTTTGGAAAGCCGCTGCCACACAAGCTTTTATTTTGTCTTGGGGCGGCATTCCTGTTTTCAGCGTTAGCACCATTATGGCAGGACTGCAGAGTATATTTTGTTTTTTCCCCTTTTTTTCCAAGTAGCAGATCACTAAATTACTGGCAGTCGCGGCTTGCTTATCTCTCGCTTTGTCAATAAGCTTTTCCAACAAAACCCAGAAAGGACAATAGTAGTGACAACAAAGCTCAATATAAATGACACAAAAATTGAATGGACTCACCATACAATATTTCACTAATAGACTTATTCAGTTTCTCCCCCTGAACTACGGTGCAGGTTACAAGTATAAGTACACAAAGAGCAAAGCAGCAAACAGCTAACAGTAATTTCATGTACTTCCGTGTGCGCGTGCGATTGCGCTGCACACGCTATTTTTGAGGTTAAGTGGGCGGGATCAAGGGTGGGAGAAGGAGTCACTAGCCCAATCAGAAAGAAAATCTCTGACACGAGTCAGGCAGCTTCTGTGTGTCTTTTAAAGACGTCCGCTTAGCGTTGATCCTGCAATTCAGCAGCGCACGGACGAGCAAGTACATGAAAGGTGAACGCGAAGATCCGTAATGCAGTCAATTTCACCCAACGTTCTCACACAGCTAACAGTACTTTCATGTACTTCCGTGTGTGCCACTATTGTAGGTATTGTACCCTTTGTTAGAACTTTCACTTTGCCTTTAAGTCTACAGCTAGTAGCTTTTACAGGGGAATATTAAAAAACAGAATTATCTAAGATGTAAACTGATGAAAATCCACTGGTAATTATCAGCACCCCAGATGTTACCTAGGGAAGCTAATAGCACTATGCCTTCACTAGTGGGTCGTAAGGAATGGTATCTCAGGAAGCAGTGTGACCCACTAGGGAAGCAAATATCGCCTCAATAAAAGTATTCCTATTTGAAGACGAACTGCACCTTTCATCCCATAAAAAAACAAAGGTAAACCATTTTGATACAATAAAGGCATGGTTGTGTGATTCACAAGCCAATAACGCCATTTTGAGGTCTGTAGAATTAATAAACCATTACACCTTCAGTTACATAATGTGTGAACTCACTGGAACTCTTCATCAACATTGTAAGCTACAGCAAAATGTTGTTTATTCTTTCTATGCTTTATATGGTACTTAATGTTTTTGATTAACACACATTGTTTATGAACTATGAAACTATTACAAAATACTTACCCTGAAACCAACATCTGGCCATCAAAAGAAAAAGCACAAGATAGTATTGGAGCTGTGTGTCCACTCAAGATACATTTAAGTTTTAGAATAAACCCTAGAGACAAAGGACAACAAAGGTCATTTACAACAAATAAATTGACATATGTGCAAAATAAAACTGGTAACTTAAACATGACATTATCCAAATAATTATATAAGGATGACATTTCTATTTACTGCTAATCTATGCTGAGGAACTTGGGAGAGGAGTATTATTTCACACTAGGCTCCCAAGTTAACTCCACATAGCCTTCAAACTAAGGCCACTGCAAGGCTGCCTTCCGTGTCAGAACATGCATTTATGATGCAAGGAGCATTCAGGTTGTGTGTTAGTGAAAATTTCATGGGAGACCCAACTATGGATTACTGCTTTGCAAAGATGAAATGGGTTGATGGTATTGATATAAAGAAATAACCACCTTGCAATCTGTAAAAAAAACAAATAAGCGCATGTTCATATCATGCATTATCTACTGAATGTTTAGAGGCAGTCAAACCTATTAATGAGCTAGTCGAAAGAAGACATTGGCGTATTGCGATAGAAAAAAGCAAATCTTAGAAGGAATTGTGAGGAATCTCGTGGAGTCATCACTGATTCCCTGACATGAATCTCCTGCCATATTGTCAGAGGACAACAGTCGCTACCCGATTCCCTGTGGATCATCCTGTGGAAACCCTGTGGTTGGTATTATGAGGAGGGATCACGTGGGCAGAAAGGACTGTCGGGCGAAAATGGCAACTTCACCAGATGATACAGTATTCTACCCTGTCTAATGAAAGAGATTATAATACCCACATTCTTAATGGCTTGTTGTCAACATACACATTCCCTCCATTGTAAAACTCAGAAAATCCTTCCTTTAAATCATTCTAGACAAAATTCCATTCATCCTTCAAATACACACAACACATATATAATATCTTCTGTTTCTGATGTTTTTCTAAGAGAAACTCCTAACCATCATGTCAGAAATCCTATGATTTCTAGCAACTTCTACTACCATAAAGCCTCAAGTACTGAGACGAGGAAGAGGAGAAAGGAGTTAATGCAAAGTGAAAGTTACTAAAAGTTGAATATGCAGACTAGTTTTTGTAAAACACAAGTATGTGGGACATTTAAAAATGATGTCCAAATTCAAGAAAGGGAGAGCGCCATAGAATGTGGTAGCAGAGTCAGAGAAGGAGGCAGAACGACAGCAGACCTTGACAGAGGCAATTGCAGGCACATCCAGATTGCAGCTTGCAACCACAAGAATTACATGCCTGCTTGGCGTGAAAGGAAGAGAAACGCAGCAGGAACCTGTGCAGGACTGTCTGAGCTCCGGCAGCAGCAGGAGAGTAGTTGGGATAATGGCTGTGCCGAGAAGCAGCGTTTCTTTGTCCAGATCAGGAAGAGAAGCCAGTGAATAAACATGGGATTGCAAGAGATGGTGGAGGAAGGTCTGCATTGTGAAGGAGGCCTTCACAGAGAAGAAGCTTCCTTAAAGAGACGTGCCACAGGTTGGGGATGTTACAAACAACCTGCGAGTCTACCCAGAGCCATTGGGGATCCCAGGGCGTACCGACAGATATTTAAACAAGTAAATGAAACAAGAGTGCTTGAATATCAACCAGCTAAAGCACAAAAGCAAAACTTATATAAGCCCCCTTATATGGCATGTCAATGTAGGGAAAATTGGAGCAAGATGTCCTCATGGGAAAGTTGGAACGAGCATTACACCAAGCCAACAACTAGAAATACAGTGAAGTGATATAACTGTTGTGTTAAAAAGAAGTCCTGGTGAAAGGAACACATCAGGCAGTGAACATTTGGGGAGGCGAGATAAATGTCAGGAGTATACCAGGGGATCTGCAAAACCCCATAAAAGTATTCCTGGTAGCCGAGTATACCAGGTAATCCAACTGAGCACTTAAAGTTATAAGACAATGTCGAAGGATAACTGGCAGAAGAGTATAGCAGGGGATCTGAAGATTCCATGAAGGGATTCCTGGCAGGCGATTATACCAGGGACCCCTTTAAAGCTGTAGTATGGAATTTCTCATTTCAATAAGATTTCTTTCTATGAATCCAGTTCAACAAAGTCAAGGAAGAACTGAAAGTTAAGGAACATTGTTTATAAATGAACCTTTTTGCACTGAATATCAAGAACCAAAGAAACTATTGTTTAAAGGAGAAAAGTTTGCCATCCACAGAAAATATTGTTTAAAAGAGAAATGTTTTGCCATTCTGCCTAAATATATAGGGGAAGGGAATCCCCCTTTGAATCCAAGGAACTCTCCTGGGCAAAAGACCATTTCTGTAGGATTTATTTATTTACTTTGATTATAAACACTTTTGCCAAACATAGATCAGAACATTTCCTTGCACCCCTTTGCTTGTTTCTTTGTAGTGTAAAGGTCGGATTAGGATGTTTTGACACAAGGAGAGTTTATAAGTTTAACGACTTGACACAGACTGATCTTTAGTTCTAGTTTCCTTGGTAGGGAAACTCTCCTTAGGTTAGCGATAGAGAGGCCTTTAGCCAACCTTTTTATTTGAATAAAGATGTCTGATAATGAAAATCGTACAACTTTGTGTCCGCCTCTCATTTCTGAGCCCTCATAGAATACACAGTGTACTTTACATAAGGGGCAAGCAATTGTATTAAGAAAAGTACTATAACAGTTAGAGGTCACCATATGAGACATGGCAAGTTCACAGGTAACCTAAAAAAAAACAAAAAAATCAATACATAAGCGTTGTGAATCCATCTAAACACATCCCAAATGTGATGGCAAGCAAAGACAGGACATTGGCGAAACAAATGTTTAAAATCATTCTATGTATGCATACGTACATAAAAAAAACAAGTCAGCCCTGTTATGGTTCACCTTCTACCTCACAGATACCAGCTGGTTCAGATGGTGCCAGCATGTCCCAGCATCTATATGCTACTTTTGAAGTTTGACAGGCTCAAACATCTCACCCATCATCTATAAACTCTAGATAGCGTTAATCATGAGTACCCTAACGGTTCTAACATCAAAAGACACCAATTTGCTGATGACATCCAACTTTAAGTTAAGGTCAACATTCTCGATATCATCCACTGAATGAAAAATGGCTTGGCTCTTTTATGCTACCCTGGATGTCGCATGCTTAACTGAGCACCAAACAGAATTCATTTTCCTTGGGGTTCCCCCATACAAACCGAAGTCCCAAACTGGCTGACAAATTAAGCTTGACAACTTAACACCATTCCCAACACAAAATCACTCAGATTCACCAACGGGAGGTAACTCACCTTTTTTTTAACATTTATTTGTATTAACATTTTACAGCTAACAAAAAATAATGATCAAACCCCCCTTCCCCCCTCCCCCTCTGCTGCCCCTCCGCTGCCCCTCCAACCTCCTCGCACAACCGAGGTGAGACCGTTGCATTCTTCCATGGCCCAGCAGCCACCATCCATTTTGTTCAGAGGAAGTCCATTATTTTCAAGTTTTGTGTGCACCATTGAAACGTAGTCACTTTGCAAGTACACCAAAACCACACCCCAATCCCGCCTGAAATCCACTTGGGCCCCCTGGATTCTATACATGATCCATTCCATAGCTAGAAACCGCCATACTTTCTGAATCCTACATCTTTATCCATGCCGGCATCGGATATTATTTATGGGCTTTGCCCTATCATTAACCATCGAGCACACATCAAGTAATCTGCTTAGCCCAGAAGGGCTGTGTTAAAAACAGGGCCTTTTTTTCTTCAAACATGGCCACCGCCATCACAGTGCCTTGTTAGCCCTGCCCAGTCGCTGCCGTGGTGGCCAAAACCTTCTTTCTAAGGCCAATCAAGGGAGCCAACAGGCTGAGCCGAATGTTAGGGAGAATTTTCAGTTTCTGTGCTAATTCCCTTTAACCTGAGAGACTCCCAGTATTTTGGCTGGACTCTGGACTTTTTTGATTTTAATCTCATGGAACTTACCTGTCACTCATTCTTTTTCTCTGACTGAGATTTGTATTCTCACTGTTTCAGGTAGTCTGGTAAGCTCCCTACGTTTAATACAGGCATCTGCTTTTTGCTTGGTGGCACCCAGCACCCTCTGTGCAGCGTCACTGGAGAGTCCCTTGGACTTCTCTGTATGTTTAAATACATTTTCTTGTGAGAACTACAGTTCCCAAGAATAGAAAGATAACTTATCTTACTTACCTTTTCTTTTGTGAGTCCATCACACACCACCCTATGTGGGGTGCTGGAGGGTTACATTGTAACTCCTTCTCCCACTCCTTGTGTAACCTTTTGTTACACTGACTAACTTAAACGGCTGGTGGCAGTTATTACTTTTTCATACCTTTTGTGTAGGCTAATAGCAGGCTGATTTCTCAGATGCAGTACAGCACCCATGGGTGACCATTTTCTCAAATTGGACCCTGTCTTCTTTTTTCATTATTTTTCATTTGTCATTTCCTTCGGGGCTTTTCTTCTATCAGCTAGACTAGATTTGAGTCCTTTGCGAGTTTTGCCTTTGGTGGGCTACAGCCTTGTAGCCCGCCCAGGCTCCAGAGTGTGTGGGAAGGCAGGAAGTGAGGAATGATCCAGAAACTTCACTGTCCTTTGTCTGTAGGTATGCCTAGCTGAAACCAGTTCTAACTGGGTGGCTGGCTGTCCTGGAGGACAGCCAACCCTCAGTGACTGACAGCTCTATGAGTGTGAATGAATGGGTTCCAGCATATAAGGCAAGGATTTTGGGACCACAGGCAGATTCGCCCACTGGAACAAGGAATGCGAAGCCAAAGATGAGCAGAGACGCCAGCAGCAACTTCCAGGACCACAGAAGCACCGGTGAAGCCCTGCGGCTGTGCTGACCCAGTTTTCAAATCGACAGGAAAGATCCGCCAAGGACGACTTCCTCACTTAGACCGGTGGGACCAACTATCCTCAAGAACTTCATTTTGGGCCATTCCCTGATGTCCTGTACCTTTTCCGGGCCGTAGAACACCAATATCCGGGGTACCTGTACCACTATTGAGTGCATCGTCATCCGAAGATCGAATCCGGCTAAAACTTTGCAGGCATCCATGTAGGGACCTCCATAGGCAGGTATTCTTCACCAAAAGTCCCCTCACCAGAGTTCAGGACTGAGTAATCTTGAGATATTCGTTTCTTCTGGGAGCTGAGAAAAAGGCGCCAAAACCACAAAGCCGCTGAAGTGAGCTGAATCCATTGCTGCCGACCCAGTCTCCCGAGTGCTGCCACAGAAGCCCGCCAAAGGTTGCACCGTTTGTACCAACGACCAAGGATAGGAATCAGGGTCTGCAACGTTGCTCCTAGAAGGCAGAGAGCTACAATTTCTTCTTCACTTTTAAGGCTTTGTGGGGCTTGGGTTGTACTTGCCTTGTGCCATTTTGCCAGTGCTCCTTTGCTTGGGAGTGCTGTTTTCTTCAAGTGAGTGCTAACCCCAACTCCCCTGTGCAGGCTTTGCAGCCTGTGTACTATCAGGAAGGCTCCTCTTGAGCTCATGTGTTGTCTTCCTGAACTACTGACTGATTAACTAACTTTTCCTCTGAAGATCTTCATCAGAAATTGAACTGTCCATTTGATTTTGGCTGTACTTGTTTCCCAAAAGTCCATCTTTTTGATCCTACTGGCTTTGGCAATGCTGGGTCCTCCATAGGTTCTAATTGTGAACACTTTTATTGCTAGGAAACGGATTGCCTATATCCTTCTGGGAGAGTGTACTTGCTATTAACAGTTGCTAGATGTGTTCTGTCTAATCTTTACTTCCCTCCATACTAAATTTTGCAAAGGTGATACTTACAAGTGCTTTTACTGACCTTAACTGACGTCAGACTGTGTGCTGGATATGAAAAGTATATGAAAAGTTACTCACCTGCATTATTGCTCCTTCTATAATTTGATTCCTTTAGAAAATTAATGTTATTGTTAGTTGGTGTATTTTAGATTTGATGGTGTGCCTCTTGTATATATAAATAAATGTATTTTAATATAACTTTAAATGAGTGAGTGTTTACTTGGGTATCTGTATGAACTGATTTCTGTGTACTGCTCGACAGCTCACATAACTCCATCCTAATGATAATGATATTTTATTTATATCGCGCTCGTACACAAATGTGGCAGAGAGCAACCAGGCAAAAGGGAGGGGGAACAGGGGAGAACAAACAAAAAATAAAAAGAAAACAGCGATCTTACTAGGCCCGGTGACATCTAAGAAAGCGCAAGTGCATGGAAAAGGGAAACAAAGGGGAAAGTGCATGTAAGGGTGGGGGAACGGAAAGTGTGAAGCGGAGGAGAGAAAAACAGAATAAATAATTAGATAAAATAGATATATAAAGAAGGGTAGTGCAGCCAACAAGTGGCAGGTGAAAGTTGGTCAGATAGGTATATCTGATAAGTGCAGAGGAAAAGTGGGAGGGGGACTTTATGGGTACAGTTACAGAACCCTAGTGCAATGGGTGGCCTGGAGGCAGTGCAGGAAGGTGGCAGGGTGAGCAGGTACCGAGGCCCGAATGACAAAGGGTGGCTAGGTGCACGATGCGAAGAGAGGAAACAGATGAACAGGGGAGAAGGGAGGTAAAGGCAGAGGCAAAGAGGAAGGTCTTGAGATGTTTCCGGAACCGGAGATGGTTTTCCTCAAGTTTCAGTGTGGCCAGGAGGCTGTTCCAAAGACAAAACTGGCTGCTCAGCCACTCTACCGACTTGTGTAGTACAGGCCTATATTAAGAGTTGCGTCCATAATACGAAGAGATAATTCTTATGAAGGCCCACACCAGTTGGACTTTAGAAAAACGTACCCAACAGCAGCCCCCTGACAAAGGCCCAAACTAAGGCCTCCGTCTGGTCTGTCCGGCCTGGGCCTGCCGGGGCGAGGTGTCTCTCCCCCCCTTCATCCAATCTCCAACCATCTGCTGTCCCCGGCCACTTGCAGCCCCCACTGGCTGGAGGTACGGCAAGGATTCCTGGCGTTCTTCTACCACCCGCTTTCATGATCGCACATCAGGTTTTCAGCTGTGGTCATCGCCTCTGTGCATGTGTCCATGTGTTCAGTGATCTGCAGGGCATTCCATCTCACCTTCTTCCCAGAGCCCTGCAGGCCACTTCATTCCTCCTTTCCTCGCTATCTGATGTGCTCACATTGCTTTGCCTTTCTTCAGTCTGCAACCACGCCGAGTGGGTAGCGACATGGTGGCAGTCTCCTCTGTCTGGACCCTGGCAATCATTGAGGCATTACCACCGTTGTTCCTGTTCCCACCTGCACTGCACCTTTAACATTTGCTCAAACAAGACTTGCCTCTATTTACTCCAATTTCTTCTACCTCCTCTCTGGGTCTGCCTCACGTGTATGCATACCGGTGTGCTCTGATGCCTTGTGGCTATTTCCCGCCTTTTTAAATCCTTGTGGACGGTTTTCATTTTTTCATCTTTTCTGAGCCCCAATTCAAGTTGTTCTACATACTCAGACAGCAGGGATGTTTTTATGAAACTGCTGGCTATACTTAATGTTGAATTCTAGCTATATTTCCTGAAATTTGAAATGAGATTGTTTTAAAAAAAAAGCTGCTAGCCCTGTTGAAATGTTGCATTTGGCTGCATTTCTTGTAATTTGAATCTAGATGTGTTTTAAAAGCTGCTAGTCCTGTTGAAATGTTCACTTTGAAAAATGTATCCTGTTGCTCTAACTCCTTGGGCTATGAAAACTCAAAGGCTTCTGCATCCTGCTGTGAAAATCAGAGTTCTATTTTTGAAATTTTGCTAGATTGCACTGTGACCTTGCAGATCCGCTGATCCGCTTGCGCCCTCCAGCTGCTAGGCTGCCTAGTGAGTTTTTTGTGCACTATGCAGTTCTCTGTCCTCCCTTCTCTCCTGTGTTTCCCTCTGCCCTTTGCCCCTGTGGTGCTCTCCATCTCCCCTATTTGCTCTAACTGCTACTCTATTACCTATCCTTCCCCTCTTTCGAAGCCAGGGTGGAAAATGTTTAAGAAGGGCCTCCTGGTCTCTACCCCAGGGCTGCCCATTGCTAACACCTATGTGTATGCGCCCTCCAGGCAGACTATAGCTGACATTCTCTTTGTCGTTCCCTCTCCTGACCTATGGACTCTCCATATGGTTCCAGTCCTCTCTCCTTTCTCCTCCTCACCCATTAATGGTGGAACTAGATGGGAAGTGCTGTGGGAAAGGAATTGGATTATGACCTGTGAGGCAGTAAATAAACTCAAGTTATTCCGACACCGGTCAAACGAAGCAAGACCTTTTGGTAAGACGCCAACTTACATCAGGAAATTCCTTGATAGCTACCTGTGATCTCAATTCATGGTCTAAGATTCAAGGTATAACCTACAATGGAGAGTGTCATGGCAAGGGATCGGAAATTCCAACATCCTGATTCTGCAAAGCGGTAGGAGTTCAGGAAAACCTTCTCCACCTTCGCACTAGATGCCCAGCTCTAACCGAACTCCGGACATACTTTGCAAAATTTGTGGAAAGTGCCCCTTCCCTCTCGGCAAGAGAATGGTGGGAAATACTGCTAAGAGGGAAAAAAACGGCATTGATTATTGCAGAAGTTACATTCCTAGAAAATTGTCTAGGAAAGATGACGACACGCAAATTAATCAACAAGGTTAGAGGGAAACAATTGACAATTTTTTCTTTTAATTATGGACTTATCTATTCTTGAGATGGACTCTTATTTGTCTGTGCTAATGAGTTTTTGTAATAGACTAATGAAAGCACATTTAAAAAAAAAGATGGTAAGTGCACTTGGCACACTTATCATCCAGGTGCATCATCAATGTCTACTTCAATGGTTCTGCAAGGTCATCGCTCTAAGCCCAAACTCCTCCTTCTTGACAGGTGCCTTCCGTCTCTCTAACTTCTGCCCTTCTCCTGAAACTCCTCCATCTGCCACCCTCCCTTCCTCCTCGCCCCCTTCGACGGTGGTACCTCATCCCTGTACCCATCCTCAGAAAACCTTTAAAGATGTCAACCAGCATCACTTAGCTATCCTCAATTCTCGCTCTGCTGTCAAACACTCTTCTGACATCTGTCACCTCCTTGGAGACTTTCACCTGGAAGGCCTCGCCATCACTGAGACATGGTTTAAAAGCATCTCTGTCACTGCTTTTGACACTCGTCTTCCTCTCTATGTCCAGACCTAACCGGCCTGGAGGCAGAGTGGCCCTGGTCTTCCCTGAATGGGTCCCTGCCTCTATCAAACCTACTCTTCCTTTGACTGTCTTGTCTGCAAGCTTTGCATCTCTCCTAACCTCTTGATTACTCTTGCCACCATCTATAGGCTCCCTGGGTCGGTCTCCCTCTTCCTATTGGAGTGGGCTGACCTCACCTCTTCTCTCCTTACTTCTACCTCTAAGCTTCTCCTCTTCTGAGACTTCAATATTCATGTTGCCTCTCCTGATGCAGCCACCTTACTCTTCCGCAACTTCTGTGACCCTTTCTACCTCACCATTCTTCCCTCTGGTCTGACCCACTCAGCTGAGCACACCTTGGATGCACTCATCTCAGCTGAAACTCCTCTAACAATGTCACTACACCGTTCTCTTAGTCTGATAATTCTCTCCTTTCATCTGGAGCGCCAGGGCTCCCTGGCTAAGCCTCTGCTAGCACTGCCAGACTCCGTCTCTGTCATTGAACTGATGAAGCGAGTGTCAGTAGCTGACACCTCTTTCATTTCCCTCCACCCCTGCTATTGACTGTAACTCTGACTCTGCCCTTGCTAACCTTCACCTCTCCATCTCCAACACCCTTGACATCCTTGCCCCTGTCATGTGAATCCACAGGAAGCCTGCCTCCAGGTGCAACAGTTGGTATGATTCTGACCTTGCCTTGCTGAAAGGCAAGTGCAGAGTTGCAGAACTGAAGTGGCTGGCTTCTCGCACATCCTCTGAAAAACTGGCCTGCCGCCTATTCCAAGGGCATTACAGACTTTCTATCCAGTCCACAAAGCAGACCCATATCCATGCCCGCATCACGGGGTCCACCAACAAGGCTGAACTTTTCAAAATTCCAATCCTACTGCAGTCTTTACTTCTCTTCCTTCCCAGGTCCTCTACACATCCTTGACCTCCCACTTCACAACCAAAACTCAGGACTCCTCCTATGGCCTGCCTCCTCCACTAGCTCTCAGGCCTCCCTTGCCTCCTCTCTCTCCCTCCCTACCCCTCTAGAACTATCAAGGATAATATTGCTGCCCTTGCTCCCTCTTTGGCCGAGATCTGCAACCACTCTTTTGCCACTGGCTCCTTCCCACAACCTCTCAAGCCCTCCCTTGTGCACCCCATCTTAAAAAAGCTGTCTGTGGACCCTTAATGCCCAGCTAACTACCGTCCTATTTCCACTACCCGCTTCTTGGGAAAACTATTGGAGAAGTTGGCCATTTCCCAACTAACCCACCACACTGGAGCTGTTGGAGGTCTCCATGACCATCAGTCTGGCATCAGATGTTACGCTCACCTGGACCCCACAGGGGTGTCGATCGGACCCGGACAGCTGCGGTCTCCTTCAACGTGATGCGTAGTGCAGAGATGACTGTCTGGACTGGCCCGCCTAGTCTTGTCTGCTGGACCCGAAGAAGTATTTTCCTGCAAGTGTTGACAGGGATTAACCACCTGTGGGTTTTAGTGATGGCCTCCCAACTGTTCTCGCTCTCCCCCACTAATCACCTCCGATATCCCCTTAGTAACCTCACCTTATGTTCGTAAAAGATGAGCTCTCCATCCTGCGTGTCTTGCAGAGGCTTGCAGGGGCGCGTAGATACCAGTTACTTCACTGGTTTGTAGGCATTGGGAGAGTTCCAGTAAGTATTGACTCTGAAGTCCCTGGCGGGATTGGTAAGGATCAAGTTCAAAGAGTTCAATGTGCCCGATGTTCACTCTTGTCCCCTTCCTTCCTTAAGTTGCAACTGAGTTCGTGAGAAGAAGGTCTCGTAGCTGCTGCTGGCGTTCAGGTAAGAGTCTGTGTTACCCAACGCTGTCCGGTAACTATTGCATGCGTTAACGTGTTGTTTTTCTCCCTCTTTACAGATGCGGCATATGAAAATGTGGAGAGTTATGGAATAATACCGCCGGTGGTAAATCAGGTAAGTCTATGGTGGTAAGAGGTTGTATTTGTTGATTCCCTTGGCTCACCTTGTTTTTTCTTGTGTCCCCTAGGTGCCGGATTACGGCGAAGAAATGATGGACAGTGCCGGATCGAAAGATTCTGTGAGAACTGGTGAGTATGGCGCCGTGCTGGAGCTGGCGAAGCGACGCGTGCAGGACTGATGTACTTCCCAGGTCCGGAGATGAAATGGTTCCGGAATTAGGTGAGGAATTTGAAATAAGTTTGTTTTCTAACCTTGTCCTTTTCTTCTTCTTTATTCTAGGAGCAATGGATTCGAGGCGGGCGTGGCAGAAGACTGGATGCTGTCTGCAGGCACGGTGAGCGTCACGCTGCTGGATGCAGAATAACGCGAAGCATGTGCTGCTGTTCGGGTGTGGTTTAAATAGCCTCCAAAGTAGTTCCAGGTAAGAAGTTCCTTAGAGCCACGTCCGAGTAAAAAATAGTCCCTGTAACAAAATAGTCCCATCCAGGCCTCATGTAGGCTTGGACTCTTTTGCAGCATGGTCTGCATTAGGTAAGTAAAATCTATGACCCTGGCACCTATGGCGCCAGGACTGATTTCTATGATGAGCCTGGCGCCTAAGGCGCCAGGACTGAACCCAGACAGCCCCTAGCCGGGGCTGCTGAGGTTTAAACAAATGTCTGGATGCCTGCTCCCGGAGCTGAGGGCTTTGGTCCTGATGCCCGGGGGTAGGCATCATGACATCAGAGCAGACAGAGGTACAGAAACTGCTATTCTGAACACCCGTGATGACTTTGTCTCTAATCTCGACTCCTGCTCTCCTCCTGTTTTCATTCTCCGTGATCTGTCCTCTGCCTTCAACACCGTCAGTCATGACACCCTCTTAAATTGTCTTCTTAAATTGTCTCTGTGATACTCTGGGCATCTCGGACTTGTCACTGGTTTAGTTCACCTCATTCCTTTTAAATCGGCCCTCCTGGGTTCAAATGGGCCCTTTTCTCCCCTCTACCTCACTCTCTATGTGCAGCGTCCCTCAGGGATCCATCCTCTCGCCCTGGCTTTTCAAAATTTACCTTGCCCCTCTCCTATTTGATCTCCACCTTCTCTCCTCATTTCCAGTGGTATGCAGATGGCACAGCTTTCCTTTAAGCTGCCCTACTCTACCTCCTCTCCTTCCTTTCTCATTCCCAATTGTCTGACTGCTATTCAGGCATGGTGTGCTGCTAAAGATTCCGGTCATAACGGCAGTAAGACCGAGATCATTCTCATTGGAACTGCTGCCCCTTCCTTCCCCCAATCTCTGGCCGCCCAGCATGGGCCCCCTCCCCTCACCCTCTTGCCAGGAAAAAAACCTGGGAGTCATCTTTGACTCCTCTCTCTCCTTCTCACCTCATATTGCAGACCTTGCCAAGAAGATCCACTTTCAGCTCTACCTCCTCAGGGGCATTCTCCCTTTCCTCGTGTTCCCCCAGAAACTCAATGTCTCTAGAGCTCTGGTTCTCTTCAGGCTGGACTACTGCAATCTGCCTCTTTCCTCCCGCTACCCTCTCCAACTAATCCAGAAAAGGACTGTGAGACTTAGCCTTGTCTCAAGCCAAGGAAATGCATCTCTCCAGCCCTACGATCTCTCCACTGGCTTCCGGTGGATGCAAGGATCGAATTCAAGACCCTCTGCATCATCCACAAGGTTTTCTGGGGTCTGGGACCACGCTATATCCATTTTCCCTCCCTAAATATCTCCCTGCTAGAGTCTGTAGGTCCTCTAGCTCTAACTCTCTGCAGGTCAGACGTTTGTCCAAGCACAGACTGGTGGGTAGATCTCTTTCCATGGCAGGAGCCTCCCTCTGGAATGGCCTCCCAGCCCCTCTCAGACTCAAGCCTGATCTCCTTAAGTTCCAAAAACTCCTCAAGACTTTCCTCTTCTCCTTCCCTCTCCCCTGCTAATGCCTCTTGCTGCTACAACAGGCTGCCTGGTCCCTTCTGAGTCTACAGGGTGCAGGCCCTCCACCTACCAGTCTTCCACAGTACCCCATTACCTGCACTTGCTTTCTGACACATTTCTCTGACTAGCCTACTGAGTCTGGTCCTCCCCTGTTCCTTGCACTTTTTATCCCCCCACCCCCGTTTCCCTGCACACTTGCCCTCCATGGGCTCTCATAGCACTTACCCTGCCTCAGCCCTGGGCCCCTCCCCCGCTGCAGTTTGTTTACTGCACTTACATGATCCAAATGTCATAAGGCCTAGTAGGACCTTTTATTGTTGTTTATCCGCCCGTGTCCCTCGACCCCCTTGTCTTGTGGCACCTGGAAACACTTTCTGCTGTAGAGGCACCATACAAATGTCCAATAAATAAATACAAATAAATAAATGTCTGTCGGTGTATGCTCCTTCTTCCAATTTTGAACAACCCCCAGCCACGCTGCCACTAAGAGAAACATCAATGTTTTCTCTTGTGCCTTTGACCGAAGCCCATCTATTGAGAACTCCCCAATCCCAGCAGCCATTCTTTGAGTGCCAGTCCAGTGCTAATCCCAAATATCTCTTCCATTTGCCTAAAAACCAGAAGGGTTGGATCCCCAGACACTCCCACCATATGTGTTTCTACATGCCCTCAGTCAGGGGATGTTTTTGGGAACATCTTATGTAGCACCTCTGGGGTATAGTGCCACTGTAGCATTACTTTATATCGGGTTTCTGTTACCTAAATCGAGTGTGTTAATTTGGGTATATTCTGCCAGATGCCCTCCCAGTGTTCTACAAGTATTTCCCCCACCAGGCAGTTGCCCACCTTGCCATATATCTCCACTTGTGGTGCAATAGTGTCTCCTGTATCAGCATGTACAGTGAAGATATCATTTTTTTGGTACCGCCTTGATAGTTATGAAATTCTCAAAGGGAGTGAGGGGTCTAGCCGGTGCCTCCCCAAGCGATTTGCAGGCCATCCAGTGCCAAAGCAGATAATAGTCCTTTTCCATCACCCCAAAATTCAGTTTGCATTGGTCGAATGTTCTTATATCAGGGCCATCATACATGTCACCTAGTTTTGTGCATCCTGCCCTCTTCCACTGTATGAACACGCCCGGCCCCACCCCAGGCACAAACTGTGGGCTGCCAAAGAGCGGCATGAAAGGTGATGGTAAGGACAACAACCCTCCATGTGCCACCAGGGAATCCCATACTTCCCGCACCACTGAGAGTATACCACCTATGTGCATATTCGGTGGCCTGCCCATCCTGTCTAACCATAAGGCTTCATAGCAGGGTCGCCGCTACCGCTCCATCCATATGCGCCCACTGCTTGGCCTGGCCTGGTCTCTGGTTAGCCATTCCTTGATGACCCTCAGTTGGGCTGCCTGATTTACTTGTGGAAGTCTGGCACACCCAAGCCTCCCCCTCCCTAATGGGCATCATCATTCTCACGTGTACTCTTGGGTGTTTGTTACACCATATAAACACCATCATTGTTCTTCTGAGGGCTCTAAAGAAAGAGGTTGGAAGGGCTTTGGGAAGTGCTTGGAAATAGGAAAGGATCCGGGAAGGATCACCATCTTTACCGTAGCTATTCTGACCATCCATGACATGGTTAGGGGGTTCCATCATGTGAACTCCTCTTGCAACAGGGCCGGGTAGTTTTGCGTCATATAATTGGTTCAATGACTTAGTGATGACTACCCCCAGGTACTTCAGGCCCCCCGTTGCCCATTTAAACGTTAGCTCACCCACTATCCTATCTCTTTCGTCTGCCCCCGCCGAATGGTTCAGTATCTCAGACTTCTCCAAGTTCACTTTCAGCCCAGCGACCATACTGAATTCTACTAACTCCGCCCCCATTACCTTAGGGACGTCCTCAGCTCTGTAAGGGTCAACAATATGTAGTCTCCGCATACCATAATGCCATGTGTTTCACTAGAAAACAGAACCCCACATATTGCTTCTGTTGCGCACATTTTCTTTAGAAAGGGTTCTAGAAACAGGGCATAAAGAAGGTGGGATAGAGGACTCCCTTGTTTTGTTCCGCGTGCAAAGGGGATACGCTGAGACAGCTGTTCATTAACTGCAATACATATCGAGGGAAAGCTGAAGATAGCCCGTATGAACTGCAGACATTTTGGTCTGACTCCCATACGCGTGAGCTTTAAAAAGAAAAGACCATTCCACGCAGCCAAATTGCCTTTCGGCATCCAAGGCTACGAAGACCACAGGCGTCTGCTTAATTTCAATTTTCTCTATAATATGGCAGACCCCTGGCAAATCCAGTTGGGTCAGAGGTCACTCATTTGGGCATCAGCGGGGCGAGCCTCCCTGCCGATACCATAGTGTACATTTTGGAATCCAGGTTCATTAGCGATATGGGTCTGTATGCCCCACATCTAGTGTGGTCCTTACCTAGATTAGGAAAAAGGACAGTTTTTGCTTCAGCCATGGACCCTATGACTGCCCCGGTTTCCCTAAATGAGTTAAACAGATGGGTTAACCACGGTGCTAGTTTTGCCCTATATTTTGAATAGAATATCCGGCCATGGCGCTTTTAGAGTGAGAGACTAAGGACCTGATTCATGGAAGTGTTTTATAATGGCGCAATCCCATAGGAAAACGTTCCATGAATCAGGCCCTCAATCACCTCTTCAACCAAGTGGTCCCTTTCGCCAGCAGTTAGCTGCAGCAACTGAACTCTGCCCAAGTAGGCCTAATGCCCCACTTCATCGAGATGATCCGAGGAGTAAAACCACTCATAAAATTCCACAAACGCTTAAATTATTGCCCTGCTTTCAGTGACCATGTCCCCCAACTCCGACGCCACCTTCAACACCATCTGTGCGGCCCTCCATCCCATAAGCTGGAGGGCCAGCAAGCGGCCCGCCTTGTTCGACCCGACACAATACTTCTGTCTCGTGTATAAGAGGGCACAGGAGATCCTGCTCTGCTTGATATGGCCACAGATATGCTAACATTCCCTGCGCAAACCTCTCGTCTGCTTCTCCACCAATACCTGCATGATCTTGCGCAAGCGATCATCAAGCTCCTTTTCCAACTGGCCCCATTGCTTCTCCGACCTGATATTGTTATTGTTGTTATCAATTTCTTGTAAAGCGCAGCACACCTGAAGGCATCACTGGCCTTTGTAACCATAAGTTCCCCCCTCATAATTGTTTGAAAGCACCCCACACCGTCACTTGGCTAACCTCAGATGTGTCATTATCTCCGAAATACAGTTCGATTCCCCCCCTATCTCTGCAGCCAGGGGCGTGGCTAAGGAGCCTTGAAGTGATGATGTGTTACTAGCTGCTCCTGCTGATTCGAAATTATCCTGGCCTGAAATATCGGCCCCAGCACATGTAGGTTTCTATAGGCGCACCAGCTGCTGTGCGAAGGGTGCTAGCACACATGTGTGCTGGCATCCAACGTATGGTGCGGGGATCGAGGCAAACGAGTTCACAGAAGGATGCAGCCTTGAAGTGGTGTTAAAGCTAAAATGGTGACGAACGCGATGCTGTCAATCTGCATTAGCACGCAGGCAACGCAGTACTGCAACCTTGTGACAGGGAGCCCCGAGGATCACAACGTCCTGTCCTACTTATGCACAGTGCTGCAGCATAAACAAGACCTAACGGGTAAAATTGTAGGAGGCGTGCCTGACGCTGGTTGGAGAGATGTTGCGCAACATGGGACCGAGTAGAAGAGCCCATCGGGGTGCGTGTGTGGCAGTGGACACCTTTACAACTACAGAGAAGACTGCTGGAGATGCCACTGACCGTGGCAGTAAGTCAGGGATGGCCAGCTATAGGATCGAAGATGCCCAGCTCGGGGCTGACAGCGGGCGTTGATAGTGCTGGACGCAGGGTATGCCCCGCTATCTTAAGACACTCTGGCTGCATGGGTGACAGCACTGGTCCCGAATATTTGGATCCCCACCCTCCTTCTCCAGGACTAGCAAGACCATTGCACACCGCAGCGCAAGTCAGCCATGCAAAGCTGCCAAAGGAGGGGTGGGGAGTAGCAAGTTCGGAACGGAACAAGCCACCGGGCCACTGGTGTGTACAAAGTGTTGCTGGTGCAATCCCACATCCTGACAGACACGGCTGGAACATCGGGTCAAATGTAAAGGTTGCTAAGGCCAGTATAAACAAGGGGCTCATTAAAGGAATGGTTCACTACATCCAGATCCTGGACAATCTGAGGGCAGCACGCAAACATGCTCTGGCGCAACACATAGAGAGAAACTTTTAACACTCAGCCTACGTTTTCTACATTAAAGGGGGCGTACCAGACGTTCCCAGCTCTCTATCGAATGGGCAAGGCAACAAAGAGGGGTGACCAGAATGGAATGTGCGCTTAGACATAGGCACACACAAACAGCAGGGGGCCCATATGGTGTGCAAAATGTTGCGGATCAACGGGCGAGGTTGCACACGTGCATGATGGTACCACAGTGCAATGGGGAACACACCTTGACGAAATGCCCAAACCCACGGCATTACAGGTAGTTTTCAGTGTCGACTTTTAGCCTCTAATGAGCAAAGAAGGCTCCCGAGGAAAGGATTGGAACTGGGAAGCACTCGGTGGACCATGCAGTCGCGGGAGTGTACACGGGCAATTGTCAACGCACCCAGAGTGTGTACACCAGACACAATGCATACAATACACGTGAATGCAGGAGGCTACCTCCCAAAATGGCGCACTGAAGATTGCCGTCGCAGCAGGGACTACGAGAGTCGCTTCCGAGCTGTACACACTGGAGGCACTACAGGGCCAATACTGTGAGCCTGGAAATACTAGAAGCAGCCCCTATTCACCATAGCCTGGCGTTCAGCAGACAGCTACGAGGCAAGTGTTGAACTAACGGCCGGCAAACTACCTAGCATGGGGTGGCCCAGGCATGGCATCAAAGTCCCATAAAAACAAGTCCAAACAGACCATGTTGGACACATTCACCAAACACACAAATTCAAGAGAGAGCACTATACCAGCGACCCCACTGCCGCAAGAGAAGCAGGACCACACGAAGGAAGACCAGTAGGCTCTAGCAGCCATAGCAGCCCTGAAGATTGCATTAGAATCCAAAATGGATGCCATCAGCCTGAATGTGAATCGCCTGAGGCAAGGTGTTCGGTCACTGGCAGAACGCACCAGAGATCTTGAAAAGGAAGTTGCAGTAAACACTGCTAGCCTGAAAAACACCTCAAGAGATGTAACGATATTGCAGCAACAATTGCAGAACCTGGAGGGGAGAGTTGAAGATGCAGAAGGGCAGGCCAGACGCAATAACGTGAGAATCATTGGACTCCCGAAGGTGAAGAGGCTACGAACGCTACTAACTTCATAGAGAACATGCTGCTACAAGAAATTGGCTGAGGCACCCTTACGCAGGGTTTCACAGTAGAAAGGGTGCACAGGGCTGTGATGAGGAAACCACTGCCAGGAGCCCTGCCACGGCCCATAATAGCCTGGATTTAGAACTATAAAGACAGGAAAAGATCCTTAAACACTTCCAGAAAGGTGGTACGATACGACGAGCATCAGCCAACATTACTGCATACCAAGACTACACCTTGCATGTGCAAAAACAGAGGCTGCACTTCACATCGGTCAAGAGGAGGCTGTGGGAGGCGAGGCTCAAGTACATGCTGCTATATCCGGCAAGGCTGAAAGTTATAAGTAAAGGACGCGCCCTCTTCTTTGACACCCCTGATGTGCATAGTTGATTGGAAATGGAGAACTTGCCAACGGGTGGCGAGAAACAAATAAGAGGCGAGATGGACACACGCTTAAGGACCTATGAAGGGCCTGCAGGGATGTGCTGGGATAATCAACTCACTGCAGCGGCGCACAACCTATTGGCAAAGACTTAGGCACTAAAACCTTTGTGGATCACAGAAGCTAGCAGTGCAGGCTTCAATCGGGAGCGCACGGCAAGGAAGCGTCCTTCACCCAAGTTTGGATTTGTTTTTGGATACTAGCTGTTACATATCCGCCTGCTGCACTACAGGCACCAGGACAAGCAACTAGTGTGGAAGTGAGAAGTGGGGATGCCTGAGCACAAGGTATTGAGCTGGGGAATTGTTGAGGTGGGCTGGGGTAAGGGAGCCGGGTTGTGTAAGCACCAAGCACTTCAAAATTGGATTGATATTTTAGTGGTACTTTTTAGGGATATTTGTAATGATTAGAGCCAACTGGTGTTACAGTGATTCGAGGTGCGGGGGAGAAAACTGTAGTCTTGGCAACTAGGCTGCAAAAAGATGGATACTAAACAAAAAAGAAGTTCCCAAGTTGGAAACTCCCGTCTCCTGCACACTTTCTAAGGCTTACTATAATAGGCAAAAAACTTTGGAAGAAAACCAAGTTCAAGAAAGTCAGAAGACCTTCTTGGCTTGTTAACATTCAAAAGAACAAGTTACTTATCTTACCTGGTAACGTTCTTTCGATGGGATGTTCTTCCAACTTATTCTACATCTTTGACAATAATCACCACAGCTGTGCTGCTTCGGGAAACTATTTCAGCGTAGGCGTCCTGCGTTAATGACGTCAATACGCTGTCCCTCGAGGGCCTCCATCGACGGTTGACGTCACCGGATGTTATATCTAGGATGCGCGACGGCCGTAGACTCAGTTGTAGTTTTTTCCCCAGAACGTGTGGCACCAATCTCCTGCCAGTATGACTACAGAAAGCCTTGCAGAAACGTAAGCTACAATCGCATAAGAAATTTTGTAGAGGGACAGGTAGGGAGGGTACAATGTGTAATACGTCAGAGCAACATCCTATCAAAAGAACGTTACCAGGTAAGATAAGTAACTTGTTCTTCGAAGGGATTGTGTCCTCCGACGTATTCCACATCTTTGACAGACTCCCAAAGCAGTACCAACATATGGAGGTGGGAAAAGAATTTACAATTGCATCAATTTAGAATGCCCAATCAAATTGCAGAATAGAGGACTGCCTTACCAAAGGAAGGCCACATCCTGCCCATGGATAGAGTACGAGGAATAATGTTTCACAACAGTATGGACAGAAGCCCATGTGGCCGCTTTGCAAATATTGCGAATCGGAACACCCCTCTGTAGGGCAGTGGAGGCAGCCCTAGTAGAATGAGCTCGTAAGCCTACTGCAGGGTTCTTTCCCGCCAAACGATAACACTCCGAGATCGTCAAAATGATCCCTCTAGATAAGGTCTGCTTGGAAACAGCCTGATCTAAACGCCATCCAGCGTAACCAATAAAAAGCTGATCGTCCACTCTGACCCGGGACATCCGTGAGAGATAGAAACTCAAAGCTCGCCTATAGTCCAACCTATGGAGCCTCTCCTCTTCCTTAGCAGGATTTGGAAGAGGATAGAATGCCGGAAGAATTACCTTCTGGCTGGGATGGAATTCCGACACAACCTTCGGAAGAAAGGAAGGCCGCACCCTAAGTAACTGCAACTAAAAATACAGTTTTAAAGGACAATAGTCGCAATGGACAAGAATTTAAGGTCTCAAACGGAGCTCCCATTAGGAATTTTAAAACCAAATTCAAATCCCATCCCGGCACCTGGAAAGGCGACGGTGAAAACACATTAGTTAGCCCTTTTAGAAACTATGCAATCATAGGGATCTTAAAATAAGAACATTCCTCAGATGAGCGCTTAAATATGGACAGCGCCGCCAGGTCACCCTTAATGGTACCCACATGCAGGCCCTTGTGGGCTAAAGAAAGCAAAAAAGACAAAACCAAAGGTATGGAACATTGCAAAGTATCCACATTCTGTACCCTGCACCAGTTGCAGAACTTCCTCCAATGGCAATGGTGCAGGGATTTCGTTGCGGGCCTTCTGGCCGAAAGCAACACCTCCATCACGTCTTCGGGGAGATCCCAATACTTATATCTCAGCCTTTCAGATACCAAGCATGAAGGCTGAGAGACTTGACCTATGGATGGAGAACTCGACCCCCCTCCCGTGAGAGCAGATCATCTCGGTAGGGAAGACGACGTGGAGGGCAGATGGACATGTCTAGAAGGTCCGGGTACCACGCTCTCCTGGCCCATGCTGGAGCAATGAGGATCATCCGGGAGCCGAACCTCTGCAACACCTGTGGAATGACGGGGACTGGAGGGAACGCGCACAGCAGTGGGAAGGACCACTCCACTACGAACGCGTCCCTTAAGGCTCCTCTTGAAGGAAATTCCCACAAGCAGAATCTTTCGCACTTCCGGTTGACACTGGTGGTGAAGAGATCCACTTGTGGGGTTCCCCAAAGGGCGAAGATCTCCAAAAGAACTTCTTGAGCCAGCTCCCACTCGTGAGAGACCATGCTCTGCCTGCTCGGAGCGTCCACTGCTGCGTTTTCGTCTCCGGCCAGATGAACTGCCGAGATCGAAATTTCCTGCTGGATGGCCCAGAACCAGAGCTGCATCACCTCCCTGCACAGTGGCACAATGGGAGTGACCCTGCCCCCCCTATTGGTTGAGGTATTGCATGGCCACTGTATTGTCTGTCATAATCAGGACATTCTTCCCACGCACAGAAGGCAGAAAAGTCTTCAGGGCTAGCCCGACAGCCCACAGCTCTAACACATTGATGTGGAGTCTGGACTCCGACAGAGACCAACGGCCGCTGGCCGTCAATTCATTGGCATGAGCTCCCCATCCCGTGAGGGATGGGTCCGTCACGATGGTCACCTCCGGCCACGGTTGCCAAAACGGAAGCCCCTCTCAAAAGATTTACTTCGACTGTCCAACACAGAAGGTTCTGGGCGACCGAGGGCGGAATCTGAACGGGATCAGACAACCTGCCGGAGAACTGCGACCACTGCATCTTCAGCGCCCACTGCAGAGATCTCATCCGCAGCCTGGCCTCGGGCACCAGTAAAATGCAGGATGCCATGAGGCCAAAGCAACCTCAAGAACACGAACGCCGGGAGACTCTGGGCACGTTGAAACTTGTCCATCATCTGCAGAATGTGATGAGCCCTCACCTGGGGAGGCGAACACTGCCCCAGGGATGTTTCCGGCACTGATCCAATGTACTGGAGCCGCTGCGTAGATGTCACATGAGACTTCTTTAAATTGAGGGAGAAGCCCAGCTTGTGAATGGAGTGGCAGGTGACGTACAGATGATCCAGGACTTGCTCGGGAGAGCGCGCCCTGATCAACCAATTGTCCAGGTTGGGGTAGATGTGAATCCCCCCTTTCCTGAGATGCGCTGCCACCACCACCATCAGCTTGGTGAAGACCCTTGGGGCGGAGGTCAATCCGAATGGAAGGACCCCTAACTGAAAATGCAAGTCGCCAACCGCGAACCTCAGGTACTTCCTTTGCTTGGGATGAATCGGCACATGAAAGTAAGCATCCTTGAGGTCGAGAGACACCAACCAATCCTGAAGCTGAAGGGCCTGAAGGACTTGAGAAAGAGTAACCATCTTGAAGTTCCTGAGGAGCTTGTTCAAACCACGCAAGTCCATGATGGGTCTCAATCCTCTGTCTTTTTTCGGGATCAAAAAATATGGGAAATACCATCCCTTTTTCCTCTCCGCTACAGGCACCAGTTCTATGGCACCTTTCTCCAGCAGGGATAGGATTTCCTGCGCAAGGAGCGTATCTGGACGCTTCAAAGAGAGCTTCCCCGGTGGATTGTCAGAGGGCCTCTGCCGGAAAGGAAGACAGTAGCCATGGGCTATGATCTCCAGAAACCACACATCTGAAGTAATGGCACGCCATTCTACAAGATGCTGCGCTATCCTTCCCCCAACCGGCGAACCATGGGACATGGCCTCATGACTGAGCGGAAGCGGCTGCGGCAGTGCCCGAGGCAAGGAGGCAACTGCCCGAGCATCTTTGACACCTCGAGTACCTTGTTTCCCATCTCTAGCACTCCTACGTTGGCCCCTTTGACTGGCAGCTCCTCTCGATCTACCAAGGGAAGAGTAGTATCGAAAGGAATCTCCCCTCCATTGCTGTCCCCTCGGATAAAAAGGCAGATGTTGACGTACTGCAGCGCTCAAAGACTTTTCCGCAGCTTTGGAGGTCTGCAACCTCTCAAAGCTCTCGTCAGCCTTGCTGCGAAAAAGATGGACACCATCAAAGGGCATGTTGAGGAGCCAGGATTGCACATCCGGAGCAAACCCCGACTTCTGCAACCACGCAAACCTGCTCATCACGGTGCTCGCAGCCATGCACCGGCTGACACAGTCTGCCAAGTCCAGACCCGACTGAACGGATTCACACATGGCATCCTTGCCATCTTGCACGAGGGCTAGAAAACCATCCCGTTCCTCCCCTTCGGGAATATGCTCACAATTCCACAGAGTGTGAGGAATCTTGCCAGGACACAAACGGAGTTGGCTGCCTTTAAAGCCATACCCCCAGCAGAAAACACCCTCTTCGCCCAACGATCAAAGCGTTTGCCGTCCCTATCCAGAGGGATAGTAGGGTATGCAGCCTGCTTTGCTGGGGCCGTAGCCGCCTGCACCCCCAATTTCTCCGGAGTAGGGTGCGTAGACAAGTAGCAGGGGTCACCAATGGCTGGGCGGTATTTTTTTCGGCAGCGACTTATTCACTGCCGGGAGACTCTGCGGTGCAGTCCAAGCTGCCGCAACCCTTCTTTGCAACGCCATATGAAATGGCAACACCGGGTCAGTGGGTGGACCTTGATCCAGGATGTCTGTAAGATCATCCTGCAGAAAATCAGCAGATGGAGCCGACCACCCCAAATACTCAGTCACCCTCGACATGAGGCGCCTGTACGAGGAGTCAGCATGTGTACCAGGCTCAGGCCTGCCAAACTCAACCTCCGGAGAGGTATCAAGACCACTGGCGTCATGTAAAGATTGACAAATTTCTTCCGGTTGGCTATGACCAGACAACAGGTCATCATGCACCTCAGGAGGCACAACCCCCTCCTCATCAGACCCTTCCTCCACCTCTGAAATGTACTCCAAGGGTTGGAACAATTCCACCCTGGGAGGAGCAACAGAGTATGGGTCAAACATAGGCCGCACTGACTTGCTGAGAGCCTTTCTCAGAGCTTCCACAGCTCTCTGGGGCACCTACCGCAAATTCTCCTCAAAAGGCGTCGAGGGCGCTGATGGAAGTGGCGTCGATGTCGACCGAGGCGCCAACGACTTGGACAACGGCTTCGAGGCTGGAGCCCCGAGCGTGTCCTTCAACGGCCCCGGCACCAATGGCATCGATGACTTCCTCGGAGCCAGAGCCTCGAGAGAGTCCTCGACGGACATGGCGCTGATGGCGTTGATGCCTTCTTACAAGGCCTCACAGGCTCCAATGGGCACGGTGGCGATCATCCTCATCCGATCAGGACCGCGACGGTTCCCGCTGATCATGCCGACTGACCGAGCGCGAAGGAGTGCGAGGGGTGGCCCTAGTGAATTCCTTGCCGGCTTCCCTCGAAGGCGCGGACGGAATGGTGCCCTGCGATTCGAAAATCGCCATCATCTGCCGGTGGAATTCATCCCATTCGGCCGGCGACGAGTGTTTCGTGGGACAAGCCACCCGCCGTCTGGCGGAGTCCTCTGACGAGGAAGGCGACCGGTGACGGCGCTTCCATGAATGCCTCGAAGAGACAGAGGAAAGGCGGGAACCACTCTTAGAACGAGACCCCCTGGACTTACGCAAACGCAGAGAGTCGCCCCTCGAATCGTCGGTCGAAAGACCAGTAGATTTCGACTTACAGGGTTACGGGGTTTAGCAGCCCTACCTACGGACAACAACTTCTTCCGCTCCTGCAAGGCCTTCAAAGTTAGGGACTGTCATTCATCGCAATCATCGGTGGTGTGGCTTTCACCGAGGCACCACAGACAAACGTCGTGCGGGTCCATAATGGGCATTTTGGAACCGCAGTCCCGACACGTTTTGAAGCCAAAGTTCGGGGTAGAAGAAGACAAAGACATTTTCTCAACTTTAGCAAACGAAGTAGAAGAACCGAGGCGCGCCGGGATTCCGAAACTAACACGTTCGCGGAAAAAACGGAACTGAGGCTACAGGCGTCGTGCGTCCTAGATATAACATCCGGTGAGATCGACCATTGATGGAGGCCCTCGAGGGACAGCGTATCGACGTCATCGACGCAGGACACCTACGCCGAAAAAGTTTTCCGAAGCAGCACAGC
Organism: Ambystoma mexicanum; assembly: GCF_040938575.1. Lineage (NCBI taxonomy): Eukaryota > Metazoa > Chordata > Amphibia > Caudata > Ambystomatidae > Ambystoma > Ambystoma mexicanum. The sequence continues at coordinate 1,068,364,108 of NC_090931.1, read as the reverse complement.
TGTGGTGATTTTTGTCAAAAATGTGGAATACATCGGAGGACACAATCCCTTCGAAAGGAGGTTTTAACACTTAAAGCATGTCAAAGTAATTAACATTTGACTTTGTAGTAATTCCAATGACCATTCAGTAGTACATAAAGTAACTCAATGCCCCTGATGAAGAGTGACAACTCGAAACACGTTGGGCTATCTGCAAAATAAATTGAGTTAATTGATGTACTACTGAATGGTCATTGGAATTACTACAAATTCAAATGTTATTTACTTTGACATGCTTTAAGTGTTAAAAATCCTTTTTGAATGTTAACATGCCAAGAAGGTCTTCTGACTTTCTTGAACTTGGTTTTCTTCCAAGGTTTTTTGGCTATTATATTAAGCCTTAGAAAGTGTGCCGGGGACGGAGTTCCCAACTTGGGAACTTCTTTTTTTTGTTTAGTTAGTCTATAGATCCACACAAGTTCATTATAAGATGTACATCGGACTTATGAGTCATGTAGAAGCTTTTATTTGTCATAGGGGATCTTAGAATAGTTTCCCTGGAATGTCAGGGGGCTAAATAGTTATATCAAACGCAATAGAATAATGACATCAAAAAAATGCACATAGCACTCCTCGAAGAAACCCACCTTACAAGGGAAAAACTAGCCGCCTTCACCAGAAAATGGAGTGGCACAACTCTAGGTTTGCCGTATTTGGCATATGCCAGAGGAGTGTTGATATGGATGTTATAGTGCAGGGATTTGTGGAACAAAGAGCTCTGCATTATTTATACTTATGCACCAAACCATGACACAGCAACCTACTTCCGCTCGCTATATCCTCAAATTAGCCCATATAGAGAGGGAACTTTTTTTTAATTAAGAAATTATTTAGTTTGAACTCAAACTTTACATTTTTGTTGTTTTAGTATTTCTACTAGTTACATGTGTTAGGTCGTTATACAAAAAAGAGAAAAAAGTCAAAGAAAAATAAAAGATTAATTCACGTCTCAATTAATCATAATCGACATTAGCGAGTGACCAGTTTGATTCTCTATAGTCTTTCAAAATCACATTCTCTATGTTTCAGCAGTGTTCAACATTAGTGATTCCCAAAATTGGATAACTCTCATAGTGAGCAATTTATCATTTCCCGTCATAATGTATGCCCAACGTTCATTATTGTCAGTTTTTCTAGCTTCTTTAGGTAGCATGTTGGCATATTTTTCCCATTTCTCAGTTATTGCCAAACACTCCATAATCAAGTGAAAGGGAGACTCCGTCTGTTCACCACAGTTGCAAAATCTACAGTCGTTCTCTTCCTCCGAGAGTTGGTGAATATGTGCAATGTATTCACGGGTTGGTAGCACATTCAGTCTTAATTTTAGGAATGTATCTCTGATGTGGCAATCTGGCAATAGGTGCAAATATTTTGGGAGTTGAGAGGTCTTGCATCCATGTAGGAGTGTATATCCATTTTGTACTCCAGTTTTTTTTGTGTATTTTTATCCAATAATTTTTGTATTTTCAGTTTTACTTTCTGTGGGTGATTCTTTTAGCATTTCAGACAGTTACTTCCGTCTCTTCCATCAGTTGTTTACAGTGTGTTTTCCAAGCATTACTGTTGCATTTGTCACGGTTGAAATATCATGGAGAATATTGATAGGAGGGATAATATCTTCAACCAAAGTTTTCCTGTAAAGGTCTAGGTACTTCCAGGTGACTACGGAGTCTAGTGATTGGATCTCAAGTTCATATCTAATTCTTGGCATCGGATATATCGATAGTAACAGTACTTTCCTCCAAAAGATGGCTTCTATTTTAATCCAGATTTGCCTTGAAATATTTATCACTGATTCACTTCCGTAGGTCAAAATGGGTATTACTTTTAGCTTATAGAATGTACAGACCGGCGTTAGAGAACATTTTCCATACTTTCTATGGATGGCTAACGCTTGACGAGCTAAGGACAGTGCTTTTGTTTTTAAATAGGCTATCCACCCACTATCAGTTGCTTACTGGTTGAACCAGACTCCTAAATATTTGACTGTTTGAACTGGGCATAATCTTTCTCCTTTAATGATGATCCACAACAGCTTGTTCTTTGGGTTGGGTCGAGTTGTCAGTGTTATCAATTGTTTTTTTTAATATACATTTTTAGATTATTTTGTTCTGTGTATTCTACTAATGCTGTTAACTTTTAAGAAGGCCCATTTGAGTCTTGCCAAATAAGATGATGTCACCCACAAACAGGATATACAGAATTTTGGTAGCGTTGAGGATTGGAGGATCTCCTGTAGATGCCACTTGGGTTGCTCCCAAATCTGAAATATATAGAACAAACAGTGTCGCTGCTAATGGGCAGCCTTGTTTCAGTCCGTTCTTTGTTGGAATAGATTCCGACATCATTCCGTTTAGGGAAAAACAAATCTCGATGGAGGTTTGCATGTACAGGGCCTTCATCGGTTCTAAAATGTTTTGAGGGCAGTTTCAGTTTGATAATTTTTCCCAAAGTTTAAGTCGATTTACTGTGTCGAATGCTAATTTCAGATCTACGAATATCGCATAGGTGGAGGTGTTTTTCCTCATTGCTTCAAAATTCAGATTTGTGCTGATCTTCGTGAATCTGTTTTTGTCTCTGATCAAAATGGTCATGTGTTGCTACCCAAGTGTACAATTTCTTCTGGAGGAAAGCAGCAAAGATTTATCCAGAAGATCTAATAATGCTATAGGGCGGTAGTTTGCAGGTGTATTCCTACAGCCTTGTTTATAAATTGGAATAATTGTTGCCTTTTTCCATGTCTTCAGGATCGAGGCACATGCTCCAATAACGTTGAATAGTTGGAAACCTATGCAAGAGTATTGCTCCAGATGTTTTTTCATAGTGGCATTGCTTAGGTCCTGGGCCAGGAGCTCTTGAGCCATTAAGGTGTTCAATATGGGTCTGAATTTCGTTGCGGTCCCAATAGATGTCCCAGACTGCGGTTGTGTTCTTGAGCAGCTCTTTATTTGTGTCATCAGGTAGACTGTATAACTCTGAAAAGTGTGCCACCCAGTCTTGTTCCGATACGCCTGATATTAATCTTAATGTTTGATCTTCCTTGTCGTCAATTATCACCCAAAGATCTCTAGTATTTATTTGTTTCAGTGCTTTTAACATCTTCTCTGCGTCATTTTGTGACATTTGGGTTTGCTGAATTCTGGTCCAGTTCCTATAATGTGTGTTGAGTCGCTTTATTTCGATCATTCATTTTTCAGGGAACAGGGCTCGCGCTTCTTTGAGTTTTTTTTCTAGCCATTTTTTTATTCAAACAATCTGTAGATTGTATTCATGGTTGTGGGTTCCATTCTGGTTCTGTAGTGGTCTGATGTTTATTTTGAATGGTATCAGGAGCCCTAGGTAGTGTAGATTTTTTTCTTCATGCAGGTTTTGATCTTCAAACATTGTTGTTAATGTGATAATTTGTTGGTCCTTTAGTCGTAATCTATTACAACCGTTATTTAGTAGTAAAGGTGGAAGAGGTCATAGTGCAGTTTGCTGGTGATTCTGATCCAATTTCATCACTAGTTTGTAATGATCACTGATCTGTAGTTATCACTTCTAACGATAGGATCTTCGCTATCATTGAGTCAGATACATAGATATAATCCAATACAGTCGAAGAGTGCGTGCCTACCCTAGTTGGTTTTATTTTGGTGTCTTTTTTTTTAACCATTATCTCTCTTTGCAATATCCTTTTCCCAAATCTGGGCTTTTTGTTTTTGATTCCCATATGGGATTCTTGATCCGTCACAGTTGTACAAGTGCATATGAAGATCTACACATATTATTACTTCAATATGTTTATATTTTAGTTGGATTTAATCAATTAGGGTCAGAATCGTGTCTATGAATAACGTGTCTAGTATTCCATTCACACTCCAGTAGACGTTAATCAGAGCAAGAGTGGTCACGTTATTTGCGTGGTGCTTCCCCGATTTATCTTTATTTGTAGCTACTGTTATTTGTAGAATTGATATTTGGATAAACGGAATAGGATTAACTGATTCCAATATTTTATGTTCGATTCAACTTTTGTGCAAATTAAAAGATCTGCTGAAGGACAGATCCTTGTTTTCTGAATCGCTGGATTCATCTTTATTAGAAAGCTGTAACTTGTTGGCTGCTCAGTTATCCATGTCTCTTGGAGACAGATCAAATCCGAGGTTTGAAATTCTGAGTTGGTGTATTTGAAAAGATGACAGGAGCCTCTCGTGTTCCATGAGCAAAGTGCAGAAATTGATTTTCTCGTGGTTGTTATTCTTCGTATACTGTTATGATCTGGTCAGGTCTTTAAGACCCACTCTGTTCTCTACTTGCTGTTTTTGTTGATGGCGACTTTCTGGTAGGTGGACCTCTAATCTTGTCATATTGTGATATTCTCGCTGAGTCATTCAAGCTCGGGTTCTGATGCTCTACGGTATTCAACTATTGGTATCTCGTGTCTCTTTGGGACCGAACTTGGTTGTAGCTTTGATTTTTATTTTGTTGGTAATCACCATCAGATGTTAGGCAGCAAAATCCTAGGTATCGTAGTTTGCTACAACTTGATCATGTATTTCCTTAATGGGGAATTTAATCTCCACTACATCTGTCTCTCCTTCTAAGGGGAATTCTACTAGATGTATGTCTTTTGAGCCGATGTTTCGTAAGCTTAAAATGGCGCTGATCAATCGTAATATGTTTGACCTATTCCAGATTAAATCATCTTTTCTAGATGTAATACATTCAATCCTCACCTTGTAGGATTCCTGTTTCCTCCTTGGATCGATTAAATATTGGTATTCTTATTGCTTGATTCCAATATAGTTGTTCTTCTGGTAGGTTGCGCTCCTCTGTAGCCTTGTGGATGGGGCTTTTTGGTTCAATCATTATTGAAGCATTATAAAATATTGCTTGCGTGTTTTCCATAGTATATTCTGAACGGACAGATACCACAGTATGTCCTGATATAGTTGAGAATTCCAATTCAGTGTCAGAGATGTCTTCAATGGATAGGGGATCCGATTCTGAGTTTGTTTGGCCTAATTTGTATTCGTCAACGATATATAGCGATCCATTAGATCCTGCAATTGTAGAATTTGAAGGTTTTGGACTCATTCTTCTATGATCTCTTTCCTCGCTATATGTTGAAAAGTTTAGGAGAAGATTGTGTATTTCTTCATCTGCCATCTCAGTTATCTTGTCTTTTTATTCTTTACAATAAACTTGTCCATTGAGAGCCTTTTTTTGGACTCTTGGTAATGGTTATTCTGTTTTCCCTTTTTGTTTGCTGTGTCGATTGTTTAGTTGGTAGAGTCAGGTTACTTAGAAAGGCACGTCAACCTCTCCTGCAACCTTTTGGCTTTACATTACCTTTGCGGTTTTTCTGTAGTTGTCCCCATTTTTTTCTTCTTTCCTCAGTGAATTCTTGGGATCAAATATTGCAAAACATTCTACTATGTTTGATGTCGTTTTGGTCTGGGGCAAAGTCCTGTTTGCTTGATCAGAGGTAGGTTTGGATTCCTTAGAGTTAGGCTTACTTGTTTTAGTATTTTGTGTTTTTTTATTACAAATTTCAATGTTATTAGGATCAACAGGGATTGTAATGGGATTAGTTGGATTTATTTCCTTCTGAGTCTTAGCTTGTTTTTGGCGAGATGCAATAGTTTTTTTACAAGGTGCTTTTTGCAAGTGTACTTGAGATACTTCTTGTTTTTGTGCGGTATTGATAGCGCATGATATTAGACCCGTAGTGTCGTCTGCTTTCTGGTTAGTTTCTTTTGATTGATGTTTTTCTATTGTTGTGGTTTGTTGTGAACCTTGTTTTACTATTTTTGCTTGTAGGTGAATATTTTCTTTATGTGTCATGACCATCATTTCTGTCAGTGATTTCGCCATAGCAGCTTTCTCATTTCTGTAGCTTTTGGCGAATTCAGAGAGGCGTCCTTGCCACTGCAAAGAAATGTATGCCTCTTTGTCAAATCGTTGTTGAGCTTTATTTGTAAATTATTCTAAAAATAGTTGTTTCGTATGAATCATGGCTATCAAGGTGGCTTGATCCTTCATGTTGTCCGCTAATGTTTCATACAGCTTCATGAACGGTATTAGGGCATGTGTTGCAACAGTTGTCAAGGCATTCTGTAGGTCCAACATTGTTGTTGGAATTGTTGGGTATATTTTATGTTGCTCTTCTAAGTTCTCACTCTGTTCAGAAAAATGTGGTGGTAAGTTGTCCTTCTTTCTGTATTGGTGATGTTCTGGGTGCACAGGTGTTGGCATTGAGTCCGTGTAAGATGGATATGTGAATTGCTTCTTCTCAAGATGCAGTTCTAGTTTCATTACCAGGTTTGTTGTGCCAATTCTGATAGTCTAGTTTTGGTAACAGTTCGGGGCGTAGAAGTCATCTCTCTTTGAACTGGAACTCTCAATTATACTAAGGCTGTTAAATAGGTTCTCTTGTTTCTCTTGGTCTATCATCAACGATTCAATCTCAGTAATGTCAAATGAGAGTTTGTCTACTCTTCCTTTAGCTTCTTTGCAGTTTTCTTTTTCTGACTGATTTGTAGTGGCATGTTCCAAGAATTTCTGCTGCCATATTTTTTTTGCCTGGATTGCTTTTTGCAGTTGTGTTAGTTGTGAGGTCATGTTTGCTCCTGAGTACTGGGAGATATTTTTTCTTCTATTATGTTTGTTGTGCACCTTTTTAAAGTGCTGGTTATGTTTAGTAAATTCAAGCTGTAGATCGTTTGTTTCATCTACACTGTATGAAGGTAATATGTCTGAGCATATGCCTTCTTGTTGTATCTCTTGTCTCACTGAAGGTATTTAAGTTTTTGATAATTTCTTGTACAATACTATCTTGTGTATCTAAATGTTGCTTGTTCAGTTTGGTCATTGCCGTCCGTGCTTTCGAGTCGTTTTAATTTGAGGGCTTAGTTCTTTAGCAGTTGGGTTTAAGAGCACTTGATCAGAAGATGTCAGTGCTGTCGGATCCAGCGAGCCTCCATTCGTTGTCAGGGAAGTACTTCTTTGAATGCTGTTATTTGTTTTCTCAGCTGTATGAATATAAGTATCCTGTGCCTCTCCAATGATACAGGGTTACGGTACATCTGCCTCCTTCAGAGAGTGATTAATAATGTCCTTTCTCACAGTATTTCCTATACTGTTCTTTCGGTCAGGAGTTAAGCCGGTGTCATATGGCGCCGTTTCTCTTAGCCCACCAGTCTGTGGTTGAGTTAGGTAAATATCGTTATTAGGTTCCTGTCTAATTTCTTTAAAGGACGCTGAATTAGGTGGAAGAAAGCTGCTAATAGTGTTTTGCATTGATATCGCTGGCAAAATGTAGTTTAAATTAGGCAGGTGGAAGTCACATTTGGAGTGAGTCAGTGTAGTAGATTTGGTAGTTCGGTTGAAGGATTGTCTGTGGAGGGATATCTGTCAGTTCCGAGCATGTGGGTTGTTGAGTCTGTGGAGTAGATGCTTCGGGGAGGAATAAAGACACCGCCGCCAGACTTGTATTGTTTAAATGATCCCTTCTCCACATAATTTCTGTTGTAGGTAGATGCTGTAGGATCATTTAGGATTGTTCCTGGGGTGCCAGTGTCCTGTGGAGCACTCCAAAGATACTACGTTTTAGACATTTGAGTGGTTAAGTATTGTTTTTTTTTTCTCAACACCTTGTTTCCTTTAAAATTATGCTCTTTTAGCTCAAAATAGTCACACAAACTCTTGTGTTTGTTTAGTGACCCCGAGGGGTCAGCTATCGGGTCAAAGGCGTCAAGCCCGCAGTCCCCTAGGTAAAAAGCTGCCGTCTGGCTGTAAAGACCTGCTTCATTGGAGTCGGGGCTTGTATTCAATGGAGGTGGCCCGGGTACTGTGAACTGGGAAATTCTGTCAGGGGGGAAGCTATCATTGATCACGTTTTGTAGCTTCCACCCGGCAGGAGAATCCGTAGTAGGTTACAAATGTTTGCTGCACAGTAACATCATATGAACTCGAGACAGGATCAGGAGCAGGAAGGGGGTTAGGTCGAAAGGATGAAGGGCGCCTGAGGAAGCAATGCTAATTTAGTAGGTGTACTAGGTCGTAGTAGGTTGTATGCAGTATATATGATACTGCTAGTTTGTATGGAAGTTTTTACGTTATTTCTTATGTGTTATCATCGTGGGCTCACGGGAGTGGGACATGCGATTCGTTTGTTCAAAGTAATAGCTAAACAGAGTTACCTTGTGTGTCACAGGGAGTTGTCCGTGTGTCGTTTCCACTGCTTTGCACGAGCAGGAATCTCGGGACACTCGGCAACAGTGTACCTCACTGGTCAGCGTCCAGCCCGTCCAGCCAAAAACAGCAGAAGACAGATGCCCTAGTCTCCACAGCGGGTTTACCCCTAGATGGCACATTAGTATGGGGGAGATTTTAATTGCACGTTAAACCCGGAGCTTGACAGATCAAATGATAAATTCATGCACGCAGCCCCTTCAGCCAAAGCTTTGAACACACTGTTGCGTGTATTTACATTGTCTGAGATATGAAATGCCCTTCAGTCGTAAACCTGTGGATATTCACATTACACAACCCTCAATGACCTATACACCAGACTAGACTGTGTTTTCACAGGGGAAGAAACTGAGTGAATTTAAAGTGGCAGAGTACAAATTACGAGTATTATCAGAGCACGCACCCTTGGTGGTCACGTGGCAGTTCATCCCTCCTAGGGCATGCATTCGGACCTGGAAGCTTAGAGGTGAATCACAGAGATGCAGTGTTCTAGGAACATCCAAGAGAAGGCGTGGAGGACTACTTCAAAGACAACAAGGGGAATGTAAAATCATTTGGGAGGTTATGAGAAGCCTTTAAGGTATTGATCAGGGGGCCTACAATAGCTAAAGCAAAGGGAATGCAAGCCACGATGGAAAGATTTACGCAAAGCGGTAACTAAACTAGAAGCCATAGGCCGCTCTGGGACACGTCCGGGGAACGGGCCCAAGAAGTTGTCCGCCTGAAGCGGGAATGCATGAAGCATTGGGACAGATTGGGCATGCTGAGCTATAAGAAGTATGTAGAAAGGCAACATGCCGAAAGGGATAAGCCAGGACGCTTGCTGGCCTGGCTATACAAAAGTGAATCCAAACAGGAGATGATACAGATGATTATTATAAAGAGTTATATGCAGAGATATCAGTAACGCAGTTGGCAGAGATAGAGGAGGCCTTAGCGCAGATAGATCCCGAAACTAGATGCAGAGCAAGCGGACAGACTAGAGGTTCCCATAACCATAGAAGAACTAGAAACCACGATTAGGGGTTGCCTACTGGTAAAGCCCCAGGGACAGATGGCTTGCCCGGCGAATTTTACAAGGAATTCATGACGGCTGTTACGCTCCCTCTGTTAGCAATGCTAAATGAAGCGCTAGACACAGGCACCTTACCAATGTCGCTGAGGGAGTCAATTATTCCGCTGTTGAAGCCTTACAATCCCGATACTGATTGCGGATCGTACAAGCCTTTGTCGTTACTTAATCAGAACTGGAAAATACTCACAGCTCTATTGGCCAACAGGCTTAGACCAGTGATATCCAAGCTTGTACACCCGGATCAGTCAGGATATATTCCAGATAGGAATATTACATGTAACCTGAGAAGGTTAGACCACATCATTGACTACACACACTACAGTACGCACATCTATGCTGTGACCTCACTTGATGCGGTTAAGGCATTTGACTTGGTTAGCTGGCCATGGCTGCTTGTGGTGCTGCAGATTTTTGGCATGGGGCCCACATACATTAAATGGGCACAGCTGCTATATAGCAGTCCAGTAGCGAGAGTCAAGGCAGGCACTTACATCTCAGATCAATCGCTGCCAGGTAAAGGCACGAGGCTGGGCTGCCCTTGGTCCCCTATATTATTTCTATTGGCCTTAGAACCTTTGGCGGCATATCTCCGGAAGAAATATCAAGAGCTGGGTATAGTCACACGGGTCTAAAGGAACTTGATCTCCTTACATTCAGATTATATGCTTTTATACCTGCAACACCTGGAGAATAACTTGCAATATGTCCTGGATGTGTCTGAATGCTATGCAGACCTATTAGCGTGCAGAAGTCGTGCTTGTTTCCCTTAGCAGGGTATAGCGGTAAAGCCCTGAACACATTGCCAGGGCTATCAATTAAGTGGGAGGTGAACACATTTAGATACTTGGGACTGGGAGTAGATATTTCTCACAACCTCAAGAAAGAACACAGGCAGAGTGGTGGATAAAATTGAGAAATCCATGACTTTGTGGGCCCGGTTACCACTCTCACTGATGGGTAAGGCTGCTCTATTAAAAATGGTGAGCTCCTGAGGCTCCGTCATTTTTTCCACTAACGTCCTGTACGATACACCTAGAGCTTTTGAAAGAAACTTGATGCCATATGTCGTAGCTTTTTTTGGAACAATTCAAGATGCCGAATGGCATTGCCGAAATTCATATGATCAGGGGGGTATAAAAGTGCCCAATTTTGAAGCATATTTTGTTGCGTGCCAACCTCAATTTGTAACAAACTGGCCGTCAGACGAACCAAGCCAGGACACCCTGTTGCTACAGCCAGCATGCGCCCCATTCTTCTTGAAGTAGGCGATATGGACAAAAGCGCCACATGACCCGAAGACCCTGTTGTTGTTCACGCTAGGAAGGATGATATGGAATAGGGATTGTCGCTTTCTAGAGAAAGAATAACTTTACTCCCTCCATATCCCCATGCTGACACTAAAAGGCGGAGGACCCACAATTCAGACTAAATATGAGAAAGTATTGGGAACCCATGGGGGTGGTGACGGTGGGTGACCTAGTACGAGAGGGGAGGCCAATGGACTTCGGGGCACTTACCTCAGAAACAGGCTTACATGTGGGACAACGCACGCCTCACTCCTTTCCAAGCTAAAGCAGAAATGACCGGAAACAAACGGTGAACTACAGGAGGATGAAAGGATAGAAACACTTTATGATACCTCAGAAGGAGGGCTTGCAGTATCAAGAATATACAAGCTATTAATGTCAAAGTGGGGGGCTTGCTCGGGCAGACCCGGCATACCTGGGAAGCAGACCTGCAGCAACAATTAACAGATGAGGTTAGGTGTAGAGCGGTAGGTTACCATAAAAATGTGCCCAGAAAAGTGAAACCTCAGTTGATACAACTGATAGGGCATATCTAACCGCAAAACATTTTTTTTTAACAAGGCAATGTTAGGCACAAACCTGTGCAGTTCCCTTAGGGACCACTGCAAAATATTTAAGACTACAGGTGTTGGCAGTAAACCCACTTGGTAGCAGTCTGTACCACCCAGATTTACCTGGTAGCTGTGGCTGAGCAGTCAGACTTCCCTCAAGAAGAGTTAGGTAGTATGCAAATTATACTCAATAGGCACTCAGATACAATAATACAAGCAAACACTGACCAGAGCTTTGGTATCAAAGTATATAATTATTTATTTAAAAACACACAGTTGAAACACTCCAGCACTCTTATTGTAAAATATTCTAAACACAGTTACTATTATGATATATACACCCCTTTTGCCCTTATTAGAAAATCACAGTAAGACACCACTTATTTTCATACAGAGGTGAGCGCTTAACTAGATTGCACTCTACTAAGGTTGTGAAAAAGGGAGGGAAAAAGGCAGAATATGCAGGGTTACACCACTCTAGAATTCAGGAACACTATTAGCAAGGCAGAGAGCAAAAAGTCACTGGTGAGCCAAAGTCCAAAGGCTGGGCCCACTCTTAGAGAAAGCAGAGCACAAATGCGCCCAAGATCACACAGTTACACTAGGTTTAGAAAGTCTTGCAGAGGGTTTAGAAAAGAGTTTAGAGAGGCTTTAGAAAAGTTTAGCCAGGGTGTCCCAGGCTAACCCAGGTTCGAAAGCCGGGGGCTAAATCTACCCCGTACAGTCGGTTGCAAGGGAAGCCAGGCGGGACACGGTACCTTAAGTGGGAAGGATCCTCCAGCGGTGGTAGTTGTTCCTGGTAGTGGTTGCAAGTTGCGTCGTCGTCCAGGGGAAGAGAAGATCTCGACGTGGAGGAAAGATGCAGGTCGTTGCACTACCAGGGCAAAAACCAGCCGCGGAGTTTTCCGGTAAAAGGTGGTACCTTTATCTCGCGGTCGTGGTAAAACGTGGTATCCCGGATGCCGGGGTGCTTAGCACGGGCAAGGCGGCCACGAGATACGTCAGAAAAGCGAAAAGACGGTGAAACTGGTTATCCCCACCAGTCAAAGGAAGAAGACTCTCCGGCGGGAGATCTCCTCTGTCGTTGGGAAAAGTGGTGAGACGGTCCAGCAGGGCTCCACCGGTCGTGGTGTCGTGGCAGGTCGGCTCAGCTTCTCCCTCGTCGGATTCTTAGGTCCTGTGGCGACTTCTGAAGTTCCAGTCCCCAAAGCCCTGCTTTTATGCAGCAAACCCCCATTCACTCAGCATAGCTGTCACTCAAACATGCTAAGTGGTGAGCCGGCCAGCTCACCACTTGGGCCAATCAGGACGGAGTGCGACTTGAGTTGCCTAGGCAACTCAGTCCAGGGTGCCTAAATTCCCCTCCACCCCTCCTAAGTACCCCAGACATAGTGGCACCACTTTGGAGGGCTTCTGTGGAGAAGCCCGCCAAAAAGTGGAACAAAGAGCTCGACTTGGGTTGGAGTCACGGAAGAGAACACAAACGCCATTTTAGAATCAAGTTTTGGCAAAAAATACCAACCGGAGAATTAATATTAATTAAATAAACCGGCGGTATGTTCGAGGCTACTGTAAATAATTAAATAAAGATAGTAGCCTAAAACAATGGGAAATCCCATAGGAAAATATTCGCGGTTGAATATAAAAAGTAGTATCCACTGCCACCAGCCAAAACTCTATCAGGGGGGACGGAGACGTGCCCCCTCGACTAACAGACCCTGGGGCAATCGAATTGCCCCAGCCAGTACGTCCACAATATGATGGTTTGTACTGGTTCTGTTTCTGAATTTAAGACTAGTAAAGTCAATGGTGACTTTACATGCCCTGGGAGACAGTAGTCAGTCCCAGGGTATGGACTCTATACTGGGGGGTCACTATGACACCCCTGTGTTACTGCACAGAGGGTGCGGTGTAACACACATCACAAAAACACATGAAACCCTATGGAGTAAAAGACCCCATAGCCCATTAAACACATCTAGATTCGAAGAAATACACTAAAATCATGTCCAAGAGTGAGGGTAAAAGAGTCTCACTCTTGGCAGGAGAAAAAAATAAACCCCAAAAATCCAGCAAAGCTGCTGGGGGACTCACTAGGTTAGGAAATTCAGCCTAAACAGAGAATTCTCCCTAACAGGCAACAGAGCAAACCTGCCCGAAATGTGGACTGATTAATGCAGACCTGGTACATATGTTCTGGGCTTGTACAGTGATCCAACAGTACTGGGAAGATACAGCTCAGATTCCAGACAAGGCAGGTATAATAGTGGACACACAATCTCTCTTCACCCTGTGCTCCCATGATGTCGATGTTGGAGGCTTCTTGCTGCCTCAGTATGCTTTACTGCAGATCATTCCTGCATCTGTGGTAAGCCTGAACATTATCTGTGAGCACACAACGCGGTGGCAACTTTGTCCATAAAAAACGAAAATTGCTTTTAAATATAACAGCATTTAAAAGTGCACGTTGAGGATCCCTCCTGTTGGACAGTGTGTGTCCTTTTCTATGTTTTTTCGCACAACCTTTGCCGACCTCAGCGGCACTGTGCAGCCTTTGCCTCTTTGTGCCTTTCTATATGGCCGCATCCATTGCCATCTTACCTGCTTTGCATGGCCTAGGCCTGCTCTCCCTCCCATTGGTTGCAAATGGGGTTTTAAGCCAATCGGAGCAACTGGGAGGCACCAGCACCATCACCCAAGGCCCACAACAAGGCCCCTGTCTTCTCCCTGTCCCCTGCCAGGATGCTCCTAGGTAAAATGCTGCCATGCGGTATACATTTGCCTGATAGTGCCCACCAAATTTGACTGTTGCATCTTTGTGTTGTAGCCGCCCTGCAACTTGGGGTTAGGCTCCATTAATGTACCTACCTGAACTCTTGCACTTCTGCCTGTGATGTAACTACACCTATACTTTACTGCTCACTCTGATGTATTTACCTCCTGCGCTTCCTGTCCTGTAACCATAAACACTATAAACAATCTCTTAAGAATAAGCGCCTAGATACCTCAGGGTTTGGTGCACTATATAAATAAATCTCCCACAGCATGTATGCTTGGCAGTTTTGCACAGCCTAACAAAGCGAGACATGTTAGCAAGTTGAAAGACCTAGCATACATCCTGGCGAAATGCAGGATAGCAATGGGTTGGAAAGCGCACAAAGGTCTGGAAGTAAAACAGTGGTGTAGTGACCTTCAAAAATGTACGGTGGAAGAAACCTCAGTATGGCAAGAGGCGGCCCGTCGAGGCCAAGGAGAACAACATAGACCTGGACTCCTGGAGGCATATGTTGCAGGAATTAATTACCCCTGAGCACAGTGATATCCAAAAGGAAATAAATGCCCCATCACAATTGGCGGATTAGCGAGAAAATGTACAGGCCGGCACAGTAAGATGTAATGTGGTGGTGATGACGAATGTGGAATAGGCTGGGTAGTGGGTGGGGGGATTCAGGGGTAAGGGAACAAACAGACACAATTGATGCTATATTGTGATGTGATCGAATATATGAGTCTGTAAATTACACTGTTAATAAATCAATAAAATTGAGTTAAAAAAATGTATGAGATACATTTACAGTTGTGAAAGCATGTGTATCTTTGGCACACAGTTTTTGTTCTTACTCTTCTATGGCTTTGGGTATCCTTTCACAGGTTTCTTGATGCACTTGCGCATTCAGATTTACTCTTCGCCATTTTTACTTCACTATGAGCTATTTCATGTTTGCACCTTTTGGGCGGCCACAGACCTCTGAAATGTCGGGATGGGAAGGGAAATTACTGCTTGCTTCTAAACATAAATTTAGTGCCACCTGTCGCAACTCTGTGCTTGACTTAAACATAGGAATGCGTTTAATATTGTAAAATGATGCATCATTTTTAACCTTTACTTTTCTGAAGGGAAAACCCTAATTTCAGCAACGGTTTCAACAAATGCATGTCGTGTATTTGAATATAAAAGGATTGCTTAACACAGTGTATGTGTGTATTGATTAGAAAGAACTACAAAGATAATGTGAAGTGGCACCAATAAAAGCAATGAAGTGTTGGCTGTTTTGCATATTAAAGAGCATTTTGGGAGAAAATAAATAATAATCTTTGCAGCCAAAACGGGGTCTTCCAAAATACCATTGGGTCTTCCCCAACCCCACATCAGCCGTCCAGCTGCCTGAGCATTGAACCAAATGCGTATGGGGGCATGCTCCGACAGTGACATCTGACCCACCTCCACTGCCTTTCCTATGAGTCCGGGAGTCACCCATATGTAATCGATGTGTGACATTGTGTTTTGTACATGCGAGTGATATGTATTTCCCTGCTCCTCTCCCTTCAGGAACCTCCATGTATCTTGGAGGAAGAGGCTCTCATATCTCTCTCTCTCCCAGCGCCTTTGACAGGCCCAGCATTTGCCTAGCCCCTCCTGAGTTTGTCCACCTCAGGAAGGCATGCCACAATTTCCCGGCAGGATGATCTCCCCTCTGCGAATGTGCTCCCCTTACTGATAGACTCTCTCAGAAAGCCATCCTGCCCACTATTGAGAGTGTACATGGAGGCTCTCATCCGACTGCAGCTATCTCTTCTGCTGCAACACTGCCTGTATCCCTGTTGCGGACCAGGCCTAAGCCCCTTACTGGGTGACTGCTGTAGGAGAGCAGGGCCTGCTCTCTCCTGCTTCTCCGCCAGAGTGTTCCTGCCGACGATCGGCTGTGGTTGCCTTACGGAGGGAGTTAGTTTTGTCATTCCAAGTAGCGCTATTGCAGGGACGGGTTTTAGCTCTTCCCCAATTATTGCCTCTATCTCTGGAAGGACTTGCAACCAGAAGGTGTTCTGTGCCGGGCAGCCCCAGGCAAGGTGCAGGAAGTCAGCTGCAAGTTTTCCGCACCTCTCGCATTTCGCCGCCGACCCTGGATTGTGTATGCATCTTTTAGCTGAGGTGTAATATGTTTGGTATAGATACTGGAAGTGGATACGTTTGAACCGGGAATTCAGTGCGATCTTCTGTGTCTGGTTAAGTAAGTACGCTCATTCATCATCGGGAATGGGAGCCTGAAGTGCCTTTTCCCACCGCCCTCTCGTGCGTGGATTTTTTGATACCGTGTTGGCTAGAAGCGATCGGTAGATTGACGACACCAGTCTGCCCTCCTCTTGCGCTTGGATCATGCCATGCAGTAGGTACCAGGTTGGAGGTTGACGTGAAAATGATGGGAAGAGAGCTTGGATAGCATAGCGTAGTCTGAAATATATGAAAATGTCTAGCGAGGAGGTACTCCCCTTTTCTTTGGCTTGTTGTGGCGTCATGAATGTATTTTCAATAAACAGATCGCAGAGTGAATGGATGTGTATTTTATCTGCCCATTGGAGGAACACTTTTTCATTCATAAGGGGGATTCCAGGTATGAATCTAACCAGGAGGAGGGGAGAGTATCTGGTTGTTACCCCGTACGTGTTGGCAATTTTTTTCCAAAATAGCATATGTGGCTTTACCACATTTAGCGTGGAGTGCGGTACTGGCTGTTGGCTGATAACTGCTCTTAGCAGGTGATGCGAGGGCTCGCTCTATCTGAACGTGTGGTCTGATGAACTGGGTGGAGTACCAGAAGCTCAGAAAATGCGCCGGTGCTGCCCAGTAATACTGTGCGCTGCCCAGTAATACCGTTCGAGGCCAGGCACCCCCAGCACACCCCTTGTGGTTGGAAGTGTGAGGGTTGAATAGGCCACTCTTGCCGGCAACCCGGCCCAGATGAGATCCAGTGTGAGGCTCTTTAGTTTCCCTAGGAAAAGACGGGGGAGTAGAATTGGGATATTGGTGAACAGGTAGAGGAGTTTGGGTAGGATTATCATCTTAACCAATGACGATCTACCCCAGATCATCAACGGTAGTGCTTTCCATCCATTTACTTTTTCCTGTAGTGACCTCAGCGTGGTTTCATAATTATCTTGGAAAATGACTTTATGGTTCAGGGACAGAAGGATCCTGAGATATCCTACATGGGAGTCTTCCCACTTGAAGTTATATTCATCAGCGAATTTTGGGGTGTTGGGAGTTAGGGGGAAAATAATTGATTTAGAGTAGTTTGTTTTCAGACCCGAGACCGCACTGAATTTATTTATCTCATGCATTATGGGGTTTACATTTTCGGTAGGGTTCTGAATGAATAACACAACGTTGTCCGCATAAAGCGAGATGACCAGTCTGTGGGGCCCTATGTTCAGGCCTCTTTGGATGTGTCGTCACCGTAGGCTGGAGGCCAAGGGTTCCATCACCAGCGCAAAAATCAGCACTGATAGTGGACAGACCTGTCTGGTCCCGCGTTGGATATTTACAGTTGCGGATTTTGATGAACCAAGGATGATGGTTGATTGGGTTTTTTTATAGAGTAGGGCGGCCATTTTGATTAATTGGTTCCCCAGTCCAAGTTGACTGAGCACTGCGAACATGAAGGGCCACTCAACGGAGTCGAAAGCCTTCTCGACATCGAGAAGGACTGCAACTGCCTGATGTAAGGGGTCAATCTCTCCCATGGCACCAAACATTCTTCTTATGCCGAAAGTTGTATTGTGGCCAGGTACAAAGCCTGCCTGGTCGGCAAGTACCAATGCCGGCATGAGGGGGATCAGTCTATTGGACAGAATTTTGGCTAAGATTTTATTATCAAAGTTTATTAGGGAGATTGGTCTGTATGAACCGCATTCCTCTGGTGATTTGTCTTTTTTATGTAGCAGAATTACGTTAGCTTCTCTCAAAGTCTGCGTGAGAATGCCTACCTCCAATACCTCCTCGTACACCTTCAGGAGCAGTGGAGCTATTAGGGGTGCAAATGTTTTGTAAAATTCACCTATTAGCCCGTCGGGTCCAGGGACCTTGGTGTTGGGTAGGCGTTTTATCACCTCCAGTATCTCATCTAAAGTAATGGGGACATTCAGAGGTTTGCGGAGTTCCCTCTCCACCCAATACAGCTCTGTGTCTGCCAGGTATCTGTGCAATAGTTCGGGGTCACTAGGGTGTTTTGCGCTGTACAGGTCTTGGTAGAAGGCCCGGAAAACCTCGAGTATTTCTGCCTCTGTGTGGACTAATGTGCCTTGTGGGGACCGGATTCTCTCCACTAGGGTGGATTTTCTATCAGCGGCGATTAGCCTGGCCAGGAGCGCTTCCGGTCTCTGCCCTTCTCCATATTGACGGACCAGGTGGCTACGTCGTAGGAATTTCACCTCATGTTCTGCCGTCTTCCTAAACTTGAGTGGTTCTTCGTTAAGCTCTGTTTGGATATGTTTTTGGTCTGTGGAGGAGAACTGCAACTCCAGGGTTTTCAAGTGTTCCTCTCTCGCAGCTAGTTCACATCTGATTGTTTTTAGGATTCCGTTTTCCTTGGCTATGCATATACCACTTATATAACACTTCAGTGCTTCCCAAAGAGTTCCTGCTGATGTGACTGAGCCTTGGTTTATATCTAAGAACGATTTCTTCTTGCAGCTCTTTTTGCAAATACCTGGTCTGTTAGGGCTCCAGGTTTGAAGCGCCAGTGTGGAGCTCCTGCCTTCCCTTTGGTAGGGATGCACTCAAGGGTCATGGTTGCATGGTCGGAGAAGGTTCTCGGAAGGATCTTGCACTCGCCCCACTGGAATGCACTTTGTGCTGAGACAAGAAAATAGTCTATTTACAAGCTTGATTTGTGGACTTCAGAGTGGAAGGTGTATTTGCGACTCTCCCAGTTGCCGCGTCTCCATATGTCTACCAAATTGTATGCTTTGCATATCTCCTGGACTTGAAGGCTGGCCTTGGACATAGGAATTGCGTTGGCTTGCGACTTGTCTTTCTACGGGTTTAGGTGTGTATTGAGGTCCCCACCCCATATGATGGTTGCTGCACCGTTCTGTGCGAGATGGGAAAGGACCCAGTCGAAGTTATTTGGTCCATCCACGTTGGGGCCGCAAGAGTTAACGAACACGATTTCTTTCCCATCGACAATTCCTCGAACCAGCAGGTTCTACCGTCGGAGTCTTTTTCTACTTTTATCAAGCGGAAGCCGGCTTTAGGGTTGATAAGGATGGCCACCCCTCTAGCCTAGGATGAGTATGAGGTGAAATAACAATGACAAGCCCAGTTCCGAGCCCAGGCGTTTTCTTTACTTGGGATTAAATGAGTTTCTTTTAACATGGCCACATCGACCTTGTGGCGCTTAAGGAACTGCAGGATCTTCCTAGTTTTGGATGGGATATTGCCTCCTCTAATATTCCACGTGGCTACCTTGAATAGAGTTGGTGTTTTCCATGTTCACCCCGTGAGGGCTGTGTGTCGGCTTTCGGAGCTCCGAGCATGTACCATAGTCCATCTGGGGGCTTGGTTGTGCCTGTTTGGCATAGACTCTGTGGGCGGAGGGGTGAGGTGGTGCGGAAGTGGGGTCGGAGAGTGCTCAATCAGAACAACATACGTAAACAAACCCTTACACGGATAACCCCCAATTTATCCTTACAACCCGCCCCCCCAAAACAATTAATGTTGCTGTGCATGGGGCACCAGCGACTTCCCAGAGGTGGGTGATCCTCTTGTCATTTGAATCTGATGTCCTCACATGAAGTATCATTTAGTCATGGTTACGGTTCGCTGCATCACTATGGGTCATGGTGAGTTTCTCTCTGATCGTACCCTACTGGGAGCTGCCTGGTCCGCTGGAGGTCCCACACCCGTGTCTATCAAGGAACAGGGAGGCGGTCTTCTGGTGAGGTAAAGAAATGGACCTTTCCTTCGAGCTGGACGCAGAGTTTTGCGGGGAACAACATTGAGTATGTGATTTGGTTGCCGGCGTTTGACTTCTGTGAAGGATCTCCTTTGGGCTTGGACCGCTGGAGAAAAATCAGGGGGAGATTTGTATTGCATCTCCGTCATATTGAAGGTTACCTTTCTCCCTTGCTAGCCTCAGAATGGTGTCCCGGTCTTTGTAATTCAGCAATTTGGCTATTACTGGGCGAGGCGGCGTTCCGGGGATAGGTTTAGTAGTCAGGATCCTATGTGCCCTCTCAATTACAAATAGTTGTGAGAGGGACGTGTCTCCAAAAAGGTCTCTGCACATTTTTTCTACGTATTCCTCAATTTTGTTGTGTGCTGGTTGTTCTCTTATTCCGACCACTCTTATATTGTTCCGGCAGGAGCGACCTTCCAAATCTTCGTTTTTTGACTTTTGACTGTTTTCATTTGACTTTCCAATGATGACACCCTCAGCGTGAGAGATGCTGCGCCGTCATCTAGATACGAGATTCTCTGTTCAGCATTGTCTAATCTTGTCCCGATCCCTATTTTTAGATCTAATAGGATCTCGCAGATACCTAGCTGCTGTGGGTGATCTTCCTCCAGGCCTTCAGGGTTTTGTGGGGAGTCTAGGCGACTTTCTTTTCTGGGAGTTTTGGAAGAGGGTCCAGCGTCGAAGTTAAGTTTCCGTTGCGATTTGTCTGATTTGCCCATTTTCGTGTTTGTCTGGGTTTCTCTGTGCATGGGTGAAGCAAGCTGGTTGGTGAGAGGCGAGCCCGGTCTAGACAGGTTAATGGATCCTTCGATGCTGGGGTGTGTCGCATGCAGGCGGGCCTCTGGTTGTTATACTGCATTAGAGGCAGAGCCGGTTGGTAACTCAGTTTTGCTGGGAAAGGAATCTGGGCCACGCACCTCTATCTATGATTGCACAAGTGCAGGGGTCTGGTTGTTATACTGCATTAGAGGCAGAGCCGGTTGGTAACTCAGTTTTGCTGGGAAAGGAATCTGGGCCACGCACCTCTATCTATGATTGCACAAGTGCAGGGGTCTGTGCTGTTATTTTGACCGATGCCGTCCCCAAGCCCTCTGAGAGCCGCTTCTTGTTTACTACGGCATGGAGGGGGCGCCCTTAGTTGTGATACTGCTCCAGCGAGGAGGCGCCCGTCAGCTCAGTGGTTGTTCCTTAGTTGTAGACCCAGGGCCTTAGTGGATTCGAAACTGTACTTAACCTGACCTTCATGTGGTAATGGGGTCCAGTCTTGGCATGTGGTGGAGCGCAGCCTCGGGTGTTCTGCGAAGCCCCTGTCAGTGAATGCCAGGTAAATGGTTGTTAGGGTCTCTAGGATGTTTGCCGGTATCGTGTAGGGCTGGTGCTGGCTGACCTGTGCCAGTGTTATGGGAGCCACTGGGGAGTGCAGTGTTGTAGTTGATCTTGTTGGCTCTTGTGGTTACCCTCTTGGTGCAGGAAACCCACTGCTCCTTTGAATTGCAGGTGTCTCTTTCTTGAAAGTGATTTTGAACCTCAGCGATCAGCTGGGAGCCGGTGGAGAAGGGAGCCCGTGCGGCCTCACTGACTGGAAGACTAAGCAATTGAAATGTTCGAGTGCGCCGGAGGAGGGCCGTTACTCCGCTTGTGTGTCTCTCACCGCTGTGGCCCGCTCCAGTCTCAGGTTTGTGCCCAGCCACTTCCGAACACACCCTGGGTATTGGGGATGGGGGGCCGCGCCTCGCAGCGCCCGCTCCCTTTTGTTTGGGGTTTGCCTGTGTGTGAGGACTCTTGAAAGTGGGGCGCGAGATGGCACAGGGAGGTCTCCGGCCTCCTCTCTTCGCCCGCCTGTCCGCTGCGCCGGGCTAGCGCATCTCACCCACCCGTACTGCTCAATTTCAGCCGCCCCCCTCCTCTCTGCCTCACTCCTCACCTCTCTGGGGTCTTCCGAGCTGGGGCCAGCTCCCACGGCCGGAGGCCGTGCGCACCGCTCCGTGCTCCCACAGTGGTCGCGCCTCAACAGCCCGGGGAGTCCTTGGGGACACGAGTCCCGCTTTCCGCTCCACACCAGCCCCGATGCAGCGAACTCAAGCCCGCTCCACGGCTCCCACTCCTGATGTCGGCAAGTCGTGGACCGCCTCGGCTGTGCTCCGGAAAAACTTTGAGGTCTCGTGGGAGCGGCCTGTTGCGGGGACGCCTCCCGTAGTGCGGCCCTCACAGCAGTCTGGTTCACTCGGGGCGGGTTTCTTGGTAATTTTAGGAGTAGCAGATGCTACATTCTTTGCTGCGTTCTACGTGGTGCAGGAAAGTTGACTGCGTGTCAGGATTGCAGCGATTATCCAGGATTAATTAGGAGTTCGGTGGGAGCTCACAGAAGAGCAGACATCTTGGTTGGCCCTCTAGAGCCCCCTATCTCTTCTCACCTTGATGGTGGCCACACGCTCCTGACCGTGCCAGCATTCCAACAGCTACAGTGGCTCCCTGAAAGTTGTCCAGCAGAGTGGTCCCAACTCAAAGTTTTGTTAAAACGACACATCCCACTCATCCACAAGGAACTGCACCAACCACCGCGGCTAGGCAGCTGTGCCTTAAAAAAAGCTTGCATCATCAGCAAACAAAAATTACTACCAGAACAACTTGTTATCTTGCTGAAAAGCTGCAAATATACAGAGGACGGCACGGTACCTGCAATGTCTCCCAACTAGAAACTAAGAAATGCAAGATGAAAGAAGCTTTCTCCCTTTAAGCCCCTGTACTCAAACATCAAGAGAGATACTTCCAGTGATAATGGCACCAAAGACATGGATAAGAGTTTGTCAACATCCCCCATCAATGAGATGGAAAGATTTTAGATAAAGTGATGGCGACACTACTCTTGTTAGCAATGACAGACCTGATGGGAAAAGAGCAGACTGGGTTCATAAAAGGAAGAAAGGCAGCAGACAATACAACGCTACTAACAGATTTACAGCACTTGTACAGCGATGAAGGCAGATTTTAATCTTGGTTGATGCTGAGAAAGCCTTTAACAATGTTGAATGGCCTTTCATGTTTTAAGTAATGGAAGCTTTTGGTCTTTAAAGATACTTTAATAAAATCATAAGACTATGGGCCTCATTACACGGAATGCGGTAAGGGTTTACCGGTACCGGTAAGGGAACTGGTACCGGTAAACCCTTACCGCCTTACTACGAGGTCCCTTTGCGGGACCCGACCTCAACGGCTGGTTTTACCAGCCGTTAAGGAACGGGCCCGCAAAGGGACCTTGGTGCCAATTACGGTACCGCAATTTGCGGTACCGTAATTAGCTCCTTCCCCATTCCCATTGAGCCCTATGGGGGCATAAATGGGAATGGGGAAATGCCTTGGTGAATGGGGAATTACTGCCCCCGCTCACCTTGGAGTAGGGCGGTAATTCCGCCATCCACCAAGGCGGACACGGTAAAATACTGACGGCATCCATGGCGCTAATAGCGCCATGGTTACCGCATACCGTGTAATGAGGCCCAATGTATAGGAGCCCAAAAGCCCATGTGATGGTGAATTGAGTACCATCGGAAGTGTTTAATATATGAAAGGGTACACACAACAAGGTTGCCATCCCTCCCTGCTGATCCTCAACCGTGTGACTGATGAGAAAGCAATAATTACAGGCATTGGATTGCTGTGTGAGGAATTTGAAGTCCATGTTCTTCACAGATTATGCATTATGGAAACTAATAAGGAAATTCAAGCAATTAACTGGTTTTCCGGTCAACTGGTAAAATCAGAGATATTGATCTGTATCTAGAGAATGGTCAAGAGCTGACTTTGGGAGTGCAAATACAATTGAATGGATGAACCTTCAAGTGCCCTAGAGTGCTCCTCCTGATGTATGAAGATTGGATATCCACATTCCTTTAGAAACTGCACTGATCCAAATGAAAAAATAACTAGAGAAAAGGGTATTATTAAATATGTCACTATGGGGCACAGTTTGAAAGTGATAATGAACTCAAGACTGCAATATTTGATTAGGTGAATTCCTATTGTATTTCATGAAAGTATTTGGATGAAAATGAAGAAAGCAGTTCAAAGGTTTCTCTAGAGAGAAGGCAAACAATCAGACGTAGGTTCTATTTGAAGGATCTCATAATGGTACATAATTGTTTCCTGCTCTATGAAGAAGGAACAAGTTACTTACCTGTAACTGTTGTTCTCCAGCATGGGTCTGGCATGGATTCACATGCTCATGAATATTCCCCGTAGTCAGGCTGGGAATCCTTGGTAAAGAATAAAATCAGTTTCAGTTTCGTTTCTGAATTGTCTTTCTACTAGTAACCAATCACTGGTCTCTGTGTCATACTGCCCCGAGCCAATGACTGCCCTCTACCCAAGTCCCTCCTCCGGCAGCCATCTTCAGATTTGGTAGCACGTAAAGTGGCAGTAGGATCAAGAGAAGAGCCGCAGAGGGGTACGAGGGAGGGTTCGCATGTGAATCCATGCCAGACCCATGCTAGAGAACAACAGTTACAGGTAAGTAACTTGTTCCTTCTCCAGCATGGGATCTGGCATGGATTCACATGCTCATGAATAAAGAATACATAGCAGTACACACATGCACAACCACGGGAGGAGGCAAGGCTGAACATTAAGCATCTCAACATTAAGCATCTCTTACCTCCTCACCAGGCTCACCTTCAAGCAAACAGATTGCGCAGCACTGCCCAGCTGACCCTGTACTCCTCCCTGGAATCCCAGTCGACACAATAGAATCTCGTGAAGGTGTGCGTCGACCTCAACGTAGCAGCACTGCAGATTTTCAGCAGGGCACACCAGTCAGGAACGCCGTAGTTGCAGCGATCGCTCTGGTCGAATGGGCTCTCGGACGGCCAGGCAACGGTCGGTTTGCCAACCGGTGACAATGGGTGATGCAGCTGGAAAGCCACCTGGAGATGGAAGCCTTGGAGATGGCCTTCCCTTGGTTCACAGGGCCAAAGTTCATGGTTCATGAACAGTTGTGACATCTTCCAAAAAACGTTTTGTGCAGCCCACGTAAAACTTCAGCGCTCTAGCCACATCCAGCGAGTGAAAAGTCCTCTCAGCCAGCGATGAAGGCTTCGGGAAGAACACGGGTAACACCAAGGGCTCGTTGAGATGAAAGTCTGATGACATCTTGGCCATGAAGAAGCGGTGCATCCATAGCACCACCCTCGTCTCGTGGAATGTCAAGTAAGGTGGTTTACAAGAGAGGGCCTGGATCGCTCCCACTCATCGTGCGGAGGTGATGGCCACAAGAAATGCTATTTTCCACAACAAAAATTTCAGTGGCGCAGAAAGCATAGGCTCAAACGGAGGCCCCATGAGACTAGTCAGTACCACATTGAGCTCCAACGCCAGGGCCGTAGCCTTCACCAGCGTGAACGAACGGAAAAGTCCTTTGATGAACTGTTTGACCAGACGGTGTGACCACAACGACGACCGTCCCGGGGTTCTGGTGTAGCAGAAGGTAGCCGCCAGATGAAACTTGATGGAAGCATGAGCCAGCCCCGCTTTGGCCAGTGACAGCAAATACGGCAGCACCTGCGGAGCCGTAATCTGTAGAGGGTCAATTTTCTGTGCACGGAACCAGACGCAAACCTCTTCCACTTATGTCCGTAGCATTTCAGTGTAGACGAAGACCTGGCCTTGGCAAGCACCTCCTTGCAGTCCGCCAGGATTTCGTATCCTCCAAACTCTAGAGCTGCAGGAGCCAGGCCTGCAAGTTCAGCGACCCTGGGTCGTGGTGCAGGATCGCGCCTCCTTCTCTGGTGAGAAGATCTGCGGCCTCCGGAAGCTTGACTGGAGGGGACGCTGAAAAGTCCAGACGGTCCGGGTACCATATCTGTCTCGGCCACACCGGTGCGACGAGGATCATCCTGCACCGGGACAGTCTGAGTTGATTGACTAGTCGAAGAAGCAACAGCAACGGAGGGAACACATACAGAAACAGTCCATCCCAGGGGAAGGAGAATGCGTCCCCCATGCTCCCCGGCTGGGGAAACCTTCTGGCGAACCTTCGGCACTTGGTCCTGGTCGGTGTTCGTCGCCATCGCAAACAGATCGATCTGGGAATTGCCCCATCAATGGAACAGAAGATCCACTTGATCCTGCCGAAGATCCCAATCTTGGCAAGAGTGCAGCTCCCTCCTAAGGGAGTCGGCGATGGTCTTCACTCCTGCCAGATGCAACAGGACGAGCAACACCCTCTGGGCAACGGCCCAGTGCCATAGGTCCTGCGCCTCTCTGGAAAGCGCTGGGGATCTAGTGCCCCCCTGCTTCCGGATGTAGAACATTGTGGTGGTGTTGTCCGTGAAGACCTGTATCACCTTGCCCTTGAGGGACCGAAGGAAAGACTTGAGGGCCCAAAACACTGCCCGTAGCACCAGTACATTTATATGCAACAACTTCTCCTCCGGTACCCACAGGCCTCTTGCATGGAGACCTCCGGTGTGCGCGCCCCATCCCTCCAGGGAGGCGTCCATCGTCACCGTCTCCTGATGAGGTGGGGTCTGGAAGTCTGCGCCCGCCGACAGATGTCTGTGGATTCCCCACCACTGTATGGCTCAACGGAAATCCTCATTGAGAGAGATCTTGTCCTCGCAGCTTCCTGATACCTGGATCCAACGGGCATCGAACTCTTGCAGTGGCCGCATCCGCAGAATGCACAACCGAATGAGGTATATGCATGACATCATGCTGAGAAGGTACTTGATGGACCTCACCATTGCGATCTTCATCGTCAACAGATGTTGTACCTTTCCCAGGATGGCCGCTATCCTCTCCTCCGAAGGCATGACACCGTGTTGAGTCGAGACCCCCAGAAACAGTGCATCTTGCGATGGCACCAAGCAAGACTTTGCATAGTTCACTGAGAACCCGAGCTTCGTCAGCAGCTGGACGATTTCAGCCATGTGTGCAAAGGCGGTCTCCCTCGATTTCGCTCGGATGAGCCATTCGTCCAGGTAGAGGTAAATGTGAATTCCTTGTAGACGCAGCTGTGCCGCCACTGGCACCAGGCCCTTGGTGAAAACCCTTGGGATCGACTTCAATCCGAAGGGAAGGGCCTTGAACTGATAATGTTGCCCTTGCAGCACAAAGCGCAGAAACTTGCGGTGTCCCTTGTGAATGCGGATATGAAAGTAGGCATCCTCCAAGTCCAGCGACAATAAGAAATCCCCTTCTTCCAGCTGTCCCAGCACGTGCTGAAGGGTGAGCATCCAAAACCTTTGGGATCTGATTACTTGTTCAGACGATGGAGGTCCAGAATGGGTCTCAAACCGCCTGTCTTCTTCTTGACAAGGAAGTACCGAGAGTACACTACAGAGCCTCTTTGGAACGAGCTCTATGGCGCCCTTCTTCAGCATGGCCCGCACCTCCAGCAGAAGCTGAGGGACGTGGTTTTCCTGCCTGGCTGGTGGTATGCGAGAACACTTCTGTTGGAATCCTCGACTGCACCTCCTGGCAAAAGTTGGTGGCCTTCAACCATCCCTGCTGATGAAGGAAAATGCTGTTGCCCATTTGGCCGAATCCTGTGTCAGCGATGTCCGTGGCCACTGTAATGGCATGGTCCGATGCCACCTCGGCCTCCTGCAGGATCTCCAGCGCTTCCGATCTCTTGTCATCGGGACGGAAGTCCAGGAGGGGAGTGATTTTAAACCAGAGCTCCCTGTCATAGCACATCACGATGGTGAGGGTGTTGGCTGCCTTGATGGTAACTGCTGCCGATGTGATGACTCGTCGTGACATGGTGTCCAACTTCTTCCCTTCGCTGTCCGGGGGGGGAGGAGGTCACTGACACAGCCGAGCCAGAGGATTTCTTCCTCGCCACCGCAGAAACTACTGAATCCTGGGAAGGCTGGGACTTCAAACACTTGGGTGCAGAGTCCGGCACCCTGTACTTCTTTTCTTACCGGTCCCTCTTTGCCGGGGACGAGGACGGGTTCTTCATAAGGGACAGCCCCTCGTCCCAAATGTCGTCCAACAAAGGAATCGACAGCATGGTCTTCCTCTTTGCTTCGCGGCGTTGGTATAGGAAACCCTCTTCTTTTCCTCAGGGATCAGCTGAAACAAGTCTGAGGCCCTAGAGATCATGGCACGGGACGAGCCGATCTCGTCGGGTGGTGAGGCTCTGGGCGGCGGAGACGGGAGGTCTCCTAATCCACCGTCGTCGTCCATACCCATTCCCGATGTCGCCGTGTCCGGGTCCGTATCCTCTCTCAGTGGAGATGGGGGGGGGGGTGAAAAGGCGGTGGAGGGTGAACTCTCCTCTTCTTAGTAGGGGGTGCACATGATGGCCCCAGTGCCGCGGTATCTTCCGGTGCCGTGGGATCTTCTGTCGGCGGAAGGGGCATCCTCATCCGAATCTCCGAACACAAAGTGTGCAGTGCCTGGAGAATGTCCACCGAAATGTCCGCTAGGGGGTGGAGGTGGTTGCTGAGGTAGCGGAGGTGGAAGTGACAGAGGCAGCGGCACCGTGCGTTTGGAGGAGAAGCTAATGACTGGTAACAGAGCGCCTACCTTACCAATTTTTAAACGTGGGAGTGACAGAGGCAGCGGTGTAGGGACCAACTCCTCTACGGCCTGCTCTTCCTCGTCGCCACTCTCGACGTCTCCCTCGTCGGGATCTTCCCTAGGCTTTGGCCTCGACAAATTTCTTCTCCAAAATGGTCTGGAGATCAGAGGAGATGTCCGTGCCCTGCAGGACTACCGTGCCTCCCCCTTCTTCTCAACCAGGGGGGACTGTTTCGGGGAGATGATGGGCATCACCTTCTCCAGCGTCTTCTCTATGGGGTGAAACGATGATTCCCTCCTGGCAGGCAGGGAAACTCTTGCCTTGGGGACCGTACCCTGCAAAAGCGCATCAGCGGCCTTCTCTAGGGATGCCACCACACCTTTGATGGAAGGTTTTGCTGGGTGAATCTGGGCCTGCACGATCTTGGTCGAGCTAGGGGCCTTCACCTTGGGGTGAGGGTCAGTGCCCCGGCCCCCCTTGTCCTTCTCCGACTGGTCCATCCAGGGCTTCTCCAGAAGTTTACCTGGGTGATCCGACTTCTTCTTCGATGAACGGGAGCAGTGGCTCATGGTGCAAGGTGACAGTGATGCTGTGTCCGCCCTGGCCGCCGGGGAGCCCGTCGCAACGGCGCTGCCGGTGCCCAAAGACTTGCGGTGCTTGGCCTTACGATGGGCCTGCATCGCCATGGCACCCTCTAAGGTCTTTGAAGACTGCTCAGACTTGTTGTGGCTGGGAAAGGCATGCTGCCAGGACCCACCCGTAACAGGGGCCTTGGCCTGGAGCCACTCAGTGAGTCGCCTGCACCAGTCCTTTATGGTGCGAGGGACCATATCCTGGCAAAACGCACAGTCATTTTACATGTGCGTTTGGTCTGAATGCAGGCAGTAGAGGCACACAGAGTGCCCTTTGTCCAAGTAGATGTTACGTAAGCCGCATCCTGGACAATTCCTGAACCGAGGCGCTGAGTCTTCCTTACCCTCTGCCATCTCAAGGCCTACACGCGGTGTAGGCCTTGAAGAAGCTTATGGAATCCTACAAGAAGAAAAATCGCCCTTGAGGGGCGCCGAAGAATCCAAAAATGGGTCCCCATTAATCGGAAGATGGATCGATGGAGCTTGAGGCTCGATTCGGAAAAATAGAGTAGAACTCTTAGAAAGACATTTTTTTTTTAAAAGAATCGATAAATGGAGTAAAAGCTCGAGAGCTATAGCACGAGGACTCCCAACACTTGAACGTGCGGTAAAAATCTGAAGATGGCTGCCAGAGGAGGGGCTTACATAGAGGGCAGTCATTGGCTGGGGGCAGTATGACCCAGAGACCAGTGATTGGTTGTTAGGAGAAACACAGCTCAGAAGTGAAACTGAAACTGTTTTTTTCTTTACTGAGGATTCCCAGCCTGACAAAGGGGAATATTCATGAGCATGTGCATCCATGCCAGACCCCATGCTGGAGAAAAGAAGAACTCCCATGTTGGCTGCCAAAGGAAAATTGCAAGCGGGTAAAACTCTAGAGGTGGCTGAATGGCAGTAAATGAAGGCGCTTGGATGGATGACAGGAACAAGATGTGCTGAATAGGAATGATTCTGTAGGTAGCCAGGAGCGCAGAGAGGAAACGGAGCAGAAGAGGACTGGAGCAAGAAAGGGAGAGCGAGAGGAAACAGGTGCTAGGAAACGAGAAGCAAGAATGAGAGAAAGGCAGTGTCTGCACAAATGCACTAAACTATGCATTGCGATGCTTGGAGTTGAGCGAGTTACACTCAAACTGGCGGCGCCATCTTGCAAGGACGTCATGAAGCCTCAGCGTCATACATCGAACCTGGTGACCATCTTAGTAATCGCAAAAAGTGAGGATTCAATGTGGCGGTCCTTTTTGGATGGGCGACCAAGGCAGAATCGGTTCCCGACTGATCCGATCTTCCATTTTTTCCAGATGGGCCAGTCCAGAGGACAGCAGAACATGACAGAAGTGTTGCATAAAGTCATCCCGTCAATAATCCTATACACGAAAGGATATCTATTGGTAAAACTGCTGCCTGCTATTGTTGATCCATGAAAAGAGTGGGAGAGAGTGTCCAAAGCAATGAATGTATGCCTATACCAGTATGGAGTTACTTATCTGTAACTCAGTTTCTCCAGCATTGGTATCCTCGGTTACAGCTTACCTGTTCCACTGATAAAAGTCAAAATGCAGTCATTACTGTTATCTAATGCCGTAGCCTATCTTTCTCATTTGTTCGTTAACAATATCAAACATAATGTTATGACGAATACAAGACAAATTAGCAAATGTCCATTCCCATAACAAAAGGTTGTATGTCAAAATAAAGGTGAAAACAAATAAGAAACATGTAGGGGAAAAAAGGAAATCGAAGGGAAAAAACATGCCGTAGTGGATCATGCTTTTGTGTAGGTGACTGTGGTTGGAAACCACGTGTTTTCCATAAGAAAATCAACCAGAGGTTTACTCACCCAAAATAAGATCTGGCATTTGCCAGTTGTGTGATCTGAATTACTGGGATTTGTTCCCTGACACTTGCAAATTTCATAGAAGTTGTTCATAACCAATTGCTCATCCACAGAAAGCATTGCGAAGAATCGTTTCCTCTAATGGATATCTGATGTGCCATACTTTGAAAACATTGCTCTTTACATTTCATTTTATTTTTTATTTATGTATATTATTTCCGTTTGTATGTTTTCTCTCCCCTTCCCCTCTCCTTGAATCTTGGTTTGTATTGGATATTATTCACATTATTATCTTCTCATTTATGGAACTATTTTTTGGATTCACCTAATATTTTGTCTTTCACAAATCTCTTTGTATCCTTCCCATTGCCAATCCCTATTTCTCTGTCTGGTGCACAATACAATCGTGTTTTTTTCTTCAACCCATGAACATGCAACATTTGCAATGGTGTTTCTGATTTTTATGTTTTGTGAATTGTACTCGTGTATTGATTGGCATGTTATTGGATACTTATATGATCTCAATATTATGTTGTAATATTTGTATATACATCAACAACATTTGTTATTTTTATGATGTCTTAAGGAATGCACCAAGCCCTGTTTTGAAAAAGGCTGTTGTAGGGCCGAAACACGTGTCACACCAAGGGCCATTCTGCTAATAAATATATTAAAAAAAATCTTTTTGTGCACTTGATTGGGCGCTCCGTCCTGGATTTTCCTTCTTGTTTTTGATTATATTATTTTATAGTTAACTGCAAAGGTTTAATACAAAACATCCAAATCGTTTAACGGCAATTAATACCACATTAAGAGAATCACATTCCATTTGCACATTCCAATTACAGTGATATTTCAATCCGTCAGATGCATTTGTGTGATCTTCCTCCACAGAATAGTGAGGTAAGTAATACAAGCTTCATGACACCCAACCATGAAAAGTGACCAGAGATCGGATTCAAGCCAGCTGATCTCAGCGCTGTTTCTCGCTGTTTTGTAAAGGAGTTACATTTGACCAAGAGATGTTTGGCGGACTCCAGTTCCTTTTCCCTACACAAATCGACAAATTCTAGCATGCTTAGGAATTTTATGCAATGCTCCCATGATTTCCAAGGACTTAACATTGAAATTTATTCTGAGGTAGTCCCAACCAAGTGAATTACCCACAAAATGAAAGAGGTAACTAGGAAGTTGACTCCTATCTTGAATGTACTCCATGTACAGCGAGGCATTACTTTTACTGGCATGATTCACAATCAGTTGCTCCCTACTTACAGTAAGAAGTATAGTTTTCGTGGTCAGTTTAAACTGCTTATGGGGCATGCCAAGAACACTGTCTGGGGCCATCGCCAGCCACCTATCAGCAAAAACCTTAACTCTTAATTGTCATGATGACACTAGGGGACATGCGGCTTGCTCTAGGCTGCAAGACACTGTATATGAGATTATTCAAGAAGGCATCAGCAGCATTTACCAGCTTCCAGTATGTTGATAGAATGCCAAGTTGGTAGCGGATCAGAATTGGATTGATGATCCAAATAGATCATCTCCGTAGCAGTATGGGAAGGCAATCTAAACAACCTTTTTAATAGCATGGATGCTAGTTTAGATAGCTCAGACTGTAGTTGGTGGGCCCAGATCTCTGCTCCATATAGAATAATCGGCAACATTTTAGCTTGGTATAGCCTGAGCACAGCCCCTATAGAGTGCCCACCGCCCAACCGGGCGAAAGACCTAATTACACCCACAATCTGGTAGATCTTCCTTCTCCTTGGTAACTTCAAGATGGTTCTTTCCACTATGTTTAGAGTCCAATTGGACACCAAGATATCGATAATTATAGAATACATCGAGTGTCCTCCCTTTCATGTGCCACTTAATTCTAGAGGACTTCTTGTTTCGAGGATTGAAAATCAGGACTTTAGATTTTGCAATATTCACTTTGAGGTCATTTGCATTAGCAAATGATTTCAAGGAATCCAATGAAGCTTGGAGCCCGCCCGGGACCAAGTCAAGGAGTACAAGGGTGTCTGCGTGACCCATCCACAGTATCGAAATGTCTCCAAGTTTAGGAGGGATGGACGGGCTAGCAAGGGCCTCACCTAGGTCAGCCATATATAGGTTAACCATCACAGGCGCTAGGGTACAATCTTGCTTGACCCCTTTGCTGGTAAGGAGCCAACTAGTAAGGGTGCTGCGCTTGTCTGTTCGAACTTTGACCCTTGTTTGTTGGTGCAAGGTAATAATCATCTTTAAAAGGCCAGACGGGATCCCCCATGATTGCAGCTTTCTCCACAGCCTACTCCTGTCCACAGTGTCAAAAGCCAAACTAAAATCGATGTAAGCCACGTAGACAGGGGCACTGCAGATATGGCCAGACTGCTGTACGATGGTAGCAAAGGCCAAGCGGTTAGAGGTGATATTGAGGCCCTTTCGAAAACCTGTTTGATTAAATCGGATAATGTTTTTACTTTCAGCCCAGAACCCAAGGTCTTCTAAAAATACTTGGCCAAGGCATCGAGCATGGCCAGCATACGATAGTTGCCCGGGTCCAGGTGGCTTCCTTTTTTGTGAATTGGGACAATGATTCTGTCACGCCAAAAGGCAGGAAAACTGTCTCGCTGATCCAATGAAAGAGCCATTACATGGTGTTAGCCCAGACCTCAGGGTCAGATTTTATCAGCCGATTACAGGTTTCATCGGGCTCGGTGCTCGAGATGACTTACTAAACAATATAACCCTGTAGATGTCATCAGGGGTCCTGGTAAACATCCAAGCTGCAGAGTCAATCTCTGGCATATTGACGGTAGGATCACTGCCCCGCAGACAAGATTCAACGTGAGTTCTCCAATCCTGATCTGACAACTGGCACTGTCATGATGCCTACCCCCGGGGAACCAGACCAGGGCCAGCAACCCTGGAAGCAGGCATCAAGTTATTTTGAGAAAGACCAAAAACCCCTGCTAGGGGCTGTTTGGTGCGGTCCTGGCGCCTATGGCGCCAGGCTCATATGGAGAGTCAGTCCTGGCGCCTATGGCACCAGGCTCATAGAGTAGAACTTACCTGATGCAGACCATGCTGCAAGCTTACCTGATGCAGACCATGCTGCAGAGCTCCAAGCCAAATGAGGCTTGGAAGGGACTATTTTACCTAGGGACTATTTTTTACTCAGGTGGGGCTGGGGAGGAATACTTACCTGGGACTACTTTGGAGGCTATTTAAACCACGCCCGAAGAGCAGCACACGCTTCGCGTTATTCTGCATCCAGCAGCATAACGCTCACCGTGTCTGTAAGCCTGCATCCAGTCTTCTGCCATGCCTGCCTCGAGTCTGCAGCTCCTAGAAAAAGGGAGGAACAAAAGGAGAAGAGGTTAGAATAAGAGCAAAACCTTCGATCCTTACCTGAATTCCGGATCCACCGCGCCTTCTGCACGTTCCCGCCGCATTCTGGCACCTAAGAGGAACACAAGAACAGCAAAGGTGAGCCAAGGGAATAAACAGAGGCAATAGTAACCACCCCCATAGACTTACCTGATTACCGCCGGGGGTACTATTCCTCTTCACGGGTTGGCGCAGTCACCATTGCATCCTCGCCGTACCCCGGCCCCTAAGGGGAACAAAAGGACAACAAGGTGAGACGAAGGGCCAAACAAGGGGAACTCTTCTCACCACAATAGACTTACCTAATTTTACAGCCGGAAGCATTATTCCTCGAACTTCATATTTTCCCCCCACACCTAAATAAGGGAGCAAGCCACAGGTTACATTCTGGCCTTATTTTATTGAACTGTGTAGGATAAGCCAAATCCTTACCTGAAATTCGTCAGCTACCACGAGGAACTCTTCGCTGGGGTCAAGCTGCAAACTGCAAGGAATCGGACAAGAGTGAAAGTCAGACATGTGAACTCTTACGAACTACATACTTTTCAGAGTCAATATTGTTCTGGAACTCACCAATTCCTTCGAGCCAGTGAAGCAACTGGTTATCAACGCGCCCCTGCGCTCAAGGCAGGATGCAGAGCTCATCTTTTCAAACCATCAGATGAGACTATGAGAGGGGACATCAAAGGTGACCTGTGGGGAGAACAGCGGGGGTGGGGGGATTTACGCTCAACCCCCACGGGTGGCGAATTCCCTTTCTCCATTTACAGAAGAATATTCCTACGGGCCAAGCAAACGAAGTTAGGTGGGCCAGTCCAGTCCGTCATCTCGGCCCTACGCGTCACACTGGTGGAGACCGCAGCTGTCCAGTTCAGATCGACGCCTCTGTGGGAGCCAGGTGAGCGTAACAGAACCCGAAGCCTACCCACAAATTCCCACCCGGGCGTTATGGATACCTCAGAGACTGAACAATTGGCCCAATTACTAGGGGAACTGAGGGCTGAAGTGCATTCCGCCCGTTAAGAAACCAATGCTCTTAGGAGAGAACTGATTTTGTCAAAGGAGCGAACTGATGACCTTGCTAGGCAACTATTGCAAAGCCAGGCTGGACAAGCACCCCTACCTAGATCCGGAAGAAATCCAGCTCCTGTGTTGTCGAGTAACCCTGTGCAAATAAACCTACCAGGACCTATTCCATTAGCCCCACCCGAACGCTTTGTCGGAGATCCCAAAAGGTTTGCCGTGTTTATGAACCAATGCCGCTTGCACTTTTTATGCAGACCTGGAGCCTTCCCAAACGATCAAGCCAAGGTAGCCTTTGTATTGTCATATCTCAGTGGCAGTGCAGCCGATTGGTCAATTCCACTAGTTAATCAGGATGACCCAATTCTTCGGGATTTTCAGGGCTTTCAAACTAGCATGGAAAGACTATTTGCCCGGCACTCCCAAGGACAGGCCCTGGATAACGAACTTTTGTCCCTACGACAGGGTAACCAGGACCTTCTATCCTACATCGCGACCTTTAATAGGTTAATAGTGGAAACTGGATGGCATGAGGTAAAACGAATCACGTTATTTCATCGAGGGCTTTGAGGAGAACTCAAGGATGTCTTGGCTCAAGTCGTGAACCCACCTCAAGACTGCGCTGAATAAAAAGACTAAGTGGTCCAGTTAGATCACAGACTTCAGAACAGAAAGGCTGATCGAGCCATGTTTGACAATCGGGTGTTGGTCAAAACCCACGCTAACCCCAAAGGAGCAGATGCTTCAGAACCCATGCAAATCGGAGGGGTTAAAGGACCCTTAACTCAGAAGGAAAGAGAAAGGAGACGGCAAATGCAATTGTGTCTATATTGTGGAACTTCTGGACATTTTCTATGGGATTGCCCTGTAAAACCACCCAAGAAGGTGGTAGGAGCTGCTGATAAAAGCCATATGGAGTCAGACTCGGGAAACGACCACGCCCGACAAGCGTAGAGGTCCGCTTGCCGAGCTTGAAGAAGGATACTCCGACCTCGCATTTCATCATACCAATGGTCCTCGTAGATCCAGGGCAGCCATCGCGTATGCACACAGTAAGGGCATACATTGATAGCGGGGCCATAGGAAACTATGTGGACTATGAATTGGCTTCCAGGATGAATCTACCTCTCTGCCGAAAAACCACCTCAGATGTCATCACCACAGTCGATGGAACTGAAATTGCCTCTGGGCCTGTAACTCATTCCACCGCAGAGATGACACTATTGGGTCAGGATGGGCATCGAGAGACTATTGTGTTTGATCTAATCAAAGCCCCACAGTTCCAAATAATACTGGGGATACCTTGGTTGGAAACACATAATCCTTGTATTGATTGGCGAGAGAAGAGAATAACCTTCCCGGATTGTGCACAAACCTGTTACCCAAAGAAAAATCAGAACGCAGGCCTGGCCACAGTCACCACAGCAGTCATGCAACTACCTCCAGAATACCAAGAATTCCAGGATGTCTTCCAAAAGGAACAAACACCTTACCTCCTCACAGATCGTACGATTGTCAAATCGATCTCATACCCGGTGCACAACCCCCTTGTAGCAGGATCTATGCCCTTACGCAACCTGAGAACCTTCACCTATGACAATATTTAGACCAGTACCTTACCAATGGCTTTATTCGCCCATCCAGGTCCCCTGCATCTTCAGCTTTGTTCTTCGTACCCAAAAAGGAAGGTGACCTCAGAACGTGCATAGACTACCACGCATTGAACCAGATAACTGTTAAGGACCGATACCCGTTGCCTCTGATCCCTGAACTATTAGACCAAGTGAAGGACGCTTGTATATACACTAAATTAGATCTCCGGGGGGCATAACATCTGGTACGTGTAAAAGAGGGCGACGAATGGAATACTGCTTTCCGCACTAAGTATGGGTGTCATGATCTCTGCTTCCAAAAGATCAGGACTTGCCCGACTCCCTTGGAAGCAGACCCATAACCCCGGTTCCGAGTGTCAGCCAGTCCCAATTGGGACCTTTTGGACCCTGTCCTGGCGCCAGTGGCACCAGGCTCATAAAGATGCCCAGTCCCAGCGCTGGAAGCGCCGGGCTCATAATGCTTGGGTGGACTTACCTGCAGCAGACCATGCTGCTTACTTACCTGCCAGTTGAACCCCTGATCCTCTTCTGTTTGGGACTACTTTTCCTGTTGGGTGGGGCAGGAGCCACTCCCTAGGTTCAGAACACTGGAACTCTTCTGGAAAGCAGGAACTCTTTTCTTACCTAGGCGTGGCTGTGGAAGGAGACACCTAAGCACTACAGGAGGCTATTTAAACCACACCCGATGGATGAATCTTGCTTTGCGTTATTCTGCATCCTCTGCAGCAGAACGCTCATCGTGTCTTCTGCATCTGATCCTGGGCCTAAGGGAAAAAGACTTACCATCTTGAATCCAGTCTTCAGCAACACCTATAAAGACAAGAAAGAACAGGTTAGCATTACGGTCTTCAGTGACAGCGCTTCTCTTACCTGGTCCATCGGCTGTCACCAACGCCTCGCGCTGCATTCCGGCATCTGAAAGACAAAGGCTTACCTACTCTTCACGTGCTCCTGAGGTCTTCGCACTGCATTCCGGCATCTGAAAGACAAAAGCTTACCAACTCTTCGCACGCTCCAGAGGCCTTCGGCGCTGCATCCCGCATCTGAAAGATAAAAGAAGGTGCGTTTAAAGACATTTGGTAACTCTATTACTCACGTGCCAGTACTCCTTCCCACGCCGAACCCAGTGGGTATTCCGGCACCCTTCAGCAGCTCCGAACTTGTACCTGCAAGATAAAAGGACAGTTAGTGCGCATCGTGAAGCAGGCAACAAGCGCTTACTTACGTGCTTCCAGGCGCTTCTATTCCTCACACGGGTTCCATCCTCAACTCACTTCAGCCCGTCATCCGCCATCGCCGGAATCCTGCTAAACAAGAGACATCATTACAAAAGACTTTTAAAGACATTTGAAATACTCAGAACTTACCGTTCGTGCAGTAAACGACTTACAGCAGTCCTCTGAGGTCAAGAGGCCTGCACCCTTATCCAGTGAAGAAACTGGTTACGGCACCCTGCCCCGAGGCAGATGGAGAGCTCGGCGTTCACTTACCTAAGGTGAGAGCGTTAACCTTTGGGGTTCTACAGGAGAAGAGAAGGGGAAGAAGAGAGAGACACCCAATAACCCCAGTTCATTAATCCCATATTTTCTATCTGCAGACATCTTACTCTTCGAGTCAGACATACAGTGCACAGAGGTCCAGCCCAAAGAGCCAACCGTGTGTTACACATTTCCTTTGAAGATACGGTATTCGCCCAGTCAAGACCGGCGCCTCTGCGGGAATCAGGTGAGCGTTACAATGGGTTATTCGAATACCAGGCAATGCCTTTCGAGTTGTGCAATGCACCAGCAGCCTTCCAATACTTCATGAACGATGTCCTTCGTGAACTCATTGATGTTTGTGTTGTCGTGTATATCGATGATATTCTAGTATACTCCTCTTCAGAATCTGACCATGTGAAGCACGTCCGAGCAGTCCTTGAGAAATTGCGCCAACACAAACTATATGCAAAACTAGAAAAATGCGTTTTTCATGTCACAGAAGTTGAATTCCTTGGGTTTATCCTGACCCCAAAGGGAGTCCGAATGGACTCACGAAAGGTGGACACAATACTTAAGTGGCCATCATCAAGTTCAGTTAAAGGAGTACAAAGCATGCTCGGCTTTGCCAATTTCTACCGCAGATTCATCCCAGATTTTTCACATATCGTACATCCCATTACAGCACTCTTGCAAAAAAATTAACGCTTTATGTGGACTGAAGAAGCTGAAAACACCTTCCAAGAGCTGAAAGCGAAATTCACGTCTGCACCTGTGTTAAAGCACCTGCGCCCTGAACTTCCATACATAGTGGAAACTGATTCATCCAGTCTAGCCATGGGAGCTGCCCTGTCTCAAAAGGACCCTGAAACTGGCCAGCTTCACCCAGTAGCATTTTGGTCCGGAAAGGTCTCGGCACCCGAGTTAAACTATGCGGTTGCCGACAAGGAGTTATTAGCCATTAAATCAGCCTTCAAGGCTTGGCGGCACTATCTTCTCGGTGCCAGGCATACCATTCCTGTGATCACCGATCACCGGAACTTACAGTATTTAAAAACAGCCAAGGCCCAATCGTCACTTCAACTCCGATGGGCATTGTTCTTTGCCGAGTTCGATTTCGTGCTAACCTATCGACCAGGTTGTAAGAATGGTAAAGCAGACGCCTTATCCCGAATAGGGATGGGAGAGGCAGAAGTGAACCCAGAACCAGTACCTATAATTTACGAACAAAGGATTCTTGGCATGACTACTCTACAGACACTAGAGGACATTCAGGTATAGATCCAGCAACTCTTTGATCCTACAGCCCTGCAGGACTGGGTAAAGAAAGGCCCGGACTACTCTGTCACCAATGATCTGCCTTATTACCAAGGGCGGCTATTTATGCCACACAAGGAACTACAAGAGCAAGTTATTTCCCGTTATCATGATACCCTAATGGAGGGGGACCCAGGTATTGCAAAAACTGAAGCTAAAATGAAAAGACAATTCTGGTGGCCCACTTGGCGAAAGGATATTAAATCATTTGTAATGTCTTGTGGCATTTGCACCCAAAACAAAAGTCAAAAGAAAAAACCAGCTGGACTCTTACAACCTTTAGACATTCTGCCTACACCATGGCACATCTTATCGTTAGACTTTATTACCGATCTACCTCCTTGTAATGGTTTTAGCACCATTCTAGTTATTGTTGATCTTTTTTCCAAGATGGCCCACTTTATTCCTTTAAAAGGACTACCTTCAGCCTCAATCCTGGCCAAAGAATTCCTCGAAAACATTGTTCGCATACATGGATTTCCGTCCGTGTTGGTCTCTGGCCGGGGTAGTCAATTCATTTCACATTTCTGGAAGAAATGTTGTCAATTGGCGCAAATCGACATGAAATTATCGACCAGTCACCGCCCCCAGACCGATGGTCAAACGGAGAGGACCAACCAGACTCTTGAACAATACCTGTGTTGTATGTTACATCAGACTGAGAGTAATTGGAAGGACATTCTTCGGATCTCCGAATATGCATACAATAATTCAGTACATTCTGGAACTGGACAAAGCCCCTTTTATACCCTATATGGGCACCACCCTCGAACCTCAGACCTTGACTCACCCCAACACTTAGAAATGCCTGCAGTGGACCATCTACACGCTACGATTACACAAGCCTTAAACTGCACATTTAAAACAGGCGAAGGAGAAATATAAGAAAGATGCTGATCGCCATAGAAGTAATACTCCACAGTACCAGATAGGGGACCAAGTATGGTTGGCCACAAAACACATACCTCTCAAGGGAACGCGGACCTTAAACCCTAGATATTTGGGACCTTACTCTATTAAGGCCATTATCAACCCGGTGGCCGTCAAGTTGGACTTACCTGCTAATATGCGAATTAACCCGTCTTTCATGTGTCACTTTTGAAGCCAGTGCAACCAGGGACAAGACTAACCAAGCCACCAGACCCCATCCTTATAGACGGGGAACCCGAATTTGAAGTTAAGAACATCCTGGACTCCAAGATGGTGAAGTCAAAACTTTTTTATTTAATCGACCGGAAGGGTTACGGACCACAGGAAAGGTCTTGAGAACCTAGTGACCATGTGCATGCACCTCGATTGGTGAAAAGATTCCACCGAAATTTCCCAGACAAACCAAAACCACAGGGAAGAACGACTTTCGGAGGGGCCTTGGGGGGGGGGGGGAGTTCTGTCATGATGCCTACCCCCGGGGAACCAGACCAGGGCCAGCAACCCCAGAAGCAGGCATCAAGTTATTTTGAGCAAGCCCAAAAACCCCTGCTAGGGGCTGTTTGGGTGCGGTCCTGGCGCCGGCTCATATGGAGAGTCAGTCCTGGCACCATAGGCGCCAGGCTCATAGAGTAGAACTTACCTGATGCAGACCATGCTGCAAGCTTACCTAATGCAGACCATGCTGCAGAGCTCCAAGCCAAATGAGGCTTGGAAGGGACTATTTTACCTAGGGACTATTTTTTACTCGGGTGGGGCTGGGGAGGAATACTTACCTGGGACTACTTTGGAGGCTATTTAAACCACGCCCGAAGAGCAGCACAAGCTTCGCGTTATTCTGCATCCAGCAGCGTAACGCTCACCGTGTCTGCAAGCCTGCATCCAGTCTTCTGCCACACCCGCCTCGAGTCTGCGGCTCCTAGAAAAAGGGAAGAACAGAAGGAGAAGAGGTTAGAATAAGAGCAAAATCTTCGATCCTTACCTGAATTCCGGATCCACCGCACCTTCGAGCTGGAAG
The DNA here is from genome assembly GCF_040938575.1 of Ambystoma mexicanum. Lineage (NCBI taxonomy): Eukaryota > Metazoa > Chordata > Amphibia > Caudata > Ambystomatidae > Ambystoma > Ambystoma mexicanum. The sequence continues at coordinate 1,068,322,416 of NC_090931.1, read as the reverse complement.
AAAGAAGCATTTTACGTGCGCCGCCTCGCCTGCTGCAGCGCCGCGCTGAACTCACCGGCCTTCGCAGCATCCTCACGATCCACCGCATCCTTCTGCACGTTCCCGCCGCATTCTGGCACCTAAGAGGAACACAAGAACAGCAAAGGTGAGCCAAGGGAATAAACAGAGGCAATAGCAACTACCCCCATAGACTTACCTGATTACCGCTGGGGGTACTATTCCTCTTCACGGGTCGGCGCAGTCTCCATTGCATCCTCGCCATACCCCGGCCCCTAAGGGGAACAAAAGGACAACAAGGTGAGACGAAGGGACAAACAAGGGGAACTCTTCTCACCACAATAGACTTACCTAATTTTACCGCCGGAGGCATTATTCCCCGAACTTCATATTTTCTCTCCACACCTGAATAAGGGAGCAAGCCACAGGTTACATTCTGGCCTTATTTTATTGAACTGTGTAGGATAAGCCAAATCCTTACCTGAACTTCGTCAGCTACCACGAGGAACACTTCGCTGGGGACAAGCTGCAAACTGCAAGGAATCGGGCAAGAGTGAAAGTCAGACATGTGAACTCTTACGAATTACATACTTTTCGGAGTCAATATTGTTCTGGAACTCACCAATTCCTTCGAGCCAGTGAAGCAACTGGTTATCAACGCGCCCCTGCGCTCAAGGCAGGATGCAGAGCTCATCTTTTCAAACCATCAGGTGAGACTATAAGAGGGGACATCAAAGGTGACCTGTGGGGAGAACAGCAGGGGTGGGGGGATTTACGCTCAACCCCACGGGTGGTTAATTCCCTTTCTCCATTTACAGAAGAATATTCCTACGGGCCAAGCAAACGAAGCTAGATGGGCCAGTCCAGTCCGTCATAAGGGCCCTACGCGTCACACTGGTGGAGACCGCAGATGTCCAGTTCAAATCGACACCTCTGTGGGAGCCAGGTGAGCGTAACAGGCACCCCATTAAGAACTCTGATCAGGGCCTTTTTCCCCATTGATGATTTTCCAAAACAAGGTAGTGTTTTTTTAAGAAATGCTAGGACCAGGTCTCTCAATAAGGCACATTGCACCTGTTGCTTGTGCAATGTAAGCCCTCTGCGGTAGCCCTTTATTGCGGTCCGAGCCGCACTAACAAATCCTGCAGAAGAGAGTCCAACATGTGCCAGTCTCTGAAGGTCTTTGCGTAAGGCCCTTTTCTTTTCCATGATGTACCTGTCAAAGTTGAATCGATGTATTTTTTTTGGGCCAGGACCAATGCGACAGCGGGCAGCCAATTTAGTCGAGGTTTGCTTCATAATGTCCTCCACACAGGTTTCGTAGATGTTAATTTTCAGATGGGCTACCTCAGTTGCATGACCAGCGTCAATAGAGGAGCCAATCTGTGGGAAGTCTCCAAGTATGAAGCGAGCCAAAGTAGATGTTACCTCAATGTTAGGGTCGCTCCAAGACAATTGGTTACATTGCGCTTTAAACTCTAGAGACCCCAAAGGGACTGGGATAGTTGGAGATGACGACAAATCCAAGCCTGCTATGAGGGGAAGTGATCGCTTTCCTGCCTGTGAAATACGCACATGTCAATAAGCATATGCAAAGCATTGGTAAAGAAGATCTAGTCAATGATGCTCCCACATTTAAGCCCCATTCTGGTGAAGTGAAGAGGAGAGGAGAGTCTGACGGGTATTCATGGTTGACCATTTTGAATCCAGCCAGGTATAGTAGATTGGCCAGGCTTTTCCACGTTGGCAGGGTTTGACTTGCCTGTCACTCAGTGAAGAACAGTGATAAACCTGCAACTCCTTCCAGTTAGCATTTTGAGGTATCATAGCATTAAAGTGCCCACAAATAATGGCAGGCAGTGAGTCGGCCCTAGTGGTAGCAAGTTCTTCAACCTCTTTCATAATGATCTCATGTGAGCTGATGTAGGGTGGATCTTAGATGTTAATAATTATTAGCTCACTTATCATGGAGGAATCACCCGGCAGTTGGACTCTGCCAATGAATACATTCTTGGATGTAGTGGGAACATGGATCAGACCCAGAGGTTTCCTAACTCCCAGAGACAGTCCCCCTTGAGTCGACCCGAGTCCCTGCGTGGCAAGAGAGGAAAGGACATTCCACCCATCAATCACTAGTGGTTCGGTGAGCCACGTCTCCTGTAATGCTATTACACTAAAAGTGTTGATGTGGTCGAGCATGCCATCATGTGCAAAGATATGGTGATTATTTCCTCAGAGTGTTCCAATTCAACAGGCGGAAAGGTAGGCTAGGAGTGCTGGATCTACGTTGTTCCACGAGATTCGACAGCCATTCCCAGTGGCACTCGTTGCCCCCTTGATCCTGAGCAATGTCCACCCCACTTAGTTAAAACTGCTCTTCATCGTTAGATGCTTTTTGTTTTTTGAGGAGCTCTAGGTTCTTGTTGAGACGCTGTCTCAACCCTAGCCCAAGTGTCACTATGAGGACGATTATAAGTCTGAGATTTCGGTGTGGGGTGTTTGGCCAAAGCGACTACATCGCTGACCACAACAGGAGGACCCTCAATTCCATTTATGTCTTTGGGGAATTTACCCGGAGTAGTAATTCCAAATTGGTTATCAGCTCCCACAATGTTGCATTCATATCCTAGTCTATGGAATGAAGAAGAGTAATCCATCACATAGTCAATAAAATAATTCATTTCAAAGAACACAACTGAGGTAGCCTGGTTAACATTTTCGCACAGACAATTTTTATGTCATCGCTGTTGATGAAACGAAGCGGTAGGATTAAATGGAGAAGATCCAACAGTCTGTTATGGTTCAGGAAGAGTAGTTTACTGTCCCCAAACAGGCTCTGTATTTGGAGCACCCTTATTTTGCCATGGCATAGATGATTAGAGGAAGACAATGCATCGGGAGAGCCAGATCTCCAGGGTTCCATTTGGGCGAAGGCATTGGTTACCGTATGGCCTTCGGCCAAAGGTCATGCCTCAGCCCCAACGCACATGAATAGCTCTTCCAGATTATGGGTTTGGTCATTACTCGTAGGTTGATCAATGTAAGGTTTATTAGCTCTCTGCTTGCAACAAGGCTTATTCCCAGGTCGGGCCTGTGCTAGGGGAGGAGCCAGGTTTAGGGTGCCAGGTTTACACAATTATTCCATTTGGCGCATGTCATCCAGATACCATCCCCTGTGGGAGCAGGCAGATTTTCCACCAGACAGATAGCCTCTGCCTTGATACCTTTTTTTTCTTATGTTGATATCAAATATTAGGGCCAGGCTCAGTGGCAGCAAGGTCATCTTGCATTGAGGGGCCACTTGCTGGGTCAGTAGGAGGAATGTTTATGCTTGCCAGGCAGTCAGAATGGTTGGTTGAGCTCTGTGAAAGGTTGCACAAGGATTGCTCAATGGCAGTGAGAAGATTATCATGCTTTTCCAACTTTCTAGTGACCATGTCACTTTTGGAGAGTAACTGAATCAGTAAGTCCTCGAAGACAGAGAACATTATTGCAGATGAGTCGCTCACCTCTTCTGTGAGGGCTTCAGAGTGAACTGAGTCATTACTGCTATAGGCGACCTTGCCGCTGGCCTGCAGGGAAGCTATCACTATTTTTTCAACAATACCTGCCCCTGAGAATTCAGAGGTATTTGAACCCAGCGAGGTACCCACCAGGGGCCTCAATATACGCTTTGTCTGGGACAAAGCCTGAGATGGACAGTCAATAACTTCGGTGGCCTCATTCACCATTGTAACCTCCTTAGATTCAGGCCTCGAATCCGACACCATCGGGCTGGAGCATGGTTGATACAGGTGATCTTCTGAAGGCAAGGGTGCCACATGAGATGTAGGCAATACAGGATTTTGCTACTGATTGGAGTGGTTCTGGCTAAAAGGCAGCAATGCTTACCGCAGAGACCCTCTCCCCCTTCGCTCCAAAGAACCAATGATTAGAGCCTTAACAACATGCTCAATCATTTTTGTTCCAAAGCAAGGAATAGTAGATATAAGTTCAGTGGTCAAATCATTAGTCAAATCAACACAGAAATCAGGTATAGATTCCATGGCCTCAGCAGCCTCAGAATTGGTTGTAACCAAATTCAGAGCCGAATAGTATTCAGAGATTTTATAAACTGTTGAGCACCCTGGAGTGTTTTCACCAAGATTAAATGTTTTCAGTGGGCAATTTCTAGAGAGCCGCATGTGCTAAGCACAGGTGCAGCAAAGGAAGTACCAGTTAGTAGGGGATTGTTGCACCCAGAGGGATCGCTTATCATTGGCGTCAATGCTCTTTGGACTGGCAACTGAAGCCCCCAGCACAGTAGAGGCATGTAAGATACCTTCCATCCCACTTTTTTTGCCAACTGAAGTCTTTTGGAGGCCCTTGCTATCACCCCATTCCGCCACCCCCGTTGCACCTCTTTTCGGCATGTTGGCGGGAAGGTGAACGGCGAGAAGTTAGAAAGGAAGAAGTGCAGGCAAGAATGAAAAGGGACTGCACCTCAAGTCCACACAGATCCATAAAAAAAGAAAAAAGAAAAAAGAAAATGCAGGCTGCTAGCCCAACTTTGATAATTGGGCATCCACAAAACAGCCAGGCATCAGTTCTTTGCCTCCTTATCACAGCGTGACCCCAAGGCACCTCCAGTTAGCAGGCCAAAACCAAGCGAACAACGCAGATTTTGAAGTCTTCAGCCACTCATCAACCACTGGGGCGGTGCATACTGTTGGTTTTTTGGCAGCCACAAGCTACACCTGCCCCTCGGCCCTCAATCATGCCTTGTACCCGGGCAGGCAAAATGGAGCTTGGGAGACAACACATCCCCCGCGACCCAACAAACATTCTCACTGCCAACTCCCAGCTGGAGTGTATCAAGATTCAGGCAACCCAGCCTAGTGTTCTCTCGTTGGCTCTCAGGACACTGTACCACATCCGGTCCCTCTAGTGTCTCCTTTCCTCCTACTCCTAAGCGAGCACCACTGCTGCAGGCGTCACCTTCGATGAAAGGACCTCCTAGAGTCTTCAACAACGTGTCAAGCCGCACCTACTCGTAAAGGCTGCTTCCAACACAGTGGCATCAATCAATGAGCCAATCAACATTACTCTTTACATTTCATTATGTATAGTTAGATTTCGTGACAGAGGGTATTCAGACACATGCTTAATGTAAGCATGAAACAAGGCAGGAAGTCCAAAAAGAGAAGACACCTTAGTGGGTAAGCAACCCAGAGAAGAAAATACAGCCATGACTATTCGCTTCTTGACACAATATTCCAAGGATGTTATATATAGTCTTGTACTTTGTCACTGGCCTGGAATGATTGCCAATAGAATGTGATGTATGATGCAGCCAGGAGAATGTTGAGTGCATCAGTGTATGAATGTTCTGAGTGAGTCAGTTGGGGGCCTGAGCTGGAGTGAGTGGATGGCCGGTGGGTCTTCTCCTTCATGTGTACTGTACTACCTATCCCTGTCCTTGTCCTGTCATCCAGACTACTGTAAATACCTGAGAGTAACTGGAACTGTACATATTGTACCAATAAAGCATACCTGGACCAACATCAGTCTCCACAGCTGGTCTGTGTGTCCCTTGTGACTAATAAGAGACTTTATTACAGTAAGCAACCCAGAGAAGAAAATACAGCCATGACTATTCGCTTCTTGACACAATATTCCAAGGACAACAACTTGGCCTACAGTATTTTGAAGAAGCAATGGCACCTATTACCAATAAACATCTTGCCAGGAATCAGAGGATAACCTTTACTAAAGAACCCACATTACAGAAGGGCCATCTTTCTTATCTAAGATAAATATTCCCACAACATCAACATGGCTACTGACACTTAGAAAAGGGTTCTCAAAGTGTGGCACATGCACAACGTTCAAATATGCACACGACAACACAGAAGAATTTAGTAATCCACAAGGTATCAAAATCAAGATTACAGAGACCATCAATTGCTGATCAAAATATGTGGTTTATGGTATCAGATGTATCTGCAACCAGATCAATATTGGCAGTACAATAAGGGAACTGAGTACATGCATACGGAAGCTTTTTGCAACCATCGGCAGCCAAGACCCAAGTCTGCCGATTGTCATTCATTGGCAAACAACTCATCAATTGGAGATGAATTCCAACCACAGTCACCTTCACAAAAGCATGACCCATTATACCATTTGGAACAAACCACATTGCACAGATATCACAAATGGGGCAAGAGGTCAATATGAACTCTAGTTCACAATTGTGTAGAATATTTTCTCTATGCGTTATAAGCAGTTACTCAGGAGCGTTTTTCTTTTTGTCTTTTCCCTTCTATTTCCCTTTTTACCTCCCTGTTTCTTGTTATTTTTCACCTTAATTTTGACATTCTACCTTTGTTATGTGAATAATGGGAATGGGCATTTGTTGATTTATCTTGTATTAGTCATAACATTATGTTTGCTATTGTTATTTTACATAATCAGTGTACAATTCGTCATCAATTTCAAGTGTCCATATTTGAAAAAGACCTGTTGAAGGGTCGAAACACGTGTCACTGAGGGGCACAAATGCAATAAAAGTACAGGTTTGAGATACTACTAGCTTTAATCATTTTTCGACAAGGCGCTACATTCAGGTTCAATTATCCACTTTCGTATAACTAATGCTAGGGTAAACCATTAATTACTTGGATGAGCGACAGTCAACATAAACGGATACAAAACTATCTTAGACTGGCAAACCAGGTGCAGAATTACCCCACACCTAATATTTGAAGTATATTTCATAGATTCGCATTCTTTGAATAGATTACAAAGCAGTACAATCTATACACCAATATGGTTGAGCCGGGTAGACTTCCTCTCCACCCAGCAGACCTGAAATGTGAAAAAGATTGAAAAGGCCCTATACACATACAGATCATTGCAAAGGTGGACCCTACCCCCCTGGATGTCCTATGAAAAAGAAACTTGGAGAAAGGAGAAGCGGAGATGGGGTGTGTACTGACAGAGGTAGTGATGCAGCTACAACTGGACCGCACCTCCACAGGATGCTGGTGTGGCATGGGAGGCCGCAGAGAGACAATGCCAAGAACTTCCAGCAGAGTGGATTCCCATGAGAGACAAATGTGAGACAAATAGATACTTGTTGTGTGACATGGGCTGCAGCGAGGCAGTGAGTGAGGGTCTTGAGTGCTAGGACAAAGTAGAAAGGCTGTGGCAGAGGTAAACGGATACAAGAAGGGGACGGTACCCCCTGCAATAACAGATGGGAAATCTGATAGACCAGTGTAAATGAAAGGAAACATAGGCACGGGCAAATTAGCTGAGTCGAGCTGCGGCAAGGGGAGCAGAACTGGAGGTAGAGGAGGCTGAGTGTGCTGGTTGCCGAAGGGCGATAATGAAATAAGAAAGTCAGCTAAAATGGAACTTTGAGAAAACCTGGCAGCACAAGTTTAAGACAGAGGGGCAAGGGATCCAGCTCTTCTCTGGATCTCAGAGCACCAATCTGAGAGGGAAACCAGGACACAAAAACTACATTTGTCCCCCCATGAATGAAATGTACTGTGCACAGGTTAATGGGTATTAGGTAATAAAACTGCGGCAAAAATGTCGCTGAAAAAAAAAAATTGCGGCAAAAATGCTGTGGTTTGACCCGATGAAGGTGTACCCCATTATACCATTTAAGGGGAGCGGGATTTGCGGGTCCAGGGATTGCGGGGGTGTCCCCCGCATCCTTTACATGATTGTGGCAGTAAAACCACAGCATTTTTGTCACGATATTTTGTAAACACTGCCATTTTTGCCGCAATTTTTTTTAAAAACTCTTTTTATTGAATTCTTTCAACCAACACAACAATTCCCAAAATTCCCCCCCCCCACCTTCCTCGGTGCTGCCTTGACTCTTCCGTTGTTCCTTGCCAACTCGTAGTGTCTCTTTGGGGTCATTCCAGAAGCCTAAAGTGTTGCAGGTGCCATCCAATCCTAAAATCGTCTTTTATAAAGGCCGCCCTATTCGCCCGCAAAGTTCTGTACAGCATTGTTCATAGCGTACGTGGCACACTCCATTGCGACCAACTGCAATGAGCGACATTCCAGCTAATGTGAGTAACACCCGCGCTCCTTCCCTACCCTCGGGTTCACCTATCGTTTCTTTTGATTGCACGCCCAGCAAGGTCCACTCCGGGGGGACGCTACCTCCAGACCCAAACGCTTGATCGAGCGCCTGGGCGATTTCCGACCAAAATGGGACTATTTTTGCACACCTCCACCAAGTATGTTCCGCTGTGCCTTCCTGCCCACAGCCCCTCCAACATAAACCTGTTGATTCTGGGTAAATCTTACACAGGCGTGACGGGGTGTAGTGCCACCCGAACAGAATTTTGTACCGGATTTCTCCAAGTTGTGAGGCTCTCGCTAGTTTAGGGATTTTCCTCCAAAGCCTCTCCCATTCCCTCCTTTCAATCTTCCTGCCCAGGATACGTTCCCATCTTTCCATATAAGCCCACTGTGGCCTCAAAGTTGCTTCGTCCAGTATCCTGTATAGCTGGTAGATTAGGCCTTTCGAACCATCATTAGTCATAAGGAATTTCTCGAATGTGGTAGGAGATCTGACGGCCGCCCCTGTTAGTGGAGGAGCCAGAGGCAGAGCTGGGAATATCTCAATCTCTCCCCCTCCCCTATTGGGAAGTCCCTTTTACAGCCCAAGAAGGAGATAATTTCACCCCCTATAAACATGTCTTGCATTCTTTGGCACCCCCTTTCTCGCTAGATCTTTAATGCCCCCCTCTCGAACCCAGGGGTGAATTCTCTATTATTAAATAATGGTGTGAAGGGGGACGGATAGGTTGCGATTCCCTTATGCTTAACTAACCTGTCCCAGTTGTCCGCCACTAGTTTTGTAATGGCGCTCTTGTACAAGTGCCCTGGCCGATGTTGTTTAGGTAGCCACAGGACCTCCCCTAAGTCATGTTTTGCTACCGCCCTATCCATTTTAACCCAATGTTATTCTTCACCCCTCCCGAAGCCACTCTCTGATCACCCTTAGCTGTGCCGCCTCATAAGATTGTTGGAAATTGGGCAGGGCCAATCCTCCTTCATTCCTCAGGGCCATGAGTTGTTGCCTACTTACCCTTGCTCTTTTCCCCTCCCATACAAATTTGCATGTAATAGTTTGGAGCACCCTAAAAAAGCTATCCGGAACAGCCAGGGGGATGGCCTGGAACAAGTAGAGTAACCTTGGCAAGGTGACCATTTTTATTGCCACCATCCTCCCAAGCCAAGACACATGTAGATTCCTCCACTTGTTGAGATCTTTTTTATTTTTTTCCATGAGAGGGGGGGTAGTTAGCCGTGTACCACCCCGAGAGACTCGAGAGTTCTGATTCTAACCCCCAAGTAGGTAATCCCCCCGGACGCCATGCGAAGGGCGTTGACTTTTTTAGTATCGCCCTCTCTTCTTTCCCCAGGGACAGGTCCATCAATTCGGACTTGTTCATGTTTATGCGTAGCCCCGACGGGTTTCCAAAATCCTCTAACAATAGCCTACATTGTCTACTCGACTCCAAAGGGTTGGTTAGAGCGAGCAGCATTTCGTCCGCGAAGGCAGCCACCCTATGCTGTCTACCCCCAAATGGAATTCCTTGTATACCTTCCGAGTCCCTGATAGCTTGTAGCAGGGGTTCTAGGTAGATTGCATATAGCAGGGGCGATAAGGGTCACCCCTGCTTTGTACCTCTCTGGAGCTGGAATGACCTTGAGGTAATGCCATTAACCACCATCCGTGCCCGAGGACCCTCATAATTTGCCTTAACCATCTGTAGGTAAGTACCCCCCAGGCCCATCCTTTCAATGGTTTTAAAAAGAAAGGACCGGCCTGGAGCCGACTCGTCTGGAATGTCTTCCTGAGAGCTCCCGTCTGGCCCAATGCGCCTTTCCATAAAATCCCCGTTTCCAGCCTCCGTTTTCTGCCGTGATAGAAGCCACCGGTGGGTGAACCTCCCCTGCACCCACCGACCGAGTGGGTCCCGGTTTCATCCCGAGACTGCCGTGGTAGACCTCTCAACAGCCCCGGGGCCCACTCGGCAGTAAAATGGCCGCCGCAGCTTTGAGAGCCGGAGGCCACCCAGGAGGGGGCGGAGCGGACACAGAAGCCCTGCCGATCGGCAACCGTAAGAGATGATCCGGCGTGTGCCCGCTCGTCGCCTACCGCTGAGTCCCACTGCCTCTGGACCCAACCCCCAGCCTCCCTGTCAAGCACTGCCCGAAACAACATTGCGCCCTAGGAAACGAAGGCGCCAACCCTGATCCTCGCCGGCCGAGACGCGGACGCTGACCGCTATCTTCGTTCCTGAGCTCCTGTTTCGGACGGATCGGCTTTGCTCACGCCGAGGCCATCTACCCTCACTCGTACCACCACAGGCACCCTCCGAGCTCCCTACAGCGCCAACGAACGCGGGTGTCCCCACGAGAACCTACGGCATCCGAGCCCGACGTGAGTGGGCCCCGTCCACGCCCGAAACAGAACTGCTCCGCGGGCAGAGATACAGCCAACTCTCCTCCACCGCCCATCAGCCGGGACGCAGCCGCTGGACAGTCCCCATCCCTCCCGAGCCCAATATCAAACAGCGCTGCTTGCCGCACAGCCAGCCTGCCTCCACGCATACTACCCACCGCAGGAGGCCATCAGCTTTCCCCATCGCCACCGGAGCCCGACTGCCCTGATATCGGCCGGCTATCAAGCCCGCCAGGAGTGCGTGCGCTCTGAGCCCACCCACAGGACTGCATCAGATCCACGGAGGCTTCGACTCACGGGCCTCCCTCTCTCTTCTCAGGGCACAACGCAAGCGGTGGTACAGCCACCTAATCACAGCGCTACCCGCCTTGACTAACAACGTTCCAGTGTCCTAGGTCCCGCACTACTGCTCCCGCAGCTCCAGCACCTCCACGCCCGGCGGCCATCTTGCGGACCTGAGCCCGGAGCACCCACCACAGCAACGGGCCCTCCTGCCCCCCACACATCACCACCGGAGTGCGCCCTGGTTTGCCTCCCCCTAGCCGCCCCAACCACCAATTCAACCACATCCAGGCCAACTGCTACCCGCTCCTCATAATTCCTGGCCCCCTTCCTGGACTATCGCTCCATAGACCTGCAGGGGTTGCTACCCCCAACATCCTCCCAGGCTGCTCCACGTAATCACTACAGCTGCATAACACCCCAGCACTGGGGTCGGGAGGTAAGGAGTCGGGGGGAGAGCGGGAGGGCAATCTACCCACCCTGGGGGTGTGGCGGAGCGGAGCCTCGCGGACTTGCTGGCCTGACTTTCTGGGCCCTATATCACCAGATCCCTCCTGACCCACCTGGGATTCTGGCGCAGCCACTACCCCATTTACTGCGCCTTCACACCTCCGGTACAGACAACTTCCGCTATTGGACTCTGGGACCCAGCCCTAGAATCTCCCGAGCATCTCATAGCTCTCATCACCTCGCTAATACTGAGCTACTGCCACTCTCCGCAATCCCCCACGACAATGTCTAAAAGCAGGAAGGCACCTAAACAATCGGACATTATCACCCTCATATCTTCCGCTGCTGCCGAAAGAGCTAAGAAAGCCGACCCTCCGGGCGATACTATCAAAAATAGCACTCCACTAGCCACAGAAACAGATCCCACTCCGCCTCAAGCTGCAACCAAGGCGGACCTGCAAGAGCTATTAGTAGCCCTAACCAGGGAAATCCAAAAAAGCTCTGAGGAAATTACTAAGAAAATAAACACACTGGACAAAGAATGGGGGAAGTGGAGCATCGGACCGCCGAAATTGAATCCGAAATCTGTGACCAAAGATTCGAAGATGAACATAACAAGGACCGGATAGCTGCCCTCGAAGCAAGATGTACCATCCTTGATGCAAAACAGGAGGATTTGGAAAACCGATCAAGGAGGAACAACATTAGAGTCCGAGGTATCCCAACCACTATCCCGGAGCCAGACCTGAAAGCTTACCTATCGGATCTCTTTCGATTCACCATCACATTCCCAGACACTTCCCCCCTAGAATTGGACCGGGTGCACAGAACTACTCCAAGGAAAACCTCAGCGCTCCCCCCGGATGTATTGGCCAGAATACACTTCTTTCAGATAAAAGAGGACATTATGCGAGAAGCAAGGCAAATGAGACAGATCACCTTCAGAGGGTCTACGATCTCTCTTTACCAAGACCTAGCGAGCACAACACTCTTGAAACGGAAAGCAATGCGACCCCTGACAACCTGGCTACAAAAAAAGAAAATCCCATATCACTGGGGATTCCCCACTTCAGTGAAATTCAAATGGGACGGAACACAGAGACAAATACAGTCATTGAAAGAGGCGGAGAAACTCATGGGCATAGGCAGTACCGACCCCAGCGCCGAACCTGAAGAGTCAGCTCACCCTCCCCGAGACGATTCCCCAGGAGGGTCATGGTCCAAGTCCTACAGACGGCGCAGACTCAGAGGCCCCCCGAAAAAAGACGGCGACAGGGGCTGAGCACACAGCAGCAGCTCCCCGGTGCAGGAAACAATGGTTCCCTCAAGCAATGTTCTCCCAAGGCCAAATGAGACCCCTCTGATACCATTGTAAACAACTCACACGCACCGATACAGAGATGTGCCCTCCGACGAGCTTGCCCCCAGTTCATCTCGACGGCCCAGTTGGCCACACCGAGCGCATTGGTGCCACAAGTTCCCCAGTGGCAGTAGGTAGAAGTTCCATCTACCAGTTCAACGTTGGGAAAGGAGAAAAGACACAGAAAGAAGTACGAAAACTTACAAGAATGCTTTATTCAGTACGGTTACTCACCGTTCCCAGAGTCATCCAAGGACTCTGCAGCACAACATGCAACATACGAAAACAAGCCCACAATTCATTACACTCAACAGGCCTTATTCAACCCCCACAGATCAATCCAGGGATAAATTCCAGGATACAGCCTCATCGCAACGCCGCCAGAGATGACTAATACAAGCAAGTTAAGATTTCTCCCCTGGAATATTCAGGGGATGAACTCACCAAGAAAACGCAGATCGGTAGAGCACCGCCTGAGTCAACTGGCCGGAGACATCGTCCTACTGCAAGAAACGCATCTACTCGCAGAGGATGAACGCCGCATAAAATTCAAGAGATACAAACAGTCCTTCTTCGCCACTTCTGGGTCAAAGAAAAGGGGGGTGGCAATTCTTCTCAGCGACAAAATTCCACTACTCAACATCACTATAAGAAGAGACCCAGAAGGCCGTTACCTGCTTCTCAAAGGCACCTTCGAAGAACTTCCCATCACGCTAGCCTCAATTTACAGCCCCAATTCCTCCCAAAGCAAGTTCTTAAACGACATCCTACCAACAATCCTATCGTACCGGGAAGGCCGCCTATTCATCGGCGGAGATTTCAATACCATCCCTAACCCACTGCTAGATAAAACCCTCCCCGCCACGAATAATGATTACGTGCAGGCCCTTGCCTTACTTAAGTTGTTCAGAGAAACAGAGACAGTAGACGCATGGAGAATACAAAATGGCAACACAAGAGATTACACACATTTCTCCAACGTCCATAAGGGATACTCAAGAATTGACTTAATTTTAATCCCCGGCATCCTATTCCCATGTGTCATCAACACGGAAATCCACACACGCATGATCTCCGACCACTCCCCGATATCTGTAAACCTAGCTATCTCAGGCCAGAAAGCCCCCCCTCAAAGATACTGGAAACTGAATGATTCACTCCTTCTAGACATTAGTATAAGGGCCGAAGTGGAGGACTCATTGATAAAATACTTTGAAGAGAACACCACACAAACATCTCCCATCAGTATAATCTGGGACGCAATGAAAGCGGCGGTTAAGGGTGTACTAATAGGGGCCGGAGCAGAGCAGCGAAGGATATCAAACATAGCCTACTCCAAACTGGAAAAAGAAGAAGCCCTCCATGAATCACAGCTAAAAACGCAATACTCGAGGAAAACCGAGCGAGCCCTGAGGAAGGCAAAAACGGCCTTGGAAATGCACTGCGCTGACCGGAGAGCCAAGTCCTTAGCGTACACAAAGCAATTTTACTACACCAAAGGAAACAAAGCAAATAGGATATTAGTACAGAAGCTAAAAGCGCTCTGTAGTCGGAACAACATACTCAAATTACGAGGGGGAAATAGGAAACTGCTCTTCTCCCAGTCGGAGATAATAAACGAACTATTGAGATACCATACCTCTATAATGTCCAGCGATTCGTTAAAACTAAAAGGTCTACCAGAATACTTAAACGCACTGCCGTCCGGCAATACGGACCACCTGGCACATCTGGATGCTCCCATCGGAGATGAAGAAATTATCGAAGCCATCAAAGCTCTCAAACCCTCCGCGCCAGGCCCAGATGGCCTAACCGCAACCTTCTAAAAAAGATTCGCCAGAGTCCTTGCCCCACAACTATCCGCCTTGTTCAACTCCTTCCTATCCACGAAAAACGTCACTAAATCCATGGCTGAATCAACCACGATCCTGCTCCACAAACACGGAAAAGACCCCGAACTGCCAGATTCCTACCGACCCATATCGCTCCTGAACAACGACGGGAAGATCTTTGCCAAAGTGCTAGCCAGAAGACTGGGCCCGACCCTTCCAAGCTTAATCAACCGTGACCAAACAGGATTTATCCCTGGCAGAGGTACCCATGACAACATACGGCGAGCACTAAACCTAATTGAATGCGCTCATAAATCCAAAACAAAAATGGCTGTAATTTCACTAGATTCCCACAAAGCCTTTGATCGAGTGGACTGGGGATACATTCACAAGGTCCTCCAACGCTTCGGCTTTGGCCCCAACTTCACATCATGGGTCATGGCCAACTATCAAATCCCCACTACACAACTCTGAGTTAATGGCACGAGATCCGAACACATCCCTATCAAGAGAGGCACTAGACAGGGCTGCCCGCTCTCGCCCCTGGTCTTCGCCCTATCCATGGAACCCTTCGCCGCCAGAATCAGACAAAGTGAAACCATAAAAGGTATCCAGGTGGGAAACCGCGAGTATAAAATCGCACTCTATGCCGACGACGTCATGTTAACTATGACAGACCTCCCAGTCTCCCTGGGGACCCTATGGAAAGAGATCGAGACGTTCGCCACCATGTCAGGATTTAAAGTCAACCTAACAAAATCCTCAGCATTACCCATCAATCTATCTCACCTAGACGAGGCCGCACTCGCGCCACTCTCACCAATTCCCTAGGCCAAAGATGCCATAGAATACCTCGGAGTACAGATCACCGGAAATCCAACATGCCTCTACTCAAAAAACATCCCACAATTACTCAGCGCTCTGCAAAATGATCTCAAAAGATGGAAACAACAAGAAATCTCATGGTTCGGGCGAATCTCAGCAGTGAAAATGAACCTGTTACCCGATGGCTATATCAATGCGCATCTCTACCACTACAAATACCACCCCCTGCCATACGAGCACTACAGAAGAAATTAATGGAATTTGTCTGGGGAGGGAAGAGGCCCAGGATCAACAAGCGAATCAGGATGAAAGGCAAGCCACTTGGTGGAATGGGTGTCCCTGACCTTGCCGGATACTCGCTAGCGGCTCAACTATCCCACGCCTTCGCCTGGGTGCAAGAAGTAGACCCCCCGTTATGGCGTCAAATTGAAGAATCCTGGTGCCCGGTCCCACTACATGATCTCCCACACCTGCCAACACTAAAACCACAACCCAATTCAGGGCCCCTATCTGCCACGACCATCACAACCCAATGCTGGAAAACCGCAGCGCGGAAATGGGGACTTCGCAGCTACCTGGGACCCATGGTCACCATCTGGAACAACCCAGACTTCACCCCTGGAAACCCACCTAGAGACTTCCACGCATGGATAACAGGGGGCCTGGCAAAAACAAGCGACTTCATGGAAGATGGCTCCCCCATCACCTTCGAGAGATGCAAAACAAAATTCGGAGTGGGTGAACGGGAAAGATTCCGATACTCGCAAATTAGGCACTGGTTGTCCCACAGAAGAACTTGGGACAAATGCTCGAGAGAACCAACAGCCCTGGAGCTCACGTTAACATCCCCGGCCAACAAAGGCAGAATATCCACCTTATACCGGCTCCGAGACAGATCGGATCCAGCAAAGAAAGAAAGATATATGACGGAATGGGAAAGGGATATTGGCTGGGAGATAGCAGTAGAAAGCTGGGAACAAATTTGGGCCAGACTACATAAGAGCTCACAATGCGTCACGAATAAGGAAGGAGGCTACAAACTGTGCTACAGATACTACATCACCCCCACCCAAATCAATAAAGCCAACCCGGACTTTCCCGCCTCATGCTGGCAAGGTTGCCAAGCCCCTGGATCCCTCTACCACTTAGTATGGACATGCCCAAAGGCAGAAATATATTGGAAAGAAGTGCTGAAGCACATTAAGGAAATATCTGGCCTCTCAATCCCATGGGACCCAGGAATTGTCCTTTTGGGCGAAACCGGCGACGGCGCATTCCCAATTTCAGGCCATATCTCCCGCCTTTCCCGCCTCATGCTGGCAAGGTTGCCAAGCCCCTGGATCCCTCTACCACTTAGTATGGACATGCCCAAAGGCAGAAATATATTGGAAAGAAGTGCTGAAGCACATTAAGGAAATATCTGGCCTCTCAATCCCATGGGACCCAGGAATTGTTCTTTTGGGCGAAACCGGCGACGGCGCATTCCCAATTTCAGGCCATATCTCCCGCCTCTGCAACCACCTACTACTTGCCGCGAAGATTGCAATGGCACGATTATGGAAAGACAAAAATGGTCCCTCGATTGCCCTATGGTGGGCCAAATGCTGGGAGATTGCAGTATCAGAAAAAATCTCTGCAATTCGCTCGGACTCCTTAAATAGAACCCTGAATATATGGGACCCATTCCTTGACTACACGGCCAAATACCCAGCCCTCACCAGGAGGCCTCCGCTCACCAGATGGCTCCAATGCAGCCCCCTCTACTAACCCCTGACCAGACCCCGAACACTCCAGAACATAGGGGAACATTCACTCAGAACTTGTCCGCCCAACCGCCAAACCCAGGAACCTCCCACCTTCTCCTCCACTCTACAACTCACAATAGACTATAAAGGCTCTAATTAATGCTTATATTGACATGTATTGCATTGTTGCATGTAATATTTTATCTTGTAAAATCAATAAAATGTTGTTGGAAAAAAAAGAAAAAAAGAAAGGACCACTCTACCCGGTTGAACGCTTTTTCAGCATCTAGAGATAGCAATGCTGCCGGGGTGTGGTTTTTTTTCCGCCTTCTCCACAAGATGCGCCACCCTCCAAATATTATCAGCTGTCTGCCTTCCCTTTATAAATCCCGCCTGGTATTGGTGAATCAGGTCAGGTAGAAGCCCCTCAAGCCTATTGGCCAATATTTTAGTGTAAATCTTAGCGTCCACGTTGATAAGCACTATAGGCCTATATGATGATTTTTCTAGGGGATTCTTGCCCAGTTTCAGGATGAGGGAAATCTTAGCCTCTTTCATGGATGGTGTTATTTGTCCACTGCCTTTAAAGGAGTTAAAGAGGTAAGTTAACTGGGGCACCAGCACCCTGGCAAAGGTCTTGTAAAAAGAAGCCAAATGCCCATCTGGGCCTGGGGCTTTGCCTGCCGGCAGATTCCTAATCACCCCCCTTACTTCCTCCTCTGTGATCTCCTGCTGTAGACCTATCTGGGCGTTCTCGTCAATAGATTGTAGACTTATCTTTTCCAAAAAGTCCTCTTGGGCTTGGGGGTTATGGTTTTGTGATGTGTAAAGATTCTCATAGAATTGGGCCATAGTTTCTTGGATGTCTTCTGTTCGTGTAAGCCTGTCGCCAGTGTCTGAGTTTAAAGCTGTGATTATGTTTCTGGAGGACGCTCCCCAAAGCAGGTGCGCCAATAGGGCGTCCGCTTTGTTCCCTCTCACATAGAATTTTTGCCTGACCCGGAGTAGAGCCCCCTCCGCTTTTTTTGTGCGTAAGATACCAAGTTGACCTACCGCCAACCTGTATTCCCTCTGGTTTTGTCTATTGGGGATCTCGGCTACCTTATTTCTTGCCTCCTCTACCTCTGTTTTCAGTCGGGTCTCCAGGGCCGGCAACTGTTTGTCCCTTTGTGCTTTGGCTGCTATCAGTTCCCCTCTCATAGTGGGTTTAAAGGCATCCCACCTCGTATCTTCTCCCGTGTCCCCCCCTTCTATTGTTGGAAAAGAACTCCCCCATCTTACCCTCCATTTCCTCCCTTATGGCGAGATCCCTCAGTAAGTACTCCGGGTACTTCCAACCCCACACCCCCTTACTCTTCCCCCCTAATTCCGACTGTATTGATATTTTATGGTCTGCTGTTCCCATAGGGCCCACCTCTATCTCCTTGACTTTTCCCACTAGGGAGGCTGAAACCCAAATATAATCTATTCTGGACTGTGACCCGTGTACTTCGGAAAGAAAGGTGTAACCCTCTGCATTTCCTCTCGGTTCCCTCCAAACGTCTCTCAGGCCCTTGTCCGCCATTTTATCCCTCAAACCCGGCGAGGCCACCGCCCCTCCACCCGAGTTCCTGATCCCGCCTGATCTATTTAGATCGGCCATTATAATTACCTGCCCCCTTGCCCACTCTCCTATTTTCCCTAAAATGCCACGGGGGAAGGAATCTTGCCCTGAATTAGGTGCGTAGATGACCCCTATGGTATATGTCTCCTCTGCGATTCTGCCCACCGCCATTATGAATCTGACCTCTTTGTCCCTAAGAGTGTCCTCCACTCGGAAGTTAAGCCACCTCTCCCGTCTTCGTGAGGCCCGATGCCTGGAATATTTGGTCGAACCCCCTCAGTTTAAGTCGCCACTGGTCCCTACAAAGCAGATGTGTTTCCTGCAACCCCAGAAAGTCAGGTTTTCCCGTTTCGTAAACTGCTCCAGTATTTCTTTTACGCAGGGAATTGAGGCCCCTGACATTATGGGTTACCCACTTGAATTGTGATACCTCTACATCTCCTGCTAATTACGTCCCCCCCGGGCATTTGCCTCCAATCGTTCTCGCCAGGTCAAACTTCCGAGAACAATTGCCGCACTAGTCTCGCCCTTTTGCAGCACCTGAAGAAACCCCCTCCACTCCAGCCTCCTGCCCTCCCAACCCCCACCCTTCCCCTGAAGGCCCCAAAACCAGGTCTTCCGATTCCCCCCCCCATTCCCCTCACAGGCTTTCTTGCCTTTCTCGATCCCATGATGTTTGCCCAATACTCCTCCTCTCCTCCTCCTCTCCTCCTCAAAATTATGAAACTGCTTTTTGGGCCACCACCCCTTGTAATATTCCACATCCCAGGTCAGGTCTCATCAACCACGGATCTCCCATTCGATGTTAAGCCCGGCTCCCCTCCTCTCCCAGATGGCCTCCGTACTACGGATTTCCTCCTTTTCCCCCTCGCCCACAACCGACCATTCCCATGGTCTGGGTCTCATCCCCCCTCCCCCCTCAGGAGATCTGCCTGGAGCTGCTGCCCCCCGATCCCGTTCCAGCTCCTGGTCCAACTCGACTTGCAGTAAGTCCGCTCCTTCCTGCATCGTGGTTATACGCTTTTGTGAGCCAGCCCATTCAAACAAGAGCCCAAATGGGAACGTCCACGTATACTCGATTCCTTTTTCCTTGAGCTTTGAAGTTAACGGGCTCCATTGTCGCCGTTTCAGTAGGGTGCTGGCAGCCAGGTCTTGATATAATTCAATTCGCTGACCGGAAAATGCCAGTGGCTCATTTTGTCTGGCTGTCCTGAGTACTGCTTCTTTCTGGGCGTTTCTTGTGAATGCAGCCAGCACATCTCGTGGTCTGGCTTTTGGCTTCTTGTTGAGGTATCCCACTCTGTGGACCCTATCAAGCTCAATCTTGTCGGGGGTAGATTCCCCCAGTAGCTCCGCGAACATTCACTGAACAGTCTCTTTCAGGACCCGCTCCTGAACCGTTTCTGGCAGAAGCTTCAACCTAATATTGATCCTTCGAGATCTGTTTTCCATGTCCTCCATTCTAATCTCAAGGTTTTGCGTCGCTATATCAAGCCTCTCAATAGCCTCACTATTCTCCATCGAACTTTGCCCACCCGGTTCACCGCCTTCCCAGTAAGGTGCCGGATCACAGGCCCTGTGTTCGTCACTGGGGACCCGGAGACCGGGCGCCGAGGCAGCCCTCCGAATTTCCTTCTTCTCCCATCCGGCCTCGCCCTGGTATGCGCCACTGGGTCTGACCTGAGCGCGGTGCGGCGAGGGGTGCCCGGTACCCCACTGGCCCCAACGCTGCTCCCAGAGAGCCGACCTTTTGTTGCACGGGGGGGGGAACCACACCATAGCCGCAAACCAGCACAGCCTCTGTGCACCTCTTTCGCCCGGGCAGGCGGTGGACGATAGTCAGCCCATCCCATGCCTCCTCCCCCACTAAGGCCGCCAGTTGCAGGGTCTCGAATCTCCATTTCTCTTATTCCCCTGGGCGCCGGGGGAGCAGCCACGGTTACCCGTCGAATGGACGGGCAGCAGCTCTTTGTTTTCACGTGCTTGTCTTCCTGTAAGGGGTGGTGGAGCCGCCTAGACCAGGAGAAGAGCTCCGGAGCGCCGTCGGCACACGTCTATTCAGTGCCGGTGGCTATCTTGGAATCTTTGCCGAGATTTTAAGACATGGAACCTGTCTTTACTTGTGTAAACGGAGGACTCGCTGAAGATCTGAGAAGGTTTGCATATTGTGAATTGAAATGATATTTTATTTCTATCGTGCTCGTACACAAGTGTTTCACAGCATGATAAGGGAGGGGCGGGGACCAGGGGCGAACAAAACAACAATCTTACAAGGTCCAGTGACATTGAGAATGCACAAGTGCATGGGAAATGTGGAGTCTACCACCCCCCTTGTGAACATTGGGAGGATTCGGGGGGCGTTGAAGCCCAGTCAGCATTTACAACTTCAAGCATTTACAACTTGGGGATTCTGTTTCTCCCTCTCCCTCTGTGACTTGTTAGAATGTAATATTTACCAATAGACCTCGATAATATAGTATGTGAATTCAGCACTACTTTATTGCCTGCTCAGTTTAGGGATTTCCTGCCCTCAACATTAAGGGACAATACAGTTCAGTGATTTCAGACAGAGGCAAACCTCAAAACGCACCTACAATTTGAGGGACAAAAAGGAGTAGAAAAAACATAGTACACAGCTACCCACAAACGAGAAGTCAAGGGAAACCTTGTGGATAACTCAGAGAACCTGATGCGGCTGACGGCCTACCAGAGAACACCAACATATAAAAGTTACTCACTGTAGTGATTAGAGTGCTCATATTCCTAAATTCCCTTTCCTCCATCCTTGTGGGCGTCGCCTGGCACGGGGACGGTACCGTAAACCTTTTGGCAGTGAAAATATGAGCTTCCCCTTTAAATTATGGATATCGTGCGGGAGCATAGCCCGGGTGTAGGAACGCCCACTATTCTCCGCCCACCGGCCCCTCACCTCACACCCCTTTTGACACATCGGACTCTTGTAAACCTGGCTGTACTGTCGGTTTTAGGCCCAGCATACTAGCAGGGGAAGGTGGGTGGGATGAATGGAAGAAAGTAGGTGACGTAGGACTAGGAATACTCTAATCACTGCCGTGAGTAACTTTAATTACTCATATGTTCCGTCCCCTTTCATCCATCCTTGTGGGTGATAACACCAAAACAAAAAAAAAACTGGCTAGTGAACGCGAGTTTAACTGGAGGCAAAGAAATTCCTGAAAACTGTCTGTCCAAACTCGGCGTCTCTCCTGGAGCTGATGTACAGGGAGTTGTGCCTGATAATGCTGAGGCCGTGGCCCAAGTAGCTGCCTTGCTAATAGCCTCCCACAAGGTGTGCCTCTGCATATCCACAACTGTGGCTTTGGCCCTCACCGCATGGATATCCGGGAGGCGCCATCTTGACTACAGCTGTGTATGCCTCGGAAATGTCGAGAACCATCCACTGCGCAATGGCTTCCTTGGAAGCTTGCATCCAAGGGGCAGAGCCCCCAAACGTGACAAGCAACGCCTCAGTCCACCGGAGTTGCTTTGTCTGTGAGAGGTAGACCTTGAGCACCCTCTCCAGAGCCAAAAAGTTTAGCGACTGTTCTGCATCTGACTGAGGTTTAGGAAAGAAGACTGGCAGGCAGATCCCCTGATTCAGATGAAAGGATGACGCCACCTTCAGCAAGAACCAGGGGTGCATACGAAGGACTACCTTGTCACTGTGAAAAACAGTGAAAAGCTCACATGCCGACAGGGCCCGCAACTCACTAATCCTTCGCTCAGACGTAAACCCCACCAACAGGACTGTCTTAAGCGTCACCCACTTCAGATCTGCTAACGCCTTTCGCTCAAATGGTTTGCACTGAAGTGCCGACAGCACCTCATTCAGGTCCCAGGCGGGATGGGGCCTATGCACAGGTGGAAACTGATACAACAAGCCCTTGAGGTGCGCCTTAACCACGGGATTTACTGTCGAGAAAATTGCTTACTCAGAGTTTTTGTAGGCCCCTATTGCTGCCAAATAGGTGCGACAGGTGTCGACCTGGACTCCCGAATGGGCCAAGTGGGCCGAAAAAGAGAGGACATCATCCACAGAGCAAGTAAAAAGGGATATATCCCCTTTTCCTGCGCCCAATGATAGAATCTGGTCCACTTGCTCTTGTACTGAGAGCAGGTAGATGGCTTCCTAGCCTCTTGAATTATGTTCCAATTATGAGCCGACAATTGCACTGGCCTAAGCTTCAGCGGGTCAGAAGCCAGGCCGCAGGGGCTAGCCTGGCCAGGTCTGGGTACTGTACCGGGGCACAGCTGCTGCGTAAGGAACCCCTCATTGCAGATTGGCAGCAGAACTGGTCCATGTGACTTGAGCTGGAGGAGGTCTGAAAACCAAGTCCTTGATGGCCATTGAGAGCTATTAGGAGAAGCCTGCAGCCCACGGAAAGCCAGAACTTGCAGAGGATCTACTGGAGCAAGGGAGGAGGCGAGAAGGCATAACTGTTGAGGTTGTTCCAGGAGAGCTGAAACGCATCCCCAAGAGAGCCCGGACCCCACCCCACATGATGCATACAGGGGGCACTTGTAATTGTCCTGCGACGCGAACAAGCCAATGTCTAAGCTGGTTTATAGTGAAAATTTCGAAACCAATAATGTCGAAAGTCATTTTTTCAACAAAAAAAAATGTCGAAAAAAAAAATGTCAAATTTTTTTTCAATGCATTTTTTTTTAAATGGGGGGGTCCCCCCCAACCCCCCTTTTTTAAATGTATTTTTTTGTTTTACCCATTTTATTTTTATCCCGAACCCCAAAATAAATATATAATAAAAAAAACGGAATTCGACATTTTTTTTCGACCTTTTTTTTTTCTTCGAAAAAATTGTCATTCGACATTATTTTCTCGAAAAAATGACCGACCACCGTCTAAGCCACCTCCCCTGTGGAAAAGAAGATTCAGGGCGGTGCTGTTCAACTCCCACTCATAAGTTTGGACAGGATCACGCTCAAGGCTCCTGTTCGAGCCCTGCCCGACTCCTGCCTACCACCCGCCGCACAGGCCCTGCTGCTGGGCCTCCTCCCGCTTCCTCATCAACGCGGGTTCAGCCAGGAACACACTTGCATACCACCTTCCGCACAGTCCCTGCTGCTGGGCCTCCTCCCGCTTGCTCATCAACGCGGGTTCAGCCAGGAACACTCCCATGGCTCCTAATCGTGCCCTGCCTGGCTCCTTGCCTACCGCCTGCCGCACAGACTCTACTGCCGAACCTCCACCCACTCCTACATCAGAGCGGGCTCAACCAGATACATGCTGACTGCTCGAGCTCTTGCCCTACCAGGCTCCTTGCCTGCCATCTGCAGCACAGTCTCTGCAGCTGAGTCTCCTCCCGCCTCCATTCCAGCGTGGGTTCTGCCAATTTCTCTCTGTCTGCTCCTGATCTTGCCCGGCCTGACTCTTTGCCTACTACCTGCCAAACAGCCTCTGCTGCTGAGCCTTCACCCGCTTCCTCACCAGCACGGGCTCAGCTAGGACCTGATAACTGCTCCTGATCGTACCCGGCCCGGCTCCTTGCCTACCTCCTGCTGACTGGTCTGCCTGCAGCAGGGCCCACCAATTCTTCATCCCGGGCTCTTCCAAGTCCTTGCTGCCTGTCCCTGTTTCCATCCCAGCCCGGCCTCCTTGCTTGCCGCCTGCTACCTAGTTAATTGGCAGCAGGGCCCTTCCCCGCTAGTCCCCCCCCAACCTCACCACAGCTGACTCCGCCAAGGCTCTATCAGGTCCAGGTTTGTCTTGACACTAAAGCCACTACCAACTACTGGTCACTTCCAACCATCTTACTCCCCACCATCTCCTGGACTGTGTTGCCTACGTTGGTCCCTGTTCACACCATCCCTAAAGGTTCAACTGCAGCGATCATCTCAACTCCTCGTTGTTAGGCAGAAACCTATGCAGTTCTCTCTGGGACCACTGCAATAGATTTAAGACTACAGGTCTTTGGCAGTAAACCCACTTGGTAGTAGTCTGTACCACACAGATTCACTTGGTAGCTGTGGCTGAGCAGTCAGACCTCCCTCAAGAAGAGTTAGGCAATATACAGAGTATTCACAATAGGTCAAAAGAACATAGTAGAACAAGAGAACACAATGACCAGAGCTTGGTGTAAAAGAGATGAACAAGTTACTTCTTACCTTGTAACTTTCTTTCGACGGGATGTTCCTCCGACGTATTCCTTATCTTTGATAATACGTTTCCAGCTTGCTGGCCTCGGAAATTATTTCTGTAGAGGGCGCTGCGCCTCGACATCCGCCAAGTCGATGTCCCTCGACAGCCACCGTATCGGCGCCGACGTCACCATGCCCATAAATAGCCACGCGCTGCATCCGTTGCTCAGTTCCGTTTTGTAGCATAAGAAAAGTCATGCCTGAATTGGTTATTGACCTTGAAGGAGCGTAAACTGCAACCACAAGGGAAGTATCACTGCGGGGATGGATCGGAGGGGCGATAAGGAATACGTCGGAGGAACATCCCGTCGAAAAAACGTTACAAGATAAGAAGTAACTTGTTCTTCGAAGGGATTGTGTCCTCCGACGTATTCCTTATCTTTGATAGACTCCCATAGCAGTGGCATGTAATTGGAGGTGGGAGTGAGAATGTTATGTATCCCTTTAGGCATGGACCGAATTTAATACGGCCTTGCCAAATCTGGTCTCTTGACTAGTGGAGGAATCCAGATTGTAAAATTTTGTGAATGTATGTGCGGACGACCATGTGGAAGCCGCACATATGTCTCGGACCGGTACCCGAAGAGGCTGCGATACCCCTGGTTGAATGAGCCCTGAGATTTTGGGGTGGCTCTTTCCCAGCCAGTTTGTAACATTCCAGAATGGCCAAAATAATCCACTTGGAGATGGTTGGTTTTGTTATGGGTAGTCCCAACTTGTGACCTGAGTATCCTACAAACAGTTGGTCTGCTTGCCTGATCCTAGCCATTCTGCTGATGTAAAAGCTGAGAGCTCGCCTTGGGTCCAGCCTATGTAGCCTTTCTTCCTCTTTCCCCGGATGGGGAGGAGGGTAGAACGAAGGTAAGGTAATTTTCTGAGTAATATGAAATTCAGAAACCACCTTTGGGAGGAAATTAGGCTTCACCTATAGGACAACTTTGTCCTTGTGGAAAATTCTATGTGGGGGTTTACAGGAGAGAGCTTGTAGCTCGCTCACCCTTCTAGCAGATATTAGTGCTACCAATAGGACAGTTTTAAGCGTGAGAAATCTCAGCAAACAAGAGTGAAGTGGTTCGAATGGAGTGCCCATTAGGAAGTTTAAGACTAAATTTAAGTCCCATATGGGAACCTGGAATGGTTTTGGAGGATAAACATTAGTTAATCCCTTGAGAAATTGTATCACTAGAGGAAGTTTGAAATACGATAGTTCCTCCACAGTGCGCTTGAAGATAGAAAGTGCTGCGAGATAGCCTTTTACAGTGCCAACTTGAAGGCATGAGTTTGCCAAGTAGAGTAGAAACGATAACACTGTTGGTGTACCACATGAAAAAGGGTCGATATTCTCTTCCCTACACCAGCTGCAAAATGTGTTCCAACGGCAGCGATATAAAGACTTTGTTGCTGGCCTTCTGGCCAAAAGCAACACCTCCATGACGTCATCAGGGAGATCCCAATCCTTGTACCTCACCCTTTCAGAAGCCAAGCGTGAAGGTTGAGGGTTCTGGTGTCTAGATGGAGAACCTGACCTCCCTTCTGCGAGAGAAGATTCTCTTTGTGTGGAAGACGGATTGGAGGACAGATGGACATATCTAGAAGGTCCGGGTACCACGTTCTCCTGGCCCAATCCGGGGCAATTAGGATCATGGTTTTCCGGAATCTTCTCAACCTCCTGATCATTTGAGGAATAACAGGGACTGGTGGGAACGCGCAAAGGAGTGGAAACTCCCAGTCCACTACAAACGCGTCTCCTAGAGCTCCTCCCGGGGGAAATTCCCTTGAACAGAACAGATCGCACTTCCTGTTGGTGCTTGTGGCGAACAGATCCACCTGAGGGGTTCCCCAAAGGGCGAAGATCTCTTGAAGGACTTCCTGAGCTAGCTCCCACTCGTGGGAGACTGTGCTCTGCCTGCTCAGAGCGTCCGCTGTCAAGTTCTTCTCTCCGGCTAGGTGGACTGCCGATAGAGAGATTCCATCTTGGATTGCCCAAAACCAGAGCTGCATCGCCTCTCTGCACAGTGGCAGTGATCCTACGCCTCCTCTTTTTTTGAGGTAGTGCATGGCCACCGTGTTGTCCGTCATTATCAGGACATTTCTCCCCTGTACTGATGGCAGGAAAGCTTTCAGCGCTAGTCTGATCGCTCTCAGCTCCAATAGGTTGATGTGTAGTCTGGACTCCGATGGAGACCAACGACCGCTGATGGTCAAGTCATTGGCATGGGCTCCCCACCCCGTGAGTGAGGCGTCTGTGACTACTGTTCTGGCCATGTTTGCCAAAACAGTTCTCCTTTCAAGATGTTCTCTGGATAGGCCCACCATTGAAGGTCGTGGGCTACCTTGTCCGGAATCCGGAGGAGATCTGTCATTCTCCCTGAGAATTGCGACCACTGACTTCTC
Source organism: Ambystoma mexicanum (assembly GCF_040938575.1). Taxonomy (NCBI): domain Eukaryota; kingdom Metazoa; phylum Chordata; class Amphibia; order Caudata; family Ambystomatidae; genus Ambystoma; species Ambystoma mexicanum. The sequence continues at coordinate 1,068,295,268 of NC_090931.1, read as the reverse complement.
AGTGCCCACTGAAGAGATCTCATCCTCTGGCACAAGGAAGATGCAGGATGCCATGAGGCCTAGCAACCTCAAAAAGTCGAAGGCTGGGAGACGTTGGGCATTTTGAAACTTGGTGACCATCTGTAGAATATCTTGAGCCCTCACCTCTAGTTGCGAGGCTTTTCCCAGGGAAGTGTCCAAGACCGCTTCAATGAACTGGAGTCTCTGTGATGGTATCATCTGTGACTTCTTTAAATTGAGGGAGAAGCCCAGTTTGTGAAGGAAGTGGCAGACATAATCTAGCTGGGTCTGGGCTTGTTTCGAAGATACAGCCCTGATCAGCCAATCGTCCAGGTAGGGGTAGACGTGGATCCCTTCCCTCCTTAGACTCGCCGCCACTACCGACATCAGCTTGGTGAAGACCCTCGGGGCGGAGGTCAGCCCAAATGGCAGAACTCGAAATTGATAATGAGAGTCGCCAATTGGGAACCTCAGGTATTTCCTGTGTTTGAGATGGATTGGCACATGGAAATAAGCATCCTGAAGGTCCAGAGATACCAGCCAGTCCTTGAGCTGGAGGGCCTGAATGATCTGAGAGAGAGTTACCATCTTGAACTTGTCCTTCCTGACGAACTTGTTCAATTTTCATAAGTCCAGGATGGGTCTCAGTCCTCCGTCCTTCTTTGGTATGAGAAAGTAGGGGGAGTACCAGCCCTTGTTCCTGTCCACTACCGGTACCGGTTCTATGTCACCTTTCTCTAGCAGGTCTATAATTTCCTGCAAGAGGAGCGGATCTGGAACTTTTAGAGAGCTGTTCCCCGGTAGATGACTCTGAGGGATGTGTAGAAAGGGTAGGCAGTAACCCTGGGCAACTGTCTCCAATGCCCAAGCATCTGACGTTATAGCCTGCCATTCCGTCAGATGGTGAGTTAACCTGCCCCCTACAGGTGTATTGTGTGGAAAGGCCTCAGAGTGGTTTGGGGGCAGCTGATGCAGATGCCGAGGGTAAAGAGGCACCTGCTGCTGCTGCGGCCTTAGTACCTTTGACCCATCCACCTCGGGTGGATCTCCTTTGGCCTCTTTGAGCCGGCTGTCCTCTGCCTTTCCCGAATGCGGAATAATAGCGAAAGGACTTTCCTCTCCCAGAGGTTCCTGAGGGGCGAAAAGGAGTTTGGCGGATAGCAGCTCCTAAAGATTTTGCTGCTGCTTTAGAAGTCTGCAACTCTTCCAGACTGTCATCAGCCTTTTTTCCGAATAGTGAAGAGCCGTCAAAGGGCATATTCAAAAGTCTGGCCTGTACATCTGGAGCAAAGCCAGACTTTCGCAACCACGCATGCCTGCGGATTGTTGTACTTGCCGCCATGGCCCTGCTAATACTGTCAGCGGAATCAATGCCAGTTTGAAGTGATTCGCACATGGCATCTTTGCCATCTTTAATAATGTTAAGGAAGGCTTCCTTTTCCTCTCCTTCGGGTATGCAGTCAGCTGCTGATGAAGCACACTCCCACAGTGTCTGACTGAATCTGGCGAGCGTACAGGTGGCGTTGATGGACTTCAACGCCATACTACAAGCAGAGAAGACTTTCTTCGCCATAGAATCGTACCTCTTATCATCTCTATCCTGTGGGACAGTAGGGTAAGCGGTCCTACTGCTAGATGAAGTTGCCGCTTGAACCACCAGGCTCTCTGGAGTCAGGTGTTTTGATAAGTATTCAGGGTCAGCAGCCGCTACCCTATACTTGGCTGACAATCTTTTATTGACCGCAGGGATAACTTCAGGAGTTTCCCAATTAGATGTAATTTTCCTTTGTAAGGCTGCATGGAAGGGGACCACAGGGTCCTCCTGTGGACCTTTGTCTAATATGTCTGTTAGGTCATCCTGTTGAAAAACAGGGGAAGGCGCAGACCAACCCATAAATTCAATAATTCTTGCCATAAGGGTTCTATAGGGTGTTTCGGCATGTTCCCCTGGGTCTGGCTTAACAAATTCCACTTCTGGGGAAGTGTCCAGCCCACTTGCCTCATGTAGTGACTCCTGTAGGTCCTTCAACCTTCTTTCCTCAGAGGTGAAATCCTCTGAAATAGCCAGTGTGGTCCTCTGTAACCCAAATGTTTCCTGGTCTGAATCTTCCCCCTCTTCATAAATTGAAGATAGTCCAGGGTACTCTGACCTCTGAAATGGTGTAAAACCCATCTCTAAGGCAGAAGGAGCCAAACTCGTCATTATTGGGCGAAAACGTCGATATCGTCGACGCCGATGTGACAGGCTTCGAAGGCACCGAGAACGGCGTCGAAAAAACTGGAAGGGGTCTCGAAGAACTCGAGAGGATCGGGATCCTACTCGAGGACATCGACAACGGTCTCGGCGTCGTGCTGGAGGCCCTTGGAATCACCGTTGGCTGTGGAGTAGCCTTGGTCTTCTCTTTCATCGGCGTCGATGTCAGCGTCGACGATGGCGTCGAGACGATCGACCGATGCATCGAGGAACCCTTCGACAACGGCGTCGATGGCGCCGATCCATGCGTCGAAGGAATCTTCGACAACGGCGTCGAAGATGGTGCCTTCTTACCCGATGGCTCGTGGCGCTCTCTGGTGGAATGTTTCGCCGGGTGCTGCGACTAGCGGCGTTTTGATTTTTTGGGTTTTTCACCCGGGGTATCACCCTCGGCTGTCTTCGAGGGGGTCAAGGCCGCTTTCTCGAAGACGCTTAACATTTTCTTTCTGAATTCCTCCCACTCAGCCTGAGAGCTGTGTTTTGTGGGACAGGAGACCCTTTCTGGGGAAACAGAAGACGACAAGGAAGGGGATCTTCGATGTCTCTTTTTTGAGTGTCTTGATCTCGACGAATGGTGGGAGCTACTTCGAGATCTAGAATGGGAATGTTTTCGACAGCGAGGAGACGAATGGCTCGACTCAGCTGAAGAAACCTTTGAGGAGATTTTGACTGACTTACCTCTCTCGAGCTTCCCCTTGCGCTCCTTCAAGGCTTTCGCCGTCATGGACATGCAGTCCTCACACTCCGAACAATGGTGCTCGGCTCCCAAGCACCACAAGCAGATCCTATGTGGATCCGTTATCGACACTTTTTTACCGCAGTCTCGACATTTCTTGAAGCCGGATCACGGCGGCGTCGGTTCCGATGAAGATGCCATCGAGAACAAGTAGGTATTATTCGAGTAGATATAGAGTTATCCTGAATGAACTGAGTAACGACGTTCCGAGGCCCCACGAAGCGTGGAAAAACGGAACTGAGAAACGGACGCAGCGCCTGGCTATTTATGGGCATGGTGACGTCGGCACCGATACAGTGGCCGTCGAGGGACATCGACTCGGCGGACGTTGACGCGCAGCGCCCTCTACAGAAAAAAATTCCGAGACCAGCAAGCTGGAAACGTATTATCAAAGATAAGGAATACGTCGGAGGACACAATCCCTTCGAAATAATTCTTTATTTAAAACCACATCTAGAAAAACACACAGGCACTAATGTTAAGCAGTTAAAAACACGGTCACTAAAAGATATACACTCCGTTAGAAGAATATTAGACAAGCCTTTAAGTAAAGCCCCACTTATTTTCAGACAGCGGTGAGCGCTTAACGCAGATGGCACTCTAATAATTCGTTTTAAAAGGGAGAGAAAAGCAGAGTATAATTTGAAACAGATCCCAACACTTTCACAAGAACACAACAAGAGAGCAAGGCAAGTAAAACTGTGAAGTTAGAGTTCAGGAGGCCGGATCCACTTTAAGGGGATCAGAACGAAATGTGTCCAAGGTCACATGGTTGAAGTGCACAAAAAAGTCTTGCAAAGGTTCAGAAAGAGTTGGACCAAAAGAAAGGGACCAGTTAGAGGGTCAAGGCGGCCAGGCCAGTCCAGAAGGTTAAGGGGTTATTATTACCTTGTAGCAATCTTTAGAAAGGGAGGCCTGCCGGACATGGTACCTTAAAGTGGTGAGAATACTCCAACGGGGGCAGTTGTTCCTGGCAGCGGATGCAAGTCGGTGCTTCGTCCGGGGGAAGAGAGGATCTCGTCGGGGAGGAAGACAGGAGTCCGTTGCACTGCCATGGAAGAAACCAGCCGCAGATTTCTCAGGAAAAAGGAGTGGTCCTTTTATTCGCGGTCCAGTGGTAAGTGGCTATCTGGTTGCCGGGGTGCTTGGCACGGGCAATTCGACCACAAGACATCCTGGGATGCGAGGAAAAGAAGGTAAACTGGTTGTGCCCACCAGTCAGGGGAAGAAGCCTCTCCAGCCGGGAGATCTTCTCTGTTGTCGGGAAGTGGTGAGTCGGTTCCGCAGGGCTCCACCGGTGGTGGTGTCGTCGTGGCAGGTCGGCTCAGCTTCTCCCTCGTCGGATTCTCAGGTCCTGTGACGACTTCTGAAGTTCCAGTCCCCAAAGCCCTGCTTTTATGCAGCACACCCCCATTCACTCAGCCTAGCTGTCAATCAAACATGCTAAGTGGTGAGCCGGCCGGCTCACCACTTGGGCCAATCACTCAAGAGTGCGACTTGAGTTACCAAGGTAACTCAGTCCAGGGTGCCTAAACCCCCTCCCACCCCCCCTGTGGTACCCAGACAGAGTGGCACCACTTTTGGAGGCTTCTGTGGAGAAGCCCGCCAAAAAGTGGAACAAAGGGCTCGACTTGGGTTGCAGTCACAGAAGAGAACACAAACGCCATTTTAGAATCGAGTCCTGGCAAAAAATACCAACCGGCAAATTAATATTAAATGAATAAACCGGCGGTATGTTCGAGGCTATGAGAATTAAATAATTAAAGTTGGTAGCCTCGAACAATTGGAAAATCCCATAGGGATATATTCGCGGTCGAATATAAAAAGTAGTATCCACTGCCACCAGCCAAAACTCGATCTGGGGGGACAGAGACGTGCCCCCTCGACTAACAGGCCCCGGGGCAATCGAATTGCCCTGACCAGTATGTCCAAAATATGATGGTTTGTACCGGTTTCTGTTAATAATTTGGGACTAGTAAAGCCAATGGTGACTTTACATGCCCTGGGAGACAGTAGTCAGTCCCGGGGTATGGAGTCTATGGTGGGGTGTCACTATGACACCCCTGTGTCACTGCACCGAGGGTGCTGTGTAACACATATAGTAAAACACATGAGACCCTATGGAGTAAAGGACCCCATAGCCCATAAAACACATTAACAGTCAAAGGAACACCATAAATCATGTCCAAGAGTGGGAGAAAAAGAGTCTCACTCTTGGCAGGAGAAAAAAACAAACTCCAGAAATCCAGCAAAGCTGCTGGGGGACTCACTATGTTAGGAAATTCAGCCTAAAGAGAGAATTCTCCCTAACACTCGTCTCATCTGATCCCACCATCTGTCCCTGACTGCCTGCCACCCTCAAGGCCTTGCACTCCCAGATTCAGTCTCTGACCTGCCTCCTGTGGCGCTTACCCTCTCAGCTCTGAGGCCTTCTCTTGCCTACATTGTCCCTTAATCTTGCCATCCTATAAAATCAACTTATCAACTACCTCTAACTTCTCCTCTTGCTCTGCTACTCCTTCCTGCACTATTCTTAGTTTCTCTCCCCCCTCCTGTTTGACTCCTCCCCATTACACCTTCTCTCTCTTCTCCTTCTTTCTTCCTCTTCACCCATCTTCCCTTCTTTACCACTTTATTCCTTCATCATACCACTCTCATCCCCTCTGTTATGCGTTCTACCAAAATTCTTTCTCACTGTCCTCACTACCCCTCCCCCACTCTTTCCCTCACCCCACCTTCCCTTTTCTCTCCTACTCTCCTTCTCCCTCCTCCTCATGTCCATTCCCCTCTTCAATCCCCTCCCCCACTCTTCCCGTCCTACACCTACCCTCTCTCACCGTCCTAATCTGCTCTACCCCACCACTGTTCAACCCTCCAGCCTCATGAACATTGCTCTCTGGAACGCCAGATCCATCTGCAATAAGACTGCAGAAGTGTTAGACATGTTCTTTCTTCTCAACCTTCATTTCCTATGTCTAACTGAAACCTGGATCCCCCCTCAACAATACTGTCCCCGCTTCCCTAACCACCTCCTTGTCCTCCTTCTCTCATATCTCTCACGCTACTGGCCGTGGTGGAGGTATTGGCCTCCTCTTCCATCCTAAATACCTTTGCTCTACCTCAACACCATCTCTTTCTTCTTTCCCTTCCTTTGAATTTCTTTACAAATCTTTTTCCTCTCCTCACCCCATCTCCTTTCTAATCATCTATCGACCCCCTGGCCCTCTTTCTTCCTTCTTCGATGACCTTGATCACTTCCTTTTGCTCATCTCTCCCTCCCCCTCTCCTCTAACTGTACTCAGCGACTTTAATCTTCACCTCCGTTCTCCCCCTCATTCCTCAACCCTTTTTTCCATCCTTGACTCCTACCTCCTTTCCCCTCTTCCTTCTTCTCCTACTCATTCCTCTGGCTCCACTCTTGACCTAATCTTCAACGCTTCCTACTCCTCTTCCTCTGTCTCTACACTTCCTATCTATCTCTCTGATCATGCTTTACTCTCCTTCTCCCTTACTTCCCTTCCTCATCCTTCTAATACTATGCCCTCTCCTTCCATTTTTTCACGACGTGACCTTCGCAACTTTGATCCCTCCCTCTTCCTCGACACTTGCTCTTCTTCTCTCCCCTCTCTCCAAGATTTCTCCTCACTGACGGCCAATGATGCACTATCCACTCTCTCCTCTATCTCCTCCTCTCTTGATCTACTTTACCCCCTTTCCTTCTTCCGTCCAATCCGGAAACCCTCTCAACCGTGGCTCTCTCCTCAGCTTCTCTCTATGCGGCATCTCCTCCGACGTCTTGAGAGACTCTGGCTCACATCTCCTTCGCTTTCCAACCAAACCTCATATTTCTCTTACCACTCTCTTTACGACTCTTGTCTCACCTCGACTAAACGCTCCTACTACTCTAACCTTCTCCACTCCCAAGCCCTCCCACCCTCGCCGCATCTTCCAAACTCTCCCTCGTCTTCTCTCCCCTCCAACCCCTGATCCCTCAACCTCTTCCACCCTTTCTCCCTCTGACTTTGCTAACTTCTTCTCCTCCAAGATTCTTGCCCCTCGGCAAAAAGCCAATTGCTCCTCTCACCCCCCCCCTCTCCTTCTCCTTTTCCCTTCTCCCCCTCATCCTGCATGTCCGTCTTCTCACCTGTCTCCCCTTCTGACATCTCCATCCTCCTCTCCAAAGCCCAACCTTCATCTGCTCCAACTGACCCTCTCCCCTCACTTCTTATCCCTAAGATCTACCCTCTTCTTATTCCCTACTTAACTTCCTTCTTCAACACCTGCCTTTCCTCAGCTACCTTGCACTCTGCTTTCAAGCATGCCACTATCATTCCGATTTTGAAGAAACCTGCTGCTGATCCCCTTCTCACCTCTAACTTCCGTCCTATCTCTCTTCTCCCGTTCCTCTCTAAGCTACTCGAGTGCCTTGCCTAGTCTCAGCTCTCAACCTTTGTCACCAATCTCTCTCTCCTACCCCCCTCTCAATCTGGCTTCCGTCATAAACACTCTCCTGAAACGGCCCTCACCTACATCCTTAACTCCCTCCTCTCCGCTCAACACTCTAAGCAATCCTCTGTCCTTATTCTTCTTGATCTCTCTGCTGCCTTTGACACTGTCGATCACCCCCTTCTTCTCAACATTCTTTCTTCCCTTGGATTCAAAGGCTCTGTTCTTAACTGGCTATCCTCTTACCTCTCCTCCTGCTCTTTTACTGTTTCCTGGGGTGGCCGGTCCTCTCCAACCCAGCCTCTGGAATACGGTGTACCCCAAGGTTCGGTGCTTGGCCCTTTCCTTTTCTCACTCTACACCTCCCTCCTTGCCCCTGTTATCTCCTTGTTCGGCATTTCCCACCATTTCTATGCCGACGATACTCAGCCCTTCCTTTCCTTCTCTTCCTTCTCTACCGACATCCACCTGAAACTCTCTTCCTGTCTTACTGCCATCAAAAACTGGATGTCTTCTCGCTTTCTTTCCCTCAACACTGACAAGACTGAAGTCGAATTCTTCCCCTCCAACTCTCTTCCCCCTCTCTCTCCTCCACGTGTCATTCACTTTCCTGCTTCTAATCTCCCCATCTCTGTCCACACTCGCAATTTAGGCATTCACTTTGACTCCTCTCTCTTTTTCCCACCATATCTCTCTCATCTCTGGTGCCTGTCGCTACCACCTCTTTAATATTCCCAAAGTTCGCCCCTCTCTTACTTTCCATGCTACTAAACTTTTTATCTCCTCCCTTATCTTCTCTCGCCTCTTCTACTGCTCCTCCTTACTATTTGGACTACCTACTCCTCATCTCGCCCCCCTCAAATCTATCTACCATTCTGTCGCCTGTACCCTCTGTCTCCTTACCTCCAGTGACTCCATCTCTGCTTCCCTTTCCTCCCTTGGCTAGCTTCCCTTTCACTCCCAACTTAAATTTCATTTTCTCTGCTTAGTCTTTAAATCTCTCCATGGTCTTGCTCCTCCTTATCTCTCCTCCCTCCTCTCTTTCTACACTCCCTCCCGCTCCCTTGGTTCTGCTGACCACTTCCTTCTCACTGTTCCTCCATCCCCTTGTCCCCCCTCCCTTTTCCGCTTCTTCCATCTCCTAGCCCCCCTGCACTGGAACTCCTTACCTCTCTCAATCCGCTCTATTCCTACCTTCTCCTCATTCCGCACATCCCTTAAATCTCTCATTCTCCATTCCCTGCCACAAAACCCCTCCCCTCTTCTTGCTCCCCCTCCTTCCTTTATCTTCTCCCCTTGATCATCTCCCTCCACTCCCCCACCACACCACTCTGTTAGGCAGAATCCTGTGCAGTGCCCTTAGGGACCACTACACACGATTAAGACCACAGGTGGGAATACAAGTTTTACCTTTGGTACACGCCTGCACTACTAAGTTACAGTGGTAGCAGTAGCAGAGCAGCCAGGCTTATCTCAAGAGTATATGAGTAGTAGCAGAGATTACACAAAGGGACCACAATTACTGTGACTCAAGCAAACACTGACTCAAGGTTTCAGGTAAAAAATATAAGTAACTTTATTTTTAAACCATCAGTTATAAACACAACACTTCTATTAACCTTTAAACAAAACCACTGTTAAATATACTACAACTAACCAATTCACTTTGTACAGTATGTCTCAAGGTAAGTACCTTGTGTTTGAATGAACCAGTGTTATGAACAAAACACGATACGGCGGATATGGTTGCGATCACTTTTTGACAGTTCAGTCTACTAAATAAAAGCGTATCCGTGACATGAAATGCTACCGGGGCAAAAACACACTTAGCACCTGAGATACCCAGAGGGAGTTGGAGGAAAAAAATCACAGGCAATATTTAGGTTAGGCAGACAGCATCGAGAAACACTCATAGATAAGAGTTCAAAAGTCAAAGGGCCGGAGCCAGGGTTAAGTGACACCGGAGACCTGTTGCCGAAGATCACACCGTTAGACAGTTCACGATTCAGCGTAGCCCAAAAGTACTTTGATATTGTCAATGTTCGGAAGCAAAAGTTATAAGAAGGAGGGAAGACAAGGACAAGCCTTGAGGATGAAGAAAAGGGATTCACCCAGTTTCCTCGAGCAGAACACAGTACCTTATTCCAATGGTGTAGCTGGTGTCCTGGCAGTTGTTCCTGTTGGTTTCCCGCAGACCCACGATTCTTGGAGCTTCGTTGTGAAGGAGGACGTCTGAAGGGGGTCTGCACCACACAAGGATGAAGCCAGCAGCAGCAACAACAAATAAAAGGTGCGCTCCTTAAAAACAGGAGAGGCTCGGCAGGCGGCTATCCGGACCACTACAGCAGTGTGCAGTGATTTTGACCACTACGGAGACCTCTGTCTGAAGAAGATGAGTTGGTTATCCGCAAAAGGCTTAAGGGAAGAAGACTCCGGACTGGATCTTCTCTTAGTCGTCAAAGGGTAGATAGCTCAGGACTGCAGCAGGGCTTCACCGGGACAGGGTAGTTGCAGCAGCGTCGTTCTCTCTGCTTCTCTTCAGTTCCTTGTAGTTCCAGAGGTGACTGACTCCTAGCCCAAGAGACCTGCCTTTTATGCGCACAACCCCCATTCACACAGCCTGGCTGACAATCACGCAGCAGGGGGGTTGTCCAGCCGGGACAACCACCTCAGCCAATCATCCTAGGATACCCTGTGCAGGGGGTGACTACACCCCTTCCCCACAATCAGTCTACCTAGACACTGAGGCGCCAAGAGGAGGGCTTCTCGGCAGAAGCCCGCCAAAAGACGGTGAACAAAGAAGGCAAACCCAGTTTGCCGCGCAAAGTAAAACACAAGAAGGACTTTAACAAAAAGAAATGGCGAATAAACCCAACCGGAGCCAAAAGAAAGACGATTTGGTCAAGCGGGTTTATGCTTAAGGCTGTTAAAATAGCCAAAAGTATTACCACGTTTATCTAATATAATCGCGGTAGAAAGGCTAGGGTAGATACCACTGCCACCAGCCAAGTCTAAATGTTAAGAGAGAGAAACAATGCTCAGGGAGGTACAGACAGAAAAGGGGTACAGATTAGCCATTTCCAGTACTTACTACATGTAAGATGGGGTGTACTGGGTCTTTGGTAAAAGTAACTATGTAAAGTAAATGGCAATTTTACCTTTCTCTGGGGGACAGTAGTCAGCCCCAGCTAAATGGAGTCATAGGGCAGTCTAAAAGACAACCCTGGGTTACTACACTGAGGGTGCTGTGTAACCCATACAAGAACAGGGGCATCTGGAGTGGTGTGCTCCAGTGCCCAAGATCACACAATGAGTAAAAAAACATAGGCCAAAACACATGAAAGAGTGAAAAAGGATGTACACTCTTGCCAGGTGGAAAAAATAAACTCCAGAAATCCAGCAAAGCTGCTGGGGGACGCACTAGGTGAGAGAAATAAGCCCTAGAAGGAGAATTCTCCCTAACACTCTCTCACCCTTTTTCCCCTTCCGTTTCTCTCCTCCAAGTATCCTGCCATCTGTTGAGACCGCATGAGGACTAAGAATTGTTCAAAGAACCGATCCTCACATGCCGCCTGATTTGGCCTAGGGGCTCCATCCTCTAAAGCAGTGGGCCCTCTGGAGGGCTCTGGGCCTTCCGCAGCATTTAGGCCCCTAGTAGGATTGCTGCCCCTAGGGACCTGCGAGGGATAACCCAAGGGCTGACTAGTGTAAATATACCCCTGCAGGGACCAGTCTGCCACAGCCTGTCCGTCGCTGCCTGCCGCCTGTTAGGGAGAATTCTCATTTATGGCTAATTTCCCTCACCTAGTGAGTCCCTCAGCAGATTTGCTGGATTTCTGGGGTTTCTTTTTTCCACCTGGTAGGAGTGTGAGCCTTTTTCCCACTCTTACATGCGTTTTGCCAAGTGTGTTTCTACTGTTTGTGTGATCTTGGGCTCTAGAGCACACCACTCCATGAGCCCCACTTTTTGTGTGCGTTACACAGCACCTTCAATGCAGTGACACAGGGTTGTCTTCTAGACTTCCCACTGACTCCATTTTCCTGGGGCGGACTACTGTCCCCCAGAAACATGTAAAGTTGCCATTAACTTTATATAGTCGCTTTAAAACTACAGACCCAGTACACCCCATCTTACATGGAGTATTAGAAAGGGTTAATTCCTACCCCTTTTTGTCTGTGCCTCTCTGAGCTTTGTTTGCTCTTTTAACATTTAGACTTGGCTGGTGGCAGTGGTATCTACCCTTACTTTTCAACTGCGATCATACTATATAAACGTGGTGCTGTTCCAGGCTATTGTGGTAGCCTCGAACTTAAACCCGCTTGCCCAAATACTTTTTATTTCGGCTCCGGTCAGGTTTAGTCGCCATTTCTTTTTGTTAAAGTCCTTCTTGTGTCTTACTTTGTGCAGCAAACCAGGTTTGCCTTCTTTGCTCACCGTCTTTTGGCAGGCTTCTGCGAAGAAGCCCTCCTTTGGGGCCTGGGTGTCTAGGTGGGCGGAATGTGAGGGAGGGTTGTAGTCACCCCCTGCACAGGTTCTCCTTGGAGACCCAAGATGCACTTTGTGATGATTGGCTGAGGTGGTTGTCCGGGCCGGACAGCCCCCTGCTGAGTGATTGATAGCCAGGCTGTGTGAATGGGGGATTTTCACATAAAAGGCAGGACTCTTGGGCTGGAAGTCAAAGTCGCCACTGGAACTGCAAGGAACCAAAGAGAAGCGGAGGAGAAGACGGCTGCTGTACCCCCGAGTCCCGGTGAAGCCCTGCTGCAGTCCTGAGCGATCTACCCTTCAACGACCAGAGAAGATCCAGTCCGGAGTCTTCTTCCCTTGAGCCTGGTGGGGTTAACCAGCTCATCTTCCACAGCCAGAGGATCCTCTTCGTGGTCAAAATCGCTGCACCCTGCTGTAGTGGTCCAGATAGCCATCTGAAGAGCCTCTCCTGTTTTAAAGGAGCGCACCTTTTATTCACCGTCGCTGCTGCTGGCCTCACCCCTGGGTAGTGCAGATCACTCCAGACATCATCCTTCTTGTTTCCATGACTGAAGCTCCAGGAACCGCGAGTTTGCAGGAAACTACCAGGAGCAACTGCCGTGGCACCAGCGTTCTGCAACGAATAAGGTACTGTGTCCGACTTCGAGGAATTGGGGTGAACCCTTCTTCCTCACCAAAGGCTTGTCCTTTTCTTCCTTCCTCTTATAACTTTTGCCTCCTCTTCTGACAATATCTAATAACTCTGCAATCTTGAATCATGAACTATTCTAACTGTGTGATCCTCGGCAACAGGGACCCTGTTCCACTTGACACTGGCGCAGAACTATTTACTTTTATCTTCGTGTTAGAAAGTGTCCTCTTGATTCTCTCTGCCTTGACAAAAGTATTGCCTATGATTTTTATCCCCAACTCTCTTGTGTTAATTCATGTGCTAAGTGTGTTTGACTACGGTTACATTTCTACCCGCGGGTACGCGTATCTTTAGTTAGACTGAACTGTCATTACTGTCAAAAAGTGATAGCATATGTACTCCCGTCAACTTTTGTTTCAGAACACCGGCCTGTCAAATCCTAAGGTACTTACCTTGAATGGTTCTGCACAAGGGGAATTGGTTGTGTGAAGTGTATTTGAAGTGTGGTTTTTATATTACTAGAAGTGAAGTGTTTTGTGAAGAGATGGTTTAAAAATAAATGTACTTATATTTTTTAACCAGATACCTTGAGTCAGTGTTTGCTTGAGTGATAGTAATTGTAGTCCTTTGTGTAATCTCTACTACTGCTCATTTGCTCTTGAGCCAAGTCTGGCTGCTCAGTCACTGCTACCACTCTTTCTGTGTAGTACAGGCTTGTACCAAAGGTGAACTTGTATTACCACTTGTAGTCTTAACTCTGTGCAGTGCTCCCTAAGGGCACTTCATAGGATTCTGCTTAACACCGCCGGAGAGAAAGGGCCTTGTGTGGCCCACTCAGATGGAGTTAGTATCATGTGGCCTTACATCTGGCCCAGACTCAATCTGCAAAGGCTCTGCCACGTGCTTGCCCACCATCTTGCAGCTCAGTGCCGCGTCTTGGGTAGGAATGCATGGGAGTCTGTCTTCCGGCGCAGGGTCCACAAGTTGGCTAGGTACTAAAGGTGTAGCACGGACCTCAGAGGGGACTCCAGGAGGCATGGTGCCCTCAGTCGCGTGGCTGGTAGTCCTTTTGCGCCAAGAACTGACCTCAGACGGCTCTGGAAGGCCCCTTGCCCTCAGTGATGGCACTGGTAGTCGATGTTCCCTAGGAAGACAAGTCTGTCTTCTGACTGGATCCAGAGCATGATGCCCCCTCGCACCCTGGTGCAGTAGAAGAGCTTCCTCGGCGCGTGCACTGGTAGCTTTCACAGCCTTGGCTATACCTCTGGTGGAAAACCCAGAATGGCTCCTCCCAAACGGCATCCCCGGGAAGGAATCACAGTGCTGGGGTGCTTTGGTGAAGAGATGACTTACCTTGTTGTGTTTTGATGCCTTCGCCACGCAGTCCTTCAGATGACCCAGGGGAGAGGTGTTGGAGATTTCCCTCTAGAGGGATAAGCGGTTCTTCAATGAACACGGAGCGAGGGTGCCGCACACTAGGCACGTGTCCCAATGGTGGTCAGGTCCCAGGCACGCTAAGCAAAGTGCGTGGGGGTCCGACGCTGGGAAGTAACGGTCACACAAGGGACTCAAGGTAAAGCCTCCCGCGACCGACATGTGCCCGGGAGGCGATACACCGAAGGGAGGTGAAAGAACAAGGAAAATAAAATAATGGGAAAGCATGTGAAGTACGAAAATGTATGCCCGCACCAGATGCCAGGTCCGACACGTCCGAGCGGAAAAAGGGACTGAGGTGAGGTGCCTGAGGGTAGGGCCTTAGTGGGCGTTCCTACGCCCAGGGCTGCGCCTCCACACGCTACACTAAATTTAAACGGGACAATCCTATTGTTCAAAGCCAAAAGGTTCTGGTACCGTCCCAGTGCTGGCGAACGACCAAAAGGATGGAGGCAAGGGGACGGGACGTATGAGTACACAAATTTCTTGCATAAACATCGAACAAAAACGTATAGCCGGATTGTACAAAAAGGTATCGAACAAAAACATATAGCCGGATTGTACAAAAAGGTAAACAGTGTAGTGAAATGACAAAATGACATCCATACAACCTGACATACTGTCTCAGTATGAGGCTCTGGAAGCCACTTCCATTCCAGATAACCCAGAAGATTTTTACAAACTCCTCTCTTACAGAGATGTGCTTAAGCATGGAAAAAGAAATATAGTTGAATGAGAGCAAAAAACGACGCAGTTCAGTGCTTCGTCTTACACCTCTTGACGAATTAGATTCAAATAATAAGAACACTGGTCAGCTTGTTGATGAGAAGTAAATGACAACTATACACCATCTAGATTTTCAACGGTAGAGGACTGAGACTCTTTCCTTAGAAATACCAAAGAGTAAACCCTGGGGTCTGCTTCGATTGCAGCATTACACCTTGTGTTGGGAGTCAATGGTGAGATTATACAATAACATTAGAGATGAAGTAAGAGCTCACACAATTCAACTCACCAAGCCTCTCACTATAGTCAAAGGATTGAGCACCAGTCTATCAAAAAAAGACAATCTGGACATGGTTACAAGACTTTCACTTGGCTCACCCTTGTTCTGAGTGTTGAGATAACAAAAGGCATTTCTGGTCCGTCCACCCCTAGTGCCTTACCCCAGACAGCTTAACAGAAGAACCTAATAAAGGTGGGGTGGAGGGGTGTACAAAAAACAACTAAAAGGTTTCATCAGTTAACAGGAAAAAAATCTAAAAATACAAAAAATATACAAACATGCAAGAAGGGGTCTCACAGGTTTCTCTGATCACTGGCTCAAATGATATCACTTAACCACCCAACAACAGGAGGCGACTCAGCAACACAACGCTCAAAGAAAAGAAGCATAATAAAAATAATAACTAAGAAGAACAGCCAAACCAGGGACATAATCTTTTGCACCCGACGAAGTCCAACCATGCTATACCTCAAAAAACGACGAGACTAGAGTCGATATCACAGTAAGTGAAGAAGCAACGATGGATGAGATCAGTGGTGAATTGACCACACACACCCTATCAGGTGAGGAGAAACAAGTGCCCTTGGAGCCAACTAAAACATTACAAGGTGATCCAGTCCTGGTATCTTGGACATTATATGGGTCTTGTGTACAGACCCAAAGAAAATATACTTTCGGGAAAGAGGGGGAAAGGTCCCTAGCAACACATGCATTATTGCTGAGTCTTTTTTAAAGGAAGATGTAGACATTCTCCTGAACAGGACTTGTATTTTGGCCCTCTTTTATATAATTCCTACACTGCAGATTATGGGCTCAGCAGATATGAGGCAGCTGCAATTCATTTCAGTATTGTTAAATTTCTACTCCAGTATGAATTCTTTTTTATTTATTTAAATATATATAGCACGCAGCGGCCCTTGGGCATCGTGGTGCTTGTTACAGAAGGCTTAGGATTAGATCTTACACATACAGCACTTGGTCAACATTCCCAAGGAGTAGGACACAGGTGCACGTTCCTTGGTTACAGTGGAACATAGAGTTTGAATTGCATGCTTGGTTACAGTGGAGCATTGAATTTGAAGCGCATGCAGTCAAAAACAGTTGGAGCAAGGTTAATTAAACAGAGTGGTTTTCAACATTTTGGGGAAGATGGCATGAGTTTTCATTTCTGAGAGCGGTGGGAAGGGCATTCCAGTTCTTAGGTGCTAGGTGTTGGAAGCTAGCACTGCCTTCTTTGGCTCTTTTGAATGGAGGAACGCAGATCTGGTTGGTGAGATGGGTTCTATTGGGTCTGGAGGAGGTGCACATGGTGATTCTTTCGGATAGGTAGGGAGGGGCCTTGAGAGACAGGCATTTGTGTGTAAAAGCCAGTGTTTTGAAAAGAATACGCTGTTTGACAGGCAGCCAGTGAGCGTCTTTCCTGGCTTGGGATATGTGCTCATGCTTAAAAATGCTCAATGCAGCTCTTAGGGCATTGTTTTGGGTCACTTGTAACTTGTGTAGATTTTTTGCAGAGGTGCCTAGAAAGAGGGCATTGCAGTAGTCAAGTTTAGTGCCGATTGTGGCTCTGGCAATGGATAGGCAGTTTTGTGTTGATAAGAACGGTTTAACTGCATTAATGATTTTGGTGGTGAGTGCAGCGGAGGCGGCTATGGCATTGACCTGATGGGTCATGGAGAAGGTAGAGTCGATCTACACACCTAGTTTTTTTACTGCTGAGGAAGCTTTGATGGTGGTGTTGTCTACGGTGAAGGTGCTGTATTGTGGGCTGAGTTTGTTGAGAGTTTCTTGTGTGCCTACCACCAATATCTCTGTTTTCTCACCATTGAGACAGAGACCATTGGCTGCCATCCAAGTTTGAATGGCAGCGTAGATGTTGTTGAGGGTTCATAGATGCCAGTGAGGGGGATTAAGACTTGCGTGTCGTCGGCATAGTTGGTGTATGCTATGTCAAAACGATCAAGGTCATTAAACAGTGGGAGGGTGAATATGTTGTAGAGGGTGGGGGCAGTGCATGAGCATTGGTGCACTCCACAATATATAGTGGTGGGAGGGGCACAGTCTGTGTCAGAGAAATATCTCATAAGTCTTCTGCTAAGGAAGGATGCAATCCAGGCTGAGGCTTGTGGAGAGAAATAAGCTGTATTTTTTAAGTTGTTTGCCGAGGATATCATGGTTGACGAGATCAAAGGCAGCTGACAGATCTAATAGGAGGAGGAGCGCAGGTTTGCCATTGTCCATAATATCCCTTAGTTGAATTTTTAAATCGAGGAGGGCTGACTCTGTCCCGTGACCAGGACGGAAGCCGGATTGTCTCTTCCCAAACTTTTTTTTCTCTTCTAAGAATTGCTGGATTTGGGTGTAGGCCACCTTGTCCAGAATTTTCAACAGGAACGGTACGGTGGTAATGGGCCTGTAGTTATTGGGTACTTCGGGATCAAGAGAAGGTTTCTTTAGTAGAGGACGTACCCAAACTTCTTTTAAGCTGTCAGGGACTGTGTTGGAGTTAAATGAGGCATTGATAAAGGTTTTGAGGAAGGGGGCTAGTGTTTCAGCGCAGTCTTTGACTAGTTTGGCCGGACATGCATCCCCTTTGCAGTTGGAGGGTTTGATTTTATTGACAATTTCTATTACTTCAGGTATAGTAACTTCTCTGAAGGAGAAATGTTTTATTGAGTGTGTGATGGGCATGGTGTCATGGAGGGAGTGGAGATTGATATGTTTAGAGAGGTTTTTGTGGTGTTCAGAGATCTTTTCCTGAAGTAGCTCAATTTTATTTATTAAAGCCGTTTGCACATTCGTGCACCAGGCTCTGTTTTTGACAATCTCTTGTGATTTGGTAGCTGGGGTGGACAGCTCCCTGAAGATGGCAAAGAGCTCCTTTGATTAGGTTGTGGTGTTAGTGATACGGTTGTTGTAGGAGGAGGATTTGGCTGTGATTATATCTTTTTTAAAGTTAGCAGCAATGGATTTGTAAGCAGCTAGTGTGGCTTCTTGTGGGGAGTTTAGCCACTTGGTCAGTGCTTTTCTTTTTTGTGAACGGGGGACCATGAATTCCTCAGAGAACCAGGTGTTATGTTTTATTTTTGTGGCTTTTTGTTCAGTAGTGGTGCGTTGGAGTCTATGGCATTTACCATTATGGAGTTGTAGGTTTCCAGTAGTACTGATGGGTCAGAAGAGTTGTGGAGGTGCAGTGTGGGTGTGTCGAGATAAGGAAGGATATTTTCCTTACTAAGGTTCTTGGCACTTCTGGCTAGCGTTGGGGGGATGGGGTTAGGATACTTTGGTGTAGTGGTGCCAGTTGGGATGAAGAAGTGGATGAGGTGATGGTCGGACCATGGAATAGGGGTGTTAGAGCTGACATCTACTTCGCAATTGTGATCTACTACCCAATCAAGGGTGCAACATTTGCTGTGTGTCGGTGTAAGGTTTCTTTGCTGGAAGCCGAGCTCTGTAAGAGCTTGGGCTAGAGCTTTGGCTGATCTGATTTGTCTTTAGGGTCATTGAGGCCCAGGTTGAAGTCACCTAGGAGGAGTGCTTTGGAGGACGTTTTGAGGTTTTCACTGATGAGATGCAGGAGACTATCATGGAAAGCGGCCATGGGGCCTGGGGGGCGATAAACTAGGTGAATGTTGAGTGTGGATTTTGGTGGGTGGCGATCTTGACTGTGAGAGAGTCTGTATTCTCCCAGAGATTTAAGGCAGTTTGTCTTATTTCCAGGCAGTCTTTTACTATGAAGGCTACTCCTTCACCTCTGGTTAGTACTCTATCTTGTCTGTAGATTGAGTGTCCTGGAGGGTGGGCTAGGGAGAGGGCGGATCCTGCAGCTTCGTGGAGCCAGGACTCGGTGATGGCCAGTATATCTAGGTCGAGATTGGTGAGGTCGAAGATTTCAGCGGCATGTGCAGGAAGGGACCTAACACTGATAAGTGCACATTGTAAGTGAGATGGGCCCTCTAGTTTGGGGGTTTTGTTAAGAAAGGGTGAGGTAGGCATGTTGTGTGTGAGTACTGCAGAGTTTTTGGTGGTTGTGATGGTTTTGGAAGGCTGTTTGGATGGGCGTGTTGGTATGGCTGTCGGAGGTGACGTCATAGTTGTAGAAGTAGCGATGGGTGTGCTGGGCAGTATGAGTGGAGGTTGAATTTTGAATGTCGTTGGTATGACTAAGGCTGTAAGGGTGGCGGCGTGCTTGCATGGAACGTCGTGGGTAGAGGGTGCTTTCGGTGTGCGGAGCCTGAGAAGAACAAGTTACTTGCCAACTGTATTGTTCTTTCGAATGGATGTTCCTCCCATGTGTTAGGGAGAATTCTCGGTTTAGGCTGAATTTCCTAACCTAGTGAGTCCCCCAGCAGCTTTGCTGGATTTTTGGGGTTTATTATTTTCTCCTGCCAAGAGTAAGACTCTTTTACCCTCACTCTTGGGCATGATTTGAGTGTGTTTCTTTGACTCTAGATGGGCTATGGGGTCTTTTACTTAGTAGGGCTTCATGTGTTTTTGTGATGTGTGTTACACAGCACGCTCCGTGCAGTAATACAGGGGTGTCATAGTGACTCCCCAGTATAGACTCCATACCCTGGGACTTACTGCTGTCTCCCAGGGCCTGTAAAGTCATCATTGACTTTACTAGTCTTAAATTCTGAACAGAACCTGTACAAACCATCATATTGTGGACGTACTGGCTGGGGCAATTCCGTTGCCCCGGGGTCTGTTAGTCGAGGGGGCACGTCTCCGTCCCCCCTGATCGAGTTTTGGCTGGTGGCAGTGGATACTACTTTTTATATTCAACCGCGAATATTTCTCTATGGGATTTCCCATTGTTCGAGGCTACTATCTTTAATTATTTAATTACAATAGCCTCGAACATACCGCCGGTTTATTTAATTAATATTAATTCTCTGGTTGCTATTTTTTGCCAAAACTCGGTTCTAAAATGGCGTTTGTGTTCTCTTCTGTGACTCCAACCCAAGTCGAGCCCTTTGTTCCACTTTTTGGCGGGCTTCTCCACAGAAGCCCTCCAAAGTGGTGCCACTCTGTCTGGGGTACTTAGGGGGGGTGGAGGGGGATTTAGGCACCCTGGACTGAGTTGCCTAGGCAACTCAAGTCGGACTCCATCCTGATTGACCCAAGTGGTGAGCCAGCCGGTTCACCATTTAGCATGTTTGAGTGACAGCTAGGCTGAGTGAATGGGGGTTTTCTGCATAAAAGCAGGGCTTTGGGGACTGGAACTTCAGAAGTCGCCACAGAACCTAAGAATCTGACGAGGGAGAAGCTGAGCCGACCTGCCACGACGACACCACCGGTGGAGCCCTACTGGACCGTCTCACCACTTTTCCCAACAACAGAGGAGATCTCATGCCGGAGAGTCTTCTTCCTTTGACTGGTGGGGATAACCAGTTTCACCGTCTTTTCGCCTTCCCGATGTATCTCGTGGCCGTCTTGCCTGTGCCAAGCACCCCGGCAACCGGGATACCATGTTTTACCACGACCGCGAATTAAAGGGTATTACCTTTAACCGGAAAACTCTGCGCCTGGTTTCTTCCCTGGCAGTGCAAAGACCTTCATCTTTCCTCTAAGTCGAGATCTTCTCTTCCCCCGGACGACGACGAGACTTGCACCCACTGCCAGGAACAACTGCCACCGCTGGAGGATCCTTCCCGCTTAAGGTACCGTGTCCCGCCTGGCTTCCCTTGCCACCGACTGTACGGGGTAGATTTAGCCCCCAGCTTTCGAACCTGGGTTAGCCTGGGACACCCTGGCTAAACTTTTCGGAGCCTCTCTAAACTCTTTTCGAACTCTCCGCAAGACTTTCTAAGCCTAGTGTAACTGTGTGATCTTGGGCGCATTTGTGCTCTGCTCTCTCTAAGAGTGGGCCCAGCCTATGGACTTTGGCTCACAAGTGACTTTTGCTCTTCTGCCTTGCTAACAGGGTTCCTAAATCTTAGATTGGTGTACCTTTCCATATTCTGTCTTTTTTCCCTCCTTTTTCATAAACTTATTGGAGTGCCATCTATAGTTAAGCGCTCACCTCTGTATGGAAATAAGTGGTGTTAACTAAGACTTATCTGATAAGGAATAAGGGTTGTATATATTATAATAGTAACTGTGTTTAGAGTAGTTTACGATAAGAGTGCTGGAGTGTTTCAAACAGTGTGTTTTTAAATAAATAATTATATACTTTGATACCAAAGCTCTGGTCAGTGTTTGTTTGTATTATCGTATCTGAGTGCCTATTGTGTATACTTTGCATACGTCCTAACTCTTCTTGAGGGAAGTCTGACTGCTCAGCCACAGCTACCAGGTAAATCTGGGTGGTACAGACTGCTACCAAGTGGGTTTACTACTAACACCTGTAGTTCTAAATCTTTTGCAGTGTTCCCTAAGGGAACTGCACAGGTTTCTGCCTAACACCACGTATTCCTCATCTTGTGATAATTCGTTATCGCCAGCTTCGATGCTTTGGAAAAAAATGTTCGGCAGAGGGCGCTGTGCTCGAGGCTGTGGCATTGATTGTCCCTCGACAGGCTCCGTACCATGTCGACGTCACTGATGGAATAAGTAGTTCGAGCCGCGCCCGTTCCCTTCAGTTCTGTTTTTTCGAGGAAATACTCGTGGAACATCCAGGTGTATGCTGTGACTGATAGGCCCATCGTGAGAGGAAATTGTAAGAAAAAACAAACTACTGCGGGCTAGGCTGGGAGGGTCGATGAGGAATACGTGGGAGGAACATCCAGTCGAAAGAACGTTACAGTTGGTAAGTAACTTGTGTCCTCCCACGTATTCCTCATCTTGTGATAGACTCCCATAGCAGTGATCAATTTGGAGGTGGGAGTGCTAGTTTTTGTTTTCATGGACAGAGTGAAGTACCGCTCTGGCAAATAGCCCCTCATTGGAGGAGGAGGAGGCATCTAAGCAGTAATGCTTGATAAAAGTATGCATTGATGCCCATGTTGCAGCCGAGCAAATATCTTTTGCAGGGACTCCCCTCTTCAAAGCCGCAGAAGTAGCCATTCCCCTAGTGGAGTGAGCACGTAGCCCATCCGGTGGGTCTTTTCCTGCTAATCTGTAGCATTCCAATTTAGCTAGAATGATCCAGCGGGATATAGTTTATTTTGTCACCGCTAACCCCAACTTACGACCTGTGTAACCCACAAAGAGTTGGTCGTCTTGACGTAATTTTGTCATTCTTGAAATGTAAAAGCTGAGGGCCCTCTTGGGGTCCAGCCTATGCAATCTCTTCTCTTCTTTTCCCAAATGAGGAGGAGGATAGAATGTTGGTAAAACAATTTTCTGTGACAAATGGAAGTCGGAAACTACTTTCGGTAAGAAAGATGGTTTATCTTTCAGAACTACCTTGTCCTTGTAAAATGTGGTATATGGAGGTTTACATGAGAGAGCCTGTAGTTCACTATCCCTGCGGGCTGATTTAGTGTTAAAAGCCTCAATGGACAGGAGTGCAGAGGCTCAAATGGTATACATGTCAGGAATTTAAGAACTAAATTTAAATCCCAAGTTGGAACATGAAATGGTATTGGTGGATATACACTTGTAAATCCTTTCAGGAACTATATTATTAATAGTATTTTAAAGTAAGAAACATCTTCCGAAGAGCGCTTAAAAATGGACAGTGCAGCAAGATATCCTTTGATTGTCCCGATCTGGAGCCCCAGATTGGCCAGATGTAATAGAAAAGAAAGCACCATTGGTGTACTACATTGAAAAGGGTCCACATCTCTATCTTTGCATCAGATACTGAACTTATTCCAACAACACTGGTACAAGGATTCTGTTGCTGGCCGCCTGGCCGAAAGCAAAATCTCCATTACGTCATCCGGAAGATCCCAATCCTTGTATCTCAACCTCTCAGAAACCATGCATGAAGGTTGAGTGGGTTGACCTCTGGATGGAGAACACGACTTTCCTCTTGCGAGAGAAGATCCTCTCTTTATGGAAGACGTACTGGAGGGCAGATGGACATGTCCAGAAGGTCCGGGTACCACATCCTCCTGGCCCAATCTGGGATAATTAGGATCATGGTTTTCCTGAACTTTCTCAACCTCCTGATTACTTGAGAAATCACGGGGACTGGAGGAAACGCGTACAGCAGGGGAAAATCCCAATCCACTATGAACGCGTCTCCTAGAGCTCCTCTCGGGGGAAATTCCCTTGAGCAATACTGATCGCACTTCCAGTTTACCGTGGTTGCGAACAGATCCTCTTGAGGGGTTCCCAAAAAGGCGAAGATCTCCAGAAGAACTTCCTGAGCTAGCTCCCACTCGTGGGAGACTGTGCTCTGCCTGCTCAGAGCGTCTGCCGCCGTGTTCTGCTCTCCGGCTAGGTGAACTGCCGATAGAGAGATTCCTTCTTGTATCGCCCAGAACCAGAGCTGCATTGCCTCTCTGCACAAAGGTAGTGATCCTACGCCTCCTCTTTTGTTGAGATAGTACATGGCCACTGTGTTGTCCGTCATTATAAGGACATTATTTCCCTGTACAGAGGGCAGGAAGGCCTTCAGCGCTAGTCTTATTGCCCTCAGCTCCAATAGGTTGATGTGTAGTTTGGACTCAGATGGAGACCAACGTCCGCTGATTGACAGATCGTTGGTGTGAGCTCCCCACCCCGTGAGTGAGGCGTCCGTCACTACGGTTATCTCCGGCCATGGTTGCCAAAAAGATTCTCCCTTGAGGATGTTGCCGTTGCAAGCCCACCATGATAGATCCTGAGCAACTGCACTCGGGACTTGCAGAAGATCTGACATATTCCCTGAGAATTGGGATCACTGAGCTCTGAGGGCCCATTGGAGGGATCTCATTCTCAGTCTGGCCTCTGGCACCAGAAAAATGCAGGATGCCATGAGAACGAGCAACCTCAGAAAATCGAAGGCCGGTAGATGCTGGGCTTTCTGGAATTTTGTTACCATCTGCTGGATGTGGAGAGCTCTCACCTTGGGCGGCGAGGCTTTGCCCGAGGAAGTGTCCAAGACTGCTCCGATAAACTGGAGTTGTTGAGATGGTATCATATGGGACTTCTTGAAGTGGAGGGAGAAGTCCAGATTGTGGAGGAAGTGGCAGGTGATCAACAGATGTTCCTGAGCTTGTTCTGGAGAACGTGCTCATATCAGCCAGCCATCCAGGTAGGGGTAGACGTGAATCCCCCTCTCCTGAGACTCGCTGCCACTACCACCATCAGCTTAGTGAAAACCCTTGGAGCAGAGGTCAGCCCGAATGGCAGAACTCAAAACTGATAGTGAGAAACGCCAACTGCGAACCTCAGGTATTTTCTGTGCTTGGTATGGATTGACACATGAAAATAAGCATCCTGAAGGTCTAATGATACCAACCAGTCTTGGAGTTGGAGAGCCTGAAGGATATGAGAAAGGGTTACCATCTTGAACTTGTCCTTTCTGAGGAACTTTTTCAATTTTCTTAAGTCCAAGATGGGTCTCAGTCCTCCGTCCTTCTTTGGGATGAGAAAATAAGGGGAGTACCAACCCGTGTTCCACTCCGCTACAGGTACATGTTCTATCGCACCTTTCTCTAGCAGGGTTATAATTTTCTGCAAAAGGAGCGGGTCTGGAATTTTGGTAGAGCTGGCTTCCGGTGGATGATCGTGAGGTCTTTTTATTAAGGGAAGGCAGTAACCTTGGGCTACTGTTTCCAGTGCCCAAACAACTGAAGTAATGCCTCGCCATTCTTTCAGATGATATGATATGGCATTTGTAACGTGCCTATACACAAGTGTTTCAAGGCGCGACGAGGCAGGGAGGGGGGAACAAAGAGAAGACAGACAACGATCCTACTAGGCCAGGTGTCATTCAGATCGTGCAAGTGCATGGGTAGAGGGGAAGGGAAAAAATGCAAGGGGAAAGGGAGGGGGGAAAGTGCAGGTCAGGGTTAGTAGAATAACAAGAATAAATAATAGGGGCCAGCTGGTGGCAAGTGCAAGGTAAGTGCAGACAAGTGCTGGGAAGGGGGGCTGTAGGGATAAAGAGACAGTCCCGCAGTGCAGGGGTTGCCAGGGAGGCAGTGCAGGGGGAGAGTGGCTGGGCCAAGGACCAAGATCGGTGAGAGTGGCCCAGTTGCAGATTCAGTACAGTTTCAGTCAGGAATTTAGCAGGGGAGAGGGGGAGAGAAAGCAGAAGCAAAGAGGAAGGTTTTGAGGTGCTTCCGGAACCGGAGATGGTTCTCCTCAAGTTTCAGGGAGGCAGGAAGGCTGTTCCAGAAGGAGGCCCCTGCCGCGGAGAGAGATCTACCCCCATATCGTTGCATGGAGAAGTGGCTGACCCTGAGGGAGTTGGAGACGGATGAGCGAAGAGCTCGAGAAGGAAGATATTTAGGAAGAGAGAGTTGAAGGTATTTAGGCCCAAGGCCCCAGAAGGCCTTGTGGACAATGCAAAGGGTTTTGAACTTAATCCTCACAGCCACTGGGAGCCAGTGTAGAGATTTCAGTCCTGGAGAGATACGGTCCCTGGGCTTGAGGCCAAGGACAAGTCTCGCAGTCCTGTTCTGGATGAGTTGTAGAGGGCAGACAGTAGAGGCAGGCAGATTTAGATAGAGGCTGTTACAGTAGTCCAGCTTCGAGAGAACCAGGGCTCAGGAGACAGTGAGCTTCTGGGGGAAGGAGAGGAAAGGAAGAATACCTCTGAGGAGGTGCAGCTGGTAGTGTGACTTCTTAGAGACGTCAGATATGTGAGGAGAGAAGGAGAGTGTGGAGTCGAAGATGACCCCCGAAGGTTTTTGCCTTGCAGGTAGGAGCAGGAAGCGGGCCAAGAGAGGCCAGCCAGAGAGCTGCAGGGAAGGAGGGAGTCGGTGTGCCGATGAGTAGAATCTCAGTCTTACTGGCATTAAGGCAGAGGTCATTGGCGGCACACCATTCCTGGTGCTGAGAGATTCTGCCTCCCACTGGTGTTTTGTATGATAAGATCTCAGAGAGATTTGGATGCGGCTGCAGGAGCGGCTGAGGGCATAGATGCCATCCCTGGAGATGGCTTTGTAGTCTTTCCTCGTCCATCATGAGTGACATTCCTTTTGCCCCTTTGAAAAGCCTGTCCTCTTCCTTTACCAAAAGAGGAGTAGTATCGAAAAGGACGACCCCTCCAGGAAAATGAGCCCGAATAGGGTTTCTGAGGCTGTCGCATAGAGGCACTAAGGGATTTAGCTGTCGCTTTCGAGGTCTGTAGTTTTTCTAGGCTCTCATCAGACTTAGTACCAAACAGCCTCGAGCCATCAAAGGGCATGTTGAGAAGTCTGGTCTGCATATCTGGTGCAAACCCCGACTTTCTCAACCACGCAAATCTGCGTAGCACTGTACTTGATGCCATGGACCTGCTAATACTATCAGCAGTATCCAGTCCAGACTGGAGACATTCCCCCATTGCCTCCTTCCCGTCATTGACTATATTCAGGAAGCCTTCCCTTTCCTCGCCTTCCGGAATATGTTCAGCCACTGCTGAAATGCATTCCCACAGGGTATGTGTGAACCTGGCCAGGGTACAGGTGACATTGGTCGATTTCAAGGCCATGCTACCTGAAGTAAAAACTTTAAGAGCCCAAGCATCAACCTTTTTATCCTCCCTGTCTGGAGGTATGGTTGGGTATGCTGTCTGCCTGGAAGTAGTAGCAGCCTGAATAACCAGACTTTCTGGCGTAGGGTGTCTATTCAGGTATTCTGGATCAGAAGTAGAAGTTCTGTACTTCTTTGGAAGATTTCCGTCTACTGCAGCAATGCTATCAGGTTTTTCCCACTTCCTTTCAACTCTCCTTTTGAGCGCCCTATGGAAAGGGAGAACAGGATCTTTCTGGGGTCCCTGGACTATAATGTCTGTCATATCGTCTTGCTCAAAAGTAGGGGAAGCTCTTCCCCAACCCATATATTCAATCACCCTACTCATCAAATTCCTATACCCTGAGTCTGCATGTCCTGCAGGATCAGGTGCAGCAAACTCCAATTCAGGTGATGTGTCAACACCACTAGCAGAATGCAGAGTTTCACATAGGTCTCTATAGGGATTATAAGTTCCTCTAGAACTTTTCTAGTGCCATATTTTACTCTAAAAGGAGTGACATCCTCTGAGCCAGATTCTTCAAAAATTGAAGACATGGACCTAAAAAAGTAAGATTTGGGTAAAGGTGTAAACCTTCTCTCTTCCTCCTGATTTTTCGTCAAAGGATTAGGTGTTTTCTTCGAAGGGGTCGAAGTAACCTTCGACACACTCGACGAAGCTGTCGATAAAAGGCGTTGAGGATAATATAGGCTTCGTTGTCGAAGATGTCGGCGCCGATGGCGTCGACTAAGTTGCACTCGTCTTCGACAATTTCTGCCTTTTATGAGGGATCGGAGAAACACTCGATCCTCGACGATCTCTCGACGATTTGTCGACTCGAGTTTTATGGGTACTACTGGGTTTTACCGTCGTAGTTCCCGACTTCCCTGTGTCGTCCTGTGGAGCAACCGGGGTCTGGCTTTTCTGAGGTTTCTTTGAGGGGGTCGAGGCCACGTTCTCAAAGACCTGCATCATTTTTCTCTAAAACTCTCCCATTTTGAAGGGGAATCCGATCTTGTTGGACATCGAACCAATTCCGTCGATGTATTGGATGATGACGATGGAGATCTATGTCTCCTTCTTAGGTTTTTAGAAGAAGACAAGAAGATTGTCTCGACCTGCTACGAGATCGGGATCTCTTTGGATGTTTTTTTATGACGTTCCGATTCTTTTGAATCGGACGATTTCTTATGTTTTTTTGACAAGGCTTTCGAAGAGCCCTTCGACGCCTCCCGCCCTGCCGCTAACTTACTTTTCCTCTCACGGGGGGCTTCTCCGTCATTGACTGACCGGATCCACAGTCGCCGGTTCGATGGTCTGAGCCCAGACACCAAAGACAGATACGGTGAGGATCGTTGATAGACATCTTCAACTCACAGTTGATACACTTCTTAAACCCAGTTTTGGGAGTCAAAGTGGTTGATGAAGACATTTTCTTGACAGAAAATCTCGAAGCGCGCCATTCACGAGAGCGAAGCAATCGGAAAAACGGAACCGAAGCCAATCGGCGCGGCTCGAGCTACTTATACCATCAGTGACGTCAACATGGTACGGAGCCGTCGAGGGACAATTGATGCCATGGCCTCGAGCACAGCGCCCTCTGCCGAAAAAAAAATTCCGTAGCAGCGAAGCTGGCGATCACGAATTATCACAAGATGAGCAATACGTGGGAGGACACAATCCATTCGAAGTTTGTTTCTGCCGCTAAGAGGTCTCGGGCGTGTAGTGGCTGTGATAGCCCTGGAGTGGTTTGCTGGCATGTTATCTAGCTGATTATTAGGAGTGGCAGGTCGTTTGGGGTTAACTGTGTTGGAGATCTGCTGGGCAGTGTGTCACAATGCAGTTTTTGTGAAGGAGGGGAGGAAGGGTGTGAGTGGGATGTTGTGAGGAGTAAGGGGTGTGGTGGTCTCCATTTTGAACAATGTAGCTTGCGTGTAAGCATGCAGGTGGCAGGAGTGGGAGCCATTTTGCGCGATGTAGCTTTCGTGTTACCATGCTCACCTCTCATTTAGTATGGGATGTTCGCAAACCTTTGCTTCAAAGAGGAATTGACGTTTCTACATCTCTTGGTGCAATGGAATATGAGACGAGTGTTGATTACTGCAACCCAACAGAAAACGCACAAGCAAAGTGTGCTCCCAAGGACGAAGGAAATTCTATTCATCTGACAATTGTCTGTCATAGAGAATCCATGGAAGGGAGGCTGTTGTGCGGGGAGAGCAGTGGGTACCCCAATAATGGTGAAAGAAAAGATACATGGTCATGGCTCCCCTCCGTTTTGCAGTCTGCAGCAAAAATACACCCTGGATTTGGAAACTAAAAGCTTCAGACTTATGAGTTGGAACACCAGGGGATATAAAGGTTTTCTGTTCACCAACGCGACTGAGCAATTGGCCAATATGGATATTCTCGTATTTCAGGAGGTTTGGCTGTGAGAACCTCCTATAATAGACAGATTCACAGTTTTTGTTAAGAGAGTACCATAAAGGGGAAGATGGGTTGTCCAATGTGAGGCTTGCTCAATAGCGAAATATACATAATTTGCCCATAATACTAACACAATATTTGCAATAGTAGAAAACACCAATAATGGGGTGAGACTGGAGATCTTTTTTCAAAATAAATCTTTACTGTAGCCTCAAATCACAAACTGATGAATAAATGAGAGCCAAGTTGGCAAAAATTCTAAATTAGTGAGTGGCTATGGATGGCACCCATATATTATTATGTGCAGGTGATTTTACCTGTTTTTGTCTGGCTAGATTATCGGAAAATCGCTCAACTCTAATTCAGTTATGGGTCTCAATGTGAATAGTAAGGCTGGCAAAAAACCTTTAAATTTAAGGTGAAGTATGCAAGCAGAATTCTTTTTTGATTGAAACATGGTTATAAACAAAGGGAATCTAGAGGGTGATTCTACTAGTCAACCAACTTGGTTTCAGGGTTCATCTTATTCCACATTTGATTACATATATTTGATTTATTGTACAATTCATGCACTCGGATGCAGATTGAGAAAACTTAATTTAATGATCATGCTCGACTGATCCTTACACTCTTAGCCCATTTCCCCATTGCGCATCACACAGTCAGACTTCTAATTTGTTTTGAATCCCCAATGTACGAGACTAAAAGATAATACATGGAATGCCAGAATCTCAAATAGCACTATCAGAAGGTGTTGGATACATCGTCTGTGAAGTTAAAAAAGGAAAGTGTTAGATTCATGGTTTTCACATACACCAACTAAAAAAAAAGAACATTTTTTGTAGAAAAGAAAATAACAGACATGCCCAGGAAAAATGATTTCAGAATTTTTCTGAAATAGAAGGTCGGGGAATTTGGGACAGACAATGTCAAAGCCATATCCCTTATGAGACGCCTTAGACAGAAATATAAGAACTGGCTCAAAAGGTACAATTGAACATCAAAGATAGCCAAAGGGCGTTTAAATGTGTGTTAAAGAATAATGCTAAATTATTGTGTTCCCTTCTGACTAATGATGTTAAACAGCAAAGTTGAAAACAAGCTAACTGCACTGATAGTAATACCAAGACCACACATTTAAAAAACTTGTATGGGTGGAATAACTCCATAGGTAAGTTTGTTTCTTATACTTCGCTTTCCTCTTGGCTGGGGAACTTTAATAGGGAGGATATACAAATGCATTTACTGGGCTTGAATAATTCAAGGGCATGTGGACCAGATGGTCTTTCTAACGCTTCAATGAAGGAGGACCTACATCTTTGGTCCGATATTTTCACAATGTTATTCAAACAAATAGTACACTACAATACATTTCCCAATATCTGGCACAAGTCAATAACAGTGCATGTGTATAACAAAGGTACAAGATACCGACCCATTTCATTAACAAATAAAAGTTGTAAACTATTAGCAGCATTTGTATGGAAAGACTTCACTTTTTGGCGAACTCCACCAATAGCCTTAGTATTTTTGAAACGTGTTTCAGGAAAACCATGGGCTCATCAATGAGTCATTTTGTATACCATCTCTGTCTAAAAACAAGCTATGAGTACACGTGGCAGTTCATTATACTCAGCCTGTTTGGATATATCAGCAGCATTTGTTCATCTGGACCGTAATCTTATATGGCATAAATTAGCATCATGGAACACTGCATCAGGTCTCCTAAAAATGGCAATTTTATTCAACACTGACAAATCTTTGCCAGTTAGACTAGATTGGAGGGGTTCAATCACAAATGAAATAAAAACATACTGGGTCTGAGAGGCAGGGGTGTGTTTTGGCCCCCTCCCTTTTTGATATTTATATATATCATTGTGGTCGGTCTGCGCAACAGGGGGCGCAAAGTTAAGGTGGCTTTAGCTGAATTTCCAGGGATTTGTTGCATCAAGTTCTCATTTTAGCATCCCAGCAAATAACATTTTTTCCTTGAATATATCGGATACACCAGATGACCTGCCCAAATGTGGTGCCTTTCCCCCAAAGCTACACTATTTACATACAGGTTGGCTCGCCTATGCGGATGACATTCTTCTACAGGACAAGACCCCAGTAGGCCTCCAGAGAAGTTTAAATAGATTTGTCAACTTTGCCTCTCAAAATTATCTGAAAATTAACCCTTTTAAAACTAAAGTCATTAAATTTAGACAACATACGAAATATCAGGACCACAAATGATTCATTCAGGATAATAATTTTGAAGAAGTGGAGAAGTTGTTGTACTTGGGTTTTCTAATTGCAACCAACAGGAAGGTATCAAAGATTAAAGACAAATTATATGCAAAAGGGGAGGCTTTTACGGCCCAAATGAAGATCCTATTTAGGACATTTTGCAAATTCTCTTTGCAGTCAGTTCTTGAATTCTACAAAGTAAAAATTATTTCAACTGTTCTATATTGACTAGAACTCATTGAAATTTACCTGACTCACAATCCTAGAAGGACACATCTGGCAGAGAGTATTGAGACTGCCATCTGCAGTTCCTATATCGGCGATTACATCTGAGTTAGGTCTGAGAACGCCTACAATCAATAGTTAAATGGAACAAACTGAACTTCTATCATAAATTACTAACAACCCCAGGCAAAAAACAATAGTCTGTTTAAAGAACTAGAGAAAATGATTAAATTAAATAAGTTGCAATGTATGAAAGATTTTGTGTACACCACCTCTCAAAAATAAATATTGAAGCTAGTTACTTCTTGGAGAATTTTAACAATGCCAGACAAAAAAATGAAACAATGGGATATAATAGAAAATGAGGCACAGTTGAATAGAATTGAACAAATATCCCCTTCCCATGAATCAACCCATGGTATATGGAGCAAGTTACTTACCTGTAACTATTGTTCTCTGGCATGGGTCTGGCATGGATTCACATGCTCATGAATATTTCCAGTCAGGCCGGGAATCCTCGGTAAAAGAAAAAACAGTTTCACTTTCACTTACAAACTGTCTTTCTCCGCTAAAGCAATCACTGAGCTCTGGGTCATACTGCCCCCAGCCAATGACTGCCCTCTCCCTAAGCCCCTCCTCTGGCAGCCATCTTCAGATTTGGCAGCACGTAAAGTGGCAGTATGACCAGGAAGAGCCACAGAGGGGCAGGAGGGAGGGTTTGCATGTGAATTCATGCCAGAACCATGCTGGAGAACAATAGTTACAGGTAAGTAACTTTTCCTTCTCCAGCATGGGGTCTGGCATGGATTTACATGCTCATGAATAAAAATACATAGCAGTACAGCATTACTGCTAAAATAGATAGCAGTACAGCATTACACAACCACGGGAGATGGCAAGGCTCAACAGAAGCAAATACTCTTAACGCTGCAACATACTCACCTTCAAGCAAACAGGTTGCGCAGCACTGCTTGGCCGACCCTGAACTCCTCTCTGGAATCCCCTTC
Source organism: Ambystoma mexicanum (assembly GCF_040938575.1). Classification (NCBI taxonomy): domain Eukaryota; kingdom Metazoa; phylum Chordata; class Amphibia; order Caudata; family Ambystomatidae; genus Ambystoma; species Ambystoma mexicanum. Next base: position 1,068,262,842 of record NC_090931.1, on the reverse strand, counting down.
GGCACAGTAGAATCTTGTGAAGGTGTGCGTGGACCGACACGTAGCAGCCCTGCAGATGTCCAGCAGGGGCACGCCAGACAGGAACGTCGTTGTTGCAGTGATCACTCTGGTGGAATGGGCTCTCAGACGGCCGAGCAGCGGTCGGTTTGCCAACCGGTGACAGTGCGTGATGCAGCCGAACAGCCACCTGGAGATGGAAGCCTTGGACAAAGCCTTCCCATGGTTCACAGGACCAAAGTTCACAAATAGTTGAATAGTTCTGGAAACTCTTTGTGTGTGCCACATAGAACTTCAGCACAGACGCCACATCCAGCAAGTGCAAAGTCCTTTCAATCGGCGACAAAGGTTTTGGAAAAAAACACATACAACACCAAAGGCTTGTTGAGGTGGAATTCCGACGGATCCTTTGGCATGTAGGAGGAGTGCGTCCGCAGCACCAGCCTCGTGTCGTGAAAAGTCAGATACGGCGGTTTACAGGATAGGGCCTGGATCTCACCTACCCTCCTGGCAGAGGTGATGGCCACGAGGAAAGTGGTCTTCCATGAGAGGAACTTGCGAGGGGCCCGATGCATAGGCTCGAACGGGGCCCCCGAGCTTTGTCAGCACCATGTTGAGTTCCCACACCGGTGCAGAGCCTTCACCTGCGGGAATGATCGAAACAGTCCTTTGAGGAACTCCTTGACGAGACGGTGGGACCAAAGAGAAGACCATCCTGGCGACCTGGTGTAGCAGGAGATAGCCACCAGATGTACTTTAATAGAGGCATGTGCCAGCCCTGCCTTTGCCAACTACAACAAGTATGGAAGAATCTGCGCGGCCGTGACCCTCATAGGGTTGATCTTCTGCGTCCCGCACCACGTTGCAAAACGTTTCCACTTGTGCCCGTAGCACTTCAGAGTCGACAACGCTCTGGCCCTGCAGTCCGGCAGTCCGCCGGAAGCTCGTACCCTCCGAACTCTATAGCTGCAGGAGCCAAGCCTTCAGGTTCTGCGATACTGGGTCGTGATGCGGGCTTGCACCTCCTTCTCTGGTAAGCAGATCCGTGACCACTGGGCAGCTTGACGTTGACAGGCTGAGAAGGTCCAGGTACCAAATCTGCCTACATCCTGCATCAGCACCATCTGAGTTGATTGATGACTCACAGCAGGAAAGGCAACAGAGGGAACGCGTACAGGAAGAGGCCTTCCCACAGGAAGGAAAATGCTTCCCCCATGCTACTCGGTTGGTGGAACCTACAGGCGAACTTCTGGCCTTTGGAATTTTTCACCGTCGCAAACAGATCGATCTGGGGTCTGCCCCATATGAGGAAGAGGCTGCCCATTTGATCCTGTCATAGCTCCCACTTGTAGCATGAGTGCAGCCCCCTGCTGAGGGAGTCAGCAATGGTGTTCTTGACCAGAAGGAATGAGGAACATTTCCTGGGCGACGGGCCAATGCCACAAGTCCTGCGCCTTTCTGGAGAGCGCTGGGGATCTGTTTCCCCCATGCTTCCTGATGTAGAACATTGTGATGGTATTGTCCGTGAAGACCCTCACCAACTTGCCCTTAAGGGACAGAAGAACGACTTGAGGGCCAAGAACACTGCATGCTGCTCCAAGACATTGATGTGGAGATCCCTCTCCTCTGGCCGCCACAGGCCTCTGGCATGGAGACGTCCGGTGTGGGCTCCCCAGCCTTCCAGGGAAGCAACTGTGGTGACCGTCTCCTGGAATGGGGGGGCTCTGGAGGTCCGTACCTCGGAAGATTTTGGAGCGCACGGGGCACCACCTTATCGCTCAACGGAACTCCTTGTCAAGAACAATCTTGTCTGCAAAGCTTCCGGACACCTGGATCCACTGAGCGTCCAGGAATTCCTGAAGGGGTTGCATCCACAACCTGCAGTGTTGTATCAGGTAAATGCACAATGACATCATGGCAAGCAGCGACTTGATTGTCCGCACTGTGGTGTCCTTCAGTGCCAACAGCCGTTGCACCTTGCCCAGCATGGCTGCTATCCTCTCCTCCGGGGTGGGCCGCCAGGCAGGAGGCCATGTTGAGCCGGGCCCCAGGAATAGCACGTTCTGCAATGGTATCGAGCAGGATTTTGGATAGTTGACGGAGAACCCTAGATCCGTCAGCAGCCGGACGGTCCTCTCTTTGTGTTCGACGGCTACTTCCCTGGACTTTGCGCGGATGAGCCAGTCGTCGAGGTATGGGTACACATGTATCCCTTGTAGACGCAGATGGGTCGCCACTGGCGCCAGGCACTTCATGAACATCCTGGGTGCCGACTTCAGTCAGAAGGGAAGGGCCTTGAACTGGTAGTGCCTCCCCTGCACCATGAAGCACAGGAACTTCTGATGCTTCTTGTGAATGGGGATGTGAAGTATGCATCCTCCAGATCCAGTGACGACAAGAAGTCTCCTTCCTCCAGTTGACCAAGCACGTGCTGCAACGTGACCATCCTGAATTTTTGGGACTTGAGGTATTTGTTGAGGGGCCACAGGTCTAGAATGGACCTCCAGCCTCCGGTCTTCTTTACCATGAAGTACCTGGAGTAGACTCTGGAGCCCAGGAGTCACTTGGAACCAGCTCCATTGCCCCCCTTTTTTTAGCATGGCCCATGCTTCCTGCAGGATCAGAGGGATGTGCTGCTCCTGCTGGGCCACTGGTGGTATACTCTGACAATTCTGCTGGAACTCCAGAGTGCGTCTGTGGGCGAGAGCATCCAGCACCCATTGGTGGGTGGAGATTGTTTCCCACTCGCTGACGAAGCCCACCAGCCGGCCTCCCACTGCGGTGCACGGGCGGGGGTCTGACGTCCTGGCCGGTTCAATCTTGCTTCAGGGCCAGTGTGCCGCCTTGGGAACGAAAACGTCGGCCACCTCCACTGAAAGCCTTGGAACGGCCTCTGTAGGCCTCCTTAACCTAAGACCGGAAGGGTTGGCGGTACAAAGAGGACCCTCGGCCGAAACCTTTCGACGATCTGCCAGACTTTCCGCCAGCCGCACGAAAGGATGGACAATGCTGCTGAAGAGTGCCCAGGGCACGGGCCGTCTTCAGGTCTGTCTTAATGGCTTGCAACGATTCGTCAACGGCTTCCCCAAAGAGGTTGTCCCTGTCGAAAGGCATGTCCAGCACCGTCTTCTGGACCTCTTGCCGGAGGTTGGTGGCCTTCAATCAGGAACGACGATGGAGGCAGACATTGCTCCCTATCTGTCGGAACCCTGTGATTTCGATGTCCAGGGCCACAGTGATGGCATGGTCCAATGCCACCTCACCCTGCTGGAGGATCTCCAGCGCCTCGACCTGTTTGTTGTCGGGGAGAAATTCCAGCAGCAGGGCCATCTTATACCACAGCTTTCTGTCATATCTGGCCAGGATCGCAAGAGCTTTCGCTGCCTTGACTGTCGTCGCCACCGAGTAGATTACTTTCCTACCCATGGCGTTCAACTTCTTCTCCTTGCTGTCCGGGGGAACGGAGGCTGAAGATGAGGGATTAGAAGACTTCTTCCTCACAACTGCTGAGACTACAGAGTCCGGGGAGGGCTGCAACCGTAGGCACTTGGTTGCGGACTCCGGCACCCGGTACTTCTTTTCCAGCTTGTCCCTCTTCGCTGGGGCTAGGGACGGGTTTCTCATCAGTGCCAAACCCTCATTCCAAACGTCGTCCAGGAGAGGCACCGCCAGAATGGTCTTCCTTATGGCCTCACGTCATTGGTAAAAGAAACCTTCCTTCTTGGTCTCTTCTGGCGTCAACTGGAAGAGCTCAGAAGCATGGGCAACCATGGCATGGAGCGACCATGGCGTGAAACGACCCTACTTCATCTGGGGGAGAAGCCCTCAGACGCTGCTGTCATTGTCCGTGTCCTCCCCCGTATCCCTGGGGGGGAGGGTATGTGCATCGGTTGTTGTGACGGAGTAGGGTGCCGCTTTCTCTTCTTCACTGGCAGTGAGCCTGGTGTCACCGGGACTGGTGCTGGGGAAGCAGTCGGCATCCTCTTCTGGATCTCAGACAGTTGAAAGGATTTGGAGAGTTGAAAGGATGTCCAGCGATATGTCCCTGGGAGCAGTCAGAGGGTGTGGGGGAGGCTTGCTGGACCCAGCGTCTACATAGTCATTGTCCCCCTCAGCGTTTCCGCCGTCATCGTCCTCAGCGTTTCCATCGTCGTCGTTCCCCACGTCCTCCGAGACAGTGTGAAAGGACACCAGGTCCTCCTCGTCCGAGGAAAAAATATCTGTGTATTGGAGCGTCCTGAGGGGTCGGTCTCAGGCTTAGGGATGACATCCTCTTCTCCGGCGTTTTCACCACTGGTTTGGCCCAGGCCTCCCACCTCAAGGGGAGAGTCACTCTGGGTGCTGTCGTGGTCCCCTGGACCGGGTCAGCCCCTTTTGCCTTCTTGAGGGTGGCCGCCACCAGCTCGATCATCGAGGGTGACCTTGCCCGGACCACCTGGGCCCTCAGGGGCAGATCAGACACTGCGCCTTGGTCTTCTCTTGCAGCTTCCCTGGGTTAGCCGATTTCCTCTTCAAGGAGGAGGTGGAGAGATGACTTGAGATGGAGGCAGATGGGAAAGATGAGTGCGCCCTGCCTGTTGTGTCACCGGCTTGCGGCGATCCAGACGAAAATGGGGTTGCAGTGCTTGGCCTCGTCTTGGGCCCCCACGGATGGAGCGCCTTCAAAGGACTTAGAGGCCCGTCCTGGGTGAGGCATGCCCCTGCTTGCCACATGAGGTGGAGGCCTTGGCGTTGAGCCACGACGCCACCACTGCTTGCCACACGAGGTGGAGGCCTTGGCGTTGAGCCACGCCGCCAACCTACCGTGACGATACTTGAAGGTGTGCCTGGACAAACCAAGGCAGATTTCACAATCTGCTTCCCTGTGGTCACTATAGAGACAGTAGAGGCACTGGGAGTGTTTGTCCTCAACAAACACATTTCTCAATCCGCAGCTGGAGCAGAGCTTGAATAGGGATCCTCCATCCTTCTCCTCCGAAATGGTCTGGCGTGCGGTGTAGGCCCGATGGCCTTCTGGAATCTTCGATGAAACTCTTGACGATTCTTGCCCTGTAGGGGTCGTTGAAAGACGCTGACAAACTGATCCCTGCTTGCCAGTCAAAGGAACGAAAGAGCATCTGGCCTCTATTTGACAAAAATAGGAACTTTCTATCAAAAAAGCGCAACGTCTGGTAAAAATCTGAAGATGGCTGCCAGAGGTGGGGCTTAGGGAGAGGGAAGTCATTGGCAGGGGACAGTATGACCCAGAGCTCAGTGAGTGGTTTAGAGGATAAAGACAGTTTGTAAGTGAAAGTGAAACTGTTTTTTCTTTTACTGAGGATTTCCGGCCCGACGACAGGGAATATTCATGAGCATGTGAATCCATGCCAAACCCCATGCTGGAGAACTGGGGAAATTCCTGTGTAACATCAATAGGTACCGGTACCTGAGATTTAGGATGAACATACTAAATACACTTGAAATCATTGGCCTAATACACATCTAAAAAACTCACAGGACATGAAGGCTCTGTAAAGACAACTTGATAGTAACATTTAAAAATTGCGTAATTGAATGCCATGCCGTAGATGAGAAAAGGCATAAGCATTTTATCTGCTTTGTTCATTCTAGGGAGTCTCTGTATCGTGAGCAATTTTGGGCCAGAAAAGAAACATGCACTTTTGCACTTATCTTTTCTACAAGACGTATTTAGAAGCTTAGATGAGCCTCAGCTAGACACCTTGGGGTTTGCCAAGTAATACTTGGCTTTGTGATAACATTTTTAACTGACTTTGTATGCTTGTAGCATTGATGAAACTCAATTGAATTCGCATGAAAAAGGTGTTCCTTGTACATTTCAAGTGGAGCCCTCCTCTTTGCATGGCATCAGCATTTTATGTACAAGTCACCTTATGTATTATTTTACTGTAGCACTGAGCACTTTTCAATTAGCAAATGTGACTAATTCCATCTGTCTTGATGTTAGAGGTATTGGGCTAGTTGATACTATGTATTTTACTAATTATTTTCCTGAATAGTACCAGACACACATCTATTTAACTTGGTTGTATGAATTTAGCAATATTCTCTTTTTATATTACTGAAATATGGCTTTTCTGAATTGAACTACAATTGTAGGTTATAAAATGTGAAAGGTTTACATTTTCAAACCAAATCATGATTAAAACAAAACACACATGTATATATTGAGGGCTGACATTGAAAATTGGGGGAAGAGTTGAATCCTGGCTGCCTGTACACTACAGATACCAGGGGATTCAGCCCTGAACACCTGAAACCAATCAGCCTCCCTGATTCCTGAGGCATGAAAGTGCGCTAGGAGGAGAAGGTCTTTGGACTGTTAAGCAGATTGCAGCTGGGACCCAGAGTTGCGCTTCTACCACCCCTCTTTTTGCATATATATATATATATATATATATATATATATATATATATATATATATATGATACATTACTCACCGTATTTCTGATGCTTTTATCCGCTTAGATGCTTAGATTCACATGCTGTGCATAGGCCGACATCTAGTAGAAACGGCAGAGTATTACAGTTTGTTTTCCGAAACTCGAAAATGGGTGTCGACCTAGGGCGTGCCAGTAATATTATCCCTAGTGTGACGTCCACTGTACCCATGATCCCTGACGCGTGTAGGACCCTCAGATGAACAAGTACCTCTCTTACCTGGTAACGTTCTTTCGATGGGATGGTCCGATGACGTATTCCATATCTATGACAGTAATCACCACAGCTGTGCTGCTTCGGAAAATCTTTCGGCGTCTGCGTCCTGCGTCGATACGCTGTCCTCGAGGGCCTCCATCGAGCCGACGTCACCGGATGTTATAAGTAGGACGCACGATGCCCGTAGCCTCAGTTGTAGTTTTTTCCCAGAACGTGTGGCACCAATCATCTGCCAGTAGGACCACAGAAAGCCTTGCGGAAACGTAAGCTGCAATCGCATAAGAAATTCTGTAGCGGGGAAGGCAGGGAGGGAGCGATATGGAATACGTCGTCGGAGCATCCCATCGAAAGAATGTTACCAGGTAAGAGAGTAACTTGTTCTTCGAGGGGATTGGGTCCTCTGACGTATTCTATATCTATGACAGACTCCCGAAGCAGTACCAATGTAAGGAGGTGGGAAAGAATTTAGAATATACAAATTTAGAATGCCCAATCAAATTGCAGAGTAAAGGACCGCCTTGCCAAAGGCCATATCCTGCCCATGGATAGAATCTAAGGAGTAGTGACGTACAAAGGTATGGACTGAAGCCCAAGTGGCTGCTTCACAGATGTTACAAATAGGTTCACCCCTCTGCAGGGCAGTAGAGGCAGCCATACCCCTAGTCGAATGGGCCTGTAAGCCTACTGGAGGGTCCTTACCCCGCCAGGCGGTAACATTCAGAAAGTGCCAAGATAATCCATCTAGACAAAGTCTGCTTAGTCACAGCTTGTCCCAAACGCCTTCCAGCGTAACCAATAAAGAGCTGATCGTCCACTCTGACCCGGGACATGCGTGAAATGTAGGAACTTAAAGCTCTCCTAGGATCTAACCTATGGAGCCTCTCCTCGTCCTTACCAGGATGCAGAGGAGGATAAAATGCCAGAAGAACAACATTCTGGCTTAAATGAAATTCCGAAACCACCTTCGGAAGAAAGGAAGGACGACCTCTAAGGACAACCCTGTCCTTATGAAACACAGTGAAGGGTGGCTTAACTAAAAGTGCCTGTAACTCACTCACTGCGAGCGGAAGTGACCGCCACTAAAAATACAGTTTTAAGGGTTAACAGTCTCAAAGGACAAGAATGTAAAGGCTCAAATAATGGAGCACCCATTAAAAACTTAAGAACAAGGTTCAAATCCCAACCGGGCACCTGGAAAGGTGACGGAGGGAACACATTAGTGAGCCCTTTCAGAAACTGAGAAATTAAAGGAATTTTAAAATAAGAACACTCCTCAGACGAACGCTTGAATATGGACAGCTCCGCCAGGTAACCTTTAATGGTACCCACTTGCAAGCCCCTGTGAGCTAAAGAAAGCAAAAAAGACAGAACTACAGGAATGTCACATGAATATGGATCCACATTCTGAACCCTGCACCAGTCGCAGAACTTTCTCCAATGGCAACGGTACAGGGACTTAGTTGCCGGCCGTCTGGCCGAAAGTAACACCTCCATCACGTCTTCAGGGACGTCCCAATCCTTATACCTCAACCTTTCAGAAGTCAAGCGTGAAGGTTGAGGGATCTGACCTCTGGATGGAGAACCTGACCCCCCTCCCGTGAGAGCAGATCGTTTCGGTAGGGAAGACGACATGGGGGGCAGATGGACAAGTCGAGAAGGTCCGGGTACCACGTCCTCCATGCCCATGCCAGAGCAATGAGGCTCATTCGGGAACCAAACCTCCGTAACCTCTGCAGCACTTACGGGATGACGGGGACTGGAGGAAATGCGTACAGCAGTGGGAAGGACCACTCCACCACAAACGCGTCTCCTAAGGCTCCTTTTGGAGGAAATTCCCGCGAGCAGAACCTTTCGCACTTCCGGTTGACACTGGAGGCAAAGAGATCCACTTGAGAGGTCCCCCAAAGGGCAAAGATCTCCAAGAGAATCTCCTGAGCCAACTCCCACTTGTGAGAGATCGCGCTCTGCCTGCTCAGAGCGTCCGCCGTCCGGCCAGATGAACTGCCGAGATCGAAATTTCCAGCTGGATTGCCCAGAACCAGAGCTGCATCCCCTCCCTGCACAGAGGAAGTGACCCTGCCCCCCGCCCCTTTAGTTGAGGTAGTGCATGGCTACCGTATTGTCCGTCAGAATCAGGACATTCTTCCCTCGCACAGTCTTCAGAAAAGCCTACAGGGCAAGCCTGACGGCCCTCAGCTCCAACAGATTGATATGGAGTCTGGACTCTGATGGAGACCAACGACTGCTGACTGTCAGCTCGTTGGCATGAGCTCCCCATCCCGTGAGGGACGCGTCCGTCACTATTGTCACCTCCAGCCAGGGCAGCCAAAATGGAGCCCCCCTCATCAAGTTGCCTTCGATGGCCCACCACGGAAGGTCCTGGGCGACCGAGGGCGGCACCTGAACGGGGTCCGACATCCTGCCGGAAAACTGTGACCACTGGAGTTTGAGAGCCCATTGCAGAGATCTCATCCGTAACCTGGCCTCTGGCACCAGAAGAATGCAGGATGCCATGAGGCCGAGCAACCTCAAGAACTTGAACACTGGAAGAGTCTGGGCATGTTGAAACTTGTGCACCATCTGCTGAATGTGGTGAGCCCTCACCTGGGGAGGAAAACGCAGCCCCAGGGACGTGTCGAGCACTGCTGCGATGTACTGGAGCCGCTGAGTTGGCATCAAGTGGGACTTCTTTAAGTTGAGGGAGAAGCCCAGCTGGTGAAGGGAGTGGCAGGTGACGGACAGATGATCCATGACTTGCTCGGGAGAGCTTGCCCTCATCAACCAATGGTCCAGGTAGGGGTAGACGTGAATCCCCACTTTCCTGAGATACGCTGCCACCACCACCATGAGCTTGGTGAAAATCCTCAGGGCGGAGGTCAATCCGAACGGCAGGACCCGAAACTGAAAGTGCGAGTCGCCAACCGCGAACCTCAGGTACTTCTTGTGCTTGGGATGGATCGGCACATGCAAATAAGCGTCCTTGAGGTCTAGAGATACCAACCAGTCCTGAAGTTGAAGGGCCTGGAGGACTTGAGAAAGAGTAACCATCTTGAACTTGTGCTTCCTGAGGAGCTTTTTCAAATCGCACAAGTCCATGATGGGTCTCAGTCCCAGTCTTTCTTTGAAATAAAAAAATAAGGGGAATACCATCCCGTGTTCCTCTCCACTACAGGCACCAGTTTATGGCGCCTTTCTCCAGCAGGGATTTGATTTCCTGCGCAAGGAGCGGATCCGGACTCTTCAAAGAGAGGTACCTTGGTGGATTGTCGTGAGGCCTCTGCTGGAAAGGAAGACAGTAGTCGTGGGCTATGATCCCCAGAATCCACACATCTGAAGTAATGGCACGCCACTCTACAAGATGCTGCGCCACCTTTCCCCCAACTGGCGAAGCATGGGCCTCATGACTGAGCTGAGGGCAAAGAGGCAACTGCTTGCGCGGCCTTGGCACCTCGAGTACCTTGTTTTCCACCTCTGGCACTCCTACGGTTGCCCCTTTGACTAGCAGCTCCTCCCCATTTACTAAAGGACGAGTAATATCGAAAGGAACCTCCCCTCCATTGCTGTCCCATAGGACGAAAAGGCGGAGGTTGGCGGACTGCAGGGCCCAACGACTTCACTGCAGCTTTGAGGTCTGCAACCGCTCAAGACTCTCGTCAGCCTTGCTGCCAAAAAGATGTTCACCATCAAAGGGCATGTTGAGGAGGCGGGCCTGCACATCAGGAGCAAAACCCGACTTCGGCAACCACGCAAACCTGCGTATTGCGGTGCTCGCCGCCATGGACCGGCTGACGCAATCAACCATGTCCAGACCCGACTGAACGGATTCACACATGGCATCCTTGCCATCCTGCACAATAGCAAGGAAACCATCCTGTTCCTCCCCTTCGGGAATATGATCAGCCAATAGGGAAATACAGTTCCACAGAGTGTGTGTGAAATGAGACAAGGCACAAACAGAGTTGGCAGCCTGAAGCGCCATACCCCCAGAAGAAAATACCTTCTTTGCCCAGCCTTCAAAACGTTTGTCGTCCCTATCAGGAGGGATGGTAGGGTACGACGTTTGCTTTGCGAGGGCCGTAGCCGTCTGCACCACCAAACTTTCCGGAGTGGGGTGTGTGGTCAACTAGCAGGGGTCGCCACTGGCTGGACGATATTTCTTCGGCAAGGACTTGCTCACTGCTGGGAGACTCTCCGGAGAAGTCCAAGCCGCAGCCACCCTTCTCTGCAATGCCATATGGAATGGCAGCACCTGGTCAGTTGGTGGACCATGGTCAAGGAGATCAGTCAGGTCACCCTGCTGAAAATCCCCAGGGTAGGCAGACCACGCCAGGTAATCCTCGACCCTCGACATCAGACGCCGATAAGAGGAGTCGGCATGCGTGCCAGGCTCAGGCCTACCAAATTCCACCTCCGGAGAGGTGTCGAGCCCACTGGCGTCATGCAATGACTGGCGCAGGTCCTCAAGCAGGCTATGACCAGAAACAATGTCATCAGGGTCCTCTGCAGGAACCACACCTTCCTCAGACCCCTCATCCACCTCAGAAATATAATCCAGAGGCTGGAAAGAGGGAACCGAAAAAGGAACAAAGACATGTTTTGCCTTAGCCAGAGCCTTTCTAGAGGGTTCCCCCGTACCACGAGGCATCCCCGACAAAGCCGCCTCGAAAGGTGTTGAGGGCATCGATGGAATCGACGTCAACATCGAGCGCGGCACCGACAGCTTCAACGGCGTCGACACAGGCCTTGAGGGCGGAACCCCGAGCGTGTCTCTCGACAGCCTGGGTGCCGATGGCATCGATGACTTCCTCAGAGGCGGGGCCTCGAGAGATTCCGTCGATGACCTCGGCGCCGCCGGCATCGATGTCTTCCTCGAAGACTTCACAGGTTCTCGCAGTCTCAATGGCGTCGAGGACCGGGACCTGGAACGGGCATGTCTAGAGCGACCATCCTTGTCCGACCGGGACCTCGAAGGCACCCGGCGGTGGCGACGACTGCTGGAGCCCGAAGGCGGACGAGCGGTGTCTCTAGCACGGCCACGACCGGCGTCCTCAGACGGCGCGGATGGACCGGAGCCCTGCGATTGAAAAATCGCCAACATCTCCTTTCGGAAGGAATCCCATTCCTCAGGAGTGGAATGCTTGTTGGGACAAGCAACCCGCCGACAGGTGGAGTCCTCGGAAGAGGACGGGGAAGGTGACCGGTGACAGCTCTTCCTGGAGTGCTTCGTAAGAGGCAGAGGAATGGCAGGACCGACTCCCAGACCGAGAACCCCCGGACTCCCGACGACGATGTGGAGAGTCGCCCCACGAATCATCTGTCGAAAGACCAGTGGAATGTGACTTCCGGGGCTTGGCCACTTTACCGACCGACAGCTTCTTCTTACGCTCCCGCAAGGCCTTCGATGTGAGCGATTGGCAGTTGACAAAGTCGTTCGTATCATGGTCCACCGCGAGGCACCAGAGGCAAGCGTCGTGTGTATCCGTCAGTGAAATCTTGGACCCGTACACCCGACACTTCTTAAACCCAGACCGCGGGGTGGAAGAAGCCAAAGACACCATACGATAGCAACGAAGAAACAGGCTTGAAGAACCGAAAGAATAGGATTCAGTAGAATCGAGGTGCGCCGAGATGTCCGAAGCGAACATGTTTGCGGAAAAAACAGAACTGAGGCTAAGGGTGTCGTGTGTCCTACTTATAACATCCGGTGACGTCGGCTCAACGGAGGCCCTCAAGGACAGCGTATCGACGCCATCGACGCAGGACGCAGACGCCGAAAGATTTTCCGAAGCAGCACAGCTGTGGTGATTACTGTCATAGATATGGAATACGTTGGAGGACCCAATTCCCTCAAATTTATTTTTTCTGACATGAGGTAGCATGAGGAGTAGCGGGAGTACAGATTATCCAAGCAGATAGATGGCTAAGACTACAAGCACACATGCGCCTTCTCTCAGAGGGGAGGAGGGGCGGGGGCATGTGAATCTAAGCAGATACAAGCATCAGAAATACGATTACAGTGAGTAATGTATTCCTTCTGAGGCTTGTGGAATCTGCTTAGATCACATGCTGTGCATAGATTAGCGAGCACTGTTAGAAGAAGGAGGTCGGATGTGAGAAGGGTCATGAGCAAATGTCTTAGAACCGCTTGTCCAACTTGAGTAAAGGTGTGAATAGAGCTCCATGTAGCTGCTCTGCAAATGGTGTCAAGGGGTACATTTGCAATGAAAGCCAGTGTGGCCCCAGTGCCTCTTGTAGAGTGGGCCCTTGGCGTAAAAGGCAGAGTTTTATCTGAAAGGGAGTAACACAGCTGGACACATTTGACTATCCATTTTGAGATGGCACCTTTAGAGACGCGATCTCCTTCTCTGCCTGTAGCTACGGAGACAAACAGTTGATCTGTCTTTCTTAGCGGTTTGGTCTTGTCTACGTAGTAGAGGACCGCTCTTCGCACATCTAGTGTGTGTAGTTTCACCTCAGCAGAGCTCTTGGGTTCTTGGAAGAAGGCCGGTAGCTCAATGGACTGGTTAACATGGAATTTTGAAATGAATTTAGGTGAGAACCTAGGGTGAGTTTGTAGAACCAGTTTTTCCTTATGAACAGTAAAGAAAGGATCCTGCACTGACAGAGCCTGAATTACGCTGACCCTTCTTATGGATGTAATGGCTACTAAGAAGGCAGTTTTATAGGTCAGGTGTTTGAGACTAGCTTTATGCATGGGTTCAAAGGGTGGGCCCATGAGTTTAGCAAGCACCACATTAAGGTCCCATCCTGGTGGTGGGTTTGAAATTGGAGGGTGGAGTCTCTTTACCCCTTCCATAAAGGCTTTAACCACTGGTACTTTCCACCACGACACTTTGTTATGGGAGGTGGTGTAGGCTGACAGCGCCGCCAGGTGTACCTTGAGTGAATTAAATACCAACCCTGCGTCCAGCAGGTGGAGCATGTAGGTGACAATATTGGAAGGAGTGCAATCAACTGGATTGATTTGTTTATTCTGGCACCAAATAACGAATCTCTTCTATTTATCAAATTAACAGTGTCTTGTGTTTGGTTTCCTTGATTCTTTTAGGATATCCATGCAACTCTGTCATAGATTGAGATGGCCAAACTCTATGACTTCAGGAGCCGTGGTGCCAAGTTCATCGAGCTGGGTTGAGGATGCACTGTTTGTCCTTCGTGCTGGGGTAGTAGGTTGTGCCAGCACGGGAGTCTGATGGGTTTGCACACTGCCAGCTTGTGAAGACCACCAGAAGTTCTAGCAGATTGATGTGATTCTTGGCCACTGTGTGAGACCAGAGACCCTGAGCTGTGCGGTGAAGGAGGTGTGCTCCCCACCCCGACAGGGACACGTCCGTAGTTACTACTGCCTGTATCTCTGGATCATAAAAAGGTTTCCCCTTTGGCACGTTCTCTCTTGTCCACCAGCGAAGACTTTGTACCAGTGTTGGCGAAACGACCACTAGATCGTCCCACTGACCACTTGCCTGAGACCACTGTTTCGCCAACCATTCCTGCATGGGTCGCATGCGCAGGCGCACGTGGGGAACCAGGTAAACACATGACGACATCATGCTTAGCAAACACATCGCTTTGCGCACCCTTATCTGGCGACCGGACTGATAGAGAAATTTGCAGTAGTAGATTCCGAATTCTTTCCTTTGATGGAAAGGCCAACCCCTCTTGAGTGTTTAGGACAGCTCCTAGGAACTGTCTGGAGGTGCTTGGCACCAGGTTTGATTTTTTCTCGTTGATTTAGAAACCCAATTCGAAGAGGAGGTTGATTGTTCTTTGGATGTTGGATCTGCAAATTACTGGGGTCTCCCCCATGCTGAGCCAGTCGTCCAGGTAAGGGTACACTGGGATTGCCTCCCTGCGTAGGAGCGCCGCCACTACCGCCAGTACCTAGGTGAATACCCTTGGAGCCGAGGCTATACCAAAGGGCAGCACCTTGAACTGCTAGTGCTGAGCGTCCACCTTGAAGCGCAAGAATCTGTGCACTGGGAACATGGAAATATGAAAGTAAGCATTTTCCATGTCCAATGTTGCCATGTAATCTCCTCTTTTTTAGGAGGGGGATTACCTCTTGGAGTGTAGTCATGCGAAATTTTTGGGGCTTGACATACCTGTTTGCAGGGCGTTAATCTAATACTGGGCGCATTGTTAGATCTTTTTTTTTTTTGGTTGCCCGGGACGAGTTCTATCGCGTCCTTTGCGAGAAGATGGACGATTTCCTCGAGGAGGATCTTTTGGTGGTCCAGGGAGTGTATTCTTGGTCTTGGAGGGTGGTTGCAGGGACGCTCCAACAGTTTGATGCAGTATCCCGCGGACACTGTGCACAGCACCCATCTGTCCGAGGTGATCCCTTCCCATGCCTGGGTGAAGGTGGAAATGCGCCCCCCTACTGGGGATGCACGGGAAGGGACCCTGAGCGGAGCGTCACTGTTTGCTGGGAGGCGCATTGCCTCTACCTGGGCTGCCTCTCCCTCTACCACGGCCCCTCTTATTACCTCTAGGGTAACTCTGGGTAGTCTGTTGGTTGCCACCCCACGATGTACCCTGCCCCTGTGAGTAATTAGAACCCCTCTGGGAATTTTGGCCGCTTGAGCGACAAAAATTATTATTCCTTCTTTGGTTCGTGGGATCGTTAGTTAATTGTCCCAGGGACCTTAGGGTATCATATTTTTCTTTGGCAGTTTTGAGTACCTCCTCTACCGCTTTCTCAAACAAGACATTTGGTCACACCGTCATGTCGATAAGAGTAGCCTGGGTCTCGGGTTTGAACCCTGACTGTCTCAGCCAAGCATGTCTCTTGATGATAGTGCTTTCTGCAATGAGCCGGCCTGCATTGTCTGCTGCGTCAAAATTCGCTTTCAGAATGCACCTGAATACCGATCTACCCTCCAACACAATATGGGCTACCTGGCCCTTTAGTGGTTCTGGTGTGGAGGCAATGAGGGCAGCTACTTGCTCCCATTGGTGACAATTATAACTTGCCAGCAGAGTGGTGGTATTCGCGATTCTTGCCTGGTAAGCGGAAGTGGAAGCCACTTTCCTTCCTAGACCATATATCTCTCATCTGGGGGAGCTTCAGATGATGCTAGAGGTGTCCCCGCTCTTTTTCTGGTGGTAATAACTACCAATGAGTCGGGCTTAAGCTGACTCCTTATGTAAAGTGGGTCGGAAGGGGCGGCCCTGAATAATTTTTCAATTCTGGGGTTGACTGCCCGGGTGAGATTAGGGGTGAGGAGAGAGGGGTAAATTCTGCATTGGACAGACTTCAAAATTGGTATGGCTTGGGTAATGGACTTTTTGTCCCCCATGATTTACTCTGCAAAGTCCCTCTCTTTTAAGACCCTTGAGTGTCTATGTGAAAGTGCTCTGCAGCTCTAGCTAAGACCTCATTCAGTAGTGGCTGATTATCCACAGGTGAGTCGTTGACCGGTGGATCTTTGGGGATAGGTGAGTCTAGACTATAGGCCTCTGCCTCATCTTCTTCCTCCTCATCCTGATCGTCGTCGTCTCCGTAATAATCGACCCCTGCTTGGTCGTCCAGTATTTGTATGTCTGGATCTTCAGCATACTGATGGTAAGGTTGCACAGAGAGTGGGTCTGAAATCAGACCCTGAGCTGGAGACTCATTCCAAGGTCTCTTACTAGGAGACTGAGGGTCTTTGGATCCTGAAGGAGCAGAAGTGACAGGGGTATTCTGAAATCTCAGAAAATAGTCTGTGTTTTTCTCATAGAAATTAGCCATGAAAGACATTCTTCTCATCACCCTGTCGATGTCATCAGAGCTCCATTCCCTGGAACTGGGAATGACCACCTCTTGCTGAGGTTCCTCTTCTATTCCCGTCTCATGTGGAGTGAGAGGGACAACCTTAAGACTAGAGACAGGGTCAGGGGTCTTAGATTTGTCTTTATCTGAAGATTTATGTTTGTCTTTCTGGGCCTGGGGTACAGAAGTTTTCTCTGAAGACTTCTTGTGCTGTTTTTCCCCTTCACCCTGAGTAGGTGCATGCTTCCCTGATTTTTTGGCCTTCTCTGAATCTTTCGACGCCTGGCGCTGAGATTCGGGGGTAGTTTGGCTAGGTTCTGTAGCTTTAGAAGGTGTGCGTCGAGACTCAGAGGCAAACGTTGAAAGGACTGCCGGAGTCGACTTGAAGCATGCTGCTTGGGGGTAGAGGTCGGATTCGTCTCCTGACGACCCTACCTCCGTAACTTTGGGGAGCGAGGCACCCTTGGCAATCGTGGATGGTTGCCTTGTGTCATGAGGCGATCTCGACCTGGAACACCCAGAGGACACCGATTCTGTGGACCGCTCTTTGTGCCTCTTTCTTCCGATGACTCGGCTGGGCTTAGTGTGTTTAGGTGCAGTAGTGTGGGTAGTGCTCATGTCGCCGGGTGTAGTCCCCATAAATGCCCCCCCGGACAATCCTCCGAAGCCGGGGACTAGCGATTGGGTGTCTATCGACGCCCCTGTGCCCTCGCCATCTGAAATGGCGGAGTTGCTGCCATCACTGAAGGAACCCACTGCCTCCATGGCCTCGAGCTGCCTGGCGTAATGGGCCCAACGTTTAGTGGAGCGGTCCTTTAGTGTTTTAGCTTTAAAGAGCTTACACGCTCTGCAATTAGCTTCGGGGGGATCCTTGGGCAGACAGAGATTACAGGTGTTATGCTTATCTACCCATGGAAACTTACGGTTGCACTTAGGGCAGAATTTAAATGGAGTACTCTCCATATGTTACTTTATGGCAGCGGGCGAGTGTATGTAGGAAATAAACAAGTGTGAGTATGTCCACCCCCCACTCTCCCTACTTGCAGGGCTGAGGCCAGAGGCCTTCCGAGGCCCAAAGTCTGTCATGCAGTCTCGACGGCTGTTCGACTTCGGACCGGCGTCGATCTTCGGAATCTCGACGTGGGATTTAAAGAACGGGGAATTGTAGATGCATTATAACGAAATGGCTGAAAGCCAGGGAACTCCGCAACTATGCTTCCGACAAGTATGGCGCAAAAAAACAATCTGAGGGTCCTACACGCATGAGGGATCATGGGTACAGTGGACGTCACTAGGGATAGTGTTGCTGGCACGCCCTAGGTCGACGCCCATTTTTGAGTTTCGAAAAACAAACTGTAATACTCTGCAGCTTCCACTAGATGTCGGCCTATGCACAGAATGTGATCTAAGCAGATTCCACAAGCCTCAGAAATGATAAATATATATATGGGATACATTACTCACCGTAATCGTATTTCTGATGCTTGTATCTGCTTAGATTCACATGCTGTGCATAGGCCGACATCTAGTGGAAGCTGCAGAGTATTACAGTTTGTTTTTCGAAACTCGAAAATGGGCGTCGACACACGGCGTGCCAGTAATACTATCCCTAGTGTGACGTCCACTGTACCCAAGATCCCTCACGCGTCTAGGATCCTCAGATTGTATTTTTTCTGACATGAGGTAGCATGAGGAGTAGCGTGAGTACAGATAATCCAAGCAGATAGATAGAAAGGTAAGACTACAAGCAATCATGCGCCTTCTCTCGGAGGGGAGGAAGGGTGGGTCACATGTGAATCTAAGCAGATACAAGCATCAGAAATACGATTACGGTGAGTAATGTATCCCTTCTGAGGCTTGTGGAATCTGCTTAGATCACATGCTGTGCATAGATTAGCGAGCAGTACCAGAAGAAGGAGGTGGGATGTGAGAAGAGTCATGAGCAAATAAGTGTCTTAGAACCGCTTGTCCCACTTGTGTATCTGCCTTGGAATGGGTGTCAATGCAGTAATGCTGAGTAAAAGTGTGAATAGAGCTACAAGTAGCCGCTTTGCAAATGGTGTCAAGGGGTACATTTGCAATGAAAGCCAGAGTGGCCCCAATGCCTCTAGTAGAGTGGGCCCTTGGCGTAAAAGGCAGAGTCTTTTCAGAGAGTGAGTAACACAGCTGGATACAGTTAATAATCCACTTCGAGATGGCACCTTTAGAGACGCGATCCCCCTCTCTGCCTGTAGCTACGGAGACAAACAGTTGATCTGTTTTCCTTAGCGGTCTGGTTTTATTTACGTAGTAGAGGACCGCCCTACGCACATCTAGGGTGTGTAGTTTCACCTCAGCAGAGCTTTGCGGGTTCTGGAAGAAAGCCGGAAGCTCGATGGACTGGTTTACATGGAATTTTGATATAAATTTAGGCGAGAACCTAGGGTGTGTGCGTAAAACCAGTTTGTCTTTATGGATGTAAAGAAGGGATCCTGCACTGACAGAGCCTGAATTTCACTGACCCTTCTTATAGAAGTAATAGCTACTAAGAAGGCTGTTTTATAAGTCAGGTGTTTGAGACTGCTTTTATGCATGGGTTCGAATGGGGGGCCCATGAGCTTGGCTAGCACCACATTAATGTCCCACCCTGGTGGTGGGTTTGAAATAGGAGGGTGAAGTCTCTTTACTCCTTGCATGAAGGCTTTAACTACTTTCCACCACGAAACCTTGCTATGGGAAGTGGTGTAAGCCGAGAGGGCTGCCAGGTGTACTTTCAGTGAGTTAAAAACCATTCCTGCATCTAGCAGGTGGAGCATGTATGTAACAATAGTGGAAGGAGTGCAATCAACTGGGTTGATTTGTTTACTCTGGCACCAGATAACGAACCTCTTCCACTTGTCAAAGTAACAGTGCCTTGTGTTTGGTTTCCTAGATTCCTTTAGGATGTCCATACACCTCTGTGGTAAATTGAGGTGTCCAAACTCTATGACCTCAGGAGCCATGCTGCCAGGTTCATTGAGTTGGGTTGCTGGTGCACTGTCTGACCTTGGTGCTGGGACAGTAGGTTGTACCAGGCTGGAAGTTTGATGGGCTCGCACACTGCCATCCTGCGTAGGTGTGGGAACCACGGTTGTCTTGCCCACATGGGAGCAACTAGGACGAGCGTCATCGATTCCCTGTTCATCTTGTTCACCACTTTCCTGATGAGAGGAGTTGGTGGAAAAGCGTACGCAAACATCCCTGACCAGTTCATCCACAGGGCGTTCCCCTGGGAGTCTGGTTGGGGGAACCTGGATGCAAATCCTGGGCATTGTCTGTTTTCGCTTGTGGCGAATAAGTCTATAGTGGGGAAACCCCACTGAGAGAAGAGATCTTCTACGACCTCTCTGTGAAGAACCCATTCATGTTCCTCTGGGAGGGAGTCTCTGCTCAGAGCATCCGCTAGGGAATTGAGCTCCCCTGGAACATGTTGTGATGACAGGAAGATGTTCCGTCTGAGTGCCCATATCCAGATTTTCTGGGCAAGCTTGGACAGATTTGGCGAGCGAGTCCCTCCTTGCTTGTTCAGGTAGAACATGGCTGTAGTGCTGTCCGTCCGGATTTGCACTGACAGGTTTAGTAGGTGGGGCTCGAACGCCTGAAGCGCTCTGAATACTGCCAGAAGCTCTAGCAGGTTGATGTGGTTCTTGGCCACTGAGTGAGACCAGAGACCCTGAGCTGTGTGGTGGAGATGGTAAGCTCCCCACCCCGTCAGACATGCATCTGTAGTGACTACTGCCTGTACTTCGGGATCGTAAAAGGGTTTCCCCTGTGCGAGATTTTCTCTTGTCCACCAGTGAAGGCTTTGTACCAGTGTTGGCGAAACGACCACTAGATCGTCCCACTGACCACTTGCCTGAGACCACTGTTTCGCCAACCATTCCTGCATGGGACGCATGCGCAGGCGCGCGTGGGGGACCAGGTAAATGCATGACGCCATCATGCCCAGTAAACGCATCGCTTTGCGTACCGTTATTTGTTGACCGGACTGATAATGCGGAATTTGCAGTAGTATATTCCGAATTCTTTCTTCTGAAGGAAAGGTCAACCCCTCCTGGGTATCCAGGATTGCTCCTAGGAATTGTTTTGAGGTGCTTGGCACCAGGCTTGACTTCTTCTCGTTGATTGAGAAGCCTAACTCGTGGAGGAGGTCGATAGTCCCTTGAATGTTTGTCCTGCAAATTCCTGGGGTTTCCCCCGTTATGAGCCAGTCGTCCAGATAAGGGTACACTGGGATTGCCTCCCTGCGTAGGTGTGCAGCCGCCACCGCCAGTACCTTGGTGAATACCCTTGGTGCTGAAGCTATCCCGAAGGGCAGTACCTTGAATTGGTAGTGGTGACTGTCCACCTTGAAGCGCAAGTACTTTCTGTGCGCTGGGAACATGGAAATATGAAAATAAGCATCTTTCATATCCAAGGTTGCCATGTAATCCCCCTTTTTTAGGAGGGGGATTACGTCTTGTAGCGTGGTCATACGAAATTTTTGGGGCTTGACATACTTGTTGGCAGGCCTAAAGTCCAATACTGGGCGCATTGTCAAGTCTTTCTTTGGCACAAGGAAGTAAGTTGAATAAATACCCTTGTTTACCTGGTGTCCCGGGACGAGTTCTATCGCGTCCTTTTGTAGAAGAATGGCGATCTCCTCGAGGAGAATCTTCTGATGTTCTAAGGAGTGTACTCTTTGTCGTGGAGGATGGTTCCAGGGACGCTGCAGTAGCTCTATACAATATCCCGTGGATACTGTTGACAGCACCCATCTGTTTGATGTGATCCCTTCCCAAGCCTGGGTGAAGTTTGAAATGCGTCCCCCTACTGGGGTTGCGTGAGAAGGGACCCTGAACTGAGCGTCACTGCTTTGGTGGAGGCGTGCCGCCTCCCTTGCTGGGGCTGCCCCTGCCTTTACCACGACCTCTCCCATTACCTCTGCCGTAACCCTGGGTAGACTGTTGGTTGTTGTTCCACTGTGTACCCTGCCCCTGGGAATAGTTAGATCCTCTCTGGGAATTTTGGCCGCGTGGGCGACGAAAATTACTATTCCCTCTCTCGTTAGGGGGTTTATTGGTTAACTGGCCAAGGGATTTGAGTGTCTCGTACTCGTCCTTGGCATTTTTCAGTGCGTCTTCGACCGCCTTACCAAACAACAGATCGGCTTCCACCGGTTTGTCTAACAATGATGCCCGAGTTTCTGCCTTAAAACCAGACTGCCGTAACCACGCATGTCTCTTGATAACAGTACCTTCTGCTATCAATCTGCCTGCGTTGTCCGCGGCGTCGAAGGTTGCTTTTAGAATGCAACCAGACACGGCTCTACCCTCTGCGGAAATCCGAGCTAATTGGCCCTTTAACGGTTCAGGAGCAGAGGCTATGAGAGCCGCGACTTCTTCCCACTGATGGCAGTTGTAGCTGGCCAACAGGGTGGTGGAGTTAGCAATCCTTGCTTGATAGGCGGACGTTGAGGCTACCTTCCTGCCGAAACCGTATAGTTTTTTGCTCTCCTTGTCGGGAGGAGCTTCTGACGAAGACAAGGGTGTCCCAGCCCTCTTACGAGTGTTGGTGACAACTAGGGAGTCTGGCTTCAGATGTCCTCTTATGTAGAGAGGGTCAGACTGAGCTGCCCTGAAAAGTTTTTCAACCCTGGGATTGACTGCTCTGGTGAGGTTTGGGTTCACCAGGGACGGATCTATTCTCCGCTGAATGGATTTAAGGATAGGGATGGTCTGGGCAACAGGCCTCCTTTCTCCCACTAACTCTTCTGCGAACTCCCTTTCCTCCTGTACACCGTGGGTGTCAATGTGGAAATGTTCTGCTGCGCGAGCGAGAACCTCATTTAGGAGGGGTTGGTTATCGACCGGGGAGTCGGTAACCGGGGCTTCGTTCTCTACCGGGGAATCTACTCTGTATGTTTCCGGGTCATCCTCTTCTTCCTCCTGGTCCTCATCATCCCCGTAGTAGCCCGTCCCGGTTTGCTCTTCTATCAACCCAAATTCTTGTTCTTCACAAAAGGAAGCCTCTCCTTGAAACCGTGAATATGGTCTTGCGTAAGGTTGTACCTCGAAGGGTTCGGACCTCATTGGAGTTTCAAACCGGGCCTTCTTACTCGGGGGGATAGGATCAGTAGAGCCTGAGGGTGTGGCCCCTTGTGGATCATACGAGAGGAAATGTTCTGGATTTTTATCATAAAAATCAGCCAAAGAAGACATTCTTGACATGACCCTATCTATGTCTTCACTGGACCATTTTTTGGAACTGGGAATGACTCTCTCAGCAAGTCTATGGGATTTATCTTGAGTAGCTTTGCTGGTTGTGGACCTATCAGCAGACCTGGGCTTGTCTGTCTGTTTAGGGGGGGTGGAGTGTTTCACAGGTGTGGAAGAATGTACAGGTAGTTTCTTCTGCTGTTTCCCCTCCTCCCTGTGCGTAGAAAAATGTGTTCCCTGTCCCTTAGTGGCTCCGGAGTTTTTAGACGCCTGGCGTCGAGAATGGGAGAGGTGTCCCTGTCCTTCGAGCGTGGGGCCTCGCTGGCTTTAATTGCGGGCTCCGACTCCTGGAGCGCGGCCTGGGGGTGGAAGTCGTCTTCGTCTTCCGACGATCAAACTTCTGTTAGCCTAGAGAGCGAGGCACTCTTGGCAAGAGTGGATGATTGCCTGGAATCATGCGGCGATCTTGATCGAGAGCGCCCAGAGGACACCGAATCGGACCGTTCTGTTTGTGTCTCTTTCCGAGAACTCGACGTCGTCGAGTCTCGGTTGGACTTAGTGTGAAGCGCTTGTTTTGCCGGGGGTCTTCCCCATAGCCGCCCTGCCGGACAACCTTCTGAGGTCAGGGACCTGCGCTCGGCTGTCTTTCGACGCCGTAATGCCCTCGCCGTCCGAAAGTATGGCGTTGCTGCCGTCGCTGAAGGCGCCCTCTGCTGCCATGGCCGCCTGCCTGGCGTGGTGGGCCCAACGCTTTGTCGAACGGTCCTTAAGTGTCTTAGGTTTAAACCTACTACACGCTCTGCAGTTCACTTCGGGGTGGTCCCTCGGCAAGCAGAGATTGCACGTGGCGTGCCTGTCGACCCAAGGGTATTTGCGATTGCACTTGGGGCAGAATTGAAAAGGGGTATCCTCCATACGCACCTTGAGGCAGGGGGCTGTTAAGTGTAGGAAATGTATAAGGTGTACCTATATACCAAGAGTGCAGAGTATGTACCACCCCCCACTCTCCCTACTTGCAGGGCCGAGGCCAGCGGCCTACCAGGCCCGGGCCGAGGCCAGCGGCCTTCCGAGGCCCAAATCCGTCGTGCAGCAACCGACGGTAGATTTCTTCTCCAGCCGGCGTCGAGTGTCGAAGTTCGACGTTGGGGTGGGAAAGGATGTCAATAGAATATTATTTTAAATTCTAGCAAAAGTATGGCTAAGGCCAGGGGACTCCGCAAAATGCTTCCGACCAGTATGGCGGAAAAAAACAATCTGAGGATCCTAGACGCGTGAGGGATCTTGGGTACAGTGGACGTCACACTAGGGATAGTATTACTGGCACGCCCTGTGTCGACGCCCATTTTCGAGTTTCGAAAAACAAACTGTAATACTCCGCAGCTTCCACTAGATGTCGGCCCATGCACAGCATGTGATCTAAGCAGATTCCACAAGCCTCAGAAATATATATATAAAAAATACACAACCGTTGAAATCATAGAAGAAGGGGACCCTGGAAGAACCAGAAGTAAAGAGGGTCCTGAGGGGGTAAGGGGTAAGCAATAGGCTGTTGAGGTATTCAGGTCCTATAGAAATTCAGAAGGTGCAATGACACTACAGAGATGTCAGAACAAAGTCAACCTACAGGAACAATGCAGGAGAGCCGAAACAGCCACAAATGGCAACATTTTCAACATCCTAAATTAAATTAAAAGCCATTTGCTCAAATACTCAATCCTCCAACTCAGAGCTCAGAGGCAGCGTGGATAAGGTAGAAGACAAATTGGAGGGTTTCAACAATAACCAAGCTTTCCACTGACCTAATGGACATGAAATATGAGGCAAGACCTCTTGGATCTGGAATCAGGAGAATCAGAGTTGGTCCTCAAAATACATGACAGAGAACAGAGAAAGAAAGAACAGCCTGTCTATAATCTGGGCCTAAAAGAAACAGAAGGGAGACTATTGAAGAGGGTGAAAGGAAGGAAAGTGAAGGGTATTGCAAATACCCTACTCAAGGAGGACGATGAAAAGCAGTGAAGTATTGACAGAACACACAGTGGAGGCAGATCGGCAAGAGGTCAGTGGTGGTGAAGTGACACTACTTGAAGGAGAAAGTTGAAGTCCTGTGTCTATGTTTATTGTATTTCTATAGCGCCTTAGGCCCTTAGGCAAACGGGGGCACAGATAAAACAAATGGCACAAACAAGCAAAGTAATAAACAACATCAAACAAATGACAGAAAAAAGCATATACAGAGTACAGACTGAAACACTAAAACATAATAAACATAAGTTAGATACAACCAGGAACAGAGTTCAAACTAAGCAAAGATCAAGTAAAAAAGAATATTAAAGAATGTCTGAACGAAGTGATTGACTTTAAAGGTTGGTTTAAACATTAAAATATTTCAAGACCTCTCTAGACTGACACTTATGAGTTGACACTACGGCCGTCTTCTCATAATATGAGATACTGCTCGGCATAACCATTTACCCTCATCTTTGAACATAACGAGGAAGACTACAATATCACCACCTCGGAGGAAGCGTCCCGGACCCTCCACTATATTTCAGAACAGGAAAAATTAGAGCGCACACGGATTAGGCCAAATCAACACAAGAGGGAAGACAAAAATAAAAGGGGATGCACGAGGATAAAGATTACTGGGTCGAGGACATTTGAAGATGAATATGAGCTCACCATCTCACCATGGAAAGGGGTGATGAGAAACTCGAATTCAGAACCGTATGGGCAGAGACCAGTACACTGCTGATTTTTTAAATGTGTTCTTATTAAAGTGCGCATTGGTTAATTTTAACATTTAACACAAAGAAAAACTAAAAATAAACGCATTAAATTAAAATATTCACATCATATAAATCATTACATTGCAACTTCAATTTAAATGTAAAAAAGAGAAAAATACAGAACATTAAAATTCCCTTTACATTAATTATAAACAATTCTTCATTATTTCCAGCCACATATAAAACAAACATTCAAATGTATCCCAGTATTATCAACTGAATAAATGTGCCTCCAAAATTATCAGTAGAGGTAAAGCAAACATCATATTTTCAGCCTCCCATAACGTTTTTCGTGAATACTTGGCAAGTGCTTGAAGCCAGTTAACAAATGTCTTATGGTTTCCACCTCTATGCCCCATAATCTGCACAATCGCTGATCATGTTGCCAGTCACCATGCTTTGAGAGAGTGGAGAGCTAGTTAAGCTTAAGGCACATTATGAAGTGTCTCACTTTCGCATTTTGCAATTTGATAATATAATTGCAGCGAGCATTTACATAAAAATAAACTCTGTTGAGTAGATAGTATATGTTGTTAAATAATATAACTTTGTAAATCTATTATCCCGATCCCAGACAGCAGCTTTTTCTATAATTTCTTTTTCTTTAAAAAATATAATTATCCATGTATGTGATAGTACAGCCTATTTTCTTTAAAAACTCTTTGAGAATCCAGATTTTTAGTGGCAAATTGGGATCATTAAAATTGACTTGTTTTTAGAAAGTCAATTGAGTAATGGTTATTATAATCAGTTAAAATCTTCAAATACAGAAGACAGTTCAAAATGATCTTACACGTTAATAATGTGGTTAGCCACAATTCATTACATAACGCTTCAACCAGGACAGAGTTAGAAAGTCCCAGTGCTTTCTGCCAAAGCATACCCTCCAATCTACTGAGCCAACTGACCTCTGCTATCCTCGGGATGATACAGGTTTTGAATAAATATAGTAAACCTTTGATCGATTGGCCACCTTTCTTAAAAATGAAGGATCAAATGGCTTGAAATTTAGCCACAATCTTATTAGATATGTATTTCGTTAGTATCCCTTTACTCAAATTATTAGTAATTTGAATTCAGAGATATGCATAGCTAGCTACTTCCTGGATCGGGGTTGTTAGAATGTGCCAACTGTATGTCTTTATACTACCCCTATTTTCTTTAAAAAGTAATGAGTTTAATCTTATTCGGATTAATGGTTAACTCATTGTCATTTGAATATTGATTCAAAGCAGTTATGCTAAGTTGAAGTCGTATAGCAGTTTGATCAAGAATGACAATATCGTCTGCATAGTGTAATAAGGATATGGGCTGATGATTTACACGAGGTGATGAATTTACGCAGCTATTCAAAGCATTGTCAAATATGCAATATAGGTATTAAATAAAATAGGTGCTAGTGTACAGCCCTGTTTTAAGCTATGATTTACTTGAAATGGATACTTACAAAACCCTCCTGTTAGTTCTCAAACTGACCCAATTGTCAGAGTACAATGCCTTGATAAATAATATCATCTTGGGATGCAATGCCCAGTTTTCCATCTTGTTCCAAAGTAATCCTCTGTTAACAGTATTGAATGCTTTAGAGAAGTCAACATTACATATATAGAGCGTTTAGCGTTTTAGCTTTATCATACAGTGTTGCACGGATAAAAAATAGTCCATAAGTTGTTCAGGGTGCCAAAAGCTGTCATGATCTCTGCTTCCAAAAGATCAGGACTTGCCCAACTCCCTTGGAAGCAGACCCATAACCCCGGTTCCGAGTGCCAGCCAGTCCCGATTGGGACCTTTTGGACCCTGTCCTGGCGCCAGTGGCACCAGGCTCATAAAGATGCCCAGTCCCAGCGCTGGAAGCGCCGGGCTCATAATGCTTGGGTGGACTTACCTGCAGCAGACCATGCTGCTTACTTACCTGCCAGATGAGCCCCTGATCCTCTTCTGTTTGGGACTACTTTTCCTGTTGGGTGGGGCAGGAGCCACTCCCTAGGTTCAGAACACTGGAACTCTTCTGGAAGGCAGGAACTCTTTTCTTACCTAGGCGAGGCTGTGGAAGGAGACACCTAAGCACTACAGGAGGCTATTTAAACCACACCCGATGGATGAATCCTGCTTTGCGTTATTCTGCATTCTCTGCAGCAGAACGCTCATCGTGTCTTCAGCTTCTGACCCTGGGCCTAAGGGAACAAAGGCTTATGATCCTGGAATCCAGTCTTCAGCAGCACCTGTAAAGACAAAGAAAGAACAGGTTAGCACTACGGTCTTCAGTGGCAGCGCATCTCTTACCTGGTCCATCGGCTGTAACCAACGCCTTGCGCTGCATTCCGGCATCTGAAAGACAATGGCTTACCTACTCTTCGCATGCTCCGGAGGTCTTCGCACTGCATTCCGGCATCTGAAAGACAAAGGCTTACCTACTCTTCGCATGCTCCGGAGGTCTTTGCACTGCATTCCGGCATCTGAAAGACAAAAGCTTACCAGCTCTTCGCACGCTCCGGAGGTCTTCGGCGCTGCATCCCGCATCTGAAAGACAAAGGAAGGTGCGTTTAAAAGCATTGGGCAACTTTATTACTCACATGCCATTACTCCTTCCCACGCCGAATCCAGTGGGTATTCCAGCACCCTTCAGCTTCTCTAAAGCTCCGAACTTGTACCTGCAAGATAAAAGGGACAGTTAATGCGCATCGTGAAGCAGGCTACAAGCGCTTACTTACGTGCTTCCAGGCGCTTCTATTCCTCACGCGGGTTCGATCCTCAATTCTCTTCAGCCCGCCATCCGCCATCGCCGGAACCCTGCAAAACAAGAGATATCATTACAAAAGACTTTTAAGACATTTGAAGTGCCCAGAACTTACCGTTCGTGCAGTTAACGACGGACAGCAGTCCTCTGAAGTCAAGAGGCCTGCACCCTTATCCAGTGAAGAAACTGGTTACGGCACCCTGCCCCGAGGCAGATGGAGAGCTCGGCGTTCACTTACCTAAGGTGAGGGCGTTAACCTTTGGGGTTCTACAGGAGAAGAGAAAGGGAAGAGGAGAGAGGCACCCAATAAAACCAGTTCATTAATCCCATATTTTCTATCTGCAGACATCTTACTCTTCGAGTCAGACATACAGTGCACAGAGGTCCAGCCCAAAGAGCCAACCGCGTGTTACACATCACCTTTGAAGATACAGCATTCACCCAGTCAAGACCGGCGCCTCCGCGGGAATCAGGTGAGCGTTACAAAACCTTTCCTGAATCAAGTTTGTTGATTCTTAAGATCGTTAAAAAAATAAAACAGTCATTAATATAGTTAAAAATAAAAATAAAATAAATAAAAATAAAATAAAGTAACAATTGTGAAAAAATCTTAGCACTGGAATCTAGCATTCCAAGTAAACAGTATTTATCTAGTGAATCTCGAGAGCCTTTTTTAAATATTGGCACCAGAGTAGAATCATACCAGCTATCAGGAATAGACAGAGTTTTGACTATCTCTTGAAAGATAACAAAAAGTGCACGTGCCCATATTTTGGGTTCTTTCTTAAAAAGAGCATTAGGTAAACTATCTGGGCCAGGTGCACGAGAAGATTTGGGATTCACAAAAATAGCAATGATATTATCTTCATCAAATGTAAAGAATCTTTCTCAGGAATGGTATAGTAACTATTGACAAGTGAATTTTCTTTGTAATATAATTTAAATGTACCTTTCCCATTTATCAGTTGGAATAGGGTTGATTTCACATTTAGACGGACGAAAATACCAAAATTTACGAGAATATTGCGACTTGAGTACCATGTGCAAAGATTGCAAACAGGCAGACTTCATAGATCCTTATGTATTCTCAATCAATTTTTAAATTTGCCTTTCAGACTCTTAATATGGTCCTGTTGCAAATTGTAGTCTTCCACATTTGTTTTTAAAACATCTAATGTCACGCTGCATACTTTCCCTTTTTTGGACCAATATTGGGTCATACATCACATCAGCAGTTTAGTTAATGGGGGTGGCTATGAATAGGGTGGGGATACATTATGCCATGACTCGGTTAGTAATGTGGAAAATAGCATTGAGGGGGTAACGGATACATGAGAGGGTAAGTGAGAAACAAGTGTGGATGGGGGGATAGATTTGACTCTTCACATGGTTTCGACTACAACACCCATCAATACTAGCCAGCATAGCCAATGATGAGGGAGCATGGGACTGCATGTAAAACATCTTGAGAGAAGCAGATTACCGACCTTTACCATAGACTCGGGAGGATAGCTCTAGTGCACGGCGCTCGCCTTGGAAGCAAGATGACGAAGAGCAACACAGGTTCGATCCCCAGGTTCGCGCTTAGAAACCTCTGGGTACTAAGCACGTTATGTTAATGTTAAAGGATATTTATACCGCACACTATCACCACGGGAGTGGTCCCCTGGTGTTCTGGCGGCTCTGAACGAGGAAGGGAGGGTGAGTTAGTGGGAGGAAGTTGGAAAAGTGCAAGAAAGCAGTGATGTGCTGTTGGCAGCCTTAGCCCGGTGGGTCCGTTGGCTGGGCCTGGGGTGTTTTCAGCCTGTCTTCGTTGTGTACTATTGTGCTAGTCTATGTGTGTTTTTTTTTGTTTTGTTGTTGCAGTGTAGTGAAGTTTGTGTGGTTGGTTGTGCTGTAGATTTGTGGTTGTGTTTGGTTTGGAGTTTGAGAGGTGTATGCAGAGAGGGGCAATTGTTAGTGGAATTGGTTAGTTGGCATCTCTATCCTGAATTGGCGTGTTGGGCTAGCATAATCCCACCAGATGGGACGGTGGCGCGCCGCGCCTCTGTCGCGATCTGGGCTTGTCCGGCATTCAATGTCCTTTTCATATCTCGCTGCCACCTCCACCAGCCTCCCTCACAACCTCACCTGTCTTTCCTACCCACTTAAGTGGGCAGCGCACCTGCCAGCGTCGACAGCTCAGTTGGATGGGGTGATTGGTAATATCCCGATTAATCCACAACAGTGTGGTACCTAGTAGAAACTAAGGGGCGGGTGAAGATGGATGGGAATGGCTGAGGTTGTTAACTTCGTCTCAATGGGTGTCGCCTCTGTTCCATTCTACCCAACGTCACCTGTCCAGGTGCCATGGGTGATTCTCAGTCGGCTCTGGGAGCTGGTCAGTGTCCTTTCCGGTTTAGTCATTCTTTTTCTTTTCTGTTTCGGTTTTCAGTTATAGTCTGTGGTGTTGAAGAGCCAGGTTTTTAGCAATTTTCTGAATTTTAGGTGATGTTTGGTGTTTCTCATTTCTTTTGGGATGCTGTTCCAGGTTTTTGCGGCTAAGTGGTAGAAGGAGGTGCCTCCAAGTTTTTTCTTAAGGTACGTTTTTGTTCCAGGTGGATTTCATTGCTTGACCTGAGGAGTCTCTGTTAGGCAGAATCCTGTGCAGTTCCCTTAGAGAGCACTACACAAGATTAGGACCACAGGTGAGAGCAATAAATCCCCTTTGGTATCAGTCTGTACCACAAAGATTTAGTTGGTAGCTGTGGCTGAGCAGTCAGACTTATCTCACGAGGGAGATGAGCAGTATTCAAGGTTTACACAATAGGCGCACCATACTATGGAACAAGGAAACACTGACCAAAGCTTTGTATTTAAAAAGTAGATATATATTTATTTTATACACTTCTAATAAAACACATGTATCACATTCATCAAGCAAGTTAAATTAAGTCAAAGGAAAAATATACACACTCCCAAATTAAACTGTAGACCAAGTGAACCAGAGTGAAAACTGAGCAAAACGGCACAGTGACAACTACACACAAGGGATCCTCTAACAATTCCTCACAAGGGAGGGAAAGCACAAGTTATATAGAAATAGGTTCTTACACACCCTAGCAACACTTCCCATCAGTTTGTGAACCAGCTTAAGCAAGGCAGTGCATCAGTATAAGCAAAACCTCAATGAAAACTGAGCAAAATGGCATTTCACAAGGTTATAAAATGGGAAGGCAAGGGTAGTTAAAAGAAATAGGTGCACCACACAGTTCTAGCTGAGAAGCAATCTAAAGAAGGCAGATCTAACAAATGTGACCAGAGTCAGTAGGCCTGTGCCAAAGTCAGTTGGTACAGGGCAAGGGCACAGGAACAAAAATGTTCTTGTAGCTGGAGTCAAGTCTTTGGTTAACGAAGTGGAAAAGGTGGATGCCGAAGTTCAAAAGACAATGTTAAGAGAGAGGGGCGGCCAACCCAACAGGTAGGTAAAGGATTTAAAACACCTTTAGTGCTACCGCGAAGAAAGGGCGGCCTGGCGGAACAATGTACCTTAAAATGAAGAAGTGGCTCCTTCGGTGGCGGTTGTTCCTGGTAATTCCTGCAGTTCGGGTGATCCACCAGAGGAAGACAGGCTCTCGTCATGGAGGAAGGTTCGAGTTACTGCACTAGCCAGGGATGAAACCAGCCGCGGTGCTGCCCGACGAATAAAAGGTACGCTCCTTTAAATCGCGGTCCGGGTGGACTGGTGCCTGGCTATCTGGCCTCTGAGTACAGGGTACGGGAGATTCAACCAAGGCAGGTCCGGGAAGGCAATTGGTAAACTGGCTGGCCCCACCAGTTCAAGGGAAGAAGGCTCTTGCAGGTGAAGATCTTCTTTCGTCGTGTGGAGAAAAGTGGTGGGACTCTGCAGCAGGGCTTCACCGGTGGTTCAGTTGTTGCAGATATCTTTGGCTTCTCTCCTCTTCGGCTTCTTAGTTCCAGTGGCGACGTCTTGCTCTTCCAGTCCTCAGGACCCTGCTTTTATGCAAAAAGATCCCCATTCATACAACCTAGCTGTCACTCACACAGCGGAGTGGTCATCTTGGCGGGAGACCCTCCAGCCTATCAGGATAGAGTGCGACATGGGTTGCGGAGGCAACCCTGTCCAGGGGTCCTACTCCCCCTCCCACACAATGGACCCACCCCAGACTCAGTGCTGCCGAAAGGAGGGCTTCTCGGCAGAAGCCTGCCAAAAGGACGAACAAAGGATCCCCGACCTGGGTTAGGAGTTTAGAGGAAGACACGAGAAAGAAGTTATATTAAAGTTCTGGCAATAAAAACCTACCAGAGTAAAGTTAGTATTAAAATACACCGGCGGTATGTTCGAGGCTGTCAGAAAAAGTGGTAGCCTCGAACAATGGGAATATCTCACAGGGAAATATTCGCGGTCGAATATTTATGTTAGTAACCACTGCCACCAGCCAGAAACTTTTGAGAGAGGGACTGTACGGTACCCTCTCGAAAATGAACATAGGAGAAAAACTATTAACCCCTTCCAGTACCTCCATGGTAAAATGGGTTGAACTGGTTTAGTTCATAGGATTTGACTAGTAAAGTCAATGGGGACTTTACATGCCCTGGGAGACAGTAGTCAGTCCCAGGGTATGGAGTCTATGTTTGGGGGTCGCTACGACACACCTGTGTCACTGCACTGAGGGTGCTGTGTAACTAATGTGGATAAAGATGGTTCCTATGGGGTGGAGAAGGATCTCATAGGCATGAAACACAAAAATAGCCTAGAACACACATAGCAAAAATGCCTAAGAGTGGGAAAAAGAGTCTCACTCTTAGCAGGTAAAAAGAAACAAACCCTGAAAATCCAGCAAAGCTGCTAGGGGACTCTATAGGTAAGGGAAATTAGCCATAGAATGAGAATTCTCCCTAACATTCTCGTTGGCTTGTAGATGGTTATTTTCTATTGTAGGAATTGTGCTCCTTGTCCAGAGATTGCCCTGTGCGTTATGCACATCGTTTTGAAGGTGATGCGATGTTTTACTGGGAGCCACTTTAGTGTTTTTGGGGCAGGAGTGATGTGGTCTCTTCTGGATTGTTTGAGGAGTAGTCTGGCTGCTGAGTTTTGGATCTGTTGTATTTTCTTTCGGAGGTATTCTGGTATTCCGAAGTAGAGGCTGTTTGCATAGTCGATTCTTGACATGATGAGGGCGACGATAGTGAGTGTTTTGTGCATGAAGGAGAGGATAGGTAGGATTCTTCTTGCCGTGTGGCGGAGGAAGAAACATTAAATAATATAAATAACAAAAATACATATAAAGGCTGACTTTTAAAGGGTGCCTTATTGTTTAGTTATATGGTTCTTAAAGTTAAGCATACATTGATAAGGGGTGAGAAGAGGGACGGGGGAGTGTGAAGGAAACACAACAGGATGGAAAGAGGAGCAACCAATGAAAATGATGAGTAAGGAAAGGAAAGATGCATACTATTTATAGCTGGACATTCTGATCAAACACATAGGCAAGATGAAGGACCAAGTAAAAGGGGCTACGGTGCTGTGTCTTATAGTGGGGACTAAATGGGTTGTTCTCGACGCCTAGGAGAGGTTTGGATTCGAGAGAGTTCAAACAGCAACATTTATATCTATTGTTTTTACAAGAGGCAAGACGAAAGAGAGGGGAGGAGCGAAATATATACAGAGGACATGCTGGACAAGTTTTCTGGGCCTCAGGGGAGTGTAAGAAAGAAGGAGTTGCCATTTTTTAAAATAGAAAAAGCCTTGGGGTGTCAGGGTATTGATCAAAAAGGGATGTATCGGTAGCACCAAGATCACACTCTGCTTATTTTATTGCCCTAATAAAGGGAAATTAGCTTTCTGCAGTCGGAGCTGACTTCCAAGTTTTTTCAACCTTGGAACAGTGTTGAGCATGATGGAGGGTCTTGTCATTACAGGGGGAGGGGACTTCTGGGCCAACCCTGACCTAGATAGACTTGCAATGGGAGGAGTGGGATGGAATTTAAAACATTGTACTAACAGACTCTCTATGTGTCATATGGAGGGAACTGTGTGATATATTTACCTACTCAGCTGTACTCCCTTCCATAAACAAGCTGCACTTCAGCAGAAGCAGCAAAATGGCTGTGTTGGCTCCTGTGAGCACCACTGCCTAACGGCAAAACTGTGTTTTGCAACTACAAAAATATGGCTGCACCATCTTGCCAAGAACATATTGGGCAGGATGAAACAAGGAGGCAGTCTGAAAAGGCCTGTCAGTGTTGTCTTACATGTACAAAAGAAGGGGAGTGAAAAAGCAGCGCTGCTTTGCTGCAAGATCCCATTGAAAAAGGGAGATATTTACATTTAAAAAGTATGCCGTTCTGATGCTCTTTTTCCTCTGTTCCTCATCACAATACTTTTATTAATGAGACCATGCCATGCCCATCCACATTCACATTGTGCTTCAGCAGACAAGAACAGTATCCCTGAATGACAGGCTGTTGTTCAGCTCTGAAGAGATCAAAAGAGGCTTTACCTCAGCTACACAGGAAACGCTTTACTTTTGGGCTACAAAATATCAAAGATCAATGTGTCAAAGAGGCCCTGGCTTTGTCAATTTCAGTGCATCTGTGCTTTAAACAAATTGCTGCATACAAGAAACTAACTCTGGCTACAAAACAATGTGGGAATTCAGAGGGAAAAGAAAAGGCGGATTTGCAAGGAAAATGTCAGAAGCCACTGCATGTTTAATTGTACTTTTACAAAGAAAGAAAATACTCGTTTAAAAGTGTATATTGGATAAGGCCCTGCCCTTATCTAGCAATGTGACAGGGTTTTGTGCTGTGAAACATATGGGAGATCTAAATTCAACAGGCTTTATTCTGATTTATTACAAATATAAATAAAATAAGGAATTAAATTGCATTGGCTACATGGGGAAAACAGCCACAAACAGGTTTCTGCTTGGGGGTTGCCAGCAACAGAACGCCCCTCACGGTAGATGCTAGAACACACAAGTGCTAATTGCTACCTTGGCAGACTTTTGTCTGGGCTAAGGCCTCTTACAATGGAAGTTCTGGGACATCAACCTGTGAAGTGGAGCGGGCCATAAACATTCAATCAAACTGGGAAACCCCCTCCCCACACTGGGCTGAATTGACAGTTGGTGGTACCTGAAGAGAATAAAATTGTCCCAGTGAAGGACAAAGGATGCCCATTTGTTTCAAAAGACTATTTTATTAAGAAACTTTGAAGACGTTATTTTTGCAACAAATTCGCAGGAATGTAAAAATGTGACAGTCTTCATGTAATTTTGTGGGTGTTAATTTAAGACGTTGTAGCCTTCACTGACACCTTGGAACAGAAATGGCAGAGAATTAGGTATTCCGAGGAAAGTATTTGTATTTTGTATTTTATTTATTTATAAAGCGCAAAGAACCAGGCCCATGGGCAACCGGGCGCATACTCTTGAAGACATGTTACAGCAAGTAATTACATTACATTAAGTACATTAGTTACAGAATTAGTTAATTACAAAGAAATTACACACAATATACAGTAATATACCGAGATGTACAGAAAGAGTGCCATGGCAGGTTGTAGTGTAAGTACAGTGAGGTGTAAAGCATGGCCTAAAACACACAAGAGTACTAGTTAGAGTGAGGATCTCATAAATCATGGGAGAACAGCCAAGTTTTAGCGTTGTTCTTGAAGGCTTGGAACAATGGTTCAGTTCTGATATCTATCAGAACATGAGGCCAATGTAAAATTCAATACTGACATGCCTGATGATAATCCATACACACGTGTATATTTAAAGAATTTTAGGCCGAATATTTCATACTAAAAATGACTAAAAATTATCAGAAGGACGAAACAATGGGCCTCATTATAAGGCTGGCGCTCCCGGAATGAAGGGGGCCGGTATGGGACAGGCCCCCTTCATTACGGGAGCGCCGATTACGAGCTTCTCTTCGCGGGACCCGGATCAGATGCCTGGTAAAACCAGGCGTCTTTTCTGGGTCCTGCG
This sequence comes from Ambystoma mexicanum, assembly GCF_040938575.1. NCBI lineage: Eukaryota > Metazoa > Chordata > Amphibia > Caudata > Ambystomatidae > Ambystoma > Ambystoma mexicanum. The sequence goes on along the minus strand of NC_090931.1, from coordinate 1,068,226,656 downwards.
AAGGGAAGAGGGAGGCAACAACAGAACACTCATCATATGCCCGTTGTTACCTCCGTCCCCATTGAGCCCTATGAGGGCTCAAATGGGGATGGGGAATGGTTCCTGCAAGGAGGAATTACCGGGTCCTCCAATGTTGTAATGACCTGGTTATTCCTCATTGCAGGAACCCGGTAAATGAGCCCGGTTTAGCTCCATGGCTACCGCCAAACTCGTAATGAGGCCCAATGTCTTACAAATTGTAGAGTTGGACTGGCATGCTCTGCATAAAATATGTAACCTGCATATGTAATTTGTTAAAAGGCCCCAACTAAACAAATGTGCCATTTATGGCAAAACTGGATTTTAGCTAAAGTAACTGTGGGAGGTTCTAGACATTGTAAAGCTCACATCATAAATCTGACATCATGCCCTTGAAACCCAACGAGCTGAGAGGAAGGCGGTAACTGTCACCCCTGACCAATCCAGTTGTTTAGAGGCGTGCTTAGCTAAGCCTGACCAACCATATAATTCTATGATGTCACCATGCTCTATAAAAAGGGTGGCTGACAGAAACTCTTTCCTGAATTTCCTGTGCCTGCGTTCCTTATCTTGTACATTCATCCTGCCAGATTCCAAAGCCAAAGCATAGCTGATTCCAGATTCCACTGCAAGGCCAAAGCATTGCTGACCATCCCAGCAAGGCCTCAATCCCGAAATCCCACTAAAAATCCCAAATAACCAAAGGGAAAAGCTGGGGTATTCTTTTGAGAAGCATCCTGAGACCAGCCTGGCTTTTTGCCCACTAACTGCATGCCCACTGCAACCCTGCCATCCAGCTGTCCTTGTACCCGGTGACCAGACAGGCCTAGCTGTTCTGCTAGGAAAGTCCACCGCTAACTGGTGACCCACGCCCTGTAGTCCAGAACCCGGTTGACTGTTCCTAATCCCAAGAGCAGACTGAGTATTCCCCATCCCATACCACATAGTCTACTCCATCTTGACTTTGGTCTTTGTACCACTCTCTAATATACCCTATCCATACCCTGATAACTTGTATAGACTGTTCCAATTTTCTGTGCACCCTGTTCTTGTTTCCTAGTGTTAGCGCCATTCTTTCCTTCATCTCATCTTGTAATACTGCAAACTAGAGAAAATGCATCTTTTCCATGTGTGAATTCATGTGTGAATTCGGCTGCACTGGGTTTTCCATTTCAATCTGTTTTGGGAACTGTATGCTTTTGCAATACCTTACCTTATGGTTGATAGTGATATACAATCCCTAATACTGTGATAAAACATATGCATATCATTATTTCAAAACACATAATTAATTATTTATCAAAATCCGAGTGTCATTTTAGGCCTTTGCAAAGGGTTTGAAATCCGTTTTTGCCTCTTATTTTGTGAGGGTCGGTTTTTGATTCTGTTTGCTGTCTCTTACCCCAGACTACCTACTATGTCTTTCTATCCAATTATTTGTGGTTTGATGGAACATTGCAGGGGGAAACCTGACCTTGGGTGCTATCCATCCTAATTCAAAAAGTGCTCCTATTCATTTGTGCTTTGGATATGTTCTACTAGAAGGTCAACCAAGTGCATTGCTTTCATTTCTATTGTAATTATCACCCCATTGGTGATTGCTGCCCAATATTAAAATTTGTGTGATTTTTGTGAATTCTAAAAATAAACAAATATTGTATTTTCACCAACCGGCCTGGTTCATGGTCCATTCTGACACTGGGTATTTGTAAAAGGGGGTTTGAGACGGGTCGGGTACCGGCTCAATTTTAATTCTTTCAAATTAAAGAAAAAGCATTCCTATTAAGCACCACATCCCAGGCTAAGACCAAGTGTCCTGGTCCAGTGTGTGACGCCCAATTGGAATTCTTAACAGGGTATCAAAGAGTTGTTACAGACATCTTTCAATACAATTCAACAGTAGTCCAATTACATCCAAAAAAACACTGGTACAAAAAGAAATTGCCTAGATTAATACATTACATGGTCACTTTCACTATTTACAGATTCTGGTAACAGTCTACCATAGGAGGCCTCTATCTGAGCTTTCAGAGGGTGGACATTTTAGGTTTTGTGTGGTTTAACTAGTATTGGTTGAATAGCCAGGTTTTTAATAGTTTTTTGAAATAATGGAAGGAGTCTTCATTTTTGATGTTTAGTGGAAGCTTGTTCCAGAGTTTTGGGGCCATGACTAGGAAGCTGCTGCCTTCTGCTCTGGAGCTTTTGAAACCGGGCCAGATATTACCTTGTTGAATTGTTGGATGTATAAATTTGAGGGACAGAAACCTTTTGTTAGAGTGTTTTCTTTAGTGTATTTTAGGCAGGTTAATCCTTGTCAGGCTAGGGCTAGTGAGGCGTTTATCCAACCTTTTGATTTAATAAAATTGAATCTTTGGAAAAATCTTCCCAAAGTTGTCCACCTCACATTTCTGACCCTTTACACAGAGCAATGAGTATCATGCCATATCATGGAAAAGTCATAAGTAGCATGCCAAACTTCAATTATGAGAGTGTACTTGAAGTAATTAACAAGATTAGTACGTCTTGTGTACCCGGCCCAAATAAGCTCTCAAATGTTTTACTCAATTACGAACAGGCAGCTTGGGCAACAGCATTTTCTTTTCTGTTTGAAAATGTGGTGAGAACTGAATCCTTTCCCGACTCCTGACTCCTGGTCATCGGCGCACATGGTTCCAATATATAAATAGGGAGCTAGATCTGACCCCACAAACTATAGACCCATCGCCATTTTGGATACAGACAGAAAGGTCTTTGCGAGCATCTTATAACACACCTTGAACTGTGGGCAAACAAAACTGGAAGAATCGATAAATGGCAAATTTGGTTCCGGAGACATACGGTCACATCACTAAACAGTCTCATGTTGAAGTGCATACAACATCTTGCCTGAGGAGGGAAATATGACTCGGTGTATATCGCATCTATTGACCTTACGGCTGCTACTAGGCCATGGACTGCAAACTTTTTGAGGTCCAAACGTAATATGTGGGGAATTCGACCAGTCTCTTAAGGATGACAATTTGTTTATACGAGAACTCTAACATCCATGTCTGATTGAACCACAATAGTCAATTGTCTCGCCAAATTCCCACCTTTCGGGGGAGTTAGGCTGGATGCACCCTGCCTGTTTAACTTGTATATGCAGATGTTAGGGAGAATTCTCTGTTTGGGCTGAATTTCCCTCCCTAGTGAGTCCCCCAGCAGCTTTGCTGGATTTCTGGGGTTTAATTTTTTCTCCTGCCAAGAGTGAGACTCTTTTACCCTCACTCTTGGACATGTTGAACTGTGTTATCTTGGACAAACCTTGTGTTGAATGGGCTATGGGGTCTTTTACTCCATAGGGCCTCATGTATTTTTGTGATGTGGGTTACACAGCACCCTCTGTGCCGTGACCCAGGAGTGTCCTAGGGACTCCCCAACATAGACTCCATACCCTGGGACTGACTACTGTCTCCCAGGGCATGTAAAGTCACCAAAGACTTTGCTAGTCTTGAATCCTGAACAGAACCAGTACAAACCATCATATTGTGGACGTACTGGCTGGGGCAATTCGATTGCCCCAGGGTCTGTTAGTCGAGGGGGCACGTCTCCGTCCCCCCTGATCGAGTTTTGGCTGGTGGCAGTGGAAACTACTTTTTATATTCGACCGCGAATATTTCCCTATGGGATTTCCCATTGTTTTAGGCTAACACATTTAATTATTTATTTACGGTAGCCTTAAACATCCCGCCGGTTTATATATTTCTTTTTATAACTCCGGTTGGGACTTTTTGCCAAAACTTGATTCTAAAATGGCGTTGGTGTTCGCCTCTGTAACTCTGACCCAAAGTGGAGCCCTTTGTTCCACTTTTGGCGGGCTTCTCCACAGAAGCCCTCCAAAGTGGTGCCACTCTGTCTGGGGTACTTAGGAGGGGTGGAGGGGGATTTAGGCACCCTGGACTGAGTTACCTTGGTAACTCAAGTCGCACTCCGTCCTGATTGGCCCAAGTGGTGAGCCGCCCGGCTCACCACTTAGCATGTTTGAGTGACAGCTAGGCTGGGTGAATGGGGGCTTGCTGCATAAAAGCAGGGCTTTGGGGACTGGGACTTCAGAAGTCGCCACAGGACCAAGAATCCGACGAGGGAAGAGCTGAGCCGACCTGCTTCGACGACACCACCCGGTGGAGCCCTGCTGAACCGTCTCACCACTTTTTCCCGACGACCGAGGAGAACTCTTAACGGAGTGGCTCCTTCCCTTAACTGGTGGGGACAACCAGTTTTCGCCTTCTTTCCGTTCTTTGAGGTATCTCGTGGCCGCCTTGCCTGTGCCAAGCACCCCGGCAACCGGAATACCACACTTTACCCCCCTACCGCGAAAGTCGGTACCAACCCTTTAACCGGAGGACTCCGCGGCTGGTTTCTTCCCGGGCAGTGCAACGACCCTCCTCTTCTGCTCTTCAGCGAGAACTTCTTCTCCCCTGACCGACGTCGAGCCCTGCTGCCACTGCCTGGAACAACTGCCACCGCTGGAGGATCCTTTCCGCTTAAGGTACTGTGTTCCGCCTGGCTTCCCTTGCCACCGACTGTACGGGGTAGATTTAGTCCCCGGCTTTCGAACCTGGGAGTGCCTGGGACACTTTGGCTAAACTTTCTGAGCCACTCTAAAACTCTTTTTGACTCTTTGCAAGACTTGAATCTCTAACTAACAGTGTGATCTTGGGCACCTTTTCGCTCCGGCTACTCTAAGAGTGGGCCCTGCCTAGTGACTTTTGCTCACCTGTGACTTTGTGCTTCTTTAAGCCTATTGCAAGTGTTCTGGACCTTAGAGTGGTGTGTTTAACCTATTTCTGCTTTTTCTCTCCCTTTCTTGGAAACTACTAGAGTGTCATCTAACGTTAAGCACTCACCTCTGTTTTAATTAAGTGGTGTTAACCTAGAGTTGTCTAGATAGGAGAAAGGATTGAATTTACTTTCATTATAACTGTGTTGAAGTGTTTTTACCAGATTCGTTGCTAGAGTGTTTTTACTTATGTGTGTTTTTAAATAAATAACAATATTCTTTTGAAACCAAGCTCTGGTCAGTGTTTGCTTGTGCTATTGTGTTTTGGTACATATTGTGTATACTTTGCATACTGCCTAACTCTTCTTGAGAGAAGTCTGACTGCTCAGCCACAGCTACCAGGTAAATCTGGGTGGTACAGACTGCTACCAAAGGGGTTTACTGCTCTACCTGTAGTCTTAAATCTTTTGCAGTGTTCCCCAAGGGAACTGCACAGGTTTCTGCCTAACACTGGTGGCAGCGGTGGGATATGTATTGAGTATACATTTTATTGTGCTTTAGATACCTTAGTGCAACTAACCACAAAGCTTAGCACTGAAAAAGTAAAACCTCTAACATGTCAGTTATAGAAAGCTATAGTCAAGAGTCCCTTGCAGCCAAAACTGCTGATTGTTTAAGAGTGCTCTGTAAACATAAGGATCTCCTGACTAAGGGCAAGAAAATGGAGCTGATTGAAAGATTGTTAGCTAACCAAAGTCTGGGTGATGGTTCAGAGGAACCTACCACTCCAGCAACTGTAGATGACAGTGTTGAAATTAACATGGAGCAAAATGTTGATGATTCTGAGGAAGAGTCAGAAGAGGAGGGTGAGGCTGTTGTAACTGTCCCCCCTAGGCCTCTGCCTGCTCTACCTGCTGTGCCTACTGGACCTTTACCAGGTCCCACATTTAGTCCTCAGTACTTTGAACTGGAGAAAATGAAGCTAGAATTGGAGTATAAGAAACTTAATGCTCAAACTGACAAAGAACTAAGGCTAAGGGAAATGGAGCTCAAGTATGACTTAGAAATGAAGAAATTATCTGTTGAGAATGTTTCTCTCTCTGGCTCCTCTAGAAGTTCCAGTCCTAAAAGACCCCGGATGCCTAAAGAATTGGTTGGTATGTATGAGCCTAAGTTGGATGTGTCGGATTGGTTGTCTCTGTTTGAATATAATCATGGGCTCCAGAACATCACAGGAAATGACTTACTCACCTGGTTGTTCTCTAGGCTTCCCCCTGTTGCAACGGATGTGGTAATGGAGATGGGGGAGGAGGATAGGAAGGACTATGAATGTGTGAAACTAGCTTTGATAGCTAGGTTTGGGAAGACCCCTTCCCAGTATCTTAAGAGGTTTAGGAACCTCAAAAAGCATGATGGTACCCCTTGGGCTACCTGGGTGAGTGAATGTTTGAAAAACTTAGAGGGATGGATTAAGGGTTACAAGGTGAACACTTATGAGGGTATGAAGAATTTGTTTATGTTGGAGACTATTTATGATGCCTGCTCTCCTGAGCTCAGACAACACTTGGCTGATTCCAGGGAATTGGATTCCCGGAAACTAGCTAAGGCTGCTGACTTGTGGGTTGCCAACAGGGCCACTCACAAGGATTCTGGGGTAACTCAGAAGAAGGATGGGGAGAAACAGCCTAAAAAAGACTCCAAAGAGAATTCTAATAATTCCTATCCCAAAGAGGGCCCCAAACCACAAAATAACCAGGGTAAGCCACATGGGAAACCTAGTCAGGCTACTGTACCTTCTGGCCACAAGCCAGAAGGAGGTCAGAACAAGCCACCCTTCCAGAGAGCATTTGGACAATGCTATGTCTGTCAGGGTACTGACCATATCAAAGGAGATCCCAAGTGCAAGGGTAAACCTGCAGGGATCAGCACAGTCTCCTTAGCCTTCACTCCTGAGGATGAAGTACAGATGGCTAGTGCCCACTTTGAACTCTTTGCTGAAGAACCCTTGGGTCTTCAAGCAACTGTAAACTTAGAGCCTATGGGTCTGGTTAGTCCCCAGAATAGGGTTGTGTATAACTCCCTACCTGTTAACTCTAAGGTGTATTATGTGGACAGTGTTCTTGTCAATGGCCAGGATACTCCTGCCAGGAGAGACACTGGGGCCAGCAGAACAGTAGTGGATGAAAGCTTCTTTCAACCTGAGGATGTGGCCAAAGCACCCAAAGGTCCCACTAAGATGTCTGGAGGCCCTGTCCAAATGGTTCCTATTCTACCAGCCCTCATTCAGTGTAACAACATGACAGTGAGGATCCCTGTCAGTGTTCAGACTGAGGTACCTGGGAAGGTCCTGTTAGGGAATGACCTAAGAACTCTAGGAGTAGTGTCACATACCCCCAGGCCTCCCAGTATGGAGAAGCAGAACTTAACCAAATTGGCTAGACAGGCTACCTTGAAGGACCCTTCTAAGCCTGTGGGACCCTCTACTGAGAACCCCACTACAAGCCCTGGTGTTAGTAAGTTGACCTCTAACCCAGGCACATTTCCGGATAGTATGCTAGGAACATGGGCGCCCCAACCAAGCTCCAACATTGTTCCCCTAGTCTCAGAGTCTCTGACTCCCCCTGCTTCTGAAGAAGAGGTGGATAGACCAACTAGGCCCCTATCTGGACCTGAGAGAACTGGTAATTCTCAGTGCTGGTGGAAAACCAGAAAAGAAAAGTCTAAGGCCAAAAACCTTCAGACTGTTGGACCTTCTACTGAAGACCCCAACTCAAATCCTAATATTAGGGGGGAAACTCCTAAAATAGGTAAGGGTAGATCTAAGAGGAAGGGGAAGCAGGTACATTGCCTAACCCCAACCCCTCCAACCAAGAGGCCTAAGACCCAACCTGCTCCCACAAGAGAGGTGGTGAGGAACCTTGGAGGCCCCTCTAGATCTAAGGGAATCCTTTATAAGGACCCCTTCAAAAAACCTAACATAGGTTCAGAAGTTGTCCCAACTTCTGAGGGACTGGTCAACCAGATCCCCTATAACAAAAAGACTGATGTTCCTCAAAGGGTTTGTAGGTCCTTTAGCTTGCAAAAGAAAACCTTTGAGTTCTCCCTTAAGCATAGGTCAAGGTGTCACCATCAAAATGCTGATGGACTCTCTAGGATGTATATCATCGACTAGAGGTATGAGGTTCATCCAGGAGTGGATTAAATCCTCCTGTCCCTTAGTCTGGGGGGGGCGAGTGTTAGGGAGAATTCTCTGTTTGGGCTGAATTTCCCTCCCTAGTGAGTCCCCCAGCAGCTTTGCTGGATTTCTGGGGTTTAATTTTTTCTCCTGCCAAGAGTGAGACTCTTTTACCCTCACTCTTGGACATGTTGAACTGTGTTATCTTGGACAAACCTTGTGTTGAATGGGCTATGGGGTCTTTTACTCCATAGGGCCTCATGTATTTTTGTGATGTGGGTTACACAGCACCCTCTGTGCCGTGACCCAGGAGTGTCCTAGGGACTCCCCAACATAGACTCCATACCCTGGGACTGACTACTGTCTCCCAGGGCATGTAAAGTCACCAAAGACTTTGCTAGTCTTGAATCCTGAACAGAACCAGTACAAACCATCATATTGTGGACGTACTGGCTGGGGCAATTCGATTGCCCCAGGGTCTGTTAGTCGAGGGGGCACGTCTCCGTCCCCCCTGATCGAGTTTTGGCTGGTGGCAGTGGAAACTACTTTTTATATTCGACCGCGAATATTTCCCTATGGGATTTCCCATTGTTTTAGGCTAACACATTTAATTATTTATTTACGGTAGCCTTAAACATCCCGCCGGTTTATATATTTCTTTTTATAACTCCGGTTGGGACTTTTTGCCAAAACTTGATTCTAAAATGGCGTTGGTGTTCGCCTCTGTAACTCTGACCCAAAGTGGAGCCCTTTGTTCCACTTTTGGCGGGCTTCTCCACAGAAGCCCTCCAAAGTGGTGCCACTCTGTCTGGGGTACTTAGGAGGGGTGGAGGGGGATTTAGGCACCCTGGACTGAGTTACCTTGGTAACTCAAGTCGCACTCCGTCCTGATTGGCCCAAGTGGTGAGCCGCCCGGCTCACCACTTAGCATGTTTGAGTGACAGCTAGGCTGGGTGAATGGGGGCTTGCTGCATAAAAGCAGGGCTTTGGGGACTGGGACTTCAGAAGTCGCCACAGGACCAAGAATCCGACGAGGGAAGAGCTGAGCCGACCTGCTTCGACGACACCACCCGGTGGAGCCCTGCTGAACCGTCTCACCACTTTTTCCCGACGACCGAGGAGAACTCTTAACGGAGTGGCTCCTTCCCTTAACTGGTGGGGACAACCAGTTTTCGCCTTCTTTCCGTTCTTTGAGGTATCTCGTGGCCGCCTTGCCTGTGCCAAGCACCCCGGCAACCGGAATACCACACTTTACCCCCCTACCGCGAAAGTCGGTACCAACCCTTTAACCGGAGGACTCCGCGGCTGGTTTCTTCCCGGGCAGTGCAACGACCCTCCTCTTCTGCTCTTCAGCGAGAACTTCTTCTCCCCTGACCGACGTCGAGCCCTGCTGCCACTGCCTGGAACAACTGCCACCGCTGGAGGATCCTTTCCGCTTAAGGTACTGTGTTCCGCCTGGCTTCCCTTGCCACCGACTGTACGGGGTAGATTTAGTCCCCGGCTTTCGAACCTGGGAGTGCCTGGGACACTTTGGCTAAACTTTCTGAGCCACTCTAAAACTCTTTTTGACTCTTTGCAAGACTTGAATCTCTAACTAACAGTGTGATCTTGGGCACCTTTTCGCTCCGGCTACTCTAAGAGTGGGCCCTGCCTAGTGACTTTTGCTCACCTGTGACTTTGTGCTTCTTTAAGCCTATTGCAAGTGTTCTGGACCTTAGAGTGGTGTGTTTAACCTATTTCTGCTTTTTCTCTCCCTTTCTTGGAAACTACTAGAGTGTCATCTAACGTTAAGCACTCACCTCTGTTTTAATTAAGTGGTGTTAACCTAGAGTTGTCTAGATAGGAGAAAGGATTGAATTTACTTTCATTATAACTGTGTTGAAGTGTTTTTACCAGATTCGTTGCTAGAGTGTTTTTACTTATGTGTGTTTTTAAATAAATAACAATATTCTTTTGAAACCAAGCTCTGGTCAGTGTTTGCTTGTGCTATTGTGTTTTGGTACATATTGTGTATACTTTGCATACTGCCTAACTCTTCTTGAGAGAAGTCTGACTGCTCAGCCACAGCTACCAGGTAAATCTGGGTGGTACAGACTGCTACCAAAGGGGTTTACTGCTCTACCTGTAGTCTTAAATCTTTTGCAGTGTTCCCCAAGGGAACTGCACAGGTTTCTGCCTAACAGCAGACATAGGTGGTTATTTGAATTCTGCAGCCTCGATAACTCCTAAATTGCACAAAATGAGACTACTCTGGATGGCTTATGCTGATACCTTGATTTTCGATTGTAACCATGTACGACTGCAACGTCGGATTCATGGTTTCTCTAGCTTTCTGGACATACGCTCCTTGAAGATCAACCCAGTGAAGACAACAATTATGTAGTGCTCTAAACGTACTAAAGCTACTACCTTTTTGTTGGTAGATTGGTTCAGAACCGGTGGCGACGGTTGATAGCCTTCTCTATTTGGGCTTCCTGATCACCTCCAAACCGGGCCAAATGAAGATACAGGAGGTGGCTTAAATGTCGTGCCCCCTCCCTTGCAAATCAATTTATCAGAGAAGACCGACGCTATCGTCAATTCTCCCCGATTCCAAGCGTACGGTATTATGAGGGGAACATTGTCCCCAAGATATTATATAGGATGGGTGTGTACACTCTATCCATTCTAGATTTGCCTACTCTGGAGGCCCCGATTTGGAACAGGGCTCTGCGTCTCCTGGGCACAGTAGCTCTTCATGCAATAAGTTGGGCATTGTATCACTGAAAGCAAGAGAACACTGAAAATGCCTCTCGCTTGTAAGGAACATCTTGTGTCCCACTGAACGCTCCTTATTTGTAGACTTAAGGCTGATTCTGCAGGAGAAAGGTTGTGTGTTATTGCTAATTATTTATGAGGTATGCTGTGATCCTCTCATTAAATGTAGTAGCTCATTGAAAGAACACATTGAAAATCCAACTAAAGCTAAACAGTCTTTATTCCACAATGACTGGATCAACACCACTGAGAGTATGCACATATATGCATCATTAAGTCATGTGCATGAGGACCACAACAAATTGGGGACTTTAGCACCCTATTTAGCAATTTATCTGGATAAGTCTATTTGACGTCTGTTCCTCTGTTTTCGTTGAAACCTTGTGTTGACCAAACAGATCTTGGTCAGATATGGTATGTTGACAGTTGAACAAGCCATAAGCAGATTCTGTAATGAGAACGACCAATGCGAAACTCTTATACATCTTTTGATCTCATGTCCTGCGGTAGAGGGTTTAAGATGGAACACCCTAAAAGAATTCTCAGACTTGTTTGATATGGGTGAGGATGAACTAGTTTAGAAATGTTGCTTGGCTGGATATACTACATCAACAGTAGTTGAGGTAACTGGCTTCTTAAAATCCTTCAAACTTGAAATGCCAAGCAACACCTTATCTAGCTCAGCCATGTTTATCTCCCGCAATTCTTACTGGTGATACTCCCTGGGTGTGCCCTTTGACCGTTTGGCCCCAACTTCTTTTTTCCTTTTAGGAGTGGTCGGGTGAAGGTTGATTTCTTTCTGGATGACTTGTACTTCCTGTTGTTAATAACTTGTGAACAATTAATTTGTTTTTAGAACATTTTACATTTGTATCCATTTGATGTATTTGTTTATTGGTTATAGTACAATGATTTGTATTTTCTTTTTTTCTCTTTTTAAAGTTTAAATGTTATTCTAATGTTAAAGGTTACATCTTCTTTTTAACCAAACAACAATTTTTTTAAAAAAGGTGGTGTGATGCACTACTGAAAGACCCCATCTTCGTAGAAGAGATCAGGGAAGATATTGCGGAATTCTTTAAGTCAACGATAAGTGAGGATGTAAGAAAGAGGACAGTGTGTGAAGCCACTGTTACAGATTTATTCATCAGGGAGGGGTGGGTGGGGCATGAAAACAAAGAAAAGCATGGTAGAGGCTAGGCTAAAAAGAGAAATAAGGAATCTAGTGGAAAGTGCCGAGCTAGAAAGGGGGGGGGGAGAGGAGGGGATTCTAATAACGTTGGGGCAAAAGAAGCATAAATTAATGGCTCTGGCCTTGGGGGAAGTCGTCTGCAAATTGCGCTTTGTGAGGGGTGAGAAATGTGAGGTGGTCAACTTTGTGAAGGATTTTCAACAAATTTCATTTTATTAAATTAGAAGGTTGGATAAACGCCTCACTATCCCTACCCTGATGAGGATTTCCCTGTTTAAATTAAAGGAAAAACTAACAAAGGATATCTGTCCCTCACACTTCTACATACAATAAATACATTATTGTGTGGCATTTCAAAGGCATAAAAATCAGTATAACAATTGAGTTTGTAACGTAACAATTGTCTTCCTTGTAACCTGGGTGGAGTCCCCTTCCCCAGATTTAAGCATGAATTTGTCCACAAAATAAATAAGCAAACCCTAATTTGCAACACAGTTCCTTGCAACTTCAACTTGTTAACAGAAAGTTCTAATTCTCCAGTGATTCAACAATGAAAATGTAAAGCTCTTCCTCTTCCTTGCACAACTGTAAGATTTATCCTCTTCAGATAAAGTATATTTTCTCAGTTCGTCAATAGCAATAATAATTATATTGGTCAGGATGATTTGCCATAGCTGAAGAGTTCTACAGAAATATAATTCCTTTATAGCAGTTTTACAAAGTTCTTTCTTCAGTACCACAAGCAACACAAATGATCTTTGTCAGGATCACTTTATAGCACCTTCATCGACTTCTACCTCGTTTAGTCCCATGCCAGGCCTACTCCTCCAAAGGATTGCCATCCGGGTATACTTCCCACCCCGAACAGCGTTTCACAACAACAAGTGCTTTTGTGGTTATCAACTGACGATTGGTTCACAACAACTTCAGAGTTGTGCAGCTTTAAACTTTTAACAACTCTTCAGGGAAAACAAGATTCACATTGGTGCTCTTTAATACTACTCTTTAAATAATGCTCCTCTCCTTCTGAATAACCTTTTCTAGAAGTGCAGCCTTTTTCCCCACTCTTGTTTCCCCACTACACATGTAACCAAACACTGACAAGGATAGGGTATTATTCTGTTCCTCCCTTATCTTTGGTAATACGAGTTTTCTGTTTTTCAATAGTTCGCTATTCAAAATCAGTTTTAGAACCACCACTCATACGCGAGTGCTGCTTACTTGCTGAATGCCTGCCTTGAACACGCCAGCAGGTCATGAGCATTCTAGGATCACTACCAATCTGTGAACTCACCGGGTAAGACTGGCGCGTCCAACCCCTTCGCTGCTTGCAGGACTTCTGCTTCTTTGGCTCCTTGCGACCTGGCTCTTAGTTCACTGTCGCCCACACCACCTGCAGCAGGAGCTCCCTTTGCTCCTGATGCCCCCTGGTGCACGCCAGCTACTGGGGACAGCGTCCTGGAAAGGAAAGGTTCCCTTGTTTTTGCTTCCTGCTGAGCTGCCTCTGCAAAACAGGTCACCAGAGAGCAAGCTTCCCTGTTGCATGTTTCCTGATGTGCAACCTCTACAATTCAAATTTCTAAAGGCACAGATCCTCCCAGGACTGGCAAATGATATCTGTCGAACAGTGGCCCTGGTGTCTTCTTCCTCATCCAGCTTCTGCCTGGGCTGCCTGCACGCATCACACTGCTTCCTCTTGCGCTTTCTCTCTCTCATAGCCTGCACTTGAGGTAGCCTTTTAAGCCTCTCAGTCTCCCTCAGGTGTGGGTCATTTGAATTAACAATCTGACCACTCCTGCAGCATTGTACCTTTTCAGCCCTCTTCCTTGTCCCTGTACTTAGGAAATTATGGGACTTGAAGTCTCTAATGGAACAGTTCGTTTTTCAAGTATGATTGTCACTTTTAAACTCATGTGTGATCCTTATGATAGTCCTTTAAATAATAGTATGTAGAAGTCACCAGACTTGATTGAAAAGAGGAATGCAGTTCTTTTAAGCTGTTACTATTCACAGATTTCCTTTCACTGTACCTTTGGGCGTTAGGGAGGTTTTTATAAGTCTAAAGGATTTTGCAAGGGTTTCTATTTCTCCCGATGCATCGGGGTTTGCCATTGTTTTCACCCATATTTACATGTTTAGTTTGAGGAACAAAAAGATGGTCATTACAACAAGCCATTACATACTTTGGCATTGAGAAGACATCCTCCCTAGAGAAAGACAAATGCTGCGTCTCATCCCACAGAGTCCTCTCATTCCCTTGGGCCCCTTCTCATCCAGGGTGATTCTCCTGCAGAACCCCACCCCTAAGTTCAGGATCAAAAGCATCTGCCTTTCCCTGGAGACCTCGGGGGAGACTTTAGGCAGGGGTTTAGTCAGGAGTCCATAGGATTCATCGCAGCTTCCGAAAGCAAACATTTTATGAAAAGGGAGGGAATGCAGATTTGTTGCTGGCATGGAGGTGGAGACCTCAGATATTAGAGTGGACAACATACAGGATGGCAAAGGGACGGTGGTAGTTACCCCAGGGGAGATAACAGAATGTTTCCAAAAACTCTAAATAAGGGAAGCTAGGGGCAGAAAGGAAGGAATACACAGATATATTAGGGGCCTTGGCTTAACATTAACGGAAGGGTAATGCACCCAGCAAGAAGCTCCAGTAGCAGTCGATTCCTTTTCCAATCCACCAATTTAGAACCTCCAATAGCAGCAATGAACACAATGCCTTCAGGAAAAGCACTAGGAGACAAGGGACTCACTGGGCCTCATTATGAGTCCGGCGGTAGCCGTGACGGTAACAACGGCACGGCTGTCACTGGAGTCATTTTTTTTTCCAGCGCCCGGCAATGGGGACTTACCAGGGCATTACGACCCCGGCGGTCCCAGTAATTCCTCATTGCCGGACGCCAAAATATTTTTCTCCTCATTCCCATTCGAGTCCCATTGGAATCAATGGGAATTGATTGATTGATTGTTTATTTGTATAGCGCCTATACACAATGTGTGGGCGGGAACATGGGAGAAAACAAAATACATTCTTACAAGTTCTTGAAACAGATCAGAATGTGAAAAATAACTATTAATCATAACAGATAGTACAAGTGCATGGAACAATAAGGGAGAGGTGGGGGGGAGGAGGAGACAAAACTAGCAGTAAGAAGCCGCTGCGCGGAAGTCAGCGCCGAAGGGCCAAGCCAAAGGGCCTGTTGCCTGTCTGGAGCTGTATGGACCATGGACTCCCACACTCCGTCGCCCTCTCGGTAAGCCCCTTTCTAGATTCTTGTACTTGTACAATATTCAATCCCTGCAAGCTCGGAAGCTGCGCACCAGCCCTATACTACTCCAACCATCTATGTGCCAGTAGCACATGCACACAGAGTCTATTTAGCTACCCCCAAGATGTGCCTTCCCGCGCCTGCCTTGCACGCGGACTACTCCCCCACGCACTGCGCAAACCATGCCTCCAATCTCTCCAACATGTCCGAAATCTGTCTCTCTTCATCAATCAATGTGAATGAACGCCACAGTGTGGTATAATACATTGTGTACCCCACATGCTCATACCAGTCTGATACATGTCCTGCTCATAGCCGATTCATGACCAGTCTAATGCTACAACTGTTTAATACTGTATAAATATTGTCATGTTTATGCCGATTCTAGATACTTACGCATATCTTAAACACAGATTATTGCGCTTATATTGTCCTCAGCCTGCCCAGAGCTACCTGTGAACCCTTACGTCACAAAAGGGTGCACACTGCACTCAACCACCACCAAGATAGAATTAGATGCGGGCCCTCTAATTATAACACCTACACCAACAATGCACACACCTCTGAGCCTCCTGCCCCTCACCTCTAGCACAACAAGCATCATACACGTCCTGCTCCTAGTATTAGCAGCGTATCAACTCCACACCGCTCACAATTACACCATGTCACTACCTCTCAACCAAGCAAAAAAACCTTGGCCAACCGACTGCCATTTGCAATGCCCAACAATAAACACTCTACCTTGCACCACTCTCGAGAGAAATGGTAGACTTCGCTCAAGACTTGCAAAACTCTATGAACCACTAGCCAGAACCATTGCATCCACCAACCCTAGATCTACCCTAACCCCCTCTGCAATGAAACACTGGCCTATCCCAACCACCGCCAACAGCGCTCCCACCAAGACTCAAACTACAACTAGCCCAACCTTACCCATGACAGACAAACCCAGCCTCAAGGGCGGCCTAATAAACGCTAGATCTCTAGTTGTGCACGCCTCAGAGATAGCAGACATCATCCACTCCGAACACCTAGACCTCCTAGCAGTCACCGAATCTTGGCTACACGCCGCAGCAGGACCCGCCCTCTCACTGGCCATACCTAACGGATATACCATACTGCGATCAGACAGAACTGACACTCGAGTTGGAGGTATTGCACTCATAGCAAGAAACAACCTACCGTGCAGGTTAGTGCCATCTCCGGACATCAATTCATGTGAGATCATGACAGCCAAACTAAAAATAAACGGTGCCCAAACTCTCACGATATACCTGATCTATAGACTTTTGAAGATGACCTATCAAACATCTCAAATAATCTAAAAAAACTCCTCTCAAGTTCTACTACTTGGGGATTTGATCTTGGGCTAGAACGACCCCAATGATACACATGCATCTAATGTGGCTAATATTCTTGCGGAACAAGGCTTTACCCAAAGAGTGCTCGCCCCCTCACATAACAAAGGCAGAACACTGGACTGGGTAGCAGACTACAACCACAACGCCTTGATAACCTCCATATCCCCCCAGATTTGGATGGACCATCACCTCATAACCTTCACCCTAACTACTGCCAAACCTACCTTGGCACCTGTACCTCTAGCTCCTGCCATTCCTACCCGGAACAAAAAAAACATCACGTGCGACAAACTGCTCCTCCTCATCCTCCCTACACTCAATGGCATCCCTGAAAACCTAGATCCCGAAGCTATGGTTAAGGAATTTAACCGCACTATGACCACTGCCTTGGACTCCATTGCACCACTTAAACTTAGACAAAGCAAACCCAAAGCCCATCTCAATTCCTGGTATCCCCCATACCTAAAATCACTAGGCAACAAAAAAAGGCATTGTGAAACATGCTGGTGAGCACAGCCATCTGATGAAAATAAAGCCAATCTCAGTGCCATCACAGCCTTATACAAAAAAGAAATCACCCTAGCTAAACGTGAAACCTATAATGCTAGAATCTCCCAAGCCAATTCTAGCACGAAAGAACTCTTTGTCATCCTCAAAGAGCTCGAAGCCCCCATCCCTGTGCCAGACAACTGTGTCAAAGACAAACTCTGGTGCTCCAACATACAGCAAGCTCTAGCTAACAAAGTCACAACCCTACAAACAAAAATTGCCAGGAAAAAAGCCACACTCTCCGGAAACAAACCAACTAGCATCAACCTAGAGCAACCAAGTAACTCTGCCAACCACCCCAGATTTAAGTTCTCCAATGCCAACCACCCCAGATTTAAGTTGTCCAATGTCACCATAAAAGAAACAGAAAATACCATACTATCACTCAAACCTACCAACTGTCAAGACGACCTATGCCCTGCTCAACTTATAAAGGACGCAGACAGAGACCTGGCCCCCTTTATCACAAAACTTATCAACTCATCTTTCTCCACCAATACCATCTCATCCAACCTCAAAGAATCATGGGTGCTTCCTCTATTGAAAAAGCAGACCCTAGACCCCCTGATACCTACTAACTACCGCCCAATTACCACAGTGCCTTTTCTCTTGAAGATCTTAGATAAAATGGCATACTCCCAGATTCAAAACTACTTGGAAACCAACTCTTTACTAGGAACTAGGCAATCAGGCTTTCGACCCCAACATAGGACAAAAACAGCTTTAATAGACCTCAAGTCACAAATAGATGAACTCAGGGATGAAGGGAAATCAGCCCTCCTTTTACTCCTGGACCTATCAGCTGCGTTTGACCTGGTCGACCACAGGGTCCTATGCAGCCACCTAGACT
This sequence comes from Ambystoma mexicanum, assembly GCF_040938575.1. NCBI lineage: Eukaryota > Metazoa > Chordata > Amphibia > Caudata > Ambystomatidae > Ambystoma > Ambystoma mexicanum. Next base: position 1,068,208,723 of record NC_090931.1, on the reverse strand, counting down.
CGGCAGCTCACTTCTCTACAGAAGCCATAGCGTGGTTACAATCATTCTTAACCAACAGGACTATGAGAGTTTTTTCACCTATGGCAGCAGCCAAACCCATCCCCATTACATGTGGAGTACCCCAGGGATCGTGCGTCTCACCCACCCTCTATAATATCTTTACCAAGCCCCTTTTCGATGATCTGGACCTTCTAGGTGTCACCTACACTAACTATGCAGATGACAGACAGATTCTCCTACCGCTTACCGGTGATTACGACAAAGATTTGGCCTTGGTAAACAGGATATATCTCATCATCCAGGCATGGATGGCCACCCATGGTCTATGCCTGAATGATGACAAAACAGAGATCATCATCCTGGGCACTCCCTCAATCCTCAAAAAACTCAGCCCTGAATACTCAGCCTTCAACATAAACAATAACATTATTACTGTTGCCAAGGAGGTTAAAACTTTGGGTTTCTATGTGGATCCAAGTCTCTCCTTCAACAAGCAGGTCAATGCCTTGGCCTCGGCCACGGCATATACATGCAAGTTGATTAGAGCAGGCAAAGCCTTCCTGTCACACGCTAGCTGCATTACCCTAGCCAGAGCTCTCATTTTATCCAGGCTTGACTTCTGCAATGCGCTGTACATAGGAGCCAACAAACAAACTAAAAAATCCAACTCTTACAAAATAATGCGCTGAGAGCAGCACTAGGAATCCCCAAGAGAAAACGCATCTCTAATACCAGAAGAGCCAACAACTGGCTATCCACTCATGATAAAATAAAACTAAAAGTGGCCTCCCTCACCCACAAATGCTTGAATAATGCAGCACCCCATTACCTATCTGACAGATTCACTCTGAAACCTGCCACAAGAGTCACTAGACTTACCAATACTAACTACCTCCGGGTCCCCAGATACAAGCTTGCCAAAATCGGATGCAGCAGCTTCCAGGTCAAGGCAGCCCTCTTGTGGAACTCGCTACGATCCCCTCTAAGAATCAATCAAACCTATCAAAAATTCCGCCAGAACATCACCAGTTGGCTCAAAGATGCCGACATCTAGGCCTGTCCCTCAGCCTAAAGATTGTAAAAGCCTTCTGCATATAGTCGCCAACTAGTCATCTATTGACTGTGCACACACCTTTTATACACTGAATGTAAAACCTATTTTGCGAAACTATGCATGTACACATCCCCTGCTGCGCCTGCTTGTATATATCCTGTATATATCATATACTGCAATGTATATATCCTGTATATATCCTATATTGCAATGTGCCTAAATGTAACCAACTGGCACCTGCACCCAAATGTATTTAAATGTATTTTATTAACCAAGCTGTGAATATCCTTATGCCCTGCGCCTGAATACCTTCGGGTCTGGAGCACATTACAAGTAATAAACTAAACTAAACTATGCCTGATGACAATTGTTGCAGTGCAAGAGTGACAGAGGAAGGAGAAAGGGAGGAGGGGGGAGAGGATGGTTGAAGCCTGTTCAAGATAGTGCAGTGGAGGGAGTGGGAGGATAAGACAAAAGGGGAAAGGGGCGGGGGGACAGCAAGCTATTATCAGTGGTCACAGGGACAGCTAAGAGTAAGTGCTGAGAAAAAGGTTGAGGAGTAAAGGGGGGCAAGAAGGCTGAAAAGACAGGAAGCTACGGATTACTATGCCTAACGGCAATTGGGGTAGTACCAGAATTTGATAGAAAGGAGAAAAGGGAAGGAGGGAAGATAGGGGAGAGGGAGAAGGAGGGAAACAAGGAGTAAGGCAATAAGTGGAGAGAGGAGGCAGGAGATGATCATGGGGGACAGGGAGTGAGGGGTGAGACTAGACAATGGTGGGTGGGGCTGGGGGGTACGAGGACACTTAGACACACAGGGGAATGGGGAGGACGGATGAACCAGCACCTTTCATGAATGGTGCTGGTGCATCCGTCAAGGTCTGCGAGCGGGTGCTGTTCCCCCTGCCAGGTCAGACCTGGATGACTGAAAGGCACCCGCTCGCAGACCCCATAGTTTGCCGGTCTGGAAACAACGGTACCGGCAAGCTTACCGGTACCGTTGTTTCCGGACCAGCAACCTCGTAATGAGGCCCACTGACTTTCCAGAAATTATTGAAGGAATCACTTATTCCCCATTTTACCAATGTATTTAATAGTATCATGGAAGAAGGAGATATACCAACATCCTTTCAACATGCCTTAATCAGTTACACCTAAAGAGGGTAAAGACGTAAAAGATTGTGCAGCATCTATGTCGATATCATTGCTGAATGTTGATGCAAAGATTTTCACGTGGGTACTAGCATCGACATTTGAAGCAGTCTTGCCCAAATTAATACATACAGCCTTCCACCTATGGAAGTCCCAAAATCCTGCTTGGGGCAAAGTCTGGCTAAATCGCTTTCCTGCTCCTTGCTATCATGCACCGTTTTCCCCTATTGTGCTACTTCTACTCAATATCTTATTGTCTGTCTATTACTTCCACGCATAGTCTGGATTTCAGCCAGCTCCAGCGCCTACTTTTCACTTCAGCTCAAGGTCTTTTCCCCTCACCACTATCTTGGCAGGGTTTCCACCCCAAGAAATCATAACATCCCACTTGGGGCAAAGCACCGGGCTACGATGGACTAACTCTCTGCAGTTATGGCAACATTCTGTGGGGGTCTCACGGGCCTGGCCCTAAATTGTGGCTCTTCCCTGGATTGCTGCTGTCCTACCATCAGGCAGTGACAATATCCCTGCTTAACTGCAGCGGCTGCCACCATCTCTAGTGCCTGCCTGCCCTTACTGCTGTGGTGCGGCCTGGCTACCTCCCAGACAGTTCCTTCCTCGTCTGCCCCCCCCTTGTCTGTTTGCCACGACCCTTGCCCCCGCTGACCCACACTCCAATCCTGGAAGTCAGAACATCCCACTCTGGCTAAGTCTCTGCTGTCTGCCGCTGTCCACTGCTGGCAACAGCCCTTACATGCTGCTCACAATCATGCTCCTTTTTCTGTACTTATTGTTCTACTTCTACGGAATATCGTATTTTCAGTCTATTACTTCCAATCTTAGTCCGGACTTCAGCCAAGCCCTGCACCTACCACACTTCAGCTGAAGGTATTTTCCCATCACTACCACCTAGGCATTCTAATACTCATTCTTGTGTGAATATTTTCCGATTTATTCTTTTTAGTCCCTTACCTCATTCCTGTTCTATGCGTTACTCCAACTCCCTTTCCTATTCTTGCCGTTTTTCATCTAGTTTTGCCGCAATCTGGACAATCTTATTAATTGGCCTTTATCTGATCTCTCCAAGACCATTAATGTGGCCTTCTGAAATGCATTTTTTATTTTTTATAATAATCACTCTTACATCCCATCCCCTTTCCTCCATACTGTATGGGCAAATACAACTGATTGTAGCCCCAGGGTGGAGAGGAGACCCTCCTTAAGCAAATAGGTTTCTGAGAACCGCCTGTCCGAAAGCCGCATCAGATCTAGAGCCAGCATCCAAACAGTAATGCTTTCAGAAAGCCGAGGGAGAGACCCGTGTGGCCACCCTGCTTATGACTTGCCAAGGGACATGGCGCTGGAATACGATGGCCGTTGCCTTGGCCCTGACCGCGTGGGCATGCATGATGGCCGGAAGCGGCTTGTGCTGGCCCTCATACGCTTCTTTGATGGCAGAGACTATCCAGCGTGATATGGAAGCCTTAGAGGCACGGTAGCCTGGTCTTGAGCCTCCAAAAGTGACAAACAGGGCTTCCGGAATTTCAGAGCACGCCTGACATCCAGGCAGTGCAGCACTCTTTGTGCTTCGGCTTTAGGATCAGGAAAAAAACTTAAGGAGGACTATTTCCTCATTCAGGTGGAAAACAGACAGAACCTTGGGCAGAAATGCCGGGTGCGTCCGCAAGACTACCTTGTCTTTGTGAAAGGTGATATATGGCTCAGAGGCGACCAGCGCCTGTATCTCGATGACTCTATGAGCCAAGGTAAGGCAGACTAGTAAGGCCGACTTGATGGTGACCATCATGATGTCCACGGAGCCTTTGGCTCTAATGGTTTGTGTGCCAGTGCGCCCAAGACTATGTTAAGGTCCCACATCGGGTGCGGTCTCTTGACGGGCAGGTAGAGCCTAGCGAGACCTGTCAGATGGTTCTTGACAATAGGGTTAGAGGAGGAAAAAATGCCTTCCTCCGAGTTCTTGTAAGTCCCAATGACTGCAAGGTATGTGCGGCAGGTGTCCACCTGTAAACTGAATGAGCGAGGTGCACCAAAAAGGAGAGCACGTCGCCCGAAGTGCAAGCCAAGGGGTCAATTCCCTTTGAGTCTGCCCAGTGGCAGAATCTGGTCCATTTGCTTTTGTACTGGGCCCTGGTGGCTATCCTCCTGGCGGCTTGTATGATCTCCAGATTGGTCTGTGAGAGGCTAAGGTGCCGAAGCGTTACCTGCTCAGGTACTACGCTGTGAGGGCTAGTTTCCCAGGTGCAGGGTGGATGTCTCTGCCCCCTTGCTGCGCCGGAAGGTTATCAGGGCACCACCGAGAGACTGAGTAGCTCTGAAAACCATGGCCTGGCCGGCCACCATGGAGCTATCAGAATGATGAGGAGTTGGCAAGACTCCATGATTTTGCAAATTATCCTGTGGATCAGAGGAGTGGGAGGAAAGGAGTAGGCTTTCATGCCGGTTCACTGGATGTGAAATGCATTGCCGGGGCCCTGACCTTGCCAGGATGCGAAATGGGGACACTTCTTGTGCCAGGTGGCAAAGAGATCCACGTGGGGGTGACCCCACCTGTTGAACATCTCCTGAATAACAAGGTCGTTTAGCTGCCACTCGTAATTGTCTGCTCCCAGCCTGCTGAGCCTGTCCGCTTCCAGGTTGGATTCCCCCGGGAGGTGGACTGCCGAGAGGTAAATGTTGTTTTCCAGGGCCCATTCCCAGATGCTGATCGCCAGTCTGAGAGGATATGGTGCCTCCCTGCTTGTTGACGTAGTACATGCTGGTTGAGTTGTCTGTCTGGATGAGGACAACCTTGCCCTTGAGAAGTGGTAGGAATGCTCTGAGCGCTAGCCAGATGGCGTTCAGTTCCAACCAACTGATGTGGTATTCCTGCTCCTGTCGAGTCCAGGTGCCGTGGACCAAGAGTTCGTCCAGGGTGCTCCCAAGCCTTAGAGTGAGGAGTCTGTGGTGATGGTGGCCTGCGGAGAGGGCGCCCGAAAGGGCTTGCCCGTCCGTAGGTTGGAGTAAATGGACCACCATGTTAGGTCCGGGTGGAGAGAACGTTGATGATCTCGGATTGCGAGCCCCGCTCCTGATTCCATGAGGCCGTGAAGTGCAGCTGAATCCTTCTGATCCTTAATCTCGTGTGTGGCACAGCTAATAGGACCGCTGCCAGTTGACCCAGGAGATGTTGGTACCACTATGCCGAGGTCACCTCTCTGCTGAGGAAGTGGGGGGTGGCCCTCTTGATGGCCGAGATGTTGTCCTCCAACGGGAAGACCTTCTCAGAGCATGTGTCCCAGGAATGTCAGAGTCTGCGTAGGCTGCAGCTGTGACTTCTTGAGGTTGAGCGAGAAGCTACGATCGTGCAATGTGTTCATAAGGGCATGGGAAGAGTGGCGAACTGTTTCCGGAGATGGAGCCCCGACGAGCCAGTCATCGAGGTATGGGTCGATGTGGAGGCCCTGCGTTCTGAGGAGGGCCGCCATGGCGTTCATGAGTCTGGTAAAGACCCTGGGGGCCGAGTTGAGGCCAAATGGAAGGACTTTGTATTGAAAATGGTAGCCCATGATCCTGAACCGTAGGAAAGAACGATGTGGTTGCCAAATCGGGAAGTGTAGGTACGTGTCCTTCAGGTCCAGGGAGCACATCCAGTCTCACTTGTCCAATGTCTCCACTATAAAAGCTAGCGTAACCATCTTGAATTTTTGCAGGGTTAAAGAGAGGTTGAGGGTGGAAAGGTCCAGCACAACTCTCAGGCCCACCTGGTTCTTCTTCTGAATGGCAAAAATCCTGGAGTAAAAGCCAAAGCCTCGCTGGGAGGCAGGAACTTCCTCCACTGCCTGCCTCTCTACGAGTGACCTGATCTCCGCAAAAAGGGTTGCTGTCCCAACCTGTGGGAGTAGAGGGGAGGAGGGACTAGGATAGGAAGGAAGGTACCAGGGCTCCACGAAATTCTGGCACCAGAAATGTGCATGGAGAGCAAGCCTGCCCACCACCGGAGACACGTGGACCCGAAGGGGCATGTCATGCCTTCTTTCCCTCGGAGGCTGACGCTGGGGAGGGGGGACTGGAAAAAGCCCTTACCCCCACCCCCTTTTAGTTTTTTGCGCCGGTTCTGAAACGGCGAGCGGTCCGGCTGCCTGGATCTGCGTTCCTGGAAGCCGCGGAACCCTCCATATGTACGACCCTTTTCCGAGCGCTGCTGAGATTGGGTGTACGATTTGGGCGTGGTCTTTGTAAGAATGGATAGAGACTTTGCTGTATGTGAGCGTTTTTTGTTCTTGTCCAGCTGCTCATCGTAGAGGAGTGGAAGAGTTCCCCCCTCCCTCGAACGGTAGAAATTCATTCCCCGGAGCCAGGCTGTTCATCTCATGTCTGTGGCAACGCAGATGGCACAGCCTTAGGTATCGATATGAGCCACTATGGATTCCATGAGGTCCTGCGCCACCAGCTTGGCTTCAGCTAGCCCCCACTTAAAGCGTGATTGGCACTGGGTAGGGAGTTCCGGGAGGAAGTCTGCAATTTTCCGCCATAACCTTTGGTTGGTGGCAGCCACCATGGCATCTGCATTGGCCTGACGAAGTTGCAGGATGCGTTGAAGTAGATTTTCTTGCCGTATGCCTCCAAGATCATCTCCTCCTTGCCTAGCAGTGCCGCATAGGAGGAGGCTGAGGACGACTGAGGCTTGGAGTATAGTGATGCCGCAGCGATCACTGAGGAGTGTGGCTGAGGATGGGTCCAGAGCAAGAGTGTATCTCCCTCCATCTCCCTGTACTTGGTGTCCAGGCGTTGATTGACTGGCTGGACCGAGTGGGGCTTGAGCCAACCCTTCTTGGCCAGGGAGACTACATCGGTTTGCAGTTCAATCCCTGTGTTGGCACAGGGGCGTCCCGTGAGAACTTCAGCCAGAAACCCCTTTGCCGGTTGTTCAACCTCGGGTTGGGGGAGGCCCAGGTACTCCGCCAGGCCTGCAAGATGTTCGTGGAAGGCCCTGGCTGAGGATGGCGTGTCCAGATCCTCCTCCTCATCTGTATCCTGCCGATCTTGAAGATCCTGTGGAAGAGGAGGAGTAGATGGCGCCGGAGGCTGGGGTACCGGGACCGCAGCCGGGGGCTGAGGAGGCGGCAGGGCAGAGGTTGCAGAGTTGGCTGTGGAGCCAGAGGAGGCGGCTGCACCGGGTACTGGGGGCCCGATGGAGGCATCTGTGTTGCTGCTAGATTGGCGTGGATGACTTCCCTGATGGCGTCTTTGATGATAACCCCCATCTGAGGAGACCTCATGAGGCCGAGGAACTTCTCGAAGAGCAGCTCCTCGCTGGCCAATTAGGTGACAGGGGGTGCCGACGGGGTAGTGGGAGGCTGCTGGAGCCGCTGCATACCCTGTCCATATGGACACAAAGGAAAGCTGCCCTGCGCAAATGAGGTGTAGACAGTAGGCCACGTACTTGGTTGAGGCCGGTCCCACCTCGACACTCGTTCTTCGCCGAATTCCTGGAATGGCGTTGGACGGGTGCCTCTTTCTTGCGCGCCATTTTGTCGAGCTGCCTGCCACGTGCCTGCGACGTGGTGCTTGGCCCGCTGGGCCCGGCCTCGTCCAAGACTCCTGCGTCTGGATCACGAGGCCTACCCTGTTCCTCCGCCCAGTAGGTGTGACACTCTCCACCGGGGGGGTGGGAGGGGGGTCGGTAGAGCTGCGTTTAGGCGCCCCCTCAGATGTATTGCCGTTATTAGCGCGTAGCCCCTAGGCCATGGCGCCGGTAAAAGGACAGAGCCCCTCGGTAAAAGGAAGAGCTCCCTCCGCCTGGCTAGTCTGTTCTTCAGCGCCTTTGAGGACAGCGAGTCACACAACGAACATGATTGCCGACCGTGGTCTGGGCAAAGGCAACATAGGCAGAGGGCGTGGGGGTCTGAAGTTGGGAAGAGCCAGTTGCAGGATGGACACCTCCTGAACCCTGTAGATGTCGACATGCGCCAGGGAGGAGCCTGACGCCTGAGGACAGAGTACCTGAATGATAGATAAAACAAAAAAGAAAGAGAAGAAGTATCCGCGCGTGGAATTGCATGGCCGAAGCCAAACCCAGGAGCGCTGGTAAATTCAGCCCATTCCCGTCAATGCGGAAAAGGGGACTGAGGTGTGGCGCCGGAGGGCAGAGTCAGGGCATCGCATGCTCCCTGGGCCACGCCCCCACGCGTGCCTCTAAATTTAAAGGGGAAGAAGGTCTTTGCTGGTGAAAAAGGTTCTGTCTCCCGTCCCTTGGAAGAGACGCCCCTATACAGTATGGAGGAAAGGAGACGGGACGTAAGAGTATGTAGGCATATATCTCAGTTATCGTGCCGTAAACCTGTCCGGGTCTGGGGCTGTGTTTTTCAGAGATTTTATTGCTTCCGTTACCTCCTCTGTTGAGAGTGAAAGCTCGAGGGAGTCTAGTTCGGGTGGTCTCTCTCCTCTACGGGTGGGCTTCAGATAGCTGGTTTGTGCTGCTTTCTCTGTTGGAGTCCCCGACATGATTTTCCTGTGGTGGTTTACCATTGCCTCCATTTTATCCCGCTATGGTACAGAGTTGTTTCGTCTGGGCCTCTAAGTGTTTGGATATTATTTCGGGTGTTTATCTTTTTTAGCTTGTACATACACCAAGAGCCAATTTGCTTTGTTGCAATTCATATAGTAATATTGTTTAGTATACACTAATGCTCGAGTGAATTTGTCAGCTAGGTGCATTTCCTAAATGGATTTTGCTTTTTTGAGTTCATTAACTGTTTTAGTGGTTTGGTGCATTTTGAACCCTTTTTCCAATTCCGCCAACCATCTCTTCCTGCCTAGTCTGTTCTAAATGCCCAGCTCTCCTTTGCGCTACACCGCAATTATTCAGAGCTCATTGCACCACTGGTTTCATTGCATCCCAGACCGTTGCCTCAGTGCCGCCCCACTGAGGTTTTTCCCTAAAATAACAGACAAGTTCCTTGGATATTTCGTCTCTAATTGCTGCATCCTGTAGCAGCGAGTCTTGTGGCAGGTTTGCGATGCCCTTTACTCACATTAGGGCTAATACTGGGGCGTGATCTGATTGCACTCTAGGTTTGATTTGCACCTCTTCGATGCAGGGGAATAGCACACTAGATAATAGAATTCAGTCTAGTCCTTTGTGGACATGGGAATAAAATGTGTAGTCGTGGACTCCTTCATTAGCGAGCCTCCAACTATCTACTAGCCCCGTTTCCCTCAGAAATTCGGCCAAACCTATGCCCGAGAGTAATCTTCCCTTGTAGTGGGTAATGTTTTGTCGCTGTGTGGGTCTGGGACCAGATTGAAGTCTCCTACTATGAGGAGTCGGCCTTTCATGAATGTGATGATGTTGGGTATGATGTTGGGAGAAAGCGATCTTGTGCGCAGTATATGGAGGCAAAGGTTAGGGGTTGTTCGAACAGGTGACCCTTTATTAACAGATATCTCCTCATCGGGTCTCGTTTTACCGAGATTCGTGTGAGTGGCCCCTCCCGGATGAATAGCAAGGCCATCCCTCGTTTTTTTCCCCCCACAGTACCAAAATAGCACCTAGTGTATCGACTAAAGTGAATCCGTTTCTCATCAGCCTCCAGGAGGTGAGTTTCCTGCAGGCATACTAAATCGGCAGAGAGCTCGCCTAGTCTGCATTTTCTTATCCCCGGAAAGTTGAGGCCCTGCACATTCCATGTCACCAAGCATAATTCTATAGCTGCCATGTTTGTTCTGAGTTGATGCGTTCGTTAATCCCCAGATCGAGCCTCCGCCACCTGGGTTCGGACTAAGATGTTTCCTGTAACTTTCCATTATGTCTCTCTGCTTAAATGATTCCTCGTTTCTGCTTCTCCCTCTTAACCTTTCCCTTAAACCAAAACTTCCAAACAATTTCCCTTCCCTCCTGCCCCTGACAAAAAGGGAGCAAATGAGCCCAGCCCACAACCTTCGGGGCAACCGGCTCAAAGCCCGAACAACTAACCATAATAGAGGCCTTCAGTTCCTCTTGATGGCATAGGCAAAACATTGTAATTTCTTTCATTCTTCTTAATGTTCCATTGGGCGTCAGCCGCAGGTGCTTCCCAGGACTGTGTTCTCGCTCCTTCGCACCTCTTTCTCAAGTGTTCAATGATGATAGTTCAGGGGATGATTTACATGACCCCTGCAGGGCGCAGAGCTGCCTTTTTGTGGAGAGCACCAATGGTGACTTCTGAAGTCTGAGTTATGCAGCACCTGGAGCGGGGGCCCTCTCGTTTTGAGGTGAAGTGCTCTGTATTAATCTTTGTCACAGGGTCCATGACTTCGTGGTGCCTCTAAGTGGGGACTCATTCGGTGTTGCTACATCTTCAGTGTTTTCGCCATCCCCAGAAGGATTCAGGAGTCTTTATGTTTCTTTCCGAGTGCAGATATGTCACTGCTTGTCCTCCAGATTAAAGTTCAGTGCGGTGGGGAACCCCCCCCAAACCCTCAACCGGTAAAGCACTTTCTTTTCCCGCAGCCATTCTGTTCATGGTTTTAGGGATTTCCTATTCAGCAGCGCGGTTGCGGCTAGATATTGATATAGCGGGATGGAGGCATCCCTGAATTGGATACGCGTGGCATTTCTGGCTTCTTGCATTATTTCCTCCTTGACCCTATAGAAGTGCACTCTAGCCAGGACATACGGTGGGGTGGCTAATTCTTGATTTGATCTGGTTCGGTACACCCTGCCAGTTCCATCCAGCAAGGCGCTATCGGAAAGCGTCAGGATAAAGCGGAAGAGGTCCAGAGTGAAGTCGCCTAGCTCTGCGTCTGTGATGGAGTTTGGAATTCCTCCCAGGTGGATGTTATCGCAGCGGGAATGGTTCGCTGAGTCTTCTTGCTCGAGTTCCGGGGCCTCACATCTGGCTTCCAGCGCCACGATCCTGCCTGTTCCTTCCCCAATCTCGTACGACTGGTCACAGTGTGGTTTCGATAGTGGCGGTTCTACTTTCAACCTCGTCCATTCTTTTGTCCAGGCTTGAAATTTTCTTCATTAGTTCCTCGGTGCCTTTTTGATATTCTTTGGTCATGGCTGCCAGTAGGTCCTGAAGGTCTGTCTTGGTTACCGCCTGTGCAGGAGGAGTGGTGGTGAGCTCAAGATCTACCCCTTGGGTCAGAGTCTCAGCCTCCCCCACCCCCCTTTTCGCCTTCTCCATGGTGGTTGCTGAGAGCAGGGTGGGGATGTCCATTTGCTTTGCTGTTTTAGGGGTTTTTGCAATTTCTCCTTTCAGGGTTCCGAGGGTCTTGTGTCGTTGTTTACGGAGGTGTAACCGATCAAGGCTCTCCTGCAATAGTTCTGTGCCATACAGTTTTGCTGCTCCTCCTTATATGCGTGCTGCAGCGTGCCTCCTGTGAGGTTTCTGTGTTCTGCTTGCCCACCTTCGGACTCCTGTAGGCAAGTGGGGAGTGGGTTTCTGCATGTGTGCTCTATGTGGCCCTTTAGCTAGGCTGATCAGAGGCCTCCCGGAAAGGCAGCAGAGTAGTGTTGATGCAAAGGTTGTTGGTTGAGATGTGCCCAGATCTCGACCGCCCAACCTGTGATGCTTGCAGGTAGGTGTTTGTGCACTCCAGGCAGCGTTTCTAGCATTAGTGAGCCCCAGGCTTTGCATTTTTCCCAGCGTGGATGCTCTACTGTGGCAGTTGAGAGGACCCAAATTCCTGTCCCCGCCCCCCTTGCACCAGTTTGTTTCTGAGCAGTACAGCTTTTTCTCACACCATGCCTCCCAATGAAAATGCTTGCCGGTATCTTTCTCTTTTCAGAAGCAACAGCTGAGGCATGAGTGGGCAGAGAAAGAGAGTAGCCACCAAACGCCACTAACTATCTGCGAGACAAGAGCTAAAATGAGTACCTGACTGCCGTCAAACATCCCCCTTGTATTCCTCACTTCACCGCCAGCCTAGAAGGACCAGCAGAGAGAGAGCAACACAGCAGCCACAGCCATATGCGGAAAACTTGGAAGCCGTACGGGACACCAAAATAATAGCAACAGACATGTACAGCTGCCACCCATTACCCGAGAACACCAGGGACTAATGTGGGGGCATCCAAACACTTAACTTAGAGGTGCCAGGAACAAGGCCCCTCCAACACAAACAAGGACAGTCAACTTTCTGGGCTACAGTTCGGCACTGTTACACGAACAAGGATTTGCTCCGAGAACACTGGAGATAATTTATCAATGCTAACGGGCCCCGGCGAGATACGTGTACCGACCCGACTTGAATGGGGGAAGGAAACAGTTGCGCCGCACTGCTGTGTCCATGAATCCATAAAAAAAACAGCACACAGACCCATCAGACTGCGAGTGGGTTTCAACTATAACAACTGCGCGCACCTTTTAATGACTCGTGGTGGGGAGTAACAGATGTTCTCTACTCTGGCGGACTAGCACACTGGAAGACCGTGGTGAAGCTTGGAGAGCAACCCGGGAAGCTCCTCCTTCGGCAGCCTGCAGCAACACGCTGAGTCGAGGCTGCATGTACAGAAACATGTAAGCAACACTGGCGGTGAAAGAGAGCAGCCAGTAGGTGCTGCAGCTGCAGCAAGCCAGTGCCACACGTACATAAATGGCCACAGGGGACATCGGCTCACACTGACCTAGGGACCCCGGGGCCACCCGGCTCGTAAAGGTTCCGAAGAGAAACGCTGCATAACAACATTGAGACCTTCAGTGTACGAGGGACAGGCATCCGTGTCCCTAATTGGAAGCAGCAATCCACCAGCGCACTGGGGCCTGCAGAGGGGACGCAGCAACGCACTAGCCTGCGCTCACAATCCTACAGGCTACAAGGCTACAACTGCTTGGATCTGCCCATTCAATCTATGCAAGGAATGGGGCTGGTGAGGACCTAGCCGGAGGCCATTCTTAGTTACACATTTAGAGCAGGGCAGCACTAGTGCAGGCACAAGCAGTTGTGGTACTGGGGGCCTGCACTGGGGCCACGACTACTAAAGCAGCTGGCCTCTTGGCACCACCCTAAATTGGCGACATATGATCCTCTGGAGGTGGGGAGTGGTCGGTCTTGATGGCAAGGAACGATCTACCATCGCAACACATCTACTGGCCATGCACTGATCTCGGCCCCCCAGCCACCTGTCTCAGACAATAAGACCCAGACTGTCCTACTGCATTGCTAACTGCATTGTGAATACCAGACACATTGCGGCGTGCAACATAGAGCACAGGGGGAGGGGGAGTGAGGAGGACCCCCTAGGATCTACGGCACTCAGGAAGGCAGAGAAGATTGGCTTTCTGACAGTTGGATCAAGCACTGCCTGTACAGATTCTCAGAGGCTTGCTCCTGGATAATGGTGACTTGGCTAGCTCCGCCGCTGCCTTAGACCGCCTCGAGCTGCATGCCAGAGAGGCGCCTGTGACCTAAAATAATGCCTAAAGGACAGCCCTAAAAAAAAAGTGGCACTATGGACAAGTTCACCAAGCCTGCACCTAAACAAATGGACGCCAGTAATGAGACATCAAGCAGCATGGAGGCAGCGACAACGGCCCCAATATCGCCCCCGCTGACTTACAGGGTGTGGTGGCGATTATGCAACAAGGATTCGCATCCATAAATGACAAGCAGGATGGCATAAATGTCACTGTCTCCACTAACTGAGCTCAAATGGAAAAGGCCACCCATTGGATTACAGAGGCGGAGACGAGAATAGGCACAGCGGAAGATGCCATTGAATCCTTACAGAACACGGTCACAACGATGGCAGAATATCCGGCAAGTATCAAAATGAAGTGCGAAGACCTAGAGGCGAGATCACGGCGCAACAATATCCGCATCATAGGAGAGCCAGAAGATGCCATGAAGGACCCCATGGAGATGGCAGTGGAAGATTTCTTGAGAGACTTGTTAGGAGACCCAGGCTGATCTCAAATGTTCGTGATGGCACAAGCACATAGGTATCTGGTGGCTAAACCTAAGCCAGGAGCATTCCTGAGGCCAATCACCGCCAAGTTGATGAACTACCGGGACAGGCACATGGTACTGAAAGCTGCGCAGGAAAAACAGGATCTGAAAATGGGATCGAGGGTGATCTGTTTTTTCCCGGTCTTCACCCTGGCGGTACAGCAGGAGAGACGCTCTTTCGCCAGAGTAAAAAAACTGCTAAGGGAGCGTCAGATACCCTACGCAATGATGTATCCAGCTAGGCTTTGTGTACAATTTTAAAATAAGACCTACTTCTTCACGTTTCCAGAGGAGGCGGCAGCGTTTGTAGAAGCTAATATTCCATTACCGGAGAAGCAACCACCATAAGAGGGACAATGACGTTGGAGAGATATGCAGCGTTCCTGAGATGCCACTCGTTGTGTTAGTAATGTACCAGTATATCAGAGACTGTGAGACTTGGTTTGTTATCCTAGCAGGGTTGTTGGGACAGTTGTTCAATGTATGGCCTCAAGGCAGGTGGTAGAATGTGCTTAAGCATGGCGAAGCAGTGTTCACAGGCTGACATGAAGCACTGGCGATGTTAATTTTGTCACAAGGAACACGCTATTCATTACGAGTTTTGGTAACGTGAGTTTCAGTACATGAAAAGGTTTGAGCCCATTTCAAGTTTTGTAATTGAGCAAGCTGGGAGCCCTAAGCGCCACAGAAGCAGTTGCCCCTAATGCAAGGGCACACGTTGGTTAAATTAGTTATAGAGGGAATGGGGGAGCGGTTGGGGGATAACATAGTCAAAGTTTGAGCACTATGAGGGTGGGGGAGGTGGGACTCAGGGGAAGTTGGGGTGAAACAGTTTTGAAAATGCACAGGTCGATCTGGTTTAGTGGCGAGATGGAATGAGAATGCACAGGTTACACTGAAATACGTGAGGAATGATGGTTAAGGCAGGTCCAACAGGGGTGAAGTTACTGAGCTGGAATGTGAGGGGGCTGGGCAGACCCATAAGGCACATAAGGTAATGGCGTATAACAACATACATGGGGCCCAAGTACTGTTTTTACAAGAAACGCATCTGTTGGAATCCCAAGAGCGGAGAGTGGCCCCAGGGTGGGGAGACCATCGCTATTATACATCATTTTCAACTAAGGCCGAGTGGTGATGATTCTACTCCACAGGTCCCTACCATTTGTACACTACGCTACAGAGAGCGAGGATTGTGGCAGATACCGGATTGTGCATGGGAGACTGGGGAGCACTGAAGTTTTGCTAATTAATGTTTATGGTCCCAATATAGATGAGCCCGGGTTCTATGAAGGTGCGTTTCGAAAATGTGCCAAATGCCCCACTGCACTGGTGATTTGCAGCATGGATTTTAATACCATCCTTGACACTGCTTTAAACCGCACATCAGCGTAAACCCAAACCCTGACGGGGGCAGCACACATGATACATACACACATTGTGGATCTGGGCTTGAAAGATGTATGGCGCACGATACATGGTTCACTTAAGGCCTTCACTCTTCATTCAACGGTATACGACATGCACTCCCATATAGACTTCTGGCTGACATCGCAGAGTATTGGGATGGGTGGTTGAATCCCAAATATTGCTTAGAACGCTATCCAACCACTCTTCAGTGGTACTCACATTGCTTATCCCTGAAGTAGTCCCCTGGAAATCTCAATGGCGATTTAAGGATGGGTCCCGTCTGGGCCTGGTGTTTCAGTCCAGTATGGCACAACATATCACTGATTCCTTCGAGAATAATGAGGGGTCGTTAGACACGTAGGCAATACTGTGCCAAGCCCTCAAAGTTTATATGCGTGGAGTCGCAATGGCCACAAAATTTGGAGTCCTTTGAGACATCAGAGGGGAACTTAAATGGCGGGAGGTGGCCTTGACGAAACTGCAGACAGAATATGCAAGTGGACAAAATGTTTAACCTCATCTTCTGCGCTCACTCTCAAAATAGGATAAAAACCAGTTGTATAAGATATGCCAAATGGCTTAGTTTATTCTGACCGGTTGGTAGCAATTATGTTCACCTCACATAACTTGCACAAGCAGACTGTTAAGTAACTCATTTGCAGATACTCTGATATTGTGACAAAAAAGAGTGAATTTGTTACATTTACCGATTTGACATGCTCCAAACACTTAGTGTACTTTCATGTCACACACAAGAGTCATTGCAGAGTCCTAAAAATTGCCATTCAAAAAAACTTAATGTGACCTCAAATAACACAAAGAAAATTTAGTGGTATTAATCTGACTCAAAGGCTGCTGTTTGCATTGTAATACAGGAACCACACATTGACATGCTCCAAAGGCTCTAGTTTACAAAAAAAACCGCCAACACGTGTTTCAACCCACTGAGGTTGTCATCAGGGCGCGGGACTGATACTGTAAAACTAAAACATTTAATGCCTAAGTGCCATTTATATTCCACATTTGTGCCCACATCGAGTAAGATAAGAGGGGAGGAGGAGAAGAAAACAGGGGGGGGGGAGGAAAAAATGGGAAGGAAAAAAAGAAAAGATTGTTAGATATTTGATAGTGTGTATCCACAGTTTGTCCATTATACTAAAAAAAAAGTCTTGGTAACCTATGTAGCTGTCGAATAGTGGAAGACGATTCAAATGCCAAAAGACCATCAGGTATATGCTGATTCGAGGGTCTACCACTCATTTAAAAACTAGGTCGTAGGCATAAGTGCTATATATGTATTGACTATAACTATGACTCTGATTATAAATTCAAACGGCTTGAAAGAGGGGTTGGTAATTTCACCCAGACCACAGAGATCATTAACAAAAATGGGTACAAAAACTTAAGGTGAGTACCTGCATTAATAGGCTGGTGAGAGAGGTTAGCGTGGAATTCGAAAGGCGTCACTCGACATCCAAAAACTGACTTCTTTGATTGCCTCATTTGTTGCCTGAGAAGTGAGTAGAGTACAAAGTATGTTTAAAGTGCAAACTCTGGAATATATATCTGTGGTATTCAGAAGTTGTATCTGAGAATACACTATCACTTTGTATATGCATGAAGGGTGCTGAAGTTGAGTATAATAGATACATTTTATAAGTGCAAGCTGTCATGCCTTACCTGCCTAGTGGCAGAAGTTTATTGAAGTGCAAATACCCCCAGGTGAGAGATCAGTATGGTGATCCATAAAGTATGTTGGCCTAGATAGGTATGGCCGAATACAGACTGGACTGGTTCCGAATCATCTGAAAAGGTGAAAGTGAAAGTTGGGCCGATGAGTATATTGTGCAGCAAGTCTAGTTGTCCTCAAATACATATTTGTGTACAACATTATTCATGCAGCCGTTCGTATTAGTTGGTGGTTTGTGGGATCATGTAAAATAACAACTCACCGCGTTATTGCTTTGATGCGTCTGTTCATTATTGCCTGCTTGAATGCAGCGTGCAAATGCCGTTCGGCTGTGAGAGCGGGGACGCAGCTGCCTTCAGACCATGTCTAATATACAAATCTCCTGCAGATCATGTGAAGGGTCACGTGATGCATATGGGCTGTCATGGCAACCTGATCGCGTACATCAGAATAAGCAAGAAACTCTCCAGATGATTGCTATAGTGTTTGAGAGTAGGCAGCTGCATGAGAGTCGGCCAGTTTAATGGCACTGATGTGAATTAATTTGCAAAGCTATTGCCGTGATCACGAGTGCTGTTCAATAGTTCTGTTGGAATATGAAACCTAAAACAAATTGAAGGAATATAGATTTAAAATATCTCTATTGTCTTGTTTCTTACCAATCCACATGTCAGAAAACAAATAACTCGGGTTCACAATGTGGGCATGCATATGCTGAGTAATATAAGCCCTGAAAGCATGAAAAGGCATTCAAACCAGAAAAGCATGAATGCCAAGCAATGAGATCGATAAGAATACATTCATTTTGTGTTCTTGGTTGACTGAAGTCCAAACCGCACGTACACAAAGTGTTTATTCAGGTAAGAGCTGTGGCGACAGCAGGCACCCCCTTCAGAGGCAGGCTCCAACTGACCCCATATAGAACACAGCATAAATCATAACACTCCAATGTAGAACATTAGGTCATCACAATACATAGAGTTTAGAACATACTTACATTAACATTCCACCACTACTAGACATATGTATAGGCATGCAATTGAAACTAAATAACTCAAACCCCAACACATCTCCTCCCTTAAAATAATGACAGATTTACTCAAGATAGTAATCTTTTAACTTGAGAGGTTTATTTCTGACCCTCTCCGAATTTGTATTCAATTTATCATGTTCGTGTAAACTCTTACTCACACTTGGCTTATGCAACTGCTCAGTGTCATTTCTCTCTTCAACTTCCTCACCATCCTCTGCCTCACCATTATTATTACAACTAACCAGTCTGGACATGGACCAGCATTCTCCCCCCTCCATGATGACAACATTACCTCTTATCACAGCAATTCTTTTTGGGCCAATAAATGTACTCTCGATGCATTTAGGAGACATCCTGGGATTCTTAACATAAACCCAATCAACTTTCTTCCACAACATTTCCTTGAATCTCTTTGCAGAATTAAACATCTCCTTGTACTCATTCTGAGCTTCTCTGATTAGTGTCATGATTTTACCCCTGTCCACATGCACACTCTTCGCCAAGTCTAACCAACTCGGACATAGCTTTGTCCCCCGTTGTCTGCCCTTGAGGGACATAAAAGGCGAGACTCTGGTAACCGTATGTGGAGTCGTACAATAATTCCACACTAGCTCCCTTAAAGGTGTCTGCCATTTCAAACCTGATGCCATCGCCAACTGTAGTCCCCCTTTTATAAATCTGTTTGCTCTCTCTACTAGCCCATTTGCCCTGGGTTGGTAGAGGGCCGTCCTGTAATGCTTGATACCAAATCTTTTGAAAAAATCCACCATTCTGTCAGAACAAAACTGAACCCCATTATCCGATACCAGTTCCGTAGGAAATCCTTCCCTATAAAATACCTCTTCAAAAAATAAGATCATTTGAGAAGTGGTGGCCTCCCGAACCGCCTTCCACTCAATCCACTTCGAGTGGTAATCAACAAGAACAATCAAATATTTGAGTTCTTCTCCCAAATCCTGCAAAGGCCTACCAAGTCCACCGCAACCTTCCTCCAAGGCTCTCCTGGCACACTCACAGGTCTTATGGGAGTTTCTCCAGCCACCATACTCTTGTCACTCTTTTCACATTCTCTGCAGCATCTCACACACTTCTCCACTTCACCATCAACTCCTGGCCACCAAAATGATTGCCTGAGATGCCTTTTCGTGCCTCCCATACCCAGATGACCTTGGTGTGCAATGCTTACCAACTTGGATCTAATATCACAGGGGGGAACCACCCTCATCCCTTTCCTGAGTTGAAGCCCATCCTCTGATAGACTAAACTCTTCTTTTATACAAAAATAGCAATCATATTTCTTCTCAACAAGGTCTTTCCTGGGCCAACCCGTTTTGGTCCACAATTTAACTTGTTTTAGCACCTCATCTGCATTATCAGAAAGTTCCCATTCATCTCTTCCTATGGCATTATATTCAACCTCACAAATGCCTAAAGCATATTCAGAACTCACTTCCTCAGAATTCTTGTCCTGTACTAGTAGCCTCGACAGACAGTCCGCCACAACATTTTCCTTACCAGGTATGTTCACAACCCTAAAGTCATAGGCTAGTAAATCAACCATCCATCTCGATATTCTAGGAGACACTTTGGCCCAATCCACACTGCCCAGTAATTGAACCAAAGGCTTGTGATCCGTCCTCACAGTAAAGGTTTGGCCCCAGAGATAGAATTTGAAATGTGCCACAGCCCATGAAACTGCTAACGCCTCTGTCTCCACTACAGAGTAATTTCCTTCCGCCCCCTCAATGGTCGAGAGGCAAAAGCAATAACATGTTCAACTTTACCAGAATCGTACTAGGACAGTGCAGCACCAAGACCCAAGGTACTTGCATCCACAACTAACAGTTCTCCTTCCAGCAATAAACCCCCCCAAAGAGGGTGCTGCCACAATACATTCCTTGATCCTTTGAAAAGCATTCTGGCAATCATCAGACCACACATACTTTGTACCTTTCTTTAGTAAATCTCTCAATGGAGATGACATCGCAGCAAAACCATAAAAAAATTTATGATAGTACTCCGCCAACCCCATAAATGGGCGTAACTGCTCTTTGTCATGTGGTTGGGGAGCACATCTAATACTATCCACCAGTGATTTCTGAGGAGAAATGCCCTCACATGAAATTCTATGACCTAAGTAATCCACCTCCTTGAGAGCAATTTTACACTTTTCCCTTTGAACAGTCAAGCCAGCTTCCCCGAGTCTGGCCAACACCGCTCTCAACATTTCATTATGCTCAAGTTCATTCTCAGCAAAAATAAGAATGTCATCTTGAAAAACAGTTACTTTTCTGAGACCCTTGAGTACCTCCTCCATTATTCTCTGAAAGACAGACGCCGCAGAGGCCAGTCCAAATGGCATGTGGTTATACTTGAAAACACCCTCGGGAGTGATGAAGGGAGTCAAATGCTGGCAATCTTTGTACAGCGGAACTTGATGGTAGGCCGATGACAAATCAATAATGGAAAACAACTTTGGCTCCCCCAATGTGGAAAGGGTCTCTGAAATGTTCGGCAAGGGATGCCTCTCAACAACTATGTTCTGGTTAAGGCTGCGCAAATCAACACACAATCTCAATTTCCCATTCGCCTTGGTAACCAGAATAATGGGGGATAGCCACTCAGTGGCCACCACTGGCTCAATCACTCCCTTGCTGACCAAACTATCCAACTCTTCCCTTAGTTGACCTCTCACGTTCAATGGTACTTGACGTACTTTGTGCACGACAGGCTGTGCATTATTCCTAAGCTTTATATGATGTTCAAATTTCCTGAGTCTTCCCAACTTCTCAGAAAACACCTCTGGAATCTCCTTGGTCCAGACATCCTCAACCTCAGCAATGGTAACAGGATTGGGTGCACTAGCCTGCACTCGCACCCCTAACTTTCTCTGTTCCTCCCAGCCCAAAAAAGAGGCCCCTCTTTTCGCTACCAGGACAGTAGCTTGACAATCCCTTTCTTTGTAAAGTATTTTAGCCGGAAATTCACCCAGAATCTCTATATCTGATTCTCCATAACCACAGGCCCTGATGCTGGTGGGGCGAATCACAGTATCACTCCTTCTCAGGACACCCATTAATGCTTCACGGGATATAATGGTCCAAGGAGAACAGGTATCTACTTTCATGACCAGCTCACACCCATCAATAAGAAACGTGTCTACTGGACCCTTGGTTTCTCCAGAAATTGCCGATATTTCAAAGACATATTTAGGGGCTGACTCTTGTGCACTCGACACCTCATGAATGTTGTAGCCCCTTCTAATGCTTTCTTCATCGTTGTCACCCGCCCTGAGTTCCACCAAGTTGACAGAGTTTGCCTTGCAGGCATTGATAAAATGCCCCTTGCTTTTGCATTTAAAGCATTCTGCAAACTTAGCAGGGCAGGATGGAAAGTTAGCACCATGTCTGGGGCTCCCACAGCGAGAGCACGAGTTCCTCATATTCCAATTCCCTTTCTTTCCTGTGGAGAAATTTGCTTTCTTCCTTTGATCAATGGCACACACAGGCGCCACCGAAACAGCAGGCCTGTCAACCCTGAGCTCCTTGACGTACTGTATTGTTTGTTCAATGCTCCTGGCCAATTCCACCGCCTCATCCAGTTTCATATCCTTGGCAAGGAGTTTCTCCTGGACCCTTATATTGTTAGTGCATCTGACCAACTGATCTTTGATCAAGGAGTCAGTCAACTGCTCAAATTCGCAGGAATAGCTCAGGGACCTCAAGCAGGCAACGTAAGATTCCACAGACTCTGATTTTTACTGGACACTCTAGAAAAACTGGTGCCCCTCAAAACTGATGTTTTTCTTTGGCACAAAATGGTCTCGCAGCTGACTAAGGGCTAAAGCATATTCAATCACGTCACCAGCTTCTGGCACTTGATTTCTGGTTAGACCATCAAAAATCCTGCGCCCCTCCATACCTAAATTGTTAAGAAGCAGGTGTAACGCTCACCTGGTTCCCACGGAGGCGCGGCGTCGAAGGCGCAGAACTCTGAAGATGGACAGGAAGGGCCCCTCTATTCTGGCTTCCCTGGCTCGTTGGATACCCTCCTGTGCGTGAAAAGGGAGTATTACCAACTGTGGAACAATGCTCAAGCCTCCCACTCCCTTCCAACCCTCCACGATACCTCCTCCATGATTCCCTGTGAAGCCTCACCTTAGGGTTTGGAAGGATGAGCTCTCCATCCTGCTTCTGATGCAGGGGCGCGTTGAAACCCAGTTACTTCACTGGATTGAGGATTGATGGGAGTTCAGGTAAGATTGACTGTTCAGGTAAGGCGCTGTAAAAGTTCTGTTCAAAAGTTCAAGCTTAATAATAATGTTCGTTGTCTAATTGCAGCAAGCGCTAATGCTTATGTCTTTTTCCCCTTAGGGGCCGGGGTTCGGAGTGCCGGAGATATGGCGCCGACCCGAAGTGAAACAGTTCTGGATGAGCGCTCAAGTAATGTCTTTGTATTCGCTCATTCAATGTCTTTGTCTTTGCCGGGGTCCGGAGATGCCAGGAAGCGGCAGGACCCGAAATGCAGTGGGAATAATCCAACAGGTAAGACTTAAAAGGAAACTGAGCTTTCCTTATTCCTTTTCTCCCTCTCACCTTTGTTCTTGTCTTTTTTCCTCTAGGCGCCGGGGCGTAGCTGAATCCGGAAGATCGCTGCTGAAGATGGAAGCGCCTTGCAAAGGTGAGTAAAATGCAGCGCTTCAGCGATCGAAACGAAATGCCTTTAAAATGATGTCTTCCTTTTCAGGCCCGTTGGAGAAATGACTCCGGGATGCAGATTTAGCAGGTAAGGGCTTTTCTTCTCCTATTCTCTTCCTTTCTCCCCTTGCAGGTGTTCCAGGGTGCTGGCAGGCGTGGCTGAAGTCAGGATGCAGGAGCTGACACGGTGAGCGTCCAGCTGCTAGGTGCAGAACAACGCGAAGCATGTGTGGCTGTTCGGGTGGGGTTTAAATAGCCTTGGAAGAAGTTCCTGGTATGTATCCTTCCACCAATCAGGTATGTATCCTTCCCCGACTACACCCGGGTGGTGAAGTAGTCCTACAGGTTAAGTAGTCCCATTCAGGCCTCAAGAGGGCCTGGATGAAGCAGCAAGGTCTGCATCAGGTAAGTGTGCACCCAAGCACTTAAACACATATACTCTTCTATGAGCCTGGCGCCTAAGGCGCCAGGACTGGGGTCCGCTATGAGCCTGGCGCCTAAGGCGCCAGGACTGAGTCCAAAGGGCCCCGACTTGGGCCCGCTGAGACTTCCCTGGGGAAAATGATGTCTGCCTCTGGGGTTGCTGGGCCCGGCCTGGCTCCTTAGAGGTAGGCATCATGACAGTACCCCCCTCAAGGCCCCTCCCAAGGTCTTTTCCTCCGGGGGTTTTGGTTTGTGCGGGAATCTTCGATGGAATCTTTGAATTAATCGTGGTGCGTGAACATAGTTACTGGGTTCCCAAGATCTTTTCTGAGGTCCATATCCTTTCCAATCAACAAGATAGAAGAGTTTCGACTTAACTATCTTGGAATCTAAAATGTCTTTCACTTCGAATTCTAATTCTCCATCAATTTGGACAGGGTCTGGGGGCTCAGACAGTCTGGTTCCAGGTTGTACTGGTTTTAGAAGAGATGCGTGAAAAACGGGATGAATCCGCATGTTGGATGGTAAATCGAGTTTAAAGGCCACTGGGTTGATAATAGCTTTGATGGGGTAAGGCCCAATGAATCTGGGATTAAAAGTTCGCTGACCCTTGAGGGGTAGATGTTTAGTTGCTAGCCATACCTGGTCTCCTACTTGGTAAGGAGGAGTTTTACTTCGGTGCAAATCAGCGTTTTCTTTATACTTTTTCTTGGCTTGCTGTAAGTGGGTTGTAGCTTCTTTGAAGGCTTGGGTTATTGTGGAATGTAGGTGATTTACTGCAGGCATCTCCAGGGTCAGAGGTGGATCTAGGTCAGAGGTCCGAGGATGGTGACCATACAGGGTATAAAAAGGAGTCTGTCCGGTTCCAGAATGCACTGAATTGTTGTATGCATATTCTGCAATCCAAAGGATGTCCTTCCAATTCAACTCGGATTGGTGTAACATGCACCGCAGATATTGCTCGAGAGTCTGATTGGTTCTCTCGGTTTGTCCGTCGGTCTGGGGGTGGTGGCTGGTGGATAACCGCACGTCTATTTGTGCTAGTTGGCAACATTTCTTCCAAAAGTGGGAGATAAATTGACTTCCACGGTCTGAGACTAATATGGAAGGGAAACCATGTAACCGCACTATATTTTCCATAAATTCCTTGGCCAAGGTGGAAGCTGACGGCAATCCTTTTAAAGGGATAAAATGGGCCATTTTGGAGAATAGATCCACTATTACGAGAATCGTGTTGTAACCACCACAAGGAGGCAGGTCAGTTATAAAGTCCATTGACAAGGTGTGCCAAGGTGCTGGTGGAATGTCCAAAGGTTGAAGTAGGCCGGCTGGCCTTTTCTTTTGACTCTTATTTTGGGCACAGATTCCGCAAGACAACACAAATGACTTCATGTCTTTTCTCCAAGAAAGCCACCAGAAGTGGCATTTGATCTTTTCTTCTGTTTTCGCGATACCGGGGTGTCCTTCCATTAATGATTCATGATGACGGGTAATGACAAGTTCCTGCAATTCTTTACTTGGCAGAAATAACCGCTCTTGGAAGTAGGGTAAATCATCCTTAACGGTGTAGTGATGACCCTTTTGACTCCATTCCAGTAAGGCAGAAGAGTCAAAAAGCTGTTTTACTTGAGCTTGGATGTCCTCAATGTTTGGCAATGAAGTCAAGCCCAGAATTCTTTGTTCCAGGTATGATTAGCACAGGTTCTAAACTCGAATTGGGCTCTTCCATGCCTATCCGGGATAAGGCATCTGCCTTACCATTCTTGCAGCCAGGGCGATAGGTAATTACAAAATCAAATTCCGCAAAGAATAAAGCCCATCGGAGTTGTCGCGAAGATTGAGCTTTGGCCGTCTTTAAATACTGCAAATTTCTGTGGTCCGTAATTACGGTGATGGTGTGTCTTGCACCGAGAAGATAGTGCCGCCAAGCCTTGAAAGCTGATTTAATAGCCAGTAGTTCTTTGTCGGTAATTGCGTAATTGAGTTCAGGTGGAGAGAATTTTCTGGACCAAAAGGCTACAGGGTGTAGTTGGTTAGTTTCTGGGTCTCTTTGCGACAGGACAGCTCCCATGGCCGAACTGGATGCATCGGTTTCCACGATGTAAGGGAGATCTGGGCGCGGGTGCTTCAATACAGGTGCAGAGGTGAATTTGGTTTTGAGGTCCTGAAAGGCTTGTTCAGCCTCAAGAGTCCATTCAAAGCGTTTGTTTTTCTTTAGGAGAGCTGTGATGGGTTGAACAGTTCGAGAAAATTCCGGGATGAACCTTCGATAGAAATTGGCAAAGCCAAGCATGCTTTGCACTCCCTTCACAGAGCTAGGAGATGGCCATTTGAGAATGGCGTCCACTTTCCGCGAGTCCATTCGGATTCCTTGAGGTGTCAGGATGAATCCGAGAAACTCCACTTCTGTGGTATGAAAAACGCATTTTTCGAGCATGGCAAATAATTTGTGCTGGCGCAATTTCTCAAGAACTGCCCTAACATGGTTTCTGTGATCAGATTCTGAGGAGGAATACACCAGGATGTCGTCAATATAAACGATGACACAAACATCGATAAGTTCCCGAAGAACATCATTCATGAAGTACTGAAAGGCGGCAGGTGCGTTGCACAAACCGAAGGGCATTACTTGATATTCGAAGAGCCCAAATTTGGTGCGGAATGCAGTCTTCCACTCGTCGCCCTCTTTTATACGTACCAGGTGGTAAGCTCCTCGGAGATCTAGCTTGGTGTACACACGAGCATCTTTTACTTGGTCGATAAGCTCAGGTATCAGGGGCAAAGGGTAACGATTCTTAATCGTTATCTGATTTAGGGCGCGGTAGTCAATACAGGCCCTAAGGTCTCCTTCCTTTTTAGGTACGAAGAACAAAGCGGAAGAGACTGGTGACTTTGATGGGCGAATGAAACCATTGGCCAGGTATTGATCCAAATACTGGCGCAAATGCAGGTTCTCAGGTTCAGTAAGAGCATAAATCCTACTACAAGGTAGTTGTGCATTGGGTACCAAGTCGATTTGGCAATCGTAAGATCGATGGGGAGGTAAGGTGTTAGCCTGCTCTTTCTGAAAAACGTCTTGGAATTCTTGGTATTCAGATGGTAGCTGTACAGGGGTGGAAGTTACAGAGGCTAGACCCATAGCTGGATTCCTTGGGTAACAGGTTGGTTCACAATCAGGAAAAGTTATCTTCTTTGCTCGCCAGTCTATTCTCGGATTATGTGTTTCTAACCAAGGGATTCCAAGAAGTACTTGAAATTGTGGGGCCTTGATCACATCAAACACGATTGCTTCCCGATGTCCGTCCTGACCCACCAGAGTGATTTCAACTGTGGAATGCGTTACAGGCCCTGAGGCTATTTCGGTTCCATCAACTGTAGTAATTACATCTTGGGCTACTTTCGGGCGGAGAGGAAGCTTAATCCTGGAAGCCAATTCACGGTCTATGTAATTTCCAATAGCTCCACTGTCTATGTATGCTTTTATAGCATGCAACTGCTGAGGCTGTTTTGGGTTCACAAGCACCATTGGCATGACAAAATGCGAGGTCAAAGAGTTTGTTTTCAAGCTCGGCAAGCGGAACCCTACGCTTGTCGGGCTAGGTCGTTTCCCGAACCAGGTGTCAATAACTCGTTATCAGTGGCTCCAACCACCTTCTTGGGTGGTTTAACTGGACAACTTTGAAGAAAGTGACCGGAAGTTCCGCAATACAGACAAAGTTGCAGTTGTCGCCTTCTCTCTCGTTCCTTCTGCGTTAATGGTCCTTTAACACTGCCAATTTGCATAGGTTCGGAAACGTCAGTACTCTTGGAGTTAACGTGGGTCTTGATAGGTACTCTGGTTTCATACTTGAGCCGATCTGCTTTTTTATTTTGAAGTCTGTGATCAAGTTGAACCACTAAGTCTATGTAGTCTGCGCAGGCCTGGGGTGGATCTACTATCTGAGCTATAACATCTTTAAGCTCTCCGCGCAGGCCTCGATGAAACAATGTGATCCTTTTATTTTCAGGCCATCCGGTTTCCACAACTAGTCTATTAAAGGTGGCGATATAGGACAAAAGATCCTGATTACCTTGTCGTAAGGATAGCAGTTCGTTGTCAAGGGCCTGTCCCTGCGAGTGTCGAGCGAACAATCTTTCCATGCTGGCCTGGAAGCCCTGGAAATCCCGGAGAATGGGATCATCCTGATTTACCAATGGAATAGACCAATCGGCAGCACAGCCACTGAGGTAAGATAGTACAAAGGCTACTTTGGTCTGGTTGTTGGGGAAGGCCCCGGGCCTGCATAAAAAGTGTAAACGGCATTGGTTCATAAAAACGGCATATTTCTTGGGATCCCCCGCAAAACGTTCCGGCGGGGCCAAAGGCATGTGTCCAGGTAGATTGATTTGTACCGGGTTATTCAAACCCATTGTTGTAGAAATATCTCCGGAAACAGGTAAAGGAGTGTGCTCTGCCTGGCCCTGCAATAACCTTTTGGCCAGATCATCAGTTCTTTCCTTGGATATGATTAGTTCCCTTCTGAGAGCATTAGTCTCCTGGCGGGCTGAGTGCACTTCTGCCAGTAATTCCCCTAAAAGATGGGCCAGCTAATCTGTCTCGGAAGTCTCCATAGCGCCCAGGTGGGAAATTGTGGTAAGGCTTCGCGTTCTGTAACGCTCACCTGGTTCCCACGGAGGCGCGGCGTCGAAGGCGCAGAACTCTGAAGATGGACAGGAAGGGCCCCTCTATTCTGGCTTCCCTGGCTCGTTGGATACCCTCCTGTGCGTGAAAAGGGAGTATTACCAACTGTGGAACAATGCTCAAGCCTCCCACTCCCTTCCAACCCTCCACGATACCTCCTCCACGATTCCCCGTGAAGCCTCACCTTAGGGTTTGGAAGGATGAGCTCTCCATCCTGCTTCTGATGCAGGGGCGCGTTGAAACCCAGTTACTTCACTGGATTGAGGATTGATGGGAGTTCAGGTAAGCTTGACTGTTCGGGTAAGGCGCTGTAAAAGTTCTGTTCAAAAGTTCAAGCTTAATAATAATGTTTGTTGTCTAATTGCAGCAAGCGCTAATGCTTATGTCTTTTTCCCCTTAGGGGCCGGGGTTCGGAGTGCCGGAGATATGGCGCCGACCCGAAGTGAAACAGTTCTGGATGAGCGCTCAAGTAATGTCTTTGCATTCGCTCATTCAATGTCTGTCTTTTTTCCCCATAGGGGCCGGGGTCCGGAGATGCCAGGAAGCGGCAGGACCCGAAATGCAGTGGGAATAATCCAACAGGTAAGACTTAAAAGGAAACTGAGCTTTCCTTATTCCTTTTCTCCCTCTCACCTTTGTTCTTGTCTTTTTTCCTCTAGGCGCCGGGGCGTAGCTGAATCCGGAAGATCGCTGCTGAAGATGGAAGCGCCTTGCAAAGGTGAGTAAAATGCAGCGCTTCAGCGATCGAAACGAAATGCCTTTAAAATGATGTCTTCCTTTTCAGGGCCGTTGGAGAAATGACTCCGGGATGCAGATTTAGCAGGTAAGGTCTTTTCTTCTCCTATTCTCTTCCTTTCTCCCCTTGCAGGTGTTCCAGGGTGCTGGCAGGCGTGGCTGAAGTCAGGATGCAGGAGCTGACACGGTGAGCGTCCAGCTGCTAGGTGCAGAACAACGCGAAGCATGTGTGGCTGTTCGGGTGGGGTTTAAATAGCCTTGGAAGAAGTTCCTGGTATGTATCCTTCCACCAATCAGGTATGTATCCTTCCCCGACCACACCCGGGTGGTGAAGTAGTCCTACAGGTTAAGTAGTCCCATTCAGGCCTCAAGAGGGCCTGGATGAAGCAGCAAGGTCTGCATCAGGTAAGTGTGCACCCAAGCACTTAAACACATATCCTCTTCTATGAGCCTGGCGCCTAAGGCGCCAGGACTGGGGTCCGCTATGAGCCTGGCGCCTAAGGCGCCAGGACTGAGTCCAAATGGCCCCGACTTGGGCCCGCTGAGACTTCCCTGGGGAAAATGATGTCTGCCTCTGGGGTTGCTGGGCCCGGCCTGGCTCCTTAGAGGTAGGCATCATGACAGCAGGGCTCTCTTCGTGCAGAAGAGAATCTGTCACCCCCCATTGCCACCAAGTAGTTCTCAAACATGTCCTTCCACCTATCCCACCTGATGGAGGGTCGACCAGGCTCGTTCAAGAAGGACAAAGGGGGCGGAATAGATGTTGCCTTTGTCAATGAGGTCAGAATGAGACAGGTGACAAGAATAACTCGACTGAATATGAATCTCCCCTTTTTGCCTCTCTCCACTCCACCAGGGACACCAGAATCACGCTGGGGGCCAAAGCTGAGCGCGTCACAAATGTCAGGATACACTGCAAACAATACCCTCCAAATAAGTGCAGCAATAATCGTAATTTCCCAGGCAGAGAGCAAAAGAGAAGAGAAAGAAAAAAAATATATATTTTTTTTATACTGCCAATGCAACACAATGGCTTGAAGCTCCCATTTACATGCTCTCCGAAAATAATGAGAGAGCTCCAAACGTTGCGGCTGAAGGAAGAAACTCGTTGCTAGGCAACGCAGGTCACAAAGGTAAGGCAGGAAGGCCGACACTCCTCCACTGACGTGTTCTTTCTCCAACCTGTCAGGGACAACGAGCAGCCAAAGCAAGAAGCGCCGCTCGTTCTAGCAGCCACTAACAATGTTGCCAGATGCTCCACATGCCGTTCCAAGCGTGGGAACAGGTTGCCAGGCAACCGTGTCACAAAGGGAAGACCGGGGCTTGACTGGAGGCAGGTACTCCCTATCGCGCGCACGCCAGCACTTTGAGCGCGAGGCAGAGAGGGATGCTCACGGGCACCGCTCGTGCACAGCTCATCCACGCAGACCTCCGGAGCAGCCTCGCCCACAGCTCACGCGTGCACACAAAACAGTCCCTGCCCTCTTCGAGCTGCTCCGCTGCGCGCGCTGCCTCCCCTTCTCGCCACAAGGGCTCGACTTGCCTGAAGATCACAGAGGGTTCCGTCAACTCCGCCCACTTCCCTGCGCGACCACCTGCTGTTGCCCACAAGCAGGGGGGGTGGAAGCCTGGGCGATGAGCAGCCGGAGAGCCAGGTGAGCAAAAGCGACCCAGACGAAGCTCCAAATGTGGTCCGGTCAACAAATCCTTGTCGCCAATGTTATGAACTGAAGTCCAAACCGCACGTACACAAAGAGTGTTTATTCAGGTAAGAGCTGTGGCGACAGCAGGCACCCCCTTCAGAGGCAGGCTCCAACTAACCCCATATAGAACACAGCATAAATCATAACACTCCAATGCAGAACATTAGGTCATCAGAATACATAGAGTTTACAACATACTTACATTAACATTCCACCACTACTAGACATATGTATATGCATGCAATTGAAACTAAATAACTCAAACCCCAACACATAGGTTTGTCATGAATTCCATAGAAAACAAACAGTCGGTATGGACAGGTGTCATACCACTTTAACGAACAGCACTCACGATCACAGCAATAGCTTTACAAATTAATTCACATCAGTGCCATTAAACTGGCCGGCTCTCATGCAGCTCCCTACTCACAAACACTATAGAAATCATCTGGAGAGTTTCTGGTTTATTCTGATGTACGCGATCAGGTTGCCATGACAACCCGTGTATATCATGTGACCCTTCACGTGATCTGCAGGAGATTTGCATATTAGACATGGTCTGAAGGCGACTGCGCCCCCGCTCTTACAGCTGAATGGCATTCGCATGTTGCATTCAAGCAGGCAATAATGACCAGATGCATCAAAGTGATAATGCGGTGATCCCACAAGCCGCCAACTGATACGAACGGCTGCACGAATAATGTTGTACACAAATAAAAGTATTTGAGGACAACTAGACTTGCTCCACAATATACTCATCAGCCCAACTTTCACTTTCACCTTTTCAGGTGATTTGGAACCAATCTAGTCTGTAATCAGCCATACCTATCCAGGACAACATACTTTATGGATCATTATACTGATCTCTCACCTGGGGGTATTTGCACTTCAATAAACTTCTGCCAATAGGTAGGTAAAGCCTGACAGCTTGCGCATATAAAATAGATCTATTATACTCACCTTCGGCACCTTCACGCATATGCAAAGTGTATTCTCAGATACAACTTCTGAATACCACGGATATATATTCCAGAGTTCACACTTTAAACATACTTTGTACTTTATTCACTTCTCAGGCAACATATGAGCCAATCACAGAAGTCAGTTTTTGGATGTAGAGTGACGCCTTTCGAGTTCCACGCTAATTACTCTCACTCACCAGCATATTAATGCAGGTACTCACCTTAGGTTTTTGTACCCACTTTTGTTAATGATTTCTGTGGTCTGGGTGAAATTACCAACCCCTCTTTCAAGCCGTTTGAATTTATAATCAGAGTCAGAGTTATAGTCAATACATATATAGCACTTATGCTTACGACCTAGTTTTTAAATGAGTGCTAGACCCTCAAGTCCGCATATACCTGATGGTGTATTGGCATTTGAATCGTCTTACACTATTGGACAGCTATAAAGGTTATCAAGACTTTATTTTGAGTATAATGAACAAACTGTGGATACACACAATCAAGTATCTAACAATCTTTTCTTTTTTTCCTTCCCATTTTTCCCTCCCCCCTGTTTTCATCTCCTCCTCCCTTCTTATCTTTCTCGATGTGCACACGAATGTGAAATATAAATGTCATTTAGGCATTAAATGTTTAAGTTTAATAGAATCAGTCCCACACCCTGATGACGACCCCAGCGGGTTAAAACACATGTTGGCAGGTTTGTTTGTAAACTAGAGCCTTTGGAGAATGTCAATTTGTGGTTCCTGTATTACAATGCAAACAGCAGCCTTTGAGTCAGACTAATGACCACAACATTTTCTTTGTGTGTTATTTGAGGTCACATTAAGTTTTTTTGAGTTGGCAATTTTTAGGACTCTGCAATGCCTCTTGTGTGTGACATGAAAGTACACTAAGTGTTTGGAGCATGTAAAATCGGTAAATGTAACAAATTCACTCGTTTGTGTCGCAATATCAGAGTATCTTCAAATGAGATTACTTAACAGTCTGCTTGTGCAAGTTATGTGAAGTGAACATAATTGCTACCAACTGGTCAGAATAAACTAAGCCATTCAGCGTGTCTTATACAACTGATTTTTATCCTATTTTGAGAGTGAGCGCGGAAGGTGAGGTTAAACATTTTGTCTGGTTCAGTCTTTAGGTGACTGTGAGAAGGCACCTACTTTTCCTCACTACTGTAGCACACTTCACTATTGTTCGCTCAATTGTACTTATGAGTGGTTGCGCACATCCCGTAGAAGGTTGCTCACCCACAAGTCTTTCAGAATATGCAAGTAACCTGAAACCACATACCTGCCAGGAAATTAAAATTAAACTAGACTAGTTTTGGGACGTCGGTGGACAAGGAGCTACGCTACTTTGATAGACCGGCAGCGCGTAGGTACATGGAACAAGAGAGGCTGGGTAAACTTTTAGTGCAGATGGTCCACGGTGATAGAGGTAATACGTCCATTCCATGCATGATCAGGCCGGACGCGAGGGTGGTGAACAAAACTGAAGGTCAGCGCAGTATTTTACGACTTCTATAGAAATCTTTATTCGCTGCAAAGCAATGCCTCAGAAGAGGAGATAGATGAGTATTTTGCCAAGATACAGATGACGCTGCTATCCACCGAGGCCCGCGATGCACTCGAAACACCTATAACATTAGATGATGTAAAGAAGAAGGCGATTAAAAGTCTGCTGGGAGGTAAAGCACCTGGATCCAACGGACTCAGCGTGGAGTTTTCTAATGAATTCAGGGACATCCTGGCTCCTCACTTACTGTCGGTCTGGAATGAGGCCCTAGATACTAGTACTTTATCAGAATCAATGCGGGAGGTGGTCATCACCTTTACTATCGAAACCTGGGAAACCACCAGAGGAATGTGGGTCATATCGTCCACTGTCTCTTATAAACACGGACGTGAAATTATTTGCAAAGATATTAGCATCTCGACTTACTCCACAGATGCCCTATATGGTGCACGAGGACCAAGCGGGCTTCATACAGGGGCGATCGACGAAATCCAAAATACACAGGCTATATAATGTCCTGGCAAGGACACCAAGGGGGTTTGCACTGTCCTTGGACATGCAGAAGGCTTTTGACACAGTATACTGGCCGTTTCTCTTTAGGGTATTATGGGTTTGGTCCAAACTTTGTAAAATGGGTGCGGCTTCTGTACAAACAACAATATGCCAGGGTACGTGTGAACGGGGTCCTGTCTGCAGTGTTGACACTTGCTGGGGACACCAGGCAAGGGTTCTCATTATCACGGTTATTATTTGACCTTGTGATAGAGCCACTAGTGGACCTAATGAGGGCACACCACCTTGTGCTGGCATAGTCATAGCCGGCCGGGCAGAATCGATAACACTCTATGCAGACGTCATCCAAATGTATGTGGGGAGACCAGAGAAGTACTTACAGAGGGTAATAACTGCGGTTCAGGAGTTTGGTACCTACTCGGGCCTCCGCCTGAACAATAAGTCAGAGGTGTTTCAGCTGACGGAAGCCACGAAAGAACCCGGTGACCTGATGGGGCTAAAATGGTCACCTACGCAGGTGAAGTATCTAGGGTAGAGGTAGCACGCTGATCAAAGAGCTGTGTACTTAACTGGAAAGATGGATGCACCTTCCTATCTCATTGATGAGCTGAGTGGCATTGGCAAAGATGATTATCCTGTCTAAATTTTTATATCTATTTAGCACTTTACCACTATGGCCAGGCAAATCCTTCTTCACAAAGATAACCAGAGCGTGCTCCGCGTTCGTGTGGAAGGGACAGGCAAGGGTTAACTGGCGCCATCTTACATTGCCTTATGAACAAGGGGGGGCTAGCTGCCCCGGACTATGAGCTGTACTATCTGGCTGTACTATCTGGCGGCTCAGGCTTATTACTTAACGTATTGGGTGGAGGACGGACCACACACATCGTGCGAAGAACTAGAAAAACAAGGGAAGAGCAGGGCCACACTTCTACTAGGGGAAGTAACGGGAGGACAGAGAAACTTGAACCACCTAGACCCAGTTCTAGCCATGAGAAACATGGTGGACGTTAACCCAAACACTCCGCACAATACAGCCCAGATACGCCAGTATGGGACGCTCAATACCTGCGCCCCTTTAGGGATGCAGTGCTGGCTACACATTGGCATGAAGCGGGTATAGTACACTTTCGGGGACTTGTTTCTTGTAACCTTTGCCTCCTGCCTTCACAGGCGGGAAAAAAAGGGGCAGATAGTCAATGGAGAGAGGAAAGAGGGTCAAGGAGAGGACAAAAGGGACCACCAGAAACCGGAAAGTGTGGGTTGTTCAGGTGAGATAGGTGGAGGTGGCAGTCCAAGAGACCAGAGGAGGAAGGAAGGAGCATCCCGAGTGTGGAGGCAATTTCTGGAAAAAGGACAGGTATTGGCTAGCGAGTGAAAGTGGTACTGCTTTGTGAGTGTGTGCAAAAGTGTGGCAGTTGCAGTCAGGAGTACGAGGGTTGATGTGAAGTGAATGTGTGAGCGAAAGCTGGTCGTCATAGTAGCAGTGTGGATAAAGGAGTAGTAGTGTGGATAAAGGAGAAATAATGTGGAGGGCGAGTAGTAATGTGAAGGGGGAGTGGTAGTGGAGAAGAGGGAGCGGTAGTAAGAAGGAGAGGGAAGTAACATCAAGAGGAGGAGACCAGGTCTAGAAGTACGAGAGGCATTGGAGGGCCAGTTGATGGAGAGCAAATCGGGTGCATGTTGTAATTGTAATATGTTATTTATAAAGTGCTTAATACCCAGAAGTTTCTAAGCAGGACCGGGAGATCAAACCTGTGTTGCTCTGCATCATTTGCTTTTGAAGACGAATACGTTGCCCCTGAGCTAGCCCTATGGAGAGGGACAGTTGAGGGGCCTTGGCTTAACATTAATGGAAGGGGAATCCATCCAGCCAGAAGACCCAATAACAGTGGAGGAACTTATGGTAGCAATAAACAAGATGTCCCCAGGAAAAGCCCTGCGAGAAAATTGGTTTACTAGCTCTTTCTATAATTTGATGGAATCCCTTTTTCCCAATCTAACCGGTTGTATACTAATTGACCTTTTCACAATGGATCTCAGGAGAATTGACCTAATTTAAAAGGTCAATTAGGACATATATGCGGGGGACCCCCTGCAATTCCCCCCCCCAATCCAAAAAAAACAGCAACCACCCCACCCAATCCCCTTATATCATTTATAATCCCAAACCAACCCAATACATATATAAAATAACTAAAATAATATAAAGGTCAATTGTGCAGAAGGTCAATTAGGACCACTATAATTAAGTCAATTAGGATAAAAAAGGTCAATTGTAAAAGGTCAATTTGGGTAATACCATCTAACCAACTTATTTAATAGCATCATGGAGATATACCAACCTAGAGAGAGGTAAAGGGAAACGAAATAGTGAGCATGACAGATAACAGAACGCCTTAAGCAAGGTGTCTACAAGGCACAATCCCAATATCCCTTTACAACACTAACAACTTGGTAGATTAGGGACAGCTAGGAAGTCCCCAAGGGAGCTTAGTGAGAGAAGGCTGTGGGCCTTAAGGTTACCATCACAGGCAATTTAGCAGGTTTCTCAGTAAGCTCTCCTGACTCAGGTTCTTAATGTGCTCACCTGGCTCTGGTTCAGAATATGAGTGTGTTGTATTAAAAAATGATACACACATAGAGGTGTTTGGTTGTCTGCCTCAGGCAGGGCTGTGGTTTACTTCCTAGAGCAGTGTCTTGATCAGTAACCTCTCCAGATATTAGGTTCATCTGCTGATCCAATGGCCCATCCTATTAGTTCCTCTGAAAGTTCTAACTGAAGTCATTGGAACCTTTCCTCTGCTGTTTGGCTACGAGTTTCCATCTGAGGCCGTTGCACTGCTAATCACGGTTCCACACAAACTAATTTATAATACAGTATATAAAGATTTTGTTTCTTTGGTTGGTGCGCTTGCCTGTGTCCAGATGATGAATACCGGCTACCATCTATTAGTCTCTCCATTTCTAGATGGAGTCTTTTAGGCTTTGGCCCTACCACTATGTTGTCCCAGGTCAACAACACTCTCCCTTTATAGCACTTGTGCGGCTGGCTGAAACACAGCTCAGCCCTCAATGGTTTTGCCACTGGCCTCGTGGTAGTCCTCATAGGCTTGCGGGGAAAAAATGAAAGCAGTCATTCTGCTCTCCTTAATGCATGGTGTTACATGGGAGTGTTCGGCACGCTTTCCAAAGGTGGTAAATATACACAAAGATGAATTGTAATATGCAGGATAGCATGCATTTAACCCCATTTTGATAGCATAAATATAACCCGAGATAAGATACCAAATGTTGAAGTCAACCCAAGTGTTATGGCTGCCAGGTCACATAGTGAGCGAGACTTGGGAAGCTGCGGGACACCATGCTGGATCATTTGATATAGGCTGACCATTGTTGGGGAGAATTCTCCTTCTATGGCTAATTTTCCTCACCTAGTGAGTCCCCCAGCAGCTTTGCTGGATTTCATTGGAGTTTATTTTTCCACCTAGTAAGAGTGTGAGCCTTTTTTATCCCCACTTGTGTTTTGCCATGTGTATTTTTACTGTTTGTGTGATTTTGGGCTCTGGAGCACACCACTCCATGAGCCCCACTTTTTGTGTGTGTTACACAGCACCTTCAGTGCAGTGACACAGGGTTGTCTTTTAGACTTCCCACTGACTCAATATTTCTGGGGCTGACTACTGTCCCCCAGAAACATGTAAAGCTGCTATTAACTTGATGTAGTCACTTTAAAACTACAGGCCGAGTACACCCCATCTTACATGGAGTATTGGAAAGGGTTAACTCCTACCCCTTTTTGTCTGTGCCTCTCTGAGCTTTGTTTTGCTCTTTTAACATTTAGACTTGGCTGGTGGCAGTGGTATCTACCATAACTTTTCTACCGCGATTATATTATATAAACATGGTATTGTTCCAGGCTATTGTGGTAGACTCAAACTTAAATCCTCTTGCCCAAATACTTTTTATTTCGGCTCCGGTTGGGTTTAGTCGCCATTTCTTTTTGTTAAAGACCTTCTTGTGTTTTACTTTGCGCGGCAAACCAGGTTTGCCTTCTTTGTTCACCGTCTTTTGGCGGGCTTCTGCAGAGAAGCCCTCCTCTTGGCGCCTGGGTGTCTAGGTGGGCTGAATGTGAGGGAAGGGTGTAGTCACCCCCTGAACAGGGTCTCCATGGAGACCCAAGTCGCACTTTGTCATGATTGGCTGAGGTGGTTGTCCGGGCCGGACAACCCCCCTGCTGGGTGATTGACAGCCAGGCTGTGTGAATGGTGGGGGATTTTCGCATAAAAGGCAGAACTCTTGGGCTGGAAGTCAGAGTCGCCACTGGAACTGCAAGGAACCGAAGAGAAGCAAAGAAGAAGACAGCTGCTGCAACCCCGAGTCCCGGTGAAGCCCTGCTGCAGTCCTGAGCCATCAACCCTTCAATGACCAGAGAAGATCCAGCCCGGAGTCTTCTTCCCTTGAGCCTGGTGGGGTCAACCAGCTCCTCTTCCACAGCCAGAGGATCCCCTTCGTGGTCGAAATCTCTGCACCCTGCTGTAGTGGTCTGGATAGCCATCTGAAGAGCCTGTCCTGTTTTAAAGGAGCGCACCTTTTATTCACCGTCGCTGCTGCTGGCCTCATCCCTGATTCGTGCAGCTCTCTCCAGACGTCCTCCTTGTCACCACGAGTGTAGCTCCAGGAACCGTGATTCTGCAGGAAACTACCAGAAACAACTGCCGTAGCACCAGCTTCTTCAAGGAATAAGGTACTGTGTCCGGCTTCGAGGAACTAGGGTGAACCCGTTTCTCCTCACTAAAAGCTTGTCCTATTCTTCCTTCCCTCTTATAACTTTTGCCTCCTCTTCTGACAATATTTAAGTACTCCTGGCAACCTTGAATCGTGAACTATCTGACTGTGTGATCCTCGACAACAGGAACCCTGTTCCACCTAATACTGGCAGAGGCCTATTGACTTTTATCTTTGGGTTAGAAAGTGTTCTCTGAATCCGTCTGCCTTGACAAAAGTATTGCCTATGATTTTTGCCCCCAACTCTCTTGTGGTAACTCAGGTGCTAAGTGTGTTTTTAACCCGGTAACATTTCTTCCCAAGGATACGCGTATCTTTAGTAAGACCGAACTGTCATTACTGTCAAAACGTTATCGCATATGTATTCCCGGTAACGTCTTTTGTTTCATAACACCGGTCTGTCAAATCATAAGGTACTTAACTTGAGTTGTTCTGCACAAGGGGAGTTGGTTGTGTGTAGTGTATTTGAAGTGTGATTTTATTTGACTGGAAGTGAAGTGTTTTGTGAACAGATGGTTTAAAAATAAATGTACTTATATTTTTTAACCAGAAACCTTGAGTCAGTGTTTGCTCGAGTCACAGTAATTGTAGTCCTTTGTGTAATCTCTACTACTGCTCATTTGCTCTTGAGATAAGTCTGGCTGCTCAGTCACTGCTACCACTCTTTCTGTGTAGTACAGGCTTGTACCAAAGTTGAACTTGTATTAACACTTGTGGTCTTAACTTTGTGCAGTGGTCCCTAAGGGCACTGCATAGGATTCTGCCTAACAACCATGCATCAAGTCCCAGACTGGACGAATTGCCAGACAGAGAATGCAACAATTATGAATTGAAGTGTAAACAGAATGAAGCTACAGTGTAGTAAAGTCAATGACCAAGAAGCCAGTACAGGAAATAGATTAGTCTTCTCAAAGTAGACAGCAAACTATGAAGGTTGAAAATAAGTTTATAATTGTAGATACTAAAATCATTAAAATATAACTCTTATGAGGTGTTTCCTTTGCCTGCCTAACAGACTGGGACCAAAAGCATACCCCTTAGCCTGCATATTGATGATGACATGGTATTTGTGGGGACTGGTCACAAATGTGAAGGCCTACAACTTCAAGCTGGAAAAAACAGTGGTATGTATTGGTCTCTAGGTCTGGTCCCTCCAATTGTTACGGTAGGCCGAAGATGCGCAAGTTGTTGCTGCAGAATCGATATTCTTGGTACTCGACTTCGGAGCCCAGGGACTGCACTTCTCTAATTAGCCCATCTAGTTCTGTCGTGGTTGCCTCAGTGTTGTCTTCGAGCGCACTAATGCACTGTTCATTGTCCGTGGTGCGGTCAGCTTGGGTGTTTAAGCATGTTTGGACGTCCTGTAGGTCCCTCTTGATTTTTTAGACCATATTGTTGGTCTCCTGTGTTCTTTGCCCTATTATTCTCATCTCTGTTAGGATCTCCTGGAGCTGATTTTGGATGTCCATTTTGGGCTGTTGTCATGTTGAGCGGCGTACCGGGGCTTCTGTCTGGTTTGCATCAGTGTCCCACTTAGTGTTAATGCTGCCCGCAGGCATAATATTTGCCATACCCTGATGGTGGAGGGGGTCAGTGGATACCCAGGCGCATTATGAGCACAGATTGTTTGCACTTTTTGTTTGCGCTTTTTGTAACCCCGTTCATTCCCAGGTAAACGAACTGGGAGAAATGCCCAACTTGTGTGTTTCTCCGTGGGTTTATCAGTCTCTGTGGGGTGCCAGACTGTTTGTCAGTTACGCGGCTGTGTAGTTCATGGCGTGGGAAGGCCATTTTGTAGGTCTGGATCAGGCCCTACCTGTTTCGCTGCCCCTGGGCCTTGTGCAGAGTGCTCCTGTTGCGTGGTTATGGGCGAGCGCAGCGATGGGGGGGGGTAGGCTTGAATTGATGGTTGTCGGGGCTGTGCCATCAGCAGGTTGGAGTTTACAGGCTCATTTTATGGGCTCAGTTCAGGCCCAAGTCTGGGGGATGTGGTGGGTGGTGCTCAG
Organism: Ambystoma mexicanum; assembly: GCF_040938575.1. Lineage (NCBI taxonomy): Eukaryota > Metazoa > Chordata > Amphibia > Caudata > Ambystomatidae > Ambystoma > Ambystoma mexicanum. Next base: position 1,068,168,421 of record NC_090931.1, on the reverse strand, counting down.
TGGGTTAAGATGGCGGCATGCGCCAGGGTTGCCTTCCCCCTTGAACCCCCTACCTTTAGAACAAGTGTTGTGTGCTCCGGATCCTCAGCAATTATTTTCCCTCTTCTTTGTTCCTCCTGCTGTTCTCCACAGTAGTTCTGGGTCAATTGCATGGCAGATGCCATTAGGGGATGGTGTAATAAGACTGTCCCTCCTGTAAATGTCTTAATACGCGCCTGCTTCTGGGTCGCGTAAGATAACTGTCCGGATTGGAGACTGCACCGCGATGTATGTGGGTAGTCGTGCATTAATTAGCTTGCCTACAGTGAGCCTCCGGGACTCTTCAGTAGTCGGGATGAAGCTGATGTGGACTGTCAGTGTAGTACGGGTCCCGTTCTCATGCAGCATTCCGCTTGGCAGTGGCTGTCATGTTGGGCAGCATGCTGCGGGCCAATAGGACTGTTGGCCTTTCGGTGTGATGCATTGGTTATCCCTCTGGTCCGGCTGCGTTAGTTACCGTTTTAGAAAGTTCACAGGCACCTCGTCATGGTGTTATTGTGGGTTCTGGGGATTTTCCAATTAGTGCAGGTTATGCAGTGCATTTCTGTTCCTTTTCGCTTGCATTTGCCAGAGCTTGATCACCCAGCGGCCATATTTCTCGTGCTCTCGAGTGCCCCCCCACCTCACATTATTATATAGACCTTTGCTATCAGAACGGGCCTGTGCCACTGTAGCTCAAACCATTATAGGGGAACTACTAAATTACTATAACTGCCTTTATGATGGTTTAATCTTACATTCTATTCAACAGTTACAAACTTTTTTTTGTATTTCTTATATTCCTTTTGCATATGTTTCATCACAGTACAGTATCACAATTAATATGCCATGTATACACATTTTATCAACCCCGCCCTCTTCATTCAAGCTAGGATTAACTACTGACCATAATTCAAAAGACTCTTTATGGCAATGCTTGCAACTAGAGGAAACAGTGGTTTGTTTGGCATTGATCCAAGATGAAGTCCAGTAAATGCACTGCACTGCACTGCTGTACACAGTGCAGCATGAAAGAGGGCTTACCATCTCGCTGCTGGACCCATCTGGAGTTATGCTGTTCTGTGTCTACCACCATCTTGTGAGCCTGGAAGCCTCTGCTCGGCTCTGCTGTCTCCTGTCCCCACGCTGGAACCCACTACATCTGAAGGTCGCAGAGGGGATGAAAAGGCAAGTGAGCAGGAATTGGTCATGCCTGATTGTAAGTGAAAAGAAAAATTGGAGATACCCAAAAGAGACAGAGTGGCGCAGAGTATAAAATAGCACCACTTTCTTCTTTCTATTTCCCTACTACTCCCACCTCCCCAACTTTTTCATTCCTCATTCCTCTTCTCCAACAACATGACATTTGGCCTTTTAATCTCGCCTCCTTTGTTTCTGCACTTACTTCCCGCTTCTTCATTCCTTACGTAACTTTTCCTCTTTGGCCCCTCAATCGGCCTCATCATGTCTGTAATCAGCACATAGATACTCTAAATTCTCTTTATCCCTCTGTCCCTCTTCTTTCCTTCCCGTAAACCCTCCTACCCTTGGACAAACCCTTCTCTTCACTTATAAATACGTCTTCTGCTCAAGTCGAAGGCCATTGATGTAAGACCCATCTGCCTACCGATCTTGCCTACCTGTCCTCTCTCGAATCTATCTTTGATTATCTCCAGTTCTCTGCAAAAAAACATACTTTACTAACCTCCTAGCTTCTTTTTCCTCTCAACCTCGACTCTTGTTTCCAACTCTTAAAAGATTCTTGCTCCCCCTGACCCTGCTACTCTTTCTACTGTTAATGTATCTGATTTTGTTGAATGTTGCTCTTCAAAAATAATTTCTCTCTTCACCTTCTCACTCCTGCCTCTGCGCTCTCTCCATCCTCGTTAATCTCTTCACTCCATCATCTTTGAGATTTGTGTTGTTTCTTCCCCTCTTTGTTAGAGGCAATCCCTCCTTGGCCCCTTCGGCTCCCCTCCCTTCCTCTCAGATTCCTTCAGTTTACTCCCTTCTTATTCCATTTATCACAGCTCTTTTCAGTTCTTCTCTCTCAAATGCTGTATTCGCTCTATTTAAACATGCATCTATCTTAACTGTACTAAAAAAAACTATTCGCTAGCCAATTTCTGTCCTATTCTCTTTTTCTTTCTAAATTCCTTGAATGTGCAGTCTATTCTCAGATCTCTCTGTATGTCATTTACAATGCCCTTCTTCCCCTCATCAACCAGCATCTGCACGCTTCATACTATGGAAACAGCTCTCCTTGTGGTTTCTTACTCTCTTCTCACAGCTCACTATGCCAAACTCACTTATTTTCTTGTCCTTGATCTCTGTGCATCTTTCAATATAGTGGATCACTCTATTCTTCTTTCCTCTCTTTTTAATCTTGGCTTCTGTGGCTCTGTCTTAGTGTGATTTGCTTCCTCTCTTTCAGCATTTACTCTCTGTGTATCCTGGCTCAATCAATCCTCACCTAATTTTCCTCTCACTTATGGGGTTCCTCATGGCTCTGTTTTAGGGCCTTCACTCTTCTCTCTACACAAGCCCCCTCACTTCTACCTTCAGAGTCTCCCATCACCTCTAGGCGGTTGACTCACATATCTTGCTCTCCTTCTCCTTAGAATTACAGTATAACCTTTCTGCTTGTCTTCTAGCCATCCAGTCTTAGATGTGTCTCACCATCTTCACTTTAAATCCCTCTAAAACCAAGGTTATTTTCTTCTCTGCCTCTACTATCCCCTCACCACTTTCTCCTCCTCTAATTCTCTTTTCACCCCTTCTACTATTGCACCCCTTTCCTACTGCCCGGAATTTTAGGTGTAATATTTGACTCCAGTCGTTATCAGTTGCATAACATGTGTAAATCGCACCCTTTATTCACAATTCATGCCACTAAAATTGTGCTTCCTTCTCTGGTTCTTTCTAGACTTTTCTACTGTTCATCATCTATTCTTTTAGGTCTTCCTACATCTAGACTTGCTCCACTTCGTTCTATCTCTCTTCTAACCGCCGTCTCTTCAGATTCTCTTAGGGATTCCATTCACCCTACACCCATTCTACAATATCCTTTGCTTGATCTTTAAAAAAGCGGATCAAGGCCGGACCACCGACTTCCCGGAAGGGGCTTACACGGAGGCACATACTACTAGTGCTGCAGCGCTCCTGGACCCCCCCCTGGGCCGCGGACCTGATCTGTCCTGTGCAGATTGGATCTGGAACCCTTCCCTGCACTCCGACCTGAATGCACAACCTGACTGGGCCCCCATAGGTGCAGGGAAGGAAGCGCAAGATTGGAACACTGTGGGAGGTCTCTGGCACTCATAACTGTGATCCCAGCAGGAACGGGTGCCCAAACACATATTGAAATCCCCAAATTGGAGGGCTACGCAGCAGCACACCCAAAATAGGTGATTGAAAGGGAACAAAAAAGGGCAACCTAATTACACCAGGGGGGGTGTTGAGCTCACCCCCGCACCTCACAGCGCAGTGTTCGGAGGCCCATAGTTTTCCGTGCTGATCAGGTGGCACATTGGTTATCGCAGACTTCTCCACCCTCAAAGACGGACCACACTTCTGAAGGAGAATCCTGCAAGACCTGTGGACAAGCGCAAGTGGCAGGACCGGTCATCAACCTGAAATAAGTGGTGAAGAGAAGACCTGTATACCCCGGGAGGGGTGGGCCCCCAATTCTGTGGCGTGTGCCTTTCTCCTGGGTCCTGGGGATAGGTGTGCTCGTTTTACCAGACCTACTGCTGTCATCCGCAGGCGTCCCGACTGGCGGATTCTTCCGCGTTGGAGTTTGGGACATAGAGGTAGGAGGTTCTAGTCCCTCCTTTGTGTCTATGCCTTGATCCTCCCTGGTAACGCGGGGCCACTGGGAGTATATCTTTCCTCCCTACCCAGCGGTCCCTGCGTTGCAACTACCACGGAAGCTCTCGTTCTTCCGGGTTCCTTCGCTCCTGTCTCTCGTTGTCCTTGTTTACTCTCGCTCTTAGCGGAATTCCCGGTCACTTACCTTGCTTTCTCCTCCAGTTTTCTATGCTCGCTGCCTTTCGGCGGTTCCTGGTCTCTGCTGTGCGGCCCCATCCTCGCGGATAGGCGCCGCCCCTTTTTTCTTCGTTTCCCTCTTCTCTCCCCGTTTCTTTGCGGGAACCTCTTTCTGCTGCTTATCTTACCGCTGGCCTTCCACCCTCTGGTTGCCTTGGCTGGTGGGTATTTCCCAGGGTGTCCGGCCCTCTGGCTCTCCACTCCTACGCTGCAGTACTCTCCTGCTTCCCGGCAGTACTGGTTACAGAGCTACCAGACGGATCCTGTGCAAGATCTTCTTCCGGCTCACCTGGAATCCCATTTCTCCGTTGGGACTCACCTTCCTTGCTGCGGACCATAGGAGACACAAGGGTTTTTCCCCATTTGGATTTTTTTCCCTCATTCCGGCTTGATTCCGGAAGGGGGGCCCTCGGACAGCTGTTTGTCTCAGCGGTCACGGTGGCCTCCCTCCGTGACAAGCAAGCTCATCGGAAAAAGGAGAGAGATTACCTGACTTGAAGGCATCTGCAGGACCCCGACAGCAATTCCGACAGTTCAGGTGAGGAGAGCTCGACAGAGGGGGGAGAGAAGGGAAGCCAGGCACTTAACCTATCACAACTGCCCAGAAACGGCTGCAGAAGCGTGAGGACCAAGGCAGACCCTCACTAATGGGAGTGGTTCCCCAAAGAGGACGCGTCCGCCAGCAAGTGGGTACCAGAGAGTACCACAGAGATAGACGTTGATTTGCTGAGGGACAGCCCGGCTGCCCTCTGGCCCCAATTCAACTCGGAGTGGTGTGGGCCCCCTACCAAGGGGCGTGTGCCTGCCACTGGGGCAGAGGCGCCGGACAGGAGACCAGGGAGGACAACGGGCCACGGGAGGAAGCACTGATCTTGAGGCATCACTACCTTTGGTGAGGGGAGCTGAAGCTGGCAAGACGGACTGGTGACCACGCAGGGGTCGCCGGCACGGCGTGTATGGAAGCGAGGCAGAGGTTGGCCACCTACAAATATACGCCACAATGTCCCAGGCCTGAGGCCCTGTTCCATCGCAAAATGGCGGTGCCCGCGGCAGAATCAGCCGCAACCAAAGGTGATGTGGCAGCTCTACTGGAGGAGATAAGGAGCATGAGAGTGGACATAGGAGGCAGGGTCGATAAGATTACGAAGAGAATAGACAAGATGGAGGAGCGTCTAGAGGAAGTGGAAGGCAATCGGACCTCCTTGAATACCATGGAAGCACAAATGGACCAGAGGATGATGGCAATTGAGAGTCAGGAAGAAGAATTCTGCCGAAAGATGGACAATTTGGAAAACCGTGAAAGGAGGAATAACTTGAGGTTTTTTGGCATTCCGGACAAGGAAGGAGTGACGAAGCAGTACTTGAAAAGAACGCTCCATGAAGTTACACAATTTGTCTTTGATGATGACTCCATTGATGAGGCAAAGGTTGAGAGAATACACAGCGCAGGTTTCATAACCATAGTGATAAAACCAAGAACTTAGTGAAGGCGAAGCAGAAGGGCCCAATTACCTACGGGTTGACTATCGTCCAAGATTTATCTGCTCTAACCCTGGCCAGGAGAAGGATGTGCATGCCCTTGACAAAGTGGCTGCAGGATAAAAGAGTGCGCTACATATGGGGATTCCCGTACTCCCTCACATTTGAAATGGATGGACACACACAGAGGTTGAGGATTGAGAGGGACATCCGCACCTGTATGTCCGAGCTTGTGGGGGACCCAGAAAGTGGACAGAACCGCGACGAAAGGGCGGATGACGACAGGGAGTAGCGCATCCAGGGCCCGAAACGGAGGCGAATCCTGGGCTCCAGGAAGAATAGGAGAATGAACACTTTGCCCATAGTGGACTCTTGCAAGACACTGGGTACAATATGATGTCTTCAATTTGAATGCAATGACTGTCAAGGGGTTTACATTTAGATGGGTCCTAAGTTGATACTGCGCTTGGAAGGGATTAGGGGGCCAGTGGAACCCTATGCATTGGCCTGGCCGATTTAAAGGGGGGCTAAGTGTGTAAGAGATTGCGTAGTTGAGGGATTGTGGGGTCAACAGTCCCTGCTGGTGGTCCAAATTTGACCTGGTGATGTTAACCGGGTGGGGTTGGACGCAGTCAAGGGGAGTCTGGGGGGCGGGTAGGGGTTAGGGTGCAGGAATGGGGTCTTCTCTAAGTGGAACGCAAGTGGCAGTGGGGAGTTGGAGGTTGGGACAGGGCCACCCGGGGCAGAGAGTGAGGAGAGGGGTGCTGGCGAACAAGAATGGTGGTGGTTCTAGGTGCTGAGGGGGGTGGCCTTCTTAGGGTGGGTAGGCTAAATGTCTAGGGTATGAACTCGCTAGTGGCAAGAGAATTTAGTAGAACTGGGTTGGATGCGATGTTCCTCCAGGAGACTAAATATGCCAAGCGGGAGAAAAGGAGGGTTCCTGGGGGGGAGGGGACTGGGGCAAGAATATTGGGGTTCCGGTCCCCAGGGGTCAGCATTCTCATTGGGAAAGGGCTGAAAATTGAGGTATCTAAAGTATGGGCAGATGTTGAAGGCAGGGCCCTGATGGTTGTTGGTTCGGTAAAGAATGTGAATTTTACGCTGGCCACTGTGTACTGCCCCAACACTGGCCAGCAGAAGTTTCTCCGAAAGACAATCCTGAAAATAATGCTAGAGGCCACTGGCCACGTTATTCTGGGAGGTGACTTTACTATATGGGCAGATATTAAGCTGGACAGGCAGGGAGGAGGGTTCGGTTCACAGGAACCCCAGGGAAAGGTGAGTGCAGGGGACATGGAGATGTTGGAGGTGTATGGGCTCAGGATTGTCTGCAGGTGTCACCACCCGAATACGAAGGGCTATAACTTTTACTCTGCCCTGCATGGTACTTTCACAAGAATTGACTAGTTGTGCGTCTCAGGTGGGCTAATGGATGTGGCACTGGGCTCCGAGATCTCCCCGGTTTCATGGTCCGACCATGGTATGGTGAAAGTGAACTTAGACTGGTCAGGTCTGCCGCGGAAAGGATCGAGGTGGAGATGTAATGAGAGACTGTGGAAGGACCCCGTGTTCTGAGAGGAAATAGGTGAATACTTTAGAATTATTTTATTTAAAACAATGTTTATTATTTTATTCCAAACAACAGCCAACAAAACCAAAACAAACTTAACAGCGCACTTCTCAGTTAGCCAGCATCAGACTCAAAGTTGCAGATGGTCACTGTTTTCCCTTTACCCTCCCCCCTTAACTTGAGCTTGTTCACCCACTTTCCCGGCTTCAGTGTCCGCTGAGGGCATTTCTTCATCAGTATTTGTCGAAGAGTTCTGGTTGTTTGGGTAGCCTTGGGTGGACCCCTGCAGAGTGGCTACCAGGTATCTCTAAGCCATAAGGCTATCCGTTTCATCTTCACCTCCCCTACTAGCTGCTTCATACCATGCCACTGTCTCAGCCTCTGGTCATTTCTGTAAATCATGCCACCATACCTCTAATCTGGGTCTGTGGATGCCTTCCACCCCATGGCAATTCTGAGTTTGGCCAGTATATAGGCCAGGTCTTTCAATTTACTCACATGTCCCAAGTTGCGAGGTTTTATGAAACACCCCATCATACAGGCCCATACGGATCCCACATCTAGCTTAATTTCCTTCTGCGCTAGGTGGTTCATGATTTCATCCCAGAATTTACTAATCTCTGGGCACCTCCAAAACATATGTACCATCCCCGCGTTCACCTCCCCACATTTGGGGCATGCCTGTGTTCCTGCGTTTTTAAACCTGGCTATTTTCTGGGGGGGGTCATATATGCCTTGTGAGTTATTTATAGCTGGATTTGTTGCAGCCTCGCATTTCTAGATACATTTTTGTGATATCTTTGGGCTCTTTCCCATAACCCGTCGTACATGGGCTCCCCCACTTCATCTTCCCAGTCCTGTCTCAACCGTGTCACTTCCTTGCCCACTCTTGTCATCAGTACGGGAGACTTCATGCCCCACTTCCGAGACATTGTAGATTGTCTCTATGACTTCATCAGGCTGTTTAGTCAGTATCTCTTCTGGCCATGTTTCCTTCACCTTCTGCACTATTCTGGTATAAGTGATATATTGCCCTGGGTGTAGACCAGTTTCTACAGCTATCTCCTCAAATTTAGTTCTTTCCCCTTCTCGCCACAGGTCTCCCACTGTGGCTATGCCTACCGGTTCCCAGTGCTTTCGGATCGTCTTCCTTGATTGCTCATCTACACCCCGTAATGCCACTAGTGGAATCTGCAGGGAGCATGGGGTCGGGTTATCTATAGCTCGGCAGGCTCTGCGCCACATCTCCCATTCTTGTTTCAACAGCCTAGGTCGCTCTCCTATTTCAGATTTGGGCACCCATATCATCTTGTTCAAGAAAAACGGGGTGCAATCGGCTTTTAACAGTCTGGATTCTGCTGTAGGGTCCTCTGACAGCCATTTCGCCACATACTGTAGTTGGCTGGCCATATAATAGGTCTCAAAGTTGGACAGTTTTATGCCCGCTTTATCATATGTATTTTGCAATTTCCATAAGGCTATCCTGTTCCTGGTGTTGTGCCATATAAAGCCTCTACACAGGCTTTGTAATTTGTAAAGAAGCGCCTAGGTATCACATAGGGGACGTTCACGAGAAAATGCAATAGCCTGGGCAGCGCCACCCTTCCTATCATAGCCAGGGGGAGTTTTGCCCAGAATTTCATGCTATTCGCCAGGTGTTTTATTCCGTATTAAACACGTGTTCGTCTTCCACTCTATGATGTCAACCCCCAGATACCTGAAGGACCTGGTCTCCCAGGGCACCTGCAGTACTGGTAAATTTTCCTGTGGGGTCTTTCTATATCTTCCTAGTGGGAACAGGCTTGATTTCATGGGGTTGACTGCAATCCCAGAGAGCAACACAAATCGCTTCATTACTTCTAGGATATACTGTAGGTTTCCTTCCGGATATCTTAAGTATAGCAGTATGTCATCGGCATATAGTGATATGAGATGTGGTCCACCCTTTGTATGAATCCCCACTGTTTCATATTGTTGTCTCAAATATATTTCAAGAGGTTCTAGTGCGAGAATGTGTGCGAGAATGTACAACATCTGAGACCAGGGGCACCCTTGTCTAGTGCCTCTGCTGAGCTGCCATTCGTCCGAGATGTACGCTCCTGTCTTAACCCTGGCCAGTGGAGAGCTATACATCAATTTAACCCATTGCAGGTACCCTGGTCCTATTCCGTATTCCTTTAGGGCCGCCATCAGCCAGGGCCATTTGACTGAATCAAAGGCCTTCACCGCATCTAGTAACGCTATTGCTACTTCTTGTAAATAATCTTCTGATTGCTCTATGACATGATATAACCGCCTAAGGTTATCAGATATGCTTCTATGCGGCACATACCCTGTCTGGTCGGGGTGTACGAGTTTGCCTATAACCTGTCTCAGTCTGTTTGCCAGCGCCGCTGTGAGGATCTTGCAATCTTGATTTAGCATGGATAGTGGTCTATACGACCCGCAGTACGTGCTGGGTTTGTTGGGCTTAAGGAGTGGGATGTCGATTGCCTCTCTGAGGGTTACTGGCAGCCTTCCTGTCTACATTTAGCATCTCCAGCATTGGGGGGTGAGGGGGTAGGGGGGAGTACTTCCGCCCCGTACATCTTATAGAACTCGCTAGGGAGTCCATCTGCCCCTGGGGCCTTCCCGGTAGGTAGTTGCCTTACCACCGCTTCCATTTCATCTAACGTGATTGGGGCATCTAGATTCTCTCTTTCTTCAGCGCTCAACTTCGGCAAACCTATATCTTCCAGCGTTTCCACGATCTCACTCCATTCCCCTCCTGCCGTCTCTTTATATCATTGTTGGTAAAACTCGAGAAACCCTGTGTTCACTCCCTCTTGGGTATCTAGTATCTGGCTGTTCTTCCCCTTTATTGCCCTGATGGTTTGCCTAGGCGCTTCCTTTTTGTACAACCATGCCAACAGTCTCCCAGGCTTCTCCCCACTTGCATGTTGCCTTTCGGTATATTTCATACAGTTTAGGTTGCTTTGCCTTTCCCAGTGTCCTTCGCACTCCCGCTGTAGCGTACTTATGGTTTCGGCCATCTCCGGGGAACTGTCTACCTTGTTCATAATTGCCTCTAGTTCCGTCTCTGCTTCCCGAAGTTCTCGAGTTATTTCGTCTTGGAGCCCTCTGGATTTTGATATGGCAGGTCCCCTCACCACTACCGTCAACGCTTCCCACAGCGTGCCAGCCGAATCTACGCTTCCAGTGTTTTTTTCAAAGTATTCTAGAATGTCCTCTCTCAGGTCTTCTCTAAACATTGCATCTTTTAGCGCCTCAGTTCTGAGTCGCCATGTGGGGATCCTCGCTCTGGGGGGTAGGTACTGCCATGTTAGCAATAGCAGAGAGTGATCTGAGAGGACCCTCGCTTTATATTCCACTAGCCCAATCTCACTAGTTATCTCTGTGGAGACGAACATATAGTTCAGTCTAGTGTGCAGGTTTTGTGGAGCCGCATATTGTGAATAGTGTCTATCTTGTGGGTGGCACACCCTCCGGATATCTTCTAGTTGAAAGTTCTCCAATAGGTTCTTCAGAGTTTTGGCAGCCGGGGTGGGTTTGTGTTAGGCAGAAACCTGTGCAGTTCCCTCTGGGACCACTGCAAAAGATTTAAGACTACAGGTGTTTGGCAGTAAACCCACTTGGTAGTAGTCTGTACCACACAGATTCACTTGGTAGCTGTGGCTGAGCAGTCAGACTTCCCTCAAGAAGTGTTAGGCAGTATACAGAGTATGCACAATAGGTCAAAAGAACACAGTAGAACAAGTAAACACTGACCAGAGCTGAGTGTAAAAGAGATATAATTATTTATTTAAAACCACATCTAGAAAAATACACAGGCACTAATGTTAAGCAGTCAAAAACACGGTCACTAAAAGATATACACTCCCGTAGAAGAATATTAGACAAGTCTTAAGCAAAGCCCCACTTATTTTCAGACAGCGGTAAGCGCTTAACGCAGATGGCACTCTAATAATTCGTTTTAAAAGGGAGAGAAAAGCAGAGTATAATTTGAAACAGATCCCAACACTTTCACAAGAACACAGCAAGAGAGGCAGGCAAAGTAAAACCGTGAAGTTAGAGTTCAGAAGGCCGGATCCACTTTAAGAGGATCAGAACGAAATGTGTCCAAGGTCACACGGTTGAAGTGCACAACAGTCTTGCAAAGGTTCAGAAAGAGTTGGACCAAAAGAAAGGGACCAGTTAGAGGGTCAAGGCGGCCAGCCCAGTCCAGAAGGTTAAGGGATTATTATTACCTTGTAGCAATCTTTAGAAAGGGAAGCCTGGCGACACGGTACCTTAAAGTGGTGAGGATACTCCAGCAGGGGCAGTTGTTCCTGGCAGCAGATGCAAGTCGGTGCTTCGTCCGGGGGAAGAGAGGATCTTCTCGGGGAGGAAGACAGGAGTCCGTTGCACTGCCAGGGAAGAAACCAGCCACGGAGTTCTCAGGTAAAAGGAGCGGTCCTTTTATTTGCGGTCCAGTGGTAAGTGGCTATCCGGTTGCCGGGGTGCTTGGCACGGGCAATTCAACCACAAGACATACTGGGATGCGAGGAAAAGAAGGTAAACTGGTTGTGCCCACCAGTCAGGGGAAGAAGCCTCTCCAGCCGGGAGATCTTCTCTGTCGTCGGGAAGCGGTGAGTCGGTCCTGCAGGGCTCCACCGGTGGTGTCGTCGTGGCAGGTCGGCTCAGCTTCTCCCTCGTCTGATTCTCAGGTCCTGTGGCGACTTCTGAAGTTCCAGTCCCCAAAGCCCTGCTTTTATGCAGCACACCCCCATTCACTCAGCCTAGCTGTCAATCAAACATGCTAAGTGGTGAGCTGGCCGGCTCACCACTTGGGCCAATCACACAAGAGTGCGACTTGAGTTACCAAGGTAACTCAGTCCAGGGTGCCTAAATCCCCTCCCACACCCCTGTGGTACCCAGACAGAGTTGCTTTGCCCTATCACACGCAACCAGGACGTGTTGGGATTTTGCTTTTTGTTGTTTTCTTCTCTTCACTTTGTCTTTTTAATTCATTATATAGACTGTGGATTCAGTTACACATTGTGTGGATGGTTTTTTGTTTGAAAATGTTTATTTCTTGTCAAATACCAGAATGTATGTTCCATGCTATTCGATGTAAATTCACTGTGCACTTTAATGATCATGGTTTCTGTTTCTGAAAGTACCATTTTTTGTAAATGCTCCTTTGGGAGATCATGTCTATTTGCTAAACAATAACTGTACAATTAATAAATAGCCACTAAGCTATTACAGTAATTTTCTCTATATATTGTCTTTTGCTCCAAGGCAGCAACACTCGATGCTCCGGGGTAGCCTGAGATATCAAATTAATTAGATATCCAGAGTATTTGGGTTCAACATTTATTGTTTCATAGGCGTACTAGTCTTAAGCCTTTTGTTCGTAGAGCACCACACGGAAAAAACAGTGTGTGTAACAAGTTAAATATTTTTGATGGGATAAGGTCAGTTCCTTGTTTGTATAACAGCATTTTCGATGCCCTTAACCTGACCTTCCCAATACATAGGGCTTTCCCTCCAGTTTACTTGTTCAAGATACAGTTCTTACTGTTCTAGGGTATGTGTTGTATTTTATAGAATTATCTATTTGTCATTTACATTTTTCCCTTTTGAGGTTAGACAGGGAGACGCTCCCTTTCACGCTCCGGTCGTCCTCACACACATAAAACAGCTGGCATTTACCTTTTTTCCTGTCCAGGACCCTCTGTCCTGCTACCACTAATACAAGATGAATCAGACACTCAGCTTCAACGAAGATCAAATAAACGACATTGTGGGGGGACCCACACTTTTTAACATGCAGGGCATGAACCTTAATGCAACAGCAACAGCATCTAGCGACAACCTACTTAAATTAAAGAAAAAATGTTTTCGAACCGAATTGCACGGTCATCTTCTGAGGGAGTACCTTAGGGCTAACATGGTTCCCTTAGGTTTGATCGTGCGGAATGAACCGGCATTATTCCTTGATGATCCCGAATATATGCTCGGGTTCAGCCAGATCGCTACTAAGTGCAGCAGAGACTTGATGGTGCTGACCATCACAGCGGCACAGAGGGTGCATTTGAGAATCAAGAAAGATCTTGAGAAGGAAGAAGAGGAGTTCTTGAAAAATACGGACCTGGACATTGCCAGGGAGAAGCTCAAGGAAATCGATAAAAATATGGACCAATTCATGGCGGATGCTCTAGAGAAAAAGCACAAGAAACTAGCGAAGGACATCAGTAGCTTCAAGATCGAGACAGTCTATCCATACCTTGGCCCTGAATATAAGGAAAACAAGGAAAAGGAGAGGACACAAAACATTGGCTCAGCCAATAGACGCAAGAAGAGAGGTGTTTCATTTTCAGACACCTCCAGCTCTGATTCTGATAAAAGCAATCAACCTCCAGCTCATGGTAATTTTCCATATCCTGGACCATACCCGATGCAACCGCCTTTTTTAGGGTATGGGGGCCCAGAGGTGGACACTGGGGCCCCCTCCACCCCCAATGCCCCCCTTTGGGTTCCCCAACTGGAGACAACCGAGGGGGAGGAAGAGATCACAACGGAGGTACTAGAACCTGTTTGCAATACGATCCCTATATTTAACATCTCTGGGGTGAATCTGACAAAGGGAGAAATTAACGTCCTTTCTAAAGGACTCTCTTTTGTCCCTCCTAATCCAACGAATTGGTACAACTTGGATTCCGAACTAAGAAATTTTTTTCGAAAAATTTGCCTCAAATCCTTTTTCCAAGACACAGGTGATTCTGAACAAGAATCAGACACTGATTTCCGTCCAAAATCCACATTTTGTCCTACTGAAGCTGAAGTGGCCCCGGCCATCATCACATTTGAGAAATGTGTATTAGAAGAGGTCCAGAAAATACGAGCCAAGACATCTGTACACCGACACAATCTGTCGAATGAGGAACGACAAGCCCTCAAGATCTTGGCAGCCAACACGGGTATTGTGATAAAATCAGCTGACAAGGGCGGGGGAATTGTGATACAGAGCAAAGACCAATATTTGACCATGGTTAACTCCCTCCTGGATGATGACACTAATTACAGGAAACTCAGGAAAGATCCAACATTGGAAATCAAACATCTTATACAGGAGGCCACCACGTTTGCCCTGGAACACTAATGGATTACCAAAAAGGAAGAAGAATTTTTGAACACCTCAGAAGGACGCATCCCTGCCTTCTATGCTTTACCCAAGATACATAAAGATGCACAGAATCCACCGGGCAGACCGATTGTATCTGGATGCGGCTCGATTCTTGAACCCCTGTGCAAATTCATAGATTTCTTCTTGAAACCCCCTCAGCCAGAAGACACCTACGTATTTAAGGGACACAGTAGCTACCATTGAATGCTTTGAAGGCCAACTACATAACCCAAAGAGCAGCCGCATCGCTACAATGGACATTACATCGCTATACACGAGTATCCCGTAGACTGAGGCAATTGAATGCATGCAAGCACATCTGACCCAACACATGACACAAAGAAGGGTTCCGACAAATTTCATAATTGAACTTTTGGAATTAGCCCTGACCAAGAATTTTTTCTGTTTCAATGAACGCTTCTACTTGCAAATTAGCGGCACGGCCATGGGGGCTGCTTTTGCCCCGAGCCTTGCCATCATTTTTATGGCAGAGTTCGAAAGAAGTTTTGTACTGGATACTGAAAACCCATTTCTCAACAACATCAGCCACTGGAAAAGATACATAGATGATATAATTTTCTTGTGGGAAGGCAGTTTGGATTCTCTTCTTAACTTTCAACAGTGGCTCAATTCGTGTCACCCGTCTATATCATTTTCTCTTGAATCCAGTCCATCCAATATCAACTTCTTGGACCTACAAATCAGCGAGAAGGAAGGTTCGCTGTCGTGTTCACTATACAAGAAGCAGACAGATAGAAATTCATTATTGCATTACACCAGTTCACACCCACGCAATCTGAGGGACAACTTACCATATGGGCAATTCCTCCGCTTCAGGAGGAACTGCACAGACAAAAACGACTTTCGCCAGCATGGATCTGAACTTAAGGAACGCCTTTTAGACCGAGGGTATCCCAGTAAACTAGTGAAGAACAACTACAAGAGAGCCTTGAATACCCCTCGGGAGGTCTACTACAACCTAAACCCAGATCAGAGGAAGAAGTCAAGATGACTTGTGTCACCACCTTCTGCCAGGCAACCACACAAATAAAACAGGCCATCAGAAAATTCTGGCCGTTAGTCCAATTAAATCTGGAACACGAACCATTCCCCCGAATGGCTTTGAAACGCTCCAAAAATCTCAAAGAACACCTCACTAAGGCAAGATTTACCAGCGCTACCTCATGAAACACACTCTGGAATCTACGGAATCTAACTGGGCACTACCCGTGTGGCAATTGCTCCATATGCAGGTTCACCATCAAACTTAAAAGTTTCGCTATCGCAGGGAAACAGTGGGTGTTCCGTCACTTTTCGAACTGTAAAAGCCAGAACGTGATATACCTTATCGAATGCCCATGTGGACTTAAATATGTGGGCCAAACAAGCCGACCAGTGCACAAAAGAATAGTGGAACACCGCTCACGGATCAGATGTAGAACTCACACATCCCCATTAGTTGGACATTATGTGGAATACCAACATAGTCATGATGACATGAAATGGTGGGTGGTGGATATGGTCCAAGGCAACACCAACACTGCTAATACACTTAACCACAAGGAAGCCTGGTGGGTTTTCAAACTCAATACCGTGAAACGCGGACTAAATGAGGCCAATGTTGTGGATTACAGACCCTAGTTTTGACATACAATGTTGATTTTGCCTGTTTGAATTCTCTTTGACAAAACATACAGGGTGTGGGTGTATGGGGCTTGGGCCTTTTGTGAGGCCACTCCACTACACGCCTGACCCACACACCACTCCCTGACTCCTCTCCTCTCTCTGATTTGGATTGGTTCTTAATGTACCCCTATGCTGCTGTTGCCATGTGTCTCCCACCTTTTGTTCACTGTTACTTATTGTATGATTGAATTCATCAACATGTGTACCAACTGTGATCTGACAACGTGAGACTCCTTTGCAATCTCTAAATTGCATTACAATGTTGATTACATCTGACACAAACCATGTTAAACTACTAGAAGCGTTTTAATTCATGATGTTTGTATTTTTAGATAGTGGATTTTCCACTACATTTCTGTGCTGTTTGTACACACTCAGCCCCCTGACAAGTTTTTCAAATTGGGCACTCACCAGCTTCATGCACCCAGCTGAGTGCACATCTTGTTCCTGTCCTCGGCGATCCCCCTTGGCTTCATACTGGAGCTACCTCCTGCTCTACTGGCCAATTTGTGCCAGCCCTTTTAGTTCCCTCCCCCTCTCATTCCCCCCCCTACCGCCACTTCTTTTCGGGCTCGACTCGTATGACACTATGGGCGCTGCCTCCTGGGACGCATGCGCTCGACTAGGACACTACGTTCCTATGCCATGCGCATGCGCCCGCTTACTCGGTACAGGAGCCCGCCCCTGTGCTCATGCCCTCCCAGGATCAATGTTTCTGTTTCAGTACATGCGCAGTGCCCACTCTTACGGGACCAGTGTCTTCACAGCCGCGCATGCGCAATCTCCTCTTACATTCAAGCGAACCACGCGCCCTCTAGCATTTTAGCAGTGTCTCTCACTGTGCACTGCTCACTTGCGACACGGGATGCGGACCAGCACGCATCTTCGAAATCTCTTCACAGCGACGGCTTCATTCTACACGCTGTTTGGAGACGGGTAGGCACCTTACCTCTGGGGCTCCAGCACTCTCTTTAATGGGGTTACTCTGCTTCCTCCGTACTGAGTCACTATGCCCCTCTTCTCCTTAATCAACCATAGCCCCTGGGACCACAGCCCTTTTCCCCTCCATGGCACGCAGATTGGACCGCAACCCTAATTCTCCTCACTGCATGCCCCCTGCCACATCTTTTCACGATGTATGGCTTCTGCATGACACACTCTGTGTACTTCAACCGGTCGGGCACCGTCCCTGCCATGTGTTTTTTATCTATGCGATTTGGGGAGCCCACTCTTCGGAGTTGCCCTGCATGTTATTTTCTAATCACCCATCTGGGCACGGCATCCTTCATTCGCCGTCTTGGGCATGGGAATGTATTGTCAATTTTTGTGATGGGCACCTCTTTCTGCCATCTGAATCCTTCGGTCCACACATCGTTTGAGCCACTACTTGCTTCAGTTTTCTTCCCAATCATGTTGGCATTCATATAGTAATCATTAGCAGCCCCATATTCACATCAATATTTTGGTCTGCTCCTGTTGTAGGATCTCCAGCCACACTCTGATTTCTTCTCTGGAATGATCCACTTACCTGTAAGCTCCACATCAACTGCACACCCATCCCTGGGTTTGACTGATTGACGCGCACGCCGGCTCCTGACATGACTTACAGCGTGTCTGTAGTAAGTGTTGCCTTTCTGCTACCTCTCGGTGCTACATGTTCTTTGACCTGCACTGATGCAGCATAGAGATGCTTCTGTTCTTTCTGATCCGTTTCTCTCCTCTTTCTTGTATCCCCTTGATAGGCCTTCCAGTTTTGACACATCGGGTCTCTAACTCACCCTCTGCTCGACTGGCTCCGGGCCCCCACGGAGGAACCTGCTTCTTGCAACCACGGTTCCACACAGTACCTGTGCTAATTCTGCACGGGCCCTCTCCTTGGTCACCTTGATCATTGGAGCTTCTTTTATACAACCCCCCTCTTCTCTGTTCAGGTCGGTAGTGCCAGCCTACAGGTGCCAAATGTTCTCTCCTTTTGGCAACCTTTCCAGCTTCATGTCTCCTTCCTTTTTTTGAACCCTCCCCTTTTTAATACTAGTGCTTCACGTGTTCTACCATTGTTAGGCATGTACAGATTGGTGGGATGCTGGGGGTGATTTGTTCTTACCCTCTTCTTCTTCCCCCCTTCTGATTCCTTTTCTTTGCTCTGTTTTCCCACGTAGAGCGACATCCGCAGGTCCAGATGAAGGTAGCCTTCACTGCCCGCCGAAACGTCTTATTCGACACGTAATTTCTATACGGCCCATTTTTCAAAATCAGCAGGAATATAACCACTGACGTTGACGTAGGATTGGTCTCTTGATAAACTCCCACCAGCTGATCCTCCAAGTCACCAGGAGGACCTGACCTCTGGCATTGGTTTGGAACCACACATGCCCTGGGCTCCAAACCCTAGGAATTGACATTTGGTTCTTTGGCCGTGGCCACTAATACATCAGACTGTGGTGGGGGTCGCATTTGGTTGCTTTGCTCTATCACACACAACCAGGACGTGTTGGGATTTTGCTTTTTGTTGTTTTCTTCTCTTCACTTTGTCTTTTTAATTCATTATATAGACTGTGGATTCAGTTACACATTGTGTGGATGGTTTTTTGTTTGAAAATGTTTATTTCTTGTCAAATACCAGAATGTATGTTCCATACTATTCGATGTAAATTCACTGTGCACTTTAATGATCATGGTTTCTGTTTCTGAAAGTACCATTTTTTGTAAATGCTCCTTTGGGAGATCATGTCTATTTGCTAAACAATAACTGTACAATTAATAAATAGCCACTAAGCTATTACAGTAATTTTCTCTATATATTGTCTTTTGCTCCAAGGCAGCAACACTCGATGCTCCGGGGTAGCCTGAGATATCAAATTAATTAGATATCCAGAGTATTTGGGTTCAACATTTATTGTTTCATAGGCGTACTAGTCTTAAACCTTTTGTTCGTAGAGCACCACACGGAAAAAACAGTGTGTGTAACAAGTTAAATATTTTTGATGGGATAAGGTCAGTTCCTTGTTTGTATAACAGTACCCAGACAGAGTGGCACCACTTTTGGAGGCTTCCGTGGAGAAGCCCGCCAAAAGTGGAAAAAAGGGCTCGACTTGGGTTGGAGTCACAGAAGAGAACACAAACGCCATTTTAGAATCGAGTCCTGGCAAAAAATAGCAACTGGCGAATTAATATTAAATAAATAAACCGGCGGTATGTTCGAGGCTATGAGAAATAAATAATTAAAGTTGGTAGCCTCGAACAATGGGAAAATCCCATAGGGATATATTTGCGGTCGAATATAAAAAGTAGTATTCACTGCCACCAGCCAAAACTCGATCAGAGGGGACGGAGACGTGCCCCCTCGACTAAAAGACCCCGGGGCAATCGAATTGCCCCGACCAGTACGTCCACAATATGATGGTTTGTACTGGTTTCTGTTCATAATTTGGGACTAGTAAAGCCAATGGCGACTTTACATGCCCTGGGAGACAGTAGTCAGTCCCTGGGTATGGAGTCTATGGTGGGGTGTCACTGCACGGAGGGTGCTGTGTAACACACATAGTAAAAACACATGAGACCCTATGGAGTAAAGGACCCCATAGCCCATAAAACACATTAACAGTCAAAGGAACACCATAAATCATGTCCAAGAGTGGGAAAAAATGAGTCTCACTCTTGGCAGGAGAAAAACACTCCAGAAATCCAGCAAAGCTGCTGGGGGACTCACTAGGTTAGGAAATTCAGCCTAAAGAGAGAATTATCCCTAAGAGTTTGCTTTGTTTCCCGTCCGATCTGTCCATCCCCGGGTCTAGCGTACAATTAAAATCACCGCCCCCCATATGACTATACCTCCCAGGTACGGGCTGACTTTACCATATAATGTCTTGAAATACGCCCCCAATCAAAATACTGTGGCCTATGTGTTGATTATACATACTTCTTTGCTTTCGATCAAACCCTTTATCGCCACCAGTCTCCCATCCAGGTCCTCTGTGGACCGTACTAATTGAAAGGGTACATGTGGAGGGATCCAGGTGATTACCTCCCTAGCATATGCTGAGTATGTTTCCCCAAAAGTGGTGCCCTTCCATTTTCCCTGTATTACCTTTTGTTTATCCTTCGTAAAATGTGTTTCTTGTAGTAGGGCTATGTCAATTTTCTGCCTCCGCAAGTACATCATTATCTTGTTTCTCTTTAAATAACTGTTACGCCCTCTGACATTCCACGTCACTATCTTAAGTTCTCCCATTGTCTGTCATATCTTCCCTCCTCTATCCCTCCTTGCCATCCGTGTCACGCGCCATAGCACTTGGGTATAAGCTTGTTTCCCTACTACTACCACTACAAACTCCCCAACTCCCCTCCCTCCCACCACCCCACCCATCCCCAACTGTTGCCTTGCCCAGCTCCATCCCTGGATCTCAGGCAATCCCGCATTTAGTCCTATTCTGGCACGCCGGTGCTAGGAGCCCAGCAGGGGGTTACTGCACTACCAGCAACCCAACTAACCTATCTATTGGGGTGTGTGTTAGGGTCTCTCTCCCTCCCGCTTTAATGCCTCATCAGTTTTGCACGTCATTGTCTAACATCTTCAATCTATAATCAAGTCCCATTGATACAGTTTGGACGGCACCTTAGCATCTGGAGCCATCTTCTCGTTACTCTGTGCCGCTCTCCTTCTGCTCCTCTGCTCCCGTCGGGCAATTTTGTGCGTCTAGCCATTCTGTTGCATCCTCTGGAGTCTCGAAAAATATTGCTCGATTCCTGTGAAAGACCTTTAGTTTGGCAGGGTACATTAACATGTATTTGTAGTTGGCTTTGCGCAGTCTCCTTTTAACTGTTCTGAAATTTAGTCGTCTCCTTTGCACCTGGAGTGTATAATCTGGGTACGCAGTGATAGACACAGACGCCCTTTGTATGGTGCCTCCTTTGCAGAAATGTTCCAGGATCCTTTCTCTTTCTCTATAATTTAATATCTTAGCAATTACCAGTCTCGGTGCGGCTCCGGGGGGGGTCTCCTTGTTAGCACCCTGTGCGCTCTCTCCACTGCAAATCCTTGGGTAAGTGTCCCCCCTCTATCTCTTGCAGCAGCATAGATTTGATATACTCAGTGGGTTTCGGTCCTTCCTGCCCCTCCAGAAATCCCACAATGCGTATATTGTTCCGTTGTGTGCGCCCTTCAACTTCCTCCGCTCTGTTTTCCAAATTGCTTACTTGTTGTCTCAGTGCGTGGATCTCCGATATATGTGTTGCACTGGCAGAAGTGTTTGATTTCACATCTTTCTCTAGTTCGCTTGTCATTTCCGCTATTGATCTTACGTCCTGTCTCAATAGGTTAACATCCCCTTGTACTGCATCGGTCTTGGCCTCCAATGATTTCTGGAGTGTGGTCATGGCGGCATCCAGTTTTGTTTCCCATGTCAGTTTCAGGTCTGCTATAGCCTCTAGGATTTGATGGTCACCACGTGCTGGAGATGTATCTTCTTGTGCATTCTCCTCTTTCTCTTTGTTCTTGACCCCTTCTGTAATTTGCGGCGTCTTTTGCGAAGTCCTCCATTATGGCTTGCTTCCCCTTCGTCTTTTGTGGTTTGGCTGCCATTGTTCCTGTCCCAGCGTTACAGTCCGAGGCAGTCTGGGCCCAGGTATATTGTGCCTCCCTTCTTTTGCACAGTGTTAGGTTTTGTCAGGGGGCTATCACTGAGTTGCCTGAAAGCACAGTGTCCTGCGCTGTGCGTAGACTTCCTCTTCCTTGATGGGGCAGCGGTGTCTCTCCAGTCCGACTCAGTGTGCTTCTCGTGGTGTCTGCTTTTTCCAGATTCTGCAGTGGGTTGTGCTACTTGGAGCCCTTTCTGGTGGCCGTGCAGCTGGGTTGAGCGGTGTGGTCAGACTCCTGGCTCTTCTAGATGCAACTCCCCCACTGCAGACAGTTTGTGGGGGGAAGATTATCGCACACCCCCCTCCGCTCTTTAGTGTTCTTAGCGCGGGCAACTGGTCTACTAACGTTCTCGTTTTGCGCTTTATAGCTGGGTGCTCTTCCCCAGATGGCACACCGGGTCCACTCGCAGGGCACCTCTATACGATCCGTAGCTCACCCTACAGTGGTGCCTGTTGAGGTGCTTCCCTGTTATGGGTCATGTCCGCGAGTTCAGTTCTGCATGGTTCCTTGCTCCATCGTGTGTGACGGCGGCTCCGGTGCTGTCCAAGTGCCTCCAGTGCAGGGAGTCGCAGTCACTGGGGGTGCCCACTTTCTTTCGTGCTCCCACCATTGACCATGGTTAGCACATCACAGGGTCTTGTTGCTGCTGGATTGGCACACCCAGTTCTGCCATCCAGTTATTCAGGGGGTGGGGGCTTGTCTCCCGTCTGACTGCTGTTTACCTTTCTAGTTATTGTTTTACTTTCATGCGATCGATGTGCCACTAACCTGAGTGGCCTTACCGAGCGCCATCAAAAATGTTGGGTGCCAGTACTATTCGTTTGTCCTGGAGCCGTCTTTCTGGTGCGTTATGTTTGTTGGACAGGTCTTACTGCTTAGCTCCTTTGTTCCTACGTGCAGTTCCCAGGCACAAATCGGATGCAGCAGTCAGAGCTGGAGGCTTCCAGCGCCCTCAGGGGAGCCATTATCATGCCAGAAACCTTTGCGTGGCCGTTGCTTGTGCCCCTTTGCTAGCCCTTCTCCTTGGCGGGGGCTGCACGCCGAAGCTCTGCCCACTTATCACGGGCCCCCAGCGACTCGATCCTTTATCAGGGGCCCATTACCGTGCACCGCATACTCATTCACATGCAGCTCACTTTATTCGGCTATGTGCAGCAATGGGACCTCTGCCGCCACGGCGACCGTCACAGCCGGCCGATATCCGACGGTCCACAGCCGCAATGGGCACCGGCTCACAGCCTGCACGCCAGTCTCCGTAGGTTTGCCCCCCGTCCGCACAGCCAACAGTCCACTTTATTGGGCATTAAGTTCCTTTGTGCCCGTTCCGAAGCCGGCCACCATTTTCTCGTTGGTGTCTTTTTTGTCCTTCGTTGCGGTTTTCCGCAGCCGTTGCCTCAATTTGCCTCCGATTTTCGATGGGGCATGTTCAAACTGTGCCGAGCAGTTTCCCACAGCTATATCTGCCGTTCTGATAATTCGAGGCACATTTCTTACTTCTCGAGGTGCCGGATCATTGGCGGATCTGCGGGAGCCTGCAGAGAAGACGTCCTAGCTCATGGCTGCTAAACCACGCCCCCCCTGTGAATATTTTAGAATTAACAACACGGGAGAGGTCCCAAGGAAGACTGTTTGGGAGGCGGGGAAAGCGACATGGAGAGGGATCCTGATCCTCGAGGGTGTTAGAAAGAAGAGGGAGTGGGCCTTGATTGCGAACAAATTGAGGGGGGAGATAGACCACTTTGATCGGGCAGCAAGGGAAGCCACATTGGAGGGATAGAGCAGGATCATGGAGGCCAGGCAGAAAAGCGAAGAGCTCAGATTACTCGAGGAAGGTCACATTTTTAGGAAGCTACAATTCCTGAAGCAGAAATTTTACGAGAAGGGGACAAGGCAGATGCACTGCTGGCTGCCAGATTAAGTGGACAGCGTTCTGAGAGGTGGGTGTAGGCTATAGAAGAGGGGGAGGACCTTGGACCCTGCGACACATGGTATACCAGAGGCATTTGCAACCTTCTATGAGACCCTATATAAATCAGAGTCCCAAGCGGGGAGCACTGACACAGGGTCGTACTTGGCCGACACGCAGGTGCAGAGTCTCGCTCGAGAGGAGTCTGACGCACTAGATGCCCCAATTACTGCTGAGAAAGTGAAGAGAGCTATCTTACATCTGCCGTTACGGAAGGCTCCGGGTGAAGATAGGTACAGTGCTGGCTTCTTCAAATCATGTCTCTCCCCCCTTCTCTCATTCATGGTCAAACTCTTTAATGATAACCTACGGACGGGGGAAGCCCCTGAGTCATTCTCGCAGGAGTTAATCATGGGGATTCCCAAGGAAGGTAGAGATCCCAAAAGGTGTGCATCCTACTGACCGATATCGCTTCTTAATATTGAACCAAGATTTGTACAAGGGTACTGGCTGCGAGACTGGAAACATATGCCCCGTCTGATACATCCGGATCAGGTCAGCATTATAATGGAACGACAGGGAGCCGATACGATGCGGAAAACCCTGCACTTAATCTACGAGTCCCAGAAAATGGAGGGAGACTCGGCCCTTCTTTCAGTGGATGCAGAGAAGGCGTTTGATCGGGTGGAATGGGGCTTCCTGGGAGAGGTGCTGGACAAGATAGGACTGGGGTGTAACCTCAAGAAGGGGATAATAGCAGTGTACACCTCACCCAGGGTGTCAGTGGCCGTCAATGGGGTCTACTCACACTGGTTCAACCTAAGCAGGGGGACTAGGCAGGGCTGCCCCCTTTCACCAATTTTATTTGCCCTCTCCCTGGAGCCACTGGCGCAGCAGTTTAGGGACTACCCCACGTGGAAGGCCTCACAGTTGGTGGGGTAGAGTATAATGTGGCCCTTTACGCGGATGACTTACTGCTGCACAGAAGGGACCCATTGACCTCCATACTCCAGGCAATCCAACTGATTGAACAGTATGGGGCGCTATCGGGCTTTAAGATCAACAGGGCCAAGTCGGTCCTATTTCCATTGAAGGCATTTGGGGAGGGAGATGACGACACAGTCACCCCATTGGGAGTAACGGTAAGAGGAGACACACTGAGATATCTGGGGATTAAGCTCACCAGGGATCTGGGCGACCAATTCTCTGCTAATTTCCCTCCCCTTGTGGACGGTTTGAGGGCCGATCTGGAAAAGTGGGGGAAACGGACCATATCTTGGTTGGGACAGTTAAACGCCTTGAAGATGGTTTGCCTCCCTAGATTTCTATATGCGTTCCAGATGCTCCCGATCCACCTCCCTCAGTCCTTTTTTCGTGAGGTGAAGGGAGTCGATGCTGAAGTTCCTATGGGATGGTAAGAAAGCGAGAGTAGCATACGATGCCCAAAGATGGGGGTGGGACTTTCAAATCTGAAAAAGTACTATGAAGCGGCACAGCTGAGGGTCCTTATACACCACTTGCGAGGGCAAAAGGGGGTTCAGTGGGTGGACTTGGACAACAATAATCTAGGCCCCGCCACAGTAGCGGAGTAGCTGTGGGTACCTGTCAGACTCCGGTTCCACCTCCCCTTACTCCTCACCTGATTCTTCTGAGGCTTGCCCTTTGAGATGAATCCTGGTCCTTGGAATCTTCTTGTTCTTACTGGAGGTCTTGTCCTTGGGGGTCCGGACCTTCTTCTTGTGTAGATAAGGTCTATCCCCTCCGGAGGCCACCTTGACAGCGGTGGGAACCTGTCGTGGAGGCCTCCAGTGGGGCCAGCCTCAATCAATGGAAAAAGCCAAAGGCAGAAAAAACCCTGTAGATATAGATTGTAGGAGACGAGGTGGTCAGTCCAAGGAATCCAGGCAAAGTGTAGGAATCACCTCTTCACTGCAGAATGCCAGAAGCTGGTTACTAAAGGTGACTGATGAAGCAGAAGGGTGGTCTGGTATCGGGTATCAGAGACAAGCTCCCCAATTTGTGCAAGGAAGCGGGAGTACTAGAATCTTTCTCTCCAGTAAGAAGGTAAAAGTAAGTATGAAACAGGATAATGGAGAGGAATCAAAGAAAGAATGCAAGCAGGAGAATAACCAAAAAAGGAAAAGAAATAAGAAGGATAAGTGAACCGAAGAAGAAAAATAGAAAGTTGTACCCAGTGGAGATGAAAGGCAAGATACAGCTGTGAGCAGAGATTAGACCAGAGTCAAGAAGAGAGTGCCGCGTCCCGACTGTCAGCAGACCGAAGCCAGGAAGTCGGAAGGCAGAATGAGGCAAAGAAACGCTGCCGCGCACAGAAGAAGGCTGCAGGCTGGATTAAAGGGACGGCAGAGAAGCCGAGCTGAAAGAGGAGGAATGAGCTACGTTCCGGCCAAGGCGCCATACGTGGAAAGCAGAGACGGCAAGGCGCCGAAGCAATTAAGAGGCAACTGCAAACCGCGAACAGAAGGAACTGTACGCGGAAGAAAAGAACGGCAAAAACGCTGATGCAAGAAGGCAGTTCGAGAGGGGAACAACGGAGAGGAAAGGCGAGTAGTCCTGAATAGGACTCGGGAGGCAACAACAGCGGCTATGAAAAGCCCAACGAAGGAAAGTAAACTCAGTGAGTAATGGAGCGTTAATGTGCAAACAAACACAGATACAAGGCACTGCTCTGGGGGGTGGAGTCAGCCTTTATAGAAGACACCGCCATGTTGGATGAGGACTAGAGCATGGCACACTGCTTGCTAGAACCTCCCGTGGCTCCATAACTTCCACCCCTGATTCTTGACAGTACCGAAGAGTAAGCTCATACGTAGGGTCAGGGAACATCTGATCTTGGGCACCATATGCGAGGTGTGGCGGGAGCGGGTTGACATGCAAGAAGTTACCACATGGCCATCCCCTCTGAGCCATTTATGGGCACCTGGGGTCCGGAGCTTGTACCAGACCGTGACAGGTTCCAAGCTTGGTTCGAGGCAGGGCTGGAGAGGGTGGGCCAGCTGTGGAAAGCAGGCACCTTCATTTCGATTAGCGATCTGAACGAGACACTGGGTATAGGTCCCCTCTCGGTCTTCCACTACCTTCAGTTAAAGGGGGTCCTAATGAATGAGAAATGGAGGGAGAAGATACAGAGAGACCTCACCCCCTTTGAAGGGCTCCTAGACAAATGGAGGGGAACGAAGGGCCTGATCGCGGCTATGTACAGTGCTCTGGTGGATGCTGGGAAGGGGTCAACGGAATTCTTGATGCAAAGGTGGGAAAGAGATGCAGGGGTGGATCTAGACCCAGACCTTTGGGGGAGATATGTGTCATGAACCGTCGCCTGCGTCCATTCTGGACTTCGTGGTCCCTGACCAATAGAGGACTGAATGCCTTGATCCTCCCAACATGGCTGCCTGATACAGAACGCAGCTTGCCAGTCTTTACACGCCACGCTCAATGTTCTACTAAACAGACACGCCCACGTGGCTCTGCGCGTCTCAACGCTACCGCTCGCTGTAGTTGGACGTGTGTTGCCGGAGTTCGCTCGGGGGTTTCTTCAGTATCCTGTTTCCCGATTCCTTGAATCTTCCTCCTTTCCTCGAATTTACCTTTGAGCTTCCTTCCTGGATTTTTGCCTGCACTCGGGTCACGGCGTTCCGTGCCTCCGAGCCCGGACATTGTTTCTTCCTGGTTCCCGTCCTGGACATCTGAACGTCTCCTGGAGTTGGATTACTATCCTGACGCTGGACCCCGAAGACCTGCTCACGGGTTAATACAAATCCCGGAGTGTGCGAAAGAAATCATCAAAGAAGGTTGCAAGCAAACAGGAGAAACAGGTGAGAAGTGGAGAGACTTGTGGCAATATGTAAAGGGGCCACACAGGTCTCCATTGCCAGCCAGTACAAAGTACATGCCATTAAGCTGCTTCATAGATGGCAATATAACCCAGTCAGGCTCTCGAAGATGTTCCAATCGGCCAGCCCGGAGTGTTGGCGCTTGTGTGGGGAACGGGCCAATTATTGGCACATGTGGTGGGGCTGCCCCCGTATCAAGGTGTTCTGGGACATTCCTGGGCTGGATAAAGGATCTCGACGGGATCCATTGTTGTAATATGCCCTTTCTGATTCTATTTGGGATAGCCCCCCCGTTATGCTGGCCGCAAGGGCCTGTCTAGTTATGCAATGGAAAGGCTCCAAAACGCTGGGTAAGAGGGAGTGGATTAATGTTGCCATAAACATATGTACAATGGAGAGGATAACTGCTGCACTCCATGGGAAAGCGGTGCCGCATGAAATGATGTGGGGATAATTCATGCAAAATATGTGAATAAGAACTAAAAGGAGGAACTGTATAAATGGCCACCCGAGAGCCTACAGTTATCGAGACCCCACGCCTTGAGAGGGTTTAACTCCACTTACGGAGGGCTCATCCAAGCTGAATACTACCGTAAATTAGTGGAAGCCTCCCGAGAGGCGGCCAAAAGTCATAAATTGAATGTCAAACAGAGGAAGGGCTCCTTACATGCCATGATTGAGCTTTATGCTGACTGAGATCTGACTGAGATTTAAGCAGAAGAAGACTCCACTCAATGGGGGAGGTGGGTGGGAGGTGGTAGGGGGTAAAAGCAATGAGGGGTTAGGGTGTGATTTTGGGGGTGGGGGATAAGAGGGGATTGGTTGTATTCCAAAGTTGTTATTGTTTCTGATGTCTTAAAACTGCAATAAAAATGAAGTTAAAAGGTCAAAAGAAATATATATATGCGGATGGAATTTTGGCTTCTTTTTTTTTAGGGCAAAGATAGAAAGATGCTACTGAATGTTCTCATTTTGAGATTCAAATCCGGTGGTGTTCATTGTTCAGTTATCTCAACTGTAAAAGAAATTTGGAATGATTCCAAGATGGCCGCCAGTAGGAGTACCTTGACCGATGCTCTCCTGAACCTCGGGACCGTAATCACTCGTAATTAAGCAATAACTCCCTCCCCGGGTGTTCGTAATTGTGGTGGAAGAGCCCGTTGTGGGGGGGGGTATCACCCCCCATCCCCTCCCTTCCAAAGAATTTCAGGATCATCTGTAACACGGGACGCTGACACTTTTCAGGCTGTGGGCCCGCCTCTGTATACGCGTGAGGCTTGGGCAGGAGTCTGGCGATCCGGCGGTGAGGAACAAGTGGGAGAGTCCAGGAGCAGAGGAAGAAGGGAGTCCTGGGATTCCAGCAGGAGTGAGAGGAGACATCCATGCCCCGTGCAGCGAGGTCCCTGCCCGTAGCTTGCAGAAGGGACAAAAAGAAGCAGAAAAAGGTGCGGCTTCTAAAGCTCAGCTATCAGAAGGCCCAGGGGAACAAAGGTAGCCATGCCTCCCTCTGACCGCAACGTTGGGAAAAGCAGCAAGCGGTAAGCGGGGGACGGAAAGGAGGAGCCACCGGAACCAGAGAGGTCGCAGGGGACTATGGCACAGGTCAAGATCTCCAGCGGGGCAGTAAGGGCCTATTAAACCCCTAGCAGGATCCCGGAATAACATGGGGTGAACCCACAAGCGTTGAATGTCACAGCAGCAAATATGGGAGAAGGGGCCAACGCCCAGAAAAGGGCGTACAACCCAGCAAGTGGGAATCTCCGAAGGGAGAGGGAACGATACCAGGCAGTGACCGATACCAGGCACATCAGCCCCCAGGTTGTCTTGCCTCCCTCTACCCCACACAAGATCTGCTTGTTCCAGAGGCAGATCCCACACACAATAGCTCAAGGGGAGAGGGGAAAACAAGCCCCCACCCCTGTAAGGGAAAGGAAGCCTGTATCTGGAAGAAACTCCCAATATACATTCTAAGACACGCACTACAACTGAGGTCCATGCCCATCAAGAGCCCCTAGTGCTTATCTGAGCATGCCTACCCCCTGGCGTTGAGAACCTAGAGGAATCACGGCGGGAACAGCCTTACGCATAGCAGAGGAAGGGGTTACTGAAGTGTACCCGGCGGGAAATGAACATTGTCCTGGAAACGCTACGCAAAACCAAGAGGAAAGACCATGTCCAAATGTAGGTTAAAGGACCCACCAAAAGCTTCAAAGAGACCCAGGAAGCTCCCAGAGAGTAATCTCCAGAGGATGTGGAGCAAAGACCTCAGCTCGCCTCCGGGAATGCAACAGGGCCAAGACCAAATAGACCAACCTCGAACAGAAGATGAACAGGGCAAAAATGTGACACAGACACTACTCAAGCAATACTTCAATGAAATTGGGGACAGAATTGCAGACACGGTCCAGAAGCAAATTACCATAATGAGAGAAGACCTAGCGGTAGCACTTCAGGAAACAAAACGGGACGTGAATAAAATGGAAAAAAGGGTGGACATAAATGAATACGCAATACAAGCGCTGACAGAGGACACAAGGAAAACAGAAACTTGGGTGGAGCAATTGCCAAACGCGACCCACAACCTTCAACTTCAGATGGAAGACCTGGAGAACAGGTCAAGGAGATTGAACAATAGAATTAAAAACCTGCCAGAGGAAGTCACAGATCGAGATTTTGAAACAGTGGTCAAAAGGTATCTTTGTGGATCTATTGGATGCAGACGGAAAACTTGAAGTGAGGATGGATAGGATCCACAGAGTGAGGCCGCAAGAGACGGCCTGGCAGCCCTGCAAGATTACAAAAATGAAGGAACATATTTTGCAAACATCGAGGAAGGCGAAACAAATAACCTACAATGGGGCTGAATTAATGCTTTTCCAAGACTTATCTCAAATAACCCTGGTCAAAAGGAGAAAAATGGCTCCTGTCCTGAGGGCACGCTGAGAAAAGGACATTTGTTATTGTTTGAAGTTCCCGTTTGGACTGGTCTTCGAGTGGCAGGTGTCATGATCGTTAGAGGTCCCAAGCTGTGCCACAAGCAGGCTCCAAAGAGTACATTCATGCCAGCTGTACAGAATGCGACATTGGAAGCTTTTAAGAAATTAGTCCTGAAAGATTTAAAAAGACAAAAATTTCAGAACAGACTAAAGAGGCAATTTTACACACAGGGCCTCATCACGAGTTGGGCGGTAACGCCGGCGCTAATAGCGCCGGCGTTAATAGCCCTACCGCCAAACCCCCCGGCGCTAGTAGCGCAGGATCACGGGTTTGGCGGAACGGGTATTGCCCATTCCCCACTGAGCCCATTCGGGAATTCCCCATTCCCCATTGGGCTCAATGGGGAATTTTTGCGCTCTTTCCACCGGCGGATTTCCCGCCGGTGGTAATAGCGTGAATTTTCGGCGGATTTCCCCCCAGCTCAGAGCTGGGGAGAAATCCGCCGATGCCATGATTTGGCGGACCCTTATATCCGGCGGTAATAGCGCTACCGCTGGATTTAAGGGTTACCGCCAAACTCGTGATGAGGCCCATAGAGAGAAACAAATACTGATCAACTATGGCAGAATCCAGATATTATCCTGAAACCTGCTGACAAA
Organism: Ambystoma mexicanum; assembly: GCF_040938575.1. Lineage (NCBI taxonomy): Eukaryota > Metazoa > Chordata > Amphibia > Caudata > Ambystomatidae > Ambystoma > Ambystoma mexicanum. Next base: position 1,068,137,456 of record NC_090931.1, on the reverse strand, counting down.
GGGGGTTCCCTTGTGATCATGGACACCAATAAATACAAGATGTAATATTAAGACAGTTAAATGATCATGATACATATTTGGAAATCTTCCAGGATCCAACCGAAGAAGTGAGAGGAAATATAAACAAGATCTTGGACAAAGCAATTGATTCACACATCATTACTAACAAAACCAAACTTTTTTTGAGTAATCTATATCCAATCATGCCTGTGATCTATATATTACCAAAGATTCACAAGAATTTGACAAATCCGCCGGGACGACCAATCATTGCGGCGAAAAACAGTCTACTAGAACCCATCGCACAATACATAGATAAGATCATCCAGTCATTGACACATAGTTGCAGTACGTACATACAAGATACCAATGATTTTCTGAGAAGACTGGAGACTGTCAGCTTCAACCCTGAAACAGACCTATTATTTACTATGGACATAACTAGCCTGTTCACCAACATCACCCATCAAGCGGGATTGGAAGCGATAGAATGGATGCTGCTAAAAAGTGGTGACCTAGTAAAGAGCGATCATCTCTTTATTATGAAGCTATTGAGCATAGTATTAGAAAACAACTTCTTTTCCTTTGAAGAGAGATACTTCATTCAAATATCAGGGACCTCAATGGGTGCGGCTATGGCACCTAGTTATGCCAATATATATATATGGCATACTTCGAAGAGACAAGGGTAATCAACAACCCAAGAAGGAGGAACAAATTGAAATGCTTTACGAGATTCATAGATGACCTTTTCGGCATTTGGGTAGGCACAGAGGATGAAGTGAAAGAATTCTTTGACTATATGAATGAACTAGCACCACGGATTAACTTTACATATAAAACAAGCAGGTCTTCTATTGAATTTCTGGATGTCAAAGTCTATTGGAAAAATCGATAAACTGGCTACAACCATCTATACAAAGGAAACGGATAGAAACAGTTTACTGTTAGCAACAAGCTTTCATCCCAAGAAAACCATAACAAGCATTCCCTTGAGCCAATTCTTACGGTACAGAAGGATAATATCCGAAGAAGATTTTGTGACCAAATCTAGGGAACCCAAGGAAAAATTCATCAACAGAGGCTACAGTGAACAAGTCCTATCTGAACATTACACTACGGGAAGCACTATCTCCAGACTAGAAGCTCTCAAACCGAAAGAAACAACTAAAGACAACAATTTGGTTTATGTCACGATCTACTCACAACAGAGTGGGAGAATTGAAAACATCATCAAAAAGAATTGGAATGTATTGGCACTAGATCCAACTTTAGAGAAACTTTTCCCCAACCTCCCACTATTTGCATACAGTAAAAGCAGAACTTTGAGAGACCACCTGATCAAATCCGACTTTACTCAAAAAACCAAATTGAAAGAACAATATAGGGGCACCCTTCCCTGCAATAACTGCAATTGCTGCAACAACATATTGAAAGGTGATTCTATCTGCCATCCACAAAATGGACAAAAAATTACATTAATGCACACTTCCACTTGTGATACCAAGAACTTAATATATGGCATCAAATGTCCTTGTGGCATGTATTACGTAGGTCTCACAATTAGGAAAGCCAAAATAATGTGGGGAGAACACAAGTCCAATATTAGGAACCCCTCTACAAAATCACCAGTGGCACAACACTTCATCTCAGAGAAACACACAATAGCACAAATCAAATTTGTGATCCTAGAATCAGTGAAACTACCAAGGAGGGGAGGGAACTTGTCTAGACTATTACAACAAAGAGAGATATTTTGGATAAAAAAACTGGATACCATGTATCCACGTGGAATTAACATTGACTGGGATTTGAATTGTTATTTGTGAGCATCTGAATCAGGTAGCATATGAGTTGGAGGAACGTAATTGAGATGACTGAGAATGAACTAGTGGGATGTAGAATATTCTGACCCAGCTTTGAAGTGCATGTGTGGTCGGTTCTAAGTGATTGACCACACTCAGGAACTGTTTGACTTGAGATATAATGGGATCAGCTCAATTTGATATAGAGATGTGACAACTTAGCGTAGCTATATCTCGCTGAACATAACAACTGTGGAGATATGATTGCCTTGTTCGAGTACGGTACCGAACGTGAATATGCTGATGGAAAATCCCAATAAGATTGTTGTATTTTTGCAAATACATAATATGATGATGTATACGATCTCAAAAATGCTAATAAATTTATTTTTAAATGTTTAGGTCGAATATTTGAAAAGGAATTCCAGGCTAAAAGGAGGTTTAGAACCCATACTCTGTAATTATAAATATTATTACAGGGGATCGTAGAGTGTGTTGAATAACTCGAGTGCCACTTCAAAATGGCACCCATGCTATAGACGCAGTAAACATAGTAAAAGGCCAGCACAGTTATTACTAGCTCACAGTTGCAACACAACCTTACCCAGAACGATAGAGCGTAGTGTGTACACAGCCCTGCTACAGCTACATAGTCAAGGTAACTCGCGCAACACAGTGGATTTTACATTAAAATTGGAAATAGACACGCAGAGGTAATAGGTCTTTTTTTTTAAAATCTTTATTTGTTTTTGGTACAATACCTTTACAAATATATAAAAAGAAGATACAAAGCGACAAAAACATCTAACATAAGAGACAATTCATATAATAGCTCGTCAACAGGATTACAACGTATATAAAACCATTATTAGGTTATTCAACCAGGCATTTAAAACATAATAGTGATTGTTAGCTTACTATCTCGAGTTCATTTGCAATAACATTTACCAACCTTACAGTCATGAGTATGGAAGAGTTAGTAGCACCCCACATACATTTTAGCCAAATCCAGTTTCTGGCTAGAACAGAGTTTGCTTGAGAAAATAAATTCATTATTCTGCAACGATCATTTTCAAAATGTATACAAAAGAGAAAAAGATGTTTTAGCATTTCCTGAGTTAACTTACAGAATCTGCATATCTCATCACCCATGTTTGATTTGTTTTTATACCAATACTTCATTTGCACCCTTGTGTGAAGCAAGTCTACTCTAAACAGCATGTATGTTCTACGTACCTGTGAACATGGACACAATGTTATGTATGAAAGGCGTGGAGATCGTTTATGGCAAAATTTAGCATATTTTGCAAATGATGGATATCGCTGCATTTGCAGGCAGCAATCCGCCCAATCGTTTTCAAACAATTTTTTCTTGACCTTTGCTTGAAAGAGTTCTAAATCCTCCGTAGACATATTGATTTTTTCCAACAGAGACAGCATACGCACTTTGTACTTTACCGAAGAAGGGGGGTACTTGCTGACAAGCGTGAGATTTAATCCAGTGTATAAAGAATTTTTAGGAGGAAACATAATTTTAGATAAATTAGGTAATAGGTCTAATACGTGACCCTATCAATACCCACAGATAATAATTCGTTATCGCGTTCACCAGTGAGAATGTCCACCGACAGAAAGCAGACGACTGCACGCAGCGAGCTGAGGAAGCTTACCCGCATACAGGTACGGAGGAATTGCGGGACACTTTTGATACATTGAAGTTACGGAGTAATATATTAAAATCTAAACAAACATATTGCATATCTCTAGGACCACATACCCAATGCTCTCAATCAGGACGGGAATCCATACGTCACCACTGATTCACCCTTCCAGTGAAAATGTTACAACTGGGCGAAGGTAAGCATATTTTGATTCATTTAGAGGCATGAAGCTAAACTGAATACTGTGTAGCGACAGGGGGACCCAGCACTACATTTTAGCGTGTGTTCCCTCAGCGCCACATACACAAATACCTTTACTGACATAGAAATGTATCTATCTTGCAGTGACCGTATAATCTCTACGACATAGACATCCAGCCTGAACCCTAAATCCAGCACAAAGGTTAGTGTAATTTAGCACCATTGCATGATTCAGTATATAAACCGAGTATCCAATTCTGGGATATTGATTTAGATTTTTTACTATTGATTGCAGGAGAAGTTTAAAGAACAGTCACCCAATACTTTAACCTGAAGAAGGGCGCAACGCGCCCGAATCGCGTAGTTAGATGAGAGGACTAGTGTTATACCAACATCTAATAACTGATTCCTTCTCAAATATTGGGACTCATTTGTGAATTTAAACACAAAGTTGTGTTATTGCTGGAAGTGATATGAACCTGTATATCCTTATCTTTTAAAACAAAAATACCTGTGTTGAAGTGTTTTGATAATTTTTCTATGAAGAAATTGGTGTATGAAGTTGGAAAATACATTGATATGATTTATAAAGAAATGTATTTGTTTATTTGCTTGAAATATTGAAATTACCTTTATGGTTTCAGTAACAATTGCTGTGCCCCGGTTTATTCACCGTGAAAGACGGTGAATCTCCCCAGATTCCACAAGCAGGCTCCCACCAGAACCCTAAGGGCCTTACAACTTCTGCAAAAAGGCTCATGGAGCCAGTCCTGGCGCCTTTGGCACCAGGCTCATATGCGGTGGACTTATCAGGCTTGCTTTCATTTATGCACATGGGTCTTTAAATCCAACATGGAAGCAACCGCATAGCACAGTTCTTATGAACCAAGCCATGCGGTCTAGTGTTTTGGGTGTGGCTGGGCCTGGAACTACTTTACCTGGTACTACTTTGCATGCGCTATACAAACCACACCCAGACTGCAGAACACGCTTCGTGTTATTCTGCAACTAGCAGCGTGACGCTCACTGTGTCCAGCTCCTGGTCTTCAGCATCTTCCTGAACAAGAAGAAAATTACTGGTCTTCCCTGAGAACACACCATCCTACGCTCAGCATCTCAACCGGCCCGCAACCTGTGGAAACTGAGAGAAGAAGAAACATCACATGTGAGTACTAGCTTGAGGAATTCCAGCATCCCACGGCCAAAGCTCCCGTTCGAACATCGCGACCTGCAAAGCAAGAAAGGGAAAAACGTTATTAGACGCGCGCGCTTCCAAAACATCGAATTCCATCATTCTTACCTGAATTCAATCGCGCTACGTAGCGCTTCCATGTGGAACTCCAGGGCAGCACCCTGCAAGAGAAAAGGAGAATTATTCAGGTGCGCTTTCAATATTAAACGTCAGCATAAGCGCTTAACTTACCTTAACGGATCCCTGGGGGTCCGTTTTCATCGTGCTCTCATCCACTCGTAGCACCGCAGCAGCCTGTGAGGAGAAGAGAACACAGGTTAGCTTCAAAAGACAACAAAGAACGCTGCGCTTTGCGCTTTCCCTTACCTTATAACGTGCCTCCTCATTCAGCACGACAGCATCAAACCTTCACACCTGAAAAGAAGACGATAAACATTAAGGGGATTTCCACCTTAAAACAGAACTATGACTTACAATTAACAAACCTACCTGCCTACCAGCAGAGTCAGGGGTCACAGCAGGCCTGTACCCGGAGAAAGGCACACTGCACCAGTGAAGCAACTCTGGCAGATCGCCAACAAACGCCAAGCGCTCCTGCACCAGACGCAGGATGGATAGCCCACCCTACAAACAATTAAGGTGAGAAAGACTCAGTGGGAGAGGGATCGATCAGAGGGAGGTGGGAGATTTACCCATTAGAGACAGTTATCATAAATCCTCCCTTCTGTGATTGCAGATTCATAATTCCGCGCTGGGCAACTACGTATCCAGGGTTCCAGATCTCAGAGCCTTCCAGACGCCCCCAGGGATATCAGGTGAGCGTTACAGCAGGAGAAGCAATATAGGATTGCCTCTTGTGAAGGAGGAGCAAGAATTCTGCATATTGAGGAAGAAGATCAGGACTTCGGGGACCCTCCTGCAAGAGCCCAGAGAGTCCCGAAGAGCTAGGAATGGTCAACAGTGAAACCATAGAGAGGGGGGTATCAGCCTCAATTAAAAGGTCCGACTTCCGGAGAAGAATGGGAAAGAGGGCCTCCTCCTGCAAAGGACAGCACATGTTGAACCGGACAAGGAGGTACTAAGGACTATTTGCTTTACATGCATGGGGAGGGCGTATAACAGGGCTAACATTTAAGGTCCAGAGGGGATGGGGGTTGTGGGGTTGGAATCTGTAATGGGTTGGGGAGAACCTGCTGGTGCACACACTGGGATTAGAAAGGGGCTCAATTTCAAAGAGGGCACATCTGAGAGGGGCCAGGGGGAGTTAGAGGCCGGTTAAGCTCTCCTAGTCAGGGGGAGAGGGAAGGTAGGGAAGAGGGGGAGAAGAGGAGACAGAGAGATGAGGGGGAGGGGGGAAGTAAGTCAGAACACGACCAGGGGAAGAGGTACACCAAGCGGTATTACACCCATTACAATGGATAAACCTAATAAGTTAGGCATTATATCCTTTAATATTATTGGATTAAACTTCCAATTGAAGAGGAAAAAACTGGAAGGATACATATGGGGGGAGGGACCGGATTTAGTAACATTACATGCAGACCCAAGATAGAGATAGACTAAGACTGCAAGGCTGCCACCAAATTTACCAATCTACTGACAAGGGTAAGAAAGGGGGAGTGTTGATAACCCATGCGGAACAAGCTTGATCTCGTAGTCACTGATACGGAAAGGGATAACCAGGGAAGATACTTTGCCCCTGAACTTGAAGGGAGGGAAGAGGGCTACACGGTAGCATCCATTTACGCACCTAATAAGGGACAGGACTCCTTTATTCAAAATTCCTTGGCCAAACTTGAGAAATTTGCAAAGGTACACAATTCTCACTGGGGAATTTAACATAGCTTGGGAGCCAGAAAAGGATAGGTCTACGAAAACTCAGGGATCACAGGGGAAACCCTTAAAAGAATTGGTAGAGAAAGTGGAAAGGTTAGCACTGATAGACATATGGAGGGAAAAGGAAAGAGACAAGGCAGGGTTTACATTCTTTTCGCATGTCCATAGATCTTTGGCAAGAATAGACTGTGTGGTCATCCCTGGCACTCCTGGGTCGGGTATTGGCCATAGAGGTCAGTCCGATAGTCTTATATGATGACGCACCCTTGTAATTGAAAATCGGCGGGAGATCAGGGCATTTAGGACTCTAGAAATGGAGATACCTGTTTTTTTCTATTTAAAGACGAAATCTAACGGAAAAAATTGAGGAAAACCATTGAGAGCTTCTTTGAGGACAACAATGCTGAGGACACATCCTTGCAGATGAGGTGTGACGCCTTTAAGGCTAAGTTTATCGGGGAAATCATTGCAGCCAAGGCCCATAGCGACAGAGGACTGAGGCTTGTGGAAAAAGGTCTAGAAGAAAAATGAAAGAAAGTAATAGCCAAGATGGGAGTGGGAGCAAGCATGGAAACAAGAAGGTAATACAGAGCCATAAAGGGCCAATTGGGAAAATTACAAGCTAAGGTGGCGAAACGATCCCTGCTGTTCCTAAAACAAAAATACTACATCAAAGCAAACAAAACAGACAGGCTATTGGCAAGGATGCTGAGAAGGGAGGGAAGAGAAGGACAAAACTATTTTAAAATAAAGGTGGTGGGGGGGTAGCAGTATGGAAATTGAGCATATAGCTCGAGAATTTTCTAGGTTTTATATGGAAGTGGAACTATCTAGCTCAGCAAATCCATCTGAAATGAATGAAAGGGAATATATGGATAATAGAAACTTGACAGAATTGCAGAACAGGAAAGAGAAGCCCTTGAACAGGATATCACAACGGACGAGGTGCGGAGGGTTATAATGTCACTACCCCTTAATAAATCTCCTGACCCAGACGTGTTCACCTCAGAATTCTACAGGTCCATTAGGGAGACGTTAATACCATATAGTTGGTTCCCCTTCTAAACGAAATCGGGAAAAGAAGTCAAATTACACCCACAATGGAAGAGGCGAAAGTAGTCCTACTGCCTAAGGTGGGAAAAGATCTGACGACATGTGGATCGTATAGACCAATAGCCCTGATTACTGTGGACACTGAGATATATACAAAAGGTACTTGCAAATCACTTAGACCAAATTCTCCCACGTAGTATTATCCCGGACCAAGCAGTCTTTATTAGGGGCAGAGAGACGATTGACAATACAAGGAGAATTGTGCATTTTATAAATAAAGTTCATAAAAAGTAAATGCCGGCACTGCTGGTAGCCTTAGACGCCGAAAAGGGTAGAGTGGCGGTTTCTGTTCCTCGCAATGAGGCAGGTGGGTTTCGGCGAAAAGTTTTTAACAATCATCAAGGTCAACTAACAGAACCCATCCCTATGGCTGGCAATTAATGGCCATCTATCAGAGCCCATTAAAGTGTACAGGGGTACAAAGCAGGGCTACATGCTTTCCCTCCCCTGCTTTATGCAATTCATTTGGAGCCACTTTTAGCGGCCATAAGAGCTAATGGGGCGATTGAGGGGATACCATTTGGGGGTAGGGACCATAAGATTACAGCCTTCACGGACGACATGTTGCCAACGTTAACATAATCGGCACTCTCTCTCTCTCAAAGCTTTGGAGTGAGAGATGCTACGGTTTGGGTCAGTAGCAGGGCTTAAAATCAATGTCCATAAATCTGAAATTTTTAATTTGAGGATACCAAGAGAAGCAGAAGGGCTTAAAGAGACGCTTCCATACAGATGGGTCGAAAGTGCCATAACCTATTTAGGAATTAAATTAATAAAAACAATGGAGACGAGTTTTGCAGCCGATTACTTACCATTGCTAGAGATAATAAAGATAAACTGATAGACTGGGGTCCCTTAACAACAACGTGGATAGGCAGCATCAATGTCTTGAAGATGGTAATCCTTCCAAAATTATTGTACTATTTCATGACTCTCCCAACTCAGGTGCCTGCCTCTTTTTTTCAAACTCTTCAAAAATACACAATGAGATTCGTCTGGAATAATAAAAGACCCAGAATAGCTAAATGAGTAATGGTGATGCCAAGACATAGGGGAGGAATGGGGGACCCAGACTTTAAAGTATACCTTATGGCAGCACAAATGAAGGTGTTGAGGGACGACCGGGACAATATATGGAGGGTGATGGACAAGGCAGTGGTAGGGGAGAACCTAGAGGAAGTATTATGCAAACCCAATGGAGATAGACCAACCAACAAGTACTGCAATAAGATGTTGTCAGGGGTAGGGAATTCCTGGGATGAGCTTATAAGGAGGACTCAAATTACTACGTTTCCATCCCCATTTACACCAATTTTTACTAATTCGCAATTCACTCCAGGGTCTAGCAGAAGGGGATTCAGCACCTGGGGGGGAAGGAGATTGCCATAAGATCTGGAATATGTTTGAGGAACAGAAATACAATCATTATCTCAATGTAGAGCGGGCTTTGGGATCGAAGAAGAGGAGAGGTTTAGATATTCCCAAATAAGACATTGGGTAATGCACCCTTTCCTCAAGGAGGCAGCGACGCCTAAACTAACCCTCTTTGATTAACGACAGATTCCGGGATCAAACACAAAGTGGGAGCAATTTACTCACATACTAAACAGGGAGCACAACCAGGGGAGAGGAGATACATGGCATCTTGAGAAAGGGCAATAGGTCAAGGGATAGAAGAAACTGAATGGAAGCAACCCTAGGCCAACATTCCCAGGTTAATGAGGTCCCTTCAGATCCAGGATATATTGGTAAAACCTATGATGGAATGGCACCCAACTCTGGAAATAATACATACATTTTATACCACTGTGGCCCATCTATGTTGGAGGCAATGCGGAATGGTGGGGACCTGGAATCAAACATGGTGGGACTGCCTGAATATCCAAGAATACTGGAGGGTAATGCAAAAGGCACTAGCAGAGACTTTGGGAATGAAGGGAGGGGACAACAGAGGCAGGGCCTTGTTGGGAGTAGGGAGCTCTTTGGAAGAATTACCCACTAGAGCAGAACGTAAAGTGTACATGATCTGAATGATGGCAAGGATGCTAGGGGTGGTGCAAAAATGTAAATCAAAGGACCATCCTATTGAACATGAATGGGTAGGAAAGGTTTGGAACTTTGCAGCCCTGGAATGGGTAACTTACTCTCTACAAGGAGACCATCAAGAATTTTTGGCAGACTGGGGAGTTCCTTCAGAAAGGAGCCAGGGGGAGGGTGCCCGAGGGGAATGAGGCAGTTGGGACTGATGTGATTATTTGTGAACTTTTGTCATAAGAAGTGAAAACTAGGTGATCTCTCAAATTGTGGGATACTCAACTACCTAACTGGGCCCAAGTTACGAAGGAAAAGGAGACCAAGGAAGGGGGGAATGGCTAGAGGCGACAGGGTGGGGACCAAGACCAGACTACAAGGAGGATGAGGGGGGGGGGGGTTTACAATGTGTTGGAAAATATTGAAAATGTTAATAAAAAGTTACATGGAAAAAAAGAAGAAATTTGGAATGATTGCAAGATAGGACCAATAGTTCACAACTGATAAAACATGGTTGTAGAAATCTGAACAGGACAAGAAACGATTTGAACAAGAGGGTCAACAGTCTCTATTTACTTAAAGAGCAAGTTAGTGTTGCAGAAAGTAAAAGACCAGAGGATGCCAAAACATAAGAGACATCCCTCACAATTACATTCATCACACAAGAGAAAGAGGCTGGGAGTCGCATTATTGTTCCCTGAGAAGCTCCCCTTGAAAATTGAGGCACAAACCAAGGATAAGGAGGGGTAATATGTAATTGTAAATAAAAACATGTGACATATTGTTTTGTCTCCTTTCACGTCCTGAATAAAGGACAAGAGGCTTTGTAGATTGGGTTTATTTTTATATTTTTATTTTTTTAATTAAAATTATGTTTGTTGCCAAACTTTTCATTTGTCTCTTTCTACTTTACATTTATAAGATTCTAGACCGTTCTATGACGTCTTCTTTTTTTCTATTTTCTTTAGTTGATGTCTCCTTTCTATGTGGACCATGTTTGTGGTCTCCATTATATTGGTCTAAAACTGTATAATGGTGAAGACTAGAGTTTTGTTTTGACCCAGCAAGATGTGTGTCCATCTTTCACTTGGTTCCATATGTTTTTTTTGAGATTCCAAAAAAATCCCTATACTGATTCCTTTTGTCGGTCAATGCCAGGCAGTCCATCACTATGTGATATAATGTTTCTATTTGACCTACAAAATCGACAAGTTTGGTTCATAGGTGAATTTTGTTTCCTCCGTGCTTGTAGTTCTCTTGTAGGGAGGCTATTCAGGTGAAATTTCATAAATAGGTCATGGATGTTTCTGTCAGGAAAGAGGGATGGGTAATCAGGCAGCTTATTCAGACTTCTTGTTTCGCTGTCGTTGTCAGGTTGCGTTTGTAGAGTGAACATTGCGCTAAGGTCTTTATCAAATCGTTTCTTTGAAGCTTACATTTGGTGTGGGGTCGCTATACAAGCATATCTGCAGATATCTCTTCTATTGCCATCTTTTTCACCATGTCCATTTTCCAGCTATCCAATACTTTAAAGTTTGTGGCTTTGTCTTTTTTCCGGAGTATTTCTATTGCTGGTATATGTTCTGGACTAATCACTTTCCTGTATAGATCCAGTTTTTTCCATAGGATTATAGATTGTAATGATTGAAGTGCTAATTCAAAACGGATTCTTGGCATTGGAAAGTTCTTTGGCAAAGCTAGTGTTTTTCTCCAAAAGATGGCCTTGTATTTTTGCCACTCTGTGCGCTGGTGGTTTAGCATTGTTTCACCTCTATAGTTTAAAATGGGTACCACTTTTTGTCTGAAAAATGGAACAATTGGTCTTAATGAAAATGTACCAAATTTACATAGAAAAAAAAATCTACCTTGATGGGCTAATGAAAGTGCCTTTGTCTCGAGTTGTTCATTCCGCTCCTTCTCATCTATTGATTGATTAATCAATGGACCAATGTATTTTATAGTTTTAACCACTTCTAGGGTTTTACTTTCTAGGACAACCACTAGCGATCTTTCACTTTTTTTTCTTGTTTGAATTAGCATAATTATTTTAGTCTTTGAGGTATTATTTTTAGTTCATTTATCTTCATGTATTCCTCCATCTTTGTCAGGCTCACCTGTAGCCCACGCACCGTTTTATCTAATAAGATAATATCGTCTGCATACATCATTGTTCGAATTGTGGTTCTGTATTTATATTTGGAGGATTCATTAAAGTAGAATATGTATGTTCCTCGTCGTCTGATGTGTATAAGTTGTACAAGGTAGCTGCCAAGGGGCATCCTTGTTTTAACCCATTCCAGGTCTTAATCTGTTTTGATGTTAGGCCTTCTTTGGTCATTCTTATTCGAATCGTAGTGTTCGAATATAATTGCTGAATAGGTTCCAGGATGCCTTTTGGGCAATCCCATGTTGATAATTTCATCCACAACCTTTGCCTATTTACCGAGTCAAAAGCTAACTTCAAATCGATAAACGCTGCATAAACTTGACATTTGGTTGCGAAAGCCTCTTGCTTTATCAAATTTAGCAGGAATAAAATGATGTTGTTACTGACTTTTGGGACAAATCCTGTTTGTCGAATAGCCTGTCTCTTGTTTGCTTTTGCCCAGATATTAAGTTGCTTCAAAAGAAACAAGGCCAAAAGCTTCCCTAAAGGATCTAACAAGGAGATTGGTCTATTGGTCTATCGCCTTGTTTGAAAATAGGGATCAACGTTGCAGTTTTCCAGGGGGCGTGGCTTGAGTGCCATGTGAAAGGACGGGTCTGCAAAGGAGCTTCCGCTCATCCGAGCATTACTCCAACGAACAAAGTGCATTCATAAGCACTGGTGGTGGACAAAATGGAAGGCTCATGGTTATGAATAACCATGAGGTCCGTTATGAGCGCGGTAGCTGCCCAGGAATTGTAAAGTTGAGGCAGCTGGAGACCCGACAGAGTTTGCTGCGGACCAAACTCGCGGGGTCCAAGATGGCGGATGCTGCAGCACAAAGGGACTCATGAAACGGTCTGTGGCTCGGACACAGAAGCGCTGCTGCAAGGCCGTTGCCACTACAAGGTAGCTCCTTGGAAGGCGACCAAGGAACTACACTGGGCATAAGAAGGACAAGTCAGCGCCCGGATGAATGCCCTGTCTGAATGCCAGCACTAGAAAACAGCTGTGGGCAACAAGGACAACGGCTCTGCCCATGCGAACAAGCAGCGCTACTGTAGCGACTGAAACAAGTAGGGAGCTGCAACACAGTAGCAATTGAAACGGGTATTTCGATGTAGAGCGCAAAAAATGGGCGGCATGTGGCCTGACACAATGGTGCCACGGAGGAATCCTGCTATGGAACCCAAAAGGACGGTATGCAGACGGAGCACAAAGATGGCACACCAGATCTCGTCATAACTGGGATCATTTGACCACAAAATAGAGATCACTGGCCCCTGAGGAACATCGCCAACAAGCTTCGGTCATACGCCTCCAGAGGATCATTAATGAACAGAACTCCTGGGATCTGAACACATTGTGCGAGCCACGGGACCAACTGGATGCGCACGCGAGACACCGCGGACAGCCCGACCCCGTTCCTAGAATGGAAGGTATGCTGTGAGGGCGTTAAAGCGATGCAAACAGCGGATGCAGCACACAACGCAGAGGCACAATAGTGGACGCTGCAGCTGCCATGCAATGAACTTGTAGGGGGTGGGGCTTCATTGTTACAAGCAGCGGGCACCCCAGCGAATGGCTGCCATACCAAAACCTCCACGAGCACGACAGACATTCCCCATAGGAGTGGGAAAACTGGGATGGTACGCTAGATAGAGGCCAAGGCATACAGCTGCGTATGTATGCCCTCAAACATACGGGACACACCGAATGGTCAGCCGGTTGACACCCCAGCGGGGACGGCTTCTAGACAGTACAAGGCCGGCAGTCATCTGTGGGCCAAACCAGCGAGCCTAGAACTACGAACCCCTGCAGAAGCACAAACACGGACGCTACCACACTCGCTACTGATGGCATTGAACGGGAGAGGCCTGAGGAGGCATGAATCACGCTTAGAGGGATGACTTGTGTATGACACCGGTACCCCAACCAAGAAGAAAGATAGAGAGAATCTGACCAGAAGAGATTATACGTGCTACACAAGCAGAAGTTGGGAACTCCAGGCCACACGCAGGAGATACAAGGGTGTACTGAGCCAGACTTTGAGAACCACCCAACCAATGGTGAAACACCCTCCCAGGACGACTTGGAGGCAGCCAGCAAAAGGGGACGGATAGCCCACAGGTCACATAAACAGAGACGGCTGCGCAGATCATTGCAGCACGATGGTGTCCAAAACAAATAAACCCAAAGGGAAGCAGTCTTCGCTAGACATTTTTGCCAAGCCCTATCAGACCAGGGAGGGAGCAGGCCTGCCAGTGCAATCCACGCCTGAGAAAGAAGAGGCGATCAACAGATCCTTGAATCTATCGCCGTGCTGAAAGTTGCTTGGGAATCCAAATTGGACGACCTGAACATTTCCCTGGAGGCCAAAATAGATGCGGTCAGTGTGGATATAAATCTTCTGAGGCAAGATGTCAGAGCCATAGCGGAACGAGCTGGTGTGCTGGAAAAGGACATGTAGGCTACAACAGAAACCAACAAAGAAAACAGCAGGGAGATACATATCTTGTAACAGAAAGTGGAAAATCTGGAGAACCGAGCTGAAGAGGCAGAAGGAAGAGCTAGGAGAAACAACATTCGCATAGTGGGACTGCCGGAAGGTGAAGAGAATCTTGACCCCACTGAATATATCAAGGCTATGCTACTGCAAGAAATCGGGGTGGGCAAGCTATCCCAAGGATTTGCAGTGGAAAGGGCACACAGGGCCCAGATCAGAAGACCACCGTCGGGAGCTCTGCCCCGCCCGATCATAGCCAAGATATTGTGCTACAGAGACAGAGAAGATCTTGGAGTACTTCCGAAAGGGCGGAACAATTTCCAGGGCCTCTGCGACCATCACAGCATTTCTTGACTACACATTCCGGGTGCAAAAACGATGCCTGAATTTCATAGCGATCAAGAGGAGGATGTGAGAATCCGGCCTGAAGTACATACTACTTTACCCAGCGAGGCTTAGGGTCTAACACAGCGGCAAAGCGCACTTCTTTGAGACTCCGGAGGATGCGGCGAGTTGGATGGACGGGATGAACTGTCCAGATGGAGCCGACGATCAGGAGGATACAGTGAAGGATAAGTGAATTGCTGTTTTTCTCCAGGTGCAAGGACAGAACTGGGGGGCTGGGGTTGGGTAACGTTCCATTGATAAGCTTGAGCGCGGCACAAACAGGGCTCTGCTAGCAATATTCATATAAGCACACTGGGTAATTTATAGGGGAGCAACACTGTAGAACACAACTTCACCCCCCACTAGGGAGTCTAGGAGTGATACTGTAGTGTAGTATCCACCTGCAGTGACCTTGTACCAGCGTCAGCAAGGGGGGGGGTCGAGATGCAGGGGAGCCTGAGATCCAGGGATGGAGCTGCGCACTTGTTGGGGGAAGGGTGGGTTGCGTACAGTTGAGAAAGTAGAGGGAGGGAAGGGCATGGGAAGTTGGGGAGGGTGGGAAGGGGTTAATTAAGAAAAGTCAGCAACCACAACTTAAACCATACAATAAGAAGGTGGGAGGCAAGGCGGGAGGAGTAGGATATGGCTAATATGGGGGACTTAAGAATAGTTACCTGGAATGTACGAGGGCGGAACAGCTATATAAAGCGCAATAAAATAATGATGTACCTGAAAAGGCAAAAAATAAATAAATAAATAAAAATCGATATAGCACTGTTACAAAAAACCCACTTGACCAAGGAGAAACTAGGAGTGATACAGAAGAAATGGAAAGGGACCACGGTGGGTGCCACATTATTTGGTATATGCTGGAGGGGTCCTTACATGGTTGGCACCCCACGTCCCTTTCAAAATATTATAACAAGAAGTAGAGCCAGACGGGAGGATGGTACTGTTGAGAGGACTAGTGGGCAATAAGAAGGTAAATATTAACATCTATGGCCCAAATAATGACACAGTGCCATATTTTAAAAACTTGTACGCTAAGATCAACCCGTACATAGATGCAACAGTTATAATGGGGGGGGATTTCAATTGCACACTAGACCCCAGGCTTAACAGATCGGACGATAAGATAGCCAAGCCGAATCAGGCAGCGAAAGCACTAGCCAAGTGCTTGATAGAGAACATAACAAGAGCGGAGTACAAGGCAGCAGTCTTATCAGACCACGAGCCCAAGTCTTATCAGACTTCCCCACCAAGACCGAGGATACCAACGTGAAAGCTCAGAGCTGATGCGCTGAAAGATACCATGTTTAGAGAGTTCTTGAGGAAGTCCATAAAGGAGTACTTTGGACTAAACACAGGTAGCGTGCAGTCGCCTGGCACAATATGGGAGGCATTCAAGGTGGTGGTAAGAGGGGAAGCGATCTCCAAGTCGAAAGGATTACAAGGGGGAATATTAGAGGAATTACAAAGCACGGAAAGGGAGATTGAGGATAAAATGCAGGAGGAGGTGGATTCCATAGAGAGGACCGAGGCTATATGACAATTACAGGAACAACTGTAAGGCCCGATGGGAAAAGTTGTGCAATCTAAACTATAGGAGATATATAGAAAGACAGCATGCAGAGGGTGATAAGCCAGGTAGACTGCTGGCTTGGCTGTGTAAAAGTGAGACCCCACACCGGATGATCCATAGATGTGATTGCACAATATAGGATACTCAAGAGGGGGTGAAAAAATGTTTCTACAGATACTATCAGGAACTGTATGCTGAAAAGGTCAAAGAAGAAGAGATGGATATAGGGGACGTACTAGAAGAAATCAATCTTCCCCGGCTCGATGAGGCAGATAGAGAGATTAGATACACCACTGACATTGGAAGAACAAACATGTTATCTGGACCCTGCCCACTGGAAAAGCCCCGGGGGCAGATGGCCTTCCGAGTGAATTGTATAAAACGTATATGTCAAACCTACTCCCTCCAATGCTGGCCATGTTAAATGAAGCGTTCAACACTGGTAAGCTACCAAGAACCCTTAAGCAGACGATTATTATCCCGCTTCTTAAACCAGACAAATCGAGCACTGATTGCGGTTCTTACAGACCGCTGTCGATGCTAAACCAAGATAGCAAGATCCTCACTGCAGTAATGGCCAATAGACTGAAACCAATGATAAACACCCTAATACATCATGACCAAATGGGATACGTCCCCCAAAAGTGTATCTCCGATAACCTTCGGCAGCTACATCATGTTATAGATCAGTCAGAGGGGAGTTCCCGAGAAATAGTGATAGTCTCATTGGATGTTGTTAAGGCCTTTGACTCGGTCAAATGGCCACGGCTGATGGTAGCCCTGGAGAGAGGTGGGATGGGACCAGCATACCTCAGGTGGGTTGATGTTACGCTCACCTGGTATCCGCGGGGATGCCACTCAACCTGGTTGGATGATATGCACCTCGAACCCTCTTCCCGATCCTGGGTGGTGCCTCCGATGGAAGTTGAGCATGTAATACAGGAGGGCTGGGTTCAAGACTGGCCATCTCTGGTAGGGTTCAAACCTTCCCTTCCCCACCTCCCTTGGGTTCAAACCTTCCCTTGGTCCTCTCCTCACCTTGTTTCTGTATAAATGTGTGCTCTCCGTCTTGCTCTCTTTGGCCGGGGTGCGTAGTCTCAAGTGGGCGACTGAGTTACTTCACTGGTGCGAGCCCTTTCAAGTGTCTTTAAGGTAGGTCTTGCTGCCTTGCAGTCTTTGTATTCAATACTGTTTGTGGTTAATGCCTTTTCTCTTCTCTTTAGGTGTGCAAGAGATTTGGCGTTTTCGTGCAGGCTGGGTTGAGCACCTGCCGGTAATGAATGGCGCGTAATGCTGTCCGGTAAGTAATGTGCAATGCGTGCCGCTGCTTCGCCTTGTATATGCTAAACTGTGTCTTCCTCTTTCTTTTGCAGGCCGCGATTTTCTTTTCCGGTGGTCGTGATTTCCAGGATGATGCTGACCAAGAGGCGACTAACCAGGTGAGATTCTTTGTTCGTGTCCATTGTTCGTGTGAAGCCGTTAGTATGCGTTCACTAATGCTGTCCTTCTCCCTCTCCTTTTCAGGTTGCTTCGTTCCGGAAAGCATGCGGTGCCCAGAAGATGTAGTTCGCTGGATCGACTGTCCACAGGTAAGCAGAATCATGAGTTAACAACGGGCTGAAGACAGGATGGTGTTCACAGGTAAGACTCCTATAACAATGTTCTTTTTCCCCTCTACAGGTTCTCTGTTCCAAGGGTTGCTGGTATCAAGGACACTGGAGACCGGACTGGACAGGGTGAACGTTACGCTGCAAACTGCAGAATAACGCGAAGCGTGTTCTGCTGCTTGGGTGTGGTTTAAATAGCCTTCCAGTAAAGTAGTCCAGGTAAAGTAGTCCCAGGCCACCACACCCAAAACACTATACCGCATAGCTCAGTTCTTGGGAACTGGGCTATGCGAGTGCCTCCATGTGGACTGCAGGCCCAAAGAAAGTAGTCCCAAGTAAAAAGTCCTGATTTAAAGATGTTCTCCATAATGAATATGAGCCTGGCGCCAGAGGCGCCAGGACTGACTCCAAGAGAGTCTCGGATGAGGTTGTAAGGCCTCTGAGGCCATAATGGAACCCCGAAACCTTGCCCTATCTGGCAGGTTGACTTTCCAGTGGGGGTCTGGGATTACGGTCATGACAGCATCCCCCCCCCCCCCCCCCCAAGGCCCCTCTCACGGTGGTTCTTCTGCCCGTTCCTGGCTTGGGTGGAAAATTCTGATGGAATTTCTTAATCAGATGGGGTGCATGGATGTTCTCGATGGGCTCCCCGGATCTGTCTTGAGGGCCGTATCCTTTCCAATCGACTAGGTATATATATATATAACTTGGACCTGGTGTATTTGGAGT
Source organism: Ambystoma mexicanum (assembly GCF_040938575.1). Classification (NCBI taxonomy): domain Eukaryota; kingdom Metazoa; phylum Chordata; class Amphibia; order Caudata; family Ambystomatidae; genus Ambystoma; species Ambystoma mexicanum. The sequence continues at coordinate 1,068,118,660 of NC_090931.1, read as the reverse complement.
CCAGGATATCCTTTACTTCAAACTCAAGTTCTCCGTCAACCATCACAGGTTCTGGTGGTGTCGTAACCCGTGTACCGGGTTGTACCGGTTTCAGGAGTGACACGTGGAACACAGGGTGAATTTGCATGTTGGATGGTAATGCTAATTTGACGGCTACTGGGTTGATTATATATTTGATGGAGTAAGGTCCCAGATACTGAGGACTAAAGGTCCGGGTTCCTTTTATGGGTATGTATTTTGATGCTAACCAAACCTTGTCTCCAACTTGATAGTCGGGGGCCTTTCTTCGATGTTGGTCAGCGAATGTCTTTTGTCTGTGCTTGGCTTGAATTAGATGTTCTGCTGCCTTTTTATAGGCCTGGGAGATGATCGTATGAAGGTTTTTTACCGCTGGCATTTCCAAAGTGGTTGGAAGGTGTAATTCAGAAGTATGTGGGTATCTACCTTATAGGACGTAGAAAGGGGTTTGTCCCGTGCTGGAATGTAACAAATGATTGTAAGCATATTCTGCTATCCATAACAAGTCTTTCCAATTTCCTTCCACTTGATGCAGCATGCAACACAAGTATTGCTCGAGTGTTTGATTAGTTCTTTCTGTTTGGCTATCCGTTTGAGGATGGTGACTGGTGGATAGCCGGATGTTGATTTGAGCCATTGAACAACACTTTTTCCAGAAGTTGGACACGGACTGACTACCTCGATCAGAGACCAGAACTGATGGGAAGCCATGTAACCGAAAAATATCTTCCAGGAACACCTTTGCTAAACTGGATGCATCTGGGAGACTATTAAAAGGAATAAAATGTACCATTTTTGAGAATAAGTCTACGACCACTAAAATAGTGTTGGGTGAGGTAGGTCTGGAATGAAGTTGAGGGAAAGTGTGTGCCATGGTGCGGGAGGGATTTCCAATGGTTGCAGTAGACCAGGTGGTTTCTGCTTTTGCGATTTGTTTTGTGCGCACACACTGCATGACTGGATACATTGGATAATGTCTTTACGCCAAGAAGGCCACCAATAGTTTTGTTTTACCTTGGCCAGGTTCTTGGCAATCCAAGGGTGACCTTCCATCAGGGAATCATGATAATTTGAAATGACTTGCTGTTGTAGCTCCTTTTTGGGCAAATATAAACAGTCCCTAAAATATGGTAGTTGGTTTTTAACGGTGTATTGTTCTCCTTGAGTACACCATTCGAGCAAGGTGTTAGAACCCATTACACGCTGGATCTTGTCTTGGAGTTCGGTTTGTGTCAAAGCTGTTGTGAGGCCTAAGAATTTGTCCTCAGGAATGATGGCTACTGGATCTGGAGTTGTATATGCCTTTTCATCAATGCCCATGCGGGACAAGGCATCCGCCTTTCCATTCCAGACTCCCGGTCGATATGTGATTACATAATCATATTTGGCGAAGAAAAGGGCCCACCGCAGTTGACGTGAGGATTGAGCATTCGCTGTTTTTAGGTATTGCAGGTTTCGATGATCCGTGATTACTGTGATGGTATGTCTGGCTCCCAGGAGATAATGTCGCCATGCTTTAAAAGCGGATTTAATAGCCAAGAGTTCTTTGTCTGTGATAGCATAGTTGAGCTCTGGAGGTGAAAATGTATGTAACTGGCCTGTTTCAGGGTCGCTTTGTGAGAGAACAGCTCCCATAGCTATACTGGCGGCATCTGTTTCCACAATTTAAAGCACATCTGGACGAGGGTGTCATAGGACTGGGGCGGAAGTGAATTTTTTCTTAAGCTCGTGGAAGGCCCTCCCCGCTTCTTCGGTCCAAATGAACTTCTTATTGTTTTTTCGAAGTAGTAACGTAATCGGATGTACAATTTGAGAGAAGTCTGGGAAGAATCGGCGGTAGAAGTTCACAAAACCCAACATGCTCTGGATTCCCTTTAGCGGCGTTGGTGATGGCCAATTCAAAATGGCGTCTACCTTGTGCATATCCATTCTGATGCCTTTCGGAGTGAGGATGAAACCAAGGAATTCCACTTCGGTTACATGAAAAAAATCATTTTTTTGAGCTTAGCATACATTTGATGTTGGCGTACCATGGTGAGAACAGAGCAGATGTGCTTGATATGGTCTTGTTTCGAGGCTGAATACACGAAGATGTCATCTATGTAGACTAAAGCACAAACATCGATTAATTCCCGCAAGACATTGTTCATGAAGTACTGGAATGCAGCGGGAGCATTGCAAAGTCCAAAAGGAATTACCTGGTATTCATACAAGCCATATTTGGTATGAAAGGCGGTTTTCCATTCATCTCCTTTCTTTACTCGGACCAGGTGGTACGCTCCTCTAAGGTCTAATTTGGTATAAATGTGGGCATCCTTGACTTGGTTTAACAATTCGGGAATGAGTGGCAGTGGATAGCGATTCTTTACGGTGATCTGGTTTAGTGTGTGGTAATCGATGCAGGTCCTCAAATCTCCTTCCTTCTTTGGTACGAAGAATAAGGGACTGGCTGCCTGTGATTTAGACGGGCGGATAAACCCATTTGCCAGGTATTGGTCTAGATAGGATTTCAAAGGAGGTTCTCTGGTTCTGTGAATGCATAGATTCTGCCACAAGGAATTTGTGCACCAGGTATGAAGTCAATTTGGCAGTCATAGGGCCTATGTGGCAGTAGCGTGTTAGCTTGTTCTTTCTGGAACACGTCCTGGAAATCTTGGTATTCGCTCGGTAAACTACTAGTCACACCAAGTGTCAATGCTGCCGTTCTGGGAGTCGCAGAGGTGCATAAGTCGGGTACCTCTTCTTCTTGGTAATAGCAAGTAGGAGCGCAGTCATCGGGAAAGGCCAGATTCCTTGCACGACAATCTATCTGAGGATTGTGAGCTACTAACCATGGCATCCCTAATGTTAGCCGGAACTGAGGCGCCTTGATGAGATCAAAAGGCAATAGATTCTCGGTGTCCGTCCTGGCACAGTAGGGTTAATCCTGCTGTTTTAGCAACCAGGGTCCACAACAAACTACCTGCTAATGTCGTATATGGCTGTCTAATTAGCATCTAATTAGCATCGTACCAGTAACAAAAGAAAAGTAAAAAGAACATCTTATCAAACAAATATAAAGACGTTGAGGTCGAGATTTACCAAAAAATATATCAATTTTTATTTTTTAACACATGATAAAACATGGACAAAAATAGTGATGTCCATACAAATAAAATATATACAATTGAACAGACAAATACAAACTGGTGTTGTTTACCATCCAGAAAAAGAAAAGAACTTATCCTATATCTGCTAGGTGATGTTAGTAACAAGTGGACCCTGGTTGCTAAAACTGTTTTAGTCCTTTCCCAACAAGCCCCTAAAAAAGAGGACACCTGATTGCTCGCTCGACGATTGCACGGGTTAATCCTGCTGTACATCGGGTTACTGGTCCAGAAGCTATTTCTCTCCCATTCATGGTGGTAACCTTTTCAGTGGTCGACTTCGAACATAAGGGAAGCCCCATCTCTGCTGCCAGTTCTTGATCTGATCTATACCCAACTGCTCTGCTGTGTATGTATGCCTCAACAGCATGTATCCGAGACGGTTGTTGGTGATTGATTAGGATCTCTGGTATTGCAAAGTGTGAGGTCGTGGCTCTTTCTTCCCACTCGACAAACTGACCTCTACGTTTGTCGAGCTTGGTAGTTTTCCGACTCCTTGCTATCGTCCTTCTCTGTGGCCCCTACACTTCTCCTTGCAGGTTTCACTGGGCAATCTTTGAGGAAGTACCCTGATTTTCTGCAGTACAAACATAGCTGCTGTTGCCTTCTCTTGTCTCTTTCAGTTTTTGTTAATGGGGGGGTCACACACCTCCGATTTGCATGGGTTCTACCGCGTTCTCTGACACTCGTGAGACATTGTCCTTTGACCGAACATACATGGCCCGAGTGTCTGATCTAGTCCGATCTGCCTTTCGGTCTTGTAATCTGTGATCTAGTTGCACAACCAGATTGATGAATTCGGTACAGTCTCTGGGCGGGTCAATCACCTGAGCTAGAACGTCCTTCAATTCTCCCCGTAGACCTCGATGAAACAACGTGGTTCTTTTGTTTTCTCCCCACCCAGCTTCAACGACTAATCTGTTAAAGGTTGCTATATACATTACCAAGTCTTGATTCCCCTGCCGGAGTGACAACAGTTTGTTGTCTACTGATTGTTCTTGGGTATGACGAGCCAAGAGTTTCTCCATTTCCCTCTGGAACCTCCCAAAGTCATGTAAGAGTGGATCATCATGGCTCACAAGTGGTACTGACCAATCCGCTGCACTACCGCTCAGGTATGACAAAACAAAAGCAACCCGTGCCTGGTCGTTGGGAAATGCACCAGGTCTGCAAAGGAAATGAAGACGACATTGATTCATGAACATAGCATACTTCCTGGGATCTCCGGAGAATCCTTCAGGTGATGCTAAAGGAACTGCTCCAGGAAGAGTTATTTGTACTGGAGCGGTTGATGAGGTTGGTGCTTGTACCGGCGGGTTGCTTCCAGGCAATGGAGTCTGTCCTGCCTGCGATTGGAGCAATGGTCTATTGATTTCCTCTGTACGATCTTTGGTTACAACTAGATCCCTCCGGAGAGCATTGGTCTCTTGCCTGGCTGAAAGAACTTCGGCACATAACTGTCCCAATAACTGTGCCAATTGGTCGATTTCTGATGTCTCCATGGCACCCAGGTGGATTAGGTTATTGTAGGCTTCGCGTTCTGATACGCTCATCTGGTATCCACGGGGGCGCCACTCAGCCCTGGTTGGATGATATGCGCCTTGAACCCTCTTACCGATCCCAGGTGGTGCCTCAGATGGAAGTTGAGCCTGAAATACAGGAGGGCGGGGTTCAAGACTGGCCGTCTCTGGTAGGGTCTCTCCCCACCTCCCTTGGATTCAAACCTTCCCTTGGCCCTCTCCTCACCTCGTTTCTGTATACGGCGTGCTATCCATCCTGCTCTCTTTGGCAGAGGTGCGTAGTCTCAAGTGGGCGTGGGCGACCGAGTTACTTCACTGGTGCAAGCCCTTTCAAGTGTCTTTAAGGTAGGTCTTGCTGCCTTGCAGTCTTTGTATTCAATACTGTTTGTGGTTAATGTCTTTTCTCTTCTCTTTAGGTGTGCAAGAGATTTGGCATTTTCGTGCAGGCTGGGTGGAGCACCTGCCGGTAATGGATGGCGCAGAGTGCGCAATGCCGTCCGGTAAGTAATGCGCAATGCGCGGCGCTGCTTTGCCTTGTATATGCCAACCTGTGTCTTCCTTTTTTTGCAGGCCGCGATGTTCTTTTCCGACTGGCGTGATGTTCTGTGACGATGCTGACCAAGAGGCGACTAACCAGGTGAGATTCTTGTGATGTCCGTTATTCGTGTGAAGCCGTTAGTATGCGTTCACTAATGCTGTCCTTCTCTCTCTCCTTTTCAGGTTGCTTCATTCCAGAAAGCATGCAGTGCCCATAAGATGTACTTTGCTGGATCGACTGTCCACAGGTAAGCAGAATCAGGAGTTAACGACGGGCTTAAGATAGGATGGTTTTCACAGGTAAGATTCCTAGAACGATGTTCTTTTTCCCCTCTGCAGTTTTCGCTGTTCCAAGGGTTGCTGGTATCAAGGACACTGGAGACCGGACTGGACACGGTGAGCGTTACACTGCAAACTGCAGAATAACGTGAAGCGTGTTCGGCTGCTTGGGTGTGGTTTAAATAGCCGTCCAGGTAAAGTAGTCCCAGGCCACCACACCCAAAACACTATACTGCATAGCTCAGTTCTTGGGAACTGGGCTATGTGAGTGCCTCCATGTTGACTGCAGGCCCAAAGAAAGTAGTCCCAAGTAAAAAGTCCCGATTTAAAGATGTTCTCCATAATGAATATGAGCCTGGTGCCAAAGGCGCCAGGACTGACTCCAAGAGAGTCTCGGATGAGGTTGTAAGTCCTCTCAGGCCACAATGGAACACCGAAACCTGGCCCTAGCTGGCAGGTTGACTTGCCAGTGGGGGTCTGGGATAAGGGTCATGACAGTTGAGCTACTGTACAGTGAACCGGTTGCTCGTGTCCGGACAGGATCGGTCATTTCAAGACAGTGGACACTAGGTAGAGGCACAAGGCAAGGGTGCCCCTGGTCTCCAATCCTGTTCATTTTGGCACTGGAACCTTTGGCGGTATATCTGAGGCACTACTATGGTGAGGTAGGTATCAAAACCAGAGGGGGGCAGCATCTGATATCGCTATACGCGGACGACATGTTGCTATACTTACAATACCCAGAAGAAAACCTACAATATATCCTTTATGTGCTAGAACGTTATGCAATGCTATCGGGCATAACGGTCAACTCGAGGAAGTCCGTAGTGTTCTCCCCCCTAGGTAGATATGTGGGAATGCCCCAACATGACTTGCCAGTGCTACAGATTGGGTGGGCCACAGACACCTTTCGATATCTAGGGGTGGATGTGTATCACAATGTAGAGAATGAGCACAAAATAACACTGAGGAAGCAGTAAAAAGGATAGAACGAGTGTAGAATTCTGGACGCGGCTGCCCCTGACTATGATGGGAAGGGCGTCACTGCTCAAAATGATAGTGTTACCCAGGCTGCTGCATAATTTTGCTAATGTCCCATACATGATTCCCAGACGTTTTTTCACCAAAGTGCAGAGCATAAGTACGGGGTTCATCTAGCACAAATCCAGGTATAGAATAGCTCTATGGAAATTGCAAAATCCGTATGATCAAGCAGGGACTAGACTGCCCAATTTCGAGGTGCATTACTTGGCTAGCCAGCTGCACTATGTAGAAAGATGGCTATCCGAGGACACCACACTGGAGACCAGATTGTTAAAGTCGGTATGCGCACCTTATTTCTTGAATGAGTGGATATAGGTAGCAGACCTTCTGTAGGGGAAGAGAGCAGCACTGTTGGTCTTGGGAAGGAAGATCTGGCAGAGAGCCTGCAGTATGGTGGGGTGCCCGCTGACATACTCCCAACAGGTCACCCTGGTGAGACTGAAAGGGGTTGATGGACAGTTGAGGAGGACCATCAGGGAACATTGGGAACCAGTGGGAGTGGCAACTGTGGGAGATGTATGGCAGGAGGGGGAAAGGTTGGAGTTTGAGGCGCTGAGTAGAGACACAGCGGGTAATATATTACATATGCCAGGCTGATGAAGCTACTGAAGAACGCATGGTCTGAGATAGAGCTGGCTCAGCAGCCAGGCGCAGCAGTTGAAACATTTGAGGCAGTGTCAGAAGGCGGCCATGAGATCTCCTGAATTTATGAAATATTGATGACTAAGGTTGGCAAAGAGGTGGTCCAGATAAGGAGTGACTGGGAAGAGGAAAGGGGGGAGACTATAAATGATGGACTATGGGCAAGAATGCAGAGATATCACTAGAAAGTATCGAGGAATGTTAGATTACAACAGATGCAATGGTAGATTACCCACAGGGCATACATGACTCCCAAGAAAATTGCCAAGTTCGCAAATGCAGCCACGCAGAAATGCCCGAAATGCAGGAAGGTTGGGATGGTACACAGGTTCTGGGTGTGTCCAGAAATAGCGAGATACTGGCGGGAGGTGGTAAACCGGCTGGCTGACAAAGGGATTAGATTAGAAGTGGACTCTCTGTGGGCGTGCATGGTGGGGGGGTTTCCAAGACCAGGCAAATTAAAGCACGTAAGCAAACTCAAAGATTTGACTTATATTCTAGCGAAGCGCAGGATTGCAATGGGATGGAAGGGAAGAGAGAGACCAAATGTGGAAATCTGGTGGCAGGATCTCTTGAAATGGGTGGATGCAGAAACAGTGGCCTGGAGGGGAGCAATGTGTAGGGTAGGAGAGGAGGAAGCAATCTCTCTGACAGCTTGGCTGCACTTGGTGGCATCACTAACGGCCCGGGTCCTGAAGAATTAGAAACAAATAGCTTCCTAAACAGTGGAGAAGAGGCGACAGGCACAGGCTAGAAAACAGAAGTAGTGGATTGCGAGACTCTTGGAAGGGGGGTGGGGAGGAGTGAGGGTAAGCTAGTAATTGTGTGGTTTTTTAGGTTTATGTTTTTTTTCATGCACCATGTTGGGGTGCAAGGTTTGTTGATTGTTGTGGAAACTAATGAAATACTTTTTTTTTTAAAACGTTGCAGTTTTCCATGTCAGCAGAATTTGTTTTATTTCAACGATTAGGATCAGTAGTTGTACAAAGAATCGTGTCCACTCTTCGGGTGCTAATTTCGGGGTTGCATTTGGAAGGCCATCAGGCCCTGGCGCCCTTGATGCGTTCAAGTGGGTGATCGTTTTCTTGACGTCTTCTGGATCCCATTTGTAAGTTGCAGCTCTTTGCTGGACTCTCGAGGGTTGGTTTTTTAAATTGAATTCTTTCCTTGTAGAAGTCTGAAAAGTGGGTTATCCATTTCTGTTCTGAAACGTCCTGGATCATTTATTACAGGACCGATTTTCAAAAGGAGACTGTAATTGCAGGAGACATTAACCTAGTGATGGAACTGCCATTTGATCAGTGAATATCATGAAATATCACAGGTAACGCATTTAAATCACATAAATTAGTGGATTCCTGGAGATACACCCAAAGACAAAATAAAGACTTGACACATTTCTCGATCGGATTCTAGAAATGATTACATCTTTTTGACAGGAGGAATTTTACAGTTGATGCAGAGCTCCAATTTCATCCCATCTACATAAATCTATCAGAGCACGGTAGACATAAGCCCTGATGTGGATATTAAATTACAAACTACAGAGGGTTGGAAATTGGGCTAGTCCATATTTAAAGACCTAGCATGAAAGAAAGAAAGCTGGGATAACACCTAAGACCATCTTCGGCTTTAGTCTCCAAATTTGATATCCTCAGCAAACCATTGGGATGCTCTTAAGGCCACTAATAAATAAACATTAAATTCACTCACCAAATCAATCAATGACTAAAATCAGACATGAGAAAAAGGAAAACCTCAAGACAGAGTTAACATTGTTTGGCCCAAACCATCGCACCAACCATTCCAGGCAAACCCTTAGAAAGTTAAACAGTAAAGGAGCAGTTGAATACTATTAGGACATAAGGCAAAAGGCAACTGTTAAGGGTCAAACCAACCATTTTAGAAATTGTGGGACCAAGCTGGATGCATAGTGTAAATGCTTTGGTTGGTGATTCTTTCACAAAATATATCAATGAAGGAAAAGGCATAGAAGATGGTAAGTAAAAACAAATGCCAAGCCTTCATCGATTTGAATAGCTGTATAGTGCAGAAAGCATTTACAAGATAAAACGATTATATGGTAGGAATTCCACGTATCTACCTCACAGACAAAGGGCCAAGAATGCCCAATCACGACAGCAGAAGCCATGACAGTTAATACAACATTGAAAAATAATAAAAAAAACACTTTAAGACTGTTGCACCACTGATATCGAAGCCTTCAGCAGATTTATTCAACTCCTTTAGAGTCAGAGGGGAATGATTTGAAACTAAGATGGAGGCAAGGATAGTTGTCATCCAACAAAAGCCTAAAATACTGCCAACCGTACAGACCGATCTCCCTACTTAACCTGAATGAAAAAGCTAATAAATAGATGAACTTCCATCATAGATCTAATGAAAAACGTGTGTATAGGCGCATTACAAATGCCATGTCATATCATATAACAAAGATTTTAGAGATCTCCCTTGCCAGACAAGTCTGAGTGCTTATTTTGTCAAATATCAGAGCATAGCTACCCAGAGATACGCATCATATAAATTATTGTTTCCTTTTAAAACCACGTCCTACACTCAGCAGGATTGTCGAGTGAGAGGGAATGGAGGGGTGACATAGCAAACAAAAAAGAAAAAGGAAATTATTTGGGGACAAATAGTTGTGTAAATCTACCCGTGCGAATGCACTTGCTTCCCCTCAATAAAAAGCTTTAGGGAAAAATAGGGCCGCACATCTACCACCAAGCCTTAATATCAGTCTTACATCTTTTGATTGTTCGCTCATACTTTGTAGCATTATGGGCTAATGATAGCAGACTTAACTATAGCCTTAAAACAATATATTTTTCAAGCAGAAATCATCATCCAGTATTAAAATGGAGAACAGATATTTGTAAACAGCTCTTTGTTTGAATATAACCATGGCAGAATTAAGGATAGAGCTATCAACTTCAGCACAATAAAAAAAGACCATCTATTTTCATCCAAATACATTTGCAAAACATCTGTTTAATAATTGTAACAATTTAATTTATTTTGTAAAAGGTTTGAAATAAACCATATACAAAATTTTTTCAAAAAAACACATTTAAATCATGGGTTCAATGGCTAAGACGTATTTACTTGTTATGGTGAATTTCACATACATACCAGTGGTATCATCACAGCATAGAACCCACAATTTGATTGAAATATCTTGACCACAAGATGCCAATCGAAAACAATTCAAGCCATGTTCGCCATCTGTTTGAAAGTAAAAACAAAATAGCCATAAAAAGTCACAAACAACAGAGTTAAGTCAAGCAATTAACCATATAATTTACGATGTAAATGTATTACTTCATCACAATAGGTCTTGGGAATTCAAGTTTAATGTAATTTAACGGAATATCTTTGGTTAAGGTGACATTATAGTTGAAGCACAAAACAACAAAACGCACAGCAATGCCCATGACGTATCAAGGTGTTTTCCTTCACATTAACAAATCGGCTCTATAAAATTATACTTTGGAAATGGCTGCTACATCAGGGACACGTCGGTGAGGGGGTGGAAGACCATGGCAGCCGTTCAATTGTGGGGATTTTCTTTGCAATCATTTCAGGACTGGTTCTTCATATGCACTAGTTGTAATCGGCGTGCATGTGCTCTTTCATGCTCTCCCTTTCGCTGGGTGAGTGGTCAGGCGTGCTCACGGCCAGGAGTGTCTGGTACGCTATCACTGTCTCGGTCAGTGAAATCAAGTACACAGGAAATGTCCATCAGTACAGTCAGTCTCTCTCTCTCCATGGATATGCCTTTCTGCATCCCTCGCTTTCTGGGTCAGGGCCTCCGTTTATATTGACTCTCCCCCTCACCTTTCTAGGCCCCTCACTACATCTCTATGTGCCTCTCACTCTGGGACTCTCAGTCTCACCCGTCCTCTGTCTCTGGGCTGTTCTCTCTCTCGCTCGCTCTCCCTGTCCATCTCTCTGGGCCTTTCTCCCTCCCTCTATGTGCCTCTCACTCTCTGGGCCTTTCTCCCCAACTCTCTGACCCTCTCCCCCTCGCTCTCTCTTGTAGGGGAGGCATAGTATCACAAGTAAGACACTGACACAAAAGATACAATTTGTAAAACCTTTTTAACTTTGTGGGGTTTGGAAAAACTCCTACTTTGCCCTATAACTAGGATGGGAGTTGTCTCCACCATCAAATAATAAAGAAAACAGACTTGGTCATGTCTGTCAAATCAAAATGGCCCATGTCAACAAGACTTAATGCCTGCCCTATCTCTTGTACAGAAAAATGTGTAAAGAAGGTATGTATCTATATAAAAGGAAAATCAGTGTTCGACAAACAATAAATGTGGCTGAATCAGCTCTCCTCCCTACGTTTAGACAGCACAGAATAAGGAAGTATATAGGCAGGATGACCCTCTGGCTCAGGCTTTAACACAAACGGTTCAGAAAGTGGATCGAGGCCCGCCTGGGGTTCCACATTAAAGGCTCTTGTTCCAGTCTTCCCCAAATAACGAAACAAAAAGTTTACACTGGTCCCCCTCTGTCGGGCTCTGACCTTGCACAGTTCAACAACACTTGACGGGGCTCGCTTCCCAAGCTTTTTACACTTCGGGATTCCCTCAGTCAGGCGCAGACCGCTTTTCGGATGTCGAAGACTTTCGAATGTGCAGGGCTTCCTTTACAGACCACTGCAGGACTACTTCGACTCATAATTCAATATTCAGCTTTTCCTCTCCCCTTCTCTCTGGGTTAACTTTGTTCACTTTCGCTTTTACAGTTCATTCACTTTTATTGCCTCAAACAATGCACCTTCGACTGAGACTTTCGAGTGGGCTACTCCGTTACTCAGTATCGCTGATTCCACAGCTGTCTGTACTTTGAAAGTTCATTCACAAGCGCCTTTCCTCGCGTCTCATCCACACGCGTGCAGTGTTCACTTGTGATACATTGCAAAATTCAATCTTTCTTAGCGCGCACACTGGTCTCTGAGGTCGCTTGCCAACTCACTGGCTGTGTGCGGTTCTTTCTTGCTTTTTCGATTTCCAATTCACGGGTCAAGGTTAGTACCACAGGCTTGGCCTCGCCTCCCCAACTCTGTCGATCACCCAGGAGGGTTGCTGGCGTCCTTGAAACACAATGCAGTCTTCAATATTGGGATCTGGCCTTCTCCATGTGTCTTTCACAGCCTTGTGGAGGCAACTACCTCCTGTAGGGAACTCTTGGGCCTTTCGACCCTCTGTTCATTATATATCTATCTCATATGCTTCCCTATCTCGACTACCCCTTGCTCTGGAGGATCAACAGGGGGTGCAGTGGTGACCCTGCCTGGGGAGGTGCATCCAAACAACTCCATCCTGGAACTGCTTTGGGGACTGAAAGTCTTTGTATGACTATGACGATTAATTAGGGTGACGGCTGTAATGGGGCGAGTCATTCTATATGCCAGCCTCTCTCTGCCCCCTCGGTTGGAGGGTTGAAGGAAAAGGAAAAAGGAGGAAAGCAGAAGAGGTAGGAGATAGAGAAGGGGATGGTTACTGCCTTCACAGAAAGCAGATGATCCTCTCCACCTAATTGAGGAACTGATTTGCTGAAATCTACTGCTCACTATTGTCTTTACAGCATATGGAATAGATTATATCTACTGTGCACCTCGTTTGTTGGTGCATGCATCCTCTGCATAATGGCCATTGGCGTAAGGTGCTATATAAACTCAATAAATATAAACATACTATCACAGTGTTAGTTGTACCCTTTAGTGCTATTCTGAGCAGTTAGGTTAATTTTCCAAGCAGTCAACTTTAAGTGAAGACAGAAGGCCACCTCAACATGGGAACTATGCTGGCCCTGTTGTGGGCCTGGTGGTCACTCTCGTCTAATATTGGTCTTGTGATGATATGATCTAGCATTTATGTCATATCATATCATAATGTGCCTATACTCAAGTGATGGGCCTTTGTAGGCTTCCAAGTAGGCCACTAACTATATGGGCATTAATAAACAGCAGACCAAGATGGAGGGGATACATGCAGAAACAAGACTAAAAAAAAAAAACCACTCACTATCCTTAAGATGCCTCTAGTGTGCAGCGGCCATCAAGTGCACCAACTGAGGCTAACCAATGGAAGCCTTTGCCACAGCTGCTAAGGCACAGCGTTGACAATATAGGGGACATAATGTTGACGTATTGACATGCAAAGTTGAGACCTCAAATGCCCAAATGGAGAAACTGTGTGGTTCAGTGACTGAGACGGAGCAGCGACTGCTACTTTCACTGTGGAAACAAGCTCCTTTGCTCCACAGTGTTCTACTGCTTCAAAAATCTTCAATATAATGTTTTCTGACAATATTATATATAGCCTAGTCACCCTTTTATCAGAGGACACTGGACCTTAAACAACTTCAAAAGACAGGTGGTCAGATTTTAATGGAGGTGGTTTTACTGTAGAATGGATTTGCCTACTGGCTTGCTTAATGCTCGTTCTTCTCTTTACTTCAACAACTTCTACAATTATAGAATATTTTTTCTGGATGTTACAAGATTCAAGCTCCATAAGAGAAACAGATTTCGATACGCGACTACTCTTTGATGAAGATTTTGGCTTCAAAGAACTGTACCGACTTGCATTCCCTTTCATTCATAGAGTGTTATTTTGACTCTAGTCGGGAATTATAATTGTCTATACAAGACTTCTCTTTGATGAGAGAATACTTGCAATAATTCGTAAAAGTCAGTCTTAACCTTCCAAGTGATTTCAAACTGTGTTCTCCCTCTCAACTGGAGACGCGCTTCCACTCCGGCAAAGCTATTTGGCCAACAATGAAAAAAGGGAAGCTTTTAGTTTACGTGAGCACTCTAATTAGGTATGACGTGTGCGTGAAACATTTCCTTCTGTTGTCAGGATTTCTTATAGCAACAAACAACTTTTACTCGCTTCCACTTCTACAGTTACCAGCAAGTGTTTTTCAGTGAATCGGAGTACAGCACTTCACTCACCGGCTCCAGAAACACTGCGGTTGCTACTAGTACTTAAGACACTCTTGGAACCCGCACCCCTCTGCAGCATGGGTGCAGCCCCGACCATCGGGACTCTCCTTCACTACTCTGTCCCTCGGCTTGCTTCTGCACACATGCCTCGGGTTGCAGCACAACCTCGGCTCTGCAGTCACAGCTACTAGGTGCACCTGGGACGACTTAACTTCAGCACATCTCTCTCAGTGCAGTCACAGCCAAACAGGGTTTCTGAACAGAGGACCAACTCAGAACCTGCAGGTGAAATCTGCTCTTCTCGTGTCCTGGCGTCACACTTCCTCATGAATTGCCAGCCTTGTGCTCTTCTCCGTATGCTACTACACTACTGCCAGCCTTCCAACTCCTGGTCCTTATCTCTGCTCCTTCCTCCTGCAGCCTTTTATGCCTCAGGTGGGGCAAATTAATTCAGGTGCAGGACCTTAATGTTAATTGCCTGATCCTGGCAAAGGCAGTTAGGCATACTTGCTTGTCCTCCTTGTCTGTATGCCTCCTCAGCCCTCTTATTCGTCACAGTCCCTGGGGGATCTGGGACATGTAGTTAATTATGAGGAAATTAGGTTTTTACACTCCTTTTACATTGTTAAAGGTAGTTTTAATTTCCTTAATATTTTTAGAAGCAGTGTTGGTTTTTTTATAGTAGGATTAGAGACAGTGGTATAGAAAAGGTCACACTTCCTGCATTCCTTTTGGTATACTCTTGACATTGAGGAGGATGTTTATTTTTAGGGATACAAAAACCCTGTTCTTTTGATATAAAAGGTTGAGGGGTTTTAACCTTGGAGCTTAGCATTTCGGTTTTACAATAAGCCTAAACCTCCTTTGACATAGTGGCAAGAGTATCCCTCTCAGGGAAGCAACACTGTGTCTCCCCCACAGAATCTCCTCACTACCCTGGGCCTCGTCTCCACCCAGGTGATGCTCCCGCAGTACACCACCCCAAGGACTGGGATCAGGAAGCATCTACCCTCTCCTGGCCACCTGGGAGGAGACTCTAGGCAGGGTTTTGGTGAGGATCTGCAGGATTCCCCAAAATATGGGTCCCATTGTCCTGGTTGGCAGGCCTGGTTAACATCTCGCCCAGGTTCTGCAACGAGGAAGAGTGGTTTAGTTACTCCACCAATCTGCTGTGGGTCTCACACCCTGGTTGGCAGATCTGGTTTTCTTCTCCACCAGGTACTGCAATGAGGAAGAGTGGTTTAGATGTTCCTCCAAACTGTGGTGGGCCCAGACCCCTGTGGGCAGACCTGGTTCACTTTCCTGCAAGATACGCCAGTCTCAAAGGGTTTGACCTTCTGTTTCGTTCTGGCACAGCCGTTTCACTGTTCAGCAAGGTGTTTTGGTTTTACTGCATATTGGTGTTGGTATTGGTCCCAGAACCTGTCCTTCCGTCTCCCCGTGCCTTTCTGACCTTCCCTATCAAGCCCAGCATCTTCGGGTTGAATGTGGGGTCTCCTTGTGACCAATGGAGGCTCCCAGTCACTCAGTCTTACACAGTCTCGCTCTCTCCCGGGCTCTCTGCTCATTGTGGCAGCTCTGCAGCGGTATGTGGGGTACATTTACCAGCCCAGCAGAACTCCCCATGCATGACCAAACTGCATTTTCAGCAGTTACAAGAATAATGGCTGCGCTGGATCTGCTGAGCACATATTCCCTTGCATCAAAACTGCGTTTTTAGCAGTTACCAAAAATAATGGCTGCATTGGCTCTGCTGAGCACATATGGGGCAAGATGGAACATCGAACTTCCCGAGAATGGCTGCATTTATTTTCTTCATGTGCACCAAAGAAAATAATTCAAATGCAGCCTGGCTCAGCGCTGCTATGCTGCCAGCTCAAAACTTCCAACTGAAAGAGAAAATGTTCCGTGTTTAAAATGACTATGCACTGGTGCCATTTTCATCTTTCAACATTACACAGTATGGTTACAGTAAAACATAGCCATGACCATCAAAATTCAGGATGAACACCATCAAATGAGGGCCAGTTCCCCCTGAAAGGCATTGTGGTGTCTAGTACAACCTGTGAAAGAGCAGAGAAATTCATTTCAGGCCGCATGGCAAGCATTTACTTTTGCAATAAAGTATCACAGGCAAAACTCTTCACAAGAAGCTCCCTCTCTCCCTTTGCTTATGTCAGTTTCAAAGAACCCTTTTCCTGAACATATCCATGTGTACAGAAATTGACTAGAGCTCTGGAAGCTTTCCAACAGCAAAATTTGAGGAAAACTGCATTTTGTTAAATGGATCAAAATAAAACGAACCTGTGCTACTTTGCCTTGCAGAGAAAGGAAAGGACAGGATTGAAGCTAAATGGGAAAGAATACTGTAAAATACCCAGAATCACAACTGTACATTGGGGAAGAAAAGCTGCAAAAATATAGGTATATTACAAAAAGAATTTCAACAACCTAGCTGACTCAGGCATTCCTGTTAGACCAGTTTGGCTCAAAGGCCAAATCTCGCACCTCTCTGATTTCCCATTGCCAGGGCAGGGACCCAGTTCTGTCGACTGCCAAGTGTGATAATTACAGGGTGTCTCAGACTGCATGGCAGAGATGCTCCCAAGAACAAAGGGTGACTCCGACACATGGGTTTCCTTCAGAATTCTGAAAATCCTCTGCATTCAAACTAGTGACTTTAAAGGAGAATCCATGGCAACCTCTAGGCAAAGCTTACCAAGGAAAGACATTTGCTGGGGGGTTGGGAAGACTGTCCACTTTTGAGAACAAAGCCGGCCCATGAGAATCAAAAGACATTTTGCATTCAAACATTTATTTCAGTGATATGAAAACGCAGCAATGTAAAATGATGGTTTTTAATGGGATTTTCGCGCCACTAAAATAAGATGATGTGGATCTTCCTAGCATGTGGGGGATGCGAACGACAGTAAAAAGACATTTCTGGAAAAAGTGTACATGAGACGGTTATGAAGGTTAAATGAAAATATGCCCAACATTAATAAGCTTCTGTGTATCAATTTATAGATTTTTAGGGGAAATATTTTCCACAGAAATTGCGAATGATTGCCAAGAGGACAACACAGCATCCTACATACTTGGGGGTTGGAATGGTAGATTCCTTGTAAATATAGGGTCGGCCTATCTGATTTTCAGGAGGCGAAGCATTGTTAAAATTAGCATTTTGTGTCATAACTGATGTTGGCAAAAGTAACAGTGGTATAACAATGTACACCATAAAACACACACCCTAAAGCTGATGTCACTTCCCTGGGTCCAATCTGTTTACAGGGAGGTGGCGACATCCACAGACCAACCTATTCCTTCTTAGGAGGTAGGTCTAGCTTAGTTCTGCCCACATAGTAAAATCATCTGATGTCATCCGGCCTATATAAGGTGGAAGCTTAGGGAAAGTCAGGACCTTCAAAAATCATTCCTTCACAAATCAACATCCAGAGTTCCAGACATTCCACATTCACCCTGTAAGATTCCAGACTCCAGTGCCAGGCCAGGGGTAGCTGATCCAGACCCATGCCGTGCCTCCTATCCAGGCAGAACGACCATCCAGAACTAAACCCTACAAAAATCCCAATAATTTAGGGAGAAAGGAGGAAAGGCTGCAGACCACTCTGGGTGAATCTCGTGACCAGACCCGTCTTTGCCCAGCTGATGCTCCTGCTGTCTACTGAGACCAGACCCTGTTTGCCTTGCTGTGTCCTTTGAGGAGAGCCACTGCTGCACAGTGACCAGCCCCTTGTCCCGCTGTCCAGAGACCTGGTTAGCTGTCCAAACTACCCAATTCAAGTGCTTCCTATAAGAATCAACCCTACCCAATATCAAAACGCTGCATACACCATTCTGTTACCTTGCCATTTGTCCAACCCTATAAGAAATCCAATAAGTACCTTTAGTAGCTTCTTAAATTGTCAGAATCCTCTGTGTATCCTGTCCTCAGAAAAGTCTGTGTTAGTCTTCATGTGTTAGCGCAATTCTTTTCTAGTCATTTCAGTCCTTGTGTAAAACCTTAGTACTATTTGGAATAAATTAATTAATTCCCATATAAAGAGGCACGCAGCGTGAATGGGTTAACATTGCAAATTAACCTTCTCGCAGGCAGTGTCATCTGTAATAATCTAGCCACTAAAGAAATAGTCTCAGTAGAACATGTGCTTTTCCTCTTAAAACCGATTCTGCCCGTGTAACTGCTTTCATTATAAAATCCGATGTACTTTTCCTACAAAGAATCCTATACTGTTACAATCAAGAATCACCCTTTCACTTTACTATCATACCTGTTACGTGCCTTTGTACCTTAGCATTAAAACCGATTTCCGATTAGGTCTGTTTAGCTCATTTCTGAAGTTGTTCGCCTATTTAAACCCATAAAAAATAAGAAATTGCAATTTTGCACGTACAACTCTTGCTACACTGTTTTTCCTTCCCAAAGTTGATTTTCTAAACTGTATGCCCGTTGTTTAGTACCTTGCCTTGTAGCTTGTACATTTTTCTGCTTCTTTAGTACAGCCACACACATTCTTGTCTTATCCGTTCACCCGCACATGTAAAATAACCAATCAGTAATTCCGAGTGCCACTTTGTTCATTTTTCAAGGGAGCTCAATCCAATTTTGGCCTCCCATTCTGGAGTGGTAGGTGGGATTATCATTCTGATTTTTGCCTTGTATACCTGACTCCTTGCTACTCCTCTCCACCAACACAAAACCTGGTTAATAGGGATTGTTGCAGGGGAATGCCTAACTGTGGTGCCATTTGAAAATACTACCCAAAACGTAATCTTGCTTTCATTCATTTGGGCGTTGTGCATCTGATGTTAGAAGGTTAAACTAAGTGTATCCTATCATTTTACTCTGTAATTATCACCACACTGGTATATATTCATTCATTTTCTTTCTTTCTCTCTCTCTCTACCCCTCTCTCTCTCTCTCTCTCTCTCAAAACCGACTAACACCCAAGCCTTATACCCGTCATGTACCAATACAATGGTCAGGCAAATACTGATCAATACACATACCTGACTTCCATCACACTTCCCCACACAGATAAAGGGCGGAGCACGAAAAAGGGAATGCACACTGAGCGAGGCAAAGCACACGAGGAAGCAGCAGTTCCAAGATGGCAGTTTAATACAAGGCGAAAGATGGTGAGGCCAAAGACTGTTACTTTCATGGGCCTTCGAGGATAGGAAACATAAGACCTGGAATCAAAGTTGAAGAATGCTGCATTGTGTTGGAGGTACCAGAGACTCTCCTGCGTCGATAGTGAAGGCGGGGAGAATTGTTTGCCGCCATGGTACTGTCCTTGGGTCCTACAACAAAGCAACACCAGTAAAGTCAGCACAGCCAGTGAGTTGGGGAGACTGATACCAGACCGGTCTGTCTGGAAACCAAGCTTGCAAGTCGCAACGTTGTATAAAGGGAATTGAAGAGAACAGTGCATGAAGCGTAAGAGGCAACCAATGCAAATATAATTAAAGCAGCAGATGAGTGACTGAACTTTGAAGCTAAGATTTGATACCGTAAATGGAGTTGTCTGGCACCACGTGGGTGCTCATTCGAAAGTTTCTAAGTTTCTGTTAGGTATCCAACCAAAAGGTGATAAAAGTTATAGGGAAGGAATTGTAAAATCGAAGTGATCTTGTGATGGGCCAAGCCAAACCCTGTGCACATTTGAAAGTCTTCAATATTTAATTGAAATTGGTCCGAGGCCCAGCTGAGGGAGACCAATTGTGTTCAAAAGGGTTCACAAGGGATCTGAGTCCGGCTGAGGGGGATCCTGGGTTGGCTTTGAGTCACCCGAAAAGAATATCCTGCAAACAATGTGAAAAAGGGATCTGAGCATGACTGATGGGGATCCAGGTGAATGGTGAATCACCTAAAGTGATTACTTGTGTAAATCCAAAGAGGTAAAGAACTTGCCAGGTTTTTTTTGGTTGCATCAGGCCCTCTGAATGAAGAGAATTTGAGAAGCAAAGAGACTTGCATACAGAAGGTCCTGATGCTAACGATCGAACTGTATCCTCGTGCTAGAGAAGCCAGAGACTGTGACACACTCGAATGAACCGCCTTGTCCCGTGCTCAAAACGTGGGGAAGGGAGGCAAATGGCCAGGACATCCCGACATATTATTTTTGAACAGTTTTCTTTTTTCATAAACAATATCCCCCACACTGTTTGTATTTAGAGGTAAGGATTTGCAATATGAAGTTTACATCTTAAATTATCCTTATCCATTTGTGGCCATGGAATATATAGCGGTCTGGCCCCTCCTTTCTCCAATAAAGGGAAATGCGTAAACCCAAATCCTCAATCGGCTCCCGTTGTCTGCCTACCATAGTGGGGACAATGGTTCTTGACTGCCTTCTACCTGGCAATGACCTCAGCCTGCTCACATATGGCGGTAACTCTCCCTTCTCGCTATGCGATCATCCTTTAGGATGCTCTGGATATGCTATGGGATCTGGCGTCCTATCGTGGGGCTGCACTAGATTAGACCATCTTACTTCCTTGTCTGTCTGCAGACATCCCTCGGGCCGCATGCACTTCCTCCCTCCTCCCCATGGAAGGTTTCTCTCTCTCTTCGTCTGACATCTAGCCTCCAGCTGGTATAGCTTTCATCCCGTTCACCCTTATTTAAAGTCAGCTTGTCTAAGGATAAGGCTCTATGCTCGAGGCTGAACAGATCTCTTTCTTTGCTTTGTGACTGGAAGGACATGGACTGATCTCCCTTCCCTCGGCTTACCGATTTACTACCTTCTCTCAAGTTTTGATATGCTTTATTGATTCCCTCTCCAATGCTCCCTATGTCAATATTCTCTTCTAGGGCTACCCTAGATGGCCCGGACGTTGCCTGTAACAGGAGGAACCCCTCTATATTGCCCCATGATATCACTGGACTCTGTTCCATTTCTTCCCTTCTTTTGTTTGCTCTACGCTCTTCTTCCCTTCATCTTTGCATACTTTTATCCCTTAATTTCTGTGCTTCCTCCTCTCTTCCTTTCTTGCCTATGTCATTCTTCGATTGCTCTCTGCCTGTTGTCATACTTTCTATGTTCCTCTTCCCTTTGTTCCTTCTTTTGCTGTTCTTCCTGATACATCTGTTCACATTTGTTCTCGCCCCGTCTATTCTTTCTCTTATCTTAATCCTTTCAGTCTCTTTTCTTGTTCCGTCTTTTTTATCCTGGTTGTCTTGATCTTCCCTATGCCTGACTTCCTCAATACTTTTTCCATCAAGACTGAGCAATATTTGTCCACCCATCCATTTGTTCTGTACGAGTGTTACCTCGTCAGTTTTTTTTTTTTTAACTTGTTTATTTTCAGAAGGCATACAGGAGAAAGCATTGACATATCAGTTTAACATTTTATCTCGGCATTATAATAAGCTTATTTACATCCCCCCACCCAACCCCACTTCTCAGTCTCGGGGGTCAACCGTGGACTGTCTTTTTCCCCCCCTATAAAGTCTGATTCCTGACTCATTCGCTCCTGTCTCTTCCCACCTCGGTTCGCCTTTCTCCCTCCTCTCCCGGCTTACGCCCCCAAATCCTGGGTTTGGCTATCCTCTAGGGCCTGCTCCTCCATCAGCTGGGATCGTTCCCTGTCCGCCGCCTGCTGGGCCAATTGCACCAGGCGCGGTTTGTATGTCATGGCCGGGAAGCGTAAGTCATAGTCAATCACAGGCGACCAAATGTTTGTGAAATGATGGAGGCGGCCTCTGTTCGCTGCCATCACTTTCTCAGCGATGAAGATGTCCCAGATTTTCAGCCACCATAGCACCGTTAGGGGGCCCTCCGGGGTCTTCCATGTCCGGGCTATTGTGATTTTAGCGGCTAGGAGTAATTGCGTAATGAGGGCCGCGGGTGCGCGCGTTTTCGGGTAGGTGTCTGGGATCGGGGTCCCCAGCAGTAGCGGCTCCGGTTCCAGTGGCAGTGGAATTTGGGTTATGTCTGTGATGGTCGCTATACATTGGGACCAGAAGCTCTTCACCACCGGGCATGACCACCACATGTGTAGGTAGGAGCCTGGCGAGCCGCACCGACGCCAGCACTGTGGGTCCAGTGACTGGTTGAAGTGGTGTAGTTGTAGTGGTGGGAAATACCATCTCATAAGCAGTTTATATGCACATTCCCGGTTGGTGATGCAGAAGGATGATGAGTGTGTGCGGGCCCAGATATCGATCCAGTCTTGATCCTGGATTGCGTGCCCTAGGTCCTTTTCCCACTGCGCCATATATGTCGCTCTCTTGGACAGGAGGTTCTCCTGGAATAGTCGGTGCAGCGTCGAGATCCGCCCTCGGGAGGGGGGTCCGCTACTGTTAATTCCAAGGCATCCAGGGTCTGGGTGGCAGCCTCTCGCGTCTGGGGGTGTGTGCACCAGTGTCTAATTTGGCAGTATGTGAACCTGTCTGACTCCGTTAGGTTAAACGTACTTTTGCATTGGGCGAATGTCAGCGGCTGAGTTCCCTCAAATAGTTGGCTTAGGGAGGAGAGTCCTCCGGCGATCCAGTTCTTGAAGTTAGTGGGGTGAGCTCCCGGGGAGAACGCCGGATTGTGGAAGACTGGGGCTGAGGGGCCCAGAGCTCTCGGGATACCTCTGGATTTGCGGGCCCAATCCCACGCCTTCAACGTTTGCTTGGTTGAGGATAGTATAGCTGGCCATGTCCGGCGCAGCGCGGTTGGCAAGTGTAGAAGAAAGCGCAATGGGAGGGGTAATCTGGACTGCTCTATGTCCATCCATTTGGGGCGCCCTGACGTTATAGTCCAAGCCCTGGTATGCGCTATCTGCGCCGCCTTTTGGTATTTTTGGAGGTCAGGGACCCCTAGGCCTCCCTGGTCTGGAGCACATAGCATTGTCTTCCGGGGAATGCAGGCCTTCTTTCTCCTCCATATGAATCCAAATATCTTCCTTTGCAGTCTCTGTAGTTGGGGGCGAGGGACTATGATGGGGAGAGCCGAGCAGGCGTATAGGAATCGTGGCAACAGGTTCATTTTACAGGCTGTGATACGACCTATTAAGGATATTTCCTGCTTGTGCCAGGAGTCTAGGTCTTTTTCCAGAGTTTTCATCAGGGGCGGGAAGTTTATCCGATAGAGGTCTCCTGGTTTAGCGGGGATCCGCACCCCGAGGTAGGGGATGGATGTGTCATTTAACGGGACCGCGCACTGGGCACTGAAGGATGCTTTCTCTCTCTGATTCAACCCTATCCCCAGAGCTGTCGATTTCATAAAGTTAATGGCGAATCCGGATACTCTCCCAAATCTGTGAATTTCCGCTAGGGCGGCTTTTAAGGATTGCGAGGTGTCTGTGATGGTTAGCATCACGTCGTCAGCGTAGAGCGCTATCTTGTGCTGGGTAGAGCCCACTTGGAGGCCTTTGATTCTAGGGTTAAGTCGAATCCGCTGGGCCAATGATTCCATTACCATAGCGAATAGTAAGGGGGAGAGGGGGCAGCCCTGTCTGGTGCCGCATGTCAGGGAGATCGGGTGAGTCAGGAGGCCGTTCACTCGGAGCAGGGTGGTCGGGGATTGGTAGTTCGCTAGGGTGAGCTTTAGGAAGGAGGGCCCAACGCCGAATGACTCCAGGGTGAGGCGGAGGAACGACCAGTCCACTTTGTCGAAAGCCTTGGTCGCGTCTAAGGCTAGCAGGGTGAGTTTCTTCGAGTCTTGTCTGGCTATCTCAATCAGGTTGAGGACTCTGCGCGTATTATCTGTGGTGGCTCTGTTTAAGATAAATCCCGTCTGGTCTGGGTCTATGATGTCCGGAAGGAGCCTCGCTAATCGGTTTGCCAAGACCTTCGAGTAGATATTCGCATCCAGGTTTAGTAGTGAGATGGGTCGATAAGCTGCTATGTCGCTGGGGTCCTTTCCTGGTTTCAGCGCTAATACTGTTATTGACTCTCTCATTGACGGGGTTGTTGATCCAGAAGTGGCGAAGGAGTTGAAGAGGGTCGTCATTGCGGCTAGTAGCTGAGGCCGGAAGAGTTTGTAGAATCGGGACGAGAAACCATCTGGGCCCGGGGCTCTTGTTCTTAAGCTTTTAACGGCTTTGTCGATCTCCTCGCTGGTAATCGGGCCTCCAATTCTTCCCTACTCGTAGCTGAGAGCTTAGGCACGGCGGCTTCCCGCAGGTAGGACTGCTGCTCTTCCTGGGGCTTTTGGGTAGCTGACAAAGTTTCGGTGACGTGAGCTTCTGCAATTCTCAGCTTATCTCGATCCGCGAATTGGGCTGCACTCTGGGGGTCTCGGAGGCTTAGTATAGTGTTCCTTTTCTTGATTCTTGCGAGTTTTTCCACCAGGAATTTATTAGCTTTGTTTCCCTTGGCGTAGTAGCTCTGCTTCGTCTTGGTTAGTAGCTGGGCTGTGTCCTCCGCGTAATGAGCCTCTAGTTTCCTCCGTGCCGTCTGCAGGATTCGGTAGGTTCTCGGGGACCAGTTTTTAGCTTTACATGCCGTTTCCGCCTCCAGAACCTCGTCTTCTAGGATGCGGCGGGTCTGTTGCTTTTGCCTATGGTAGGCCGCTCCTCGAGAGATCAGCACCCCTCGACTTACGGCCTTCATTGCATCCCATGTCGTCGCTGGGGAGGTGTCTTCGTTTTTATTGTCTTCGAAGTACTGTTTGATGGTTTTAGCTACTACGTCTCTCGTCGCCATGTCATTTAGGATCGGGTCATAAAGAGACCATCTGCGTCTTGGGGGCGGGTCCGGGTTATAGGCTCTTAGCGTTAGCATTACGGGTGCATGATCTGAATGGATTCTGGGGCCTATGAGGACATCGTCCGTGTACGACAGGATCTGCGGGGATGCCAGCAAGAGGTCGATATGTGAATAAGTCCTATGCACATAAGAATAGCATGAGTAGTCTCGTTCCTCTGGATGGAGGATCCTCCAGGTGTCCACCACTTCGAAGGTTCGGAACAATTTAAGTAGGGCGATCGCCAAGCCAAAGTCTCTGCGGGCAGGGGGGTGTGATCTATCTACTAGTGGGTTGGGGACTCCGTTGAAATCTCCCCCGATGATGGTCTGACCTTCAACAAACGGAAGCAGGGAGTTTTCCAGGGTCGAGTAGAATGCCTCTTGTTCTTGGTTTGGTGCATATACTGAGATCAACGTGTATAGTTGGCCGAGAATTCGGCATTTCAGCGCTACGAAGCGGCCGTTTGGGTCCCGTTTAGAGTCCAGGATTTGAGGCTTCAAATCTTTGGCGATTAAAATAGCTGTGCCACCCTTCTTCACTCCGTTCGAAGCTAGGAACTGCGTTGGGAATTGCCGATCTCTGAGCCTTGCGAAGTCCGCTGGGATCAAGTGTGTCTCCTGCAGGAAGACAACGGAGGCTTTATCATTCTGGATGCGTTGTAGGATTGTTTTTCTCTTCTGTGGGGCGTTGAGGCCTCTAACGTTCAGTGTTAGGAACCTTAGTTTCTGGATCGGCGGGGGGGCCTCTTGGGTGCCTCCTGGGGTGGGATACTGTTCCTCGTGGGTGGGCTGGGGGTATTCAGTCTTCATTTCGAGATTCCGAGTTAGCTAGGTTCTCCTGCAGCCGGGTTTTCTGTATCCTCCAACGGGAGGGCAACATTTTATCTGAGTGGGTCCACCAACGGTTGGGCAAACTTAAACGGGTGGGAGAACTCCCAACTGTACGGGGGGCTGGAGTTTTCTGCGCAGCCGCCCTTACGGCCAACGTGGCCCAAACAGTTTTCCTCGCCAACGGGGCGAGGGTCGAACCATTGAGATCCGCTCGGCTCCAAGGGTGGGTAGGTGTCATACTCCTTGGAGAGGGGGGACTGGGCCGTTCGGGGCCCGCGGCATTGCCATGCTTCGTTTTGGCTTCAGCGTCGGTCTTAGTATCATGGCCGCCCACCTCTAAATCATTTCATCTTTCGGCGTCTTTGCGCTTTAGACCAGGGTTGTTGCTGTCTTTGAGGTGATTGATCTGGTTCCTCTGCTGGGAGGAGTGGACTAGGGGTGGTTGAGGTCTCCGGAGAGTTTGGGTGCAGGATCGATTTCGCATCCTCTAGGTGGCTAATTTTGCGTAGAGTTCCCTGGAACGAGAATTGTAATGTAGCGGGGAAGAGCCAACGGTAGCGGATTTGCTGGCTCTGGAGGAACAGGGTCAAGGGCTTGAGAGCTCTCCTTTTCTGTATGGTGATCGGGGAGAGATCTTGGTATATTTGCAGGGGGGTGCTCATGAACGATAGTTCATCTTTGGAGCGGCTTATTGCCGAGATGGCTTCTTTGGTAGCATAGAAGTGTACTCTCGTGATCACATCCGGAGGGCCGTCTAAATCTACTCCTCGTCTCGGGCGTAGTCTGTGGGTTCGGTCCAGGATGAGTTGGGCTTTGTCCGTTAGTGGAAGGAGAGCCTGGAAGAAGTTGCCTATATACTCCGGGAGCTCTTTATCTTGGATCGTTGCTAGGACCCCACGGATGCGCAAGTTATTCCGTCGGGCCCTGTTTTCTAAGTCTTCTTGCTTGAATGCGAGAATCTCATTACTGGACTGAAGCGCTCGGATCTCACGCCGCATTTCTATTATTGCTGCATCGTGGTTCTGGGTCAAGTCTTCGACTTCTCCTATCCTCTGTTCCGCTTCCGTGAGTCGCTGGTCAGTTTGTTCTAGTCGTGTGGTGAGCTCGGTCATGCAGGACCGAATTTCGGCTTTAATGTCTCTCATGAAGGCCATTAAGTCATCTCTGGTGGCGAGGTTACCTTGTTCTTCTGGGGGCTTTTGCGGGGTAAGCTTAGGTGAGGGGTCCGGTTTTCTTGTCTTGTCTGTTACTAGGAGCATGGTGGAAATGTCCGCGGTTTTGGCTGGCTTGGTGAGTCTCGACATTTTGCCGGGGCTGGGACTCTGGGGATCCTCTTCTGGCTGGAAGCCCCTGGGGGGGGGGCGCTTTGGGGAGGATGATTAGTTTCGGACGAATCTGCTGTGTAGGGCGAGTGATCCGTCCGCCGTGTTAGTTGTCAGAGTTGCAGTGGTTAGGTTTGGGTCTTGCCACTCTTGGATGTAGTGGAGGGGCTGCAGCTATCCAGGATGATAGGCCTGGTGGATAAGGTGGGCAGGAGCGCCCCAGGATGTTTTGGCAGTCGGAGACGTGGGGGGTTCCTTGAGAAGGAGGTCGGGGAAAGCTGAGTGGTCAGGGGGGGGGAGACCACCCGACCACTCTCCCCAGCCGGCAAGGTATCTGGTGGGCCGGGGTGCCCCAGGAAGCTGGAAGGGGGGGCTCCGGGTTCAGCGCTGGGGAGATTGTGGGGCGACGGCGGACACTCACCCAGTCAGGCCTCCGACACCGCCTCCAGGGTGCTGGGCAGCAGGGAGGAGCCGCAGCCTCCTTCGTTCTCCGGGTAGATCGTTGCCAGTATAGGAGGTGGGGGGGGCGGTAGAAGGGCTCCTGCCCCCACAGCTGGTCCCGAAGCTAGAGGGCCTCGGGGGCCTGGTCGTCCCCCCCGCGAGCTGGTCCGCCGTACGGGCGAGGGTCGGGGGCCCCGGGGTCCCTCCTCCAGGAGGGCCCACCTCTGAGGTCTGGCCGTCAGGTCCGGAGGGCCGGAGGGTCAACCGAACTGGGGGGTCGAGATGGTGGTGGGGGCTGACGCCGATCCCGTACTCCGATCCAATGGAGGGGGGAGGCGGCTGGGAGAAGCACTCGAGCCCGCGCCGAGGCTCCAGGTGGAAGGGCTCCGGGAGGCTTAGGATCGGAGCAGAGGGCGAGAGCAGGAGGACCTACGGACGTCTCGTCACTGGGCGTCGGCGGGGAAAAAGGGCCTGGGCCGCGGTCGCCATCTTGGTTCGGCGTGGAGAGGCACCCGCGTCGAGTTCCGTCGCCGTGTTTTCAGGGTTCCCACCGCGATTGCTCTCCCAGATTGGAGCGGTGGATGCACCGGAGGTTCCGCCAGCTTCTCTCGCCAGAGGAACAGCAGCGGCGCCGCTGGCGCCGGCTAAATTTCAGCTGAGGCTGCGGGTCCTTACGGAGGCCATTAACGGAGCAGCCTCATCAGTGGCGCTCCAGGCCACGCCCCTACCTCGTCAGTTTTATACCTTTCTCCTTTCAATCTCTTAATCTCTCTTTCTATGTCTGTGGTTACATTCAATTGCTCACTTTTCTCCTCCTCGTTCTGTAAGATCTTAAAAATCTCCTCCTTTCTTCTAGTCTCTTCTGGACTATCGTCACTGCTATAAGCAGGCGGTTCATATATCGGATTACTATACCCTGTCGCCGGTTATAGTTCCTTTAACGGCGACATGCCTGCTGCGGCGCCTCCCTCTTCAGCAAAGACCGCGTTGAGCAGGGTGCAAAGAAATCACTTTGCGCGTAGATCGGCTGTCAGACGTTCTACTCGTGCTGGCGTCTGTATGAAAGGTTGCCAGGGAAACGGCATCTGCAGCAAGGATGATGCGCTTGAACTCCATCATCACGTTCCTGCTATCACGTGGTGTTACTGATACATATTTAGCTATGTGTATAATGGTGCTCGCTGCTTCTGATTGATGTTTGTTCCTGTTGCCGAAGCTGCAGATACTTCTTGCTACTACGTATCTGGATTTCTGCTACTTGCCTGCCGTTCTGTTTTCTTCCAGAGCGAGCAGGTTTTACAGAGCCTTTTGCTTTGCCTATTCCTCAGGCTTCCTGAGCGGCAGGGCTATCCAAATCCTTTTGTTTGCTTCTTAGTCCACGCAGACATTTACGGTATTCCGCATTCCAACTGGGGGTACTTAAGTACTGAATAACTACAATAGTGAAGTAACTATTGTTGCTACGTCTTTTGCCTCTTTTCCCTGAAATAGATTCTGATTTCGTACAAGCACGGAGTACAGACACTTGCATTGTGTTATAAAGCCTTACAGCCAAGTACCGATTTCTCATTTGTTTCTTCATGTGCACCGGATTTTATGGACACTTACCAGGGGTGCACAAACCCGGTTCGAGTGCGGCCCTCATTCACTTTGTTAATTAGCTTCCCTACTAACCTCCTATTCCTTGCTTGTTGTTGGCTTCTGGGCTTCCTGGACTTCCTGGTTTCAATCCACTCCTGGAATCATTAAGCTACTCTTCCCTGCCAGGCCAAAGACACCAACAGGTTTGTTCTCTTTCAAATGTTAATTTCTTATTTGTGACCCGTTTTGAGCAGACACTGAATATAGTTTTCTCCTTATACGGCTGGACGTTATTGTATTCCGTGCCCTTTCCATTGATTCATCGCTCTGGCTGTGGATATACAACAGCTGGAGGGGTTCATCAATTGGAAGGTCTTCCTTTAGACCAAGACCATCGGCCAAGAATTCTACCAGCATCCTAATTGGAGTAACAAGTAGAAACCAGAGTATTGGCCCAGAAACAATCTGTATCCTTTTTTGGGTCCAGGTGAGTGTTTCTTCTCCTTACATTGACCTGTTTATGACAAACGGATACAATCCTATGTCTTCTGTACCATCACCATTTACTTAGGGCAAAGTAAGGAGGAGTAGAAGGCTCAGCACCTTCCTCCCTATACTGAGTAAGTATCCACTCCGCAGGCAGTGGATCTTCTCTCTTCTCTTGGTACATTCACCAGAGCGCTAAAATAGCTAACCTTTTTGCAAATGTTTTCCCCATATACACAGCGTGCAAGTATGTGGCCATGTGTTGCACCACTGCCTTCGACAGTGATCCCCTTGTAGCCATGACATGAACATCTTATCTGCTGTGCCCTTTGTCCATTCCGCACTGAACGGTTTGAGCTTAGGCATGTGTTTTGGCAGTGTTTTACACAGGTGCATCAGTGGAGTATTATCTCCCATTGTGACTCAATTGACTGTCAATACTTTGCGTCGCTTTACACAGAAATGTTTCAGAAAAACAACAATACTCTGATTGGAGTTTGAGTCATTCCCTATCATAAACCGGTTTATGTGCGGCCTATTTATACCTCAATTGGGGTTTGAAATGACTCCTTCTAGACCTTCCTTTCCGGTAGGAAACCGGGCTCTTAAAACACTCTTGGTTAAACTTTAAACAAGCCCCCATGACTTTTTAACAGGTTACTCACCGTAGTGATCACCTTACTCCTAGTGCATAGTCCCCTTTCCTCCATACTTGTGGGACATCTCTCCGTCCTGTGGGACGGGACCGGAGCACTTTGTAAAAAGCATCCAAATTTTTCAAAACATTTGTCCTTCCTCTCTTTCCTGCGCGGGGCCTGGCACGCGGCCGTAACCCCGCCCAACTTGGCTCCGCTCTGCGCATCGCCCCTCAGTCCTTTTCTTTGCCAGGTCAGATACCCATTACCAATACAGAGGAACCTTATTAGAGGGGATGGCTGGCGGGCGTATGGAGGAAAAGGGACTATGGACTAGGAGTAAGGTGGTCACTACGGTGAGTAACCTGGTAATACTCCTACGTCCCGTCCCCTTTCCTCCATACTTGTGGGAGATTCCCAAGCACTCCTTACAGGAACTACGGGTGGATGGAAATACCCCTTACTGAAAAAGGTTCTTCAGCACAGCCTGACCAAACTGAGCATCAGCTCTAGAACTCATATCGAGGCAGTAATGCTTACAGAAAGCAGATGGAGAGGCCCAAGTAGCTGCCCTAGCGATGGACTCCCAGGGAACATACTTCTGAAAAGCAACCGCAGCTGCCTTGCCCCGCACCAGGTGTGCATGAATACCTTTAGGAGGTTTCAGCTTTTGGACAGTGAAAGACTCCATGATGCAGGCGGCAATCCACCTAGAAATAGTTGCCTTAGACGCCTGCTTGCCTTGAGGGTTGCTGAAAGTCACAAAAAGTTCTGAAGAACTTCTAAGTTCGGAAGTCCTATCCAGGTACAACTTAAGAGCTCTTCAGACATCAATACAGTGTAGAACCCTCTCCGCCTCAGAGACGGGGTTCGGAAAAAAGACCGGTAGGGAGATCGATTGATTCAAATGGAATTCAGTCACTTTCTTCGGCAGAAAAGCCAGATTAGTTCAAAGGACCACCTTGTCCTTGTGAAAGACCAAGAAAGGATGCTCAACCGACAATGCCTGGCGCTCACTCACTCTCCTTGCCGATGTGACGGCGACCAAAAAGGACACTTTCCAAGACAAGTACTTGAGGTCCACAGTAGCCATCGGCTCAAAGGGTTTATGGCACAGCGCCATCAGGACAACATTCAGGTCCCATGGCGGGTGAGGATTACGAACTGGAGGGTAAAGGCGTGTTAAACCAGCGAAATGCCTCTTTACCACTGGGTTAGTCAGAGAATACGAACACTGATCCGTAGAAAGATAAGCGGAGACCGTTGAAAGGTAAGTCCTGCATGACAGAACATGAACCCCTGACTCTGCTAGGGAGGACACGAAGGACAACACCGTGTCAACCGTGGCCCCCCCTTGGATCCAATTTCTTCTCTAGATACCAATGACAGAACTTGAGCCATTTACTCTTGTACTGAGATCTGGTCGAGGGTTTTCTGGCTGCCTGGATAAAACGCATGTTATCCGCAGACAAATTCAGATGCTCTAAAGACCTGAACTCAGGCACCAAGCCGCCAAGCTGAGCGATTGTGGGGAGGGGTGCCACAGCTGCTGCTCCCCCTGATGGAGAAGATCGGGAGTTACCGGTAACCTGATCAGCAGATAAACCGACAGGTGTTGGAGTTCTGAGAACCAAAACCTGGCCGGCCACCACGGGGCTATCAGTAGAAGAGAACAGTTCACCGAGTTCTTCAACTTCCAAATTGCCCGGTGAACTAGAGGCAGAGGCGGGAAGCCGTAAGCTCTCATGTTGTGCCATGGAATCTCTAGGGCATCCCCCAGAGAGGAGGCTCCCAGCCCCCCTCTGGAGGCATACAGAGGAAGCTTCTTGTTCACCGCCGTCGCGAAGAGGTCCACCTGCGGTGTGCCCCAGCGCGAGAAATCCCTGAGAGGACCTCCGCCTTCAACTCCCACTCATAGCTGACCACTGTCCGCCGGCTGAGGGCATCTGCTGTGACATTCAGCTGGCCCGGGATGTGCCCTGCAAGCAGCCAGACACCATGAAGCACGGCCCACTCCCAAATCTGGATGGACAGGTCCACGGGGGGGGGACTTTGTTCCCCCCTGCTTGTTGATGTAATACATTGACACCACATTGTCCGTTCTTATGCGGACCACTTTGTTGACAATGACCGGTCTGAATGCCCTGAGCGCCAAGAAAATCGCCAGAAGCCCCAAATGATTTATGTGCAGGAGCTTGTCCTGAGGCGACCAGAGGTCTGAGACCTGAAGGAGATCTAACGTGGTCCGAGACCTGAAGGAGATCTAACGTCGCACCCCACACGAGGAGGGAGGAGTCCGTCGTGATCATCACCATAGGGACCGGGTCCTGAAACCCCGCGCCCCCAGAGAGATTGCTGAGAGATGACCACCAGTCCAGGTCCACTCTCATGGAATCCAGAATCATTATCCGCATGGAGTCTGTGTCCACCGCCTGACACCATGAATTCCGAAGGGCCATCTGGGTCCGTCTCATTTTGAGACGAGCAAGAGGAAGAGCCAGCACACACGAGGCCATGAGGCCCAGAAGCCTCTGGAACCACCAGGCCGACATACTCTCTGACTGCGCAAACATCTGACACGTGGCCAACAGATCCGCCATTCTGTCCACGGTCAGGTATACTCTGCAGTCGATCGTGTTCCAACGAAAACCCAGAAAAATCAGGTCCTGAGAGACCGTCATGGAGGATTTCCGCCAGTTCACCGACAGCCCAAGATGGAACAAGAGCTGAAGGAGAGACTGGAGGTTGCCCGCTGCCACCAGCGGAAAAGGGCTGCGTAAAAGCCCATCGTCCAAATAAGGATACACATGGATACCCTGAAGACGAAGATAGGCCGCAAACACCGACATCCACTTCGTGAAGACACACAGCGCCGAGCTGAGGCCAAAAGGAAGCACCCGAAACTGGAAGTGCTCCTCTCCCAAAGAGAAACGGAGGTACCTCCTGTGAGGAGCCCAAATCAGGATATGCATGTATACATCCTGAAGGTCCACCACGCTGAGCCAATCGCCCGCCTGCAACGAGGAGCAAATCTGGCCGGGCGTGATCATCTTGAATTTCTCTTGGGGTAAGGAAAGATTAAACTGGGAAAGGTCTAGGATGGTGCGCAGGCCAGCCTGGTTGGGTTTGGGCACCGTAAATAGCCGGGAGTAGACGCCCTCCCCTCGCTCCCCAAGGGGAACGGGTTCCACAGCTCTGAGGAGCAGAAGTTTCTGAACCTTGGCCTTGAGGGAGGGTGAGCCCGACAGCTGAAAAGGAGGGTTGTGGGGTGGTGTAGGAGGCAAAGGTAAGTGGAAGCCCGCCCGAGCGACTGACAAGACCCATCTGTCTTCTGTGATAGTCTGCACGCCTCCCAATGAGATGCAATGCGTCCTCCCACCGGGGTCTCGTGCGAGCACGGAAACACTTCATTTGGCAGGTTTATCGGTGAAGGTGCCACCTGAACCTGCTGAGGAGGCTGAGGAGTGGGAGAAATACCGCGTACGTTGTTGTCTATGGCGGTTATTCCCCGCAGGAGTATCCACTCTGCGCGATTTGCGGTCGAGGAAGCCCCTGAAACCAGAAGAAGGTCGACTCTGCGATAACGGTCTCTGAGGTTTGATAGGAGCTTTAACCAGAACAGACTATGATTTAGCCATCTGAGTGCTATCCTTGGTTTTGGTGAGCTCTACATCAGTAGAAGAATGAAAAAGCTCCTTACCATCGAATGGAAGGTCCAATACTTTGTCTTGCACTTCCTTCGAAAACTTAGTGGCATGCAACCAGGCTTGCCTCGAGGTATCAAACCCGAGCATCATGCCCCGAGCCGAAGTGTCTACGTGATGAGCCACAGCCTCCAGGACATCCTGGGCCAAGACCCTGGCATCGGAAAGGTCACCTCTGAAATCTTCCAACTTCTCGAACGGAATGTGCTCCTCAAACTCCGACAGACCTTTCCACATCCGCATGTTAGCTCCGCCAAAATCAATTCAGCATTGGCCTGCCTGAGCTGCAAGGCCGAATTGGCAAAGATTTTCCTCCCTAGGGAGTCCAGGAGCTTGTCCTCCTTTCCCAAGACCTGAGTAGTCGTCGCGGAAGAGGATGCTGCAGGTCTGGACTGCAACGTGGCCGCAGCCACCACTGTGGAGGAGGGAGGTGGACAAGACGACAAGGCCACTTACTCCAAAGAGTACAGCCTGTACCGCGCGTCAATATTTTTATTGACAAAAAGTGTTGTGTGGCTTCTCCCAGACTCTTCAGACCTCGGCCAAAACATCCTTCTGCAGGAAAAGGCCAGTACGCTCCAAAGGAGACAGGGTGAACACCCCAGAAAGCACGCCCTCCTGTGAAGCAGGTGCCTCGGGAACCGGGACATCTAAGAAATTCATCATGTCCAGTACCCGGTCATGAAAAGCTCTAACAGAGCGGGGAAGGTCCTCGTTGTCCTGCTCGCCTTGAGGGTCATCTGACAGATCAAGATCCTGCTGAACCATGTCAGGCACTGCCTTGTCCACTGGGGACAAGGGTGGCAAAGGCGGAAGAGCAGGGGCAGGCACCACGGGCAAAGGAGGCGCCGGCGGAACCACCAGAGGAACGGGTGGAGCCGGGGGCGCTGGTGGACAAATTTCCTTAAAAAGCCCTTTGAAATACTCCCTCGTGGGGTCGGTGCGCATAAGCGCTTGAAATTTACCGAAAAAAGCGTCCTCAGGAGATTGCTTCGGAACCTGAGGAGGCCTCTCATGAGGTGGACAAATCCAGGGATGTAACGGAGAAGGGTGCCACGCCGGGCCCTCCGCCGACGTATCCACATAGGGGCCGCCCCTGCAGGCAACGAATCATTGTGCGGAAGAGGCATCCGGGCGTTCCAATCATAAACGGGCCGGTAAGGATACGCACAAGTGACCTTAGGTTCACCCAAAGGACCGAACCCTACACCAGAGGCCGATGGCGTAGTTGTAGGGGTAGTACCGCCATTTTGTCTTCATCTGAGGGGAACTGCGGCACGTGAGAAGGTGAGGCAGGGGTCCCCGTCGATGGATCAGGGGTCTTAATTTTAGCCTTAACATAAGGAACCTCGGCAGAGCCGGTACTATGAGGCCTGGAATGTTTCTGCGACATACCAACCGCCAACTGAACCTTCGAAGGAAGGACCTCGGCACTGCCAGTAAAAGAAGAACCTTGCTTCTTTGCCCCCTCAACAGATCTGGTATCACCACAAGAGCGGGAACGGTGAGAAACCGCTTTCACCGACAGGGCCCTGCCCGGCCCCTCAGAACTGTTGGTAGCCTTAGCCTCTGTACGAGGGACCTCGGGCCTAGGCCCGGTAATAGCCTTATCGGCACGGGCCTCGAACGTCTGTTCAGTAAACACAAGCCCAGCCAAGGCCTCGGGCGCACCCCGGTCTTGTTTTTGAGAGAAGCCGAAAGAGAGGCCTAAGAGCAAGCTCTGGTACCCTGTGACTCAGCAGAACTGGGTCTACACACAGCCCCCACAGGAGGGGCCTCGGAAGTTACTCCGGTGTACACAGGCCCCTTACAGAGACATTCAGAGAAAACTCCGGTAGAATTATTAGGCCTGACAGGCACCTCAGGGCGAACCCCGGTGACAGAGCGATCAACGCCCCTCCCGGCTCGAGAGGAACACGGGAAGGTATCCACCGGCCGGGGTGCTCTGAAAAGTAAAGAACTTACCGGGCGTTTCTTCTTCTCGTCGATGAACGCCTGAAAATGAGATGGAGGAGTGCGTCGGAACACCTCCTCCCACCGTTCCAACCGACGTTGAAGAGCCTGGACCGAAAGGGAGTCACAGTAAAAACAGGAGTCCCAACGGTGTTCCAGACCCAAACACTCTAAACAAAGAGGATGGGGATCCGCCCTCGCGAAGCGACGATGACATGAAGAACAGCCTGGAAAGTCTAATTTAAAAGACATAGACAGACTAGAAGACGAATGCTAGCGAGAGCCAGAGAGGAAAACAGGGAAGAAAATCTTCCGAGGATGCAAGTGCGTCCGGCCCCGATCGAGCGGAGAAAAGGACTGAGGGGCGATGCGCGGGGCGGAGCCAAGGTGGGCGGGGTTACGGCAGCGTGCTGGGCTCCGCGCAGGAAAGAGAGGAAGGACACATTTTTGGAAAAATTTGGATGCTTTTTACAAAGTGCTCCGGTCCCATCCCACAGGACGGAGAGATGTCCCACAAGTATGGAGGAAAGGGGACGGGACGTAGGAGTATCACTGTTACCACAATCCCATCCCCTTATTTTGCCATTCCCCTCAGTCGACTCACCATTTGCTCTTCAGCTCAAGGCCTTCGGTATCTCTCTCCCCTCCTTCAATCGGCCACTTTCGTCTTTTGTCCACAAAGCACCTGTGGAAACCAGGAGGATTTCGTCAAAGAGGTGCCCGTCACACCTATATTGATTTTTCTTGCAAAATTTCTCTATTGGCCGTTCTCCACAGGAAACCTCGCAATCTTCCAGCTAGGTGACGGAGTGTGTCCGATCGTCCGAAATACTGGAAACTTACTAGTTGAAGGGTCTAACCATCCTATCTCTGCTACCTTGTGAACCCGTAGGCCCTTTTAAGTGAGGTAACACTTTATTGGATGGATGGGGATGCAGAATTTACTCTTACACCAATAAGACCGACTAAGGAAGTAGGCAAAACAAAACTGTTTTAATGTCAATTTTCTAAAACAGGGAGTAAACCGGACATCAACAATAATAATAATAATAATTTAGCATTTAGATGGCACTACGAACCCTCGGGTATCTGAGCGCTGCTTATTATTACCCACGGTGTGTGGTGCTCATTTATCGACCTCGGAAGGATGAAAGGCTGAGTTCGGCCCTGCCAGGATTCGAACCTGCGTCAGCAGGCTCTGCACGGATGTCAATGAGAGCGCTCTACTCGCTGTGCTATCAGACTGACTTCTCACAGCATATCTCTCAAAGTTTTACATAAAAAAATACACATTTATAGTAAAAACTCATCATCATTGACGTCACACTATGGGGCAAACCAAGAAAACTTTTCTGGGATAGTGGTTGTTCTACAGGGAACATCTAGGTACACTTTCTATGGGGCATAGGACTATGATTGGGTCTCTATAGTCAGGTGGACAACTATGCCCACCCCCAGTGCAAGTTATCTTCATGTCATCAAAAACACGTTTAATTGGCTTTCAAACTACAGGGCTCTTTGCTACGTGGCCCTCAATTGTTTGGCACACTTGTACCCTTCTGCAACATTCCACTCACTAGCAGCACGCAAGCTGGTTTCCCAGGTGCTTGTGCGTGGACTTGAACATGCCTCCCCACCCAATTAGCCCAACATCCATCATCACTCCTGCCGTCTGCCATTCGAATTGTCTTTGAACTTGGCCTTGCAAAGTATCACTGTGCCTGAGAATAGAAGGGAGTGTGAGCACTTTATCTTCAAGTCTCAATGTAGCTCGCCCAAAGATAATTTCCATCTACCCCATGAGACAGGAGACAGTGTTTTAGCTCCTTCTTTATATTTAATACTATTAAATTAATAAAACTTGGCACTCATTGTTTTTCCATTGCACCTCGACAGGAGCTTACCTCGCTTCTCACGTTCATTATATCTTTTTGAATAGATAACCAGTTTCTTGGCTGCCTCAACCCTTGACACTGGGCCAGACGAGGCTTCTCGATTCTTCCTCAGTCTTCAACTGCTTTTCTCTGCTGCGCCACACTTTCAGCCCTTTTGCTACTGAGGTTCAGGTTTGCTAAAATGCAACGTGGAACAACCATATATATATATATATATATATATGATACATTACTCAGCGTAATCGTATTTCTGATGCTTGTATCTGCTTAGATTCACATGCTGTGCACAGGCCGACATCTAGTGGAAGCTGCGGAGTATTACAGTTTGTTTCTCGAAACTCGAAAATGGGCGTCGACACAGGGCGTGCCAGTAATACTATCCCCAGTGTGACGTCCACTGAACCCAAGATCCCTCACGCGTCTAGGATCCTCAGATTGTATTTTTTCTGACATGAGGTAGCATGAGGAGTAGCGCGAGTACAGATAATCCAAGCAGATAGACAGAAAGGTAAGACTACAAGCAATCATGCGCCTTCTCTCAGAGGGGAGGAAGGGTGGGTCGCATGTGAATCTAAGCAGATACAAGCATCAGAAATACAATTACGGTGAGTAATGTATCCCTTCTGAGGCTTGTGGAATCTGCTTAGATCACATGCTGTGCATAGATTAGCGAGCAGTACCTGAAGAAGGAGGTGGGATGTGAGAAGGGTCATGAACAAATAAGTGTCTTAGAACCGCTTGTCCCGCTTGTGTATCTGCCTTGGAATGGGTGTCAAGGCAGTAATGCTGAGTAAAAGTGTGAATAGAGCTCCAAGTAGCTGCTTTGCAAATGGTGTCAAGGGGTACATTTACAATGAAAGCCAGAGTGGCCCCAATGCCTCTAGTAGAGTGGGCTCTTGGCGTGAAAGGCAGAGTTCTTTCAGAGAGTGAGTAACACAGCTGGATACAGTTAATAATCCACTTCGAGATGGCACCTTTAGAGACGCGATCCCCCTCTCTGCCTGTAGCTACGGAGACAAACAGTTGATCTGTTTTTCTTAGCGGTCTGGTTTTATTTACATAGTAGAGGACCGCCCTACGCACATCTAGGGTGTGTAGTTTCACCTCAGCCGAGCTTTGCGGGTCCTGGAAGAAAGACAGAAGCTCGATGGACTGGTTTACATGGAATTTTGATATAAATTTAGGTGAGAACCTAGGGTGTGTGCGTAAAACCAGTTTGTCTTTATGGACAGTAAAGAAGGGATCCTGCACTGACAGAGCCTGAATTTCACTGACCCTTCTTATAGAAGTAATAGCTACTAAGAAGGCCGTTTTATAAGTCAGGTGTTTGAGACTGCTTTTATGCATGGGTTCGAAAGGGGGGCCCATGAGCTTGGCTAGCACCACATTAAGGTCCCACCCTGGTGGTGGGTTTGAAATAGGAGGGTGAAGTCTCTTTACTCCTTCCATGAAGGCTTTAACTACTGGTACTTTCCACCACGAAACCTTGCTATGGGAAGTGGTGTAAGCCGACAGGGCTGCCAGGTGTACTTTCAGTGAGTGAAAAACCAATCCTGCATCTAGCAGGTGGAGCATGTATGTAACAATAGTGGAAGGAGTGCAATCAATCGGGTTGATTTGTCTACTCTGGCACCAGATAACAAACCTCTTCCACTTGTCAAAGTAACAGTGCCTTGTGTTTGGTTTCCTAGATTCCTTTAGGATGTCCATACACCGCTGTGGCAAATTGAGATGTCCAAACTCAATGACCTCAGGAGCCATGCTGCCAGGTTTATTGAGTTGGGTTGCTGGTGCACTGTTTGACCTTGGTGCTGGGACAGTAGGTTGTACCAGGCTGGAAGTTTGATGGGCTCGCACACCGCCATCCTGCATAGGTGTGGGAACCACGGTTGTCTTGCCCACATGGGAGCAACTAGGACGAGCGTCATCGACTCTCTGTTCATCTTGTTCACCACTTTCCTGATGAGAGGAGTTGGTGGAAAAGCGTACGCAAACATCCCTGACCAGTTCATCCACAGGGCGTTCCCCTGGGAGTCTGGTTGGGGGAACCTGGATGCAAATCCTGGGCATTGTCTGTTTTCGCTTGTGGCGAATAAGTCTATAGTGGGGAAACCCCACTGAGAGAAGATATCTTCTACGACCTCTCTGTGTGGAACCCATTCGTGTTCCTCTGGGAGGGAGTCTCTGCTCAGAGCATCCGCTAGGGAATTGAGCTCTCCTGGAACATGTTGTGATGACAGGAAGATGTTCCGTCTGAGTGCCCATATCCAGATTTTCTGGGCAAGCTTGGACAGATTTGGCGAGCGAGTCCCTCCTTGCTTGTTCAGGTAGAACATGGCTGTTGTGCTGTCAGTCCGGATTTGCACTGACAGGTTTAGTAGGTGGGGCTCGAACGCCTGAAGCGCTCTGAATACTGCCAGAAGCTCTAGCAGGTTGATGTGGTTCTTGGCCACTGAGTGAGACCAGAGACCCTGAGCTGTGTGGTGGAGATGGTGAGCTCCCCACCCCGTCAGACATGCATCTGTAGTGACTACTGCCTGTACTTCGGGATCGTAAAAGGGTTTCCCCTGTGCGAGATTCTCTCTTGTCCACCAGTGAAGGCTTTGTACCAGTGTTGGCGAAACGGCCACTATATCGTCCCACTGACCACTTGCCTGAGACCACTATTTCGCCAACCATTCCTGCATGGGACGCATGCGCAGGCGCGCGTGGGGGACCAGGTAAATACATGACGCCATCATGCCCAGTAAACGCATTGCTTTGCGTACCGTTATTTGTTGACCGGACTGATAATGCGGAATTTGCAGTAGTATATTCCGAATTCTTTCTTCTGAAGGAAAGGTCAACCCCTCTTGAGTATCTAGGATTGCTCCTAGGAATTGTTTGGAGGTGCTTGGCACCAGGCTTGACTTTTTCTCGTTGATTGAGAAGCCTAACTCGTGGAGGAGGTCGATAGACCTTTGAATGTTTGTCCTGCAAATTCCTGGGGTTTCCCCCGTTATGAGCCAGTCGTCCAGATAAGGGTACAGTGGGATTGCCTCCCTGCGTAGGTGTGTAGCCGCCACCGCCAGTACCTTGGTGAATACCCTTGGTGCCGAAGCGATCCCAAAGGGCAGTACCTTGAATTGGTAGTGTCGACTGTCCACCTTGAAGCGCAAATACTTTCTGTGCGCTGGGAACATGGAAATATGAAAATAAGCATCTTTCATATCCAAGGTTGCCATGTAATCACCTTTTTTAGGAGGGGGATTACCTCTTGTAGCGTGGTCATACGAAACTTTTGGGGCTTGACATACTTGTTGGCAGGCCGTAAGTCCAATACTGGGCGCATTGTCAAATCTTTCTTTGGCACAAGGAAGTAAGTTGAATAAATACCCTTGTTTACCTCGTCCCGGGACGAGTTCTATCGCGTCCTTTTCTAGCAGAATGGCAATCTCCTCGAGGAGAATCTTCTGATGTTCTAAAGAGTGTACTCTTTGTCGTGGAGGATGGTTCCGGGGGCGCTGCAGTAGCTCTATACAATATCCTGTGGATACTGTTGACAGCACCCATCTGTCTGATGTGATCCCTTCCCAAGCCTGGGTGAAGTTGGAAATGGGGTTGCGTGAGAAGGGACCCTGAACTGAGCGTCACTGCTTTGCTGGAGACGTGCTGCCTCCCTTGCTGGGGCTGCCTCTGCCTTTACCATGACCTCTCCTATTACCCCTGTCGTAACCCTGGGTAGACTGTTGGTTGTTGTTCCACTGTGTACCCTGCCCCTGGGAATAGTTAGATCCTCTCTGGGAATTTTGGCCGCGTGGGCGACGAAAATTACTATTCCCTCTCTGGTTAGGGGGTTTATTGGTTAACTGGCCAAGGGACTTGAGTGTTTCGTATTCGTCCTTGGCATTCTTCAGTGCGTCTTCCACCGCCTTACCAAACAACAGATCGGTTTCCACTGGTTTGTCCAACAATGATGCCTGGGTTTCTGCCTTAAAACCAGACTGCCGTAACCATGCATGTCTTTTGATAACAGTGCCTTCTGCTATCAATCTGCCTGCGTTGTCTGCGGTGTCGAAGGTTGCTTTCAAAATGCAACCAGACACGGCTCTACCCTCTGCGGAAATCCGAGCTAACTGGCCCTTTAAAGGTTCAGGAGCAGAGGCTACGAGTGCCGCGACTTCTTCCCACTGATGGCAGTTGTAGCTGGCCAACAGGGTGGTGGAGTTTGCAATCCTTGCTTGATAGGCGGACGTTGAGACTACTTTCCTGCCGAAACCGTATAGTTTTTTGCTCGCCTTGTCAGGAGGAGCTTCGGACGATGACAATGGTGTTCCAGCCCTCTTACGAGTGTTGGTGATAACTAGGGAGTCTGGCTTCAGATGTCCTCTTATATAGAGAGGGTCAGACTGGGCCGCCCTGAAAAGTTTTTCAACCCTGGGATTGACTGCTCTGGTGAGGTTCGGGTTCACCAGGGACGGGTCTATTCTTCGCTGAATGGACTTAAGGATAGGGATGGTCTGGGCAACAGGCCTCCTTTCTCCCACTAACTCTTCTGAGAAGTCCCTCTCGTCCTGGACACCGTGGGTGTCAATATGGAAATGTTCTGCTTCACGTGCGAGAACCTCGTTTAGGAGGGGTTGGTTATCGACCGGGGAGTCGGTAACCGGGGCTTCGTTCTCTACCAGGGAATCTACTCTGTATGTTTCCGGGTCTTCCTCTTCCTCTACCTGGTCCTCATCATCCCCATAGTAGCCCGTCCCGGTTTGCTCTTCTACCATGCCAAATTCTTGGTCTTCACCAAAGAAAGCATCTCCTTGATACAGTGAGTATGGTCTTGAGTATGGTTGTACCTCGAAGGGGTCTGACCTCATCCGTGTTTCAAACCGGGGCTTTTTACTCGGGGGATAGGATCATTAGAGCCTGAGGGTGTCGCCCCTTATGGATCATACGAGAGTAAATGTTCTGGATTTTTATCATAAAAATCAGCCAAAGAAGACATCCTTGACATGACCCTATCTATGTCTTCACTCGACCATTTTCTGGAACTGGGAATGACTCTCTCAGCAAGTCTATGGGATTTATCTTGAGTAGATTTGCTGGTTTTAGACATATCAGCAGACCTGGTTTTGTATGTCTGTTTAGGGGGAGTGGTGTGTTTCACAGGTGTGGAAGAGTGCAAAGGCTGCTTCTTCTGCTGTTTTCCCCCCTCCCCGTGAGCGGAAAAATGTTTTCCCTGACCTTTAGTGGCTCCGGAGGTTTTCGACGCCTGGCGTCGAGGATCGGGGGTGGGGTCCCTGTCCTTCGAGCGTGGGGCCTCGCTGATTTTGACTGCGGGCTCCGACTCCTGGAGCGCGGCCTGGGGGTGGAAGTCGTCTTCGTCTTCCGACGATCGAACTTCCGTTAGCCTAGGAAGCGAGGCACTCTTGGCAAGAGTGGATGATTGCCTGGAGTCATGCGGCGATCTTGATCGCGAGCGCCCAGAGGACACCGAATCGGACCGTTCTGTTTGTGCCTCTTTCCGAGAACTCGACA
Organism: Ambystoma mexicanum; assembly: GCF_040938575.1. Taxonomy (NCBI): domain Eukaryota; kingdom Metazoa; phylum Chordata; class Amphibia; order Caudata; family Ambystomatidae; genus Ambystoma; species Ambystoma mexicanum. The sequence continues at coordinate 1,068,075,425 of NC_090931.1, read as the reverse complement.
TTGTCGAGTCTCGGTTGGACTTCGTGTGTTTATTGTTTGTAGTGTGTGAAGCGCTTGTGTCGACGGGGGTCTTCCCCATAGCCGCCCTGCCGGACGACCTTCCGAGGTTGGGGACCTGCGCTCGGCTGTCTTTCGACGCCGTAATGCCCTCGCCGTCCGAAAGTACGGCATCGCTGCCGTCGCTGAAGGCGCCCTCCGCTGCCATGGCCGCCTGCCTGGCGTGGTGGGCCCAACGCTTCGTCGAACGGTCCTTAAGTGTCTTAGGTTTAAACCTACTACACGCTCTGCAGTTCGCTTCGGGGTGGTCCCTCGGCAAGCAGAGATTGCACGTGGCGTGCCTGTCGACCCAAGGGTATTTGCGATTGCACTTGGGGCAGAATTGAAAAGGGGTACCCTCCATACGCACCTTGAGGCAGCGGGCTGTTAAGTGTAGGAAATGTATAAGGTGTACCTACATACCAAGAGTGTAGAGTATGTACAACCCCCCACTCTCCCTACTTGCAGGGCCCGAGGCCAGAGGCCTTCCAAGGCCCAGGCCGAGGCCAGAGGCCTTGCGAGGCCCAAATCCGTCGTGCAGCAACCGACGGTCGATTTCTTCTCCAGCCGGCGTCGAGTGTCGAAGTTCGACGTTGGGGTGGGGAAGGATGTCAATAGATTACATTTTTTAAATATTTTAGCAAAAGTATGGTTAAGGCCAGGGGACTCCGCAAAATGCTTCTGACCAGTATGGCGGAAAAAAACAATCTGAGGATCCTAGACGCGTGAGGGATCTTGGGTACAGTGGACGTCACACTAGGGATAGTATTACTGGCACGTCCTGTGTCGACGCCCATTTTCGAGTTTCGAAAAACAAACTGTAATACTCCGCAGCTTCCACTAGATGTCGACCTGTGCACAGCATGTGATCTAAGCAGATTCCACAAGCCTCAGAAATATATATACACACATATAAATACAGCACCACCTGCAGTCTATTCACTACGTATAGCCAGCCTTTGTGGTTACTTAGTCTGCTTGCGTTTCAGCATCAGTACAATTATAAAGTGGCTTGCATTTTCTGCAGTGCTCTTCGCACGTGCAATCTTCATTTTTCACATGAAATGTTACTCGATTCTTTACTTCGCCATCAGTTTCCATAAGGTCTATGCATTCTCTTCTATAATCATTCTTCTTAGAGCAACACTAATTTCTTGTGACATTACCAACCTCTTGTGTTCAATGCTTCACACTTCTTCAGGAACATCCCTTAAAGACTGCCATTTCTCCGTGGGTACATCATATAGCACTTTCTCAGTGGATACCTTGTGGGTGTTTTGCTTGTGTTTTGCTTGTTGCAATTTCTGGGTTCCAACATATAGGAAAAATAGGGGCGGGACTTCTGGTACATTGTCATTTGGCTCCTCCTCTATACTGTGATTTTGAAGGCCATGGGACTGCCTCAATTTGTTGCTGTAGGTCGTCCAATTTATGGCCGCTGTAGCTAACAAAGAGGGTGGTATTTGCTATTCTTGTTTTGTAGGCAGCCATCTTTCTGACAAAGGTGTATATGTTCTTACTTTCTTTATCTAGTGGGGCCTCCATGGAGACTAGAGGTGTACCCGCCCTCTTTCTTGTAGTGGTGATAACCAGGGAGACGGGTTTCAACTGACCCCTAATTTACAGAGGGTTGGTAGGGGCCGGCCTGAACACCTTCTCCATACAGGGGTTGACTGCCCTCGTAAGGTTTGGTGTCAGGAGAAGGCTGAATGCGCCTTGGAATAGATTGAAGGACGGGAATAAATGGTGTAGCGGATCTCTCGTCTCCAAGAATGTCCTCCTCAAAGTCCTTGTCAACTTAGGTCTCCTGTTTGTGTATTTTAAAATGTGGGGAGTCAGCCACTGGCCGATCTTGATGGTCTGGTGACTTGATGACGTCGACGTCATTGTCATTGCAATATTGGTTGTGGTCATACTGGTCCCCTTTATCTCCCTGAGATCCAGGATCTTGAGAACCTGGGGTGTCTATAAAATATAGATCCTGAGAGGAGAGGGGGCACTGTGCAGTGGAATGGTTATGGGTGGAGGTGCTGGGTTGTGAGGTGGACAGACGTGGCCTCTTGGCAGCTGGTTGATCTTTAACTACTTGTTTTTGTATAGGTCCCTGAAGGTTTGAGAGTTCTTCAGGATGCCGGTCCATGAGTGCACAAAGAGAAGGCCATTCTCCTCACAACTTTATCAAAACTTTGGGGTCCACTCAGTTGACTTTGGATATCCTGAGGGTGTAGGAGTGTCCTGCAAGGGTGGTATAGGGGTATCCTCTAAGGATGTAGATACCTTCTGATGCAAGGCCCCTGAAAGAGTGTATTTAGCTTGGGAAAGGTCTATAACTTGGTAGGTAGAGGAATTGGATCATAGGGGGTGAAGATTTAGTAGATTTCGATTTTATTTGTGTGTCTGGGACGTGCTTTTTGAGGAGTTCTCTCATCTAAGACGTAGTGGATGGGGCTGTCGAAGCGCCTTTTGGCACATGATCTTTGGCACTTGAATGGTGGTCTGTTTTAGGTGCAGTGTCAGAAACTGACTTGGGAGTCTGTTTCGAAGGATTGTCGGGCAGCAAACGCGAGCGTGATGGCCCAGAGGACAAGGATGATTTGGAGGACCTTTCCTTCAACACCGCGTGACTCAACGATCGATGACACGATCGACAGCCTGCCATGGGATATGCGTTTACTATGCAGTGAAGTGTGTGTGCCTGAGCCACCGGGTGTAGTCTCCGTAACAGGACCGCCAACCTGTTTAATGGATTTGGGGGCTCGCACGTGGGAATCTGCCGGATCCCAGCATTATTTAGGACACCAACACTGCCGTTACTGGATGCTCCTTACATGTAAACGGAGGCCTGGGCCAGAGTTCCAGGGTTTTATTCTACGGTCCTTCAGACCTTTAGGGCGAAAGAGCTTGCAGGATTTGCAGTTCTTTTCGGGGTGGTCCCTGGGCAGACAGTGGTTACACACCTTGTGTGCGTCTTTCCAGGGGTACTTACTGTTGCAAGATGGACAGAACATAAACAGTGTATTTTCCATGATAGATGGAAAAGGCAGAATGGCGATGAAAAAGAAAGGAGGGGAACAGATTAGGAATTCTCTAAAGGAGAATAAAGTATGCCCTTCCGCCCCACTCTCTACTGTGATAGGCCAAGGCCCGGTGAGGCCTGTGTAGGGCGCAGTCACTGTCAGTCGAGACGGTTGTTCGGCTCGTCGTCAACAATGATGGCTATGTTCGTCGAAAGCTGCTGAATATGATCTGCAATGGGCAGTTAGTGAAAGAATAGTAAGAAGTATACAGTTCACTTTTTTTTAAATCAATGATGTCAGCCTGAAGGAACTCTGCAACTAAGGTCCGACAACCTTGACGCATGAAGGACCATGAGTACAGTAGACGTCACACTAGGGATAGTATTACTAACACGCCCAGTCGACATTCCTTTTTGAGTTGGAAAACAAATCATGTAATGCTCTGAGACTACCACTAGATGTGATCCAAGCAGATCCATAAGCCTCAGAAATATATGTATATATAGCATACATTACTCACCGTAATCGTATTTCTGATGCTTGTATCTGCTTAGACTCCCATGCTATGCATAGGGCGACAACTAATGGTAGTCGCGGAGTATTACAGGATTTTTTTTCAAAACTTCAAAACTTAAAATGGGGCCTTGAATGGGTGTGTTAATAACACTTACCCTAGTATGATGTCTACTGTACCCATGGTCCTTCACAGGTCGAGGTCCCTCAGATTGTTTTGGTTCCGACATGTGGTTGCATGAAGTGTGGCATGAGTAAAGAGGTAATAAAGCAGAAATAGAGATAGCGCAGGAAACATCTATGCACCTTCAACTCCAGGAGGGGAGGAAGGGTGGGCGCATGTGAATCTAAGTTGATACAACCATCAGAAATAAGATTACGGTGAGTAATGTATGTCTTCTGAGACTTGTGGATCTGCTTAGAATCCCATGCTGTGCACAAACTAGCGAGCTGTACCAGGAGACGGTGGTGGTTTGTTAGAAGGTACAGCAGCAAATAGATGTCTCAACACTACCTGACCCGGGGGCATGGCCAACTGCGGTGCGATGCAGACGTGAGTCCTCTGGGGCTCCTGCCGCCGTCGCGAACATCCTGAGAAAAAAGCCTGACACCCATGCTGCTGCGGGTTGTGAACAGCACCGCTAGAAGCTGAAAAAGTGGAGCACAGAATGTGCTAAGCGAAAGGACCAGAACCAACACACAAGTGTTGTGTGGAGCGTTCGAAAACTCTGAGGCGTGGCGAGGGGAAGGAAAACAAGATGGCCGCCGGCAATGATACAGCTCCGATGAAGTGAGCGCGGGGGAAGCTCGAACGGAACTAGCCGGGAGACAGCAGCCCACAGTAACCCATTGCGGCTTGCCCAACAGGGAAATCGAAGGAGAGCCTCCCTCAGCTTACTGACTGCAGCCTGACACCGAGAGGTGGCAAACCGCACGGAGCTATCAGCAAAGATGACCGCTGGTGCGCCATAGTCGGAGGCGCAATGCAGACGCCTGGTGCAGTGCCGAGCGCCGGGGTAACCTGAAAGATCAACGGATACTCGATCGACTCCAGAAGGGGAGCCCCGCGCGAGACCAACACAGCAAAGCACGGCCAGCGGGAAGGCTGAAGAGCCAAGAGTACGTACCCGACCGGCTGCGCGCAGAGGGGCAGGGAACACATCCAGGACAGCAGCGGCCGCCCTGTGCAACGGAAACAGGCTGCACAGGACACAAACGGACGTGCTGTGGAAGGCGCAGTGCGGGACGTAGCGCTGTCAAAAAAGCCACATTAAACCCGGCTAGTGGTGCTTCGCTGCCATGCGCAAGGACAGAACGGTGCACCCGCCCTCGTGTAGGCAAGCAAAGAGGATCAAAATGTAAAACACCACCCATACTGTTAGGCAGAAACCTGTGCAGTTCCCTCTGGGACCACTGCAAAAGATTTAAGACTTATAGTGTTTGGCAGTAAACCCACTTGGTAGCAGTCTGTACCACACAGATTCACTTGGTAGCTGTGGCTGAGCAGTCAGACTTCCCTCAAGAAGAGTTAGGCAGTATACAGAGTATTCACAATAGGTCAAAAGAACATAGTAGAATAAGTAAACACTGACCAGGGCTTGGTGTAAAAGAGATATAATTATTTATTTAAAACCACATCTAGAAAAACACACAGGCACTAATAGTAAGCAATTCAAAAACACGGTCACTAAAATATATACACTCCCTTAGAAGAATATTAGACAAGTCTTAAGTAAAGCCCCACTTATTTTCAGACAGCGGTGAGCGCTTCACATAGATGGCACTCTAATAATGTGTTTAAAAAAGGAGAGAAAAGCAGAGAATAAATTGAAACAGATCCCAACACTTTTTCACGAACACAACCAGAGAGGAAGGCAAAGTAACACTGTGAGTTTAGAGTCAGTAGGCCGAATCCACTTTAAGGGGATCAAAATGAAATGTGTCCAAGGTCACATGGTTGCAGTGCACAAAAGTCTTGTATGTTAAGGAAAGCGTCTCGTGGGCGCTGGGTACCTGAACTTCCAGTGGATGGTTGTGGTGAAGTAGCCAGGCTGTCCGACTGATGGTTGCAGAACGTGTGACGCGAGGAACCAGCGCAACACCCACCCTGAATTCAAACAGGGTCAGTGGTGAACCAGCTCCCAACGCCACGGATGCGCACTTCCCTGATTTGTGTGACGTCGGGACAGTGCAAGCACTGACAGGGAAGGCGGATCTTGACTGGATGGAAATTCCACAGCTGATACCACTGCTAGGCTCCAGAAGTAGCGGGTGTCTGATGAAGAGAACTGAAGTAGGCAGGTGCAGTGGAAGGATTAGTAGACTCAGAACTCCAGGGAAGGCAAGGCACTGAACCAACAGGCAAGAGGCAGGAGGCAAGGCACTGAACCAACAGGCATGAGGCAGGAGGCAAGGCACTGAACCAACAGGCAAAGAGACAGGAGGGACTAGGAACCCTGGGGCAGAACAAGGGAATAAACTGGAAGGTAGGAAGGGAGCAGGAAGGAATAAGGCCCAGGGATCCTACTGGCTAGAAAGGAATGAGGCAAGAACTCCCAGAGGCAGACAAGGAAAGGAACCTTCAACAGGGAAGGACAAGGACAAAGAACTGGGAATACTGACAAGGTGCCACTCAAGAGTAACACAAGCGAGAACGCGATCAGGAAACAAACCGCGTTGAGACGCGGTTTGCTCAAGCAAACTGGCCCTTTATATAGGGCAGGCAGCACCCGGGAGGCTTGGAATACAATCTGTGCTGTCCCCGGGTGCTGACGCGCCCAAAACGAGGCTTGGGAATCAAGCTTGCAACTTCCCGAGCGCTCTGTGGACGGTGCATGCGCGAAGAGCGAAACACGGCCCTCTGCGCCTGCGCAAACCACGCGTACGGGAAATTCCGGAAGCGGCTTGAGCCGCAGATGACCAAGGTGCCCCCAACCTGTATCGGGGATAGATGCGCCAGGACGGGACGCGCCGGGACCTGCAGATGCGCCCTGCACCCCGGGTAAGTGGCATGACATTGTAACAGTTTAAAAAGGAGTTGGACCAAAGAAAGGGACCAGTTAGAGGGTCAAGGCGGCCAGCCCAGTCCACAAAGTTAAGGGGTTATTATTACCTTGTAGCAATCTTTAGAAAGGGAGGCCTGGCGGACACGGTACCTTAAAGTGGTAAGAATACTCCAGTGGGGGCAGTTGTTCCTGGGAGCGGATGCAAGTCGGTGCTTCGTCCGGCGGAAGAGAGGATCTCGTCGGGGAGGAAGACAGGAGTCCGTTGCACTGCCAGGGAAGAAACCAGCCGCAGAGTTCTCAGGTAAAAGGAGCAGTCCTTTTATTCGCGGTCCAGTGGTAAGTGGCTATCCGGTTGCTGGGGTGCTTGGCACGGACAATTCGACCACAAGCCGGGCTGGGGTGTGAAGAGAAGAAGGTAAACTGGTTGTGCCCACCAGTCAGGGGAAGAAGACTCTCCAGCCGGGAGATCTTCTCTGTCGTCAGGAATTGGTGAGTCGGTTCCGCAGGGCTCCACCGGTGGTGTTGTCGTGGTAGGTCGGCTCAGCATCTCCCTCGTCGGATTCTCAGGTCCTGTGGCGACTTCTGAAGTTCCAGTCCCCAAAGCCCTGATTTTATGCAGCACACCCCCATTCACTCAGCCTAGCTGTCAATCAAACATGCTAAGTGGTTGGGCCAATCACACGAGAGTGCGACTTCAGTTACCAAGGTAACTCAGTCCAGGGTGCCTAAACCCCCTCCCACACCCCCTGTGGTACCCAGACAGAGTGGCACTACTTTTGGAGGCTTCTGTGGAGAAGCCCGCCAAAAAGTGGAACAAAGGGCTCGACTTGGGTTGGAGTCACAGAAGAGAACACAAACGCCATTTTAAAATCGAGTCCTGGCAAAAAATACCAACCGGCGAATTAATATTAAATAAATAAACCGGAGGTATGTTCGAGGCTATGAGAATTAAATAATTAAAGTTGGTAGCCTCGAACAATGGGAAAATCCCATAGGGATATATTCGCGGTCGAATATAAAAAGTAGTATCCACTGCCACCAGCCAAAACTCGATCAGGGGGGACGGAGACGTGCCCCCTCGACTAACAGACCCCGGGGCAATCGAATTGCCCCGACCAGTACGTCCACAATATGATGGTTTGTACTGGTTTCTGTTAATAATTTGGGACTAGTAAAGCCAAAGGTGACTTTACATGCCCTGGGCGACATTAGTCAGTCCCAGGGTATGGAGTCTATGGTGGGTTGCCACTATGACACCCCTGTGTTACTGCACGGAGGGTGCTGTGTAGCACACATAGAAAAAAAACACACAAGACCCTATGGAGTAAAGGACCCCATAGCCCAGAAAACACATTAGCAGTCAAAGGAACACCATAAATCATGTCCAAGAGTGGGAGAAAAAGAGTCTCACTCTTGGCAGGAGAAAAAAAACAAACTCCAGAAATCCAGCAAAGCTGCTGGGGGACTCACTAGGTTAGGAAATTCAGCCTAAAGAGAGAATTCTCCCTAACACATACTATGTAAACGTTGGCGCATGTGGGATAACGTGAGCGCAGATTCATGAGAATTCCAGGGAATACAACACAAGCCCCTGACCGTAATAACAAATCTGACCGCCAAATCCAGCGCGAAATCCAGCAGACCACACCTTGGGCCACGGCGAGGATCCATACGGTGGGGCAGTCACTGCCATAACGGTCACGTGCACACGATCCAGGATAGCAATCGCCCCCGTAACCCACCCCGAGTAAGCAGGCGCAAACCGCGACAGACTGCCCACCGACTGGCATCACGGACCCTGCCAGATGTGACCAGCTGACATGGGGGAAGGATAAAACAAGAAAACTGACAAATCAAAGCAAAATGGACCAATTTACCACGACAAGCTCCCAATCGGAACACGAACAACCAGACACCATGGTGGAAACAGAGAGCATTATATCCTTGAAGGACATCATGGCTGCAATAACAGACTCCAGAACCTCCATGAAACAAAAAATGGATGGCATCAGTACAGATGTCTCACTCCTTCGCCATGATTTACAGAAATTGACCTCCCGCACAGACATTCTCGAGGTTCTTCTCAATTGAACGCGCGCACCGTGTGCCCACTGGAAGACCGATACCCGGAGCACCTCCACGCACCATAATCGCAAAACTGCTGAATTACAGAGACAGGGATGCGCTACTCCAGACGGCACGGGCCAAGGGCCACTGACCTTCAATGGGTCCAGAGTGGCATTCTTCCCAGACTACACAATGGAGGTTCAAAAAGCCAGGCAGTCGTTCAATCAGCTTAAAAAGACAACTCCAGACCCTAAACGTGAAATATGGCTTAATATTTCCAGGCCAACTCGAGATCTATCATGGAGGCACAACGATGCACTTCACTGACCCAAAAGAAGCGTGGAACTGGGCCGAGAAACACATTGAAGGCGACTGGAGAAAAGGGAGTAACAATAGGAACAGAAATAGGAACCGGCGAGAGCCACCAGAAAGAAGGCGCCCGACCCCACAATCACCGGTGCCGGAACCACCACAACAGGAGGAAAAGGACTGAAACAGTAACACTTACAAAGAGAATCACCCCGCCGCCACCCAATTAATGGGATATCATACTGCCTCGATATAAGTGCGGCATGCGGCCCGCGGAGCACGGATGTACTCAAAAAGTAATGGCCAACGCCACGCCCTCGACTCGAGACACGAGACCCGCAAAGTAGTAAGTTGGGGGGGAAGGTGAAAACAGTTCATACTAAGTTAAATTTGGCGACATAGTTGTTAAGCGCCAGTAGAGTTAGGGCGACAGATGCTTCATGTTGGGGAGGAGTATGGGGAGGGGGGATGGGAATTTGTTTTATGTTAGTTACTCTCCGGGAGGTCACACTACTTATAATGTTAAGAATCACACCGTCTCTAACACACACATTGTCATACCGCTACTGCTAGCAGCACACGTAACACAAATGTACAAACATGTCCCGACGGGAAACCAACCTATACATAATCACAGCAAACTTTACCACGGTGCGAAACCACATAGCACCCTCAGATACCCGACACATACAGTCGTCACTTACACACGATTCAAATGGCGGGAGTTACCAATGTGAACAAAAATAGAACAATCCGAGTGATGACATGGAATATGAATGGGCTCGGCAATAGTATCAAAAGACGACTAGTACTGCAATCACTGAACAGACACTCCCCAGATGTGGCATTCCTTACGGAGACACATCTAGCCGGTACCAATTGCACATTCTTCAGGCGCACCAATTACAAGTTAGCATTACACGCCGGTTTTACCATGGGGTCACGAGGGGTACTAAATCTGGTACACAAAAGACTCCCCTTTGTGCCCATGTCTATTACACACGACACGGGAGTGAGATTTGTACTCACAACAGGAACACTCTGGGAACGCTCTGTAACCATGCTAGCTGTATATGCACCTCCCAACCTACTAACCCCCCTGACCAATGACATCACGCCTCTAATCATGAATAACGTTGCAGACCTGACATTAATTGGGGGAGACTTCAATGAAGTAATGAATGTAGACCTTGATAGAACGCACATAAGATCCAGAAACCCGATCACACGCACCAAAGTTGCCACATTCGCTGATGCACTGGGGTTGCAAGGCGTGTGGAGGACGTTACACCCCGACACAAGGGAATACTCATACCACTCCGGAGCACACGCCTCGCTGTCTAGGTTAGACTATTTCCTGTTAGCACTAAATAACATAAATGAGGCACGTGAGGCACAATTTCTCCCCAGAGGTATATCGGATCACTCCCCACTCATAATAACAACCAAAACCAACAGATCGATCCCCCCACCCAGCTGGCGATTGAACGGCTACTACCTAGGCTTCCCAGACCTAGTTGAGCACATCCAAAAGACTACTGAGGAATATTTTGATATGAACACTGACTCAGTGAACAGCCCGGTAACGTTATGGGAGGCACTCAAGACAGTGCTCAGAGGGAAAATCATAGCCTGGACCACAGCGAATAAGAAGAAACACCTCAAAACAATATGTGATGCCGAAGCGAAAGTGCAAAAAGCGGAGGCTGATCACCTAACCCATGACCAACCGGAAACACACTGCGCCCTACAATTAGAGCAGACACAACTACAACACATAGCCCTAGACAATGCAAAGCAGGCACATACTGCGATGCGGGCAAAGATATATGAAACAGGGGATAAAGCCGGGAAAATACTGGCATGGCTAGAACGAAGAGACCTGGGCCTCACCCAAGTCAGGCAGTTGACAACAGAAGAATCAGAACCATTAGTGACAGACCTAGATATAGCGGAAGGCTTCGCAAAATATTATGCTGAGCTATACAAGGCACCAACCTCACCACCCGTAATGGACAACCTGGAGGAAATTACCCTCCCCACCCTAAACACAAAACAGTCTAATCTATTAGAACAAGTAATCACTGAGGAAGAGCTAACCCAAGCCATGTCGGAACTCCAATCGGGCAAGACCCCAGGCCCGAATGGCTTCCCCATAGAAATATGGAAGAAAATAGGCGCAAATGTAATTTCCCCGCACCTGCTACGCTTACTACAACACTCACACTCACAGGGCTGTCTCCCCCCAGACCTAAGAAAAGCCATAATAATAGTTCTGCCCAAAGCAGATACACCACCCGATAAGTGCAGCTCCTATAGACCTATCTCTCTTATAAACTGCGAGGCCAAAATACTGGCGAAGGTACTAGCCAACCGGCTGCAGCAAGTCATACACACACTGATACATCCAGACCAGTGTGGATTCATGCCACAGAGGTCCACTAGGCAGAACATATACAGACTACATACAGCACTGGAAAAACTACGTGAGTTACAAGACCCCCTGGCCCTACTCGCCATAGACTTTGAAAAGGCTTTCGACTCTATCTACTGGGAGGCAATCTGGGTTATTATGCAGCGCATGGGCATAGGACCGTACTTTATGAGCTGGGTTAAACTGCTATACAACCGCCCAGAAGCAGTTACAAAGGAAAATGGACATGTTTCGAACCCTTTCCAACTAGGCAAAGGCACGAGACAGGGCTGCCCTCTATCAGCCCTGATCTTTGCGATAGCAATTGAACCCTTAGCAATTTTATTGAGATCCACACAAACATGGAGCGGCTTCAAGTGGTCAGGCGACTGGGAGGACAGGGTGTCCTTATACGCGGATGACCTGCTAATATACTTGAAAGACCCACGCAAATCCTGCCCCATAGTGATGCGATTACTAATTAGGTACGGCACGTTTAGTGGTCTCCGTGTCAACTGGACTAAATCCATACTACTCCCACTGAAGCAAATAGATAACGCGGTGCCGGACGAGTGTCCATACCGTGTGGAAAAGGAGCAGTTCAGATACCTAGGCATTCAAATTACGAATAACCTAACAGACTATGTGCCCAAGAACCTACACCCAATAACAGCGAGATTCAAGGAAGACGTCCGCCATTGGATGTACTTGCCACTAACACTACTAGGTAGAGCTGCACTCTTTAAGATGATGGCGCTCCCCCGCTTTCTCTACATACTCCAAAATGCTCCACTACCTATAGCGTCCAGTGAATTCCATAAAACAGACCAGACACTGAGAAAATTGCTATGGAACGGAGGTCTCCCTCGCTTGGCACTCGCCACACTACAAAGATCTGTATGGGAAGGCGGAATTGGGCTCCCCCGCTTGCAAACCTACTACTGGGCCAGCCAAATGGCAATAGTGAATGATAGACTCCACGGGGACACCACACTACCGCACAACAGAGAGCAAGATCCCAACCAATATGAAAGATCCATTATAAGGCACCTCTACCATAAAAAAGACCGATCTGCTGCCCCGTCCATGCTGTCACACATATCTCTAATATGGACAGATACACACAAATACGTAGGCTGGGACAAAAAGTTAACTCCAGCACAACCACTGTGGAATAACAAACAACTCCCGGAAGTGAACAAATTACCAAAATGGCACTCCTGGGCCTAATTAGGTATTACCAAAATTGGGGACGTAGTGAGAGGAAATGAAATAATACCATTCGCAGACTTAACCACTGCCTTCACACTTCCAACAAATGAGCAGTATCACTACACACAACTGAAGCATGCGCTGCAGATCCAACTCCCTGAAATGGTTGACATGCCTGATTACACCCCCTTAGAACGCAACCTATTCCCAGAAATGATTAAACACAAAGTTACTTCCACCATATATAGTGCCATAACATCCTTTGCCACCGGTGAATTGTCGGGTCTGAAGGCCAAATGGGAGAGGGACGTAGGTGACATACTTCCAGAGGAATGAGTAACTGCCCTGATCTTCCCCAGAGAAACGGCGATCTCTTCCAGGCTCAGACTAATCCAACTAAAAATATTGCATAGAATATACTACCCGAGGATGGCATTATTCAACTGGGGCAGGACCACTAACTCATCCTGTCTGAGATGCAAACGAGAAGAAGGCTCATATTACCACATACTATGGGACTGTACCGTAATTCAACAATACTGGCAGCAGTGCTGCGATGATCTCTCAAGGGTCTTGGGCAAGACGATTCATAGAAGCGCAAAACTACTGTTAGGGATAGAAGAGGTGGTAGAACTATCACGATACGAAAAACTGCTCTCATCTACTACCACTGCATTAATCAAGAGAAACATAGCACCACTCTGGGGCTCTGAAACGGCACCGAGCTATGCGCAATGGACCACGGACGTAAACATTTGCATTGCAATGGAGAAGAGTCTACAAGGCTAGGGGATGCCCTGAGAAAGGCCCCAAAATTCGGCAAAAGTGGGAAGACGCACACTGAGAGGTAACCTCCACCAACGAACCGGGCTAACACCTAAAGACATGTATGGGAATCTAAAATTACGTGATACTAGCGCAATGAACGCAATTAGATGTGTTAAGAGACTCCGTTGTAGTGGACCCATGGTGTGAAGTTGTTGTTGGGTGGGAAAGGGAAATAACCGTTACCTCGCTGCGCGAGGCTGTATGTTTTTATGTCTAATAAACAATAAAATGTTGTTTAACACTACTTGACCCACCTGTGAGTCATTTTTAGAATGTGTATCTAAACAATAGTGTTGTGTAAAGGTTTGAATAGAGTTCCAGGTAGAGATATCTAAAGGGCGCCTGGCGGAGTCCTGATATGCCCAGGAAGATACGTGTGTCAATAACAAAAAATAATCAGGATGAGAGACGCTCAAACAGTTGGACAGTATTTGGACATATTTATTTCAATCTCAAAAACAGTTTTTTAAAAGTTTACATTGCTTTCGCTAAGCACGAAAGTGACACGGACAAATTTCATACAACATAGGGAAGTACAGCTATGCACCATCCTGAAAAGTGTGGAGGAAAAATTCCCTGAGAAATTTCACGAGTGAATACAATGATTGGGTGAAAGGTAGGTCAAGTGAGTGCTGCCCGAGGCTGCTATTCAGTCCGGGTGTGTTTAACAAACTGTGTACATAACACTATATAGAAACATACAAAGCTGAGTTTTTAGACAGTTGTGTCACAGGTCATCGACACTGTAGAGTTTCGGCCACAGGGGCTTGATTAAAGCTTGCATTTGTGGTGGCCTTCATCAGGAGAGACTTGTTGGGTGGGTCCGTCTGTGGGTGTTATCTGTGGGTAAGATGACAATGTCCAACAGGAGTAAGGCGTAGAAGCTACGCTGTTGGCAATCCTGGTATCAGTCCTAGGAGTGGTGGTGTGAGCGGCTATGCAGGACGCAGCAAGAGCCTGTGAATTCCGTAGCTGATCTAACGGCTAATCATAAGCTCAGTGCCCTCTGAATCTCTGGATCTTGGCACTGCAGGTCTACCTTCCACGGTGTATCAATCACACCACCACTCCTAGCTCCAGGTAGCTGCCTTGCAAATGGCATCTAGGGGTACATTTACAATGAAAGCTAAAGTAGCCCCTGTGCCTCGAGCACAGTGTGCTTTAGGCGTCAAGGGCAAAGTTCTCTTGGAAAGAGTAACAGATTTGGATACATTTAACAATCCATTTAGATATTTCCGACTTTGATGGGGGTCGTGGGAATCACCTTCTCTACCAGCAGCAATGGAGCCAAAGAATTGATCAGTCTATCTGAATGGTTTTGTCTTAATGAGGTAATACATCACTCCGAACATCAAGTGTATGGAGGGATCTCCCAGCTGAATTTATAGGATTTTTTAGGAAAGCTGGCAGTTCTATGGATCGATTTACATGGAAGTTAGAAATTAATTTTGGTGAGAAGCGTAGATGTGTGTGCAAAACCACTTCTTTCCTTATGAATGGTAACAAAAGGATCCTGAACTGAAAGGGTGTGCAGTTCACTTACCCTCCCGATAGAAGTAACAACCACTAGAAAAGCAGTCTTGAGAGTAAGGCATTTAATACATGCTTTATGCATTGGTTCGAAAGAAGGGCAATAAGCTTAGTAAGGACAATACTCAAGTCCCATACAGGAGTTGACCCCTCCATGAAGGCTTTAATTACAGGGACTGTCCACCAAGAAATCTTACCATTAGAGGTGGTATAAGCAGAAAGGGCAGCAAGGTGAACTCTTAGTGAATTAAAGTCGAGACCCGAGTCTAAGAGGTAAGTTAGATATAGCACTATGTGTGAAGGAGTGCAATCCATTGGGCTGACGTGATGGAGAGTACACCAAACAACAAAGCATTTCCATTTATTCAAATAACAATGTCTGGTATTTGGTTTACGAGCATCCTTAAGGATGTCCATACATCTTTGCAGTAGATTAAGAAGTCCAAATTCTATGTCTTCAGGAGCCAGGCTGCCAAGTTGAGAGCTTGTGGACATGGATGTAGTGTTGCTCCTCGATTCTGTGACCGAATGTTGTGGGGGCACGGAGGATTGACTGGAGGACAAAGTGACATTTGGCTGACGAGCCCACAATAGTGCTGTTAGGGTTACTGTAACTTGTTCCTGGTGCATCTAGCAAACTATCCTGTTGAGGATAGGAGTGGGGGGAGAGGGGAAGCGAAGGCAAATTTTCCTGACCACCAGATCCAGAGACCGTTCGCCTTGAACCTTGTCTGGGGATACCTGGAGGCGTAGCCTGGACATTGTAGATCATCTGAAAAGACGTTGTGCAAGATATCTGTGTTTAAGCGCCGCTCCTTTTCTACTGGCGGCAGAAAGTCTTGGCTGATTACATCTGCTAGAAGTTTGTGTTCCCCTAGAAAGTGTTGCGATAGGAGGAACATGTTGTGCTTGAGTGTCCACTGCCATATATTTTGGGCTAGTTTGGATAGCCCTGGAGAGTGTGTTCCGCCCAGTATGTTCATATAAAACATGGCTGTGGTGCTGTCCGTTTAGGACTGTTTTGCCCTGAAGCTGTTGATGAAATGCTTATAAAGCTTTGAACACTGCGAGCAGTTCCAACGGGTTGATGTGTTTGTAGGCTACCGATTGAGACTGTGTGCTGGAGAAAGTGTGCTCACCACCCTTAAAGAGAGGAGTCTGTGTTGGGACTGGCCTCCATTGCGGGGATGGTGAACAACTTCCCCCTTCACAACATTTTCCCTTGTCCACCGTTGTAGTGATAGAATGAGGGCTTTCCAGACAACTACTAGATCGTCCCACTGACCGATTGCCCGAGACCATTGGCTTTGAGAGCCACTCTTGCATCGGACGCACACATACGAGCGTAAGGTACCAAAGAAACACAGGAAGCCATCATACCTAGAAGGCACATCACCTTTCGTACGGTTATCTGACGACTAGCTACATACTGAGGGATCTGGAACAAGATGTTTTGTGCCCTGTCGTCAGAGGAGAAGACAAATTCGTCTTTTGAGAGCCCCAAGAAATTGCTTTACTTGGCTGCGGACGAGACTATTTTTTCTAGTTGATGGAGAATCCCAATTGGTCTTCTGGGTATTCTATAGACACGCTTGATGTGTGCCTCCACTTATTGCCAGTCGCCCAGATAAGGGTACACTTGAATGGATTGTCTGTGCAGGCACACTGCCACCACTGCTAGGACCTTGGTGAATACTCCTGGTGCTGAGGCTATGCTGAAGGGGAGAACCTTGAACTGATAGCGAGTATCTCCCACCTGAATTTTGGGTATTTTCCCTGCACTGGCAACATTGAAATATGAAAGTATGCATCTTTCATATCTCCAATATTGCCATTTAATTCCCTTACTTGAGAAGGGGAATAACTTCCTGTAAAGTTGTCGTCCTGAATCTTTTTTTTAAATAACATTTTATTACGTTTTTAATAATAATTTAGCATTTATATAGTGCTACGAACCCTCAGGTATCTGAGCGCTGCTTATTATTACCCACGGGTTGTGGTGCTCATTTATCGACCTCTGAAGGATGAAAGGCTGAGTTTGGCCCTGCCGGGATTCGAACCTGCGTTAGCAAGCTCTGCATGGATGACAAAGCGAGTGCTCTACTCGCTGTGCCACTTGACCGGCTATTTAAACACTGTTGGGTTCAACAAAAGAATTAAAAGACATCAATCCTGTATCGACAAATACGGCCTTCCCCACTCCAAACGCCCCCTCACCTCACCCTCTACCAGTCCGAGTCCTCCTCGCTCAGTCCTCCCTTACCACAGTTAAGGGTCCAAGTGGTCTCTCCTCCACACCCTGTCCTCTCCTCCTCTTAAAGACCCCCTGCAACTCCCCCTCCCTCGATCCCAACATTCCCAGATTATTTCATACTTCCGTAAACAGCCTCCGTTTTTATACACCATCTGACCCCATCTTTTTACCAAATTCATCCCCAACCTCCAAGCCTCAAACATTGGGGGTCCGGGATCATCCACTTTTGCATTATGTTCCTCTTGGCCACAATGCATACAATGTTGAGGAAGCTCCCATCATATCGGTCAAAGTCTTCCTCCCCCACATCCTCAGTAGTGCTCCATTCGGTTCCAGATGTATGGATCTATCTCATGCCTCCTCAACCTCCTGCTGCACCTTTCCCCAATATCTTTGCAACTTCTGGCAATACCATATCATGTGAATGAAGCACCCCCTGTGATTTGTACATTTAGGGCAGTTATCGTCCTCCTCCCTGCCCATTTTCATTAGCAGTACCCTTGAATTCTGTTTAAGTACTTGAACCGTACCAACCTAAACCGAGCCCCTATGGCCACTTCCCTGGGACCTGTATTTGCTTCCCTCCATTCCTCATCCTCCATGTCCCTAACCCACCACTACCTAAAGTCATGTAAAGGAGTCGCCACGTGATTACTTAATGTCCGACAGAGGGAGGAAATCTGTTTCCCTCGATCTCTCCATCTGTTACATTCCTCTAAAGCGGGGAGCCCTGGGGGATTCGAACCTGCCGATTTAAATGTGGTTGTAGTGCGTGCCTAAGCTGCAAGTACTTATAATGATCGCCATCCAGAAATTCTGAGGCTTAGCATACTTGTTTGCAGAGTGCAGATCGAAAACAGGGCGCATGGTTAGGTCTGCTTTGGTTACAAGGAAGTATATTGAATAAATACCATTGTTTAGCTCTAGAATTGGGACGAGTTCTATCGCTCCCTTTTGTAGGAGGCTTTCCACTTCTGACTGCAGGATGAGGAGGAGTTCTGGTGTAATTTTTCTTGTTCTTGGCGGGTGGAACCAGGGTTTCTGAAGGAATTCTATACAGTACCACCAGGTCACAGTCTTTAAAAGCCACTGATGTGATGTAATTCCCTCCCATGCATGGGTGAATTACGTTATTCGACATCGTACTGGAGATGCATGGGAGGGAAACCCGACGGGCAAGTCCTTAATTGGTGGGGTAAGGAAGCCTCAATTGGCTGCCCTCCTACCACTACCCTTGCCACAGTGAAATCCTCGCTGTTGGAAGGTTTGATATGTGGCTGAAGACCCTTCAGCGGAATACCAGGGGGCACTAGTAAAACCTGATTGTGACGGTCTGGAGAAGGACTACAACCGAAGGGACCGCCGGGTGATGAAGACACCGCACTGAACAAACGGTTTATTGGATATTTGATTTAAAATTTTAAATGTTTTGTGTTTTTCTGCCATTTCCAGTGCTTCATCACTGCTTTACGAAATAAAGTCGACTCTTCGATCAGTTTATTGATGAGAGTTGCCTGAGTTACTGGCTTGAACCTGAGTTACGTAGTCAGGAGTGATGTTTGAGTAAGGCACGCTCTGCTAAAACTCTGCCTGTTTCTGCAGAGTCCAGAGTATTCTTAAGAATATGGTGTGTCATTTGCCTGCCCTCTTTAACTATAGATAGCAGTTGAGATTTAGTAGGTTCAGGAATGTTATCTAAGCCATCCTGAAGTAAACCCCATTGAACATCACTATAGCTAGTAAGCAGTGTGATGTTGTTGGCAATACAAGTTGTGATGTATCCAGTGGAGTCATCACTATTTCCCCGGCAGTGGCCTCCTCCCAAGTGGCCTGTGGAAGCCAGCTGCTACCTGATCCTGAACCTGGCTGGGGTTATATGAGGGAGGATCACATGGGAGGAGACAACAAAAACTGCTTTGAAACACAATTTACTTGTTGTACAAGTGCCTTACAAATGCACAATAAAATAAATCAAATATGGTGACTTCGCTGGAGAAGACACAGTATTCCCCCTTTTCAATGAAGACCTTAATAGCCTGTTGTCAGTTAACGGTTCCACCCTGTAGAGAAAGTAAAGAAACATCTTCTCTAAACTTCTTTGCTCAGAACTCCACCTTTAATCCAAACGCCCACAACTCACATACAGCACAGTTTGTTTCAGATATATCCTATGTAAAATTTCTACGAAAATCACTTAAAAGTCAACACATACATACCATCTTTTTCTAATGTACCTTTATGTGAGAACTCTAAGAAAAACCACTTAAGAGTTAACACATGCACCACACATTTCTTTGATACGCCCATTTGTGAAAACCCGATGGAAAACCAATTAAGAGTTAAGAATCCAATGTCATCCATGGACTCCAATTACCATAATCACTCTGGTACTTAGACGAGGAAGAGGGGTAAGGAGTTTGTGCACAGTAACAGGAACTCAAAGTATCCCATGCAGACTAGTTCTTTTGCCATACCTTCAGTGCGCGGGAAATTTAAGAGGGTAAACGCACTATGGAAGTGAACAGTACAAGAGAGGACGTTAAGCCTCAGGTCGGGACTCGTGAACACAGAGAAGGCCACCGGAACAGAAGAGAAGGTGCATGCAAGCCAAGAGGGTTGCAGAGATGAGAGGAGCTGTGCTGGAGCTCCTGGAAGTTAGACTTCTCGCTGTAGCAGCACTACTCCCGAATGAAAAGTGAGACCGGCGAGTCACTGCGGAGCAGAGTAAGCAGCTGGGGGAACTCTGCACACTTCCCAATGGAAAGCGGGTGAAGGAGCCGTCCCGCAGAGACGCAAAGAGTTCCGGAAATACTGGAAACGACTGTTGAGTCTGAGCCTTCAATGTACTCGCAGGTGCCGCTGGCTTTTGAGACGATCCTGTCGAGGAGTGCCCATGGGTTGTGTGCTTATGAGATTGTGCCTGCACATGTGTGCCATTGTCGCCTTTCAGCATGCATAGCGGGGGTGAGGAGACCAAAGATTCCACTGGGATGTCATTGGGATCCGAACTGGAGATGCTGCTGCTCTAGTCTTCGTCACAAGCAAGCGTGCCTGTGGGGGAAAGAGGACGCCCACTGCTTAGTATGCCTGTCTTAAGAGTTTTAGGCTGGAATAATTTACAGTCCTTGCAACACAGTTTGTTGTGATCCTGAGGAAGACAATTATTGCACTCTTTTTTTTTAACCGTGTTTTTATTAAATTTTAATATCAGAATTATTACATTGTTAACACCATCAAACTCCCCTCCCCACAGCCCCCCGTCCCCCACCGGAAGATCTTCATCTGTGTTACTCCTCTTTGGGAAGTCTCTTTCTGCTTCAACATTTTTGGTGTTCCCCTTGGATATTATAAGTTACAAGCTCCATGGCTAGGTATGTCCATACTGTTCTTGTCCAATCCACTGCGAGTGGTGGGCTTTTCTGTTTCCATTTATGTGATATTTCCATCCATGCCCCCATCAATAGGCCCATAAAGTTCCTTTTCTGTGTCACATTTAGCTGTTTGTCCCAGGGGTCCCATAGTCCCCCTAACCACACTTCTTCCGCTAGACTCGCTGCCCCAGGGAACATTTTCTGCATTTGAGTTTTTACATCTTCCCAGAATTGGTGTAGTCTAGGGCAGTCCCACCAGATATGTTGCCAGTCACCCCATCTCCACATTCCCTCCAGCATCTATCTGGGGAGTTACTATACATTGTATGTAGTCTTTCTGGCGTATAATGCCATTGCATCATCATTTTCATCCACATTTCTCTAGTTTGAATGCCTCTTGTCAGCTTCGGTATTGCTCCCCATATATATTCCCACCTTTCCCTGAGAAGTGAACATTTGAGCGTTTTTTCCCACCTTTTTATGTATTGCCACTTGACAGTTTCAAATTGTGCGTTTATGTGTTTGTATGTGTTGGAGACAAACTTGTGTGTTCCTGTGTGTGTCATTATGTATATTTCAAACAGAGTCAGATCCCTTGTCGCTGCGTTTTTTTATGCGCGGTGTACTCAGCCAGTGATGTAGTTGTTTGTATTTGCATCCGTCGTTCGGGGTCAGGCTTAGTTGTGTCGAGCATTCCACAAACGTTTTCATCTACTGATCTTGATACATATCCCCTACCATTTTACACCCTGCCTCTTCCCATTTCCGAAACGCCCCCTTTTCCATTCCTGGCGGGAATTCTGGGTTTTTAAGTAAAGGCATAAAGGGGGCTGGATCTTTTGTTAGGCTATCTTTCTGTGTGGCCTTATCCCATACACTCAGGGTTGCCTTCATTATTTCACCAATATGCACATTGGGGTGTCTTTGTTGTTTGCTAATCCATAGAAGGTGTCTGGTGGATGTTGTCGCCACTGCTCTGTCCTGTGATCCCAGATTTTCTTTACTTTTTGCGGTATCCATTCTTTCAATACCCACAGCTGAGCGGCTTCGTAGTATTTTCTAAAATGTGGGAGGGCGCACCCCCACTCATTTCTGTGTGCCGTCATGACCACACTCGATACCCCGGGGGGTTTTGTTCTGCTATATGTATGCTGTAACCACCTTTGTGAGTGACTTAAAGAAAGCGGGGGGGTCCTTACCGGGAGGGCTTGGAATAGGTACATAATTTTTTGCAGTATAGACATTTTCACCGCCGTTATCCGGCCACACCATGATATTGATAATGGGTTCCAATTCAGTATGTTCTTTTTGATTTTGCCTAGGAGTTGTGGAAAGTTATGGGCATACAGCTCATCTATTCTCCCTGTGAGTGTGATTCCCAGGTATTTAACCCCAGCGTTAGCTACTTTCAACTGGAGGTCCGCTGCTACTGTTTGGATATTTGTTCTGCTCCCGGCCAGTACCAGGATTTCCTATTTTTGTCTATAAATTTTTAGCCCCGATATCAAGCCGAATGTTTTGATCACGTGCATGAGAAACGGGAGAGGTCTTTCCGGGTCTCCTAGCACCACTAACATGTCGGCCGCGTAAGCTACTACTTTGTGTGCCTGTCCCGCCATCTCCATGCCTCCGATTTCCGGATAATCTCAGATTTTTGCCAGTAGGGGTTCCAAGTATATAGCATTTAGCAGGGGGGATAGCGGGCACCCTTGTTTAGTCCCTCTTTCTATTTGCACTGTTTCTGACAATCCCCAGTTTACTGCTATCCTTATCGTCGGGGAGTTGTAGTTGGCCCGGATCATATCTATGAATGCTTCGCCCATGCCCATTTTCCTCAGTATTTAGAAGAGAAGGGACCACTCCACGCGGTCAAACGCTTTCTCTCTCTACGTCGAGGGCTATCAAGGCTGTGGGGGATTGTGTGATCCCATTTCTTTCCACTAAGTGTTGTACCCTTCTTATGTTGTGTGTTTGTCTATTCGGGACAAACCCTGATTGATCTTGATGGATCAATTTTGGAAGGAGTTGTGCCAGCTTTGTGGCTAGTATCTTAGTATATAATTACGCATCCAAGTTGATTAGTGCGATCGGGCGGTAAGCTATAGAGTTGTTCATCCTTCCCCTTTTTATGAAATACCAAGACTTTTGGGATACAAATGACATAACCACACCTTTTTACCATCCATTTCCCTTGTTGCTCACTAAAATCACCAATGACCTGCATTCTCACTGGATCGATCAACTCACGGAAAATTAATGGCAAGTCCAAATTGGTATATTTGAGTCAAGTGCTCCATGTAGCGATTCCTGGAAAGGCAATCAGAGACAGCAAAGTTGCAATCACCCGATTTTGAAAGCAGCACAATCTGAGAGAGGCATAGCACTCCCTGACTGATGCACGTATCATGTAGCAGCCAAACTGGCATACAGTAGAGGAGTGACTCAAGGTGGATATTCCACCACACCCTCCCTCCACTCTGGAACGCCCATTGAGAAACATATTATGGCAACCTGCTCCTGAAAGACATTGTTTATTTGCCACTGCAGGTCTGTAAAAACTTAATTATTGGGATAACCCTGAAAGGTTGGTGCAAGTTAATTGAGTAGCATGGCTGGTGTAAATTGACTGTCTTCCCATCTACACAGTGACCATACTGACATGAATTGCTTTAGAGCCCCTTATGATCCATACAACAATTAGGATGAGAGTAGAAAACCACCAAATGTTTGATCAATGAACACCAGTACCATACACAACCACTGAGAAGATTGACTGGTGAAGACAGCCATTGTGGATGCAGGTCGGGTACTCAATGGCACTATGATTATTCCACACTGCTCACTTATTGGAAAGAAAATATGTAAGTCACAGATCACCTGTAATCCAAAATGATAAGTCCTATACATCTCTGACATGGTTGGAAGATATGCAAATAAACAGAGCTCTCTGAAGTGATTGCTTATTGCGATTTAATAAAGCACTCATCTCCATGGCCCCAGGAGAGTACAGACAGATTATGACCTCAGCAATGACACTGTAAAGAGGCCCGCTTTTAAAGAACGTGTGTTGTGACATACATATGTTGAAAATGCTGATACAATACTATTGTACCCATTACTTGAAAATGGTTGAAAAAAAAAGAAAGGACTCATTCACCTCCAGAAACAGGGAGAGACAGTGTACGATTCCTAAAGGTGTCCATTCCACACATGCACGTTTGTTTAAGCAGGGTCTACTGTGCTCCTGCATTCTGAAGGAAATGCGAACATGGGGACATCTTTTGGAATTGCTGTGTGGTCCAAACATTGTGGGACTACGTCCTGGTAGAATTAAACTCAGTGTTGACATGTATAAATCTGTAGATCACTGAACCATTAATTGCCTTGCACTGTTAGCTACTGACCACAATTCAAATAGTATGATGCTTTTGGCCAGGAAATCTATTCTAATTTAGCGCACATGGCAGGCTGAATATCACCACCAAAATGGAGGAGCATGTCACGGCTCTGCATTGCTGAAGGACAGTCTTTTATTTTTTTTAAACTTTATTTATTGATTGTGGTACACGTCACTGCAACAACACAACATTCCATACATTTCTATAGCTGAGATGTCTGATTCAGAGTCATAGCATGACATATGATATTCACAGAGCTGGTGCATTTCAGGGCCCTGTCGGGCTACTACTAGCCGATCCCAATTCACATAAATACACTCTGAACGGGGCCCAGATGTCCTTTGGTTTACTTGTCTTCGGGAGTGTCATTACATACTGTTCCTCACACTCTTTAACATACGTCAGTTCTTTGAGGAAGTGATTTATGCGTGGCGCGTGTACACTCTTCCAGTTCTGTAGTATACACTTCTTGGCCACTGCGCACGCAATGTTGAAAAGCCTTCTAGTCACTTCAGATACCTTTCCTATATCCCCAAACAGGTATTTTTGGGGTGTGAGGTCTGTTGGGACTTGCGTGATTTCTTCCAGAATTTTCGCCACTTCCCCCCAGAACTCCTAAATGAGCGGGTAGCTCCAGTAGATGTGAAATGAGTCAGCGTGTTCACTCCTGTATTTCTGGCAACTACCGGGGCAGTTTTTTGTAAATGTAGCAATTTTTTCTGGTGTGTAGTGCAGCTTATTCGGTACCTTAAATTGAATCAGCCGGAGGCCTGCGTTGATGGATACCTTCTTTGTCAATTCACAGTATCTCGCCCAGGATTTATCTGTTATGGTTGTTCCCAGGTCGGTCCAAGAGGCTTTAATCGTGCTTATTGTCGGCGTGTTTGTCTGTACAGCCGTGTAGAGCCCAGAGACACTGGCTCCCGACCGGGTGGACAGGGCCACGAGGCATGGGTGTGGTAGGGGCTCGTCTGGGAACAGGCACCATCTAGCCTTGTAGGCCATTCGCATCCTATGATACTGTAGTATCTTCAACTGGTTCCTCCCCATCCCAATCTTGAATTCTTCCAGTGTTATAAATTTACTGTTGGGGAAAATGTCTCTAATTTTAAATTCCCCCTCTGGGTCCCACGTCTTCTGGTCATCAGGATCATATGAGGGTGCAATGCCGGGAAAGTTCCAGAAAGGGGCTTCCGAGTAGTATGGTGTCTCCAGTTTAAGCCTATGGTAGATCTTCGACCACGCATGCACTGTTGTACTAACTGGGTCGGATGGACATTCATCTCTATGTTTTACTTTAAAGATGATGGACCTTAAGTCGGTTGGATGTGCTGCGTGTTTCCCTATGCAGATGTGTGTTGAGTTGTCCGGATCCCCTTTGTTATATGGCTCCACCATTTTTTCCCATTTCATTCTGGCTGCCCCCCCGCACCACACAAACTCTACAGCCATGGATCAAAGGGCATCAAAAAACTGTCTACCAGGCCATATCGAGATGTTAGTAAAAATATATAATAGCTTCGGTAAGATGACCATTTTTAGTATGGCCACCCGGCCAATAAGCGAGATGGGGAGTTTAGCCCATAGATGGAGTTTGGTAGAGATTGTGCCCAATAACAGTTCATGATTGTCTGATTATAGGGAGGTTTTGTCCCCCGACACGATTATTCCCAGGTATCTTATTTTAGTGGGAGACCATTGCAGTCCTTGTGTGTTGTTCAGGCACCTAGTGGCAGGGGTTAGGGGGAAGATTTCGGATTTGGATCTGTTGGTTCTATAGCTTGAGTATTCTGCAAACTCATGTATGGTTTCCATCGCTGACCCCAGGTGTACTTCAGGTTCTCGGATATACAGCAATGTGTCATCCGCGTGTAGTGATATTGACTGGGTTAGGCCTGCCATCTTTATACCCCTCTGTCCTTGATGTTCCCTAATGGCTGCTGCGACTGGTTCCATTGTGAGGGCGAACAGTATGGGGGAGAATGGGCATCTCTGTCTCGTGCCCCTGCCCAACCCAAACCAGTCAGACAAGGTACGGTTAGTTAGTACCCTAGCTCCCGGATTAGAGTATAGCAGCCTGACGCATTTTAGAAAGTATGGGCCTATTCCAAATTTCTCAAGTACTGTAAATCGATACATCCATGACACCAAATCAAACACCTTTTCAGCGTCAAGGGATACGGTCACTGCCTGGGCTTCAGGTTTTATCTGGGCCATGACTCCAAACAATCTCCAGAGATTCAGTGCCGTTGACCTGGTGGGAATAAAGCCGCACTGATCCGGGTGTACCAGCATGGACATATTTGGTAGGAGTCTCGTGGCCAGGATTTTAGCGAATGTTTTCACATCGTAATTTATTAGAGACAGGGTGGTCGCCTAGGCTTCAAAAGTACTGTTATTACGGCCTCTCTCATGGATGTTGGCAGGGTTCCTAGTTCCATGGCTTCCTCCCACACCGACAGTAGCACAGGGGCCAGCTCCTCATCGAGTTCCTTATCCAACTCGGCTCCCAGTCCGTCTGAGCCTGGTGCTTTTCCATTGGCTAACGATTTTATTGCTTCAGTAATCTAATCAATCGTTATGGGTTGGTTGAGCGCTAGTTTATACTCTCTAGGCAATTTCGGGAGTGTAATATTGTCTAGGTAATCTCTTGTATCACTGGCTGACTTCAGATCATGATTAGTATACAGTTCCGAATAAAAACGGGTGAATTCCCTATTTATTCCCTCCTCACTGGTGGTCACTGTGCCGTTTCCTGCTAATATGCTGGCAGTCGGCGTGTGATGTCTCTCAACCTTCAACAGGTTTGCTAAGGTACGACCTGCTCTATTTCTTTCGCCATAGCGGCGTGCTCTAAGTGGAGTTGCCATATGTAGTAGTTCCCTAGTTGCTAGTTTATTGAACTCTTGTAGGTTGCTGTTAATGTCCGCCAGGGTTTTATCCTCGTGTGTGACTGCGTATCGTGCTTCTAGCTCTCCCAAATGTTTCTCCACCTCCGCCAGTTCTACCCTGACTGACTTCAACAGACCCGTGGATTTAGAAATTAGGATCCCTCTCACCCATACCTTAAAGGTTTCCCAAAGGGTTGCATTCCTATCAACTGATCCTCTGTTGGTTTCAAGGAAGTGTTCCACCTCTTTATGTAGTGCGTCTGCTACTGCCGGATGGCATCCTCCATCTCCTAACCGGGGGTTTTACATTCTCTAGTGTCATGTCCATTATGACAGGGGAGTGATCTGAAAGGGTGCGGGGGGAGTATCTCACAGTTATTAATCTGGTTCATGAGGGATGCGGACACCAACCAGTAATCTATCCGAGACTCAGTGTCATGCACTGAGGAATAAAACGAGTATTGTCTTTTGTGTGGGTGTAGCGTTCTCCAGGCGTCCACTATTGTCAGTTGCGATAGGATATGCTTTAACATGGCAGATGTTTTTGTGGGATTTCGGTGTTTGGTGGTAGAGCGGTCTAGCGATGATATCCAAGATGGTATTGAAGTCACCCCCCCCCACCCCCACAGTATCTGCTCATTCCCAGTGGCGCCTATTTCGTGTACCACCTCTGTGTAGAAATCGGGGTCATCCACATTTGGTCCATACGTATTCACTAACACCATCTCTTTCCCCACAATATTGCCCGATACTATGACATAGCGGCCCTGAGTGTTAGGCAGAAACCTGTGCAGTTCCCTTAGGGACCACTGCAAAAGGCTTAAGACTACAGGTGTTGGCAGTAAACCCAATTGGTAGCAGTCTGTACCACCCAGATTTACCTGGTAGCTGTGGCTGAGCAGCCAGACTTCTCTCAAGAAGAGTTAGACAGTATCTAGAGTATACAAGATAGGTACCAAAATACAGTAGCACAAGCAAACACTGACCAGAGCTTTGGTATCAAGTATATAATTATTTATTTAAAGACACACTTAGAAACACTCTAGCACTATTATTGTAAGCAAGTTCAAAAACACAGTCACTGTTAATATATATACATCCCTTATTCCTTATTAGACAAGTCTTAGTTAACACCACTTATTTCCAGACAGAGGTGAGCGCTTAACTAAAGATGGCACTCCAATAAGTTAAGAAAAAGGGAGGGAAAAGGCAGAAATTAGGAACGGCACACAACACACTACTTTAGAAGCACTCAGCAAGGCAGGAAAGTCAAAGTCTACTTGTGAGAAAAATGTTCAGAGGCCAGGCTCCCTATTGGAGAGAGTAGAACACCAATGCGCCCAAGATCACACAGTTTAAAAGGCTTGGAAATTCTTGCAGAAAGTTTAAAAAGATCAGCTCAGAAAAGTTCAGTTAGCCAGCTTAGGGCCAACCCAAGTGGTAAGATGAGGATTTACGAGACACCCCACACAGACCGTTGCGAGGGAGGCCAGGCGGACACAGTACCTTGAAAGTGGAGAGAATCCTCCAGCGGGGGCAGTTGTTCCTGGCAGTGAATGCATGTCGTGGCGTCGTCCAGAGGAAGAGAAGATCTTGACGTGGATGAAAGCTGAAGGTCGTTGCACTGCCAAGGAAGAAACCAGCCGCGGAGTTCTCCGGTTAAAAGGTACTACCCTTTTATTCGCGGTAATGGTAAAATGTGGTTTCTCGGTTGCCAGGGTGCTTGGCACAGGCAAGGCGGCCACGAGATGATCCGGGAAGGCGAAAAGGCGGGCAAACTGGTTATCCCCACCAGTCAAAAGGAAGAAGACTCTTCGGGATGAAGATCTCCTCTGTCGTTGGAAGTGGCGAGTCGGTTCAGCAGGGCTCCACTGGTGGTGTTGTAGTTGCAGGTCGGCTCAGCTTCTCCCTCTTCGGATTCTTTGGTCCTGTGGCGACGTCTGAAGTCCCAGTCCCCAAAGCCCTGCTTTTATGCAGAAAACCCCCATTCATCAGTCCTAGCTGTCACTCAAACATGCTAAGTGGTGAGCCGGGAGCTCACCACTGGGCCAATCGCACAAGAGTGCGACTTGAGTTGCCGAGGCAACTCAGTCCAGGGTGCCTAAACCCCCCTCCCACACATCCTGTAGACCCAGACAGAGTGGCACCACTTTTGGAGGGTTCTGTGGAGAAACACGCCAAAAAGTGGAACAAAGGGCTCGTCTTGGGTTGGAGTTACAGAGGCGAACACAAACGCCATTTTAAACCGAGTCCTGGCAAAAAGACCCAACCGGGGAATAAATATTAAATAAATAAATAACCCGGCGGTATCTTTAACATTGCACCAAAAAGTGGTGCGTTTAAAATGAATGGGAAAATCCCATAGTAAATATTCTTAAGGAATATTCTGCGTGGTAACCAACCAGCCACCAGCCAGAAACTCGACAAGGGGGGACTGCACAGTGCCCCCTCGAAAAACAGACCCAGGGGCAATCTAATTACCCCTACCAGTACTTCCACAATATGATGGTTTGTACTGGTTCTGTTCCCAATTTAAGACTAGTAAAGTCAATGGAGACTTTACATGCCCTGGGAGAAAGTAGTCAGTCCTAGGGTATGGAGTCTATGTTTGGGGGTCACTATGACACCCCTGTGTTACTGCACTGAGGGTGCTGTGTAACACACTTACCAAAATCCACATGAAACCCTATGGAGTAAAAGACCCCATAGACCATAAAACACATCACAAAGTCAAAGGATATCTCAAATCATGTCTAAGAGTGGGAGAAAAAGAGTCTCACTCTTAGCAGGAGAAAAAAATAAACCCCAAAAATCCAGCAAAGCTGCTGGGGGACTCACTAGGTTTGGGAAATTTGCCTTAACAGAGAATTCTCCCTAACACTGAGTGTCTATTTTGCTTTTTCCAAATCGAAATCCTGGGGAGGGGTGGATCAAGGTGAGGAGACCTCTTGCCTGTGAGGAGTATTCAGTATAATACCTATGCTGCCCCCAGCTGTTCAAGAACTCAGTGTTCACCTTCCGGAGTGCATGTGTCTCACCTTCCAGAGTGCATGTGTCTCTTGTAACAATCACCTGAGGGTGGTGTCTGGCGACATAGGCTCCCACCTTGCTTGACATAGTGCGGTTGTTCAGTCCACGAACATTCCATGTAAGGAGTTTTAGCTTCAGCCCCTGAGCCATCGCACTAGTGTGTGCCATGTCTGCATGCCTTCATTATGTCCCTTATCTCAATATTTCTTAGTAGTGTGTCATGTGCAGCGGCACAACCACAGATTTTAACTTGTTGCGGGACCCAGTTGGAGGGGTCTTACCTCATCTCCCCTCCCCGATTCCCACATAGCTCAACATAGCTAAGCGTCGTATGACATTTTGACCCCCCAACCCGCATCATCTCCCCCAACTTGACGATGCTGCCCATTAACTCTCGAAACCTTCCCCTTGGGCATTCCCTTGAACTGGTGGAACTTTCCTGAGGGTCGCCTGTTGTGGCCATCCGGCTGACCCTGTCGGAGGCTCACAGCTCGATTAACAATGAACCTTTTCCCAGGCCGACCCTTTTTAGTGTTCTTTTATCCTTGCGACAGAGGGCAGGCGGCATGCCTTTGTCAGTCTGCTGAGTCTCGCCTCTCCTCTCCCAGCCGTGGTCTAGCATTTTGATTGATCGCCCGATCCCTAGGTGGCAGCGGGATGGAGGCTTCCATATATGCCATGGCTTCTGTAGGATTCTCAAAGAAGAGGGCTCTTCCACCATGTTGGATTCCCATTTTTGCCTGGAAGATGAGGGCATATGGCACGTTGCGCATCCGTAGCCGTTTCTTGACCAGTTCATAGGACCTTCTCTGTGTTTGTATGTTGGCTGAGAAGTCCGGGTATATGTGAATTCTATTTTGCTCATAATGTAAAGTTCCTTTCTCTATGGACAGTCAGAGTATTGCATCTCTGTCCCTGTAGTTAAGGAGATGTGCTATTATGGTGTGGGGTAGAGCCCCTGGCTTCGGAGGTGGTGCTAGAGTACGGTGGGCACTCTCGACGAGGAAGTGCTCTGAAAAGGATTCCGCTCCCAGGATATCTTTCAAAAGGTTTTCCACTGGTCTCTCCATGGGGCCCTTGCCAAAGGTTTCCGAAACCCCGACAATCCGGATGTTATTCCTCCGTGATCTCGATTTGAGGTCTATGCACTTAGTTTGGGTTGTATGTAGTTCTGTTTTGAGTTAGGCTATGTTGCGGCCGTGTTGTAAAATTGTGTCCTCGTTCGTACTTATCCTATTCTCCGCTTCCGTGATACGTGTGCTCTCCTTCTCCACTCGAGCTTTCAGGGACCCAATTGTCGCCACTATGTCGTCCAACTTGACATTAACCGCCAAGAATCTGTTTTGTATCAGTGTTGCTAGGCAATCTAAAGGATCGTCCTCCTGTCTGTCGGGTGCCTGTGGCGCCACCCCGGCCGCTCCATGTGGCTGGGTACTTGCGAAGGAGTCCAATTGGCTTTTTCCCTCCTGTGCCTTTCTTCTCGAAGCAGCCCATGTGTTGTGGTTTATGGTTTGGGGATGGACTGTGTTCTCCCACGTATCAATGTCAAGCGTAATATTGTCCAGCAAAGAGAGAAAGAACAATAGGGGAGTGTTTTCTCTGTGCCCTCTCCTTGCACGGGATGTTTTGCACGTTTGTTGAGAGCACCTTTGCTTCTTCTTTGGTGCCTAAATCTCCCCCAGGTGCACCCCCCCAAGTCTGTTTGGGATGTTGCCTTGCTGAGTTTCTTTGTAGAATGCACCTCTGCGCGCTTCTGGTGTGATTGGAGTATTGCCCGGGGGGGGGGGGGGTCATCTGGCTTCGCCCGCTGTATTTAGGATATGTTGAGGTTGCAGGCAGCTGTCCCACACTTAAGGTTTTACATTAACCCAATTACTGCTTTTGCCTGAATCTGTGGGGGGTTCAATTCACCGTGCCTCCTTGAAATCCCAGTCTTGGTTTATAATGTCCACATGGGAGCCCCCCAAGTGACCCCCACCGCGGACCGCGTGTCGGGTGTTTTCACACCGGTGTTTAAGTGTCAGCAGGGGCTCCCTCCCCACCCTGTTCCACTTACTTGGTATGAGGGATAATGTCCGCCCTCCTTGCGTGCCTCTGCCTCTGGTCTGCGCCGTTCCAAGGTGCTGGAGGCAGTATGTTTCCGTGTGGGGAAGCGGAGGCCAGGCCCCTGTGATGGCCGCGGTGCCAACAGCCGCGCGCCCAGCGGGAGCAGCGCACAGCCCCTCTGACGCCGCCGCAAGCTCTCTGTTCCTTCTTTCTTCTCCGCGGCACCCGGCGTCGCAGCACCCGGTGTTCCTCTCCGGTCGTGCGAGGTGCCGGCTGGTGGTAGTGTAGCGCACCAGGGTGGGGAGGCCACTCTGCGTTCTTCTCTGGCCCTGGGTGCTTCAGTCACAGTGGCGCCCCTCCCCCAATGCGGCCCGCTGTTCGCCTCCGCCCCCGGCTCACAGCCGAAGTCCCGTGGAGCCGCCGGGCGGCCGCAACAAAGCCTCCCAGCCGCCACAAGCCTCGGGCAGGATATCTCGGCACTCCCTCAATGTTCGGGCACAATTGTTTCAGGGTCTATCCAGGCAGCCCTCCGTCACCAAAATCTTGCTTTTTTATGCGTCTGGAACGGCGCTGGGAGGATTAATTGGAGTCAGGATTTCATACGAGCCGGAGCTCACCTTTCAGGCAGCCATACTTGATGTGCGCAACAGCGCTCCCGAAGGACAGTCTTTAACAGCAGGGGTCTCTCACATACTTCAAAAATACTGTGGAAATTAAATGATCATTTACCCAGTATTAGGCAGGTCTATAGACAATAGAAGTAGGATCAGCAACGTTCTTGGTATAGGTAGACCAGATAGTACTGGATAATCTAAGTTAAGATGCACACTTTCTAGCTATTAATGGCTTGGTTCTCATTCAGTTTAAATGGGAAGTCTAAACCCAATAATCCTGAGGACACACGGATTTCCAGTTCAAATTCTTGTTCTCATAATTCCTCACTTACGCCTCTCTGGATCTCCAACTTCGATATGGATTAGATTTTTGCCTGTTGCAGACTACAACGGGCAAACTATAAACTTACAAACATGTGGTTAAGCATCGTACTTTCTCTATATCTGTCACTGCTAATGACTTGCCCTCCACACGCGATTGACCTGGGACCGACACGTCCTGTATAACCACTGGTCAGAGACAAATCACTGACATGAAGAATGGTATAAGACATGCTGCCATTATATTTTGATTAAATATTACATGCAAATTGTATGATCACGCCAAATCTGAATAAACCAATATAAAGATGAAAAAGAAATAGATTTGGACCAACTACCTTGAGCCTATTCAAACTCCTTTGTAGCATGTAAGAAACTCAGTGTGTTGATGGTTTGAAGGTGGATAACACACATGACGAAGCCTGTGTAACTTTAGTCTAATCACAGGCAACCATCAATCAGATGTCAAACTCTCATTTAACATTTCACAACAAAATACAACAGAAACTAACCGGAAATGGGCTTGGGTGAGAAATCACAGCTAGTGACACCAAGATCATCTGCTTTTTCATTAAATAAACATCTCATGTTGTTATCCCAAACAGTTAAGTCTCCGTATGATGATCCCGTGACAAAAACTTTTCCACAAGGAGAAAACGTGCAAGCCACCAACGAACCATCTTTCAGAGTACCACATCTAAGAATAAAACAAACAGAAAATGTGAGTTTTAGTGTGTGTTAAGTCTGATACAGAATAGTCTTAACTTCTTCAAAAACGAAATGTACTTTAGTTAGAAAAACTCAGTTACACATGTATTTCCTTTCTGCTTAAAAGTAACAGCACTACTCCACTCTCTCCATATTGTGCTAATAGATGAAAATATTGCTGCCCAGAAGCAAAGGTTTTGCTACACCCAACATGTTGCTGTATCAACTGCCCTGCAATGCAAGCATGAACTTCAATCAGCAAGATGCCATTCAACACATTATGGCCGGAGTGGCTTTGTTTGTACGTAAGTAGATTGTAACCAGAGCACTGGTCGAGTCGAGACTGGTACATTCGACTTTGCTAAGGGAGCAGCCACTTGAGCTAGGTTAGACCCTCTGCGTTTCTGCCAATGCTTTACATTTCTCCTTTCAAAATAGAACTTAAACTTTGGTTGACATTTGTGATAACCGTTCCCTGGCGGAAAGCGGTTTCCACCCAGTGTTCGATTTTATCCAAAAATGCCAAGGGAGCCGAACAAAGGCATATGACCCATAGGGGATTCAGAATAATTGGTTGTACCAGTTTCTCACTGACTTAAGTATTGTGACATCTAGAATGGGCACGGACTTTGGTGTGAACGACCCCAGGACGTAAGGGCACCCTAAAGTTGTAGTTGGAAAAGAACAAATACCATTGGGCTTGGCAAGGATTTGAACATTGAGCTGAACGTAAGGAAAGGAGGTTCATGTGGTCACTATATACAGTGACGCAATGGAGAGTGCCCTGTAGATATTGGCGCCATTCTTCAAAAGCCTGTTTAATAGCTAAGAGTTTTCAATCAGTGATGGTATAGTTCATTTTGGGTGCACTAAGCTACAGAGAAAAGTAAGCAACTGTATGTAATTCACTGGTACGGACTGTGAGGGATCAGCAATGCGAGATGCAAAATGTTTAGTATTCAAGGTTCAACATTTTATTTTAACCAAAAACAAACCAACCCTAACTAAACCTTCTCTACCAGGGGGGTCGCTACCTAGTCTAGGATCTAAGGGGAAAAACCTCCTACGATTCACAATACTAACCCTCACACTAAACAAACATTTGAATAAACATGAAAACAAAATAGAAATGAAAGGTTACCAAACAATCAGTGTCTTGAATGACTTCTATCTGTCCTGGGCAGACCTTGCTACCCCAGAAATGTCTCAAAGTCAACTCTTCCAAAGAAAAGAAAAAGTATGGAAAAGTTCCAAAGAAACCAAAGTTCACACATAAAAATCCACTCGTAGTAGTTCTTTGCTTGATGAAAAGATCCTCCCTTCTGAGTTCCACGAAGAAAACAACAGTACCAATGGGATTCCTGGATAGCCTCTCTCCAGGAGATGATGAACTAAGTTGAAGAAAAAAAGTACCACTTCTGCTTAACAGCTCTTCCTTTTGCAACATCTGCAGCATCTGACATATAGTTTTGTCAGGATGCTTCTACATAGGAATTACTCTCTCTACAGCAACTCCCTTGATGAAACAGAGCAGGCTCCCTCGCCACCACAGTTGACTTTTGGCTTCTGCTACATTCAACTACTACAGCTCTAACAATTGTATTTGCGACCACAGCTCTGCTGCAGCAACTTCCACAAGAGCTCTTCGACCTCTACAGGTTGGCAATGCTCTCTTTTCTCACATGTGGTAAGAAACGGCAGCCTTTTTGCCTTTCCTTCCACCTTGTAGCTACCATCCAGAATTATACTGCTACAAATTTAAAATATTTAGGTAAATTCAAAAAGACTTCAACCTCTACATGTTGGCAAGGCACTCTTCTCTCTTGCGTCACAAGAAAGTGCAGCCTCTTTGCCTTTCCTTCCGCCTTAGGTTTACCAACTACAGTTATTCTGAACAAGTGTACAGTCTCCTTTGCCAGCTTCAATGACACTGTTTCGTCAGTGGTTATCCCAAGTGAGTAGTGCCACTCTTTCCAGCCTTGGATAACCTTGGTCACCCTTATTGTTGGAAGTCTCTGGTGTAACACAGATTGAACAACTCAAACAACAGTGTTCAGTTCTTAAATGAGCTGTATGTGATGTAATAGGGTTTGGCCTACTGGCTTGGGCTGTGTTTGTTCTCTGCTCACCTTCTACTGCTTTTATAACTTCTGCTTCATTGTTTCGAATGTTATAGGAGATGAGTTTTCCAATAAAAATGAAACCACGCAAACAGAACTGCCACTTCTAAGTTATGTGTGCCCACCTTTCGTCAGCTCTTAGCCTCCAAGGTACGTTTCATGCACAACTTGTGTGAAAACTGTGCTTGTAACGCTTCGGAAGAGTCAATTAAGATCCAGTAGCTTAACAGACAGCGTTCTCTGTGTTAACAAGAGCCACTCGACCGCTCGGTAGTTATGCTTAACAATGGGAAAACAAAAGACTTTTACAACAAGATGGTGTTTCGGTTTTGATATTTACATTGCATGTTACATTTCCCTTGTCAATAGGACTTCCCCACTTCTATGAACAAGTTTATCTCACTTAAATATGCAAGCGAGTGATAAGAAAGCTGGCTACTGTTACCAGCAAGGTATTTTAATTGATTTGGAGTACACAGCTTCACTTTCCAGACTCCACAATCACTGCAACTGTGGGCTGCTTCTGTTTCCCAGCTTGGTTTCTTCAACTACTACTGCTGCAGGCTCTCTTGGGACCTACCCCCCTCTGCTGCATGGGTGCCTCTGATTTGGCCTCAAAGGAGAGACTTGCCCTCTCCCATTCCCATCGGCTTGCTTCTACCCATGGGAATTGAATGGGTGCACGACTACAGCTCTGCATTCACAGCAATTAGGCACCCCTAGAAAGACTGCCAGCTTCAACCAGTTTCTTCCAATGCTGCCACAACCAATCAGGGTTTATGAGCACAGGACCAACTCAGAGCCTGCAGGTGAAATCTGCCCTTCCTCTGCTCTGTCGTCCCTTCTGTGGTCACACTTCCATGTGAACTGCCAGCCTGGTGCTCTGCTCCTTCTACTTCTGCTACTGCCGAACCTCTAGCTCCCACTGCAGCTTCTTTCTACCTCTCCTTTCTGAAGCAGCCTTTTATGTCCCTCAGGTGGGTTCATTGGTTTCAGGTACAGGCACTTGCCTGACCCTGCCAAAAGCTATTAGGCTTGCCTGCCTGACCTAAGCTCCTGCATGTCTATTTAGCCCTATTCTTCTTCACAGTACGCGAGGGATTCTGGACATGCAGTAGAAAGTTTCAATTTCTTGACATCTTTAAAAGGATCAAGTAAAGATTTCTCTCCCCTGAGGATATAATAGGAGTAAACTTGTTTAACCTTTTAGAGACAGATGGGGCAGAGAAAGTCACAGGTTCTCCACTCCTGTTGGCATACCTTTGACATTGTGGGGGTATATAGATGTTTTGGAGTATACAAGATACATTCTTTAGGTCCAACACTAGGTGGAAGTACTTCTCTAGATTTTACCTTTATACCCTTAGTAGGAGGCTGAGATATTTTAAAATGGCAATAAGCCAATTCCTCCTAAATTTGGGATAAACAAATTCTTCCCCCATGAAAGGTACTGCGCCTCATCCTGTAAAATCCACCCACCACCCTGGGCCTTGTTTCCACCTAGGTGATCCTCCTGCAGTAGACCACCCCCCAGGATTGGGGTCGGGAAGAGTCTGCCCTCTCCTGGCCCCCTGGGAGGAGACTTTAGGCAGGGTTTTAGCAAAGGATTTATAGGCTTCTCCATTACAAACAGTGTTGGGTTAACACTGCTCCCACAGCTCCGCCTCCACCACACACAGTTTGCTATGATCAGGGGGTGTAACAAAACGTGCTGTGGTAAAAGCTGTTTTTAAGAGCAGAAAAAAAACAATTGAGCTGACAGAGACCACATATAAGGGATAGTGTTTTTGTTAAGCTCAGTTAACGGCTCAGCAAGAGCAGAAAAATCATGTAAAAAAAAAAAAGAAAACTACAAAAGAAAAAACTGGACATTGGAAAAACCAAGCAAACCCTCAAGGTTTTTTTCTAGTGATGGGTAGTGGCCAATCAAGAATAGCTTTGACTTTCCTGCCTTTACGAAGCTCCTGTGGGCTTAATATATATCCCAAAAATTCAATCGATGTGGCATGAAAGGAACATTTTTCCACTTTGCCGTACAAAGAATGTTTGTTTAGGATTGTTAGAACCGTAAGGACAGGTTGGACATCGATGACTGGGTCTTCTGAATAGATCAAGATATCATCCAGGTACATCACTACGTCCCTGTAAATTAAATCTCTGAATATGATATGGCATTTATAACGCACTTGCACACAAGTGTTTCTAGGCGCGACAAGTAGGGGGAAACAGAGGGAGGACAAAACAATGATCTTACTAGGCCTCGTGTGTCATTCAGATCGTGCAAGTACAGGGAAGTGAAAGGGGAGAAGTGCCAGGGGGTTTGAGGGGGAAGTGCAGGAAATCAGAAAGTGCAACCAGCGGGTGGCTCAGTGCAGGTAATCAGAAAGTGCAGCCAATGGGTGGCTCATAAGTGCAGAGAGAAGGGAGGAGAGCCAAGAGGCAGTGCGAGGTGCAACTGGACATGCAGGGTCCTGGGCCCAAGTTCAGAGTGTGGCCAGGTGATCAGTGCGTGGAGCAGACAGTCATCAGCAGGGGAGAAGAAGAGAGAAAGCGGAGGCGAAGAGAAAGGTCTTGAGTTGCTTCCAGAACTGGAGGCGATTATGCTCAAGTTTGAGAGAGGCTGTTCCAGAGGGAGGGCCCAGTTGAGGAAAAATCTGCCCCCAACTCTCTTCTTGGAAAAGCGACTGACCCTTAGACAGTTGGAGGTGGATGAGCCAAGAGCTCGAGAAGGGAGATGTTTAGGAAGTTAGAGGTAGTGTGGTCCCAGGCCCCAGAAAGCCTTGTGGATGATGCAGAGGGTCTTGAACTTGATCGGTGCCGCCACTGCAAACCAATAAAGAGATTTCAGGGCTGGAGAAATACGATCCCTGAGCTTGAGGCCAAGGACAAGTCTTGCAGTCCTCATCTGGATAAGTTGTAGAGAATGGAGAGTAGGGGCAGGAAGATTTAGAAAGAGGTTGTTGCAGTAGTCCAGCCTAGAGAGGATCAGAGCTCTGGAGACAGTGAGCTTCTTGTTACGCTCACCTGGTCTCCTCGGGGGCGCCAAACGATGCTGGGCGTGGTTGCACTGCTCCTGGAGTCACTCTGGTTAATGGTCCATCTTGGGGGAAACTGCTCCTAAAATGGGCGAGAGAAGCAGTTAGGAATTGTTCTGGGTACAACCCTCCACATCTCCCTGCTCACAATTCCCTGCTTGAGGGTTTGCTCTCACCTTGGGTATATGAACAATGAACTCTCCGTCCTGCTTTCCTTTGTTGCAGGGGTGCCGTTATGGATGCAGGCGGTGAATGGACCTAGTTGCTTCACTGGTCCACGGGCCTGTGCGTAGAGTCCAGACCTGCTGCGACTCTAATTTGGGCTTTGCAGTCTTAAGGCGAGTATAATCCTTAATTACGTTATGCTCTGTCTCTATTATCCTTTTCTCCCTTTCCGTGCTTGTTCTTCTCTGAACGTTCTTTTCCTCAGTGTTTACCTTAAGCTTCTTAAGG
Source organism: Ambystoma mexicanum (assembly GCF_040938575.1). NCBI lineage: Eukaryota > Metazoa > Chordata > Amphibia > Caudata > Ambystomatidae > Ambystoma > Ambystoma mexicanum. Next base: position 1,068,036,254 of record NC_090931.1, on the reverse strand, counting down.
TGAGATGTCCTTTCTCTCCATGTTCATCCTTCCTTTTGATGTTTTATTCCGTGTTCATCTCATGCCCAACTAACATATTGTGTCTCTCTTGTTTCCACAGTTGCAGTTCATGTAGCGGGTTGCGGGCCGCCTTAGCCCGGAGATGGATGGTTGCAGAACCCAGAACTGGCAAGTTGACAGGTAAGTTCCAATATGAGAGCGCTAGCGATGAGCGGTGGTGAAAGTGCGCAATGCTAACCTGCTGTTACTGTGTTTTCTCCCATTCCGTCATTACAGGTTGCGGTGGGCTCTCGGAGTGAAGATCGAGCGGACCGCCTGGGTGGTGTTCAAGATCCTTCAGTTAACTTGCAGGTAAGCACTGGTATTTTTCTTTAACTGCTTTCTCTTAGAGATGGATCGGCAGTTGGATTCGGGACGGCAGATCAGGTAAGCAGAGCCGGACACAGTGAGCATTAAGCTGCAGAGATGCAGAATAATGCGAAGCGTGGATTTCAGCCGGGGTGTGGCTTATATAGCCAGCTGCACCCGAAGACCCGACTACGCCCAAAACACTAGACTGCTTGGTCCAGTTGGGGAACAAGGCTATAGGGTAGGCCTCCATGTTGGATTCTGGCAGTGTTCCTGATACCTGGCCTATTACTGTCATCAGCCTGGCACCAAAGGCGCCAGGACGGAGACCAGGTGTTCTTCCTCCAGACTTTCAGGGCCCGTAGGGCCATCTTTGAATGCTGCAGTACCGCTCTACCATGGCGGCAGTGAAGTGAAGGTCATCAGGGGCAACATCCATGACACTTCTGGGGGAAAGGAAGAATACCTCTGAGGAGGTGCGGCTGATAGTTTGACTTCTTAGAGATGTGAGGAGAGAAGGAGAGGGTGGAGTCGAAGATGACCCCAAGGTTCTTAGCCTTGCAGGTAGGAGCAGGAAGAAGGTCCAGAATGGGCAGCCAGAGAGAGGAAAGGAGGGAGCTGGTGTTCCAATGAGGAGGATCTCTGTTTTACTGGCATTAAGGCAGAGATCATTGGCGGCACACCACTCCTGAATTGCGGACAGGCAGTCTGGAATGAGAGAAGGGGGTAGAGGAGGCAGAGGGGGGGCCTGAAAGAGAGCTAGGCATCATCCACATAACACTGAAAGTTGGAGCGGAGAGCAGCGATCCGGTGCGCAACTTGTGCCGGGTATTGGTTGAACAGCCAGGGAGAATGGTTAGACCTTTCATTAACTAAGTGTTGGAATGTGGCAGGTGAACCGCACAAGCCAAACAGCATTACCATGTTTTCAAAGAGGTCATATTCAGTGTGAAATGCAGTCTTCCCTTTGTCCCATGTCCTCATACGAACCAGGTTGTAGGCACCTCTTATATCCAACTTGATGTATATCTTGGCTGAGTGCACTTGATCCAGTAAAGAGGAGATAAGGGGCAAAGGGTTTCTATTTTTAGAGCGTTCTCATTGATAGAGCAGTAGTCTGTGCAAGGATGCAAGTCCGCCTTCCTTTTTGGTGTTAAAGAAAAAGGCGTGAGGATGCAGGTGATATGGAGTGGCTAATAAACCCTGTGCAGAAATTATCTAAACAGTGACAAAGGGTCCTGTGCTCAGTTTCAGTGTGAGCATACATCTTGCCACAGGGTATCTTGGTGTTGTCAATGAAGTTGAGAGCGCAAGCATAGGCCCTATGTGGGGGCTGGGGCCTTAGGTCTCAGCATCTTTTCTACTGAATAAGTCCTTGTAGGAATCATATTCCAAGGGACTCATGGTATTAGTGAGGGCACCCACTGGGATATTCGGTATTGCGCAGCCGACGTCGTTAGGCAGAAACCTGTGCAGTTTCTTCTGGGACCACTGCAAAAGATTTAAGACTACAGGTGTTTGGCAGTAAACCCACTTGGTGGCAGTCTGTACCACACAGATTCACTTGGTAGCTGTGGCTGAGCAGTCAGACTTCCCTCAAGAAGAGTTAGGCAGTATACAGAGTATTCACAATAGGTCAAAAGAACATAGTAGAACAAGCAAACACTGACCAGAACTGGTGTAAAAGATATATAATTATTTATTTAAAACCACATCTAATAAAACACACAGGCACTAATATTAAGCAGTTCAAAAACACGGTCACTAAAGATATACACTCCCTTAAAAGAATATTAGACAAGTCTTAAGTAAAGCTGCACTTATTTTCAGACAGCGGTGAGCGCTTAACGCAGATGGCACTCTAATAATTCGTTTTAAAAGGGAGAGAAAAGCACGATATAAATTGAAACAGATCCCAACACTTTCACAAGAACACAGCAAGAGAGGAAGGCAGAGTCAAACCGTGAAGTTAGAGTTCAGAAAGCCGGATCCACTTTAAGAGGATCAGAACAAAATGTGTCCAAGGTCACACAGTTAAAAAGTGCACAAAAGTCTCGAAAAGGTTCAGAAAGAGTTGGACCAAAAGAAAGGAGACCAGTTAGATGGTCAAGGCGGCCAGCCCAGTCCAGAAGGTTAAGGGATTATTATCACCTTGTAGCAATCTTTAGAAAGGGAGGCCTGGCGGACACGGTACCTTACAGTGGCGAGAATACTCCAGCGGGGGCAGTTGTTCCTGGCAGCGGATGCAAGTCAGTGCTTCGTCCGGGGGAAGAGAGGATCTCGTCAGGGAGGAAGACCTGAGTCCGTTGCACTGCCAGGGAAGAGACTAGCAGCAGAGTTCTCAGTTAAAAGGAGCAGTCCTTTGGTTCGCGGTCCAGTGGCTATCCGGTTGCCGGGGTGCTTGGCACGGGCAATTCGACCACAAGACGTCCTGGGATGCGAGGAAAAGAAGGTAAACTGGTTGTACCCACCAGTCAGGGGAAGAAGACTCTCCAGCAGGGAGATCTTCTCTGGCGTCGGGAAGTGGTGAGTCGGTTCCGCAGGGCTCCACCGGTGGTGTCGTCGTAGCAGGTCGGCTCAGCTTCTCCCTCGTCGGATTCTCAGGTACTGTGGCGACTTCTGAAGTTCCAGTCCCCAAAGCCCTGCTTTTATGCAGCACACCCCCATTCACTCAGCCTAGCTGTCAATCAAACATGCAAGTGGTGAGCCGGCCGGCTCACCACTTGGGCCAATCACACAACAGTGTGACTTGAGTTACCAAGGTAACTCAGTCCAGGGTGCCTAAACCCCTTCCCACACCCCCTGTGGTACTCAGACAGAGTGGCACCACTTTTGGTGGCTTCTGTGGAGAAGCCCGCCAAAGGTGGAACAAAGGGCTCGACTTGGGTTGGAGTCACAGAAGAGAACACAAAACGCCATTTTATAATCGAGTCCTGGCAAAAAATACCAACTGGCGAATTAATATTAAATAAATAAACCGGCGGTATGTTCGAGGCTATGAGAATTAAATAATTAAAGTTGGTAGCCTCGAACAATGGGAAAATCCCATAGGGATATATTCACGGTCGAATATAAAAAGTAGTATCCACTGCCACCAGCCAAAACTCGATCAGGGGGGACGGAGACGTGCCCCCTCGACTAACAGACCCCAGGCCAATTGAATTGCCCCGACCAGTACGTCCACAATATGATGATTGATACTGGTTTCTGTTAATAATTTGGGACTAGTAAAGCCAATGGTGACTTTACATGCCCTGGGCGACATTAGTCAGTCCCAGGGTATGGAGTCTATGGTGGGGTGCCACTATGGCACCCCTGTGTCACTGCACGGAGGGTGCTGTGTAACACACATAGTAAAAACACATGAGACCCTATGGAGTAAAGGACCCCATAGCCCATAAAACACATTAACAGTCAAAGGAACACCATTAATCATGTCCAAAAGTGGGAGAAAAAGAGTCTCACTCTTGGCAGGAGAAAAAAAACTTAACTCCAGAAATCCAGCAAAGTTGCTGGGGGACTCACTAGGTTAGGAAATTCAGCCCAAAAAGAGAATTCTCCCTAACAGACGTGAACACACTCCCAAGTACACCCATGGTTTCTTTGTGACAATTGGGAAGGAACTAAACATTGTGTGTTCTATTTGGAAGTGGGAGTATCTTACTACCTATTTTTTTTAAAGTTGGGAGAAAAATGATTTTTTTAAGGGAGTACAAATATAAGTCACATTTTTTAATAAGTGAGTAAAACTATGTTTTAACTAAAAAATTAAAAAGTTTTTGTAATATTTATTTCTTTGCACCTAGTTATTCGTGCACATAAAAAGATACAGGTTGATTGGCCACCAGGGGGCGCAGAGACTGACATGGTCCCTGCATGAGCTCCGCCGCCGTAGCCCGAACAAGTGGATTGAGCCCCACTTGCGCCCCCCCCGCAGGCAGAAATCGGGCGGTGGACATCTGAAGACCCCCCCCATCCCAGCGGGAAAATCTGGCCTGGGACTGGCCACAAAACACACCCTACAGATACGGCTCACCAGACCAGGAAGGCGGGAGCATGTATATGTAATCGACCCCAAGACCTAGGGCGGCACTGAAGCAGCGCTGAAGCGGCCCTGAGACCATCCCCACACCGGATCAAAATGCGACAAGTAACCAGCTGCAAGGTATCGGACCCACAAACGCCAGAGACCCAGTATAAATGCCGGAGGTGCTGGCCACGGACCCAGTGCTCGAAGTGCGCAACTCCGCAGGGGCCAGAGCCCGCCCGGTGTACTGCAAGGTAGGGCGCAGTGCGGGAAGCACCCGGTGGGCCCCCGCCACTGAATCTAATTGAGCCCAACATCCGACACCCCCAACCAGACCCGCACGGACCAAAGCACCACTGCGTAGTACACGCAGCAAATCATACATTAAGGGACCCAAGGCGGCAGTGAATAAATTAAGCCCCCCCACCTCCAGTAGCCCAGAACCTTTAAAAAAAACTCGGGGCGAAGAGACCACCAGGGGGCGCGGAGCATGACAGACCTGTGAGCTTGCGCTCTGTCAGCACCGTAGGGCCTAGGGTGCATTTAAGATCCCCGGCCGGGATTTTACAGCAGACCCAAAGGAGAGACGAGCCCACGCGGGTGCCCCCACATGCTTGGCGGGCCGAGAAACCAGCCTCCTCTCCCCGCGCAACCCCGGAGAAAGCCACTGGGGGAGAACGGGGTGAGATACGCATCCATACGAGCGCAATACGCGCATTGGACCGGGAGGCACCCTTGCGCCTTTGCCCCGTGGGCCACTTGGAGGAACACAGGAGCCGCCTGCGCTGCGGAGGCCAACCCCTGCGCCCACCAATACAGCGCGGGGGCAGCGGGCGGGAGAGGCATCCCAGCAGCCACGGTCCAGAGTGAGAGGCACTGGAGGGCGGGGCAAACCAGCACTCGGAGCCCCACGACACACCGAGAAGACAAGATTCTAGCCCGGGCCTACAACTAGGATCGGCCCCTCCAAGCAGGAGAGAGGAGGAGACGGCCCACATAACTCAAGTGCTCCTCAGCTGCGCACCGTGGTTGGACTCCGAGCCTCTCCACCGGGCGTCGGGAGCACGTAAGACCCAGAGAGAGCGGGGCCCGAGCCTAGAGTTCCCCCACCAGTGCCCACACCGCGCGCAGACAGAGACTACTACCGGGCTACACCGGCCTCGCGGGGGGGCCAGACCGGGCAAAGGTGGCCAAATCCAGGTGAGGAGTCGGGGGGGGGGGGAGCAAGCCAGCAGAGACGTGGAGGCGGGCCTGCCCCCTGCCACCTCCAGCCCGGCTTTTGCAGCGTAGCAGGCTAAATGAGGGCCCACAATTTGGAACAGGACACCCCCAGAGGGGGGGGGAGAAAGAAGTGCCGGCACCACACAGGAAACCATAGAGTCCGGGCCAGGCAAGTCCGGATAGACATACCCTTCATGGCCCTCCAGGCGGTGGTGCCTATACAGTGGGGCCCCGCGGAGAGACGGTGCAGCGGTGAGGTTGCGGGTGGGAGAAGGCGGCGGGGGAGAAGCAGAACACAGGTGGGCCCCCCCGGACCCATCCCAGCTGATTAAACCGGGGGCTGGGGGCGCACCTCTGGGGCCCTCCATATCCGTGGCACCAGGGACCCACCCTGGACTCAGATCTCCCATAGTGCCCCAGAGATAAAACCCACCAAAACAACGGGAAGTGTAGTTTCACGACAAAGAAACAGGGAAGAGCCCTGATTTGAACATCAAGGATTTCACAAGGAGAATCTGCATAGAGGCACCAACCCCCAGGTGCCCCACCCTGAACCTGGAGCAGACCTCACATGCCAAAGTGATCAGTTCCCTGCAAAGCTTTCGTCGACAGACCCCAGTCCAGAACGAGGCCCCCCGGGCCATCATGCCCGCTGTAGGGGATCCCCCCGCCGCACTCACCAAGGATGACCTCAGGGATATCCTCCAGGAGATTAATGCAATTCGTACAGACATTCAGGCCTCCATCATAGACCTTAAGGGGCGAGTGGATACTCTGGAAGACAAAATGGAGGGGATGGAGAATAATCAACTCCAAGCAGACCTTCTAGATATGAAATACGAGGCAAGGATAACGGACTTGGAAATAGGAGAGGAGGATATGATTCTCAAGATGGATGATTTAGAAAATAGAGAACGCCGAAACAACTTGCGCATCTTGGGTGTGACCCAGGAGAGGGGGGAGACGGCTGATGTGGGGAGGAAAGTCCAGGGCCTGATCAACAACTTTTCTCACTTGAAGGGGGTAAGGAGGTCCAGCTGGAAAGAGTGCATCGAGGTGGAGGAGGCGCAGGGGGTGGCACAAGGACGATTGTTATGAGGTTTCTCCGCTATAGGGAGAAAATGGAAGTCCTGGAGAAGGCAAAAAGGCTGGGGAGTTTCATTTTTGAAGGAGATACAATTAAGATTTATCAAGACCTTTCAACCCTCACCCTCACCCGCAGAAGAGAATGCCGCCCGCTTACGCAGTGGCTAACTAGTCAGGACATAAGATACAGATGGTCCTTCCCGTTCGCTTTATCCTTCGAACAAGCAGGCGTGGATTACAGAGTGATCAGTGGTAAAGAGGCCACGCAGGTGCTGCAGGTGCTCAGGGGAGACCCTCATGAGGAGCAGGAACCCAGGAAAGGGCAGGAGCTGGGAGGGGACCGGAGGGCCCCTGGTCGACAAAGAAGAAAGCAAAGGGCAGGAGAAAATTCAACACCCCACCATCAGAAGTGGGAGGAGACTAACGGAATGAAGATGGTCCGGTGGAGAGTACGAGGACAGGATCTTTGAACTTGAGAACTGCGCTGCACGAACATGCCTTCGCTCTGGTGGCTTGCCCGTTGGCAGGCGTCACGATTAGGGGAGGGAGGGGGAGGAAGGCAGGGGGGGAGGAGGGATTTTTGGGCCCAACTCAGCTCCAGCTTTACAGGGGTACAGGGCAGCTCCTACCGGACTATGAAGTCAATGAACACTTTGCAAACAAGCAATGGCAGACAATGAAAGAAAGGGCCGGGTCGAGACAATCAGAATAGGATCCCTCAATGTCAAGGGGCTTAATTCTCCGACTAAGCGGTCCCTTTTGGGGCGAGAAATGAAGAAATCAGGGCGGACGTCCTCTTTGTACAGGAGATTAGAATGGTGAGGGGCGAGGAGAGGGCCATCCCTGGTTCACATGTGGGCCAGATATTCTGGGCTTCCGGCACCACCAAGAAAGCCGGTGTCGGGATCCTGCTTCATAGGCACCATAAGCTAACTGAGGTGTCCCATTGGGAGAGTGAGGACAGGAGGGCCTTGGTGGTGTCCGGTAACCTCCACAACTCTAGGATGACCCTGGTATCCATTTACTGCCCCAACGTAGGTCAGAAGGAATTTATCCAAGGGGTTATGAGAAAGGTGATCCTCAGGGTGGAAGGCCTCCTGCTGCTGGGTGGGGACTTCAACATGTGGGCGGACCGGGCCTGGGACCATAGTGGGAGGATCACTCAGTCAGGCAGTTTGGGGGGACATCCTAAATGGGGCCTCAGGAAGGAAGAAATGTCCACAGCAATCAAAGAATTCTTCAAGCCAAATGATACGGGAGAAGTAGACAGGGAAACGGTATGGGAGGCGGCGAAGGCAACCTGGAGGGGTAAGCTGATAAGTGAAGGAGCATCCAAAAAGAGGGTAAGGACCCTCCTATCACACAGGCTAAGGTCAGAGATATTCTCCCTGGAAAGAGCTGAAGGGAAGGAGGAAGTGGAAAAGGAGAGAGACCTAGGCCTGGCGAGAGAGAAGAGACAGGAACTCGGGGATCTAGAATTGGGCAAAATTGTGGCGGGACTCCAACACCTCCGTAAGAGGTGTTATGAAAAGGGTGACAAGGCCGACGCTATGCTGGCCGCCAAACTCCCAGGCCAAAGAGCGGACAGGAGGGTCCAAAGGATTGGGAATGAGGCAGAGGAGGGGAGTACAGACCCGGGAGGCATAGCAGAGAAATTCGACAGTTTCTATGAGAGCCTATTTGTGAGAAAGGGGGAAGTGGATACGGAAGCACGGGAGGCATATCTAAATGGGGTCTCCCTCCCAATTCTTGGAACATCTGAGTCGGTGGCCCTGGACGCACTGATAACAGAGGAGGAGGTGCTGAAAGCAATATCTGGGCTCAAGCTGGGCAGGGCCCTGGGGGAGGATGGATTCACCGCAGGCTTCTACAAGGCCTTCTCGGGCTTACTGGTGGGTTTTTGGCAGGCTTATACTCCAATATAATGAAGACAGGGAGGGCACCCCTGTCATTTGGCAAAGCATTGATTACGGTGATCCCTAAGGAGGGGAAAGACCCAGCAGACTGCCCCTCCTATAGGCCACTCTCCCTGCTCAATGTGGACGCCAAGCTGTTCACAAGGATCATCGCAATGAGGTTGGACGGCCATATGCCGAATCTAATCCACTCTGACCAGGTGGGGTTCATACAGGGGAGACAGGGGGCTGACACCTTGCGCAAAACACTTCATCTCATGCGTATCGCAGCCTTGAAGGGTGAAAACCCAATCCTGGTGTCCATCGATGCTGAAAAAGCTTTCGATCGGGTCGACTGGGGGTTCCTACACGGGGTACTCAAGAAGCTGGGTCTTGGTATCGGAATCAGGCAGGCCATCAAAGCCCTGTATGAGTCACCATCGGCTAGAGTGACAGTTAACGGATGCCTGTCACGTACTTTCAGCCTCCAAAGAGGGACAAGGCAGGGCTGCCCACTCTCCCCCCTCCTCTTCGCCATGATCATGGAGATACTCGCAGAATACCTCAGAGGTTCTCCGAGGGTGTGGGGCATAGTTGTGGGGGACCGCACCTTCAAACTTGGCCTTTACACAGACAATATCTTACTCCATCTGAGGGAACCCACGCTGTCAGTTCCGTCTGCCCTACAGATAATTGAAGTGTTTGGCCGTTACTCAGGCTTCAAGGTCAATGTAGGCAAGTCGATGATCTTCCCTTTTGCCTCAGATGCCGATAGGTGTATAACCGAATTATCCCCTTTGGGCCTTCAGATCTGTAGGGATGGGATGAAATACCTGGGGATTAACATTGTAAGACCTAGTGAGGACCTGAGCCTGGCAAACTACCCCCCACTTTTCGAGAAACTGTTTAGGGAGATGGAAGGCTGGGGAAAGAGGCACATTTCGTGGATGGGCAGAATAAACGCAATAAAGATGAACCTGCTCCCTAGAGTGCTATACCTCTTTCAGATGCTCCCCCTGGAGGCCCCGGCAGCATACCTCGTGGAGGCCAAGAGGCGAATACTGAAGTTTATATGGCAGGGCCAGAAACCCAGAATAGGCTATGAGACCCTCACCCTTCCCAGACCTCGAGGCATACCATAGGGCTACCCAGCTCAGAGTCCTGGCCCCCCACCTTAGAGAAGACCTCAGCAAGCAATGGGTGTACATCGAGAACTCCTTCTTAAGCCCCGTTACAGTAGGCGAATGGTTGTGGGTCCCATTACAAAAGCTTCCGAAAAGGATTAGGGACCACCCTAATTTAGGAACCATGTGGAAGGCATTAGCAGGGAAGGGACTTAGGGAAAGAGTCACTACATGGCCCTCCCCATTAAGTCATATATGGTCCACACCAGTACTGGAGGAGATCCCGGGCCATGAACATTACCAGTCTTGGTTCGAGGCTGGGCTTTGAATGGTTGGCCAATTGGTGAGAGAGGAATCGTTCATATCCATCCATGAACTCGAGAGGGCACTAGGAATCGGCAGACTTTCTCCACTCCTAGACCTTAGACTTAAGGGAATCCTAATGAAGCCGAAATTCAAGGAATGCATACAGAGGAAACTCACCCCTGTTGAAAAAATTCTGGATTCCCATACAGAAATGAAGGGCCTCATCTCCCTCCTGTATATTGCTCTTTTGGCTCCACGGGAGGGAACGACCAGGTGCCTTAGAGGGAAATGGGAAAGGGATCTAGGCCGCACCATTGGGGATGGTTTCTGGGGTAAACTCTGTAAAAGGGCCTTCAAGACGTTGATCTCGTGCCACTATAAGACCCATGCCGTCAAGCTCCTCCACAGGTGGCAGTATGACCCGATCACTCTTTCTAGGATGTTCCTGGACATTGTCCCAGTGTGCTAGCATGGATGCGGGGGGAAAAGCCGACTATTGGCATATGTGGTGAACATGTCAAAAAGTCCAGATGTACTGGTCGGAGGTGCTTAGTTGGATCAGAGAGGCGGGGGAGGGGGTCTACCCATTAGACCCCAGTTTCAGAGACTTGTGACTCTGTTATGTTTTGAACTTGTTATGGGCATGTGCCCAAAGGTACACCTTATGAAGAAGCTCATCTGTTTCTCTTAAAAACCAATAACATTTGAATTAAAAAAAAAACACTTGGGCCATCGCTCCTACTGACTGACTCTCACACCACTTGCCATAACGAGGCACGTGAGTAGGAGAGAAGGCACAATTAACCAATGGTGCATTGGCACATTACCACCAGAACACCCTTGGTGAAAGACAGGCAGGAGGACTGGGAGCGCACATGTCCACAGGCAAGCTAAAACCTGCAGCAGACAGCCAGGAAGTAACACCAGCGTTACCCTCATATCATAACCTCCCGCCTTACCGCAGGAACAGAAGAAAATTCTGGTCACCCCAATAACCCGGAGCGGATGCATCAAAACAGACCAGGTGCAAATGTAAGTGAGGCAGATAACACCCTGCAGACCCAGTGCGAACCCCATCGCTGGGACTGGACCATTACCGAACCCTATCAAAAGCAAACCACCCTCGGAATCCCCAAGGGTGCGCAACAGGCCACAGATAACCCACTAAGGCCACAGAGGTAATTGGAACGGGCCCAGTGAAACCACACCACTGCACCCCAGATCCTGGAATCATTCTAAAGGCATCCTCTAATGAACTTATGCACTAAGACACTATGCCTGGCCTCCAAGGACAGTAAGCAATAAAGGGGGAGACCCGATCCACCATTACTTGGTGCATAGAGCCAAGAAACACACCGCACAAGCAGTAAACACCCAAGTGCCAGACAAGAAGGGGCCACATAAACCTATATACAGAGGGGGCAAACAAAGCCACACCTGGCAAAGACCTCACTTTAAGTACCCTACACAAGGACTACAACAGACCCATACTCCCCTAAGCTTCAAGGCAAAGCGGCGGCATCGCACTTGAAACCCCCGTGTGCAAACGATCCCACAAACCCCCTCGTGAACTCACTCTACACCAAGACCATCTTCTAGAACATATGAGTGTGAAGCAGAAACTAGCCCCTTTTGCGTATACCTCCATACCTACAAGAGCAAACAACCCCAAAATGGCAACTGTTGAAACCACAGGAAAAGGTGACATTGCAGCCCTGCTGGGAGAAATCTAAAATATGGGAGCCAACATAGGAGGCAAGATAGATTAAAATCACGCAAAGATTGAACAATATGGAGGAGAGGCTAGAAGGAGTCGAAAATAACCAGGCATCCATTCTAGAAACACAACTTGACCAAAGAATGACCGAACTGGGACAATGGGAAGAAGACTTCAAACTCAAGCTGGATGATTTAGAAAACAGGGAAAGACGAAACAACATTTGCATCTTTGGAATTCCGGAACGGGAAGGTGAAACCGAAGCCGATCTGAGGAAAACGCTCCATGACATTATCAAACTCCTGATCGGTCCTAGTCAGCTTTCACCACTTCTAATACAAGACCAGGGTACTCAAGAAAGCAAGAAGAATCGAGTCCATCACTTTAGGAGGGGCGCAAATCTCCATATACCAAGACCTCTCCTCCATGACGCTGGCCCTGAGGCGGATGTGCGGCCCCCTCATGAAAAAATGGAATGAAAAGAATATCCAATACAGGTGGGGCTTTCCCTTCACCTTCTCCTTTGAATATAAAGGGTCCAAGGTCAGATTGAGATCAGAAAAAGAAATAAAAGCCTGCATCACCGGCCTAATCGGCCCACGAGAGAAAGAAGAAAACAATCAAGGCGAACAGATCGAGAATGGCAAATTCAAGCACCAAGAAGAAGACGGGTGAAAGGTTCAAAGAAATATTGAAGAGGTAACCTCTCCCCAGAGGCGGACAACTGAACACTCACAAAATGGGTAAGACAGAACTTAACACACTGCTGATAAAGTGTCTTTCTAATACATAGAGACCCAAATCCAAGACACCACTAAGTACCAGACATTATCACATAAGAGGGGAGGGGGCATTGGGAAAGCTCAATAAAGACTGTGATGGTACATCAGAACAAGGGGCATGAAGTAACGGCCCCCACAGGTGGTTCGATGCAGACCGGGTGCTTTCAACCTAGCTTGATCAGACGCCACCAACTGGGACGGGATGGAGGGAAGGTAGGGAGGGTAAGGATAAGGATAAGAAAAGGGTCGAATCAGCACTTTCAGCAACTCGAGACATTCAATACAGCGTGAAAATTAGAGTAAGACCACAACAACAGTCATCTTGTAAAAGGCATCCCCCCAAACGAACAAACAATGATATTGAATGCTGAAGCAAGAGGGAGGGATTTCTTAAGGGTGGGGACACCAAGAGATTGCTTGTGGCTAGGGAATTCCAAAGGGCGGAGCTGGACATTCTCTTATTACAACAAACAAAATATGTGAAGGGAGAAGAAAGGCATATCCTTGGAAAGTGCAAGGGGATAGAATTCTGGGGATCAGGGCCGCTCAGAAGGGGTGTGGTTGGAATTCTTATCAGGAAAGGCGTAGATTTTTCCGAAACCAAAACATGGTCCAACAAAGACGGTTGAGCCCTGTTAGTAACAGGAAACATAGGCAAAGTGAACGTCATGAACGTCATGATCGCAACACTTTACTCACCCAACACAGGACAGACCAAGTTCCTTACGAAAACAATGTCCAAGATATTATTGGAAGCCTCAGGCCACATCATCCTGGGAGGTGACTTCAATCAATGGGCTGATCCGGCCAGAGATAGAAAATCTGTCAACCTTGACACAAGTAACCAAGTCAGGGGCGACCGCTCAGACCTGACAGGAGTGATGGAAATATATGGAGTGATTAGATGTGTGAAGGGTCATGCACTTAAATGATCAAGTCTACACCTTCTTCTCCGCCCCACATAACACCTGCACTCGAATTGATTACATATACCTATCCAAAGATCTGGCCGATACCACAACACACTCACACATATCCCCAATCACGTGGTCAGATCATGACATGGTGACGGCAGACATCCAATGGGAAAACTTACCGATCGGGGGTGGGGGGGGCAATGGCAATGCAATGAAAGCCTCTGGAAAGATGCAGTGTTCAAATTAGAAATGGAGACGGAAATCAATGAATTCCTCAAAATAAATAACACAGGGGGAGTGTCCAAGCAAAGAGCCTGGGAGGTGGGGAAGGCCACATGGAGAGGGATCCTGTTACGGGAGGGGACAACCAAGAAGAGGGAGCGTAGAATCATAGAACATAGACTAAGAACCGAACTGTGTCAACTGGAGGAGGGCAGTAGGGGAGGTACAGGGTGTGTCCAAATCGCGATTGACAAAGCCAAAAGGAAGAGGGAAGAATTGAAATTGTTAGAACATGAACAGGTAGTGCGCAAACTTAGACTCCTGAAACAAAAATTTTATGAAAAGGGAGACGAGGATGATGCACTACTTGCAGCTAGACTCCGACAACAGAGAACTGAGAGAAAGGTAGTAGATATAATAGAAGACACCCCCTCCACAACCGACACTCCTCCCACCATTCCAGAATGCTTCCAAAATTCTGCCAATGTAACGCTCACCTGACTCCCATGGAGGCGCTGGCCTGGTTCGCGCTGCTGTGACCTCTTCTAAGGTGATGCGCAGGGTTCGGAAGACGGACTGGACCGGGCCCCCAAATCTGGCTTGTCTGGCTCGCAGAAGTATCCTTCTGTAGGCGAAAATAGGGGATTAACTGTCTGCTGGGTAATGCAATCAGCCTCCCACTTTCCCCTCTCACCCTCCTCGAAACCCTTCTGTGATTCCTCGTAGCGTCTCACCTTAGGGTCTGGAAGGACGAGCTCTCCATCCTGCTTCTGATGCAGGGGTGCGTTGGTATCCAGTTACTTCACTGGATTTTCGGATTGGTAAGAACCAAACTTGCTTGGCTTCCAGGTAAGTTTTTTGATAAGAGGTTCCCCTTGTGTCCATGCATTAATGTACTAATGCTAGTGTCTTTTTCCCCATAGGGGCCGGGGTACGGAATGCCGGGGAACAGGCACCGACCCGAGATGAGAGGTGAAATCCTTGTAGAAATCAGGTAAGTCTTTAATGAGCGTTTTTTTGATAATGTCTTTTCATTCGCTCATTAACGCTGATGTCTCTTTTTCCCCTTAGGGGCTGGGGTCCGGAAATGCCAGGATGCGGCGCGGACCCGAAATGAAGAGGGAATGAATCAGCAGGTAAGTCTTAACATGGAGATTTAGCTTTCCTTATTCCCTTCTCTCTCTCACCTTTTGTTCTGGTCTTTTTCTCCCTAGGCGCTGGGGCGTGACTGCGAATCAGGATGATCGCTGCTGAACATGGAGGCGCCCTGTAAAGGTGAGTGGAATGCGGCGCTGCAGCGATCGACGCGATGAGCTTTTAAATAAAAGTCTTCCTTTTCAGGATTGTCGGTGAGATGTCTGCGGGATGCGGATTTAGCAGGTAAGGACTTTTCCTTCTTCTGTCGTCTTCTTCTCTTCCTTTGCAGGTGATCCAGGATGCTAGCAGGCGTGGCAGAAGTCAGGATGCAGGAGCAGACACGGTGAGCATCCAGCTGCTAGATGCAGAACAACGCGAAGCACGTGTGGCTGTTCAGGTGGGGTTTAAATAGCCTTGGAAGAAGTTCCAGGTATGTATCCTTCCTCCAATCAGGTATGTATCCTTCCCCGACCACGCCCAGATGGTAAATTAGTCCCACAGGTAAAGTAGTTCCTTTCAGGCCTCAAGGAGGCCGGGATCCTGCAGCATGGTCTGCATCAGGTAAGTGCACCCAAGCACTTCCATAAGGAGCCTGGCGCCTATGGCGCCAGCACTGATGTCTTTTATGAGCCTGGCGCGATAGGCGCCAGGACACTGTCCGAAGGGCCCCTATATGGGGTTGCTGGGTCCTTCCTTGGGGACTGGATGTCCGCTTTCGGGGACGCAGGGCTTGAACCGGCTCCCCGGGAGCGGGCATCATGACAACCAGGCCGTATACGGCTCAGAATTAAACTCTAAACAACCCGAAACAGAGGCTTATCTATCCTCGATTAACATGCCCGATTAACATGCCCAAGATATCGAGCCAAGGCTCGGAACTCCTTGAATCCCCTATAACTGAACAAGAAGTCGAAGACGCAATAAAGAGGTTAACCATAGGCAAATCCCCAGGTGAAGACGGCTATACAGCCGGATTCTACAAAACCTTCACGATTAACGTCCTTTATGGCGGAACTCTTCAATGAAATACAAGAGACAGGGAAAGCCCCAGACTCCTTCACTTGAGCATTGAACACAGTGATCCCTAAAGAGGGAAGAGACCCCAAAAAATTTGGTTCATACCGTCCCATCTCCCTGCTTAATCTCGACATGAAAATCTACACAAGAATCCTGGCTGCCAGACTAGAAACATTAATTCCACAAATCATACATCCTGACCGGGTCGGATTCATACTGAGGAGACGAGGAGCAGATACAATGCGCAAAACACTCCACCTCATACATACAGCCAAGTCCATGCCCAACGACCCATTCCTCCTCTCGATCAATGGGGAGAAAGCCTTCGATAGAGTAGATTGGCGTTTCCTGATTGCAGTTCTACATAAGATAGGAAAAAGCCCCAGGTTTAGAAAGGGAATACACGCAGTCTACACTTTCCCGGAGGCATCCATATTTGTAAACGGAGAATACTCCAGATGGTTCAAATTAGAGCGCAGAACCCGCAAGGGATGCCCACTCTCCGCAATCCTCTTTGCACTCTCCCTAGAACCCCTGGCATTGGCAATGAGGGCTGACCCCTTAGTAGAAGGTATTCGCCTAGGAGAAATTGAGTACAAAGTAGCTCTCTGTGGATGGTATACTCTTACGTGTTACCAACCCCACGACATCCATTCCTCGAGCTCTCTCCCTACTAGAAAAATATGGTCAACTCTCCGGGTTCAAAGTAAATAAAACACTCTTTCCCCTGCAGGGACAAACAGAGGAAAATGAAACTAAGTTTCCCCCACTGGGCCTAATGATTGAGCACTCCAAATTGAAATACCTAGGCATACAAATTACCAAAGATATCGCTGACTTATATGACGCCAACTTCCCCCCGCTCCTCCAACGATTCCGTGCCGACCTAGCTAGATGAAATAAATTAACGATATCCTGGCTTGGGAGACTCAATGCTGTAAAAATGGTATCCCTCCCCCGGTTCTTGTACCCCTTCCAAATGTTACCCATTAAGATGCCGAACAGCTTCTTCTCTGAGACCAAGAACGCCATCTTGAAATTCTTCTGGCAAGGGCAGAAGGCAAGAATCTCCTACGATACCCTGACATTACCCAAAGAGAAAGGAGGGGTGGGCCTACCAGATCTAAAAAAAATACTATGAGGCGGCCCAGCTGCGAGTCCTGATCCCTGTTCTGCGCAATTACAAAGACCCCCAGTGGGTCCACATGGACAATTACTATCTGTCACCAGCTACAGTCTCAGAATGGCTTTGGGCCCCCAAAAAGAAAACTCTTGAGAAGGATCAAAGACCACCCGATACTGTGCACCAAATGGGACATATGGAGGGAGGGAAAAGACACCCACGCAATTACCACATGGCCATCCCTTCTGAGCCACTTATGGTCCCCTGGCATCAACGATCAAATCCCTAATGTAGAGCGTTATCAAGCCTGGTACGAGGCTGGCTTAGAGAGGGTGGGGCAATTACAGAAAAAATACCACTTTATAACCCTTCCGGAACTAACTGAGGCTCTGGGAATAGGCCCCCTGTCTACCTTTCAATATATTCAAATAAAAGGCATCCTAACAAAACCAAAGTAGGAAACCAAATTGAACAGGGACCTCACCCCCTTTGAAAAGATACTCGACACCGAAACATAAATGAAGGGTTTAATATCAATAATGTACAAAGAACTGATAGAAGCGGGAAAGGGGACCACGGAGCCCTTGCGGGGTAGATGGAAGAGAGATCTGGGAACACAGATTAGCCCGGACCTATGGGGAACTATGTGCGCAGCTGCAACAGAAATATCCATTTCCAATCAATATAAATGACTTTTTTTTAAAAAAAATATTTTATTTCATTTAGTTTGTACTAACTTTTTGAAAAAAGGATTTCCATCTCACATTTACATAGTGTCAGAAAAGCAGAGTAGAAACAGAATACATCTCAATCACGTTGGTTTATGCAACAGTTTTGATGTCCTATGTTGCTAGCCTTACAGCTCCACTTTTCCAGTCTACATTTTAGTTTGAGGATTCTGTTTCTCTCCATGTGTGGGTCATCCGGTTTTCTTTATTCCCCTCTATTCAGACTCTGCTTCCATGACACATATAAGCCTTCTTTCTCTGCTGTGTTACCCAAGTTGATTTAGATTTTTATCACGATCTCCAGGTTTTGTAGAAAATTAGTCAACCCAAAAATGTCCTTTTCTCGCGGGTTGAAGGTAGAGTATTGTTTTACTAAATTTCCTAAACACACGGATATCATGTCTTTCAGGCATTCGCAGTACAATACAAGATGTTTGAGCGTCTCCTGCTGTTTGTTGCAGAAGCGACAACTTAGTAGTGCTGACACATTCCGAGTTCTTATGGCATAGCTTACCCTTGTGTTAAATAGGTTCATTCGGAATTTCATATACATCACTCGATGTCTAGCACTCGGTGATTTCGTCAGATATTGTAAAATTATATTCCGATCTTTAGCTTCTATTGCGGCATCTTTCATTAGTTTATGCCGATTTCGGTCGTCAACTGTCAAGCACCAATCCAACTCCCATAACTTATGCTTGACAAAGTTCGGATTGGTTTCCAGGGTTTTTTGATCAGCTACTAGCTTGTTTTTGCATCCGGTTGCCCATTTAAACAGAACGGTTTCCGGGTTTCCCTTCAGGGCATCCTGTAGTATTTTAAACTGGGCGGTGCAATCAGCTATAGTTATCTTCCTGTATATGGATAGCATGTTCCATAGGACTCGGGCTTGCATTGATATTAGATTAAGTTCATATCGAATGCAGGCGCTCGAAATTCCCTGCAGATACTCCCAATGCACTTTCCGCGCCATACATCTGTGTTGGTATAACTTTCTGATTGTAGTGGGTCAGAACGGGTAGGAGAGAAAATTTCCCAAACTTTGTATTTATGATCACTCCTTGACATGCTAGTTGTTTACATTTCTGTTTTGCGTTATCTGCCCAGGGTGCATCATTTATGTTACTGTTGATCGACATTCCTAATTATTTTGCCTTTTTCACACATCTCAAATTATCTTTGTGTAAGCTCCATTTAGGTGCACGGTTTTTATTTTGTTTGTTGTTTCTTGTAAGGTCTTGAAAAATTATTATTTCCGATTTTGCGGAGTTAATTTTTAATTTGTTTTTCTCCACATAGCTTTCTAGAGCTCTCAATTTTCTTGTCAGACCGATTGGAGTTAAGTCTAGTAGAGCGATATCATCAGCATAAAGCATCCAATTTAACCGTGATCCATTGATTTTGTGTGGAAAGGAGATTATGGATTTTAGACTTTTTCCAATAACGGACAAGAACAGGGTGAACAGCGTGGCTGCCAATGGACAGCCTTGTTTCACGCCCTGGTTTGTTCGTATTGCCTTGCTTAGAGTTCCGTTGGAGTCCAGTCTGACCTTAATTTCTGTGTCTGTGTGCATTTCTTTTATTGGTTGGAGTAGATTTTCAGGACATTTCCATTTCTTCATCTTACTCCAAAGTAGCTCTCGATCAATTGTGTCGAAGGCACTAGATAGGTCAACAAACGCTACATAGATTTTTCTATTTTGGCGGATGGCTTCCATTTTTAAGAAGTTCAGAATCGTCAAGTGCAGGCCACATCCAACCCCTTTAACAAATCCTGATTGACGAGGATCGTATCATTTGGAATCGTGAATCCAGTTTGTTAGTTGGATTTGAAGCTGAGAAGTGAATATTTTTCCCACCACATCAAGGAGCGCTACGGGCCGATAATCGATTGGGTCAGTACGCTTCCCCTTTTTAAAAATCAGTATAACAATAGCGCTCTTCCAAAATGTAGGAATCTTTCGGTTCTCTAGGATAGCTGAGAACAGCAGATAACAAAACTCTGTCCATAATTCAGGGTTGTTTTAACAGGTGATTTGTTAACCCATCAGGTCCTGGGGCTCTTGATGTACTTAGTCTCATGATGTTTCGAGAGATATCTTCTTTTTTTATTGCGATTGACCACTCACTCTCCAATGTAGTAGACTCCTCTGTCTTGATATCGTTATTGTAAAATGTTCCCGCATAGTGCTTCACCATTAGTTCTTCTAGTAATGTGTTTTTTATTATGGCACCTTGGGGAGTTTAGATGTTATTCAGATAGCACCAGAACTCACTTGTGTTTCTTTTGGCTAATGTTTTCATCATGCTTTCCGCATCACGTTGCAGCATTATATGTTTGTGGCTGAGGAGCCAGTTCTTATAGATTTGTTTCATATGTTTTGCCGTACTTTCGTTGCTCAGATCCGGTTTCTTTTTGAGCATTCTTAGTTCGTTGTTCAGCTTTTTTTTTCTTTTCATTGAGTTCTTCATCCCATACATGTTGGTTTGTGAAGTCCAATATGGCTTTAGAGGATTTCTTCTCCCGATATGACTCTAGAAAGGTTGTATATTCAATTTTGTCTACCTCTGATGTTTCTTCCAAAGATTTTAACAGTGAGTTCACTTTGGTCGCGTTTAGACATAATCGATTACGGACAGATTCTACCACTAAATCATTTTTGACAGTATCGGACCGGCTTTTCATATATTGTAACTTCCAGTACATTTTTACTAGACTGTGGTCACTATGTTTCATTTCGATAATTTTTAACTGTGTAACTTCGCTTTTCAGTCTTTCATTTGCAAATATATAGTCTATTGTTGATCTTAACGTATTTCTCCGTCAAGTTGGTTGAGGGGGGATGTCTCCCGTGACTTCCCCATTCAGCATCTGTAGATTCCATGATTTCATTTCATTCATCCATAGCTTGGTCGCTTGTTCTCCGTCTATTTCCTTCTCGTCCTGTCCACTTGATAGGCAGTTTGTGTTAAGGTCGCCACATATTAGGATGTTTACATCTTTTTCAGTCCTCTTAATGTTGCAGATAATTTCTGAGATGGTTTCGATGAGCGTCTCTGCTTTGATTGCAGCATGTTGCCAATAGATATTTATCAACATTAATAGGTTCTCATTTTTCCTTGCACTCATCAGTAATTTGATCCTAGAGACTTCAATGTACAATGAAACATTAATTGAAGATAAGATGCGTATACCACTTTTGATTTTTGCAAGGGTCAACATTCCTGACATGGGACGTCCCTTTTTCCCTTTTAGTGCCTGGTTGAATGCAATCTCAAAACCATCTGCAATTGGAGTGTCCATTAGCCATGTCTCTTGTAGGCATAATAAGTAAATATATTTTAGTTCGTTTGGGATCCCTCCAAGCAGATGCATGTAGCCTCTTGTATTCCATGAGGCTATGCATATCTTGCCGGACTCATAAGACTTTCGGCATTAACTATTGTTAGAATTGTTGATGGTTTTCGCAACCAATGTCCAGTCAAGATCTTTGTTTCTCGAGAAGGAATTCCTCTGGCCTTTGGTATAAATTACATGCAATCAAACTCTTACATAGGTGGCAATAAGACCCCCTCAGACTTTCTAAAATGTTCCAAACGGCAAACCCAAAATGTTGTAGGGGGTGTGGGGAAAATGCTGATTACTGGCACATGTGGTGGGTATGCACCCGAAAAAAGATGTTTTGGGACAAGGTACTTGGATGGATCAAAGACATAGATGGAATCACCAGAGTGTCCGACCCCTACCTCATACTATTTGGTCTTGAAAAAGAGGAAGACTATTTGGGATAGGGTCAGAGGGTTGGCATCTCAGCTTTTATTAGCAGCCTGAGCCACACTAGTAATGAACTGGAAATCCAAATCAACCCCCAGCAAAAGTGAATGGATCAATGTCGCCTACAATATATGCGTGATGGAAAGAATAACAGCAACACTGCATGGAAAATCGGCTCAATGGATGGACTTTACAAACACACACCTTTTAAGCAAACCACAGTCCCAAGATGACTAGCCACCTATGCAGGCATAACACACCAACGGCCTTCATGAGCGACTCACCAAAACTGGACGTCGTACACCCCAACGTAAATCTCTTACACCCCAAAATATCCAACGCCGATGACTTTCTATTGTCACACACTGTAAAGATTTGGTAAATGCTTGCTCGTCCCATGGAGAGAGGGGGGAGGGCGGAAGAAGGGGAGTAACGTTGTAACACAGAAGTGTGGGACCTGAACAAAGTAGAGGATGAAACCAATTGAAACCGCTCGAATCTCAGACACAACTCTGTATTTTGAAGATTTAAATGTTTTTTATGTAATGTGACTCATAATGAACAAAACTCAAAGTCAAATTTATAAAAAAATAAAAGATACAGGTTTACTTCTTCCAACCAGGCAATTAAAATAGTAGTTTCTTCCTGTTGTACTATGTGCACTACTGGTCCAAATATATCCATGGAGCCGCGAGGGTGAAAGCAGGGGCCGAAGATTCTACATGTCTTTTTCCTATTTTTCATTGGTAGTATCTTCACTCTATTTTTATTTTGTATTTGTCAATTTTCAGTGAGTAAAAGTGACTGATCCACCCCTTATCTGAAGGGCTGGGTAGGATTATGTTGTAGCAACTACAGAGTACCCAATATAATACCAAAATGGGTGGCCTTGATGAGGTCAACCCGTATTTGTTCCTCGTGTCTACGTGCTATGGTCATGACCATTAGGACCATTTTCTGGGTTATAGGTCCTGATAAGAAGGGTGAGACGTCCACTGCCTAGACAGTCTACATAGCAGTCTTCATCTCAGTGGGTATTGCTAGAGTCTGGATATAATCTATATCTATGTGGTTACCTGTGTCTCCTAAAAATAAGAGCAGTGGACATCGCAGGTTCATTGGCACCCCAAGGCAATACAAACGTACGCCTGGGGGGCAAATGAAAGAGTAACTTTGGTATAAGGTGAAACTGCATGAGACACAAGGCCCCGTACATGTTCTCCCATCATGTCCAGCGGTTTCTTTCAGTCACAGGGGTGTACATAAGCCATCTAATAACACAGGTTCAGACGAATTATCCCCAGTTGACTTAACTGAGTCGACACCACCTGATGCAGGAAAATCTTTAAACAAAAAATGTTTAAAACAATGGATGGAGTTTCCCCCTTCCGCTCTTGTATTCTCGGAGTAGCTGGCAAAAACAGATGCAGGAAATCAGGAAATATAGAGGGCAAAGAAGGAACCATTGAAACAATGTCTTTGATGTCATCATGCAACCCTTTATACAACGAAGTGGTTCTTTTATTGTCAAGCCAAGCAGTCTGGACCACTAGCTGGTTGAAATGTGCCACATATTGCGGCAGGTCTTCGTCTCCTTATTTGAGTTCCAGTAACTCAAACTCTCATTACAGAGGATGGAGACTGGTACCGTGCGTCAGACATGAGCAAGAGATTGGGTCAGGGCTTCCAAATCGTAGAGCACCTGGTCATTGTTCTCCAAAAGGGGTTTGCCCATTTAGCTGCCACACCATCTAAATAAGAGAGCAGAAAGGCTGCTTTAGAAGCAGGGTCTGGAAATGCAGTAGGTAAACAGATAAAGTGTTATTTGCATTGATTTAGGAAGGTGCAATCGTTTTTTCTATATCCCATGAATCTTTGTGGCAGAGCTAAGGGAAAAGGCTCAAAAAGGTGCATGTGGCAATAAAGGGTTTGGATTGGATGGGGCCAACAAAGGCGTACGCCATTTCCAATTCGGGTGCATTACCAGGTAAGGGGTGCTGATTAGCCTGAATCATATCCACTTGTGTAGCAAGCGCCTGTATGTCAGTGTGCAACACTGTAAAGGCTTAGTTTAGTTTATTTGCTTGTATAGGGCACTAAACCCAAAGGTATCTCGCCGCTTTTGCTTGAATATGCAATTGTTACATGATAGTACTAATATTACAGGAACAGGCAGTGATCTCGTACATTGACAGAAAAATACAATAATATACAGGGTAAGCAACTGACTTGTGTTAAAGATCAAAGTCACATGTCTTGCCTAACAGGAAGCTAATATACAGTAATATACAGTGTACTATACAGATGTGTATATAGTTCGAGGATGAGACCTTCGAGGGTGGTCGCCTAGTGTTACATATCTAAGCATAGGTCCTTTTGAAGGCACATAATCTTAGCAGGAGTAGAGAGGTAGTGGTGGAGTACCTTCCTTAATTAAGCTGGGAAAAGAGCCAAGATTTTACCTCATTTCTGAAGGACGGAAAGGATGGTTTGACTCTTAGAGCAGGGGGGCAGAGAGTTCCAAGTCCTAGCTGCCAGCACCGGGAGGCTAGACCCGTCCGCTTTATACAATTTGAATTTGGGAATGTTAAGACAGTGTAAGTAGTTGGCTCTGGTGCTTCTGGAAGATCGCTTTCTGGAAAATATATCAAGCAAGTATTTAGGGGCCGAGTTTGACAGACATTTGTGGATGATCATTAAGGTTCCGAATGTGATCCTGTCTTGTATTGGAAGCCAGTTAGTGTTGTGTCTAGCTTGTGAAATGTGGTTGGTGCGAGGAATGTTTAATGCCGTTCTGAGGGCATTGTTTTGCAGCACTTGTAACTTATTCAAGTTTTGCTCACTGGTGCCTAAATATAAAGTGTTACAATAGTCCAATTTGGAGAGTATGAGTGCTCTTTCAAGTGTGATACAACTTGGTGGACAAGAATGGCCTGCATGTGTTTATTAATTTGGAAGTGTAGGCAGTTGCTGAAGCTGTTGCATTTACTTATCTGGAAAGGGAGAGGGTGGTGTCCAAATAGACTGCTAGTGTTTTGGCATCCTTAAACACTTTGTTATTATTCTCATCAATGTTGAATGGGGTATATTGGGGATCTAGCTTATTGAGTCTTTGCCTGGAGCCGATAACCAGTAACCCGGTCTTGTCATCATGGAGACAAAGACCATGCTGGGCCATCCATGCTTGAATTCGGAGGTATATTTCATTTAGGAGTGTGGAGTCTTTGTCATATGAGCCTGAGAGAGTGATGAGAATTTGAGTATCATCCACGTAATTTGTATAGGAGACGCCCAGGTCATCTAAGTGGTCCAACAGGAGCTTTGTAAAGATGTTTATAAGGTTGGGGAGACGCAGGAGCCCTGCAGGACTCCACACGTGATTGGAGAGGGTTCTGCCGAAGCAGCAAATAACCTCATAGTTCTGTCTGAGAGGAAGGATTAGACCCAGGCAGCAGCTCTGAAGGAAAAAGAGGCTGCTGTAGTCAAATGAGTAGTTAGGATGTTGTGGTCAACTAAATCAAAAGCTGCCGATAGGTCGAGCAAGAGGAATAAGGCAGGATTTCGATTATCTTTAGCTTTATCCATCTGGATTTTTAAGTCCAGGAGGGCTGTCTCTGTGCCATGTCTAGGTCTAAACCCCAATTGCCAGAGGCCAGAAGATTATTAGCTTTGAGATGGTTCTGTATTTGGATATAGGCTGATTTATCCAGTATTTTCAAAAGAAAAGGAACGGTTGTTATGGGTCTGAAGTTGGTTGGAATGTTAGGGTCGAGATTAGGTTTTTTGATGAGAGGCATGACCCAGGCATCTTTAAGATTTTTTGGGACAGAGCATGAGGCGAATTAAGTGTTAATGAAGAAAGTGACAAAGGGACCGAATTCCTTTGCACCCTCCTTTATGATTGTGGCTGGACGGATGTCGCCCTGGCATCTAGATGGCTTTAGGCTAGCAATGATGGCTTCTACCTCTTTGGTAGCGACTGGGGTTCATTCAAATGGGCTGCACGGTTTAGAGGGAGAAGAGTGGAATTCGCTAGGTTTGGCACCTAAAGCGAGGCTAAGATATTTAGCTTCAATTTTCGCCTGTAATAGTGCGATTCAGTCCAGAAGGGCCTTTTAGATGTTAGCACATCAAAGGGCATCTTTATTGCACAAATACAGTGAAGCGATAGGTGACTTCAAGTCTTTAAGGATGGTGAAGAGCTCTTTGGAACTGGACTTGGCGTTTTGAATTCTGTTGTTGAAAGTGTCACTTTTAGTTTTCAAAATAGCAGCTTTATAGGCAAAGTTGAAGTTTTCCTACCGAAGGACCAAAGGTTTTTTTTTCCAGTCAGCTTCTGAACATCTTTTGGATTTGCGTAAGGCTTTCAATTCTAGTGAAAACCATTTGTTTAAGTGTTGGAGGCTTAGCTTTTCTCAATTTGAGTGGAGCTATTTGGTCTAGGGCTTGGAGTAGGTTCTGGTTATATAGGTCCACCAGGCTGGCCGGATCCTTGCCTAAGTTCTTGTGGGGGTTGATGATAGGCTGCCGTAGTCAGTATGTTCTCCAGGGTGACCAGGCGGTTGTTTCTGGTTAAGGCAGGGGGAATTTGTTGGCACTTGAGTAGTGGGTGACTGATGTCATGGATCTCAAAGGATATGACGTGGTGGTCAGAACCCTTGATGGGGAAGCAGATCTAAACTGCAACACAAAAATCCTGCCTTTGCTGTGCGTTGGTTCAGAGATACGATGTGAGAAACCTAGTTCTGTGAGAGAGTTTTCTAAGGATGAGGCATTAACATCGTGGGTGTCATGTAGGCCTAGGTTCAGATCACCCAATAGCATAATTTGGGAGCTAGGTTTGGTGTTTTGGGTGAAGAGGTGTGAGGTCTTCCTCGAAGGAGGACATAGGGCCAGGTGGTCTATACAGAAGGTTGATAAGTAGTGTGTGTGCAGCTGATAAAGGGGAGTTTGACGGAGAGGAGTTCTCCCGAAGAAATCGGTTGGGTAGCAAATTATCTAATGCCAAGTTGGTTTTTGGCAATGAATGAGACTACAACACCTCTGCTGGTTGTTCTGTCTGCTCTGATGATTGTATAATTCTCAGGTAATGCTAGCATACGGGAAGGAGCTGCTGCTGGGTAAGCCACGTTTCTGTGACTGCTAAGAAGGCTAGGTGATTAGATGAGATCTGCTATGTCTAACGCATGAGCAATCAAAGACCTGGGGTTGAGGAAGGCTCCTTTGATGTGAGAAACCTCAGCAGACAGAGGAGGTACTGAAAGGGTGGGCTTAGATACCTGTAAAGGCACAGTTTTGTGGGTGTTAAATAGGTCAGTGTTGACCGATATAGATTTGGTTGATGGCGTCTTGTAGCGTTGGGTGTTCTTGATGTTGGTGCGAGAGCCAAGTCTAGCATTTCTGCAAACGGTAGAGCACGGTATGTTAGGAGTAGGCCTTGAGGCATAGCGCAGTAACCATTGACTAGGAGTGAGGGGGTAGTTGCTGCTCTCAGAGTCTACAATATTAGGTCTAGGCAATTGGCTTGGAGCAAAAGGGGGAAGAAATTAGTGGGCTCAATGGTGTTGAGAAGGGGTAAAAACAAGTGGCCATAATGAGAGTGACAACCCACAGGTTAGCCATGAAGTCCAAGGGTGGGTAGGCCCCTTGCAGCAGAGATCTAAAGATCAGCCGTGTTTGTAGTTGTAGGTATGCTAGGAGGCCGGATGGCAGAGCTTGGTGCGCAATCTAGAAATCAATAGATGCAGCGGGGCAACGTGGCAGTTATGTAAACAATGGTGCCAGGTTTTGTTAATGGTAACCTAGTGGGCAAATACAATATTATAGACACACAGTGGGGGGGGGGAATCAACCTGACTAGATATCAGCGTGTATTATGAGATGGCAAAGTAAATTAGGACACAGTGGTGCTAACCATTATTCCCAGGTAGTATTCAGATAACAGTCGAGATCAGGGGCATCAACAGTACGTATCACTGTAGTAAATAGCTTGTGTGATAGCTGCCACTGGATCAGCTCCGTGATCCAGGAGAGCCACACAGAACAGCTCCTCAATCTGTCATGTTCGTCTTTGTGTAACCTTCCCCCACCTGCCCACTGATCCACAGTGCATCAAAACCGGCCGAAGAGGGATAAAATACCCCCCAAGGCAGAGATGGTAAACCTTGAAAAGGGAGGACCCTGTGGACACGGCAACTCTCAGAACCCTACATAAGGGATCAAGTAGAAATGATTAGTATCAGTGTGCGTGATGCTGTTAAGTTATGTACTAATATGTACCTGGTGATTTGTCTTTGCAGGTCCAGAATCAGGAAGCGTGTCCAATCCCAATTCAACAATCCATCCAGCCCGACCTAAGGCACATGGCTCGACGGCACAAAAATACAAGGAGAGTCAGCAATCCAGGTAAGAATCAAGGGTTCCAGAAAAGGATAAGAAGTTCACAACACAGTAACATCCAGGTGATTCCAAGTCGAGACGAGTGTCTCTGAAGAGGGTATCCTTGGAAGGAGTAGGAGATGTGATGAATTTGAGGATGTCATTACTCCTTTCCCAACGGCCAGGGGGTGGGCAGCCACTACCTGATCCTGACCCTGGGGGTGGCTATATGAGGGAGGACTAAATGGGGCGGGAGGTGACCCTCCGAGGGGTGACATGACATCATCGGATGAGAATGGAATCCCCTTTTCCTCTTAGGGATACCCGTTTGTTTCCTCATGTCTTAATGGCCTATTGTAAAAGCTCCTTCCAATCATCCATGGGACCTACTGATAATACCTTCCAATGTTCTGTACATAAATTGCCAAAAACCAACTACCATTTTGCATGTGAAAATACTGTGACAGGAACGCTGAATGGAGCAAGGAGTACGAGTAAAGGCGAGAAGCACAAGATTTGCTCCAGTGGTTGCGGGTGCATGATAAGTGCAGGGACATTTAAAAACCTTAAACAGCTGGCAGGAGAGAGAGAGACACTGCCTGGGAAAGCCTTGCCCTCTCGGTAGTGACTGAGGGACTACTGTGGTGCTGAGAAGAGCCAGTCCGCAGCGTAGAGGCAGTGAGATGAAAAGGGAGGACTCCTGGCAATCGCTGGAACCAGAGAGCAGTATCCACAGCATCAGAACACAAAAGCAAACAGCAGGCAAGCAGGAGCTGCGGAGGACGCAGAAGCCACCAAGCGAAGTCGGTGAGTCCAGGACGTGGGAACGGGACACTGAAGTGCAGCTTTTCCTTCCACCGCAGGAGAACTGAAGAACACCACAGAAAATCTGCGAGTCCTCAGGAGGGAAACTGGGACAATGGGGTGCTTAGGCAACCTTACCATGGACAAAAAAGAGTAAATGAAGCACATACAAGGGAATGTGAGATGCAATAATTCCAAAGGGGGAATAGCAGAATGAATGCAAGATAAACACGTTTGCAAGTGTATCAAATAAAACAAATGAAAGCCCTAGAAGGAGAGTATACCAGGCAAAGTAAAGTTGGCAAGTGTGTCAAGTGAATTACATGAGGAAGTCCTGGCAGGAGAAAACACCAGGCAAAGCCAAGACTGTGAATAAAGAGTTACATTAAAGTGGAGAAGAAAACTGGCAGGGGAGTACACCAGGTGTCCTACGAAGTTGAGAGAAAATTTGCAAAATATGGACAGCTAAGATCACGCCAAACTGGATTGATATTCAAAAAAGAGAGTCCCTTGTTTCTGCAGTAAAAAGTAATTTTTGAGGTTTATTTCAAATACTGTTCATCTTTGTACAGTTCTACGTTTATAAAGATTGTCCTTGGTTTCCTGGTCCTCTACACCTGTTTCACCAGTAAAATGAGTACTGGCTCATCAGGAGGAAAATGGTGGATGGTTTGGGATCCAGTACTGTTAATGCAGTTCAAATTTAAAGAGCATTTTCTTCAAAGGTTTTCAAAAGGAGCTTAATTGTTTCCTTTCTTCGCAAGAGTGTGCTTTTGAGTTTTGATTTTAGCCAATGAGTCTCATGCAAGGGCTCAACCTTTGTTTATTCGGGTCGGTCCTACTTGTCGGTTTGGACAATCTTTAGAAGGCTTTTGGGGTCATTACGAGTTTGGAGGTAGCCATGGTGCTATGGTGCCTCCAAACTCGTGTCCGGGTTCCTTGAATGGGGACTTACCGGGTCATTCCAACCTTGGAAGACCCGGTAAATCCCCATTCAAAATACCCATCCTCATTCCCATTCGAGCCCCCAGAGTACTCAATGGGAATGGGGAGGAAGCCAATAACGGGCCCGTTATTAGCTCCCTGGTTCTTGAGCAGCTCCCGCTAAGGGACCTCGGAATGCAGCAGTAAGGGGTTAACGGCACCAGCATCCTTACCGGCGCCGTTAACCTCTTACCACCGCACTCGGAATGAGGCCTGTTGTCTTTGTGGGCAAAAACCACTTCCTTAATCGTCCCATACAAGGTTAATTGAAACCGAATGCTTGCAGCGTGTTCGCGTAGCGAGTGCAAGTTTAGAAAGCATTAGAAAACTCAAAAGCGCACTCTTGCGAAGAAAGGAAACAATTAAGCTCCTTTTGAAAACCTTTAATGAAAATGCTCTTTAAATTGCAACTGCATTAACAGTACTAGATGCCAAAGCATCCACCATTTTCCTCCTGATGAGCCAGTACGCTTTTTACTGGTGAAACACATGTAGAGGACCAGGAAACCAAGGACAATCTTTATAAACATAGAACTGTACAAAGATGAACAGTATTTGAAATAAACTTGAGGAGAAGTGATCTACGGTGGAAATAGTGCTGGTATCTGCTGGCCCTTTAAGCAGATTTCCCAGAAGGCTGTGCCCCAGCTAAAAGCTCAGTGGCTGGCGAATGCGGAGCGAATAGTGATGAGAAGTGATCTACGGTGATCTTCGTGAGCTGAGGCTGCTGAGGCTTCACCCGATACATCAGAGTCAACGTAGAAGACGGTATTTGAAAAGCACAGTTAAAGTACTATCCAGTCTTTTTGTGTGTATGAAAACATTGAGCGGCGGGAGACTGCGGGGTTAGTCCCTTTGATCCCGGCCATTCACACATATCAAATCGCTCCACACAACACTTTCAAATTTAACAACAGTGAGTCATAAGCGGAGCCAGTCTGTGGCAGTCCACTAACGTTTTTGTCTCCAAAGGATTTGTTGGTATTATTTACTGCCTTGCGCTTTTCTCGCACTGCTGCTTTAAGAGAGTGAACTGAACTGGTGGGCGTCCTTTTAAAAGTTCACAGCAACGTGCAGAGCGCGCGCAGAGTTGTGAGTAGAGTCAATCCGCGATTGGCCACCAGGCTGACTGCTACCGCGCAGACAACGACTACTCAATCGAGCCATGGCGGCACTGTTTTAAGGCGCAAAACTATTCAGCAGCGCAGGATGCAAAATCCTTGGACTGCACTCAAGCCTAACGGCTCGCCTTCAACACACAAGAAACCAAGGGTAAGCGGGCCGAGCAGTACGCTCTTGTCAACTGTTTCTTCTGACTCCCAAGTTGCACCACTACCTGTCATGGCAAACCTTGCATTGCATAACACTGCCGAAATCATAATCTCTGTCACCGAGACAACTCCATCATTAGCAGCAACAGGAGAGCAAATAGCCGTGATTACGGCACCGACCGGAATGGCGGATACGACCAGCTCGTTGCTTTCCACACAGGACTTATCATCTGAGCAACCCGTTAATGAAGCTCACAAGCCAGACGCCGCTGTGGCAACCTCGGCAGAAAATGGGCTGGTCGATCATCAAGTGGAACCAGCGGAAGCTTCCATACTCTCAGTACGCCTAGAAGCTACTCACTGCCCCAAACTCTTATCCCAAATGCGTCTACTAACTTGAAAAGACTTACCCCTGATTTCCCGATCATCTTTGACCGCATCTCCACCTCTGGCAAAAACACTTACCTAGTAGTCGTTACTAACAACCGAGACCGTCGATGAGTTTTTCTCTCCATTTGAATTCACCGACACAGAATTAATGGAAGCTTCTCAATGCGACGAGGAAACTGAGCCGCAAAACATACCTTTCAAAACCAGACTTGAGACTGATAAACTGAAAGCTGATGTTGATGTTGATGTTGATGAGCGGCAGGCGACTAAGACAGTTGAACTCATACTCCCTCCGACGCTTACAAGCCCTGAATCTATGCAGCCTCAAATTAACTCTGAAGAAAGGTGCCTAATGCTCCAGCCGATTGCCGAAGCCCACCGGCTTTCCAGCACATCAACTGGTGACCTGGAGCCCATAGCCCTTCTGCGAAAATTCAAAAAAACAGCAAAATACTAGCAAAAAAAATGACACACCACGAAACGTGATGCGACTAGACAGCCTTTTTGCCTCGCCAAAAAATAGACCAAATCCGTGTACAATGCCCGATATTGGAAGAGCTGGGTGCGATCTTGCAGTTTCTTCACTGCAAACATCCAGTTCGAAGTTATATCTATCTCAAACCAGAAAGAAACAAGCAAGTACGCCAAAAGCTCTGGATGCACGTGTTAATTCAGCACAATTCCAAAAAGAGAACATCTGTGCCGCAACAGAAAATTCATCCACCTGCAGTGACCCACAGTCGGAGACTCTAAATAACACACATTCATCCATGGAAGAAAGCTCAGGAGCAAAATCCAAACCCAGCCTCTCCTCTGCGGCTGCAATGCAAATTTATAATAACGTTTTAGCGGCCTCTTCGACAGCTCTCCTTCCATTCCTAAAGATGTACGAATCTCTTCACGAGTCCTTTAAAGATCAGACGGCACTCATAATATGTATAAAAACAAAGATGGAAAAATTCGAAGCAGTCAATGAGTCCCTACAGACGCATTTGACTCATGAGGCCGAACAAACCTAAAGATGGCAAGAGCGGCTGAGTGATCTCGTCGCACGTCACCACTGTCAAAATGACTCTTTAATGAACGGGCTTCTAGATGCAGTAAAATGGATGAGGCACACTTCGGTTAACTGTAAAGCTTCAAAAACTGCTGTCCCATGCTGCTGTCCAGAGTCCCAACAGTTACATTCTGGCCCCTCATCAGTGGCTGCCACTGTGAAAAAGAATTCGCTAACGCAATCCACAGAATTGAACAACAAAATGAACAAAAAATTGAAATCCACAATCATGCATTCAGTTGTGGCAGACAAATCAGTAGTGGTGTCTCCACAATCTGCAAAAGGAGATGCGCAACCGACAACTTCCAACACAGAAATCTCAGACAACACTCATAAACCAGTTGCCGATCAGGTGAAAGACACCAAACCGTTGCGACATCAAATTGCAAAAGGAGCAGTAGCAATTCAAAATGTATCGTTTGGCATCTTTTCTGGTCCTGCCAAATCAATACAAGTCGCAAAAGCAAAGAAATCAACCCAAAAAAGAATGCAAAATGTTAACAAAAAGGCAAATACTTGCACAAACGAACCTCTATTGTAAAGGTCACGTTCTAATGGCACAAAAAAAGTGTATAAGAAATCTGACAACCCCTCCACTCCCTGACGTTGCCAAAACAAGCGACATGAAACCCATACAGGAAAAGCCGAAAGAATAATGCATTTCCACTAAAGTACTAGACCGCTTACCAATTTCAACTGCTAAGCGCAGACGAGAAGAGTCTATTGTCTCAGAGGTACCACCTCCAAGTGCTTCAATCGATCTATGTGACCTTTCCACCTACTCAATTGATGACGATGACTCCTCAGCGACTTTCGTCAGTCTGGGCGACGAACGTCCCCGGTATCGGCCAGATCTCCAAGCCGACCATGCGACGCGGAAGCCAATAGAACATCTTTTCAAGCCTCAGGTATCCACAAGACCCATGGATAAACAAAAAGAAAGACCGTCGTCAGTGACCAATATTGCCCAGTATTCAAAAACCTCAAAAAAAAAATATATCAAAAGCAGCAGAGTCTCCTGCATTGAAGCTTAATCTGAAACAAACATCAGCTCACTTGACGAAATATGCTCGGCAAAAGTCTAACAAAAAAAACCGATCAACTGGGCCTTCAAAATCACGATGGTGGAAATTACAATTGGAAAATATCCTTCAGGAAAAAAATGATGTAAATTTGAATCGAGCCAACATAATGAAGCTACTACATTATGTCCCAGCACTACGAAACATATCGTCTGACGATATAGCGATCGTAGAGTATAAATCAGAACGCAGAACCGACTGGGTCACTCTTCACATGAAATCAAGACACGTAGTAAAACCACTGCTCGATGCCAAAGATGACCTGTTGTTTTTTGGCTTTGATTTAACGTCATGCGAAGCCATAACTTTAGAATCCACATGTGAAGTGCAATTTAAAAAGAAAACACACTTTCTGATAATAAACACTTACTGGAACCCAGCAATGATTTCAGAATCTGAGTACCTATCATCAATCACGGCGCTAATTGATGGCAGTTTTGTGCAGTTTGACGACCCTCTCGTCCTGATATGCGGGGACCTGAATTATTCTTGGTTCAACCAAGACAAAACGGGCATTTTAGGGAACCAGTCCAAAATCCTCTGTGAATCAGCAGATCATGGTCACAAATGGGAGTACAAACTAAGTTTGTGCCACTGCAGGTTGTTGAATGGCTGCACTAAGGGTGACATCCCCGCTGCCGACACCTGGCATAGAGGTCAACTAAGAAAAACCTTAGATTACATTTGGGTGTCTGAAAGTCT
The DNA here is from genome assembly GCF_040938575.1 of Ambystoma mexicanum. Taxonomy (NCBI): domain Eukaryota; kingdom Metazoa; phylum Chordata; class Amphibia; order Caudata; family Ambystomatidae; genus Ambystoma; species Ambystoma mexicanum. Next base: position 1,068,002,161 of record NC_090931.1, on the reverse strand, counting down.
ACACGGTTACATCTCGAAGATGACTACAACAAAATCGCCCAAGAGCGATCACGACGCCTTGACGGTATTCTGGGAGCTGAAAAATAAAATCATCCAGTCAAGATACAAAACATCTTTAACAATAAACAGTGCGCAAAACCGACTAAAGATAAACAGCCATCAGATTGACATCCTGACCGCTGACTTTATCCGTGAAAACAAGTTGGGCAATGAGAGTAATTATGCGCCACTGCTGTTGTAATTTTCCTCATGTTCAAACAGGCACAACATCAAAGTGATAAAAAACAAACATTCTTTCAGTGTGGAACTATCTGAAGCCAAGAAGTCGCTAAAAAAGGACATTCGGCGGTTAAAGAAACTAGCTGATGCAAACACAAGCGTACTAATTGTGAAGAGACGATTTAACTCAAAACCATGTGGCAATAAATGTCAAGAAATCAAAAGTCATTTTCTTTGGCCAAAAGACACAGGCAAAGAAGTCAGTGTTCAATTGGAAAGTTAATAATGAAGCTCTAACGAAAACCGAAGCAATTCGCTACCTTGGAGTGTTGTTCAACACCTCAATCAGAGAATGGAGTTGGACCAATGACGTCCTATCCCGCATGAAGATTTTCGCACAACAAGGAGCGAAACTGCATGCTAAATATGGTAAATTCACTCTGCAACCTATAATAATCTTTTACATGCAAAAAGTATCTCCTGCAGTGACATTCGGAAGTGAGGCAGGGTGGAATATAAATGCAGACTTTTGGACTCAAATCAAGGGGTTTTTGTGGCGGAAAGTCTTGAAATTACCTCGGTGTCTATCAATAGTCGCAATCAGATACGAATTAGGCCTAGATTCGCTACACAATCTAGTGGTTTGGAAGTCACTCTCTGCGCTTCGAAAAATGCGTTTATCACCATCAGAAAAAGCCTATGAGATCCTAAATGAAAAAAGCAATGACCCGTCAGCTGGCTTATTAAATCAATGGGAAGTAAAACTGAAGGCAATTTTACTTGATGCCAACATCAACATGAGCCTGCTACTGTTGACTCCACAGGTAGCGAAAAAAAAGTTCCACCAATGGAACTGGATAACAAATACGAACAAACGAAGTGCTTTAACTTCGTCAATAGACCTGGGATTGTCATCAAACAGGCTTGGAGACCTGCCAAGATACCTTTCGAAATTTCCATCTCGACACCACAGAAATCAATTTCTAAGATTACGTCTAAACCTCTACAAAACTCGTGAGGTTCTGACGCAAAGAAAAGATCCAACGATATTGAGTAACATCTGCCGGTTTTACACAAAAGACGTGGAAACGAGTAAACATTTGATAACGGAGTACCCAGAAAACGTTGCCCAACGTTCTTTGCATCTGGCACGATTCACACCAAAAGACGGAAACATGCAGGATTGGTGGAGCTACCTAATTTCAGGGATAAACACCCAACTAACTTGTGCAACCATTAACTTCATGGATTCGATTTTATCAAACATCGACATAAAGTGGGACAATTAGTTGCCGGACTTAGCATAATTCCGCCTGTTTCCATATTTCTGCTTGTTTCCATTGATTAATTCATTTCATTTTGAACCTTTTGTCTCGTCAAAGAGGACCTCAATATGTAAACCATGGAGAGAATGACAAAAAAGTTTGTTTTCATTTACAAAACTAATGTCAATAAAATAAAAAAAATTAAAAAAAGAAATAAACTTCTAAATTACTTTTTACTGCAGAAACAAGTGACTCTTTTATCTTTAAGTATTGGGCAGACACAAGACTTGGTCTGGCAAGTCAGCAACAACTAAACACCCAATTCTAAACACAAGGTTCGCCAGAGGTCTGAATAATGTCTGCAAACATAGATGTCACTTTGTCCTGCGAAGTTTGGACTAACAGCCAAGTTATTTTATAGACAAGTTGTTTTTTTGTTGTTGCTCACCAGCGTATTCCAAGGAAGACTCATACCCATAGGAGTGTAAAGTGTCTTGAAGAGAAAACCTGGGGAAGGGAGCTATGCCCTGGAACTGTGAAGTTTATCCATTGGCAACTTTTGTGCTGGAGTTGCGCCTTTCCTATAGGACTTGAACAATTGTGCACTTTCAAGGCCTAAGAGTTTATTTTAGAATGTGAGGGCCAAAATAGTATTTCCGACACAGGACAATTTTACTTTTGACATATTGACATTTGGCAGACCCTTGATTTTTGGTTGAGGCAGGGAAATACCTCTTAGAGTAGAGACAGTGAGGCATCTTCCAACCCATTTTTATTTTGAATAAAAGTCTATAGCCACAAATATGAGCTCTGTGTCCGCCTCCCATTCCCGGCTCTTCACAGAGGGTAACGTAGTAACAGGAGGGTGGGCAAGGCCAGGAATCCACCCATCAGGAGGGTGGGTGGAAGAAGTTAGAGAACAGACAGGACACAGGAAAACAGAACGGCATCAGCCACGGTCGCAGACCTGCACGGAGGATTGAAAACCGCATTGAGGAGCGCTGCAGCATTAGAGGAGGGCACCTATGTATGCCACCATACGTGCGTTCCATGAATGGATGACGGTACATGAAGTCTCCATTCATGGAAGGCGCACAGCATGTGCACAATCCGACGGCGCTTCCTAACAGATGGTGTTTACCTTGTTATTACCACTCACAGAGAGCTTGAAGTGTTGGGAGTATTACCCATTCGACCTCTGGGGACCAGGCTGACACTCCCTCTTTGCGGCAGAACTGTTGGACCAAGTCCCAGTCAAATTATGATCAACCCATGCAAATGATACTTGTTATACAGTAAATGCTGAGCCAGCCACAATTACTTGAAACCCTGCAAAACCTCTGCCATGTGTACTTAATTATCCTATTTCCTGACAGGCTGAAGAAAGTATCCGTCCGGTAATAGAATCCATTCTCCAACAAGGCATATCCAACAAGGTATAATTGGACCAACCCGCAGCCCCTGTAATACTCCCATCTTACCCACTAAAAAGCCAGGTAAACAGGTTTATAGTTTTATTCAGGATTTGCATGCAAATAATGCCTCTGTGTTTCCGACTTTTCCGGTTGTACCCAATCCAGCTACTGTTTTGTCATGTATACCCATTTCAGCCAAGTATAGTACTGTTGTAGATTTGCGTTCAGCATTTTTCTCTATATCCATACATCCAGACAGTCAGTACTTGTTTGCATTTATGTTATGTTATGGGGACGTATACCGTGCTGGTGGAGCTGAAAAGAAAGGCAGTTTGGGAGGGCTTAGTTAGTGGGACTAAGAGAGGCAAAAGAGATTTCATGTGCTGTTGGTTGCTTCAGTTCGGAAAAACCGGTCACTGTGTGCTGGTTTGTTTGTTGTTGGGCAGTGTTGGTATGGTGGTGTTTATGTGGAGAATTATGTGTGGTTGATTTAGCTGTCAGGTGTTGCATAGTGAATGTCGTTTGTGGTGGTTTTTATTGCAGAAGATGTATGGGTGTGTTGTTTTTCTGTGTTTGAGGATGAGTGAGATATTGAAGAATTATTAGACGGATTAGAGGTAGAGGACAGTTTCATCACAATTCAGCTAAATGTAATACATTGGCTACCCTCACAAATGTAAGTGCAATACACTGGCAACATTCAGGAACTCCGCTATGTTTAATACAGTGGCTACACTGAAAACATTGAAATAAGTGTAGTCCATTGTCTACCTACAAATTCCACTAAATGCAATTCCGTGGCTGCACTCAACTTTGGCTAAAGGCAATACAGTGGCTGCTTCAAATTTGTCTTGCAGCAGGAGCAGTGAAATGGGGTGGTTAATACATTGGCTACCCTCAGCTTACTCAATGTGCAACACACTGGCCACCCCCAGAACTAATCCAGGTGTAACACACAGACCATCCTCAAGTTCTTCTAAGCGCAGTACATTGGATTCCCGCATAAATCTAAGTGCAACACATCGGTCGCCAACCCAAAATCTTCCAAGTGCAATACATTGGCTATCATTGTTAAACCTCCAAGTTCAATACATTAGCCACTTCCCAATTTAATAAATGCTACATAATAGTAACAAATATCTGTCATTTTAGGGTTGCTGCAGACAGTTTTCCAATAAAATACATTGGCTAGCCTCATAAATTATTCTAAGTGCGATAGATGGCAATTCCTATACATTCTTCTAAGTGCAATACTTTGGCTACAGTTCATTTAAGTGCAGAGAATTGGCAACCTTCAAAATTCTCCTAAGTGCCTCACATTGGCTACCTTCATGCTTTTTCTAAGTGCACTACATTGGCTAGCGTTGGAGTACAGCAAGAATAGTGGCTATGCTCTAAACGTGCACTGAACTTCATCAGTGACTATGGACTAGATGTGTGCCTGAGTTTAGAACAGTGGCTATCCTCCAGATCTGATCTGGATTTCAATGCAGTGGCTATACTTTAACACCTACCAAACCTCCAGCGCCCATCTTCAGTTATGTAATACATATTTGAAATAAAGCAGCATCCTCAGGGACATCCAGTAGGTTCCGGCAAGTTACTTTATTCAGCTTCAATAAGTACATTAAGATGTCTCAGTGAGAACCACAGGCTCTCCAACTGCCTGAGTCTAGAACCTTTGCTACAAGCATTCCCTCACTCACACAATAACATTCTCTATGTCACACCAAACATTCTCGCTTACCTCGCCATACTTCTACATTCATCCCAAGCACTAAAGAACACATCTCCCTTCCTTCCAGTTTCATCACATCACAACGAAGCACATCAGAACACATTCCCTTTCTTCACATAATGCAAACATCAATCACACACTAATCCACAGGGATTATTACACACCACCAACATACACACCATCACACGGTGCACCCTTTTTATGAGAGGCGCAAATCAATAAATGCATTACGGTAGGCGTTCCCTCCCCTTCTACTCAGGCTGAATCTTTACAGAACAACCACTCTAACATGACGGAGGTACAACCCTCCCCGCCCCATCTACTCAAGATGGCATAGCACAAGCCATGCAACAACCACACACTTTTCAGGAAGGCAAACACACACACCCTATCTATTCTGGTTGGCACTAACACAATGCACAACCACACACCTTTGGAAGAAGGCGTACATACCCCCACCTTCCCCATCTACTCCATCTACTCAGGATGTCACAGCACAAGCCATGCAACAACCACACACTTTTTGGCGGGAAGGCTAACCCCCTATCTTCTCTGGTTTGTCGTGCCACCTGCCACTCACACTAGGAGGAGGGGGCATATTTTGATCACAAAGAGTAGTTTTGATCTCCCCATTTTTATATAACTTCTGGGTTTGGCTTACCTTAATATGCATTGAGGCAAATTCACACTGAAAACAGGCATGCCGCCTCAAGTACCAATAGACACTGGAGTGGATGCAAATTTTCTAGCTGGGTCAAATCAAAATAAAAAATGGGCGTGTTCTACGCCGTTAAATAGAAACAAATGCAAGATGGTGGATAATTCAACTTCGTCCATGCAGGGGGATATACGGACATTCTGAAAGGAAACAACATCGTGAGTACCCCCGTGGCTGGTGTTAGAACACCTGCGATGGGTATCCCCCTACTGAAATCTAGAATCCTGCATATCGACCCCACCATCTGCGTAGACTCTGCTGCACGGGGCATTCACTTAACCAATGAAGACGCATGTAACGAACCATCATCACCTGTAGCTGGTAAAACAGCTGTAAATGTGACTCTTGAAAAAACGATTGTAATTGTGCATGATGCATCCTTATCTGACAGTGTATTGTTGTGTAATGCCCCAACGGCTTCTACAGCCTCTAATCATCCTAAAGTCGGTGATAATAGATCAACAGAAGCTGTGGTGATTGACATACATTTAAATGACTCTTGTTTCTCCTCACATGATTTGTCAGGAAACTTATCAGGCTCCCCAGATCTATTTTTAAATCATAGTCAAGCAATATCGGAGCTAAATATTTCCTATGTCGCGCCAACTCAGAGAAAGCGATTATCTATAAATCAAGATGTTAACACTCCTAATGATATAGAACTAGTTAACAAGCTATTGTTAATTGCTTTGACTTCAATGAATTTAACCATGCAAACTATGTCCAGATTATTTGGGACGTTGGATGACAAACATTTCAAACTGAACAAATGTTAAAATGGTAGAATACTTTTATTCAAACTTTCTGCCAGCAAGAAAGAGAACAGGGTAAACAATTATCTACAAATAATTGCAAAAGGTTAGCGACATGTACAAAACCGATGATCTTGTGTGCAACCCAAACGTTGGCTGAAATAAATATGCAAAGAATGCATATGCATATGGATATGGCCACGCAAATGGATATGGGGGTAGCCTCAGCGATATCTTTAATTGAGAAGGTGATATGTGAGCGCGATCCAGGGATGGATATGATGAGTGAGAGAGAGCATGCAACACATGACCAAACAAAACCAGTTAAAGACATGGTCAATCCAATATATACCATTTTCACCAATACTGGGACTGATATTTATAAAACAAAAAATATACAGCAGTCCAAAGCTAGCATAAATGAAGAATCTAAAAGATCTAAAAATGTGAAAAATGCTAAAAAAACACCCTCCTCCCAAACAAAGCAGTTCATTAATACTTTGCAGAGGACACATTCAACGGCAATACAGACCTCGAAGGCTATTTCAAAAGAATATTCTCAGCAATCATTAAATTAAAAAAAATATATAGATCAGCAGTCAAACTCTATAGTGCAGACCTATAAACCCTTGGATGATCTATTGGAAGTAGTAACAATGTCAGGGAATAAAGATAATACTGAGAAAGTACCCGGAGAGGAAATCTCAAAAGGGTCATTAACAAATTGGGATGTTGCAGAACAAAACCTGAAGGATGCCCATCGGAAGGAAATTATTAGACGGGTTGTTGATGAGTACATGACTGCACAATCGATTCAAACTACTCTGCAATACCAGCTATTGACTCAACTCACTCATAAAATACAATCTGGAACTGCAATAATGGAAGGAGAAAAATCAACATCTGATATCTAAACATCAAGATTTATCTAAAATGTCAAATGCAGGGAATGGTCAGAATATACCATCACATTCAAAAACACCTCCTGATGCTGGAAATGGATGGTGTACCTTTAGTAGTTCCAACATTAAAACACCTCCACATGTTGATATCATGGAATTGATAAATACAGCTGTGAGCCAAGCTATACAGACTAGACAACAAGAATTGGGTTCAGTAAATAAACCTAATGCAGAAATTCCAAAGGTAAAAATACAGACTAATGTAAAAAGTAAAAGACCAGCTGTTCACTCTTTAACAATAGCACGTCGTGCATTACCAGCGATACAATATAATCTAAATCGCAAGTCTGTATTGACAATTTTTTCTGACATCCCAGATTTGGATGATATTTCCTCTGTGGATATAGAAGTAGTCGATTTTTACTGCAATAGTAAAAAGATTACATCAGTAAATCTTTGGATTAATTCACGAGTGGTTCTTAACACAATATGGGCAGCAACTGTATGACCTGGGTTTCAATATTTTTATAGAACCAACAGAAACAATGATTAAGGATACAGTGCGAGATATGTAGGAACCATTCAAAACACCGATCAGTAGTGGGACGTCAAATGTTAACAGTTGTCAATGTGATCCGAACCACAAACAAAATTAGCTAGAGAGTAGAGTAACAACGACCTACTCTTTGGTAAGCTGGAATACTAGGGGCCATGTACATCTTTTTAATAACGTATCTTTGGGTCTTGAAAATGTTGATGTGGTGGTTTTACAGGAAACATGGTTGACTGTTGTGCCAATATGGGATAATTAGGATGTACACCTGGTCACAGCAGTAAAGGCAACTCATGGGCGACCCATGTCTGGCTTATTAGTAGCAATCAAACAAAGCTCAACATTGCGATCAGAAAGTTGGTTTTCCCCCAATTCGTATATGCAATTAATTAAGATATTTGATGCAAAAAAAACGTACGCTTTGATCAACATATACTGGAATCCGGAAGGGTTACCTAATGAAGAATTCATAAACAGCATGGTGAGTCTATTAGATGTAATTGCTGGAGATGCAGGCGTACAATACATAATTGTAGCTGGAGATTTCAACTTGCACTGTCTAAACCCAAAACAGCTCTCTGAACAAGGTCGTTTGGCCAGTTGGTTACACATAGCCAAAACTCACAACTTATATGTATTGAATGGTTCCTTTGCTTCTGACATTCCACCAGCTTTTACGTGGCACAGGCAAAATAGTGTTGCTATTATTGATTATATTTATGTTGATGCTACCTTACTATCACAGGTATCCACTTTCTATCTACAACAGACTACACAGAGTGATCATAATATGTTGATAATGCAATGGGAAACAGAGAAATACATAGTTGAACCAGACAGAATTCATACAGTTGGTAAAATCACAGTCAATTCAGGCTGTAATAGGGCGCAATGGTCAAAGTCAACCTTATTGAGATTCAAAGAACAATTTGTAAAAGTAATAGGCTAAAGGAATACTTTCAGCATGGAAGGATTATTAGTATATCCAGAGTTAATGCAACGGTTCCAAGTGGTGTCTAATATCCATAGGGTGAAGCAAATACCAAAGTTACATTGTTATAACGAAAGTGTACATTCAATGAAAACCATGGTACAAACTTTAAAGAGACAAGCTATGAAATTACCTCTATCACAGAGAGTATCTACCTTAGTTAGAATTAAGACCAAATATAAAAACTGGTTACGACATCAAAAAACAACATTATATCATAATGATGGGGTATATATTTTGAAAGAACTATGTAGTAAAAATATCAGTCAAATATGGCAAACAATAAAAATCGAACAACAGCTGGAAACCAGGTTGCCATGCAGTCTAATCCAATCAAAGAGAAAGAGTGGATAGAATGCTACTGTAAGATTTACTCAGTGAATGATGATCACATTGATCAACAGACTAAAGAAAACATTGGAAACTTTCATTTAAAAATCGATAAAGAAGACATATTTTATTAATAAAATCAGCTGATCAAGAGCGGCCTGTCCAGACGGTTTATCAAATTTAACACTCAAACAGAATCCTGAGGTCTGAACAGAAATCCTATGGAACATGTTTGAAAATATGAACAAGACTCAAACCTTGTCACAATCCTGGAAAAAATCCATTGTAATACCAGTATACAAAAAAGGTGATCGCTGTAATCCATCAAGCTATAGACCTATTACACTTTTGGACGCACCTGGCAAAATATTCAGTCGTATAATACTGAAAGAATTGAATGTTTTGACTCAAACAATGCATAAAAGAGATCCATTTCAATCTGGATTTGTAGCAGGTGTAGGTACAATACCAAATATTATTGTTCTGAACATGATAAAGTCACAAAGTGCCATCCGGAAACAGCCATTATATATGGCATTTGTGGACTTCCGGATGGCCTTTGATTCCATCGACCGTAGGCTATTGTACGACAAGCTCAAACGCTATGGCTGTCCAGCTTCGCTAATAGCCCATATAAAGCATGTGCATACGGGCACATCCATGCAAGTGAGACTCACCATGCAGGGTCTACTTTCTGCCTCCTTCTCAACGAAGAAAGGCTTGAAACAGGGCTGCATATTAGCTTCTATTTTATTCAACTCATTCATCTTGGACATGGGCATATCATTTATGTTCGATCTAAATGATGCCCCTAAGCTAAATGGTCAACGTATAGCTTGGTTATTATATGCTGACGATCTCATTCTCTTTTCCAAAACACCTATAGGATTGCAGAAATTGTTGAATGGTCTGGAGAGATATGCGAAGGACAATAATCTTACTGTCAATACTGAAAAAACACAGATACTCAGATGCATGGCTCCAGGTAGAACCCAACTTAGAAAATTTAGATGGACTCTACAAAATACAGAACTGGTCATCACATCTGAGTACAAATATCTAGGTATGATAATTCATAACACCATATCAGAAAGTATGTATGAACATAATCTACATAACAAAATAACAACTTTAATATCACAAGCCAAGATATTGTTCTTCAGATATGGGTAATTTTCTTGCAAACATATAATGTTGTTTTATCAACAAAAAGTCATATCAATACTAACATATGGTGTTGAAGCAACATTGTATAATTCGGCACATAACTGGGATATATTAGAAGGACGTTTTTGGAAAAGCATTTTCAATCTGCCAAAATGTACTCCATTGTCCATCCTCTGTTTGAACTGGGTTTAATGTCTTTGGCAGTCCATATAATGTGGAAGATGTGCAATCTCCTTCGAAAATGCCCGATTAGTTTAAATCAGCCGAATGTGCTTAGTATAATGGCTCATTATTTAGTTTCATCTGAGCATGATTTCCCGAGGACATGGCGAAATCTCACACTGAATAATCTAGCGGATGCAAGCATATCTATAGATTTGTTATTGCAAAATCCCAACAAAGCGAAACTAAAATTGTATCAAAACGACTGGATTCAAACTAGACGTAAATGCCTGATGCTTAAAGATTTTGACAGTAATCTCTTTGGCCACAAGAAAATGAGATGTATGTCAGATTATTTAGAAAAATTTCCATCTCCTAAAATAAGAATGTCATACTTACGGTTTAGACTCAACTTGTGGCACACCAGAGATATTCTTGCCAGAAGAGGTTTAATACCTAAGGAATCCAATGTTTGTCGGTACTGTCGAGAATCTCTTCAGAAAGAAACATTGAAACATATGATTGTCGATTGCCCTAGTTTGATACAACAAAGGGACATACATTTTGCAAAACACTTAAAGTGTACTGGTCAGTTGGGAACGATGAAATTTGGCAAAAACTGTTTTCTAGTCGATTTAGCAGTAAGAATTGCTTTAGTGCATTTCTTTGAATTTGTAATTCCAAAAGAGGGAAATGGAAAGTTAGTCACACTTCATATAAGCTAGTGTTTACTAATGATGAAGAAGATACTGTGATTGAATAATGTTTTAATGTTGGTTTTAATGTATGTAAAATGTTTATATGTTTTAAGTGATTTTGATTTAATGATGAAATTTGAAAGGTCAATTTTATTAGCCAACCAAATAAAAAAAAAATTAAAAAATACATTGCAAAGTAAAAAAAAAAAAAGAGTCCATACTTGAACAACAACTCTACATCTACAATTCCTCAAAAGGGTTGTTTTTAGTATTTGCATCACATCTCGGGAGGATAGCTCAGGGGCAACGTGCGTGCCTTAGAAGCAAGACGACACGGAGCAACACAGGTTCGATCCCTGGGTCCACGCTTAGAAACCTCTGGGTATTAAGCGCGTTATAAATAACCGATCATATCATATCACCTTCCACATCTTGCAATCATCATCATTACCACTATAGACATTGCTAAACATTAAAATCCTAAAAGTCCATGTTGCTCCCTCGCAACAGAGCTACAAATGCTCAAAGTTGTTAAGCTAAGAACATACAAAAAAGAAATAATAAAAAAAAAAAGGATTCAGCTGAGGTTATTCAGCCACGCTCTGCACCATCAACACACAATGCACCATCCATTGCTTCAAAAAAATACTATTGCTCATTTCCTAAGACCTTTCTTCGCATTTGACATATTTAACAACCCTCACTGAATGCATATAATTGTCTTGATATGCCACCTAAAAATCGGAGAAATGTTATATAAAGGAGAAAGTGTGTGTATTTATCCAAAAAAAAGGAAAAACAAATTGCTCAAAATGTGACGTCACATTTAAAGCGATTTGTTTTTCCTTCCTTTTGGATAAATACATATATTATATCCTCACTGGGTAGGATGGAATATCACCTATAGTGTGAGGCAACCCCTGAATGATAGAATATAAAGGAGTAAACCACATTAAAAGTTGTCACCATTTGCCCTCACTTTAAATTCCTAAGATGCATAAACGACATGACATATCGTGACAAGGCATTTTACATTCTTAGTTCTCCGGTTCTTTGGAAACTCTGCACATCTTCCAGATGAGTACAGAATAGCACAGTACCTGATAACCGTCCCGTTACACATTGGGACATCTGCCTCCTTCATGTTAACATTGAAGCAAATAAAAACACTTCTACACCAGCTTCATGTCGCATGTACGCTGGCAAGAGGCCTCTCAAAGCCTCATCCTGTTTTCTCATGTGAAGCTCCTCCACGGTCTTTCGCAGAGCGCTCCAAAAGCGTGTCCAGCCATTGGCCACTGTTCACTGATGTCATCATTTTTGCCCAATCCTCACGGAGTACGGAGCTACCGACCCAGACCTCCAACACCATATATTTTCCCCGCTGTGTCTTCCTGCTAATCACAGGTTGTTTCCCCAAAGCTGTCCGGATCTGCTGGGAACCTGCCGTCGGCTCCTGGAGATCGTCGACTTCACCCATCAGAGCCTTGCTGAGCATCTCTCCTGCAGACACTGCTTCTTGTCTACCACCTGCAGGTAACAATTTCTTAAGAGGCCACACCCTCTCTCCAATCAATGGCGCACTCACCCAGATTCTTCTGCGTAGAAAACTCCTTTTTACAACTGGCGCAGTAATCTCTGGACATCTTCCCAACTGATTTTCATATCTAGTGTCCTGGGAGTTTGACGGGATGCGCTCCCCTTTTCATTTTCACGCTGGGTCTGCAAACAAGGGTGAGCACTGCTTTGCTTGCCCACGGACTACAGTGGGTGCCCTTCTTCAGCACTGGGCAACCTCACATCATGCACCGGCATGCAAAGTATGATCCTCAAGCACATCAGGTAGGTTCCAGCAAGTTACTTTATTCAGCTTCAATAAGTTACATTAAGATGTCTCTGTATGAACCACTAGCTCCCATCACCCAGGCAGGGGCTCTGCAACTGCCTGAGTCTAGAACCTTTGCCATAAGCATTCCCTCACTCACACCCTAACATTCTCTATGTCACACCAGACATTCTCTCTTACCTCACCATACTTCTACATTCACTATACAACAATATTACATTAAAGAAAAATAATGTCACTGGGCCTCATTACAAGTATGCCAGTAATAAATCGCAGTTACCATCATGCCGGTGTCACCGTGTCCGTCAACCCTTGATACCGTAAATACCAGACGATTCTGTGTTGGCATGTACACGCATTCCGGCATGCCGGAAGCATTGGCACCAGAAAAAAAACGGATGGGTATCCCCTTCATCACTGACACCGGGGAAGGAAATATGAAATGCCAAAAGGTGTTGTGTCAAACGGAACTCCTCAGTGCATAAATTGAACAAGACTTCAAATGAACGGCTATAAACAATTTTTATTGATATCAAATAGATAAAATAAATAAATGAATTTCATAAAAACATCTTGAACTTTCAGACGTTGCGCCTGATATTTATAAGAACTTGGTAAAGCACACGTACACCCAGAGGCGTCTTGGCGCTGGCTACTGAAGAGGAATCAGGGTCCAGAAACGACCGACAACCCCAAAAGAGGGAGATGGCCTAAAACAGAGTGGTTTTCAGCAACCGGCAGAAGGTAAGGTGGTCTTCAGTGTCACGGAGAGCAATAGGCAACTTGTTCCAAGCTATAGCAGCCACCACCAAAAAGGCACCGCCTCCCATACGTGACAGACGATAGTTGGGGGCAATGAGAAGACACGCAGACTGAGAGCGGAGGAGGCGGGAAGGAGTGTAATGAACAAACTTTGCTTGGAGATACTCAGCGCCCAAGCCATAAAAGGCACAATGCACCAGACACAGTGATTTGAACAGGATCCGGCTGGCCACAGGAAGCCAGTGTAGTTTCTTAAGCAGAGGGCAAATGTGGGATCCAAAGGGAGGACAGAGTACAGAGCGAGGCTGGGCCAAATAGGGAGAATTGCAGTAGTCAAGAGTGCTGAGAACCAAGGCTGCCACTACCGGAGTCTGGCATTCAGCAGTAATAAAGGGCAAGACTTTCCGCAAAATGCTGAGTTTGAAGTGCCCAGCACTACATACACTAGCCACCTGGTTGTCAAGAGACAGAGACAGGAGATTTTGACACCAAGATTACGGACCGATTGAACCAGAAGAGGAAGAGGACCAAGGCTCGATGGCCAGAATTGCGAGGTCCAAAAAAGAAGGGAGGACGGAGTACCCATAACCAGGACCTCGGTCTTACTGCCATTTAATTTTAGCCAATTAGTCATCATCCAGTGCCCCAGATCCTCTAAGCAGTTCCTGAGACGTACAGCGGTCTCAGCTTGAGTGAGATCAAGGCGGACGAGAATCTGTGTGTCGTCCGCATAAGAGTAGTAATGGAAACCATGTGAGTTGTGCAACATGGCACAGGCAAGGACGATATTTCCCACCTTTACAGGGCTGTACATTAGTGCTCCCCACGATCTGCTCAGGCAGTGGAATGTAGAGGAGGATCCAAGTACCTCTACCGGAAGTTCTGCCCCTATTCTGCCTATATGTTGGCAACTGGAAATTGCAACATGTGCAATACCAGTGAGAGCGCCAATATCACGAAAAGTTCTTGAAACAAGATATCCATTAAGAAAACCCTATATGTATCCACGAAGAAAGGAAGTTCCGGAAGAAGTGTGAAAATGAATGAAAGAAATAATCGATGACGTTGCATCAAAGTTGAGGTGACACACACAGAAGAGATATAAATGAAGTAAGAACATAGACCTTATAGAACCTGATGGCGAAGTAAGGAAGAATGTAACATGTCGCACCTGAAATGAAGATTGCATTTGCGGAGAGGCACCGAAGGAAATGCAAAACCATTTTACAATTGTACAGATGCAGTAACGCAAGTAGACGAAGTCATCATAAGGCTGGCTACATAGTGAATAGATTGCGGCGATGCGCCAAAGTATATACATAGGAATATATAGAATTTGGATGTTCCACAACGTACTTTAGCAAACTTGGACCCTGTGAATGGATAAATTGGAAGTGTGGCGCAGCAGAATAGCCTTGCCATGTACTCGAGAAGATACAAAAACGTGAGCCGCAAGCTCAGTTCCTGTTTGAGGTGTAATGGAAACCATCGAGAGTCCCAAGATTTCTTCATTTAAAATACAATGAAGAGCTTGAAAACGTGGTCTCCAGTAACATGATCGGATGAGAATAGACTTTGGGTCGAGCTACACCGAGACCAGAAGATAAGCCTAAGCTTCACTCCCTTTTTACTCCCAGGCGCAGTGAGCCTGTGCAAAGCCAGGTTCAAAGGTTTTAATTGAATGGCAGACCGCTGGAGTGATGACCGATGTTGGGCTAATTAGGTGGGGAGGCATGACCAGGCTGCTAGCGTGTGGAAACTCCCAGAAGGGTACAAGTGTGCCAACCAACTATAGAGTGCCATGTAGCAAAGAGCCCTATAGTTTGATAAGCCAATAGTATATCATATATTTTCATGACACGGAAGATGACTTCCACTTGGGATGGGCTTAGTTACCCACCTGACCTTGGAGATCCAATCACGTCCCTGTAGCCCATAGAACGTATATGTAGATGTTCCCTGTTGACCAACCACATCCCCTAGTAGGTTTTCTTATTTAGCCACGTATCCTGACGTCACTCATAATGAATATTTAGTATAAAGGCAATGGGCCTCATTACACGGTAGACGCTAAGGGATTACTGGCACCGGTAAGGGCACCGGTGCCGGTAATCCCTTAGCGCCCTACTCCGAGGTCCCTCAGCGGGTGCCATCCTTAACGCCTGGTCTGATATGGCAAAACAAATGTGAGAAAGGGGATTGTAATGATAATGAAAGTAACGGGGGCTGATTGAGTAAATGAATATATATGTGACGAGGAACATCAGAAACAAAGAGCGTCTGAGATAAAGCCCAGTGTCCTACACTTAAGTAGTGTCTAGAAGGAGTTGTCTCAAAACCCAAGTGGGTAAAACTAGGCTGCATGTAGATAATTCTATAAGAGGAGACGAAGAGCGACAAGGAAAAGATGTGTTGGGTAGAGATCAAAATGTTATAATCTATCTGTTTTAGTTATTATTGGCGCTGATTGAAATAAGTAGATTGAAATACAATTGTGGACTAAAGGCTTTGAGCGACGATTGCTGGTGCGCACTCATATTTATTGTTTTTCTGAAACATATTTTGTATAAAGTAACGGTAAGTATTGACAGTTGAGACTTGTCACAATGGGGGATGATACTCCATTAATGCATTTGTGCAAGCAACTGCCAAAACACGTAACCAAGCTTAAACAGTATAGTGCGGAATGGGTTAAGGGTACCACAGTCAAAATGTTCATGCCATGACCACAAGGGGGAATCGCTGTCAAAAGCAGTTTTGCAACACATGACCACTTACTTGCACGCTGCATTCACACAGAATAAATTGGAGAAAAGGTTAGCTAGCCTAGAGCTTTGGAAAATGTACCAGGAGGATCGGGAAGATCCTCCCTCGTGAGGATTGGATGCATAACCAGTGCAGGGAGGAGGGGCCCAAGCCTTCTGCTGCCCCTACCACGCCTGAAGTAAATGGTGATAGTATGAAAGAGGACGGGTTGTACCCATTGAGGGAACTAAAAGCGGTGATAGGATATAGTAATCCGATATCTGAACTGCATGCTTATAGCAGTGATGAGAGTCCAGAAAGAGAAATGGCTAAAGGAAAGGAGGAGACCTTTAAGGTCCCACAAGATAAAGAGGAGAAGAGTGAACAGCAAAGTGTATTTTTAGATATAGAACGAGAGTTTAAGAGATGGAAAGGAGAAAGAGATAGAACTGAGGAAGAGCATTGAGGAAGTAAGGCAAGGGGAAGATCAAGACGAGCAAGAGAGAAAAGACAGGGAACAAGAGAAAGATTGAAAGAAGATGAGCATAAAAGGAAGGGTAGACAAAGGTGAGAGCAAATGTATCAGGAGGAACAACTTAGAACGGAAGAAAGGGCATAATAACAGAGGATGCATGACAATAGGCAGAGAGCAATCGAAGAACGAGGCAGGCTAGAGAAGAAGAGAGAAGAGTAAGAACAGAAATTACAAGATAAAAGAATGCAAAGACGAAGAAGTGAGTAGAGCAAACAAAAGAAGGGACGAGAAAAGGCAGGAAGACGATAGAATTAGATGGGGAGCGAGAAATCAAAGGGAATCGGACAAAGAAATGGAACAAAAAAGGAGACAGATCGCGATACTGATCGCATTGAGAAAGAGCTAATGGAACCAAGTCCAGTAATGTCCATAGAGGAGTTTCTCCTGTTGCAAGGAGTAATGTAAGGGCCATCTAGGGTAAACCTAGATGAGAATTTTGAGATAGGAAGTATCGGAGATAGAATCGATAAAGCTCATCAGGAAATGAGGACAAAAAATGAGTCGAGAAATAAGGGAAAGGAAGATCGACTCACAGGAGACCAGTCACGAGGAAAGGAAGGAAGGAAGCCTGTTTAGTCGAGCATAGAGCCCTGTCTTTGGACAGGCTAGCGTTAAACAAAGATGAGAAAGACGAAAGCCACACTAGTTGGGGACTAGACATGTCAGACAAAGAAAGAGAAACCTCCCGTGGGGAAGAGGGAGAAAGTGCATGCGGTCTTGCGTGATGTCTGCAGACAGACAAGGAAGTAAGATAGCCGGATTTAGACCAACCTAAAGATAGGACGCTGGACCCTACGGCATACCCAGAACAACCTAAAGGGTGATCACACAGCGAGAGAGGAGAATTGCCACCATATGTGAGCAGGTTGAGATCATTGCCAGGTAGAAGGCAATCAGGAACTATTGTTCCCACGATGAGTAGGTAGATGATGGGAGCGGATTGCGGATTTGGGTTTAGGCAATCCCCCTTCTAGAGAAAGGAGGGCCCAACTGCAGTATATCCCTTGGCTCCAAATGGACAAGGATAATTTAAGATGTAAACTCCCCAGCTTAACGGCGGGTGCGGGAAAATGGATTTATGAGTTACAAAAGAGGACAGGGAGAAACACGTTAGCTATAGGGGACATTAAAGGTCGCCTAGCAGCCATTCTTGGGGAAAGAGCTGATGATATATGGACAAGAGCCCAGGGTCACAGCGCAGAATACAGCTCATGATGGAGCGCCATTTAATAATTGTAGGGCGGCTGTCTGGAAAGCGCTCAGATTACAGTATCCTGAAACGTCAGACATGGGTGCAATTACGGCACGTAAGATGCAAGAAAATGAAGCTCCACTTGCTAATATTCAAAATGTTCAGGAACGTTAGACCCTGAAAACTCGAGAGCCTTGGGGGAAATCTGTGCCAGTATTTTACCACATTTTGTGTCAGGGGTTGCCAGAACAGGTACAGAAACAGCTCAAGAAGCTAGGGGAATGGAAGCGAAGCCATGGGCAGAGATACAGCTGACTATTGCGCATAATTGCCGACTGCTGCAAGAGAAAAATAAGAAGAGGGAGGATGCTAGGAAACTTGAGGAAGCCAAGTTAGTCCAGAAGAAATGATCAAAGTACGCTACAGAAGGAGCAGTACTGACAAGCGGAGAGGGATAATCAACGTCAGTTGGATCAAGGAGGAAATGGGTTTATGCCGTGAGGAAGAGGTACATGCTTTAGAGGAAGAGGTGGTTTTTTCAAAATAACCAAGGAGGATTTCAGAATTTGCAGAATAACCTAAATGTGCATGGAAGGCAATGAACATGTGGTATGACAGGGCACATTGTGCGAACATGTGGGAGCCAAGGGTATGTTCAGAACAGGCAATTCTCAAGAGGGGGGCAGCTTATCCTCCAGCATACAGCCTACAAGGTAAGGGTGGGTTTGGCCAAGATCAGACAGTGTATCAAGCACAAGTGCTACAAAATACAACACAAGACATTTTGTATGCATTTGCTAGATAAATAGGCCTTGTTATATGAAGAGGCCTTGTTTAGACATTATGTTGTTAGATTGACAATTAGACACATGCATGAATGTGCAACTTAGAATAATGTATACGAGTCCACATTATGTAGCGCTTGGGTTTGAGAGAATGTGTTAAACGCTAGAATGAATGCATGAGGCCTGTGCCATTCTGAAGCCATTTCACAGAGAGACACTGGAAGCTGTTCGTTTTGCGCAGAAGAGTTGTTATGGTAGACTGTGAATCGAAGAATGTCACCACAGTCTTGGCAGGCAGGTCGTAACTTTGGCCGAGGAGAAGCGAATGAGACAGCCTCACTTATCAGCATCTTGGAGGCCTTGTTCGCAGACAGCAGACAGACAGAAAGGTGGGAGGCATTTGAATGGAGAGAAGGATTTAGGTGGAGAGAGAAGGATTTTAGCTTTCGCTGAGCTAGATGGGAGGATGGTACGTTTATAGATAGGGGAGATCCAGTTTGAAAGCAGTATGAACGGGTTTGTAATGTCACAGTGACTGGGGACATTACATGCGTGCACAGACAGTCTGATGCTGGCCTTGATTTATAAATGCTGGCTTGACAAGAGAGTGAATCTTAGCTCAGAGAAGACGATACCATAGGGATTCTTTATTTTTTACATCAAAATGTATTGACATTTAAGGTTATAACATCATGGGCCTCATTCCGAGGTTGGAGGTAAGTACCGGTCGTTTCCGGCATGGCGGAAAGTACGACTCCGGCAAGGTGACAGACCGCTAATTGCGTCCCATTCCGACCTCGCGGACACACGCTTTTCGCCATGCCGGAAAAGTACCTAGCGGCATGCCGCAAAACCCCCCGAAAAACCCCTACCGGCCTGCTGCGACACGTACATTACAACACCGCCATGGAAGCAGCAGCGACAGTAAATAACGGGGACCGTAATTTACGGATCCCGTAAATTACGGTCACTGCAAAACAACGGAACCGGAAATTACGTCATCGCACAGGAACGGGAAGGAGCGCGGCGGCCATCTTTAAAAACACAATCCATTGCCATCCTCATCAGGCAGCACCCTTGGGAGCAATCCAAAGTTGGGGAAAGCATCAGGAACCCAGGAACTATGCCTAAAGCACCTAAGAAGTCTGCGGACCGGCTCCGCAAGAAGCGATTCTGCCCTGATGAGCTCCAGGTCATGGTGGAGTACCTGGCAGAACACGCTGACGTGGTGTTCAGCCCCGACACGCGGAGGGAGTCCACTATCCGCAAAAAGAACATCTGGGCAGAAACCGCCCAAAGGGTGAGCGCTGTAGGCTCCACCCCTCGCACCCCCAAGGACTGCCGCAAGCGGTGGGATGACTTGCGGGTGCAGGTGCGGGGACTCCTCACTGCCAACAGGAGTCAGGCCATGCAGACTGGAGGGGGCCCAAGTTCCCCTGTGTGACTTGAGCCATGGGAGGAGACATGCGCCGCAATGATTGGCACGGAATGCATAGAGGGCATCGGTGAAATGGACTGCGGGGCAACGTCGTCTGCCGATGGAGGTGAGTGTCCAAAGTCAACACTGCCAATGGCAATTGCATGATGTAGACTCCCCCAAGGGCCATAAAAGGCACCTTGTCATGTAGCCACCCCCCATCCAACTAATGCAGAGTCAACTGCAACGCAATCAAGGGCCAAGTGCAAGAACATAACACACATCAGCCATAGTGCAGTAACTTGCACATTCCATCATGCACATTGTGCATCAGGTTCGGCAGTGTGTGAGCCAGACTGCACATTACTATGGCAGGATGAGTCACTCCGACACATGCGTACACATGCGTCCATTCAATTCACATTCATATGTACTAGTACTGTTGCAACGTCCAGAGGGCCACAAACCCCAAATTACAGAAATGTGAATGCAGCGATCTATGCAATTAGCGCATCATACAATCACTCATGTTGTCCCTCTCCTCTACCCCCACAGGCACCGATCATGACAGCGGGGATACCCAGACGACCCGTCCATCCACCTCCACGTGCAGAGGCCGGTCCCGGAGCATTCCAGCACGGAATAAGAAAACAACCCAGGCACCACAAACGCCAGTGGAGGATGCACAACCACAATCCCTCCCTGCCTCGGCACCTGCCACATTAGACACCCCAAGGTCGGCAGAATCAAGCATTGCTGGGGAGTTGGCAGCTACGGCCACCCAGGAGAATGTGGACAGCCCCTTATAG
Organism: Ambystoma mexicanum; assembly: GCF_040938575.1. Classification (NCBI taxonomy): domain Eukaryota; kingdom Metazoa; phylum Chordata; class Amphibia; order Caudata; family Ambystomatidae; genus Ambystoma; species Ambystoma mexicanum. The sequence goes on along the minus strand of NC_090931.1, from coordinate 1,067,981,160 downwards.
ATCTGTAGTGCCACTGAGGAGGACTTTTACCCCACAGTCCACACCCCGGAACCCACCAATGTCCCCCTGCCATCAAGCAGTGACTCTGTGGAGCAGGAAACACCTGGCCGTAGTGCTCCGGCAGATCCTGGACCTATTCCACCAGTTGAGGCCATGCCAGGGCAGGTAGGCCCAAGACCCGCCAGGAATGTACCTACATACATTGATGAACCACGTGCACATCAGCTGACGGACCTCATCAATGTGTTCATGGAGGACACCCGCCAGGCCAGGGTGGAGTGGGTGGATGAGCTAAGGCAGATGCGTCAAGCGGTCACTGACAGCAGCAATTGGTTGTGTGCGGTCCTGGGACGCATCGCGGATGCCCTGGAGGCTGCACCTCCCACACGACAGCCCCAGCGGGAGGACACACCGTCACAGTGCTCCTCCACCCAGACCAGCCCGCTCCGACGCTCATTGCGTACATTGCGCCGGCCCAACATGGATCCCCCTGGCTCTGGGGGCACGCCTTGAACATGCTGGCACACACATGTGGCCTATGTTGGCCTTATGGCACTATTCTGGGGTTGTTGTGGGTGAGGGGGAGGGGAGTAAGGGTGTGTTTGGGAGTTGGGGGGAGGGGGGAGGGTGGTGGAGGTTTTGTTGTACACGTTTCATGACAATTATTCAATACACTGGTTGTTCATAATGTAAAACGGAGTGGACATTGATCATTGCGCAGGTGTCATTTGATGTCTCACAGTGCATGGAAGGCAACATTTGCATCCTGGGGAGTCCGTGGTAGGTATATGTAGTCCCTTGTGTGCTTGAGGAGGGCCTCCAGCACTTGGTTCAGTATCCGGGTAAATAAGGGTTGTGATATACCATGCATGTGCCCCACTGTGTGCCGGTAGGTGCCTGTGGCAAGGAAGTGGAGCACAGTCACTACCTTCAGTGGAGGGGGGATGGCAGAGCTTTATTCTATGAAACTCACTATGTCGTCATGTATCAGGTCCACTATGGTGGTGATGGTGTCATGGTCAAGCCGGTACAGGGTGTGGATCTGATGTGGTGTTAAGTTGAAGGAGGTGGCTCAGATGCGAGGGATTGGGGGCTGCCGGCGTGGTAACGGTGGATGCACTGGTGGTGCATGCTGGGCCTGTCTCACCCTCCGTCTCCTCCTGTGTGTCCTCTGTGGTTGGGGCTGTGGTTGTTGTTGTTACTGCCTTGCAAGCAAGGCCTCCAGCTCCAGTTGTGCCACTACTATTGGTATCATCTTGGTGTGGGAGAGGGTGTGGTGTGTGGGTATGCTTATTTTGTGCTGTGCCAGACTCCATTGGCTACACCTGTGCTGATTGTGTGCACCTGTGGCTGTGGAAACCACTGCTCAGTGTTCTTAACTCCTTCTCTGAGATGCCTGTATGTACTCCATGCCGGTAAGGTACTTTACGGCCTTAAGGAGACCGTTATTTACGTGTGCTCCTTACTTGCGATCAGCTCCGGTTTACGCCATGCCGTTGATTACGCCATGGTGGTGTGCGCGCGCGACCCAAGACCGTAAATTACGGCATTGTTGTTTACGGTGCCATAATTTACGGTCTGAAGGGTCGGAATGGCATGGAGCGGAAATCCATGCCGGTAAATCATTACCGGCATGGTTTGTACCTTACCTCCAACCTCGGAATGAGGCCCCATGTATTATATATCAACATTTGTCTCCTTGGTACAATTATATAGCCCTCTCCCAATCCACCCCTCCACCCCCACCCATGGCCGTGGATCGAGCACAGGTATCTAGTTCGTCTAAAGAGCTCACAGAGAACATTTCAAGGTACAATCAGAACCTTATTTCCTTGCACACTGGAGTTTTGGGCTGAACTCTGTTTCCCCTGTGACACATATCTCGTGTAGCACATCATCCATGCGCTGTACAATGCCTGGTGGTCTCTCATGTTTGGGGTGGTCCCAAAGTCACTTCAGGCCAGGCGTCCATACTTTTCGAAAAAGGGGAGCCACAGTTCTTCAATGTTCGATTTGGATTCATCAATAAGGTGTGTTAAGAACTCCATATCATAAATAGCCCAGACTTTAATGACCCATTCTTTTTCACCTGGCATGCTTGGACTTTTCCACTTCTGGGCCAGACAACAACTAGCCGCCACCAGCATGACCTGTAACATATGACCTTGGGTTTCCTCGTGGTCATCCCCCACATCAATTGCAAAGAGGAGGAGCCAAGGGCACAGGGTCCTCCCCACTCCATTGACCCCTTTAATCCAGGATAAGACCTCTCCCCAGTATGTCTGCACCACCGGGCACCTCCACCACATATGTAGTCACCTTTTTCCATCCGACACTTCCAACAGTGTGGGTCATATCGCACCCTCATCCTATCAATCATCTGCAGCGGATAGTGACACCAGTGTAGTACCTTCAGTGCCTGATGTCGGAATTGGAGCGAGGCCGTTGAGCGGTTAGCTCGTCTGCACATTTTGGACCATCTTTTATCATCAATTACCCCCCCCCCCTAGGTCCTTCTTCTATTGTATCCGCCGCTGGCGGAGGATCCCTTGGAGCTGACAGGAGGAGTTTGTAGAGACGGGATATCACTCCCTTGGAACCACGGGTTGAGATGAGCAGTCTCTCAAAGTCTGTCAGGTCCCCCCTGAGGGTGTCCTCCCATGAGGGTTCAATGAGTACTCCCTTGAGCTGGAGATAATGGAACAGAGAAAGACTGCCCAACCCCAGAGCCTCCTCCAGGTCTTTCAGGGGTATAAAGGAGCCCCCCCGCCCACAGCTGGCCTGCCCGGCCGAGACCAGCTTCGTACCATTGTTGAAATGCGGCTGGCTCAGCTACCTTGTCTATGAACGGAGGCCCAAATCCAACTCAATGGAGAAGGCCAGGTTGTAAGCCATCTATAGTAACCCCCTTCCCTCCATACTGACCACAAGACCCCCAACACTGGGTGATGCAGTACCCCTCTAGGGATGCGTGCTCTGGGGACCCATAGCCACTCATCTAACACTACTGGGGCAAGAACCTTGTTATCCACTGCTTTTACGTCCCTAGGGTGAAGTGATCTACCAGCACCCTCAACTGGGAGGCCTTATAATATGTCTCCAAGTCCGGGAATCCCACACCTCCGTCTTCCTTAGGCCTAGTTAATACCTCATAGGAGATCCTATGTTTCTTGCCCACCAAGAGAAATCTCATTTCAACCATTGTCGTCCTTGAACTCATCCTCTATGTATGCCTCTGTGTGTTTCTGATACAGAGCCCACTGTGAAGCATAAGGCCATGGCTCGATCCGGCTGTTCCCATTCCACTTTTACCCAGCCGGTACATCCCCTTGACCCCACCCTCCTACCTTTCCCCACCCCCTCCCCATCCCTTGTTCCGTGCCTGCCTTCCCGCTTTTCAAGGCGTTCATCTTCATCCCCCAACACTTGTTGGGGTTAGTCAACGAACCACCAGGGACTTGTCCCTTGCCCTGGGTTATTCAGTTAGCGGGGTTCCCATCTCAAGGTTCTTGCCGGGACCATTCCCAATCTACATGTGTCAGGGAGCCCAAATCGAGGTCTCTCAATTCTCCCCCTCTCCCTCCGCCCGCATTATTATTAAATTCCAACCGGGCTGTGAACCCATTAACACCTTGGTAACCATTAAGAATCAAAAACAGGCTCCTCAACCTTAGGAGTATACATGGCACCAACATGGCATTCGCCCATAGTGCCTAGGCGCCTCGGCCCTCTGTGTCTTCGATGCCCACACATAGGGCTACCAAACCAAAAGTAACATTGCCCAATTCTTGGAAAACTATTTCAGAGTCACTTTAAGTGTCTCTCGGAGGCCGAGGAGGGGTGTCTAGTTTTTTTAAATTTACGGCCCCTTTCACCATGGCTTTACCTCTGAACATGTCCGAGTCACTGGGACCCTGGCCGAGGTCCCAGGTTTCTACTTCCCAGCCAACTGAAGAGCTAGCCCGATCACTCACCAGGTCCTCCGTGACCCTCTGAATGTCTTCCTCAGACACAAGATGGTGCTTCTCCCCCTTCCATTCGAACGCCAGGTAGAAGGGATGACCCCAACGATACATGACCCCCTTCTCCTGGAGCCATCTGGTGAGATTGCCGCACTTTTTTCTCATCAATAGGGCCGAGAGGTCCTGAAAGATGGCCACCTTGGAGTCCCCATACTGTATGCTGCTAAGACTCTTGGCCTTTTCCAGGATCTTAGCCTTGTCCCTGTAGAAGTGTAGCCGTGCCAACACCAAACGAGGGTCCTTGCCCCCCCCTCCGGCAAAGTGAACTCTTTCCAATTTGATCTCCTCGCCAGCATCTGCCTCCAAAACAATCCGTGCAATGTCGTGCACCTTGCCTTCCAGGCCAAGTGGGCTCTCGCCATCAGATTCCGCCAGACCAAAGATGCCCAAGTTATTTCTCCTCTCTCTGTTTTCCATGTCGTCGACTTTGAATCGTAGTTCCTCCTCGCGATGTTGTACCTCCATAAACCTTGCCTCCATCTGGGTTTCCAGGAGTGCCGCGGAGAGCTGGTTGTTTGACTCCTTCCATGCGATCCTCTAGAGTGGTTACTTTCATCGTAAGGTCTGCCAGCTTGGCTCCCATATCTGTTCTTATCCCCCGGATTTCCGCTAGCATCATCTGGGTATTGTTTTGGATAGAACCCATATCGGGGTCCGGGGTGGAAAGGCGCCCAGAGGCCATCTCACCCTCGCCGGTGTGGAATTTGTTATTTAGAGAGGACTTCCTTCCAACTCATGGGAGTCGTGCTAAGGTCGGATATAACAAATTCCCTGTGTCCAGTACGTGGCGGCAAGAGCGCCGCCCTCGGGCTCGTGGTTGTCTCCTCAATGGTGCTCCAGTGGTGTCAAAAGTGGGAAGTGGCGTCGTCAGCACTACGCCTTGGGACAGGGCTGTCCTCAGACCAAATAGCACTCCATTATGGACCTACCCGGAGAAGTTGCTTTGTCAAGTGTCGCCTTCTTTGACCGTGTTAGCAAGCCCCCTCATGGGTAGTGTGTATGGTATAATTCTGGGTTCTGTGTTAGGAGGCCCGGCACTGGGGTGGGCATCTCTTGGGTTTAACTGCTGGGAAGAGGCCTCGGTCACAGAGTCTATGAAGTGGTCCAGTTGTTTGTTAGCTTTGTTTGGAAGTGCCCTTGAGGAGCCAAATAGCCTGTCGCCCGAGGGACCTCCGGACGGTATGGGTATGTGTGCCCCCCCCTCTTCGCAACTCCTCTAGACGCTCACTGCCCCCTTGCTTTGGCCGCCTGCTTCACTCCCCCTGCGTGTCGGCAAAGGTCACTTGCCGCCGGGTTTGGGGGGTGCCCCTCGGGAGCAGGCAGTGGGGGGGCTGAGGCACAGCTCCAGGGTCAGCCATAGTTCCAGCAGGGGCGATGCAACCCTCCAGGCGTCGTCAGTGTGCCCCTATAGTGCAACACCGATCCCTTCGAGCTGGGCCCACCGCAGGTGCATAGTTCCTCACATCCTCACATCCTCACCTGCAGTGTGGCTCTAATCATGTACTCCCAGCCAGCATTGGTAAGGGTGCGCTCCCACGACGGCCCCGGCTGGGAGAACCTTGCAAGAAATGCAGGACAGACGGCTCATGTTGCGGGGCCTGTATTGCTGCCCCGCGGCTAGTGAGAAACAGGTGAAGCGGGCCACAGAGACTGAGGACCCAGGCCCAGGCGTATCCCCAATGGCTCTTTGCACAGGCCTTTCCCCTCCAGCCGTGTTTCCCAGATTTCTTGGATGTGCGTCCCTTCCCCAGATGGTGGCAACCCACTGGTAGTTAGATCGGCCCCCACGTGTGTGTTGTGGGGGCCACGGTTCTCCAATCTCACCCCAGGGAGGGGGGGGGCTGCTCCCAACCGCCTCCTCACCTTGCATGTGTCTTTTTGCCTGCCCGCTCTCCTTGCGAGCAGTAGCAAGGGCACGTTCCCGCGTCAGCCCTGGTCAAGGAGATAGCATTGGTGGGGCGGGGGGTTGCCCCGCAGCAGCGAATGGTTCTAGGGGCTCCCCTTGGTAAGGCAGAGTGCTGGAGGTTTAGCTGCTGATGACCCTCTGCATCTGCAGTTTCGGCTCTTCACAGCTTCTCCATTTCTAGCTGGGAGTCGGGAGGCTCCACTTTCTCCCTCTATTCACACAGAGCGCGTCCAAGGAGGAAAGGGTGTCGTCAGGTTCCGTGCGGCCCCGCCAGGCATTGGCAGTTTCTTTGACCCTCGATTGCTCGCCCTTGCTTGAGCGCCCCGGTTGTAGGTGCGTAGTGCAGGGGTATGGCTCCGCACTGCTCCTCCCCTTCAGTCTGGGAGGCGAGCAGCTTAATTGTCTCCTTCTGCTGCGTGCAGTGTGGCCTTGGGGGATGGGAGCCCACAGACTCTCTGCAGCTTTTCTAAGTGCAGGGGGCACCTCTGGGCCTCTGTGCTACACCTTTCAATGGGTCTTCGATTCCAACCTCATAATCTCACCTCCATTAGCTAGATGGAACCCTTTCTCCGCAAATTTCCCGTGGCTGGGTATGGAGCTCATGGTTCAGGCAGCCATCTTGCCTGCGCCCCCTGGTGGCCTCCCACCATAGAGATTTATGTACATCACTTACTATTATAAGTTGGGGTGAGGGTTTGAGCAGAATCAGATGTACTGTGATAAGCATTTTGGATGCAGTTTGGGATGAGATTGTGGCAAGCCGCTTGGCATACCACCTTGGGAGATCAGAAGCTTTTGGGATGAGAACCAGATCGGGCATTGGCAGAGAGACGCATTCTGGGAGAGCAGATGAGAGCAGAGTTCGAGATCGATCTAGCAGGGAGCTTTGGCAGGAGACCAGACCACTGAGGGGGCAAGAAAGCGGGCTGTATGAGGCGATGCAGGGAGCCCTGGCTGGCAGAGGGAGTTGGAAAGGAGAAAGGGGCCGGGTGCAAGGCTTGAGATCAGTCCGATGCAGATCGGTGGGGGCTGCCTGCAGTTCATTCAAAAAGGGGAGTAAAGGCCTGTTGAGAGGGAAGCTGTGTTGTTGAGATTCACACACACACATTAGATGGGGTGTTGACATATTGAGGGAAGGGGAGATCAGACAGGCAGATTGTCTTATGAAAGAGAGAGCTGATGGGCGATGTGTGGTGATAAGAGAGAAATGCTGACTCTTGCAAGTTGTTATTAGGCATGAATTGTTATTAGCATTATAGATCCAGCAGGGATAATTGTTATTAGAATGCTTGCATTAGAAACCTGGAAGGCTTGCATTGCAGTGTAGATTTGCACCCAGAGCAGAAAGGGTGCACATTTGTTTTGCTAGTTTTGTTTATCATGCACACAGCTGTGCATGAATAAAAGTGTTTTTATTGTTGAATCGATTCATATGTTTTCTTTGTGTCTTATGTTATTTCATCTTGTGTCTATATTTAGTGCTTGGGTTTGTATGCATGTCCCTAGCATAGCAATTTGGCAGTAACACAGTGCACAACTGCAATGAGATATACTTGCAGGGGGGGCCAGAGTGATCCACTGATCGACTTGGCTGAAGGCAAGGTTCGAACATCATGTGCAGCTGGCTGCTTTTGCATTCTAGTTTTAGCTGTATTTTCTGTCCATGATTATTGAGTTTGTGGGAATGTTTATGTTTCATGTTTTGTCTTGGGGATTCTTTTGATTTAGAGAGAGCATGTTCTGAGTCCGCAGATTCGTCCGTCTGAACAACTTGGTTGTCTGACTCCTTGTTTTGAGAAATCCGTATTGTTTTTTAATTGAATTGTCAGAGCAGTTTTTTATGACTGGTGATTGTTTTGAAAATACATCTACATATATTTGCCAGGCTAGAGAATTGTTTTTTTCTTGTAGATGCTTGAGGTATTTTGTTGAAGTCCGCCGCAGATATTTTTTAATTGGAATCGGACCTTTGTTTTGATTCATTTGTTGGAACTTGTGCACAATTTCGCTGAGCTTGAAGACTATCTGCATTGTTTAGAGATGTCGAAGGCTTGTTTGAAAACTTGCACCACGAGAATGCTGTTTGTGGAGAAACCCAAAGGGTTAAGAGTGAATAATGAAGCTTCAGAAACAGAAATGACACCATATATTGTTGACTTGCGAGCAATAATAGATCGTCTCAGACATATGATTGATAGCTGGGATAGTCCAGCAGCAGCAGGATATACAGGGAATAGTGTCCCATTGAAAGATCCATTGAAACCATTGACAATAGCAGTGATGGGAGGGAACAGAGTTCCTATGAGAAACCCAGCAGGAGTAATGCACGAGACAGCAGTGCAAGCAGAAGGAGTGAATATTGCCATTGAGGAGAAAGAGTTACCTAGGGTAGCAAATTTGAGTGTGACACAGACAGCTTGTCCCACTGACCGTGCATTGATTGAAGAGATTGCCAGAACAATAGGGCAACAGATTGAACAGAATGTACAGAATAAAGTGATTTTAGAGAAAACAGACATGTGCAGTTTGCCTAGAGAAATGCTTAGAGGGAGTGCTTTTGTAGATTTGCATTATGAAGGGTTCAGTTCTGATGTTGGTTCTTTGAAAGCACATGTGCATGGAGGCAGTTTTGTAAAGCATTTGCATTCTAAGAGTATGGGAAGAGATGAGATGGTGAAAATATTTAACATGCAGCGTCGTGATGATGGCATTTTTGACAGAATTGATGACAGCAGTGTTTGGCCTATGTTTGGGAGTGACCATTTTGTTTTGTCTGCCAGCTTTGTAACTTGTTTAGAAAGCAGAATGGAATTGAGGAGAATGAATCGTGCCACATTGGGCTGTTTTGAGATGTTGCATTCTTTGAATATTTTTAGTTTTCTGAGAGATTAGCAATGATGCGGGAACATCACGCGACATTAGCTGCAGACTGTTTTGAGGCAATAGGCCGAGAGAACACTGAAGGCTTATTGAATTTGAAGAGCAATGCTTTTGCAGGACATGGAGTGCAATTGAGTGAAATACATCTGTTTTGTAAACATGAATGGATTCAGAGTGAATCATTGATGTTCAAAAGGGAGATGGATTGTATGGATTGTGTGGCTTTAGGTATAGATGGTTTTGACACGGAGAGGAATTCAGTTTTGTGATTTTTGAATTATATGAAATGGGTTGTTTCCTTTTGTTTTGAGAAGATCGAAATGGCAGCTGGAGAAATGTATCATGCAGCATAGAGAGACAGGCTTGGTTAGACAGATGCACTGGTACACTGAATTAGACACTGATACTGACATTGGACAGACACTGAGAAATTAGAATTAATGTATTTTGAGAGACATTGGGAGTTTAGACCTAGCTATGTGGACTGAAGCACAATGAGAAATGCTGCCTTTGATTTTTTGGCTTGAAAACACCTGAAATCTGAGAGAACTGATACTTGCACCTTTTGTTTTCCTTGCATGACACCGGGAGAGAGATGCAAAGATGCCGAAACTTGCAGACCGTGAGAACTTGATGACTAACTAGATCGCATTTATGAATTGACCAGACCAGACCAGATTGACCAGACCTTGATGTCCGTCTGTTCGAGATCCATGATGACTGACAACTCACGATGGCTGGCACTGAAATTCATTTGACCTGGCTTTGGGGTTCAGCTGTTTTGAAGCAGCAGAGACATTGGTTTTGTCACCTTGTGATGTGACACCATCTGACTTTTGCCATAATTTGCAGCAGACTTCTGGGGAATGTCTCGGATTTGAGGCCTTGGGGTATGGCTTTGTCAATGGCTGTGCTCGGAGAAGGTACTCAGAAGCCTGTTTGCTGACCGATTTCCTGGCTGACAACTGAGGTGCCAAGGAAAGTGAAGATCCTGACCGATTCTGAAAGCCGACACCTTTGCAGCATTCTGTGCCAAAGATTAAAGATGTTCAGCATTTGCAGCATTTTCGTTTGTGGGCTGCTTTGTAATCTGCAGCAAGAAGAGAGAATCCATCTGAATGCCTTATCTTGTGACCGAGAGGACGGAGAAGTCATAGGCTTGTGGCTAAGGAACAACAGAGGAGAAATGCAATGGAGCAGGAAAACACTCTGGTAACGCATTTGATTTCCCGGTGCTAAACTACGTTTTGAAAAGCAGTGAAGTTCTTTGGCTCTTGTGGGAGTGAGCGAGAGGTCACTGATCCAACACCATAGTGCTTTGAAATCAGCACTTGCATCCAACATTGGCTGGTCCCTCATGTGAATAGGAGGGGAATGGCATGGCAGGAGTGAGCATAACAGTGCTCTGAATCTGGATCTGAATTTTGGCCTATGTGATGGGCCATTGCATTGCCACAGGAGAGTTGCCATCTGCATTGTTTTGAGACAACACTCTGAATGAGCGCCACTCTGAATGATACATCGGTATCAAGAGGATAGACCAGGGAGAGTTTTGGAGATAGGGAAAGAGTTGAGGAAAGTGCTTGAGAATCTGTTTGATTGGCACCAACGGAAGCTTGCAGCAGTGAGCATGATTTGCTCTGAGGAAACATATGTCACTTGCTGTGATAGAGCTGATGCAGTGAGGCTCTGAAATCTGTTACTGAAAGTTGTCCGTTTGCAAGGATACACAAGGGTTCCGCTTGCTTTTTGGAGCCACTTTGGCCATGGTGGGCTGTGCTTTGATGCCCATTCTTTTGCTGAACACACTCTTTGTTGACATTTGTTAACACATTTGTTGACATTTCTTTGCTGAAACCTTTGCACTGGCACTGATCCATAAAGACATTGACATTTTGCACAGATGTGAGGACACAAATACGGTTTGGCTACAACCTGAATGAACTGACAACCTGACATGCATTGAGAGACTGTAACGCGCTCGGGTCAGTGAGGAGACCAATGAACTGGAATTGAACTGATTGGTCTGCATGACCAATGAACTGAATGTATATACTGAATGTATGCATTGACCTGAAATGTATTGATCTTGCCTGTTTAGCTACTGACACCTTTGAGTCTTTGTACACTTTGTCACCTGTACACCTTTGAAAGTCAAATATTGTCATTTTGTGCTTGACACATTGAAATTGAATTCATCTTGATGTCCACAGCACACGTTTGCCATGCTGAATTTTCTGCTTGTGGAGCCATAGTTGGCTTCACACACTTTTGGCTTTACCCCTTTTGGCTTGACTTTTTGCAATTACGCTGTTTGCCTGAATTGACTTAGGATTGATGAACTGCACTAGAGATATATGCTGAAATGAATTTGCTTAGTTTTGAATATGATGCACCTTTGAATTCTGACACGCTTGCATTTTTTGTATTTTGGGTTTTTGCATTATTGAGAAATGTCCATGTTTGAAAGCTTTCTGAGGATTTAGCCATTGGTTTTAGCATACCACATTGGCTATCTGTCTAGAGATTTACATCTAGAATGAATTATCTAATGATAAGAGGAGAGATTGTAAAACCAGATATTATGCTTGCCTGTTATGTTATTAGTAATTCATTTAATTCCTATTAGTGACATTAGTCATCCATTCTCCATGTTGCTATGTTGCATTGAAAGACATTTTGTATGCGCTTGCTAGAGAAATAGGCCTTGTTATATGAAGAGGCCTTGATTAGACATTGGCCCTCATTCCGAGTTTGGAGGTAAGGTAAAAACGATGCCGGTAAAGGATTACCGGCATCGTCTACCGCTACAGGCTATTCTGACCAACCAGACCACTATTAACGGCATCGTAGAGTATGATGCCGTAAATAGCGGACTGGCGCGCGCACGCAACACACCATGCCGCAATTAGCGGCATGCCGTAAACCAGAGAAGATCACAAGTGAGGCAGGCATGCAAATAACGGCCTCATGAAGGCGGAAAAAGTGCATACCGGCATGGTGCAAATACCGGCATCGCCGACCAGGCGTAAAGAGCCCTGAGCAGTGTTTCCAAGTGCCACAGGTGCACACAATCAGCACAGGTGGAGGCAATGGAGTCAGAGCCAGTACAAAAGGAGCACACCCACACACCCCCTCCCACACCAAGATGATACCAATAGTAGTAGGATTACTGGAGCTGGGGGCCCTGCTTGCAATGCCTCAACATCAACAACAACAGCTGCCACCACAGAGGAGACGCAGGAGGAGAAGGAGGGTGAGACAGGCCCAGCTTGCCCCACCAGTGCAGCCACCGTTACCACCCCGGCAGCCCACAATGCCTCGCATCAGAGCCAGTCCATTCAATCTAACCCCTGAGCAGATCCACACCCTGTACCGGCTTGACCGGGACACCATCATCACCATAGTGGACCTGATACACAACGACATAGTGAGCCTCATAAAAATACGAACTGCCATCCCCCCTCTACTGAAGGAAGTGTCTGTGCTCCACTTCTTTGCCACAGGCACTTACCAGCACACAGTGGGGCACATGCATGGCATATCACAACCCTTATTTTCCCGGATTCTGAACCAAGTGCTGGATGCCCTCCGCAAGCACACACGGGACTACATATCCCTACCACGGACTCCCCAGGAGATATTCAATACAAAAGTTGCCTTCCATGCACTGGCAGGCATGCCAAATAGTGAAGGTGCCCTCGACTGCACCCAGGTGGAGTTGGTGGTCCTGCATGCCATGGAGGTGGTGTATCGCAACCGCAAGCAATACCACTCCATCAATGTGCAGATGGTATGCGACGCCAGCAAGATCATCACACATTGCTGTACCCGATATCCCGGATCAACTCATGACTCTTTGGTCCTGCGGAACTCCACGCTACCACACTTCATGGAGCGACATGCTGGACGACGTGCCTGGCTGCTTGGTAAGTTGCCTGACTGGGACATGCCAGTGCATCAAGGTTGCGAGGTGGGTGGATGCCTACTCCACCTGGGTGGGAAGGGGGGGGTGCATACTCCACCTGGGTGGGAATGTTGATGTCAGTGCACGATGTGCACATCACCGAACACTATGCCCCAAAGCATCAGAAACAGTACATGACACCCAAATCTCAAAGTGATGAAGTAAGGCCGACATCTATCACTGCATGACTAACAGGTAACCAAACCACATCCCACAACACATGCACCACTCATCAGCGGCCCTCACACACCGTAAGGCCATCCTGCACCATGCAGTGCATATGCACTATGTTGCTGTCTCCAGCATATCACCACACAGGACAATCATCCATGGGAGTGCATTGAACTGAGCCAACCAGGGATTCCACAGTGTGTCACTGGTTCGGCACACCCATAGAAGTCCTGCATGTCAACATGGAAATGATCAGTGCAGAATGCCCAATATTGTACAGACTACAGCCAACGCTCCCTACTACTAAATCTCACAGAACGCAACACATCACTAATTTTACTCCAACACTGCTGTATGCATATACAATGCACGTGCAACAAAATGTCAGTGCACACCATGAATCATCTTGAAGATGCAACCCACAATATTAGTCCATTGCACAGGACACATAGCAGGATCTGAAATGGGGTCAATCCATCCAGGGACATGTGCATGTGGGCACAAATTACCTGCAGCCATGTGAGACTAGTACAGTTGTCCAACATGAATGTGTGAACATTTACCTTCATTCCCCTCTCATGCAGGAGATGGTGGCTATCCCTTGAAGCCGTGGCTCCTGACCCCTGTCCAAAACCCACAAAACAGGCACAAAGAGGATTACAATCGTTCCCATACCCGTAAACGTGTGGTAATTAAGCAGACCTTTGGCCTGTTGAAGGCACGATTTCTCTGCCTCAGCCGGTCGGGTGGGGCACTCCTCTACAGTCATGAGAAGGTGGCCAAGATCACCATGGCATGTGTAATGCTGCACAATATGTGCATCCGCCGGAACGTGCCCCTGCCCCCTGACATGGAACTGCTACCACCTGATGATGATGAAGGGGAGGAGGAAGATGTGGCAGGACATCCTCACGGTGCCGATGCACAGGAGGGACGTGCTGTGCGGCACTCAGTGATCGAACAATATTTCTGACACACATGTCAGCAGAGGGTGACAATGTTTAGACATAGGGCACTGGGTGTGGGGATACATGTACACTATGCACTGTGCAAGATTAAATGACACATGCGCAATGATGAATGTCCACTCAGGTTCTTTTTTTGTAACACAACCGGTGTATTGAAAGTAATAATATTAACGTGAATAACCAAAAACCACCCTCCCCCTCCCCCACAACTCCCCAACACACCCTCACCCCCTCCCCTCCCCAACACACCCTCGCCCCCCTCCCCCTTCCCCTTCCCCTCCCCAACACACCCTCTTCCCCTCACCCTCCCACCACAACTCCCCCACACAAGTCCCATAGGGTCCACGGAGCCCACATGAGGCTGCCAGTACAGTCACTCAGCGCTCCCGGAGCCAGGGGAAGGCATGTCCCGTCGGCGCAGTGCACGGAGCGACCAGCGGAGTGGGCTGGTCTGTGTAGAGTTGCTTGTGGACGGTGTGTCCTCATGATGAGGCTGTTGGCTGGGAAGAGCTGCCTCCAAAGCATCAGCTATGCGGCCAAGCACCCCGCCGAGGCGGTTTGTGTTCTCAGTGATGGACTGGCCCAGTGCCCTCAAATCCGCGCGCCACTCCTCCCTGGCCTGCCGATTGTCCTGCACAAATTCCGAAATTAGGGCAGAGAGCTGGTCAGCCCGCGGTACTCCTGCGGCTGCACCAGGATCTGGCTGGCATGCCCAGCCTGTTCATCCTCGCCGGGACTGTTTACGGGACTGCTATGTCCCTGGGTCTGTACTTGCCCAGACTGCTCCGGTGTGTTGGTATCTACAGTGTCACTCATGGATACCTGGGGGGATGCCAATTGTGCTGGGGTGTTTACAACATCCACTGAGTCATCCTCAATGATGCCCCAGATGTCATCGGGGCCGTCTTCGACTGCGAGGAGGGCCGTGGCTGGCACCTCCCCAGCCACACTGGACTCCTCCGAACGTGGTGTTGGACATGTGTCTGGAGGCAGTGCAGTGGGGGGTGGGGGTGGTGTTCCCTCCACGGGCCTTGTTGTTGCTGGTGGCATGTGTCCCTGTGTTGGCTTCATTGCTTGGACCCGGCGCCCCCTGGCTTGGCCCCTGGATGTGGAGGGACGGTTGCTGTCCTGTGCAGGGGTGGTGTCCTCCTCCTCTCTGCCTGTGGGGGTGAAAGAGAGGGACAGCATGAGTGATGTTTGGATAGGCATCATACACACATTGGTACGATTGCACATCCACACAAATGTGGGTAATAGGCATTTGGGTTGGGAACAGCACGTCATTCCATACAAGGGTGGTAAATGCAGCCATATGTCGGTGTCACTCATGTTGGCCAGGTACTGTGCTGTCTGACATGCTCACAATTTAGGTCATGCACGGTGTGTCCCTCATGGTATTTCCTAGTTTGTGTGGTATGTGTCATGTGCGTTACGGCCTTGCACCAGGCATCGGCATATGTCTCCACTTGCTTCGGTATACTTTACAGCGAGTGTGTGTGGCCGACCATGGCGTCACTTTTAGGACAGACATTGGCATTGACTTTCATCACATTTGGCTTAGTAGTTTTTACTTTGGACACTCGCCTCCATCAGCAGAAGACATGGCGCCACACTCCATCCCTCCTACGCCTTCTATGGATTCTGGGCCTTTCATGCTCGCACATGTTTCCTCCCACGGTGTGAGCTTAATTGGAGAACTTGGTCCTCCTCCGGTCTCCAAGCCCTGGGCACGGTTTGCCGAAAGAATGTTCTGCACCCTCAGCCACAGGTCATCCCACCTTTTGCGGCAATCCTTGACCGTGCGGGGGGTGTTGCCCACTGCACTGACCTTCTGCCCGACTAGTGCCCAAATTTCCTTTTTCCGCAACACTGCCTCCCTCCTCATGTTGCTATTGAACACTCTCCCTGCGTGCTCATGCAGGGATTTCTACGGGCATTTGTAGTTCATCCGGGCTGAAGCGCTCCTTTCGAGGCGGGCAGATCCCTTCTTGGGTGCTTTAGGCATTGTTGGAAGGTAGGATGTGCTTTTTGGAAGTTCACCAGAGTCCCAGGGGTCCTGTGTGGTGAGGGTGGCAATGGATTGTGTTTTTAAAGATGGCCGCCATGCTCCTTCCCGTTCCTCTGCGATGATGCCATTTCTGGTTCTGCTATTTAACTGTGACCGTAAATAGTGGTGAACGCTAATTACGGTCACCGCTAATGCCGCTTTGGACTATGGCGGTAGTGTTATCTAGGGTGCGCTTCATGCCGGTAAGGGCTTTTTGGGGTCCTTTTGTGGCATGGCACTGGGTACCTTACCGGCATGGCGCAAAGCTCATGCCCACGAAGTCGTAATAGTCCGCTATTAACGGGCTGCTGCCAGCTCAGACACGCTATTTGCGCCATGCCGGTAAGGCACGGTACTTACCTCCAAACTCGGAATGAGGGCCATTATGTTGTTAGATTGGCAATTAGACACATGCATGAATGTGCAACTTATAATAATGTAATAGGAGTCCACATTATATAGCGCTTGGGTTTGAGAGAACATGCTAAACGCTAGAATGAATGCATGAGGCCTGTGCCATTCTGAAGCCATTTCACAGAGGGACACTGTAAGCTGTTGGTTGTGTACGGAAGAGTTGTTTTGGTAGACTGTGAATCGGCCTTGTTTTTGAAGACAAAGATTGGGGTGATATAACCCACTACCATAAGAAGGTTTCCAGGAATGCCCGCTTGCAGCTTATTCAACTGTACATCACCAATAGAGCGTACCTCACACCTGAAGCCATATCAAGATTCACAGGTGCTGTAACCCAATCATGCCCCAAATGCTGTGAACCCAGGGCGGGAATGACTCGCATGTTCTGGTGATGCCCAGTAATCAGGGAGTTCTGGTCACAAGTGAAGGACAGAGTGGCTGGCGCAGACATCGTAGTAGAGGTGGACGAGCCTGCGGCTTGCATCCTGGGCAGATATAGGCGAAACAGGAAGAACAAACCCCTATCCAAGCTCATTGACCTTATATACATTAAGGCCAAAAGACGTATTGCCATGGGGTGGAAAAGCCCCAGAGGTCCACACATGCTCCTATGGTGGGGAGACCTTACGAAGTGGATCATAGCTGAAACCGCGGCATGGGAAATGGCTATCCATGTGCAAAGACTAGATTCCAGCGAGGAACTACACCGTTGGGTGGCCCTGACGGTGCCCTTGCTCCACCCTGAGGCGGATGATACGGAGCGGAGTGGAGAGAGTTGCCCGGATACGGGCACGGACTAGAGAGGAACAGTGAACTAACCGTGGTCTTGGGAGGGTGGGGGGAGGGGGGAGGGTCGAGGTTGGGGTGGGGTTTTGGGTTGTTTTCTCGATATGCTTGATCAATCACCAATGATGTTTGTTTTACTCTGTTTATCTCATGTTATTAAACCAATAAACACATTTAATAAAATAAAATAAATGGTAGACTGTGAATCGAAGAATGTCAACAGAGTCTTGGCAGGAAGGTCGTAACTTTGTCTGAAGAGAAGCGAATGAGACGGCCTGGCTTATCAGCATCTTGGAGGCCTTGTTCGCAGACAGCAGACAGACAGAAAGGTGGGAGGCATTTGAATGAAGAGAGGGATTTAGGTGGAGATAGAAGGATTTTAGCTTGCACTGAGCTGGATGGGAGGATGGCATGTTTATAGATAGGGGAGAGGCAGTTTGAAAGCAGTATGAACTGCTTTGTAATGTCAGTGACTGGGGACATTACATGCGTGCACAGACAGTCTGACTCTTGCCTGGAAGAGAAATGCTGGCTTGACAAGAGAGTGAATCTTAGCTTAGAGAGGATGTTACCATAGAGATGTATGTACATCACGTACTATTATAAGTTGGGTGAGGGTTTGAGCAGAATCAGATGTACTTTTAGAAGCGTTCTGGATGCAGTTTGGGATGAGATTGTGGCATGCAGCTTGGCAGACCAGTTTGGGAGATCGGAAGCTTTAGGGATGAGAACCAGATTGGGGATTGGCAGAGAGACGCATTCTGGGAGAGCAGATGAGAGCAGAGTTCAAGATCGATCTAGCAGGGAGCTTTGGCAGGAGACCAAACAAATGAGGGGCCAAGAAAGGGGCCTGTACAAGGCAGTGCAGGGAGCCCTGGCTGGCAGAGGGAGCTGGAAAGGAGAAAGGGTGCCGGTGCAAGGCTTGAGATCAGCCCGATGCAGATCGGTGGGGGCTGCCTGCAGTTCATGCAAAAAGGGGACTAAAGGCCTGTTGAGTGGGAAGCTGTGTTGTTGAAATCTACACACACACACATTAGATGGGTTGCTGACATATTGAGTGAAGGGGAGATCAGACAGGCAGATTGTCTTATGAGAGAGGGAGAGAGAGAGAGAGAGAGAGAGAGAGAGAGAGAGAGAGAGAGAGAGAGAGAGAGAGAGAGAGAGAGAGAGAGAGAGAGAGAGAGAGAGAGAGAGAGAGAGAGAGAGAGAGAGAGAGAGAGAGAGAGAGAGAGAGATGATGTGCGATGTGTGGTGAAGAGAGAGAGAAATGCTGACGCTTGCGAATTGTTATCAAGCCGTATTTGTTGTTAGCATTATAGATCCAGCAGGGATAATTGTTATTAGAATGCTTGCATTAGAAGCCTGGAAGGCTTGCATTGCATTGTAGATTTGCACCCAGAGCAGAAAGGGTGCAAATTCGGTTTTGCTAGTATTGTTTATCATGCACGCAGCTGTGCATGAATAAAATTGTTTTTATTGTTGAATTGATTCCTTTTTTTTCTTTGTGTCTTATGTTATTTCATCTTGTATCTATATTTAGTGCTTAGGTTTGTATGTGAGTCCCTAGCATAGCAATTTGGCAGTAACACAGTGCACATCCGCCCTGAGATATACTTGCGGGGGGGGGGGGCAGAGTGGTCCACCCCTCAAGGTAGAATTGCAGTTCCACACTAGCAGCCATTCTTGGGGAAGGAGCTGATGATATATGGACGAGTGTCACAGCAAAGAACACAGCTCATGATGGAGAGCCGTTTAATAATTGTAGGGCGGGTGTCTGGAGCCTACTCAGATTACAGTATCCTGAAACGTCAGACATGGGAGCAATTATGGCACGTAAGATGCAAGAAAATGAAGCTCCACTTGCTTATATTCAAAATGTTCAGGAACGGTGGACCTTGGAAACTCGAGAGCCCTGGGGGAGATCTGTGCCAGTATTTTACCGCATTTTGTGTCAGGGGTTGCCAGAACAGGTACAGGAACAGCTCAAGAAGCTAGTGGGAATGAAAGCGAAGCCATGGGCAGAGATACAGCTGACTATCACGCATCATTGCCGACTGCTGCAAGAGAAAAATAAGAAGAGGGAGGATGCTAGGAAACTTGAGGAAGCCAAGTTAGTCCAGTAGAAATTATCAAAGTATGCTACAGAAGGAGCATTACTGACAAGCGGAGAGGGATTGGGAACACAGCAAATAGTAGGTGGGCAACAGGCAAATAATCAACGCCAGTTGGATCAAGGAGGAAATGGGTTTATGCAGAGAGGAAGAGGTGAGGTGTTTTTTTCAAAATAACTAAGGAGGGTTTCAGAATTTGCAGAATAACCAAAATGTGCATGGAGGGCAATGAACATGTGGTATGACAGGACACATTGTGCGAACATGTGGGAGCCAAGGGTATGTACAGAATAAGCAATTCCCAAGAAGGGGGGACAGCTTATCCTCCAGCATACAGCCTACAAGCTAGGGACGGGTTTGCCCCAGATTAGACAGTGTATCAAGCACAAGTGCTCCAAACACAACAGGCTTTACAACCACAGCACGCACCATTGAATCCACTGCAAGGGTAATTGCAGCATGCACCCATGCAGATACTGCAGAGTGCAAACACGGGACAGTTTCTGACTCCTAGAGTTCGGGGTGTCCCTATTGCGGGAGGAAGTGCTTTCACAGGCATGGCAATAAGCATGTACCCACAATAGGCCAGCTCACAGTGTGACTCTATGTGTTCAGTACCATTGGTGACACCAAATCCTCAAGAGGAACCAAGTGTCGATGTTACCATAGGAGGCAAATCTTTTTCATTTTTGGTAGATACTGGAGCTACTCGCTCATGTATATGAGAGGGAGTTTTCATTATCAGGAAATGCCATGAATGCTCAAGGCTTCTCTGGAGCTACAAGTAGAGTTCCTTTTACTGATGAATTACCAGTCTCTATTGGGGAGTGTGATATGTCTATACCTTTATTGTATTCAAGGCAGACACCAGCTAATATTCAGGGCAGAGATTTAATGACGAAATTAAATATGACAATTTCCTTCACTGATCAGGGAAAAGGCTGCTCCAGTCCAGGGATACATTATTTAAATGAGGGTGAATATATTATGGTGTTTACAGGGCAGATAGCACTGTGAGGAGTGCCATTAGAGCCACAGGTTTTTCTGTGTGGAGTATGTATTTTGCTAACATGTTTACCTGGTTTAGTGGGAAAGATGAGAATACCTAATGAATTTTTGTTCAGGCCACAGATTCCAATGGACGAAGAGGGAGGACAGATTTTTCCCCTACAGTTGCAGGCAGCTATAGTACGAGGGGAATTACGAGGGGAATTAGCCTTGCTTGAAGGATTTGATGATGAAGTCAGGCTATGGAGAACAGTAATTGCCATTGGGGAAGGGTATAGATTGACTGACGTCACAGATGAAGACATGCTTAGGGATGATCCATCAGACGATTAAGTAGTATTTGAGATGAGTATTACATATTGGGTCAGACTAGATAGAAGGAAAATCCCACAGTGAATGGTGATTGTGCGGCAACGTCCCACATTTTTTAATGAGGACATGGAAAAGGTGTCAGCCTCCTTATGGACTACAGGCCCTTCTGATGTAGGCCTATTGAGGGGGGTGGGAAACATTAAGATTAAACTGAAACCAGTTTTACCTCGAGCAAGGCAGTATCCAATGTTTCGAGAGGCAGATGACGGTATTTTGAAGACTATATCGGCTATGATAGAACAAGGCATTTTGGTGATGTCGGAGTCACCTTGTAATACCGCAGGGGGAAACGTGGTGTTTAATTCAGGACATGAGGCCGATTAATCAGATTGTAGAGGCAGAGTTTCCTTCAGTTCCGAATCCTGCGACGATTTTATTTAGTATTCTTACAGAGGCATGATATTTCACGGGGATTGGCTTAAAAAAAATGTCTCAATCCCGTTGCATCAGGACTCTCAAGACATCACGTCATTTACGTTCCGCCAGACTAAGCTGAAGAGTACTCATTTGCCACAGGGGTACTGCGAGTCCCCATCGATCTTTAATAGAGTCCTGCAGATGGATCTAAGCAATATTGATTTGCCAAGTGCTGTGCTGCAGTACCTAGATATTTAAGTTTGTAGCACAAGAGAAGATGAGTGTAGGTAAGATTTGATCCGAGTGATGACTATTCTGGCAGACAAAGGATATAAGGTAGATAAGGAGAAGCTACAATATTGCCAGGTACAGGTGTTGTGCATAGGCCAGTTGATTTCACATGAAGGAAAGAAGGTTACACCTGAAAGAGCTGAGGCAATTTTTAAAACATCAAAAACGCACATGATAAAGCAGATGCAGCAGTTTTTGGGATTGTGTAACTATGTTAGAGCATGGGTATTTGATTATAGTTCATATACGAAACCTCTTTTGCAGGCTTTAAAGAAAGCCCAAGTGAATAATGAGAAAATAGAAAGGACAAGAAATGGAGGAGGGGTTTGAGGAGTTGAAGAAAGCAATTTTTACAGCTCCAGGTTTAAGAATTCCCAATTATTCTGAGGAGTTTTTTGTTCTCGCACACAAATGGAACAGTTATGACAGCAGTGCTTACACAGAGAACTACACTTGGATATAAAACTTTGGCATATTATAGTGAGATTTTAGATCCAGTTATGAGAGCACACTTCCCTTGAAAACAATTGCTGGCTGCAGCAGCGTTCGCCATTGAGAAGTCTGCAACCATTGTGATGGGGTGTTCCATGACTATTTGTTGAGCATGCTTTGTTTGCTGTTTTGGAGAAACCGAAGGGTACACTAACGTCTCGGAGGGCTCCTGCATATGAGGTAGTTATATCGAACCCAGCAATCAAATTAGTCAGGTTTAAAATAGTGAACCCTGCCACGTTTGTAGCCGAACCTTTAACAGAGGACGAGCAGCCACATGATTGCTCGAATTATGAGGAGTTTAATGAAGAAATCCAGAGGGTAAAGCAGAATGCTCTAGCAGGGGGGAAGGTTCTCTTTATTGACGGATCTTCAAAAATGTATCAAACTAATGGAGAAAGGCATTCAGGTTCAGCTGTGGTAAGGCAGAGAGCTAATGGGAAAGTTGAGATAGTAGCAAGTGCGCGACTACGGTCTCATTTTTCAGCACAGGCTGCAGAATTGGTGGTGCTTATTGTCATGCTCGAGAATCACACAGGGCAGGAAGTGATGGTGTACAGCGACTCGCCTATGTGACGTCAACCGTACACGCAGGGCTTGCATGTTGGAAAAAGGAGGGGCTACCTACGAGTGGACAGCACTCCAGTGCAGCACACAGCATTATTGAACAGACTTATTAAGGCACTACATCTCCCAGTAGCCATTGCAATATTTAAGTGCGCAGCACATACTAAGAGAACTGACTTTATTTCACGCTGAAAACAAGCCGCAGACAAAGAGGCCAAAAGGGTTGCATATTCATCTGATATTTATAGTTTTGATACTCTTGAGGTGAAAGAAAACAATTGTCACAATCATGATTGTAAATGAAGGATTTAATCACTTGTCAAGAACGCAATTGATGGAAGTTCAAGATAGTGCTCCACAGGAAGAAAAAGAGCTGTGGACACAGAGGAGGTGTTTGTTATCCCCCTCTGAGGCATTGTGGTGACAGGACAGTACTGGTAAAGCAGTGATGCCTGTAGCCTTACTGAGGGTAGCGTTGGAACAGCTAGACTACCCAGCGCATTTAACTAGGGAGAGTCTCGCTGCAGCTATTGCAGAAGACTGGTTCGTACCAAACCTGTTCGAACACGTTGCTTTTTATGTAGTGAATTGCATCGTATGACAAAAGTTTACTGCTGGGCACACATTTGCGAACAATTAGAGGAGGGATTCCTAGACCCAACAGTCCTTTTCAGCATTTACATATTGACTATGTTGATATGCTGCAAGTATGTAGTGGTTATAGGTATATGATAGTGGTAGTGTGCCCCTTTTCGAGATGGAATGAAGCTGGTCCATGCACACATCCTGATGCCACTTGCGCTGCAAAGTTTTTAGTCTGAGAAGTATTCCCTAGATGGGGAATATTTGAAGTGCTAAGATCCGACAATGGGCCCCATTTTGTTAATGAGGTGTTCGAGCAAATTAGTCCATTGCTTAGTATTAAACACACATTTTCCTCTGCTTACCACCTGCAAGCGACCAGGATATGTGAGAGACTCAGCCTTCTCAAAGAGAGGATCGCCAAATTGAAACTGACACTGAAGAAGGGGTGGGTTTGTTTGTTTGTTTATTTATTTATAGGGCGCCAGAAAACCCTTGGGTAGCTGGGTGCACAGAATAACAAGAATACATAGAACTTGGTTACAAGTTACAGATTACAAGTTATTGGTTTCATATGATATATATAGTAAGTACATTATATACATTATATATACATTTTTACATGGAGGATAGAGGGTAACATATTATAAACAGTAAATACATTATGTACATTTACATGTGAGAGTGGAGGGGTACGTGTGGCAACAGATCACAATGCACTTGGTCTCAAGTTTCAAAGGTCATTACGTCGGAGCCAGGTGCGGGTAAGGTGCCTGAAGCTGTTGTAGGGCTGGTCCCATCTTAGTTCAACTGGTAAGGCCTTCCAGAACTGAGCTGCTTGCACAGGGAAACTATTGCCTCCTGGTTTTTTTTGTCGGAATCTTGGGGTTTGGAGGCAGAAAGAGTTGGCTGTTCTGGTTGGTCGTGCAGAAGTTTTTCTTATTATTCTGTCCCTGAGGTATGGGGTGGCTGCATTGTTCAGGCATTTGAATGTTAGTGCGACAATTTTGAGGGTGATCCTAGCGCTAATTTTTAACCAGTTGTAATTTCTACGCACATTCGAGATGTGCTCTCTGACTGGGAGGTTCAGGGTCATTCTGAGCGCGTTATTTTGCAAGGTTTGGAGTTTATTGATGATGTATTTGTTAGCGCCTGCATAAAGTGCATTGCAGTAGTCCAATTTTGAGAGGATCAGTGCATTGGCTAGGATAATGCAGCTAGCTAGTGAGAGGAAGGGTCTGCATGCTTTGATAAGTTTGCCAGTATAGGCAGTGGATGAGGCCAAGGAGTTCACTTGTTTCCTTAGGGAGAAAGTGGAGTCGAAGTAGAAGCCAAGAGTCTTCACCTCTTTGGCGACAGGGATTATATTGCCGTCGATATTGAGGGAACTGTAGTTTGAGTTGAGTTTTTTTAGGTTGTTAGGTGAGCCTAGAATAAGGATCTCTGTTTTTTCGTCATTCAGGCAGAGGCCATGGGATGCCATCCATGCCTGAATGAGGGTGTACATTTAGTTTACTAAAGCTGTATCCGTAGTGAAATTGCCAAAAGGGGGGTGAGGATCTGGGTGTCGTCTGCATAATTTGTGTAGGTGACACCCAGTCTGTCCAATTTGTCGAATAGAGGTTTAGTAAAGATATTGTACATCGTTGGCGAGACCTCAAAGGGACTTTGGGACTCCACATGTTGTCTGGATACGGTCTGCAGAGTCTAGGGTGGAGAAGACTCGCATATTTCTATTGTCAAGAAAGGATTGAACCCAGGCTATAGCTTCACTTGAGAAGTGGGCAGCTGACGCTAGGTGTTTGCAGAGAACTGCGTGGTCCACTAGGTCAAAAGCTGCCGATAGATCAAGGAGGACTAGCATAGCTGTGTTTCCTTGGTCGTTGAGCTCATTGATTTGGGCTTTAAGATCTATGAGTGCGGTCTCAGTGCCGTGCTGAGGTCTGAAGCCCGCTTGATGAGTGCCAAGGAGTTGGTTGGTCTCCAGGTATTTTTGGATTTGGAGATAGGCCACTCTGTCAATTATCTTCAGGAGGAAAGGACAGTAGTGATGGGCCTATAGTTAGTGGGGATGGAAGGGTCTAACGTTTGTTTTTTTAGCAGGGGGAGAACCCAGGATTCTTAAGCTACTTGGGACTGTGCTAGATGAGAAGGAAGCGTTAATACGTTTGGAGACGAAGGGGGCTAGGTCTCTGGCGGCATTCTTAATTATCTGGGCCGGGCAGTAATCGCCTTTGCAATTGGAAGGTTTTAATGAGGCAATGATTTTTTCAGTTTCATGGGTGGAAACTTTGGTGAATTTGAAAGGTGTTAGGCTAGGTTTGGGCATGACCGTGGGCGTACTGGGGGTTTCGCTGAGAGGGAGCAAGGCTTTTTTTATGGTAATTTTAGATTGTAGTGTTTTCACTTTATTTGCAAGGGCATTTTGGATATTGGTACACCATTGCTTGTCTTTGGGTACGTTATCGGGTGGTGGTATGGGAGATTCCAATTCTCGCAGGATAGCAAATAATTCCTTTGTATTGGAGCATGCATTGGAGATTCTATCGTTAGACGTCTTTTTTGGCTTGGATGATTGCTTTCTAGTAGTTAGTAGCGTATAGTTTGAGTTTAAGTTCGTTTTTAGCTGTCGGGGTGTGTTGCCATTCAGTTTCAAGCTTCCTTTTTTCCAATCTCAGTTCTTTTAGGTGGGGTGTGAACCAAGTATTGAGGTGGGATTGTGGTTTACTTTTACAGTTCTTCAGTGGGGCAACGGTGTCCATGGCTATAGCCATGGTGTCGTCGTATATTTTGACCATGGTGTCTGGGTCAGAATCAGTGGGCAGGGCATTGATGGTTGGGAGGAGCAGGGGTAGGATATTGTTGGGTGGCTGTATTGTCTGTCCCTTGCATTATGTGCATTGAGAAATCAGCCCAGGTCGAACCACCACCTCACACCCCATGAATTAGTAACAGGGAGGTGAATGAGGACGCCTCTGACTCCTCCATAGAGGACTAGGAGTGAGGACCAGAGAACGGAAGAATTGTTAGCAAATGAGTTAGATGCGTATTTAACATGTATGACCGCTAGTATCTCTCATTTCAGATCAACTCAGGCGTAAGGGGTGTCAGTCTCAGGACACAGATGAAGACCATTCAACAACTGGATACGGAGACCTACCTGTTACTAAACTATTTAGTGGAGATCTCATATAGATCCGCAATTTCACACAGAAGTGACATGAGCCCCGTTTTAGTGGTCTTTTATATTGGAGAACGTTACTCCATCTGCAGTGAAAGTTCAAGGAAAGCGTGCCTGGATACACCTCAATGATGTGAAGCCAAATGCTGGTGAGACCAAACACCCCCACCCAATTCGGAAGCAAGTCAAGAAGAAGCAGTTCAGCACGTGCAGACTCGATCGATGACAAGGAAGAAGGACGCATAGATTGTGAAATAAATAAATGCTAGTGTGCATTTGGACTGTGGCTCCACTGGACACTCCTTATAGATGTTTTAGGAAGTGAGAAAGTTATTCTGAGCCACAGGATTTCGTTGGAATTGGACCTTAGACAGTGCTGAGATAAATGGACCATGCCTGATCTGGAATTTCTTTTTGATGATTGGAAAAGGGAGCAGTTCCCAGTTTGTTTTCTCACTGAGTTTCTCTTTGGACGTATAAATGGTCCTGTCTGATGTTGATGTCTATCGACTCCTTCTCGCGGTCTTTGTTTTTATACTCAGAGCTTATGCTGCTCTTGTTGGGCGCAGTAATTATGTGCACACTTTTGTGCAAGATACTAAAAATGTCCCTGCGATTAGAAGAGTTTTTTTCCCTTCCTTAAAAAATAAGTACACAGGCACAATGAGATTTATTGAGCATGATGCGGTTCCAGAGAGTGAACAAACTGAACAATATGTGGAGAGACATCAATAGTGAGGCTTTATATGTATTGGTGCAAAATGTATATAGGCACAGTATCTGTTATTGTCCTTCTATTTTTGCTGATTGATGCTACATACCTTGTTGGTTCTAAAAGGGTAGAAGTCCCTTTGATTATCCCCACTCCAGAGACCTATGCAAAGTTAGAGGTTGTAAGGAAACGAAGGCCATGGGTGATTGTCCCTACACCAGTGACACATGAACGGCCACCCATTTCTCTGACAAGTGTTCCTAGGATTCCCCTGTAGGAAGTATGTATACTGATTTATTAAATGAGATGATTATGAGAGCTCATCTGGCAAGAAAAAGGACCAAGAGGATTGCAAGGGAAGACAATTATGAGTTAATTATTTAGACAGCAGAGCACATGTGGGGAACAGCATGTGGTATCAACACATGAAAGAGGTAGAAAAGAGACCACTGAGGAGGATTGTTATGTTTGTGCTCTCCTACTTTATGCGATGGTAAAGTCTAAGATATTCATAGCTATAGAGATAGATGTTCAAACAGCCATTGCTTAACTCACCTTGCACTCTCCCATACAAGAGGTCAATTCCAGGGTCGAACAGCATTTTTGGTCTGGGCAACTGAATGTGCAGCGCCCGAAGAAGATGACCATGTTCAAGATTTAAAGACAAGAGCACACACCAGAGATCATGTGATAAGATAGGAACAGCCAGGCATGAAAGGGGCAGGAATCCACTAGGAGATAAATACAAAGCTCAATTGACAAGTAAAGACTGATGAAGAAATACAAAGATGAAAGGAAAGAGGACAGATGCAGATCTGGGGAACAGTACTTTCCCCAGATGACTGGGAAGAAGGCATAGTTTTATGCAGAGCTGTCGCAGTTATTGGACATCATAAACCAGTTATAGGCCGTGTGGAAAAAAGGATGCAAACCTCTCTGGCTGAGGCTTGCGAAGTTGCTGATGTGGGTCGAAGACAGAGGAAGGCCGTTGCAGATTGTGCCTTTGGCCAGTGCAAAATTGTGCTTCAGAAATAATGGCACAAGGAAAGTTGGAGAAAATCAACAATGTGGGCGAATTTTTGATGTGCCAGGAATGAGGGTTGGGACAGTAGTGATAATGGACCACTACTTGGCCTGCGGTTCCAGAGCATATATGAAGTTGCTCAGAGATTGGGGAGGACTATGTTCCATGGCGATTATTCATGTTCCAGCATTAGTAATTCCAAAGAGTGGCCTGACATTAATGAGTTTCCAAAAGCAGATGCTCACCTGAGAAACAATAAGAGATCCGTTGAACTCCTTGATCGAATGAAGAGGGAAAACTATTTCTCAGCTAAATCAATAGAAAATTTTGATGCCATTACATATCAACGCAGACTATTCAGCAAGACTGCCTCAGTTTTTACTATTATTTTTATGCCTGGGATTCAGATGATGGTGAATGCCAAGTGGTTACAAATAACCAGATGGGAGCTTTTACAGACGATCAATACTACGATCAAGTGATTCAATGCTACAAAGGAAAAGCTGAGAGCCATACGACTTATGACTCTTCAGAACAGATATGTTCTAATAATAATAATAATAATTTGGCATTTATATAGCGCTACGAACTCTCAGGTATCTGAGCGCTGCTTATTATTACCCACGGTGTGTGGTGCTTGGGACATGATTACAGCTATGGATGGAGGTGCTTGTGCCAAAATCGGAGAATCATGTTGCACATTCATACCTTCTTATGATGACAAGAATGGCACCCCTACAAAGGCCATAACGATGTTGACAAACTTGCACTTCAAAATGGAAGATGAAGTGGAAGATATTGCTGATCACAACTGGTTTGCGTCAATCTTCTCATGGGTTGCACAATGGATGGCGAACATTCTCAAGTTCCTTGGAGCCCTGTTAGTGATGATCATGTTTGGATTCTGTGTGGTTAGGATTATAATCGAACAATGCCAAAATACTGCAAAGAAATTGACAGGAATGAAGATCATGATTGATGTTGAAACTGGATTCAAACCCAAAGAGCTGACAGATGAGGACAGATGAGGAAATAAGAGACTTTTTGTATTGGTGTACAGCATTGATGTTGTTATGCATGTACTGGATCATTTTCTTCAATTGAGACACGCCTGTCAAGGCCTTGCACTCAGGCATGCTATTACTGTGTTGCTCCTTGAATAACCTCTGTACGCTTGCATGTTTAATGCACTCACAACCCAAAGTAGGTTTGTCTCCCCTTACCTTTTTTTATCTTTACTTGTACTATTGTTGCAATTACTGATTCTTTCTCTTGTTAATGGCCTACCTTACCCTTTAACCACCCTGTCTGGCCTCTCTGTGCTTTCATGGTGTGTTGCTAATTGTATGAGCGCATTATAGTTGGACAACTAATGCATTGATGCATACACTGCGCACAGCCACTGATGATCAGTGTTACACATGCCCATAATCCAACAGTATACATGCCCTTGTGGTAAGACTTACCCAGCAGCCAGGTAAGCTATGATGTTCTCTGTCACCTCCCCCACCCAATTCAACAGTGCAAATGCCCTTGAAGTTAGACTCACCCAGCAGCCAGGTACGCTGTCCACTGTGACGTGCCATGTACCCAGGCAGTGTGGAATTGCGCAGCACCATGGAGTCATGGGTTGAACCAGGAAATCTGGCGCAGCAATGGGTGATGAGGTGGCAGGCATCACAAACCATCTGCACGCTCAGTGAATTATACAGTTTTCTGTTGCTGTATACTGTCTCCACAGCATGCCTGGCCACCAGCTCAACATGTGTGCAGTCCAAAGCACGGATGACGTTTGGCATGCCTGCAAGGGCATAGAAGGCTATTTTTGTGCCATTTACCTGGTCCGCAGTCCTGGGTAAGCTGATGGTCTCCAGCGTGACGCAGGAGTGAATCAATGGCCTGGAACAGGACATGTGAAAAACAGGGTTGCGATATCCCATGCAGCTCACCCACAGTGTGTTGGTATGTGCCTGTGGCTAGGAAGTGTACCACAGACACTACCTTGAGCAAGAGGGTGGGGGGATGGCTGTGTGGATATTTATCAGGCTGACCAGGTCATTATGGATCAGGTCCACTATTGAAGTGGTGGTGTCCCTGTCTAGCAGATACAGGGTGTGGAACTGGCTTTGGCTCAGGTTAAAATGTGTGACCCTTAAGCATGGAATTGGTGGCTGCCTGCAGGCTGCAACCTGCTGGACATTGTGGTTTTGCTGGGCCATGATGGCACTCCTTCTCCTCAAGCGCCTCCTCTGTATCATCTGCCTCCCTGCCTCTTCAGGTAGTAGGCCTGCAGACAGGGCCTCTGGCTTCAGTACTGCTACTGCTAGCATTGTAGTGGTGTAAGAGGTGTGGGAGTGGTCCTTTAGTGCTCTAGCAATGTTCATTGGGATCACCTGTAGTTATTTTGGGCACCTGTGGCATGTCTCTACACACCTGAGTCTAATGAACGCCTGGTCCGCGATGCCAGTGTTTCCAGCACCGTTTTCACGTTGCTACTGGCATTGCGTGTCCGTCGAGCTCGGAATGTGTACTTACTAATGCCATGCCAGTATCTCAGGCACACTTGACTCGTCTCGCCACAGATTCTGGCAACAGTGTCACCGGCATCGCAACTCGGACTATACCGGTCTGGAAAAAGGTGCCGGAGGGAGCTACCGGCAACACTATTTCTGGACCTTCATACTTGTAATGAGGCCCATTGTCTCTTACCTGAACGTTGCTGCAGACAGCATAGGGGCTTGGCTGGGGCACCCTGGGCGAACAGGGAAAACGGGGGATGGGAACTACCCAAGTGAGCTGCGCTTTGCCTCTGGCACTTGGACGGCGACCCAGCAAGCCTGCCCTGGAAAGAATATCACTCTAGTACACTTCTGGTCACGTGGTGGGGGCTCTGTCTCCTGTGGGCAAAGGAGGAGGGGGAACGGGCAGCACGCGCACAGATAAATTGGTTTCCAGACACGAACAGATTAATGCTTACCGCAAAGGCGTTTCCTCAGTAGTGCGAGAAACCTGAAGGTGTCTCACCTGCCAGTCCCCGGGGATCTGTCATCAAGGTGGCCAGGATATGGCCATCACTTCTGGATCCAGTTCTTGCGGGTGGATCAGTGTGGGAGGATCACCTGGACGAGGGGTCCTCATGGAGTGGAAGTGGGACACCGGAGGGTGAGGCGCGGTATCCCCTTCCCAGTAACGCCTTTTTTCCCTTCCTACAAGGTAGGATACCTAGGAACTCAGCCCCCTCACCCTTTTCCAACACAAACACTTTCTCACGGACAGTTCACGGTGAGCGACAATGGACTAACACCAGAAACACCAGAACCGTATAACCTGACATGTACCAACAGAAGCGTCAGGCAGAGAGGCAATTACTGATAATTACACGCAGCTGACTTCCATTACAATTCCCCACACTGATAAAAGGCAGAGCACGAAAGCACACTGAACGAGGCAAAACACCAGAGGAAGCAGCTGTTCCGAGATGGCAGTTTAATACGAGGAGAAAGATGGTGAGACCAGAAAGGGTTGCAAGGAGGGAATTGCCCTTGGCCTTTTCAGAGGAAGAAAAAGTTACTTTCACAAGCCCTCGAGGATAAGAAACATAAGACTGTATTGAAGCTGAAGAAAGGTGCATTGTGTGTTGAAGGTACCCAGGGCTTTCCTGCATTGCCGGCCGAGGCAGGGAGGAGCGATTGTGGCTGTGGTACTGTCCTTGGCTCTGACAACAAAGCCGTTCCAATAAAGTCAGCACAGCGGTGAGTCAGGGAGACTGATAGCAGACCGGTCTGTGTTAGAGCCAAGGTAGCAAGCGGCAACATTTTATGAAGAAATCTGCAAAGAACAGAGTTTAAGGTGTATGTGATGAGTGATGTGAATATAATTTAATATCCAAGGAATACCATATGCAGAGTGGTCCAGTGCCACATGGGTGCTCTCTATTAGGTATCCAACAGAGTGTAAAATTGTGAACTGGGAAATGCTTTAGGTCAAGCCAAACCCTGTGCACATTTGACTGTGAAAGTCTTCGAAGAAAGTCTTCGATAGCCAATATGAACTGTAATTGTAGAAAAGGGATCTGAGCCTGGAAGAGGGGGATCTGGGGTGAACCGTGAGTCACCCACGAAAAGATATTGCTGTGGCAAATGTGAACCCGACTGAGGGATGCCAACGAATTTAACCGAGACTTGTCTGAGCTCGCGGAGGGAGACTAGTTGTATAAAGGGGATCTGAGTGTGGAACAGGAGGATTAAGGGTGAAGAGGGATTCACCTGACTTGCGTATTTGTGAAAGAACCTTTAGTTCTTTTTTTGGTATATCAGGCCCTCTGAATAAAGAGATTTTGTTAACATAAGAGACTTGGGTACAAAAGACCCTGATGTTGGAACTGTTTCCTTGTGCCGAAGAAGCCCTCGAGTGTGCTATGCTCGAGTGAACCATCTTGTCCTGTGCTGAAAACATGGGGAAGGGTGGACAATGGCCTGAACATCCTGACTTTTTATGAACATTTCCTTAGCGCTAAGGATTGGCAATATGTTCTTTTAGTATAGGCCCTTTTATTTTGACGAGACTCCACCAGGACTGCTTTATTATTATTTGATGGTCGTAGCTTGCTCCCATCTTAGATTTAGGTTTAGATAGGCGTTTATCAAACCCTTGATAAGGTTCAATAAACACCCTTGAACTGTGGTCACTTGTGTCTGTCTTACTTTGATACCATGCCATCCTTACAGTAGAGGGAAGGTAACAAAACAAAAGCCCACAAATCCACGCAATATACGCTCACCAGTCTTCCAATGCAATACTTAGAAAGCCTTACTCCGTTTTCCTAAAGATTACATTACTAAATATTCTGCTGCTAATGTAACATTGAATCAATGTTAATTCTGAATCATGCCTTTTTGTTACCAACCCCCGAGGATGGGGAGCCGCATGGCTGTCAGGTTGAGTAAGAGACACTTTTGTCACTCCATATTGATTTGTCTGATGTAACTTTGTTGAATCATGACCGTATTCCGTTTGTTGACAGCTCTTGTATCCGTGTCCCAGAAAATGGGGAATTGGTTTTTGGGTATTCCGTGTGTACACGCCCCATGCTGTTTTAGAAGCATATCGATTACGTATGGCAAAATCAGCACAAGTCGCCGAACTTGTGAATGTACTCTGGCCCAAGAGAGATTGGCTACGATCTATACAGACTCCCGGTACTCCAACAGGGTTATCCACAACTTCAGAATCCTCTAGAAACAGTGAATCTCTAACTTTAATGGGCACCCCAATGTTAAATGGAAAATGTGTATCAGCTTTATTGAATGCATTGTTACTTTGGCATAGCCATAGTGAAATGCAAGGAACACAATCCCTTAGAGTCATTTACAGCCCAAGGAAATGCTTTAGCAGATGGTGGAGCTCCCTCAGCAGCCTTGAAAGGGCCACTGGCTCCTAATGAGTTTGTTTTGCAGTTTCTTGTCAACCATCCCTTACCTTTCCAGTCTGGCAATCCTCCAAGATCAAGCCCCAGAAGCCAAAAAGGTGACCTAGACTCAACGCAACTGTACACTTGGAGTAGACTCTCTGTGGCATTCCGAGTCGGATGCCTGGTGGCACCCAAAGTACTTCTCCCCTACCTGGTCTATGAAGTTCATAGCTTGGCTAATTTGGGCAAAAAAACGCAGTGATTACTTTGTTAAAAAACATAATTTTATTTGGCAGAGGTATCAGAACACAGTGGTTACAGTAGTCAATAATTTTTAACAAAGAGACCGAATTACAGTGCATCATAACAATGACATATCTTGTGTTACTTGAGGCACGTAGATGGCTTTTATCCTTGGGGTGAGACAGTTAGTGGGGACACTTTTGAGAATTACATAAGGTTACTGGTCAGGGGGAGGCCGCCGGAAAGCATTTGAACATAGCCAAGGCATTGCTGGGGCAGGCAGTAGGAGATAATGAGTCCAAGTACAGTTCTTCACAGCTCTGGGCAAAGGTTAGTGTTATCAACCAGGGTTTGGGACAGGGTGGGGCAACTTGCTTCCACGTCAACAGAATACATCTCTTGGCAATCATACAACCTGTATGTACAAATGAGTGAAGACCTTTATTCTGGAGGTTATCCCACATGCCAAATAGGGCTCCCACCGGGGAGCGTTCAAGGGAGGCATCCACTACCTCAGAGAGGGCCTTTAATACGGTATCCTAGAATGTTCCCAGTTGGGCACAGGACCAGAACATATGCAACATTATCCCGGGAGGATAGCTCAGCGGCAACGTTCTCGCCTTGGAAACAAGATGACACAGAGCAACACAGGTTCGATCCCCGGGTCTGCGCTTAGTATTAAGCGCATTATAAATAACCTATCATATCATATCATATGGTCAGCAGGGCTAAGTCGGCACTTAGGATGGGAATGCTCCAAATAATGGGAAATCTTACTTAGTTTTTCGGGAGTGTAATATAGTTTGTTCAATGATTTATACTGTATGAATCTGAAATTCAAGGAGACCTGCTTAGTGTGTGCACACATGTGTTTCCACTGGGTGTCAGACAGTTCAATCCCCAAGTCATCAGACCAGCTATGGCGTATTGGCGGGGATGAAGTGGAATGGATATTGACAAGCATTTTATAGAGCGCTGCTAGGATGCGGCGGCGGCTACTGCTAGAATTGGATATAAATGCCACCTCAGTGGTTTCAGGGGGTTCTGAGGGATAGACTAGCCACTGCGATTGTATGACCGCCCGTAGCCTGTAATATTGCTTGATTTCAATTCCAGAGCCATATTGTTCAAATGGGGTCAGTCGCAGCTCTATAGTCGAGATGTTCCCATTGAGCCACCAATGTGGTGTCCCAGGTGGGTCCCAGACCAGGGAACTGTCAGGTTTCCTTCCCCTATTCAGGCTATTTTCCCTTATTCAAGTTTCCTTCCCATTATTTCTCTTTATTTATCCTTTTTAGATTAGCCTTGTGTGGGTGGGAAGTTTTCTATTGTAGTTGGTTTGGCCTTAACTTGCTGATTCAGAATCCTGGTTCTGACCCAAGGCAAAATGGAGTCTCACAGTGACAGCTCTGATTGGTTAGAAGACACTGCTGAACAACAATGAACATTCTAAACTGTCACTCTTTGCCTTTCATCATCTAAACCCCAGCTGAGAGGACGTGTTTAGTGGCTGCTCCTGCTTTAGACTTGGGCCTGGTGGATTTTATCCTTCAGGCGTTAGCAGTTGAGCGGCTACTTTCTTGGGGGTTTCTGGAGAAGCTATCAGTTGTCAGGAATTCGTTTTGAAGACAGGAAAGAATAAATAAAGACAATTTAACTGGACAACTAGTGAATTTTGGAAAAAAGGCAAAGAACAAAACTTTCCAGATTTGCCCAAATTAAGAAGTTGCTGTGAATTTCAAGAGTCTCAAGTAAGAGAGATTTTCAGCTTCTTGACAAGCTTCTCTAAGAAATTTCAAGAGAAGAGCCAGGTATGATTCTTAATTATTAGTTAAGGATTTAAAGTCTTTCCCATTCCTAAGGTTAAGTAAGTAATAAAAGGAATTGTATCTGCTTTTCTTATATCATCTGCAGGTTCAGCTTTGGTTAGCCTTGACACAGTCAGCCTGGTGTTGTTTTGTTATCCACTTCCCCCTTTCCCTTTGGGGTGTAGTTTGCAGAGCTGAATTGAAATCTAGTTCTGGGAATTACATTTCAGGGGGATTGTCGGGGGTTCAGCAGCTTCTGCGGACACAGGACCTCTCAGCCTGACAGAATGAAAGGCCAATAATTTAGTCCACCCGAGCTGTCATGAACCCCGACGAATCCATGGAGATGTTAGGATCTTTGATCAGGGAGTTACGGGAGGAGTTGAAAATATCTCGGGATGAAATTGCCTTACTTAGTCAAAAGGTGGATGACTTGAGTGTTAAAGTAACACAAATTCAACAGAGGGGAGAAAGGAGAGAGGATGAGGTTTCAGGGGGCGCTGGTTCTCCACCTGAGTTAGAAAGGGAAGGTGAAGATCATTTACCACAAATACAACGGGCGCCTCCAGTGGCAGAAGGGGTAAGGAGTTTAATTATGCCAGTTCCTTTGGCGCCTCCAGAACGTTATCATGGGGATCCCAAGAGGTTTAGGGTGTTTTTGACGCAATGTGAATTACATTTTATGAGTAGACCAGAATTATTTCCCTCGGATGCATCTAAGATAACTTTTATGTTGTCCTATCTTTCTGGGGAGGCATCTGCTTGGGCTGGGTTGTTGCTGAGTCAAAAAAGTACGGTTTTAGGAAATTACACCAGTCTTTTAGAGATATTCCGAAAGATGTTTGATAGAAGACAGTTATCTCTGGAAGTGGATGGTGAACTTTTAGAACTCAAACAAGGTAATAGAGACTCGATTGCTTATATAACACAATTTAAGTCCCTTGTGTTAGAAAGCAAGTGGCCCGAGGATAAACAGGCCTCGTTGTTTTATCGGGGCCTTAGAGATGAGTTAAAGGATGCATTGTCTGGAGCAGTTGAACGCCCTTCTACTTGTGAAGGTCTGATTGATTTGGTTATTCAATTGGACTTTCGTTTGAGTGAAAGGAAGGCAGAGAGGCGTCATTGTCAGAGTGACATAAAGTCTCTAGTTAGAGTGGATAGACCTAAAGTAGAGAGTAGATCGAAAGGGAATAATCCACCTCCCAGGGTCCGAGGCCCTTTAACAGTGGAAGAAAAGGCTAGGAGGAGAGATAACAATCTGTGTTTATATTGTGGAAGAGGTGGGCACTTTTTAGGGAACTGTCCTTACACTCCCAAGAAGACTTCTACTTCAGCGGTCAAGGTACAACAGATCGCCAATACTGTGCAGACAGCGGTTCCCCATATAACCGTAAATGTAACCTTGTTCTTTGAGTTGGAGTGTAAGGGAAATGGTCCCATTATGCTTGAATCTGGTGCCACCGGGAATTTCATGGATTGGGATCTGGCAAAATCTTTGGGAATTCCAATTATTCAGAAGGAGGTTGTAGAGCAGGCTAGGGCTGTTGATGGTACGTCTCTATCTTCTGGTCCTATTACTCACAGGACTAGTTCTTTAACTTTGGAGTTATGAGGAGGTCACAGAGAGATAATTTCGTTCGAGTTAATTGATGCTCCTTTGTTAAAGATTATTTTGGGTATGCCTTGGCTTACTCTCCATAATCCCCTGATTGATTGGAGTGCTAGGACAATTGACATGCAGTCAGATTTTTGTAAAGAGAATTGCTTTTCAGGAAGTCTCTTTGAGGAAGATGTCAAACAAAGTAATTCAGTGTCTAGTTTTCTGGCTGAGACTGGAAGTGGATGTCATGATGTGGGAGCTGTAGTGGGTCAACTTCCCCAGTGTTACAAAGATTTTTGGGACGCTTTTGATGAGAAAGTGGCAGGAGAATTACCACCCCATAGGCCCTTTGATTGTAAAATTGAGCTGGAGCAAGGAACAATTTTGCCTAGTAGTAGAGTATATGCTCTTACAGAGAAAGAGAATGATTATTTAAAAGAATATTTGTCGGAAAACTTGGCCGAAGGGTTTATTCGTCATTCTAAGTCACCGGCGGCCTCTCCTTTATTTTTTGTACCAAAACCGAATGGAACGCTTCGAACTTGCATAGATTATCGAGCAGTTAAAATCACTGTTAAGAACCGGTATCCTCTTCCTCTCATCTCGGAAATGCTTAATCAAATACAAGGAGCAAATATTTTCTCTAAATTAGATTTGAGAGGAGCTTATCATCTTGTGCGTGTGCAGGAAGGGGACCAATGGAAGACCGCGTTTAAGACCAGGTTTGGGCTGTTTGAATACCAAGTTATGCCATTCGGTTTATGTAATGCTCCAGCGGCTTTCCAATTTTTTATTGATGAGGTTTTTAGAGAATACCTGGATATTTTTGTTGTCGTGTATATCGATGATATTTTAATTTTCTCTTCTGACCTGGATCAACATCAGAAACATGTGCGCTTAGTCTTACAAAAGCTGCGAGAAAACCATTTGTTTGCCAAATTGGAAAAAAGTCAATTCCATACGGATTCTGTGGAGTTTTTAGGTTTTATAATTTCACCTAAGGGTTTAGAAATGAATCCTAAAAAAGTTCAAGCAGTTCTTGAATGGCCCTCTCCTACTAAGGTTAAGGAAATACAAAGTTTCTTAGGGTTTGCCAATTTTTATATGAGATTTATCGAAGGTTTTTCTCGACTGGTTGCTCCTATAACGAGACTTTTGAAAAAAGGAGTGAAATTTGACTGGGACCTTGAAGCAGAAAAAGCTTTTCAAGAGTTAAAACAGAAATGTACTTCTAGTGCGATTCTAATTCATCCTGATCTCTCTAAACCTTTTTTTGTAGAGGCGGACGCTTCAAATTTAGCGTTGGGGGCGGTGCTTTCTCAAAGGAATGAAACTACTGGTCAACTACATCCAGTTGCATTCTTTTCTAGGAAGTTTTCTGCTGCTGAAGTGAACTATACAATTGCAGATCGTGAACTATTAGCAATAAAGTCCGCTTTTGAAGAATGGAGACATTTTCTGAAAGGGGCAAGACATACGGTAACTGTTCTTACTGATCATCGAAATTTATTGTTTTTAAAATCTGCAAGAACCTTGTCTCCACGACAACTTCGTTGGTCCTTATTCTTTGCCGATTATGATTTCATTGTGACTTTTAAACCCGCTGTCATGATCCCTGCTTCCAAGGGGTCAGGACTTGCCTCACATCCTTGGAAGAAGGCCCATAACCTTGATCCTGGGTACCAGCCAGTCCCTATCGGGACCTTTTGGACCTTGTCCTGGCGCCAGTGGCACCAGGCTCATAAAGATGACCGGTCCCGGCGCCGGAAGCGCCGTGCTCATAATGCTTAAGAGTGCTTGGGTGGACCTACCTGCAGCAGACCATGC
Organism: Ambystoma mexicanum; assembly: GCF_040938575.1. Lineage (NCBI taxonomy): Eukaryota > Metazoa > Chordata > Amphibia > Caudata > Ambystomatidae > Ambystoma > Ambystoma mexicanum. Next base: position 1,067,942,414 of record NC_090931.1, on the reverse strand, counting down.
TGCTTACTTACCAGCTCGATGGTCTTCTGATCCTTCTCTGCCTGGAACTACTTTTCCTGTCTGGGTGGGGCAGGAGCCACTCCCTGGAATCAGAACACAGGAACTCTTTTCTTACCTGGGCGAGGCTGTGGAAGAAGACGCCTAAGCACTACAGAAGGCTATTTAAACCACACCCGATTGATGAAACGTGCTTCGCGTTATTCTGCATCTGCAGCAGGACGCGCACCGTGTCAGCTCCAGTCTTCCTGAGATTCTTCAGCTCCAGTTCCTGTGAAAACGAATTCCTTACCTGCTAGAGATCCGATTCTCAGCTGCACCTGCCAAGACAAAACAACAGGTTAGCAGAATTAATTTCGAGAGCAGTGCTCTTACTTACCAAATACGGCGGCATCTTCCAAAGCCTTCCGCCGCTTTCTTCGGCTCCCCATCGACATCTGCAAAGAAAAGGACTTGATTAAGCATTGGATTCTTGAATTGCTTACCTGCGCTCCGCACGTTCTGAACTTCAAGAAGCGCTGCATGCCGGCATCTGCAAAACAAAGGGAGACATTTTAAGGCGCATTCTAAACCAACCCTAAACTTTCTACTTACGCGCTCGCACGTTCGCCGGCATCCATCTAGCAATGCTCTCTGCATCCACGATCTGCAAGGACAAAAGAGACATTAAGGCGTGCTTTTGAAACAAACAGCAGTCATTTTACTTACGTGCACCGCGCTTCATCTTCTTCGCACATACGCGCTTGCACGATCCTGGGCACTTATTCATCAGCGTCCATTGCACCTAAACCTGCAGGACAAAGAGAGGCATTAGAAAGGGTGACAGCAACCGGTCATCTTTCCTACTCACCTGATCGCCGCATCATTCCTCTACAATTTCACTCTTGACACCCTGAGACTGAGCAAGGGACTAAATTAAGGGTGCTCCAATAACTATCAAGAAACCGCTCGTGCGGTAAACGGCGGCATCTTCCAACATCAACCTCTGCAATCAAGAGGATTGTCAGTGAACCAGTGAAGTAACTGGTACTTGCGCCCCTGCAAAGACGCAGGATGGAGAGCCCGGCCTTAATATATCTAAGGTGAGCAAGCCACGCCCTTGGTTCGAATAAGAGGACTGAGGAAGGAGAAGTTCAGTCAATCCAGTTCCTAAATCCTTGTTCTTCCGTCTGCAGACACCTCACTCTACACGTCCGGTACATCGTAAGAAGGGGACCAGCTCTAGGAGAAGGCCGAGATCTACGAGTCACACTAGAAGACACGGCGACAGCTCAGTCCAGCCCAGCGCCTCCGTGGAAATCAGGTGAGCGGTTCACCCAGAAGTCAGAACAAAAAAGCTGATGCCTTATCCCGCCAATTTCCTGGTAGTGAGGAGAGAGAGATTCTGGAGCCAGAACCTCTAATTGCTCCAGAACGTTTTTTGTTAGCCGGAGCCATTAAAGAAGTGGATTTTTTGAATGAAGTTCGCCAGAATATGTCCTTGCAGAAGATGGAGGAGTGGGTGAGACTGGATCCAGCCAGAAGTTTGAAAGACGATCTTCCTTTTTTTGATAACAAGTTTTATGTACCGACTGAAGAGCTAAGAGAAAAGGTTTTGAGAAATTGTCATGAATCCATTTTATCAGGACACCCTGGTTTCAGAAAAACTCTGGAATTGGTTCGAAGGAATTTTTGGTGGGAAAAAATTCGCCAAGACACATTGAACTTTGTTAAAACTTGTGTAGTCTGTGCACAAGCAAAGAGTCAAGTTGGGAAGCCGCATGGTTTATTGGAGCCGTTACCTGTTCCTCCTCGTCCTTGACACACTATTTCTATGGATTTCATTGTTGATCTCCCTCAAGATAAGGGGTGTACTACCATTCTTGTTGTGGTGGATCTTCTTACTAAAGAAGCGCATTTTTTACCAATGGAGGGAGAGGTTACCGCGGAAAAACTGGCTCATAGTTTTTTGCAAAGTGTAGTTCGACTACATGGACTCCCAAGTCAAGTTATCTCTGATAGGGGATCTCAATTTATTTCAAAATTTTGGAGGGCCTTCTGTAGGAAACTTGGGGTGGACGTTAGTTTGACTTCTGGGTATCATCCGGAAAGTAATGGACAAATGGAGAGAGTAAATCAGGAATTGGAGAAGTTTTTAAGGTGTTATTTACAAGCTGGAGAGGAATGGGTGGATTTGGTATGGTTGGCAGAATTCTCTTACAACAATTGTGGTAAAGATGCTACTTCTATGTCCCCTTTCTTTTTGGGTCGTGGGTTTCATCCTCGCTTTCTGAGTTTTGAGGTGTTGGAGGATTCTGGGAATCCTAGAGTGGAAGATCGTTTGTTGGTAATGAAGAATAACTTGGATAGAGCAAAACAGGTGCTGGGAGAAAACAAGTTGAAATATAAAAGGTGTGCTGATTTGAGAAGGAAGGCGGGTCCTGAATATAAGGTGGGAGACTTAGTTTGGCTTTCTATCCGGTACCTAAAAATTAAGGGGAAGAATAAATTCAGTCCACGATTTGTAGGCCCATTCGAGGTAGAGAGAATCATCAACCCTGTGGCAGTACGATTGAAATTATCCAAGCAATTGAAGGTACATCCTACTTTCCATGTTAGCCTTTTAAAACCAGTTTGTTCAGGAACTAGATTTAGAACACCACCTTCCCCTGTGATTTTGGAGGATTCATCTGAGGAATTTGTGGTTAAACAAATTTTGGATTCCAGGAAAGTGAGGGGAAGGTTGCAGTATTTAATTGATTGGGAGGGATATGGACCTGAAGAACGATCATGGGAAGATTCAGTTGATGTACATGCCCCCCGTTTAGTTGCTAAGTTTCATGCTAAAAATCCACATAAGGTAGGCCCAGAGACTGGGCATTAGGAGGGGGGTACTGTCAGGTTTCCTTCCCCTATTCAGGCTATTTTCCCTTATTGAAGTTTCCTTCCCATTATTTCTCTTTATTTATCCTTTTTAGATTAGCCTTGTGTGGGTGGGAAGTTTTCTATTGTAGTTGGTTTGGCCTTAACTTGCTGATTCAGAAACCTGGTTCTGACACAAGGCAAAATGGAGTCTCACAGTGACAGCTCTGATTGGTTAGAAGACACTGCTGAACAACAATGAACATTCTAAACTGTCACTCTTTGCCTTTCATCATCTAAACCCCAGCTGAGAGGATGTGTTTAGTGGTTGCTCCTGCTTTAGACTTGGGCCTGGTGGATTTTATCCTCCAGGCGTTAGCAGTTGAGCGGCTACTTTCTTGGGGGTTTCTGGAGAAGCTATCAGTTGTCAGGAATTTGTTTTGAAGACAGGAAACTTTGAAGATCCTTAAGAAATCGTTCTGGAGATAAGTGACTTTGTTTGTACTGCAGCTCTGTTTATCTTAATGACATTTACTTGAGAAATCGTAAAATGTTACCTTTGAATTTATACTATTGAACTCTCTGAGTGCGCTTGAACGCTATTTGTAAAAACGAGTACTGTGTGTAATCTGAAACTATCGTTGAACCTTTGCGCGTGCGAGAGTATTCAACTGCGCGTGTGTTTTCCAGCGCGTGTGCTTCCTAGCGCGAGAATCTGTTTGTCGCGTGAGAACTCCATAGCGCGTGTGTTTCCCAACGTGGGTGCTCCTAGCGTGAGTATCGTTTGTCGCGTGAGAACTCTAAAGCGTGTGTTTCCAGCGCGTGTGCTTCCTGATGCGATAATCTGTTTGCCGCGTGAGAACTCTATAGCGCGTGTGTTTTCAAGCACGTGTTCTTCAGCGTGAGAACTCAATTGTGCGTGTGGTTTCTTGCGCGTGTCCTTTTTAACGCGTGTACTCGATCGCGTGTGAACTCTTTGCGCGTGGGTTATAAGGCGCGTGTGAATAGGCGCGGAAGTTCATCAACGCGGGAATTTATTAGCGTGTGTTTTCTGGGCGTGTTCTCGTTTGCGCGTGAATTCTACTTGGCGTGTTTTGGCAAGCGCGTGTGTTTTCTGCGCATGGACTTTGCTTACCGTGCGCGTGTTCTTCAACGCAGGAAGTTTTCAACGTGCAATTCATCTGTATTGAAATAATCTGCGTGTGTGTTTAGCATGTGTTTCTTCAAGAATTCACAAACTTTATTGAATTGTAAATAGTTTGAAAACAAAAGAAAAAAGTTTGAAAGAAAAGGAAAGAATAAATAAAGACAATTTAACTTGACAACTACTGAATTTTGGAAAAAAGGCAAAGAACAAAACTTTCCAGATTTGCCCAAATTAAGAAGTTGCTGTGAATTTCAAGAGTCTCAAGTAAGAGAAATTTTCAGCTTCTTTACAAGCTTCTCTAAGAAATTTCAAGAGAAGAACCAGGTATGATTCTTAATTATTAGTTAAGGATTTAAAGTCTTTCCCATTCCTAAGGTTAAGTAAGTAATAAAAGGAATTGTACCTGCTTTTCTTATATCCTCTGCAGGTTCAGCTTTGGTTAGCCTTGACGGAGTCAGCCTGGTGTTGTTTTGTTATCCACTTCCCCCTTTCCCTTTGGGGTGTAGTTTGCAGAGCTGAATTGAAATCTAGTTCTGGGAATTACATTTCAGGGGGATTGTCGGGGGTTCAGCAGCTTCCGCGGACACAGGACCTCTCAGCCTGACAGGAACCTCCAATGCAGCAGCCATTTATAGTAGGGGTATGTCGCAGTATTGTTCAAGAAGATATGCCGCCAGGCTAGCACCATGGAGGACACCGGGTCAAACAGACATTTGCCATTTTATTTGAAATCCACACGAGTGTTCGGAGGCCTGACACTCCTGCCGCCAGGCGCTCAAGCTTAACATGAGGTGGTTGTAATTTGTCCCCATACCAATAGGAAGCATATTGGTCCTGTGCGGCCAGCCAGTATAACTGGAGGTCAGAAGCCATAAAGCCACCCCTATCGTACGGGGCGGGGTCATGTCGACCCACTTTTCCAGACCACTCCGGCATGTCACAAGAATTGAGCAGAGTTTGAAGCTTTTTAGAAGAAGGATTTCCAGACCAGATCGAGACTTTAGCAAATATGTACAATAGTTTGGGTACCAGTACCATCTTGACAAGGGATCATTTCCCTGCCATCGTGAGCGGGAGAGCCCTCCATCTGGCCAGCCTGCTTGTCACATAGTCCTCCATGACCCCGGAGTTGTCTTTCAAGAGGGAGGATCTGGCACTGGAGACCCACATTCCTAGGTATTTGATCCAATTGGGGGACCTGCAGAGGGAATACCCTCTAGATGGTTATTTAGTACAGCCAGTTAGTGGGAACATTTCTGATTTGGATTGGTTTATCATGAACCCGGAGAACTGCCCTAGCTGGATTATGTCCTGGAGGATAGTAACTATATTTGTTTGAGGATGCCTTACATATAATATGATGTTGTCAGCATAAAGTGAGACTATTTTAGGCGGTCCACTGAGGTGGATTCCCCTGTGTCCATGGCAGGTGCAAATCATATCCACCATTGGTTCAAGGACTATGGCGAAAAGGATCGGTGAGAGTGGGCATCCCTGATGAGTACCTCTAGCAAGCTCAAAGGGTTCTGATTTAGAGGCATTAACCAAGACTATTAGAAGTGGAATTAGTGTATAGCATAATATAGCGTAGCATTTCTGGGCCGATACCCATTTCTGAAAGTCCCACCCATAGGTACTCGCACAAGACAATGTTGAACGCTTTCTGGGCGTAGAGTGTCACGGCCATCGCTTCAGCCACCGGGTCTATTTTGGCCATTACATCAAATAGGCGTCTGATGTTCAAAGAAATTCACCTGACCGGGACAAAGCCCCCAGGTCACTGTGGACCAAGTGAGGCATCAGTGGGAGAAGCCTATTTTGGCATAAATTTTGGGGTCAACATTAATGAGGGAGAGAGGCCTTTAGGAACCACATTTGTTACTCGGTTTTTCAGGCGTGAGCAGGATAGTTATGGTGGCCTCACACAGAGAAGAGGGCCGGGCGGAGTTATGGAGCGCCTCCGCCCATACCTTGAGAAGCTGAGGAACAACCAGGGATACGTGTTCTTGATAAATATCAGACATGAGTCCTTCAGGACCTGGGGCAGGATGGAAACCACTGAGGATCTCTTCCATGGACAGGGGGGCCTCGAGGACCTCCCTGGCTTGAGCGTTCAATCACGACAAAGGCAACCCCTCGAACAGGGAGTTTATAATTTGTGCGCCACGTTTTTGGTCAGATGTGTAAAGGGATTTATAGAAATCAGAGAATACTTTGAGGATCTCCTGGTCCGACCAATGGGGTTTACTTAGTATATCTATAATACAGTCCACCTGGGTACGGCCACCTTCCGATTTAGCCAGTCCTACCCGGCCTTTCCCCTTCCACGTATTTCCTGGAAGCTTGCGGGTGGGAGAAGTAACGGACCTCTCGGAGGGTGTGCATTTCGAATTGCTCCAGTTCAGATCGTGTTTATTCCAGCACATCACGGACTGGGGTGGGTGGAGTATTCCAGCTCCAGGGATTGGAGTTTGGTTTCTGAGCGCTGGAGGTCGTTTCTGATGGTCTTCAAGACCCCAGCTTCTCTAGACATTGACATTCCATGGATATAAACCTTAAAGGCTTCCCATCTTACACCCGTGGAGGTTGCCCCAGCCGCACTGCACGTAAAGTATGTCTCGATGTCTGCTCGAATACCCGCCTTGAATATGATGTGTCTAGTGCCTCAGATTTGAACCGCCAAGCAATGCCCAACCCAGGTGGTCTGTCCGTATTCCGAGTGAGTGCTACTGGGGAGTGGTTAGAGAGAGTGCGAGGAAGTATCCTACTGTCCCGAAACATACTCATCAAAAAGTTGGATATCAGAAATGTGTCAATGCGCGAGGAGCCGTCATGCACAGATGAGTAAAATGTGTATTGTCGCTCTTGTGGGCATAAAAGGCACCAAGCAACACCCAATTCCACGTCTTTCATACGAGCCAGAGCTGCAATGCCGCATGAGACCAAGCCCTGCGGCCCACACCGGACTGGTCCAAAGTTTGATCGAGGATTAGGTTCATGACCACCCCCCACCCCAAATGATCAGGACACCAAGGTTGCTACATTATCAAAGGATTCAGGCGGATATAAGTTGGGGGTCATAGGTGCTAATCAGCAGGAGTTCCATACCATCAATAGAGCAATGGAGGACGACATGGCGCCCTCCGGGATCTACGCAATTCTTTTTTAGGATACATTTCAATGGTTTGTGAATTAGCGTCATAACCCCCCTAGATTGGGTTAAGTATGAAGTAAAACATCTGTGCACCCCCCAAGCAGCAAAAGGACATTTACTCTGTGCCTATTAACATAAGCCATGATCTTACGTGGTTATGAAAATTCCCCAGCCCCCTTACATTCCAGCTCATCACCTTGACCCACTACTGAAAGCAGACATGTACTCTGTGCTTCTAGTATACTTCCCATCTCTGCAGGAGTAGAACTTCCAAACCTTGTACTCTGCTGCCAATTCGTTTTCAAAATCATCCCCTATGATCACTCCAAGAGCGTAACAGGTGTTCGAACATTCAGAGAGACCTGTTACCAGCGCAGATATCAAGCTCCACCTGCCCACCCTCATCGCCCAACCCCAACCTGCAGTGTAAACCCCCCCCCTCCGCCCCTGCTCCCCACCCAGAACCTGCCCCAACTGGGCCGTAAATTCCAAACATAACATAATTCAAGCAGCTGCTGTGGAGGTAACTGCTGCCACTCCGATACACACCAAAACGCAGTTTCAGTATCACATGTTTGAATTTACCAGTGGTGGTGATAGGTTAATTTACAGGTGCTATATACCCATCGTGAAAACTGAGGCAACTGCGAGAGGATCGTGATGTGGTCTCAGCCTGGCAATTGGTCATTTTCAGTCGCTCTCTCGTGATCTGGGATTGGTATTTGGGCCTCTATAAACTTCACAGCCTCATCTGGTACAGTGAAGAAATATACTTTGCCGCGGAAGTGACATTTCAGATGGACTGAAAAAAGCATTGCCAATTGTATGTCTTGGGCCCGCAGCAATTTCTTAACACCTACAAATTGGCATCTCTCGTTTTGGACTGGAAGTGAAAAATTTGGAAAGATGCTAATTGTCCGAGAGCCCAGCCGGAGTTCTTTTTTCCCTGTCGAGTCTCAATAGATGGTCCCTGTCTTGGAAGCGGAGGACTTTTGCAATTATGGGGCAAGGGAAGTCTCCTGGTTTAGGTTTGGGGGTGATAGTCCGGTGGGCGTGTTCCACAGCAAAGAAGGTGAAGAGGACAGGTGTCCACTGCTTGTTCCATGCTCCCCGACAGAGCATCCTCCAGGACCCCCACAATGCAAATGTTGTTCCTCCTGGAACGCGATTCAAGATCATCACACTTGTGTCTTACTATTTTTTATCCCATTTGCCAGGGATGTAACTGTTTTGAAGCCCCTACATGGCGTCCTCCGTCACCCCGATCCTCCTCTCCGCCTCAGTAAAACACCCGGATTCCTAGGCTAGCTGTGACCACATGGATGCCAAATTAGCTGTAATGTCATCCAGCTTTTCGTGGACAGCTGCAAATCCTTTAGCCATGGCTCCAATGATGTGCGTGAGGTCCGAGGATGATGCCATGGCAGGCTGGATCTGGTCTGGGGGTGGGTTGGTAGAGGGTCCAGGAGGTTCATGTGGGGCAACTTTTGCAAATGTGTCCATGGCTCTCTTTTTTCCACTGCCGGTGCCCCTAGTCATGGCGGTCGTGTGGGGGGAGGGGCCACGCGAAGGCGAGCACCAAAGTTACAGAGCAGGGATCAAATCATCAACAGGTACTGACTCCATTCAATACAGCACCGCGGGAGCCTGTCGGTAGGTGCCGCAGGCCACTCCGAGCCGGCAGATAGCTGGAACAAATTGTGTTGTGGCACGGGTAAGTAGTGGGGTAGGGGTGGCATACAAAGGCAGAGGTGCACTCATGTTGTTGGTCGCAGCCACCAGGGTGATGTTTCAGGAATTGTTGTGGATTTTCCAGAGTTGGATTGGGGCCAGCTCTGGCAGGTTCCAACGCAACCTTCAGTAATTCAGCATCCGGGGGAGGGGGGACCAACAGATGTCAGGCTAGGAAGAGGCCGGCTTGGAGGTCATGGCTGGGAATGGGGGGTTGCAGTGCACTATAGCTCCCAGATCATGCAGCAGCAGCTCCTTGTGGCGGGGTGTATGCAAGGGTTGAAGGGGCGTTTGGGGCCAGGCCGGCCGGGTCAGTAAGCCCTCTACGCAGATGGTCACTGAAAAACATATTACGCCGCCATTATGTTACATCGAAGACTGAAATCTTATTTTAATAGGTTTTTTAGTGACTAACTCACGCCTAATCCACTGAGGCTTTGCTTCAGATATCGTCTGACCCAAGATAAGATCAGGTTAGTTATACCACGTATGAGCTAAACCATGAAATGACCTAAAGTGATTATTAAGAGAGGCATTGATTAATAATTTAGTACATATATCATTTCTTGCAGAAATCAGCAATGCACGAGCCCAACAAATTAAGCTGAAGAAGGGCGTAATAGAGCCCGAAACGCGTAGTTAGAGATAGGACACAAGATCTATAATCAGCCACACGAAAGGACTGAATGACTCCTATCAAGTGATTGGGACTTTTTACTCTCAAAGAGCAATTGGAATTTCTGTACATATGAAGTTAATATGATGACAGAATCTTTTTTTCTTATTTCAAATTGAATGCTATAATTATGAAACTGTTTATCTAAAACACACATTTTTTAATGTTTTTGGTGGAAAAATCTATGATGAATACATGTGTATGACTACATATAATACACTGAAAAAATGTTAATGAAATGACTTGTATTTTCTAATTCTAACGAACACGAATCTCTCAGTTATATCTTTTTTGCAAAACAAGTTGGTTTTGTTTACTGTTGTGCCCCGTTTGTTCCTCGTTGTTGTGACGGTGAACCCACCGGCCTAGTAGTAGTAGTGAGCATCCCATTTCTAAAGTGCAATGCAATCTAACAAATACCTTAGGTGAAGCCCCATGCCTGCTAGTCCATTTGCAGTATTGGTGAGCCAGGTCTGGTAGCATTACTTACAACGCTACCCAATTTGGTGAATGCGAATTAACAGCACTATTCTAGGATAGTAATTCAGTAAATTCATACCTTGAACAAATTCTGTAGGTCACAACCGTGAGCTGGAAAGTGATTTGAAAGCTGTGAAACCAAGTAAACAACTATTTGTGTCATGGTATGTCATGGTGCATACGACCCTTATTTTAAACGTGAACACACTCCACAACTAGTTCAAGAACTACATACCTGCCTGTAATAGGCCTGGGAGTCCAGTAAGAATGAATATTAATTAGCTCCCCTGAAGACATAAATGTATAGATATAAAGTTACCACGCAATATGTTATACTGTACTCATTAATGACTCAACACTCGCAGAGCGTGAGTGCACCCGCAGCCTATTGCTCTTTCTTACCTATAATGAGCAACCCGTTCGTATCCAGTGCATCTCCTCAACGCCTGTCGCGGATGCAGTTTATCAAAGGGGACGCCGTTGCAAAGCCAGGAGTAGATTACTACACAAGACGGGTCCCGGTGGATTAGCACTCTACAATAAGAAATCCTTACAGCACTCGGTCTGATCTGTTTTGCATGGTCTTGATTCAAAATAATAAAGCGCGCTGACCTTCAACGCTTTCAAAAGGCAACGTGAGTCAATTACAAATGCATGCCCTTATATAACTATAAACTACTAGCTTGAACGAAAATCTTCAACTCTTAACAGCAGAAAGCAAATGGTTTTGGATAGCAAGTATCTTGTGCTAGAGACAGCTCAATGAGAGACATTATGTAAGTGAAAAAAGCGTTTTAAATATACGTCTAGTAATGGGAACTCTGAAATATATGTTTTCTCAAGGGAAGCAATACTGTGCTGGATACATCTGGCCCAATGGGCAGAGAATTCTAGTTTTGCCTGCTCAAAAATAGTGACAGGTTCTGATAACACTGTCAAAATTATTATTTATACCAGAGTGAATACCCAAACAAACGCAAATGTTAGGCAATAAAATATACATTAGCTTGATGGATTCTAATCTCATTTACCCGGAGCATAGTAGCCTCAACTCTGAATGCGAGGGCAGAATACTTTTAATGGCAAGTATCAAATGCAGACGATGGCTCAATAAAACATGTATTGTAATTCTAGAGTTATATCCAATTATGAACAAGGCTCAAATGTTTCCTAAAGGAACACATAGTACTCTGCCATGTATCTTGCCACATTCGTAGGAATTATTTTGTCAATTGATAAGAATGCCCAACATTAAATAGCACTAATGACGTTAGGAGTCTTTTTTATTTTATATATATATATAACTTCATTTAAACGGTTGCTGTATACAACAATAATACAGTAGTGGAATATAGTAACAATTGTTATTTGGCAACTAGAAGCTTGGCTCTCCCCCTTCATCCTCGCTCTTCCACTGCTGCTCCTCCAGACTCCATCTCCGGGCGGGAAGGTTCGGTCACTGCTTTTGGTGAGGGGCGGGTTTGCCAGCGATAGGCTGTCTTTAGGAAGAGTTTCGCCATCTGTGGTTGATACCTCTGGGCTGGGTAGTCTTGCTCATAGTCCAAAATTGGTGCCCAGATATTGGTGAAACAGTGGAGAGTTCCCTCCTTTGCTGTTGTGACCTTTTCTGCTACCAGGATATCACAAATCTTAACCCACGAGAGTTGTAGCAGCAGACCTTCTTGCGATTTCCATCTGCGTGCAAGCGTGATTCACAGCTAGAAGGAATTCAGTGATTAGCTTAGCTGTGGCTTCGGTTTTAGAGTAAATCTCCAGGAGTGGGGTCCCTAGCAGTATCACGTCTGGTTCCAAAAGGTAGGGCTACATGGGTGATGGCCTTTATTGCAGTAAGAATCAGTGAACCGATTACAAAGAGGTTTATTCCAACAAAGACGCAGGGACCTGATTGCCACCAGCTTTTGGATTACGGGGTATTGCATCAGCAGCCAGTTGTTCCAGCCTCGAGTGGAGGCAAAGAAAAAGAAAAGGAGGTGGGGGGGCTTTCGTGGGCCCCCTCTCTGTGGCCGATGGCTGGTGGAGAGGATCGGTGCCCTTCCCATTTGGTTTCCCACCAGGTCTTTCTGTCAAATGACCTGTTGCCTGAAGATTGGGTGTGTGAAGGGGGCCAGTGAAGAGCTATGCCAGTGGTGGGGGCTATAACGCACGGATAGGTGAAATTATTGGAAATCTCTTCTGCGCCCGTCACCCCAGTCTTGGCCCCGGATTTGACTGCTACTCTTACCGCTGTGGATCCAAATGGCGATGAGTGTGGGGGAGGAATTGATTTCCTCGTAAATACTCAAGCTAACCCACCTTTGGTGACACCAAATGAGCTTCCTTTAACTGCCACCAACCAGGCAGGGTCTGAATTCACGACTCCATCTACGTTTAGGTTCTCATCGTCTTTAATCTGCTCTGCCCATTCATCTCTACTGCAAAGGGAAGCTCAGCTTCCCGACACTGAATGGAGGGATGAAGCCGCCAAATTAGAATTCGTCCCTAATGTAATTCATTCAAACGCCTGTTTGCTACGCCTACATCTCCTTTGACTTTGGTGACCTTGGATTTTCTTTTTTGCCTTCTTTTTGGGTAATGGTCCAGTAGTGGCTTTGAGCGCTGCGGACAGTCAACCCTCTCCACAAGCGGCTCGCCTTTCAAGGGAGGTCCCTGAAATTGCATTGAAAATCGCATCCCAGGAAAAGGTATTTATGGACAGACTTAGGGAGGGCTCTCGGGATGGGACCAAGGGCGTGTTTAGGTGCAGAAAAGTGTTTTCCTTCTTAGGATGAACCTGTAGAACCCAGTCTCAATCTGTCGTTGGAACAGACTCTGCCCCATCCCAACTGAGCATTGATGAGAGGATGGCTTCATCACATCCTCTTTCTTCATCACAAGTGGACCTTCTGTTGATCTTGCAGAGGGAAACCCGGATGCTGACACGCGATTACGCTTCTTTGTCCTTGGAAGAGTCAAGAAATGACTCTGTCTTTTGGCATGATGACAGCAGGAAAGAATTCTGCCTTTCTGCTGCAGCAGTGTCTCAACTGCAAAACAACATAATGGCGGCGCAATCGATTTCACTGGTGCCTTTTTCTAAATTATATGAGTCACTGAATGATTTGCTGAAAGACCAGGCAACGTTGATTGCAATGGCACACTCTAAAATGGTATACCTGGAAAGCTTTGTGTCTAATGTGCATGATAGACTGGAAAAGGAGGCGGAAACTTCAGTTAACTGGCAAAACAGACTTTGTGGACAAGGAGCCAATATAAAAACGGATCGGGAGGGTTTATTGGTCAGAGGGTTGATTTTCCTCTAACCCAACCTCTACATGATGGCGGTCCCAAAGTTAGGCACACATCTATGTAGAATCAAACTCATAGGGAAGTTATGCAGGGAATGATGGACATGAAACCCATGGGATCAGCAGATTCGGTGATCGACCAAGAGATCCCAGTTACTCAAGTCTCAGAGGTCCGGAAAAATGAATTGGTTCTACCCACTGAGAGGGTGCCCTTTTTCACACAGGTCACCAATAGATCCAAGGCACAGCCGGCTAAGTCCTGCACGATTTTTGACAAACAGAATACCACTGTCCAGGTGGGTATAAGGTCGAAGGATGTCGGGAAACAGGTACAAAAAAAACAAAAAATATGTCAGTGGGCCAGAAACCAAAGTCCAACGGTTCAAGGGCATGCCTGAGGAATCTAAGGAAAACCCATCCTAAACCACACATCACAACTGCTAAACGTCAAACTAGCGAGATGCAAAGGTGTTACAATTTACAGCTAAATAATGAAAGGATTGTAACAGACTCCTCTCCCACTGATACGGTTCAAATGGCTGAGAGTCTGAGATGGCGCCGGCAGCAGACTTAAGTCTAAGTGATTTGATCGACGTGATTTCCACGTATGAAAATGGTGAGGTCTTGGAGGTGTCGGTGCAGTCCGGATGCACTGGTAACGCCTCCGGTGAGGCTTCCAATCTTGTGAGGGGGATATCCCCCAGAGTAATACAAGACAAAAGGTTTTTTTGGGAATAATCAGCCCAATGTTGGGCTTCAGTACTCTGGAAGAAAAAAAGATTGGTCCTGTCGAGTCATGTGGATACTGAGAGGATCAATTAAGTCTCTAAAGTGAGTGGGAGAACAAATCTTAAGATCGTAACCCAAACGGTATGCAGTAATAAAATTGTGGCAAAAAAGTGGTCTGTAAAAAAAAATAAAAACATTGCGGCAAAAATGCTGTCGTTTGACTCGGTAAAGGTGTACCAATTATACTATTTAAGGGGAGCGAGGGTTGCGGGGGTGTCCCCCGCATCCATTACATGGATTGCGGCTGCAAAACTGCCTTTTTGACATGATTTTTTGTATAAACGGCCATTTTTGCCACGTTTTTAACACATGGAACCAACCCAAACACCCCTTAAGAAGGTTGCGAGAACTTCGTCAATTTCATGCCAGGGTAATTTAATTATCCTGCAGCGACTATTGCCAGCCGACAACAACTTAATTTTGTAACCAGAGAAATGTGATGAAGTTGTTTCACCACATTCCGAAATTAAGGTATATTAATTCGGAAGACATCAGTGTGGTGCAATTCGTTAGTGAAAGGCGACTGGATTAGGTAATTCTATACTTTAATTGGGCTCTGGTGAAGTCTAACCTGATAGAAATGAGCGTCAATCTGCTCCCCTTGTGGCTTTCATTTAAGAGACTATTTGAAGCAGAGTAAGAATGTAAAGGAGAAGATCCATTCCTCAATGAAAGTTGGCGAAGCTGGTAATGAAAATGGGAAATTTTGTTCTGCCCATTTTAGATCACTAAATAAAAATGACCAGTCGATTACAGTATCGTTCAAGGGAACTTTAGATATACATCACATTCCCCTGATGCACCACGACTCATTCATTCAATTGCCTGGGAGCCATAAGACTAATCATGGATAGCATCTTCGATGGCCCAGCCCAGACAGCCCGAATGGCAGGAAGAGGATTTAACTCAAGATACTTCAAATTGGATCGTGGAATTCCAGAGGGTTTTTTAAACTTTTAACAATTAAAATCTCGGACTTGGGCGATATGACATAATTTGTCTTCAAGAGTCTTGGCTAACATGGAAGCCAGTGTGTGATGGGTATGAATGTTATCTGAACTATGCACGCAAAGGCTTGTCCGGAAGACCATATTCCAGTTAATTGACCCTCATAAGGATGGGGGAGGGGCCTGTTAATCAAAGAAGTTCTTGAACTGAATCTCTTCTCACGAATAGTGATCTTGGAGAGAAAAAAACGTTATGGTGTTGATCATATGATAATGGTGCTGGTGAATCTGTATTGGAGAGTGGACATGTGTGGTGTGGAAGAATCCATTGACCCAGTAATAAATATCATAGATAAAGCACTTGTCACATTGGGGGGAACCTATTTTTTTATTTTGCTTATGTTCAAAATTTGAACTTTTATACATCAACAATGCTTAATTAATATATAAGTAATAAACAAAATCTATCATTTTAAAAACACATTCATCAGTAATTCATATTCCAATATAAATATACAATACAAACATTCATCACATTTCAATATAAACTACAGTTCCATTACTAATAAAATAAACAAAATCCATTCTGTTAATGTGATGAGCAATGCATCACCATAGACAGAGAACACTATTCTGTTAATATAGAATAATTCATACATTTCTTCTTTGCATTTACAAATGCACTCTCAATACTTCCTAGTAAGCCAAACTCAATCATTCTAATCACCTCTGCAGTTAGAAAAACTTCATTACCTGCATTCAGCCTATTCTAAACTACTTGTGCAAGATCTACTTTGCCTAATGAGAAGAATCTGCTCAAATAACATGTTCTCATTTCTTTTAGGGCCCCACATTCTACCATTAGATGACACAAGTTCTCATTTGGCATCTGATAATAGTGACAAATTCCTATATTTCCTGATGGACCCATTGCTCTATTGGCCACGATTACCCCCTTGGGTAAGAGATTAAGACGAAATCGAAAGAATTGACTCCTTATTCTTGGACAGGGAAATTCATTTAAATAGGTTGGCAAGAGTCCCAATGGCTTATCAATCCTAGCAAATGTTGTACGAGTTTTATAATTCCTGACTATATCGATTGTCCTGATCCAATCAATCTCCTTTAATCGTTTTTTAACCGCTTCTGGGTTTTCATACATCTCTCTTCTGTCCTTACTACTTTCGTACAGAATAGAATCTGCACTGTTGGCCATAGCGATAAGAAATGGTAAGTTGTTGATCTCCCTTTCTTTTGCTAAATTCTCAAAGAATATCTGTAGAGGGATAAAAAAAATGTGTTGTTAGGCTCAAAGGTTTCCATTTGAACCAATATTCCAATGACAGCAAGCCAAGTTTGTATCGGATTGATGGCATTGGTGCCCCCATTGGCAAATTTAGCACCCTTTTCCATATATAGCCCTCTATTTGCACCCATTGGATGGTTAAGACTCATCAGGTTGAATTCCGCCCCATACACTCATACACTATCTTGGGGACCACTTTGCCCACATATAAGTCAACAAAGGCTTTATAGTAAACTTACAATATTTACCAAATATCTTCTTCATTTGATAAATCAATTTCTCACTTTTATTCAGCATTCGATTAACACTATCCTCACGAGATGTTTTATCCACTACCTGAAATCCTAGGTAAATTATCTCCCTTTGAGGTGCTATCTTGATGTTATCAACATGCCAACTGTATTTTGCTATTGTCACCTTGGGGTGAGATAACTGGATAAGATGGCACTTTTTCTGGGTAATTACCAGTCAATTTATTTTGGCATACTCACTTGTTTTTGTTAGCAGACGTTGTAGCCCTACCGGGTTAAGCTATATGAGTGCCAAGTGGTCTGCATATGCCAACAAGTTTATCTTCTCACCACCCAATTTAAGTGAAACCAGGCCAACTCCTTCCTTTGCCAGGTGGAAATCAGCCATGAAGAGATTAAATAAACATGGCACAAATATACATTACTGCCTTAATCCTTTATCAGTTCTGACTGGTGATGTTAATACTCCTTCTGATTTTAGTCTCATTCTAATCCAGGTCTCTTGGTGGATATACTCTAATATTGCAGGTAATGGTGGGGGATGTGCCATGCTTTCAGTTTCTTCCATAGGTGTTCCCCCATCTACTAGATAGGAGGCTTTAGAGAAGTCTATTAGAGCCACAAACACCCTTGCTTGACTTCCTCTACGATCCTTTGCAATTTTATCCTTCAGGACAGATCAGATCAAGTCATTAAGCGTTGTTCGCATGCCCTTTCAGAACCCAGTTTGTGCTTTCAGCAAGAGGTTTTTCTCTTTCACTGAGTCATTGAGTTTATCGAATATTTTGCTATCAGGGTCCAGCAAAGCAATCAGAGGATAATTCAGCAGGTCTGTGTGATCCCCCCTTTTTATGTATAGGTACAATAATGGACTCTCTACAAGATTGTGGAATTCTGCGTTTCAGCAAGATGTTCTTGAAGAGAAGGTCGAAGAAACCTGCGCATAAATTGACTATGTTCTTAAGGACCGCATTAGATAGACTATTTGGACCAAAAGCGACCGACATAGATGCCTTTATTATTAATCTTTCTAAGTCTGATACATCAAATTCTAGTATCCAGGGTACTGTAACATCAGTCATCCGTCTAGACCGATCAGAACCCTGACTGTTTATGATTTTCCAATGTGCAATACAAGTGTCCTCAGACACACTCGTTGATTGGGTGACACACTGTGGATGTTCAGTATAATTTATTATGGTCCAGAATTGTATTGTGTCTTTTTTAATGAGTATTCCCAGCATCATCTCCCCATTTATACTGTCCATTAATTGTCTATGGACCCTCAGCCAGTGTTTATAGGCCAACTGGATTTCCTTTTTCTTTATAAAATATTTTGCTGTGCCATACTCATTAATTCTGAGTTGCCTCAGATAATTCATTTTCTTCTTGTTTAGACAAACTTTTTTTTATCAAAAGCATATCTGTGCCAATTAGTCGGTATATGTATTACATTTAGAGTTTCCTGATACAGAAGTAATTCATTAAAACTCTCCACTGAGCAGTTATCAATGAGGACCTCATCAAGAACCCGTTCTACATAATTATTTTGCTTCAGATTCAATGTACTACACTTACACCTATATTTCCGTAACCGGTTTCCAGCTAGATTAACAGTCAGGTCTGTACATGCTTGAGCTACAGAGCATTTTACCTTCATTGCCAGATGTGTGACTAACATATCATGATCACCCAGAGGAGACTTTTTCACAGAAAAGTAGTAACAAAAGTCTAACATTGATCTTGACACAATTACATAATCAATTGTAGAGCGCAATTTCCCTTGTTTCCACATGCTGGGCATTATTTTATTCCAGATATGGAGATCACAGATATTGCACAAGTTGTCAAATTTGTTCCCATTCATTCGATTAAGCACTTTGAGATGTGAACAATACACAATCTGTATTAAGATCACCTACTATTATAATCAGTGAATCAACGTCTGTCAGCCAATCACCAACCAGTTGGGAATATGGTTAGTGTAACTACCCCAGGTTTCTAGTTGGTTATTCCAATATATGTTTATCACCAATAACTTCCTTCTTGTCCCCATATATACTACCGCCATTTTGACTGCTAGTATCCCTCCATTTCATTAGAAAGGATACAGGACAATGCTATTTTTGAGTTCCTTGTAGCCAACACCAATCCACCCACCCACTGGTCTACCTTTATTAGGCTTCTTTGCCTCTTGCTGTAATATGGAAAAACCATCCCGGCACAATTTAGAGGTTAGACAAGTTTTCTGGAATGTGATAATATACTCTACAAAGATATGGTTGGTCTCCTAAAACACCAAGAAACTGTTAAAACCTCTTGTGTTCCAATCTAGACAGAACAAGATCTTGTGTGAGATTAACCTGAGCCTCCCTTAGTCCCTTAGCAGCTGTAGGACACACGCAGCCAACCCATGATGGTCGGGGGTTAGTTGTCACTTTATGCACAATTATGCTTTTTGCATCCCTCCTATTCATTACATCAGCTTTCGCCACCCCAGTTTCACATTGCCTCAATCTCTCAATGGGTTTAGACAGCATATTTCTTTTTTTTTTTTCAACTCTTTATTTCTCATTTTCAACAATATTCAACAAGCAGTATCATCATCATAAGTCATTGAACTCCAAAATATACAATAGCAGGAAGCAATACAGCAGAATTTCATACCATAACCCCATTTCCCACCATATCAAAATGTAAAATTAACTTAAAACCAAACCAGATATATCAAACAAATAACAACAGACAAACAAGACTACACAAAACAACCACATAAACAACACAACCCCCCCCCCCTATATGTAAAGTACCTGAAAGTAAACCATTTCACTCCACTCTATAATTCAACCTAGCATTATCCATAAAGGTCATTAAAACTCTCCCACATTTCATCATAAAGTTCTGCCTTGTTTTGTTTACTAAACATAGTTTTTTCAAATCTTGATAAAGCTCTAACATCCAAAATCCACTCCTCCACTGTCGGCTTTTTCTGTGTCTTCCAGACCTTCAACACTTGTTTAACCACCACCAACAAAACTTTACGCACCCCGCACAATATCATCCAACTTACATTACGCCCACCACCATACGACAGGAATATAACTGCTAAGGGATTACGTGGGTAAACAATGTCCCTACCTGATCAATCCTGTCAATAACCTCCCTCCAAAATATTACCACTCTTTCACAATGCCACAACATATGTAACAGAGTACCCTGTTCTTTTCCACAACCCCAACACAAATCATCAACTAAACCCAATTTGCACATACGTGTTGGAGTCCAATATATTCTGCCCAATATCCTTTGATGTATGTAGCGTAATTGCAAAACCACTTTGGCTGTCGTCGGCACTCTCCAAATCTTATCCCATTCTTTCAATGTGAGTTCCCTGCCCAACTCCTCCGTCTACGATAACCTCAACTTTTCCCATGAGTCCAACCATTGCCCATCCAGTTGCATAAACTGCATAAATGTAGACACTTTTTGAAATCCCATTTCCAATATATCAACATTCTCTGGCTTTTTCAAGAATGGAGCATCCAACATTTCTCTCCGTTCCAAGAGTAAAGCTACCAAAATTTCATATCCTCTCAATTCCCTGTCCCTCAAACCAAATTTCTCAACTAAACTCCCAAAAGGTACCACCCCAGCATCATTCCACACATCGCCAATAATCAACCTCCCCTCTGAATCCAACTCTTCTAAGTCAGTACCTTATTATTATACTGCAGACCAGCATATTTCTAACTTCCTGTTGTTCTTCATATACCACACAGCCAAACTTCATTATTTCCTCACTTTCTTCAAAGACCATACGTTTGACAAATGCAGACCTCCAGCCCACCTCCACGAGGTCATACCTGTCTTCAATTAGGAAGCTTACATAAATTATATCTCGTGTGGACATTTTTGTGATACTACTGGTCTGCCTCAATAATGTTAGAATGGTAGATCTGTTGAGCACAATGTTAAAGTTGACATAGGGGCACATTTCTAAGTACATAGTATTCTGATCTTATGTCAATTTCTTCCTCCAATCACAGTTGCCCCCGTTCACATTTGGCTGGCCCAAGTAAATTCCTGTGTTACAGTATCTATTGGATTGATGATCTTCCTTAGCCATCACTTTTATGGGACGAAACAGACCGCTCAGATGAACCACTGGGCCCTCCAGGGTTTGGCATGCAGATGTTTTTAGCCCTTCCTCTTAGCGGACCGGGGCTTCCATGGCCGTATCCCAAGCAATTCATTGATCGCTCACAACCACTGATGGCCCTGGGATACTTCCTAGTGTGGTTGTAGCCCCTGGTTGCCCTTGATGAATACAATCCTGTTTTGCCATGGGAATTGTAAATAGTGATGCCCATTGCTCCTTGGCCGATGCTGTTGCACTCCTTTCCTTTACCTGGTCATCAGCTATATATGGTTTCCATAGACCATAATTCGCCATCTCTTTGGCAGGCATGACCGACCTCGCAGTCCTCAATCCAACCACATCCATCTTTGACGAAAACTGCTCATCAATCACTGGCCTTTCTTTAGGCCCTGATTTGACATTACCTGATCGATTAGGACAGTCACTGTCAGAAGTAAGATAGTCCCCAACCTCGATCGAACTCATGGAGCCTTTTGTCGGTTCCATGTCTAGTGAGGACTCATTCTCCATTAGGTCTGCCCTCACAATTCCTTTTTCTTGCTTTACTGGTACCTTCACCATTTTTCCTTCGTTCTTGATTACTATTTGCTTCATCATTGTCCTTTGTCTGCAGGGCAAAATCTCTCAAGTACTTTCTTGAATCCTTCAGCTGATTCCTTCTGCCATTCACCGATTTTTGTGTGTGCTTTTTTTTTAAATCTTTGGAGATGTGATCTTATTCTCCACAGGTTCTTTTGTTAAATTTAAGACTACTTCTTCTATTCCATCATCAGTTCCCACCGCTTTCTCGCTTGAGATTTTATGATTCTTTTCATATCAAAATAGCTGGAGCTCAAGAGATCCATTTTTAATTTTAGCTGGAAGAGAATTAGCGTGTGGGCTCTTCATTACTAATGTTATCATAGAGAGCTACTTGTGCACTCAGAATAGAATTGAGTGCTGATATTGACGGGGATGAAAGTTTTATACATTCATTTGCTTCACGTAGTGCATGGTGTTCGTTCTACTTGCTTCCGGACCTTGGCCTAAATTGCTGAGAGACAGCAATTCAAGTAATTCTGATGGAGATCCTACCATTGGGCCTCTGTCCCCATAGCACTGCCCTTATGGACCGAGATAGATCCCAGCTATGCATCCCTTGCTTGCGGATTCTGCTGGACACAAACTCTTATTCTCCGTAGTGACATCTGTAGCACAGCCTAGTTTTCCAACCCCTTCGAGGAAGCTAATGTCACTCATATTACTACGATTGATTTTCAACAGGCAATGCAGTCGAGTAATCTTTACTAGAGTACTCGCTCCCACCAGATTGAAGAAACTGTGGAGCCTCTGTTCAGCGCTAGGAGTAGCCATATTCACTGCCATTATGTTATCTGTTGATCGTATTATCTGCAGTGTTTACATTTCTTTCAACAGAAGACTGGGGGTTTTCTCATTACTCGTCATGGCTGTAAGTTGTTTTGCCTCTACTAAACCCAAACCAGCACAGATAGTACTTAGAAGTCATTTTTCAAGGTGTATTTGGGCTGGAATGCCATTTGTAGTATGGGCCAGGCTGATTAAATCCCCTGACGTCACGTCCTGAGATGCTAGAGTTACATGAGGTGATGGTACCTTATTCCATGCTTTCGGTTTAGTAGTTTGCTTTTTGCAGAACAGTGACCGTAAGTGTGGACTGTTTTTCCTGGTTTGGACAGGTGGCATCTTTTCATCTTTACATTAGCTTGAATGAAGTTAATGAATCAATTAATGAATCAGGCGTGCTAGCAGTGGGGAAAGTGTGCCAAACGTATCGAGTGTTGCCGCGCAAACACGGCAGGGAAATTCTAAGGCTCAAACGCCCGCAGTCACTTTCCAACCAGACCAAGTCTGGTATAAGGAGTGTAAAGTGCAAAGAGAAAATAATGTGCTTGTTTACCGTTGAGTCTTATATTAGTTTTGTTCTTGGCTTCCTCTCTTCTGGCTTAGTGTGCCCAGTACTCATAAGTACCTATCCTCAGATACTTTAGCAGTTCTCCCTTTAATTTAGTAGAGGCAGGAAGCTCAAAAGGCACTGATGCCCGCAGTCACTTTCACTCGCTTCCAGGGATTAAAGTTACATATATTGACCACCGTTTGGTAGTTTAGTGACTCACGTCCCGGTATTGACTCCAATAGTCCAGTGGCCACCCAGGAAACTTCAATGTAGTAGTGGGGGAAAAAAAGGCAAGAAGCAGAAAAAGCGGAGGACGCGTGCAGAAGAAGACTCAGTCCACTGGGGTCCTCCTACGGCCCACTAGAGACCACTTAGCAACCCACTTGGTGCCCGCTCCACGCTAATAATGAGGTTGAAACATCTCTGCCAAAATGTTCAGGTCAAAGCTCCTCGTTCCAGCTTCCAGCAATGAAAATGAAAGACAGATCCAACGATTCTGGCCCACTAAAGACCACTTGGCAACCCACTTGTTGGGCGAACCTCATATCATTATCTGTGAGGACCTTAATTTGAAGTTCTTAGATTCCTCAATGACTATTATTGAATGAATGTATGCTGGAAAGCAGGGCAATGTCTTAGTTGAATGAATCCACGACTTGCAGTCTGGCCATGTTAAACGGCCAAACAAAGGGGGATGTTCCGGGTGCTTGGACCTGGTCAAGGAGGGGTCCAACAAGCTTGCCGGAATGACTGTTTTGTCTCAGCCAATGTCTTGCTCTCAGTGGAAGTCTTCTGGGTAATTAAGATGTCTGGGAGTGGCCACAACTTACTAGAAATTAAATAGAAGGTAGCCCTGGTACAATCAAATGCAATTATGGAGATGCCAATAGGAGGTAACGCGGTGGAGAAATAGAGAGGATTAAACCTGGGAAGTTCCAAAGATCACAGCTAAGTTTGACGAATATGTTTCTGAGACATATGGAATAGAGTGCACATGCATAGTAGAAGGATACATTGAAGAGTGTGGGTTCCAGGGAAGGTCCGAGTTTAAACCAATCCAGAAGTAGAACAAAGAGGTGGTGGAGGCAAAGAAATGTCTACAGTTGGGATTTAAGGATACTTGGGCAAATAGGAAATAATCTCTCTGGGAAATAGGTTAAAAAGCAAATGCAACAGTACTGTAATTGGCTAATTGCATCCACAGCCTTACGGGCACAGCATGATGCAGAACTATGTTAAACACCATTTGTAAAAGTAACACTAGAATTGTCTGGGAAGTTTTAAATAGTGCAGGCAATCTCCAGTCATCTATAATGGTTCACCAATTCTCAGACGATAAATTGTTGGAGCATTCTGCAGGTTTGTTCGCCTGGAAGGCAGATGGCAAGTATACTGGCCATCCTAACTCTGATAAACCATGGTCTTTATTTCGAGAAAGAAGATATCGAGACACTAATTGTAAAGTTGAGTTCCTAGAGGGCCGCAGGTCCGGACGGACTACCAAATTGTATTCTAAAAGAAGCGGTTGGCACTTGGGCTGAATTCATAGTTAGGTTGTTGGGTCAGGTTTTGAAACCATGCAGGCTCCTGCCACATGGTAGGAGGCCCCGAATTGTCCAGGTTTTCAAGAAGCAAAACAAAAAGGTGATGGCTGGAAGGTTTTGAATTAATCATAACCACGGGCAAAGCTCTGGGCAACCCTCCAGACCATCGTTTTTCAGCCTGCCAAGCCATTACAGAAGGGGAAAAACCATATGCAAATCAGGCTTGGTCCTACCCCAAAAGGGGCAGTCCAGCCCGAACTGCTAGGTCACATCCCTTCTGCACGAGACCACAAGCATCCCCAGACATGTTTCAGCCTTGTTGGGCGTCATCAGTGAGGAGTAGCTTGGGTCTCTAGGCCCGGCAGACTCGGGACCCACGTCTGGGTATACCCGTCCCACTCGGTGTGACTTTAGCAAAACAAAAAGGTGATGGCTGGAAGGTTTTGAATTAATCATAACCACGGGCAAAGCTCTGGGCAACCCTCCAGACCATCGTATTTCAGCCTGCCAAGCCATTACAGAAGGGGAAAAACCATATGCAAATCAGGCTTGGTCCTGGGGTGGGGCCAAGCCTGATTTGCATATGGTCTTTCCCTTCTGTAATGGCTTGGCAGGCGAAGAACGGTGGTCTGGAGGGTTGCCCAGAGCATTGCCAGTGGTTAAGATTAAGTCTAAACCTTCCAGCCATCACCTCTTTGTTTTTGCTATGTCACCCCGAGTGGGACGGGTATGCCCAGACGTGGGTCCCGTGCCTGCTGGGCCTAGAGACCCAAGCTACTCCTCACTGATGAGCCCCAACAAGGGCGAAACATGTTTGGGGATGCTTGTGGTCTCGTGCAGAGGGGATGTGGCCTAGCAGTTCAGGCTGGACTGCCCCTTTTGGGGTGGGGCCAAGCCTGATTTGCATATGGTCTTTCCCTTCTGTAATGGCTTGGCAGGCGAAGAACAGTGGTCTGGAGGGTTGCCCAGAGCATTGCCAGTGGTTAAGATTAAGTCTAAACCTTCCAGCCATCACCTCTTTGTTTTTGCTATGTCACCCCGAGTGGGACGGGTATGCCCAGACGTGGGTCCCGTGCCTGCTGGGCCTAGAGACCCAAGCTACTCCTCACTGATGAGCCCCAACAAGGGCGAAACATGTTTGGGGATGCTTGTGGTCTCGTGCAGAGGGGATGTGGCCTAGCAGTTCAGGCTGGACTGCCCCTTTTGGGGTGGGGCCAAGCCTGATTTGCATATGGTCTTTCCCTTCTGTAATGGCTTGGCAGGCGAAGAACAGTGGTCTGGAGGGTTGCCCAGAGCATTGCCAGTGGTTAAGATTAAGTCTAAACCTTCCAGCCATCACCTCTTTGTTTTTGCAGATTTTCAAGAAGGGCAATAGGGAGGACCCAAGGAACTATCGCACAATCGCCCTTCTTGATACTTTGGGGAAAAGTTTTGCATCGATCGTATTGAGAGATCTGAATGCTTGTGCAGCAAAGACTGGTCGCTTGGATCCCCGGCAAACAGGGTTTGTGAAGGGGAGCTACTTCCGTAAACCTCTTCCTGCTGAACCTTCTGAAGCTAAGATCTATCAGAAGCAAGACTAACATCTATTTAGCTTTTATAGATCTAGAACAAGCTTTCGATAGTGTATGCAGGGGGAGGTTGTGGGCGAAGCTTCTTTGCTGGGATTGCCCTTGTGACTTGGTGGAGGCCAGGAAAGCCCTATACTCTGAAACCTTTGTTCAGGTTAGGCTGGAATAGAAAGCTCTCTAAACGGATAAGCATGTATTTGGGGTTAAAGCAGGGGTGTCCCCTGGCACCAATTTCATTGAATTTATGCATCCGAATTGGAAGAAGCGGTGCAGGCCTTTCCGCCCAAAGCGTACTACTCGCATATACCATGTATCCAATAGCCTAATGACCTAGTTATTACACTAGGGCTTCAATGCAGGTTAAATCAATGTATTGTCTATATTGAGGAGAATCACCTGCGAGTGAACGCCAAAAAATCTAAAATTCTAGTTCTATCGTCTGCCCATTAGAAGCACACGGGGGGGATTTACTTGGGTTGTGGATCGGGAAACCCTAGCAAAAGTAGAAACTATTAAAAACCTGGGTGTGCTGATAAATAGAAACGTTGATGAAAGGGCGTGATACATGATGCTTAGATCAAAGGTGAAGAGGTTAGCGGCCCAGGGGATGGCCCTCCATAGGAGGTACAGGAATCACACAATATTGTAACCTCCTACAAACAAGGTTCAGATACTAAGCTATGGGGCTGAAGCAATGCTAAACTTGTTCTGGCAAACATGGGGGATACTGAAAGGTTACTTCTGGCGGAAGGTTTTGAGGTTTCCTAATTCTTTACCAGTTGCCTCCATCATATATGGATTGGGTTTGCAGTCTATGGAGTCAGTTGCTGTGTGGAAAACAATATATTTTTTAAGGAAGTGCATTGTGTCTAAATATCAGCCATCGCTCGATCTTCTGAGATCTAGCGACAAAAACAAAATTGGACTGGTTGCTGGAAAAGGAAATATGTTGCTTACTTAGAGTCCTGCGAGATTACTAGTAATATGTTAATCGCTACCCCAGTGAGGGTTAAGTTTAAACTGCAGGTCCTCGACTGGATAGCCATGCAGGATGCTGAAAATAAACATAAACTATCACTAACGTTTGTTCAGGAAAAGAGATTGATCATCAATAGCCCTCCTATTTATCTAAATTCCCGTCGGCCCATTACCGTGACCTGTTTTTGAGATTTCGGTTAGACATCCTCCCAACCAGAGGTTCAATCCTCTAGAGGTCAGTGTTTGGAGTTAAGAATCCAACTGTAGATATTGTGGGGAAAAAGGGCGCTACCGAATCGCTAAACTATTTGGTGGTAGCTTGTACAGCTTTAACAGAGGTGTGAACCCGCTATTTTGAACCTTATACGAAGCAGGTCATGATCTTATCTGCACAAGAGTGGTGGAACATGTTTTTAATTGGAGAGAAATTGAGCTTAACTCTTGCAGTTATGAAATTTGTGGAGCACATTTTCAATGATTAGTGGGAATTTGAACTGTGATAGGTGGGAATGCTTTAATGGAATGTGCCACATGGGTCAAGTGTAGATTCATAATGTTCAAATTGCGAAAGTGTGGATGTGGCGGAGTGGCGAGGAGTGGCTGTTTGTGCTGGAGACCCTGCACGTTTTGTGGTGTGCAGTCTTTCTACACTGCATACATTATTTCTGAGGAGGAGCAACTTTAAAACCCAATTCCAGTCCGCGGAGCGGCTGTTTAAGCTGTTCGTGCTGCTTGTGGTGCCAAAGGGACTTAAAATATGACTAAACAAAATGACTTAAACGAGACAAGGAAGCCGGCCGGCCAGTGGACCCTTAGCCATGCATGGAACCTTGGACACAGTGAGTCACACTGTAGAATGATGTCTGTCACAGAAAGTGACACTCTCGCACAGTCACCTCATACAGTAAAGAAAAAATAATTGCCACTGCTGACACTGTTTCGAACAAACACACCTGTGAAGATGCAACTAGAGTCAATCAGTTGTCCCCCTCAGCCTATATCGATCATCTTAACCACATCGATTCATCCTCTCCCCCTCCTCCTCCCTTAATGGACGAGAGAGGTGACTCGGGGTATGAAGGCCTAAGCTTACCTTGGGAGTCGGAGCAGTGTTTCTCTGATTGGGCGGAGGTGAAGAATAATGGTGTACTATTTGTCATTGATTCAGCATTGTGTGCAGTCTTTGGTGCCAGAGGCTTGGATGGCTGCCTAACAGAAAAAGCTACACCGCTAGGCGCATAAGCTGGAATCCAGTCGACAAGTAGGTCCGCAATGGAGAGCAGAGAAAGTAAACGGAAACTAGAGCGAGCTGAAATGTGGGAGGAACATCAGCCCGCTAACATGACCAAATTGCAGGATATGCAGGATATGGAAATCTAGCCTGAAGCTGAGACAGCAGGCTTGTGAACTACAGCTGCAATAAATCTGACCTCACTTACAATTGCATCAGAAACGTGAGAAATGAAAATGACTCGCATGAGAAGTGAAACACAGGCATACCACATTACAGCAAATAAGGATTGCTCGACAATCAATGAAATTCAGTCTAATAGGATACAAGACATTTCGGTCACGGAGTAATACAAGTAAGGACAGTCGAAACCGACACTGAAAGAGTGCAAAATTGCGAACTAAATGAGAATAGAAAAACTAGCTCTGAGCAGTTAAAACGGACATCACAAAATATTAAGAGAGATAAATCACTGAGTAACTCAGACCAGGAGCCGTATCTGTGTGAAATAAAGCCACAAATCCGAATCGGAATTGTTAATGTGGAAAACTGCTTCCCAATTACGATCCATGTCTTTCGATCTGGAGGCATGTGGTCAGCAACCAGAGCATGAGCATGAGCATGAGACACAGTGCTGCCAAAACCTTTCCACCATACTTCCTGGCAGCCCAATCGTACAACATAAATTACCACCCATAAAGACCAATCCTCTACTTGTTTTACCACACTGCTCAAGAAAGGTTAACCAGGATCAGATCCGAACGCGTGGAAAGCCCAGAAAAGCATATAATGATTCAACAAGTAATTCTGATTCCACTGACTCATCTGTCGAATCTACAATACCCAGGAAAAAATCATGAAATATGACTATGTATTCCCAAGAAACACATGACCAGAAACACCACAACAAAAAGACATTGATAGTGACCGGTTGCTCCACGACTGGTAACATAGAAAAAGAACAACTTGAAGGATTTGTGTACCCCACAAGTGACAGAGGATATTTCGTTCTACGAAGAAGGCCCAGAAAATGGAGCGATGATCCGTGTATTGTTCCCGACAGCTGCTAACACCATTACAGCCCTTGGTGCCAACCAAAGCAGCCAGCATCAGGCAGAACATATAAAATCAGACGCCTCGTGGGAATTGCTGGAATCCTCTGGTTTCTTGACCTTAAAAGAACATGGGAAGAAAACAATGTGTAACCATGATGGAAAAAGAACTCAAATTACAGATCAAATTAACCCGATGCTATCCCCGAATGATGTTCTTACCAATCCATCACCTTCGAAATTAACAGCTGTTACTCAATCAAATCGTGAACCTATGTCACGTGAAAAAGCAATTAAAAACCAACACTTTTGAGAAAAAGAACTACAAATCTTTGCTACAACTTGGAAATCGAATAAATATTGATGTAGGCAAAAGTGCCCTAGAAATCTTACATACCAAAAAAAAAAGAAGAAGAAGTGTATAATTGGCATGTCTACTCTCATTAAACGATGACCCGATGCTAAATCGTACTAACATCTTCAAGCTCTTTAATCTTATACCCCCGCTTACGTAGTTTATAATCCCACGATATCGCGGCTGTGGAGTTCCCGATCCCTAGACAATTTGATTGTGTTTGCTTGCGCATTGAATCAAAAATAATAAGGGCCCTACTTCTCAAAGAAGCCGCAACTTTTTGGCCATTGAGGTTTGACATAAAAGAAGAAGATCCTGTTCTCCCAAACTCGAAAAGAGAAAACGAGAGAATAACGAACAATTGAGGGGACATAAACATTCGATTCAAAAGTAATAGACAAGACAGTTCATTTTACTCCCCATAGACATATAGACCTATGCTGCATGGCCCTCAAATGTTTGAAAACTCACATGGCATTCGACCACAACAGATGAAGAGAACGTTGAAGAATCGGTCTATGGGCAAGCGAGAAATAAGCATACCATCCACAAAGCAAGCACAACGATCAGTGGATTGGCTCCTGAAATGTCTGAACTCCAGTGCCGACTAAAAGCGTTGGGAAGCTACGTCTAGAGAATTTCTGACAAGTGGAAGCTGGAACACTCGCAGTCATAAACATCTCTTTAACAGCAAATGTGTAAATTTAAAGTCAACAGACATCCTCTGTTTACAAGACACCTGGTTGACTGCTGCTCCTCTTGTAGATGGATACTTTCTTCTGATAAATCTGGTGAATAAAAACAAACAAGGAAGACCATCTTCAGGATTAATAATTTTGATTAAAGCTGGGTTGGGGTTTAAAAGCATTAAAAAACAAAACCCCAATCATTTCATGCAATTGGCGATATTGGAAGTAGAAACTAAGAAAAATCGTCCTGCCCCCATAATCATAATTCTAAACCTTTACTGGAATCCGGCAGCATGGGAAAATGAATGTTTCATTATTTAAGCAATATCACTTGTAGACAACTGCAAAATTGATTACCCTAATGCAATGTTGATCTTGTGGGGTGATCTAAATATGATTTGCCTAGTCTATAGGTCCGAGCTCAAGTCAATACGCAATAATGGGACCATCAAGAACGGATAAATGAATGAAAGAAATCAAGGAATGCGACTTACATCTGCTAAATGGTCAAACTGCAGGAGATATTCCAGCAGCTTTTTCATTGCATAGAAAATCACAAGCATCAATCGTGGACTACTTTTTTGTATCTAGTAATGTACATCGGTTGATAAAAACACTATCAGAACTGCAGCTAGTGATCCTGACCTAGTTGAATTGACCTTACACTGGCAGACCATAAAGGAAAATACATTGTGGAAAACTCTAATTGAAGTCGGACCAGGTAGAGCTAGGCTACGAATGAAAGCAAATAATGTTCGAGCGGTGACTGAGCTATACCAAAACGCAGTAGTAGATAGGAGGTTGGATTGTAACTATCTGCCATTTCTAACAGATTTCAAAACCACAATTGCCTTAAATTCAATTTATTTTAGGATGTTTTTATTGGCATTTGGCATTTACAGTTATATTCCGGA
Organism: Ambystoma mexicanum; assembly: GCF_040938575.1. Taxonomy (NCBI): domain Eukaryota; kingdom Metazoa; phylum Chordata; class Amphibia; order Caudata; family Ambystomatidae; genus Ambystoma; species Ambystoma mexicanum. Next base: position 1,067,911,382 of record NC_090931.1, on the reverse strand, counting down.
CCATTAGAATCATGGTTTGTATCAAGCATGAATTGCATACCACTTATGCCATATTAGTTATGAATAACATTGAACAGTGAACGAAACAAACAAGAGGAAAAAAAAGGGAAAAGAAACAAAGGAAGTAAAAGTGATAACAGTGACTGTCTCTTGGTCTCTGAGTTATTGTGGTCTTTGCTTGTGGAGGTGAACCCCAGTCTCTATTCCGTTGGGCTCTGACTGGTCTTCGAGGTGCGCGGAGGGGGGGTGGCTTGTGCAGGATGAATGCGACAGTGCACTAATTTGGCCATTGTGACATTCGTGGGTGGTTGATTCAGGGAGGTTTATAGGTCGATGAGAAGATCATGTCTCTCAGAAGGGCCTTCCAGGCCTCAAGTGTAGAGCTCGAGTCTTCCCCACCCCGATTACTTCCCTCCTCCCATGCTCTAGTTTCTGCTATCGTCCATCTTTCCATCTCCCTGATCCAAGGTTCGTACCTGGGGCCTGCTGGGGATTTCCAGGCCATTGCGATCGTTCTTTTTATCAGCACACATGCTATGTCCATTAGTTTCATCAAGTGCTTGACCTTGCTTAGCCTCGGGTAGGTGCCTAAGAGGCACTCTTTCGGTGTCCATTCATATATCTCCAGGCCAGCTTTCCTGCAGGTCTGTTCAGCAGCGAACCATAGTTTCTGAGATTTAGGGCAGGTCCAAAACATGTGGATCATGTCAGCGTGGTCAGAGGGGCACCATGGGCACATCGGGCTGACTCTGTCATTGAAGGTGGATATTCTGTGTGGGGACATGTAGGTCCTATATAAGACATTGAGCTGTATTAGCCTGAACCTGGCGTTCCTGGATATCTCCTTCGGGTATGCTAGGGCTCTAGACCATTCTCCCTCCGTGATTTCGGTCCCCAGGTCAGATTCCCATTTCTCTTTCAAACGTGTACTTCTTGGGTTCGATCTGTTGTTTATTTGGGTATATAGTCTTGATGTTGGTTTCCAGCGGTCGCTGACTCCGTGCATCTCTTGGATCAGGGCGTGTGTTTCGGGTTCCTCAGGCCACACATTCCATTTCCTCTTGGCGATAAATTTTACCTTTTGGTACCATAGGTAGTGGCACGGGGTGAGCCCATCGTTTCCTTGTAGTGATTCAAAGTCTCTGAATTGCCCTTCGTCGAACATGTCTCCCCACGTGTAGACACCACAGTTCTCCCATCTTCTCATTATTAGTAGGTCATCGGGGACTACACATACGTCAGCAAGAATGGGAATCTCGGGTGAGTATAGGTGCTTCAAACCCAGCATAGATCTAATCTTTTTCCACACCTGTCGACCCACCTGCACTATTATGGGCGGGTCAGGAGGCCCTATTTTGTTGTTCCATATTAGCTCTTTAGGATGCAGGGGTGAGGTCAGCTGGCGGAGAAGGTTTGTCTCAGCCGAGGGCTCATCGCTCAGCCATTTGGCGACATGTGTTAGTTGTGCCGCCAAATAATATCTTTGGAAGTCGGGTAGTTGGATTCCTCCAGCGGAGTAGGGAAGTGTGAGGATGTTCAGTGTAATCCTGTGCCTGGTTCGTCCCCAAAGAAAGTCTCTGATCAGGGATTCTAGCTTCCTGATGAAGGATGGAGGAATGTAGTATATTATGTTGGTGAAGTAATAGAGGAATCTAGGTAAAATTATCATTTTAGATATTGCAGCTCTGCCCATCACTGATAGCGGTAGTTTTGACCAAAATTTGATAGAACTCCGTACCCCCGATAATGCGGCTTCAGTGTTGCATTCGTGAGTAGAGATTGGTGTATGCTTGATGATGATGCCTAGATAGCGGAAGGACTCAGCTTGCCACTGAATCCCAATCACGGGTAGCTCTTCTGTGCTCTTTCTCCTAAGGCCAGCCAAAGGGAAGGCGGATGATTTCTGTCGACTGAACTTTATGCCTGAGTATCTCGAAAAGTCATCTAAGATGTCTAGGGCTATCGGGGCATTCATCTGGGGGTCTCGAAGGTATAGAAGAACATCGTCTGCATACAAGGAAATGATGTTGTCTGTACCGCCAATACTTATGCCCGCATCGAACAGCTGTTTCCTGAAATAAATTGCCACTGGTTCCAGGCCTAGTATATATAGCATTGGCGAGAGCGGGCATCCTTGTCTGGTTCCCCTCTGAATAGCCCAGGCTACCGACACCAAGCCCCCTGTCTTGACTCTTGCCACTGGGTTACTGTAAAGAACCTTGACCCATCGGATGAAGTATTCCCCCATTCCAAACTCTCTCAGGGTTTCGATTAGCCACTCCCAGTAGATCGAGTCAAAAGCCTTAATGGCATCGAGCGAGAGTACTGCTAGGTCTTCTTTGCATTCCTCTGTCTGTGCCATTATGTGCTGGAGCCTTCTCAAATTGGCTGTAGTATTGCGTCCAGGGACAAATCCACACTGGTCCACATGTACCAGGGAACCAATCACCTTTGAGAGCCTCTTAGCGAGTATGGTCGTAAGAATTTTGCTATCATAGTTTAGGAGCGCAAGTGGGCGATATGAGTCACATTTTTCAGGTGGTTTTCCTGGCTTGAGTATCGGCACTATGAGGGTCTCTCTCATGGTGCCTGGTAGCGTGCCTGTCTCGAATGCCTCCGCGTAGACTTCGTGTAGTATGGGAGAGAGGATCTCTTCGTATGCCTTGTAGAACTCCGGGGTAAGGCCATCGGTTCCAGGGGTCTTGCTTGTGGAGAGGGACCTGATCGCGTCGGTAATATCTTCGATCGTGATGACCTCTCCCAGCATATTTCTTTGCTCATGGGCCAGTTTAGGTAGGTCTACTTCTTCGAGGGTGTCTCTTATGTCTGACTCGGGTATAAGGTCGCTGTGAGCATATAATTCCGCATAGAAGTCAGTGAAGACCTTATTTATTGCTTGCTGTGTTTTGTGGATTGTACCGTTACCGTCTCTGATCTCTGTAAGGGCCTGCTTCGGATGTTCCTTCCGGCACAACCAGGCTAGTATCCTGCCTGGTTTGTCCGCCTCTTTATGAGCTTTCATGGTGCGGGTAGAGAAGTCAAACTTCGAGAGCCTTTCCCATGCTGTTCTGCATTCCTCCCTAATTTCTCTCAGCTTGCTCTCTGTCTCAATCGTCGGGGGGGAATTGCTCTCGAGGTGCCTGATCTTTTCCTCCTCGGCCTCTAGTTCCCTCCTCAATTGCCTCCTGATTCCACCCGCCTCAGCAATCACCTCTCCCCTCGTCACCACCTTCATTGCCTCCCAGAGAGTACTCCATTTTTCTACTGATCCCTTATTGATCTCTATATACTCCTCTAGTTTCTCGGCCAGGTGGTCCTTAAATGCAGGGTCAGTTAGTGTCTCCACTGGCATACGCCACGTTGGGATAGGAGGTAGGGGGGGGTCGCAGGCAGAATTGCACTATTAGTGGGGAGTGATCTGAGATTGATCTGCCCAGGTACTCTGCGGACTCGACCTGGGGGGTCAGCTCGTCGTTTATGAAGAGGTAGTCTATCCTGGTGTGTAGGTTATGGGGGGCCGAGTAGAATGAATATGATCTGTCTGTGGGGTGAAGGTCTCGCCAGGTGTCCACCAAGTGCAGGTCTTCAATCGTTCTGTGGAGGGCCAGAGCAGGGAGGTTATTGTTTGATCGTGGTGTGGTGGATCTATCCAATTCCACATTAATGACGCAGTTGAAGTCGCCTCCCCACAGGAGGCTATGGTCTCTGTGGAGCACGAGTTTAGCGGACAGCTTCTTGAGGAAAGAGGGTATGCCATGCTGGGGGAAGTACGAGTTTACTATGCATATACGGGTGCCCTCCAGCATGCCCCACAGCAGCAGATACCTGCCTTCGATATCCTGCTCCACCCCCAGCTGTTGAAATGGTGTGTCTGGGCTCACCCACGTGTACACACCTCTTGCATACTTCGAGTATGATGATCCATAGCCTTGGCCCCCCCAGTAATTTGGTAACTTATTTGCAGAGTCGGCAGAGAGGTGTGTTTCTTGTAGGAGTGCGATTGATACCTTCTTCCTCTTTAGATAGGAGTGTATTCGATTTCTCCGAAGGTAGGACCCCAACCCCCTGACGTTCCATGTGATTACTCTAAGTTTTGGTGCCATTGTTTGGTTGTGTTAATTGTTGAGGAGGGGTTTACGACCTCTTTGGGATTTGTTCGCTTGTTATTGTGAGTCATGGTCTGTCCACGATGAGTGGAGTGATTAGCTCCTGTGGTAAGTTTTGGGTTCGGTTCCATTTGGGCGGATGTTCTCAGAGTAAGGACAGTCAGAACGGTGATAACTTGTGTGAAACAGTTAAAACCTGTGCACCCAGCGACTGACACAACGGTGGAGTGCTCAGGTGCTCCCACGCTGCCTGTCCCAATCCGGGTGTCTGGCGCGGGTAGGTGTGTGCTGGCAACTGGCCTGCACTGGTCTTTCGTGGGGTTGAGGTCTTCGTCCATGCGTGGGAGAACGGGCGAGCCCTGCAGTCTTTTAGCAACTCACCTAGTAGTTTTGCTTCTTCAGCTTAGAGTTCCTTGCCCTCTCAGGCTTTTGTAGAAGGGTACAAGCATCTGAGTCGGGGCGTGCAGCCCTCATCTTAGGGTACCTTCGCTAAGTTTCCCGTGTGGGGATTCAACAGGGGTATCAGCCAGGTTATTGTGTTCCATCCACATGTTAGCCGCAGCTGGAGTCTCGAGAAATATTGATTTTCCTTTGTAGATTACCTTCAGCCTGGAGGGATATAGGAGCATATATTTTAGGTCTAGTTTCCTCAGCCTGGCCTTAACTGGGACAAAGGAGTTCCTCGCTCTCTGGACCGCCTGGGTATAATCGGGGTATATCGTGATTCTCGAGTTGCCTCGTATTATCTCTCCTCCCTCCCTTGAAAACTTCAGGATCACCTCCCGGTCTCGGAAATTGAGGACCTTCGCTATGATGGGGCGAGGGTAGGAGCCTGGGGGCGGTTTCTTCTGGAGCGATCTGTGTGCTCTCTCTATGGCGAAGCCCTGCGAGAGGTTCTCCGCCCCGATCTCCTGTTGGATTAAGGATTCCACGAAGGTCGTCGGGTCAGCAGTCTCTGTCCCCTCCGGTACGCCCAGTATCCTAATGTTGCTGCGTCTAGCGCGGCCCTCCGCTTCCTCGGACCTCGCCTCCAGCAGGGTTACCTTATGTTTAAGTTCTGCTAGTTCTGATTTCATGGCTGCCGATTCAGTTGCCATATCCTCTTGATGGGACTCCACAATGGTGACACGTTCAGTTAGGTTGCGAGCGTCTTGCCTTATCAGCTGGATGTCAGCTTTTACTTCCCCTATCTTCGTGTCTATAAATGATTTTAGTGCCTCAATCGCCCCTAGCAGCTGGTTATGTCTGGTGTCCGGGCTATCTCGTGCTGCTGAGTCATCTGTTGAGGTCTGGGCGGTGGGGTGAGATTTCGCCGTGACAAAAGGATCTAGGGTGGCATTTTTGGTTTTGTTTCTTGCTGCCGCCATGATGGGCTGTCTCAGTTCTGGTTGGGAGCGCAAGGGGATTCCCGTCGGGGCAGGCGGCCTCTCACTTTTCTGGTTTGATTTCGGCGGGACGTAGAGGTGCGGGGATATTAGGCCCTGTGTGGGTCGGGATCTGGGCGCACAGTGGGTGTGAGCGCCCTGCCTTTAGTAGGACAGGAGAGGTCCGGGTCCTTCAGGGAGATAGCGTTGCCTAATGTGGTTAGCCGGGGGGAGTGCAGGAGCGGCCCAACCCGGGAAGGTCTCACCTGTGAGCGTTGTAGTTTGAGTGGATCTGGAGCCAGCCTCCGGTCTAGTTCGAGGTGTGTAGGTCTGCGCTGGTGGGGGGATCCGGTCCCCGGAGAATAGGCAGTCCGCCCTGAACGCCCCGAGTCAGGAATGCAGTAGGTGGTCCGGAAAGTCCAGTAGTTCCGACTCGGTGACCTCCCTCCACAGTCGCGCTCCGGCTTCGTTGGCGCGAGCCCCAGCACCGAGCGCCCCGCTCCGGTCCGTGTGTCGATGGATCGATGGGGTCTTGTAGCGGTCCACACCCCGGGACGGTAGTGGGCAATGGTAGAGGCGCCTGGAGGGCTGGGATCTGGCCCCCCACTAGTGTGCGCTCCCTGTCCCGCTCCGGGGTCGTTCCGGGATCGTCAGATCATCACGGCCGCCATCTTGGAAGTCTTTAATGGGAGAGAGGGGGAGCCCGACCGGAGCGCCTCAGCGGGCCCCGGCTCTCCGTTTTTTGTCGGGGCAAGAAGTCGGGTGCAGCCAATCGCCTGATTTACGGCTGCACCAAAGGCTGGGCGCCGCAGAGAAGCCGCAACGCACGAAACGGGAAGCGACTGCACGACTCGGCCAGATCCCGTGCACCTCTCTCAGGGGGCAGGGGGAGGCCGGGGCGAAGCGTCGGAGAAGTTCCCTGATCTCCGATTTCTGTCGGAACAAGTCGTAGGGTGCAGCTAATCGCCTGATGTACAGCTGCACCGAAGGATGGGTTGATTTGTTGGGTTTTCGGTACCCAGAACAGGATCGGACTGCGCGGCTCGGCCGGAGCTCACGGGAACCGCGTCCTCACACCATGGACATCAGGCCACGCCCCCAATTGCCTTAAATTCAAAGCCACATTTTAAATTAAATCACAAATATATGGTTGAGATTTCTGAAACAAAAAGAGAATTGAATAAAAAGACATTTAAAACTATAGCAAAGACTGGAGATAAAAAATCAGATTAGACAGCGCAAACAAAATTATAAAAACTGGCTGCGGAATCACAAATGGAGCATTGTTCAAAATGATGCAGAACAGATGCTAAGAATCATCGCATCAAATAACTCTATATCGTTGTGGTCTGTGCCAAACGATTAAGATGGGAACCAAATTGCACTGCAAGGTTGTGCAGTAGAAGAAGATTGGGTACAATTCTTCGAGAAACTATTTGGAAAATCAATAAGTGATATTCCTGGTAAGCAACAACTGCTGGATGACAATTGGGAATTGACCCTGGACAGACAAGAATTCACGATGCTACTGAAGACAATAAGTAACTTGCGTGCCCCAGGCCCAGATGGCCCATCGAATTTCACCCTCAAACAAGCTAAGGAGGAGTGGGCAGAATTCTGCATGGTGTTATTTGAGGATATCTGTCAAAAAAAGAAAATCCCAGCTTCCTGGAATAAAGCAATTGTGATACTCATCTTTAAAAAAGGTCTAAGATCCGACCCAAAGAACTACTGCCTTATAGAATTAAAGTAGGCGCTATGACAAAAGACAAACAGGATTTGTCAAAGGCGTCAGTTGGAGTTTAAGTCCGTTAATCCTGAACCTACTCAAGTTTAGGGCAATAAGCACAAGCTCAAAGATTTATACAGTTTCAATTGACCTGGCGCAGGCTTTTGACAGCTTAGACCATGGTCTAGTTGTTGGAACTGTCCACCCTACATCTTAGAGCTGATAAAAGCTCTATACTCAAATACTTCAATCCAAACAAGACTAAACAACAAAGGGTTACTCAGTAAAAGTATACCTACCTTTTGGGATTGAAGCAAGGAAGTCCGCTCACCGCAGAATTGTTCAAACTATACATATCTGACCCCAAAGAAACTTTAAACGCAGTCGAAGCCTTTCCACCTAAAATAAATGGCCATAACATAAGTTGGATGCTGTATGCCGAGGATTATAGACCAGACTCCTATTGGCACGCAAAGAAATCTCACTGCTCTCAATGCATACACTGAAAAGAACTGCTTGAAAATAAACATCCCAAAATCGACAATACTGATCCTAGAAAGACCAGGAGGAAAAAGAAAGAAGAAACTATTGAACTGGTATGTGGAAAACATAGCAATTAAACAAGTATCCAATATGCGATACCTAGGAATAAGCATAAACCTGAGCATAGGTGATAAACCTCGTATTGAAGAATTAAGATCTTGCATGAAAAACTTAGCATTTCAAGGTTTGGTGATACATACAAAATATGGAAAATTAGAGACTACAACTGGATAGAGAAGAAACTGAGAAATCTCAATGTAAGTTTCATGCTGATCTAAATTGAGATCTAAAAGCGGTCAATGTACTTCCAAGATATCCAAGTAAATTCTCTTGCTCTATCCATCAAGCGCTTTTTCTACGGTTCAGGCTTGATTTACTACCGACAAATCTGATATTGCATACACGAGGAAAACACAGATGGAACCAATACTTGTAGACTGTGTGCAGCACCAGTGGAAACACTTAACATCTAACTCTGGTTTGTCCTGAACCCGTACAGCAGCGATCGAAATATATTTGCGATCTAATACTGACCTCAGAGACGCAAAGTGTCGAAGATTGGTGGGACTATATATACACCGAGGTCGAAACACCAAAATGACACTTGCTTTTACAACATACCTGAATGTTATATTTCCACAAGAATCAATTGCCCGCCCCATGATGACTGAATACTAAACTTGATTGGGCCATCTGTTGTACTATATGTATTGTTGAAGCGCCTTTCCGGTTTTTGCCTGTAAAAATGGTAAAGAGAGGGAGAAGGGGGAAATAAAAAGGAATAAAGCTGAATTTAACAGCAGTCAGGTCTTAACTGATAGGTCCAATTACTTTAACCTGCAAGTTTGCTCTTTTTTTGTCTCTTCTTCTCTCTTCCTCATCACTCCTATATGATCTATCCTGATATAAGATAGAAGCCCACATTGTTTGTTAATGAGCGTTTATGTTTTAATGAATCTAGACATTTGATACATGTATTCTGTAAAGGTTGAATGCATGTAACCATATACAAATAACAAAAAAAATGAAAGTGTGGATATATAATGGGTCTAAGATATTGTGATGGAATGGGAAAAATGTTAAAGGTTTGTAATAAACCAGAAATTTAATTTAAAAACAACAAAAACATATTCAGTGTTACAATCGATAAACATCTCAATCTTATATGTGCCCATTCTGCCAAATTTAACATTATCTGTATCCAGAGGCACCACGACAGATACTTCCTTGATTTGCCCGCAATCATACTTTAAAATACAATTCACAGAGTTTCTGCTCGGGAGCGTGCCCGGAGCATACTGATCCTGTCGGCGTGGAGTTAAGGACTTTGTGGCAACCTGGGATGCCGTCCGAACAGTAACGTCAGAGTGAACCAGCATGGCGGTGGTTTGATGTAGCATGGACCGGGCGCTGAGGTGTACTGCCATACTGCGCTGGTGGGACCTAAGGCTGTGGAGGTGGGGAGTGCGCCGAGCCCTGGGCCACCGTGGGTGGCTGCAGGAGGGCTGCGCTTGCCCTGCAGCAGTTTAACATGGCAGAGCAGCTCTGCTGTGGCGGGGGCTGCTGCGGTTTGACAGCATACTATAGGTTGACCAGGCCCTGGGAGACAGACCTGAGCAGGCGGGCGCTTCAGTGCATCGGAGTGGCTCGAGGGTCAGCGGTGCACATCCTACGCCCGTAAGAAAAATACTGACTGGTCTGGAGGCCACAAATACAGAGGAAAGGTCCCATGCTTGAGTTGAGACTCGCTCCTCCTGGGCGGGCTTGTGGCTCCCAGCGGGCCGTGTGTACCAGCCACGGCGGAGGGAGAGCTGCATTGAGTGGGCGGGAGCTCTACCCCCCGTTCATCTGTCTGCCGTGCTTATGACCACACAGCTGAGAGACCCTGAAGCTGGCTGGCAGCGCTGCCTGGAACAGCAACAAGACCGGCATTATCCCCAGGCACCCAGAGCTCGCCATCTGTAATGAAGAGGGCTCTGCAGGCTGGTGGGCAGGACCACCATTACCCGAGGCAGCATCCTGCTCAACATCGAGGCTGTTGGCGAGGGGCCTCTGATACTGCAGCTGGCTTGGAGGTACCAGGTGGAACCCAGGTGCAACGTTTGGCCTGCAGAGTGGACTCACCTGCTTCAGAAGTAAGGAAATCATTTTTAGATGGGGCAGCAAACGGGAGTGCTTTGTCTGCCTCACGGTGGTACACTGTGGACTGGAAGCACAGACCTGGTGCAGCACAGGCACAGCCCGACAGACTGCAGTTGTGGTGCTGCCCTTAGTGACTTGGTGCAGGGGTGCTGCTGGGGCAGGAGGGACTGAGCTCCGACCTGCTGGACCTCAGGAGTGCCCAGAACTAGTTACTGAGGCCAGGCAAACACAACTGGGATAGGCCCAGGCAAACAGCCATGGAGGCTTTACCCAGAGGGATGGTGGCAGTGCATCCCAGCCACGGCTGCATAATAGTGGGGTGCCCGCTGCCGCATCAATGAGTCAACAGGCCCAGGGGGGAGCGGATACTGGTAGCAATTACAACACTACAGGCGTTCCTGGAGAACAAAATTGAAACATTCTCAGTAGAAGTCGGCCTCCTCAAACAGGATGTGTGATCATTGGCAGACCGGCTCAGCAACACAGAGGACAGATGCAAGAGAATAGAACCAACGTTGCTGGGAACCAATCTGAAATTGCCACGCTGGTGGAGAGGGTGCAGGAGTTGGAACGTCACGCAGAGGACGCCGAAGGCAGGGCACAGCAGAATAATGTACGGATCCTTAGGCTGCCCAAAGGAGAGGAGGGACGGGAATCCTACTTCCTACCTAAAAACCTGCCATTACAAAAGGTTGACGCAGGAACACTGTCACAGGGATTCGCAGTAGAGCGGGCACCGAGTTCCCTGGCCAAAAGACTGCCGCCGGGGGCTCCCCCAATACCAGTGATCACCACGATCCTAAACTACAAGGCGAGCGGACACTGTCCTTCTCTAGGGAGGGCGAGGTGATAAAGCGAGCGTCCTCGAAGCTCACTATTTACCCAGATTACACACAGCTGGTGCAAATACACAGGGCAGCGTTTGGACCAACTAAGGAGCGGCTGCATTGAGCGTACCTTAGATATATGCTTATTTACCCCACAAAGAAAGGTGCTGCAAAATGACCATTCACATTTTTTCGAGGACATTAAGGAGGCAATCTCGTGGATGGACTCGCTGGGGATAGCTCAACTGCCAGCGAGAAGAAACAACGTACTATGAAGGAGACATCCGATGACAAACTGCAAATACTGTTGACAGGGCGTAAGAATTAATGAGTTGCGGGAGTCAGAAGTAGGCATGTCGGGCCGCTGCCTTTGTTCTCCTAGTTTACAAGGGCCGGCCACCTGGCGCATCTGTGGCTTACACGTGATTACGTACAGTGACCTTTTAGGGGCCAGTTAAAGAGTACAGCTGCTGTGCAGGATCTGGAGAGAGGGGGCACGTGGGAAGCGGAGACCTGGATATGCCTAGAGCTAATGGGTAGATCTGTTTCGAGGGAAGGGTGGGGGGAGGCAGTTGCTAGAGGCTGCCTTTGGCTCTCTGGCAGGGGGAGTTCTTGGTTTGGGGATGAAGTTAGGCTCCTATAACTGGTTGAGTGTGGTCCTATTGGAGGACTATGCCGCGCATCATGGGGGCATTCTTTGTTGGCTGGAATATCCAGGGGCAGGGTGAGCAGTGAGGACAAGGGAGTTCTGGACAGAGTTAGGCCTGTGGGGAATTAATAAGCCCTGATCTGGCTGGGATGGCTAGCAGGGTGAGAGTAGTCACTTGGAATGTGCGGGGCCTGAACAGCTACATAAAAAGGTACACTTGTATCTGTGCAGGAAGGGAGTTGGAATAGCGCTCCTGTAGGTCACAGGGGCATGACAGAATACGTTGGCTAAGTGGGGTGGAAAGCGGTTTGGTTTGCCTTTTTTGGCATACGCTAGGGGCCTGCTTGTCTGGGCGACACCCACTGTGCCATTTAAGGTCCTGGAGACTAAGTATGATGATGAGGGGAGGGTGGTGCTGGTGCATGGCTTCTTAAAAAACAAAAAAAGAAATCAGGATGTGAGCATAGTCAATACATAGGTCGCAACCACAATGCCATTTTTTTCTTTTTTTTAAACTCACCGTTTCCGCGATTGACACAGCATAAAGAGCCCTCTGGAACTGGGGCGGGGGGCACTTTAAATGCCTCCATTGACAGGTCCAACAACAAGTACAAGAAGCCGGCACTGCCGGCCAAGATCCTGTTGGTTTTACTGGGACACCTCAGACATATGGAGATTGGTGTACGGGCATACCCGTGGCAATACGCACTACTCAGCCCCACACAATGTGTTCACCCGCATAGACTACCTGGTCACCGGAGCGAAGACACACTAGCCGAGTTTGAGGAGCTAGAATACCTGCTGAGGGTCTCTCAAGGTTGGCAACCTTCTCCATCTTGCCACTCTCAACTCTTGTTCAGCTGTCAAACACTCTTCTGACATCTGCTGCCTCCTGGAAGAACTCGACCTCGAAGTCCTCGCTCTCAGCGAGACATGGTTCACGGCCAGCTCTATCACGTGTTTTGACACTCTCCTCCCTGATGGGTACAAGATCCTCTCCACGCCCAGATCCAACCGTCCCGGTGGGGGTGTAGCCTTGATATTCCTGCAGTGGATTCCTGCCTCTGTGATTCCTATGCAGGCCTACACCTACTTCGAATGTCTTGTCTGCAGGCTCTCTCCCTCCTGGCCACTCTCACCACTGCTACTATCCATCGGCCACCTGGTCAGATTACTTCTTTCCTCTACGAGTTGGCTGACCTCTCTTCCTCCCTCCTGGCCTCGACCACTCAACTCCTCTTTGGAGACCTCAACATCCACCTGGATGCTTCCTGTCCCTCCTCTGGACTCTTTTGCGACCTCTGCGACTCTCTTTCTATTCTTCCCTCTGACCAGACTCACTCTGCAGGGCACACTCTGGATATTCTCATCTCCTCTGACCTCCACCTCTGACCAATCCTCTGTCCTGGAGCTATCACTTTGTTCTTTCCTTCCATCTCTCCCTCTCTAACCCGCAAGCCAAGCCAGCTCCAGCACTGCCCCCTACCTTCTCGGTCATCCAGCCCATGAAGCACGTGTCAGTTGAGGCTTTCACTGCCACTTTCTCTCCCCCTCCTCCACCTCTGGCTGTCTCTCATCCTTACACTGCCCTTTCCAAGCTCCACTCTGCTATCTACAATACTCGATGTTCTTGCCCCCGTCATGAAGCCCAAAGCCAAATGCAACTCTTGGTACGACTCTGACCTCATCACCCTTAAACACAAGTGTAGGGTGACTGAGAGGAAATGGCAGGCATCTTGTGCATCCCCTGACAAACTGGCCTGCCCCCTGCTCCCCTGCTCCAAAGGCAATAAGGCAATACCGGCTCTCTGTCTGCACTAAGAAGAGAGCCCATATCCAAGCCTGCGTCTCTGCGTAATTTAATAACTCGGCCGAACTATTTAAAATCTGCAAGTAGCTGGCCAATCCTGCTGCAGGCTCTACTTCTCATGTCCCCTCCCAGGCCCTCTGCACGGCCTTGGCTTCTCATTTCATCTCTAAAACCCAGGACATCCTGTCCACCCTCTCGTCCTCTCCTCTTCCAACTTCTCTGTCCTCTACCTCCGGCCCCCCTGCAGCCACCTCTCCTCACTCTTTCTCTTCCTTTCCTCTGTCCTCCCCTGACGAGATTACTAGACAAGTCCGATTTATGAAAGTCTTATCAAAACAGGTTCTTCCCGGTTTGTTCAAAACCATCACTGACCATATTGACACCCTCGCTCCTGCCCTGGCCAACTTCTACAACCACTCCTTTCCCACTGGAGCCTTCCCCTCCCCACAGAAGCACTCCTGTGCTCCCTCTTCTCAAGAAACCCACAGCCGACCCCTCCTGCCTGGTTAACTATCGTCCGATCTCCATCACTCCTTTCCTGGGCAAACTCCTGGAAAAGATGGCCATCTCCCAGCTTAACCTGCACACTGATTTGGTGGGTTGTCTCCATGACCATCAGTCTGGCTTCAGATCAGCCAGAAGCACAGAAACTGCTTTCCTGAACATCTGTGAAGACCTGCTCCCCAACCTTGATTCTAATCTCCCCTCTGTCCTCATCCTACTCTATCTCTCGTCTACCTTTGATACGGTCAAACATGCCATCCTGCTCAGCCAACTCAGTGATAGCACAGGTATCCGTTATCAGGCCCTGGCCTGGCTGACCTCCTATCCAACCGACCCTCCAAGGTCCAACTTGAGTCCTTCGTTTCCTCCATTTCACTCTCCACTTGTGGCGCTCCCCAGGGGTCTAACCTCTCTTCCTGGCTTTTCAATCAATACATGGCACCCCTCGCTCACCACATTGCTGCTCTCTGCTCCAACATTCAGTGCTCTGAGGATGACACTCAGCTCGTTTCCAGGCTCCCCTCTGACACCTCTTCTCCCTCTCTCATCCCGGACTGTATGTCTGCAATCCAGGAGTGGTGTGCCACCAACGACCTCTGCTTTAATGGTAGTAAGACAGAGATCCTCCTCACCAGCACTCCTGCACCTTCCTTTCCTGTCAATCTCTGGGCCGCCTCCCTTGGGCCTCTTCTTGCTCACACCTCTGAGGCTAAGAACCTCGGGGTAATCTTAGACTCCAAGCTTTCCTTTTCTCCACACATTTCCGACGTCTCTAAGAAGTCAAACTACTAACTGCACCTCCTGAGGGGTATTCTTCCTTTCCTCTTCTTCCCCCAGAAGCTCACTGTCTCTAGAGCTAAGGTTCTCTCTAGGCTGGACTACTGCAACAGCCTTTTTCTAAATCTGCCTGCTACCACTCTCCGCCCTCTGGAACTCATCTAGAACAGGACTGCGAGACTTGTCTTTGGCCTCAAGCCAGGGATCGTATCTCTCCAGCCCTGAAATCTCTTCATTGGTTCCCTGTGGGCGCAAGGATTAGGTTCAAGACCCTCTGCATTGTCCACAAGGCCTTCCGGAGCCTGGGTCCGCAATACCTTCAACTCTCCCTTCGGAAATACCTTCCTACTCAAGCTCTTCGCTCTTCCACCTCCAACTCCCCCAGGGTCAGTCGCTTCTCCAAGCAACAAGTTGGTGGTAGATCTCTTTCTTCGGCTGGGGCCTCCCTCTGGACAGCCTCCCTGCCTCTCTGAAACTTGAGGAGAACCAGCTTTGGTTCCGGAAGCACCTTAAGACCTTCCTCTTTGCTTCTGCCTTCTCTTTTCCAAGCTGATCACCGTTTCTGCACTGGGCACCTGGCTACCCTCTGAATTTGAGGCCCATAACTCTGTTGTCCTGTCTGCATACCCGCACTGCCTCCTGGCAACCCTTTGCACTTGCGTCTGTATCTGCAACCCTACAGTCCCCTTACCCGCACTTATTAGACACCCGTTGCCTGTGCTTAATTCTTGCACTTGCCTCCTGCTGGCCGCAGTGCCTGTTTTGATTACATGTTCAGCACTTTCCATTCCTCCCCTGCCCCTTGCACTTTCCCCCTTCCCTCTCCCCTGCACTTGCGCGTTCTCAATGTCACTGGGCCTAGTAAGATCGTTTTGTCCTCCCTTGTACTGCTCCCTTGCCTCGCCACGCCTTGAAACACTCGTGTATGGGTGCAACATAAATAAAATATACATTGTTTTTTTTGGCCAGTATTTTGGATTGTAGTAGAGTGATTTTTCCAGTAAGGCACTTTGAATATTGGAGCAACAAGTGGTGTCTTTGAATTGGTGATTCTAGTTCCTGCAATATGGCAAAGAGCTCTCGGGTACCTGAACTGTCTTTTTGGATGCAGTCATTGTATGTTGAGTTCGATCTCCATCCAGGATGAAAAGTATCCACTTGGCACTCATTGGCAGAAGCATCATCAATTAGAAAACATTAAAGATCTCCGTTTTGTTGGCCTTATGCAAGTGACTCTGCGATCAAGAGAAGGTGATCGAGAATTTAAATTGAGGCAATAGGAATCACGGCTAATTTGCAAATATAAGACTGTTTCTCAAGGACTCAATATTGACAATGAGTTTTCTGTCTTTTTATAAAGTGAAATATAATAGAGCGAAGAACCGATTATCCCTCTCTAAGCTTGTGTTCATGACATATGGATTTATTCACTGAACTACTTTGTCATCAATAACTAGTATTAGCTCATGAACACCGTTCGCTTATAGCTTACAGAACCAACATTGTGGATTTATCGGTCTGCCCTTTTACAACAATAATGGGTTGTTTTTAGTAGAACCTGCAGTTATTTAAAGCTTGGATGTTTTCTTCTCAAATTATGTAATTGGCAATTTATGGCCAGCTCTGGTGTGTTCCATGTCAAGGATAACAATTTCAATAGTGTTATTAATGTGTTTTACATAGGTATACACCCTGGCTCGAGCCACTTTTGCCTCTCCTTTGACGAACCCATACTGATGTCATTTACTGTCTTAACCTTTACCTTTCATCGTGGCTTTTACATTTTTGATGTTTCTTTTATTATCCCGTGGATTTTATAATAAGCAGGCTGTTTTTATTTACTGAATGCCATGGTCTTGTGATATTTTTTTGCATTTGGTTTTAAGTGTTACATCACCTGTTGACTCCATATGCTGATGTGTAAAAGGTTGAATTACAACAAAAAAATAAAAAGTGTTATTAAAAAAAAATCCTGCCAATGTGGCAAAATACATGTAGAGTACTTGAGCCATGTTCATAACTACTAGATCCAGCACAGTATGTTTTCCTTCAGGAAACATGTGAGCAATTCTGAGTTTGGAATACTACACATATATTTAAACTATTTTATTCACTTACAGAATGTGTCTCATTGAGCAGTCTCCAGCACAAGGCAATTAATTGCGAACCAAAACCAATTGCTTTCTGCTGTTAGAGGATTTTCGTTTGAGTGGTAGTTTATAATTATAGAAGCGAACACGTTTGTCATTGACTATTGTGTTACCTTTTGAAAACAATGAAGGTCAGCACACTTTATTATATTGAATCAAGCTAATTAATAATCATTCTTACCGGACAGCCGGGCCAATTAGAGACAATTGCAGGCATGTGCTCTTGAACCAAGTGTGGAGTGTGTTCACGTTTACAATAAAGGTTGTATGCACCGTGGCACAACAAATAGTTGTTTACTTGGTTTCACAGCTTCCGAATTACTTTCTGACTTACGGTTGTGACCTACAGAATTGGTTCAATAGTATTAATTTGCATTCACCATATTGGGTAGCCTTGTAAGTAATACTACCAGACCTGGCTCACCATTACTGCATATGGACTCACAGGCATGTGGCTTCACCCAAGGTATTTGGCAGATTGCATTGCACTTTAGCAATTGGATCCTCACTACTACTAACCAGTTTGTGTTAAGGACTTGGCATTAGTGTCTCAAATGTCATGGCACGCTGACTGTAGGGGCACTTGTCTTCATGCATGGTTGAGCATGCTCATGTTTAAAACATGGCTCAGAAGTCACCTAATTGAGGCCAACTGGTTACTGATTGTGAAGAGCTACCTGAATTGATTGGAATTCGTTTTTACTTCCTTCCTTTTTTTGTTTTTTCATGTGTGTTGTTTCTGATTTGACCAATTGTTATTTTCTTATTTTGTGTTATGCGTGTCCTATCAATGGATGCTTGATGGATATCTATTACAACTTGTTTTTGTTTTTCAATTGGTCTCAATGTAATGGGATGACAAATTTGGTTTACCTTCATGCATCTGATGTTTGTGCTCTTGGCTCTTGGATGATGCAATTTTATGTTATGTATTTTTTTTTTTATTTTTTATTTTATTTCAAACCGTTGTTTAATTAGTTCGATCAACAAACTTTTACAACTTTTATAAAAGATATTTTCTATGTTGCACAGTTAAAACAAAATCCATAACCAAATGCCATATAGACTACATTATTCATTTCCTTTACAGCATTCGCTTTACCTAACAAAAACAATTTTATATACATAGAATTTTAAGAATCATGCTAGATAATTTTTGATACATCCTAACGTAGTCTTATAGCATCTACATCATCTCATATTGATATAATAACTGACTTGTGGAGGGACATTGACAATGACGCTTCATTTCATGACTTCAGAATAACAACGAAAATACTTCGACATTTCAGATTTGAGTAATACACATCTATATTGACTTAGGCCTGTGTGACAGTAAGATGAATTTGCCACGCACTATAATGCGGAATTCTAACAGCTAGTCTATGTACTTCACCTGATCAGCTGCTATGCAGCTGCGATATTAGTAGCATCAACAAGTTTCTTGCGCCATTTTCCTATTAAACATCCTCTCAAGTTCATGATTTATTACCAGTAGAAGTCTACACAAGGCTATTATAAAGCTCGTTCGAGTCCCCCACATACAGGCTAACCATATCCATTCCGTGGTTGCCTCAGTTAGTATACAATCAGATGCAATTGTTAATAAACGTGTTGACTCAAAATGAGGGCAAAATATCACTAGATGTTTAAGGGTTTCTTGAGTTGCACTATCATTACAAAACCTACACCCTAATCCCGCCTGTAGTTTCCAATGCAGGCTCCAGCCACTAATTCTTCCTAGGGTGAGGGATTGGTTCATTTTGAAACGCAAGTAAGCTTCCCTAGCTTTATTACAGGGGAACTGAATTACATAAGGTTTATGCGGCCGTCTTGAGGAACAGAAGCGTGCTGCTTCCTTATAACCCTTAAGATCCGCCATTGCAGAAACCGTTTTACACCAGTCGTTTTCTATAATGCGATGTTTGACAAGGTTTAATCTAAGTTCCAAGTCTACTGGTGTAAGTGCAATCTCGTCCAATAAATGAAGCATTTGTGCATGGTAAATCGTGAGGGAAGATCGTTCCGGTGCAGTCATTAGTTGCCCCAGATCTTCGTATAGACAATTGGCAGGGGGATATAACATTCTGGCAAAGTTAGCCAACAAGCGCCAATTACGGCGTGCAGATAGGAAAGTAAGACCAAGTTCCTGCCTTAACACAATATTTGGTGTTGATTTGGCTAACCTCAAAGCCCCCTTCCACATACAGCCTTGTAAATGATCAAGGTAGGTGTTAATATTCACGAGGCACATATCCAAAGATAAAAGAATAACTGACTCTACTTTTAAGATGTAAAATTCCAGAAGTGGCAACAGTGAAAACTTACAAAACTTCAGATATACTAATCGCATTTGCGTGGCGAGCGGAGCAGCCTTCTTCTGTAGAACCTCTCTCCACAATGCCATCGAATTGGAATCAGTTATGGTATATCCAAGATAACGAATTTGAGTAACTATGGTTAGAGGAAAGTTATCAAGACTCCACTTACGTGTGATGTTTCCCTTCTTGAGATTCCTGAAAACTACTATGTTAGATTTTTCAACATTGCACTTTAGATTGTGTGCCAGACAATAGGATGCAAATAGATCTAATTTAATTTGCATACCTTTGGGCGTGCGATCAAATAATACAATGTCATCCGCGAAGGCTAGCCATTGGATCTTAAGATGGCCAAGCCTTGCTGGATAGGAGATCTGGTTATTCCAAATGTCATTGATGCCGCATAGGTAAAGATTGAAAAGCGTAGCTGCTAAATTACAACCTTGCTTGACACCTAGGCCGATGTTTATTGGGTGTGTTTTTGCTCCTTCATTATTCACCCTTACCAAGTAAGTTGTGTTTGAATGGAGCTTTGATATCAATTGTATAATGTAAAGAGGTATCTTCATCTCAACCATTTTTTTCCACAGCAATGCTCGTATGACTGAGTCGAAGGCGGAAGTGAGGTCGATCGAGGCCATATACAATGGACCTGAGTCTCTGATTTGGTGCTTGGCTAAAAGATGCGCCATGATTGACGCATTTAACGGTGTACCCATCCTTGCACGGAAACCAATTTGAAACTTGGACAAGATCTTGAGCTCACCAATAACCGCTTGTAGTTCTCCCAAGAGCAAAATGGCAAATACCTTTGCAGCAGTATCGATAAGCGCTATCGGTCGAAAATTACTTGGGTGAGACCTTACTCCTTTTTTATAAATAGGGACAATGATGGAATTTAGCCAAGACGGTGGGGTAAATGTAGTTGTCAACATGTTATCAAACAGTTTCTTCAGGATACCGGCCCACATAACTGGGTATCGTTTAAGTACACAAGATGGAATCCCATCCGGACCTGATGCCTTTGAATATTTAAGGGCAGATATAGTGGCTTCAATAGTAGGAATTTCCTATTGTAAGAAGGAAGCAGGAGCCAAGCAGGTCCATTTAAATTCCAAATCTTGAAAATAGTGCTGGGAGAGCAAATTTTTTTTCAAAATAAGTTCTCCATGTATGTGCTGAAATTGATGAGGACTGGTCAGAGGGGAGTACAGAGGTTCCTGCCCTAAGTAAACCCCAAGTGGACCTTCTGTCCCTATGACAAAGTGTATTAAACATATTTTGATTCTGCTGGTTTTGAATAAAGTGCCTGTGATCCCTGCATTTATTCCGGTAGGTGTTTAAGATAGTTTTTTTTTCTATACAGTAGCTCGCCCAATTGGGAGCCGTTTTAAAAATCTGCCTCAGGGCCGCTCTCTTTGCTCTTTTGGCTTTCAGAATGAAATCGGAATTTTGCGGGGGGGAGCCGAAAATGGGGCTTGTTGCCTTACCACGCAAGGATTGAATTATCTGAGTTGTTATATTAAATAGAACATCAGCTCTCGGTTTGACGTAGGGAGATGAGAATCAGATCTTTGATATAATTGGAATCGTGCAGAGATCATGTAGCTGACCGTATCGCAGAGGTTGGTAGTCCAACGAAGCGATAGGCCAGGCCGATCCCCTACTAAAAGCCCTTGTTGTTTATCAATGGGTAATTGCGCAACATGTAATTGAAGGTTCAAATGAATCATATAGTGGTCGCTGAGCCCAGGATCGTATATTGTTGTATTGCTAGAAACGGACTGCAAGCCCCGCGAAAGGGCAAAATAATCAATACAAGTCGATCTCCCCCCTCTTCTCGAGGTATTACACCCATCATTGGTGCTAAACGGGAGGATGTCAAGCTCCCAGGATTCCAAATATTCCAACCATAATCTACCTCTATGCCAAGGTTGATGCGTACCTCCACAATTTTCAGGGCCAAGGTTAGTTGTTATACAATAGGCATTGAAGTCCCCTCCCAGTACAATATTACAAGTGGGATGGAGTGTCAGAATTTCATCGAATAGCGTGTCAAGCTCTTGAAATGCACCCGTTAGGGAGATCATTGGAGGATTATGATATAGGGATACCAGGAGGAGAGGAGTTGGATACAAGTCCTTAAATATAATCAGTGCAGCCAACATTGCCGTAGCATTGAAAACGTTCAATACCAATATATTTAGCGAAGTATTCAGGCATATCGCCAAGCCCCCATACGGTCGACCACTAGTCCCGCGTTTTGCCTTTGTTTGCAGAACAGTGTAGCCGGGTAATAGGAGTTCATGTGTGCACATGGTTTCTTCACATAGCATGATATCACATTCCATTTCACCATGCGGATTACTAAACCATGATGTCAAATTACTAAAGCTGCAAGAATTCCAGGATACAATCGATAAAGGAGCACGCTACTTAGTTAGGAATATTGTTCATGGCAGGGTTGCGAGTATTTTGCAGAGCAGCCAGCCATGACCAGTCCTTGCTGGAATTAGATAGCGTTACTAACTGAGCAATCACCTCAGAGCTTACCCCACTCTGCGATTCGCCAGGGACTAGTTTTGGAGATTGATCAGGAGGAGGCGCCAATGGTGTTTCATTGAAAAAGATGGCATCATCGATTGAGTCAAACGGATACGGCATTAAGCCAATAAACCCTAACTCCTCAGTATATTGCAAGAGGAGGTTAGTTATAATGGCAGATTGCACCTTGCACACCATACGATTGTTTTGAGTAGGTGGCAATGTTTTCCATTGTATATCGTTCGTGTGTAATGTGCGAAGACCAGGTATCCGATTGAAGGCTAGCATCAAAGCGGATCGATTCAGTCGCTTTATGCCATTTTTAAATGATATAATTTCCTATCCTATGATTGTGGTGGATAGCTTTAAGGGTTCCCCTGCTAGTTCGTAATCCCCCCCCCCCCCGGATGGTCTGGAGATACCCTCTGTGGATTTTGATTCTCACCTATGCCCTTTGCCTTTCGTGCAGGGAAAGCTTTCTTGTCAATCTCTCGATTTAGGCCGGGATGGGGTGCCTGAGGGGATTCGTGATTTCCTGGAACCAACACCTCTGGAATCTTCGTATCCAAGTCCTTCTCACTATTGCATGATGGAGTACCAACGCCCCTACCTATTTGCGTGATTTTGTTGTCTATCGGTTTAAAGAAGTTGGGTAGCTGCGTCTGGGATGCAGAATGTCCACACTCTTCATTCATCGAATGCCTCGTTTGACGGTACTGTTTTTTTTGGTTTTTATTGGAGATTATTTCCCCAGGTCCCCCACCATTTGGAGGAAATTGCGCTACTGTAGCGTTTGTCTGTGTTACGGGGGCACTAGTCTTCCCTATTTTTGATTTAGTTTTTTCATTTCCCTTTACATGCGGGATCAAGTCCTGTTGCGATGTTTTGGACACCTTTTCCCGAGCAGCTTTCCTTTTCAAGGCACGGAAAAATAGCCTTTTTTCCTTCCTTGATATAAAGGATCGCTCTTCAGGTTGTGGGGGGCTTTTAACAGCCGGAGCTTGCGTGTTGGCAATTGCAGACGGAATGCTAGTGGGCGCACTAACCATTTGACTGTCAATCTCAAATAGATTGGTTAGTGTCGAGGGGCTATCAGGATAAAGTAAATGCGCATCCTCCATGCCGGATAAAGAAGGGCCCACTCTTTCCTCCCCTTGACTAGGTTGGAGAAAGAAAAGAAGCTGGTACAACTTTTCCGCATGTAATGCCACTTCCCTACATAGATGGACGTGCGTAAGGATCTGGCATGTATCAGTGGGTCTGGGGGCCATCAGTGTTTGGGCAAAAGATTGAGGAAATGCATACATGACAGGAGGATTCGTAACATTAGATTCATTACCAGGTAAGTGTTCAAGATCTGTTTGGGTGGTTACAGAGGTCCTAGTAAGAAGCCCCTTTAGCAATGGTTTGGGCCCGTCGGGAGCCTGTCTAAGGCTGTCTGCAAAGATAAAGCCCTCAAGTTTGGTAATTTTTAATAGAATTTCTGTGAGAGCTGTTTTACAATCTCTTAGTTCGTAATGGGTTTATTCGTGACCACGGTCTAATAGATCGAGTATTCTTGTAAGGACCGGGTAGGATGCCTCAAGAGATTGAATATCCCCTGTAGGTTCCAGAATATCAAAACCCAATGGATGCTGCAATGTCTTTTTTGAGGGTGAGTATGGTAAATCTGTATCCAAGTGATTATTGGCACGTGGCTGCCTTTTAGGAGAAGATGGCGGGGTCGGGGAGGATGGCCACGAGCTAGACACAGGCATCTTGGTGGACTGAGGTGTATTAACAAGCAGAGGAGGAGAGATATTCAAATCCTCCATGTGTAATCCAACTTTACAGTGCATGTGCACGTCAGCTCTTTTCGAGCTTGGAAAAGTAACAGGTGTCGAAGGACCAACCGATAACCTCACCCGTTTCTCTAAAGCAGCAAGTACCACCGGCGCTAAAAGAGATATCAGAAGGGGAGGACAGGGTATCTTCATTAGGGTGCTCAGGCTCCGGGGCAACAGTATCCATGCGCATACTAAGGAAGCTTTTACGGGGTGGTTTAGGTGACAACTTCCTGGGGTGCAATTTACACTCAGCGGTGGGTAACCCATTTGCAGCTGCTGCTTGTGCCTGGGATCGGGCATATCCAAATGCCACCTCATGTTTTATTAAGTCCTGGTCAGTGATTGGCCCCCAATGAGCTGCTAGGGCAGAGCTTACAGTCGCCCCAGAAGGGCCAAATGATTTCCAGAACTTTAGGAAGAAGCATTTTTTTATTTTTTCTACTTATTTTAGGAATTTTATAGGGCGAAGATTTCAAGGGGCGCCCACTTCGCAAGCTTGCAACCATTTATCCCAACCTTCAAATAGATGCAAAAAGTTAGAGGTTAAGACACTTACTTGAACCGCACACCCTGCCTCACTGCCTTACAGCCCAACAGTCCACTTGGAGCCCACTTTGATGTGCGCAGGCGATGCGCGTGCGCAAGGGCTAAATAGGACGTCAGCGTCAGCAGGGGGCTGAGCAGCAGGAGCCGGGGGCGGAGCAAGTGTGTGAGTGACTGCAAAGAAATAGAAAGGGGGCCGAATTAGGCGTTTGGAGAGAAGCAAACGAGTATATACAATTTAGCGACTGCAATAAATGCCGCGGCGAAGCCGCGGCAGTCCTTGTTAAGGAAACTTTAAGATGGTCCACTAAGTAGCCGAGTTCATTACTTGTTAGTGTTTCCAATACGGCGTTTCCCCTTCCAAGGACTTCCTCTCGCGCACGGCGCTGTGTCAAGCGAGTAAAGTCCAATGTAAGTCTGCAGACGGCAAACTTCATTCACAAATTCCAGGGCAGCCCAACAGTCCACTTGGAGCCCACTTCAATGTTATGTATTTGGAAATGTGAGTATGATTTTATTGATTAGTTTCATTTCTTGCTAAACCATTTTATGAAACAGCCTAGAAGAAGACCGTGAGGTTGAAACACGCGTCGGCTGTTCTTTTCAGATAAAAAAAAAGAAATCTGATAATGGTGCTTTCTCTGCGCAGTGTATTTGTAGAATTAACTGCTACTTAAGACACTTGAGGCAGAGGGTCAGTTCTTGCACGACCACCCGCAGCAGACACAGTGCATCTACTGTTGTATTTATAATCATTGAATTTATTGACGTGTGCAGCTAGTTCTAGCTTAAGTACCCCTTCCGCCCTCCCTCCCTCTATTTGCTTTCGGGAAAAATCTTGGATTACTTTTTAAGCCTACTCTTAGACTGGAAGCAAAGGTATTGTTCTTTCATTGATAGCGCATGGATTTCGGACGTTCTCTTGAACAAAATTACTGCTAGTAGAAAAACCATCTTCCAGGATACACATTTAATATGGGCAGTGGCCACAGGCCCAAAGGGCGCTTTCATTAGTTCAGCGAGGACCGTATTTAGACTCCATTGAGGTGGAAGCTTCTATATAGGTGGGTACATGCGAAAAAAGGCCTCTCAAAGTGCTTAACAATCCTTGCACTATAGAGGGGAGCACAGTCATCTTGTCTGTTATATCTGGAGAGTAAGGCTAGATGCACTTTGATGGAGGAGTGCGAAAGACCCTACTTTGCCAGTTTCAACAAATATGGCCACAGATGTGGTGCAATGGAGAGGGTCACACTGTGGTTGAGCGCACGATCTGCAAAGATTTATCCATGTGTATCTATATGATTTGTTAGCAGTTTGCTCTAGCTGCAATGAGGATGTCTGTACAATCTTGTGGCACTGGAGTAGTACCAACTTCTTTGAAATCAGGAGCCACGCTTTGGGCTTGAGGGATCCTTGATCGTGGTGAAGGACTTGTTGGTTGTATAGTGAGAGAAGGTCCAGTGCTTTCTCCCTGGGAGATGGGTCTTGAGCTATATGCAGAAGGTCTGAATACTAGGCTTGCCTCTGCCACGCCGGAGCTAGGAGAATGATGTTGCCTGTGTAAATTGCCCTCATTTGCAGGGCTTTGCGTATTTCTGGCATCGCAGAAACCCATAGGTGAACATCCCTTCTGATGATAGCATGAAGGCGTCTCTCCAAGACCCTTCCTGCAGGTATCTGCTGGCCAATTTTGGATGCCTTTTGTTGTCCAGGGTTACGGAGAGGTCAATTAAAGGCGAGTCCCATTGTATGAACACCTTGTAGAGTTGTTTGCTTGATAGCTACTACTCGTGGCTCGGATTCACAGGTCTGCCGTTTTCTTAGTTGTAGGACATCGATATGTCAGTTTGATTCTTCTACAGTCCATTGTCCCTTGATGGACAGGTGTCCCACATGAGCATCCCATCTTGTCAGAGACACGCCTGTCA
The DNA here is from genome assembly GCF_040938575.1 of Ambystoma mexicanum. Lineage (NCBI taxonomy): Eukaryota > Metazoa > Chordata > Amphibia > Caudata > Ambystomatidae > Ambystoma > Ambystoma mexicanum. Next base: position 1,067,885,616 of record NC_090931.1, on the reverse strand, counting down.
CCACTGTTTGTTGAAATGGGACGTTCTAGGGTGGCCTCCCTTGTGTTATGTGAAGGGGTATGGCCCACTACCGAAGCTGGCGACTAGGTGTGTTGTGATTATTACCCTGTCACTTCAAGTTCTGCTTGTTTGAGACCACCGGTCTGACAAACTCCTGCCACAGCCTCATACTAAGCCTGCAATGAGGAATTAGTGGAATGCATGACAACACCGACCTCAGTAGTTGCATACAGTTACTCACTGATGTGCTGTTTTTTGTTTCGAAAGCCGTAAGCAGACGCGGAATGGAGTCTACCATTTCCTCAGAGGGGCAGACCCAGCTGTTGTTGGTGTTTAATTGTGGTCCCAGGAAGACATAAATGCTCGAAGTCCTTAGATATGATTTGGTATAGTTGATCAAGAATTCAAACCACTTGAGGGTGTCCATAGCGTGTTTGATTGCGCCCTGTGCTTCCTGTTTCGTAGCCGCTCTTATCAACCAGTCGTCGAAGTAGGGATACACATGGTACCCCTCCTTCAGTAAGCTGCCACCGGTGGTGGGCACCTTAAGGTCTGTGGCACCGACTGGAGTCTGAAAAGCAGGATTTTGCATTGATAATGATTGCTTCCTACGGTGAGCCTGAGGAATCGCCTGTGGGCATTGTGAATTGGCACATGGAAGTATGCATCTTTCAAGTCTAGTGATGCTAAGAAATGTCCCTTCTGCACTGCCTTTATCACACTGGCCAATGTGACCATCTTGATTTATTTGTGGGGGAGGGGGGTGAAGAGGGGGATTTGATGAGCCCCCTGCAGTCTAGAATTGGTCTCCACGCGTTGTGTGGTTTTCTCACGACAAAGAAAACAGGAATAAGTCTCCTTTCCTCGCTCGCTCTTTGGAACTTTTTCTGTGGCCCGTTAATTTACATCATATTTACTTCATCCTTTCGGATGCGAATATGTGGCTGTTTGGTGCTTGGAGGCATTTGAGGTGGAACCTTGTTGAAATCTAGGATGAGTCAGTTTTGAATCATGTCAAATACCCACTTGTCCTTGGTTATTTCCCTCCATTGATGAGTTGGTGGGCCAGAGGGTTTTCCGAGTCATACCTGCTTTTGTTGTCTCCCTTTTTAGGCAGCCTCCTTCATGATGCCTTGTAATCTTTCATTTTATAAGGGTACGCCTTTACGTATCTCTGCGAGTAATATGACCCTCTTTGATAGGGCTTGCCACCCCTGGCTGAAGTTGTAGATCATCCCGACGCTGATTGAAAGGGTTGAAAGGTGTGTTAGATTGAAGGGATGCGAGTGATGTTGCTGTAGCCATGTCAGTTTTAATGGCCTTTGGGGCCTCATCAATTTTATGGACCACAGAGTTGGTCCACCTCAAAGGGCTCGCCTTTACATCTGGCCAACAGTCTGGGCATTTTCGCCATGACTGTCTGCACAACACTACAGAGCTTGTGTTAGTGTAAGCCAGTCATAGATTAAGTGGTAGAGTAGGGCCTTTATTGACGAGGTCCATTTGTAAAATAAGATTACTTATGGACTAGGCGTCCTTGTAGAGCAGCCCCCCCATGCCCATTCTCATATGGACCAAGCGCCCTCGTAGACGCAAAGTTGACGAGCCTGTCATTTGATGAGGCTTTCTAGTAGATAAACTGTCTCGTTGACTAGCCTCGTTTCTCGACAAGCCCCCCCTTATAGACTAGGCTGTCTTATAGACGTCCCTTTAACTGCAAAAGCTCTTTCGTTGACAAGGCGCTCTCATAGGCCGGGCGCTCTCATAGGCCGGGCACACTTGTTAACACTGCAGTCGTTTAAGAGTCTTCCTCGTTAGAGGAGTCATTCTCATAGATGAGCCTCTACCACTGGTGAGGCTCTCTCGAGATGAGGCCGTCTAATAGAGTAGGCTTTTATAGACCAGTATCGTCACTGACAAGCCTTTTTATTGACAAGGCTCTCGTAAACTAGTCTGTTGACAAGACTTTCTCGTAGACAAGCCAGTTATTGATGAGCATTTCTCATAGACTAGTCGATCGTTGACGAGGTTTCTCGTAGACAAGCCTTTCTCATAGACAAGGCTCTCCCGTAGACAAGGCTGTCCAATAAACAAGATGCTCATGGACTATTATTTCTCGTTGATGTGCATCTCTCGTAGACGAGGCTCCCTCACAGAAGAGGTTCTAGCATAAATGAGACTGTCCCGTAGATGAGTCTCTCCCATAGAAAAGCCAGCTATTGACGTGTATTTGTTATTCGAGCTTCATGTAGACGAGGAGCTCTCGTAGACTAGCATGTAGTTGTTGGGGCTTGTAGACAAGGATTTCTCGTGGACAAGGTCCTGTCATAGACTAGGCTTTCTCGTGGAAGAGCCGGTCATTGACTAGGCTCACTCAAACTAGGCTCAGACAAACCTTTCAGGTAGCCTTTTTCATGGATCAGCCCGTCGTAGACCAGCCTTTCTCGTTTTCCTTTAAGAAGAAAATCTCCCTTCAGATCTGGCACTTTTTAGAGCATGAAGTTTATCAATACTCCCGACAGCCACACTCTTGGAGGACTCCGCCTTAGATGGAGGATACTTCCCCTCATTTAAACAACATACTAGGCGTCTGTGCCTATCTGTCAGTTTTCTTTCACTGAAAGTACTGCACATTTTGTATATGGTTGGTGTAGAGCAATACATGCCCTCAAAGTATATATCCCCATAATATGTTCCCTTTTTCCACAGGTCTAACATGGCTTAAAGAAAGATTTATTAGATTTCCCTTCCATGATAATCCCTTCCCACTTATCTGAAGTAAGAAGTTTGAAAACTTCTGCTGCCTGAAGATCTTCCTTTAGCCAATTTCCTTGAAAATATTATTACATAGGAGTCTTCTCACAGGAGAAAAGGGTTAGGACTCTCAGCACAACGTGCAATTAGAATCTGGAAATGCCCTCTAGGTTGGAGCTCGATGCTCTACTTGGCATTGGCTGGGGCAGAATCCACCCAAAAGGACAGGTGATGGATTACGAAAGTGAACCACATTTTTCCTTAATATATAATGTATTTGTATTTAGTTTATTTGTAAAGCGCAGCCAGGCCCGTAGGCATCCGGGTGCATAATCTTGCATACACAGTTACAATACAGAAAAGATCAATGGCAAGAAACTCAAGCACCTCCTATTTACAAGAAGATACAGGGGAGAACTGAGGTCTCAAAAATGGAATCATGAATACAATAAAATACAGAAATATACAATAAGAAATATACAGACACATATATAAAAATATACAAGAAAGCTGAACGACCCTGAAGATTCGGGGACAGACCCTGTATAAGGTGCATCATATATTCTGCGTCAAGAGCAAAGATTTGGTTTTATTCTTGAAAGCTTGAAAAGAAGGCTCAGTTCTGATGGGGTCAGGAAGGGAGTTAAAGAGCTTCGAGGCCAGGACAGGGAAGCTCACACCTCCGGCTTTTCGGAGTTTTAATCTGGGCAATGTGAGGCTGTGAATTTGTGGAGTTCTAATGGGTCGTGTGGACGTATGGAGCGTGAGACGGTTGGAAAGGTAGGATGGGGCCTTGTTGGCCATGCATTTGTGCATCAAGGCTAAGGTTTTCAAGGCGATTCTATGTTTTACTGTGAGCCAGCGTAGATCTGATCTGACGTAATCTGAGTTTACTGAGGATTCCTAAACCTACCGACAGGGACTATTCAAAGCATGTGAACTCATGAAAGATCCAATGCTGGAGAAAAAGAGTTCAATAGCATCTCACAATGGTAAAGCTCTAATGTCAAAGCTCACACCAACCAAATTCGAAGGGATAGAGTCACACAGGGCCATGTTTCAGGGTTAGGAAGCTCATAGCCGCTATGTTCGAAGTGACAGAATTTTACAGTGCCAAAATTCAAAGTGGTAAAGTAACAGTGGCAAGTTCTAAATTAAAGAATTTGCAGTAACAAAATTCTAAGTGACAGTCAATTTGTGGCAGAATTTGAACGTGAGAACCCACATCAACAATGTTCCAATTAACAGTTACAATGTGGGCAATCTGCAAGTGACAGGATTACACAGTGGCAAATCAAAGTTAAAAATGACAGCAACAGGGTTTAAAGAGAAAAGTTCTCGTAGTGGCAAACTTCAAAGATAAAACATACAGCAGCAAAGTTTTAAGCTCAAATGTGGCGGGTCTGACAGGGGGGGAAATCTTGTTGGTGATAATAGACGGAGGCAAAAAAAGAATTGCGTATATGGCTTCATCCCTTACCTTTTTATCCCGTAATCCCCAGGGCTGGTGGCTGGCTACATGGTAGGGCGCCTGGCAAACAGGGAACTCGACCTTATCCACTGCCTTTCGCCGGCTGCCAGGGCAAAGCTGCCCTGCTAGGGTCCTGTAAGAGTGCTGGTTGGGCCAGGTGACCCCCAACATCGCCATTCAGGGAGTGGAGTGGAGGGTCCCAGGTTGGGAAGGCAGAGTAAATTAAATAATGGGATAAAGGATTAGATTCATTAAAATTACTGGGCAGGGGGGGTGGGGATAAATTAAGTATAATTAAGGTAACAGGGTCGGGGTAAGTTAATTAAAATTAAGAGTAGGTGGTCTGAAAGCCTCGACTTACCTGCAAGGCTGCAGGAACGAAAATGGCTTTCCCTTGCCCAGTTTTGGTTCTTCTTCCTTGGTGTTGCTGGTTAGGTCACGTGACCCCTAACAGCACCAATCAGGGGGTGGCAAGGAAGTTTAACACCAATGTTAAATGGTGTATATAGGGGAAGTAAAGTACCAGAGGGAACATAAAAAGGAGCAAAAAATGGCAACAGGTGCAACCTCGCGCAGCGTGACAGAACACCAAGAAACAGATGATCATCATTAACAACTTGCAACTTGCGTCATAGTTCTGCAAATTTTGTGTCCGTCAAAACAGCAGAAAATATCCAAGCATCCCTCAATAGTACCAGACTCTGGGTCACATTGAAAATAGAGCTAAAAACTCAAAAGGTTGGGATGGATTTGTAAAGATATTTGGTTCTGAAGGTGGTTTTAAAAGATAGGGACCAGTGCAGCCCCACTCCACCCTACTCTTGCTCACTTAGCCAAGCCAGCACAAAAGGCTCACTATTTTGCTTGAATCTGGGATAACAGCTACACAGTCTCCTGCTCTCACTCAAGCTGCTCCTACAGCAATTATGTGGGTACTAGCAGTATCACCGTAAATGCGGGATCCAGAACACTAGAGTTGGAGTCAGTCCTCAGCAGGAACGCGATCTCTCGACGGTCTGCTACGGTAGATATGGAAGCAATGGAAGGGGGCTCACCTCATCCATCATATCTAGGGCCTACTAAACTTCACTGTTTTGCTGCTTGTGTTCCCTTTGTGCCTTACCTCCTCCCACCGCATCAGAATTCTGTCAAGTGTATCACTTCCACTCCCAAACAGCAGAGCTGCAGAGTCACAAGCTCCTGTGATTGACTCCAGGCCCAGTATTCCAAAATCAGTTTACGAGTTTCATGATCCAGTTGCTATACAAACCTCATTGTCCTCTATACCTCTGACTGTTCTCCATCCTTTAACTCAAACAAGCACAGTATTAAGGAGTCCAATATGGAATCATGCAAGTAAACAACATTTATTAATTTCACATGAAATGGGCTGGAGACTCCCTCTCTCTTGATCAGCTCTCAGCTGGCAACACGTCTAATGACAGGGATTCTCACTGATGTCACAGCTGGTGCATGTTCCATTGAGTGGGTTACATTTATACTGTACAACCTTATACTATATGTTGCATAACACAATCTATGTACACTACATAAGACACCTCCTTCCCTTCCAAACAAATAAAGAAAGGAAGAAGATGAGATGTGCAAACAAAATAACAAACATGTGATGACATCAAACCATTGATCTAACAATCATTCAACAACTGGAAGCTAATGTGGCAAGCGACAATTTGATCCAACTACTTGCTTCTTACTTCACACTTTGCCTCCCACCAACTGTACCGCATTAACACGATCCTCCGATACAGTTTTGGCACATGAATATTTGGGATCTGTTTTTCTGGTCCATCTGGAAAGCTTACTATTGACCTCATCAGCTTGTCTCATATTCACTGATTTACATCCATGCTTTTTATCATACCATCTCTTTGATTTCTCACCTTTCAGCTTCATCCTCTCATGGATCACCTTAACATCAATGTCTACCATTTTGGAGTGTCCCATTCCAACCCGGCACTAACCATGTGCTGGGTTTGCAACCTTGCATTACCTCAAACGATAGCACCCTCAGGATGGGGGGGGTACTCCTGTAGTGGAACACTCTCCATGATAGTTCCTTTTGCCAATCTCCACCCACCTGCATCGACAAGCGAATGCCATCCATGAGCGTTCTGCTAAATCTCTCAACGCAACCATTACGCTGTGAGTGGTACAGTGCCATTCTCTTTTGCTTAATATCATTCTCCACCACCCAGTCCTGAAACTCTTTGGAGACAAACTGGAGAACATAGCCACTAAGAAACACTGCAAGCCACCCTTCCCTCCAGAAGATAACCTCTAGGAACCTGATCACATTTCTCAACGTGATATCTTTTATTACTCCCACTTCTGGCCACTGGGTAAGTAAATCCATAACCACAACCAGATAGGAGTCTTGGACGCCTATGGGTGCTTGAGGGGGAGGTTCTTGTCGCCAAAACCTTATTGCTGTTTTTATCACCCGATTCCGTCTCCCGGCTTGCGGCACCATCATGAATTGTTGAATCATTCCATTAAATATATGTTCTTGCAGTGCAAGACCACTCCCTCCTACCTAGGAGCTGCGCCCTTTTCCAATGCATCGTCAAACATGCCCTCTCCACCAGCAACAGACAATGCACCAAATGCAGAATGGTGTAATATACCCTCTCCATCTCCTCCAGCACAAACAAGATCAACATTGGGGTCTCGCTACAGATGACCCAGTCTAATTTTTTCTATCCACCCCAGGACTTCTTCCCAATAAAACTGCATTTTCACACAACCCCACAACAAATACCAGTATTCCTCCTCTGATCCTGAGCCCAATCTGTGTGGCATTCTAGGGGAATGTCTATCCCCAGCTCTTTTTAATATTTACATTCAACCACTGTGTGAGGAAATAGAGATTCGGGGTATTCTTTGCTAACTACACAGATGACTTCCAGCTCTCCATCAAACTCAGATGTCCTCTAACTGGCTGTGTTAAATGCTAGTAAAATGGAGCTTATGGTGTATGGGTCGAAGCATGCCCGTGATGGGCTAGGACGGGAATACGTGAGCTTCCGCATTGACGGAGGCCATGTACCCGTGGCCAGTAAGGTTAAACCCCTTGGTACCTTCATGGACGCCATGCTTAATGCAAACGCCCATGTGAACTATACAATCAAGAACTCAAATTATTACTATTTAAGAGTCCTGAGACAGATTTGTCTGATGGTCAAATGAGAAAAACCGTGAAAAGCTGGTTTGCGCTATCATTCAAAAGCGACTCAACTATTCCATCTCGTTGCTTGGGAGAGCAAGCCAGGAATGCATGAACAAGCTTCAGAAGCTACAAAATGATGCAGTACGCATTGTGTGCAATATTGCATGCTGAGACTCAGTATTTAAGGCCCACAGGAAGCTTCAGTGGCTCCCTTTGGCAGCCAGAGTTCAAGTTAAGATACTCACGCTAGGCCACAAGTGCGTGCCTGCAACAAACTATCTAAAGGAGAAACTGGAGTTTTATAAGCCAGGCAAAAGCCGGAGATCCTCTGATGCTCGCAGTTTAAGGGTTCACCGGTTCAAGAGAACCAGGGGGCATGGTTGGTCCTTTTCCACTCTGATTGCACAACTTGGAATGAGCTCCAATAGTAAGGAAGGAAGAAAATCATCTTGCATTCAGAAAACACCTGGAAAAAACAGATTTGCCTAGGGGGGTACTTGACTGTTTCGTCTGTATCCTTTTGGTTTGTTAGTTTGTCGATGACTACAGGCTTTGGCGCTCAAGAAATACATAGAACTACATAGCGTAAGCCTGATCCCCATTCTCATAGTAGTTCGGTTTTAGAAACTGGAGATTGCAGATTATTTTGCCCTCCTCCAACAGTCTCAATTCTGCCCTTTTCCCTCTCACATTTTCTACCCACTCTTCCCTCACCTCTACAGACGTCTGTATATGCCTTTCCAAGGATACAATCTCTGATCGCAACCCATTTTCCAGCAGAGTTCTCTCCGTCTTTTTTTCACGCATCTTCTCCAATCAGCAAGCCCCTCCAGGTTGCCTTAGCAGCATCCCAGACCATACCACATTCAACATCCCCCATATTGTAGGTGCCAAGAAATTCACCGATTTGCCTGTCCAACTCCTCTCTGAACACTGGGTACTTCCAAAGAGATTTGTTACATTTTTATCTGGGCTTTCTGCAGCTCAGCACCCACCACCTCAAGTCCATGGAGACCAGATCATGGTCTGACCAACTAATTGGATGAATCTCTGAACCTTGCGCCACCACCCACAAATCTCTCGAAATACAAATGTAGTCAATACGGGTAAATGTCCCATGAGGGGCAGAGTAGAAGGCACAGCCTCTTTCCTGGGCATGAAAGAAGCGCCAAATATCCTGTAACCCATGCATGTTCAAACTCTCCTGTAGGTCCTGTAGGTCCTCCCGCTTAACCCTGTAATTTCCTGTTCTTCTGATCCCTTTGTACGCCTATCCATATTAAAACTCCCCTCAAAATACTTAACCTAAGATCCCTCCAATTCGTCCCTCACTAACTCCTTGCACCCCCACCAACACCACTACCACCAAGAGCTTCCAGATATCTTTCTGAAACCCGGTCGTCTTCTGAAAAGACAACAAGACAAGCTGTCAGAATCAACCCTGACCACACCAATGGGAAACCCTCAGGTGTTCGCTGCTAGTGAAGAGTTTAGTTTCCAGAATTTCCTCGAGCATGGCACCCGTTGGCATTTAGGACCTTTTATATGGCACTCTCTCCCTTTGTTAGGGTGGAAACAAAGACGTCTTTGCCAGGGTCACGTTAGTCCTGGAGCACAGTAATTCTGGCACTGCCCTGCTTAACCATCCCCTTCACCTTGGCCAATATTTTAATTTTGTCTAAGTAGTTGTGGAAACGGGCAAGGAACGATCTCGACCCTTTGCTCGTTCCTCCCGCCCTGTGGACGCTGTACATTTCTGGCTCGTCAATGGAATCATCTCCAAAGGGGAGTTTGGCCACACCATGTATGGCCCTCAAGCCTGTTTCAGTTTCACCCTCTTTCCCAGGGATTCCAAAGAGAATCGGGTTGTTTCTCCTCTCACGATTCTCAGAACTGTCCATCTTGAGGGTGATTTCCGACTCCCTCCTTTCTAACTCAGCCTGGTGCATATTCATTTGAGTCCCCAGCATGTCAAGCGATGCCAGATTATTCTCCAAATCCTGGAGTCTCTAATCCATTTTACCAATCCTAGTCTTGATCCTCTTCAGTTTGCCTCCAATATCCGCCCTCATGCCTCTTATTTCTTCCAGTAAGGAAGCAATGTCTTTTCTTGTCAGTACCGGGTCCTCCCCACCTTCCGCCATGGTCACAGGTACCGCCTCTCTAAGAGGTTCAGGCCATCGAGAGTACTCCTCCTGTCCCAACTTTGATTTCCAGTCCATGTAATGTGTGGCAGGGACTGTACTGCCTTCTCACTGTCCCTACCGTCAAGTGGGGGACACAGGCTGTGACCCGGTTTCTCCCCTCCGCCAAGTAGAATCGCCCAGTTCAATGGCAACTACTCTAGGCCCAACTATGGTTCTCGAGAGCTCCCTTGTATCTGCAGCAGACGCATTACTCTTCTACATCCCAAGGGATTATTCCAGGGGAATCCACTGGATCACAATCAATTCAGCTGGTCTAGGTCGCTCAGCTGCCCTCTGTGCACCACTCCCTCGCAAGGGAACCCTATTGTAGGGTTGAGGCGCTTGCCGTTCAACTTCTTACCCCGATATTGCTTGTGGTGGGCAGTGCCCTGGCACTTTCCTGCAGCTCCTGTAAGGTCCAGAATCTCAAAGCCACTGCAGCAAAATTGACCAAAAATCATACCACATGAACCCCAGACCTAGGGCTTTCGATCAATCCAGATGCTTGCCATAAGAGGTGTGGGGCAGAAAGGGGGCTCAATCCCCATTATCAGTCAGTTTGTCTGGACAGACACGATCAGGCTGCTACCATCAGCACCCGCCGGTTGGCCTCCACACAACTTTGACTTTTATACTCCTTGAGCTGCTCGCTCCACTTTTCATCAACATTACAACTCCACCCCTCTTGTATCATTCTCCTCACTTCTTGGTACTCACCATCATCCAGCCAAGCCTCCAACCATCCCTTCTCCTATAGAGATGTTTCCACCACAAAAATGTCCTCGACGCCTTCATCTGCCCAGATATCAAACTTATCTTCCACAAGTGGGCGCCTGGATAACGCATCAGCCACCACATTATCCTTAACATGCACATGCTCTACAACAAATTCAAACCATTGCAACATTGTGATCCATTTTGAAACCTTCTAGAAACTCCACCCAAACACTTCCTGTTAAACACCCTGCCATACAAATAAACCCTGAATTTTGTTATGGCCCACAACACCGCCAATGCCTCTTGCTCTATAAATGAATAGCGTTTTTCTACTTCCATAAGTGCTCTAGAGGCATATGCTAAGGTATGTAGGTCAGCTCCTCCATCCTCTTGCACGAGTGCTCCACCCAGACCAAATTCTGAGGTATCGGTTTAAACAATTGTGTGCGCATTTTCCTTGAAACCTTCTAACACCGGTGACTTAGTGATATCATTTTTAATTCTCACAAACTCGTTTTAACACTCATCAACCTTTGTTGTGAGCTTTCTCATGTTTACGGTCTTACTGGCTAAGCCCTTAACACATTTTGCATAATACTCAATCATCCCCAAGAAGGATGAGAACTCTTGCTTTGTTTTCCGGCGATGTCATCTCCATAATTGCCTTGTCTGTGCTCACTTTGGGGCGAACTCCCATCTCCTGAAATACCATAGCCTAGGTAATCTACTTGTCTCCTACAAAACTTGCACTTTTCTAATGTCAAAGTTAAACCGGCACTTTCCAATTTTTTCAAGACTTGTTTTAATCCGGCATCATGCTTTTCATTGTCTTTTCCCCATACCAATATGTCGTCATGATAGAATTGTACGCCACTCGCACCACCCAAAATATTGCATGCTGAAAAACACTGGCAGCTGATATAAGCCCAAACAACATCCTGACACATTTGAACAGATCAACATGCAGGAAGGGATGTCATAAGAAGCAAGATGCATTCTAATCTGGTGATGGGCAGATTTGAGGTCCAACAACGAATACAACTTGCATACATTCAAATCGGTAATAATTTCATCAATTTCTGGTAATGGAAATCTTTCTGTGACTATATGATTTTTAACTTGTCTAAGATCTATGCACAATCTTATCAAACCATTTGGCTTCTTCACAATTAGGCTCACCCATTCTGAAGCTTCTGATCGCTCAATCATGCTTTCTTTGAGCATATTTCAATTTCCAACTCAATGTCCTTTTGCATAGCCTCGGTAGTGCACAATACCAACTTGAGGCCTCCCTTCTTTTTTCGCCATTGCTATCGTGGTTGTTAGCCCTTCTTCTACCATTCTGGGAGGTGGAGGCCTATGTGTCTTTTTTGCCTTTGGCTGGAACCATTAGGCACCCCTGCATAGGCTCCAGAGTGTCTGGGCAGGCAGGAAGTGGGGGAGGAGTCTTCCACCCCGCCCCCTGTCCGTTGTCTACCAGAGTGCCTGAATAGGCCCAGCTCCCACAAGGTGTCTGTCCTGATTTGACAGCCAAAGTCATCTTTCTGTAAAATGCTGAGAGAGATTACAGAGTGTGTGCTGGAACTGTATAAAAGGTGAGGCTTCTAGAGTGTAAAGCAAGTCGATCACAGGAAACAGAAGAAGACGACCAGAGACGCCTGCAGACCCTTTGCAAGACTGACGCGACCACTGCGGTCCTGGCATCAGTTTCTATGCGACAGTGTAGCTCTGAAGAATATCACTCCTTGCCTTTGGGTGATGGGAACAACCAGTCCCAAGACGAAGTTTGAAACAAGCCATCTCCCGACGTCCTAGGAGCTTCCAGAGCTGCAGAACCACAATACCACGAGACTTGCTGCCCATTTCAAGCATCGTTGTGGAAAGGCTGAATCCATCCAAATCTTTGCTGAACCCGTAAGGACACTCCAGAGATCCGATCCAACTTGCCCAGACCCCTCCCTCACCAGAGCGTGAGTCTGCAGGAAGCAAAGAAGATTGACCGGCCGGCCAATCCATGTCCTTTGTGGGTGCTTCTAAAAAAGCGCCATGTTTCCCTTTGACTGTTCAAGCCAGCGGAGGAGTGCTCTGTCAGACTTATAAAGCAGGTGAGCGAGTGCTCAGTGTTTACACTGTGCTGGCTCCTCCATTATTGGTGAGGGTGCCGGTGGGTCATCGCAACCTTGCCCATTATGAAGAAGCTGCCACTGGTAAACCGTCAATGAATGCATTCACAGGGTCACTGTGGCTGGAGATTAAATACTGTTGACTTTGAAGTCATGTACACAAACTGCACTGTTGGTAATGCAGTGTTTCTAAACACATTAAGACCCATAGTCATGCCGTACCATAGAAGGCTACAAAGTTAGTTCAGTAGTTTGAGCGACTAGTGCTATGATTTTTATAGATTTAAAACTGGCTGCAAATCTTATTACTTTTTGCAATTCCTTATAAAAAAACAATTGCTATAAAATGTGTTCGGCCAGGGGCTGGGCTGGGCTGGCTGGGCTAGGCTGGTGGCTTGCTTATATTCAGTATATTCAGGGTGAGGGTGGGTACATTTCTGCCCCCACAGTGAAAATCAAAAGTTGGCACCCATGAAACCACAGTGTAATTTCCTAATAACTGTTCTCTGCATAACAGAAAGATGTATTTGCGATTAAGCAGTTTGACAAGCATATAACAGCTTTAGAAATATATCCTTTGAAAAAACACAAAGGAAGGCACACAAGTCAGAGTATTTGTGTGGCAGTCCGACAAACAAATAAACACATTTCAAAGAAAATTAGTGAATGTAAGTTTGTTTTTTTTAAAATATGTTTTATTTGGTTTTCTGAAGGTTCAAACAACTTATTGCAAGTAACAGGTAACTGTAAGTAACTTTATCCCCCCACCTTCTGACCCACCTCCATCCCCAAACTGATCCTTGAGTTTGTAGTTCATTAGTCCTTAACCTATTTGCAGTATACAGAGTGTATGCTTGCCAGATTCACTTTCAGCCCTGCCAACTTCCCGAATCTCTGGATCTCCCCGATCATGCCTTAGAGGGATTGCTCTGGACCCGCGAGGGTCAAGAGCATATCGTCCACGTATGCCATTACCTTGTGCTCTCCCCTCCCAAACTGGATGCCCTTGATGTCCCCATTTGTGCAGATTGTGGCCATGAAGGGCTCAAGATATAAGCAAATTAAAGTGGTGAGAGGGGGCAGCACTGCTTAGTACCTCTAGACAGTTTTATCGAGCTTGTTAGCTCTCTATTTACTAAAAGTCGCACGGTCTGGTACATGTAATTTGCTCGTACCCTGCCCATGTATTTTGGCCCGATGCCGAGCCTCCCCATTGTGTTAAAAAGAAAGGCCCACTCCACCTTATCAACCGTTTTTTTCTGCGTCTAGGGAGAGGGGAACTGCTTGCTCTCCTTTACTTTGGGTATTTTCTAGGATACGGCAGACCCCACCTTATGTTATCATTTGTTTGTCTATGACTGATAAATCCTGATTGGTCTGGGTGGATAAACTGTGGCAACAGGGACTCTAATCTGCTAGCCAGGTTTCTGGTGTACAGTTTTTCACCCGGAATGATCAATGCAACGGGTCTGTATGAGCTACATTGCGCTGGATCTTTGTCCGGTTTGGGGAAGAGAAGAATTTTGGCCTCTTCCAGCATGGGTGTGATGCTTCCCGATGTTGTGAACAGTTATAACGCGATGTTGGCCTTGGGGCCAGGACATGTAGGTATGCTTTAGAAAACCCGGCTGTATACCCATCTGGGCCCAGGGTTTTGTTTAGGGGGAGACGTTTTATTGTACCTCCTCTTGTGTGATATCTGCTTCTAAAGCACTGTGTTCCACTAGTGTTATCTTCGGGAGTGCGAGTGGCCTAAGGTAGTCTTTCTGGAGTATATCGTCTGGATTATGCGATCTGTAGAGATCTGTGTAGAAGGTGACAATCTGGGCTGCGATGTTGGGGGTAGAGTGGACCATGTCCCCGTGTGGTGTGGAGATCCTCTTAATTGTTTGGGCTGCCACTTTCTGTTTGAGCTGTCTCGCCAGTAATTTATCCACGTTATTAGCGTGAATATAGTGTTTTGTGTTTTGGCGCCAGCAGACCCCATTCAGCCTTTTTCATTTGGAGGAGATTAAGATGCTTTTGCCATAGTTTCCTAGATGGGTTGAGCTTCATTCTATCCATTACCTCCTGGAGATAGTTTTCCAATTGGGTTTCCAGGGCCCGTGGTTGCTTTTGCCAACATGCCCCGGGAGGGCGATCAATTCTCCCCTTAAGGTGGGCTTAAAGGCATCCCATAACATTGGTTCTGAGATGCCCCCTCCCCCACTGAGTTCAAAATAGTCTCTCATTTTGGTTTCCAACTCCACCCCCGCAGAGCGGTATCTGTCAGTGCTTCTTTCAGGTAGCACCAGCTCCACAGGCCCTGCCGAGGTCTGTGTAGACTAAGTGTCACTACAATTGGTGAGTGGTCTGAAAGGGTTATCGGAAGAGTGTTGGGTTCTGCCTAATAACATAGGCAAGGCCCAAATGTAGCCGATGCGGGAGAATGTGCGATGTACATGGGAGCTAAAGGTGTATCCCGGGTCTGTTCCCTTTAGTGTTACCCATATACCTTGTAGCGTCAGATGCTCCATCCTCCTTTGCAGCGCTGGTGACGGTGGGGGTTGTGGGATAGCTTCTGTCTCTAATGGGGTCCCATGCTAAATTACCCCCATTAGGGGGAGACCACCAGGGGGCGCAGACATAACAGTTTAAGCCTATGTCTCCCTCTCCAGAGCCGAAGAAACAACAGCAAAAATGGATAATATCTGAAGTGCTGTGCCGACGTTAACGTGTGGGAACACTTCAGGCTTCACCAGACGAGACTCTATATAAAATCGCGATCCGCATCTATATAAACTCAACCTCGCAGGGGGGAATGCTCGGCACAGCCTCAGCACCCTTAAGATGGAGGACACCCACCATGTTAGAAGCGACAGAGCCGCGGACCCCTAGAGTGAGCTGCGGCTGAACGAGCAGCTTGGATCCCGGCTCCACCGACCAGCTGCACTGTGGAAGAGCAGACACACACCCGGTAAGGAGCGTGGAGGGGCGCGAAGAACCCAAACACAGCATGAGAGGTGGATTGCATTGACTCTCCTGCCCCTCCCCCCCACTGACCAGCTTGAAGCCTTTCACAGGCCTCTGACTCCCCCTGCGGAGGATAGCAAACAAGCCTTCCTATAATCAGAGAGGGGTTCCCAGCTCCAGACCTGTAGAGCATCAATATCGTATGTAGGCTGTCCCACGAGGGGGTGAAGGTGCCTGCAGGTCGTTCCTAGACCTATTAGAGCAAACTGCAATCCGTGGCACTGCACAGTCCAAACCCTTCGCGCACTACATCAATCCATAGCAACATACAACGAAATATAGAAAAGCGGAGGGTCCCGCAAATTAATACACTGTCAGCACAAAGAAGGACTTTCATTACACAGTCCCCGTCTCTTAATTGCCCTCTCATCAATAAAACTTCACTAAGTGGTTGCTACAGATCATCACAGCGCTCCTCCTTGTTGTCCCCTCCCTGTGCTTCTGGAGTGTGCTGTACAAAAGGGGACCAAAAGCACTGAGGAGCGAACGCCCTTAACGGGAAGGCGATAGAAAGTGTTTGTGGGTCACATAGCTAACAAACTTTAAAACAACAAACATTTACAGACTGGAAGAAGCGCAGGGGAAAACCTCAGCGGGTCTTCAAAGCAAGGTCAAGGCTTTAATCTTGTCCCTGTAGACAAAGCGAACCCTCCCAAGCTCCAATTTTACAGGGTGCATAGGGCCGGTGGCCCACCAAGAGGTCCTCATAAAATGCCATTATTACACGCAAAGACAAGAGACACAATAGAATTTGAAGGCTCAAAAGTAAAATTGTTCCAGGACCTTTCAGCAAAGACTTTATCCAAGAGGAGAGGTTGTTGCCCCCTTACAGGATGGCTGCAGGAGAAGGAAGTGAGCTATTGCTGGGGCCACCCCTTTTCGT
The DNA here is from genome assembly GCF_040938575.1 of Ambystoma mexicanum. Classification (NCBI taxonomy): domain Eukaryota; kingdom Metazoa; phylum Chordata; class Amphibia; order Caudata; family Ambystomatidae; genus Ambystoma; species Ambystoma mexicanum. The sequence goes on along the minus strand of NC_090931.1, from coordinate 1,067,869,283 downwards.
TATCGTTCGAGTTTGGCAGTGAGGAATTCACGGTTGACCTTGGTGGAAGAAGCGGAGCGGCCCCTGAAGCACCTTCAGGGTCCAACTACAAGCTCAAATTCTGACTTCCGGAGAGAGCCCGCTGGTCCAATACGAGATTCAGCGCCAAAACCTTCAAGACGTGGCCGGGCGCAGCTTAAATGGAAGTACAAGAGACTCCATACCCCCTGAGGAAAGTGCTCTGTGCTCTCGAGTACATTACTTCTGGTAAAGACTTGCCGAACACTAGCCTCAGTTCATGGCACATCCCGCCATGGGATGTGCCATGAACTGATGGTTAAAAGGTTAAAAGTTCAAATGTATTGGTGGCTTAGTCCGCGCTCATGCGACATCTGCATCAAGCACAACGCATACGTTGTTTCCACGAAGCACAAATGTTGATATTCATAATTTTTGCCTGGAGTGGGGTCTCTCTAGTGTGGCCCTTCTTAGTTTAGGGAGTTTCATTTTTCCTAGGTAGAGAATGCTCCCAGCAGCATCTCTCAGAGGGGTCGGGGGAACAATCAGTCATACAGAACAAGGATTTTGATCTACAACGCTAATCTACGCACGCAAATGGCATTAATGCAACATAGCATCCCTATCTATGAGGAGGAAAGAGGTTGTTCCTCGTACAGACTACGGGGTGGCGGGGCAGTTTATGTAATCCAAACTAGTTGGCATGGCTGGGCCTGACGGCATAGTCTTTGGATCCCTAAATGTTAAAGGTCTCAATTCACTGCAAAAAGGTCAATGTTGGCACAACAGTTTAGACAGTTCAAATTGGATGTATCGTTTGTGCAAGAAACAAAGTACACACAGGACGGGGAACGCAAAATCGTTGGAAGCGAGATTGATGACACAATGTGGGCTTCTGGTCCCCAGAAGAAAGGCAGGGTTGGAATTTTATATAAAAAATCCTTAGGACTCCAAATAGAACACATACGCAGGGATGCCCAAGGGAGGTATGTAGCCCTGAAAGGAAAGCTACGATCACGCACAGTAACATTCTGCTCTCCTTACGCCCCCAACCAGGGGCAATCTGGTTTCTTTGAACCATTGTTTGACTTTTTAGAGGGCCGGAGGGAGGGAACTCTGGTTTGTGGGGGGGGGGGGGGCTGATTTCCATTTGGCAGCGGAGAGGGAAAGAGACTGGCACTCAGTAGAACAAAACCATAACCCCCCTAATTGCCTCCAAGGTGATAGATTCCTAAGCCAGTTGCGAGAACACCATCTAATTGATACATGGCGCACAACCCACCCAGAAGGAAAGGCTTTCACTTTTTTCTCCCACCCACATCAAACTCTTTCAAGAATAGATCATCTATTACTGGGAGGTGAAGACGAATGCGCAATCCCGGGAACGTCCATAGAAGTAGTGGCCTGGTCCAACCATAACTTATGTACATTAGACCTAGACCTGAGCCCCTTGCCAAAGCCGGAGCGAAGGTGGGTTTATAATGACTTCCTGTGCAGGGACCCAGTGTTCAGGGAGACCCTGGCCGATGCCATGACAAGCTACTTTGAAATTAATGACGTTGACGGGATGCCATTAAACACAGTCTGGGAAGTGAGGAAGGCCACGATAAGGGGACTTTTAATATCAGAGGGAGCGGCCAAAGAAAGACTCTGACAGCTCAGAAAAGGGGAATTAAGAGCAGAAATTACTCACCTAGAATGAACCCTAAGGTGCCATCCGACCCAAAGTGAAGATTTGGCAAGTCAGATTAAGGGGCTGAGGGGAGAACTAAGGGACATATGGCAGGGCAAGGCTCTGAGGCAACTTAAGTTCCTTAAGCAGAAATTGTTTGAGAAAGGGGATAAAGCTCATGCGATGCTGGCCAATCGTTTGCGAAAGCAAAGAGCGGACAGAGCAGTACACAAAGTCAATGATGAATCTGGAGCCCCCCTCACAAATCCCCAGGAGATCGTTAATCTATTTTCAAGGTTCTATTCTAAATTGTATACAGCAGAAGGCGATAGTCACCCATCCGCAGTAGAAGGACATCTAAATACACTCCCTCGCCCGCCAATAACAAGAGAACACCTAGATATGTTAAATGACCCAATCACTACTCTATAAGTTCAGGGAGCCATTTCCAACTTGAAGGCAGGCTCAGCAACGGGACAGGACGGATACATGCCAGCTTTTTACAAATCTAATAGTAACACTCTGACCCCCCTTTCTCACCAAACTCTTTAATTCGATCCTAGCGACGGGCCAAGCCTCCAAAACATTCACTAAATCTACAATCATTGTCATTCCTAAAGAAGGCAAGGACCCCCTAAAATGTTATTCGTACCGCCCGATCTCCCTGATCAATGTCGATGCAAAAATCTACTCCAGCATCCGGGCGGCACGTTTAGCTTTAGCTCTCCCTCAAAAAGTGCATTATGATCAGGTTGGGTACGTGAGAGGAAGGCAAGGGGCAGAGAACATCAGAAAAACCATAGACCTAAAGGCGACTTGTTACGGAGCCAGTGACAGCCCTGTTTTGTTATCGGTAGACACAGAGAAGGCGTTCGACAGAGTAGAATGGCCTTTTTTAAGAGCAGTACTCAAATGGGACGTGGATTCAGGGAGCTGGAGCGCTGTATCACTCAGACCAAGCCAATGTTTCGATCAATGGAATCACCTCAAAACTTTTTATGCTCACAATTGGCACAAGGGAGGGCCCCTAATCTATGCCTTAGTTATTGAGCCATTCACCCAAGCCATCCGGTCATGTCCCTTGATACACGGGATCCCCAGGGGGGGATGTTAGGGAGAATTATCATTCAATGGCTAATTTCCCCTTACATAGAGAGTCGCTCAGCAGCTTTGCTGGATTTCTGGAGTTTACTTTTTTCCACTTGGTAAGAGTGTGAGTTTTTCCCCCACTCTTACCTGTGTTTTGCCATGTGTATCTCATCTGTTTTTGTGATTGTTGACTCTGGAGCACACCACTTCAGTAGCCCCACTCTCTTATGTGTTACACAGCACCTTCAGTGCAGTGACACATTGTTGTCTTTGAGACTTCCGAACGACTCCATTTCTGGGGCGGACTATTGTCCCCCAGAAAAGGGTAAAGTTTCCATTAACTTTACATAGTCAAATAACCACAGATCCAGTACACCCCATCTTACATGCAGTACTGGAAAGGGTTAATCCTTAGCCCTTTTTATCTGTCCCTCCTGGAGCATTGTTTTGCTCTTTTAACATTTAGACTTGGCTGGTGGCAGTGGTATCTACCCTAACTTTTCTACCACGATTATACTATATACACGTGATATTGTTTTAGGCTATTATAGTAGCCTCGAACATAAACCCGCTTGACCAAATACTCTTTCTTTTGCCATTTCTTTTTGTTCAAGTCCTTCTTTCTTTTTACTTTGCGCGGCAAACCAGGTTTGCCTTCTTTGTTCACCGTCTTTTGGTGGGCTTCTGCCATGAAGCCCTCCTCTGGGCGCCTCAGTGTCTAGGTGGACCGAATGTGAGGGAGGGGTGTAGTCACCCCCTGCACAGGGTACCCTAGGAAACCCAAGTCGCACTTTGCCAGGATTGGCTGAGGTGGTTGTCTAGGCTGGACAACCCGCCTGCTGCGTCCTCTGTTGACAATATCAAAGTACTCCTGGCAACGTTGAATCTTGAACTGTCTGTCTGTGTGATCCTCGACAACAGGAACCCAGTTCCACTTGACAATGGCTCTGGCCTATTGACTATTGCATTTCTGTCAGCGAGTGTTCTCCGATTCTGTCTGCCTTGACAAAAGTATTACCTTTGATTTTTGCCCCAACTCTCTCTGGTTAGCCCAGGTGCTAAATGTGTTTTTGCCCCGGTAATATTTCTTACCGCGGATATGCGTTTCTTGAATAAGACCGAGCTGTCAAAAAGTGATCGCATGTGTATTCCCTGTAACATTTTTTGTTTCACAACACCGGTCCGCTAAAACATAAGGTAGTTAACTTGAGTTATTCTGTGCCAAGATAATTGGTTGTTTGTAGTGTATTTTATGTGTGGTTTTGAACTAATAGAAGTCTGTGTTTTACAAATGGTTTAAAAATAAATGTACCTATATTTTTTACCTGAAACCTTGAGTCAGTGTTTGCTTGAGTCACAGTAATTGTGGTCACTTTGTGTAATCTCTGCTACTGCTCATATACTCTTGAGATAGGCCTGGCTGCTCCACTACTGCTACCACTTTAACATAGTAGTACAGGCTTGTACTAAAGGTGAAAGGAATATAAATTGGCCATGTTTGCAGATGACATCCTATTATACCCCACCCAACCATCAGTCTGTCCCAGCCCTTTTTCAAGAGCTACTCCGATATGGGGCCCTGTCAGGCTTCTGAGCCAATTTACAAAAAACCACAGCAGTTCCTTTAAGGTCGAAAGTAGAACTACTAGAGCAATTGAAGACGAGTTGGGACTTTCAGGTGCAACCCCACTCGGTTAGATGCCTGGGTGTAAATATCACTGTCTCCTTCTCAGAGCTCTTTGAGGCAAATTACGTCCCCCCTGTGGAACACCATTGAGCCGATGTAAATAGATGGACCAAATTACTACTATCCTGGCCAGTTCGCTTCACCTCCATAAAAACAAATGTCTTACTGAGGTTCTTGTTTTTATTCATATCCCTCCCGATAACCATTCCTGAGTCATTCATGGCAGAAGTAAAATGCACATTGCTGAAGTATCTATGGGCCGGCAAGAAACCCAGGATTCTGTATGCCACAGTGATTCAGCTTAAAGAGTCAGGAGTCATGGGATATCCGGACCTGGAAGAGTATTATAGGGCATCACAGCTTTGAGTTCTGCCAGACCACCTTTGGGAGAATCCTGAAAAACAGTGGGTCCCCCCCCCCACCCGTGACCCCATAGCCAGGATTCATCGCTTTGAACCATGGTATGAAGCTGGGCTCGCCCGAGTAGGACAGATGTGGAAAAAATGGGTACTCGTCTCATAGGAGGAATTAAGGAGGCTTTGCAGGGCAGTGAGGTCTCTCCCATGTTATTCCTTCAGCTGCGTAGCGTTTTATGCGATGTATGGTGGGGCTCCTCTTTAAAGCGCCCACTCACCCCATTTGAGCAGATACTTAGCACTCCCCAAACAACGAAAGGGCTCATTGCACAAATGTACAAAATCTTGCTCGCGAGAGGGCACCTGAAGTGTCCATCATCAGAAATCAAGTGGGAGGCAGAATTAGGTCTCGTGAACCAGCCGGGGGTTTGAGAAGCTATACATAAAGCGTTGTGGGCGTCATCCTTCTCAGTACAGTACAAAATGCACAATGCGCGCCTGCTAGTGAGGTGGCATTACACTCCTACGGCTGTCTAAAATGTTCCCGGGCACATCCCCCCTATGTTGGAGAGGCTGTGGTGAAAGGTGTGATTATTGGCATCAGTGGTGGGATTGTCACGAGGCGAAAATTTATTTTTGGGGTGAATTCAAGCCATAGATCGGATATCTCGCGTTCCGACCCCAGTCTTGGTCCTGTTCGGGGTCGAATCAGAAGAGGACGAATCTAATGTGACACTCGCAGACATGTCACGCAATTTACTACTGGCAGAAAGAGTTTGTCTAACTGTTAAGTGGAAATCCTCCTCGCTCCCCACAAAAAGGGAGTGGTGAATTAAGGCTCATGCCATTTATGAAATGGAAAGCCTCACAGCCGCTATTCACAAATATAAAAAAACCAGACATGATATGGTTGCCCTTTTTAGAATTTTACACAGCATATTGGGACTCCGTAAGACCAATTGACCAGGCCCATCACTGTGAATAATAAGCAATGCTGATAAATCAACCCCATGTCGCCCATCGATCCTCACTTCTAGGTATAATGCCTGAAATGTTGTTTATGTATGCAATGCACATGACATAGATCAAACGGTGCTGAGTGAAGCACCGCCAGTTCTGTCCGACTTATGTTTAGAGTTGTAACAAGCGAGGGTGGGGGTAGCTCTTCTCTTTTGTTTCTTCTGCTGTTGTTTATTCACAATTCACCTTACTATTACTATATTGGTTTGTCATTGATCTGTACTGTGAAGTTAACATGTATTGGGTTGCACTTGTTGAAGAAAATCAATAAAAAATTCATTAAAAAAAAAATAATCCTCCATCACAATCATCTCCCCTTGTGCAAACCTCTCTAGGTCCGAAAGTACAGTTCGCATGAAAGCCATCTTGCCAGTGTTGGGGGCATAGGCCGTGGCGAGCGCGAGGATACTCGTGTCTATTTGCATTACTACAAATAGATATCTTCCTTCCCTGTTTGTTTTTATGTATATAATTTGAGCAGCGAGCCCTGTTTTAACCGTGATCAATACCGCCCCGCCCACCCCCACCTACTTTTCTCTTGGCATTCGCCTGTATGATTGAATGAAATCGACTCAGATTTAGGCGGTGGGAGTCTGACTTCTTGAAATGGGGTTTCTTGCATGGCTACAATATCCGGTGTGTGGTGCGCTAAGAGCCTTTCAAGTTTTGTCTGTTTCACTGGGGTATTAAGCCCCCGTATATTCAGGGAGAATAGTTTAAGCATATTTGAGGGTGTACCTGACTGCGTATTGTTCTGTGTTCCTGGATCGGTTTAACCTAGGGGCTTTTCCCCAACTTGAGCCTGTCTCCCTCCCCCACCCAACATCCCCTTAACCTTCCATTTCTCGTCCGCCCTCCCCCCATTCGCCTTGCCCTGTCGCAGCTCTCATTATCTACGTTTTCCCCCCATTGCAGTAGCAGGGGATGGACCCGCCTTACTTTCCAGGGCCTACCTGTGGGGCATGCTAAAGCCCCCATTTGGATTCCAAAAGAGTAGCCTTTCACGCTCCCCGTCCCCCAACATGATGGGGTATTGCGATTATGAGCAAGCCTGAGATCTCGAACTCAAAGTCCTGTTATGAGTTTTCTTTAGCCCCCAGGTTGTTCTTCTGCTGAGGCGTATGATAAGGGCCCCGCGGCAAGGGTCGCTTGCGTCCAGAGTTCACTTGCGTCTACTCAAGAGTTTTTTTGGTGACGGGAGCGTCGAGGCGATCTCCTTGTGTCGGAGGTTTGACGCAAATGCCAGTGTCTACCAATCTCCTTCTTGATCTCTGCATGATATGTGCTATAAGTCATTGCACAAACCATGCGGGACTGGTTCAAATTTTCGCAGGTAATAAAATCCTAACCCAGAGAGGAGTGAAACAAGGATGCCCCATGGCAGCAGAGTTATTTAAGCTCTTTATCTCAGATGTGCCGGAGCATTTGGACCAGACTCACTGTTTTTCCCCCAAACTTAATACCATTCAAATCAAGTGCATAACATATGCGGACGATCTCGTTTTGCTCGATCGTACACCAATTGGTTTACAACGGCTACTGGGAAATCTGCACAAATATCTAAAATCTAATGATTTGGAACTGAATGTTGAAAAAACAAAACTAATGACCATTGGTCCCTCAGGGACCCGGAAAGACAAAGCCTTCAAATAGACAATCAATAATGACACCTTGATGCCTGTAAACTCCATTCGTTATCTTGGAGTTATGTTTAATAACTCTTTAAATGAGCATCACTGGAGGCTGGATTTAGTTGCCCGGATGACACAGTATGGAATTTAGGGAGCTAAGATCAATAGAGAGTACGGGAAATTTAGCTCATCACCCGTCATCATATTCTACTCGCAAAAAGTAGCACCAGCGATCACGTTCGGAGCCAAAGCCGGTTGGAACTTGGACCCACAATTATGGCATAATCTAGAAGCAAAATTTTGGAGGCGTGTGCTGAGACTACCAATCTACATCTCTGTAACAGCGATTCGTTATGAACCATCACTGAATTCCTTATATTCAGTTGTAATTTGGAAATCACTAAGTGCCTGGCGCAAAATGTGCGTATTACCGGCAATACCAGCATACAAAATCTTCGCCACAAAATCAGATGAAAGTGGTAATAATCTGCTAGTTGAGTGGAAATCATCCCTGGCAAACCACCTAATAGAGGCAGACATAAAATTCGAAGACCTGATTCATGTTCTGCAACTGGTCAAAAAGAAATTCGAAGCTTGGTCTTGGATTTCTAATTCTGAACAACGGGACAAATTGAAATCATCATTGAAAGCTGAAACGTGTTTTCACAGATTGAACAAACCATGTAGATACTTGTTAAAGTGTCCTGCACGCTGCTATCGAGAGCAATTCTTGAGGTTCCGTTTAAATGCCATGCAAACCAAAGAAATGATGTGGCAACAAAAGAATAAAGTCATATCGGACAATATCTGTCAACATTGTTCGAGTGACAATGAGTCGCTACATCACTTGGTATGTCCAGGGCCGAGTACCCAGCGATCATGCCATCTTGGGTCGTATGCTCCCCAGGATAGTGACATGGCAAATTGGTGGGGACGAGTGATTGCAGGGGATGATATAAATCTAACTTGTGCCATGGTAAATTATCTAGACTCGTTCTTGAAGAAAGGGGTCACAAGTAACAAATGTCAGTGAAGTCAATCGAATGACCCTTGTTCATCTATTTGCTGAATCTGTTTAATCTATTTTCCTGTTTCTCTCTGGTTCTCTGTATTTTTAATTTTTTTTGTCGGGATCGCGAATAATGCAGATGTCACGCTATATGTGACAATTGACTCATCAATTCTGCTCATGTTGTATAGATGTGAAGTATCTTTTGTAACAAAAGTTGAGCTTGATCAAATGAATATAGCAGATTTGGAGCGTCCCATGTACGCCTTCAAAAAGGGCACAAATCTAAAGCGTTGGCTATCACAGGCAGACAGGTTACATGCCACTAAGGCACCGAAAACCATTACTCAAATGTGGCGCATGGAGAAGGTTACCGGTCATTACCGTGTGGTCAATGTTGCCAGTGTGGGTCGACCACTGCCACCAATACTGTTACCATCAACCATAAGTCCTGGAAGCTTAGAGACCATACCACGTGCAAATCTAAGAACGTGATTTATGCTATAACATGCCCGTGTTTGAAGTCCTATATAGGTAAAACATCCAGGCCGATTAAATTAAGGATCTCAGAGCATAAGTCCCGTATTAGGACACGCAATTCCTCCTCGCCTTTAGTTGGTCACTTTGTTGAGTACCAACATAGCTGCGAGGATTTACATTGGTGGTGTCTTGAACGCATTATGGGTCCTGACCAATACGCTGTGGCCAATAGACTTGCGTCACGTGAATATTGGTGGATATACAATACCCAAAGCCATATGTCCGGACTAAATGCCCAGGAAGAATTGCAAGCAGTGTTGAACAGAACCCCCAGGAATTAGTGTTGACAGGGTGGTTTACTTGGTCTCAGTTATGCCCGTTTTTTTGCATTTATTTGCTATTTATTACATCTGGGTGCAATGTACTACTCTGGTGCTTGAGGTGTTTTCCTGAGTCTGCCCCCTTCTCCAGTTGCTAGTCTGTATTGACACATTGGTGCTAGGGTTCCTAAGAATCGGGATTTGCCCTTGCTTTTGAGCCAGCATAAGCCCCAAGTCATATCTCTATTTCTTATCTTTTATTTTTGTTTATTTGGTTTTTGTTGCCATCGCGGCTGGTGACTTCCATGATGGCTATTGAGCTTTTAACCTGCGAACAGTGGTGCGCGGGTCATTTCTTGGAGGGAGGATGAGAATGCGCACATTTGGCCGCCTTTTCTTTCAGCTTCCCGTACCTCTGCGGCTCCAAGTACAGAGAGCGGTCTAGTCCTGGATCAATACATGCGACGTTAGACGGATTACGTCTTGCATTCCACAGGTGTATTTAAATGCAGGAATGGGCGCAAGACGTAAGCTTGTGGTGTCTTGAACGCATTATGGGTCCTGACCAATACGCTGTGGCCAATAGACTTGCGTCACGTGAATATTGGTGGATATACAATACCCAAAGCCATATGTCCGGACTAAATGCCCAGGAAGAATTGCAAGCAGTGTTGAACAGAACCCCCAGGAATTAGTGTTGACAGGGTGGTTTACTTGGTCTCAGTTATGCCCGTTTTTTTGCATTTATTTGCTATTTATTACATCTGGGTGCAATGTACTACTCTGGTGCTTGAGGTGTTTTCCTGAGTCTGCCCCCTTCTCCAGTTGCTAGTCTGTATTGACACATTGGTGCTAGGGTTCCTAAGAATCGGGATTTGCCCTTGCTTTTGAGCCAGCATAAGCCCCAAGTCATATCTCTATTTCTTATCTTTTATTTTTGTTTATTTGGTTTTTGTTGCCATCGCGGCTGGTGACTTCCATGATGGCTATTGAGCTTTTAACCTGCGAACAGTGGTGCGCGGGTCATTTCTTGGAGGGAGGATGAGAATGCGCACATTTGGCCGCCTTTTCTTTCAGCTTCCCGTACCTCTGCGGCTCCAAGTACAGAGAGCGGTCTAGTCCTGGATCAATACATGCGACGTTAGACGGATTACGTCTTGCATTCCACAGGTGTATTTAAATGCAGGAATGGGCGCAAGACGTAAGCTCGGCACTTCCGGTCTCCCCCGATTGGTGTACGGCAGACGTTTTGAACTATCAGGTAAGACCAAGGCACTCTGTGGGCGGAGGTTTTATGCCGGCATTTGACTTTGGATAAATTAAGTTGATTTCACCTCATTTTCGACTGCACTTTGGTACCTTTTAGTATTCTGGGGTTCACTGTTAATGCTAGTTTACCGCGACTTGGCTCCCCATTTATTATTATGATCATTCTGGAGGGTAGCTGTTCGTTTCACGGCATGTCCCTTTTCCTTATTTTGGTTTTATTTATGCCTTTCTGTCACAGCCCGGACAGTGTTTTGATTTGTTCCACAGTTATTGCCTGCATGTAGCTTTCTGCCTGATACAGTCTTTTGGATAGAGGCCTCATTGTGCTTCGTGTCCAACCTTTGCTTTGGTGGGCTCTAGATCATAATGCAGTACCTGTTGACATAGAAGTTTCTTTGGCGGTGTCATTACTTGCCAAACATCTTTATTGCATGAAACGGGCAATTTAAAGCAGCACTTTGGCCATTATGCAACTTCAATTTGTTCTGTTAGTGTCACCCCAATAATAGGGCTTTGTGGTCCTTTACTTTACAGTTATTTATTAAGTGGGTCCATTTTGTGAAAGCACAAACTGTGGTGTTTGTGGCAGGATTGAGGACGTCTTGGCCGCCACATCACCGTTTACTTCAGATAGACCACCAATTTGGAAACGGCCCAGACATATGGGCTTTCCATGTTGCCTACAGGTAAGTTGACTCTTAGGTTCATAACTGGACATGTCGCTTCATAGAAGAGGGTTTCTCCCCTCCTGTTCTGATACAGGTTTTGGCATATTCATCCTTTTTGATTAATTCTTCTAACTGTTCTATTGCTAAAGAGCAGATAATGTGACTAATTTTGGATACTCCTGCTTCACTATATTTCTGGAGAAATTCATCGACCATCTATTTCTTGGTCGTTTTTTATTCTTGTTGCCTTTGTATCTTTGCACCTAGATCCAATTCTTAGAGATCTATTTTTGGCACGGCCCGATTGCTATTCCCTGGACTTATAGACAGGACGCTGGGACCAGTCTTATGGGTTGAGACTATGGTAAATACCTTTTCTCCCTTACTATACTATACCTCGTGACATATCTGAACTGCGGGGAACGGGAATAAGCTCCCTGGGTTTCATTCACAGATCACCAGTTTTGTTTTTTAAAATGTGTTAATGTTCATGTGTTTTCTCACTTTCTTTTTTTCTTCAACTTTTTTTCTTTGTGTGTTTTAGGCGTCACCTTTATAGATTGTTAAACGCCCAGTCTTTCATTTAAAATGTATTGTGTATAAAAAGACACAGATTCATTATTAAGAACCATGATGTTTATGGGAATGCTACATCCTGAAGAAGATGGACATCATCTGCTTTCAAGTTAGATGTGTTATCCCCATCGAAACTACCGTTTGTTAACAGTGCCAGGCCTATTATATTGTATGTTACATTGCTCTTGCCCTGACAGTTGACGCACAGCATCCCATGGTCAATTTTAGTGTGTGTTTTCTAATGATTATGCTTTTGTCTTATTGTGCATTGTTGCAATTAATTAACGCGGTTGGCTACCTGACTTATTATTGTCTAGATTGCTATTTCTGGTACATCTTTTGCTTTTTGTCTTTAGATCTATCCAGGTGACCGGAGGTTCCCCCACCCGAGTGATCTCCTTCACTCGTATGGGGTACCCGTTGCGGGACCAGTTCACCAGCATCTAGGACTGTTGTGACTTATTTCTCTGTTTCTTTTGTCTGTAGCCAACATTTGAAAACAAGCATCTTTTCACTTTATACCATGCACTTTATTATTGATTATTTTTGCGTATATTGCACATGAACTTCGGATGATTTTAATACTGATTTTAATGGACATTTTTTTAAATACAGTATTTTAAAAGGATTATTTGTCTTTTCGTAGGGTGATCTGTGTTGTGACTAGGGGGGGGCTCTGCCCCGTTTGGGCGGTTGGATTATGTCCTTTTGAGTGAAAACAACAATAATTTCTTTCCGCTGATCTGACTTCTGTTTAATACCGGAGGTGTCCTCCTCGTCGGCTAGATGGGGAATATGTAGTCCCTCCTGTAGGGTAGTGATCCTATGTTGTTTGCTTTCCCAGTGAAATAGGAGCCCGAAGAGGAACGTCCATCTGTATCCGATGTGCTTATTCTGCAAGTATCTCAGGATGGGTCTCATTTCCTTTCTTTTAAAGAGGGTGGAGTGGGCTAGGACTTGGAGGAGGTGTACTTCCACCCTTTTATAGAGTAAGGTTCGCCGGTCAGGCTGCATGGAGGATCGCCACCTTCATCTTCAATATTGCCTACAGAGTTATAAATTAACCTGCACGTTTTCTTATGATAGTCTAGTTCTGACGCTGCCACCCAGATCAGTTGTAAAGAAGCAAAGAGAACACTCTAACTGATAAGGTAAGCGAACGAACATAAACGCAGCGGTGTGTTGCACCCCAAGCAGCAGGGTTTTGTTGAAGGATGTGGGCGAGATGTAAAGAAGTAATCTAAAGTCCCACACAGTCAGCTAAAACAATGAAAGTGGCTGCATTCAACTTGCACTGAAAATTATTCTCGTATGTTGAATTGTGCAAATACCACCGCAAATCTTGCAGTGATTAATGAAGAGCAATTATAAAGGAGTTTAACTATAAGTGCCCATTATACGATACCCACGGGAGTTGAAGGGTCACGTTTGAGAAGGGCCAGTGCCTTGTCAGATCCTGCACTATGCACAAGTGCCTTGGGTGGTCGGGGCTCACTCTGTAATGCACAGTCTGGTGGCAGTGGTTCAATAACAGAGTGCCAAATCAACATAGTTTTCCAAATAGAAGATCCTCCAGCGAAGAGAGAAATGTTTTGGAGTTTATATTTAGAGTTTGTTGCACATGAACTATAAATGCTATCCATTCTCTGCAAATGTGGCAGATGTATGCACCATTGTGGCTGTGACCTGGCAATGAAAATGCAAACAGGGAGGCCACCAGGGGGCGCGCTGATGAGAGTAGCCTCAGCATAGCTCTCCCGCTTTGGGGCCAGAAAAAGAGGACTGATCCCCCACCTAGAGACCCCCCAGCTCCCATCTTGTGGACTTCACCCCCTTGGGGGAATACCAGTGGCACCCCAGGGCGAAAACAGCGGTCGAAGTCGGCCTGTTCTTGCCAACATACGAGCAAGTATGTAGCCATCACAGGCGAAAGCAACCCTCTCCGTGTGGTCGACTTGTTGGAGAGGGACACTTGAGAAGGAGAAACGCCACCGAGAGAGACGCGTCGAAGAGGGCCAGGGGACTGACAAGCCCTCTGTGGGGAGAAATTAGTGGAGAGGACGGTCATGGAGGTGACGGACACCCCTTCCCCAGTTGTTACCAGGGCAGCTGGCGAGCCGGTCTGCCAGGGGGGAGGAGCTCCCTCCATACCGCTAAGCGCAATTCATAGTGGTACATCTATAACAAAGCAGACCCTTACTTATGCACTCTACATATGGCGCTGAGTTGCACACGTCTCTCTCCCTCCCACAGGACGAGCACGGCAAAGGGAATCAGTCTGGTCTCCTTGCCAACAGTACACAACATATAAATATATATGCATATATATTTAGATATATAATGTAGTGATACGGGAGACGTAACTTCTGGGGTCACATGCACCAATGCGGCTGCAGATCCCATATCTACAACGCCTTAGCAACCAGCGCGTTTCCACTCGAGCGGAGACACGAATGCTGCCGAGACACGGACGCTTTCGACGGAGTCCAGATCCCGTGTAATCTACACCAACAAACAAGGTAAGCAATTTCACAATCCCGGAGCTCGATCAGCGCTCTGTACATACAGGAGCCTCGACAACACAAATCATGCCGGCTTTGAGTTCTTTTTGCATTAAACACACGGCAGACTTAATTGAAGGGCTATCAACAGCTGCCCGTACATGTTTGCATGAACAGACATGTTTTGACAACATGCATGACATACACACGCCACCTGTTGTGGCCTAAATAGATGACAGGACGCTGTAGGGTTTCTAACAGTCTTTATTGACTGGCAACAAGTGGAGAGGTTCTAAGGCGGCCTGGTGGCGCGGGGCGCTTACTCACTGTTCAATGCGACCAAGTCCTGTGCTTCCCCAGTTGCTTCACTGTGGATGGGTTGTGCTCACCGGTGGCACGCTGTAAACTCCTAGGGCCCCCATGAAGCCTCCAGTGGCTGTGGTGTTATGCCCTAGGAGCTGTGGTGAGAGTTCTGCAACTCACTCTCCTTCTCATGTAGTCAGGAGCAGCGCTCCTGCACGACCGCTTCAGCTGGCAGAGCGCCAACTGTGAAGCGGGAACGTTTTCCCACGGAGCGTGGGCTCGCGAGATCCCGTCTCGCAAGATCTCGCGAGAACACGCTCTCGCGATCACGTGATGTCCCCACACACCTCCTCTGCTGGAAAAAAGAATGGGAGGTCACTCCATGATGAAGTCCGCATATTTCCTGGGTTTCCTTCTCTCTCTCTGGGGCCTGCCAGGATCCGGGTATGGAGCGGGATCGATGAAGTGTCCTTGGGAGGGTGCTGGTGATTCGGGTTCTCTTTGTCCAGCTCCTTGCTGTGATCCCCTGGGTGTAGTTGGGGGAAGGGAGCTTGCAAAGTCGTTGTGATGGTGCGGCTCTATGATGTCTCCACTTGGGAGGTGATCGTTCTCGTATGGCTCTTGGCAGACTTGATCTCCTCCAGTGTCTCCTGGCGAGTGTACAGTGTCTTCTTTCCTGCGGTACATGGCTACCCTCTCTAGATTCCATCTCCTGCCATCGCTGGTGCAGATGTGGTTTGTCCCTCTCTCCATGACTTCTATGGGACTACTGTATCTGGAACCTGTGGAGGTGTCCTTGTGGGGAAGTCGTATCTTCACCAGATCCCCTTTGTTGACTTGTGTGTGTCGAGCGGCTCGGCGCAAATCCCCCTGTGCTTTCATTGCTTCTTTGTTGCGCTGCATGCGGCACGTTACGTCAACCATGTCAACGTCTTTGTCGGCCCTCACTTGCTGAAGCCATGGTGGTACCAGTGAGGATGCCGCCCTTCTCCCCCTCAGCAGATGGAACGGTGAAACACCTGTGACGGCATTGGGGGTGAGACGGTGGGCTGCTACGGCTTCTTTGACTGTCTTGTATGGGTCTAGGCCCGAGGCGTGAGCCAGTTGCAGCGCCCCTTTGATGAAGCGGTTGGCCCGCTCGACTAGGCCATTTGCCTGTGGGTGATATAGGCTTGCTTTTCGCTGTTTGATGTTGTTGAGCTTGAGAAATGTTTCCATTTCTCTGGAGACTAGTTGGACTCCGTTGTCCGTGACGAGTTCTTCGGGCAGGCCCTCCCGCTGGAATATGGCGGTGAGTGTTTCAATGACTGTTCCCGTGGTGATGTCCGGGGTGAAGTCAGCTTCCACCCATTTGGAAAAATAGTCGACCAAGACTATCCCGTATCTGTGCTCTGGGGGCATGTTGTCCAGCGGCCCTATGAAATCCAGCCCCAGTTTTCGCCACACCCCTTTGGGGACTTCGGTGGGCAGCACGGGGGCTTGCCTCACGGCTAGGCGCTTGTCGCTGTTGGAGCATTCGTGGCACCTATCGACCATCTGCCGAACGTCCTGGTCCATACCTGGCCACCAGTATGCGTCGCGTATCCTTCTTCTGGTCATGTTGCACCCTAAATGGCCCGAGTGTGCTCTGCACAGTATGACTTTGCGGATTCCGCTGGGTGGGATGATTTGATCACCTCTGAGAATGAGACCGTTCATGGCGGTGATTTCCTCGTTCACCTTCCAGTAGGGACGAAGGCCTTCGGGGATCGCTCTCTCGTTGGGCCATCCATTTCGAACCCAGGTGCTTACGTGCCTTAGAGCGTAGTCCTGCTCGAACTCTTCCTGCCAGTGGCGCTCGCTCATTTCCATGTACTCGATGTTCCTCAGGTCGCCGATGGACGCAACGACACATTCGTCTTCCAGGAATGTGGTGCCGGGGGCGCTTTGGTTGAGGAGCCTGGACATGCAGTCCGCTTGTGCGTTTTTCCAGCCCGCAATGTGTTGTATCTCATAGGTATATTCTTGGAGCTTCGCAGCGATCCTGGCCAGTCTGGGGGTGGCCGTCTTGGTGCCGCCCGGGCCCAGCATGTGAATTAGGGGCTTGTGATCGGTGATCAGCTTGAATCTTGTCCCCCATACGTATGATCTGAAGTAGTCGACGGCCCAAGCGCATGCCAACATCTCTTTCTCTACCGTAGAGTAATTCTTCTCGGATGAGGATAATGCCTTGGATGCAAACGCCACAATGTTCTCCGTGTCGCCCTTTTTCTGGGTCAAGGTGGCCCCTAGGCCGTATGCGCTGGCGTCAGTGGTGATGTAGGTGTCCCATTCAGGGTTGTATGGTTTAAGGCACGGCGCGTGTAGAATCCTATTCTTGATTTCGCCGAAGGCCTCATCTTGTTCTGGGCCCCAAGAGTACGCTGCCCCCTTCTTCAGAAGCTCCCTCATGGGAGACGTGGTCTCAGAGAGCCTGGGGACGAATTTGGCATAGTACTCAGCTAGGCCTAAGAATGAGCGTAGTTCCTCTTTGGACATCGGCGCCGGTGCCTCAGTAATGGCCTCCATGAGGTTCCTCTTGGGGCTTACCCCATCACTCGAGATGCAGTACCCAAGATACTCTACTTTGTTCACCCCGAAGACACACTTTTCATGGCGTATGTGAATGCCTTCCTCCTGAAGTCTGCTTAGGACTGCCTTGAGTGCCTTGTCATGGGTCTCGTTGTCCTTGGCGTATACCAGAATGTCGTCTTGGAAGAATGAGACATTGGTGAGGCCTTTCAGTAGGGAGTTCATCATCCTCTGGAAGGCGGATGCTGCGGACGATAACCCGAAAGGCATGCGGGTGTATTGGAAGGTGCCAAAAGGAGTGATGAACGCCGTCAGGGGGCGGGAGGACTTGTGTAGGGGAATCTGGTGATAGGCATCACGCATGTCCAGCTTCGAGAAAATGGCCGCCTCTTTCATCATGAGGACGATCTCATTGATGCTGGGGAGTGGGAAGCTATCCGTGATCACCTCCAAGTTCAGGCTTCTCAGGTTGATGCAGATCCTGAGGTCGTTGCTGGACTTTTTCTTTACTAGTACTACCGGACTCAGCCACTCCGAGGATTCCACGGTTTCAATGGTTCCTTCTTCGACCATCTTCCTCAGGTGGGCGTCCAAAGCTGGTCTTGCGGTGGCAGGTACTGCCCTTACTTTGTGTTTGACTGGAGTGGCATTGGGTTTCAGCCGAATTTTGTGGACGAAGTTTTTCACTTTTCCCGGTTTCTCGGAAAACAGGCTTGGAAAGATCTCCTTGTAGTTTTGCGCTGCTCCTGATGAGATCATGAGCACCTGTTCCGGAGTGCTGGGATCTAGTTTCATGCTGAGTTTGTGTTGGTCATCCCACCCCAGCACGGCTGGACCTTTAGGAGAAAAATACACTTTGGTGGTGGTAGACCTCCCCTTGAAATCGATACGGGCCTTGATGTAGCCCAACAGTTCGACCGTTGCCCCTCCAAACACGGTGGGTTTTTGCCTGGTTGATCTAATCTCCACTTTTTCTTGTCCCATCATCTCCTTGTACGTGTTGATGGGCAGAATGGTGAGGTCGGATCCCGAATCAGCCATGACGCGCGTTTCCATACCGTCCACTTTGTGCAGTGGGGATTTTCTCTTCTGGCATGGGGGGCATTGACCATGACAACCATGGGGAAGTCCTGCAGTTCATCCTCATCGGTTGAGGTGCAGTCACCGTCGACACGGGACACAGTTTTCTCCCGTCACATGCATGCTGGAGCCACGTGGCCAATGCGTCCGCACTTGGAGCACTCCTTATTCCTGGCGGGACAGTCGCGGTCGTTCGCCATGAGCTTGAGGCTGGCGCATCTGTAGCATTTCGGTGCCTCCTTTTTCCTGGGACTTTTGTCTTTGGGGCCGTCGCGGGATTGCTTGTCTCTGCGACCTCTCCATTGTAGCGCCGCCATTTCGGGCACGGGCAGGTTTCTTCCTCCGCCCTGGCAATCTGGATGGCTTTATCGAGGGTGACCTCCTTTTCTTGGATGAGCTTGTCCTGTACTTTCCTAGAGTTGGTGTGGACAACGAGCATGTCGCAGATGACCTGCTCTGCATTTTCTCCGAAGGCGCAAAGAGAAGCGAGTTCCCTCATCCTGGTGATGTAGTCATCCAGGGGTTCGCTCCCTTCCTGTTTGCGAGTGTAGAATCTCAACCTGTGCAGTACAATGTTCTCCTTGTTGGTGAACCTCTTCATGATACGACGAGTGGCTTCTTTGTAAACGTCGTTGTCTTCGACGTCATCGTTGGCCGCAGGTATTTCTTTAAGGCCGGCAAAGATACGCTGACCTTCAACCCCTAGCGCATTCAACAGCATCGCCCTCTTCCTGATGGGGGCATATCACGTGCCGCCCACCGCTTCCAAGTAGGTGGAAAAAAGGGGTTCCCATTGCATCCACGGAATCGCCGGTGTCCCTGGCAAGGGGAGAAACGCAGGGGGTGGTGTGGCGCCTTGCATGGTGGGTCCGTGGGACTTCAGGTATCCTCGCCGCCAGTTATGTTGTGGCCTAAATAGATGACAGGACGCTGTAGGGTTTCTAACAGTCTTTATTGACTGGCAACAAGTGGAGAGGTTCTAAGGCGGCCTGGTGGCGCGGGGGCGCTTACTCACTGTTCAATGCGACCAAGTCCTGTGCTTCCCCAGTTGCTTCACTGTGGATGGATTGTGCTCACTGGTGGCACGCTGTAAACTCCTAGGGCCCCCATGAAGCCTCCAGTGGCTGTGGTGTTATGCCCTAGGAGCTGTGGTGAGAGTTCTGCAACTCACTCTCCTTCTCATGTAGTCAGGAGCAGCGCTCCTGCACGACCGCTTCAGCTGGCAGAGCGCCAACTGTGAAGCGGGAAAGTTTTCCCGCGGAGCGTGGGCTCGTGAGATCCCGTCTCGCGAGATCTCGCGAGAACACGCTCCCGCGATCACGTGATGTCCCCACACCGCCCTAACAGCAATGTCTGTATTTTTCATTACAGACGGAGAGCACACAGGGGCCCTTGCAGGACGTTCCATTATCGGCTATGATAACCCTTCCACGTGCAGGTACCCGTGTTTTAGTTTTGCTGTGCACCCTCTGCCACTTTATTATAAGAAGTTAGAGTAACACACACTTCGACATGGACTGTGTTTTTACCTTTGCTTTTCTAGTGGCAGCCATACGTCACAGGAAAGACCAAAGAGGGAGGCGATTTCCGCACCCATTGGCAGACCCCACCAACCCAACCTGGTCCTCCATTTGCCACAAGCATCCTGGATATCCATCCAGGTAATCCAACTGGGCCCACTGTACACTACTAATGGTGCCCGACTTTGAACAAACAATGTTCCACATTACCTGCCTTTTTCCTCCCACCTTTTTTTCCCCCTTTTTCTTATAAGACTTATGTCACTGTGCTCTACACCTATAGGGACCACAGCCAATACCACCAAGAAAGGGTCCAAGGAAGAGGTGCACCCCAACTATTCGACCAAGGAGGCGCAGCAGCAGCCACACAAGAGGTGGAGGGATGGCCTAGCACTCCAGACAAGACACGACCCAAGACTTGGGTTTCCAGTATTGGCAGGTAACTGCATAGCCGATACATTTGAGGCTGTATTCATAGTTCACATGGCCTGATAGGTTCTGGCTACTACTAAGAAGGGGAATAACATTTTCTGATTTTTGAATATCCACACAGGGTCTTCAAATGAGACGCCCTGATGAAGGCGGACGAACAAAATGTTTAACGACCGCCGAAACGTGCAGAACTTGGTTGATGACCGAGCTCCACGTAGGCATAAGAATTCTTTTACTAAAGACCCAGATACGAGGCTACATTACAGACCCATGACATTTCTTGTACCCTTATAGACTCCTGCATCCTTACCAAATAGAGCAATTACCAGGGAAAGATACAAAGAGATATATAATTTTCCAGAACACCTACTATAGGGTGCATAATAAGGGAATTATATTCAAATTTCCCGCTTTTTAAATTCACTGTTCAAGTCACAATTTTCTTGTCTGTTATGTTATTCAATGGTTTGTTTTTGTTATAAATTATGAAGACAAAGGTTTACTTTTATTATGATTTGTTGATGATTGTATGTTATATTGACATCACTGTTGAATTCAAACTCTCTTTTAGTACTTTTTTGTACATTAGGCACCTTACCAATGTGAATAAATAGCACATATGAGTAAAACAATTTCTTTTCTCCTTCCTACTAGCTCAATTATCCTAGGACTTGTATGAGTAATAGAATTGGATGATTGATGAAACACAGAGGTCACCCCCAAAGGAATTATCGAGTGATCCTCAAAATTTCTTTTTCAGAAATCTCAAATTCAGGGTGGGATACATTCATATTTATACAAAGTTGAGAAAGTAGCAATCCAATACCTGAGAGTACGTGACCAGGAACCTGGCAGCGCTGGCAACAGCTAACTTTGACCCGTTGCTGTCCACCATTAAAGCAGATTTAAACCAGTGAGGCAACATGATTTTATCATGGTACACCCGTATGATGGCGGTAAAGATGAATGTTCTGCCAAGACTCTTGTACCAGTTTAGAGCCCTCCCCACAAAGGTGCCGGAATCAACCTTCAAAGAGCTTCAGATAGCGGTGCAAAAATGTATATGGCAGGGCAAGACCCTAAGGACCAAACAATCCACTCTTACCCTCCCCAGGGAAGAGGGGGTCTTCGGCCTTCCGGATTTCCAACTATACCACAAAGCAGCTCAGCTCAGGGTGCTATTGGAACAAATGCAGGACGAGCTGGGTACTTACTGGACCTACCTGGAGGATATGGACACACACCTGGTCAAAGTTAGAGATCTGCTATGGGCTGCCCATAAAGACATACCAAGCAGACTACTCGACCATCCCACCGTAGGGGTGCTGGTGTTGTCCCTGTGGAAGGGGGGTTATCACACAGAGAATTTATCAACATGGCCCTCCCCAATGGTCTCACTCTGGCGACCGTTATAAGAATGGGAGCCATGGGTTTCCATAGCTCAAGACTGGTTGGAGAAAGGGCTGGAAAGGGTGTGACAGCTTTTCCAAGAGGGGAATTAATCCCAACCTTATGTAGGCGGTAGTAAAGGTTCTGGGAGTGGGTAAAGTTATAGAGTATTTGAGTATCTCCGGTTGAAAGGGCTTCTGAGTGATCAAAGGTGGGGAGTGAAATTGAAGAGACCGCTATCCCCATTCGATTAAGTACTAGACTCCGCCAACACGCGGAAAGGGATGGTGTCCAAACTGTACAAGGTTATGAACATCAGTGACAAAAAAAATAAGCAAGAATTTCACCAATACTGGAATGAGCTAGCGGGGGACGAACTTACAGAGGAGGTGTGGGGTAAGGTATACAAGATAGCATTTCATGGGAATCTCTTCACGGCCAATATGGAACAAAATTTCAAGGTACTCATGGGATGGCATAGAGACCCTCTCAAGATATCCAAGATGTGATGAAGGGGCATCCCCATTGTGCCTGAAAGGATGTGGCCAGATTGGTTCGAGAGGACATATGTGGTGGTACTGCCCAAGTGAACAAGCTTATTGGAAGAACCTACGGGGGTGGATGGCTGAGGTCACAGGGGAATCACTCGCGCAAGACCCACTGTAAATGCTACTGGGGATCCCACCAATAGATTCGGAGACGTATAGGTACTGCAGAATGTGCGAGACAATGCTGAGGCGGGGAGGGTGGCTTTGGCCCAGAAGTGGAAAAGTGCAACACTCCCAAACAAGAATGATTGGTTGAACAAATTGAAAAATATGTTTCTGATGGATAAGCTAATAGCAATGGTGAATGATGAGGTGGGCGCGTTCAGGACAGCCTAGAACGGGGTCAGACAGAAATGGGGATGGGATGTGCATTAGTGAAGGGGTGATTGTGACCCTGCAAGGAAGGGGGGGGGGTGATGGCGGAAATAGGTGGTAAGAAGAAGGAAGGAGGGTTCCCCAAAACAGAAAGGGGCAGGATCGAGCAGACGAAGTGGGGAAGGTGGCCCTTGACGGGCCCAACGCTGTGACAAATCGATGCCCAGAAAGGCGATAGTAAACCCAAGGACCAGGAATATGTCCCTTGATGGGGAGTCTAACTCACAGTGAAGAATCACCAAACTGTTTGATTTAGTTGTACGAGAAACTGCCTCTGTTTGTTTGATAAGGGGGTCAAGGGTAGGAGGGAGGGGACATGTGTTGTTTATGAGGACTGGCCAAGCTTCAAAGTGATATGTAAACGTGGTCCTTGTTTTGAAGGTTGAAAAGTCAATAAAAATTCAAGTAAAAATAAATGCAAATAAACACATTGGTGGCGTGAATGGACCCGGTTTGTATGCTGTGTCATTACTTGCAGTGTTGTTGTATAGGCGGTAAAGATGTATAAAAAACATATTTATGATGATGCAATACATTCTTTTGTGGTTCTGGTGTGGAAGAGAAACATTTAGTGTACAGTACGTCAGGGGTTTTGCGCATTCTCTTCAGAAGCATTTGTCAGCCTATCGCTCTTTTGGGCCTTTTTTGCTGAATAAGTTAGTTAAACGTGATGGTTATCGAGCTAAGGAGTAGGTAGCCAAGTCAACTTAGTTTATAAGGATTGTTAAAGCAACTTAAAGAAAACATGCCCTAGTTTAACTTAAGTGTCCCCTCGTGGGGCCAGCAGGGTATTTACTTCTTTCTCTGGTTCATAGCACTGGTACGAGGGTAACAGCCAATGTTTTTTTTGCATGGGAGAAGAATACCAATATTTATTTTTCTTTCCAGCTCCTGTTGGGAGGGGAAATGCAGATACTGCTTCATTTCCTTAATTGCCACTGGATTCAGAGAAGGGCTTCAGTCTTTAGTTACCTGCCAGAACAGTGCAACAGATGTAAGCATGGAAGTGTGCTAGAAGTATGACAGAGCAGGGGCTGCATATAGGCAGCTTCTGATGTGGTGTAGCATAGGTGGGTGGACGACACATAGCTCCCTTCTATTAAGAGCAGCCTGTGTATTTCTTAAACTCAATATGCAGCCTTCCCAGCATATTCTATGATGGGTATAATTATATAAACATGTGGGGAAAGTGGTGGCTATTGGAAGAACAAAAAACCTTTCTTATGGGAAATATTAAATAGATGTAATGTTTTCACATGTTGTGCCTGGCCTTCTCATGTTTTAGATGCTCAGTGCTGGCACTCTATCCCCCTGTCATGAACATTCCAGGTCTAAAAGTCACCAATTTATGGTAGCTCCAAAAAACCTGACTTGATTGGACTCCCTCAAACAGGCCACAAATAGGCATAGATGTCATTTATCGGAAGGTTTTGCACCCTATCTCCCATATCAAGCAGCACTATCAGTCTCCTCACCCTGGCTACCGTGCCACACTTCATGCTCTTCTTCCCCCGCCCCAAACCCTGCATGTTGTTGTTAACTGCTTTATGGCTGCCTGTGGCCCACCTTCTCTCTTTGCAAACCACTTACCCATTCCAGCACCTACCTCTCCTATCTTCCTGACCTGCTCACCTGTTGTGCGCCCTACCTCCCCACCCACCCTATCCCTATTCTTTCTACCCCCACCCACCCTACCCTCACTCTCTACACCTGCTCTCTAGCCACACCAACCCCCACCCCACTCTCTCTGCCCACCTAACCCCACCTCTCTATCCACACCCACCTAACCTACCGCCACTCACCCCACTTTCCCCACATATCCCACCTCTCTAGCTGCGCCCACCTCTCTAGCCACGCCCACCTACCCTACCCCACTCTCTCTACCCCCCCACCCACACCACCCCAACTCCCTCCCTCTAACCCCACCCCTCGACTACTTCCTCTCTCCACTGCCATGCACCAAATCCCCTCCCTACCCCATCCACCTAGCCTACCCCCTCTTTCTCCACAACCCTACCTCCTCTCTTTACCCCCACCACACCGTACCGCCCTCTCTAGACTCCACCCATCCTACACCCTTTATTCCCCATCCATCACTTCCACACTCCCACACTCCCACACTCCCTTGTGCTCATTACCGGCACCCTATATCGATCGCTTCCTCCGTTTCTCTATTCTCCTTCTCATTCTATCGCACAGCTGCACCCCTTATCGCATCCTTCTTTAAAACTTTGCACTCACCTCTTTGCACCCTGGTGCCTACAAATGTAAAATGTAAAATGCAAACTGCAGTAAACGCCAAAACTATTGGTATCGCCAATGCTTGTTGTGGGGGGAGTGGGGTGCGCAGGGGGTGGGGTGGGGAGGATGACAGGTGGAGGGGTGAATAAGGCTATTCACGCGTGGACAGATGCATAGAAGGCCAACCTATATTGTGACAGGGACAACTCTGGGAAGCTGTAGCCAAACCAGTTTAAGGTAGCAGTGACAGGCGGTCTAGGCTAAGCTCTTCAGAGGGGTGAGAGTGTAAAGGGTCCACAATGAGGCCACACAATGGGAGTCACAAATTACACTTAGACAGGAAGTATAAAAATACAGTTATTTAATTATGGCCAAACACACTATAAGAAAAATGACTACAAGCAGGTAGACTTCTCAACCAATACCATCAAACTAAAAAACATATATACAGTCACAGGTTCAAGTGCATAATACAAATCAAAATATTCCCGCAAGGGAATGAATAGGTGAGTATCACACACAAAAAGGTCCACAGAGAGGATCCCCAACTAATATTGTCCAACCCTAAGTTGCCTGGGGCCTTGTGCCCTATTGTTCAGGATACAAAGACACAGCACAAAGGAGGCAGGAGAAAATGTAGGTAGGGTCTCTGGGGTCCAGTGATGGATTCTTAGAGCCAGGGTTCAAGATAGACAAGTGTCCAAAATTACACCCAACAGTTAGAAGTCTTGCCAAGGAAAGTATTGGCAAAGCCAATAGGTTTAGGTTAAAGGATATTATAAGTCCATTGACTTACAATGGAAGTGTAGGGATAGGTTAAAAGCTCAGTAACTTACCCCCCTCACTCCGAATCTTCCCAAGACTTTCCAGAACAAAGGAAGGGTGTCCTGGCTTGCTTTTCCCGTCGAATTCTGCGGTCCTCGATATTCATGGGTTGCAGGTTCGAGTGATTCTCCGGTTAGGATCTTTTGCTGGTGCAAGGACCCTTTTTTTTTTTGTTTGTTTTTTTTTTGACAGAGGCATATAGCATACACACACATCAGAGCCGTCAAAACAAATATGGTACATGAATAGATAAGTACAAGGACATACCAACAGTAGTGCGACAACAGTAGATGAGTAACGAAATATCGCAGTGAATCAAGTTCTCAAACAGTCAATGGAGATGGTTGGGGGGACTCGTCCACCGAGGAGGTGTCATTTAAACTGTTCAAATAGCTGCTGAAGGCAGACCATATATTTGCGGGCTGGGAGCATACCCAGGAACTCCTCCTCGCAATTTTGGGACCACGTGAGTAAATTGAGCCATTTCTGGAATGAAGGGGGGGTGGGGCGCTTCCAGTTCTGCAAGAGACATTTCTTGGCTACCACACAGCTCACGTTCAGGAACTTAACAACATCTTTAGCCCCCTCAGGCTGCCACACCCCAAACAGAACTCCCATTGGATCGGGACCAACAACAGAATCAGTGATTACAGACAGCGTTTCTATGATCTTACCCCAGAATGTGGCTAGTTCCGGGCAGTCCCAGATCATGTGCAAATGGCCAGCATCCTCCGCGCCGCAGCGCGGGCAGAGCCGAGGGTCAGAACACGTAAACCCATAGACACTCTGCGCGGAGTGTATTACAGCCCGTTTAGCAATTTATATTGTATGGTGCGGTAGCGGAAATTTAGGGAGACCCTGTTGGTATGAGAGCACATCCTCGCCCACTGTTGATCAGTGAGTTCCAACTCCAGCTCGGATGCCCAGTCTTCCCGGGCCTTTGATGGCTGGGGAGAGGCAGTGGTCAGCAAGAGTTTGTATAGCGAAGAAACCACCCTACGAGCACCCCCCACAGTTGGTGATGTAGGCAATCCCAGGGGAGTCCTGGGGTTCATTGGGAAAGTCAGGCCATGCATTTCGGAAAGCAGCGCGGAGTCTGTAGAACTGCAGAAGTTCCAGAACGGAACCCGAGTGACCTGGCCTGCAATGTTATAAACTGTCCCTCTGGATAGAAATCAGTGAGAGCGTGGTATCCCAGGGCCTCCCAGTGTCGCGCCAGGGCGGTATCATGAGTGGGTTCCAACCTGGGAAAGTTCCATGCGGGGAGCCACTTGTAGTACAGGTGTTGTTCGGCACAAGTTTTGAACATCCGACCCCAGGCTTGCACCATGGTTTGAACCGGGTCAATGGGTGAATCCGGCTCGTACTGCCGGTTTAGAATTAAGGACATTACGTTGGTGCCTGCCGCCGCCAGAGCTTCCAGCTTGACGGGAGGATGGGGTGGCGGCCCGGGGTACCAGTATGATGCGAACTGTGCCTGTGATGCAGTCCAATATTGTAGCATGTCTGGGGCAGTGAAGCCCCCTCTATCGTAGGGTAATGACATGTCTGACCACTTCTTACGCACCGTGCCGGAGTGCCATAGGAATTGAGCGAGCAACTTGTGCACATTCGCGAAGTATCTCTTACCCGGCCAAATGGGGACATTACTAAATATCTATAGCAACTTGGGGAGTAAAATCATCTTTACCAGCGAGAGTCTTCCAGCTAGGGATAGCGGAAGGGTGCTCCAGCGCGTAATTTTGGCCTCACCCTGTTCTGCCATGGCCTGGTAGTTGTCTGCCAGTAGTGTATCTTTGGTCAGGGACACCTGAACTCCTAGGTACCTGATCCCATCCGGGAACCAGCGGAGTCGGTACTCAGTGGTGGGTTGTAGCGTGGAGCTGGTGAGGGGGAAGATCTCGGATTTAGCATAGTTTATAGTAAACCCGGAGTATGTACCTATACGAGTGATATCACGTAAGATTGGGGCTAGATGAACTGCTGGGTCTCTTATGAAGAGTACCACATCATCCGCGTAGAGCGAGATAACCTCTGGGGAGTCTTTCAACCGTATCCCTTTGCGTGCATGCCGCCACCTAATGTAGTCTGCCATTGGCTCTTTTGCCAGGGCGAACAGGATCGGGGAGAACGGGCATCCCTGTCGGGTGCCACTAAAAAGAGGGAACAGATCTGATGTCTGGGAGTTAACTCGAAACCTGGCCACCGGGGACGTGTACAGCAACTTAATATATGCGATCATATTAGGGCCTATACCCATAGTTTCCAACACCAACCACAAATACTTCCAGGACACCATGTTGAACGCCTTCTGGGCATATAGTGTGACCGCAACAGCGTTCACACCTTGGTCAATCCGCGCCATGACATTAAGCAACCTCCTAATGTTGTGGGATGTTGATCTCCCAGGCACAAAGCCTGACTTATCGTCGTGGACCATATATGACATAACCGGGAGGAAGCGGTTGGCAATTACTTTGGCGAAGATTTTGGTATCCAAATTCATTAGCGAGAGGGGCCTGTACGATCTGCACTCATCAGCGGGTTTCCCGGTTTGAGTAAGACCGTAATAGCGGCCTCACGCAGCATTGGGGGAAGGGTGCCTGACCGGAGCGACTTGTTCCAAACTTCAAGTAGCCTAGGGGCCAAAATGGCCACGTGCTCCTGATAGAACTCTGCTGTCAGCCCGTCGGGACCAGGTGCTTTTCCTTTGGGGAACTTAGATATAGCCTCGACTATTTCGTCCAGCAGGATAGGGGGAGTACAGGTGGTCTCTGCTTGAGGGGGAGATGAGAGTCGTGGGGATCTGCCGAGGAGGTCATGCATATAGAACTCACTATGTTCGGGGGGTTGAGAATACAGTTCTGAGTAGAAGTCCGTGAAGACTTCCAGGATTTGCTGGTCGGACCACCGTTCCGACCCCAGAGTGTCCTTGACGCAGGTAATCTGAGTTTGGCCCCACTCACCCCTAGCCAATGCAGCCAACGTCCTACCGGGTCTATCCCCCTCTCCGTATTTCCGGGCCGTCTGCGGACGGCTGAAGTATTGGACCTCCCTGGTGGCCTGCTCATTAAAGAATTGGAGTTCTTTACTGATCTGGGAGAGAGTGGCAGGGTCAACGGATGAAGGGTGAACCCTCTCTAATTCACGCAATTTGGCTTCAGAGCGGGCAAGGGCCGCTCTTATGGCTTTGAGAACTCCCGCGTCCCTTGAAATGGACATTCCCCTGATGTAGACTTTGAAAGCTTCCCAATGGACCCCCACGGAGGTGGACTGGGAGTATTAAGCTCAGAATAGGACTGGATGTCAGAAAGAATATCAGCCTTAAATACTATATCCTGTAGGGCCAGGGACTTGAAACGCCATGTGTTAATGGTAGAGGCAGGAACTCCTAACTCTAGGGATATCCGGATCGGCGAGTGGTCTGATAAGGTGCGCGCCAGTATCTGAGTGTCCACCACCCTCCCCAGCAACGCACTGGACAGAAGGAACATGTCTATTCTGGAGGAACTATCATGCACGGAGGAGTAATGGGTGTACTCACGAGTCTTTGGGTGCAGTGCCCGCCATGCGTCTCGAATATCAAGTGTCGTGCTGTGTACTAGGAGTCTGCGCGCCGCGCTGGACAGCGGTCTGGGGCCAGTGCCTGTTCTGTCCAGTGCGCTCTCTAATATAAAATTCAAGTCCCACCCCCCAGATGATCTGCACTCCCACATAGCCCAGCAATATGGATACCACCTGGTCGACAAAGTCGGGAGA
The DNA here is from genome assembly GCF_040938575.1 of Ambystoma mexicanum. Classification (NCBI taxonomy): domain Eukaryota; kingdom Metazoa; phylum Chordata; class Amphibia; order Caudata; family Ambystomatidae; genus Ambystoma; species Ambystoma mexicanum. Next base: position 1,067,839,986 of record NC_090931.1, on the reverse strand, counting down.
GTCTACATTAGGGCCATAAGTATTTACTAGCAAGTATTCCCTGTTAGCTATAGCGCAGTGTAAAACAATACATCTCCCCTCTGGGTCTATATAGCTCTTGTGGAGTACAAACTGAAGTGACCTATGGATCATTGTCAACATCCCTCTGGCACGAGTCGAGTAAGAAGTAGAATACCTATGGGGACCCCATGATGGTGCCATGCACTTGGTCAGATGGCCCGTAGAGTACGTATCCTGCAAGAGTAGTATTTTGCATCCATGTCTACTGGCGTAGGCCATGATTTTGCGGGCCTTGGTGTAGTTACTTAAACTACAGACATTCCAGGACATCACTGTTGTCAGCATTTCAAGAGACATGGGTACATCCCACCACAGTTGTCGAAACTTACATAAAGAGTGAAGCAATCCCCAACGGGGGTGCCCTGATGCCGTGCGTTCTGCCAATCTGCCCCTGTCTTTTACATTGCCGTTACCCCATTCCCCAACATTACCACCCCCCACCCTCACTGCCCACCCCCAACTTGCAGTGGGAAACCCCCCACCCCGGATGCAGGTGTCACCGACTAAGCCGACACTCACTAAGAAGTAGAGGTCCGAGGGCAATATCCAACAGGGATATGCCCCTTCCAAGGCCCAACCGGGGCCAACAAGCAGTAACACCCAACAAAACATAAGCATTGCAATTGCAGAATTGCAGTGAGGTGCGCTGTTGCCGTGTGGACGGCTACTTGAACGTCCTAATAGGACAGCATGGGCCGTCAGAGACTGGTTCCTGCGGAAGACAGAGCCTATGTTGGGCCCCAAAGCTGGTAAGTCATCAGAGGCCAGGTGAGCTTGAAGAGGTGTCCAATGCCAGAGTCCAGCTCCACTCCCTCGAGGGGAGAAGGAGATCAATGTGCACAGTCCCAGAGCCGGGCCACCATTCGGATGTGTGTAAAGGAGGCCTAGCTTGCATGATTAGCGGTAGATTATTACCATTGTCACATTCAGAATCAAGGATTACTAGCCAAGGTGAGCTATGTCGGGCAGAGTTGAATTCGGTTAGTCATCGCCGGCACGGTCACCTGCCGGATTATGTAATGGTATATGTGCTTCGATGAATTTTACTGCTTCATCCGGGACAGTAAAGAAGTACAATTTGCCGTTGTGAGTGATTTTAAGACGTGCCGGGAACAGAATGGCCTACGGGACATTGCGTTCTCTAAGCAGTTTCTTAACCTCAAGGAATTGGCGCCTTTCCTGTTGCACCACTATTGAAAAGTCCGGGAAAATCCTGATGGCGTGGGACTCAAAACGAAGGTCACCCTTCTCACGCAACAGGCGGAGGATAAGGTCTCTGTCCCAGTAATTGAGAATTCTGGCGATAATGGGCATTGGGATATCCCCCGGCTTGGGGCGCGGTGATAAGGCTCTGTGTGCGCGCTCGACAGTGTTTAGTACGGTGAGAGGGCTGGATTGCCTAGTAGATCTTTGAGTAAGGCCTCGACGGTGTCCTCCATGTGCCCCTTAAGAGCGTTCTCAGGGACCCCAATAATGTGCAGGTTGTTTCTGCGAGAGCGCGATTCGAGGTCGTCACACTTAGCTCTCACACTCTTCATGTCGCGCGACAAGGCGACGACAGTATTCTGTAGCACATGGATCTCATCTTCATTCGTGGATATCCTGCTTTCAGCTTCAGTAATTCTGGTACATGCCTGATCTACTCAGGTTTTCAGGGAGGCGACAATGTCATCTAATTTTTCGTGGAAGGAGGCAAAATTCTTGGGTCATAGACTCAATGAGTGTGGTCAGATCGGGGGTCCTCACACCCGAGTGAGCATCAATTTCAGGGTCCTCCTGCGAGGCTGATGAGTGCCCTGCCTCCGCCCTCGAGACAGACTTGGTGAATTTATCCATGGCTCCCCTCCCAGAGGCTCCTTTAGATCTGTTCAGCATTACTGGCAGGACCCGGAGGCGGTGGAGGCCCACCAGAGCAGTCAGTGGAGGAGGATGGGCGGACCAGGGTCCAAGATGTCGGAGAACCCGCAGGCACCACCGCCGTGGCAGCCGGGAGGTCAAACACTGGCAGTAATAGAGGAGAGGGGGGCACAGCTGGATAGCGAGTGCCTGGGCACCCTAGAGCAGGCAGGAGAGATACCCAACCACCAGTTGCAAGTAGTGGCTATGGCCCGAGGGGACCCCCCTCCCCCTATCGCTGGGATGCTCTGTATTAGATCAGCCCGCTGGAGTACACCTCCACAGGGCGCCAGGCGCCGCGAAAGATATATGAAGTGGATACCAAGTGTAGTCAGCCCAGGGGGGGTTCCAGTCTGGGAATGTTCAGCAGCCCGTGAGCCATGCCGCGGCCTGAGGCCCCAGAGCAGGGAGGTGGAGAGGTGGCCGGCGTCAGCAGCACGATATCCCCCGGGCGCGCCCTCCAGGCTGGGCAGAGGGGGGTCTTCCGGGCCAAAGCTGAGAAGGAGGAGGGGGGCCGCAGGCCCAACGCCAGCCAGGCAGCGGACCGATGAAAGATTCAGGGGGGCCGCGGCTCCCCCAACACAGGCCCACACCCGCTCCTTACCTGGTCGGGGCGAGCCTCAGACCCGCGCAGCAGCCAGGCTCCGGCCCGGCCGCTCTGCGCCCCACGACGCCACAGGGTCTGGAAGTCAAAGTCCAGGGAGAGGCCGGGGCGCGCTCCAGCGCAGGCCCCGACGGTGAACTTGTTTTCGCAGTAGCGCAGTCCAGGGGAGAGGGTCACCGCGGCCGAGGGAGCAGAGCCACACCCACGGGCCGGACGCGGCCAACACAGTGTGGGCCCCCAGAGGAGGGGTGAGGGCAGAGCAGTCGGCGACCCGTCCCACGCCTCCACGCCAGTTGAGGGAAGCCGGAGCATAGGAAGAGGGAGCCGGGCGTGCGCTAAGGCTCCAGCAGGCCGCCGCTGCAGAGGGTCTGTTCTCCGGCTCCCAGGCTCCGATTAGAGCCAGAATTTCTCCGGGATACAACGAAAGGTGTAGGTGAAGCAGATCAGGCAAATGGGGACTGCTCAGGAAGGATTCAGCCACAGTTGTAGGCGGATTCTCGCCGTAGCCAAACGGAGCCCAAGAGTTAAGCAGCCATCTTGGGCTGCTCAACAGCGCCACCCCTCTGGTGCAAGGACTCTCGATGAAGAAATGCAGAAACAAACAAACGATGCAGCACCCTTCTCGGGACTGGAGACGGGTCAGAAAAGCAGGTTTCGGACAGTGCATGCCGCGCACAGCGATGCAGCAGGACTCAGTAGCCGTGGATGGACTTTCTGGTCTTTCTTGGGTCCCCTTGGTGCTAGAACGCCGAGGGTGTGCCAAGTTTCAGGCGGAAACTCAGAACAGCAAAGAGATAACCCGTTAGCCCAAAACCAAAGCTGGTCAGCCACAGGACAATTCCCGGGCACTTCCGAAGGCGGTTATTGTGCTGGACACCGAGGAGTCAAAACTCCCACTAGCCAATGGCAGAACTAGCCCACACACACCCTACAGTGGTCCAATCAGGACCACTGGCGGGAACACTCATGCATACCACTCAGACACATAGATACCAGGATGTGTATTAGGGTCAGATTGACCCAGCCCACATCCTTCCTGCAAACACACAAAGCCCTCCAGTAGCCTGCCAAAAGCTCCTGCTTTCCCAGGCACTGGAAGTCCTTATAAGGAGCTTTCTGGCATCTGAGGCCAGGAAGAAGGCTAAAGAACCAGATGCAAAAAGAATGAGCAGAAAACCTCGTGGCACAGCCATGTTTGGCCAGTAGCCACAGTAAGTAGCCAAAAGCGGTAAACACGGTTAAGCTAAAACGAAATTCCGCAAAAAGTGGGGAAAAGTCACTGCTGCCACCAGCCCATCTTTTAAGCACCTCAGAATAACCACAAAATCCTTTGAGTGTAGTCTAGGGCAAAACAAAAATGAACCCCATTGCACTGCAGTGTAAGCTACTGTGTGCAATGATAAAAAGTTGCCACAAGTGATACAAAAGTAACCACAAGTAGCAACACAGTCACAAGACTAAGGAAAACACTGTTTCCCAGTACTGATAGCCTTAAGGACATATCAGTTTCCCCATAACATGTGAGCAAAGGCCAGTACAGTGAAGCTTAAAGCTTCACTGCACTGCAAAAAGTACAGGTCAGACTGAAAAATAAAAGCAAAAAGTTTGGGGGTTCCATAAAGATGGAAGGAAATGTGCAGTAAAGAGAATCTTTCCTAACATCATGACACATCTTTAACAAAAAAATGGTTGGCTTAATAGCGTCAACATTTTTTCATTACAACTTCAAAGCCACTGCCATTACCTGAAAGAGTAGGTACCTTCCCGTATATACAATTTACATGAGTTACATTTACAAATATACGTACCTATGAAGCTTGAACGACTGAACGTTCCATAAAACAACAGTGCCATCTGCGCCACCTGAAACCAAGTACGTAGATTCAGGGGAAAATGTGCACACTCTCACAGGGCTACCACTGGGATGTTCAAGAACCGCCAACTTCTGCCCATTTTGTGTATTCCATAGTATAGTTGTGCCATCTGTTGAACAGGAAGCTAAAATATTGCCAAGGGGCGAAAAGTCACAACAGTGAACTGCATAAGTGTGGCCTCTTAGAGGAGAATACGAAAGTTCCACAAAGTCACTCAGCTCATATAAGCGGATAGTTTTGTCCATGGAACAAGTTGCTAAGTAACCCGAGGAAAAGGCACAGCAGTTGACATCATCACTGTGGTCCGATAGGGTTCGAATAAGTGTCACCATCTCAATAACATTCCCCAGAGTGACCTGTAACAGGAAACAATATTTGAACGTTTTACAAATCAGAATGTTAATTGCAAAATGTAATATTGAAGGAAAAAACACGTTTACAAAAAAAGGACTTTAAATAAGACAATACCATAAAATTACCTTGACAGAAAAGCATATATTAATTAGTGATGCCTTGAGTATTTTCCACAGCACATTAATGATGGACATCACTTCCCTCTTACTGTTTTAATAGCTCTACAATCTATTCCTTTGGACTAAATTGCCATGTGTCACAGTGCCACCGCAATCCTGATGGAATCAGATGGAATTATCTCAGATTATGCATGCAAGACTTGGAATTTTAATCAATAGCAGTCAAAAAGATATATAGCAGTGATATTTATTCTGTTTACCCTTTGTGACATAGTCCGATGCCTGTACCACAGGTTGTGAGATTCAGGGCATGCCTCCAAACCCTAAACAGTCTTCAGATTTCAATGGGGTGGCCTTAAAGCTAGACAATTCTTTTCCCCTGGTCTTAAATCGAAAACCCTGTCCCTAGCTCTTACATGCAGAGAAGGTGATACAACCATAACAATGGTATGTGCTTAGGCAATACGGGAGACCGAGGGGTTAATCTGGTGTTAAGTATTCAGAGTATTGAGATACAAACTGTAACACTGCCGATGATGGCTAACAACCTTTTATGGAGAACAGAAGTCAAAACAAACCCATGAAAATGAAAGCTGTGGACCCTCCCTTGCAAGATGGGATCCATGCAAGCACCTGACAGATCCCTACCAGAAGTCAAGAGGCCAGAGAGTAAACCACAGCGAGTCAAGGTAAAAATCCAATGCATAGGACATCAAAAAAGGGGCCAAGGGGAGGCCACCGTGAGGTATAGACAACATGACTTCTGCCTGATGAATCTAATATACCCCAGAGCGGAATGGACGCCCTGATGAGACTGTGAATGTAGGCCCTGTACCACAGCAGGAGCAAGAAGAGCAAACTTTGAGGCATGAGGTTGCAGCTGTGTGGCTTTTGAGACTACTGGACTACAGCACATGTGACAGCCTCAGAACAGAAAAGAGGTTGGTGGAACTGAACTGCAAATAGCCATAAGCAGGTGAATTGGTAAATTGGTGTGCCTGGGAGGCTTATCAGGACATTCTAGGTGAGAGTCGTCGGCACACAAGATGAGCTGGTTCAGCAGCAGGGACACTGTATGAATGCCGCACTTCAGATAATACCAAACGAGATGGATGGACAGAAGACAAAAGGAAACAATGGAGGGATAAATATATCAGAAGTGGCGACCAAGAAAGATAATGCAGACATCCTGACAGAAATAAAAGACTTCTGCTCAAATATCCAGGCCTCTTACAGAACTAAAAGGCTTTGCGCATAAACTGGAGGACAGCTCTGAGGCATTAGAAAATAATAAGCACTCTACTGAATTCCTCGAAAGGAAATATGAAGCAGGATTTGTGGCTTTAGAAGCTAGGAAGACAGAGCTTGAATGTCAATTACATTAAGAACAGAGAGAGGACTCCAATCTCGGAAATCTCAGGATGCTGGAAGCATGAGGGGAAGACGCAAGGAAAGGAAAGCGAAGGAGAACAAAAACATCATTTTCAAAGAAGAGGGAGGAACATGCATTACGTTGGACAGGGCATATAGGAGAAAGGCGGGACCATGGCTAAGAGTCCCGAAACAAAAATACATGAGTGTCATTATTACCGGAAAAAAAGGTTTATATTTTGGAAAAGGTGCAAAAAAAAAAAAAAAAAAGTGGAATGATGGACTACAAGGCAGTTAAAGTACATGTTGCTCAAGACCTTTCAGCGCTCTCGCTCTTTTCAAGAGAAGAGAATATAAGCCCCTGACTTTTTGGGGGACGCAATGAAACATAAGCTATCAGTGGGGGTAACCTGTTCTCCTCAATGCTCAAATATGAAGGGGTTGAACCTGGTGGTGAAACAACTTTAAGATTGACACAAAAGGGGGCGTGGCCTGGAACGCCATCCATGAGGCTGCTCCATTAATGGCCTCCGTGCAGGGCCCGCGTTTGCTGCAATTATAACTGTTTTCCTGGGTACCCAGACGACGGATTGAAGAACCTCTGGCCACCGGAATGCCTGGGGCATGGATGTAGGCAGTGAGTGCCCTTAACGCGCCTGGGTTCGTCTGACTAAAGCTGAAGTCCGAAGCAACCGCTCACAGGGCGCGCAATTAAAGATGGCGGCCTGGCTCCATGAGACGTGGAGGAGGAAAGGTCCGGAGCCGAGCCTAGCCACCTAGACCTGCTGGGGACGCAGAAGAGCGGCTACTCACAGCGGCCACACCGCCTCTCTGATCGCCTGTAGCGACCAAGGTGAAATTAATCCCTGAAGCTGCTGTGTCGCCCCTGTTTTCGGTTTGGGACCGCGACTGGAGCAGGAGGAGACCGCCGGATCATTTCGGTGCCTCGGCCTGCCGGCGGGGCTACGCACATCCTGGTGGCGACAGCCTTGGCTTCGGCGGACCTTCAATCTGCTATGACAATGCCCCAGTGGTTGTCAAAACACAGCGGGAGACTCCTGATGCTCTTCTCCCCTCACCCTGCATCCCGAGCCACGTGTGGTGGTACGCCCCCGGTCCCTGGAGGGGCCAGGTGCTTCAAGCTTCCAGACCTCGGCCCGGCCACCACTGGATCTCCCATTAACTCGACGGGTGGCTAGCCCGCGCTGAGGGCCCCTGGGGTGCCCCTCTCCACCTCCCACTACCGCCAGAACGGAGAGGCCTGGTCCCCCTGCTTCCATCCCGGAGGACCCCATCAGCCGGTGAGCAGACCACCAATTGTTATTGCAGCTTTGGAGCACCCTCCCTAGAGTGACCAGATTTTTAAAAAAAGAAACCCGGACGGGCCACCAAAATAGAAGTAGGACTAAGGTAAATACACCTACAACTTTAGTCCTACTTCTATGTCGCTGACCTGTTGCGGGGGGATGGTGGGGCTGCTACCATGCACACTCCTCCCATTGGAGCAGAGCACCGGGGAGGGGAAGGGGGAGGAAATGGGGGCGTGAAAAGCATTTCACACCCCCATGCGCGCAGAAAGATTTGCGCCGCGACTCGATTTCGAAATCGGGTCGCGGCAAAAAAGTTATCATATCCAAAACCCCAGACGGGGTTTATAAAAGTAAAAAACTCCCAGGACCCCCGGACGTCGGGTGATTTGCCCGGACTGTCCCGGGAAAACCCGGACGTCTGGTCATCCTACCCCTCCACCCATGCTCGATTACTAGATAATCTCTGCAGAGGAGCTCACTGACACAAATTCACCCTGCTGCTTCCTGGGGCACCCCAGCCCACCTCACATCTCCGCTGCCGCCAGAGTAGGGTGGCTTGGTCTCTCAGCTTGCGTTTTGCGGATTCCCACCGGCCAATAAACAGCTCACCAGCCACAATAATAACACTCAAGCCTCACTGGCAGCCGTCTCCCTCCTTGAGCCCCGGGACAATGGCTAAACTCCTTAAACCTCCCATATCCGCGGACATTTCCACCATGCTCCTCGCAGCAGATAAAGGGATAAATCTGACCCCCCCAAAACTCATGCCTCAAAAAGCGCCGGAGGATAAAAGGGACCCTCGCAACCAAGGAAGACCTCCAAGTCTTCATGTCTGATATTAAACAGAATTCAGATCCTGCATGTCGGAGCTGACCTTTGTTGGGTGTCCTGACCCATGTTTGAGTTTTCATGCTGCAACATTTGGTGCTGTGGGCTTAGCAAATCCAAGATGGCCAAAAAGCCCACATGTGTGCCAGAATCCAGGAGAACCACACAGTTTGTGCGTACACCAAAATGGCTGTCTAACTTGCCACCCACCAGTGCGAGCATGATGGGCCAGGGTGCCATGAGTGGAATGGGTGCCAAAGGTAAAACAGCAGCGCCTGTTAGCTCAAAAACGCTTTAAAATTACCTTTGGTTTCTCTGAATGCCAGCTCAAAATGCCTATTTTCAAACATTGCAACACATCCAAAAATCTCACTGAACACCAGCGGACATCTGGCAGAATGAAGTATGTGTGCATACAAAATCTGGGAAGATGAAGAGCCCAAAACAATGTTCATAACAAAACTGGCTGAGCTATGCATGTCAGCAGCCTAACTGAAACTGGATTAAAACCACCAAAATCGAAATGTTTAAATTAACCGAGTGACCTACTTTTGAGTGTCACATAGTTTGTAACTGTTAAAATGTCATAGTTTTGAACTTAGAATCAGCATTCTAGCTGCATATGTGAAAATTGTATTGACTTAAACTGGGAACAAAAAGTGACATTTTAGCTGAAACCTGGCTTAATGAAACTGAATTCTGCCTGACATCTACCCCCACAGGAGTTAAAACCTGCTCAGCCACTCTTCCCCTTGCCAAAAGGAGTTGTCACCACTCTGATTAGATTAGGGGTGGAGCAGCTGGGGACTACAGGGAGGTAAACAAAGGCCTGTCCTGGACTCAGGCAAATGTTATATTGGGGGCGTCGTAAAAGTGGCTTCCTCTTGGGAGAAGTGGGAGGAGAAGTGCCTCTGGGAGCCACCCGAGCTGGAGGTGGGGACAGGCAGAAGCTTCCCCCATGTGCCTTGGAACCTAAACCACACCCATCTGGGCCAGAGCATGATTTTAAAAAGATAGATGACTCAAAGTGCGGACTTGTCAGAATTATATAAGTAATATCATTATTTTTGTGATTTTTCTGTGAACATTTTGAGATGCGTTAGGACCCTGTGGTGTATTCTGGGGGGTTGCTAGCGGAAAATAGGGTCTCACTCCAAATGTCTGCATGTTGAAAATCTGACACTTCATCAATTCATGTCCATACTCCTTGCGCACATGTGTGTAAATTTGGGTAAATGTCCGATATTGCAAAACCAGTTAAAAAGCACAAAATGTTGTCATTTTTGAATGCAAGCCCCCAGGAAGATCAGAGGCGGACAAGCATGGACCATAAGGAATGTATAATGTGCACATGTAATTTCAACAAATTGTATATCTGGGAAGGATGTATTTGAATCAAATATAGATTTGTGGGCAAACTGACCAGGGGAGGATCCTCTGACCCATAAAACCTACAGCATCACTCTGACTCACATTTCCTTCCCCCAATCATGGGAGAGGGGAGAATTGGGCCAATGACAAGTAGAGAGGGGCAGGCTTAGCTAGGCCCAGGCACACACCCATTTTCAAAACACATAAAAAGAGACTGCTGGGACAGGTAGACACATTCAAATCCAGTTGCTGCAGAGCGTTTTACCGGACCACACAACATCCAGAAGATACCAGTTCCAGACTGACTCCAGCTACATACTCCAGAACCTAGAACTTATACTTTAGAACCTAAATCAGAGGCCTAAAACCACAAGCTGAGTTCTCTGCAGCAGGCCTCAAATCATTGCAAGCTACTCACAGCTGGGCGAGCTGCTTGAATCCCTTGCCAAGAACTTTTGCTAGGACCAGTGCAGAGATCCAGGAGCCGTGCAGAGACCGCTGTATACGGACAGACCAGACCAGTGCCAGACCAGACCAGACCGTGCAGAACCGCAGAACCAGAGACCAGATCGCTGTGAAGTGCCGCTAGCCTGATTGATCAGATCCGTGACAAGGTCCAGTCCTTCCAAAATATATTGTGAGTACTTAGGTCAGATTGTGACAGAAATAACCTCTTAGTTTAAAATAATCTAGTCCAAACTATTTTAATCTAACCTGAACTGCCTCCTAGAAGTTGTCACTTGTCATTTTGTAAAGCTGCACCACTGTCACTTGTCAATTCTGAAGCTGCAAGCTGTCACCTGTCATTTTGAGTTTACTGTAAATCCGAAAAACGACCTTTACAAAATCGTTCATATCTCTGGAACCGTTTGGGCTACGAACTTGATTCAACTTTCCTCTGAAAGCTTAAAATCTCAGCTTTCCAACAAGCCTAGAACCTACTCCTTATAATTTGTCTTCTTTTGATCATAAAGAAGTGTGCTAGTGTCAGTTTACCCATTATTGATTAACATTATATTTCTGTAACGCTCACCTGAATCCCTCGGAGGCGCAGGTCTGGGCTGGGGGTTCTCGGAGTGTTCTAGGGTCACGCGCAGGCCTCGAATGCCACCCTGGAAAGGCCCTTTCCTCACTGAGATCTTGATCTGAAGGGTGAGGTGTCTGCAATTATGAGAGCAAGGGGTTAATATGGATATATAAGCCTGACTGGGTAAGCTGCCTCCCCTTCCTGGTACTCCCAAGTAGTTCGTAGGCTAAATGTGCTCACCTTGTGTAGGTGAAAGCGGAGCTCTCCATCCTGCGTCTGTGAAGGGGCGCCGAAGCCAGTTACTTCACTGGTTAATTGTCCAGCCTCTTGGTTGCAGAGGATGAAGATTTGGAGCTAGGCCGTTGTTAGCAGCACGAACGGCAGTTGCTTGAATATGCAGATCCGGAGAGCGATGGAATGGCGAAAGTATTGCAGGCAAGTAAGTAGAAAATGTCAATTCAAAGTTAAAAGCACTTCTTAATGTCTCTTTTCCTTTTTCAGATCGCAGAAGCAGCTGGGTAGAAAAATGGATGTCGAGGAATGCACCGAGGAGTGAGAAAGATGAGCGCTGCCCAAAACACGTGCGTATAGATGGAGTTTTGTATTTCTTAATGATGTCCTTTTGTTTTGCAGATGCGAGTAGCAGCGTCGGCGGAGGCGAGAAGAATGCAGCGCAGGTAAGGAAAGTTTCACGGAGGTTTACTAACCAATGTCTTTGCTTCCACAGGGTGCCGGAAAAAATGGAAAGCTGCAGCCCGTGGCTTGAGATGCACTGATGGACTGGGTAAGTGCTGCGCTGGTTTTTATCTCGTGCTAACCTGGTGTTCTTTTCCCTTTTCAGATACTGCTGGAGACGAAGATGGTATTTCAGAAGGTAAGATTGCGGATTTCTCTTCACCAGATGCAGAAGTTGAAGATTCTCTGGAGCTGACACGGTGAGCGTCCTGATGCTATTGCAGAATAACGCGAAGCACGTTGCTCTGATCAGGCGTGGTTTAAATAGCTTACTGGAGTGCTTAGGTGTCTCCTTCCACAGCAGCCTCGCCCAGGTAAGAAGTCCCAGCTTCCAGAATAGTTCCAGTATCCAGTCCCAGGGAGTGGTGCTGGCCACACCCAGAAGGTACAGTAGTTCCAGCCATGGATGGATGAGGATTTCGTCCTGCAGGTGAGTGAGCAGCATGGTCTGCAGCAGGTAGGTCCACCCAAGCACCATTCCTTACATCATGAGCCTGGCACGTCCTGTGCCGGGACTGGGTCCCCTTATGAGCCTGGCGCCACTGGCGCCAGGACAAGGTCCATAAGGCCCCTATGGGAGCCGATGGGTGCCTGGAAATGAAGTTGTGACCCAGCTTCCGAGGCAGTTGGGCTAAACCTGACTCCTTGGAGGCTGCGGTCATGACAGCACCCCCCCTCAAGGCCTCTCCCAAGCTTGTCTTTTCCGGAGGTTTTGGCTTGTTGGGAAAAGCCCGATGAAATTTTCGGACTAGACGAGGTGCATGTACATATTCTGAGGGTTCCCAAGATCTCTCCTGGGGTCCATACCCCTTCCAATCAATCAAGTAGTATAGTTTTGATTTGGAAATTTTGGAGTCCAAGATGTCTCGAATTTCAAATTCGGATTCTCCGTCAACTTGGATTGGCTCAGGAGGTTTAGTCAAACGGGTTCCGGGTTGCACAGGTTTCAGGAGAGAAACATGGAAGACAGGATGTATCTTCATTCGAGTAGGTAATTCTAGTTTGACAGCCGCTGGGTTAATCACGGTCGTGATCGAGTAGGGTCCTAAATATCTTGGGTTGAAGGTGCGTGGCCCTTTTAAAGATAAATGTTTAGTGGACAGCCAGACTTGATCTCCTTTTTGATATTGAGGAGCCTCTTTTCGATGTTGGTCTGCTCCTTTTTTGTATGATTCTTTAGCTCGTTGAAGATGAGCTGTGGCTTCTTTAAATGCTTGAGTTATCGTCGAATGCAGATGGTCAACAGCAGGTGTTCTGAGAGCTTGAGGTGGGTCCAGATTTGAGGTTCGAGGATGACTTCCATACAGCAGGAAAAAAGGGGTTTTTCCCGTCCCAGAATGGATTGAATTATTGTAAGCGTATTCAGCAATCCAAAGGACATCCTTCCAAGTACCCTCGGATTGATGCAACATGCAGCGCAGATATTGTTCTAAAGTTTGGTTAGTTCTCTCAGTCTGCCCGTCGGTTTGAGGGTGATGGCTGGTGGAAAGTCGTACATCAATTTGTGCTAAACGACAACAACTCTGCCAAAAATGGGAAATAAATTGGCTCCCTCGGTCAGAGATTAGTACTGAAGGGAAACCGTGCAACCGGACAATGTTTTCAAGAAATTCTCGGGCTAGAATGGAAGCTGTAGGTAAACCCTTCAGTGGGATAAAATGAGCCATTTTTGAAAAAAGGTCCACGATCACTAGAATTGTGTTGTATCCGGAGCAAGGGGGTAAATCCGTGATAAAATCCATCGAGAGTGTGTGCCAAGGGCCTGGTGAAATGTCTATTGGACGTAGTAATCCTGCTGGTTTTTCCTTCTGACTCTTGTTTTGTGCGCAGATACCACAAGAAGCCACAAACTTTTTAACATCTTTCCTCCAAGATGGCCACCAAAAATGCCTTTTAATTTTCTCTGAGGTTTTGGCAACTCCAGGATGTCCTTCCATTAGAGAATCATGGTAGCAGGTGATGACCTGTTTTTGTAAGTCAACGCAGGGTAAGAATAGTCTTCCTTGGAAATACAATAGGTTCTTATCTATTGTAAAATCCTTTCCTTTTGATTGCCAATTCAATGAATCTTCGGGAGTTATGAGTTGATTGACCCTTGCTTTAATCTCTTCGAGGGATAGTGTGTTGATTGCTCCTAGTATCTTTTGTTCAGGAATTATTGGCACCGGCTCCGGATTAGCTGTAAGTTCGTCTACCCCTATCCGGGAAAGGGCGTCTGCTTTTCCGTTCCTAACGCCTGGTCGATATGTGATTACAAAATCGAATTCTGCGAAGAATAAAGCCCAGCGTAGTTGCCTCGAAGATTGAGCTTTAGCTGACTTCAGGTACTGGAGGTTACGGTGATCCGTGATTACAGTTACTGTGTGCCGGGCTCCCAAAAGATAATGCCGCCAGGCCTTAAAGGCGGACTTAATTGCCAAGAGTTCTTTGTCCGTAATTGTGTAGTTGATCTCAGGAGCCGAAAATTAGCGAGACCAAAAGGCTACAGGGTGTAACTGGTGCGTTTCGGGGTCTCTTTGTGACAGCACCGCCCCCATTGCAAGACTGGAAGCGTCTGTCTCGACGATGTAGGGAAGTTCTGGACGGGGATGCCTTAAGACTGGAGCAGAGATAAATTTGGCTTTTAATTCTTGGAAGGCTTGTTCGGCTTCTGGAGTCCACTCGAATTTTTTATTCTTTTTCAGAAGAGCCGTGATAGGTTGGACTACCCGAGAGAATTCAGGAATGAACCTTCGGTAAAAATTATCAAAGCCCAGCATGCTCTGTACACCTTTCACGGAAGTTGGGGAAGGCCATTTGGTGATAGCATCCACTTTTCTTGAGTCCATGTGAACTCCGTTGGGTGACAAGATGAACCCTAAAAATTCCACTTCCTTTGCGTGAAAGGTGCACTTCTCCAGTTTAGCAAACAAGCGGTGTTGGCGAAGTCTCTGTAAAACCGCTGTGACGTGCCTACGATGATCAGTTTCTGAGGCTGAGTATACCAGGATGTCGTCAATATAAACAACTACGCACACATCAATAAGTTCTCTGAGGACATCATTCATGAAAAACTGGAAAGCGGCCGCTGCGTTACATAGTCCGAAGGGCATTACTTGATACTCAAATAATCCATATTTAGTGCGAAAGGCCGTCTTCCATTCGTCGCCCTCCTTAATACGTACCAAATGGTAAGCTCCTCTGAGGTCTAACTTTGTGTATATGCAGGCGCCTTTTACCTGGTCCAATAATTCAGGAATCAAGGGCAACGGGTATCGGTTTTTGACTGTAATCTGGTTCAGGGTGTGATAATCGATACAAGTTCTTAGGTCACCTTCCTTTTTCGGGACGAAGAACAAAGCTGAGGAAGCCGGGGATTTCGAGGGGCGGATGAATCCGTTAGCCAAGTACTGGTCCAAGTATTGCCTGAGATGGAGGTTTTCTGGTTCAGTGAGGGCATATATTCTACTGCACGGAGGGGTGGACCCAGGTATTAGGTCTATCTGGCAGTCGTATGACCGATGCGGAGGCAGGGTGTTGGCATGATCTTTCTGAAAGACGTCGCTGAACTCTTGGTATTCCAGAGGTAATCGGGGGTCCTCGGAAGTGATGGCTGCTAGCTTGATTTCGGGCTGAGGATAACAGGTTGAAGCGCATTCTGGAAACTGAATTACCTTGGCTCGCCAGACTATATGAGGATTGTGCTTTTCCAACCAAGGCATTCCCAGAATCACCTGAAACTGCGGGGCCTTGATTACATCAAACACGATCTTCTCCCGATGTCCGTCTTGACATAACAACGTTCCCTCCATGGTGGTATGAGAAACTGGTCCGGAAGCTATTTCAGTACCATCCACTGTAGTGATTACGTCCTTTACCATCTTGGGGCGTAGGGGAAGATCCATCCTGATAGCCAAGTCTTGGTCCACATAATTACCAATTGCTCCGCTATCAATGTATACTTTGATAGCATGCATGCGATCTGGTCTATTGGGACTTATGAGGACCATAGGCATTACCAAATGCGAGGTCAAGGAACTGGTTTTAACGCTCGGCAAGCGGACCTCTACGCTTGTCGGGCGAGGTCGTTTCCAGATTCCAGTTTCTCAGCATTTTTATCAGAAACTCCTACGGTCTTCTTGACCGGTTTCACTGAGAAATCACGAAGGAAATGTCCAGAATTCCCACAGTATAGGCACAGCTGTAATTGCCTTCTTCTTTCCCTTTCTTTCTGAGTTAATGGGCCTTTTACTACTCCTATTTGCATTGGTTCCACAGAGTCATTCCCTTTAACGGAGCTCTGAGGTCTTGAAAGTACCCGGGTTTCAAATCTGGATCGATCGGTCTTCCTGTTCTGTAGCCGATGATCTAATTGGACTACTAGGTCGATATAATCTGAACAGTCTTGCGGCGGATTAACCACCTGTGCTAAAACGTCTTTAAGTTCCCCACGTAGACCTCTGTAGAAGAGCGTGATTCTCTTATCTTCACGCCACCTGGTCTCAACCACCAGTCTATTAAAGGACGCTATGTAAGCCAGGAGATCCTGATTACCTTGTCTGAGTGACAGGAGTTCATTGTCCAAGGCCTGCCCCTGTGAATGTCTTGCGAACAACTTTTCCATACTGGTCTGAAAGTCTTGAAAGTTATAGAGGAGCGGGTCATCCTGTGTCACGAGAGGAATGGACCAATCTGCAGCACTACCGCTAAGATAGGAAAGTACAAACGCTACCTTGGCTTGGTCCGTTGGGAATGCGGCGGGTCTACACAGAAAGTGCAAGCGGCATTGATTGATGAATACTGCATATCGCTTTGGATCACCGGAAAAACGTTCGGCGGGGCCAAAGGCACATTCCCTGGCAGATTAATTTGCACCGGATTACTTGAGGTTGTAGGAGTGCCGCCCCCTCCATAGGGAGGCAGTGGCGTCTGTCCCGCTTGAGCCTGTAGCAACTGTCTGGCCAGATCATCCGTCCGTTCCTTGGCAATGATCAACTCCCTTCGTAAAGCGTTTGTTTCTTGGCGAGATGCGTGTACTTCTGCCCTTAGTTCCCCAAGCAATTGAGCCAGTTGATCTGTGTCCGAGGTTTCCATTGCGCCTGGGTGGGAAAATTGCGGTAGGCTTCGCGTTCTGTAACGCTCACCTGAATCCCTCGGAGGCGCAGGTCTGGGCTGGGGGTTCTCGGAGTCTTCTAGGGTCACGCGCAGGCCTCGAATGCCACCCTGGAAAGGCCCTTTCCTCACTGAGATCTTGATCTGAAGGGTGAGGTGTCTGCAATTATGAGAGCAAGGGGTTAATATGGATATATAAGCCTGACTGGGTAAGCTGCCTCCCCTTCCTGGTACTCCCAAGTAGTTCGTAGGCTAAATGTGCTCACCTTATGTAGGTGAAAGCGGAGCTCTCCATCCTGCGTCTGTGCAGGGGCGCCGAAGCCAGTTACTTCACTGGTTAATTGTCCAGCCTCTTGGTTGCAGAGGATGAAGATTTGGAGCTAGGCCGTTGTTAGCAGCACGAACGGCGGTTGCTTGAATATGGAGATCCAGAGAGCGATGGAATGGCGAAGGTATTGCAGGCAAGTAAGTAGAAAATGTCAATTCGAAGTTAAAAGCACTTCTTAATGTCTCTTTTCCTTTTTCAGATTGCAGAAGCAGCTGGGTAGAAAAATGGATGTCGAGGAATGCACCGAGGAGTGAGAAAGATGAGCGCTGCCCAAAACACGTGCGTATAGATGGAGTTTTGTATTTCTTAATGATGTCCTTTTGTTTTGCAGATGCGAGTAGCAGCGTCGGCGGAGGCGTGAAGAATGCAGCGCAGGTAAGGAAAGTTTCACAGAGGTTTACTAACCAATGTCTTTGCTTCCACAGGGTGCCGGAAAAAATGGAAAGCTGCACTGGGTAAGTGCTGCGCTGGTTTTTATCTCAGGCTAACCTGGTGTTCTTTTCCCTTTTCAGATACTGCTGGAGACGAAGATGGTATTTCGGAAGGTAAGATTGCGGATTTCTCTTCCCCAGATGCAGAAGTTGAAGATTCTCTGGAGCTGACACGGTGAGCGTCCTGCTGCTATTGCAGAATAACGCGAAGCACGTTGCTCTGATCGGGCGTGGTTTAAATAGCTTACCGGAGTGCTTAGGTGTCTCCTTCCACAGCAGCCTCGCCCAGGTAAGAAGTCCCATCTTCCAGAATAGTTCCAGTATCCAGTCCCAGGGAGTGGTGCTGGCCACACCCAGAAGGTAAAGTAGTTCCAACCATGGATGGATGAGGATTTCGTCCTGCAGGTGAGTGAGCAGCATGGTCTGCAGCAGGTAGGTCCACCCAAGCACCATTCCTTACATCATGAGCCTGGCACGTCCTGTGCCGGGACTGAGTCCCCTTATGAGCCTGGCGTCACTGGCGCCAGGACAAGGTCCATAAGGCCCCTATGGGAGCCGATGGGTGCCTGGAAATGAAGTTGTGACCCAGCTTCCGAGGCAGTAGGGCTAAACCTGACTCCTTGGAGGCTGCGGTCATGACAATTTATAAGGGCGATATCGATTATTAATTTATTATAAAAGCGTGGTATCTATATGTTGTCTTATTTCTCAAATAAACCTTTTAAACTTGCAAATCAGAACTACTTCTTGGCTCAGTGGGGTCAGGGGGATTCTAAGAGAGGGGTGTTATATAGGGGTAGTCATCCAGAACTCATGAACTGGACATAAAGATATATCAATAAGGGTTTCCATTCAGTATCCCAGACTAGGCATTGACTTAGCTGTAGTGTTGAATTGAATCTTCTTACACCTAAAAGCTGGAACAGGCGGAGCAGATGGTCGCGGACATTGAGCACAGGATGGGGCAACTGAAGATCTAGCCCACGAGCACGCCACTACCCTGGTGGAGGTGCAACGCACTATCCAGATCCTAATGGACAGAAACGAGATCCTCGAATTCAAGCAAGAGGACCTCGAAAACCGTGCCCGCCGTAATAACCTGCGGGTTCGAGGTGTCCCCTCCTCAGTTCCCGACAAGGACCTACCTGAGTATGTGGGCGACTTCTTCCAGTCGCTGTTGCCGCACCTAGATAAATCGCAGCTCCTACTTGATCGCACTCACAGACTGCGCCCACGACGAGGGACGGATTCGGACTCCACCCCCAAAATGTTATCACAAGAGTCCACCTTTATACCACCAAGGAAGCCATCTCGGCAAAAGGCTGCTAACGCGATGAACTATCGTTCCAGTGCTCCCCGCTCCAAATATTCCAGGACCTCGCTCTCCTGATGCTGCAGAAGCGTAGGGTTCTGCGTCCACTCACGCTCTTCCTCCGAGACCATCAGATCCGCCACTGGTGGCTGTTCCCAATGGCATTGCAATTCTCTCACAATGGCACCCCCCGAACAATCAGCCATCTTGACGATGCAGCATCAATCTTACGCCCCGGCTCCCAGGAGGGCACGGGGTCCTCCTCCCCCGGCCGAGCGATAACCAAACATGGCAAAGCTTCCCCTAAGCCGAGGCAAGCACCCTGGATAACAGTGCAGAGAAACTGTAAAGCTAAATAAGGATCAGCCGTATCCCAAAGGAACACACAGCATTGGAGCATTACATGCTAAATCTTACTGCGGGCTCTGTGCGGCCCGTGCCCAACTCAAGGTGCATGTCACTGCTTTTCCCTTGGAGTGAAACCCAACCCCTTTGGTTGGCGGCAGCCCGGTTGGCTGGGGGGATGTAGTGATCGGTCCCCCAAGTTATGGTTTTGGCTTCCCGTTGGAAGCCAATGCTAGAAGTCTTTTCCTCCCGTTGGAGGCTATTCAGCCACAGGAGAACCCAAACCAACTTGCACCTCTCGACCATGGCTGACTTGGGCTCCCTTCAACCCTCGCTCCTGGGACAAAAGACCCCAGAAGTAAATTCATCACCTTAAATGTCAGAGGCCTAAACTCCCCACCGAAAAGGAAATCTACACTCTAAAACTACAGGAGGAGGGAACCTCGGTGGCCTTCTTGCAAGAAACTCATCTGATGCCGGCTCTGGCATTAAATCATGACAAAGATTGGTATTCTTCTAAGACTGCATCTAGGTTGGATGAACATACACCTACAAGGGGAAAGGCAGATGAACTTAAAGGTCTCTTAGAACGCTACTCCTTTGCAGACATTTGGAGGGAGCACAATCTGACATTTTTCCTCACTCCACCTATACTCATATAGACGATCTTCTACTGTATAATAATTGTACAACTTTGGGCTCTCAAATTCAGGTAGCAGAAGGGACTGACTTCAATATAGTGATAATAGAGATAGAATTGGAAGACTCCTATGAGAATGGAAGCCATTGGTAGTGCAAAGACACACTTTTAAGAGAAGCACATATTAGAGGCACTTTGGAGGACAGGAAGAGAGCTTTTTTTGAGATCAATGGATGGTATGGGAAGCAGAGTAAACCACTGAACTTTACTGCATAGGGTGATCTAGAAGTAAAAAGGAAAGGTGAATATGAAACTAGGCATAACTTGTGAAAACATTGCACATATTTAACATCGCCCTTGGGAGGTATTTTTCCTCTCACTATCCAGCATTTTATCCACATATTCTCGGGCTAGGGTTGATCTAATAAGACTAATCCTTCAATATGTTGGGAAGGCTGCATAGCGAGATCAAAAAAATATATATCTTCTGTAACATGGCCCATGTTAAGTCACACATAACCAAAACTAAAAAAGAAAATACAGAGATTAGTGGACTGTTTAAGCCAAGAAAAAGGGATGAAACTATTCATAGAGGACATAAAAGCAAAAAGGCTAGAGCTGAAAATGATAGATGATGGTGGTGCAATTAGAAAAATAAGGCTCTGAAGGCAGAGAATGTACGAGAGCGGACAAGTCAGACTCCATATTAGCGAGTAAACTAAGAACACAACAGCTTGAGAGAGGAGTAACAGAATTCCAAGGTATATCAGGAAATTTATATTGAGGCATGAAAGAGGTTTCACAAGGATTTGCAGAGTATTACAAATCTTTATGAGGAGGGAACAACAAAACAGAATAAGCTTAAACTGCTTTGACTTCGCAAACCTATCCGAGGAAGAAGCAGAATACGTGGATGCCCAGTTTCCATAAAAGCAATGGTTTTACCGTCATGTTCTATAAAAGATTCTTGGTTGGAAGAACTGGAACCAACAAGGTTTGTAAAGGAATACTAAGGGGCTGGGGACTATAATTTGTTTTGAGCTACGTAATCCCCCAGGAATGGAAAGAGCTAATAGATTGCAAGTCATAAAACAATCCCACTTTTGATAATGGATATGAAAATGATGAGTAATAACATCCAGATTAGATTAACTTCTTCACTCTGGCATCCTTCATTACCAAGAGGGTAAGGGGCAGACAACAAATGGCCCCTTCCCAGATAAAAACACCAGTAACCTGGCCTTGCTGTTAAATTCAGAAAAGGGCATTTGCCCGGGTCAGTTGGCAAGTCATAGGGGCAGTGCTGAACCACACAGCGGTGTGAAAAGGTTAGCAACACAGGGATCCCACCCACTGATCAGACCCTACTGTGAACACGGTCTACTGGAAAAGACAGCATAAAGTCCAAGCAAGGCCTAACCGTCATCACTTAGTCCTGAGCCTTACAATGAGAATTCCAGTATATCTGGAGGGGGATATTGCCCACATGGAAGGAAGAACTCATGAAGGAACCACTATTCCAATAGAAAGCAAACTAGGTGGGACAGAGTGCTCTGTGAACTGAGGGCAAGTGAGGTGTTTGCAGATAACCCATCTTTGATCGATAAATGCCTGTTGCAACTAGTGGCCACTCATGGGATATGTTTTGCACTGTAACATACTGATGGATAAATTAGGTAAAGTGCCTTCGCAGAAGGTGGCTCTGGAAAAATGTATGCGATGGAGAAGCTGGCTAGCTGAGAAGCGTAGAATAGCTAACAAACTGGACTCGGGTCATACTCTTTGTAGGAAGCAGTACGAAAGCAAGCTGAATAGGTGAAAAAAATAAGAAAGCGTTTGCAGCAGTCTGATTGGTGCTTGAGTGGAAAAGAAATCAATCCTTTCGGAGGTGGTCGACAATGGGGCGAACAGCTACTTCAGTGGAAATAAAATTTCCAGGTTGAACAATGGCCATCACATTTCCCTTATCTAAATAATAAGAATACAGTACCAATACTGATGTATATAAAAGGAACTCTTCTCCTGAGTTGCCCTCCCCCAACCCAAACTCCAAAGAGAAATGCACATGGATAGCTGTGAGCCCAGAACCCCGGTGTAGGCCCTAGTGGGAATTTCCACCCTATAGGCAGACAAAATTCCTGACCTGACTTAATCCCAGATCTGTTTAAATTTCACGTCAAATTGCAGTTACAGGCTCATTTACCTTCAAGAGAATACCTTCAAATCGTTGGGATAGAGGGCATAGCTTGGTGGTCAACCAAGATGGCTGCATTCCATCAGCACTCCGTGGAGAGAATAAACAATGTGTTAAGCCCGCAAGCAAAGACTGGTATCTTTATTTTTGCCAGGAATGACACTCAGAATGCAGTGGCCATAAATTGCAGGTTGGTGCAAGCAGGAGCAGCTACGGTAGATGCGGGCAGCCCTTTTCTCCCCTCTTGCTGGGTACAGCTCGATGTGCGTGCAGAATGGAAGGACAGACATGCAATCAAGGATTTAAGGGACAGATGGCAGCCTCAGCTTTTACTGACCTGCACTTGGTGGAACTGGATTCGATCTGTGTGCTGGATCACTGCACGAAGGAGCTAAAGTGGGACTGCAGCAGCGAGTTAGGGAGTTAACGTGAGCTGTGGCACTTATCCCTTCAATCACAGTTAGTGAAAGTTCTACCTCGCTGGCTACACCATAGTGACCATCTTTGTTGTGGGCAATACCCTACAATGGACACCTCAGAATTGAAGTCAGCTGGGAGAAGCCCATCTCCCCTGTACTCCTCTTTGCCCTTATCGGGTAAGCTAATTATCAGAAGAGATCATATGCTGGTACTGCCATACGTAGTTTAAAGTTATAAGATTGGCATCTGGAACAAGCAAAAAAAAATATATAAGATAAAGTCAACGGATTTGGACTTTATTACACCACAGTGCACAACAAACAGACAGGGCTTAACAAGCTGCACTGGGGCATATTGAAAAATCGTTAACACATTTGATAAACTGAATGAAAAGACGGCCGCAGCCCAACTTGAATCATGAACTTCCACCATGGAGCAGAAGACATTACATTTAGAACATCAAAGTGCCCAGTTGGCCTTGATAGCCAAGCGAACGGGTAAAGAGATGGAAGCAGTGATTAAGGGGAACTGAGCCACAGAGGATAGGCTATAATTTTTTTTTTTTTAAATGTGGTGTGCAAAAAAACTTTAGCCCTATTTCTAAAAAGGGGAGTTCCCTTCCTAACAAACTATGCTAGGGTGCTTGTCAATAGTAAAAAGGAAATATATATTGGCCTCGGTCCAAACCTATCCTTCAAACTGGCCCAAACCACTTGGAAAGAAAATAAAACAAAACTAGGCAGAGTGCCTGCCCTCAGAGTTGTTCACCCCGCTCTCTCTCGGGGCTTCCAGGAATCCCTTCTGTGTGTCTCTCTGTGTGTCTCTCATGTTTCTTGGGCACCGCGCCCACTAAGTCCTCTGTGTTGTCTTGCCTCCAGGTAAGACTGGCTTTACTATGCCTTGGCCTCACCAACCCTGCTCAGCTCTGTACCGGGTCAGCAACATCTCTCCTCCTTTCAAGTTTCTCGCCGTGCCAGAGCAACCTCTGCCGCTCAATGACATGTTCACGTCAGAGGCTCACCCCTGCGTAGTGCTCGTTCTCCATTCAAGGATGATCACTCCTTTATTCTCGCTCCGTGAACAAAAAGGATGCGTTTATGTTCATCTATCAAGCTTATGGAGAGACCAGCACAGTCTTGAGCAAAACATCCAAAAGGCACTTTCAGCTATATTTTGTGTCCCAAAGCTGAATGGAACATCAGTTTTTTCTGGTTCCCATGTATGCAGATGATGCCTTAGGTATAGGGAGTTCAACATGGGACTGGGAGTCCTTGTATCCTTGAGTGGGGTGTGATGAACCAGTAATGAGACAGGGACACATAGGACTTCAAAGTTTGTTCTCAAACTGTTATTCAAAATCAAATTTGATTGGAAAATGCCTCACTGTCCCTATTCTAAGAGGCATTTCCATACCTCAACCAAAAACTAAGAATCTGTCCAAAGTCAAGATGTCCAAAGCAACACTGTCCTGTGTTCGAAATCCCATCTTTGCCCTCACATTCGAAAAGTAACTCTAAGGTGCTAGGGGAAATGTCTCTGGTTAAAAAGGTGCACACATGTAGTTCAAAAGAAATACATAGATACTCCAACACAAAGTTCCCAATGGAGAAGGTTCACCGTTCCAGGGGATGGCTCCCCTCCCCAGTTTTTAATTCAGAATTTTAAGATTCCCAAGGGTACATATCTTCCTTGAAGGTTTCTGGTCAGCAACAAAAACCTTTCTATTTGAAACAACTTAAATGTGTATTCCAACAATGCAAGACACCTGGTTTACTCCCCTGCTAGTTTAGGCTCCACTTCAGTTTAACTTCATACACAGTCTTGTTTTGGCCTGTTGTATTCCTCCGCTTTATACACTTGCAAACATTTGGTTTTGCGGGTATACTCTCCTGTCAGGGTTTGTAGTGTGAGTCTTTTAAATCCATTTGCAACTGGTATGGTTTCACAAAGTGAGGGGTTATTCTTCTCTACCCTTGACCTCTCTCAGGCTTTGCTTCCCTTTGGTGAGAGTCCCACACTTGTAACCATTATGGTTTTGCAAAGGTTCCCGAGGCGAGGAGTTATCATTCTCTCCCCTTGACCTCTCTCTGGTTTTGCTTCCCTTCACACACTTGTAAAACTTGTATACTACCTATACTTGTTTCCATGTGTTCCTTTTCGGCAAAACATGTCTCACATTCTTTAAGATTCCATTCACTGTCTTAACCTTCAGTAACGTTGCCAAAACACCCCGGTGTCCCAATCTCCCTCCTTAGGACTCACCGGTTTCCTGTAGTGTTCTTTGGTTCTCTCACGGTAGATGCAGAGCGGCGTTTCAGTGCTCTGCCTCCAACTCACGGATTCACCGTCTCCACGTTCTTCGCATCTCACGCCTGGTTGCTGAGACTTTCTCTGTGGTTTGGTGGCTGAAGTGCTGCTCTCTGGTTCCCGCAACCGCCAACCAGTCTTGGTGCATCATCAAGTTCCTTAGGCAACCCTTGTGCTGTTTGGGACAGTTCTGCTACGTACCCCTTACTCCCATTGCCTTCCTGGGGACCTGGCCTGTCCCCCTTCCGATATTCACGTCTGCAACCCTTCAAAGCCTCTACTGGAACATAACCAGGTATATTGGGGTAAATTAGGGGGTTCCTGGGTCATTATCATCGAGTATGTACTAATTGTGCCCTTTTGTATCCTTTAAGCTCTTGTAAGGAGGTCCTCTGCATCTTCCTTTTGGCCTTTTGCTCAATAATCCCTTTGAGGGTTAAACCAGAAACCTCGACGGGGCTATGGAGTTGAAGGAAGTTATCAACCTGCCTGAGTTCCCCTTCTGAAATCAGTAAGCCTTGTTTTCTAACTCCGGTTGATGACATGGAGCAAGCCCCTGACCCACTGCATAACCTGGTACAGGCCATAACTGCCCTACGATCTGACAATATTGCAGCGAACACCCTATTACATCAAAGGCTGGATGACACGCAAGCCACACAACATCAATTGCCCAATTAGGAGGACTAACCAGCCCCTTATCCTCCCGTTGATCCTGTTCCTCATGCCGCATCCCCCGTTTTTGTTCCTACTCCATTTCCGTAGCACTCCCAGAATAATATCAGGGAGAGCCCCAGAAATACCGCACCTTTGTTAACCAATGCAAGTTGAATTTTCTTGCGGCCCGCTTCCGTTCCTGATGCTACCACTAAAGCTGCTTTCATGCTTTCTCACTTGGGTGGTACTGCTGCTTTTTGGGCTAACTCATTAATGGAGGCTAAAAGGAAGCGCAGCCACATCCAGATAAGCAAAGATCATGTTGCCAAATGCCGTTATCCGTCAACACAGAGTTGGGTAAACCCTTTCTTTCAACAAACCCCCCCCCCCCTACAGCACTTCGCGTGATCTCACGGACAATCTCAAATTCTGTCTTCCGTGTGGGATATCTTCACCCACTCAACGGCATTACCCCACATCACTAAGCTGCATTTGCGCAAGAAACAGCAACCTGGCTGCACTGGCTCGTGTGCACCCCAAGACTTCAAACTGCGTTCTGGCAGCAACAAAAAGATGGCTGCACCACCCTGCCTAGCACCAGGCAAAATGGAACAAGGTAACACACTGAAAAAGAATATGCCTGTGTGTTCTGAAACCTATATGGAATCAAGTGAACAGGCAGCACTGCTTTGGTGCAAAAGTCAAAATCCCCTTGAAAATGAAACATTTTCCCCCTTTAAAAATGCTACTTTGATGCCAGTTCCATCTGTTCATTCTGAAACCACTGTAAGTAATAAGGCCCTGTCATTCCAAGGATATTTCACTGTGCTTCACCAAAAACAGGCAGAATTCCTGAGTGACAGGCCTAGTCAAACCAGCTCTGAGAGAAATCAACAAGCAACTTTACTTTCACTCGCATGGGAACACGTGTTTATTTCTTTCCAAATGTATCAGACTGTAATGCTCACCTGGCTCCCACGGAGGCGCTGACCTGGTCTGGATTGCTGTGACCTCTTCAAGCGTGATGCGCAGGATTAGAAACACCGACTGAACTGGACCCCCAAATCTGGCTTGACTGGCCCGTAGAAAAATCTTTCTGTAGGTGGAGAAAGGGGATTAACTGACTGCAGAGTATTGTGATTGATTTCCCACCTCCCCTTTGCTCTTCTCTGACCACCTCCGAAATCCCTAATCAAGGCTCACCTTAATGTTTGAATGGATGAGCTCTCCATCCTGCTTCTGGTGCAGGGGCGCATATTTGACCAGTTACTTCACTGGTTTCGGAAGGCGAAATGCCGTAAGTATGCAGTTTAAAAAATTCCAGAGTAGAGTCTTCTCTTTGTTTGCTTTTCTTAACCTGCGATCTGTCCTTATTTTCAGGTGCAGAGTGGAAGTGATGCTGCGAGGGATATTGCCGGAGATAAACTCAGGTGAGTTTGTGATAAAATGATCCATTTAAATGTCTTTGAATCCCTCTAGTAATGTCTTTCTTTTTTCCCCTTTGGGGGCGGGGTGCGGTACCAGGCCAAGAAGTGGCGCCGACCCGAAATGAGGAGTGGTTCCGTCAAATATGGCCAGGTAAGTCTTGTGACGGAAAATCAGGCTTTCCTCATTTGTTCCTCCTGCTCACCTTTTCTCTCTTCTTCTCCCCTGTTGGTGCAGAGATGTGGCGGAATGCCCAGAAGGTCGCGGTGGATAGTGAAGAGCCCACGAGGCAGGTGAGTGATGCGCGGCGCTGCTACAAGTAGCGCGATGCTGTTAAAGAATGTCTATCTTCAGGATCGCTGGCGTGATGATTCCGGAGACAGGTAAGAAATTAGATTAAGTTCTTGGTTTTCACCTTTTCTCTTCTCTTCCTTCCTTTCAGGTATCCCAAGATCGAGGCGGGCGTGGCTGGAAGCAAGATGCAGGAGCAGGCAAGGTGAGCGTTCAGCTGCTAGATGCAGAGCAACGCGAAGCACGTGTGGCAGTCCGGGCGTGGTTTAAATAGCTTTGGAAGAAGTTCCAGGTAAGTATTATTCCACGGTCCCCACCCAAGTAAAATAGTTCCTTTGAGAAAATAGTCCCTCCTAAGCCTCATTTGGCTTGAGGCTTCATGCAGCATGGTCTGCGTCAGGTAAGTGCACCAAACACCCTCTTTTATGAGCCTGGCGCCAGGACTGATGTCCAACATGAGCCTGGCGCCAAAGGCACCAGGACAAAGTCCAAATAGCCCCTATTAGGGGCCGCTGGGCTTTTACCCGAGGGCATGATGCCTGCTCCCGGGGATGCTGGGCCTGTCCTGGTGCTCTGGGGGTAGGCATCATGACAGCACTCCCCCCCCCAAGGCCCCTCCCAAGGTCCTTCCTTCTGGAGGTTTCGGTTTGTTTGGGAAATCCTGATGGAACTTTTTTACCAGCCGAGGTGCATGTACGTGGTCGCTGGGTTCCCAAGACCTTTCCTGAGGTCCGTACCCTTTCCAATCAATTAGATAGAAACTTTTGATTTTGAAATTTTAGAATCCAAAATGTTCTTCACCTCGAATTCAGGCTCCCCATCTATCTGAATTGGTTCGGGTGGCTTTATTAATCTGGTTCCTGGTTGCACTGGTTTAAAAAGTGACACATGAAAAATGGGATGAATCCGCATGTTAGCTGGCAGATCGAGCTTGACTGCCACTGGATTAATGATAGCTTTGATCGAATAAGGGCCCAAATATCTTGGATTAAAAGTTCGAGGTCCCTTGAGTAATAAATGTTTAGTAGCCAACCATACTTGGTCTCTTATTTGGTATGAAGGCACCTCCTTCCGATGCAGATCTGCATTTTTCTTGTATTTTCCTTTCGCTTGTTGCAAATGGGCAGTTGCATTCTTGAATGCTTGAGTTATAATGGAATGCAAATGGTCTACTGCGGGCATTTCAAAGCTCAGAGGAGAGTCCAGGTCTGAAGTATGAGGGTGATGTCCATATAGGGTGTAAAAGGGGCTTTGTCCAGTTGCAGAGTGCACTGAGTTATTGTATGCATATTCGGCCACCCATAACAAATCTTTCCAATTACGCTCCGATTGGTGCAACATACACCGTAGGTATTGTTCAAGGGTCTGGTTCGTTCTCTCCGTCTGACCATCGGTCTGTGGGTGATGGCTGGTTGAGAGTCTTACGTCGATTTGTGCCAATTGACAACACCTTTTCCAAAAATGTGAAATAAACTGGCTTCCCCGGTCGGAGACTAATATGGACGGGAATCCATACAAGCGGATGATATTTTCGAGGAATTCCTTAGCAAGGACAGAAGCTGAAGGTAATCCTTTCAACGGAATAAAATGAGCCATTTTAGAAAATAGATCCACCACAACCAGAATAGTATTGTATCCATTACAAGGGGGCAGGTCTGTGATAAAATCTAGTGACAAGGTGTGCCAAGGCGCTGGTGGAATGTCTAAAGGCTGAAGAAGACCGGCAGGTTTTGTCTTTTGGCCTTTGTTTTGGGCGCAAACTCCACAGGACATCACGAAAGATTTAATATCCTTTCGCCAGGAAGCCCACCAGAATTGTCGTTTAATTTTTTCCTCAGTTTTGGCAATGCCAGGATGACCTTCCATCAGGGTATCATGATGACGGGAAATAACCAGTTCTTGTAATTCCTTTTCTGGCAGGAATAAGCGTCCTTGGAAGTAAGGTAGGCCATCGTTGACCGAAAAGTAAGACCCCCTTTGGATCCAATCCTGCAAGGCGGTAGAGTCCAGGAGTTGTTTTACTCGTGCTTGAATGTCTTCAAAGGTTTGTAAGGAGGTTAATCCCAAAATTCTTTGTTCGGGAATGATCGGCACAGGTTCTGAATTAGTGTCTATTTCTCCCATTCCTATTCTAGATAGTGCGTCTGCTTTGCCATTCTTACAGCTGGGACGGTAAGTGATTACGAAATCAAACTCAGCAAAGAACAAAGCCCATCGGAGCTGACGTGATGATTGAGCCTTGGCAGTCTTTAAATATTGTAAATTTCGGTGATCAGTGATCACGGTGATGGTGTGCCTGGCGCCAAGAAGATAATGCCGCCAAGCCTTAAAGGCGGACTTAATGGCTAATAATTCCTTATCGGTAACTGCATAATTTACCTCAGGGGTTGAGAACTTTCTGGACCAAAATGCTACAGGATGCAGTTGGTTGGTTTCAGGGTCTCTCTGAGACAGGACAGCTCCCATGGCTAAACTGGACGCGTCAGTTTCGACTATGTATGGGAGATCGGGACGCGGGTGCTTCAAAATAGGTGCAGACGTGAATTTAGCTTTCAATTCCTAAAAGGCCTGTTCGGCTTCCTTGGTCCATTCGAAACGTTTATTTTTCCGCAAAAGTGCAGTGATGGGTTGTACTACACGTGAAAATTCCGGAATAAATCTGCGATAAAAATTGGCAAAACCAAGCATGCTTTGGACCCCTTTTACCGAGCTAGGAGATGGCCATTTGAGGATGGCCTCCACTTTCCGTGAGTCCATTCGGACCCCATTAGGTGTCAGGATGAATCCAAGAAACTCCACCTCGGTGGTATGGAAAACACACTTTTCCAGCTTAGCAAACAGTTTGTGCTGGCACAATTTCTCAAGGACGGCCCGGACATGCTTTCTGTGATCAGATTCCGAAGAGGAGTACACAAGAATGTCATCGATATATACAACAACACAAACATTGATAAGTTCCCGAAGGACATCGTTCATGAAGAATTGGAAGGCAGCAGGCGCGTTGCACAACCCAAAAGGCATCACCTGGTATTCGAATAAACCATATTTTGTACGGAAGGCCGTTTTCCATTCGTCGCCTTCTTTAACTTGCACCAGATGATAAGCCCCCCGGAGATCTAACGTGGTGTATACGCAAGCGTCCTTCACCTGGTCAAGGAGTTTAGGGATCAAAGGCAGAGGGTAAAGGTTTTTAACCATTATCTGGTTCAATGCGCGGTAGTCGTTACAAGTTCTAAGGTGGCCTTCTTTTTTGGGCACGAAGAACAAAGCCGAGGATGCCGGGGACTTTGACGGGCGAATGAAACCATTGGCTAGGTATTGATCTAAATATTGTCTCAAATGCCGGTTCTCAGGTTCAGTAAGGGCATAAATCCTGCTACAAGGGGGTTGTGCACCGGGCACCAGATCGATTTGGCAATCGTACGATCTGTGGGGGGGTAACGTGTTGGCCTGTTCCTTTTGGAAGACGTCCTGAAAGTCTTGGTATTCCGGAGGTAGTTGCATGGAGACAGAGGTTACAGATGCTAGACTAATCTTCAGATTTTCTGGGTAGCAGGTTTGTGCACAATTCGGGAAGGTTATTCTCTTTGCTCGCCAATCAATTCTAGGATTATGGGTCTCTAACCAAGGAATTCCAAGAATAACCTGAAACTGTGGGGCCTTGATTACGTCAAACACAATGGCCTCCCGATGGCCGTCCGGACCAATAAGAGTCACCTCAGTAGTGGAATGTGTTACCGGTCCTGAGGCAATTTCAGTTCCATCGACTGTGGTGATGACGTCTTTGCTGGTTTTTGGACGCAGAGGGAGGTTAATCCTAGAGACCAATTCACGATCCACATAGTTTCCTATATCCCCACTATCGATGTATGCCTTTATTGCATGCAACCGCTCAGGCTGTTCCGGATCTACGAGAACCATTGGCACAATGAAATGCGAGGTATGACAGTTAGTTTTCAAGCTCGGCAAGCGGACCCCTACGCTTGTCGGGTGGGGTTGTTTCCCGAAACAGAGTCTTCATGGTTTTTATCAGCGGCTCCTACCCCCTTCTTGGGCGGTTTTGCCGGGCAATCTCGTAGAAAGTGTCCAGAGTTCCCACAATAAAGACATAATTTTAACTGCCGCCTCCTTTCACGATCCTTTTGGGTTAAAGGTCCTCTAACCCCTCCAATTTGCATAGGCTCGGAGACATCGGCACCCTTGGGAGTGACATGGGTCTTGACCAACACACGGGTTTCAAACTTGGACCGATCCGCTTTTCGGTTTTGGAGCCTGTGATCCAATTGGACCACTAAGTCTATATATTCTGTGCATTCTTGGGGCGGATTTACGACTTGGGCCAAGACATCTTTAAGTTCTCTGCGTAGACCCCGATAGAATAATGTGATCCTTTTATCCTCTGGTCACCCAGTTTCCACGATTAGTCTGTTAAAGGTTGCTATGTAGGAGAGGAGGTCTTGGTTGCCCTGTCGCAGGGATAGAAGTTCATCATCTAGAGCTTGTCCCTGACAATGTCGAGCAAATAATCTCTCCATGCTTGCTTGAAATCCTTGGAAATACCGGCGGATTGGGTCATCTTGAGTAACCAGTGGTACTGACCAATCGGCAGCACAGCCGCTAAGGTATGACAACACAAAAGCTACCTTGGTCTGGTCATTAGGGAAGGCCCCAGGTCTGCATAGGAAATGCAAATGACATTGATTCATGAATACAGCGAACCGTTTGGGGTCCCCAGCAAAGCGTTCAGGTGGGGCCAGCGGCATATTTCCAGGTAGATTGATTTGCACAGGGTTACTTGAAGCCACAGGAACAGAATTCCCCCCGGAACCAGGTAGAGGGGTTTGCCCAGCTTGACCTTGCAATACCTGCCTAGCCAGGTCATCAGTTCGTTCCTTAGATACGATTAGTTCCTTCCTGAGGGCATTAGTCTCTTGACGAGTGGCATGTACTGGCCCGTAATTCCCCCAGTAATTGGGCCAACATATCAGTCTCAGAAGTTTCCATAGCGCCTGGGTGGGAATTTGTAGGAAAGCTTCGCGTTCTGTAACGCTCACCTGGCTCCCACGGAGGCGCTGACCTGGTCTGGATTGCTGTGACCTCTTCAAGCGTGATGCGCAGGATTAGAAACACCGACTGAACTGGACCCCCAAATCTGGCTTGACTGGCCCGTAGAAAAATCTTTCTGTAGGTGGAGAAAGGGGATTAACTGACTGCAGAGTATTGTGATTGATTCCCACCTCCCCTTTGCTCTTCTCTGACCACCTCCGAAATCCCCAATCAAGGCTCACCTTAATGTTTGAAAGGATGAGCTCTCCATCCTGCTTCTGGTGCAGGGGCGCATATTTGACCGTTACTTCACTGGTTTCGGAAGGTGAAATGCCGTAAGTATGCAGTTTAAAAAGTTCCAGAGTAGAGTCTTCTCTTTGTTTGCTTTTCTTAACCTGCGATCTGTCCTTATTTTCAGGTGCAGAGTGGAAGTGATGCTTCGAGAGATATTGCAAGAGATAAACTCAGGTGAGTTTGTGATAAAATGATCCCTTTAAATGTCTTTGAATCCCTCTAGTAATGTCTTTCTTTTTTCCCCTTAGGGGCCAGGGTGCGGTACCAGGCCAAGAAGTGGCGCCGACCCGAAATGAGGAGTGGTTCCGTCAAATATGGCCAGGTAAGTCTTGTGACGGAAAATCAGGCTTTCCTCATTTGTTCCTCCTGCTCACCTTTTGTCTCTTCTTCTCCTCTGCAGGTGCAGAGATGTGGCGAAATGCCCAGAAGGTCGCGGTGGATAGTGAAGAGTCCACGAGGCAGGTGAGTGATGCGCGTTGCTGCTACAAGTAGCGCAATGCTTTTAAAGAATGTCTATCTTCAGGATCGTTGGCGTGATGATTCCGGAGACAGGTAAGAAATTAGATTAAGTTCTTGGTTTTCACCTTTTCTCTTCCCTTCCTTCCTTTCAGGTATCCCAAGATCGAGGCAGGCATGGCTGGAAGCAAGATGCAGGAGCAGGCACGGTGAGCGTTCAGCTGCTAGATGCAGAGCAACGCAAAGCACGTTTGGCAGTCCGGGCGTGGTTTAAATAGCCTTGGAAGAAGTTCCAGGTAAGTATTCTTCCACGGTCCCCACCCAAGTAAAATAGTTCCTTTGAGAAAATAGTCCCTCCTAAGCCTCATTTGGCTTGAGGCTTCATGCAGCATGGTCTGCGTCAGGTAAGTGCACCAAACACCCTCTTTTATGAGCCTGGCGCCTGTGGCGCCAGGACTGATGTCCAACATGAGCCTGGCGCCAAAGGCGCCAGGACAAAGTCCAAAGAGCCCCTATTAGGGGCCGCTGGGCTTTTACCCGAGGGCATGATGCCTGCTCCCGGGGATGCTGGGCCTGTCCTGGTGCTCCGGGTGTAGGCATCATGACACAGACGCAGCAGTTCAAAGAGACGTTAACTCTCTGAGCCAGGTCAAGTGTAAATGTATCTATACTTTAGATAAAACTCCTGCATTCAAGGAAAGAACTACAGCTGCAAAGACAGTGTGGACAATCTGAGGCAGCTACCAAACCGAATTTAAAGAAAGAAATGGTAGCAGTTTTAACACATGTGGAAAAATGGGCTTTGCAGACTGAAGAAAAACTTGGCCCGTTTAAAAATAAATTGTTGAATAAAAGCCTGCTTACTTAGCAATGTAAAGGGATTATGTTAGTGTATTTAATACACACATAGGCTATCTTCTTTCACAGGTTGTTTTAATTCAGGGCCCAAAATAAGAAATTAAAGAGTTTCAAACACATGGGCTAGATTTGCAAGCTCTCAGAAAAACCAGTCATTCCAGTTGCCAGCCATGAAACTTCCCCACGGAAGGGAGGCACACCATAAATCCAAGACACGCAAGTGAAAATTGCCAGCTTGAAAAACTTTGTATGGTCCAGGACAAAGAAAGTTCAAACGCTCATCAGACATTTGTCTGTGCTCCAGGCTGGGACAATGGAAGTCCTGGCACACTAACCTGTCAAGTGTAAGGGGCAATAAAACCTTCAATTAAGAAGGGAAACCCCCCTTGCCTTGAAGGAAATGACAGTTGCGTGCAGTTGGAGGAAGAAAAAAAAATAAAAGGGTCTAGTAACAATGGACTGCCATTTGTTCACAAAGTCTATTTTATAGAGACACTTTAAAGACTTTTTTTATCTCTGCAGCAAGAATGACTAAAAATGTAAAAAGTTTGCAGTTTGAAATATAATTTTATGTGCTTTCTTTTTTTTTTATAACTTTGTTTAATTTTAAATCAAGGCAGAATGATAAATACAGACATTATATGCAAGGGTTATCTCAGCAAGTTGACCCCCAGTCTTTAGACCCCCCCCAGTGTCTTCTCTCTCTATTCTCCTCCCTGGATTATCAGTCCCACAAGCTCTGCGAGCGGGCTCCTCCCGCCCGGGCGGTCCGGCCGGAGTCTCAGCGGTCAGGAGTCTTCCTCTGGGCTCGCCTGGTTCGTCAAGATCCAGAGGGCTCTGGCGGGCCTATAGGTCAGGGCGGGGAAGCGCTGGTCGAATTCCAGGGCTGGGGCCCAGATGTTCTGAAAGCGGTGTAGCATCCCCGCTCGTGCTGCCGTTACCTTCTCCGCTATCAGAATGTCCCATACTTTGGTCCACCATTGAGCAATGTGGGGGCCTTCCGGGGATTTCCACCGTTTTCCCTGCCAGTAGGCAGTGAGTCAATAGTTTCGCTCTGGGTCCGGAGCGCGGGTAGATCCCGGGAATTGGAGCTCCTAACAAGATCGGCTCCGGTTTCAAGGGAATCATTGTTCCGGTAATCAGCGAAATAGACTCTAGACAAGCTTTCCAGAACGGTCGGATCTTCGGGCAGTCCCACCACATATGGAAGAAAGAGCCAGGGAGGCCGCATCCTCTCCAGCAAGCGTGGTCTATCTGGGGGTTCATATGGTGGAGTCTGAGGGGCGAATAGTACCATCGCAGCATGATTTTGTATGCGCATTCTCTGTTGGTGATGCAGGTGGATGCGGTATGTGTTCGGGTCCATATGTCCACCCAGGTTTGATCCTCTGTCGGGTGTCCCAGGTCCGCTTCCCATTGGGCCATACATCGGGTTCTTGTGGTTAGGAAGTCGCTTAAGAAGCGTCTGTAGAGGGTGGATACACTGCCGCGAGTCGGGAGGTCTCCTAGGGTGAGTTCCAGGGCAGTGGGAGGACGGGTCGCTGCTTGCAAGGTTTGGGGGTGTGAGCACCAGTGGCGTAGTTGGATATAAGTAAATCTGTCACATTCCCGAAGTTGGAACTTCTCCTTACATTGGGCGAATGTGAGCGGTTTCTCTCTCCCCTGTATACAGCTGGTCTATGGTTTCTAGCCCACCTTTGGTCCAATTTTGGAAATTGCGGGGATGCATGCCCGGTGCGAACATTGGGTTGAGAAAGACCGGGGAGCGTGGGCTCAGTCCTCTTGGCACTCCCTTTCATTTCAGCGCCCAGTCCCAAGTGCTAAGGGTGTGTTTGGTCGACAGCAGGAGCTCTCCCCCATGGGACCTGAGTGGGGGCGGGATGTGTGGCAGAAACCGCAGAGGCAGGGGGGTCCGCGACTGTTCCAGCTCCACCCATCTCGGGCGGTCTGTCGTATTTTGCCAGGCCTGGACCCGGGCCAGTTGGGCTGCCACTCTGTAGGCCTGAAGGTCTGGAACCCCCAGTCTCCCCAGTTTGGGACTCCCCAACATAGTTCCAAGAGGGATTCTCGCTTTCTTACCTCTCCAGATAAAGTTCAGCATTTTCCTCTGGATCCCTCGGAGAATCGGAGTGGGGATTGCCACTGGCAGTGAGGCGCATATGTATAGAAATCTCGGGAGAAGGTTCATCTTGCATGCCGTGATGCGTCCAAGCAGTGAAATCTCCTGGGTCCCCCATCGCTTCAAATCGCCCTCCAGTTCCTTGAGAAATCGGGGAAAATTGGATTTGTACGTCTCTTTTGGATCAGCCGGAATGTAAACCCCCAAATAGGGGATGGCGCTCCTTTCCCATATTATCGGGCACATCCTAGTCAGCGGTTCTCGCTCTGCTGGGGTGAGGCCAATGCCCAAGGCGGAAGATTTATCGAAGTTTATGGTGAGGCCCGAGACTTCGCCATAGCTGGTGATTTCGCGGATCGCATGTTCAAGCGATGAGGGGGCCTCCGAGATCGTAAGTAAAATGTCATCCGCATATAGGGCAAGTTTATGATGTGAAGGGCCGCTTGTTATGCCCTTGATTTGGTCATTCCGCCTAATTTTTTGTGCGAAGGGCTCCATGGTGAGTGCAAAAAGCAAGGGCGACAGCGGACAGCCCTGCCGAGTCCCGCATGACAAGGGGATTGGAGCCGAGAAGTGGCCGTTGATCCTCAGGCTTGTTGTAGGTCGATCAAAGTTGGCCAGCACCATCGTTCGGAACGCCGGTCCGAAACCGAAGGCCCCTAAAGTGTGTCCCATAAACGTCCAATCCACCCTATCAAACGCCTTAGCTGCATCGAGGGCCACCAAGATTAGTTTTTGGGAGTTCCGGGAGGCGAGGTCCACCAGGTTCAGGGTTCTCCGGATATTGTCGCCTGCGGTCCGGTGCCGGATGAACCCAGCCTGGTCTGGATGAATGATATTCGGCAGGATGCGATTCAAGCGGGTCGCCAAAATTTTCGAGTAAATGTTCGCATCTATGTTCAAGAGTGCGATGGGTCTATAAGAAGTTATGCTTCTTGGGTCTTTTCCAGGTTTAGGCAGAAGGATGGTGGTCGATTCCTGCATCGATGGGGTCACCGCCCCCGTTTCCCTGAAGGAGTTGAATAGGGTGGTGAGATGGGGGGTCAGTTGCGACCTGAATAGTTTGTAAAACCTGGTTGAGAAGCCATCCGGGCCAGGGGCCCGTGATTTGAGAGATTTGATGGCGTCCTCAATTTCCTCCCCCGTGATGGGCTCCTCCAGTTCATCTCTCATTGCGTCGGAGAGCTGGGGCACCTCTGCCTGCCGAAGGTATTCCTTCTGTTGTGCTGGGTTTCGTGGGGTTGCCTTCACGGTTTGGGCCAAGTGCTCAATCGCGAGGCGTTGCTTCTCGGGTTCTGAGTATAGTATGACCCCGTTGGTGTCTCGCAGGCCCATGATCGCGATGCTGCGTCTTTGCTTGGCTAATTTGGCCACCAGGAACCTATTCGCTTTGTTGCCCTTCGCATAATAAGACTGTTTGACCTTCGCCATTAGTTGGGCGGTTTGTTCCGCGTAATGGGCTTCCAGCCTTTTCCGTGCCGTGCGAATGGCCGGTTGTGTTCTGGGGGACCAGCCTTTCTCCTTGTGGAGTACCTCGGCCTCTCTCAATTCGAGCTCCAGGGCTGTCCGGGTTCGTCGTCTATCTCGATGGTAGGCCGCACCCTGGGCTATCAGGGAGCCCCTGATTACTGCCTTCATGGCATCCCAGTTATTTGCTAATGAGGTGTCTGAGGCTGGGTTTTCCACAAAGAAGTTCTTTATTTCCGTTGCGATCTTGTCTCTGGTGGCCATGTCGTTGAGGATTGGGTCCTATAGCATCCATTTGCGCGGGGTGGTGGGGTCAGGGTTCTGAACCCGAAGCTCCAGGAGCATTGGAGCGTGGTCAGAGATTGCTCTTGTGCCGATAGTGACCTTCTTAACTGAAGGGAACGTGTGAGGTGAAATCAGGAATAGGTCAATCCTTGAGAAGGTGCGGTGGACATACGAATAAAAGGAGAAGTCCTTATCATCAGGGTGAAACACCCGCCATGAGTCTATTATCTCCAGGGTCCTAAAGAGACGAAGGAGGCTGAGTGCTTGGGCGTAGTCGCCTGGGGTCGGGGGGTGTGATCGGTCTTTAGTGGGGTCAGGGACCCCGTTGAAGTCCCCACCGACGATCGTTTGGCCCTCCACGAAGTTGGCGAGCGATGTGCCCAGGGCGTCATAAAAATGTGATTGTCCAGAGTTGGGGGCGTATACTGAAACGAGGTCTCCCAACAGGAGACATTTGATTGCTATAAATCGGCCTTCTGGGAATGTCTTTGTTTCCAGAATCTGTGGGTTCAAGTCTTTCCTGAAGAGAATCGCCGTGCCTCCTTTTTTGCTTGTGCCAGAGGCAAAGAATTGAAGCGGAAATAGCCGAGACCGAAGGCGGGATACATCAGCGGGCAACAGATGGGTCTCTTGAAGCATGGCAATCGCGGCCTCCTCGTCGCGGAGTTTCAATAGAATTGTCTTTCGCTTGTTAGGAGAATTCAAGCCATTAACATTCAGGGAGAGGATCCGAAGCGACTGAAAGTCCTCTGGGGGCTCACTCTCCGTTCCCTACGTTAGGGGGGGGGGGTCCTGGGGTGGAGGTTCAACTGCCATGACTGACGGAAGCACTCACAAAATCATTCTGCACTTGAGGTTTTAACGCGAAATCCCAACGGGGATCTCAACTTTAGCAAGGCGGTAGACCGACTTTGTTAGTACGGTCGTACCTAAGGCCAACAGGGCCAATTGTCCCATACTGTGGGTTCCCAAGGAACAGAAGATGGAAAGTATCTTTGGGGTGGGTATGAGCCATGGGAATGCCCCGCCGCCGTCGTGTACTTAAAAGAGGTTGGCATGTAGGTAGCGGGTTCTGATTCAGACGAGCATATCTGTGTCCCGGCTAGCTCATTGACGGAGCCTGGGACCGTGGAGGCGTCCACGTTCCTCATTTCTTGTTGTTTCGTTGTATCGACGACCAAGGCGTGCGTTTAGCTTTTGGGGAGGGAGGCGGACCAGGGTTCTCAGTCCCCTCTAAGAGTGGCGTGGAAGGGTCCCGGGGAGCGGTTGAGTGCATGATTTTCTCCGCGTCTTCCAGGTGACTGATTCGGCGTAGGGTGCCATTATATGTGAATTGAAGAGCTGTCGGGAACAGCCATCTGTAACGGATCTGTTGCTCCTGGAGGAATAATGTCAGAGGCCGAAGTGCTCTTCTTTTCTGGAGTGTGAGTGCCGAAAGGTCCTGGTAAATTTGAAGAGGGGTGCCCTGGAAAGTGATCTCTTCACCTTGGCGGCAGATCGCTGATATCGCTTCTTTCGTTGTAAAGAAGTGGACCCTAGTGATCACGTCTGGAAGAGGGTCCGAATCTGTCCCGCAGCGCTGGCGAAGCCTGTGGGTGCGGTCCAATATGAGCCGAGATTTGTCCAGATCTGGAAGTAGAGCCTCAAAGAAGTTTGCCACGTAGTCCGCTAGCTTGTTATCGGGGACGGAGGATGGGATGCCCCGGATGCGGAGATTATTGCGTCGGGCCCTATTTTCGAGATCTTCCTGTTTAAATTCCATGATCTCGCATTTGTGATGCAGGGAATCGATCGATTTTTGCATTTCCCCCAGAGCGGTGGTGTGCTCCTGGGCATGATCTTCGATCTCTCCAAACCTCTGCTCGAGTTCTGTGACTCTCTGATCTGTTTGGTCAACTTTGGTGGCGAGTTCCGAGAGGCAAGCGCGGAACTCAGATTTGATGTCCGCCATGAAGGCTATTAGGTCTCCTTTAGTGGCAAGCTCGCCCCTGTCCTCTTGTTGCTTCTGTGGGGTCAGTTTGGGAGGTTCCTGTTTCTTGGGTTTCTCTGTAGCCGTAAACATGGCGGAGATATCCGTGCCTTTGCTCACTTTTGTTTGTCTCGACATGTTGCCCACGCCAAACAGTTCCAGTCGGGAGACTAGCGGCAAGGCCCAGGACGGTGGGAGATGGCAGCTGGAGAACTCCATCACCCTGGCCTTCGCTCCGGGTCAGGTGTAGATGGGTGGGCAGGGGCGCCCCAGGAAGGGTGGAACGGGGAGAAGGACCTCGGTGGGGCTGGTCCAAGATGGCCGCAGTGGTCCCGACTTGATCTGCAAAGTAGGGAGAGGAGTGGGGACCTGCTCTCGGTAGCAACCCAGAAGGGATCCAGGCTGCCCAACCGAAATCAGGGGATTCTATATTAGGTACCGCTCCCCCTCTCCGGCTCTTCTGCCTCCCAAGGTCCCGCTACCGACGGGTGCGGAGCGTGCTGCTGAGTCCCGGTACGGCGGCCATCTTAGTTTCGTCCGTCGGGTACGGGAGAGAAGTTCAGCTTCAAATTTCTAGTAGAACGCAGCCACGGTCGAAGACGGTGTTTAGCCAGGTTATGCCATGTCGGTTCCGGTCGCTGTAGATGGCATTAGCGACACGAAACCCCGCCTAGAACCGCCAGATTTCGACGGCGTCGTCGGACATCCCACGGGCGGCCTCAGAGGAGCGACCACATCGATGGCGCTCCAACTATGTGCTTTCTTTTAAAACTTGGTAGAACCCATTGCCGCATGGGGAACAGAAGTTACAAAATATGACAGATTCCAAGGAAAGTATTAATGTTGCAAACGTAACATTTTGTACATACATCCCTGGGGATAATTCACATCTGTGTATAAAATTGAGGAATTTTAGGCCGAATCGTTCATGTTTAAAATTACCAAAATTACCAAAATGTATCAGAGAGGCGAAACAAGGTCGCACAGACCTGAGGATTGGACGGATCTGTGCTGCACATAATATGTGTAATACCTGTGTGTATAATTTGCCAAGACATCGCAATTGAAGAAATGTATGTTTTTGGCAAAATCAGATTTTCAGTAAGGTAAATGTGTTTTTTTTTTGGACATTGTAAAACTCACCTCATAAACCTGACATCATTCATTCCCTTGGAAATTCAACCAGTTGACAGCGAGGCAGAGACTAGCACCCTTGTCCAATCAATTGTTAGGGGTGTGTTTAGTTAAGCTTGCCCCAGTCATATACTTGGATGGTGTCACTAGGCATTAAGGGTCCCTGGCAAGACCCTAGACACACACTCTTCCTGATTTCCTGCGCTGTGTTCCTGTTTCACCTATCCAGACTACAGATCCCAACTACGTAGGCCATGCATTGCTGATCTTACTACAGGACCTATTGCAAAACCCAAGCAGTGCTGACCCCCTTTCCAGGCCTCCAATTCTGAAAACCACTAAATTTCCCCATTAACAAAGGGATAAACTGTGCTACCTTTGGCATCCTGATACAGCTTGGCTTGCCGCCACTCACTGCATGCTGCTGCCATCCTGTTACCCTGATGACCTATATTATCCAGTGACCAGAATTGCCAGTCCAAAACTGCTACCCGGTATCCAGTCCCTGCCCAGCTGATCCTGTCCGGCTGTCCTTGGTTAGACCAGATCTGTTTGGTGACCAGAACCGCTGACTGTCCAAAATCCAAAAACTAAAATGTTGACTGCGAGTATCAATAGGAACCATAGAAAACTATAGTATACCTTGCCTTGCCTTTTTCCTTAGTTCCCCTCTCCAAGTCATCCTATCCTTATCCTGATAACTTGTAATATTGTTACAATTATTCTTGAAACCCTGCCTTTGATTCTTAGTGCTAGCGCCATCTCTGTGGTAATTCTGCCTTGTGTAAATTCTAAGCTATTAATCCTATTTCGAGTGATCATTATTATTAAAAACCGTTTGGGTAATTTCAGGTGGGAATTGCAAAGTTTGCAAGTTTCCAACGTGTCATTTGCTGCCACATGTTTTAAAACCCTGCCACTCATTTCTGAACTGTATGCTCTTGCTAATCCATTGCTTGTGATTGGTTGCACCTTTACATTGTTGTTTTAAAGAGGAATAATATGTGTTTCAAGGTTTTTACACACATTAATTCATTTTTAGCATTGCCAGGGTTTGAAATCCGTTTTTCTCTCATGTGGGGAGGGAAAGTCCGATTTCAATTCTGTATTCCATTTGTCATTCCTGATTACCTGCTGCTTCTGTTTATCCATTTAGAATTGATTATTTGTGGGGGTTGAGGGTATATTGCAGAGGGAAATCCTAACTCAAATGCCATCTTACCTAAACTCAAAAAGTGCTCCTATTCCCTGGTGTTTTGTAGAAGTGTCAATAGAAGGTTAATTAAGTGCATTGCTTACATTCCTATTGTTCTTCTCACCCCATTGATGATTGCTGCCCCAGATTAAAAATTGTATGATTTCTTTTGAATTTTAAAATAAATAAATATTACATTTAAATCAACCGGCCTGGTTAATGGTCCATTGGGACCTGGGGTTTTTGAAAAGGGTGTGTGAATGAGTGGTGTAACATCTAAATATTGAATCTAACATAAAACATAAGCATTTCAATTGCGCGCTGCATACTAGGCCGAGACTAAGGTGTGCGTCGCCTGATTGAAATTCTTAACAACCGCGACAACAGATCTGCCAAAATTAGAACAACATTTTCCTCGTCCTCCACTTTCTCCGGTAACTCCACCTTCACTATGGGCTGCAACCGAGCCACCACAGCATTCCACACATTTCCCCAGAAACCCTTATATATCGCGATCAAATCCTAGCCACCAATACTCACTCCTCAACACAGCTTTGGTTTTGGTAATTCCCATGCGACCTTCATGGGCCACCGCCACCAACCTCATTCATAAATCCTTTGGAACAACCGCGCGGTCCCACCGATACAAGATTCCACCATTCATACTTAATTCAGAGTGTACCTCCCAGTACGCTCTCTCCTTCATTCAAAATTCTCTTTTCTGACCAACCATGACCC
Organism: Ambystoma mexicanum; assembly: GCF_040938575.1. Taxonomy (NCBI): domain Eukaryota; kingdom Metazoa; phylum Chordata; class Amphibia; order Caudata; family Ambystomatidae; genus Ambystoma; species Ambystoma mexicanum. The sequence continues at coordinate 1,067,797,435 of NC_090931.1, read as the reverse complement.
ACAAATACAATAACTACTCAACACACGTTCGTCTCTCACAGCACTACACCAATCCTCCTGGGACACTACACCATCATGTGTCATGAACACTGTATCCGTTATCTCCACCACACTTCCTTCATCAATACCACCATCCAACCTTGACAGGTGGTCAGCCAACACATTCTCACCACCTCCATGACATATTTGTGCCCTTGCATTCTCGCCAACCAACCAGCAACTCTCAGAGACCTTATCTAACTAACCCCTTTTCTTCAAATATCACCTTTACTGTTGTGTGTGTGATGCATCTTTATGCATAACTCTGCCCCACACGAAATTCTGAAATGTTTCTACTGCCCAGTGACATGCCAAGGCTTCCTTCTCTAGGAAAGAGTAGTTTATCTCTGCGTCTGTCATCGCCCTTGAAGCGTGTGTAATCACATATTGCAAGCCATCCTCACCCACCCGAGACAGAGCAGCACCAACACCGGTATCACTGGCATCTACCATAATGAGACATTTCCTCTGGGTATCAAATTGTGCAAGGGGCAGTGAGCAAGGGGTCCACGTCTGGATGACCGTAGGAAATTTAGGGTGACTAAACCTAAGTCCCTTAAATAATCAAAAAATAGTCTATAGGCACTCCTCTGCAAGAACAAACATGGCCTCTTCACCTGTTCTTTGGGAAGGTACCCACTTGAGAGTCCGCTGCCACACTTTGCTCAGAGAGGCACAGCTACACCTCACTGATGATGCCCAACAAGGCTGAAACACGTGTATGGGGTTGCTGTTGGTACTCTTGTTCTGAGAGGAACTGTCATAGCATTTTGGTGCTGGACTGCCTATGTGGGTGGGACAAAGACTGATATGCAAATGGATATTTCCCATCTGTGAAAGGTGTAGTAAGCTAAAGTGTGGCTGCAGACTCTAGAGTGGGTACCTTCCCAAAGAACAGGCCATTTTTGCCATGTTCGTTCTCATAGCGGGGCTGTCAGATACCGAAGCTTCCTCCCCCAACTCCTCACCTGTTTCTTCCGGAATGGGTTCTGTAAGAGTAGCCTCTGATCTCTTCTGATCCCTCTTCCTTGTGGGAGTCTTGTCCTTTGGTGCTCGGGCCTTTTTATCGTACAGATAGGGTCTGTCCCCTCCGGAGGCCACCTTGGCAGAGATAATCCCTGACCGCGGGGATCCCCAGGGGGCCAGTCCTAGATTCAGGGAAAAAGCACTAAGGCAGAAAAAACCCTGTTCCCAATTGGGTTCTGCTGGGTGGCAATTAGAACTCCTCTCTTCCAATTATGAAAGTTCCATTTGCAGCAGGCAAGGAAGTCCGATAGACTTGAGAACAAACTCCTCCGCTGATGAATGCTCAGTGTATCCAGGAGAAGTGGAATAATAGAACAGGAGATATAAGAAGCTACTAGAACCAGTGGTTAAGACTAAACAGAATGACAGAGAAAAGTATTAGAAAGGATAAATAGGTAAAGAATGAAAGAACCCATACAAAGCAGACCGCGAAGACGAACCATTAGGAAGAAGGAAGAAGTATAGAAAGAAACCCACTCACCAGTTTAGAAATGCTCCTTAAGGTCCCAGTGAGCAAGGCTAGCTCGCAAAAACAGAGTGACGGCACCGGTAGCAATATACCCCCGGTACCTACAAGAATTGAAAAGACCAAAAGTGCTCAAAGAATAAAGGCAAGAGTAAGTAAGCACGGCACGGCCCAAAGCAAGCCGATACCGCGTATAGTGCAGTAGAATTTGGGCTGAGGAATACAGAAGGGAATCACACAGAAGGCGAAAATAGGAAGCCGGAACGGATGAATTTCACGAGAGAATCTCCACACGAACCGAGCGCTGGTAAACAGATACAACGCGTCGGTTTGTGGGAGGAGTCAGCCTATAAAGGGTCGGCGGCCATCTTGGGTGAGATCGGCGGCCATCTTGGGTGAGGACTGGAGAGTGATCGATCGGCGGCCATCTTGGGTGAGGACTGGAGCGTGATCAAAGCTTCCAGCGCTTCCACAGCCTCCAATTCCTGACAGTATACCCCCTCTTTCTCGGGGCGCCCCCGGGTTTGCCCGGATGGAGTTGATGGAACTTCTGCACCAGACGCGGGGCGTGTAAATGACCCACAGGTTCCCACGTCCTCTCTGCTACTGGATAGTTCTTCCAATGGACCAGATAGTACAACCGCCCTTTGCGGTACTTAGAATCCACCAGATGAGACACCTCGTATTCTTCAGGTGTTGGTTTCACTCGGGCTCGTGTACGGATTACAGGTCTCTTGAAAGGATCCTCCTTATGTTCTTTGAGAAGGGAGACATGAAAGACAGGATGTATCCTTCTGAGGTATTCTGGCATCCTGAGTTTATAAGCAACTGGATTGATTTGTTGTATGATGGAAAATGGCCCAAGGAAACGAGAGGAGAACTTCCCCCTATGAACCCACTTGGGTAGGAATCTGGTGGATAACCAGACTAATTGTCCCACCTTCCAGCTGGGATGGGCTCTCCGACCTTTGTCGGCCCATCTCTTTTGTGAAAGTTGACTTGCTTGGTGTGCCTCCTTAGCGAGTTTGTGAGCTTCTTGCAAGTCCTGTAGAATCGTATCCAGAGTTGGAATCTTGGTTGAAGGCGGACTGAGCCCGGGCAGGTGTTGAGGATGGTAGCCATAGGTACAATAGAAAGGACTCATCTGGATCGAGGTGTGAAGTGAGTTGTTGTAGGCGAATTCCGCTTGCGGGAGAAAGCGATACCATTCTTCCTGCTGGGGACTACAAAAACACCTGAGATACTGCTCTAGATTGGCATTGAGTCTCTCAGTTTGGCCATTGCTTTGAGGATGGTATCCTGAGGAAAGAGCCTTATGAATCCCGAGAACCTGGCAGAGGGAAGACCAAAATTTTGAGGTAAATTGTGGTCCTCTGTCCGAAACTATGGTCTTAGGTAGACCATGTAGACGGACTATGTCTTGGAGAAATGTTGCAGCCATCTCTGAGGCCGAAGGCACTTGCTTGAAGGCGGAGAAATGTGCCAGCTTGCTAAAGGAATCAACCGTCACCATGATCGTGGTCATTCCGTATGAAGGAGGCAGATCCACAATAAAGTCAGTGGATAAGTGTTCCCATGGGCGATCCGGTAAGGAGTGTTGGTGTAATAACCCCAGAGGTTTTCCTGTTTGATGTTTGTTGGAAGCACATATTGAACAGGTAGAGACATACTGACCTACATCCCTTCGTAGGGTAGGCCACCAGAATCCTCTCCGGACCAAATCAAAAGTCTTCCTAATACCAGAATGCCCTGTCAGGGGGGTGTCATGACACCAAGAAAGTATCTGTTCTTGCAGCTTCTTTGTGGGGATATAGAGGGCTCCTTCATGATAAAACAACCCGTCCTTTTCCTGTTTAGTAGATAGCGGAAATTCCGCACACGTCTGATAATGAGGGATTAGATCTTGAAGAAACGAAACCGTAGAAGCCAACACAGTGAGATGTGGTAAAACCAGTTCATGTCCTATATAGGATCCGGATGGATCTCCTAGGCTTCTAGATAAGGCGTCTGCCTTCTTGTTTTCTGTGCCTGGTATGTAAGTCATCATGAAGTCGTATTGTAGGAAAAAATACGCCCATCTGGCATGTCTGGCGTTGGAACATTCCAATTGTTGTAAGACCCGTAGGTTGCGGTGGTCAGTTCGAATAGTGAAAGGATGTGTGGCTCCTTGCAGGAGGTGTCTCCATTCTTGGCAGGCCAGCTTTATTGCCAAAAGTTCCTTTTCGATAACCGAGTAGTTTCGCTCACTACTAGTTAAAGTCTTGGAATAGTATGCGATCGGATGTTCATAGCTGTCTTCTGCCTCTTGAAGTAATACTGCCCCTACTGCCCCCGTAGAAGCATCAGTTTCCAGAATAAAGGGCTTAGTCTGATCTGGTTGAACCAAGATGGGTGCTGTAGAAAAGCAATCCTTTAAAAAGTCGAATGCTTTTCGAGGTTCGCCGTCAAAAGCAAATCTAACACCCTTCTTCAACAAGGAGGTCAGAGGGAGTACTTTTTTGGAATAATTGGGAATGAACCTCCTATAAAAATTTGCCAAGCCTAGAAACCCTTGCAGTTCCTTGATGTTGGTAGGATCTTTCCAGTTTCTTATGGCCTTTACCTTATTAGCATCCATTTCAACGCCTTCCTTGGACAATACGAAACCCAAGTAGGACACCCTCTTGGATTCAAATGAACACTTCTCTGGTTTTACTAGCAGATAGTGAGACTGCAAACGTTGTAAAACTAGTCGGACCAATGATCTGTGCTCAGACAAGGACTTGGAGTAGATCAGGATGTCGTCCAGGTACACCACTACCGACACAAACAGCATGTCAGCGAAAACCTTGTCCATGTACCTTTGGAAGACGGCTGGTGCGTTTACTAGGCCAAAGGGCATCACACAATATTCATAGAGCCCGAATGGGGTGCGAAAAGCCGTCTTCCACTCGTCTCCTTGTCTGATTCGCAAGAGGTGATAGGCGCCTCTCAGGTCAAGCTTCGTGAAGTACTCAGCCCCTTGTACAGCCTCCAAGACGTCCCGAATCAAGGGCATGGGATATCTATCCCGGACAGTGACCTTGTTGAGACCCCTGTAGTCTATACAAGGACGAAGTTCTGTCGAGTCCTTTTTTGGAATGAAGAAAAGGGAGGCCCCACATGAAGATTTGGATTCTTGAATGAGTCCGTTCTGCAAATTTGCATCTAGATACTCTCTTAAAGCCTTCCTTTCCGGTAGTGACAAAGGGTACATTCTTCCGAACGGTACTACTGCTTCCGGTATTAGATCGATACAGCAATCCTCTGTTCTATGGGGTGGTAGTTGTCTAGGAATTATGTCCATGAATACCTCTGAAAAGTCCTGGTAATGTAAGGGTACTGAGGCCACTGTGACTGGCTTCTGGATACTTCTCCTGCGGTCTATGGTGTGGGGAGCGTTACACAAGGTCATACAGTGTTTTTCACAGAACTTAGAATTGAAAGAAACTCGGTTTGCAGTCCAATCTATGTGAGGGTTGTGTCTTCTTAACCAAGGAATCCCTAATACCAATGGAAAATGAGCAGCTCGGATCTGATCAAACACCAGGAACTCTTCATGTTGACCTAACCTCACCCTTAATGGAACAGTTTCCAATGTGATGGGTCCGGAAGACAAGGGTCTACCATCAACCCCTTCTACCGGAATCGGGGTGATCTTGGTTTTGGCGGGTACCAAGTGCTCTGTAGCCCACTTGGAGTCGATGAAGTTTCCCGCTGCTCCACAATCCAACATGGCGAACACCTCTGTGGGAGCTTCTTCTGTTAACCATAGGTCCACTCTGAACACCATTAAACTGTTATCTTCCGGGGTATTCACTGCTCTTGTGTAGCTGCAAGGGTGCTTGTTACCTCCCCCGAGACTTCCCTTGCTAAAGATCGGGGGCGGAAGTTTCCCTGTCGACGAGGAGGGACTTCAGTGCATTCTCTCAACAAATGTGTCGAAGAGCCACAGTACATGCATAGACCTGCCTCTCTCCTCCTTCTTCTTTCTTCTGGCGTCAGAGGACCACGGGCAGCTCCAATCTGCATAGGCTCATCTATAGCAGGGTTGGCTCTAGGTGGAGGAGTAGGGTTAGGTTGTGAGAAGCTTCGGTTTCTTCTTCTCTCGGATCTTCTTTCTTGCAGACGAGATTCAATCTGAAGGGACAATGTCACTAGCTCCTGAAAAGATGCAGGACGGGCTACTCTGGCTAGTTCATCTTTGATCTCGTCCTGGAGACCTCTTCTGTAGATGGTTTGCTGGGCGGAATCAGGCCAATCTGCCTTGGCTGCTAGCCTCTGGAAGCGAGTTAAATAGGTTTGGACGTCTGTATTTCCTTGTTTGATGTCTAGGATTGCTTCCAAGGATGAATAGAATATTTCTGGCCTATCAAACCTTTCACTGAAAAGTTCCGTAAAACGGTCATAATCACTCAGAAGGGGATCGTTTCGGGTGACAATGGGTGTAGCCCATGAAAGAGCATTTCCGGTAAGATTGGCTATAATGAACCCAACCTTTGATCTGGCTGTCTCAAAGGCGTGAGGTCGGAAGGCGAAATACACCCTGCAAGCGTCAAGGAATTCCTTCAGATCTCCTGGATGTCCGTTGTATTTGCCAAAGGAAAAGGGCATCGTAGGCAGGTCCCCGCGATCATCCCGATGTAGCACCACTTGCTGTCGGAGGGCTACGTTCTCTGTTCGCAGGGCCTGCACCTCCATAGTAAGGTTCTGCAGAGCAGCCACCAACTCCTGATACTGCTCGAGCGACGCCATGAAGGATCTTGGGCGTTGTATTCTGTCAGATACCGAAGCTTCCTCCCCCAACTCCTCACCTGTTTCTTCCGGAATGGGTTCTGTAAGAGTAGCCTCTGATCTCTTCTGATCCCTCTTCCTTGTGGGAGTCTTGTCCTTTGGTGCTCGGGCCTTTTTATCGTACAGATAGGGTCTGTCCCCTCCGGAGGCCACCTTGGCAGAGATAATCCCTGACCGCGGGGATCCCCAGGGGGCCAGTCCTAGATTCAGGGAAAAAGCACTAAGGCAGAAAAAACCCTGTTCCCAATTGGGTTCTGCTGGGTGGCAATTAGAACTCCTCTCTTCCAATTATGAAAGTTCCATTTGCAGCAGGCAAGGAAGTCCGATAGACTTGAGAACAAACTCCTCCGCTGATGAATGCTCAGTGTATCCAGGAGAAGTGGAATAATAGAACAGGAGATATAAGAAGCTACTAGAACCAGTGGTTAAGACTAAACAGAATGACAGAGAAAAGTATTAGAAAGGATAAATAGGTAAAGAATGAAAGAACCCATACAAAGCAGACCGCGAAGACGAACCATTAGGAAGAAGGAAGAAGTATAGAAAGAAACCCACTCACCAGTTTAGAAATGCTCCTTAAGGTCCCAGTGAGCAAGGCTAGCTCGCAAAAACAGAGTGACGGCACCGGTAGCAATATACCCCCGGTACCTACAAGAATTGAAAAGACCAAAAGTGCTCAAAGAATAAAGGCAAGAGTAAGTAAGCACGGCACGGCCCAAAGCAAGCCGATACCGCGTATAGTGCAGTAGAATTTGGGCTGAGGAATACAGAAGGGAATCACACAGAAGGCGAAAATAGGAAGCCGGAACGGATGAATTTCACGAGAGAATCTCCACACGAACCGAGCGCTGGTAAACAGATACAACGCGTCGGTTTGTGGGAGGAGTCAGCCTATAAAGGGTCGGCGGCCATCTTGGGTGAGATCGGCGGCCATCTTGGGTGAGGACTGGAGAGTGATCGATCGGCGGCCATCTTGGGTGAGGACTGGAGCGTGATCAAAGCTTCCAGCGCTTCCACAGCCTCCAATTCCTGACAGGGGCACCCATGACTAATTTTTGATTCCTTCATTTCTCATTCAACTCAAGAGGAACGCGGACGCCATGTCTAGCTTTAAAAAATATTCACCTTGCCTACCACTGCCAGCATTCCCGTCAAGTTGGGCAAAGAATGCTGCTCCACAACACCATATTTATTTAGCTCTCGTAGGTCCAAGCATAGTCTCAACTCTCCTCAATGGTTCTTAACCACCACCAAGTGTGACACCCATTCCACACCTCCTGCTCTCTCCATCACCCCCGACCACCTCAATTTCTCAGGTTCCTTCCTCACCCCTTCTCTTATCACCAAGGGAACAGCACGCAGGTTTGCAGCATCAGGAACGTTCTGTTCCGTTCCATAAGCACTATGCTATGCTCCATTCCCTCTTGCTCGAGAACACACTGGCATACTTAATTGCCACGCTTTCAATCTCTGTCACTTGTAGCACTTGCTCAACAATGTTTGGGTCAAGCCTTATGCCCAATTTGTTCCGCTTCCTCCGTCCCAATAGCGTTTCACCATTCTTTGTAACATAAACCTTACCATACACTTGTCTGCCTTAATTTTGCAACAAAATATCCAACCGCATCAATTTTTCCCAGGTTATACCCACCCAACTTAATATCAGGAGGTAGTAAGTCTTATCTGTCCCCCAACCTCTCTGAAATACATCCCGTGACATAAAGAAACCTTGGCACCAGAATCTGCCATCCTCCTCACACCCTTACCATCAACCCCAACTTCCACATATGGGTTCTCACAATCCTCATAGCCCACACATTTCACCATGTTGACAGTAATCACTTCCACTTGCTCCTCATCTTCATCTCTGGACGACTGTTGCACTTCTTCTGCAACATACAACCTTTTTTTATGCATTTATTGCATTAAAATTGAATCAACAATGTTTTAGCAAAGTAACAAAAGTTCCATAAACAAGATTAATATGAAGCAAAAAGGAAATAAATAAGTATGTTCATCCAAGTGAATCAAGAAAATCCAGAAAATGTTACCCTTCCAATCTCTGGAAGAACATCAATCAAGAATGTGACTGCTGCAATAACATATTTAGTCTTGTGGCCTGATATTAGAGGCTTCCACCAACCATCAGTATCAGAGATTTCATAATCTGAGAAAAGCAGTCTTAAGTATTTGGAGCGTTTGACTTTTAGTGCTGGACACAATGTTATTATGTGGAACAGAGATTCAGTTGTGGGTAAATCGTTGCAATGCCAACAATATTTCTCCAATACAGCAATTTCCGTTCCCCCCCCCCCCCAGGGCAAATTTCTTGCAACAATTTGCATAATGGTCCCATCTCTTACATTTCGACCATGTAACCTTCCTCCGGGGATCCTGCAAAATGATTTGCACTAGCACACCTGTAACATAAGCGTTCATCAGTTTTCTGACCATTAGGCTTCTCACTTTTAGAATCAGGACCATTTCGGGAGTGCTCACCACTCCCTTTTTGTTGCTTCTTTCATTTGCCGACATCACTTACTCTGAGAACCTCTACAGTTTCCCCTTCACACTCCTCCTTTGTCAATTTTGCCACACAAGCCAATGAATGCTCAACCCTTTTCGCAACACATATCACCTCATACAAACTTGGCGCATCCTTAAACCACAGTTCCTCCCTGATTTGATCTTTGCTACAATGAATCATCAATTGGTCTCTTATGTATTCATCTAACTCGTCACCAAACTTTCTAATAAATGGCGCAGCGCAGTTAGGTACCCCTCTACCGACTCACCATCTTCCTGGACTTTAATGCCAAAATTATCTCTCTCAAATATCGTGCTGGTCTTTGGATTAAAATGCATATGCAATTTTGCAAAATTCATTGGAAACAGCGGCTTCGTTCGACTGTCCTAACTTTGGAAATGTCTCATAAATTCACTGTCATTCATAACTGGGGAAATGTCGCACCGCGAGCAGTCAACTCAAACACACGTCGGGGGAGTCACAAAAGGTTTCCAGCACTCGTCGCCAGTAAAAAGAAGCACATCCACATCCAGATAAGCAAAGATCTTCTTTATTGTAACTAAGATCATACGCTGTGATCATCCCAAGCTCCAGTCAGCTCCAACTCCAACCTCAAACGGACTAGATTCTACAGTACTTCAAGTAAAAACATTCTATATAACCAAGAGGGTTCCATGAGTTCATGGATACCCAATACAACAGAGATCAATAGTCTGGTTTTGTATCAGATAGATATATCGCTGCACGAAATTAATAAAGTCTTTGACATTCGCTTTAAGACACAGGCTAGGGACAGAGCGTTTAGAATTAACGCATGGCAAAACCACTGTACTAGAACGCGTTACATGATTTAATCAACTAGTAGCCGAGACTGCTCAACCGAAAGAAACCAAAGCATTCGAGTTTTACAGAGGTCTTAGTGAAGAACTCAAAGATGCCCTTTCTGTAATGCATGCTATCCCTGTAGAATATCCTAATCTGTTTGATTTGGTTTTACAGGTAGATGCCGGAGATCAGAGCAGAGGGGTGAGAGGTACCACTTCACTATTCCTTCAACCCCCACACCTATGCCAGTCCCTCATTCCAATGCTAAATCTACACCTGAACCCATGCAGATTGGAGGCATATGGGGACCATTGTCCCCTGTAGACCGCGAGAGAAAACGCACACTTAATCTCTGTCTTTATTGTGGACAACCACAGCATTTCATACGGAATGCCCTAAGAAACCAAAATAAACCTCAAGTTTTGTCAAGGCTCGTCCCTAAATAGGGGCTTACAGATGAGCCATATCATTGACCAGACGCCCAAAGCCACTCCTTTACATCTCTTGCTTGGTGCTCACTTAACCATACCTGGTAAACCACCGGTACAAACATCAGTTTTGTTGGACTCTGGGGCTATTGGAAACTATATGCACATCACAATAGCTGATCAGTTAGGGGTAAAAGCCAAACAAGAACCCGTTGCAGCTGTTGATGGAACCAATCTCTCTTCTGGCCTCGTTTTTCATGAAACCATGCTTCTATCCATGCCATGTCCTTATATCCAGATCATCAAGAAGAGATAAAGTTCAAACTCATTGGTGCCCCACAATTTGGAATAATTTTGGGCATTCCCTGGCTCCAACTTCATAACCCCCCCATATAGACTGGGTTGCCCGAACCTTAATTTCTCATACAGTCTTAACCATTGTCTCTTGTCCTCTGCTTCAGCTTCATCTCCTTTTCAGGGTCTATTGTCAGCTAGACATTCCCTATGCTATATCACCTAGTTTGCTCAACGAATATGAGGATTACCAGGAGGTCTTAGATTAAAAAAAACAAGCAAAACACCTACTGCCACATCGTTCTTAAGTTTGTACTATTGATTTCGTGGACAATGCCTGAATACCAATGGGTAGGGAGTATTCCTTAGCAAAACAAGAAGACCTCATGTTAAAAGACTTTATTGATACCGCCATTCAGAGTTGTTTCATCTGTGCATCATCTTCCCCGGCTGCCAGTCCTTTGTCCTTAAACGAGAAGGAAATCTCATAACATGTATTGACTACCGTAAAATTAAACAGAACACTATAAAAAAAGAATTACACCATTCTTTTTTAAATTATATCCTATTCCACCAATATCTGTTCTTCTAGACCACTCCATAATGCTGTTTTATTTACAAAGTTAGACTTACGATGGGCCTACAATCTGTTTTGCATGAGAACGGGAGATGAATGGAAAACCGCCTTTTGTACTCATTACAGCCTTTATGAATATCTGGTAATGCCATTCGACCATTATGTAACGTGCCAGCTTCTTTCCAACGTTTCATGAATGAGATATTCCAAGACATACTAGATATATATGTGGTTGTATATTTAGATGATATTCTCATCTTCTCTTCTTTATTCAAAGAACAGGTGAATCACGGTTGCAGCTTCACTCCCTCTATGCCAACTTAGAAAAATGCTGCGATGGACTGGCCAGTTCCGTCCACTCTAAAAAATAAATGCAGGTCTCTCTTAGTTTTTCCAAGTTCTACAGGTGTTTCTCAGATACTTCTGAACTACAGTAGCGCCATTAACAGGCCTCACTAGACCATTGGTTCCATATGTTTGTCATTCTGAAGCACAAACTGCATTTGATACTCTGAAAGAAGCCTTCGTATCCGCACCAGTTCTACAACACCCGAATCCGGATATTCCTTTCTTCGTAGAAGTGGATGCTTCCTCCTTTGCATTAGGGGAGTACTTTCACAAAAATGCCCGACAACTTGGCAAATACATCCAGTAGCCTACCATTCCCAAACACTGCTGAACAACACTATACGGTTACAGAGAAGGAGCTACTGGCCATGAAAGATGCTTTCTGGCTCTGGAGACACATTTGTTAAGTGGAAAATACTGTCTTTACAGACCATTTAAATTTACATGATCTGGCTTCTCTGAAATACACAAATAGTAGACCAGTATGTTGGCATCTTTTCTTTTCTGCCTTGGACTTCGTAATCAAATATTCATCCCGCTAAAGAAAACAGAAAGGCTGATATACTATCAAGGAGCCAAGGGGTGGAGTTGGTACGGGTCACCCCTGAATACATGCTACAAAAGGAGCACATCATCAGCATAGCACCAAACAACTCCTCACACACAAAACAGTCTTACTGACAGGAAAGCGGAAATACTAGATGGATTACCTTAGATACAATGGTGGTTATTTATTCCCACGGTTTCTCTTAGACATCAAGCACTACAATGTCCCATGAGGCCAAAATCGTTGCACATAAAGAACAGAAAACCATGTCATTCTTTCAGCATTGGTGCTGGTGGCCAGAACTGACTGGGGATGTACAGCATAAAGTATCCACATGTGCCATCTGTACCCAAAGCAAGAGAGACAAGGCTCCTTCGCTAGGTAAATTAGTACTGTTACCTGTACCACACAAACCATGGCATATGGTGTCCATGGATTTCATAACAGATCTACCGCCTGAACATCACTAGACCACTATATGGGTTGTTATCTATTTACTTTTCTAAAATGGCCAGTTTTGTACCTTGCAAAGGTCTCTGTACGGCACCAGTACTGGCTTCCTGGATTTCTGTCATATCTTTGGTTTCTTTGGCCTACCCTCCGATTCTATCAGATCTTGGGTCCAAGTTTACCTCACGTTTTTGGCAAGCCCTTGCAAAAATGTTAGGGCTAGATGCATGTTTTTCTTCAGCCTACCATCCAGAGATTGATGGGCAAACAGAGAGACTAAACCAGAGTCTGGAGCAATATCTCAGGTGTCTCCGTCTCCAACATCAAGACACTTGGTTTGATCAGCTGCATGTAGCACAATTTGCATACAACAATGCGGTTCATTCATCAACAGGATACTCCCCTTACTACATTCTGTATGGTGAACATCCTTGCATTCTGCCCATCATGGAAACTGTTCCTTCCGATGCTACTGCTGCAAAAGCCTGTTTACATATTCAACAAATACACTTTTGCCAAACAGAACTTATTAGCGGTACAAGAAAGGATGCATACATGTGCACACCGGCATAGACGGGAATCCCCCGTTTGTGCAGTTAATGACCAAGTCTGGTTGGCTATTCGTTGTTTACAAATTCATGTAACTCAGAAACGGGTTCCCCGCTTCATTGGGCCATATATAAATCACACAAGTCATTACCACAGCCGTGTTTCATCTCTGTTCATCAATCTTGGCGCATTCATAATGTGTTTCATTTGTCCCTTTTATAGACCTGTAAGCCCTCTACTCATTTCCAACCCCAGTTCAGATCGGTTTGGATGTGGAGTATGAGGTACAACGTATACTTGCCTCAGGAAAACAGGGTTACTTACAGTACCTCAAAGACTGGAAAGGCTACGGTCCAGATGAAGGACTTGGGAATCCGCTTCTGACGTGCATGCCCCTCTGCTTTTGGCTCACTTTCATCGTGCACACTCTCTGGCACTGCAGGCTTTGGGGAGGGGATATGTTACAAGTGCTGCTCATGGCAATTGCTGTGGCGCTTACTGCAGCACCGAAAACCACACCTCCAAGAACCCCAGCACATTGTGTACCATGTCCCATTGTACATACGCATGTAAGTTCAGTCATGGAACACGACATCAGGCAATGCCAGATTGCTCGCTGCACACCATAAGAGCCAGTGTGATCGAGTATCCGGTGATTTACAGCTGAACTGAAGAGCTGTTGTGCTGCCCGTTTGTTCTTATAAGTATTGTTTCTGACCTTTGCACCGCTTGGCCATTCTTGGGATTACCTTTTTGAATTTTTCTGCCTGGATGAACTGCACTACTGTGCTTGTGGATTGGGACTTGGTTTTACTTTGTTGGATTTCTTAACCCTTCTCTTTACTTTTTGAGGTGTATGAAATTGTCCCCCCCCCCGTACTATTTGGAGACTGGGAAGACTGGATATTTTTCTGAATTTTCTGGATTGCTGTTACTTTTGTTTTTGCTCTTGGTGCCTCAACAAGTCCCTTGGGCGACCCTTGTGCCTTTCGGGACAGATCTGCTTCCTAGCCCTTACTCCTATTGCCTTTGTGGGGACCTGGCCTGTCCCCCTTCTGATATTCAAGTCTGCAATTCTTCAAAACCTTTACTGGAACAAAACCAGGTATATTAGGCAGTAACTGGGTCATTATCATCGTTTATGTACCAATTGTGCGCTTTGTGTCCTTTCAGCTCTTGCATTTTCCTTTTGGCATTTTGCTCAATCATCCCTTCAAGGGTTAATTAAGAAACCTCGACGGGGCTACTGTGTTGAAGGAAGTGGTCAACCTGCCTGAGAGACCCTTCTGAAGTCAGTAAACTTTACAAATATGGTTATCAACTTGCTGAAGTTAGTGTTTTGTCTTATTCTAAAGTTTTCTTAAACTTTTATAGAGCTTAAAGAAGTCCATGGTATAGGCCTGCAAAGAATTCCAATACATGTACATGTTCCGTTATGAAAGGTGTAGGATTTGAATAGGTTTTCCGCTCTTGGGATTTACTGGAACTGTACTCTTGTCTACCAACCAGACAGGATTACAAAGGACTTCCATGTGAGTCCTAAGGCACTCAATGCAGTTATGTTAGATGGCATTTTTATAGTGCCTAATGCCATTGGTATGACCTCAAAGCACTGTGGGATGAATGCCCTTGGAGGACTGAAGTATGAGAATTGGAACGAAGATTGTTAGAATGCGTGTGTGCATTTTAACCAGCACTAAGGGAGGGAGGGATCCCAGCTGGAGACACATGAAGATCTGATTAGTGCATGGGTGATTTGCTGGCCGGAACTAGAAAATATCAGAACGGAATATGGAGAACGTAAATATCTTTTCATTCACTGACAAACACTATTAGTGATTGATTACTGCCCACCACTTTTCCAAATCAATGTGGGGGCGGGTCTATGAAGTAATATACAGGATGAGTTAGAAATTATTAACCAAAAACAGAAGGCTGGAATTATCCCTGAGAGGCTTCAGGTCTGCAACATCCCAAGAGTATGTAAAGACAACCCACGCTTTAAGAAGTTCAGCATGGTGGGAAATGAATGCTCTCGGGACTGGATATTTCTCGTTATTGAAACAGTCAAAGAGGAATGCAAGACACAAGGGGAACAATTAGCAGCCCAACAAATTCCTTGACAGTCAAGTGATACAAGACGGCAAAGAAAAAACTTTAAAAATTGAACGTTGAAATTGCCAGGTTCAAACATCCAAATCTCGATAGGAAAATCCTAAAACTGAAAAAAGATATAAATAAACAACAATGAGGAAAAATAACTATCCATTGTCAAGAGATGGCTATTACAATGAACACAACTTTAATAGTGGCAACAGGAAAAGGAATAGGTATGTAACCTCAGGCATGTTAGCATCATCTAGTGACACTGAGCAGGAAACGCAGAGTGCCAGCAGAGGCACCGGTGGGGCCTCTAACCAGCTTGGGACAACAGTTTTTTTTTCTCCAGAAGCTGGCAAAGGCAGCTACAGGTGTTGGCCCCCGCAATTCCACCAGCGAATGCCGACCAGGCAGTGGTACTAGAACCAGTACACTACAGACTGCCCATCATCAATTTGTCCAGTCATGTTCTTACCAAAGCAGAGATGGATCTTCTGGCGAAAGGTCTTTCTTTTGTACCCGTTACAAAGGCTGATTCTTTTCAATGCGAGATTGAACTTCAAAAATATTTCCGCGAAGATGGCCGCCGGAGCAGGGAGACGTGAGTGAGACGTGCTCCCGCCGGGCCTTTCAGCAGCACAGTAATTAGCAACGATCCGGAGGGTGGCAGTTCCTACATCCGGCACCGAACATCATCCAAAGACACAGGACGCACTCTGGAGAAGTTTCCCCGAGCCCCGACATCCAGAGACACCGCAGAAAGGAATCCCCCTCCCCCACCGTGCCAACGAACCATCCGACGCGGCCCAGGGCAGGGGGCCGGGGCGCACCGAGGGAGCGGAGCGGCGCTGGGCGAGGCGGACCGCCGCGTGATACAGAGGAGGTAGACAGCACGGGCTGTCCGGGAAGGAGTGAAGCCCAGCACTGCAGCGCCCGCAGAGACGATCAGAGAGTCGGCGGCCTAACGAGGTGGAATTGGCGCCTTCCGACACCAGCAGAACTCGTGGAGGGAGCGGGGGAGAAGCAGGAGACACGCCGAATGCAACCCGATGCCCAGAGCCGAGGGGCACCAGCTGTAGTCCCCAGCCCGGTGGACTGGAAGGTGAGGCCCCCCCCATCCGCCAGATCTCCCCCCCAGCGGAGCGGGCGGACCCTGAGAGCGCTAGGGGGAATCCCACATCCCCTCACACGGCCATAACAGGCGGCGGGAACCACAGGAAGCCCTGACAAGATAGCCACAACAAGGGAGGACCATTCCTCCCCTCCCCATATGCACGACGGAACTATACTGCGGACAGAAAAGCGCAAAGGAGAGAGTTAATCCCCCCCTCTAGCAAACCCCCCCCCAAAGCCACCAACAGCCCAAACCGAAGCACGCAGCAGGCCCCTCCTAGAGCCACCGCTCTAGCTAACACCGCATAGCCATCGAACAGAGGGGTAGACACGGACGAGAATCGCGGCGGTGATCATCTGTGGGAATTATGTCTAGAGCGAAAGTGAAGGGAGGGGGGAACCCAACAGAACCAGCAATCTGCTAAGCAGGACTACAGCCTTATACAGATGTGGGCAGTGGAGACCCCAATATCGACGAGAAGTAGGCCCCTGGAAGCCATGCCGACAATGCCCACGTCGGACGCAGACCACATCGCCTCCAGCGACCTACCCCCAACAAAGGAAGATATGCACTCCTGGTTTAAAGAGCTACAAGATAAGCTCATGTCGACTGTTCAGGACCAATTCACCGCAATGAAACACGACATGCAGCAGGCAATCCATGATGTTAAACACGACATTGCTAACCTGGAAGAAAGGACAGATGCCCTCGAAAAAATAGTGCAAAACGCAGAAGAAGAGGCTCTACAAAACAGCGAAACACAAGAGCACCTTGTCCGTTTGACCCACAATCTGGAAATACAGTGCGAGGACCTAGAAAACAGGTCCCGCAGATCGAACATACGCATAAAAAATATGCCAGAATCGGTCACAGACAGCGACTTAAGGAAAGAGGTGCAGGAGGTCTTCAGGGATATCATAGAAGCACACGACTCAGAGGCAGTGGGGATAGACCGCATCCATAGAGTGGGCCCAAAACGCACAGGGGGACCAGGGGAGAGACCCAGAGGTGTGTTGGCAGCTTGTAGGGATTTGGTATTATCCTGCATCCTAATGGAACCTTTAGTCAGTGTCTTGATTGACAATGGAGTGTTAAGGATTAGAATGTTTATGTGTGACTGGGGTTCTATGTGAGTCAGTTGGGAGATGTAAGCCTACCTGGGAGGATGCAGGTATATGTTGCCCTGAACCCAGATGTACCTGACATTATATGACTATCATAATGTACTGGAACTAAATAAAGAAGTTACTGGAACTTCACCTGAGGTCATGGTCATCTGTGGGGAACAAGGAGTTCTACACAGCTCTATCCTCCTACCCGCAAAAAGAACTCATACTACGGAGAGCGAGGCAGCTGCGAGGCAGCTTGAACAAATCAGGATGAACGGGGTGGACATTCAGCTGTTTCAAGACCTATCTGCCGTAGCACTCCAAAAAAGAAGAGAAATGGCCCCACACACACGAGAACTGATCAAGAGAGAGATAAAATATAAATGGACATTCCCTTTCGGTCTACTGTTCGACTGGGAGGGCCAGCAAAGGAGGGTGACCACCATGGAAGAGGGGCTGAGCATCATGGATATCCAGACAGATGAGCCATTGACCAAAAATGAAAAAAAGAAGGGGGAGCAGCAGAGCAGACCAAGGGGATGGGAAAGGGTACGCCAGAAAAGGAAACGGCAAGGAAGGGGAAATGAAGAGTCAAATAAAACAAACTAAAGGACGTGAATCTACAGCTCAAGAGAATCGGTGCCCAGAGGCTGAACACGCTATGCGGAACAGTACCCAATGATGGAACTCGTACTGAACAGACTCAGTAGGCCCGGTGTGGAACTGGAACGACTCCCATCGAGGCCAAGGGATGACGTGGGGTTTAGGACTCCCCGCAAAGTTAGCCTCCAGTCTACAGAGGGCAGGGAGCGATAGGCGGAATGCCAGAGCTACCCTAGGTACCCGGGACCTCCTCGGGAGCACAAGTTGGAATAAAGTTAATGGCTGGGGGACAATCTTACAGTTTGGGGGGAGCGGTGGGTGAGGGGGGTCGTTCCGGAAGAGAGTGGGGAATATTCAACTCGGGCAAAAGAAGCACCCAGAAAGGGCAACTGAAATGGGGAAGATAAGATTCGTAACCTTAAATGTAAGGGGCCTGAACTCCCCCGTGAAACGGAAAAAAGTAGAGAACATGTTAAGGAAGGAAAAGGCTGAAGTGCTACTGCTCCAGGAGACACACATCAAAGCACAGGATAGGGGGAAAATCCGCCTCAGAGGCTATGATATAATGGCAGAATCCAACGCAGTGGAGAAGAGGGCGGGGGTGATGATCGCAGTTAAGGATGGTCTGGAAGCAAGACTGATCGACAAACACTCCGACAAAGAAGGAAGATTCGCTTTCGCCACTATTAAACTTCACAACGCCACACTGACACTAGCTTCCATATATGCCCCAAACACGGGCCAAGATGGCTTCCTGAGAGACACAATGGGGAGGCTTGAGGAGTATGCGAAAGGTGAACTAATCATAGGAGGGGACTTTAATATGGCTTGGCACCCTCAGATTGACCGGAGTGTGGGTGGGCCCCACCACCAAGGCGCCCCGTCGGAACGACTTAAACGGCGGATGGACGGTATGGCATTGTGCGATGCATGGAGAGAACACAAAGGTCAAACCAAGGGATACGCATATTACTCACACGTCCACAATACGATCTCAAGAATTGACTACTTCTGGGTGTCAGTGGGGAACTTGGGTAAAATACAAGATATGGAGCTGGGACCCATCTCTCTGTCAGACCACGCACCCCTCTGGATGGATCTGTCGACCTCAAGGAAAGAGAAAGGAATCTGGAGATGGCAA
This sequence comes from Ambystoma mexicanum, assembly GCF_040938575.1. Taxonomy (NCBI): domain Eukaryota; kingdom Metazoa; phylum Chordata; class Amphibia; order Caudata; family Ambystomatidae; genus Ambystoma; species Ambystoma mexicanum. The sequence continues at coordinate 1,067,778,480 of NC_090931.1, read as the reverse complement.
CTCCCACAGGAGATACTGTCAGACCCAGTGATGGGAGAATCCATCAGAGACAAGATCACAGAATTCTTCAAACACAACGATACAGGGGAGATTGCCCTGAGTACGGTGTGGGAGGTGTTCAAGGCAGTAATCAGGGGCCACTTAATAGCCCTCAAAGCAACAAGGGATAAACAAACACAGCAGTGGGAAACCGAACTGGAAAAGAAGTTGTCCAAAATCCGGGAAGAACTATTGGCAAACCCCACCAGGAACTTAAAAAGGACACTTAAACACACAGAGGGGCAACTAGAACTCCTCCGCAGCAAGAAAGCCCAGAGATCTCTCCTATACCTCAAACAGAGATACTACATAAAAGCTAATAAGGCAGACCGATATCTACCCCGATTACTCTCGTCAAAGCGAAAAACAATGACCATCCGGAACATTAAAAATGCACAAGGAGATTCCCTGACGCGCACCGAAGATATAGGGGACACGTTCAGGGAGTTCTATCAGAATCTTTATGCTACAGAACACCCAGATGAGGCAGAAAAAAAAAACAGATTTCTGACATCGATCCCCTTTCAAAAAATACCAGAAAAGACCAGAACGGAACTTGAGGCCCAGATAACGGAAAGTCAAGTGAAGAAGGCAATAAAAGATCTTCCACTCAACAAAGCACCAGGCCCGGATGGCTTCACTGCCCCATTCTATAAAAAATATGAAGACCTCCTCACCCCCTTCCTCACTAGACCCCTAAACACCTTTAGAGATAGTGGGAATGTGACCCCATCCATGAATGAGGCTAAAATATTGGTGTTCCACAAACAAGGGAAAGACCCCACCCTCCCAGGCTCATACAGACCGATTGCCCTGATCAATCTAGACTCAAAAATATACACAAAAATCCTGGCAGCCAGGCTTTCCCCACTGCTTCCCTCCCTAATTAAACCGGATCAATCGGGATTCATACCAGGAAGGCAGACACACGACAACACGAGAAGGCTAGTTCATCTAACAGAAAGAATTAGCATATCCCTCACCCCTGCAGTACTACTATCTTTAGACGCAGAAAAGGCTTTTGATCGGGTAGAGTGGTCAATGCTCTTCAAAACTATGGCACATATGGGATTCGGGAACCAATATATTAATATGATCAAGGCCAACTACTCCTCCCCATCGATAAGAATAGCGGTAAATCGGGTGGTCACGGAGAGGGTGGAAATCTCTAGGGGAACAAAACAAGGCTGCCCGCTATCACCGCTCCTATATGCGCTGTTCGTAGAACCACTGCTAATTAAAATTAGGGAATCGGACCAAATCAGGGGGATCGAGATGGCGGGTAAACAACATAGGGTAATTGCCTATGCAGATGACATGTTATTGGCACTCGAACACCCATCCCAATCCATCCTCGCGGCAATCCACCTACTTGAGTCATTTGGGAACATATCGGGCCTAAAAATAAACAAAAAAAGTCAGAAATTTTAATCCTAACCGGGAACAGAGAATCACTGAACAGAGAAGCAGGACAATTTGGCTTAAAAGTCGCAGAGAAAGGCATAAAATATCTGGGTATAACTCTCAAACAGAAGGTAGAGGCACTATATAAAAGAAATTACCCCCAGCTCCTGGCAAGAATACAAAATGATCTAGAGCGGTGGTGTCCCCTAAACATCTCTTGGTGGGGAAGAATCCAATCGATAAAAATGAACATCCTCCCTAAACTACTTTATCACTTCCAATCCCTCCCGATCATGATCCCAGATTCCTTTTTCAGAGCATTGGCAAAGTCAGTCTCATCATTCATATGGAACAGGAAACCCCCCAGAGTAGCCAGATCAGTTCTCACGTTGCACATCAAGGAGGGGGGCCTAGCGCTCCCTCACTTTAAGAACTACTACCAAGCAGCGCAACTATGGATCCTAAAATAATGGCTGGGAGACAATCAGCCAACGATCTGAGTGACTCAGGACAGGGCGGTCGCAAGAACACCACTGGAGGACCTATTATGGAAATCAAAGCAGCATAGGCACCCAAATATGCGCATCAGCGAGATCATGAAGGCCACATTGAATGCCTGGGATGAGCAGACACGGAAAGGGAACATTACCACTGCTATGGCCCCGTTCACTCCAATCTGCAGGAATCTGCAATTCCCACCAGGGACAGAGCACGGCGCATACGAGAACTGGGAGGAAGCTGGTTGTAGAAAAATTGGGGAAATGTTCGTGGACAAGGAGATGAGATCTTTCACCAACTGCCAAACATTATGGAACCTCACAAATGCAGACAGATATAAATATGAACAGCTCAGACACTGGCTGTCCTCACCCGAGATAACACACGCAGCAACGAGGGAACTTACTGCCTTTGAAAAGTTTCTCCTTACCAACTCAGGATACAGAAAACTAGTCTCCACTCTCTACAAGTTCATAAATACACAGAACGAAGACATAAAATGGGCATACATGAAAAAATGGGAAAAAACACTGGGAGAAGACATCACATTGCAACAGTGGCAGTCGCTATGGGCCGATATCCCCAAATTAACCCGAGCTGCCCAAACCAGAGAAATGTGGATAAAAATTATTACACAATGGCACTACACCCCAGAGAGGCTAACTAACATGTTCCCACACACATCAAACCGCTGCTGGAGAGGCTGCACAGACGCAGGCACGTGGAGACACATCTGGTGGGACTGCCCAAAGGTCAAAGGCTTCTGGACAGAAGTAATATCCGAACTAAAAAAGATATATCCAGAAGCTGAACGATTTACAGAGAAATTCGGGCTTTGCGGACTTAAAGGACATCATGCCAAAACACTCACTAAGGCGCAATGGAGGAGTCTCATGGGCCTAGTCATAGCGGCCTGGGCCACGATCGCACAGGGATGGAAGAAGAAAGATCCACCATTGCTATACACATGGTTATATAAGGTCTGGTCCCAAATGGCCATGGAAAAGTTAACCCACAATCTCCAAGGAACACAAGGCTCCTTCACAAAAGAATGGGGAGGAGTACTAGAATATCTCCAATCAGACTATATGGCACAGTGGTGCCCGCACTCCATAAAAATTACGGACTTTTTCACTTCTTAATCGATCCTGAGGACATTTGAACATGGACTTCTCTTCCGAACGAGGTGGGCGGGGGGGGGGTGGGATGGGAAGGTTGGGGATTGTTTACTTCTGTACTATCTATGAAAATAATAAAAATATGTTGTAAAAAAAAATATAGATATTTTTCCGCAATATCCGGCTAAAATACTCTACCCAAGCAACAAGGAGGCGAATCACAGGAAATAGAGGACCTTGCTGTCTCTGAGAATATCACTGGTTTGCAAACAAGGTCTAGATTCATCCCTGCAAATCATGCTTGCCCTGCGTTTGAAAATATCGTCAAACAAACCCTGGATATAATCAAAAAGCAAAATTACCAGGTAGACAATTTGAACAAAGAAGAACTGGCTAGCCTAAAAACTCTTTGCAATGATAGCAATATCACTATCAAGCACGCCGATAACGGTGGTGCTATTGTTTTGTTGGATACAATCAAGTACGAGATAAAACATGAACGTCTTTATCGAATGTTGCATCATATGTTAAACTAGCCGGTGATCAGACTAGTAGGTTGCAGGATGAAGTTGAAAGTCTCACCGCACACGCAGGAAGGGAGGGGTGGATATGTAGGTAGGAGCTGCAGTTATTGAGGAAAGATCATCCCAAAACTGATAATTTGTTGCATTTCTTGTGTTCTGTTTAGTTTGAAAACAAATCTCTTTTCTGATTAAATATTAGTTGGGAGTATAGGCATTATTTAAGCAATAATCCCCCAGCCGGGCAGGGGACATGACTGAGTCAGGTAATGCCCCAGGGCCCATAGTTACAAGCCCTGACTCGGTAATGCCCACCCATCCCCCCCGGCAAGAGGATTATTGTTATCAGTACCTTGGCCAGTTCGACTGCATAACAAATTGTTTTTTTCCCCCGACTTGGCGTCACTCCGGCATTTCACAACTGAAAATAATAATAAAAATGGCCACCATGAAACAAATCAGTTTTCCCTTTTCATGGCGGGCATTTAAAAAAAGTTTTAAAAAGTTAAATAAGATGGCCGCCATGGAACGGGAGAAGGGACTACATCTAGTCCCTTCTTCCTTTCCATGGCAGCATGCTGCAGATCGGGAGCGGACACGCCACGGCCAGAAGTGTTCCCAGCATGTACACTCCCGTAAAGGATCCAAAAGGAGAAGGTAAGTGGGGGATCGGGGTCGGGAGGAAGGGAAGGGGAAATCGTGGTTAAGGGGGAGGGGGTGGGGAGAGCATTTATCTTATTCTCTGAAAGGGAAGATGGTGGCCCCCAGTCCTGTGAAGGCTCGGGGCAGCAGGATTAGCATCTGGAAACACCCCCGTTCTGAGTATGCTCATTGACTGGGAGGTTGCCACCTCTCCCCCACTGCCCCCGGGCCAGGTACTAATGTGTATTAGTTTCCTGACATCAGGTATGTTCGAACATTTTTGTGGGGTATATGTATATGTGGGGTTAATTAATTAGCTGCCTACACCATGTTTTTGTGGTTTTAACTTTTGATATAGTGATTAATAAAATTATTTGTTTAAATCAATTTGGTTGAAGAACAAATGCGGTTGGGCTTGTGTGACATGGGGGCCTTGATCACTTTTTGTAGATGAAAATATGGGTGCCGAGGATAGACTGTCAGGAGAGCAGGCGACGGATTTAGTGCCCAGCTGGACCGATTTATTTTTTCTTGGGACTTTGCTGCATTCTATTGGCAGCGGTGATGTGTTTTATGGAGTCGAGTCATGAATTGTTGCAGATTTTTGAGGGTGGGTGGCCGTGCCTTGGGAGGGATACGGCTATGCCCCATTCAGATGAGTGTTATACGTACTAGAGAATCAAGGCTGATATCTAGTTGTGATGAGGGTATGCAGACTGTATCATACAGGTTGACAGTAATTCATTCTGTGTGGACTAGGTACTGTCTGGTTGTCCTCAAGTGACTCGTGCCCCCACCTACCTATCTAGGGATGATAGTTCACCCAAGAGGTGGACTAGGTCCGTCAAGATGCAGAGGAGAGCTGAGCTTGATCTCAGGTTTCTGGTGGGCCTATAGGGTGTGAGCTTGTGTTGTAGGTATTCTGGTCCTGTGTTGTACATAGCTCGGTGGGTTGATGCACATTGCCTTGAAGGTGGACATCGCCCCATCGGCAGCCAGTGAAGGACAAAGAGGGAGGGTGTGACATGGTCTCTGGAGCCTGGGGCAAGAAGGGGCCTTGCTGCTGTATTTTGTACCCTTTGGAGCTTTCTAAGTTGTGATGCAGGGGCGCCCTGGTATAGGGAGTTTGCATAGTCTTGGGGTGAGTGGACGAAATCAGTGATTGCAGCAACTGTGTGGGAAGGTCAGGTAGGAGAAGATCCAAAGGTGTAGGTAGCACGATTCTGACATGAGTTGATGTGATGTGATGGTGTCAGGTCGGAGTCCATAGTGCATCCATGTTTTTTTACTGTGTTGGAGGTATAGGGTGGTCTTTCGACAGATCACGATTTCAGATTTTCCAGGGTTGAGAAGGAGGGGGTTAGCAGTCATCCAGTGGTCAATTTCTATGAAGCATGATGCAAGGTTGGGGTTGGAGTTGGAAGGATCTTTTGGGAATTTGAAGCCGATTTGGATGTCATTTGCATAGTTGTAGCAAGCAAGACAGGCCGTGTGAGCGGATGATAGTGGGTAGGCGGCTCATGTAGAGATTAAAAAGAGTGGAGAGAGGGGCGCCCTGTGGTACTTCTTCAGGGTTTGCAATTGAGATTCAATGAGCAGGAGCTCAAAACAGCTCCTGGGTTTTGGGCATCACCCTGTAAGCAGGAGCTACCGCTGGGGAACCATGTACTACCAGAGATGCCCCTTTCACTTTGTGTCAATTTTGTATGAACCATTGTGTTTAAAAGTATATATCAGATGTGTTCTAATTCTTCTTTATTAACACTCTAAAATACTCAAGGTTAATGTCACATTTACATGTTTGGAAGGCACCAGTTGGCTCTAGGAGCTAACAGTAGCTCCTAGTAGCTGTTGGTTTCAAGCTAACCAGGCTCTACTTTGCTAGAAGCAGGAACTACATGTCTCCCAGCTCCTATCAATTTCGAAAACCTGTCCTTGAGAAACATGGCAGGGAGTCGAGGAGAAGGGAGGCATATGTATTATTTGGGATCTGTTGGGTAGAAGTAGGAGATCCTCTTATAGGCTGTATCCCTGATGCCGAGAGAGTTAAGTCTATCTATGAGGGTGAGATGTCAATGGTGTCGAAGGCCACCGAGAGGTCGGGAAGGATTAGTGCGGCAAAGCCTTCAGAGCGTGAGGTTCCTTTGAGATCATCCCATATGGCAACTAGTCACGATTCAGCTCCTCGTAGCAGTCTGAATCCAGATTGGGCGGGGTCAAGGAGAAGGTGAGTTTCTGTGAGAAGGCATAGCTGGGTGTAGGTGGTTCGGTCAATTCGTTTAGCTATGAAACAGTTCTTTGAGATGGGTCTGTAGTTGGCCGGTAATAGGGGAATCAAGGAAGGGTATTTTGAGCAGTAGTTTGATGTACTATGTTTTGAAAACTGCTGGGAAAGTCCCTGAAGTGAAAGATTAGTTCATTATTGATCTAGATGCTGCTGGCAAGTAGACTTACTGCAGGCCAGTTTCAGGGGGCCCATCTTCCCGATGAGGAAACAATGGTGTCAGACCTTGAAGATAAGCAGAACAATGTCTCCTGCATTAAAGCGCAGGGAGGCCTCACCGTCAAGGCAATTTAGGCTACGAATGAGGGACCTTAGAGTTACTTTAAAGAGCCAATATAAGAATTGTCGGAGTGGCAGTATCCCAAGGTGTGTCCAATACCATGTCGTTTGTCACCTTTCTTTGTGGTAGAATGGGTGCATCATTCCTTTGGCCATAAACCGAACTCCACGGGTGTGGTTTGCCCTGTTGCAGCAAAGATCCAGAACTATCAGGACAGCGACTCCAATCTACACATGGCCAGAGAAAAATGGAATTGCTACAATATGAAGGTGCAGCAATCGCATTTTGCCCTGATTTCACTCCAGCAGCCAAGCTTTCTGGCGTTCTTTTAATGGTGTATGAATGATTATCCATAATAGAGAGCTAAAGTACTCTGAACAGCTGAGGATCTTGCAGGATGATAAATCCCACTTGTTTATGTCCCCAGAAAACGCCATGTCTTTCCTGGACAGGCATGCTCTGCTTCATCAACGCTCACCCACTTCATCTATGGCGGCGTGTCTCCCTGCACCTGACATCGCCCGGTGTGGGGGGCTGAGTGCCGGCAGCAACCACACGGGCCACTGGGCCAACATACAGGTTTATCTTCGGTCATCCAAAAGTGCTCTAAGTATTGCTCTTCAGCAGATAGGTCATTGTTCATTATGACTATTATATTCTTTCCCTTGCACTGTTTGAACATACTACGGTACAATCACAATGTCAGTGCTTTTTCATTTCCTGCAAGGCGGGCTTGATAAACTGCCTGTAGCTCCCACCTATGGTCTTGAACTTGTTTATGATTCTCAATGTTGCAATTGGATTCACAGTCCTTGGTCTTGTGTCAGTAGGGAAGGAAGAGGAGTGGGTAATTAAGGGGAGGTGGGCTGGTTTGAGAATCGATTTTAGGTGGCATTAGGGTAATATTCCTACAATATCACTCGCAAGCCTAGCATTTTGGGATGATAAGTCCCATTGTCTAAATCAGGGCATGATCTGAGGATGGAGTCTGTCAACATGAGGTTCATTCTTCTATCATGGAACTCAAGGGGTTAAATCATGCCATTAAAACCAGAAAGGTCAGCATAGAGTTAATATTGTTTTCCTTCAAGGAACCCATCTGTTACAGACTGCACAGAAGTCCTTCAGTTCCTTTCCTGATAATTCTTGTGCGGTGGCTATTTTGATTCACAACATGCTTTTTAAAATTGTATCTGAGCAAGAAGGTAGATTTGTATTGCCCGCAGCAATGTAGAGACAATATATACTCTCCAATTATTGGCAACACAATGTTTTTCACCACATTGCACATGCAGTTAAAATATCTAAAATCTCTGATATTCTGGAGGGTGGAGGAAGCGCAATTTGGTCCTGTATCTAGTGATGGATAGGTCACCATCCAGACCTTGTTCTAGGTCCTCAGCGGATGAGGGGATTTTGCAGGCTGTGAAGTGCCTGGACCTGCATGCTGTGTGGCATGAGGTGCACCATAGACATTATAAATTGTCCTTTCATTCATCTACTCAGGACTACTTTTCACGATAGATTTTCTCCTCTTGTCAAGACAGAGAAGTCATTGTATCTATTCTTCACAGAACTAGAAGGAATCACATTCAATGTCATCTCCCTTACAATATCTGTCCCTCTTGAAGAACTATGTTTTTCCATAACAGAAATTGTATGTCCCTAGTGCTCTTGGTGTGTTGCCCATCTAAAAGGTGGACAGAAAGTAAGACTATCCTTTGTCCTACTACTCCAAGGGAATAGTGACCCTAAAAAACCTAGTAAGTGCCAAACAAACAATGTACAGTTAAGAAAGCTTCACTGCACGGGGATAGTAAGGACCCAACTTTATCATTCCCCACTATTCAGCCAGTGTGGTGAGCCTAGTTAAATTCCTAAGAGATGTCGCAACTCAATGGTCGACTGGCCCTTAGCAGATGGAAGTAGGAGCGTTCCTGTGGTGCTCTGAGGCCGAGGGACTGGGACCTCTAATTGTCGCTGGCTTCCCGGCACCTTGTCCCCGGCAAACAGTGGGAGAACGGCTCCAGAACGCTGCGTTGATGCCAGAGTGGGGCAGGGTGCGATCTGCGCCTAAAGTGAGGCGGTGTGAACCAATGGGCAGAGTATGGTGCTTCGTATTGTGGGCACCTGCAAGAGTACAAATGGCACAGAGGTGGGTGGGCTGCTCATTAACAAGCAACAGAAGGTCAGTGTCCCATACCCGACATATCCTCTTAGAATCTGGTGTTGAGGTAAAGCGGAGGGCCCTGTGGAGGCGCTTTGTATCTCAGCGCCGATGGTTGCCCCAGTGGAAGTGGCCACTTGTTTCGGGGGATGGTAGACCTGGTCTAAAAGGATGATTTAGAGACCATCCTGGAGTCATCTGATGATCATCGGACTACACTAGAAGTCATTCCCACATCATCAGACGTCATCACCTTGTTAAAGTTATCAGCAAAGGTCTCAGAATGGTGGGTGATGATGTGGGGACGTGCTGATCACTTCAAGAGATTCCATGTTTGTCCCAGATGATTTGGGGATGATCCAGGGATGGCCTGCTGATTACTTCAAGAGCATCGCCATTAAACATGTTGTTCTTGATGATTTGGGGATTACTTACTGATTTCTTCAGAGAATCAGAGTCTGTAGGATGTTTTTCAGACTAATACTGATTGTCTTTTGGCTTTTGCTTAAATTGCACTTGTTCTGAATTATCTCCAATGTGGCAAGGGTAAAGCTTGAAACTATAGTGGGCTAAAGCGGAGGCCAGGAGTCTAAGCATAGCATGCTCCCCTGGGTGAGAATGGTTTGCCATCCCAGTCAAAAGCAGGCACCCAGTACCCTCACAATCCCCAATGTGACAAGGCTAAAGCTTGAGACAATGTTGTGCCAAAGTGGAAGGTATAGGCATAAATATAGTATGCACTCCTCTGTGTGAGAGTCCTTTGCGGTCCCAGTCAAAAGCATGAACCCAGCACCCTCACATACAATACATTTCCATGCTGACAGCACCAATATATGCCATTTTTCACATATATCCATTCATTCATGTTTGCTTTGCACATAATGCCATTAATACTTTAAGAAAGCATGCCCACTATGGCTCTGCCACACGCTCCTGTTGGCTTTGCCTTTAAAAATACCTTGTCACATGTCCAAACTGGCTGCACAATGCAGGCGAGTCTAGATGCGTAATAACACTTATGTTTGCTTTACCCTTGATGCCCAATGAAAAAAGCCACGCCACAATAAGAACTGGCTCGACTGGCTTCCCTAAATGCCATTCTAGATACAATACTTCTCATGCTTGCTTTGTCATAGAATCCCACTAAAACAAAAAAGTCATGCCACAGCAAAGAATGGCTAGACTGGGTGCCCCAAAATGCCACTGGAGCCACATAAAAGCACACATCCTTTCTAAAATGTCAACAGCATTTTGTACTGGCATCTATGATGGATACCCATTTTAAAAAGTGAATTGTTACTGTGCTGCCCTCACCAGCCAAAATCAGCTCCCTGGCCCAGCACAAACACACGCATGCACACATTCGACTCAACATTCACTCCTTATTCACACACAGCATTCATTCACTCATTGCATGAGAGGATCGGATCAGAAGTGGCCTTCCCATACAATTGATATCCCCCTGCAGCTGTTCCAAATAGGCAGTGGGAAGGTCCCCCCCTGTGCTTTGAAACGTGCACCTTGAAAATCGGAATTTACTTGGATATATCCAGAACTCTTTTTCCGCCCTCTGCCTTGTGCAGTTGTGCATTTGGTGAGAAAAGAACACCTCAATGTGCACAGCTATGATGCACACAAATTCAAATGTCCTTTGTGCACAGTTCACCGGCTTTTTGGCGCAAGTGAAGTGAATGAGCATCAGATGCACCAATCACGTTTTGAAAATCGTGGCACAGTGGTTTATCCATACTGATCACTTCTTTACGCTGTACGTTCATTTCAGAGAGTGCGGTTGAAGGTGTTAGAGGGGAATTAGGAATGGGAAAGGACACAATGGAAGTAAAGGGTGCATGGGGTTTTTACTATTTCTGCAATCATTAACCCCAGATTTGCTCATGAGCATGTTTTGTGTTAAATACTATTAGGCCAAGAGCAGCTACTGTGACTGGGATAGTTCGCCCCAGAGTACACGTACTGTGCATGCAACGAATGCAGAGCAGGTATTGTGTCTGTAGTTATAAGCCCTGTGGCAGGTATTCCGTTATATGTAACGGATTAGCAGGTACTGTATCAAGTCATTAGTTTGCGGGCAGGTACCGTATGGCATCAAAGATCCGGCACTGTGTCAGTAATGATTTGCCCCAGGGCAGGTATTGTTGGATGTAGCTGATGAGCAGGTACGTACTGTAACGGAAGTCATTAGCTCCAGAGCAGGTATTGTGTCTGCACTCATTCGCTCCAGCCAGAGGACGTGAGGCGCCTTTACCATTAGCGCTAGAGAAGGCAGTGTCTGCTGCTATTCATCGGGGTGTTGTTTCTGTGTCCGCAGCCATTAGACCTAGAACCAGGGCCATTTTAAGCATTTTTGGGACCCTGGGCATGGACATCTTTGGGGCCCTCCTCCACCAAACAAAATGAATTAAGTGATCAAGAATATCTGATGGCACCCCTGCCCCCACTGTGATCATAACCTATAGGTTGATATACTGCCTCGCAGCATTCAAAATAAGCATTTTTACTCCCTTTAAGTCCCCTTACCCTCTCCATACTTGCTCTAATCAGAATGATAAACAATAGCATTTGAAGGCCAACATTAGCAATCTATGAAGAGGTTACTTCTCTTCTAGTATAGAAACAGGATACTTTTTATCAATAGCATCCGGGAAGGTATGCGGCCTGTAGTATTAATGCAGGACTGTATGTAAAAAGTACATTTAACCCAGAGAAGGCAGAGAACTCACATTAGCTACAACAGAGAATGCAAAAGTTCTCAAGCATATATACAGTAGACCAATTGTAAGGAAGGAGAAAGCTACACATAACAACATAGCATGGATAGTGAATGCAAATTAGAAGCTACCAGGAATGTGTCTCTATCCAGACAGACTGAGATTAGAATTGGGATATGGTTTTCTAATAGTGTTGCCATTGGAGGTCAAGGAGACAAGTGCCTGTGGTGTGCAGTATATCAATGCTCACTATTATAGTGGAAGCAACCATATAGCCAGCGAAACCATGAGTGAGGATTTTATGATATGAAGATCATACCATGAGAAGGAAATCACTCTGAAGGGCTGACAATTTTGAAAGGATTAGGGACTGGCAATTTCGAGAGGTCAGGCAATACAAGATTAAATGAGATGCCCAGGATCACACATTGATTAAGGGGTGAAGCTGGGATGTGTGCCAACTCTGCAATTTCTTTTCCAGCTCTTACCATGTACTAAAACAATCTCATTTCATAAAACAGACTTGCAAAGTACACAAATCACATATCCAAACCTGACCATTTTTAAAACCAAAATATTACAGGAGGGTGTTACGCAAAATGGGAATGATTCTAGCTTCATTCTCTCCATCATCAAGGGAAGTATATTAGTACCAGCATACAAATCGATGTGATTTAACATATTTAATCTAGGTATGTCTTTTGTACTTTTAAGCTTTAAATACTTCCAAAACAACGCCGTGTGAAATTGTCATTCATTAACAACAGAAAAACCTTTGACTTTTATACAAAAAGCAAAACGTTTTTTGTCTCAAACAAGCAGACCTTAAAATAAGCTCGCCCAAGTCTTACAACATCTGGTCCACTCTCTCCGGTCTACCACACTTTCCACTCAAATGGCCTACATAAGAAGAAAGAACAAGTAATGAGCTAAACGATGCCACCAGCACGCAAGAAGGCAACCTCACAGAAGACAGAACAGTAATGCAAGAGATATTATATGATTTGACCAGGATAAATGTATTGTCTGCTGGCAAAGCCAGGATACAAGCATGAATACTTTTGAATACTTTGTTTCCACAGTCTTGAATATGGATACTTATTCTCCTCTTGGACTAATAGTTCATGCTCATCTTTGGAGGGGATTGCCTAAGTTTTAGAACGCCCCATCTGAACAAACCAATTTCTAGACCTAAAATTGAACTAGCAGACCAGCATAAGTGGCCCAGTGAAAACCAACCTCCCTTGCAACACGCAAACAAGAAATCAGAAACTCTGATCTAGACTAACCAGACTTTATTAACTTATGAGCCTTTAACTAATGTAAGGAAGACCAGTAGACCCCCTAGGGAAAACCCACGCGATAAATACTTCATCAAGAATATAATCAAAACCCAATCCACCTTAATTTCTCCATCATCTAAGAACAGCTCGCTTACAAAACAACTAGTGTCTTCTAAACTCTCAGACTCCAACCAGCCAATTGCTAACCAAGCCAATCGACTGACCCTCCCATCTACCCTTAACACTCTTGATTTCAAGTGTGCTTTTATCAATGCTAGATCTTTGATGGCTCACGGCACAGAAATAGCTGATCTAATCTGCTCTGAAGACTACGATTTTCTGGCTATTACTGAGTCATGGCTCCACGCAGCTGCAGGCCCTTCCCTTATGCTCGCAGTCCCTGATAATTATGTCATACTCAGAGCTGACAGGGCAAACACCAGAGGTGGAGGTATTGCTATTATAGCTAAATCCACCCTATCCATAGGACTAGCCCTCCACACAATTTCAAATCATGTTAAGCACTCACTGCCAAACTCTCCCTCTCTGATTCTCAAACACTCACTATCCATCTCATCTATAGGCCGCCAGGCACCCTTGAGGAGGATATATAAATAATCTTATCCGACAACCTGAAACAACGTCTCAAATTTTAGTATTAGGAGATTTTAATCTGGGACTCAACGACCCCAATGACCAGCAAGCCTCCGTTATATCCAATATGCTTACTGTACTTGGCTTCACCCAAAGAGCTACATCACCCACACACAAAAAAGGTAGGATCCTTGACTGGGTCGCTGACCTAAACTTCACTGCCTCTATTATCTCTATAACCCCTCAATTCTGGACTGACATGCCCTCCTGGCCTTTACCCTGGCAGGAAAAATCACTACTACCTCACACACACCAGTAGCTCCATCCATTCTCACCAGGAATAAAAAGAACATTACAGCGGACAAACTAATGCCACTGATTATACCTACTCTTAACTCACTCCTTGATACATCGGACTAATACAACAATGTGATGACTAAAGCCCTAGACAGGATCACCCCACTAAAAATGAGAATGAGTAAACCAAGAGCTCACTTGAACTCCTGGTTCACCCCTCACCTCAAAAGCCTGAGAGCTGAAAAAAATGCAAAGCCACTTGGAAACATTTACCCAATGAGGAAAATAAAACCATCTTGACAAACATCAGCTCAATATAAAAAAGAAATAATTAAGACTAAACAGGAAACCTATAACAATAGAATCCACCAGGCCAAATCAAGTACAAAAGAAATTTTCATTATACTAAATGAGTTAGAAGCCCCCATATCCCTTGCAGACAACTGCGTAAAAGATAAACTTTGGTGCTAAGATATTCAAAACAAAATCACTCTGCTCCAAACCAAGATTGCTAAGAAAAAAGAAATGTTACCCAACCTAGTCATACCTGGTAGTACCCTTACTTTGAGTACCAAGCCAGAAAAACATTTTAGATTTCCAAAGTCTCCATCCATGAGGTTGAATAAAATCATACTTTCCCTCACACCATCTAACTGCCAGGGTGACAAATGCCCGGCCCAATTTATCAAAGACGCTGCGAGAGACCTCTCCCCCTTTATAACGAAACTCAATAATGCCTCTTTCACAACAGGTACCATCCCTAATAACCTAAAGGAGTCCTGTGTCCTCCCTCGCCTTAAAAAACAATCACTTTACCCCTCCATCCCCACCAATTACAGGCCTATTACGACAGTGCCTTTCTTGCTTAAAATACTAGATCGTGTGGCATATCTCCAGATTCAGGATTACCTAGAGACTTCTCAGCTTTTGGGAACCTGCCAATCTGGGTTCAGGCCCCAACACGGCACAAGACAGCCTTAATCGTTCTCAAAACACAGATTGACGAACTCAGGGACAAGGATCACAAAGCAATGTTACTCCGGCTTGATCTGTCTGCTGCATTCGACCTGGTCGACCACCTAGTCCTATGCAACATCCTGTCCACCCTCTCCACTCTCACCCCTTCTCTCCCCTCTCCATCTTTGCTTGCCGACCATCCTTTAGCCACCCCCTACCATCCTTCTTGTCCTTTCCCCTTTTCTCCCTTTACGAGGTCGCTAGACAAGTCCGTCCGATCTATGAAAGCCTCGTCAAAACAGGTTCATCACTGTTCCTCTAAAACCATCAAGCACCACATCGACACCCTTGCTCCGGCCCTTGCTGATTTTTGCAACCACTCCTTTGCCTAAGGATCCTTCCCCTCCCCTCTGAAGCACTCCCTTGAGCATCCTCTTCTCAAGAAACCCACAGCTGATCCTTCTTATCCAGCTAACTATTGCCCAATTTTCATTACTCCCTTTCTGGGCAAACCCCTGGAAAAGTTGGCCATCTCTCAGCTTAACCTTCATTCTAATTCTGTTGGCTGTCTCCATGACCACCAGTCTGGCCTCAGAGCTGCCAGAAGCATGGAAACTGCTCTCCTGAACATCCGTGAAGATCTGCTCTCCAACCTTGACTCTAACATTCCCTCTGTCCTCATCCTCCTCAATCTCTCTTCTGCCTTCAACATGGTCAACCATACCATCCTGCTCAACGGTCTCTGCGAAAACATGGGTATCACTGATCAGGCTCTGGCCTGGCTGACCTCTTTCCTCTCAGATCGACCCTCCCAGGTCCAACTTGGGTCCTTCCTTTCATCCATCTTCCTCTCTACCTGTGGTGTTCCCCAGGGGTCTAACCTCTCATCCTGCTTTTCAACCAATACCTGGCAACTTTCTCCCACTGCATTGCCACTTTCTGCTCAAATTTCCAGTGCTACGCTGACAACACTGAGCTCATTTTCAGGCTCTCCTCTGCTACCTCCTCTCCCTCTCTCATCTCTGATTGCCTTACTGCCATTCAAGATTGGTGTGCCGCCAATGATCTTTGTCTGAATGCCAGCAAGACTGAGATCCTCCTCATCGGCACACATTCACTATCCTTTCCCCGCACTCTCTGGCCGGCGTCCCTTGGCCCTCCTCCTACCCCCACCTGTGAGGCTAAGAACCTCGGTATCATCTTTGACTCCACCTTTTCCTTCTCTGCCCACATCTCTGAGGTCTCAAAAAAAGTCAAATTTCCTACAGCACCTCCTCAGAGGTACTCTGCCTTTCCTCTCCTTCCCCCAGAATCTCATGGTAACCAAAGCTCTGGTTCTCTCTAGGTTGGACTATTGTAACAGCCTCTTTCTAAATCTTCCTGCCTCTACTCTCCACCCTCTGCAACTAATCCAGAACAGGACTGTGAGACTTGTCCTTGGCCTCAAGCCCTGGGATAGTATCTCTCCAGCTCTGAAATCTCTCCATTGGCTCCCAGTGGATGCAAGGATTAAATTCAAAACCCTCTGCATTGTCCACAAGGCTTTCTGGGGCCTGGGTCCAAAATACCTTCAGCTATCCCTCCGCAAATACCTCCCCTCTCGAGCTCTTCGCTCCTCTACCTCTTAACTCCTTCACGGTCAGTCGTTTCTTAAAGAAACGAGCTGGGGGTAGATCTCGGTCTTCGGCTGGGGCCTCCATCTGAAACAGCCTCCCTGCCACTCTAAAACTTGAGGAAAACCATCTCTGGTTCCAGAAGCACCTCAAGACCTTCCTCTTTTCTTCTGCCTTCGCTCCCCCTCTCCCCTGCTGATCTGTTCTCTCTTGGCACTGTGCACCTGGCCACCCACTGTCCTCCGGGCCCAGGTACCTGCTCACCCTGCAACCCTCCTGCACTGCCTCCGGGCCACCCCTTGCACTGGGGTCTGTATCTGTACCCATACAGCCCCCCCTTTTTCTTCCTGCACTTATCAGACCTAGCCTGTCTGCTGCCTTAAACCTAGCACTTGAAAATTGCTGGCTGCACTACCACTGTTTGTTGCCTTTATTATTTATTTATTGTTATGTATCTGTTTCTCCTCTGCTTCGCACTTTCCTCTTCTCCCCCCTTCCATGCACTTTTCCCCTCCTCCTCTCCCATGCACTTGCCCATTCTCAATGTCACTGGGCCTAGTAAGATCGCTGTTTTGTTCTCCCCCGTTCCCCTCCCTTGCCGCGCTCTGAAACACTTGTGTACAAGCGCAATAGAAATAAAATATCAATATCAATAACCACCTCAACTCAGCAGCCCATTTCGCCCAGGATGCCGTCCTCTGGATTCAATCCTTTCTGAGTAACAGGACCATGCAAGTATTTTCATCCACTGCGGCAGCAGACTCCATTCCCATTACATGTGGTGTGCCACAGGGTTCCTGTGTCTCACCCACATTGTATAATATCTTTACTAAGACTCTATTCGATGATCTGGACCATCTGGGTGTCACATACACCAATTATGCTGACACCACCCAGATCCTCATAACACTTTCCGGGGATTATGATAAGGATATGGTCATAGTAAACAAAATCTACCTCTACATTCAGGCATGGATGGCTGCCCATGGACTATGCCTGAATGATGACAAAACTGAGCTCCTCATCCTAGGGACTGCAGCTTACCTCAATAAACTTAGCCCCAACTATTCATCCTTCAACATAGATGGAAACATCATACAAGTCGCCAAAGAGGTCAAAACTCTAGGTTTTTACCTCGACTCAACCTTAACCTTTGCCAAACAGGTTAATGCCTTGGCTTTGGCCACGGCACATACCTGCAAGCTAATTAGAGCCGGCAAGCCCTTCTTATATAAAGATAGCTGTATTACTCTTGCCCGTGCTTTAATTCTGAGTAAATTGGATTACTGCAAAGCCCTATATTTGGGTGGCAGTAAACACATTCTAAATAAGATTCAAATCTTACAGAATAACGCATTAAGATCGGCCTTGGGCTTTGCCAGAAGAGATCACATCTCGGTAGCAAGGCGACACACCAAATGGCTAACCAAAATTGACAAAATCCGACTGAAAATTGTGTCACTTGTTTACAAATGCATCAACAACGCTGCCCTGTGTTACCTTGTGCAGAGAATCACCAGAAAAACATCTGATCGTCCCACCAGAACTGCCAACTCCAATTGTCTAATCGTACCCAGATTCAAATTAACCAAAGAAGGCGGGAATAGCTTCCCTGTCAAAGCAGCATAGTTCTGGAACTCCCTCTCCCCCACCCTGAGGGCAGACCAAACATTTCTTAAACTTAGATACAATACCATCAATTGGCTCAGGGAAAATGACCACTAACCACATTAGCTCCCATCCTGCACAAGCCCTTATTCTGAACTCCCACAGATCCGACTGAATTGCAGGACCATTTATCTGATCACTACCTTAGTCATCGTATGATCAACTGTAAATATGTCATTACTGTCTGACATTATCTATATATGCTCTATGTAATTAATTGTAATTTGCCTGTATCTGGCACCGCATCTAGACAGGATTATGAATATTAGCATGTGCCACACTTAGCTGGAATTCTCAATTTAGCTTGTGCCCCATCTAGATAGAAATGTGAATGTTAGTATGTACTACACTTAGATTGAATTCTCAATTTTAGCTTGCGTCAGATCTAGACAGGATTATGAATGTTAGCACATGCCACACTTATATTAAACCGTAATGATGACAAGGGCAACACCCGGATGGAATCATGATCACTAGCCTCCTAACATATAGACAGAATTTTGAATTAGCAAGCACCACACACTCAGATGGAATAATGAATGATAGCAAGCATCACACCTAGACTTAACTGCAAGGACAGAAAGGCCAACTAACCAATCCACTAACAATTTCACCCCTCTGCTTAACTAAACTCTAACCAAACAACCACAAGCATAAAACGCAGCAATCTGCACAAACTTCACTACACTGCAACAAAACAAACCGCACAAAGACTTGCACAACACCACACAACAACTACCGATTGTAAAACACCCCAAGCCCAGCCAACGGACCCACCGGGCTGAGGCTGCCAACAGCAAATCACTGCTCTCTTGCACTTTTCCAACCTATTCCCACTAACTCAACCCCCACCCCCTCCCTCTTTCAGAGCCGCCAGAGCACCAGGGGACCACTCCGGTGGTGACAGCGCGCGGTACAAATATCCTTTAACATTAACATAACATTAACCTATCTCTAGTATGATTACCAATCCCTAAATTGTTTCTGTATTAGGGAACGGTGTATACCT
This sequence comes from Ambystoma mexicanum, assembly GCF_040938575.1. Lineage (NCBI taxonomy): Eukaryota > Metazoa > Chordata > Amphibia > Caudata > Ambystomatidae > Ambystoma > Ambystoma mexicanum. Next base: position 1,067,759,377 of record NC_090931.1, on the reverse strand, counting down.
TGTTTATGCAACCTTTTAACTTACTTACCCTTAAACTGAAAGTAATCTTGTAACCTTTTCTATACCCTGCACCCTGATACCCCTGGTTCTGGCACACATTACAAATAAATAAATAAACAAACCATACGAATGACATGCTAGTTTTTTATAGCAACCCCCATCTGGTGCAGAAACATTGGTGAGAATAGCACCTCTTATGCCTCAAAGCCAAGTACATATGCAGGTAGGTTTATAAACTTCAGACATAGGAAAGGTTCAGCTAGCCTTGCTGGAATGTGCTCTTCGCCTTGCCCCTTTTGCCCTCCCGTAAAAACGTATCTGCGTAGAACCACTGTGCCTGCAGTTATTATCCACAGAAGGGTCATTAGACCCAGAGAAAGAACCGGATCTGCAGCCATTAGCCCAGGAGAATCATTCCTTTCAGAGTAGACACTGGAACTGGAGGCAGTAGCATGTCTGCAATCATTAGCCGGCGCAGGTATTAATATATAATATATAGTCACTTACACCAGACCAAGGTCTGTGAAGTAGCTGCACAGTCGTTACTGCGTCTGCGAGCATTCCAGAGACTGAACTGTACCATAAATGAGCTTCAGAGCAGTTACTGTCTACAATATCAACAACAGGCTGCCATGTGTAAATTCTAAACCAGATGATTAGAAAGTGACGTACTTAATTTTTTTTTTTTTAACATGTGATGGGTACAATAAAACGAATTACAGGTTCAGCTGCAGCCTCTTACTTCAACATGCATTTTCAGAGGTTGCAAAAGGGCTCCTCTTACCAACATAATAAAGAGATGAGAATGACAATTAATTAGAAGAGCTTGCTCATTGCACTCACCTGTTGATGCTGCCTTGAAACTGAAAATTAGCTTTTGGTAAAGGGAGGCCTTAAAGTTGCTTTCATTATCAATTGAAACACACTTGTTAAAGTCCCTATGAAATCCGATAGCGTTGTGTTTGTTTAAACATTTGCCGATACTTTCTGAAATGCCTTTAAGGGTCCGTGACGTATGGACGTTTCACGTAGGACGTCTAGGTGCTGAGGAAGAGAATCCCAGGGGTGATTGGTGGAGGGGAATCTGGGGTCGGTAATAGAAAGGTTCAGGAGAAGCGGCTGTGTATTTTTTTTTTTGCTGCGGGGGGACTACACTAGAACTGCGTAATTCTTTGCCAGCCTGTGTCAGTTTTGGAGAGGATGCTGCTGGGGTTTGTAGGGAATGGTCGTGTGTGAGGGGAAAGAGTGTACGCGGTGGCGCTGTTTGTGAGGGTGGTGGAGGCTGTGGCAGGTGTCCCGGCGCACGTGGTGTGTAGGTTGCTAGTTTATTCCATTGGGGGCTGTTTCGGACTCTAGTGATTCTGGTTCAGAGTGGCCATTGGTTCTTGTTAAGAAGTATAAGTCGCAGGTTGTGTCTAGGAATTGAAGAAATGCCCCTGCTGGGGGGGGGGGGCGCGATGGCCCGCACTGGATTCAGCGTGGCAATAACGACACAGACGCTTGTTGGTAGTCGTGCTGGAACTGCCAGGTGGGGGCTCGTCCGCTCTCGTCGTCTTCTTCTTGCTGATAGATTTATGGGGTGATTTTTGGATACCGAGGCTTGAGCCTCATTACTCCATCTTCTCGAGTTGAGCGTGTAGTCGTGGATTAGGATTCTTTTTGGTCTGTGTGGACTTGTCACAGTAGGGCTGGTTTCACCGGGAGACTGCTCTGCTCTTTTATTAGAGTGGGCTCAACATGTGACTGGGTATGAGCCATGGCGCTCGTGCTCAGGTAACGCCCCATTCCAAGGGTGAAGACAAATGATAAAACAATTTAAGATGGCATGTGTTACAACAATCACTGAACTCTCGCTGACCTCGTGGGTCACCAGGAAGCATTGTTAGGCACATATATAAAAAATGCTGGGTGACACACCTTTTTTTAGCTTAGTTAATAATAGCTTTATTAGGCCAATACAGAAGTGGGGATGGCCTCACTGGCCGGAAAAGCTGTACCTGGGATACCGGGCCACATCGGCAGATGATTACGGGCAGTCCCTCTTTGTCCATTCACCCAAAGTGGAGTTCGCTCCACTAGCTGGCAAAGTCACACCCAGGGATACTGGGGGCCACATCCGCTGTCATCTTGCCAGCAGGTCTCTGGCCTGTCTGCTGTAGGATGGGCCTCCAGCGGGTCTGGGTGGTCTTTGTTCCTTATTGCAGACTGTAGCCTGGAGTCTTTCGGGCCCCCTCTCCCCATGCAGGTAAGGGCAAGGGGAGGCCACTGCTGCTTGCAGCCCTCACCAGATGAACGCTAAATGGCAGCGAGCAGACCCATGCCCAAGTTCCCCCTGTCCTTACTTACTACCACCGTGGCGGCAGCCCCACCATGTTGTTGCTGCCTGCTGCAGGAGTTGGCACGTGCAGTGATCAGGGCCATGCAGTGCCCAGGTGTTTCTCGGCTTGTCAGATTGAACTTGTGTTGGAACGCTGGTGGCAACAGCCGTGCCGTGGCCAGGCTCCTGCAGTCAGGAATTCTTCCTGGCTGTGCACGCACTCTCTTCAGTGAGAGCCGCGGCCTGGCTAAACCTATGGTCTCCCCCAGGCAGGAGATGTTTCTGGCTCGTCTCTGGTGTACAGCTACTGCGGCAGCAGAGCTTGCTGCATCTCTCACTGGTGTTGGCTGGGGCGTACCCCGCTGCGTGATCCGCTCTTGGCCCGTTGTCCGCAAGGGTAGGCAGAGTCACTGCGGTGGCTAGCGTGAAGCCTTGCCGGCGCCATTTGTTGCCGGCAACCTGTTTCAGCCAGCCGCGCTTTCATGCTCACCTTCCGCCTAACCGCACAAGCACTCTCTTTGGGGAGAGCCGTGGTCATGCCACTGTCGTGGCAGGGATTTGTGGTGCTTGGGTGCAGGATAGGCAGCGGTCCATGTTGTGCCATCTGCTGATTCCCTTCCAGGTGGGCATTCTTGTGGGCTCGGGTACAGCAACTGCAGCAATGGTTCTTGCCAATGCCACTCTTCTCCCGGTGAGTGTTGGGGACGTGCCCCAATAGATGACCTACTCCTGGCCCATTGGCTACAAGTGTAGGCAGGGTCACAGCGGTGGCTTCCTGCAAAAGCCCCAGTGGTGCCGGGTCTTGCAAAGCACGCTTCTCCTCTCGGTACTCTCCTCCAGGCAGGCGCTGCTTTAGCTACTCCCCCTCAATGGGAGTGCCTTGTTTGATGCAGTGCCCCTCTCTCCCTAACGGGAGAGTCTGCTTCGAGAGGCGATGCACCTCTCCTCCTGACAGGAGTGCCTGCTTCGTGTGTCCTGTTGGCTCCTCCGGCTTTTGTCCCAGGCAGGGGCCTATAGCACTGTCGCAGTGCGAGCGCCTACTCCCCCAGGCAGGAGTGCCAAAAAGTAATTGTAGCAACCTGGCCCGCTTGCTCTCCCCCAGGTAGGAGTCAAAGGTCGTGTGGCATGGGCCGCTAGTCTCCCCCAGATAGGAGTACAGAATGTCACCCTCACCTAGAAACACTTGTGTGCAGGCACGTTATAAATGCCATATCATATCATTTGTGGCGGCATGGGCTGCCTCCTCTCCCCCAGGCATAAGCTCATCCCATTGGCTGCTCTTCTCCCCCAGGCAGGAGTGAGTCACCTTCATGGAGCCGCAGTCCCCGGCTGGGCTGCCCTCTCCCCCAGGCAGGAAATGGCTTCATTCACTGTGCATGCTGCTACCCTTTCATCTCCCCCAGGTAGAAGTTCATTATTGCTTATGGCAGTGAGCGCCCCTCACTTTCACCGAGGAAGGTGATGTGCCTGCTTCAGTGCATGGGGCTGCCCTTGCACGGCCCTTTCATCTCCCCCAGACAGGAGCTTTCGTTACTTATGGTGGCAGCGAGCCGCTTCTCTCCCTCAGGCGGGAGTAGTTCATTGCAGCAGCTTGCCGCATGGCGGTAAACCGCTTCTCTCCCCCAGGCAGGAGAACTTGAAAATGGTTGTTCTTGTTTGTTTTAAATTTTTCTCTTCTTTCCCCGTGGCAGAGGCCGCGCTGCTCACTCCTTGAGGCAGGAGCTCCTAGCGGTCATTGCGGGATGCGGTAAACGTTGCCACTTGTCTCCCCCAAGCTTTTATTTGTCTGCAGCCGAGGCCGTGCCACTGACTCCCTCGAGCGGGAGATCCACAGTTCCTGTCTCGGGAGGATAGCTCAGGGGCAGCGTGGAAGCAAGAGTACACAGAGCATCACAGGTTCGATCCCCGGGTCCGTGCTTAGAAACCTCTCAGTATTAAGCGCGTTATAAATAACATCTCATCATATAGCGGCTGGCCCCACCACTAGCTATAGAGGGTGCGGCGTTACTTGCGCACCCAATTTCCTCCTACCTGTGGCTGTTGAAAATGAGGCCAGAACTGCTGTGGCCCTCCCAGGGGAGGGGCATCCTGTCTGGTCGTGGCTCCCATGCTGCGCCGGGCACAGCCCCCCAGGGCGTGTCGGTGCGTCTCCCACCACCTCTTTTCCTCCCTTCTTTTCTTGGTGACAGACCCCGTCGCCAGCTGTTAGGATACCAGGGTCTCCGGTCCCCGCCATTGAAGAGATGCCCCTGCTGGTGGGGCGGCCCAATGGGCCCATGGCCCGCGCTGGACGCAGCGTGACTATAACAACACAGACACCTGTTGGTAGTCGTGCTGGAACTGCAGAGGGGGAGACTGCTCTGCTGTTTTATTAGAGCGGGCCACGTGTCTGCACACTTGGCCCCAAGATGTGACTGGGCACGAGCCATGGCGCTCATGCTCACGTTACAAGTCTCCTGTGGATAGAGTGGGGGTTGATGTCTGTGGTTTCACTGTTTCTTCGAGGTACTCTGTGTTGGAGCATGTGGAGGCGAGACAGTACCTTATTGTTCTGAGGTTGTGGGTGGTGCGGGCGGTGTTGCTGTAGTGGGTGCAGTGTTTGGCATTGGGTCTTGTGGGTTGCAGAACCCTCTTTTTTTTGTTTTCGCGGGGGCATGACTAGAGGGTGAGTAACAGACAAAAATACAGAGTCGAAAGGCTGCCCCTCTCTTTGACGCACAGGAGGTGCAGGCACGCTACAGGAGGTTGGGTTTTAACTTATAACCTAACCAATTGATCACACAACTGAGGTGGAAAGCATAAAGATAAAACAGCATTTATTCATATTTTAGTTAAATATTAAAAAACAACAAAGCAGGGACTAAATCATTAGTCGTGCACAGAGCAGGAAAATCATACAGTTCTGTACGTGGTGGTGTTAGTAGCAGCAAGAGTGATATTGCATGTACTCTTAGAACATTAACAGTACGTATCATCTGTCGACACAACAATGGTGTTTCTGGTTCGGGTGTGATTTTCAAGTTTACAGAGTGGCATACATAGGTCAATGTGCCGAACTGTCGTCAGGATAATAGTGTTGTTAACATGGAGGCCTGTTGCAGCAGAATAGTCTATGCATCTAAAAAACCAAAGGTAAAATAGTATTAAAAAGATGTGTGATCAAAGAACCTACTTGATAAGGTAGGGAGAGGAAAACTGTAGCGCATGTCCTACATATGATAATGGGGTGGCGTCTTGAGAAGTTATAACTTTAGTGCTGTCTTGCGTACAGGCGGAAAGCAACCTTTTTTTTAGGGGCTTTGACGAAATTAGCCCGGTTAAGAAATTGCCATATTAGAAAGAGTGAAAAAATATATTTCTAAAACACTGTGAACCTGCATTGGCAGAAACCGGAACGCTGTCAACTGAATGTTCTTAGTGCGTTGCCGGAAGGCTTTTGGCGCCAGGAGGATGAAACAACTGGGTTATCCATATGTAGAGGCTGTGGGTAAATGAGTGCAAGGTAGTGTCAGGCTCCAGCCACTGAATGCACACCAAAGTGGACTATGCTGATTAGTAGGATATAGTGTTAACAGAAGCACGTCACTTTGAAATGTGCCTTTGCCCAAGCTCGGTCTTCTAGGGCCATGGGGATAGGAAAAGAATGACAAATTGTGCTGTGAAAAATGGAAACATGCATTGTTTCCGGGTACCGCGTGGTGTTGCAAATTCACAACTGGGCGCGGAGGTGCCTAAAACACGTCAATGTGGAATGATCACAGAAATGCAGGAGGGTGAGCAGATTAGTACTGTGAAGAAGAACAGTCCAGGTGTACTGCGCATAGTTTAAAAAGTTATCTGACAATTATTGTGTGTATGGTTGGGGACTAACCCAACAGAAGTGTCGTTAGTGGGGAGTAGGCGTCATGTTGCCCGGCAACTAGAACAAAAGCTGCAAGGCTTCTACAGGGGCTACTGTGGGTGAATCGCGCTAATCTATAGGATTACACACACACATATGAGTCAGTGATCTAATAGTGCACAGAGGCAATATAGCGAAAAGCATGGACTTTCGGGTGCACGAAAGGGCTTACCATGCATCCGCTGAGCTGCTGGTCTCAGGTAGTTTGTGGCTCTTGGTGCGCGCATACGCGACGACTCAAGTCTATTAAAAGTCAAACTCAACTTTATTGGTCATGGACAAAAAGACCCATAAAGAGCTGTGTCTCAAGGTCAGGTAGGGCTACTGTGACGTGCCTGCTGGGTCCATTAGGATGTGAGGAAGCAATGTATGACACAACCACTGTGTCTGAGGTAGAGATGGGGCTGCTATGACATGCTAGGTCAGGCCAAAGAGGGGGGCAATGTGAGGCGCAGCTGCTAAAATTGAATTTAAATGAAGAATATAGCAGAGAATCATAAGTAGTAATAACGTCCGAGAGGAGTTTTCTTAAGCAATCTTTGGCGTTGTGCACATATTGAGTTGTACGTTTCTAGGGATGACATGATGACCTAGCCATGTTTGTTACAAAAGACATGTTGGTGCATACGAACAGAAGCATCTTGTGTCATTCAAAAGCATGATATTCGCAGGGGCATTGCATAACAAACCGGTCAAATTTACAGCATATAACAATCTCTTTGGTTAGCGTTGCGGCAGTCAGGCCGGCAGATCATTGAATAGTTGGCTATTTGTACCAAATAGTAGTACAAAATAGTGGTTAAGGCAGAAGGATGCTCACACCCAAACACCCTCAAGGTGCTACTGACTATCAGTGCCAGGATTCATATGGATGAACAGGCTTGAGCAGGAGGTGTTAGTTTAGACAAAGGGTTTTAGTTAAAGAAGAGGTTCCATTCTATAGAAACATTGAGACCTTCTTTAAATGAATCTAAACAATATATCAATTTTTGTTCTAGTTTGCGCAGCATGAGGTCGCGGTCACCTCTTCTGAAGGTGTCATGAACCGCCGTTTGCCTCCCTTCTGGACCTTGTGGTCCCTGACCAATAGGGGACTGAATTCAGTAGTCCTCCCAACATGGCCGCTGAACGTGGAATGCTGTTTGCCAGTCTCTGCGTTACACGCTCTATGTTCTACAAAGCAGACACGCTCCCGCGGCTCTGGGTGTCTCGACGCTACCGCTTGCAGTAGTCAGATGTGTGTTGCTGGTGCTCGTTCTTCGCTTACTTTTGATTCCTGGTTCCCTGAATTCCTCTTCTTCCTTCCTCCCCCTTGTCCTTACCTCTGCATATCCTGGATTTCTATCGCATTCGGGTCTCTGAGTGCGAACCTCGTTATTTCCTGGTCTCCGTCCTGGACATCTGAACATATTCTGGAGTCGGGTTGCGAACCACACACTGGAATCCAAGGACCTACGCACGGGGCTATATAAATCCCGAACTGTACGAAAGAAGACATCTCCGAAGATCACGAGTAAACAATACAGACGGGTGAGAAGGGGAGAGACTTGTGACAGATTGAGACGCCAACAGATTGATACAGTTATAGAAATGGAGGCCGCAGTTCAAGACCTCATGCAAGGCATGCAGGAGTTAACAAAAGTCCAAAATCTTAAGGCTGAGAATGCTGCGTTGAAACAGCTGGTCTTGTCATGTGACACCGCAACCAAGGAAAGCGTGTTATTGGGAGGGGTAGTGGATAAATATGATGGTTCTTCGAAAACCCTTTGTGCCTTCCTTGATTCATGTTTAGTGCACTTCACTTTTAAACCCTACTACTTCTCCACTCCCAGGGCAAAGGTGATGTTTATGATCTCACACCTCACTGGTAATGCCTTGACCTGGGCAACTCCCCTAGTTCGGGCGACGCCCTCCTGGATGATTATAATGGCTTTGTGGAGGCGCTAAAGGCCATGTTTGATCGCCCAGAGCAGGTTTACAGTGCTCAAGAACGATTGCTCGAATTTCAACAAGGATCCCAGGATATGCTTACCTATGTGACCCGCTTTAAACAACTCATAAAGGAAGCAGACTGGTCTCCAGAGGCCAGCTTCACGCTCTTTCGAAGAGGTCTGGATGAAGAGATGAAGGACGAGCTAGCCAGGGTAGCTCGCCCAAGTTCCTTCCAGGCTCTCATGGATCTTTCTTTGCAAATCGACTTTCATATCCAGGAAAGAAAGGCGGAGAAGAAGAAATTTAAGTCAACCTTCTAAAAGGCCACTACAGACCATCCATGTAGACCTGAGCCCTCGGCTTCTCCGACCACGGACCCGGAACCCATGCAACTTGGGGCTTTCCGCGGACCCATAACCCCGCAAGAAAGGATGCGACGGATTCACACTGGTCTGTGCATGTATTGTGCCTCTCATAAACATCTCGTGAGAGAGTATCCTATTGCTCCTCCACGGCGTTCGGGAAACGCTAGCTCCCGATCCTAGATGGAGCACAGTTTCGGAAGAGAGATGTTTGCTCCACATCCATTCCATCCTTGAACTCTCCTGGACAAAACAACCTTGTGATTCTGCAGGCCTTTCTATTGCCTTCCAAGAAAGAATCTTACCCCATTTTGGCATTAGTGGATTGCGGGGCCATGGGGATATTCATAGATCATGATTGGGTCACTACTCATAATATTCCATTTGACACTCGAGAGATCATGCAACCTGTAGAGGCTATTGATGGGAGACCCCTCTCTTCAGGACCCATAACCCTTCAAACTAAAGAGATCCTGCTTTCTATAAACCACCATCAAGGGAGAACCAAATTCGACATCATAAGATCTGCCCATTACCCAATGGTTCTAGGCATGCCCTGGTTACAGAAGCATAACCCCTTCATCAACTGGGCAGCAGGATCCTTGTTTCTTGGTTCTGAACATTGTATGTCCCACTGTTTATCCCTAGACTCCTTGTCAAGATCCTCTGAAGACTCGCAAGCAAACCAGCAAGGTCCACTCACTGTCTCTAATATCATCCAGATTCCCAGGGCCTATCAGGTTTATACAGATGTATTTTCGACCGCCATAGTTCAAGCTCTTCCCCCTCACAGACCTGAGGACTGCACCATCGATACTGAACCCTCAGCAGTGATTCCTTTTGGGAGGATGTTTATTCTATCAGAACCTGATAAAAGAGCCCTCCGAGAATACCTGGATACTAACTTGGAAAATGGTACCATACGACCATCCAAGTCCCCGGTGGGAGCTTTGTCGTTTTTTCGTTCCCAAGAAAGATACCAAGGAGCTTAGGCCATGTCTAGATTACCGTGGCCTTAATCAATGCACCCTCAAGGACCGCTACCCATTGCCCCTCATCTCGGATATCTTGGAAGAGTTAAGAGGAGCTGTAAAATTAGGTCTCGGGGGTGCCTACCATCTTATCCGTATAAAGGAAGGTGACGAATGGAAAACAGCCTTTAGAACACCCTTTGGTCATTTTGAATACTTGGTTATGCCCTTCGGACTTGCCAATGCCCCAGCGGTCTTCCAACGTTTTATGGACCGGGTGTTCTCCGATATGCTGTTCCTCTTCGTCATTGTATATCTGGACAACATACTGATATACTCTAAGGACCGTTTGAAGCATGAAGAGCATGTAAAGGCAGTCCTACAATGTCTACGTGAACATACGCTCCTGGCTAAACCCGAGAAGTGCCTTTTCCATGTATCTACTGTTCGCTATCTTGGATTCGTCCTTAGCCCAAAAGGAATTGGAATGGACCCCTCGAAAGTAGATTCCATTCTATCCTGGCCTGTCCCAACTACTGTAAAACAAATTCAATCCTTCCTGGGGCTTGCTAACTTCTACCAGAAATTTTTTCCCCTTTTTTTTCGGAGATTGCACATCCAATCGTTACATTGTTGAAAAAGGATACCCCCTTTCACTAGACAGCAGCCCAAGATAAGGCGTTTCAACGGTTAAAGTCGGAGTTCACACAAGCCCCCATTTTAGCCCAACCTGACATTGATCGACCCTTTCTTGTGGAAACTGATGCCTCCAACTACGCCATCAGGGCAGTCCTGAAACGGGAGTTTGATGACAAGTTAGAGCACCCCATTGCCTATCTTTCTCACACCTTGACTCCTAGCGAAACCCATTATTCTGTTCTAGGAAAGGAATTGCTAGCCATCCGTCAAGCCTTCACTGATTGGCGTCATCTACTCCTGGGAGCAAAACACCCTGTTCAGGTCCGCACAGACAATCTGAATCTTCAAGTCCTGCAATCCCTAGAATGTAGAAACAGTCCTCAAGCCCGTTGGGCCTTCTTTTTTGCTCTATATCAAATCCATCATGTTCCTGGATCACACAACATAATAGCAGATGCCTTATCCCCACGTCCTGACTATGAAATCCTTGAAGATCGATCCTTCCCAAAGATGTTTCCCCACACAATATTTGTTGCTCAAGCAATCGGCCTCCGGAGGATATTCGGATTCAAACTCAGTCCTCTGAGACCTGGAGGGACTTTAATGGAAATAATCGATGGAATCTCAAATCGAAGGACGGATATTTATTCAAGGACAATCGCTTGGTCATTCCCACTCCGAGACTGCGACAAAAGATCACAAGCCTATGTCATGATACCCTTCATTCAGGACACTGTGGCATCACCAACACCCTCTGTCTAATAAAAAGACAGTTTTGGTGGCCGAAGATGAAGGGTGATGTCCAGATTTATATCCAAACATGTGCAGTCTGCAATCAAAACAAACATAACAAGAAACCGGCAGGTCTCCTACTCCAACCAGCGATACCAACAAGACCTTGGGAATTCATCGCCACAGATTTTATCGTGGAACTACCGCCTTCCAGGGGCTACACAACTATCATGGTTACCATTGATTTGTTCACTCACATGGCTCATTTTACACCCTTATATAAACTGCCATCCTCATCTGAACTTGCCGGAATCTTCCTGGAACACATATTCCAGCTGCACGGGCTACCCTCCAAGATCATTTCTGACAGAGGACCCCAGTACATATATCCAGTTCTGGAAACAATTATGCCGTATACTGGGAATCCAACGTGCCTTATCCTCAGGTTATCACCCACAGACCAATGGAGCTACTGAACATGTAAACCAAACTCTGGCACAGTCTCTTCGCTGTTTCGCCACCAAGGTCCAGGACGATTGGTGACTCTTAATACCTGTGGCTGAATTCGCCTACAACAATTCGGATCACTCGGCTATCAAACCCAGCCCTTTCTTCTGTAGTCAAGGATTCCACCCTTCGGTTCTACCATCCATTCTCCCACATCCTACCCCAGTTCCTACGGTTGATTCCTGGATTGAAACCCTTATCAACGTACACAAAGAAGCAAAAGAACACCTAGAAAAGGCCAGAAGAGAGGTTAAACATCATGCTGACTCCAAAAGAGACCAGGGCCGTCCTACTCAGTAGGTGATAAGGTCCGGCTGTCCTCAAAACTTCTTGCCCAACACCAACCACCAAATAAATTGGCTCCCAGGTATTACGGTCCTTTTTCCATAAAGGAAGCGATTAACCCAGTGGCCTTTCGACTCCGACTACCGGAATCTTGGAAAAGGATCCACCCAGTCTTTCACACTTCTCTGTTGAAACTGTACGTCCAGTCCTCTCGAACTGCTGCAAGATCTACCCCCGTGATTGTCAATGATCAGCTAGAATATGAGGTTTCCAGAATATGTGACTCTAGGTACAGACGTGATCAGCTACAGTATCTGGTCGAGTGGAAAGGGTACCCTCCCAGTGAACGCACCTAGGAACCCGTCTCAAACATGAATGCCCCCAGGCTGCTTCGGAGATACCACCTTATACATCCGGGCAAACCCGGAGGAGCTGGGTTTCAGAGGAGGCATGCTGTCATGAACTGCCGTTTGCATCCCTTCTGGACCTCGTGGTCCCTGACCCATAGGGGACTGAATTCAGTAGTCCTCCCAACATGGCTGCGGAACACTGTTTGCCAGTCTCTGCGTTACACGCTCTACGTTCTACAAAGCAGACACGCCCCGCGGCTCTGTGCGTCTCAACGCTACCGCTTGCAGTAGTCTGACGTGTGTTGCCGGTGCTCGTTCAGTGCTTACTTTTGATTCCTGGTTCCCGGTTCCCTGAATTCCTCTTGTTCCTTCCTCCCCCTTGTCCTTGCCTCTGCATATCCTGGATTTCTATCGCATTCGGGTCTCCGAGTGCGAACCTCGTTATTTCCTGGTCTCCGTCCTGGACATCTGAACGTATTCTGGAGTCAGGTTGCAAACCACACACTGGAATCCGAGGACCTACGCACAGGGTTATATAAATCCTGAACTGTGTAAACAATACAGACAGGTGAGAAGGGGAGAGACTCTGTAGTACAAATCTGTATGACTGTGTTTCTTTGGCATAAAGTGAGCCACCATGGGCTTATCATCAACTTCATTTTTTATACAGGATTTGTGCTCACAAATGCATTGGCGTATTTCACGCTTGCATTTGCCTACATATAGTAAGCCACAGGGGCATTTGATCGCATACACTAACCATCTGGTCTTACAGTTGGAGAAGGTGTTGCATCTCCATATTGTCCCATTTAGATCGATGTCTTTCATGTTTTTGGTTAGGCAGCAGACTGTGGTGTCCCTGGACTGGGGGTAAATTCCATAGGGTCGTTTGGGTAATAGCTGGTTGTTTCGGTTCCTCGTAGGAATGGACTAAGCGATCTTTGAGATTTCTGCTTAGTTTAAAAGCAAAACAGGGTTTCACTGGTTTGAAGGTTTTTGTTTGGATGGTATCCCAGTTTCGTAAAATTGACGTTCTTAGTGCGTTACTGAGAGGGGTGAAAGTGGTGACGCATGTGGGTTTGTCTGTTGTTTTCTCTCTGGGGGCTGGAGACAGACACAGGTCTCGGTTTGTGTCTTGCTCTCTTCCGTGCTCTGTGTATATGTCCTGGATAGCCTCGTCATTTGAGGCGACATGACATATCTTTGCTAGTGGTATCCTAGTCGGTTAGTGTGGTGCAGTTGCGCCTTAGCCTAAGAAATTGGCCATAAGGCAGGTTTTCGTTTAGACTTGCAGGAAGAAAGCTGGAAAAGGATCGGAGCGTGTTCTTGGCTGTAGGCTTCCTGTATTAAGCCGTGTCTAAAGTGTCGTCACCGGTCTTATGAATTTCTAGATCCAGGAAAGGAATGCTGCTTTTATCGTAATGCATGGTGAATTTAATGGAGGGGTTCCGTATGTTGAGCCAAATGAGGAACTCTTGCAAGGTTTTCTCAGTGCCCTTCCATATCATGAAGACGCCATCTATGTTTTGATGCCAGCAAACCAGATGGTTCTTGAAAGAATTGTTCTCATGATAGATGGATTGTTTTTCAAAAGTGTCCATGTAAAGGTTAGCCACGTCAGAGGCAAAAGTAGCCCCCATACTGGTCCTGTGGCATTGTTAATAGGTATCTTTGTAGATTTTCCATTAGGGCAAGCCAAGTGCTTTCGAGGAGAAAGGCGGTTAGAAGTTTAGTTTTTGTTTTGTGCTCCAAATAGGTTGCAATTACATTAATACACTCACCTTGAGAGATGCTAGTGTAAAAGGATTCTACAGTCAGTGTCACTAAAAGGTCTTCTTGTCCGATCTTGAGATGTCTGAGGATTTTGATAATCAATGTAGTGTCTTGTATGTACAATTGCATTTTGCTGATGAACGGGCGTAGAAAAAGGTCCACGTATACTGATAGAGGTTCTAATATTGAGGATCGTTCTTGTGGATTTTTGGTAGAAGGTAGAATGCTGGCAGGATGGGATGTTTCTTGATTAGGAAGGATTTTTCATCGTCGTTTATCCACCCTTCGTGCCAGGCGTGGGACATCAAGCTCTCGATTTCTGAAAGAAGTCTTGGCGTGGGGTTGGTGTTGATTTTCTTATAGAATTTGGCGTCCACAAGCTATTTATTGATCTCATTTTCATATAGTATTCTGCTCCAAAGGTCTGTGCTGCCTCCTTTGTCAGCTGGTTTAATCATGAAATCGTGGTCACTTTCTAGGTTTTTGAGGGCTTGTCTTTCTTGTTTGGACAGGTTGTCAGGAAAATGCATTTATTTGGAGAACACGTTATGCATTTCCATCAGAATGCAATTTTCAAATGCTAGAATCTCCAGACAACTCATAGTAGAGAGCGGTGTAAAAGTACAAGGTGGTTTTAAACCAGTTGTCTTGGGTGGTTCTCTTTCTGGTGAGTCACGGAAAAATATTTTAGTTGAATGAGCCTGAAGAATTTTCTTAGTTCAACTTCACTGTTGAATCTATCTGCGTTAATGCTAGGAATTAAGCTAAGACCTTTACTGAAAACGCGAATTTAATCGCTCGAGAGAATATGGCTGCTTAAATTGAAGATGTTCATCACCACATCTGAGGGTCTGGCGGGATCCACTGTCTTGTCCGATTTCCTTGTGGTCCTTGTTGTCTGGTCTTGCCTCTTTTTCCCCTCCCTTGAAAAAACTGGTTGTCCTTGTTTGGATGTGGAGGGTCCAGAACTGGCAGAGTCCGAGTAGCTGCTGTTTGAACTGTTTGAAAACGGCTCAGATGTGTTGATACCTAGGGAGGGAGAAGTGGTATTCCAACTGCACATCCAATGTCCCACTGACACAGCTTGTCAAAAGGCAGGGGAGTTACACTGGATAGGATTTAAGGAAGGCTCCAGAAGAATTGTGGACAAATGGACCCCTTGACGTGGTTGTGCTCAATGGAGCAAGGGCTGTCTGCATAAAGTTAAAAGAAGGGGTGTTGTTGCCCCCGGCAAAACAATACCCCCTCTCCCGCGAAGCAGATGAAGAACTGTATGACACGTTCCATGCGTTCTGGCAACAGGGCACAATACAGACATCAACGTCCCTATGTAACACAGCCATATACCTGATCAAGAAAGCAAGGAGGGGTGTGGCGATTCATACAGGACCTCAATATTGTGCAATATACCTGCAAATACCAATTATTGCATGGTAATTGATCTCAGAAACGCCTAATTTTCTATCCCATTACATCCCGACTCCAGGTATCTCGCTGCATTCACCTATCGCAGGGAACGATTTGAGCACACAAGTTTACCTCGGGGGTGCTGTGAGTCTCCACGTATGTTTAATAGAGTAATACAGATGGATCGGGGCAATTTACATGTACTCAGTACAGTGATACAGTACGTGGATGACCTAGTGTGCAGCCAGACAGGAGAGCAGTGCAGGGCAGACTCCATCTCTCTTCGGACACTGATAGCTGACAAGGGGTACAAGGTAGACAAGGAGAAATTACAGTAGTGCCAGGAAGAGGTAGTATACTTGGGGCAGATAATATCCACTGAAGGATTACACCAGAAAGATTAGAAGCAATATACAAGACCTCGCGCCCCAGCACGGTAAAGAAGATGTAAAAGTTCTTGGGATTATACAACTACTGCATGGCTTGGTTGTTTTGACTATTCAACATTTACAAGGCCCCTTCTTCAGGCACTAAAGGAAGCACAGAAGGTAAAGGGGCCCATTAAATGGACTACAGAAATAAAAGAGAATTTCGCCGAACTGAAAGAGGCACGCATGCGTCATTGTTGGTGACTCTCAATTACAAAGACAAGTTTCATTTGTTCTCCCATGCTGACGGCACAGTGATGACAGCTGTCCTCACTCAGAAGAAACCACAGAGACACAAGCCCCCAGTGTATTACAGTGGACTGTTATACCCAGTGATGCAGGGTCATTTCCCCTGTGAGCGTTTTCGGCTGCAGAGTTTGCAATAGAGAAGGCGGAAACGATTGCTATGGGGTGCCCTTAAGTTTTGTACCTGGAGCACTTGCTTTTTGCCATATTAGAGATGTCAAAATCCACATTGACATCTCAAAGGGCCTCAGGATATGAGATAATACTGACAAACCTAACAATTGAGGTAGTCAGGTGGCCCTCATCAGAGCATTAGACATGTCAGAAGGGCACGTGGTCCACATGCTCTCTGACTGCTTACGTCACATCGACAGTGCACACAGGGCTAGATCGATGGGAACAACAGGGTTCGGGAGAGGGGCTGGGTCCCCGGTCCAGCATGCAGAGTTATTGAAGCAGCTAATTGGGGCATTATTGGTCCCATTAGAAGTATCAATAAAAAAGTGCTCTGCTGACACAGGCGGTCAGGACTTTATTTCCCGAGGGAATGATATGGCGGACAGAGCGGCAAAAGAAGTGGCCTAACCACCCAAAGGTACTACAAAGCTATTTCCAGGTACATAAGAAAAGGTCCCCATGATGGTACAAGGGTCAAAAAGGACTGCAAACACAGTTGATTGAACTGCAGGGAGAAGCATCCCAGGATGAGACGGCACTATGGATACAGAGGGGGTGTTTTCTCTCTCCCACCAACCTGGTCTGGAGACACAATGACACAGGAAAGCCAGTGATGCCCAAAGAATGACTTACCGTAGCGTTGGAGCAGTTTAATTTCCCGGCCCACATGTTAAAAGAATACATGACCGTAGAAATATGCGAAAGATGGTTAGTTCCATGAATTGGTGAATTTACAGGAAATTGCATTACATACCAAAGATTTTTGGTGGGGCACCCATTGAAAACAGTAAAAGCAACACTACGGCAACCAGTAGGGTCCATCCGACACTTGCATATTGACTGTGTCAACATGCGAGACAGGTACATGCTTTTTGTTGTCTTTCCCTTCTCACGTTGGCTTGAAACAAGACCATGTGCCCACAATGATGCCAAATTGGCGGCTTCATTTCTGGTGCTGGATGTATTTCCAAGATGGGGCATATGCGATGAATTAAGATCAGACAATGGGCAATATTTTGCCAATGACCCAAGGAGGTTACAGCCCTCCTGAGGATAAAGCACCACCTCTGCTCAGTTTACCGGCCGCAAGTGAACAGCGTTGTTGGCAAAAATTGGCTTTACTGCCTCCCTCTTGCACTATTTGCATTAGGTAACTCGCCTGGCGCGGATCACCATTTCACTCAGCATGAAATTGTTCCTGGCAGGAGAATGCATGCACCTTTCTCTCCTGCATGTACGATTATGGATGCTCACAGCTCATCACAGGTATGGGTGTTACACCTTTCCAGCAATGGCAGTTGAGACAGCAATCGTCGTTATGCGGTTCTGCTTTACGCGGATATTCCAAGATGGCGATGCACTACGGGCACAGGAGAAGTGACGGTCTAGCTGTTGCACGTCTTCATTGTACGCGATCAGAAGATCACATGACTACATTTAAGGATCGAAACTCCTCTCTCCTGTGCGTCGCTTCTGTTTCTCAAGACGCTTCATAAGTTCGCTACTTTATTTGCCTAAAACTTTGTACGATCCTCCTATAGATCTACCTTAATCCCTCTTTGCTGTCCTCTTTCCTGCATAGCAACCCTTCGGACATCCCTTCGGACATCCCTTCTCGAGCGGTGGTTTCCTTACCGGGCTCAGCGGTCCGCAGTCCTCTGTCTATGTGGCTGCCTCTTCTCTGATCCAAATCCAACCTTTCGTTTAGACAGAGTGAGTCCTTTTTCTCCCCCCCCCCTGAGGGTTTCCCGTCTCTCCCTCTCCGGTTTCCTGTATCCATAGGAGTAGGGGAAGCAGGGGTTTCAGGGAAATCCTTGCAGTCGTCCATTTCTGCTCCAGAGGACAGCCATCAATCCAGGTTAGTGACAGAAACTCAAATTCTACCTTTAACAATCATCAACAGTATAACAATGGGGGGAAGAATTGAAAATGTAATTGACTGAACTTACAAAAGCAATTGCCTAGGTATCCCGTCAGGTATACACACAATCAAGCCGGCCGGCCGGCCACCAACACATCACCTGCAAAGACACATGAAGAAGACGTCTTCCATCCAGCTGTACCCCTCTATCCTGGCAACCATGTCTCCAGCAGAATTTTCATCAGGAAATGGAAGGAGCCTAAGTATACGGGGGGCGCACGTTGTATTCTACGCGCCACCCCACCGCCATAAGTGACTGATATGCGACCATGGATCCATCAGATGTCTGTCGAGACAACAGCATCAGCAGCACCGCCTGAGAGGAGAGGGGCACGACAACTTGATGGGAAGTATCCACCAGTTGTCATTAACATTTTTCTCTGCTATTATATTTTACAGGAGGTCTGTAGAGGGAGGGGGTAGATTTGCCTCAAAATAATGGTAGAAAATGAATGTGTTATGGATTGTTTGGGGGTTTTCCTCGGTTTCTCTCTCACTCTTCTTTTGTTTTTTTTTATTAACAAAGGGACCGGTGGAACTCTTAAAAATAATGAAAAAACCACCAGAGCAAAAAGGAGTGTGTACAATTACGATATATTCCACAATGCAATTTGGGGCAGACAGGACACAGCATCGGACAATGTCTGGTATGACGATATGTGACATGTGAGGAGAGAGAGGGCTAATGACACTTGTTATATGCGCTCTCTCATCCCACATGTCACGGGGGTGGGCCCAAATTTATTCTGCCGTAAGAGGTACCAGTGGGTGAAGAAGGATGCTTAATGCACCTTTCTGTGTGGGACGCTGGGTCTCTTTCAGGGCCACTCTGTGGTGGTGGTTCATTATATAGATTAAGGGGAGAATGTATATGCTGACAACTATTTACAGCTAGACAGGATGGCCACAAAAGATGCTACTAACCACATGATAGTAGAATATGTACAAGAAGGTTCTAGAAAAAGTGAGCAGTTGTTCACCAATCACGAGAGACTGCAGTGCAAAAATTCAACGGGGCACGACATTCTGTGGTGCGAAACAAGGCCTTTGATGAGGATAAAGGGTCAGTATTTATGGACGGCAAACGGGAGGGGGAATGGTGCAGTATCGAGCAGAAGGATGGAACAAGTTACTTACCTGTAACTCCTGTTCTTCAGCATGGGGTCTGGCATGGAATCACATGCTCATGAATAAAGATTATATAGCAGTACATATACACACCCACCAGAGGTGGCAAGACTCAACAGAAGTAAAAACAATAACCCCTGGCACAGACTCACCTCAAGTGAACAGGTTGCTTAGCACAGCTTGGCTGATGCGGAACTCCTTCCTGGAATCCCTGTTGACGCAGTAGAATCTCGTGAAGGTGTATGTGGACCTCCACTTATCAGCCCTGCAGATGTCGACGAAGGCCACAGCAGAGTGAAATGCTGTCGTTGCTGCAATAGCTCTGATGGAATGGGCTCTCGGCTGGCCTGGAAGGGGTCTGTTAGCCAGTGGAGGACAGTGCATGATGCAGCTGAAGAGCCACCTGGAGATGGAAGCCTTTGACAAGGGCTTCCCATGATTCACAGGTACGAAGGTGAAAAGAATTGTCAAGTCTTCTGAAAATCCTTTGTGCGTGCCACATAAATCCTTTGTGCGTGCCACATAAAATAGAAAGGTCCGGGAAGAAGACTGGCAACACCAAAGGCTTGTTGAGGTGGAATTCTGACTGTATCTTAGGCATAAAGGTGAGGTGGGTCTGCTGCATCACCCTCATAGTGTGGAAGGATAAGGACGGCTGCTTGCAAGAGAGGGTCTGAATCTCCCCTACCCGCCTGACTGAGGTGATCTCCTCGAGGGAAAGCCATCTTCCACGAGAGAAACTTCAGTGGAGCCTGATGCATCGGTTCAAATGGGTTCCCCGTGCACCATGTTGAGCTCCCAAGCCGGAGCAGGGGGCTTCACTGTTGGAAAAGTCCTGAAGAGGCCTTTGAGGAATTACTTGACGAGCCTGTGCTACCACAGGGATGGCTTACCAGGTGACCTGGTGTAACGGGATATGGTATCTAGGTTTACCTTGATAGAGGCGTGAGCCAGTCCAGCCTTGGCCAGGAAAAGCCAGTACGGAAGGAGCTGTGGGGCTATGACACACAGGGGCATAATCTTCTGAGCCATGCACCATACTGAGACACGTTTCCATTTGTGTCCGTAGCATGCCAACGTCGACGAAGCTCTGGCTTTGGCTAGGATCTTCCTACATTCCAGCGGCAGGGGATAGTGCCCAAACTCTAGGGCTGCAGGAGCCAGGCCCTGAAGCTTAGCTGCAAAATCACCCTGTTCTCCCTGGCGAGAAGATTGGGAAGTGGAGGCAGCCGGATTGACGGAGCCACTGAAAGAAGGAGCAGGTCCAGGTACCAGATCTGTCGCTGCCATGCCTGAGCAATGAGTATCATCCTGATGTGATACTGAGTGTGTTGATCACTCGTAGCAGGAGTGGGGCGAGGAACATGTTCTGAAGAATGGGCCAGTGCCACAGGCCCTGTGCTTCCTGGGAGAGCACTGGGGGAGCGTGTCCCATACTATTTTCGGATGTAGAACATGGTGGTGGTGTTGTCCATGAAGGTTCTCACCACCTTCCCTTTCAGCAATGGCAGGAATGATTTGAGGGCCCAGAAGACTGCCCGAAGCTCCAGGACGTCGTTGTGAAGGTCCATTTCCTCCAGAAGTCAAAGGCCTCTGACATGCAACTGCCCGGTGTGGGCCCGCCAGCCCTCCAGGGAGGAATTTATGGTGACCGTCTCCTGTTACAGTGGGACCTGAAACAGAACTCCTTGTGTGAGATGTGGGAGTACTCCCCACCATAATAGAGCTTGTCGGAACTCCTCATTGTGGATGACCTTGTCTGTCCAAGAGTCCGAGATCTGTAGCCACTGTGCGTCCAGAAACTCTTAGAGAGGCCTCATCTGCAGCTTGCAAAGAGGGACGAGATGATGCAGGAGGACTTGATGCTCAAGGTTGTTCGTACTGTCGTGAATTGTGTTGATGATGGGTGCTGCACATGCCCCAGGATGGCCGTCACCCTCTCTCCTCTGAAGGGGTCACCAGACAAGCAACCGTGTTGAAACGGGTGCTCAGAAACAGTGTTCTGAGATGGCTCCACGCAGTACTTCGGATAATTGATGGAGAATCCGAGATGCGTCTGCAGATGAATGGCCATATGCCAGTGCGTCCGTGCGTGAGAGGATGCGCCAATCGTCCAGATAAGAGTAGACGTGGATGCCCTTGAGACAAAGGGGTGCCACCACCGGAGCTAATCACTTTATGAACACCTTTGGTGCCGATTTCAGGCCGAAGGGCAGAACCTTGAACTGATAGTGCTGTCCCTGGACCATGAACCACAGAAACCTCTGATGTTTTCAGTGGATGGGGATGTGAAAGTAGGCATCTTCCAGATCCAGCATCTCCAAGAAGTCTTCCCTCCTCCAGTTGGCCGAGCAAGTGCTGCAACGTGACCATCCTGAACATCTGGGACTTCAAGTACTTGTTGCGGCGTCTTAAGTCTACGATTTTCCTCCACTCTCCTGAATTCTTCTGCACCAGAAAGTATCTGGAGTGCACTCCGGAAGCCCCGTTGGTGCTGGGGGACGGGCTCTATCACTCCTTTCTTTAACATGGCTTGAACCTTCTTCAGTAGCTTTGCCATGTGAAGCTCTTGACGTGCCACAGGAGGAATTCGAGGACACCTGGTTGGAACTCCAAGGGGTGCCCATGACAGAGAAAGTCCAGCACCCATTTGTCTGTTGTGATGGTCTTCCACACGTGGACAGAATTTGCTAGTCCGCCTCCCACTGGGGTGCACAAGTGGGGGCTGTTAGGAAAGATGTCCATTTATGTGTAATTTTCCCTCCAGTTGTGAACCCCCCAACTTTTTGCTGTTGTCTGACCATCCTAGCCTAACTTTTGCCAGTTGAGCACAGCCTTCTGAGCACTCTGCTGGGTTTTCGTTCACTTTGTTTTGTTATGGGGAAACTGACATGCCCTTAAAGACAGTCAGTACTGGGAGACTTAGTTTCCCTTAGCCTTTCACTTTGTTGCAAGTTCTTTGCAACATTTTTACCAGTGCACAAAGTACCTTACAGTACAGTGCGCTTGTTACGCTCATCTGGTCTCTGCAGAGGCGTTGGGGCACAGTTGTAGCCCTCCCAGGAATTAGATCTCCCCCTTCAGGTTTCTCGCCCTGCGGATAAGTTGTGGGCGGCGACAATTGGTGGCACTGCTCCTGCGTGGATATGAGAAAACATGAGTGCGCTGATTGGTGACTGTTGTACCTATCAAACCCTTCTACCCAAGGTGCGATTTCTGTGGGCACGTACCGGCCCATAAGGCTCACCTGGTAAATATGGATGATGAGCTCTCTGCCCTGCTACTTCTGGCAGGGGTGCTTGTTGATGGGATCTAGTTCCTTCACTGATCTCTGGTAAATAATAGTCCAGTCCAGCTGTGACTGTTCTTTTCCGGGTTGGTGGAAAGTGCCTATATATGTCTCTTGCCTTTTCCCCTTTCTGTTTGCTCTCAATGTCTCTTGCCTTTTCAGCTTTCTGTTTTCTGTCTTGATATTATTGCTCTCGATGCTGTTGTTAATTCCTGAATAACTTTTTCTCTTCTGTTTTCTTCCAAATAGCTGGAAAGGCAGCCCAAAGCAGCTATGGAGGCGTGGAACGCGGCTGGAGAAAGATGACTGAAACTGCAATGTCCAACAACAGGTGAGTGATGGTTTAAGGGAAAGTGCAAGGTTCGGTAGTAGCGCGACCTTAAACATAGTGTTTGTTTAGTGTCTAACCTTGCCTTTCGTTTTTATTTGCAGGTGCTGGGGTCGCGGGTGAAGCACGTCGTGCTGCGGTGTCCAGATGAAGATTTCAGCGTCCTGGATGATTTGAAGGTGAGCTGCGGTGCCAAGATGAAGATGCCTGCGCTCTGGAAGATTTGGAGCTGAGCCGCGGTGCCAAGATGAAGATGTCTGCGCTCCGGAAGACTTGGAGGTGAGCCGCGGTGCCAAGATGAAGACGCGCACAGATGAGAGCAGGATCCCTCAGGTGTTAAGTATGGAGGCAGGAGACAAGATTTCCAAAGGTAAGTTGAATCCCAGGCGCTGTGAGCGTTACTCTGCATGGAAGTGCAGAATAACGCGAAGCGTCGGCTTCGGGATAGGAGCAGCTTTTATAGCTGTGATCGTGGGCACGCCCATTTGGCTTGGCTTGCCTGCCATACCCTGCCACTCCTAGTGAGTCAGCACGTGCCAGGCATTTCAATAGCAGTAGCCTCACCCAAGAATACACGTGCTGCTGCTTTAAAGAAGTTCCATGTTAAATGCACTATGCACCCGAAATGAAAGTGCTATGTCCATAATAAAAGTATTTCTTAACCAAATGAATGTCTCGTTTATTGTTCTTTATGAGCCTGGCGCCAAACGCGCCAGGACTGTGTCCATCCGGGCCCCCTGTGTGTGTGACCTTGTAAGGTCTGCGTCCTTGACCTGATGACCATCACTGCGCTGGGGTCTTCCTTTCATTTCTAAAGGTCCTAGACACCCTCAAAGGATTTATTGGTAGAAGTACATGGCCAGAGCTGGTGGCAGCTGTTATTTTTCACATATTTTATAACCTTTCTTTCAGTCCATATCACGTTTACCGTGTTTGGCCCTGGACAGTGGCTTGGCCCCAAAATGGCCATTCCACAAGGTCCTTTGTTCTGTCCTTTAGCCATCTTGTCCCTTTGCCTTCCCCAGTTCGAGCAGACCCGGGACAGTCCTTATTTGGTCATGCATTCTCCTACAAAACACCAAGCTTTTGCGGGCTTCTGCATGCCTTGTGTGTTTGCTTCCAGGATGTGGGCTGGACTGTCTAGTTCCAATACACATCCTGTGTGCCAGAGAGTCCGGTGTGCTGGGAATGACTGGGACCACTGTGGTCCGTGATTGGCCCACGTCTAGCATGGCTGTATGTGAGCAGGTCTCTCATTGGGTCCTCTTTGTTTTGGCGCAAAGGAGATTCTGGATAAGAGAAGGGCCCAAGCACCCATACCAGGTTGATCTTTTGAATTCTCACTGAACCTAGGATAGAAGCATCCTGAAACTAAGAATCCGAGTCGAGGACCCGCTGGTGACCCGCTGGCAGGTTTGGCACCCTGAGCCCGCAGTTGTCCCGCACAGGACCCCTCTGCATCTGATGGAACCAGAAGGTCTGCAACGGCGCTTCGGCCCATTTGAATTATGGGAACAACTATTCACAGCACCCCCACCTTAACCTGCAAGCGTGCTTTCTAGAAAGTGTTCCTGGGCCAACCAGTGAACTGTACAGCTTACGCAGGACCTTTGCTCTGGAACCAACGCCGTCTTGAGTTAACTCATGAGACTTGGGATATCGTAAGCACAGGGTAAAAGGCACTGTCCCGCTGAGTTTCATACACGTAGGCGCCCTAGGTCTGGAATTAGGAAAGTACGCCTGTTACCGTGTCTCCCAGTTGTGGTGACAAACTTCGAAGGTGCGCTTCTGCTGTGCCTCCCTTTGCCCGAGACGTGCTATGAAATCGAGTTGATCCCTTCACCAGGCGAGGCAAAATCGTCACTGTCCTGCCACAGAATCATCCCTGGAACTCAGCCACTGAAAGCTGCAGAGCCGCACAATTGCAGCATTTGAACCTGCAACCGAAGTGGACTCAACTGCCGAAGTTTGGTGTGGAGTGCACCTTGGGTCGTCGAGTACTTGCAACTCTTACCGGTGGCCCCTGGTGCATCCATCCATTTTTACACATGAGTGTCCCCTGAGGGCCACTCACCTTTATCGAGGTAGCCTGTACTACCGAGCTATTCCCAACTCTTGGAGTCTGTTCTGCCCTCGTGGGGAGACTCTCCTCGAATAGTGGGAACTTATTCTTCACTGCCTCACCCACTTCACTGAGTCGCTACAGCCCCTGCAAGAGACCCTGTTTTTCACTTTACTGCACGATCACGTGTGTCGACACTGAAAGTCCTTTTGAGCGCTAGGCTCCACTCTTCGTAGGGACTGGACTGCCACATAGTTAGGATTGATAAAGTGAGTACTCCCTAAATTATATTCGCACTGTATGCCCCCTTTCCCTTACCGGTTGTGAACCCTTACTGTGTGCCATTCCTTTAGGCCATTGTAACTGTATATATGTTCTATAGTAATGTGATTTTGGTTTACGTATTACTGTTGACCTTTGCTTGTGTTTGATTTATAAGCCCTTTAATAAATGTATATGTATTTTTGATATACACCTGACAGAGTAATTTGTAGTGTCGTTGCTTTGTGTGCTCATTGTGAGCTTTGGATCACCCGCACCCCTCCTGAAACCTAGTCTTGACCGCCACCAATACTACCTTGATTGGTCTGGCTTGTCCAGAGGTTGCCCTTTTCCAAGAAACTAGGCTGGCATTCTGAACCCCTGTCCACCAGGTCAGAGTTCAGAAATCCATTTTAACAGAGGCCTAGGTCCACAGCCAGTTCAGGCCTTCTTGGGCATGGTGTCCTGGCCTGTGGGTGACCACAACGCTGCCCTCTGCTGTCGTCGGCCTGTGAGCAGCCTCTGTAGGCCTCCTGGGTCGTAAAACGGGAGGGTTGACGATAGGGGGTGTTATACCCCTTGGAGGTCCTGCTGGACCGCCCTCTTGAGAATTGAAAGGAGGACGACCTATGCTGTTGCAATGTTCCCGGTGAGCGTGCTGTCTCCGTGTCCCTCTTGATCGTCTGCAGACTCATCTATGGTCTTGCCAAAAAAGTTGTCCCCATAAAAGGGCATGTCCACCGCCTTGGACTGGACATCCGCCATGAAGTTAGTGGCCTTCAGTTACCCGTGTCATCAAAGGGAGGCCCTGTTGCACATCTGGCGGAACCCAGTATCCATGATGTCCAAGGCCACCGTGGTGGCGTGGCGCGGCGCAATGCCACCTCACCCTCTTGGAACAGGGCCAGGGCCTCGACCTTTTTGTCCTCTGTCAGAAAGTCTAAATTAGGTCCCAGTTTATACCACAGCGGGGATAAGATGGCCAAGGCATTAGCAGCATTGATGGTGGAGGCTGTGTTATAAATGATTTGTTCACATCCAGTTTCTTTCCCTCCTGGTCAGGGGGCACCATGGCCGAAGATGATGGATTCGCCGAGCGCTTCTTGGCTGAGGTAGAGAATCAGGAGATGGCTGTGATCTCAAGCACCGGGGGCTGAGTCAGGAACCATGTACTTCTTTTCCAGCCTATACCGCTTAGGAGGCGTGGTACTCAGTGTCTTCATTAAGGCTAAACCTTCCTCCCAGGCATCATCCAGCAAAGGGATGGACATGATGGTCTTCCGCTGGGACTCTCAGCATTGGAAGAGGAACCCCTCTGTCTCCTCCGGCACCAAGTTGAAGAGGGTATTGGCTCTTGACATCATGGCGCCTACCTCATCCAGTGGCACCTGTGCAGCCCACAGTCTTCGCTGTATCTCTGATATGTGTCGTAAGGATGCGCAATGACATGTATCTGGGTGCCCGTTAAGGAGTAGGGGAACAGTTGGTAACGGATCTGCGCCTTCTTGGGCTAGATGGTGATCCAGGTTCGTTCCGTGGAGATCCATCTATGGACACTAACAGCCACTCTCATTCGAGTAGTAGTCCTGAGACAAGTTGTCCTCCTCAGAGCTCGTGTAGATGTGCCCCCTTGATGCCTCCTTTGGCTCCGCTCGCCCTTGTCTAGACCGTCGTTCTGAGGGTGTTTGTTGCTCCTTGTCCTTTACTGATTCCTTTGGGAGTGGGTTGATGATAGGAACGGCCCCCATCACTAGGGCGCCAGAGGATGTCTTTGGCGTAGCTGCAGCCACAGCTGTATGCTGTGGTGGTAGGGTCACTGGCTGGGGTGCTGCCGTTGTGACCGTAGAGACCCCCTTCGTCGCCAGGCCCCCTTTCAACAAAGTTGTGATGGTTATTAATCAGGTGGATGCCAAAGCTTTCATCGGCTTGGTTGTGACCGCTGACGAGGTCATGTCTTCGACGAAGTGGATCTTTGACGACGAAGCAGTCATCAACGAGATCATTGTCTTGGCTGTCGACAGAGGACGGGCAGAGCCACCCGCAGACCTCTCCTTCACAGGCTTATCCGAAGACGCCAGAATCGGAAAAAACTTGAATTATCAACAGGCTCGAAGAGCAAGAAGAAAGTACTCCCAACACTGAAACATGTGGTAAAATTCTGAAGATGGCCACCAGGGGTGGACCTTACAGACAACTGTCATTGGATGGGGGTAGTATGACCCAAAGGACAGTGATTGGTTTAGAGGAGAAATGCAGTTTTCAGGCTAAAGCAAAACTGTTTTTTTCTTTTACAAAGGATTCCCAGCCCGATGACAGGGAATATTCATGAGCAGGTGAATCCATGCCAGATCCCATGCTGGAGAATAGTGGGATTTGAGGAAGATGTTTTAAGTTACTAACCTGCAACTCTTGTTCTGCAGCATGAGTCTGGCATGGATTCACATGCTCATGAATATTCCCCGTAGTCAGGTTGGGAATACTCAGTGAAATAAAAAACTGTTTCAGTTTAGCTTTCAAACTGTATTCCTCCTCTTAACCAATAACTGTCCTCTAGGTCATATGGCCCCAAACAATGACAGTACTCTCCCTAAGCTCCACCCCTGGTGGCCATCTTCATAATTGGTAAGCACGCCAAGTTTCAGTATGAACCAAAAAAGATCCACAGAGGAGAAGGAGGGAGGGTTCAAATGCTCATGAAAGCAGTACATATAAACAACCACGGGAGGTGGCAGGGCTCAAAAGAAGTAATAAATATTTGCCGCTGGAACAGACTCACCTCAAGTGAACAGGTTGCGTAGCACTGCTTGGCCGACCCAGGACTCCTCCCTGGAATCCCTGTCGACGCAGTAGAACCTTGTGAAGATGTGTGTAGAAATCCACGTAGCAGCCCTGCAGATGTTGAGCAGGGGAACACCAGGTAGAAACACCATTGTTGTTGCAATGGCTCTGGTGGAGTGGGCTCTTGGGCGGCCCGGAAGAGGCCTATTAGCCATTCGATGACAGTGCATGATGCAGCCGGATAGCCACCTGGAGTAGGAAGCCTTCGACAAGGCCTTTCCGTGATTCACAGGTTCGTGATTGACAAACTACTGAGAGGTTTTCCGAAAACTATTCATGCATGCCACATAAAACTTCAATGCAAGAGCAAAGTCCAGCGAATGCAACGCCCTCACCAGTGGCGACAACGGATTCAGGAGAAAAACGGGAAACACCAAAGGTTTGTTGAGGTGCAACCCCGATGACGCTTTCGGCATAAAGGCGGGGTGTGTAGAGAGTACCGCCCTTGTAAAGTGAAACGATTTATTTTTAAATTTGTTTATTAAGCCGTAAGGTTGTAGCACAGAAACATATCAGAGTACAATGAGTGCTTAACGCATAGTGGCATATTAACATCTTTACAGCAAATTGTGGCATGAGCTTAATATATTCTAAACAAAATTAAACTTTCCAAAATCTATAACTGGGCTTGTGTACAAGATTGGGCAATGCAGCAATTATTTCTGGGCGGGGTATAACTTTGTGTGTGGTGCAGGTCCAGTAGTTGTATATGCAAGGCTACCAACATGCAAGGGAATCCAGGGTTGATGGGAACTTGTGTATTCTTTTGTAGGAAGTAGATTAACCATATGCGTATAGTCACAGTGGTTTGTCATCGGATGGATGGAACATGGTCAAAGTTAGTATCTTCCAAGCGTTGAAAGCCGTAACCAGATCGACATCA
The DNA here is from genome assembly GCF_040938575.1 of Ambystoma mexicanum. NCBI lineage: Eukaryota > Metazoa > Chordata > Amphibia > Caudata > Ambystomatidae > Ambystoma > Ambystoma mexicanum. The sequence continues at coordinate 1,067,730,640 of NC_090931.1, read as the reverse complement.
TGAGGTTGTAGTGACCTAGCCCAGCTTTCGTTTCAAATTCACAACACCAAATCTTATACTGTGGGCCTTTTGTATGCTTCCATGACATGGCTAATTGTCTTTTTTGCAACTCGGCATGCTAGGTCCATAAATATGGTAATATGTTTGTGCTTGATTGGTCTAGAGTATGTGCCTAGCAGGCATTCAAGTGGGTTCCAATGATATCTAGTGATACCAGCATCTCTGCAGGCTTTCTCAATTTGAGACCAAAAATCCTGCATTTCCAACACATGTGTATCGGGTCCGCATTGTCTCGTTTGCACCAGAGACAAGTTGGTTGTGAGTTAGTGTTGAATTTGGCTACTCTGGTGGGGGTAATGTACGTGCGATGAAGTACATTGAGCTAGCGCAATGTAAACCTTGCATTTCTTGACACATTTTTTGGAAAACTAATACTTTTTCCCACTCTTGGTCAGTGATCTCAAGACCAATGTCTGATTCCCATTGCAGCCTTAGATTGGGGTTTCTAATGCTAGACCCATTTAGGAGGCAACTACACAGTCTGGCCACAGGTCTCCAGCCATCTTCTAATGCATACATCAAAGCCAGAAGCACAGTTTCCTCTGGTTCAGTAGGCCACCCGCTCCATTTGCGGTTCGCCACCCTCACCATTTCATGTATCTCAAGGAAGGATTGTCCTTTGGGCAAGCCCATCTAGCGTGTTAGATTATCTAAATCCCTTAATTTCCCATTATCCAAAATATCACCCCAGGTGGAGATGCCTAGTTCCTCCAAGTGCCTTGCAGCACCCAGGTCTTCCCTATTCAAACATACATCGGCGACTAACGGGATGTTGGGCGAGTAGGGGTACCGGACCTGCAGCAATTCTAACACTCTGGACCAAATCTGTTTGCCCAGGCCAACGGGAAATGGTTGGGAATACATGCAACAGTCTGGGAGCCACAGTATTTCCTTAAGCCAGGCCGGATTCACCAGTGATTGGAGCAACTCGGTTTCAGACGTGGCGTGGTCAGACAGCCATTTCTTAATGAAGCTTAAGTGAGCAGCTAAATAGTAAAGTTCAAGCCTGGGCAGCTGTACCCCACCATCTTTGTAAGGCAGGCACAATACAGTATGTGCCAGCCTATGCTGTATGGGGTCCCAGAGGAAGCCTCTGATTAGGGTATCAATTAGGCGGAAAAAAGCAGCCTCAAGGTGATAATGGACATTTGTGAAACTACAAAAACCTTGGGAGGATAATCATTTTAACTATGGCCACTCTACCCATAGGTGAGAGCGGTAATCTAGACCAAAAGTTCATGGATTTCTTAACACCTCCCACTAACCTGAGAGTGTTGTGGGTGTATGTGTCCTTACGTGTGTGTATAATTTGGATTCCCTGGTATCGAAAGGAGTATGTCTCCCACAGCAGTCCCAGGTCAGGCAGGGTGGCCGTGCTCACCCTGCGGAGCCTGGCCAGGGGGAAAAGGCAGGACGTATGTCTATTGAAAGATATCCTGGACAATGCTGCAAAGTCATCTAGTATATCTAGGACCGCAGATCGATTATGTTGCGGTTCGCACAGGTAAAGCAGGCTGTTGTCCACGTATAGTGTTTTGAGGTGTCTAGATCTGCCTACTGCAATGCCTGCTTCTAAGTCTGGACCAAATCTGGGGCCTCTCTCTGGAACAGCCTCCCTGCCACTCTAAAACTTGAGAACCATCTCCGGTTCCCGAAGCACCTCAAGACCCTCCTCTTTGCTTCCACCTTCACCCCCTTCTCCCCTGCTGATCTGTTCTTCTGGCACCATGAACCTGGCCACCCTCTGTCCTCTGGGCCCAGGTTCCTGCTCACCCTGCCACCCTCCCCTACTGCCTCTGGGCCACCCCTTGCACTGGGGTCTGTATCTGTACACATACAGTTCCCCCACCCCCGCTTTTTTTTCTTCCTGCACTTATCTGATCTACCCTGTCTGCTGCCTTAAACTCAGCACTTGCTGGCTGCACTACCACTTTGGTTGCTTTTATTATTTATTTATTTATTATTTATTCTGTTCTTCTTTTGCTATGCACATTCCACTTCTCCCCCTTCCTTGCACTTTTCCCCTCCCTTCCCCCATGCACTTGAACGTTCTCAATGTCACTGGGCCTAATAAGATCGTTGTTTTGTTCACCCCTGTTCCCCTCCCTTGCCTTGGTGCACTCTGAATCACTGGTGTATGAGCGTGATAGAAATAAAATAGCAATTCAATATGTACTCCTGGTGCAAGTATGCTGCCAAAGGCTTGAGGGCTAGTATGTATAGCATGGACGAGAGCGGGCATCTTTGACAAGTCCCTCACTGTATGTTTCATGCTTCTGGTATCTATCTGCAGCATAAAAAGATAAATACGGTTGTTTGCAGGACAGGGCCTGCATCTCCCCAACCCGCCTGGTCGAGGTGATTGCCACTAGGAAAGCCTTGTTCCACGAGAGGAACTTCAGTGGGGCCAGATGCATCAAAGGGTGCCCCCATGAGTTTAGTCAATACCACATTGAGTTCCCAAGCTGGAGCCGGAGCCTTTACCATTGGAAAAAAGCCCTGATTAACTCCTTGACAAGTCTGTGAGACCCCAGGGAAGACTACCAAGTGTCCTGGTGTAACGGGATATGGCGGCCAAGTGCCCCTTGATAGAGGCGTGAGCCAGTCCAACCTTGGCCAAGGAAGCCAGGTATGGGAGGTGCTGCAGTGCCGTGCCACTGAGGGGAGTGAGCTCCTGCGGCCAACACTATACAGAGTTTCACTTCCATTTATGGCTGTAGCACTTTAAGGTGGAAGATACTCTGGCTTTGGCCAGGATGTCCTTACAGTCCATTGGCAAGGAATAATGTCCAAATTCTAGGGCTGCAGGAGCCAGGCACTGGGGTTCAGCGATGCTGGGTTGTGATGTAGAATCGCTCCTCCTTCTCTGGCGAGAAGATTAGGAAGTAGCACAGCCTAATGGATGGCGCCGTTGACAGGCGCAGCAGGTCCAGATACCATATCTGTTGCAGCCATGCCAGAGTGACAATTATCATCCTGCATTGACACTGCCAGAGTTTGTTGATCACTCGTAGAAAGAGTGGGAGTGGAGGAAAGGCGTAAAGGCAGAGTCCCTCCCATGGGAACGAGAAAGCATCTCCCATGCTTTTTGGCTGCGGGAATCTGCTGGACAACCTCTGACACTTGGAGTTTGTCCCCGTCACAAAGAGGTTGATCTGGGGCTGACCCCATTTACGGAATAGAAGATCCACTTGGTCTTGGTGAAGATCCCACTCGTAGCAAGAACGTAGTTCCCTGCTGAGCAAGTCTGCAATGGTTTTCTTGGTGCCCACCAGGTGGTAAGGGACGAGAAACATGTCCCGACGAACGGCCCAATGCCACAGCTCATGGGCCTCTTTGGAGAGAACCAGAGAGCGCGTCCTGCCCTGTTTCCGGATGTAGAACATGGTAGTGTCCGTAAAGATCCTCACCACCTCGCCCTTTAGCAACAGCAGGAAGGACTTGAGGGCCCAGAAGACGCCCCGAAGCTCCAGGACGTTGATGTGAAGAGCCTTTTCCTCTTGCAGCCAGAGGCCTCTGGTGCGTAACTGTCTGTTGTGGGCTCCCCAAACTTTCAAGGAAGAATCCGTGGTGACCATCTCCTAGTACGGTGGGTCTTGAAACGGAGCCCCTTGTGTGAGGAGAGAGCCCATGCTCCATCACTGTATCGCCCAACGGAACTCCTCGTTGAGAGTGATCTTGTCCATCCAGAATCCTGAGACCTGTAGCCTCCTTGCATCCAAAAACTCCTGGCGAGGTCTCATCTGCAGATTGCAAAGGTGGATCACATTGATGCAGAATGACATAATGCCCAGCAGCGACTTGACGGCTCACGCTGTTGCTAACCATGCAGCCGACAGGAATTGTCCTTTCCCCAGGATGGCTACCACCCTCTCTTGTGAGGGCGATGTCAGACACATTACTTTGTTGAGTCAGGCTCCCAGAAACAGAGCATTTTGTGATGGCTCTAAGCAGGACTTCGGATTATTTATGGAAAATCCCAGATCCGCCAGTAGACGACAGTTCTCTTTGTGTGTTCGCTCGGCAACCGTGGGAGCGGGATTGTATGAGCCAATCATCAAGATAGGGGAAGACATGGATGACCTTGAGACAAAGGTGTGTCACCACCAGAGCCAAGCACTTTGTAAAGACCTTGAGGGCGGACTTCGGGCCGAAGGGGAGCGCCTTTAACTGATAGTGTCGTCCCTGTACCACAAACCACAGGAATTTGCAGTGTTTCTGTTGGATGTGGAAGTTAGCATCCTCCAGATCCAGTGATGCCAGGAAACCGCCTTATTCCAGCTGGCCGAGCATGTGCGCCAACAAGACCATACTTAACTTCTGGGACGTCAAGTACTTGTTGAGGCGTCTCAGGTCCTCGATGGGCCACCACCATCCTGTATTCTTCCGGACCAGAAAGTATCCGGAGGCGCTGGGGGATAGGCTCTATTGCCCCCTTTTTTAACATGGGGTGGACCTCCTGCAACAGCTGTGCCACGTGCTGTTGTTGCCGAACCACAGGGGGAATACGAGGACACCTGCGTCGCAACTCCAAGGTGTGCCCCGGTCCGAGAGCATCCAGCACCCATCTGTCGGTCTTCCACACACTGACAAACCTCGCCAGCCGGCCTCCCACTGGGGTGCAAAAGTGGGGACCTGAGTCCATGGCCGGTTCAGGCCTGTTTTGGTGTCGGGGGCCCTGTCCTGTGGCGCCAATGCTGTCCTCTGTTACCATATGCCTGTGAGTGACCTCTGTACACCTCTTGCATCGTGGAGTGGCAAGGTTGTCGATAAGGGGTGTTATATCCCTTGGAGGACCTGGTAGATTTTCCTCTCGAGGAACGAAAGGACGACCAACATTGCTGCAGGGTACCCAGTGAACGTGCCATCTTCGTCTTAATAACTTGCAGAGACTCGTCGACCATCTTGCCAAAAAGATTCTCAACATTAAATGCATGTCCAACACTTTGGACTCAATGTTCAGTCTGAAGTTGGTGGCTTTGAGCCATTCCTGCCACCGAAGAGACACTCAGTTGTCCATTTGCCGGAACCCTGTGTCTGGGTTGTCCACTGCCACTCTAATGGCGTGGTCTGAGATCACTTCCCTTTCCTGGAACACAGCCAGAGCTTCCACTTTCTTATCGTCAGGTAAGTAGTACAGACTAGGACCCAGCTTACACCATAGTTTGCGTGGGACAAAATGGTCAGGACGTTAGGGACTTTAATGGTACTGGCAGCAATTTATATGAACCTTTTCCCCGTTGTGTCTAGTTTCTTCCCCTCCTGGTCTGGGGGCACCGTGGACGAAGGAGACGGGTTAGACAATCGTTTTTCTGGCTGCGGCTGAGACCGCAGAGGTAGATGAAGGATGGGACCTCAGGCACTTGGGGGCCGAGTACAGGACCCTGTATTTCCTCTTGAGCCAATCCCGCTTGGGCGGGGTGGTGATCAGGGTCTTCCTCAGGGCCAAGTCAGTTATCATCCACCAAGTGGACAGACATGATGTGCCTGGACTCACACCTTTGGTAAAGGAAACCTTCCTTTTTAGTCTCCTCAGGTACCAGATGAAACAGCTCCAAGGCCCTGGACATCATAGCGTGAAATAAGCCGACCTCATCCGGTCGAAAGGCCCTGTGGGGTTCATACGCACCCCACAGCTCCCCGTCTGCTGGTACAAAGTAATCTGACACCCAGAGTGCAGGGTCAGGGGGAGAACCCACCAGCAACACCTCCGTCTTGTTTCCATGCAACTTCAGCCAATTGTGGTTCATCCAGTCTCCCACGGCAGACGGGCACTGGTGCAAGCACAATGATATCTCAGCCTGCTCAAGATCTAACCGAATCAGGATCTGAGTGTCATCGGCGTATGAGTAGCACCTGATACTGAAGGAGCAGATGAGATACACCAATGGCCAAATATAGATGTTAAAAAGGGTAGGAGACGAGGTGGAGCCTTGAGGAACCCCACAACCAAGGGGGCAGGAGCATGAAAGAAAAGGAAAGAGTGAAAGTATTTGAGCTCTGTCTGCCAGGAAAGAGGTAAACCAGGACAATACTTGCCCAGAAATTCCGACCTGTGCTAAGCGGGCCAGCAGGGTAGGGTGGTCCACAGTGTCAAAAGCAGGTTGATTGAGTAAAATCAGGTCACCAACACCCCTGCATCCACAGGTTTAGCCATATCATCCTGTACCAACACCAGAACACTTTTTGTACGCCGGCCAGGCCTAAAGCCTGACTGAGTGGGGTCAAAGAGTTCAGATGATTCCATAAAGGATGACAGACGTGGTGAGATCAGAGATGCAGGGTCTAAAAAAGGCTTTTTAAGAAGGGGAATCACTGTCACCGTTGAAAGTCTCAGTTGACGCTTTGGGCCTGGTAGGTCCTTTGCCATGTGCCAGGGTGGAATCCCGGCCTGCAGTCTTGGAGGGCTCTTAGACGGTACGTGGCCCAGTGCAGGAGGTAGTCTCTGCTGGATTTCCAAGACCAACATGTGCAACGTTTCAATATGTCCAAGGACATGTCACTCGGTTGAGGCGTGAAAGGAACGAGTGGTGGAGGTTCAGGACTGATGTATCTTCTTCAGCGAGGCAGTGAACCGGGCTCCCTCCATGGGGGAGACAAGTCCATGACTTCGTTCATGGTCTGAATAATAATCTTCGGGCAGATCATCCTCACCCTTGTCCGAACTGGTATAAATCTGCACCGGCTTCTCCAGGACAGCCCGCGGGCCTGTACCCGTTTTAGGATCGGCAGGAGCCTTTCCCCTTCCCCTCTCTGAAGACTTCTGGGGCAGAGTGGCATGGGGAACTGTGCCCATTCCAGGGGCTTTTGCAGGCGCTGCAGCAGCCACCTCATGCCTTTGAGGCAGCAACACTTGAGTAGCTGTCATCGTTGTTAGGGAGAATTCTCTCTTTAGGCTGAATTTCCTAACCTAGTGAGTCCCCCAGCAGCTTTGCTGGATTTCTGGAGTTTGTTTTTTCCTCCTGCCAAGGGTGAGACTCTTTTTCTCCCACTCTTGGACATGATTTATGGTGTTCCTTTGACTGGTAATGTGTTTTATGGGCTATGGGGTCCTTTACTCCATAGGGTCTCGTGTTTTTACTCTGTGTGTTACACAGCACCCTCCGTGCAGTAACACAGGGGTGTCATAGTGACGCCCCACCATAGACTCCATACCCTGGGACTGACTACTGTCTCTCAGGGCATGTAAAGTCACCATTGGCTTTACTAGTCCCCAATTATTAACAGAAACCAGTAAAAACCATCATATTGTGGACGTACTGGTCGGGGCAATTGGATTGCCCCGGGGTCTGTTAGTCGAGGGGGCATGTCTCCGTCCCCCCTGATCGAGTTTTGGCTGGTGGCAGTGGAAACTACTTTTTATATTCGACCGCAAATATTTTCCTATGGGATTTTCCCATTGTTCGAGGCTACCAACTTTGATTATTTAATTCTCATAGCCTCGAACATACCGCCGGTTTATTTAATTAATATTAATTCGCCGGTTGGTATTTTTTGCCAGGACTCGATTCTAAAATGGCGTTTGTGTTCTCTTCTGTGACTCCCACCCAAGTCGAGCCCTTTGTTCCACTTTTTGGCGGGCTTCTCCACAGAAGCCTCCAGAAGTGGTGCCACTCTGTCTGGGTACCACAGGGGGTATGGGAGGGGGTTTAGGCACCCTGGACTGAGTTACCTTGGTAACTCAAGTCGCACTCTTGTGTGATTGGCCCAAGTGGTGAGCCGGCCGGCTCACCACTTAGCATGTTTCATTGACAGCTAGGCTGAGTGAATGGGGGTGTGCTGCATAAAAGCAGGGCTTTGGGGACTGGAACTTCAGAGGTCGCCACAGGACCTGAGAATCCGACAAGGGAGAAGCTGAGCCGACCTACCACGACGACATCACCGGTGGAGCCCTGCGGAACCGACTCACCACTTCCTGACGACAGAGAAGATCTCCCGGCTGGAGAGGCTTCTTCCCCTGACTGGTGGGCACAACCAGTTTTACCTTCTTTCTTCGCACCCCAGACCGGTTTGTGGTCGAACTGCCCGTGCCAAGCACCCCGGTAGCCAGATAGCCACTCACCACTGAACCGCGAATCAACAGACCGCTCCTTGTACCTGAGAAACTCCGCGGCTGGTTTCTTCCCTGGCAGTGCAACAGACTCCTGTCTTCCTCCACAACGAGATCCTCTCTTCCCCCGGACGAAGCACCGACTTGCATCCGCTGCCAGGAACAACTGCCCCCGCTGGAGTATTCTCACCACTTTAAGGTACCGTGTCCGCCAGGCCTCCCTAAAGATTGCGATAAGGTAATAATAACCCCTTAACCTTCTGGACTGGGCTGGCCGCCTTGACCCTCTAACTGGTCCCTTTCTTTGGTCCAACTCCTTTTTGAACCATTACAAAACTTTTGAGCACTGCAACCGTGTGACCTTGGACACATTTCGTTTCAATCCTATTAAAGCGGATCCGGCCTACTCACTCTGAATTCACGGTGTTACTTTGCCTTCCCCTCCTGTTGTGTCTGTGAAAAAGTGTTGGGATCTGTTTCAATTTATTCTCTGCTTTTCTCTCCCTTTTTAAAATGAATTATTAGAGTGCCATCTACGTTAAGCGGGCACCGCTGTCTGAAAATATGTGGGGCTTTACTTAAGACTTGTCTAATATTCTTTTAAGGGAGTGTATATCTTTTAGTGACCTTGTTTTTGAATTGCTTACTATTAGTGCCTGTGCGTTTTTCTAGATGTGGTTTTTAAATAAATAATTATATCTCTTTTACACCAAGCCCTGGTCAGTGTTTACTTGTTCTATTGTGGTCTCTTGACCTATTGTGAATATTCTGTATACTGCCTAACTCTTCTTGAGGGAAGTCTGACTGCTCAGCCACAGCTACCAAGTGAATCTGTGTGGTACAGACTGCTACCAAGTGGGTTTACTGCCAAACACCTGTAGTCTTAAATCTTTTGGAGTGGTCCCAGAGGGAACTGCACAGGTTTCTGCCTAACAGTCGTGACCGTGGACACCACCGTCTTGGCCAGCCCCTCCTTCAAGGAAGAAGTGATGGCCGTTGTCGATGGAATGGTAGGAGCCTTCGTCGACTTGGTCGTGGACCCCGCTGAGCCTCCGATGATGATGATGCCGTTGCCGATGGGGGCAGCGAAGGGACACCTTTTGATTTTTCCTTCAATGTCTTATCCGCCAATGGTAAGCAGAGTTTTGATGGAGTCAAGGACTTTCCTTTAGAAGGAATACCCCTCACCGGTAGGCTCACCATGGAAGCTGTTGGTGAAGGCAACCTTGTCCTTCCCATGCTAAGACCCGCAGCCAACCCAGTGGGATCAACTTCATGCAGCCTGGCCTACTTTTGCACCCCTGGGGCTGCGGCGTCCTCAAATGACCTCAACCTCTTTTCTAAGGGAGTTAGTTCATGGGACCGGCCGGTCCTGGGTGAAGTATGACCATGCTCTGAAGCAGAGTCAGAGGCCTTATCCGATTTCAACCAGGCTGCCAGCCTGCTGTATCAGCCTTTCTTTGTCTTTTTGAAAATCCCCAGCAGACCTCGCCGCCCTCCTCACCATGGTCCGAATGCAGGCAATACAGACATTTGTTTCGAAACTCAATGAAGAACCGTGATGTAGAATGATCTTCGCTGATAGCGGGTCTCTGCTTCCGGTAGTCAACCTGCGGTCCAACGATGAAAAAAAGAACAGTCAAAAACTATTCAAGATTTGTCAAAAAACACTTGAAATGTGAAAATTAGCTCGGAGAGCAACAAGAGAACTCCCAACACTAAAGCGTGCAGTAAAAATCTGAAGACCGTGATTGGTTTAGAGGAGAAATACAGTTTTAGAGCTAAAGTGGAACTGTTTTTTCTTTTACCAAGGATTCCCAGCCTGACGACGGAATATTCATGAGCATGTGAATCCATGCCAGACCCCATGCTGGAGAAGTAGTAGCAAAAATGGACAACACTTGCGATGCAGTCTGGAATAAAAATGTGTGTGCTTTAATGTGGCTAGATGAGACATCAACCAGTCCAAATGAAGCCTCGTACACAATTTTCCTTGTGTTTTATCTCAGCAGGGACAACATATCTGGGGGCCAACACTGTTTGCGTGAGGGTGAGGGTGATGAGTACCACAGCATTGCAGAGCAGGATAGCCACGGTGATACAGCCATGGTGATGGACCACTGGTGGGCCTGTGGGTCTAAGGCGTATGCCCAGCTGCCTCCTGATGGGGGCGGGGAGGACTGTGTTCTCTCATCACACTCCACAGCGCAGCCCTGGTAGTGCCACAACAGACCTGATACCTTTCAACGACCACCCAACACTATTAAAACACAAGATGAAGGAAGAACAGCAGGTACAAGAAGGGCAGGGCGCACGTTGAACAAAAGGAAGCGTAGCAGTAATTATTGGCCTGAGGCCTCATCACAGAGTTTGGAAAATATACCTCACTACTATCGGCTCTTCTCAAGGGCTTCTGTTTTCTTCACATCACTCATGCTTCCTGGGGTTCAAGCAGGTGACACGCTACAAACTCTTGAAGATGGCAAATTCAACAGAGAAGGGGCTCAATGCAGTGCAGGAAGAACTTTGTGAATTACGATTGGTGGCACTGCAAAATAGGTACCTTTTAAACATGTTGACAGCAATGGAAGGTGGCGTGTACCACAAAAGTGGCAGTACCTTCTGCACATGGTGCCTGCCAATGATGCCACCAATGGCACATTGACTGAATCAATCAAATAGATCTGTATCCACCATGAATAAATGACCAAGGAAACACAGACTGTAGCAGTGGACCCATGGTTTGTGTCCCCACTTAGCTGGCAAATGTTTGAAGTGACTGTCGCCCTGCTTGTCCTGGTGTTCATCGCCTTCTGTGCAAGCCAGCTGATATTAACAAATTGCAAATGCATAAAGGGAAGATGATGTATAAATGCATAAAGGGAAGGGGATATATAATGTCAAAGAAGGTTGGTGGGGTGGAGGGCAAAACATAGGGGAATAAAGAAATTGCCACACGTTCATAAGCAGCTGAGGGAGATGTACAAGTGGTGCTTACAGTGCCACCTGCAAATATGGATGAATAGGATGGTTTTTGGGTGGCCTGTTCTGCAAGAGGACAAGAGTGTATAGTACTGGGATCATCACTGGGGGCACGAAGAGGGGGGCATGAGTAGAGTGACAAGGTTGTGGGTCCCCAAGGAGGTAAGAAGATGATGGGCAAAATTGTGTTGATTGATAGAAGGGGGGAATGCAGTAAAGGTGCAAATACAGCGCTGCCAAGATGGGCGTGCCTATCAGTTACAAGAATGAGGGGCAAAGGGAGGGGGCATTCCTAGAAGGGGGGGACACCATTGCCAGCTGCACCGTGTACCTTATATACCACGTGCGCAGACGCAGCTTGAGAAGTTCATGGAACAAAGTAGGGGTGGGGGAGCCAAGGAGGAATTTGGAGGGGCCGAGACCCTGGGACAGGGGCAACGGTTAGCAGAGAAGGCACAGTATAATGTGAGCCATACAACAGCCATAATGATATCACCCCAGCTATTGTAGATATTTCGAACCTGGATTCAGTTGAGATGTCCAATCTTCTTTCTCTCTCATTTGATAACATCTCTAATACCCATGCACCTTTGAAAAAAGAAATTTCTTAAAGAAACACAAAACAATAATGCATGCTTTTCTCCAGAGTTTATGAAACTTAAATCCTCTAAACCTAAACACCTTTATGCATAGAAATCTAATCAGATATAAAGTGGCAACTAAAGAGTACAAATTAGCAGTCATTGATGCCCAAAAATATACTCATAACAGTAGAATTCAGAAATCACTCTCAGAAGTGAAGGAGCTCTTTAAAATCTTTAAAGAGCAGGTACCCCCACCGCCCCCATATTCAGGATACTGGCACTGTGAAAAAGTCTGATGCATGGTGCTCATCTATTCAAGAAGCCATGCAAGGAACACTTGTAAAAATCAAGGCAGACATTCTTCTAAAAAATCGGGATCAAGCCAAACTGGCAGAAGTTAGGGTCTCAGCTGATCATGTGGATAATCCTCTTATACAGCATTTTAGATTTGTCCCCATAACTGTATCTGAACTAGCCAGCATCATCGATCATCTGAAATCTTCCAAATATAAGGGCGATCCTTGCTGAGCGATGATCATCAAATCCTGCTCATCTATTCTACTGGATACTATCTGTACATTTGTGAATGCTTCTTTTGCTGAAAGTTCAGTGCCCTTGGGGCTAAAAAAAAGGCCTGCATAACCCCCATCCTAAAAAAACAGGACTATGTCCTAAAATTCCCTTAAATTACAGACCTATCACTAAAACGCCTTTTCTGCTAAAGATCCTGGACCATGTGGCCTATATCCAAATCTCTGCACACCTTAACAAATACCCTATTCTCAACAAACATCAGTCAGGTTTTAGACAAGGTTATGAACCGAGACAGCCCTACTGGAGCTGAAGTATAGACTCCTGGATCACATGGATAATGGTAAACCGTTTCTCTTGATGTTGTTGGATCTCTCTGCAGCCTTCGATCTGGTGGATCATTCCATCTTGATCACCAGGTTGAAGGGCGTTGCTAATTTTTCAGGTGAGGCAGCCCTATGGATCTCATCATTCCTTAGCAATAGAGAGTGTCGAGTTTATTGTGGAGAAGCAGAAGCTCTCTCCTTGATTCTTGAATATGGCGTCCCCCGAGGGGCCTGCATCTCTCTGTGCCTTTATAATATTTTTACGGTCCCCTTCTTTGCTCTCCTCGAACAGAGCGGTGTGGCTACTACACCCAGTGTGTCATCCCCCTGACAGGTTCACACAATAAGGATGAACTCCTTCTTAATAAAGTGTAGGATCTCATTCAAAAATGGATGTTACAGAACAGTCTCACTTTGAATAGAGATAAGACGGAACATATGGTAGTTGGCACTCCTAATATGGTAACCTTCGTATGACAGTTTTCATATTGAAGATAGTAAGGAGAAAACTAACACAAGACTTATTAGATCTAATCATTCTGATCAGTTAGTTTCTCCTAGATGCAACACCAGTAAAGCTATGAAAGGAGCAATTTCAAAATATAGCTCCAAGAGCATGGAATGCCCTTCTGCTCGACCTCAGAGAATTGAAGTCTACTGAGACTTTCAGATTATTATTTTTTTTAAACTCTGCTATTTGTCTAATTTCTCTGATGGTTTACGTCTTACTAGGCTTCTGTTCCTTGTTCTTGGTTTTGTTCGTTAGTCTTCGGGGTTTCATGTGCGCCCTTAAGCCCACGGGTCCCTGGTTGCACGGAATAAAGTAAAGTATATATAGGCCACAGCCCGCAGGTAAGTAAGCCACTTGAGGTTGCACACTGACGGACCCCATATTTCAAGGAAAACCTGAATTTCTTGAGCACTCAGCCTTCGCGCGTGCTGGAGAAATGGTGCAAACCGACTGCTCCCAGGACATCGTAGCCGCTAGTAGATGGCTCCAGTCGATACATTTGAGGTCAGCAAGCCAGGCTCCTGGACACTTGCTTGGAAAATAGGATCTTTAATTACTAAATACTGGTAAATTGAAGAAGCACCAAAGTGGGGTTAGCGGTTCCAAATTGTCCCTTGGCAGACAAGCCTTGGAAGAGGGTTGTGGGGCAGAGGGGTGAGCTGGGTGGGGACCAGTCAGGAGAAAAGTTTCAATGTCCTGAGGATGCAAGTGTCTTGACAGCTGCCTTCTTTCAGTTCTGTTCTACTCTGCTGATTGAATTGTGCTCTCCCAGGTGTATCTGCCTCTTACAATAAACAGCATTACTTCTTGCTTGGTGTACGCCCTTTTTTGCACTACCATGGTGCTCTTGATGCTACCAGCTTGAGAGGACCCCTGATAAACCTCCAGCACCTCTTGTCTGCCAGTGTACCCGTTTGTGTGGTTTGCGTCTTCTGAGCACCTGTGCTTTGCTCTAAGGCTCCGGTAGAGTTTGAGCATTCTTTCCGGTGGGCGGGGTCTCTGCCTGTCAATTCTTCTTCCTTAGGCTAGACCTTCTATCTCCAGCTGCCTTCGGGTTTTCCTTCTTGTCAGTGGTTGGCTTGACAGTCTATGCTCCGTTCTCGGGCTATGCTTTTGCTTTCAAGCAGCTTGACAGATTGTGGGAAGCCCGGAGGTTTATTTAGGCAGCCTGCGAAGTAGCTCCTTCTCCCTAGACTACATTTGCGCTCCTGTTCGCCTCTGTGCAGGGCATCTCCTGTTGCAGTCCCCTGTACGCCAGGTCAGCGACTCCCAGGTTTCCTCGTTGGAGGATGGCTCCCTCCATGTTGGTTTCCCTCTGATATTTTATATTTCCTTTGACCAATCAAATGCCATGAGAGACTAGACCGTTCACTCCAGTTCCCTGGTGTGATCTTCATACTTCTGGTTATCATCTTCTTTACAATACGTGTATTGGAGTTATAGGGAAAGCAGTTTGTATTTTCAGGCCCGCTAGTGAGGTCTAACACACTAGGTTGGTTGACCTTACAGCAAAGGACATTGGCACTGGTTGGGAACAGGGAAGGAGAGTTTGTCTTGGGGAGAGAAGGAAGATCTAACAAAGCATAGGTCTAGCACGGTTTGTGGGAAGGATTGTCCCTAATCCCATAAAAGGCCTCCTCTCCCATGCTATCCGCCCCTGGTGAACCACACCCCGAAGGGGACTATTGTACTGTGGATGTGCCGCACTGGCCCCATGGGAAAGGACTCCCCATAGGGGAGAAGGGTCGCCATCCACAGATTCTTCATACTAAGCACTCCTTTCTTGAGTCTTATACAAGGAAACTTCTGATGAAAATGGTTTAGAATCTTTTCTGTACCGTAGTCAGAGTCCTTTCCGATCGAGTCGGTATTGGTGCCCATGCTGTCGGTGCTCAGGGCTTTGCAGGTAGGTCATTACTTGGCTTCGGAGTGGTTGACTTAGAGGCAGTCTGTGCATTGAGCTTTTATTCTTCTTTACCACTGGGACCCAAGCTCCGAAGTGTGCATGAGCTGTTACAACCCTTTTCTGTTTTTTGTCTCCAGGATGGAGTGTTTAACACCTTCTGGAGCCTACTCAAATATTTTTTATATAGTGGATCTGAAAGTCTTCCCTTATGACTTAGAGGAAGAAGCTCTTGTATCTCCTTGATGAGGATAATGAGCGGGTTTAGGGCACGCTTCTGTGGATGCTGTTTGGCTGTGCTGCACCATCTACTGCTGCTCTAGCTCCTGCTTCTGAGCTCTTTCCTCAGCACACTTGGCATACGAGGCACGGAACTCAGGTAACCTTTGTGCAACCCACTGAACTTTTTCAGAGGAATAAGGTACTGTTGCCTTAAAAGCTACGGTCCTTGTATCCCTGTCCACTTGCCTTACCAGGAAGTGGATAAAGACACAACTCTAACGCCCTTGTGGCGTGAAGCCCGCGCAAGTTAAGGACACGCTTCTGTGGATGCTGTTTGGCTGTTTGCTGCTTGCTGTGTGCAGAACGCGGGCGAATAAGAGTCCAACGAGAGGAGCTGCACTACGTGTACAAGCCGCCGAGGTATGAGTAAATTGACAGCTCCTGAGACGGATATCAGGATCAAGACCCGGCAACAAGTAAGGCAGTGCCTGGCCTCTTGCCCCGCCCCTCTGACCATGAAATCGCCTGTCTCCAGAACAATCCCTAAAGCCCCTCTATCACTAAAACAATCTTGTCTACCCTTTGCCAGTAAAGCCTTAGAAAAGGATGGGATGGTATGGCCCCCGATTATACTGGGGGTACTAGACAATCCACCTCTGGTAGTCAGTGATAAGGCTACGGAAGAGGCCTGTACCCTGGTGGCAGCCCCATTATTGACCCCAGGAATACTGTCGCCCCAAGTAGAGAGCCCAAAACTACATGACCAAAACACCCCCGGAACTGATAGTAGCCCCCTCGCTACACTAGCTATCGGTGGGGAGGTGAGCCTGCCACCCTCTCCCGCTAACTTACTGGACGCGATGGGGAATTCTAAGAAGGTGGACTCCAGTATCATCATGCCCACGAAAAGGCCGTTGGAGCAGCCTAGAAACAACCAGGAAGACCTTAATTTGGCAAGATCACCCCTGAGAAAAACCTTTTTCGAAGAGGCGACTGACCCAAACACTCTCATTGACCTCCCCCCTCGGAAATTGCCACAAGCCAAAATCCAAATTGAGGCAATCCGGGACCCTCAGACCCGAGAAGAACTGGAAGGAAGCCCAAAACTAGCCGTAGGGGAGCACACAACAACAATTGTACTAATCGTGAAGGGAGAGCAACCAGGAACTTGACAGCCTAACTTGAATGCCTGACAGGAGAAAGGGGGCTTTCGTACTGAAAACATCTCTAAGGAACACTGCAAGGACCAGTGAGGAGATTTTTTTTTTTAACGTGTTTATTTTAACTTAAACATTCGCGACATGATGCATAGTACAGTACAATACGATTCCTTTCCCTCCCCCAGTCTCAAGTTCCTTCCCCCCGCTCCTGCTGAGGATCCCCAGCTTGTACTGTTCTCCTGGCCAATTGGGGCTTAAATGTCAAAGCCTGGAAATTTTGGTCATAGTCGAGGACCAGACCCCAGATGTTATGAAAGCGATGTAGAAGGCCTGCTCAGGCGGCCATCACCCTCTCAGCTATCAAAATATCCCAGACCTTCACCCACCAGAACGGCATGAGCGGACCTTCCGCCGTCTTCCAGGTGCGGGCTATCACGTTCCTGCCCGCCAGTAAGCATTGGGATAATAGTTTGGCCTTAGGTCCTGACCTCGGGTAGATTCCAGGAATCGGAGCTCCAAGGAGAATAGGTTTGGGATCCAGGGGCAGTTGCACCTGAGTAATGTCCGCAATTGTCGCCAGGCATTGTTTCCAGAAGGCCTGGGCCTTGGGGCAGGACCACCACATATGGAAGAAAGAGCCTACTTGGCCACATTGTCTCCAGCAGTGTGGGTCGAGAGTTGGATGCATGTGATGGAGTCTTAAGGGCGGGCAATACCACCGAAGGAGGATGTTATAGGCGCATTCCCTATTTGTGATACAGGATGAAGAGGTGTGGGCCCGGGACCAGATATCAACCCAGCGTTGGTCCTCAGTAGGATGGCCCAGGTCCGCTTCCCACTGGGCTATGTATCGGGGCGGCTTGGAAATTAGGAAGTCTGGTGTGAGGCGTTTGTACAGAGTAGAGATTCTCCCTCGGGGTGGAAGCTCAGTAAGGGTCAGTTCAAAAGCCGTTGGGGGGCGGGTGGCTGCCTGGCGAGTCTGTGGGTGGGTGCACCAGTGGCGCAAATGGATGTACGTGAACCTATCCTGTTCCTGAATCTTGAAGAGTTCTTTACATCACTCAGTTGTCCCAGGGTATCCAGGGCCCAAAGTTTCGAATTGGCAGGCCAGGTGAAAAAGTCGGGTTCATAAACACTGGGGTGAGGGGGCTGAGTCCCACTGGAATCTTCTTTAGTTTCAGCGCTTTGTCCCAGACCGAAATGGTATGTTTAGTGGTCACCAGGAGTTCCCACCATCGCCGCCGTTCCGGAGGTGGGACATGTGGGAGAAAGCGTAGAGGCAGGGGTAGCTGCGCCTGTTCGAGGTCCACCCATCTAGGGCGGTTAGTAAGTATTTGCCATGATTGAATACAGGCCAGCTGGGCCGCCATCTGGTATTTTTGTAGATCTGGAACCCCGAGACCACCGAACCTTGCGTTGCCCAGCATCGTGGATTTAGGGATCCTGGCTTTTTTCCCCCCCTCCAGATAAACTGCAACATTTTCTTCTGTAGGTTTTGGAGGGCTGGCGCCGGAATCGGGACTGGGAGTGAGGAGCAAGCGTAAAGGAACCTCGGTAGCAAGTTCATTTTACACGCCGTAATACGGCCCATCAGCTAGATCTCCTGCGCTGCCCACCGCTTGAGGTCCGCCTCCAAGGCTGTAAATAGTGGAGGGAAATTAGCCCGATAAATCTCGCTTGGGTTAGCTGGAATCTGGACCCCCAGGTAACTGGTTTTGCTGGTCGTCCATTGTACTGGGCATAGCGAGATTAGGGGTTCTCGGTCCTTCAAGGACAGGCCCACCGCCAGGGCAGCTGACTTCCGAAAATTGATGGCAAAGCCTGTGACCCTTCCATAGCTTGATATCTCTTCCAGGGCCTGAGGGAGGGAGGAACGGGGCTCCGTGATGGTCAGAAGGTCATCATCCGCATAGAGGGCCAGTTTATGATGCACTGAGCCCGATTGGAAGCCTTTGATTGCAGGGTTCAGCCTGATCCGCTGGGCGAATGGCTCCATAATTAGTGCGAAAAAGAGCGGCGACAGTGGACATCCCTGTCTGGTTCCACAGGTTAAGCCGATAGGGGAAGAAAGGGTGCCATTGATTCTGAGAAGGGTTTTGGGCGCTTTATAGTTAGCCAGCGTCATAGTGCAGAAACCTCTCTGCACGCTGACCGCCTCAGTCGCGGCCCCCGCTGCCAGGGATCCCCCACTCGAATTCAGGCACGGGTCTCCGTGCTATCAGCTGGGCACTGCGCGTCGGCGTGGATCCCTACACCGCAGGGCCAGCATCAGTCTGTGCTCGCAGGGGGTCGGCGAGGAAGCTCACAGAGGTTCCCACCGCTCAACGTCGCATCCAGGGCTCCAAGCCGGCTCCTCCATCCGGAGCCACGCCAACACCTCCTTTGCTCCGGCGCTTCAGGAGGGGAGGGGTGTGCCACTCCCCTCAGACAGATGGAGCCAGTCCGTTCGCCACACTTGAGTGCTCACCTCCCCCAGCCTGTGTGCTGCGAAAGGGCTCGCCTCCATGTCCCTGTAGCGTATGTGCACAGCCGTGCACCCGCCATTTTGTTTTTCTCGGGCAGGGGAGGGAGCCGGGATCTGGACAGCGAGTTGGAGCGCAAAGCTCCGATATCAGCCCCTCATCTCAGGACAGCTTGTTCTCCAGCGGCTACCACGCATGCGGCCGAAGTCATTGGATCAATTAGGGCCCAGGAACCGCATGAATTCAGGCACGGCAGCGGGCGATGCACGGGCGGCTTGAGAGGAGCGACCTCATCGAGTCGGCTCCAAGCCACGCCCTGAGCAGTCAGGAGATTTTAAGGACTGTGATAGGGAAGAAGAAAATATCTGTGAAAATGTGTCCGCCGACCTTAGATCTCCTCCGTGTATTGATCTGACAAAGGACGAAAATAAGATCTGGTTGGATCCTGACATGACCCAGCATGACACTGCTGAGGATGCTGCTCAGAAAGATCCCTGCTCCTCCCCTGATGTGAGAATTCAAACTTCGACACTGACCGCCCCCATTTCGCCCGTCTCAATGAAGGGTCCTGCAGGGCTAGGAACATCCCTACCATCAAATGCATGCCTGGCCAACAAATTGATTCAAGATATTTCGAACCTTATGGGGAGAATCATGTCGGAAAAAAGGAGAAGCCTATCGTTCATCATGGACAAAATTGCAGCCCTCGATGTGGAATCGCCTATGTGCCCCCATCCCTTGAACAAAATTACCCAAGAGGCCTACCAACTAGATGCCGAAGTAAGACAATTGGAGGAGCCAATAAGTCAATCTGTGTACAACCGGAACAAAGATGTTCACTCCATAATGATTGACAAGCCTTCCTTGACAAAAATCAGTGAATTATGTAGAAAAGGAAGGATGGATGACTTCATCCATACTCAAAATGTAGTGATGGCAGCACTTAACATCACGATCGCTCCATTCCTAAAACTGTATGAGAATATCAATGACTCCCTGACCTCGGTCCATGCATCAAATCTGCATATTAAGGACCAGGTCAACGAATTGGCAAGTTTCGTGAACAAACTGGATGCAAGAACCAAAAAGGAATCAGATAATTCTTGCAAGTGGCAAACCCGCCTATACGATCTGGCACGTCAGGATTCAAATGACAAACAACTACTAATGGAGGCTATTTTGGAAAATCGTAAGTGGATAAGGAAATCTACAGAAATAAAGGCTACTTCGGACACCAATCCAGCAGTCAACCAACAAGGGAATCTCCCATCTAAACCTCAAACAACCAAGATACCAGCTAAACAAATCGGTAGCCCAATGATTCTAGGCAAAGGTCCGGTAGGTCCGGGGACAGGAAGAAAAGCATGTAGTGCTAAACTGGGTGCAAAGAAGCTCAGCTACTCATTATTTCAAGATCCGAACCAAATGACGCAGCCCATAATAGGGACGGCCAAATCCATCTCAGTGCCAACCCTCTTGACACCTGCTCAATAGAAAACAAAATAACAGCCTATCAAATGTAAAGCAAATGGCTCTCGGCCTTTCTACAGAACATACAAATTCCACCCCAGGCCGAAAGGCAACCACCTGCAAAAAAAAACGAGACGAGAAATAAAACGTAGTAAAAAAACACAAGATCCTCCTTTACGGGGCAAATTAGATAAGCAGGCTCGCAAAAGGAAGGAACAAAGATCAGCAGCGGACCGGGATTCATCAGACTGCCTAAGCGACCTGCTTGAAATAATTAAAACCAACTAGGAGGACGAATCATGAGAAAACATCAGTCCCACAGACTGGCAAGTAATAGATAAGTACTCAAATCAAGATGACATTAAGGAGAGAACAATCAAGGCAAAATATCAACCGGAAAAGGAGGAGAAATGTAGATCCGATCGTAAGACTCAACTCCATGGTAAGAGAACGTCACCCAAGTCAGCCAAATTAAACAATATCCTCCAGGGACTAGAGGATAAAAGAACATTGCGAAGCAAACACCAACCTCGATCAGAAACAACGTCACACCAGGTGGAAAGCAAGTCTTACTCGTCCACAAAAACCCAGAACTCCTTACACACAAATACCCAGGACCTCCTGAGAGGTCTGGAGCACCGAAGGCAACAAAGACGTCAGGAAGGGAAATCTGCCAACAGATCAACTAACAATACAGAGAAGCAGTCAGAGAAGGAGTCTGAGAGAACAACAAAAGGGTTGAAAGATCGACTGACCCAGACGGACCCTAGGAGGGAAAAAAAACGTACAAACCTTCCAAATAAAACTAGAAAGGTTTCAAGAGACCTTAAGAAGATTCTCCTAAACAGGAAAAATACATTAATCCTGCTCAACCAGGTGATTGCATTAGGGAAACTCGAACCTGACGACATAGCAATCATCGAATTTACAGACGAATGCCGATTGGATCTCATCACCATTCATTTGAGATCCCAGATAATAATGTAGAAGGTGATGAAAACAAAGGATAAGTTGTGGGATCTGGGTTTTAGACTCAACAACCTGGAGGATGGTGAGGGACGATACAGGGACAAGAACAACTTTCGATCCCGATATGAACAGACCATCGCAACCCCACTTCCTAATAGATCCCAACGTATGGAACAACCACGTAATGTCAGATATGGCAACGCTTCGATGAGAGATGACCAAAAGAAAGCTGATTTCAGCACACTGACTAAGTTAAGGTTTACTGTAGATAACTCAAGTTCAAAGGGAAACTGCTCTGGAACCAATCCCTCTAAACAAGTCAGAGAGGGAAAGATCTTAGCAAAACAAGATATGCGGTGGGGAAAAAAGAAGCAATAGAGCCCGAATGGGAGCGTTGAAACAAGATCCCTCCAGACCTCATGGAACACCAGGGGGTTTGGCCATCTCTATTCTGGGGAATGTGACTTTGAGTGACTTTGAAATTATTTGCCTGCAGGAATCATGGGTGACAACCACACCATTATGCGAGGAATATCAAATCTACATCAAGCCCGCACTGAAAGGGCCTCTGGGTAGACCCCGAGCAGGGCTCCTGACCTTGATCAAAGAGGATAGTGAACTACAGGTCCGAGTACATCAAACACCCAATCCATTTACCCAGGTCCTGAAATTGGTTAAAAATCAAGGGAGCCAGGAGATCAGACTTCTTCTAATTAACATCTATCGGAGAAGCCAAGACTGTGAAATTAAGAAGTTCCACTCAGACATTATGAAAGCCATCAATGAGTCCATGATCGAAGACCCAAATCAGTTGATCCTAATTTGTGGAGATCTGAAATTGAAGCTTCTCGACAAAAAGGGGCGTCTGAAGCAAAAAACATTGTTGGAACCATGGGACACGAGATGGGTCACGGAAATGTCTATTAGAGAAATGGCAATGCTAAACGGGCAGACACTGGGTGATATCCCAGGTGCGGACACTTGGTTTTGTAATCAAAGAGCGCCTGTCTGGACTACTGCTTTGTGGCAAGAAATACACTTACGTGGATTGAATCATTCACAGTACAAAAACAGCCGACCAGTGATCATGCGTTATTAGAAGTGGAAAATCACTGAAAACCCAAGGAGACAAAGCTACAAAATATGCGCCCAATTGAACTATCGTGGGGAACTAACAGATTGAGACTCATAGCATCAACTATCCCAAAACTCTCACAACATCTCGGCGCTAACATCAAAATGTCTGGAAAAACAGTGGCATATAGATGGATGCTGAAGGAATATGAGATCAATATGTGGTCAAAAAGCGAAGAGTTTTGCGAGCTTATCTGAGAAGAATAGGCTGAAGAAATTCACCCAATAGCGAGGTAAACAAAAGGCAATGCAAGCAACGGTACAAAAACTGGCTAAAATCATCAAAGATCTGGAGAGCCCAGGCAGACGCAGAATACATGCTAGCTGCAATAAGTGTAAGTACTGCTAACACAAGATCTTTACGGGACATCATAAACCAAGGGAAAGACTTCCAGACGGCTCTAACAACTAACCAAGTCTCAAAGGAAGACTGGGTAAAGCATTTTCCGGCCTTATTTAAAACGGATGAAAATACCAAACCTTCCATAAAAAAGATCACAGACTTGCCATGGCTTATTGAGATCGACAGGGATGCTATAATATATCGAATCAAACATCTAAGCTCTTCAAGAGCGGCTTGTCCCGACGGCATTTCGAACCATATGCTGAAAGAAAACGGGGAGGAATGGGCAGACTTCATCTTGGTTTTGTTCCAACAGATCTTGAAATCTAGATCAATCCCGCAATCCTGCAAAGAAGCCCTGATAGAACCCATTTTCAAGAAAGGCGACCGGACAAACCCGAGGCATTATAGACCTATAGCCCTCTTAGACTCAATAGGAAAGATTTTTACCTCGATCCTCCTAAGAGATCTGAAAAAATTGGCTATTCGGGCAGGAATCCTGGACAAGTGCCAGGTGGCTTTTTGTACTGGAGTGGGCACGTCGTTGAACCTCTTCTTATTAAATCTCTTTAAACTGCGAGAGGTCGAAACAAAAGGGAAAATCTTCCTGGGATTTATGGACCTCGGACAGGCCTTCGACACAGTTAGTAGAAAACATCTATGGGCCAAACTTGAAAAATGGCAATGTCCGGAAGACCTTTTGGAAGCAATAAAAGCACTGTATTCAGATACAACAATCAAAATAATTGTCTCAAAGGGGGGGGGGGACACAACAGAGAAAATCTTGATGTCCAAGGGCATCAAACAGGGCTGCGTGCTTGCTCCCTTCCTGTTTATCTTGTACCTAGTGGATCTTAAAGAGTTGCAGAATAAAATCTGAGCCTTTCCACCAAAGATCGAAGGTACAGAGCTCCCTTGGGTCCTCTACACAGACAACATCGTCTTTATCGACCAAACGGCAATCGGGCTCCAGCGTCGAATAGCGGAATTCAAGATTTATCTTGATATTAACAGTATGAGAATCAATGCCGATAAGTCGATGATCTTGGTAATGCAATCTGCCCTAGGGACAAGGCAGAAAAAGAAGGCCTTTACATGGAGAATTGAACAACAGGAGCTGAAAGTAGTGGACACTATAACATATCTCGGGGTCAAAATCAACAAAAATATCAATGAGCAAGCTCAATGCAATTTCATTAGAGAAAGACTTGAAAAACTAACTAATCAAGGGAGAGACCTACATTTGAGATACGGCAAATATTAAATGCTACCAATCATCTCCTCCTATAAGCAAAAAGTCGTACTTATTTTGACCCACAGTGATGAGACCTGCCTAAATTTGTCCTGGGCAGAATGGGAGAAGCTGGAGGCCTATTTTTGGCTGGAAATTCTAAAACTACCGAAATGCCTAAAAGTCAAAACAATCAGACATGAGTTAAGGCTACAATCTATGGCTTCAATAGTCCTCTGGAAAACCATCTCCCTCTATCGCAAATGTCTACTGGACCCACCTCCTAATCCATTTGAGATATTGGCAAAACCAGGGAACAACAACTCTGAGAAACTTCTGTGCAACTGGAGACAAAATTGTAAAGACCTCTTACAGCAATATAGCATCTCAGCAGAGATCCTGATGGACAATCAGGAGAAGGCCAAGAAACTGCTACGAGAGAAGGACTGGATCGACACAGACTTGTATAAGGTGCAAAATATTTACTGCCACAATATTATCTGGGAAAGGAACAATTAAATCATCCTCCTCCATATCTTGCAAGATTTCCATCATCTCAACACAGGAATCTGCTGATGCGCTGCAGACTCAACTTACTGCCGTCAAGAGAAGTGCAGTATCTCAGAAAATAGCTTACTATTCAAGAGGCAGGCTGTTATTTCTGTAGGAAAAGAGAAACTCTAGAAACAGTGAGGCATTTGACACTCTCCTGCCCGAGATTCCAAAAAATAAGGAGCATATATCTGAAGAACCCCTCTGAACCATTGGACCCCTTAGTTGAGGAAGAATGGTGGGAACGCCCAAGGACGGTCGATAAACTCGGGCAGACAGTGAACACCTTAAAACTGGTGGAACAGATCTACTCATTACTCCTGGTGACCAATGAGCAGCCCAGTGAGGCTATGGAGAACCAGGATGACTTTAAAAAAATAAGGCCCTTGCGGCCGGAAGATTTTGGAAACTGGAACTTTTTATTTTGGAACATATATATGTTAAAGGTTGAAAACTGTGTTTGAACAAAAAAAAAAGAGTGATGATGTCACAACTTCTTCTTGAGACGACTTTGGATTTTACTGGTGTCATCTTTGATGAGGCCATGCACAGTCTCTGAAAGGGTTCTTTAACGGCTTTTAGTGCCATGGTTTGATAGGAAGTTTAGAGATATGGGCGGGACCCTCTTTTTCGGGTGCCTGACTCTGGAGGGTTAGAAAGTACAATATTCAAGGGGGGTAGAGTCAAAGGCTTCCCTGGACCAAAGCGGGACATGTGGTCAATAGAACCTTGCATGGGGGCTAGATAACTGCTAGCTTGAAAAAGATCACAGTTAGGCACAGAATTAAAAAAAGGTTTTATTTAAACTAACAAGAAGACATGCTTACAGAATTTACGTGTGCCGTAGCACGGAACATTGGCATAGTGAAGTACATTATACTATGCATATTGGTGGGTTAGTAAATAAAGTAACAGGTTATTTCATGCATTGTTTAGAATCAAAATACATTAACATTGTCGACACATTGGTTGGTGTTTCTGGTTCGGTATACTGATGGCAATGAGCAGTGGCTGTTTAGAGTGGCGCAGCGCTGCAATGTTGTACCGAACTGTCTTCAGGGCATAGAGTCGTGGTTGGACTTGTGTTAACAGAGATGGGCGTCAACCTGAATTGGAAGAGGGGGATGAGATGGTGTTAGGTGACGGTGGTTAAAAAGTCAGTTAATGGAAAAAAGGGAACTGCAAGGTTGCCAACCTATCATGTGCAAGTAAGTGAACGCCATGGCAGAGGTCTTGATTTACCCAGCTGCTGATGAATGAGGCTGGGGAGGCTATCTGCCGAAGTCAGATGCCAGGATCTGAGTGAGAAAGGAGTCGAAATGACTATTAGAATTGAGTGGTAGAGGTTTGTGCTCAAATGGCTTGGCCGTGCCTATGCGGTGAGTGCAAGGGTAGGACATAAATACTGCTCAATGGTGCGCGTGAGGGAGTGGCGGCGAGCAAGATCGCTAGAATCCAAATGCAATTGTACATTTTATGCATAGAGCAGAAGGTGGTGCACGTGGATGAGCATTTAGTGAGGGACTCCGTGGGTATTATAGACATTGAGCAGGTGATAACATTCGAGTGTGGATCGAGTCATCTGGCGCTAATACCAGGAGGTATGAGAGCGCGGTGCGAAGATGCAGAGGGGGTGTGGCAGCCCAGGACATGGGAGTCCGTAATTAGGGAGCTGTGCAGACGCCGTGGTTTTACCTGCACCGAAGAATAAGCTGTGGCACTACAGGAGATCTTGAAAGGATGTGCGCATGTGTGCCTGCGGCTCGCCATATTTATTCAAAGCGAGGCGGCTGCAGTACACGGGTACTGCACATGTGTCAGGGGCGGTAGTATCTCTGTGAAATGATTAATGAAGACTGAGTAGTGCATGATACCATTGCGTCTTGTTTGGTCACAATAAAGTGCCGCAATAGATGTTGAGATGGTTTGTTAAACCAAAGCTTGCATACGTGGAGCAGTTATTAAACACATGAAGACAATTGCGCATGCGTATTGGTCACGGTGCAGTGACTGACCACTTGCTCGGATATTTTAGCACAGTAATACATTAAAAATAGTGCATAGGCATATGACACATATACATTTAGTTTGAGTAGTCATAGCAATTGTGAGGCAGCAATGTGATATCTCTCATGATTACAGGGGCTGCAATGTTGCAAGGATGTGCATCTATTTGCAATAGTCCGTTTGTGGCATAGGCATATGACATATATATATTTATAGTCTCAGTAGTTATGACAATTATGAGGCAGCAATGTGGTAGCTCTCATGATTGCATGGACTTCAATCTTTAAGCAAAGTACATATATTTTACAATAGTCAGTTTGTAACATGGTGGTGTAAAATGAGATGTCACACAATTGTGCTTCTATAAAAAGACATTTACGCATCTGTGGTCATCACAATAGAATGGGTGACCGTTTACCTTGTTTACACTGTGGCATGTTAGGACAAAAAACATAAAAAAACATTTAGAGATGATCCTAGCGAAGGTGGGGCAACACTGTCATGAATTTCAAAGACTGCAATGATTATTGCATAAGTTTCCAAGGGTCTGTGTAATTTCCAAAAACAGGGGATACCATATAGATCAGAAAGATGCACACTACTTGTTGAAGAAAAGGTTCCATTCAATGGAAATGTTTAAGCCCCGTCTGACAGAGTCCAGCTGGTAAATCCATTTTTGTTCAAGTTTACGTAGAGCAAGGTCTCTATCGCCTCCACGGAAGGGATTACCCACTGTTTGTAGTATTGCCCAAAAGATGTCGTTGTGGGTGTGCTTCATAGCTTTGAAATGTGCCACTAGTGGTTTGTCTTCTATTTGGTTTCGTACGCAGGATCGATGTTCGCAAATGCGCTGCCTTATTTCTCTCTTGGATTTGCCTACGTAGATGAGGTCACATGGGCATTAGATTATGTAAACGGTCCATTTGGTTTTACAATTAGTAAAGGAATTTAGAGTCCACTGGTTTCCTTTTAAATCAATTGTCTTGAGGTTTGTTGTCAGGGTGCAGCCAGAGTAGTTGCCACATTTGAAATGGCCTTTCACTGGCGGAAGGTGCCATAATCTAGTTTGTGTGTTGGTGGACGCGTCTACTTCAGTGTACATGTGTACAAGGTGGTCTTTGAGATTGCGGCTGCGTTTGAACGCAAATCTGGGTTTTTCTGGTTGAAGGAGTCAGTGTGGAGCTTGTCCCAATGTTTGAGGACCATTTTTCTGATTGAATTGCTCAATGGAGTAAAGTTTGTTACACAGGTCATTTTTGTGTTCAGTTCTCTTGTTGTTGGGTAAGGCAGGACTCCAGATTGGTGTGCTTGACCTGTTTTCTGGCTTGACGGATGATGTAGCTCGGGTACCCTTGTTCTTTTAGACGGGTCGCGAGTTCTTTGCTTTTGGATACATATTCACTCGGTGTGGAACAATTGCGCCTGATTTGTAGAAATTGGCCGTAAGGAAGGTTCATCTTTAGGCTTGAGGGATGAAAGCTGGAGTACTCCAGGAGGGTGTTTTTGATGTTGGTTTCCGATATAGGGTAGCGCTTAATGAGTTGTTTAGATTCTTACAGATCTCTAGATCCAAGAATGGTATTTGATCTTTACTGTGGTCTATGGTGAATTTGATGCAATTATTCTGTGAATTGAGCCATTGTAGAAATAGGTGGAGATTTTCTTTGGTCCCTTTCCAAACCATGAACACGTCATCGATATAGCGTAGCCAAAAGCCGATAGAAGTTTTAAAGGTGTTGTTTTCGTTGTAGATTGAATTCTTTTCAAAGTCGTCCATGAACAAATTGGCTACTGTAACGCTCACCTGGACCCCACAGGGGTATCGATCGGACCCGGACAGCTGCGGTCTCCGTCAACATGATGTGTAGTGCAGAGATGACTGTCTGGACTGGCCCGCCTAGTCTTGTCTGCTGGACCCAAAGAAGTATTTTCCTGCAAGTAGAGACAGGGATTAGCCACCTGTGGGTTTTAGTGATGGCCTCCCAACTGTTCTCTCTCTCCCCCACTAATCACCTCCGATAACCCCTTAGTAACCTCACCTTATGTTTGTAAAAGATGAGCTCTCCATCCTGCGTGTCTTGCAGGGGCGCGTAGATACCAGTTACTTCACTGGTTTGAAGGCATTGGGAGTGTTCCGGTAAGCATTGATTCTGAAGTCCCAGGCGGGATTGGTAAGTATCAAGTTCAAAGAGTTCAATGTGCCAATGTTCACTCCTGTCCCCTTCCTTCCTTAAGTTGCAACTGAGTTCGTGAGAAGAAGGTCTCGTAGCTGCTGCTGGCGTTCAGGTAAGAATCTGTGTTACCCAACGCTGTCAGGTAACTATTGCATGCGTTAACGTGTTGTTTTTCTCCCTCTTTACAGATGCGGCATATGAAGATATGGAGAATAATACCGCTGGTGGTAAATCAGGTAAGTCTATGGTGGTAAGAGGTATTTGTTGATTCCCTTGGCTCACCTTGTTATTCCTGTGCCCCTAGGTGCCGGAGTACGGTGAAGAAATGATGGAGACAGTGCCGGATCGAAAGATGCTGTGAGAACTGGTGAGTATGGCGCTGTGCTGGAGCTGGCGAAGCGACTCGTGCAGGACTGATGTACTTTCCAGGTCGGGAGTTGAAATGGATCCGGAATCAGGTGAGGAATTTGAAATAAGTTTGTTTTCTAACCTTGTCCTTTTCTTCCTCTTTATTCTAGGAGCTCCGGATTCGAGGCGGGCCTGGCAGAAGACTGGATGCTGGCTGCAGGCACGCGGGCGTGGCAGAAGACTGGATGTTGGCTGCAGGCACGGTGAGAGTCACACTGCTGGATGCAGAATAACACAAAGCATGTGCTGCTGTTCGAGCGTGGTTTAAATAGCCTCCAAAGTAGTCCCAGGAAAGAAGTTCCCCAGGACCACACCCGAGAAAAAAATAGTCCCTGTAGTAAAATTGTCCCATCCAGGCCTCACATTGGCTTGGAATTATTTGCAGCAAGGTCTGCATGAGGTAAGTAATGTCTATGAGCCTGGCGCCTATGGCGCCATGACTGATTTTTATTATGAGCCTGGTGCCTACGGCGCCAGGACTGAACCCAGACAGCCCCTAGCTGGGGCTGCTGGGGTTTTTGTAAATGTCTGGATGCCTGCTCCTGGGGCTGATGGGCTTGATCCGGATGCCCGGGGGTAGGCATCATGACAGCTACATCAGGGGCAAAAGTTGCCCCCATACTAGTCCTGTGACACTGTTGGTAGAATGTTTATTTGAAGATGAAGTAGTTTTCCATTAGAGCTATTCATGTACATTCAAGGAGGAATGCTGTAGGGGGTTCCAATGTTGCTCTGTTGTCTAAATAGGATTTTAGGACCTGTAGACACTCAATTTGTGGGATGCTTGTATATAGTGACTCTACGTCCAGGGTCACTAATAAGTGTTCTTTTTCAGCTTGTATGGTGTCCAGCTTTTTTATTATGGCTGTGGTGTCCTGGATGTAGGAAGGCATTTTGCAGATGAAGGGCCTGAGGAAGTGATTGATATAGATGGATAAAGGTTCGAGGACCGATATCCCGGCCACGATTGGTCTTCCAGGCGGGTTGTCAAGATTTTTGTGAATCTTCGGGAGCAAGTAGAAAGCTGGGATAATGGGGTGGTGATTTACTAGAAATGCTTTCTCATCATCGTCTATCCAGCCTTCATCATATGCATGGGCCAGCTAGCAGTTATCTAGCCCCCCTGCAAGGTTCTATTGACCACCTGTCACGCTTTGGTCCAGGGAAGCCTATGACTCTACCCCCCCTTGAATATGGTCTGATAGGATCCACACTCTTCCTCATCATCTTCTTTCCCCAAAACAGAAAAGACACAAGGAGTGCAGATCCATCTGCTACACCTACTGATGACAAGTTTTACAGGCTGTGAACCTCGATTTGAGTGGTGGCATCTTGAGAAATTAGATTTTTCTGACAAGTGACTGCCTCTTTGCAGCACCAATGATGCTGTATCCACATGTGACAGTAAAGAAGATGAGCAAGGTGGAGACAGAGCTGAGCAGTGGAACCAGGTAGCTGAATAATGGTTTCCGGTGTTGACTGGATATTTCAGAAGGTGCAGAATGTGTGGGAGGAATGTGTCCCTTAGCCTTACTGCATAGGTTTGAGTCAGATCACTGTTCGCTTATGCCTCCTTTCCGTCTTGTGGGATGTAACCGATTTTATGACACGGCACACTCCAGCCAGGGACTTCTTCCCCTGATCATGAAGGTGGCGCACAATAAAAAATGCCTTTTATTTTTATTTGAACCCTGGGTTCATTTTTGAGAAGGCACCCAACCTGTGTCACAACCCACCTTAACAAATACCCTGAAATATTTTTTTATTTTTAGAATTCAAATGACAATTGGAGCAAAACAAAATGTAGGGTAGCAGCCACCACGGTGCGACAACACAAAGGCAAAGTCTTATAATACAGTGTATTCAACTTTCAACATGAGATACCTACACCTTTAATAGAAATGGACACAATCACTTTTCTTCACAATCACAGATGACATAGGTTATGCACTCCGCCTGCAACACTTCCCCCAAACACCTGCTGACTAAATTCTGTGTGGATGGAAAGCAGTGGCAAGGAGTCAGAAATAAGAGGGAAAAATCGGATTGAAAATTCAGCCCACCACACCAGAATCGGAGGCCAAAAAC
Source organism: Ambystoma mexicanum (assembly GCF_040938575.1). Classification (NCBI taxonomy): domain Eukaryota; kingdom Metazoa; phylum Chordata; class Amphibia; order Caudata; family Ambystomatidae; genus Ambystoma; species Ambystoma mexicanum. The sequence continues at coordinate 1,067,699,473 of NC_090931.1, read as the reverse complement.
TAATCGAAAAGCTTAAAAATGAGCAAAATGGCATACTCAGATTTTACTAGTTACTCATAGATCAGTTTACACTTGTGGTAGGATAGCTAGGACAGAGATTTGTGTGGCTGCACACACAGAGACAAGGAAGCTTACAGGCTACTGAACAGGGCACTAAAGCAAAGTGAACACAGGTAAGAAATTGATTTTTGGGAGAAATCACACGCGACAGAATTGCAATTTCTTATTTCACACATGCTTTAAACTAGCAAACAGCTAGGAAAATGGCCTTAGCAGTCAAAATATCGAAATATGTTTTTGGGATGGAAAGCAAAGGCACCAAACAGATTGGATTCTGAGGGGAAGGGATGACTCTTTATAAGATGATAGTGTAGGTTTTTCTAGGGGAAATGCAAGTCGGATTTTAAAGAAAAGCAAAATACACGGGCAAATTCGGTTTTGGTTGGACAATTAATAATTCTACTGAGACTATATTTTAATGATTATATTCTTAATGAAAGACTGCGCACAAGGGGGTTAATTTTGAATGTTAACCAGGTTGCATTACATATGTCCTTATAGGGGAATTAACTTATTTATCTCAAAATGTACTAAGGACTTACACAGATAAATGAAATAATTCTAAAAGAAATATGCTATCAGATATGGACTAACAGTTTCTTCTAAGGAAAGGGTGAACCGGGGATACTGGCAATTTGAGATATGAGTGGGATTTTAACGGGATTTTTATAGGATTTGAATAGGATGCAAGGGGAAAAGAGCAGGATATGCAGTTTTTGGGTACTGGGTGATAGGATACTTACAAGGCAAGCTTGAGTTTGGTAATTTGGACAGGCAACAAGGTCTCTGAATAGCGGGGTCAAGGGTCTGGTCACAGGCAGCGGGGCCAAGAGATCTGGTTACTGGGTCAGCTGGGTTCTCCTAGATGGGACCAGCTGGGAAAGGCCTGGTCACTATAGACGGTGGGATGGGTCACCTGGGCAAAGGGTCTGGTCACTGAATTCTCCTAAAGGGGATCAGCAGCCTCTCCTCTTTTCCCCCTGGATTATGGGTATGCCTGGATCTGAATAGGTGGTTCTGCCTGGATCGGAATAGTGGGATGTATCTCTGCTTTCCTGGATCTTGGGGTCTGGTTTTCAGTTGCTTGTCCCTAGTGTTTCCCTGTCTCCCCCTTATATAGGCAACGTAACATCAGAGAATTTTACAATCTGGGCAGAAATACTCTGAAGCTGATTGTTTCAGGGGAAGTGACATCATTTAATGGGTGTACATTGATGACTTCCTTTGTCTCACCACAATTTCTTTTTACCAAAAAGAAGTTTTAGAGCACAACTTCACTTCTATACTAATCACCACCATGAGAAACAGATATTCATATTCCATAATTCACAGGGAATCAGACAATCCGATCACCAACTCTGAGTGAGGTAGCATCGCTTTTGGGCACAATTGCACAATTTTTACGAGAACCATAATATCTAAAATTCTGCCTGTATCATTTCTACTTCACCCAGAAATACATGTTTCCTGCCATTCCAGTTCCCCAGGTGATAGGAACAAGTGCTTAGTCTCTTTGGGTGTGTCCATAACCTACATAAAATGCTGGCATAATATAACATTACTGCTTATTCAGGGGATTGGGAGAAATGTCTTAATATGAAAAGTTCTTTAAAATCAAATTGGCTGGATTTGCCACATGCATGGGTAGTCCTTCAAATCCTCACAGACAAATTGTCAGTCTGAACAAAGGGTTTCCATTACGCCCTTTGAAACCAGGCAGTTGGGGCTGGAGAGGGATGTCAAAGGAAATCACACCTCCTAGTGAAATGCTAGTTTCCCTTGGTTCTTTGTTCCGTTCTGTAGGGATGCCGGCCAGTCTGACGAGGCTGCAAACTTCCACACCTTGGCCCCTTTCATGTGCCCACGGGGGCTGGCCCATTTGGGGACGTAATTCTGTTCCCATGGGAGGCAGGGCACCTTTGTACTAAGTGCCTGCCAAGCCTGTTCTGTGGGTTTTCCATGTTTTTTTTTCCTTTCTTTCAACAGAAATCAAATCTTATTGGGAATAAATATCATGCATATGTTAGAGCAAACCCCCGTATTCAATCACATTTCTGTGCAAGCACAGGGGATCATTAACATTTCACTTTCAGAAGGCATTTTCCTGCTTTGAAAACACACAGTTTTACACATGGGTTAATTTTTCTTTTATGTCACTTTCAGAAATGTGGCTTCTGCCGTACATATTTTCACTTCAATTTGCCTTCTGGAGGACTTTTACAGATACGGTCCATTTCTGGACACATAAAGATATACTGCCTAACATCTCTTTGAAATTGACATGAGAAAGAAACACTGCGTTATTCCTTTTATTTACCACAGCTTTTGTGCGATGGTTTCCAGCAAAAGAAAACACAAGCCGTGTTTAAGAGGAAATCCAAATTCTTTGCCTTTAAAGTGATTTCCCAGGACATCAGCTGTCTGTAAATGTATAGCCTCACGTCTTGGTACTCAGCAGAAGTAAAACATGCCAGGGTGGGTTTTCATGAAGAGCACAACTTTGTGATGTTTTAAAAATGAAATCATGAGCAAATTGCAAAGCCGTCTCGGATGTCATGTGTGCAGCTTCTGTATTCAGAAAACAGAACAGAAAATGTGACACCGTTCTGCATGCAAGTCATTTTCAGATGGTTAAAATGGAGGGAAAATAATGCAGAGCACTTCTTTTGGTGGCATTCTTGTATTCAGCGCTCGCCACACATCTGCGCCAGGAACAGAAAAGCGCAGCCGTTCTTCCGCAATACTTCCCTGCGGTTTTGAGGTATAGGGATTTTTGACGTGGGCCTTAAATGTACCCCACATAATTCCCCCCCCCCCCCTGCTCTTCCGGAGCTTCCTGTTGAGGAAGAGAAGGGCAGAATGGGGTTCATTTGGTGGAGTTCTTCTTCATCTGGGTACGGCACTCCAGGATCTTCTGTCTTTATGTTGGAGGGTATGGAGCGGCACCCCCTTTCCTTCTTTTCCTTCCAGGTCCCCGGGACGGTCCACATCAAGCTAGGAGGTAATGGAGTTAATTATCTATCTAGTAGAAGATAGATAAAAGTTTTAGGATATTTTCTGACATTGTTCCCGGATGAATTACAACAATGGGACAATAATTACAACTGACGCTTTCTAGGACACAAACATTTCTCATCTTTACCATCACACCAAGTAGATTACTCAACCGGACAAGAACAACAATTTGACTTTTAAAACACATTGTTTCATTTTTACAGTAACACTAAACATGTCTCCTCTATTTGATTTTCCTTTGGCTCATCAATCTGCTGCCAAGGTTGTCGGGGGTGACAATTTTAAACCAGCACACAGATGACAGAAATGACAGACAATAAGGAACAAAGCATTATCTTCAGAACAACTTATAAGCATTCCCCAAGCTCTTCCCCTCTCCTTCCCCCAAGACAACTTTTGGCCGGGTCCAGGCGAGAGTGAGTGAGAGCCAGTTGTCCGCGATCTGGTTGGAAGGCTCTCGTGACTAGCAGCGGGTTATGAGTTAGCGCTGGGAATTTCTGGTCATAGTCGAGTAAGGGTGTCCGCTTTGGCTGCCATGATCTTCTCCGCTATCAGGATGTCCCATGACTTCAGCCACCAAAGAGTCATAAGGGGGCCCTCATGGGACTTCCACGTATGTGCTATTGTGATCTTTGCAGCCAACAATATTTGCGGTAGGAGGGCAGCCATTCAGCCGGATCTTGGATAGATGCCCGGGATTGGAGCACCCAGGAGGACGGAGATGGGGTCCAGAGGGATTGCCACCTGAGTAACATCTTTTACTGTAGCAATAGATTGGGACCAGAACTCGTGTACCACTGGACATGTCCACCACATGTTATAGTATGAGCCTGGAAGTCCATATCTGCGCCAACATAGGGGGTTCAGGGTCTGGCAGAAGTGGTACAAGCGAAGTGGTGGAGAATACCATTGTAAGAGCAACTTGTAAGCGCATTCTCGGTTGGTAATGCAGAAGGAGGAGGAGCGTGTTCTTAACCAAACATCAACCCAGGTCTGGTCCTCTATATGGTGTCCCAGGTCTGCCTCCCACCGTGGCATGTATGAGACCTTTGCGCTAAGGATGTCTTCCTGCAATAGCTTATAGAGCGTAGACATTTTCCCTCGAGGAGGTAAGTTTTTTATGGTGAGTTCAAGGGGACTGAGGGCGTGCAGTGTTAGGGAGAATTCTCTGTTAAGGCTAATTTCCCAAACCTAGTGAGTCCCCCACCAGCTTTGCTGGATTTTTCAGGTTTATTTTTTCTCCTGCTAAGAGTGAGACTCTTTTTCTCCCACTCTTAGACATGATTTGAGATATCCTTTGACTTTGAAATGTGTTTTATGGGCTATGGGGTCTTTTGCTCCATAGTGTTTCATGTATTTTTGGTAAGTGTGTTACACAGCACCCTCAGTGCAGTAACACAGGGGTGTCATAGTGACCCCCAAACATAGACTCTATACCCTGGGACTGACTACTGTCTCTCAGGGCATGTAAAGTCACCATTGACTTTACTAGTCTAAAATTGTGAACAGAACCAGTACAAACCATCATATTGTGGAAGTACTGGTAGGGGTAATTAGATTGCCCCTGGGTCTGTTTTTTGAGGGGGCACTGTGCAGTCCCCTCTCGTCGAGTTTCTGGCTGGTGGCAGTGGTTACCACGCGAAATATTCCACCGGAATATTTCCTATGGGATTTTCCCATTCATTTTAAACGCACCACTTTTTTTGGTGCAATGTTAAAGATACCGCCAGGTTATTTATTTAATATTTATTCCCCGGTTGGGTCTTTTTGCCAGGAGTCGGTTTTAAAATGGCGTTTGTGTTCGCCTCTGTAACTCCAACCTAAGTCGAGCCCTTTGTTCCACTTTTTGGCGGGCTTCTGCACAGAAGCCTCCAAAAGTGGTGCCACTCTGTCTGGGTCTACACGATGTGTGGGAGGGGGGTTTAGGCACCATGGATTGAGTTGCCTCTGCAACTCAATTCGCACTCTTGTGTGATTGGCCCAGTGGTGAGCCGCCCGGCTCACCACTTAGCATGTTTGAGTGACAGCTAGGACGGATGAATGGGTGTTTTCTGCATAAAAGCAGGGCTTTGAGGACTGGAACTTCAGAAGTCGCCACAGGACCAATAAATCCGAAGAGGGAGAAGCTGAGCTGACCTGCAACGATGAAACCACCGGTGCAGCCCTGCTGAACCGTCTCACCACTTCCCAACGACAGAGAAGATCTTCATCCCGGAGAGTCTTCTTCCTCTGAACTGGTCGGGATAACCAGTTCGCCCTCTTTTTCACCTTCCTGGATTGTCTCGTGGTCGAATCGCCCGTGCCAAGCACCCCGGAGGCTGGATAGCCACACTTCACCACTACCGCGAATAAAAGGGTGGTACCTTTTAACCGGGAAACTCCGTGGCTGGTTTCTTCCCTGGCAGTGCAACGACCTCCAGCTTTCCTCCACGTCAAGATCTTCTCTTGCCCTGGACGAAGCACTGACTTGCACCCGCTGCCAGGAACAACTGCCCCCGCTGGAGCTTTCTCACCATTTCAGGTACTGTGTCCCGCCTGGTCTCCCTTGCAACAGACTGTTCAAGGTGTCCCGTAAATCCTTGACTCTCTATCCTGGGGTGACTTGGGACCTGCTAACTAACTTTTCCTGAACAAATCCAACCCTTTTTGAACTATCTGCAAAGACTTTTTAAAGTGCTAGTCAACTGTGTGATCTTGGACACATTCCGCCTTGCTCTCTCCAAGAGTGGGCCTGGTTTATGACTTTCTTGTTCCTCAGTAGACTCTGCCTTTTCTGACTTGCTCTGGTTCTCTTAAAGTGTTGGTATTGTGTATTTTCCTAATTCTGCCTTTTTCCCTCCCTTTTTAACTAACTTATTGGAGTGCCATCTTAGGTTAAGCGCTCACCTCCGTCTGCAAATAAGTGGTGTTTTAACTAAGACTTGTTCAATAAGTAATCAGGGATGTATATATATTAATAGTGACTGTGTTTGAACTTGCTTGCCATATTAGTGTTAGTGTATTTTACAAAGTGAGTTTTTAAATAAATAATTATATACTTTTATACCCAAGCTCTGGTCAGTGTTTGTTTGTGCTACTGTATTTTGGTACCTATCTTGTATACTATATATACTGCCTAACTCTTCTTGAGAGAAGTCTGGCTGCTCAGCCACAGCTACCAGGTAAATCTGGGTGGTACAGACTGCTACTAATTGGGTTTACTGCCAACACCTGTAGTCCTAAGTCTTTTGCAGTGTTCCCTAAGGGAACTGCACAGGTTTCTGCCTAACACTGGTGTACAGCAGTGGGACTTGTATTGAGTATACATTTTAGTGTGCTTATAGATACCTTAGTGCAACTAATCACAAAGCTTAGCACTAAAAAGTTTATTTTCTAACCTGTCAACTATGGAAAATTATAGTCAAGAGTCCCTTGCTACAAAAACTGCTGATTGTTTAAGAGTTATCTGTAAGCATAAGAATCTCCTGACTAAAAGCAAGAAAATGGAGCTAATAGAAAGGTTGTTAGCAAACCAAAGTCTGGATGGTGGTTCAGAGGAACCTACCACTCCAGCAAATGTAGATAACAGTAATGATATTGATCCAAGTATTGATAATCTTGAGTCAGAACCAGAAGAGGAGGGTGAGGATGATGTAGTTGTCCCCCCTAGGCTTCTACCTGCTCTGCCATCTGTACCTATTGGACTTTTGCCAGGTCCCACATGTAGTCCTCAATATCTGGAACTAGAGAAAATGAAACTTGAATTGGAGTTTAAGAAACTTAATACTCGAGCAGAACAAAGACACCAAGAACTGAATCAAGAATTAAGGCTCAAGGAAATGGAGCTCAAGCATGAGCTAGAGATGAAGAAATTGTCTGTTGAAAATGCTTCTCTCTGCGGATCCTCTAGGAGTTCCAGTCCCAAAAGACCCCGGATGCCTAAAGAGCTTGTGGGTATGTATGAGCCTAAGTTGGATGTGTTGGATTGGTTGAGTTTGTTTGAGTATAAACACGGGCTCCAGAACATAACAGGAAATTAGTTACTTTCCTGGTTGTTCTCTAGGCTCCCCGTGTTGCAACTGATGTGGTAATAGAGTTGGGAGAGGAGGATAAGAAGGATTATGAATGTGTGAAGCTAGCTTTGATAGCTAGATTTGGGAAGACCCCTTCCCAGTACCTTAAGAGGTTTAGGACCCTCAAAAGCATGATGGTACCCCTTGGGCTACCTGGGTGAGTGAAAGTTTGAAGAACTTAGAGGGATGGATTAAGGGATACAAGGTGAACACTTATGAGGGAATGAAGAATCTTGTGATGTTGGCGTCAATTTATGATGCCTGCTCTCCTGAGCTCAGACAGCACTTGGCTGATTCAAGGGAATTAGATTCCAGAAAACTAGCTAAGGCGGCTGACTTGTGGGTTGCCAACAGGGCTACTCACAAGGACTCTGGGGTAACTCAGAAAAAGGATGAGGGGAAACAGCCAAAAAAGGACTCCGAAGAGAATTCTAATAAATCCAATCCCAAAGAGGGCCCCAAACAAAACAACAAGGGTAAGCCACAAGGGAAACCAAATCAGGCTAGTGTACCTTCTGGTGCCAAACCAGAAGGAGGTCAGAGCAAGCCACCATTCCAGAAAGCATTTGGAAAATGCTATGTTTGTAGCTCGCCTGACCATGTGGAAGGGGATCCCAGATGCAAGGGTAAACCTTCAGGGGTCCACACTGTCTCATTAGCCTTCGCTCCAGAGGAGGAAGCACAGATGGCCAGTGGAAACTTTCTGTTACTAGCTGATGAATCCATTGGAGTCTCAGCTAGTGTTTCTTTAGTGTCTCTGGGGTTGTGGGAACAACAGAATTTAGATGCACATAATTCTATCCCAGATAATACTAAAGAGTATTATAAGGACAGTGTCCAGGTGAATGGTCAGGAGACTCCTGCCATTAGGGACACTGGGGCCAGCATAACTGTGGTGGATAAATCATTTTTTGAGGCAAAGGATGTTGCTTAGGCACCCAAACGCCTTACCAAGTTAGCTGGAGGGCCTGTACAGATGCTTCCCCAGTTACCAGTTCTCATCCAGAAAGCATTTGGAAAATGCTATGTTTGTAGCTCGCCTGACCATGTGAAAGGGGATCCCAGATGCAAGGGTAAACCTTCAGGGGTCCACACTGTCTCATTAGCCTTCGCTCCAGAGGAGGAAGCACAGATGGCCAGTGGAAACTTTCTGTTACTAGCTGATGAATCCATTGGAGTCTCAGCTAGTGTTTCTTTAGTGTCTCTGGGGTTGTGGGAACAACAGAATTTAGATGCATATAATTCTATCCCAGATAATACTAAAGAGTATTTAAGGACAGTGTCCAGGTGAATGGTCAGGAGACTCCTGCCATTAGGAACACTGGGGCCAGCATAACTGTGGTGGATAAATCATTTTTTGAGGCAAAGGATGTTGCTTAGGCACCCAAACGCCTTACCAAGTTAGCTGGAGGGCCTGTACAGATGCTTCCCCAGTTACCAGTTCTCATCCAGTGTAATGACATGACTGTGAACATACCTGTCAGCATACAAAGTGAGGTACCAGGAAGGGTTCTGTTGGGAAATGACCTGAAGACTCTTGGAGTAGTGTCACATACCCCCAGACCTCCTAGTAAAAGGTTATAGGAGCTCACCAGACCTGCAAGGGAGAGAACCATGAGAGGTATTCCCAAGGAGATGATGAAGAAGGATATCACTCCTACTCCACTGGAGTTACAACTTGCTATCTTTGAACAACAAGAAGCAAAGGGGAAACCCAAGACTTCTAGGAAACAGCCAGCAGCAAGCACTCCAGTGCTTCCAACAAGGACTTCTCCTAGGTCGTCCAAAGTTACACCTGTAACGCCATCTCCAGCTGAGGCTGAGAGGGGGGGTACAACCCTGTATGGTTGAGCTACACTCTGAAGAGGAGCTAGTGGAAGGCCAAAAACTCATTGGAGATCTGGATCCTGTTGACCATCCTGAGCTGCAGTCTTTACTGGCAGAAGGTGGCCCCAAAAGGGCAGACTTCAGTAAGGGACAGAGAGAATGTCCAACTCTGGAAGGTCTTCGCCAACAGGCAGCTTCTCAGGCTGATGGGCAAGAGCCTGGGAAGTATGGGTTGCACTGGGAAGATGGCCTCTTCTACAGTGAACCGACTGAGTCTGCACCTGGAGACTACAAGCGGCTTGTAGTACCTCAAGAAAACAGACAACAGTTCTTGCAACTGGCCCATGAGATTCCTTTGGCTGGTCACTTGAGTTTCAAGAAGACCAGGGAAAGGCTCTCACTCTACTTTTATTGGCCAAAGATGGGGGCTGAGGTAGATAAGTTTTGCAATAGCTGCCACACATGCCAAACTTCTGGTAAGGTTGGTTCCAAGAATGTGGCACCTTTAGTGCCTCTCCCAGTTGTGGGAGTCCAATTTGAGAGGGTAGGGATTGACATTGTGGTTCCCCTTGATCCTCCAACCTCCTCAGGCAACAGGTTTATCCTTGTTGTAGTAGACCATGCTACTATGAAAGGGGCCCCTAGCGGACCCTGACGTCTATGGAAACAAGGCGAGTCACCACACACGATAGAGATGCCAGACACAAGGTTGTATTCCCAAAGCTAGGGTTTTATTGCAAAGCAAAAGTCTCAGTTGGCCAACTCGGTCTCACGCCCCGCGATGTGTATCTCTAGACCTCGAGGGACGCAAGAGAGTGAATAACATACATCAGTTACATATATACAAAATGCATATCAAACAATCAGCTATGACATGTATAATACCCCCCTTTATTGGGTTTCTTTGAACTTGGTGTGATGATGGACATCTCCGACCACTATGACACCTTCAAACATCTATTCTAGTAACAATTTGCAATTTGTGAGTGCGAAGGCATCTTTTAGTTGTTGAATAGAACACAGTGCTTCTGTTCTTGGAAGCGAACTACATACGGGGGGGAGTTGCATTCCGGACCTTGCTATCTATCAGGTACTATTCGTGTCCTGGGAGCCGACATGCTCTAGCGGGCTCAGCAAAGGGGGCCGTAAGAAAAGCATAATTCAAGCCTTTACCGGTATTATTCTAACATATTCCACCATATAATGAGACTGGCAGGCAGCTGTGAAATGATTAAATGCCCTGCAGCTCTGCTTCAAGGCTACATTCAGGTGGTAGCCGGGCATTCTTCCTGGCGCTGCCTATGTTTGTGTTTCAGCGAACTCTTGCAATCCTCACGGCCCTGCGGCCTTGTCCTTTTCACATACAGACAACAATGTTTCACAGTCGAGCAGTGCAAGCGGAAAATATACTGCGAAGCAATAGGAACAGAAAGCAATGAGCAATGGTTAGAAAACAAAATGGCGATTCTTGTTACATCAAAATGGCCGTTCATTGGCAAACTCGAAAACCTATATTTTGTCATATTGTGCATGAGACGGTTGGCCCACGGCCACCAAAATGCATTTGCGGTTTCAAAGTAGAGGTATCCGTATTTCTAGACTGACAAACCCTCCTTTGGCCGTATGCCAAACGTCTCACCTATTTATTGAAACCTCCTCTAGTGATGATGAATCTGAAGTACTTATGTCTGAGTCTTGCATGCTATCGCGGACATCATTGTCTTCATCAATATCTATTGCCATCAACTCTTTTACTGCTCTCATCTCATTTGGGTCTGGGCTAGTTCAATCATGAGGTTGTTTTTTCTTTGTTATCATATGCATGCATCCTTCCGTACATCCCTCAGTTACCTCAGCGCAAACTATGGGTAAACAATGTATACAACAACAGCACGTTAGGAATATTCCGAACACCACTACTAATATTGAGATCAACTTCCATCCCCAAGATCGTAGTATTTACCAAAACCAAGATTCTATTCCCCAGCTCCCTTCTCCAGTAGGGAGTTCAGAGCTTAGAACGTGCATTTTCTTTATTGCTTCAAAGATCGTGGGGGAATAGTCATCGACATAAACGCAACATGCTGATCCCACTATTTTGCAAATTCCCCCACGATCAACCAGGATCACATCGAGAGCCATTCTATTTTGCAGCGTCATTAACCTGATTCTTCTTTCTTCCAACGTCATGTTAAATAATATATCTGTTGTTGTGTTGATTGCATTCTTTAGGATTCTGGACAGTTGCCTTATATTATAGGAGTTCACTATCTGCCCTAAGAATGGAATGAATGATTTTGCTACATCAGTTGCTATTAAAACACCTTTGTCAGTCCTTTTGACTCTAGTTCTGGATAATCTGGCCATGGCTGCTGTTTCTAAGAGGAATACTCCTGGGAACAGTAGCCCTAGGTAACATGTACCTCCCCAGTTTCTGGGCAACCAAGGGTATGCTTTCTCTCCACATATAAAATAAACTGGATCACCTACGTATACTGGTTCTATTTCCCATTTTAGTACCACTGTATTCATACAACTAGCATATGTTCCGACTGAAAACGAGCCTTTCTTTTTTAGACAAAAAGGGACAGTTCTTGGGCTATAATTCACAGTGTAAAATGGGGGAATTGCATCTTTGTCCCCTTCTGTTCTTACACGAAATGTCATTACAGATGTTTTTTCTGGTGGGGACAATCTATCTCGTCTAGTTGGTCGTGTTATCTTTCATGTATTTTTCCTCGAGGGCTCTGGGGCTATTACTTGTGCTTTATGGAAAATGGAACAACCCACAGGCTTCATTATTATCTCCTCAAACTCATTCATGTTGGTTCTGTCTAATTGACCCGTATTACTCTCATTCCATTTCCCATAGGACATTGCACCTAAAGATGCACTACATGCAGAACTTAATGGTAATGGCTGCACATACCACCCTATTCCTTTCCCGGCATGCTGTGGTAAATGGGCACATACCCAGGAGTTTGTTTTCTTCAGGATTGCATGTGTCATGTTCATTATCAACAGTAAGGTGTTATTCCCAAAAACTTCCCTGTGTTTTTCTTCCATTGGGGGTAGGGTATAAGTGATCACCTGAACCAGGCTTTCAGTAGTGGATATATTACTTATTGGTAAAAACATTTTTAATGGGTGTATTGTTTCTATCCACCATAATATTAGGGCTGTCGATATTGGTGCTACCACGCTCATGAAGCAAATTATTATCGTTAGTACCAGCATACAATTTGTTTTACCATGCGTTTTTCTTAAGCTTAAAGTCTTTATAATTGACTCAGTCTCAGCAGTGGTGGTGCAGGAGGAGGCTGGAACCGGTCCCGGCATGTTTCTCGTTGTCCTTCTTTTTTTATCACAGTTCGTTGTGGATATCTCTCTTCGCCGCACTTGCTCTGATGTTAGTAAGTTCAATGGAATTGTCACAGTTCAGTTCTGCCTGTCCTTTTTAGCCTGGATTCGATTATTCGTTTTTAGGCGAGATCACTTGTCCTTCCTTATACTGCTCAGAGGACCTTTGATCAGTTATCTTATCGCCTTAGTATCATGTGCGCCCAGCTTGTCCGCTCTGGTTCCGGACACATATACTGTTAATCGGTTATCTCACTTGCACTAGTACCATGTGCACCCAGCTTGTCCGCTCTGGTTCCGGACACATGTACTTTTTATGATCGCACCAAGGAGCCGCAAGTCCTGAATTGTCCGACTTGCACAATTCTCACGCTTCTCTCCTCTACACCTCTGGTTCCTTCTCCGTCCATGAGCTGAACCAGAGGTTGACAGAAAAACCAAAAAGAACTGCGGATCACTTTGTCTTCCGAGGCCGCAGGTTGTATCGCCTTGCTCCTGGTATCGTATGATCCGTGAACAGTGCCGGTGCACTTCCAGATTCAGGCTTGGAGTCAGCCTGTGGCGCTACTGCAGGTGCTGGTGAGCGCCGCGCCAATGATGCAGATCCGTTCTTTGGTGTGCTGGCAAGTGCTGGTGGGCACCAAAGGGGTATACGATTTGTTTCTGCTGGTATTTTCAAGGCAGATTTTGCGTCGGTCAGCAGTGATGTCGATTCTGCTGGGCAACGTTGGGGCACTCTTTGCCCTTCCCCCTCTTTGTCAATCGTCTCAGGCTTTGTTTCGAGTTTCACTTCTCGTTTTGGCAGATTAGGTGGCTGCTTACTGGCAACAGTTTCTTTCATTTCTGGGACCGCTGTCTCTTTCCAGTCATCAGTGTCAGGCAAGTCTTTCAGTGCAGTTCGAATCTTCTTGGCATGGGTGGCAGGGATCCACGACTTCCTTCCATCCACCCGTATTGCCATCTGCGTTGCCAAAAGTACTTGATCGGGCCCGCGCCACCTGGGTGCTAATGATGACTTCCTTTCAAAGTTCTTTAGCAGCACCCAGACTCCTGGCTCCAGCGCGTGCCCCGGAACGGTGTATCTCACTGGTAATGCCTCCTGAACCTGCTGATGAATCAAATGCAATTTCTGCATTAAAAGGCCACAATAAGTACTAAGCACAGGATGTTCTATCTCACTTAGTCGCTTTGGCTGAGGTGCGCACCAAACATTTGCCGGCCTCCCCATTACGATTTCGTACGGGGAGAGCCCAGTTTTAGCCTGTACAGACGTACGCATGCATAATAGTGCTATTGGTAATGCATCCACCCAACTCAACTTGCTTCCCGCACAAATCTTGCTAATCTTTGATTTAAGAATCCCGTTGTGCCTCTCCACAAGACCGGCAGAACTCGGATGCCTTGAACTATGGAATCTCTTATCAATCTGGAGACCAGCACATATCTGTAATACCACTGCACCCACAAAATGCGGTCCATTCTGTGTGGATTATAGAGCTCTTAATGCAGTCACTAAGACTGATGCCCACCCTTTGCCAAGGACAGATGAGTTGGTGGATAGACTTGGTTCAGCCAAGTTCCTCAGCACATTTGACCTTACGTCAGGCTATTGGCAAATAGCCCTGACAGACCATGCCAAGGAGAAAACTGCATTTTCTACCCAAGTTGGCTTATACCAATTTAAGGTTATGCCTTTTGGACTGAAAAATGCACCTGCAACATTCCAAAGGATGGTAAATCAGGTTCTGGCTGGGAAGGAGGACTTCTGCATGGCATACTTGGATGACATTGCAGTGTTCAGCCAATCCTGGGAAGAGCATGTTAACCACCTAGGACGTGTTTTGCAGGCTCTTGGACAGGCCAATCTGACCATAAAGGCAAGTAAATGCCAGATTGGTCAGAGTAAGGTGGTCACCTTAAGATTGAGGTAGGAGGTGGAGAAATAAGGCCTTTGGTCAGTAAGATTGAAGCTGTGCAAAATTGGACAACACCTACTACTCAAACCCAGGTGAGAGCCTTCCTAGGCCTCACTGGGTATTACAGGAATTTCATAGAGCACTATGGGACCATACCTTCTCCACTGAATGTAATCTCCTCTCCAAAATTCCCTAAGAAGGTCAAATGGAATGAGGAGTGCAATCGGGCCTTTGAAAACCTGAAGAAAGCTCTTTGCCAAGCACCAGTATTGAGAGCTCCTGACTATCACCAAACTTTCATTGTGCAGACAGATGCTTCTAATGTAGGTATAGGTGCAGTCCTTAGCCAATTGGATGAGAAAGGTAGGGAGCACCCCATTTTCTTCATCAGCAGAAAGCTGAAGGATCCGGAGACAAGGTGGGCAACAATTGAAAGAGAATGTTTTGCTATTGTGTGGGCACTGAAGAAGTTTAGGCCATACTTGTATGGTTCTACTTTTGTCATTCAGACTGACCACCAACCCTTGAGATGGTTGATGCAAATGAAGGGGGAAAACCCAAAACTATTGAGATGGTCAATCTGCCTTCAAGGGTTTGATTTCACCATTGAGCACAGGTCAGGGTGTCACCACCAAAATGCTGATGGTCTCTCTAGGATGTATGTCATCGACTAGAGGTATGAGATTCATCCAGGAGTGGATTAAATCCTCCTGTCCCTTAGTCTGGGGAGGGGGCAAGTGTTAGGGAGAATTCTCTGTTAAGGCTAATTTCCAAAACCTAGTGAGTCCCCCAGCAGCTTTGCTGGATTTTTGGGGTTTATTTTTTCTCCTGCTAAGAGTGAGACTCTTTTTCTCCCACTCTTAGACATGATTTGAGATATCCTTTCACTTTGAATTGTGTTATATGGGCTATGGGGTCTTTTACTCCATAGGGTTTCATGTATTTTTGGTAAGTGTGTTACACAGCATCCTCAGTGCAGTAACACAGGGGTGTCATAGTGACCCCCAAACATAGACTCCATACCCTGGGACTGACTACTGTCTCCCAGGGCATGTAAAGTCACCATTGACTTTACTAGTCTTAAATTGTGAACAGAACCAGTACAAACCATCATATTGTGGAAGTACTGGTAGGGGTAATTAGATTGCCCCTGGGTCTGTTTTTCGAGGGGGCACTGTCGAGTTTCTGGCTGGTGGCAGTGGTTACTACGCAAAATATTCCACTGGAATATTTCCTATGGGATTTTCCCATTCATTTTAAACGCACCACTTTTTTTGGTGCAATGTTAAAGATACCGCCGGGTTATTTATTTAATATTTATTCCCCGGTTGGGTCTTTTTGCCAGGACTCAGTTTTAAAATGGTGTTTGTGTTTGCCTCTGTAACTCCAACCCAAATTGAGCCCTTTGTTCCACTTTTTGGCGGACTTCTGCACAGAAGCCTCCAAAGGTGGCGCCACTCTGTCGGTCTGGGTCTACAGGATGTGTGGGAGGGGGGTTTAGGCACCCTGGACTGAGTTGCCTCGGCAACTCAAGTCGCACTCTTGTGTGATTGGCCCAGTGGTGAGCCGCCCGGCTCACCACTTAGCATGTTTGAGTGACAGCTAGGACTGATGAATGGGGGTTTTCTGCATAAAAGCAGAGCTTTGGGGACTGGAACTTGAGAAGTCGCCACAGGACCAAAGAATCCGAAGAGGGAGAAGCTGAGCCAACCTGCAACGACAACACCATCGGTGGAGCCCTGCTGAACCGTCTCACCACTTTCCAACGACAGAGAAGATCTTCATCCCAGAGAGTCTTCTTCCTCTGAACTGGTGGGGATAACCAGTTCGCCCTCTTTTTCGCCTTCCTGGATCGTCTCATGGTCGAATCGCCCGTGCCAAGCACCCCGGCAGCCGGATAGCCACGCTTCACCACTACCTAGAATAAAAAGGTAGTACCTTTTAACCGGGAAACTCAGTGGCTGGTTTCTTCCCTGGCAGTGCAACAACCTCCAGCTTTCCTCCACGTCGAGATCTTCTCTTCCCCTGGACGAAGCACTGACTTGCACCCGCTGTCAGGAACAACTACCCCAGCTGGAGCTTTCTCACCATTTCAGGTACTGTGTCCCGCCTGGTCTCCCTTGCAACAGACTGTTCAGGTGTCCCGTAAATCCTTGACTCTCTATCCTGGAGTGACTTGGGACCTGCTAACTAACTTTTCCTGAACGGATCCAACCCTTTTTGAACTATCTGCAAAGACTTTTTAAAGTGCTTTTCAACTGTGTGATCTTGGACACATTCCGCCTTGCTCTCTCCATGAGTGGGCCTGGCTTATGACTTTCTTGTTCCTCAGTAGACTCTGCCTTTTCTGACTTGCTCTGGTTCTCTTAAAGTGTTGGTATTGTGTATTTTCCTAATTCTGCCTTTTTCCCTCCCTTTTTAACTAACTTATTGGAGTGCCATCTTAGGTTAAGCGCTCACCTCTGTCTGCAAATAAGTGGTGTTTTAACTAAGACTTGTTCAATAAGTAATCAGGGATGTATATATATTAATAGTGACTGTGTTTGAACTTGCTTGCCATATTAGTGTTAGTGTATTTTACAAAGTGTGTTTTTAAATAAATAATTATATACTTTTATACCCAAGCTCTGGTCAGTGTTTGCTTGTGCTACTGTATTTTGGTACCTATCTTGTATACTCTATATACTGTCTAACTCTTCTTGAGAGAAGTCTGGCTGCTCAGCCACAGCTACCAGGTAAATGTGGGTGGTACAGACTGCTACCAATTGGGTTTACTGCCAACACATGTAGTCCTAAGCCTTTTGCAGTGGTCCCTAAGGGAACTGCACAGGTTTCTGCCTAACACGCAGTGCCTTTGATCGGGTGACCGGATGGCAGCACCAGTGTTGAGCTGCAAATAGGCAAACCTGTCTGATTCTGCTAATTGGAAGGCTGCTTTGCATTGCTCAAAAGAGCGCAGCTGGCCATCCTCAAAAAGTTGAACCAGGGACTCAAGGCCTCCCGCAACCCAGTTCCTGAAGTTCGTGGGGCAAGATCCCAGTGAGAAGGCCGGGTTATGAAAGCCTGGGGAGTAGGGCCCAGGCTCCTCTGGGTGCCCTTATGTTTCAAAGCCCCATGCCCTCAAGAGTGTGTCTGGTGGAGGACAGAATTCCACACCAGACTCGACGGGACGGGGGGTTAATGAGGAAGAAAACGCAGAGGGAGAGGCAGGCGAGATTGGTCCACCTCTACCCATTTGGGGCGTCCAGAGGCAATAACCCAGGCCTGAATGTGGGGTAACTGCGCTGCTATCTGGTATGTATGAAGATTGGGGACCCCCAGTCCTCCTAGTCTTGCATTGCCCATCATGGTTCTCTCGGGAGATTCTCGCATTCCCATCCCCCAGATAAACCGAACATTTTCTTCTGCAAGTTCCGCAGGTGGGGACAGCGGAATCGTAGTTGGCAAGGAGGCACAAGCGTAGAGAAACCGAGGGAGGAGGTTCATTTTACAGGCGGTGATGTGGCCAAGAAGTGAAATTTCCTGCGAGAGCTAACGGTCCAGATCTCGCTCCAGGTCTTTGGAAAGTGGGGGAAAGTTCGCCCAATAGACCTCTCCTGGTCGGGCCGGGATCTGAACCCCAAGGTAGGAGATGGCCTTTTCACTCCATTGAATTGGGCATAGTGATAATAAAACTTCCCGTTCCCCTGGGCCCAGGCCAACCCCCAGAGCCACTGATTTCCCAAAATTAATGGTAAAGCCTGATACTCTCCCAAACCTAAGGATCTCGGCAAGGGCTGGCTTCAGTGAGGCAGAGATGTCCGTTACGGATAATAAGACATCGTCAGCATAAAGCGCAATTTTGTGCTGTGAGGGGCCTATTTGGAGGCCATTGATCTTTGGGTCCATACGCATGCGTTGGGCAAGAGGTTCCATTTGCAGGGCAAAAAGCTGGGGGGACAGGGGGCAACCCTGTCTCATACCACACGACGGGAATTGGGTCAGATAGGTGGCCATTGAGCCTAAGAAGGGTCTTTGGGGACTGGTAGTTCGCTAGGATGAGCTTTTGAAATATAGGGCCAAAGTGGAAGGCGTCAAGGGAGTATCTTAGAAACGCCCAGTCCAACTTATCGAATGCTTTGGTCGCGTCGAGAGCCAGTTTTCGTGACTGCTGATTCGCAACATTGATGAGATTCAGGACTCTACGAATATTGTCACCTGTCGATCTGTGCATTATCAATCCCGTCTGGTCTGAGTCTATAATATCAGGAAGGACGCGTGCCAGGCGGTTTGCCAGGATTTTTTAATAGATGTTAGCGTCGGGGTTTAGTAGTGAGATAGGTCTGTATGAGCTGTTGTCCCTGGGGTCCTTCCCCGGTTTAAGGATAAGGACTGTGATGGATTCCTGCATGGAGGGGGTGATAGTTCCCGAGGCGGCGAAGGAATTGAATAGAGCTGTTAGGGGGGGGCTATGAGTTGGGGGCAGAAGAGTTTGTAAAAGCTAGTGGAATACCCATCGGGCCCGGGGCTCTGACTTTGAGACTCTTGATGGCTGCATCGACCTCCTCACTTGAGATTGGGGTCTCAAGATTTGCTCTTACGGATTCCTCAAGGTGTGGAAGAGCAGCACCTCATAGGCAGTCTTGTTGCTCTTCTTGATTCCCCAGAGACGCTGTCATTACTTCTGTGAGGTGGGCGGCTGCAAGCCGTAGTTTGTCCTGCTTAGCTAATTGAACTTTGCCCTGGGGATCAAGTAGGCCCAGGATGGTGTTCCGCTTCCTTGCCTTGGCGAGCTTGTCAACTAATAGCGTGTTTGCCTTGTTACTTTTAGCATAGTACCCTTGCTTTGTTTTAGCTAGAAGATGCGCAGTGTCTTCTGCGTAGTGTGCCTCCAGCATTTTACGGGAAATCTGTAGGGCCCGGAGAGTTTTCAGGGACCAACCTTTGCGCTTATGGGTGGCTTTGCGAACCCTGTCCTCCAGGTTAGTGCGGGCCTGCCGCCTGCGCTTATAGAAGCCCAATCCCTGGGTGATCAGTTCCCCTCGGACCACCGCTTCCATCGCATCCCAGGTATTGGCTGGGGATGTGTGCTCGTTCCGGTTCTCCTTGAAGAAGTTCTTGATTGTCTTATCTATGGAATCTCTTAATGACATGTAATTTAAGATAGGATCGTATAAATTCCAGCGACGACGGGGAGGAGGGTCGGGGTCATGGGCACGAAGAGTGAGGACAACTGCAGCGTGATTGGAAAGCACCCTCAGGCCAATGGTGATGTCGTCGGTGAAGGCCAACATTTGAGGGGAGGCTAGATGGAGGTCAATTCGGGAGAAGGTTCTGTGGACATAAAAGTAGAAAGAGTAATCCCTTTTGCTGGGGTGAATTACTCTCCATGTGTCCACCACATCCAAAGTTTGGAAAAAGCAGAGTTCAGTCGCCAGTTTAAAGTCTCTGGAGGTCAGGGAATGCAATCTATCTTTAAGCGGGTCTGGGACCCTGTTGAAGTCTCCTCCAATGACGATTTGGCCCTCTATGAATGGGAGGAGGGACTCATCCATGACTCTGTAAAAGTCCTCTTGTTTGTCATTCGAGATTGAGATCAGGGAGTAAAGTTGTCCAAAGATAAGGCATTTGACTGACATGAAGCGGCCTTCCGGGCAACGCAGGGTCCCCAGGACTTGTGGCATAATTCCTCCCGCGAAGAGGATAGTGGCGCCCCCTTTCTTCGAGCCATTAGAGGCTAGGAATTGTTGTGGAAAATATCAGCTGCAGAGGAGGGTGAAATCCACGGGGATTAAGCCAGTCTCTTGCAGAAAAACCACAGAAGATCCCCCATCTTGTAGGCGTTGTAAGATAGATTTCCTCTTAGGGGGGGAATTCAGCCCTCTGACATTTAAAGTAAGGAACTTCAGTTTCTGGTGAGGAGGTGGAATGTCCTGAGTGTCAGAGGGTCCGGGGTGGGGGGACAGGGCAGGGCGGGGCTCAGTCATTGTCCGGAGAGTTAATCAGCATGCGGTCATCATGTGGCCGGTGTTTTAACAGCAAACTCAATATTGGCCTGCAACGGGAGGCCACAACATAACGCAGGGGAGCCGATGTCCCGCTATCGGGTCTTCCCCTAGCCAACTGGTCTAAGACAGTTGATCGCATGGCCAACGGGGCCTGGTCAAACTGTAGCAGGATTTCTTGTAATCCTCTCCAGGGAAACCATGGTGACATACTCCCTGGAGTCGGGCATGGGCCGCAGGAAGCCCGCAACTATGTATTCTTCATTCCTTGTTCCAAGCCGCCCGGTTTCCGCCAGAGGCGCCAGTAGTTTATACCTTTGGATAGGTCTCAGATAGTCATTTCGTGTTTCGATTCCTTTGCACTTTGACCAAGATGATCTCCTTGGTTTGAGGGGGGGATTCGCTCAGGTCACTGCTTGAGTGGTCGGCATGGCGTCTTTTGCCCCCTTGGGATGGTCTGAGTGCAGGATCGTAGCAGTGTCCTCAAGGTGGCTGATCTTGCGAGAGGTGCCTTTGTAGGAGAAATGTAGAGCCGTTGGGAAGAGCCATCAGTATCGAATCTGGTTGTCTTGCAGGAAAAGTGTGAGTGGCCGGAGGGCCCTTCTCCTCTGCATCGTAAGGAGGGAAAGGTCTTGGTAGATTTGGAGCGGGGAGCCCTGAAATGTGAGCTCGTCTCGGGATCGTCCAATCGCTGAGATGGCTTCCTTGGTGGTATAAAAGTGTACCCTGATTATTACATCTGGGGGGGGAGTCTGACTCGACTCCACGTTGAGGGCACAGCCTATGGGTGCGTTCAAGGATGAGTTGTGCTTTATCCAGGTGTGGGAGCAGCGACTGGAAGAAGTCACTAACATATTCAGTCAGGTCTTTGTCCAGAATCGAGGAGGGGACACCCCGGATCCGCAGGTTGTTGCGTCGAGCTCTGTTTTCGAGATCCTCCTGTTTGAATATGAGGATCTCATTTCTATTGAGGAGAGTCTGGATCGGGACTTCTGCGAGCGCCGTGGCGTGTTCCTGGGTCAGGTCCTCCACTTCTCCGATCCTTTGCTCCGTGTCCGTGACCCTCTGATCCGTCTGCTCTAGTTTAATGGTGAGCTCCGACATGCACAACCTAAATTCCGCCTTGATGTCCGACATGAAGGCCTGGAGATCTTCTCTGGTTGGAGCACGTTTTGGGGGTCGGATTTTTTCCCTTTATCTGCTGACAGAAGCATGGTTGCAATATCAGAGTTCTTAGCAGGTTTTATGTGCTTAGTCATCTCCTCAGGTTTCTGTCCGGGGGTGCCCGTATGTGCCTCAAGAGTGTGACAGCTGGGGCAAAGGGAGCCTGAGGAAAATCTTTGCTCAGATCGGCCAGGGGCGAGGGCCGCCTAATCGCATTCAGCACACAGTTAACGGGGGGGGGGTCGATCGGTTGAATGGTTTCAGAGGCTGCATGGGTGAATCCAGCACTTCGGGGGGGTGGTGGTGGCTCCTCAGGTAGGGCCCCAGACAGATATGGGACTAGTCTGAAGGAGAAAAAGAGAGGTCCGTGGGATTCCAATAAGGGTTTGGGGGTCCACAAGCTGTGATGGGGCGAGCGAGTTGCAGTCTTTTCGGCGTTCTGATGGGGACTGCAAAGTCAGGCTCCTGGGCTTGCAGTCATAGTAAGGCCAAAGAAGACTGATTGTCCCATGGGATGCCAGCAATTCAATGTTAGGGAGTGGAGAGAGTGGGTGGAAGCCAGGCTTCCTCCAGTGGGCCCAAGCAAGGGCCTGTCATTGCCAGTGGGGAGTTAACGGGAGTAGGGCTATGGGCCAGGGCGCCCCAGGTGGCAGCTGCAAATCTAGGTGCTGCCGGAGGGGGGCTGCGGCAGTTGGCGCACGGGGGAGACAGGCGGGAAGATAAGCCCCCTAGAAGATGTAGTACTGGCGTGAGCCCCGGGCTGACTCCAGGCAACCCGGGGCGCTGGAGAGGGCCCAAAGCCAGAAGAACCTGAAGTGAGGCAGCAGGGATATGCTATCCCTCCAAGGATGCATCGGCGGGTCCCAGGATGGTGAGCGGGCCACAGCAGGTAAGGGCGCAGCACAATGCGGGCTTGGGGGGCTGGTAGTGCGAATACATTAGTCTTGGAGCTGGGGCCCAACATCAGTGAAGTCAGGCACATGCGGCATCCGTGCCGCACGGGGCGTCCAGAGAGCAGCACCAGAGGCGCGCAAGGATTGAGGATGCTGCAGGACCGGGATCCACCTCCCCGACCCAGCGGGGGCCTGTAGCCCTCACGGCAGGGCTCCACCCCTCCTCCGGAGCAGGTTGGGTCCACCTCGACGGAGGGGGCCACCAGGATCGGAGTTCGTCTCTCGCTGGGGCCGGAGCAGCGCCTCTGTGCAAGCGGGTGGCTGACGGGGATGAGGCAGCATCAGTCGGAGGGATCCGGCAGGGTGGGGGCTATTCTGGGGGGCCAAGGCTCTGTATAGTCTGCGCTGCTGTAATTGGGGTCTGCTTCAGAGCTCGGGCGCAGTGTTGCCGGAGGGTCTCTGTGGCCGAACCGCCATTTTAGATTGTGTCTTGGCAGCTGGCCTGTAAGCTTCGCCTGGATCATTCTTGTCATGATCTCTGCTTCCAAAAGATCAGGACTTGCCCAACTCCCTTGGAAGCAGACCCATAACCCCGGTTCCGAGTGCCAGCCAGTCCCAATTGGGACCTTTTGGACCCTGTCCTGGCGCCAGTGGCACCAGGCTCATACAGATGCCCAGTCCCAGCGCTGGAAGCGCCGGGCTCATAATGCTTGGGTGGACTTACCTGCAGCAGACCATGCTGCTTACTTACCTGCCAGTTGAGCCCCTGATCCTCTTCTGTTTGGGACTACTTTTCCTGTTGGGTGGGGCAGGAGCCACTCCCTAGCTTCAGAACACTGGAACTCTTCTGGAAAGCAGGAACTCCTTTCTTACCTAGGCGAGGCTGTGGAAGGAGACACCTAAGCACTACAGGAGGCTATTTAAACCACACCCGATGGATGAATCTTGCTTTGCGTTATTCTGCATTTTCTGCAGCAGAACGCTCATCGTGTCTTCAGCTTCTGATCCTGGGCCTAAGGAAACAAAGGCTTATCATCCTGGAATCCAGTCTTCAGCAGCACCTGTAAAGACAAAGAAAGAACAGGTTAGCACTACGGTCTTCAGTGGCAGCGCATCTCTTACCTGGTCCTTCGGCTGTCACCAACGCCTCGCGCTGCATTCCGGCATCTGAAAGACAAAAGCTTACCAGCTCTTCGCACGCTCCGGAGGTCTTCGGCGCTGCATCCCGCATCTGAAAGACAAAAGAAGGTGCGTTTAAAGACATTGGGCAACTTTATTACTCACGTGCCATTACTACTTCCCACGCCGAATCCAGTGGGTATTCCAGCACCCTTCAGCTTCTCTAAAGCTCCGAACTTGTACCTGCAAGATAAAAGGGACAGTTAGTGCGCATCGTGAAGCAGGCTACAAGCGCTTACTTACGTGCTTCCAGGCGCTTCTATTCCTCACGCGGGTTCGATCCTCAATTCTCTTCAGCCCGCCATCCGCCATCGCCGGAACCCTGCAAAACAAGAGATATCATTACAAAAGACTTTTAAGACATTTGAAGTGCCCAGAACTTACCGTTCGTGCAGTTAACGACGGACAGCAGTCCTCTGAGGTCAAGAGGCCTGCACCCTTATCCAGTGAAGAAGCTGGTTACGGCACCCTGCCCCGAGGCAGATGGAGAGCTTGGCGTTCACTTACCTAAGGTGAGGGCGTTAACCTTTGGGGTTCTACAGGAGAAGAGAAAGGGAAGAGGAGAGAGGCACCCAATAACCCCAGTTCATTAATCCCATATTTTCTATCTGCAGACATCTTACTCTTCGAGTCAGACATACAGTGCACAGAGGTCCAGGCCAAAGAGCCAACCGTGTGTTACACATCACCTTTGAAGATACGGCATTCACCCAGTCAAGACCGGCGCCTCTGCGGGAATCAGGTGAGCGTTACAATTCTGGGGTTCTGGCGAGTGTTGTAAACTCCCACTGCCAATTCTGAAAGTGCCAAGATTCCCATTTCCAAGGCCCCCTACCAAGCCTCAGGGGGGCGGCGGGCACTTCATTTATTTATTAAAAGTTGCGAGCTTCGTGACTGAGGCCATCAAGGGAGCAGCCACATCGCTGGCGCTCCTGGCCACGCCCCATTGGGGACAATTTTTTAACTGATTGATGTGGACTCATTTCTCTTCTGACTCTCCTTTGGGGATGCGGATCCTGTAGGCAGCAGGTGAATTTTTGTCTACAATATCAAAGGCACCTCGCCAGGAGGGGAGGAATTTTCGCTCCTTAGTCTGGTTCCTCTGAAAATTTTACAAGTAGACCTGGTCTCCTACTTGGTATTCTTTTTCAGTTTTTAAGTCGTAGTGGGGTTTCATCCCCTCTGCCGATTTCTCCAGATTCCGCCGAGCGTACGCAAAAGCATGCTGAATGTGATTCTCAACATATTCATGTGTTGTGGAGGCATTTATCAGTGTCTGCTCTTGTGTTCTATAGAGCAGATGCTGAGGTAGCACCATTTTTCGTCCACTCATTAGCTCAAATGGAGATATTTTTGTCGCAGAAGATGGTGTAGATCTGATGGCCATCAGGACAAGCGGTAATCGGATGTCCCAACTAGGCCCAGAGTCTGCCAGAAACTTCTTTAGAATGCTCACAATGGTTTAATTGTACCTCTCAACTCTCCACTAGAGGATAGGCGTTATGCAATATGGAGTTTCCTTTTTACCCCAAGTATCTCCCACATCTTTGTCATCACTTTGCTGGTGAAGTGACTTCCTCGGTCTGACTCAATTCTTTGGGGAAGGCCAAAACACGAGAAGATGTGGTTGATCATCAGGGCAGCTGCTGTTTCTTCCTTGCAATTTGGGGCCGGGAGACATTCCACCCATTTGGTAAACAAGCATGTTACCGTTAACATGTACTTGTTCCCCCCTAGAGGAGCGAATCACGG
This sequence comes from Ambystoma mexicanum, assembly GCF_040938575.1. Classification (NCBI taxonomy): domain Eukaryota; kingdom Metazoa; phylum Chordata; class Amphibia; order Caudata; family Ambystomatidae; genus Ambystoma; species Ambystoma mexicanum. The sequence goes on along the minus strand of NC_090931.1, from coordinate 1,067,674,271 downwards.
GCCCAATGAAATCTACTTGTAAATCTGACCATGGCAGGGTCATCCCCCTCTTCTAGAGGGGAGCTTAGTGTGTGAGTGAACTTGGCTGAAATTGTGCACACACAAGACACCCCTTCAAATATTGGTCGAGGTCCTGCTCCATGTGTGGCCAGAATGCAACCTCCCGCAAGATTTCTAAATTAGTGTTAAACCCCGATGACCATTCGTCATGGGCGTGACTTAGCATTAGGCTTTGTAATGAGGTAAGTACCACCCACTGGTCACATCCAGAGATGGATCTCCTTACCAACAAACCATCTTGGATTCAGAATATTTTGGAAAACTTCATGAACACCTTGAGATCCGCTTTCCCAATGTAATTGGTTTCTGTCAGAGGAAAGTTCGCAGAGTCCTCAATGTATTGGTAACATTTCCCAATAATCGGATCTGTTATTGTGCCATAATCAAATCAGCATTTGGGGTCTCCTTACTCCACTGGGCAGTTGAGAGTTCATTGTGAGCAAGTTGTTAGGCAGAAACCTGTGCAGTTCCCTTAGGGACCACTGCAAGAGATTTAAGACTACAGGTGTTTGGCAGTAAACCCACTTGGTAGCAGTCTGTACCACACAGATTCACTTGGTAGCTGTGGCTGAGCAGTCAGACTTCCCTCAAGAAGAGTTAGGCAGTATACAGAGCATACAAAATAGGTACAGAAATACAGTAGTACAAGCAAACACTGACCAGAGCTTGGGTGTAAAAGTATATAATTATTTAACACACTTATAAAACACACTATCACTAAATTGGTAAGATAAGTTCAAAACACAATCACTATTATCATATGTACATCCCTGATTACTTGTTGGACAAGTCTTAGTTAACACCACTTATTTCCAGACAGAGGTCAGCGCTTAACGTTCGATGGCACTCCAACAAGTTAAATAAAAAGGGAGGGAAAGGCAGAATTATGGAAGCCTACACACTAAACACTTTTTAAAGAACTACAGCAAGTTAGGAAGGCACAGTCTACTGGTGAGCAAGGAAGTTTAGGTGCCAGGCCCACTTTCAAGGGAGCCAGGCGGAAGATGCCCAAGATCAGACAGTTACACAGAGTCTTCAAAGTTTGTGGAGGTAGTTCGAAAAAGGTTTAGTTCAGTGCAGGAATGATAGCTAAGGTGTCCCAGGCTAACCCAGGTTCGAGAGACGAGGATTTAATACACCCCGTTCAAACGGTTGCAAGGGAAGCCAGGCGGAACACGGTACCTTAAATGGAGAGGATCCGTGGAGTTCTCCAGTACAAAGGTACTACCCTTTCTGTTCGCGGTAGTGGTGAAAACATGGTATCCCGGTTGACGGGGTGCTTTGCACAGGCAAGGTGGCCACGAGATGCTCCAGGGAGGCGAAAAGAAGGTAGACTGGTTATCCCCACCAGTCGAAGGAAGAAGACTCTCCGGGCTGGAGATCTCCTCTGTCGTTGGGAAAAGTGGTGAGACGGTTCAGCAGGGCTCCACCGGTGGTGTCGTTGCAGGCCGGCTCAGCTTCTCCCTCCTCGGATTCTTAGGTCCTGTGGCGACTTCTGAAGTTCCAGTCCCCAAAGCCCTGCTTTTATGCAGCACACCCCCATTCACTCAGCCTAGCTGTCAATCAAACATGCTAAGTGGTGAGCCGGCCGGCTCACCACTTGGGCCAATCACACAAGAGTGCAACTTGAGTTACCAAGGTAACTCAGTCCAGGGTGCCTAAACCCCCTCCCACACTCCCTGTGGTACCCAGACAGAGTGGCACCACTTTTGGAGGCTTCTGTGGAGAAGCCCGCCAAAATGTGGAACAAAGGGCTCGACTTGGGTTGGAGTCACAGAAGAGAACACAAACGCCATTTTAGAATCGAGTTCTGGCAAAAAAATACCAACCGGCGAATTAATATTAAATCAATAAACCGGCGGTATGTTCGAGGCTATAAGAATTAATTAATTAAAGTTGGTAACCTCGAACAATGGGAAAATCCCATAGAGATATATTTGCGGTCGAATATAAAAAGTAGTCTCCACTGCCACTAGCCAAAACTCAATCAGGGGGGACGGAGACATGCACCCTCGAACAACAGACCCCGGGGCAATCAAATTGCCCTGACCAGTACGTCCACAATATGACGGTTTGTACTGGTTTCTGTTCATAATTTGGGACTAGCAAAGCCAATGGTGACTTTACATGCCCTGGGAGACAGTAGTCAGTCCCAGGGTATGGAGTCTATGTTGGGGGGTCGCTACGACACCCCTGGGTTACGGCACAGAGGGTGCTGTGTAACCCACATCAAAAAACACATTAGACCCTATGGAGTAAAAGACCCCATAGCCCATAAAACACATGGAAAGTTAAAGGAACACCTGAAATCATGTCTAAGAGTGGGAGCAAAAGAATCTCACTCTTAGCAGGAGAGAGAAAAATAACCCCAAAAAATCCAGCAAAGCTGCTGGGGGACTCACTAGGTTTGGGAAATTAGCCTTACAGGGAATTCTCCCTAACACAAGTGTCTGGGACCTTGTGACTGCAGTGATCTGGAAATCCCCCAACAGGGGCTCTATCTCAAAGAGATCCCTTGGATGGCTCTGGTTTTGACTAACTGATCAGCCAGGTCATTTCCAGTTTTGTCTGGTCCCTTTATTCTGGAATGACGCTTAATCTTTTTCCAATAGACGGTCATCCCATTAGAGGTGAACAGATCATCAATATTTTTTATGAGTTTGCCATGCTCGAGTGGTTTATTTGCACACAGCATGCCTCTGGTTTTCCAATTGATCAGGTGCTACACTAACCTGTTACGGACATAATCTGACTCAGTGATTATGACCAGTTTGTGGAGTCGGTGTTGCACGTGTTTCACGGCAGTGAGGATGGCCTGGTGAACTGCCATCAACTCCGCCACCTGACTACTGCGGGGACCTATCTTGTACCCAGGGGAGGGCTCCGGGGCACCATCCACCCAGGCATTCCCAACGCCGGCCACCAGTTCCTTCTCCCCGTTGTTGTCAACATGGTAGGAGCGCCCGTCCACATGAACTGTGGGCATCTCCTTGCACGCGTCTTATTCATAGAATTTGTGCGGGGAATTCAGGTACGCCTCCATATTGTCTTGGGTTTTGAGACTTTTGTCCTCGAGACAGTTTTTTCTGGCACAATCATGCAGGCCAGCCAAAACTTGTGCGAGGGGACTCTCCTTGTTTTGGCCGTATCTGACCTCAACAGGAAATCCTTGCATGGACAGAATCCAGGAAGTACTTCTGGAATTACTCACATTTCCTGCCCGGATCCTGTCACTTTGGAGGTATTGCAAAGGCTGGTGTGGAGTCTCCTCAATGATGTGCTCCCTCTGGATAAACGGGCAGTAATTTTTCAATGCCCACACTGTTGCCAGGAGTGCCTTTTCACAATCGTTGAATTTTTCCTCTACAGAGGATAAAGTCTTACTTGCACAGGAGATGACTTTATTGACCTTGTCATGCTTTTGATATAATACTGCTGTTAAGCATGTATTCGAGAACCCCGTCTCCAAGAAGAACTCCTCGTTTTTGATGGGGTAAGCTAGACAAGGTGCTTGTGAGAGGATTCTTTTGAGTTGTGTTACTGCCTCGGCTTGTTCTGGACCTCACTCCCACTTGACCCCCCCTTTAACAGATGGACCAGGGATCTCGTGACCTCTGCATAATCCTCAATGAACTTCCTACTGTAATTAGTTAGTCCAAGAAGGCTCCTTAGCTCACAGTTGTGGGGTCTTTCAGATTTAGTAGTGCTTCCACTTTCTTTGCATGGGGACAGAGACCCTCAGGGGTGATTTCATGTTCCAAGAAGTTTACACGGGTCGTACACCACTGTGCCTTCTGGAAGGACAGTTTTGCTCCGGCAACCCTCAACTGGGTCAGAACATAGCGGATTCCTGGGTCATACAGCAAAGATATCTTGAAAATCTAAAAATACCTGTTTCAACTTTTACTTTTGTTCCTCGGTCTCACAGGCATCAGCAAGGTTGACCCGTTCTTCAACCATCTGTCTGAAGCCTGGGAAGACCTTGGGTTTCGCGATCTCAGCCGCCTCCCTCCAGCTGTGTGGTGAGGGTGTTGACCTGGACAGAGGGTTTCAGGTAGGAGATGCAGTCATTGTGGACCTGGAATATCACCTCATCCTTGCTGATATCACAGGTCACCTCTTCACCCCTATAAGGCAGGAAGAGTACACCAGGAAATTCCCCTCTTGCCAGGTGAAGATCCTTTCTGGCGTTAGGTCATTGTCATAGTCATAGCAGTCATTGGGGATTGGTCCTATGATTTAATTTCCTAAGTCAATGGAAAAATGCTGGTCATCAACCGCCATTTCAATAATGGTGTCTGCGCCCAGAGTCGCTGTTATCCACCAATATTGGAATAGTGTTGTGTTCTAAGTTAAAAAATGATGTTGGGTTTAGCCCCAACCTCTGGTGTTGGAGATGGTGATCCAGGTGTACATAAGCATTTAGATTTTGAAGTTTGTCCTCTCTTAATTTTTAAGTCAAGTGGGAATTGTCGGGTCCATCCTGGAATGGTGACCTCTTCTCCAATTTGAACTTCAACCGCATACAGCAGCAATTGAGCTGACCAAAATGCCTTTTAAGAATCATCAAAGCCCATAGGGTTGCCCCCCAGTCGGGACCAGGCTTTATAATTTATGAGGTCCAAATGAATTGCGAACCGATTGAGAATATCACTACCTAAATAGAATTTAGCAGGAACATCTCGCACGACCCAACAAATTTGCTCTATGCTTTTATCTTCTATTGAAATTTTTAGCATACACCTGCCAGGCAGGAGATGTTTAGAATTGGGAGTTTCCAGGCCCATTTTCCATTTATCAATCAATTTAAATGTGGGAATGGTCGGATCTTTTGGGAGTTTCCTTAACAACGCTTTTCTGATGAAGCTTTTTCCATTATTCAGGCACACTCTGGCAAGAATAGGCTCCCTCCCCTCATTTAACTGAATAGGGAGGAACAGCTGCTCACCCATTTTCTTTTTTTTTCATAGATCTTTTTATTGGCATTTATAACAACAACCAAACAAAGTAACCATAATCTTCCCAACCCAACCCCCCTACCCGCACCACCTCACCCAACCCCCCACCCCGACAGATCCTGGTACATCACAACAACTCTCAGGTTTTGTCCTTGTTAACGTCATCCCTGCTCACTTCTCTCGCCTCCTACCCTCATTCATCCTTATATTAAGCAGTCCAAGTTCCACCGACCGGAGCCACTATGTCTCTGAATCCCACCCTCCCAATTCTCCCCCCATCCGGAATCAAGCCCTTTATTCAGCCAAACCCAAAAGGTTCATGCTGCGCGGGCACCAGGCCGCTTTGGAGTCTCTCCTAAGGAATTTCAGAGCCAGATCCCAATCCAAGAGGAACTGCTGGTGCTTCCCTTTTAATAAATACGTCACCATTTCAAGAGACGCCAAGTTCCAAATCCTTCCTACCTATTCTTGTTCTGTGGGCGCCTCTTTTTCGCTCCATTTCTGCGCTATTACCAGAGCTCCTGCCATCACCAAAATCACATACACCTTCCTTTGGGCCTTCGACCGTATCCCGTCCAGGGTACCATCCAGCCCCAGCATGAACAGACCCATGTTAGTGCCCCCAGTGATGACAGTGCCCATCACATCCTGCACTGCCTTCCGAACCTTAGTCCAGAATGGGGCAATCTTCGGGCAAAGCCACCAGACATGCCTCCAGGAACCCTCCTCCCACAACCCCTCCAGCACAGGGCGGTTCCGGACCGATAGATTTTAGCTAGCCTGTAAGGGGTGAGATGCCACTGATACATCAGCTTCACCCAAATTTCTTGGAGTTGCAAAGAGTTTGTCAATTTAGAAATCCTCGCCCAGAGGGCTTGCCACTGCTCCAATGCAATTGATTGTCCCGTTTCTTTCTCCCACTTGGCCATAAAACCCCTCTTGCCCACCTCCTCCCCTTCCTTGAACAACCTGTAGAGATCTCCCACTAGATGTCTGTCCCCTGCCTTAGTGGTCCCATATTCTTCGAACTGGGTAAGGCCTCTTGTGGCCACCTCTTTTACGGCAGGGTGTAAGGCCCAGTGCCTTAGCTGCATATACCTCAACCGCTCTACCTCTCCTACTCCGAACTTGGACTTACAAGTAACAAAGTCCCTCAACTGTCCTCCTTCATAGAGGTCTTTAAGAAACCTACAGTCTCCCTCTTGCCACGCATTAAACCCAGAATCTATTTCCAGCCCAGGGGTGAACTGGGGGTTAGCCAGAAGGGGCGTAAGAGGAGAGGGAAAGGTAGTGATTTTCAATTTAGACACCACCTCGTCCTATAACCTGCCCACCAACTCCTCGATTGCACTACAATACATCCTCCTGGGTCTATCCTCACGAGGAAGCCACAAAACTCGCTTCAACCCACGCCCTACCACTGCTCTATCCATTTCTCTCCATATCTTTCCCCTATCATCCTTCGACCAGTCCCAAACTACCCTCAACTGTGCTGCCCGTTAATAATTCACCATATCTGGTTCACCAAGACCCCCTCTATTTCTCAGCAGTTGCATCAGTCTACTAGGAATTCTGGGCTTCTTTGATCCCCATATGTAGGCCTGAGTGAGTTTTCTTAGTTTTCTAAAGAAAGGGGTTGGTACCCTCACTGGCAATGCCATAAATAAATACAGCAACTTAGGAAGGATAACCATCTTTAAGGCATTAATCCTGCCTAACCAAGACACAGCCAATGGACCCCAACCCAAGAGCAACCCCTTGATCCTCCCCAACAATGGTAAATAATTTTCCTCATACATTTGGTCTATTGTCCCCATAATGACAGTCCCCAAGTACCCTATTTTACCCTTCGCCGAGGCAAACCCAAATTGCCCCTGTAATTCCTCCTCCACCCCAGGGGCCATCTGTAGGCACAGTACCTCTGACTTACTATTATTAATCCGTAGCCCGGCAAGTTGGCCGAACTCCCCAAAGATTTTCTCAAGTGCCTCCAGAGATTCTCGGGGATTCGTCAGGGTCAACAACATATCATCCGCAAAGGCGGTCACCTTCTGTTCCCGTCCACCAAACATTACCCCTTTAATCTCTTGGTTAAGTCTAATTTTACTCGGGAGCGGCTCAAGATATATTGCAAAAAGAAGCAGCGACAGCGGACAGCCCTGCTTTGTACCTCTAGTCACTGCCACCGGGTCGGATGCTTCCCCATTAATCATCAGACGTAGCGTGGGATTACAATAGTTTGCCTCTATCTTGCCCATAAACTTCTCCCCAAAGCCCATTTTACGCATAGTGGCAAAGAGAAAGCCCCATTCTACTCCATCAAATGCTTGCTGAGCTTCCAGGGCCACCACAATTGCCTCTATCCTGAACTTGTTTACTTTCTCTATAATATGGGCAATCCTCCTTGTGTTGTCATGGGTTTGCCTTCCCTTAACAAAGGCTGACTGGTCCACTAGGGAAGGAAGGAGAGGTTCGAGTCTAGAGGCCAAGATTTTGGTAAATATCTTCGCGTCCAAATTGATTAAAGCAATCGGTCTATATGCTCCACACAAGGCAGGATCTTTCCCCTGTTTAGGGATTAATATTACTTTCGCCTCATTCATAGATGGGGTTATCCCTTTTCCTCCCCCAAAAGTATTATATAAGGCTACCAGTCTCTGGGCCAGCACGTCCCTATATGTTTTGTAAAAAGCTGCCGTGAAACCGTCTGGCCCCGGAGCTTTATCAAGGGGAAGAGCCGCAATAGGTTTGTGAACCTCCTCTACGGTTATGTCCATTTCTAGTTCTTCCCTCCTTACCGCCTCTACCCCTGCAAGTTGACAGCTTTCTAAATACCTCTCCAGATCTCCTCCCTCTGGACTGTCAGATCTATATACCTCACCGTAATACTTCGCAAACTCCCGCTTGATTCCTAGAGTCTCCGTCACCTCCCCCCATTCACCGTCCTAACTCTTAGTATCGTTCTATCCTTTTCCTCTCTCCTGAGTTTTCTAGCCAATAACCTGTCTGCCCTGTTTGCCTTCACATAACACCTGTGCTTGAGATGCAGCAGCACTCTCTCCGCCTTGACTGAAATAATGGTGTCCAGTTGGCCCTTAATCATCCTGAACTTCCTTCTATTCTCCGCGGAAGGTCTCACAGCAAGCTCCTGCATGACCGCTTTCAGCTTCGCTTCCAGATCTTTCTCCAGCTTCCTACATTCCCTATCCCTTCTCGCCTTGATTCCAATTCACCCCCCTAATGGTAGCTTTAAAAGCGTCCTATACTATCCCAGGATCCATGTCCTCCGTATCATTCCTCTGAAAGAAGTGACCCATCTCCTGCCTCAACTCTTCTTGCAACACCACATTTTTTAAAAATGTGAGAAGGGTATTTCCACTTCCACAATCCAGCCGCCTGCGACGGCTGAGCAAGCTCCAACACAATTGGGGCATGGTCTGAGAGCCAAATCGCACCCACCTCAATCTCCCTAAGCCTACCCACAAGAGCGCGAGACATCCACACATAGTCTATCCTGGAAGCGGATCTGTGGACATGAGAATAGAAAGTATACCCCCTATCATTACCCCTCTTTTCCCGCCATGCATCCACCAACGCTAGGTTATCCAGTTTGGACTGGAGCTCTCTGGAGGGCTTACCCTGGGTTTGAAATAGCCTCGCACTCCTATCCCTCGCTGGGTCCCAAGCCAGATTGAAATCCCCCGTGAGTACAATGTTGCCCCTGGCCACCTTCTCCAGTTTACCCAACATACCTTGTATAAAGTGGTCCTGCCCCGTATTTGGCGCATAGAGAGTAGCTACTGACCAGACCTCCCTGCCGCTCTGAAGATTTAAGGCCAGAAACCTGCCCCCACCGTCCCGGGAAGAACCTGTAACCATCACATCTAAACCGTTTCTTAAGGCTATAAGAACTCCCCCTTTCTTCCTCTGACCGTTCGATTGATAGAGGCAGTTGAACCCCTTTAGGCGCACCCTCAAGTCAAGTCTTTTTCTTGTATATGGGTTTATTGAAAGCTAACAATGTCAGGTTTTTCTTTTACCAAAATAAGCTCCACTTTTTTCCGTTTGACTGGCGAGTTCAAACCCCTAACATTCAGGGACAACATTTTCAGACGTTTACCCATTACCCATAGAGATCTTGGATAGCCTTATACCAGGACCCAGCCCCACCCCCTGATCCCTCCCCCCCAAGATCTGTAATCCCCCCCACCGGGTGCGCACCGCCAGCCTCCAGCCCCCCCGAACCTCTCCCTCAGGAGCAGTGCCGCTTACCAACCCCAGTGTTCCCATTGGCAGGTCAACCCAGCCCCATAAGAACTCCTCCATGACCCCATCCCCCCCCAGCCACTACAACCTCAAATTGACCCCCCTCCCCGGGTATCTCACAAACCAACCCAAACTTATTCCAAAGGGCAGTGTGGCGACATGCTCCGCGACACCCCCCCGGGCTCGGAGCCGCCAAACCCCCAGGGAGAGCACCCATCGGGCCTCTCTTCCTTCTCGCTTTCCTTTCAGGAGTCAGTGTTGACCACTCCCACTCCTTTCGTTTAGGGCTGGCTCTCCCCCTATATAGCGAATCAACTGAGTGACGCCCCCTCCTCCACAGATGTGATCCTTCTTTGCCTCCCGTCCAGCTCAAAACCAAGCCAAATGGAAATGTCCACCTGTATTTCAAGCCCCTCTTCTGGAGCTCCTGTGTTATCGGACGCATCTGCTTCCTCTTATTGAGAGTAATAGCCGACAAATCTTGGAACAGCTGAATCGCCGAGCCATTAAAGCTAATGGCTTCTGCCCCCCTCGCAGCCCGTAAGATTTTCTCTTTTTGTACATAATCATGCATTGCCACGAGCACAACTCGCGGTCGGGCACCTGGCTCATCTCTTCTGGGCCCCACTCTGTGCGCCCTGTCTACTCTGATCTCGTAGCAGAGCAAACAGCTGCCTCACTGTCTGCCGGAGGGCCGAGTCCGACACAGACTCCAGTAGTGATTTCACCCTGATGTTAGCTCTCCTGGACCTATTTTCAAGGTCCTCGGTCTGAAGCTCCAAATTATGTGTGGCAGTGGCAAGACTCCCCACCCATTCCTGCACTTTGCGAGAGTCCTCTGTTAACTCTTGGAGCACTTTCTCATTGGTGTCCACCCTTGAGCCCAGATTGGTCAGGTCACAGCTCACCCCTCTGATCGCACCTGCCAGATCTTCCTTCATTTTGTCAAGCTGTACCTGCATGACCTGGGCCATTCCATCTCCAAAAGATTGAAAGCACTCCTCCAGGAGCTTCTTAGTGACCCATTCGTCCCCCCGGCCATCCTTCAGGGGCAAGTTTTCACTACTTCCGACACTCTCTGTTCCGCCCCCTCCTCCCTTCTCCATAGTTTCTGAAGCATGCACTCCGAGGACTTCTTCTCCCTCTTCGCCGGGGTCCCCGGGGCCTTCCCTCTACCCTTAGACATTGTCCAACCGGGTGAGTCCCCCGGGCTCCCACCCCCCCCTGGCCAAGTCCAAGTCACTCCTCCTGCGGTTGCGCCCTCACCATGCACAACCGGGTCCTCGGCCCACACATGCCCAGGTCTCCGGGACACAATCACCTCCAGCCGTGAACCCTGAATGCCCCGATTTGCGCTCCTTCTCGCTGAGTAGACTCACCCCAGCTGCGGCCCTATGACTGTAAACGGTCCAGAGGAGCTACCGCTCTTCCCCCGGAGGTGGATTTGGTCCATTCTCTATCAGGGGCACTCAGAACCCCATCCTCTAGTCCTCCCACGTCCCTCTCAAGGCGAAGTGCCCACCTCCCACCACACACTCCAGCAGTGGGACTGCCCCAGTCCAAGCAATCGGGCGAGGGGGGGCCTGGAGCAGTTTCCCTGACCACCAGTAGCTTATGGCCACTGCAATCTGTCTAGGGGGCGGGGGCCCAGAGGCATGCACCGAGCCGGATGCCAAAGCGGCGCTCTCAGGACACACCCCCGCACCAGTTCTCACCAGTGCTCCGCAATCTCCACAGTCCTTAGACGCAAAAGGTATCAAAATGGAGGCACCTCACCGCTAAGGCCCGGGTCTTCCCCCAGAGACGATCCACTACATGCTCCCTTCCTCCCTCCAATGGGGCTCAGGGAAGCTAGTGCCTCGGCCCCCACTAATCACTGATGATGCTCCAGAGTCCTCTCTTTGGCCGAGGGGCCCACCACTTCCCTCCGCTGGGGGCCCAGGTCGTAAACCGTCACCAGGTAGGTGCGGGGATAAAGTCTGCTTCAGGCCCTCCGGGCTACTGTCGATCCAGCTCGGATCTCCGCTCCCCAGCCTGTGTGCCGCTCGCGCTAGGCTGCAAGCTCCTCCTTCTCCCCCCGGCGGGTTCCAGGCCCCACACACACCCAACGTTGCAGGCAGCCGCCAGTGTCTGAGTCCTCTGCAGGGCTACCCTGCTGCCCCCGCTCCGCGAGAGGCCCTCCTCCTTCTCCCAGGTGTGTCCACTCCGGTCGTCCCCGGGAAGCTCGCAGAAGGCCCGAGGGCAGGGACAGCCCCAGACCGGACCGCAGCGCACCGCAAGGGGCCCCTCCTCCGCCCCCTCCGGGGCCTGGGCCGCCTGTTCACACCGCCTCTAATTCCAGAAGGAGCGCGATGATTACCGCAGCGTTTTCCAACACAATAACGTTGTATTTATGTTTGCGGTCGCTTCAAAAGCGACCGCAAACATAAATAAAACGTTTTTAAAGCTGCGGTTTTATTTCTAAGTTTTCCGGGCTCCTCCAGCCCGGAAAACTTAGAAAAAAAACTGCAGCTAGTGCTTATTTTAAAAAAATAAATAAATAGCACTTACCGAGATTCAGCTGCAGCTTTCCTGCTCTGGTCTCCGGTCCCCGTCCGTCCTCTGCCTACAGCACTAATGAAGGGAAAGCCACCCAGCGGTAGCCTTTGTTTACTACAGCTGGCTGGCTTTTCCTTCATTAGTGCCGCAAAAGCAAAAGCCAGCACAGGAGGGCCTCCGTTTCACAAAATGGATGTGCCCATGTGCTTGCTTTTGTGAATTTTGAGCTTGAATAGCTCAAAATTTTACATAGGAAGTTTTAAAACGGAGAATGCTAGTATTTTTTTTTATGTTGCCTATCTATTTTTTAAATAAACATTTTTACTAGACCATCCCTTTAAGACTGTATTTGCGCAAGGGTTATACTTTCTTGGTATTTTTCTTCCATAACCACCATGTGAAGGTATATGTAGGCAGTGAGTCTGACCATTTTAAGCTGCTCCTCTTAAATATTCAGAGTTATATACAACTCAGTCAAGGCTTGATGTAACGGGCCACTGTCCTTCCACACATCCATGTCCATGGAGATGACCTGTTACATCATGCTGGCTAGCCAAGCTCCGTGCTCCTGTTCTGCCCATTCCCCTCTAACAAATAGTTTGGACAGAAGGTGCTGCCTAGCTATATTAATCTCTACAGTGCCCATTATGAAGTGTTCTTGCTTTATTTAATTATTTATGCAAGGACAATTCTGTACTCTGCTTGTGTCTAGTTTAGGGTTAAGTTTACTCTATTTTTATACACAGGCCTGATACCTTGGGTATAAGTTTTGGGATGGCGCTTTTATAGTGTAGCACCATTTTCTAACCACCAAAAGTATCATTACCTTCGCTGAGTTAGCCTGCTGTGTTAAGCTGTCACGGGTGGAAACACTTACTTCAATCATAGCACGAGCCGCCAACGTGTAACAGATTCTATGATACGGCACACTGCAGCCAGGGACTTCTTCCCCTGATCATGAAGGTGGCGCACAATAAAAAACACCTTTTTATTTTTATTTGAACCCTGGGTTCTTTTTTGAGAAGGCACCCAATCCATCTCACACCCACCTTAACAAATACCCTATGTTACTATGGTCCATGAACCAGGCCGGTGTGTAACAATGAAATATTTATTTATTTTTAGAATTCAAATGAAAATTAGAGCAAAATAAAATGTAGGGCAGCGGCCACCACGGTGTGGCAATACAAAGGCAAAGTCTTATAATACAGTGAATTAAACTTTCAACATGAGATAACTACACCTTTAATAGAAATGGACGCAAAATCACTTTTCTTCACAATCACAGATGACACACATGTTATGCACTCCCCTGCAACACTTCCCCCAAACACCTGCTGACTAAATTCTGTGTGAATGGAAAGCAGTGCCAAGGAGTCCGAAATTATAAGTTATAAGTTACTCAACGTAGTGACCAACATACTCTTAGTCGTTAGTCACCTTTCCTCCATACTGCATGGGCGTCCCTTGCACAGGATGGGAGACAGAACCTTTTTCACCAGAAAAAACCTTCTTCCCCTTTAAATTTAGAGGTGCGTGGGGGTGCAGCCCTGGGAGCATGCGCTGCCCTGATTCCGGCCTCCGGCGCCACACCTCAGTCCCCATAGACGTGTCGACAATAGATTAACATTGCCTAATGACAGCAGTTTTATTAGGGCGGAGGCTGGTGGGACGTATGGAGGAAAGGGGAATAAGGACTAAGAGTAGTCACTACGGTGAAGAACTTATAATTACTCTTACATCCCGTCTTTTTTCCTCCATACTGCATGGACGATTACAAATGAGTGTAGGCCCATGGCGGAGAAGAGACCCTCCTTAAGCAAACAGGTTTCTAAGAACCACCTGTCCGAAAGTCGCATCTGATCTAAAACCGGCACCCAAACAGTAATGTTTGCAGAAAACCGAAGGGGTGGCCCATGTGGCCGCCCTGCTAATGACTTGCCAGGGGACATGCCACTGGAAAGCGATGGCCGTTGCCTTGGCTCTGACCGCGTGGGCGTGCATGTTAGTCGGCAGTGGCTTATGCTGTCCCTCGTAAGCTTCTTTGATGGTCAAGACCATCCAACAGGCTATGGAGGCCTTAGAGGCCCGATACCCTGGTCTTGATCTGCCGAAGGTGACACAAAGTGTGTCCGACTTGCGGAAGCCCTTGGTCTTGTCCAAGTAGAATTTTAGGGCATGCCTGACATCAAGGCAGTGCAGAACTCTCTGTGCCTTGTCTTTGGGCTTGACAAAAAACATAGGTAGCACTATTTCTTCATTCAGATGGAATTCAGAAGGCACATTGGGCAAAAAAGCTGGGTGTGTCTACTAGACTACTTTATCCTTATGAAACGTAGTATATGGCTCGGAGGAGACTAGTGCCTGGATTTTCACTGATTCTGTGAGCAGAGGTAAGGCCGACTAGCAAGGCTGTCTTAATGGTGACCAGCCTGATGTCTGCGGACGCCATTGATTCAAATGGTTTGTGTGCCAGGGCACCCAGAGCTATGTTGCGGTCCCACACAGGGTGTGGTTTCTTGATGGGCGGGTAGAGCCTGGCGAGTCCTGTCAAATGTTTCCTGACAATCGGGTTGGAAGAGGAAACGATCTCCGATGAGTTTCTGTAAGCCCCTATGGCTGCCAAGTGCAGCAAGTGTCCACCTGCACGCCTGAGTGGGCAAGGTGCGCAGAGAAAGAGTATGTTGTCCAAGGTACATGCAAGGGGGTTGATAGCCTTAGAGTCTGCACGGTGGCAGAACCTGGTTCACTTTCTCTCATACTGGGCCCTGATAGACTTGCTCCTGGTGTCCTGTATGATCTCTAGATTAGCCTGGGAAAGGCTGAGGTGACCTAGCGTGACCTGTTCAGGAACCACGCTGTGAGGGCTAGTTTCTGTGGTGCGGGGTGGATGACCCTGCCCCTCTGCTGCACCAGAAGATGTGCTGGGCCCGTCCGGATGCGAATGGGTGTCCTCTCCGAGAGGCTAAGAACCATGGCTTGGCCGGGCCACCACTGTGCTATTAGAATGATGCTAAGGTGATGAGATTCTGTGATCTTGCATATCACCCTGTGTATCAGTGGAGTGGGCAGGAAGGCGTATGCTGCCATTCCGTCCCACTGAATCTGAAATGCATCGCCCAGGGAGCCTGGGCCCAGACCCTGCCAGGAAGCAAACAGTTGGCACTTCCTGTTGTCCCAGGAGGTAAAGAGGTCCACATGGGGGCGTCCCCATTTGTAGAAGATTTCCTGCAGTACTAGGTCGTTCAATTGCCACTTGTAGTTGTCCGCACCCAATCTGCTGAGCCTGTCCAGGTTGGATTCCCCCGGCAGGTGGACAGCCGTGAGGTAGATGCTGTTCTCCAGGGCCCATTCCCACATGCTGACTGCGAGCCTGCACAGTAGGGGGGATCCGGTACTCCCCTGCTTGTTGACATAGAACATGCTGGTCGAGTTGTCTGCCTGAATGAGGACTACCTTGCCCTCGACAACTGGAAGGAAGGCTCTGAGCGCCAGCCATATCGCCTTCAGTTCCAGCCAATTGATGTGGTACTCCTGCCGGGTCCAGGTGCCATGAATGCAGTGTTTGTTCAGGGTGGCCCCCACAACCCTCGAGAGAGAGGAGTCTGTGGTGGTGATGATGACTTGTGGGGTAGGTTGCCGGAAAGGCTTGACCAGCCGAAGGTTGCAGTCCCTGGACCACCATGTGAGGTGCGGGTGAAGTGATGGAAGAACGTTGATCATCTCTGACTGAGAGCCTCGCTCCTGGTTCCAAAAGGCTGCAAAGTGCAGCTGTATCCTCCTCATCTTGAGTCTTGTGTGGGGGACGGCCAAGAGGACTGCTGCCATGAGACCCAGTAAGTGTTGGTACCACCAGGCCGAGGTCACTTCTCTGCTAAGGAAGCGCACGGTGGCCCTCTTGAGGGCTGCGATCTTGTCCTCTGAGGGAAAAATTCTCTCGGAGCACGTGTCCCAAATGAGACCCAAGAAGGTCAGTCTCTGCGTGGGCTGCAGCAGCGACTTCTTGAGGTCGAGTGAAAAACCCAGCTCGTGCAGAGTGTTCATAAGAGCGTGGGAAGTATAGTGCACTGCTTCCGGAGATATTGCCCTGACGAGCCAGTCGTCGAGGTACGGGTAGATGTGGTGGCCCTGCGAACTCATGAGAGCCGCCACTGTGTTCATCAGCCTGGTAAAGACCCTTGGGGCTGAGTTGAGGCCAAAAGGAAGCACCTTGTATTGGAAATGGTAGCCCATGATCCTGAATTGTAGAAAAGAACTATGAGGCTGTCAGATCGGGATGTGTAGGTATGCGTCCTTCAGATCCAGGGAGCACATCCAGTCTCCCTTGCACAATGTCTCCGCTATCAAAGCTGGTGTAACCATCTTGAATTTTTGAAGAAGTAGGGAGAGGTTGAGGGTGGAAAGGACCAGCACAACTCTCAGGCCCACCTGGGTCTTCTTCTGAATGGCGAAAATCCTGGAGTAAAAGCCCAAGCCTCGCTGGGAGGCTGGGACTTCCTCAGCTGCCTGGCTCTGTACGAGCAACCAGATCTCCGCCAAAGGAGTTGCTGTCTCAACCTGTGGGAGTGGAGGGGAGGAGGGAGGAAAGGCTGGGATAGGGAGGCGGTACCCCATGGAGACTACAGAGAGGATACAAGGGTCCGCCAAGTTCTGGCGCCAGAAATGTGCATGGAGAGCAAGCATGCCCCCCACTGGAGACACGTGGACCCGGAGGGGCGTGTCATGCCTTCTTTCCCTATGAGCCTGTTGAGGAGGAGGGAGACTGGAAAAAGCCCTTATTCCCCCACCTTTTTGTTGTTTGCACCGATGCTGAGTCGACGAACGGTCAGGCTACCTGGACCTCTGCTCTTGGAAGCTGAGGAACCCTCTGTATATGCGCCCCTTGTCCGAGTGTTGCTGTGACTGGATGTATGTTTTGGGCGTGGTCTTTGTCAGGATAGATAAAGACTTGGCCACTTGAGAGCTGTTTTTCTTCTTGTCCAGCTCCGGGTTGAATTTTGTAGCACAGAGCCAGGTCGTTCTTCTCATGTCCGTGGTAATGCAGATGCCAGATGTGTCAATGTGGGGCCACAGTCTATTCCATGATGTCCTGCACCACCATCTTGGCCTCTGCTGCCAATCCCGCCTTGAATCGTGATTGGCTCTGCACTGGAAGGTCTGGGAGGAAATCCACAATTTCCCGCCACAGCCTCTGGTTAGCGTCTGCCAGCATGGCATCCGCGTTGAGGACTTCTGCGAAGACCCCCTCTGCTGGTTGCTCGACCTCGGTTTGAGGAAGGCCCAAGTACTCTGGCAGCCCTGCCAGATGTTCGTGGAAGGCTTTGGCTGAAGCTGGCGTGTCGGGGTCCTCCTCCTCATCTGCGTTCGCCTGCGGGTCCTGTAGGTCAGGGACCGGAGGAGGGGAGCTGGGAACAGAGGGCTGCGGATTGGAGACCAGGGCCAGAGGCTGGGGCAGAGGCTGATGCGGAACCGCCTGGACATGGGGCTGACAGGGGCCAGAGGCGTGTGCACCAGAGCCTGTGGTGCTGGAGCCATAGGCAGGAGCACGTCCCTGATGGCGTCCCTGAGGATGTCACCCATCCGAGGAGATTTCATGTGCCAGAGGAACCGTTCGAAGAACCTGTCCTCGCAGCTCAGATTGGTGGTAGGCAATATTGACGGGGTAGCGAGGGGCTGCTGGAGCCGTTGCGTGTCCTGCCCATATGGACACAGCAGGAACCTGCCTTGCACGAAGGAAGGGTAAGCTGTAGGCCACATACCTGGTTGACACCAGTCCCACCTTGACACACGATCCTCCACCTGCTGCCTTTCCAGGAGCGGCGGCGGCCGGATGTCTGGATTTTCTGGCATGGCTGCCATTTTTGTCAAGCTGCCTTCCACATGCCCGCGTCGTGTTGTTCGGCTGGCTGGGCCCTGCCCTGCCCAGGACTCTTGAGTGTGGATCATGGGGCCTACATCCTGTTCCTCAGGCCGAGGCCTGGTAAGCATTTCATCCTCGGCAGGTCTGCCGGTAGAACTGCGTATAGGCGCCCCCTCAGCCATGTTGCCGGTAATAGGGCATAGCCCCTCGGGTGAAGACCCGGTAAAAGAACCTTCCGATCCCTGAGCACTGACCCGGGAGGATCTACTGACCACTCGATCTGGCAGCCAGTAGTTGATTCAGCCTCGGTACTTGTACTGGTACCAGGACCTGAGCGGTCCCTCCCGTGCCGGCAAGTCCTTGGAAAGGAGTCTCCCTTGCGGGGTGCACTGGAAAAAAGCAGCCCTACCTTGGGCCTGGATCGATGATAGACTAAGTCCTTTGGAGGCGATCTCTGGAAGAGCTCCTTCCACCTGACTAGTCTATTCTTCAGAGACCTCGAGGAAAGCATGTCGCACGCAGTACAAGCTTGCCAGCTGTGATCAGGGCCAAGGCACCGTAGGCAGAAGGCATGGGGGTCTTTAGTTGGGAAGAGCCCGTCACACGATGGACACCTGCTGAGCCCTGTAGAAGTCGACATGCGCCGGGGAGGAGTGTGATGCCTGAGGAACGAGTACCTGAATGATAAAAAGACAAAAAAGAAAGAGGTGAAGTATCCACGTGTGGAATTACATGGCTGAAGCCAAACCTAGGAGCGCTGGTGAATTCGGCACATTCCCGACAATGCGGAAAAGGGGACTGAGGTGTGGTGCCAGAGGGCAGAGTCACGGCAGCACATGCTCCCAGGGCTGCACCCCCGCGCCTCTAAATTTAAAGGGGAAGAAGGTTTTTTCTCTTTATAGGATGATAGTGTAGGTTTTTCTAGGGGAAATGCAAGTCGGATTTTAAAGAAAAGCAAAATACACAGGCAAATTCGGTTTTGGTTGCACAATGAATAATTATACTACGACTATATTTTAATGACTATATTCTTAAGGAAAGACACTGCGCACAAGGGGCTTAATTTCGAATGTTAACCAGCTTGCACTACGCACCTCCTTATAGGGGAATTCATTAACTTATCTCAAAATGGTACTAAGGACTTACACAGATAATTGAAATAATTCTAAAAGAAATATGCTAACAGATATGGATTAACACAGTTTCTTCTAAGGAAACAGTGAACAGAAGATACTGGCAATTTGAGATATGAGTGGGATTTTAGTGGGATTGTTATAGGATTTCAATAGTTTGCAAGGGGAAAAGAGTGGGATATGCAGTTTGTGGGTACTGGGTAATAGGAGACTTACAAGGCAAGCTTGAGTTTGGTAATTTGGACAGCCAGTAAGGTCTCCGGATAGCAGGGTCAAGGATCTGGTCATGTGCAGCGGGGTCAAGAGATCTGGTTACTGGGTCAGCTGGCCTCTCCTGGATGGGACCAGCTGGGTAAGGTCTGGTCACTGTAGACAGCGGGATGGGTCAGCTGGGCAAAGGGTCTGGTCACTGGATTCTCCTAAAGGGGATCAGCAGCAGCCTCTCCTCTTTTCCCCCTGGATTATGGGTATGCCTAGATCTGAATAGGTGGTTCGGCCTGGATCCGGATAGTGCGATGTATCTCTGCTTTCCTGGATCTTGGGGTCTGGTTTTCAGTTGCTTGTCCCTAGTGTTTCACTGTCTCCCCCTTATATAAGCAACGTGACATCAGAGAATTTTACAATCTGGGCGAAAATAGTCTGAAGCTGAGGTTCAGGGGAAGTGACATCATTTAATGGGTGTACATTGATGACTTCCTTTGTCTCACCACAGTTACTTTTTACCAAATAGAAGTTCTGGAGCACAACTTCACTTCTATACTAATCAACACCATGAGAAACAGATATGCATATTCCATATTTCACAGGGAATCAGACAATTCGACCGCCAACCCTGTGCGATGTAGCATCGCTTTTGGTCACAATTTCGCCATTTTTGGGAGAACCCGAATATCTAAAATTCTGCAAATGGCTACAACATATGCCACCTCATATTTTGCATATGTTCACCAGGTTTTATGTCTATATCATTTCTACTTCACCCAGAAATACATTTTTCCTGCCATTCCAATTCATTCCCCAGGTGATAGGAAAAAGTGCTTTGTCTCTTTGGGTTTGTCCATAAGGAACAAGTTACTTACCTGTAACTGTTGTTCTCCAGCATGGGTCTGGCATGGATTCACATGCTCATGAATATTCCCCGTCGTCAGGCCGGGAACCCTCGGTATAGAAAAAATCAGTATCAGTTTCGTTTCTGATCTGTCTTTCTCAGTAGTAACCAATCACTGGTCTCTGGGTCATACTGCCCCCAGCCAATGACTGCCCTCTCCCTAAGCCCCACCCCCGGCAGCCATCCTCAGATTTGGTAGCACGTGAAGTGGCAGTATGACCAAGTGAAGAGCCGCAGAGCGGTAGGCGGGAGGGTTCGCATGTGAATCCATGCCAGACCCATGCTGGAGAACAACAGTTACAGGTAAGTAACTTGTTCCTTCTCCAGCATGGGGTCTGGCATGGATTCACATGCTCATGAATATAAGAATACATAGCAGTATACACATGCACAACCATGGGAGGTGGCAAAAGGTTCAATATCAAGCAATACAACAACTCAACATTAAGCAACTCTTACCTCCTCATCACGCTCACCTTAGGCTAACAGGTTGCGCAGCACTGCCTGGCCGACTATGGACTCCTCCCTGGAATCCCGGTCGACGCAGTAGAACCTTGTGAATGTGTGCGTCGACCTCCACGTAGCAGCCCTGCAGATGTCGAGCAGGGGCACACCAGACAGGAACGCCGTAGTAGCAGCGATTGCTCTGGTCGAATGGGCTCTCGGACGGCCTGGCAACGGTCGGTTTGCCAACCGGTGACAGTGCATGATGCAGCCGGAGAGCCATCTGGAAATGCAAGTCTTCGAGAGAGCCTTCCCTTGATTCACAGGTCCAAAGTTCACAAACAGCTGTGATGTCTTCCGAAAACTCTTTGTGCGGTCCACGTAGAACTTCAGCGCTCTAGCTACATCCAGCGAGTGCAGAGTCCTCTCAGCCGGCGACGAAGGCGACGGGAAGAAAACTGGCAACACCAAGGGCTCGTTGAGGTGGAAGTCCGACGGCACCTTGGGCATGAAGGAGGGGTGCGTCCTTAGCACCACCCTCGTGTCGTGAAAAGTCAAGTATGGAGGCTTGCAAGACAGGGCCTGGATCTCTCCCACTCGTCGTGCAGAGGTGATGGCCACGAGGAATGCTGTCTTCCACGACAGAAACTTCAACGGCAGTGAATGCATAGGCTGGAATGGGGCCCCCATGAGCGTAGTCAGCACCACGTTGAGCTCCCACGCCGGGGCAGGGGCCTTCAACGGCGGGAATGATCAGAACAGTCCTTTCATAAATTCCTTCACCAGTCGATGCGACCACAAGGACGCCCGTCCTGTAGTTCTGGTGTAACGTGAGACGGCAGCCAGATGTACCTTGATGGAAGCGTGAGACAGGCCAGCCTTGGCCAAGGACAATAGGTACGGCAATACTTGTGGGGCCGTAATCCGCAGAGGGTTAATCTTCTGTGCACGGCACCAGACAGAGAACCTCTTCCATTTGTGTCCGTAGCACTTGAGAGTTGAGGATGCCCTGGCCTTCGCAAGAACCTCTCTGCAGTCGGCCGGGATGTCGTATTGTCCAAACTCTAGTGCTGCAGGAGCCAGGCCTGCAAGTTCAGCGACTCTGGTTCGTGATAAAAAATGGCGCCTCCTTCTCTGGAGAGAAGATCCGCGTCCGTCGGCAGCTTGACTGGTGTGGACGCTGACAAGTCCAGAAGGTCCGGGAACCAGATCTGCCTCGGCCACGCCGGTGCGACGAGGATCATCCTGCACCGGGATCTCTTGAGCTGGTTGACGAGCCGGAGTAGAAACGGCAACGGCGGGAACGCATAAAGGAACAGGCCGTCCCAAGGGAACGAGAAAGCATCGCCCATGCTCCTCGTTTGGGGAAACCTGCTGGCGAACCTCCGGCACTTGGAGTTCGCCGCCGTCGCAAAGAGATCGATCTGGGGTTCGCCCCATCGTCAGAAGAGTTGGTCCACTTGATCCTGGCGCAGTTCCCACTCGTGGCACGAGCGCAGCTCTCTGCTGAGTGAGTCGGCGATGGTGTTTTTTATCCCTGCCAGATGAAAGGGTACCAGAAACATCCCCTGGGCGTCGGCCCAATGCCACAGATCCTGGGCTTCCTTGGATAGGACAGGGGATCTGGTTCCGCCCTGCTTCCGAATGTAAAACATCGTGGTGGTGTTGTCGGTGAAGATCCTCGCCACCTTGCCCTTGAGGGACGGAAGGAAGGACCTGAGGGCCCAGAACACTGCACGGAGCTCCAAGATGTTGATGTGGAGAGTCTTCTCCTCCGGGAGCCAAAGGCCTCTCGCGTGGAGACCTTCGGTGTGCGCTCCCCAACCTTCCAGGGAGGCATCCGTCATCACCGTCACCTGGTAGGCTGGGGCTAGGAAACCTGTTCCCGCCGTCAGATGAGAGCGGACACCCCACCATCGTATCGCCTGACGGAACTCCTCGTCGAGCGGGATCCTGTCCTCGAAGCTGCCCGTCGTCTGGATCCAGTGGGCGTCAAGGAATTCTTGCAAGGGCCGCATCCGAAGTCTGCAGTGGCGCACCAGATAAATGCAGGAGGACATCATTCCGAGGAGGGACTCGATAGACCTCACTCTGGCCACGTCCGTGGCCAGCAGACGTTGCACCTTTCCCAGGATGGTCCTTATCCTTTCCTCCGACGGTGAGGCCCGCCGCGCCACTGTGTCGAGCTGTGCTCCCAGAAACAGGGCGACTTGCGACGGGACCAGGTGGGATTTTGGAAAGTTGATGGAGAACCCCAGGTCCGTGAGCAGCTGGACGGTCTTCGCAGTGTGTTCCACTGTGAGCTCCCTTGTCCTTGCCCGTATGAGCCAGTCGTCCAGGTAGGGGTAGACGTGGATCCCCTGCAGGCGCAGCCGCGTCGCCACCGGTGCTAGGCACTTGGTGAACACCCTGGGTGCCGATTTTAATCCGAACGGGAGGGCCTTGAACTGGTAGTGCCGCCCTTTGACCACGAACCTGAGGAACTTTCGGTGTCTCTTTAGAATAGGGATGTGGAAGTATGCATCCTCCAAGTCCAACGACGACAGGAAATCGCCCTCCTCCAGCTGTCCTAGCACGTGCTGGAGGGTGACTATCCGGAACTTCTGTGCCTTGATGTATTTGTTCAGTCGTCGCAGGTCCAGGATGGGAAGCCATCCTCCTGTCTTCTTCTTTATGAGGAAGTATCTTGAGTAAACTCCGGAGCCCCGAAGCCTCTTTGGAACAAGCTCAATGGCACCTTTCCTGAGCATCGCCCTTACTTCCAACAGCAGTTGAGGGACGTGATTTTCCTTCCTGGCCATGGGAGGAATGTGGGGCCACCTCTTGTGGAACTCGAGGGCGTGCCCCAGGGCAAGGGCGTCCAGCACCCAACGGTCGGTGGAGATGGACTCCCACACGCCGATGAACTTCGTCAGCCAGCCTCCCACCGGGGTGCTTCGGCGGGGGCCCGACCCGACGGTCGGTTCAATCTTGCTTGGAGGCTGCTTTGCCTCCTTGACCACCTTGGCGACGACGGCGGGATCCACCCGACTTGCCGCGTCCCCTGTAGTCCTCCTGCGACGAAGATCTTTTGCCGCTTGACGGTACGTAGAGGAGCTGCTGCCGGCTCCCTTGGAGGCACCCTGTCTGCCTCCGGAGCTCCGAAAGGACGGCCGTCGCTGTTGGAGCACACCCAGTGCACGGGCCGTCTCCGTCTTGATCGCCTGAAGGGACTCATCAACCGCCTTGCCAAAAAGGTTGTTCCCATCGAAGGGCATGTCCAAAACCTTGGTCTGTACGTTCTGGCGGAAATCCGTCGCCTTGAGCCATCCTCGTTGTCTCAGGCAAACGCCGTTGCCCAACTGACGGAAACCGGTGTCGGCGATGTCCGTAGCCACCGTAATGGCGTGGTCCGAGGCAATCTCACCTTCCTGTAAGATTTCCAGGGCCTCAGTCCTCTTGGCGTCCGGAAGGAAATCCAACAGAGGGGCAATCTTGAACCATAACTCCCTGTCGTAGCGGGCTACGATGGCCAGGGCGTTGGCCGCCTTGATGGTCGTCGCTGCAGATGAGATGACCCGTCGTCCCATCGCATCCAGCTTCCTACCATCGCCGTCCGGCGGGGAGGTTGAAGTCGAGGCCGATGCCCCCCGCTTTCTTCTTGGCCTCCGCCGAAACAACCGAATCCGGGGTAGGTTGCGCCCTAAGGCACAAGGGGGCAGCGTCCGGGACCCGGTACTTCTTCCCGTAACGGTCCCTCTTCGCAGGAGTCGTGGCAGGGTTCTTGAGTAGGGCGAGCCCCTCATCCCAGATGTCATCAAGAAGCGGTACGGCGAGGACCGTCTTCCTTTTAGCCTCACGCCGTTGGTAAAGGAACCCTTCCTCCTTCTTTTCTTCGGGTCAGAGCTGGAAGAGCTTGGATGCCCTGGAAATCATAGCATGGAAGGATCCAATCTCGTCGGGCGGGGACGCCCGGGCAGGGGGCGACGGGGGACACATCCCCTCGTCGCCTCCGTCGTCATCCGTACCCGTCGTAGTCGTGTCCATGCCTGTATCATCCCCGTGGGTAGTGGACCGGGGGGAAGGCAGAGAAGGCCGCAGAGGCAGGAGAGGAGGCCTAGGATGCGTCCTCCTCCTCTTAAGTGGTGGGCTCTCTGAAGGTCCTGGCTCCGGTTCCCCCGTCGGGTCTGGCTCAGGTACCTCCGTCGGGGGAAGGGGCATCCTAGTCCTTATCGCCGAGCATAAGGACTGGACGGCTGACAAAATGGCCGCTGAGGTGTCCTGCGGCGCGGGAAACGACAGGAGCGAGGGCTCTTGAGGAGCCTCGTCTGCGTCACCGTCTCATTCGTCGTCACCCTCGTCGGGATTCCTCCCGATGTGCTGGGCCTCCTCCACCACTTCGATGAGCTCCTCTTCAGAGGTCGAGTACCTATCCACGACGGCCACCAACCCCTTCCCCACCCTTTCCAACGAGAACTTTGTGGGGGTCTTCTCGATGGGCCTGAAAGACGACTCCCTCCGCGGTGGCAGGGAGACTCTGGTACCTGAGGGCGCCTCCACTGGTGTAGCCTCCACAGGCTGAGCCAGGGCCGCGGCAACATCCTCAATCGAGGTCTTAGCAGGGTGAATTAAGGCCAACGTCACCTTCTGTATGCCTGGGGCCTTCACCTTGGGGGGAGGGTCCGAGCCTCGCTCCCCCTCTGCCGGAATCTTTGAGATCGACTGGGGCCTCTCCAGAATCTTCGCCGGGTTCTCGGACTTCCTCTTACCCGAGCCAGAGCGTTGGCTCGTGGTCGATGGCGCAGGGAGGATGCGCCCTGCCTGGCAGCCAAGGAGCCCGACCGTTCGGCACTCCCGGTGCCCGCGGAGCTTAGCCTTTTGTTGGGCCCCCGTCGCCGGAGCACCCTCACAGGACTTAGAAGACCGCTCAGACTTCTTTTTCTTTTTCTCGCCTGGCGGGCTCTTACCTTCCAACCAGTTGGCGAGACGGAGGTGGCGATCCTTCATGGTCCGCTCCGACATGTTCCCACAAAACGCGCAGTCCTTTTCCTTGTGCGTCTTGTCCTCATGGAGACAGTAGAGGAATAACGAATGCTCGTACTCCTTGAAAACGTTCTGAAGCTGGCATCCAGGGCAGGTCCTGAACAGCTTCCCGGGCGTCGAGCTCCCTTTCTCCTGGGCCATGTCCGGGGTAGGCCTCGGAACTTCTGGAATCCTCCAAAAGTGTAACTCAACTAAATCTTCACCCTTGAGGGGCGTAGAAACTCCGAAACGGATCCCCGTTGATCGGAAGTAGAAACGGTGGAGCTTGAGGCTCTATTTATCCGAAAAAATTAGAAAATCACCTGAAAAAAGCGCGAAAACGCAGCAAAAGCTCGAGAGCTACAGAACGAGGACTCCCAACACTTGAACGTGCGGTAAAAATCTGAGGATGGCTGCCGGGGGCGGGGCTTAGGGAGAGGGCAGTATGACTCAGAGACCAGTGATTGGTTACTACTGAGAAAGACAGATCAGAAACGAAACTGATACTGATTTTTTCTATACCGAGGATTCCCGGCCTGACGACGGGGAATATTCATGAGCATGTGAATCCATGCCAGACCCCATGCTGGAGAACTCACATACAATGCTGGCTTAATATAACATTACTGCTTATTCAGGGCATTGGGAGAAATGTCTTAATATGAAAAGTTCTTTAAAATCAAATGGGCTGGATTTGTCACATGCGTGGGTGGGTCCTTCAAATCCTCACTGCCCAATTGTCAGTCTGAGCACAGGGTTTCCATGACGCCCTTAGAAACCACGCAGTTGGGGCTGGAGAGGGATGTCAAAGGAAATCACACCTCCTAGGGAAATACTAGTTCCCCTTGGTTCTTTTGTTCCGTTCTGTAGGGATGCTGGCCAGTCTGACGAGGCTGCGAACTTCCACACCTCGTCCCCTTTCATGTGCCCACAGGGGTTGTTCCAATTAGGGAGGTAATTCTGTTCCCATGGGAGGCAGTCACCTTTGAAATAAGTGCCTGCCAAGCCTGTTCTGTGGGTTTTCCAATTTTTTGTTTTTCCTTTCTGTCAAAAGAAACCAAGTCTTTTTGGGAATAAATATCATGTATATTAGAGCCAATCCCCATATTCAATCACATTTCTGTGCAAGCACAGGGCATCATTTAACCTTTCACTTTCAGAAGGCATTTTCCTGCTTTGAAAACACAGTTTTACACATGGGTTAATTTTTCTTTTATGTCACTTTCAGAAATGCGGCTTTTGCCGCACATATTTTCACTTCAATGTGCCTTTTGAGGTACTTTTACAGACACTGTCAAATTCTAGATACATAAAGATATACTGCCAAGCATTTCTTTGAAATTGACATGAGGAAGAAACTTTCATTTGCCACAGATTGTGCGCGATGGTTTCTAGCAAAAGAAAACACAAGCCGTGTTTAAGAGGAAATCCAAATTCTTTGCCTTTAAAGTGATTTCCCAGTACACCAGCTGTCTGGAAATGTATTGCCTCACTTCGTTTGCAAATTGCAAAGCCGTCTCGGATGTCATGTGTGCAACTTCAGTATTCAGAAAACAGAACAGCAAATGTGGCGCCCTTCTGCATGTAGGTCATTTTCAGATGGCTAAAATGGCGATAAAATAATGCAGAACACTTCTTTTGGTGGCATTCTTGTATTCAGTGCTCGCCACACATCTGCGCCATGAAAAGAAAAGCGCAGCCGTTCTTCCGCAATATTTGCATGCGGTTTTGAGGTAAAGGGATTTTTGTTGTGGGCCTTAAATGTACCCCACAGGGAAGAGGAGGAAAACTAATGGCATGATTCACTGCTAAAGTGCAAGCGCTTTCTGGTGTTTTTATATATCCTTTTCTACGGTTTCTTCTCAGGGTCAGGTTGCCACATTTCGATCTTCAAAGACTTTGGGAGGGACAGGGCCAGAAAATTAGAAGGATGACACCCTAGTGCCACATACACACACTCTAGTGCCAGCGATGCAGCCCGCTCTCTGAAGGTCTTCAAATTCATCAATTCAGAAGAGCCACACTGCTCCATGTCATGATCCACCCCGAAACTCCACACACAATTGTTGTGTGAGTCAGTGATGGACATTTTGGCATTGCAGTCCCAACAACATTTGAATCCTTGGCATGGGGCATGATGGCACAGAGATAAAAATGCAGCACAGTGTTCCTGAAATAGCCGTGTGCTGAGCGCACAGAAAAAAGGAACTGAGCTAATGGG
Source organism: Ambystoma mexicanum (assembly GCF_040938575.1). Lineage (NCBI taxonomy): Eukaryota > Metazoa > Chordata > Amphibia > Caudata > Ambystomatidae > Ambystoma > Ambystoma mexicanum. The sequence continues at coordinate 1,067,646,682 of NC_090931.1, read as the reverse complement.
GAGTATTTGCTCCATTTATACAGGGGCGTCATCATGTCTGGAGTTGAGGAAAGTTGGTCATCAAAGGAGATAGTTGTCGAGCTGCACTACGCCAGTTGTAAAATGTTCTGGGAACAGCTGCTGCTGGAGGACATCTATCAAGATGAGAAATTTCAGGGAAGATGCAATCTATTAGAAACCACATGCCTGAACACCACACACAGCGGCAAACGTGTCCGGGACGAACATTGTCTGTGAAAACAGGTCTTAAAACCATGAGACCTTTCCATTTTTTTTAGAAATTAAAACCCAATTAGGGTAAATAAAAAAATAAAATAGGATAGGACATTTAAATTAGTAGGATGGAGTTCAAGGCTCAAAGCACGTTCTCTAGTCCTGCAATCCGCTAGTCAGGCCTAACACACTAGGCTGGTTGACCTTACAGCAAAGGACATTGGCACTGGTTGGGAACAGGGAAGGAGTGTTTGGTTTAGGGAGAGAGGGGGGTTCTAATAAAGCAGAAGTCTAACACATTCTCTGGGAAGGATCGTTCCTAATCCCATTAATGGCTTCCTCTCCCATGCGATCTGCCTCTGGTGCACCACCCTCAAGGGGACTATTGTACTGTGGAGGTGCCGCCCTGGCCCCATGGGAAAGGTCTCCCCCTAATGAAGAAGGGACGACATCCACAGATCCATGATACTAAGCACTCCTTTCTCGAGTCTTATACAAGGAACCGTCCGGTGACAATGGTTTAGAAACCTTTTCTGTACCGTAGTCAGAGTCCTTTCCGATGAAGTTGGTATTGGTGCCCATGCTGTCGGTGCTCAGGGTTTTTTTGCAGGTAGATCATTACTTGGCTTCAGAGTGATTGACTCAGAGGCAGAATGTGCATTGAGCTTTTTTTCTTCTTTACCACTGGGGCCCAAGCTCCAAAGGGTGCTTGAGCGGTTACAACTCTTTCTCTTTTTGTTTCCAGGATGGAGTGTTTTTCTTAACACCTTCTGGAGCCTACTCAAATATTTTTAAGATAGTGGATCTGAAAGTCTCCCCTTCCCCCTTAGAGGAATAAACGCTTATATCTCCTTGTTGAGGATAATGAGTGATGATGTCACCACTTCTTCTTGTGACGACTTTGGATTTTACTGGTGTCATCTTTGATGAGGCCATGCACAGTCTCTGAAAGGGTTAACAGCTGTTAGTGTCATTAATCTTGATATTGATATTTTATTTGTATCATGCTCATACACAAGTGTTTCATAGCGTGACGAGGCAAGGGAGGGGAACAACGGAGAAGCAAAACAACGATCTTACTAGGCCCAGTGACATTGAGAACGTGCAAGTGCATGGGAGAGGGAAAGGGGAAAGTGCATGGGAGGGGGGGATAAGTGGAAAATGCTGAGCAAAGGAATACAAATAAATAAATAATAAAAAGCAACAAACAGTAGTGGTAGTGCAGCCAGCAAGTGGCAAGTGCTAGGTTTAAGGCAACAGACAGGGCATGTCTGATAAGTGCAGACAAAGGGAGGGACTGTAGGGTTACAGATACAGACCCCAGTGCAATGGATTGCCAGGAGGCAGTACGGGTGGGTGGCAGGGTGAGCAAGTACCTGGGCCCCAAAGACAGAGGGTAATCAAGTGCACGATGCCGAGATAGAAAAGATCAGCAGGGGAGAGGAGGAGCGAAGGCAGAAGCAAAGAGGAAGGTCTTGAGGTGCTTCCGGAACTAGAGATGGTTCTCCTCAAGTTTCAGAGTGGCAGGGAGGTTGTTCCAGAGCGGGAAGGTATTTATGGAGGGACAGCTGAAGGTATTTTGGACCCAGGCCCCAGAAAGCTTTGTGGACAATGCAAAGGGTCTTGAATTGCAGCCACAGGGAACCAGTGGAGAGATTTCAAGGCTGTAGAGATACGATCCCAGGGCTTGAGGCCAAGGACAAGTCTTGCAGTCCTGTTCTGGATAAGTTGCAAAGGGCGGAGAGTAGAAGCAGGTAGATTTAGAAAGAGGCTGTTGAAATAATCCAACCTAGAGAGAACCAGGACTCGAGATACAGTGAGCTTCTGCGGGAAGGAGAGGAAAGGTAGAATAACTCACAGGAGGTGCAATAGGAAGTTAGACTTTTTAGAGACATCAGAGATGTGGACAGAAAGCGTGGAGTCAAAGATGACCCTGAGGTTCTTATCATCGCAGGTGGGGGTAGGAGCAGGGCCAAGGGAGGCCGGACAGAGAGTGACAGGAAAGGAGGGTGAAGGTGTGCCAATGAGGAGGATCTCCTTGCTGGCATCCAGGCAGAGATTGTTGGCAGCACACCAATCCTGGATGGCAGATAGGCAATCAGATGAGAGAAGCAGAAGAGGTGGCAGAGGGAAGCCTGAAAATTAGTTGTGTCATCAGCATAGCACTGAAAGTTGGAGCAGAAAATTCCCCTGGGGAACACCGCAGGTAGAAAGGGTGATAGACAAAAGGAAAGACCAAAGTTGGACCTGGGAGGGTCGATCAGAGAGGAAGGAGGTCAGCCAGACCAGAGCCTGATCGGTGATACCCAGGTTGTCACGGAGACGGTTGAGCAGGATGGTTTGGTTGACTGTGTCGAAGGCAGAAGAGAGATCGAGTAGGATAAGGACAGAGGGGATGTTAGAGTCAAGGTTGGAGAGAAGATCTTCACGGATGTTCAGGAGAGCAGTTTCCGTACTTCTGACAGCTCTAAAGCCAGACTGATAGTCGTGGAGACAACCAACAGAATCAGTGTGAAGGTTAAGCTGCGAGATGGCCAGATTTTCAAGGAGTTTGGAGTCTAGATGGATATTGAGGTCACCAAGAAGGAGGAGTTCAGTGGTTGAGACCAGGAGGGAGGAGGAAAGGTCTTCCCACTCAAAGAGAAATTAGGTGATCTGACCAGGAGGCCGGTAGATAGTAGCCAGGGTAAGAGAGTGGCTAGGAGAGAGAGCAAGCCTGCAGACAAGGCATTCGAAAGAGGAGTATGTCAGCGTGGGAATGTTAGAGCAAGGAATCCACTTAGGAAACATCAGGGCTACACCCCCTCGGGACCAAGTGGATCTGGGTGCGGAGAGGATCTGAGGATCTTGTAGCCATTAGGGAGGAGAGTGTCAAAGCTTGTGACACAGCTGGCCGTGAACCATGTCTCGGTAAGACAGAGGACATCGAGGTCAAGTTCTTCCAGGAGGTGGCAGATGTCAGAGGAGTGTATGACAGCAGAGTGAAAGTTGAGAATGGCAAGATGAAGAAGGTTGCCAGCCTTAAAGGCCTTCCGGGGAGGGGTACAAATCAGAGGTACGCCCTGCGGAGGTGAAGAAGGAGCCCGAGGTGGGGCAGAAGAGGAAGGAAGTAAGGGAAAGATAGCCAAGGAGAGGAAGGGGACAGCAGGAGATGAAAGGAAATTGATGAGGCGAAGGAAGCGCCTATCAAAGAGGAGGAGATTGGCCTGAGGGCCTTGGAAATGACAGTGCCATTAAGGTAGATATTAATGATGACTTAAGAGGATTCGAAGGGAGCCATGGAGCTTCGCAGCGGGTGCCACCTTTAATGGGAGAGGAGGAGACAGGACAGAGCACAGAGATCATATGAAGAGTCCATTGATCTGGCGAAGGAACGACAAAGAGGATGTCAGTGAGGGTCTGTCTAGAGGAAGTGCGGAATAGGTGTCAGTGATGGGGAGACCAGGGTTGGAGGTCAAGATATCCTTTTTGAAGTTCTTCCTACCAGACTTACTGAGAAGCACCTTCTCTAGTCCTGCAACCTGTGCCATTTGAAAGAAACATTTGGGCTCTTTCACTTCGGGAATCGTGACTTTCTATATGTGTCTTGAGGTACCCTCACAGGTCCACTGGAATGAATGGCTCGTGCAAGTGTGATTGAATGTTTCCATGATACCAGCCTGGCAGCTGGACATTTCAAAGATAAGGAATCTGTAGAGTAGATAGCATCTATTAGAAACAGAAGTTTCTTCTTCATTCACAGGCAAGTATTGACATTAATGTCCATTGGTGAGACAACCTAATCTAATGAGTGAAATGATTTTTTTCTAGTAACTTGCTAGTGGACATTTACACACTTCGCTGAAATGCTCCAATCACCTAAACTAGCATAGAAACAAAACAACAGAAAACTATGGAGAGCTATCAAAGAGTTGCACATTTTGATGAGCTAAACTCACTCACTGCAGTTTCATGTTTTGAGCAAAAAGGTAAATGTAAATAAGTTATATACAACTTGTTTTGGAAAACAGTCTTTTATTGTATCCGTGCCACACATACTAGTTAAAAACACTCCTAGGGAAAAATAAAGAAAGCTAGCCTGTCCACAACGTGTTTCCTTAATTTAAACAACTTCGGGTATTCTTACAAAGGTAGAAACAAATCTAAGATAATTGCCTCCAAAGGGCCACCACAACACACAGTAGGTAAAACACAGTGGCTACCAATGGCTTTATGTTGCATTGTTATTATTTTGGTGGCGGATATATGGAGAGAAATGTTCATCTGAAAAAATACTGTGCGAGTTGGAAATTGTCACAATTTTATTTCACATGGGTACAAATGATTAAGTCGAATTTGAGGCCATGGTGACTTAAAATCACAACCAAACAAAAAAAAGATGGAAAACTAATACCCCCAACACCCTGTTTTAAAGGCAGGCACTACCAAGATTAAGAAAACTCCACAGTGTTGGTAGAGTAAATGTCATTTACAGCGATATTTTAATAATCACTTTAAGACTAAATAAAATGCTACAATCTTTCGAAGGCTCAAAGAATAGTGATATTTTCAAATGATATGTACACATCTTACATATTTAAAAACAATACTTTATATAAACAAAAATTGACAATATATACATATGTATAATTTTCTTCACTATCTTGAAATACAATTTAACTACACAAGTGATGCAGCAATATAAACATATATATGCACATATACATACTTTTATATATATATATATACATACACATATATGTAAATGTACTTGTAACTACAGTAAATTTTCATCAGTGTAAACAGTTTTACTTGGCTTTGTTTTATATTTTAAAACATTCCTTGTAGTTTCAAGAATTAAAGCAATTTTCTATTCTTCCTTTTCACAGAAAACGAAGACGGTATGTTTATTAATAAATAATTCATAAAATTAAATACATTCACTAAAAATAACTACAAAGTAAAAAAAAATGAAAAATAGATCTTTTTGAATGGAAAAGGAGGAGGATTCCCCATTACAGCTCTGGTGGTTAACTGTTCAGTGCGTTTGGATTTCTTAATTGCTATTGCACTAGAACACCCGACTTGTCTGAAATGATCTGGGTGTACTTCCCTGTTATACCTAATGAGTTGATAAAACACACAATCCATTAACCAAGGATGTGGTGCTCTCTGTAGGAGTGAAGTCTCTCGTCAGTAATGTTCTTTTCTCAGAAAAAATAAACGAGTCACGTGTATCTGTGTCTTGCACTCGTACAGAAGTACAGCTTGCACTGCTGGTCTCATAGTTCTCATATTTAGGAAAAAAGAGTTCTCCTACTTTCAGCTCACTTTGAACATTTCGGTCCATTTGTTTTCAAAATATATCCTCATATTGTGTCCAGCCCTTCCAATGTCAGAATCATCTTCATTAAATGTTTCACAGTTGTTGAAAACAAGTCTTATATCTAAAGCAAAGGCTTGCAAATTGCTGTACCTGTTTAAAAAAAAAAAAAGATTAGAATACATTATTGATGGGTGATTTGGATGTTACAAAAACACTTTGTTGTAAGCAACCTAGTTTGTACAAAAGTAGAAGTTACCCACATTGCAATTTGTTTCTGTGATAGAATTTTTTATTTCAATTCCAATTTGCTAAATGCAGGATTTGAAATTAAGGTTGGAAAAGAAGGAACTAAAAGCAGCTCCTGGATATCCCACATTAACCAGTGACAATGATCTACCGCTGGGGAACAAGGCGCTACTAAATACCGTTCCGCAAATCTAACTTCCACATAAGATGCAAATGTCTCATTTTGTCCATGTATTACTACCCTTCAAGCTTTAAATGTTGTATAAATGTGCCACAATGTTTAATTACAGATTATCCCAAAAGTTTTTTTTTTTTTTTTACATAAGCTGGCCCGGGAAGCCAAAAGTAGCTCCTGGTGTCAAGCTAACCAGGCTCTTCTAGGATACAAGCAGGAGCTAAATAGCTCCCAGCTCCCCTCAATTTCGAACTCTGAAATGTGTTTTTTTTGTTTTAAACGTAATGGATAGCAATTGTGACATAGACCCTCATTACAACACCGGCGCTAAACCATGGCACTATTAGCACCATGGTTGGTGCCGGTGTTGTAACGAGTCCGCCATGGGGAAATGGAGAAATACCGCCCCATTCCAAGGTTGGCGGGGCAGTATTTCCCCATGTCCCTCCCCCATTCCCATTTTTGCCCCATAGGGCTCAATGGGAATGGGGAAGGCGGCAATTACGGTACCGCAAATTGCGGTACCGTAATTGCCCGCGAGGTCCCTTTGCGGGTCCCTACTTTAATGGCTGGTCCAGACCAGCCGTTCAGGTCGGGTCCCGCAAAGGGACCTCGTAGTAAGGCGCTAAGTGGTTAACGGCGCCGCAGCCTTTTACGGCGCCGTTAAACACTTAGCGCCTGGGGCATAATGAGGCCCATAGTCTTTATTTTACTGGGATGCCATATATAAATAGAAAAATATATACTTTGTGAACACTGTCAATATTAAAATCCAACACAACAAAACACTGAAAAAATAAAGAAATGGAGTATGGAAACAATGCTATAGTAATGTATTGCTATTGTAGCAACCACCATGTCTCAGGAGGATAGCTCAGGGGCAACGTGCTTGCCTTGGAAGAAAGACACGGAGCACCAGAGGTTTCATCCCCGGGTCTGCGCTTAGAAACCTCTGGGTATTAAACATGTTATAAATAACCTATCATATCATACCATAAAGAAAACATTATTTACTATTGGTCATGTTCTTTCTGGTGGGCATGTTGAACCCCACCCCCAAGCCCATATCTTCTGTCCAGCTCCAACATTGACCCCTCTGTTTTCATCATTATTAATTTATTTACTTATGGAAAGTACAGGGGAAGCAGTGCATTTTTGCCACAAAAATGCTTACAAAATGTAACATTGATTTACAAAGAGGATGACCAGTGTTCTTGGGTGAAAGGATGTGGATATAAGACTAGATGATGCAAGGGAGGTAAAAACATGAACCAAGGACAGTAGAGCATGATATAGTAACAGGATAGCGGAGGAAGTGCTATGGATGGAATGATGGGAGTTAAATTTCTCCCCTTTCAGCCCTTATCTCTTCCTTCCATCCATCTCTCTCTTCATTTGTACGTCAGTGTTAGGCAGAAACCTGTGCAGTTCCCTTGGGGAACACTGCAAAATATTTAGGACTACAGGTATAGCAGAAAACCCACTTGGTAGCAGTCTGTACCACCCAGATTTTCCTGGTAGCTGTGGCTGAGCAGTCAGACCTCCCTCAAGAAGATTTAGGCAGTATGCAAAGTATACACAATATGTACTCAGACACAATAGCACAAGCAAACACTGACCAGAGCTTGGTTTCAAAAGTATATAGTTATTTATTTTAAGAACACATAAGTTGAAAACACTCTAGCAATATATAGTAAAACACTCCAAACATAGTTATATGAAAAACAGTCCCAACCCTTGTTCCTAACTAGACAACTCTTGGTTAACACCACATAATTCAAACAGAGGTGAGTGCTTAACTTCAGATGACCCTCTAGTAGGTTTTTTTTTAAGAAGGGAGGAAGAGAGAGCAGAAATAGGCTAAACACACCACTCTAAGGTCAAGAACACTTTCAGCAAGTTCAGGGAAGCACAAAGTCACAGGTGAGCAAAAGTCACTAGGCAGGGCTCACTCTTAGAGTAGACAGAGCGAAAACGTGCCCAAGATCACACAGTTATTAGGGATTCAGAGTCTTGCAAAAGAGTTCGGAAAAGAGTTTAGAGAGGCTTAGAAAGTTTAGCCAAGGTGTCCCAGGCGGTCCCAGGTTCGAAAGCCGGGGGCTAAAACTACCCCGTACAATCGGTGGCAAGGGAAGCCAGGCGGAACACGGTACCTTAAACGGGAAGGATCCTCCAGCGGTGGCAGTTGTTCCAGGCAGTGGCAGCAAGGCTCGACGTCGTTCAGGGGAGAAGAAGATCTCGCTGAAGAGCAGAAGAAGAAGGTCGTTGCACTGCCCGGGAAGAAACCAGCCGCGGAGTCCTCCGGTTAAAGGGAGGACTTTCGCGGTTGTGGTAAAAGTGGGGGTATTCCGGTTGCCGGGGCGCTTGGCACTGGCAAGGCGGCCACGAGATACCTCGAAGAAGCGAAAAGAAGGTGAAAACTGGTTGTCCCCACCAGTCAAGGGAAGGAGCCACTCCGTTAAGAGTTCTCCTCGGTCGTCGGGAAAAGTGGTGAGACGGTTCAGCAGGGCTCCACCGGCGGTGTCGTCGTAGCAGGTCGGCTCAGCTCTTCCCTTGTTGGATTCTTAGGTCCTGTGGCGACTTCTAAAGTTCCAGTCCCCAAAGCCCTGCTTTTATGCAGCAAACCCCCATTCACCCAGCCTAGCTGTCACTCAAACATGCTAAGTGGTGAGCCGGCCGGCTCACCACTTGGGCCAATCAGGACGGAGTGCGACTTGAGTTACCTAGGTAACTCAGTCCAGGGTGCCTAAATCCCCCTCCACCCCTCCTAAGTACCCCAGACAGAGTGGCACCACTTTGGAGGGCTTCTGTGGAGAAGCCCGCCAAAAGTGGGACAAAGGGCTCCACTTTGGGTCAGAGTTACAGAGGCGAATGCCAACGCCATTTTAGAATCAAGTTTTGGCAAAAAATCCCAACCGGAGTTATGATAATAAATATATAAACCGGCGGTATGTTTGAGGCTACCGTAAATAAATAAATAAATGTGTTAGCCTAAAACAATGGGAAATCCCATAGGAAAATATTCGCGGTCGAATATAAAAAGTAGTTTCCACTGCCACCAGCCAAAACTCGATCAGGGGGGACGGAGACGTGCCCCCTCGACTAACAGACCCTGGGGCAATCGAATTGCCCCAGCCAGTACGTCCACAATATGATGGTTTGTACTGGTTCTGTTCAGGATTTAAGACTAGTAAAGTCTTTGGTGACTTTACATGCCCTGGGAGACAGTAGTCAGTCCCAGGGTATGGAGTCTATGTTGGGGAGTCCCTAGGACACCCCTGGGTTACTGCACGGAGGGTGCTGTGTAACCCATATCAAAAAAACACATGAGGCCCTATGGGGTAAAAGACCCCATAGCCCATTCAACACAAGGTAAACCAAAGAAACACACTTCAAACATGCCCAAGAGTGAGGAAAAAAGAGTCTCACTCCTGGCAGGAGAAAAAAGAAACCCCAGAAATCCAGCAAAGCTGCTGGGGGACTCACTAGGTAGGGAAATTCAGCCTAAACAGAGAATTCTCCCTAACAGTCAGTGACACCCAGGTCTTTCCCTCCTTGTCATCCTTTGATTCTGCTCTTCACTCTACTGTTTCACACAGTCTTTCAGCTGTCCTGAGCTTGATGTCCTCATTTCCTACATCTTAATCCCTCAAAAACGGAGGTTCTGTTCCTTCCTGCCTCTACTATTTCTCCCACCTCAGCCTCTTCCTTCTCCTTTCCCCCATCCTCTCTCACCTTTTCAGTATCAGCGGGCAACTTGGGCGTTATTTTTGATCCTTCTCTCTCCCTCTCCCTTCATATTTCTTCCATTGCCCACTCATCTCGCTATGCTCTTTTTAACATTTGTCGTGCTCGCCCCTTCCTTTCTTTTCATGCTACTAAACTCCCTCTCTTATGTGAGGCAGGCATAGTCTCACAAGTAAGGACACAGACACAAAAGGTATACGTTTCAACACCTTTATTAAGTTTGTCTGTGGTTGGAGACTTCCTAGCTGGCCCTACTTCTATAATGGGAGTAGTCTCGACCATCAAAGTAAAATAAAATGGTCCAAGTCAGTCAGTCAAACAAAGGAAACGTCTGTCAGAAACCTATACCTGCCCTCATGCTTCACAATAACTAAGTGTGGGAAAATGTATGAAAAATTATGAATTACTCACCGTAGTGACTAACATAGTCCCCTTTCCTCCATACTTCATGGGCGTCCCTTCCAAGGGACGGGAGACAGAACCTTTTTCACCAGAATAAACCTTCCCCTTTAAATTTAGAGGCGCGTGGGGGTGCGGTCCTGGGAGCATGCACTACCCTGACTCCACCCACTGGGTCCCCATTGACAATATTTAACATTGCCTAATGACACCAGCATTATTAGGGGGGTGGGGGGGGGAGTATGGTGGGATGTATGGAGGAAAAGGGACTAAGGAATAGTCACCACGGTGAGTAACTCATAATTACTCTTATGTCCCATCCCCTTTCCTCCATACTGCATGGGAGATTACAACTGAATGTAGCACCAGGTTGGAAAGGAGACCCTCCTTAAGCAAATAAGTTCCTTAGAACTGCCTGTCCGAAGGCTGCGTCTGATTTAGAGCCAGCATCCAACCAGTAATGCTTACAGAAAGCCAAAGGGGTGGCCTGGGTAGCCGCCCTACTTATGACTTGCCACGGAACCTGCCACTGGAAGGCGATGGCCGTGGCCTTGCCTCTGACAGTGTGAGCGTGCATGTTGCATGTTGGCTGGCAGTGGCTTGTGCTGCCCTTCATTGGCCTCTTTGATGGCCGCAAACATACACTGTGCAATAGAAGCTTGGATGCCTGATAAACGGGTCTGGAGCTCCCAAAGGTGACAAAAAGTGTGTCCAACTTTCGAAAGCCCTTGGTCCTGTCCAGATAGAATTTCAGAGCGCGTCTGACGGTCCCGCAGCAGCCTCCGGCTCCGGTCTCTACACCGCAGCCCAAGGCGGCCAGCACCCCTCCGCCTGCTCCGGACCAGCCGGACACTCGGGTGGATACAGACGAGGAGGAGGACCCTAACACACCGTCATCAGCGAAGCCCTTCCACAACAGGCTTGCAGGTTTGGCAGAATATCTGGGCCTTCCTCAACCCGAGGTAGAGCAACCCGTGGAAGGGGTCTTGGCAGAAGTCCTCACCCTAAGACCCCCCTACCAAGATGGGTATCCCGATGTAGAAGGACGTCGTGGCTCTGGCCAAGAAGGGGTGGCTCAAACCACACTTGGTCCAACCTGTCAATCAGCGCCTCAATGCGAAGTATAGACAGATGGAAGGGGATACACTCTTGTTACCAACGCACCCCCAGCCACATTCTTCTGTGATGGATGCATCGTCACTCTACTCTAAGCCTCAGTCGTCCTCGGCCACCTCGTCCTCAGCACTGCTAGGCAAGGAGGAGAAGATGTTGGAGGCGTACAGGAAGAAGCTGTACGCCAATGCCTCCCTGCACGTGCGTCAGGCCAACGCGGACGCCATGCTGGCAGCCACCAGCCAGAGGTCGCGGACTTCCTTCCGGAACATCCGGTGCAGAGCCAGGCACGCTCAAGGCGCGTCAAGGAGAATCCAGGCTGGAAGCGCAGGACATCATGTAGTCCACCGTGGCCCACATCGATACCTCTTGCCGGGCAATCTGCATCGCCACAGACATGAGAAGGGCAGCCTGACTTTGGGATACTAAATTTAACCCCGACGTCCAGGATCGCATATTGGACCTTCCGTTTGAGGATAGTGGCCTCTTCCACTCTACCGCCGACGAGGAATTAAATGAAAAAATAACAGCTCACAATCTGCGAAGTCTTTATCTATCCTGACAAAGGCCATGTCCAAGGCGTACACCCAGTCGCATCAACGCTGTGACAAGGGGAGGGCATTTGGCATGTTCCGGGGATTCCAGGAACGGAGGTCGAGACAGCCTGACCGCTTGTCAAAGAGCAGTGGAGCGCAACGCCGGCGGACCAAGTATCTGAATGACAAAGAGAAGACAAAAAGATAGGAAAAGAAGAATTTGGGAAAGAGCGCGTGGTATTACATGGCCGAAGCCAAACCCAGGAGCGCTAGTCAAATCGGCCCGTTCCCATCCATGCAGAAAAGGGGGACTGAGGAGTGTCGCCGGTGGGCAGAGTCAGGGTAGAGCATGCTCCCAAGGCCGCACCCCCGCGCGCCTCTAAATTTAAAGGGGAAGAAGGTTTTTTCTGGTGAAAAAGGTTCCGTCTCCTGTCCCTTGGAAGGGACGCCCATGCAGTATGGAGGAAAAGGGATGGGACACAAGAGTATAAAGAGTGTATCAAAAGAATGTCAGAATTACAATGAAAGTGGCTCATCACTCCTTTCCCGAAGTTCAGTTCACTGTGGTTCGTAAAATGTTCCTTCAAAGTGGATAGTGTGCATAGTTCAAAGATTTCCCATAAATCTGTTAGGCTTCCCTCGCCTATTTCAGTGTCAGTCAACATGCATCACAGTTCTCTTCAATGGATTCTTTCGGGCTTCCCTCACCCTGCTTCACAATTCTCAAACAAACAGATATTCACAAAGTTCCTTCTTAGTTACTTTCACAGGCTTCCCTTGCCTGTCTTCGAAACACTTTAACATGGCTGAAACACTTTCCAGCTAAACAGCTCTGTTTCACTAAGCTCCTTGAGAACTTCCTTCCCCAACCTTTGTACTTCTCTTTCACAATGTTCACCTGTTGGAGACCTACGCCACTGCATAGTATTCTCACCCCTATGCGTGACCACTCTGACAATAGGGTTGACTTCTCAATGTCCGTGCCTCTTGCACTTGTTTTCACCGAACGGGCCCTCGGTTACTTGTTTCCAAAAAATATCAGTTCACTTTGCATTAGTCTTTCAGGAACGCTGCACACTCCCTTTCCCTCGTGACCTTTCCTTCAATTGCTTTCAAAACATTTTGCTTTCATCATTTCAAGGTTCTGTTACTTTTCACATGACAGTGCTCCATTAATTTGTTTCTCAGCTAAATACATTCAAGCTTTCAGTTGTATGTCTTTATCCTTTAAGACATAGCATTGCGTGTAAGACTCTAGCTTTCCACAATCGCGAGCATCACAAACCGGGCTCTCCCTTTCTTTGAACTCACTGGCTGTGATTGCTTTCACGCTATCTCTGGTTTTCACCTCTTCGAGGTCAAGGTTTTGCCCACCTGCCCCTCAGACATGCCCAGGCGGTCTTGCAGCTCCGGGCAGGAAACAAGCAGTTTGCTGACGCATGGAGGAAAGGGAATAGCTGGCCCCTCGGCTCCCTTCTCCGAATTCTCTCGGCTTCTTGAAGACACGGCTCCCTCGCCACGCTTTCTCCTGCCTCAACTTGCAGCCTGTCAGCGTCCCGTTCTCCCTGGCCTGGTTCTCTGCAACTCTCCCTCAGCTGCGCCTTTATCTTGCTATCCAGCTTGCCTTCCTTGTTGGCCCGTCTCGCTCTCCGTGTCTTTCTGGGCTACACCTTTTATAGTTTGGAAAACGGTCCATGCGTTCAGGTGTGCGAGACAGGGACTGAGTGCCTGACCCTGTCTGGCCTTATTAGTGGGACAAGGCCAGTGCATGCTACTAGTGGTAATCTTCCTGGTCTTAGTCTTCCTCGTCTCAGTAGTTGGACTGATAAGGAAAGGAGGGGAGTTATGGGAGTTGTAGTATGTCATAACGGTAGCGGGAATATGGGTAAATAACTCAGGAAATGGGGGACACCATGTCTCACCTTCTGGTGTCTCCTCCCCACTCCCTCAGGAGCCCCTACCCAGGTGATCATCCCTTGCTTGTCCACTGTCCACCCCCAGGGTTGGGATCCAATTGCGATGTCCCTTCCCTGGACACCTGAATAAGGGATACCCAGTGAACGATTCGTGAAACGCCTTTAGATTTTTCACACTCCTTTCTTGTCTTCTCCCTCATTGACTATTGTTCATCTGTATTGCTTGGTCTCCCTGCCTCCCACATTCTTCCTCTTTGTTCTATTTACAATTCTTCTCTTCTTCTCTTTTTCTCCTTACCCCCTCGATCCTCCATCACACTCTCCCTACTCTCAATTTCATTACTTCCTTTTGAATCACATCTTCTGTATCACTTTCTTTTGATTGTTTTCAAATGCACTCATAGCCTGACCCCGGCCTATCTCTTCGCCCTACTCGCGTTCTATGTCCCCTTAAGTCCTTACGAGCATAGAATCTATTTTTTTAACTGTTCTAAGCCTCCTTGTGCTTCGTCTCATTTCTGCTCTTTTACTCTTCTGGCTCTCAAACACTGGAACACTCTTCCCCACTCACTTCGTTCTGCCTCATCTCTTCATAGCTTTCACACAAATCTCATACTCTACCTTCTATCGTCTCTCGTCTGTTAGACGGGTCTTCAGAAAGGAGGAGAGCTAGGAGGTTGGATTTAAATAGTTGTCAAGTGAGAGTAGTGCGGAGGAGAAGAAGATCATTCCATAGCGAGAGGCAGAGAGCAGAAATGAGAGAGGGCACAAGAGGTGTCAAGGAAGTGAGCCGAGGAGGATTGTAGGGAGCGAGAGGGAGGGTAGGGAGTGAGATGGGTGGATAGGTAGGGTGGGGCAAGTCAGTGTATAGTTTTGAATATAATGAGTTTATATTTTACCCGCTGTATCATAGATAACCAACCTAACTGATGATGGGCTGGGGAGGTAGAGATGGAGCAGTGAAGGTTGAAGAGCGTATGCAGAACAAAATTGAGGGCTTTGTCGATCGGTGAAAAAGTATATATGGGAAGGCCAGAGAGGACACTGGCACAGTAGTCAGATCGAGAGAGTACTAAAGAGATTAGGTGCTTAGCAGAGTTAAAGGGGAGAAGATGTCTTATTTTTCTAAGGTTGAGGAGATTAAGTCTGGACGCAGTGGCAGATTTGGGAACAAAGAGTGAGAAGTTGCGAGATGGGTCGAAGACAACACCAAGGTTGTGAGCAGAAGCAGAGTAGAGAAGGTGATCAGGAGAAAAGAATAGAAGAGAGGGAGATGAAGAGATAGCCTGTTTGGATCGGAAGTAGAGAACCTCAGTCTTAGTGGAATTGATCATGAGCAGATTTTCCCTCTGTTCTGCCTAGCTTTCCTCAGAAAGGCAAGAAATGGCAAGCATAAGAAAGAACAATCCCAGTCACTCCTAAAACACTTATAAAAAATGGATGAGTTCAGTTTAATGGGGAATGCTAGAGGGTGAAGGGGAACCAGGGTGTCCACCAGAAAGTACAGTAACAAATATTACCAATGGTAAGTACATTGTTTTTTTCATGGACACAATCCTCCCACAGACCCCTCTTCTGCTGAAAGACTCCCCAAACTGTATTCCAAAGAAGAGGAGGAAGGTAAGGAACAAATCTGATTAAAGCCAGAAATGTTGAAGCACTGACTTTCGCACAGAGGCACCATCTTTGCCTAAGGAATATAGCAATGTCTAAATAAAAAGGGAAACCATGCCCTAGTAGCTGCTTAACAGTTGTCTACAACCGGCACACCTCTTTATAGGGCCGACTTTGCACCCACATGTGGCGATGCAAAGAATTATCCATCTTGATATGCTTCTTTGTGAAATTGCACCACCTTTTGGGGTTTGGAATACCTACGAACAATTGGTCTTGTCTGAATCCTTTTGTTCTGCTAAGATACTGTTAGGCAGAAACCTGTGCAGTTCCCTTAGGGACCACTGCAAAAGATTTAAGACTACAGGTGTTTGGCAGTAAACCCAATTGGTAGCAGTCTGTACCACACAGATTCACTTGGTAGCTCTGGCTGAGCAGTCAGACTTCCCTCAAGAAGAGTTAGGCAGTATACAGAGTATTCACAATAGGTCAAGAGCACACAATAGAACAAGTAAACACTGACCAGGGCTTGGTGTAAAAGAGATATAATTATTTATTTAAAACCACATCTAGAAAAACACACATGCACTAATAGTAAGCAATTCAAAAACACGGTCACTAAAAGATATACACTCCCTTAAAATAATATTAGACAAGTCTTAAGTAAAGCCCCACTTATTTTCAGACAGCAGTGAGCGCTATACGTAGATGGCACTCTAATAGTTCGTTTTTAAAAAGGGAGAGAAAAGCAGAGAACAAATTGAAACAGATCCCAACACTTTCACAAGAACATAGCAAGAGAGGAAGGCAAAGTAAAACCGTGAATTCAGAGTTAGTAGGCCGGATCCGCTTTAAGAGGATCCAAACGAAATGTGTCCAAGGTCACACGGTTGCAGTGCACAAAAGTCTTGTAATGGTTCAAAAAGAAGTTGGATCAAAGAAAAGGGACCAGCTAGAGGGTCAAGGCGGCCAGCCCAGTCCAGAAGGTTAAGGAGTTATTATTACCTTGTTGCAATCTTTAGAAAGGGAGGCCTGGCGCACACGGTACCTTAAAGTGGTGAGAACGCTCCAGCGGGGACAGTTGTTCCTGGCAGCAGGTGCAAGTCGGTGCTTTGTCCGGGGGAAGAGAGGATCTCGTCGTGGAGGAAGACAGGGGCCTGTTGCACTGCCAGGGAAGAAACCAGCCGCAGAGTTTCTCAGGTACAAGGTTCAGTGTTGAGTGGCTATCCGGCCGCCGGGGTGCTTGGCATGGGCAGTTCGACCACAAACGAAGGTGCGAAGAAAGAAAGGTAAACTGGTTGTGCCCACCAGTCAGGGGAAGAAGCCTCTCCAGTCGGGAGATCTTCTCTGTCGTCGGGAAGTGGTGAGTCGGTTCCGTAGGGCTCCACCGGTGGTGTCGTCGTGGTAGGTCGGCTCAGCTTCTCCCTCGTCGGATTCTCAGGTCTTGTGGCGACTTCTGAAGCCCTGCTTTTATGCAGAAAACCCCCATTCACTCAGCCTAGCTGTCACTCAAACATGCTAAGTGGTGAGTCGGCCGGCTCACCACTTGGGCCAATCACACAAGAGTGCGACTTGAGTTACCACGGTAACTCAGTCCAGGGTGCCTAAACTCCCTCCCACACCCCCTGTGGTACCCAGACAGAGTGGCACCACTTTTGGAGGCTTCTGTGGAGAAGCCCGCCAAAAAGTGGAACAAAGGGCTCGACTTGGGTTGGAGTCACAGAAGAGAACACAAACGCCATTTTAGAATCGAGTCTTGGCAAAAAATAGCAACCGGAGAATTAATATTAATTAAATAAACCGGCGGTATGTTCGAGGCTATGAGAATTAAATAATTAAAGTTGGTAGCCTCGAACAATGGGAAAATCCCATAGGAAAATATTCGCGGTCGAATATAAAAAGTAGTTTCCACTGCCACCAGCCAAAACTCGATCAGGGGGGACGGAGACGTGCCCCCTCGACTAACAGACCCCGGGGCAATCGAATTGCCCCGACCAGTACGTCCACAATATGATGGTTTGGGAGGAAAAGAGTCTCTTGGCAGGAGGAAAAAAAACAAACTCCAGAAATCCAGCAAAGCTGCTTTCAGGCCTACCACAGGGGATCCTGTGCGACCTTGATCAGAACCTGAAGATGGTCCATCATCCTGCCGGAGAACTGTGACCATTGGGATCTGAGAGTAAATTAAGGGATCTCATCCTAAATTGAGCTTCTGGAACCAAAAAAATGCAGAATGCCATGAGACTGAGCACCTCAGAAAGTCAAAGGCGGTAGATGTTGGGCATCTTGAAATTTCAAGACCATCTGCAGAATATGCTGAGCCCTCAACTTGGGGCCGTAGCTTTCCCAGAGGAAGAGTCCAGGGCTACCCCACTAAATTGAAGTTTATGGGAAGGTTTCATGTGGGATTCTTGAAATTGACAGAGAAGCCCAGTATGTGGAGAGAGTGGTAGGTGCTGCTGAGATGTTCCAGAGCCGGTTCGGGAGAAAGAACCCTGATCAGCCAATCATCCAGGTATGGGCTCGAGACGTTCTTGTTCCTTTGTGCCCTGTACTCAGCCTTGTCCACATCTGCGAAGCATTAGAGCTTACACAGGCAATTTATGCCCTCATGAACTGCAATCATTACTTCAAATACAAGCCTCAGATGAAGAGCCAGTTAAACTCAGCACACGTGTCGGACTGATCGACCATCCTCAATAAATACCAGACTGTATTTCAAAAAAATCTTTGCAATTTTGGTGCAGTGTGTTCTGGGAACCCTCGGTTTACTGTATGAATACTTGGCTAGGGCCGAATAATGGCCTTAATTGCCATGCTACTCTACGAAAACACTCCCAGGGTGTCAAATCTCTTGTCGTCCCTATCTGGAGGGTTTGTGGGATAGGGAGCCAACTTTGAGGTTGACGTGTCAGCCTGAACAACCAGACTTTCTGGAGTTGGATGTCTAGATAGAAAGTCTGGGTCTATAATGGAAGGTCTGTTTTATTTAAAGCAGGGGCAGTCTCCGGCTTTTCCCAGTTTTCCAAGACTCTGTTCTTCAGAGCTGTATGAAGAATGTCCATAAGATCATACTTCTCATATTCAGCAATAGGTCTACTCCAAGCCTTGCCAATAACAGATCTGTAAGAGGCATCAGTATGCCCACTCACATCTGGCATGACAAACTCAATTTATGGAGAATTATCTAGACCACTGGCATCTTTCAAGGTGTCCAACAGATCTTTTAACCTTGACTCCTCAGAGGTGAACTCTTCGGAGTATCTGGAGTATCATACTCCAAATCAAAAAGAGGGCTTCTCTCTCCCCCTCCAGCCTCCTCCTCGTAAATGGAGTTCATCAACCTGAAAAAGTCCTTTTTAGATAAGGGCTTTAAAGTCTTCAATGAATCAGTGAAAGACGTTGATTGCTTCGATGCTGATTGCTTCGACGGCGAAGAGCTTGACGAAGATTCCTTCGACGGAGCATAGGGGATCATAGTGGCTTCGTCTTGTCTAAAGGAGACGGATCCCTTGACACCTCTTGAGGAAGCTTTGAGAACTTACTCCCTGGGCTCTTAGGCACGCAAGTAGCGGATTTAGAAAGTATCCTGTCGGCCTCAACATGCGCTTCAGGACCAGAAACCATTTTTGGTTCACTCGAAGTGGTAGGTGGAGCTGCCTTAAACTCATTTTGAAAATCTTCCCATTCTGCTTTGGGAGCAGATTAACTAGGAAAACGTACCCGTTTCCTATCGGGCGAGGAGTCGTCGGAGGAAGACGATTGGGATCAATGACATCGCTTCCTAGATCTTTTATGCAAGGAGTGTCGAGATTTGCTTCTCGATCTAGACCGCTTAGCATATTTGCTGTGCTTTTTAGCCCTTTGAGGCGAAATATCCCTCAAGCTTTTCTCATCCAACAACCTCATATTAGATGGGGTAGTGGAAGGGGATATGGACAATGGCCTACCAAGGCCTCTCTTTCAAAGCCTTAATGGTCATACTGGCACGAGCCACAGTCGATCTTATGGCCCACCTCAAAACACCAGAGGCATATTTGGTGTGGATCTGTGATGGACATCTTTGACTCACATTCTTAATACCTCTTGAATCCAGTCTTCGGAGTAGACATTTCGAAGATTTTGAAGAAACACAGTAGAACTTCACTGAGGCGAAAGAACCATTTCAAAGCGTGCAGTACATGCTAAACAATGGAACTGAGGCAACAGGTACGCTGCATGCTACTTATACCAATTTTCGACATCATGGCTGAGAGCAGGATGGAAGCCACTGTGGGACCACGAGTCGACGACGCACGATGCCCTCTGCTGTCGAAAACCTTCTGAAGCCGCAAGCAGGATATCGGCTATATCAAAGATGAGGAACCAGTGGGAGGATATGACCCATTAGAAAGAACATTATCAGGGGTAAGTAATTTGTTCTTCTAATGGATTGCATCCACCAACAGATTCCCCACCTTAAATAATGTTCCATAGCAATGCTTTGTAAAAATCGAGGGAGAGCAAACTCTCCTGAAATGTATATTAACCGATTTTGTAGGACCCCTCTTTCAAAATGAGCATACTGACCAGACAGGGTGTCCCAGCAACAGTGTTTGGAGAATGTATGAAGGGAGGAATATATTGCAGTTCGGCAAATATCCTGAACTGGTATCCCTCTCGGTAGAGCTAATGTAGTCGCTACTCCACTGGTAGAATGAGCTCTTTTTCTTTCGGGAGCGTCTTTTCTTGCTATTGAGTAGCATTGTGAGATGCATAAAATTATCCATCTATAGTGTTTGCTTGGTTACTGCTCTACCTGGTCTAGAACCGGCATAGCCAATAAAAAGCTGATTTGCATGAGACAGCCTGTAACTTGCTCACTCTGCGCACAAAAGTTACTAGGAAAAATATTGTTTTCCATGCAGGGAGCCTGAGAAGGCACCAGTGAAGCAGTTCGAAAGGTGACACCATCTTGAATATTAATACCAGATTCAAGTCCCAGGCTGATGCCAGAAAATGGACTGGTGGAAAGGTGTGGTATGCAGTGTTAGTAACGAAAAACAAATATCGACACACATTTTAAACGACACCTGAATAACGACAAAAAGTTTAATTATTTTGTAACAGCATATATGGGGGTTGGGTAAGGGATTAAAAGGGGTGCGGGTAGTTGGGGGAGGTTAAAAAGGCTTTAGAAACAGGAGGGATAGGGGGACCCCCCCAAATGAAGAAAAAAAAGAAAAACTTGTTATTCAGGTGTCGTTTAAAATGTATCTCGTTATTTAAGGTGTCGTTATTAAGACATGGAACCGAAAGGTGTTTATTCAAACTTTCAGAAATTGCGTGACGATTGGCATCTGGAAGTACGAGCCTTGATCAGGTGTGCGCTTATATAGAAAGTGCAGCTAAGTATCCTCTTACCATAGCGACCTGTAAACCCTGCTGGCCAGGTGTAAAAGAAAAGATAAAACCATGGCTGAGTTGCATGAGAAAGGATCCTTATGCTTTGCTCTACACCAGCAGCGGTATAGAGCCTTTGTTGTTGAACTTTGGGCTGAAATTAATATCTCCATAACGTCTTCATGGCGGTCCCAGTCCCTGTATCTTAACCTTTCAGAAACCAGGCGTGAAGGTGCAGGGTGCCTATTCCTGGATGGAGACCCAAAGTCCCTTTTTTTTTATAAGTTTATTTTTTTATTGCATTCTCGGACCACATAAAGTATATCTCAATGAAAACCAGGACCACATAAAGTATATCTCAATGAAAACCAATCATATAACATCATAACTAACATTCATGTGCCGGAACTTCATTTTATCTAATTAACAATACAACTGTTGCTCTTATACTCTTTGACCATTTCCTATTAAACAGTTCAGGAAAAATTAATTAGAGCTGGGATTACAAGCAGTTCAGAAGCAACAAAGGGGAACGAGGAAAAGAAAGAGAAGAAGAAAACAAATAAACCAATAAAAATTAATTATGTCCTTGGTACTTTTATCTAAGATACATATTTCACGCAATCCAGAATCATTGTCATGGGTTCAGCAGGTACTTCACAAGTCTTGGTTGAAAGAACATATGCTCTTTTTCTGCTACATAGTCTAAGAATGGCGTCCACGTGCGCATGAACTTAGCGAGCTTCCTGTCAATCGTGGCTGTCAGTTTTTCCATTGCAAGTAGTTCCCAAACGTTCACCCACAAGTATGCAATATGTCTACATATTTCCAAAATCGGGCTCGCGTGAGCCTAGCAGCCTTAAGTAGTTGAGAGATTAGTTCGGCTCTGGGGCCCGACAATGGGTAAGAACCATCTTCAGGAACTTCACCCAACAACAGAATTTGCGGGCCATTGGAAGCAATGTATCGCAGATCTCCTTGATTTTGGATCGTATCTCCAACCAAAATGATTGTATAGTGAGGCAATGCCACCACATGTGTCCCAGGTCGCCTCTCTGACCACATCCATGCCAACACGTGTCTGTAATCTCTGGGTTCATTGCATGGAGCTATGTGGAGATATGTACCAGTGGTAGCATAGTTTGAAAGCACCCTCTCTAACTGCCGTGCATCGTGAGGTCTTATGGGCCCTACTCCATATCTTCTGCCAAGAGTCTTGAGGAATCGTAATCCCCAATTCCCTTTCCCATGCTAACATGTAGGGTAATTTGTCCTCCAGCGGGGCGTTCTCCAGGAGGTGATAACAAGCAGCTATTCTTTGAGTCTGTTGGCCCTCCATAACTGTCAGTTCTATCCCTGTGGGGGGTCTATTAGCTGCTCGTTTTACGCTCGAGTGTGTGACCCAATGGCGCAGTTGCAGACATCTAAACCTCTTTGTTTCGGAGAGCCCAAATTTCATCTTGCATTGTACAAAGGTGAAGGGTTTGTTGTTATCACTGAGGTCTCGTAACCTTAGGGGTTTCCCTTCTGACCAGAGGTGATAAGCATTAGGTTGGAGGCCTCGAGTGAAGGCCGGATTCTGGGTGATAGGAGAGAGGGAGCCCAAACCGGTTGAGAAACCACGTTGTGCACAGGCTTTATCCCAGCAAAGAAGTGTATTTATCGTGGTTGGGAGAAGGGAGGTTTGCTGGGTAGGTGCTTCTTTTGGGAGAAATGGCAGGAAGTTCAGAGGAACGGAAGACACTGCTTGTTCAATATCATACCACTTAAGTAAAGCCTCACTCGGACCCGACCACCCCAGCATCACTGCTACCTGAGCCGCACTGATGTATCTCGAGATGGAAGGGAGTCCTAGGCCCCCAAACGCTTTCCCCCTCTTAAGAAGTCTGCGCGGGAGCCTCGGTTGTTTCCCTTGCCATTTGAACCTGCCAATTTCTTTTTGCAGTTCAAGAAGATCTCGTTCCGGGATTGCTATTGGGAGGGCATGAAATGTGTATAGGTGCTTCGGGAGCAGAGACATTTTGACTGCACTTATACGACCGAGCCATGATATCTCTTGCGCTGTCCATCTGTGCAAAGAGTCCCTGGCTTCTATTAGGAGGTTAGGAATGTTGGCCTTTAGCAGGCCCTCGGGTGGAGATAAGCGCACCCCTAGGTACGTTACGGGTGTGGAGTATGTGTTCTGCAATGCTATTAAGAGTGGCCTGAGATTCCGACAACCCCATTCCCATTGATTTTTCGGAATTTATTGTGAACCCGGAGACCATAGCAAATTGAGCCAATGAGTTCATGAAGATGGGTAGGGAGCTACGGGTGTCTCTAAGGAAGCAGAACACATCGTCCGCGTACAACGCAACTTTGTGACATTTCCCTTTGAGCTCGAATCTCTGGATCCCTGTGTGAAGGCGAATGTGTTGGGCTAGGGGCTCCATTGCCAATGCAAACACCAACGGCGACAGAGGGCATCCCCGTCTGGTGCCCCTGCGCAGGGGTATTTGAGAAGACCATTGCAAATTGACTCGCACGCGAGTCGATGGAGTTTGAAAGTTTGACAATATTAGTCTTGAGAATTTAGGGCCAAAGCCTTTTAAAACTAGTATTCGCAGGACATGCTGTCAAATGCCCTATGGGCGTCTAAAGACAGGAAAGAAAGGGTGCCTGGAATTGATGGGGCTAAGGATATCAGGTCTATAGCTCGACGGATGTTATCATACACCGAACGGCTCTGAATAAATCCAGTCTGGTCTCGGTCTATGATGAGTGGCAGGACCTCCCCTAGGCGGCAAGCGATAATTTTGTAATATATTTTCATCTGAGTTAAGAAGAGCTATAGGGCGATAGGATGTGCATTGTGTTGGCTCCTTTCCCAGTTTTAGGATTAGGGTAGTGGCCGATTCCACCATCGTCTGTGTGACAGTTCCTTCTTTCCACAGGGAGTGAAAAATAGTTTTGTGAGGTGGGGTGTAAGTTCAGCTCTGAAGATTTTATAAAACTTATTGGTAAACCCATCAGGGCCCAGGGCCTTGCCAATGGGAAGGGCTTTGATCGTATCTTCAACTTCTTGGGCCGTTATAGGGTCCTCTAATGAGGCGCGTAAGGCTTGTGGGACTTGGGTGACTCGTGCATCTGTTATACATTTTTTGGCGGTTTGTGTATCCCCGGCGTGGGGGGCTGCTTGCTCTCTAAAGAAGTTTTCCACAATGCAGAGTTTGCCCTCCTCAGAGGAAACAGGTCTGCCCAAGTGGTCGCGCAGGGAGTCTATGCTATTCCGTTTTGCTTGCTTTTTAAGTTTCACTGCCAGCAGCCGATTAGCTTTGTTCCCTTTTGTGTAAAAGTATTGTTTTACCCGCAACATATAATGTGCCGCTCAAATTTACGAACCTCTCCCTCTAACTGGGACTGCAAGACCTTCCTGGCCCTCCCTCTCTGTGTAGCTTTTTCTATCAGGTGACCTCTGATAACAGCCTTTGCAGCAACCCACATGACTCCAACGCCTGTGTTCCCTGTGTCATTCTCCTGAAAAAAGAGCATGATGGTTTCAGCTATATGGGCGGGGATTGCCCCGTCCTCCAAAAGGAGGTAATTTAATCGCCAAGGTGGTCTCTGGGGAGGGGTTGCTTGGGGAGGAGTTAGTATTAGGCGCACCGGGGCGTGATCTGAGAGGGATTCTGGGAGAATTTCGGTTTCTGTCGCCCATGGGATAAGGGAGTCAGGGAGGAGGAACATATCAAGTCTGGAGAACCCTTTATGGACTGGTGAGAAGTATGCATAGACTCGTTCCTCCAGATGTACCAAAGTCCCTTTTGTGGGAAGAAGACAAAATCGAGTGCAGATGGACATGTCTAGAAGGTCTGGGTACTACGTCTTCCTTGCCCAATCTGGAACAATCAGGATCATAAGTTACCCCAAACTTTCTCAGCCTCCTGAGAACTTAAGGGAACTTAAGGGATGACAGGGACTGGCAGAAACACATATAGAAGTGTACTATTCCAATCCACTGCGAACACGTCTCTAGTGCTCCTCTCTGGGGGAATTCCCTGGAGCAGAACAGCTGTTGGAACTGGATGCAAACAGATCCACCTGAGGGATTTCCCACAGGGCGAAGATCTATAGAAGGACTGTCTCAAACCGCTCCCACTTGTGGGAAATCGAGTCCTGCCTGCTCAGGGCGTCTGCCGTCATATTCTCCATTACAGTGAAGTGAACTGCTGACATGGAAAACCTGTTTTGTAACGCCCAAAACCAGATGTACATTACCTTGTTGCACAGTGGTAGTAATGCTAAACCAACTCTCTTGTTGAGGTAGTGCACAGCCACCATGTTGTCCATCATGATCAGGACCATCTTCCCCTGTATTTAAGGCAGAAAGGCCATTAGCGCTAGGCTGGTTGCTCTGACCTCCACCTATTGTCAGTTTGGTCAGGTGTGCATATTGGCAGACCGACATGTAAAAATTTCACCTCCCTCTCTGCAGCCTCTCTGAATTTTCCAAGTTCATTATAAAATCATGCCTGCAACGAGGAATCACTGAGAAATTCAGCGTCCAATATCTTGCAGCTGAGATTCACTATCAGCAAGTTCAGCCCTTATGGTCTTAAGGATACTAGACTCCACAGCAATGCATACTCCGCGGAGTACACACTTGAAAGCTTCCCAGAGGATAGAGTAGGAAGCCACTGACCAAGAATCATCTTAGAAAAAAATTAACAATACTTTCCCCGATGGACTTGTGGAACACTACATCGGTAAGGCTATCATTCTTGAAGAAATTGTAGGTTACTCACAGTAGTGGCTAGTACTCTTAGTCCATATTACCCTTTCCTCCATACTTCATGGGCGTCCAAGGGATGGGAGACGGAACCCTTTTCCCCAGAAAAAATCTTCTTCCCCTTTAAATTTAGAGGCGTGCGGGGGTGAGCCCAGGGAGCATGCGCTGCCCTGACTCTGCCCTCTGGTGCCACACCTCAGTCCCCATTGACGCATCGACAATGAATTTAACATTGCCTAATGATACCAGTATTATTAGGGGGGAGATTGGTGGGACGTATGGAGGAAAGGGGACTATGGACTAAGTGTAAGTTAGTCACTACGGTGAATAACCTATAATTACTATTACATCCCGTACCCTTTCCTCCATACTGCATGGGCGATTACAACTGAATGTAGCCTCAGGGTGGAGATGAGACCCTCCTTAAGCAAATAGGTTCCTGAGAACTGCCTGTCCGAAAGCTGCGTCAGATCTAAAGCCGGCATCCAAACAGTAATGCTTGCAGAAA
This sequence comes from Ambystoma mexicanum, assembly GCF_040938575.1. Classification (NCBI taxonomy): domain Eukaryota; kingdom Metazoa; phylum Chordata; class Amphibia; order Caudata; family Ambystomatidae; genus Ambystoma; species Ambystoma mexicanum. The sequence continues at coordinate 1,067,620,760 of NC_090931.1, read as the reverse complement.
GCCGAGGGAGAGGCCCAAGTGGCCGCCCTGCTTATGACTGGCCAAGGGACACAGCGCTGGAATGCGATAGTCGTTGCCTTGGCCCTGACTGCGTGGGCATGCATGTTGGCCAGCATCGGCTTGTGCTGGCCCTCGTATGCTTCTTTGATGGCTGAGACCATCCAGCGGGATATGGAGGCCTTGGAGGCCCGATAGTCACCTTTGGAGGCTCAAAACCTGGCTAACAATGCCGATTTGCGGAAGCCTTTGGTCCTGTCCAAGTAGAATTTCAGGGCACGCCTGACATCCAGGCAGTACAGCACTTTCTGTGCTTCGTCCTTAGGATCGGCAAAGAACGTAGGAAGGACTATTTCCTAATTCAAGTGGCAAGCAGACGCCACCTTGGGAAGAAATGCTGGGTATGTCCGCAGGACTACTTTGTCCCTGTGAAAGGTAGTATATGCTCCGAGGCGACCAGTGCCTGTATTTCGCTGACTCTACGAGCCCAGGTGAGGTCGACTAGCAAGGCCGTCTTGATGGTGACCAGCCTGATGTCCGTAGATGCCATTGGCTCAAACTGTTTGTGCGCCAGGGCGCCCAAGACTATGTTGAAGTCCCACACGGTGTGCAGCCTCTTGACGGGCGGGTAGAGCCTTGCGAGCCCCGTCAAATGTTTCTTGACGATAGGATTGGAGGATTGGAGGAGGAGAAGATCCCCTTCTACGAGTCCCTTTAATCCCCGATGGCTGCTCGGTAGGTACGACAGGTATCCACCTGCACACCAGAGTGGGCGAGGTGCGCCGAGAAGGAGAGCACGTCATCCAACGTACAAGCCAGGGGATCAATTTCCTTGGAGTCTGCCCAGTGGCAGAATCTGGTCCATTTCCTTTTATACTGGGCCCTGCTAGTCTCTTGCCCTGAATGATTTCCAGATTAGCCTGAGAAAGGGCGAGGTGCTGCAGCGTTACCTACTCAGGTACCTCGCTGTGAGGGCTAGTTTCTGTGGTGCGGGGTGGATGACCCTGCCCCCCTGCTAGGCCAGACAATGTGCTGGGCCCGTCGGGAGGTGATTCAGATGCATCTCTGAGAGGCTGAGCAGCTGCGAAAACCATGGCCTGGCCGGCCACCATGGAGCTATTAGAATGATGTTGAGTTGGCGAGACTTCTTGATCTTGCAAATCACTCTATGAATCAGCAGAGTGGGCGGGAAGGCGTAAGCCTCCATGCCGTTCCACTGAAGCTGAAATGCTTTGCCCAAGGAGCCGGGGCCCTTTCCCTGCCAGGAATCGAACTCAGGGCACTTCTTGTTGTTAGATGGCAAAGAGATCCACCTAGGGATGACCCCACCGGTTGAAGATCTCGTGAATAACAAGGTTGTTTACCTGCCACTCGTACTGGTCCACTCCCAACCTGCTGAGCCTGTCCGCCTCCAGGTTGGATTCCCCCGGGAGGTGGACTGCTGTGAGGTAGATGTCGTTTTCCAGGGCCCACTCGAACATGCTGATTGCCAGTCTGCACAGAGGAGGGGATCTGGTGCCTCCCTGCTTGTTGACGTAGTACATGCTGGTCGAGTTGTCTGTGTGGATGATGACAACCTTGCCCCTGAGAAGTGGTACGAATGCTCTGAGCGCTAGCCAGACGGCGTTCCGCTCTAACCATTTGATGTGGTATTCCTGCTCCTCTTGAGTCCAGTCGCCCTGGACCGAGAGATCGTCCAGGGTGGCTCCTCAGCCCTCAAGTGAGGAGTCTGTGGTGATGGTGGCCTGCGGGGTGGGCGGCCGAAAGGTCTTGCCACTCCGCAGGTTGCAGTCCCTGGACAACCATGTTAGGTCCAGGTGGAGAGATGGAGGAACGTTGATCATCTCGGATTGGGAGCCCCGCTCCTGGTTCCATGAGGCCGCAAAGTGCAGCTGGATCCTCCTCATCCTCAATCTCATGTGTGGAACGGCTAATAGGACCGCCGCCAAGAGACCCAGAGGAGATGCTGGTACCACCATGCCAAGGTCACTTCTCTGCAGAGGAAGTGGGTGGTGGCTCTCTTGATGGCCGACATCTTGTCCTCTGACGGAAATACCTTCTCGGAGCACGTGTCCCAGATGAGGCCCAAGAATGTCAGAGTCTACGTGGGGAGCAGCTGCGACTTCTTGAGGTTGAGCGAGAAGCCCAGATCGTGCAGTGTGTTCATAAGGGTATGGGAAGAGTGGTGAACCGCTTCCGGAGATGTAGCCCTGACGAGCCAGTCGTCGAGGTATTGGTAAATGTGGAGGCCCTACGCTCTGAGGAGGGCAGCCACTGTATTCATGAGCCTGGTAAAGAACCTGGGGGGCGAGTTGAGGCCAAAAGGAAGGACCTTGTATTGAAAATGGTAGCCCACGATCCTGCCCATACGAAAGAACGATGGGGCTGCCAAATCGGGACGTGCAGGTACGCGTCCTTCAGATCCAGGGAGCACATCCAGTCTCCCTTGCACAATGTCTCCGCTATAAAAGCTGGCGTAACCATGTTGAATTTTTGTAGGAGTAAGGAGAGTTTGAGGATGGAAAGGTCCAGCACAACTCTCAGGCCTGCCTGGCTCTCCTTCTGAATGGCGAAAATCCTGGAGTAAAAGCCCAAGCCTCGCTGGGAGGCTGGGACTTCCTCCACTACCTTGTTCTCTACGAGCGACTGGATCTCCGCTACAAGAGTTGCTGTCCCAACTTGAGGGAATGGAGGGGAGGAGGGAGGAGAGGCTGGGATGGGTAGGCGGTACCCTGTGGATACTATGGAGAGGAACCAGGGGTCAGTGAAATTCTGGTGCCAGAAATGTGATGGAAAGCAAGCCTGCCCCCCACTGGAGACACGTGGACCCAAAGGGTTGTGTCATGCCTTCTTTCCCTCGGAGCTAGTCGCGGAGGTGGGGGACTGGAAAAAGCCCTTACTCCCCCCCACCCTCTTTTTGTTGCTTGCTCTGGTTCCGAGACAGTGAGCGGTCCGGCTGCCTGGATCTTTGTTCCTGGAAGCCGCGGAACCCTCCATACGTACGCCCCCTGTCGGAGCGCTGCAGTGACTGGGTGTACGACTTGGGCGTGGTCTTTGTCAGGATGCATAAGGACTTGACCGTTTGTGAGCTGTTTTTCTTTTTGTCCCGCTCCCAGTCCATGGTGGAGTGGAAGAGCACCCCCCCCCTCGAACGGTAGATCTAATATGCGTTCCTGGACGTCGGGGTTGAATTTCGTGGCCCGGAGCCAGGCCGTCCTTCTCATGTCCATGGCGATACAGATGGCATGGCCAGAGGTGTCGATATGGCCACGATAGATTCCATGAGGTCATGCGCCACCAGCTTGGCCTCTGCCAGCCCTGCCTTAAAACGTGATTGGCTCTGAGTTCCAGGAGAAAGTCCGCAATTTCCAGCCATAACCGCTGGTTAGCGGCGGCCAGCATGGCATCGGGATTGGCTTGACGAAGGTGCAGGGATGCGTTGGAATAGGGTTTCTTTCCGTACGCCTCCAAGATCTTCTCCTCCTTGCCTAGTAGAGCTGCAGAGGAGGAGGCTGAGGACGACTGTGGCTTGGAGTATAGTGATGCCGCAGCGATCACTGAGGAGTGTGGCTGAGGATGGGCCGAGAGCAAGAGTGTATCCCACTCCATCTGCCTGTACTTGGCGTCCAGGCTTTGTTTGACCAGCTGGGCTGAGTGGGGCTTAAGCCGACCCTTCCTGGCCAGGGAGACTACATCAGTCTGCAGAGGCATCCCTGTTTTGGCAGAGGGGCGATACATGAGGACTTCAGCCAGAACCCCCTCTGCCTGCTGCTCGACCTCGGGAGGCCCAGGTATTCTGCTAGCGCAGCAAGACGTTCGTGGAAGGCGCTGGCTGAGGATGGCGTGTCAGGATCCTCCTCGTCATCCACGTCCTGCGGATCAGGAGGATACTGCGGAGGTGGAGGAGTAGTTGGAGCCGGAGGCTGGGGCACAGGGACCGCAGCCAGGGGCTGAAGAGGCGGCAGAGGCTGGTACGGAACCGCCTGAGGAGTCGGCTGGGGCGCCGGGACCAGCGGCTGCAAAGGGGGCGTCAGTGGAGGCGCTTGTGGTACAGCTAGCATAGTCAGGACTTCCCTAATAGCATCCTTGACGATAACCTCCATCCGAAGTGACTTCATGAGGCCGAGGAACCTCTCGAAAAACCCCTCTTCACTGGCCGAAGAGGTGGCAGGGGGTGCTGACTGGGTAGCTGGAAACTGCTGGAGCCTCTGCATACCCTGCCCATATGGACGCCACGGGAAGCTGCCCTGCGCATAAGAGGGATAGGCTGTAGGCCACGTACCTGGTTGAGGCCAGTCCCACCTTGACACTGGAATGGCGTTGGACGGGAGTCTCAGACTGGCGCGGCGGCCGTCTGGTCGAGCTGCCTGCCACGTGCCTGAGACGTGTTCCTCGGCTTGCTGGGCCCGGTCTCCTCCAAGACTCTTGCGTGTGGATCACGAGGCCTACCCTGCCCCTCGGGCCTAGGCCCAGTAGGTGGGACACCCTCGACCCCGGGGTCGGTAGAGGTGCGTTTAGGCGCCCCCTTGGACAAATTACCGGTACTAGGGCGTAGCCCCTTGGCCATCTTGCCGGATGATAATAAGGTACAAGATCCCTCTGGTCCCTCAACACTATCACCGGGAGGATCCCTCGGCCCGAAGGCTGGTAGCTGCAGCAGCCTCGGTGAACGTGCTGGTACAAGGATCTGACCGGTCCCTCCCGCACGGGAGAGTCCTTGGGAAGGAGTCTCCTTTGCAGGGTGTGATGGAGAATAGTGACCCTACCTTGGGCTTGGCTTGAAGTTTCACAAAGTTCTTGAGGTCCTCTGGAGGCAGCTTCTGGAAGAGCTCCTTCCACCTGGCTAGTCTGTTCTTCAACGTTTTCGAGGACAATGACCCACACGCTGTACAAGCTTGCCAACCATGGTCTGGGCCAAGGCAACGTAGGCAGAGGGTGTGGGGATCTGTAGTTGGGAAGAGCCTGTTGCAGGATGGACACCTACTGAACCCTGTGGAAGTCGACATACATTGGGGAGGAGCGTGACGCCTGAGGACCGAGTACCTGAATGATAAAAAGACAAAGAGAAGAAGTATCCGTGGTGGAATTACATGGCCGAACGCCAACATAGGAGCGCTGGTGAATTCAGCCCGTTCCCGTCGACTCAGAAAAGGGGACTGAGGTGTGGCGCTGGAGGGTGGAGTCAGGGCAGCACATGCTCCCTGGGCCGCACCACGCGCGCCTCTAAATTTAAAGGGCAAGAAGATTTTTTCTGGTGAAAAGGGTTCCGTCTCCCTACCCTTGGAAGGTACACCTATGCAGTATGGAGGAAAGGGGACGGGACGTAAGAGTACTAACTGTTACAACCGCCTCTTACCAGGAATATCAATAGCTACCACCACCGGAACATGGGCAAGACAATGTATGCGCCAAAATGGTACAATCCGTTACCAAGCAGGTACACACCGAGAAGCCAATATGTAATCCAACCTGGACGCTAGTTCACTAGTGGTGCAAATATGCTGAAGGTTATGCATGGACTTCGTAACCGATCTAATAAGCCCCCCTGATCTATCCAGGACAGGATCAACAACTGCACTGACATCCCCCACCCAGATGATGACATTGGCCAAGTACCTCCGAAGATGACTCAATCCACTCCAATGTATCAATGGAGTCAGTACTGGGACCATAGTAATTAACTAGTGTGATGTCCCGGCCCTGCAGCACCCCTGAAAAGATAAACGCCCTCCCCTCTGTATCTTTCACCAAGTCAGAAAATCAAAACCCAATGTACAATAAATGACTATGGAGACCTCCCCCGTAAGTAGTCGGAAAAAGAAGAGAAATAACTTCGACACCCCAGGATGTGGCAAACTTGTTCTCATCTGAGGCAGAGAGGTGCGTTTCCTGTTTTGCATATATAGCAGCACCTTTCCATTTTTGGAGGGGCAATTAGGACCTCGGACATTCCAAGTCATGCATTTAACCCTACTACCAGCCATGTGGGGCACCAACAACAGTGATTAAAACAAATCTACAAATGATGCTTCACTGTTCCACAGCACAGGAGGAAACATCAGAGGAAACAATGTACGCATCCACACCCCAAGCCCTGTTCCAACCACCCAACCCAACAAGCAACCCCCAAATACCTGTCAGAAACAACCTAAAAGAGCTCCCCGAACCTCCAACCCTCTGCTAACCACGCCAACCCACCAGCTGAATCCCCACCTCAAGAACTCAATACCTCCAATGTGATGTTGCATTAAGACCACAAGAAAGCCCAGCCAACCTCACCCCAACCACAGGCTGCCTAGCAACAAAGTGCAGCACAGCAACAAATCTCGAGAGGGAGGATTTCCCTGTGAAGCCAGTCCCTTAAACTGGATCCTTCAGGAGTGTTACCACACTTTGAAGGTCGAAAGCCACCAAGCATAGAATCTAGAAAGTCAGCAGCGTCCTCCGTAGATTGAAAAACCATGCCTTCCTTTTATATTCATTTTATATTCATAGCAGAGTTTGGCAGGGAAGAGCATTGCACACTTGAGGTCCTTTTCACACAGCGTCTGTTTGACATCAAGAAAAGACTTCAGAGAGCTTGGAACCTTATGGAAAAATCAGGGAACAGTCGTACCGAATAACCTTTATAGGAAAGATCTCCCAACGCCCTGGAGCGCGGCAGAGCAAAATCCCTGTCCTAATAATTAAGCAGCCGAGCAATAATAGGCCTGCCCGGGGCTCCAGGTTTCCGTTCCCCAGGGATGCGATGAGCCCTTTCCACAACAAAAGATGTTGAAACCCCATTTGGACCCAAAGTCTCACGAAGGATAGATTCCACAAAGAGTTCCATGGGGCCGGAGGTTTCCGATTCAGGAATCTAATTATCCTGCGGGATCTCGATTCCAAATCTTCTAGTTTTTACGAAATCCCTTTGAGTGCTTTAGTGACATTGACAGTTTCTCTCGAGGACATTGAGGCTTCATCCTCCAAAGTGGACAAACGATTTTCTGCCTCGTCAAGTCTGTCTCTGTGTTTATTAAGTCAAACCTGCATATGATCAACTTTACAGGTCAGAGTATCTAATTTGCCATCTAAAGACTGGATTCCTGTCTGTAATTGAGCAAACATTTCTTTGATGTCTTGCATGGCTTCAGGTGGGCTATCAAAAGTTGGCTCAAGTCTGTCAGCAGTGGGGGGAAACCTAGGGATATTCTCCCATGTAGAACCCAGGAAACCTCTGTTCAGGTGGCCAGGAGAGGACAGTTGCTCTTGGATCCCAATCCTGGGGTGGACCAGAGTGGGAGGATCACCTCGGTAGGGGAGTCCAAGGTGGTGCACGGGGGAGTACCTTGGGTAGAACGCGCTATCCCAACAGAACAAGAAGCAAGGAATGTGAAGTCCTAGAGGCTTTTGTGGAGTATTGTCATCCAGACCCCATCTTACCCGTTGACTTCCCCTCAAAAGGAAGGAAGACAAAGAAACCTAAGTCCAAAGGTATACCAAGCCTTTCCTCTCCTGCCCGACTGTCTTTGCCAAATAATTCACTTAGACTATGGAAATAGGAATGTTAGGGAGAATTCTCCTTTATGGCTAATGTCCCACACCTAGTGAGTCCCTCAGCAGCTTTGCTGGATTTCAGGGGTTTATCTTTTCCATCTGGTAAGTGTGAGAGCCTTTTTTCCCACTCTTACATGTGTTTTGCCATGTGTATTCCTCCTGTTTGTGTGATCTTGGGCTCTGGAGCACACCACTCCATGTGCCCCACTGTTTGTGTGTGTTACACAGTGCCTTCAGTGCAGTGACACAGGGTTGTCTTTTAGACTTCCCACTGACTCCATTTTTCTGGGGCTGACTACTGTCCCCCAGAAACATGTAAAGTTGCCATTAACTTTATAAAGTCACTTTAAAACTACAGACCCAGTACACCTCATCTTACACGGAGTATTGGAAAGGGTTAATTCCTACCCCTTTTTGTCTGTGCCTCTCTGAGCTTTGTTTTGCTCTTTTAACATTTAGACTTGGCTGGTGGCAGTGCCATCTACCCTAACTTTTCTACCGCGATTATACTATATAAACGTGGTACTGTTCCAGGCTATTGTATTAGCCTCGAACATAAACCCGCTTGCCCAAATACTTTTTATTTCGGCTCTGGTCGGGTTTAGTCGCCATTTCTTTTTGTTAAAGTCCTTCTTGTGTTTTGCTTTGCGTGGCAAACCAGGTTTGCCTTCTTTGTTCAGCGTCTTTTGGCAGACTTCTACGAAGGAGCCCTCCTTTGGCGCCTGGGTGTCTAGGTGGGCTGAATGTGAGGGAGGGGTGTAGTCACCCCTGCACAGGATCTCCTTGGAGACCCAATTTGCACTTTGTATTGATTGGCTGAGGTGGTTGTCCGGGTCGGACAACCCCCCTGCTGAGTGATTGGTAGCCAGACTGTGTGAATGGGGGATTTTCACATAAAAGGCAGAACTCTTGGGCTGGAAGTCAGAGTCGCCACTGGAACTGCAAGGAACCGAAGAGAAGCAGAGAAGAAGACGGCTGCTGCACCCCCGATTCCCAGTGAAGCCCTGCTGCAGTCCTGAGCTATCTACCCTTCAATACCAGAGAAGATCCAGTCTGGAGTCTTCTTCCCTTGAGCCTGGTGGGGTCAACCAGCTCATCTTCCACAGCCAGAGGATCATCTTCGTGGTTGAAATCGCTGCACACTGCTGTAGTGGTCTGGTCCGGATAGCCATCTGGAGAGCCTCTCCTGTTTTAAAGGAGCGCACCTTTTATTCACCATTGCTGCTGCTGGCCTCATCCCTGGGTAGTGCAGATCACTCCAGACGTCGTCCTCCTTGTCTCCACGAATGAAGCTCCAGGAACTGTGAGTCTGCAGGAAACTACCAGGAACAACTGCCATGGCACCAGCGTTCTTCAACGAATAAGGTACTGTTAGGGAGAATTCTCTGTTTAGGCTGAATTTCCCTACCTAGTGAGTCCCCCAGCAGCTTTGCTGGATTTCTGGGGTTTATTTTTTCTCCTGCCAAGAGTGAGACTCTTTTACCCTCACTCTTGGACATGTTGAAGTGTGTTTTCTTGGTTAAACCTTGTGTTGAATGGGCTATGGGGTCTTTTACTCCATAGGGCCTCATGTATTTTTGTGATGTGGGTTACACAGCACCCTCTGTGCCGTGACCCAGGGGTGTCCTAGGGACTCCCCAACATAGACTCCATACCCTGGGACTGACTACTGTCTCTCAGGGCATGTAAAGTCACCAAAGGCTTTGCTAGTCTTAAATCCTGAACAGAACCAGTACAAACCATCATATTGTGGACGTACTGGCTGGGGCAATTCGATTGGCCCAGGGTCTGTTAGTCGAGGGGGCACGTCTCCGTCCCCCCTGATCGAGTTTTGGCTGGTGGCAGTGGAAACTACTTTTTATATTCGACCGCGAATATTTTCCTATGGGATTTCCCATTGTTTTAGGCTAACACATTTAATTATTTATTTACGGTAGCCTTAAACATACCGCCGGTTTATATATTTATTATTATAACTCCGGTTGGGACTTTTTGCCAAAACTTGACTCTAAAATGGCGTTGGTGTTCGCCTCTGTAACTCTGACCCAAAGTGGAGCCCTTTGTTCCACTTTTGGCGGGCTTCTCCACAGAAGCCCTCCAAAGTGGTGCCACTCTGTCTGGGGTACTTAGGAGGGGTGGAGGGGGATTTAGGCACCCTGGACTGGGTTACCTTGGTAACTCAAGTCGCACTCCGTCCTGATTAGCCCAAGTGGTGAGCCGGCCGGCTCACCACTTAGCATGTTTGAGTGACAGCTAGGCTGGGTGAATGGGGGTTTGCTGCATAAAAGCAGGGCTTTGGGGACTGGAACTTCAGAAGTCGCCACAGGACCAAGAATCCGACGAGGGAAGAGCTGAGCCGACCTGCTTCGACGACACCACCCGGTGGAGCCCTGCTGAACCGTCTCACCACTTTTCCCGACGACCGAGGAGAACTCTTAACGGAGTGGCTCCTTCCCTTGACTGGTGGGGACAACCAGTTTTCACCTTCTTTCCGCTCCTCGAGGTATCTCGTGGCCGCCTTGCCCGTGCCAAGCACCCCGGCAACCGGAATACCACACTTTTACCCCTAACCGCGAAAGTCGGTACAACCCTTTAACCGGAGGACTCCGCGGCTGGTTTCTTCCCGGGCAGTGCAACGACCTTCTTCTTCTGCTCTTCAGCGAGAACTTCTTCTCCCCTGACCGACGTCGAGCCTTGCTGCCACTGCCTGGAACAACTGCCACCGCTGGAGGATCCTTTCCGCTTAAGGTACCGTGTTCCGCCTGGCTTCCCTTGCCACCGACTGTACGGGGTAGATTTAGCCCCCGGCTTTCGAACCTGGGAGTGCCTGGAACACCCTGGCTAAACTTTCTAAGCCACTCTAAACTCTTTCTAACTCTTTGCAAGACTTTGAATCCCTACTAACAGTGTGATCTTGGGTACATTTTCGCTCCGGCTACTCTAAGAGTGGGCCCTGCCTAGTGACTTTTGCTCACCTGTGACTTTGTACTTCCTTGAGCCTATTGCAAGTGTTCTGGACCTTAGAGTGGTGTGTTTAACCTATTTCTGTTCCTTTTATCGCGTTCTTGAACCTACTAGAGTGTCATCTAACGTTAAGCACTCACCTCTGTTCGAATTATGTGGTGTTAACCTAGAGTTGTCTAGATAGGAGTAAGGGTTGAAACTGCTTTCATTATAACTGTGTTTGAAGAGTTTTTACTATATTTTTGCTAGAGTGATTTCAACTTATGTGTGTTTAATAAATAAATAACTATATACTTTTGAAACCAAGCTCTGGTCAGTGTTTGCTTGTGCTATTGTATTTGAGTACCTATGGTGTATACTTTACATACTGCCTAACTCTTCTTGAGGGAAGTCTGACTGCTCAGCCACAGCTACCAGGTAAATCTGGGTGGTGCAGACTGCTACCAAGTGGGTTTACTGCTATACCTGTGGTCTTAAATCTTTTGCAGTGGTCCCCAAGGGAACTGCACAGGTTTCTGCCTAACACTGGTGTACAGCGGTGGGATTTGTATTAAGTATACATTTTAGTGTGCTTTAGATACCTTAGTACAACTAACCACAAAGCTTAGCACTATAAAAGTAAACCTCTAACATGTCAGTTATAGAAAGCTATAGTCAAGAGTCCCTTGCAGCCAAAACTGCTGATTGTTTAAGAGTACTCTGTAAACATAAAGACCTCCTGACTAAGGGCAAGAAAATGGAGCTGATTGAGAGATTGTTAGCTAACCAAAGTCTGGGTGAGGGTTCAGAGGAACCTACCACTCCAGCAACTGTAGATGACAGTATTGAAATTAACATGGAGCAAAATGTTGATGATTCTGAGGAAGAGTCAGAAGAGGAGGGTGAGGCTGTTGTGACTGTCCCCCCTAGGCCTCTACCTGCTCTACCTGCTGTACCTACTGGGCCTTTACCAGGTCCCACATTTAGTCCTCAGTACTTTGAACTGGAGAAAATGAAACTAGAATTGGAGTATAAGAAACTGAATGCTCAAACTGACAAAGAACTAAGGCTAAGGGAAATGGAGCTCAAGTATGAGCTAGAAATGAAGAAATTATCTGTTGAGAATGCTTCTCTCTCCGGCTCCTCTAGAAGTTCCAGTCCTAAAAGACCCCGGATGCCTAAAGAATTGGTTGGTATGTATGAGCCTAAGTTGGATGTGTTGGATTGGTTGTCTCTGTTTGAATATAATCATGGGCTCCAGAACATCACAGGAAATGACTTACTCACCTGGTTGTTCTCTAGGCTTCCCCCTGTTGCAACTGATGTGGTAATGGAGATGGGGGAGGAGGATAGGAAGGACTATGAATGTGTGAAACTAGCTTTGATAGCTAGGTTTGGGAAGACCCCTTCCCAGTATCTTAAGAGGTTTAGGAGCCTCAAAAAGCATGATGGTACCCCTTGGGCTACCTGGGTGAATGAATGTTTGAAAAACTTAGAGGGATGGATTAAGGGTTACAAGGTGAACACTTATGAAGGTATGAAGAATTTGTTTATGTTGGAGACTATTTATGATGCCTGCTCTCCTGAGCTCAGACAACACTTGGCTGATTCCAGGGAATTAGATTCCCGGAAACTAGCTAAGGCTGCTGACTTGTGGGTTGCCAACAGGGCCACTCACAAGGATTCTGGGGTAACTCAGAAGAAGGATGGGGAGAAACAGCCTAAAAAAGACTCCAAAGAGAATTCTAATAATTCCTATCCCAAAGAGGGCCCCAAACCACAAAATAACCAGGGTAAGCCACATGGGAAACCTAGTCAGGCTACTGTACCTTCTGGCCACAAGCCAGAAGGAGGTCAGAACAAGCCACCCTTCCAGAGAGCATTTGGACAATGCTATGTCTGTCAGGGTACTGACCATATCAAAGGAGATCCCAAGTGCAAGGGTAAACCTGCAGGGGTCAGCACAGTCTCCTTAGCCTTCACTCCTGAGGATGAAGTACAGATGGCTAGTGCCCACTTTGAACTCTTTGCTGAAGAACCCTTGGGTCTTCAAGCAACTGTAAACTTAGAGCCTATGGGTCTGGTTAGTCCCCAGAATAGGGTTGTGTATAACTCCCTACCTGTTAACTCTAAGGTGTATTATGTGGACAGTGTTCTTGTCAATGGCCAGGATACTCCTGCCAGGAGAGACACTGGGGCCAGCAGAACAGTAGTGGATGAAAGCTTCTTTCAACCTGAGGATGTGGCCAAAGCACCCAAAGGTCCCACTAAGATGTCTGGAGGCCCTGTCCAAATGGTTCCTATTCTACCCGCCCTCATTCAGTGTAACAACATGACAGTGAGGATCCCTGTCAGTGTTCAGACTGAGGTACCTGGGAAGGTCCTGTTGGGGAATGACCTAAGAACTCTAGGAGTAGTGTCCCATACCCCCAGGTCTCCCAGTATGGAGAAGCAGAACTTAACCAAATTGGCTAGAAAGGCTACCTTGAAGGACCCTTCTAAGCCTGTGGGACCCTCTACTGAGAACCCCACTACAAGCCCTGGTTTTAGTAAGTTGACCTCTAACCCAGGCACAGTTCAGGATAGTATGCTAGGAACATGGGAGCCCCAACCAAGCTCCACCCTTGTTCCCCTAGTTTCAGAGTCTCTGACCCCCCCTGCTTCTGAGGAAGAGGTGGATAGACCAACTAGGCCCCTATCTGAACCTGAGAGAACTGGTAATTCTCAGTGCTGGTGGAAAACCAGAAAAGAAAAGTCTAAGGCCAGAAACCTTCAGACTGTTGGACCTTCTACTGAAGACCCCAACTCAAATCCTAATATTAGGGGGGAAACTCCTAAAATAGGTAAGGGTAGATCTAAGAGGAAGGGGAAGCAGGTACATCGCCTAACCCCAACCCCTCCAACCAAGAGGCCTAAGACCCAACCTGCTCCCACAAGAGAGGTGGTGATGAACCTTGGAGGCCCCTCTAGATCTAAGGGAATCCTTTATAAGGACCCCTTCAAAAAGCCTAACATAGGTTCAGAAGTTGTACCAACTTCTGAGGGACTGGTCAACCAGATCCCCTATAACAAAAAGACTGATGTTCCTCAAAGGGTCTGTAGGTCCGTTAGCTTGCAAAAGAAAACCTTTGAGTTCTCCATTGAACATAGGTCAAGGTGTCACCATCAAAATGCTGATGGACTCTCTAGGATGTATATCATCGACTAGAGGTATGAGGTTCATCCAGGAGTGGATTAAATCCTCCTGTCCCTTAGTCTGGGGGGGGCGAGTGTTAGGGAGAATTCTCTGTTTAGGCTGAATTTCCCTACCTAGTGAGTCCCCCAGCAGCTTTGCTGGATTTCTGGGGTTTATTTTTTCTCCTGCCAAGAGTGAGACTCTTTTACCCTCACTCTTGGACATGTTGAAGTGTGTTTTCTTGGTTAAACCTTGTGTTGAATGGGCTATGGGGTCTTTTACTCCATAGGGCCTCATGTATTTTTGTGATGTGGGTTACACAGCACCCTCTGTGCCGTGACCCAGGGGTGTCCTAGGGACTCCCCAACATAGACTCCATACCCTGGGACTGACTACTGTCTCTCAGGGCATGTAAAGTCACCAAAGGCTTTGCTAGTCTTAAATCCTGAACAGAACCAGTACAAACCATCATATTGTGGACGTACTGGCTGGGGCAATTCGATTGCCCCAGGGTCTGTTAGTCGAGGGGGCACGTCTCCGTCCCCCCTGATCGAGTTTTGGCTGGTGGCAGTGGAAACTACTTTTTATATTCGACCGCGAATATTTTCCTATGGGATTTCCCATTGTTTTAGGCTAACACATTTAATTATTTATTTACGGTAGCCTTAAACATACCGCCGGTTTATATATTTATTATTATAACTCCGGTTGGGACTTTTTGCCAAAACTTGACTCTAAAATGGCGTTGGTGTTCGCCTCTGTAACTCTGACCCAAAGTGGAGCCCTTTGTTCCACTTTTGGCGGGCTTCTCCACAGAAGCCCTCCAAAGTGGTGCCACTCTGTCTGGGGTACTTAGGAGGGGTGGAGGGGGATTTAGGCACCCTGGACTGAGTTATCTTGGTAACTCAAGTCGCACTCCGTCCTGATTGGCCCAAGTGGTGAGCCGGCCGGGTCACCACTTAGCATGTTTGAGTGACAGCTAGGCTGGGTGAATGGGGGTTTGCTGCATAAAAGCAGGGCTTTGGGGACTGGAACTTCAGAAGTCGCCACAGGACCAAGAATCCGACGAGGGAAGAGCTGAGCCGACCTGCTTCGACGACACCACCCGGTGGAGCCCTGCTGAACCGTCTCACCACTTTTCCCGACGACCAAGGAGAACTCTTAACGGAGTGGCTCCTTCCCTTGACTGGTGGGGACAACCAGTTTTCACCTTCTTTCCGCTCCTCGAGGTATCTCGTGGCCGCCTTGCCCGTGCCAAGCACCCCGGCAACCGGAATACCACACTTTTACCCCTAACCGCGAAAGTCGGTACAACCCTTTAACCGGAGGACTCCGCGGCTGGTTTCTTCCCGGGCAGTGCAACGACCTTCTTCTTCTGCTCTTCAGCGAGAACTTCTTCTCCCCTGACCGACGTCGAGCCTTGCTGCCACTGCCTGGAACAACTGCCACCGCTGGAGGATCCTTTCCGCTTAAGGTACCGTGTTCCGCCTGGCTTCCCTTGCCACCGACTGTACGGGGTAGATTTAGCCCCCGGCTTTCGAACCTGGGAGTGCCTGGGACACCCTGGCTAAACTTTCTAAGCCACTCTAAACTCTTTCTAACTCTTTGCAAGACTTTGAATCCCTACTAACAGTGTGATCTTGGGTACATTTTCGCTCCGGCTACTCTAAGAGTGGGCCCTGCCTAGTGACTTTTGCTCACCTGTGACTTTGTACTTCCTTGAGCCTATTGCAAGTGTTCTGGACCTTAGAGTGGTGGGTTTAACCTATTTCTGTTCCTTTTATCCCGTTCTTGAACCTACTAGAGTGTCATCTAACGTTAAGCACTCACCTCTGTTCGAATTATGTGGTGTTAACCTAGAGTTGTCTAGATAGGAGTAAGGGTTGAAACTGCTTTCATTATAACTGTGTTTGAAGAGTTTTTACTATATTTTTGCTAGAGTGATTTCAACTTATGTGTGTTTAATAAATAAATAACTATATACTTTTGAAACCAAGCTCTGGTCAGTGTTTGCTTGTGCTATTGTATTTGAGTACCTATGGTGTATACTTTACATACTGCCTAACTCTTCTTGAGGGAAGTCTGACTGCTCAGCCACAGCTACCAGGTAAATCTGGGTGGTGCAGACTGCTACCAAGTGGGTTTACTGCTATACCTGTGGTCTTAAATCTTTTGCAGTGGTCCCCAAGGGACTTGCACAGGTTTCTGCCTAACAGGTACTGTGTCCGACTCAGAGGAGTTGGGATGAACCCCAAAAAGGCTTGTCCTTTTCTTCCTTCTCGCTTATAACTTTTGCCTCCTTTTCTGGCAATATCTAAGTACTCCTGGCAATCTTGAATCGCGAACTGTTCTAGCTGTGTGATCCTCAGCAACAGGAACCCTGATCCACTTGACACTGGCGCAGGCCTATTGACTTTTATCTTCATGTTAGAAAGTGTTCTCCGATTCTCTCTGCCTTGACAAAGTATTGCCTATGATTTTTATCCCCAACTCTCTTGTGTTAATTCATGTGCTAAGTGTGGTTGACTATTCCCACGGGTACGCTTATCTTTAGTAAGACCTAACTGTCATTACTGTCAAAAAGTGATCGCATATGTACTCCCGGTAACGTCTTTGTTTCATAACACTGATCTGTCAAATCCTAAGTTACTTACCTTAAATTGTCCTGCACAAGGGGAATTGGTTGTGTGTAGTGTATTTGAAGTGTGGTTTTATTTTACTAGAAGTGAAGTGTTTTGTGAACAGATGGTTTAAAAATAAATGAACTTATATTTTTTAACCAGAACCCTTGAGTCGGTATTTGCTTGAGTCACAGTAATTGTAGTCCTTTGTGTAATCTCTACTACTGCTCATTTGTTCTTGAGCTAAGTCTGGCTTTGTGTAATCTCTACTACTGCTCATTTGTTCTTGAGCTAAGTCTGGCTTTGTGTAATCTCTACTACTGCTCATTTGTTCTTGAGCTAAGTCTGGCTGCTCAGTCACTGCTACCACTCTTTCTGTGTAGTACAGGCGTGTACCAAAGGTGAACTTGTATTACCACTTGTAGTCTTAACTCTGTGCATTGGTCCCTAAGGGCACTGCATAGGATTCTGCCTAACAAGGAACAACCAGCCATTCATTACAGTTGTTAGGCAGAAACCTGTGCAGTTCCCTTAGGGAACACTGCAAAAGATTTAAGACTACAGGTGTTGGCAGTAAACCCACTTGGTAGCAGTCTGTACCACCCAGATTTACCTGGTAGCTGTGGCTGAGCAGTCAGACTTCCCTCAAGAAGAGTTAGACAGTATGCAAAGTATACACAATAGGCACTCAGATACAATAATACAAGCAAACACTGACCAGAGCTTTGGTATCAAAGTATATAATTATTTATTTAAAAACACACGGTTTGAAACACTCCAGCACTCTTGTTGTAAAATATTCTAAACACAGTTACTATTGTAATATGTACACCCCTTTTTCCTTATCAGATAAGTCACAGTAAAACACCACTTATTTTCATACAGAGGTGAGCGCTTAACTAGATGGCACTCCAATAAGTTTGTGAGAAAGGGAGGGAAAAAGACAGAATATGGAAAGGTACACCCCTCTAAGGTTCAGGAACACTGTTAGCAAGGCAGAAGAGCAAAAGTCACTGGTGAGCCAAAGTCCAAAGGCTGGGCCCACTCTTAGAGAGCACAGAGCACAAATGCGCCCAAGATCACACAGTTACTCTAGGCTTAGAAAGTCTTGCAGAGAGTTCAAAAAGAGTTTAGAGAGGCTTAGGAAAGTTTAGCCAGGGTGTCCCAGGCTAACCCAGGTTCGAAAGCCGGGGACTAAATCTACCCCGTACAGTCGGTAGCAAGGGAAGACAGGCGGGACACAGTACCTTAAGTGGGAAGGATCCTCCAGCGGTGGCAGTTGTTCCGGATAGTGGGTGCAAGTTGCGTCGTCGTCCAGGGGAAGAGAAGATCTCGACTTGGAGGAAAGATGAAGGTCGTTGCACCAGAAACCAGCCGCGGAGTTTTCCGGTTAAAGGTGGTACCTCTGTTTCACGGTCGTGGTAAAATGTGGTATCCCGGTTGCCGGGGTGCTTGGCACGGGGAAGGCGGCCACGAGGTACGTCGGAAAGGCGAAAAGACGGTGAAACTGGTTATCCCCACCAGTCAAAGGAAGAAGACTCTCCGGCGGGAGATCTCCTCTGTCGTTGGGAAAAGTGGTGAGGCGGTCCAGCAGGGCTCCACCGGTGGTGGTGTCGTGGCAGGTCGGCTCAGCTTCTCCCTCGTCGGATTCTTAGGTCATGTGGCGCCTTCTGAAGTTCCAGTCCCCAAAGCCCTGCTTTTATACAGAAAACCCCCATTCACTCAGCCTAGCTGTCACTCAAACATGCTAAGTGGTGAGCCGGCCGGCTCACCACTTGGGCCAATCAGGACGGAGTGTTACTTGAGTTGCCTAGGCAACTCAGTCCAGGGTGCCTAAATCCCCCTCCACCCCTTCTAAGTACCCCAGACAGAGTGGCACCACTTTGGAGGGCTTCTGTGGAGAAGGCCGCCAAAAAGTGGAACAAAGGGCTCGACTTGGGTTGGAGTCACAGAAGAGAACACAAACACCATTTTAGAATCAAGTTTTGGCAAAAAATACCAACCCGAGAATTAATATTAATTAAATAAACCGGCGGTATGTTCGAGGCTACCGTAAATAATTAAATAAAGATAGTAGCCTAAAACAATCGGAAATCCCATAGGAAAATATTCGCGGTTGAATATAAAAAGTAGTATCCACTGCCACCAGCCAAAACTCGATCAGGGGGGACGGAGACGTGCCCCCTCGACTAACAGACCCCAGGGCAATTGAATTGCCCCAGCCAGTACGTCCACAATATGATGGTTTGTACTGGTTCTGTTCAGAATTTAAGACTAGTAAAGTCAATGGTGACTTTACATGCCCTGGGAGACAGTAGTCAGTCCCAAGATATGGAGTCTATACTGGGGGGTCACTATGACACCCCTGTGTTACTGCACTGAGGGTGCTGTGTAACACACATCACAAAAACACATGAACCCCTATGGGGTAAAAGACCCCATAGCCCATTAAGCACATCTAGATTCAAAGAAACACACTCAAATCATGTCCAAGAGTGAGGGTAAAAGAGTCTCACTCTTGGCAGGAGAAATAAATAAACCCCAAAAATCCAGCAAGGCTGCTGGGGGACTCACTAGGTTAGGAAATTCAGCCTAAACAGAGAATTCTCCCTAACAACAGTTACCTTGATATTCCCCATCAGAAGAAATTAGTAACACCACTCTGTCGATATCATACACATCGCTGTAGTCCTGAGGTGAGAAAGAGAAGGCTAAAGGCATCGCCCATTTATTATCAGAAACATAACTATCCCTCCCCATTGCCACATAACACCAGGACGAAGAAGATGCAACTAGGAGTAATGATGATTACCCAGAAGAACAACCTAGAGCAAGTAAGGGCAACCCGCTTTAGAAACAACCAATGTCCCACTAACAAAGGTCAGGCAAGTTAGGCCAGCAAAGCCCAGAACTCCCACCTGCAGCCTGTTAAAGAAGCACATGTGTATAAAAGGTGGAGTTCCCAGCAGAAAGGGGAGCAGCAGTTGGGAGAGCAGAAAGGAGGCTGGGTGGCTGAGTCCAGCAGGGGATCCCTTCTCAGTCCCAGCCCAACTTTCTACCTGGACCAAGGGAGAGTGGGACGCTGGTACACGGACCCGGTGTGGCTCGAGGGTTGCAGCGTGGTGAGAGAGCCATGTTCCCCAGGGAGCCAGAGCAAGGAGAGCCAAGTACAGGCCAGAGCTGCTTCCCCTGGGCAGGTGTCTGTCCCCAGGAAGTTAGAGGGGCAGGTTGGGAGACACTGAACTTAGCACTGAAGACGGCAAGCCTTTCCCCCCGACAGCATCGCGTGGCCGGTGAGTTTCTGAGTGAGGGGCAAGCCGGCGCTCGTGTGAGGCTGAAGCAGGAGTTTTGCAGAAATATATGAACCCTTTTTGTGAGCTTGAAGTCCATTATTGACCATACGGAGAAATGCATTATGGTACTTGTAGTGAAAATACAAAAGGAAGATATCTGCGAATTACCTATGAACTGTGAAACTAATTTGGCCCGAAGATAAAATTGTACTGAAACAAGCTTTGCCAAAGTCAAGAGAAGATACAAACAAGCGTTGCCAAAGCCTAGAGGGCCTGTGGGAAAGAAAGCATTGGGATGGCCTGCAGGCAAGGGGGAAGGACCCAGGGGGGCAGCAGAGATCCAACTGTAAAACCACAAGGAAAGCTAAATCATTGGGGTGGCCTCCAGGCAGGGGAAGGACCCAGGAGACCTGCAGAGACCCCACTGTGAAGAACTACGGAAAGCATTGATGCTACAAAAACACATTTAAACTGTACATGAAACACCAAAGTGGTCATGCATGGAAGTGTGCAGTATCGAAAGTCTTCACCATGCAAGTGAGGATTGGATCCAGGTGAGGGACACCTGGTAAGGCATTGTGACATTGTTTTTCTAGTTTATGAAAACCTCAAGATAGGATCTAGACTTGGATGATGGAAACTGGAGGGGTCAGTTGTTAAAGAACATTGTATCAAAACTGTGATATATTTATGTTGAACTAAGGCAAAGGAAGCCTAACCAAGATTGAACTATTGAACCCAGGCCAAGAGGGCCTGCCACTGTGATGTGAACTGTCTGAACTGTATTCAAGTTACTTCAAAGTTTGCAAAACCAGGGAATTGTGTAAACCAGCCATCAACCAAGAACTCCTTTAGCTCCCCTTGTGATGGGGAAGGGAGTTATAATCCAGTAACATTGCTATCCTGACTTTATCTGATTAACCTTTTCGTTTTTCATTGCATATCCCTTTACCCAGTTGTTGTATAAGAATTAGGGGAAGTATAGGTTTATTAGATAGTCCTTTATTTTGACTAAAAGACTGACTAGGACTTATTTTCTTTTATTTAATTGTTGAGATTACTCCTATTATAGTGTTAGGGCAAGATAGGAAGTTTCTAACCCCATTGAAAACTTTAATAAAGCTCTGTTGAACTTGCCTCTTTTGTATCAGTGTCTAACTTGTGATACCATGGTTTCCTCACAGCAGCCCCAGCCTGCAACGCCCCAACTTTCTTACGTTTGCCAGAGCCTGCAAACTGCAGTTTAGCCTGCTGAGGTTCCGATTTGGCCATCTCAGACTGGGCCTACTATGCGGAAGGCAACACCCAGCTGACACATCATCCACTGAGCAACTTGACAACAGCTTCTGGACGTAGCATTCAAGAGCATGCAGAGCAGCAAACGGGTGCACGCTGGGACAGAACCGTGTCAACTCAACTACCCCCAACAAGGACACGCCCCTCAACCCAGTGGTACTGCACTTGTTACTGACAGGTGTGAGAAACCTGATCGTATTCTCCCACCCACTCCCTGGGGTTTTCCATTCAGGTGGCCAGGGAAGGGCCATCGCTTTTGGATCCCAACCCTGGGGATGGACAAGCGAGGGAGGATAACCTGAGTGGAGGGCAATGGGGGATTGGGAGGAGGATACCCAAGGGCGAGACATGGTATTTTGTCTATCCTAAAACACCTTACCCTACTCTCTCTCAGCCTTTGTGGGCCATCTCACCTCATCTGCCATTTCCAAGAAATACTGAAACTAGGAGGAGGCCATTAGGATCAATGGAGATTACCAGTTAGGCATAACAAGGGGAAAGTAAGGGAAACCAACTCTAGAAAGAACTACTGTCCCACTAATAGTCAGGCAGAGTGTTCTGTGTCTACTGGGGAGCTGTAACTGTCTATCTTCACTTTCTAGCATTTGAAGGTGGGACTGACTGCTTAAGACCCCTCACTACCAGCGGAGCAGTGCGGAGTGAAGCAGAGTGTTCTGTGTCTACTGAGGAGCTGTTACTGTGTTCACGGAGGAAAAGAGAGTCTATCTTCACTTTCCAGCATTTGAAGGAGGGACTGACTGCTTATAACCCCTCGCTACCAGCAGAGCGGTGCAACGTGAAGCAGTGTGTTCTGTATTCGGGGCTCGGATTCCGGATGCCGTGGGTGGCCCGCTGAATTTACAGTTCTCACAGCCTATGTTAAGGTATTACAAGAACATTCCCACGGGAGAGTGTGAGACTGTGCTGAGCTGTTGCAGTGCCGTTTATTTCTGTTCCCTGCACGTTGCCAGAGACTTGTAAATTATTGTTGCTATCAGCTTGGCTGTTTTCCACTCCCCCTCACCTCCTGCTCCCCGTCCTAAACACCTGTAATCCACAACAAGTAATACGCTCAATCCACTTATTGGCGCTCATTGGAGCCTTTTGCAAGATTTAATAAGTCAAAACTGAAAGCAGGGCCAACGTTTCTACGTTTTTATCAGCGGGCCAACCAACATTTTGACTCAATCGTGATTTCTATATTTGGAGGGGGGCGTGGGGGGTCTCTGCTCTTTCCAAAGTCTGTGGTGCTAAGGGGACGGAAAGCGGTGCCTGCGGGTATTGCTAAATAAGTAATACCTCTGAGCTGCTTCCGCACCGCAGAGCCTCCCATGCGAGTCAAGTCCTTGGTTTGCTTGATTTTTGTGGCCACAGCCTTTTATTTGATGCTGCAGAGGAGACTCCACTGCTCTTGTGACTGCTGCAGGGACTGTTTTGAGACTTGGCATTCGCATTCCTTCTGATCCTCAGTATACCATTGGAGCGAACCTCAGAGTGATTTCACGATTTCGGATTGCCCTGATTGGGTCCATTAGTTGAGGCCAGTGCCTGCGGGCCTTGAGCCTTTAAGCCGTGCCTCAAATACTCCCATTAGTACTTTGTTTGGAGTTACTACTGCTACTTACTGCTACCTACTGGACTTGCGATCAACCTCATCCTCAACAACTCCTATTTTGACACCTATTTATTTCATAAGGGTCCACCCTTATATGCGGTGTATGCCTTACAGGAAAAATGGTTGATGTATTGTACGAGTTCATCTTTGATTGACAAAAGTGACCCTTGCTGGCTTAAATTATGTCTTGTATTCCATTTTTTTTCTTTGGAGGTCCAAATAGGTCACCAAGTCCCTAACCTATTTTAGGCAGAAAGATATTCATCAACCTGGTTGGTGCCTGAAAGGACACACATGGGTTTGGCGGATGGTGACAAGCACCTGTTTTAAATTGATAATCAATTTAATATGAACATTTATTACATTTTTTTATTGGTTTTTATCTGTACTTTATAGATTCCACTTCCAGAAATAAATTTCCCTCAGCAGAGGGCGCCGTGTGTCGATGGCGTCGAGTCTCGAAAGCCTCCGTCAAGGGTGACGTCATCAGATGTATAAGTAGCACGCGCGGAGCCCGTTGGCCTCAGTTCTGTTTTTCCTTCCTGTTCGTGTTGGCTGTTAGCCTAGGCAAGCAGTAATCAGCCTTGCAAGAATTAAAGCTTTAACAGCATAGGAAATTCTACAGAGGGGTAGGCTGGGAGGAATACGTTGGAGGAACATCCAGTTGAAAGAACGTTACCAGTTGGTAAGTAACTTATTCTTCGAATGGATTATGTCCTCCTCTTTGACAGACTCCCACAGCAGTATGCAGAATTGGAGGAGGGAGTAGAATTTGTAATTGTCAGCATTTTATAAGGTCGAATACAGCACCGCCTTACCAAAAGCCACATCTCGAGAGTGGGAAGCATCTAGAAAGTAATATTTTGTGAATGTATGCAACAATGACCATGTTGCCGCATCCCAAATAGATTTAATTGGTACGCCCCTTTGAAGGGCTGCCGAAGAGGCTACACCTCTGGTAGAATGAGCTCTCAAGCCCTCTGGCGGGTCCTTGCCTGCCAATTTGTAACATTCTGAGATGTCAAGTAGAATCCACCTTGATAAAGCCTGTCTCGAAACAGCTTGTCCCAATTTCCTTCCGTGTATCCAATAAAGAGTTGGTCATCCACTCTAAGTTTGGAGAACATGTAAATGTAGAAACTTAAAGCTTTCTAGGGCCCAATCTGTGGAGCCTTTCTTCCTCTTTACTGGGATGCGGCGGGGGTAAAACGCTGGCAGAACATTCTTTTGATTTAGATGAAAATCAGATACAACCTTAGGTAGGAAGGAGGGTTTTACCCTCAAAACAACCCTGTCTTTGTGGAATACGGTATAGGGTGGCCTGGAAGAAAGTGCCTGCAACTCATTCACTCTACGTGCAGATGTCAATGCAACCAACAATATGGTTTTGAAGGTCAATAATCTCAATGGACATGTGTGCAAGGGTTCAAATGGGGCACACATTAAAAACATTAGAACCAGGTTAAGGTCCCAAATTGGAACCTGAAAAGGAGAAGGTGGGAACACGCTTGTGAGCCCTCTTAGAAATTGAATCACCATGGGATTTTTAAAGTAGGAGCATTCTTCCGAAGAGCGCTTGAAAATAGAAAGCGCTGCTAGGTAACCTATAATGGTTCCAACATTAAGACCTTTCTGTGCTAATGATAGGAGAAAAGAGAACACCTCCGGAGTTGAACATAGAAAAGGATTAACATTCTTCTCCCTGCACCAGTTGCAGAACTTGTTCCAATGGCAAAGGTACAGAGATTGCGTTTTTGGCCTTCTTACCGAAAGCAACACCTCCATCACGTCATCCGGGAGGGATATCAACCTTTCAGAAGCCATGCGGGAAGGTTGAGAGTGTTGACCTCCGGATGGAGAACCTGACCCTCCCTCTGCGAGAGAAGATTCTCTCTTTGTGGAAGATGTATTGGAGGACATATGGACATATCCAGAAGGTCCGGGTACCACGTTCTCCTGGCCGAATCTGGGGCAATTAAGATCATGCAGTTTCCGAACCGTCTCAACCTAATGATTACTTGAGGAATGACGGTGATCGGTGAAAACGCGTATAGCAGTGGGAATTCCCAATCCACCACAAACGCGTCTCCTAGAGCTTTTCTAGGAGGAAATTCCCTTTAGCAGTACCTTTCGCACTTCCGCTTCATTGCGCTGGCAAACAGGTCTACTTGAGGGGTTCCCCAAATGGCAAAGATCTCTTGAAGGACTTTCTGAGCTAGTTCCCACTTGTGGGATACTGCGCCCTGCCTGCTCAGACCGTCCGCCGTCGTGTTCTCCTCCACGGCTAGGTGAACCACCGATAAGGAGATTCCTTCTCGAATTGCCCAGAAGAGAGCTGCAATGCCTCTCTGCACAGTGGTAGTGACCTTACACCTCCTCTCTTGTTGAGGTAATGCATGGCCACTGTGTTGTCCATCAATATCAGGACAGTCTTTCTCCTGAACAAGGGCATGAAGGCTTCAAGGCTAGTCTGATTGCCCTCAGCTCCAAAAGGTTGACATGCAGTTTAAACTCCGTTGGAGACCAACGACCGCTGACAGCCAGATCGTTGACATGTGCTCCCCACCCCGTGAGTGAGGCGTCAGTCACTATTGTAATCTCCGGCCATGGCTGCCAAAAATGTTCTCCCTTCAGAATATTGTCCTCGCAGGCCCACCACAGAAGATCCTGCGCGACCCTGCTTGGAACCTGAAGTAGATCATCTTTCCTGAGAACTGGGACCATTGAATTCTTAGAGCCCATTGAAGGGATCTCATTCTCAGGCGGGCTCGTGGCACCAGGAAAATGCAGGATGGCATGAGGCCGATCAAACTCAAGAAATCGAAGGCTGGAAGATTCTGGGCAGTTTGAAATTTGGTAACCATCTGAAGAATGTCTTGAGCCATCGTCTTGGGTGCCAATCTCTTTCCCAACGATGTGTCTAATACATCTCCGATATACTGGAGCTGTTGGGAAGGTGTCATCTGTGACTTCTTGAAATTGAGGGAGAAGCCCAGTCTGTGAAGGGAGTGGCAGGTAACTTTTAGATGATCCAGGGCTTGTTCGGAAGAACGCGCTCTGATCAGCCAATCGTCCAGGTAGGGGTAGATGTGAATCCCCCCTCTCCTGAGAAGCGTTGCCAGCGCCACCATCAGTTTGATGAAGACCCTCAGGGCGGAGGCCAACCCAAAAGGCAGGACTCAAAACTGATAGTGCGAGCCGCCTACTGCGAACCTCAGGTATTTTATGTGCTTGAGATGGACTGGCACATTAAAATAAGCATCCTGAAGATCCAATGACACCAACCAATCCCGTAACTGGAGGGCCTGAAGGATCTGAGAAAGTGTGAGCATCTTGAATTTGTCCTTCCTGGGAACTTGTTGAAGTATCTCAAGTCCAAGATGGGTCAGTCCCCTGTCTTTCTTGGGGATAAAGAAATATGGGGCTTGTCATTCTTCCAGATGCTGAGACAGTCTGCCCCCAACCAGTGATTTGTGACGCAAGCTCTCAAAGTGGTTTTGGGGCAGTTGCTGCAGCTGCTGATAGCAAAGAAGCTTCAGCTGGAGCTGGCTTTGCACTTTTACCTTGTCCACCACAAGGGGTTTTCCTTTGGCCTTTTTGACTGGCCATTCCTCTCGCCTTTCCAAATGAGTAGTAGTTATGATCAAATCGCCCCCTCCATGGCTATCGTGACGAACGAAAAGGCTGAGGTTGCCTAACAGCACCCCCCCTAAAGATTTGGCAGCCACCTTTGAGGTCTGCAACCTCTCATGGCTCTCACCAGCCTTGTTGCCAAACAGGTGAGACGCGTCAAAGGGCATTTTAAGGAGACGAGATTGTATGTCTGGTGTAAAACTCGACTTCCGTAACCACGCAAATCTGCGCATCACCGTGTTTGTAGCCATGGACCTGCTAACGCTGTCTGCAGTGTCCGATCCAGATTGAAGGGATTCACGCATTGCTTCTTTGCCATCTTTTTTTTTAAAAATGTGCTTATTTGTAAATCAACACACAAGAGAAATTATACAAACGCATTACATGTAGCTTCTCAGATCGTGCAAACCCAGAGTCCCCTTCTCCCATCCCATGCGTTCCCCGGCGAGCATAGTTCTCAGGCCTTAGTCTGACTGGTTTAGTGGCGGTAGCGGGTCGTCCATAGCGTGAAGGGCTCTTGCAATCATGCGCGGTTTGTGGGTCATGGCCGGGTAGTTCAGGTCATAGTCCATTGCTGGCGCCCAGATGTCTCGAAATCAGTGAAGCAGTCCCGATTTGGCTGCCGTGACCTTCTCGGCTATCGAAATATCCCAGAGTTTGACCCAGCAAAGGGTCATCAAGGGCTCGTCCGCTGACTTCCAGGTGCGGGCCACCGGTAATTTAGCCGCTAACAAGAACTGGGACACCAGGGCAGCTCTTCTCCCCGACCGCATTTATGAGCCTGGCAGTGGAATCCCTAGGAGGACCTGTTTGGGCGTGAGCGGAATGGTCACCTGGGTGACATCCTTTATGGTAGCTAAGCAGAGAGTCCAGAACTCCTTCACTCGGGGGCAGGTCCACCACATGTGGAAGTAGGATCCTGGAAGGCCGCAAAGTCGCCAACAGTGGGGGTCTAGTGCCGGTTCGAAGTGGTGAAGGCGTAGAGGGGGGGTAATACCAGCGCAGGAGTAGCTTATGGGCCCACTCCCGGTTGGTAATACAGCGGGATGTCGTCCGCGTTCTTGTCGAGATGTCCACCCACGTGTGATCCTCAATGGTGTGCCCGAGGTCCGTTTTCCATTGATACATATAGGAAGGCCTGAACTGGAGGGGGTCCTCCTGCAGCAGTCTATATAGGGCAGAAATCATTCCCCGGGCCGGTAGGTCGTTCACCGTCAGCTCTAGTGAGGTAAGGGGTCTTGTGGCCGCAGCACGGGTCTGTGGGTGGGAGCACCAGTGCCTAGGTTGGGCGTAGGAGTACCTATCCGTTTCCGCTAACTGGAAAGTCATCTTTCAGCAGTCAAAGGTTAGGGGGGAGTCCCTCTCGAAGAGTTGCCCTAGAGTGGTGAGGCCCCCTGCGACTCAGTTTCTAAAGTTTTTGGGATGGGCCCCGGGGGAGAAGGCTGGGTTGAGGAAGATTGGGGAGAGCCCACTCAGGTCTCCTGGGACGCTCCGGTGTATGCAAGCCCACTTCCAAGCCTTTATCGTTTGTTTTGTGGCTGTTAGGGTGCCCGGCCAACTTCAGCGTGAGGCTGTGGGAAGGAACGGGAGGAAGCGAAGGGGGAGAGAGAGGCAGGATTGTTCGATTTCCACCCATTTCGGCCGACCTGTAGCAAGACCCCATGCTTGGAGGAGGGCTAGTTGCGCCGCCATTTGGTTTTTGCGGAGGTCGGGTACCCCCAGGCCTCCCAGTCCCGTGCTGGCCATCATTGTTCTCCGCGGGATGCACGCTTTCTTCCCCCTCCAGATGAAGTCCTCCATCTTCCTTTGTAGCTGCTGTGGGGGGGGGGGGGGGTGCGGAATGGTGATCGGGAGGGCGGCACAGGCATAGAGGAAGCGAGGAAGTTCGTTCATTTTGCATGCCGTGATGCGGCCTACGAGGGAGATCTCTTGCGACTGCCAGCGGGTCAGATCCTTTTCTAGTTCCTCGAAGAGTGACGGAAAGTTAGACCGATAAACTTTGGTTGGATGTGCGGGGATCTGGACCCCCCAGTTAGGGGATCGATTTGATGCTCCACTGGAAAGGACCTCTCTCCTCCAAGGACTCTCGTTCAGCCGGAGTCAAGCCCACTCCCAGCGCCGCTGACTTTTGGAAGTTAATCGCGAATCCCAAGACCATCCCAAAGTTGTGGATTTCAGTTAAGGCCTCCCTCATGGATCCCTCAATGTTTGTAATGGTGAACAGAACGTCATCCGCATAGAGGGCCACTTTATGTTGCGCAGAGCCGGTGCTCAGGCCACTGATTCGGGGGTTTTTCCGGACTCGTTCAGCCAATGGCTCCATGGCCAAAGATAAGAGCAAAGGGGACAGAGGACATCCGTGTCTCGTACCGCACTTGAGGGAGATTGAGTCCGATAAGCGGCTGTTGATTCTCAGCCTAGTCCTAGGGGCCTGGTAGTTCGCAAGGATCATTTTCTGGAAGGTCGGGCCGAAGCTAAAGGCCTCTAGAGTGAGGCGCAGATAGGACCAGTCCACCTTGTCGAATGCTTTGGTTGTGTCCAGCGCCAGTAAAGCTAGTTGTTGGGAGTCCCGAGTGGCGATCTCAATTAGGTCCAGAGTCCTGCGGATGTTGTCTTTCATTGACCTGTGCTTTATAAAGCCCGTTTGATCCGGGTCTATGATGTTTGGGAGGATAGATGCTAGACGATTGGCCAGAATCTTGGAATATATATTGGCATCCAGATTCAGCAAGGCGATGGGTCTATCCGAGCTAATGTCATGGGGGTCCTTCCCAGGCTTGGGGATAAGGACTGTGATAGATTCTTGCATTGTTGGTGTGACTGTTCCAGTGGCCATGAATGAGTTGAAGAGGCGGGCCAGGGGGGCCACTAATTGGGACCGGAAGATTTTGTAGAAGCGGGTGGAGAATCCATCCGGGCCCGGGGCTCTAGATATTAGGCTCTTAATGGCTACCTCCACCTACTCGGTCGTAATCAGCGCTTCAAGGTCTTCCCTGGCTGCCAGGGTCAGGTGCGCGAGGGCCGCCTCTCGAATGTATGAACGCTGCTTGGTCGGATCTTTCGGGGCCGCCGTGATTATTTCCAGGTGGTGGGTGGTTGCCAAGCATACTTTCTCATGGTCCGCGTAGTGGATCACCCCCTGTGGATCACAGAGGCCCAGGATAGCATTCCTACTCTTCACCTTTGCAGTTTGTTAACCAGGAGTTTGTTGGCCTTATTGTTGTGGGCGTAGTACCATTGCTTAGTTCTGGTTAGCAGATTCGCTATAGCCTCAGCGTAGTGAGCTTCCAGCTTTTTCCTGGCCATTTGTAGGATCCTGTAAGATTTGGGGGCCCAGCCCTTCCTTTTGTGAGTATCCTCAGCTTCACGGACTTCAGCTTCCAGGACGGCACGAGTCGCCTGCTTTCTTTTGTGGAATGCGGCACCCTGGGCAATCAGCTCTCCTCTGGGGACTGCTTTCATGGCATCCCAGGTGTTAGCCGGGGAAGTGTCCTCGTCCAGGTTTTCAGCGAAAAAATTATTGATGGAGCTGGCGATTGAGTCTCTCACTGCCATGTCCCCCAGAATAGGGTCATATAGGCACCACCGGCGGCGTGGAGGGGGCTCCAGGTCATGGGACCGCAAGGTCAATGTAACTGGGGCATGATCCGAGAGGATCCGGGGGCCAATTACCACATCATCAGTGAAAGTCAGGATCTGTGGGGAGGTCAAGACCAGGTCAATTCTAGAGAAGAACAAGTTACTTCTTACCTTGTAACGTTCTTTCGATGGGATGTTCCTCCGACGTATTCCTTATCTATGTATTTGTATCTCCAGCTTGCTGGCCTCGGAATTTTTGTTTTCCCAGTAGAGGGCGCTGTGCGTCGACGTCCGTCGAGTAGGTGCTCCTCGACGGCCACCATATCGACGCCGACGTCATCATGCCTATAAATGGCCACGCGCAGCGTCCGTTGCTCAGTTCCGTTTTGTAGAGTAAAGTAGTTATTGTATGAATGGTTACTACCCTTGAAGGAGCGTATGCTGCAACCACAAGGGAAATGTTACTGCGGGGATGGATGGGAGGGGCGATAAGGAATACGTCGGAGGAACATCCCATCGAAAGAACGTTACAAGGTAAGAAGTAACTTGTTCTTCGAAGGGATTGTGTCCTCCGACGTATTCCTTATCTATGATAGACTCCCATAGCAGTGGTATGTGATTGGAGGCGGGAGTAAGAGATGCCATATTAACCTTTAAGAATGAACAGAGTGTAACCCAGCTTTGCCAAATCTAGTCTCTTGACTAGAGGAGGAATCAAGGCTGTAAAATTTGGTAAAGGTATGTGCGGACGACCATGTGGCAGCCGCACATATGTCTCTAATTGGTACCCCTCTTTGAAGAGCTGAGGATGCTGCGATACCCCTGGTCGAATGAGCCCTTAGATTTTGAGGGGGCTCTTTCCCTGCCAGTTTGTAGCATTCCAGAATGGCTAAAATAGTCCATCTGGAGATGGTTTGTTTGGTTATAGGTAATCCTAACTTATGTCCTGTGTAACCTACAAAGAGTTGGTCTGCTTGTCTAATTTTAGCAAGTCTACTGATATAAAAACTCAAGGCTCGCTTAGGGTCCAGCCTGTGTATTCTCTCCGGATGGGGAGGAGGATAGAATGAAGGTCGAGTAATCTTCTGAGTAATGTGAAATTCCGAAACTACCTTTGGGAGGAAGTTAGGCTTCACCTGTAGCACTACTTTGTCCTTGTGAAAAGTTGTATGAGGAGGTTTACAAGACAGGGCTTGTATCTCGCTAACCCTTCTAGCAGATGTTAATGCTACCAATAAAACAGTTTTGAGGGTGAGAAACTTCAATGAACAAGAGTGGAGTGGTTCAAAAGGAGCACCTTTTAGGAAGTTTAAAACTAGATTTAAGTCCCATAAGGGAACTTGGAATGGTCTTGGAGGGTAAACATTAGTTAGACCTTTCAGGTATTGTATTACCAATGGAATTTTGAAATACGATGGCTCCTCTGCAGTGCGCTTAAAGATCGATAGCGCTGCGAGATAGCCCTTAATAGTGCCAATTTGAAGGCCCAAATTTGCCAAATAAAGTAAGAAGGATAACACCGCAGGTGTACCACATGAAAAGGGTTCGATATTCTTTTCTCTGCACCAGCTGCAAAATGTATTCCAACGGCAGCGATATAGAGTCTTAGTTGCTGGTCTTCTCGCCGAAAGCAACACCTCCATGACATCATCTGGAAGGTCCCAATCCTTGTACCTCAACCTATCAGATACCAAGCGTGAAGGTTGAGGGTCTTGATGGCTTGATGGAGAACCTGACCTCCCTTCTGCGAGAGAAGATCCTCTCTGTACGGTAGACGAATTGGAGGACAGATGGACATGTCCAGAAGGTCCGGGTACCACGTTCTCCTGGCCCAATCCGGGGCAATTAGGATCATGGTCTTCCGAAACCTTCTCAACCTCCTGATCATTTGAGGAATGACAGGGACCGGAGGAAACGCGTACAGAAGTGGGAACTCCCAGTCCACTACGAACGCGTCTCCTAGAGCTCCTCTCGGGGGAAATTCCCTTGAGCAAAATCTGTCGCACTTCCTGTTGATACTGGTGGCGAAAAGATCCACTTGAGGGGTTCCCCAAAGGGCGAAGATCTCTTGAAGGACTTCCTGAGCTATCTCCCATTCGTGGGAGACTGTCTTCTGCCTACTCAGAGCGTCCGCTGTCAAGTTCTTCTCTCCAGGAAGGTGAATTGCCGATAGAGAGATTCCTTCCTGAATTGCCCAAAACCAGAGCTGCATCGCCTCTCTGCACAGTGGCAGTGACCCTACGCCTCCTCTTTTGTTGAGGTAGTGCATGGCCACTGTATTGTCCGTCATTATCAGGACGTTTCTCCCCCGTACACACGGCAGAAAAGCCTTCAGTGCCAGTCTGATGGCTCTCAGCTCCAACAGGTTGATGTGTAGTCTGGACTCCGATGGAGACCAACGACCGCCGATGGTCAAGTCGTTGGCATGGGCTCCCCACCCCGTGAGTGAGGCGTCTGTGACTACTGTTATCTCCGGCCATGGTTGCCAAAACAGTTCTCCTTTCAAGATGTTCTCTGGAGAGGCCCACCATTGAAGGTCGTGGGCTACCTTGTCCGGAATCCGGAGGAGATCTGTCATCCTCCCTGAGAATTGTGACCACGGAGTCCTCAGTGCCCACTGAAGGGATCTCATTCTCAGGCGAGCCTCTGGCACAAGAAATATACAGGATGCCATGAGGCCTAGCAACCTCAAAAAGTCGTAGGCTGGAAGACGTTGGGCATTTTGAAACCTGGTGACCATCTGCAGAATATCTTGAGCCCTCACCTCTGGTGGCAAGGCTTTTCCCAGGGACGTGTCCAGGACTGCTCCAATGAACTGGAGTCTCTGTGATGGTATCATCTGTGACTTCTTTAAATTGAGGGAGAAGCCCAGCCTGTGAAGGGAGTGGCAGACATAATCTAGTTGGATCCGAGCTTGTTCCGAAGAAACTGCTCTGATAAACCAATCGTCCAGGTAGGGGTAGACGTGAATCCCTTCCCTCCTTAGACTTGCACCCACAACCGACATTAGCTTGGTGAAGACCCTCGGGCGGAGGTCAGCCCAAATGGCAGAACTCGAAATTGATAATGAGAGATGCCAATTGCGAACCTCAGGTACTTCCTGTGCTTGGGATGGATAGGCACATGGAAATAAGCATCCTGAAGGTCCAGAGATACCAACCAGTCCTGAAGCTGGAGGGCCTGAAGTATCTGAGAGAGAGTTACCATCTTGAACTTGTCCTTCCTGAGGAACTTGTTCAATTCTCGTAAGTCCAGGATGGGTCTCAGTCCTCCGTCTTTCTTTGGTATGAGAAAGTAGGGGGAGTACCAGCCCTCTTCCTGTCCGCTACAGGTACCGGTTCTATGGCACCTTTCTCTAGCAGGTCTACAACTTCCTGCAAGAGGATCGGATCCGGCACTTTCAGAGAGATGTTCCCCGGTGGATGTCTCTGAGGGATGCGTAGAAAAGGCAGGCAGTAACCTTGGGCAACTGTCTCCAATGCCCAAGCATCTGACGTAATAGCCTGCCATTCCGTCAGATGGTGAGTTAACCTGCCCCCTACAGGTGTCTTGTGATGGGAGACCTCAGAGTGGTTTGGGAGCGGCTGATGCAGTTGCCGAAGGTAAAGCGGCTCCGGCTCCTGCTGATGCGGCTTTCTTTCCTTTACCCCGACCGGAATAATAGCGAAAGGACCTTCCTCTCCAAGAGGATCCTGAGGGACCAAAATTAGTTTGTCGGATTGCAGCTCCTAGTGACTTAGCTGCTGCTTTAGATGTTTGTAGTTTTTCCAAACTGTCATCCGCCTTTTTACCAAATAGGGAAGAACCGTCAAAGGGCATATTTAAAAGTCTGGACTGTACGTCAGAAGCAAAGCCGGACTTTCTCAACCACGCATGCCTGCGGATTGTGGTACTTGCCGCCATGGCCCTGCTGATTCTGTCAGCAGAATCAATGCCAGTTTGAAGGGACTCACACATTGCATCTTTACCATCTCTGATGATATTTAAAAATGCGTCCCTTTCTTCTCCTTCGGTATGCAGTCAGCCGCCGATGAAGCACACTCCCAAAGAGTGTGGCTGAACCTAGCGAGCGTACAAGTTGCATTAATAGATTTTAAAGCCATGATACAGGCTGAGAAGACTTTCTTAGCCATGGCATCATATTTTTTATCATCCCTATCCTGAGGAGCAGTGGGGTAAGCAGAAGTACTGCCTGATGAAGTTGCAGCCTGGACCACAAGACTCTCTGGAGTAGGGTGCTTAGATAGGTATTCAGGGTCAGCAGCAGATACCCTATATTTCGCTGAAAACCTCTTGTTAACCGCAGGGACAACTTCAGGAGTTTCCCAGTTGGTCAAAATCTTTCTTTGTAAAGCAGAATGAAAGGGAACCACAGGATCCTCCTGTGGACCTTTATCCAGAATATCTGTGAGGTCATCCTGTTGAAAAACAGGTGAAGGCGCAGACCAACCCATGAACTCCATAATTCTTGACATTAGGGTTCTATAAGGGGTATCAGCATATTCCCCTGGGTCTGGTTTGACAAATTCCACTTCTGGGGCAGTGTCTAGGCCACTTGCTTCCTGCAATGCATCCTGAAGGTCTTTCAACCTTCTTTCCTCAGAGGCAAAAGTCTCTGGTTCAGGTAATGTGGTCCTCTGTAACCCAAAAGGCCTTTCTTGATCAGAATCTTCCCTTTCTTCAAAAATTGAAGTTAAGGGGGATGCTCTGGTCTGTGAAATGGTATAAAACCCATCTCTAAGGCAGAGGGAGCCATCATCAGTGGCCTTGAAAAGGTCGATGTCGTCGACGCCGATGTAAAAATCCTCGAAGGCGCCGACAAAGGCGTCAAGAAAACTGGAAGAGGCCTCGAAGAACTCGAGAGGATTGGAATCCTGCTCGAGGATGTCGACGACGTTCTGTAACCTTTGGAGTAGCCGTGGGTCTTTCTTTTATCGGCGTCGATGTCAGCGTCGACGCCGACTCGATCGACGGATGCGTCGAAGAACCCTTTGATAACGGCGTCAATGGCGCTGATCTATGCTTCGAAGGGGCTTTCGACGATGGCGTCGAAGATGCTTTACTTCCCGATGGCTCATGGCGCTTTCGGGTCGACTCTTTCGCCGGGTGCTTCGGCTCCCGGCGTTTAGATTTTTTGTGCTTTTCACCCGGGGTATCACCCTCAGCTGACTTCGAGGGGGACGAGGCCGCTTTCTCGAAGACGCTTAGCATCTTTTTTCTGAATTCCTCCCACTCAGCTTGAGAGCTGTGTTTAGTGGGGCAATTTACTCTTTCAGGGGAACTAGAAGACGACGATATAGGGGATCTTCTTTGTCTTTTTTTCGAGTGTCTTGACCTCGACGAGTGGTGGGAGCCACTTCGAGACCTAGACCGAGAATGCTTTCGACAGTGAGGAGACGAATGTCTCGACTCTACCGCGGAAACTTTCGAGGAAGTTAAAATTGACTTACCTCTCTCGAGCTTCCCCTTACGCTCCTTCAAGGCTTTCGCCGTCATGGATAGGCATTCCTCACACTCCGAACACTGGTGTTCGATTCCCAGACACCACAAACAGATCCTGTGAGGATCCGTCAACGACATTTTCTTCCCACAGTCTCGCCATTTTTTGAAACCGGACCGAGGAGTCGTCGGGTCGGAGGAGGAAGCCATCGAGTACGAGTCGGTTTTCTCGAGGAAATATGAATATATATCGACTGATGAACTGAGCAACGGTATTCCGAGGCACACGAAGCGTGGAAAAACGGAACTGAGCAACGGACGTTGCGCGTGGCCATTTATAGGCATGATGACCTCGGCGTTGATACGGCGGCCGTCGAGGAGCACCTACTCGACGGACGTCGACGCACAGCGCCCTCTCTACTGGGAAAACATTTATTCCGAGGCCAGCAAACTGGAGATACAAATATCATAGATAAGGAATACGTCAGAGGACACAATCCCTTCGAAAGTACGATGCAGATATGAGTAGAAGGTGAAGTCCCTTTCATCCGGGGATAGTACCCTCCAAGAGTCTACAATGTTCAGCGTGCGAAATAGGTGGAGCAGGCCAGTGGCCAACTTCAGATCTCTGGGTGTCGGGGGGTGGGATCTGTCCATGAGGGGGTCCCGGGGCCCCATTAAAGTCTCCTCCCAGGACGACATGCCCCTCAATGAATGGGAGGAGGGAGTCCTATAGGTCCTGGTAGAAGCCCTCCTGATATTCGTTCGGAGCGTACACCGAGATGAGGGTATAGAGCTCGCCATGAATGGTGCATTTGATTGCAATGAAGCGACCCTCCTGGCATCGTCGTGAGTCAAGGATCTGGGACTTCAGGTCTTTCGCGAATAAAATAGCAGTGCCACCCTTCTTAGTTCCATTAGAGGTGAGAAATTGTAGCGGAAAGAGTCTGCTTCGTAAGCGAGGAAAGTCCACCGGAATCAAATGTGTCTCTTGCAGGAAGGCAATCGAGGTCCCGTCGTCTTGTAGCCTCTGTAGGATTGATTTCCTCTTCGGGGGGGGGAGTTCAGGCCCCTAACGTCCAAGGTGGTGAACTTAAGTTTCAGATGCAGAGGTTGGTCCGGAAGATCCACTTGCTGGGGGGAGGGGTGTCGTGGGCGAGTTAGGTCAGTCATGGACGTGAAAGCATAATTGTTTCGGGGTCTCCTGTGGTTGAGGGTTTTTAACTGGTCTAACTGGTCTCCAACGGGAGAAATTCACATTCAAGAATGACCTCCAACGGGAGGTCCAAATTGCGGCCAGGAGGGGTCGATTTAGGGCTATCGACATGGCCCCTAGGCTGTCATCCGACAACGCCAACATAGTTGAAGGTCTCTCCAAGGGTAGAGTGATGGCATCCGCCTTGGAGGGGGTTATGGACCGCATGGGTCCGCGGCGAGATGTAAAAGCTTCAAGCGATTCCAGTACCATGTGTCTGGTGCAGGCATTACAGCGCTTTATTTAGGTTTGCGGTTCCTCTGCACTCTTTACCATGGGGTCCGTTTCGGCTTTGGGGAGGTTGTGTCTAAGGCCGGGCTTGTTCGGCCCGGAGCGAGGGGGTCTGAGGACCCAGGGGAGTCCGGATGAAGGATTGATGCTGCATCGTCAAGGTGGCTGATGGTGCGCAGGGGTATCCTTGTACAAGAACTGTAGACCCGTTAGAAAGAGCCATCGATAACGGATCTGCTGATCCCGGAGAAAGAGTGATAAAGGCCAGAGCATCCTGCGCTTCTGAAGAGTCAGCGGGGAGAGGTCTTGGAAGATCTGTATCGGGACTCCCTGCAATGAGAGCTCGTCCTTTGAACGGCCAATAGCTGCTATGGCCTTCTTGGTGGTGTAGAAGTGGACCCTAGTGATCACATACGTGGGGGGGGTCCGTGTTGATACCCCGGCTAGGGCGCAGCCTGTGGGTCCGATCCAGCAGGAGTTGGGTCTCATCCAAGTCTGGCAGCAGAGACTGAAAGAAGGTGCTGACGTATTCAGGGAGCTCTCAATCGGAGATTGAAGCGGGCACCCCACGGAGGCGCAAATTGTTGCAGCAAGAGCGGTTTTCCATATCATCCTGCTTATGTTCAAGGATTTCGGTTCTCGCCACTAGCGACTGGACGGCGCGTTGAATTTCTGTTAGCGAAGTGGAGTGGTCCGTGGTTAGGTCCTCGACCATCCCAACCCTCTGTTCTATGCCGGCGACCCTTTGTTCTGTCTGCTCCAATTTGGCGGTGAGTTCCGTCATGCAGCCTCTAAATTCCGATTTAATATCGCTCATGAAGGCTTGGAGATCCTCCTTGGTCGCGAGCGTCCCTCCGCCGTCGGCCGCCTTCTGGGCAGTAAGTTTGGGGGGGTCTGCTTTCTTACCCCTCTCCGAGGCTTGCAGCATGGTAGAGATGTCGGCCACTTTAGGGAGCTTTAGTGCTTTGGCCATGGCTCCGAGGCAAGGGGACGTCGCCCAAGGGTGAGACTCGTGTCCACGTTCTACGGAAGGCAGAAGAAGGCGGCCAAATAGATGTGTGGGATGGGTAGGGCCAGGGCGTCCCAGACGGTGGAGCAGACAGATTAAGCTTCCAGATTCTCACAAAGCGGCACAGTTCATCGTGGTTGAGCAGTCCAGCAAGATGGGTGGCCGCCTAGGAAGATGGCGGCGGAGACCGACACCCCCAGCCGGTGGCAAGGAGACGTGGGCAGGGCCGCCCCAGGAAGTAGAAGGAGGTGACACACTCCATATGGGGTCAGGGCTAGTGGGGCTCGATGATCCTCTGACCAAGTGGGGTCAGGGAGGAACAGTAGGCTCCCAAGGGGGGGTGTTGCGGTGGGCCCCAGAGCGACCCCGGGAGAGGCTGGGAGCAGGTAGCGGGGTCTACCCCTTATGCTGAGGGGCTGCCAATCTCACCTGGGCGATGCGAGAGGCCGCCACATGAGCCGGGGTCACGCTGTAGCTGGAGGGCCTCCGATGGTAGCCGGGGGAGGCAGGGCTCCTCGCCCGGGAGCAGCAGGCAGAAGATGGGCAGGGGTGCCCCAGGAATCGAAGAGGGTGCTGGTGTAGGGCGGGGAAATGCCCCCGTAAGGGTCCCACAGAGATATCAGGGGCACCGTTGTAAGCGGGCGGTGAGCGAGCCTCCAGCTCCAAGATCAGTCCAAGGCCCACGGGGCCTTAGCCACTGGTGGTGTAGCAACTAGCAGGAAGTCGCCGGAGCTCCGGGCCGCCGCGGAGGGTTGATGGAATGCGGGCCCCTGCCTCCCAGGCAGGGCCGAGCCCCAGCGCGGCCCAAGGAGCCCCCCCAACAGATCTGGGCGGGCACCTCCCAGCAGGCCCGGGGGGCAAGATGTCAAGGCCCAGCAGGATGGTGTCGCGACCCGGGGCCCAGCGACCCGCTCACAGAAGGTGGCGTCGGGAGTGTCCGCCCCCCCACGGCAAGGGATGGTTTTGTGCCAGCCGTCGGTTCCCGCTCCCAGCGAGAGCTCGTCAAGCCGGGTAAGCACGGCGGGCTCCAGCAGCGGGTCTCGCAGCGTCAAGGATCAAGCACAGGGGGGGCGTCCCGCTGCAGGATGTCGGGTGGTGCAGGCCTCATACGTGGGCCCCCCGCTATCAGATGCGGCTCAGGGGCTGATGATAATTGCCAGCCACCAGCTTGGGATGAGTCGCGGAGATGCAGCTGCCATTTTGGGCCGTATTACAGGTGCAGGCGTCCAGGCTCCCCGTCGCGGTTTCACCGTTGGCGAAAGCCTTATGCACTCAAAACGCTGCCATCTGTAGCCCGGGACCTCAGCAGCTGAGGGCTCGCCATCTCGTATCACGAACCCGGCTGGAAACAAGCAGAATTAGGGCTTAGCCGTGGACCCGTGCGGAGGCCATCAAAGGAGCTGCCTCATCGCTGGCGCTCCAGGCCACGTCCCCCTCTCTGCCATCTTTAACGAGAGCTAGGAAACCCTCCCTTCCCTGCCCTTCTGGAATGTGCTCCGCCGCCATTGCTATGCACTCCCACAGAGTGTACGAAAATTTGGCTAAGGCACATGTGGAGTTGGCCGACTTCAAGGCCATACTCCCAGATGAAAATACCTTCCCAGCCCATCCGTCCACACGCTTGTCATCCCTGTCCAGAGGGACGGTAGGGTGCGCCGCTTTATTAGATGTAGCTGGGGCTGCCTGGACCTACAGACTCTAGGGAGTGGGTGCTTGGACAGATAGCTGGGGTCGCTACAGGAAGGGTGGTATTTTCCCGTGAAAGACTTATCCACCGCAGGGATAGAATCTGGGGACTCCCAATTTTTGGCCACCCTATTTTGTAAGAACACATGAAAGGGTAAGATTGGGTCTGTAGGTGGACATTGGTCCTGAATGTCTGCAAGATCATCTTGGACGAACTGAACTGGTGGTCTAGCCCAGCCTAGATATTCTACTACTATTGACATGAGGTGCCGATACGAAGAGTCAGTGTGTTCGCCTGGCTCTGGCTTACCGAAGTCTGTTTCAGGCGATGTATCCCCGCCACTGGCATTATGCAGTGTGTCCACAAGGTCTTGCATCTTACTCTCCTCCTAGATTAGACATTCTGGAACATTCGTCCTCATAAATTGAAGAAAGGGATTTAAAATACCCCTTTCTTGGCAAAGAGGTAAACAAGTTAAACGTTTTTTCAGTAATAACCAAAGGTGTAGAAGGTTTCATAGGAGGCTTTGGTTTGGCACCCTTATCAGTTTTAGTATGCTGGAACCACTGGTGTCAATGGTTTTGGTGTCGACGTTGAGAACGGCATCAATGAGGTTGATAGCAATGGCGCTGATGGCGTCGAGGATTCAACGTCTCCCTTCGAAGTTTCGGCCTCCGAGGGTTTTGAAGTCTTCAACAGCATCGAGGAACTTGAGCGCACTCGTCACAACTCAGGTGACTTTTTTCTATCTGAGACCTCGAGGGCTCTCGGTGGGCCTTTATTCGACCACCCGGGCTCAGGGGGAGCGCAAGTGTCGGAACGGGAACGCTCTCAGTCGGCTTCCAAAGAAAGCGCGGAATGAGGCTTGCCCTTTTTGAATATATATAGCATTTTCAAACGAAATACCTCCCACTCTGCAGATGATGAATGTTTAGACTTTCAGCGGGATTTGTCTGACAATGATGAAGAGGATGGCGACTGATGGTGCTGTTTCTTTGATTGTTTCGTTGAGGACGATGAGTGGCGGGAGCCACTACGGGATCTCAATCTTTTTGTCACCCTTGCGTCGAGGAGAACGATCTCTAGACTCGACGGTTGAGGAACGATCGGTTTTACTTTTACGGCCTACCTGCAACTTCCCCTTCCGTTCTCGCAGGGCCTTTCCCATCATTGGCTGGCACAGGCAAGAGTGATACGGATCCGTGATGGACATTTTTGAATCGCATTTTTTGAAACCCGAGCGAGGTGTAGTCGGGGTTGTTGACGAAGACATGTCATCGTATGATTTTTTTCTTTTTCTCAAGAAACTGCATAGTAAACAAATACCAGCGAGGCGCGACGAGTCTCTGAAGCAAACACGTTTGCGGGAAAACGGAACTGAGGCCAACGGGTGCCGCGCGTGCTACTTATACATCCGATGACATCACCCTCAACGGAGGCCTTCGAGGGATAGTGACTTGACGCCATCGACACACGACGCCCTCTACTGAGGGATTTTTTTTTCCAAAGCAGCCGAAGCTGGACGTGATTATCAAAGATGAGGAATACGATGGAGGACACAATCTATTCAAAACATAGATTTCTCCTTTTTAGATATTTAAATAACTAGCAAACTCTCAGGAAGCCATGTAAATATACTGCCTTGCTATTGTATATATTTCCTCTGTAATTTATGTACTACTTGTAACTATGGTCTCCTTTGCAACTAAGATGTCTGTAACAAGCGCCACGATGCTTCTGGGCCGATGTGCGCTCAACAAATTTGAATAAATAAATAAGGTAATCTTATTGCACTACTGTTTAAAGCGCAGTGGTGGTGGCAGTGGTTTGTGATTTGCCACCTAATCCCCTAACTTACCGGTGTATAGAAGCAAGATAGCTAAATAACGCACACTGTCTTGGGTGCTCTTTCCCCTTTTGATCCCTCTCCATCCTGGTTGCCTGAAATGGCATCAGGCTTGAGAAGCAAATTTACCTGGGAGGATTTTGGTGTGAGTACTCTAGTAAAAAAGGCTATTAGTCCAAAGCCACTGTTGGCGGGGGAAAAAGACCCGGAAATAACAGTGGCACAAGTTCATGCTCCCAAAATGCTGATTCTTTCACAACAAGTAGCAAGGGAAACCTTTCCTTGACTCTATGAAGGAGGCCTGTTTATGCCGCTCAGGCATCAGGGATGAATCCCAGATCTCCCTATGTGCCTCCACTCCTATTTCTTCAAGGGAGGCTGTTGTGGCCCCTAATAAGGCCCCAAATGTCACTGATGACCAGGAAGCCGTGGCACTGGTGCAGATGGTTTTGATCCGGGATGTGGTGAGGGAGCTGGTTTGGTCGCCCCCAGGGATGTGATTATTTAAGAGAGCAAACCCAGCGACACAACAAAATTACAGACAGAGTTGTTAGCCTGTAGGGAATTAGCTTTTTCAGGATGCCTGGCGGAGAAGGGCCCTGTCTGGGATTCTTTGCA
This sequence comes from Ambystoma mexicanum, assembly GCF_040938575.1. Taxonomy (NCBI): domain Eukaryota; kingdom Metazoa; phylum Chordata; class Amphibia; order Caudata; family Ambystomatidae; genus Ambystoma; species Ambystoma mexicanum. Next base: position 1,067,578,984 of record NC_090931.1, on the reverse strand, counting down.
GGGGGGGTGGCCGCGGGGAAAGAGAGCCTTTTGGTTCAAAACAACCTGGTAATGTTTGTGAGGGAGTGGAGCGGACAATGAGCCCTATTGAATCCTCCCTGTCTTTAAAGTGTGCCTACCTGAGTGGATGGATGAAAAATGTAGTCATGGATACCAAAAGCATGGCAGAGGTTTTGGGGCCATTAAATCACACTGACCATCCTCACAGTCCTTGGGACCAGGTGGGTAATTTAGATGCTGTTCCCTCCTGGCGGAAGGTCCGGCGTGAGGGTGTACCCCCTCTTTTTAAATTTGGGGGAAATGTAGAGGGTTGGAGTTTTGCTTTCCGCAAAGGGTTATCAGTGAGGGTGGATGCCCCTAACCAACCATCACCGCTGGGGACGGACTTCCGCAAAGTTAGATGGCACCCATGGGGTAGAATGAAATAATGCAGACCATGGGTTCGGTGGTTAGGGCTTTAGAACTTGCCCTCTCTGTGATGAATAACTCCCAGAGGGATCTAATAGGGGCAGTAGAAAACAAAGAAAGAAGCCTTGTAGCCATGATGTCGAATATAACCTATATTGATGATTACATAATGTCTGGGGAATATAACTGCCCCTCATTCCAGAGGCAGGTGGAGTCGCTCCAAAACCAATCTGATGGTGTTATGGTTTCAAGCACTTTGTCTATGGTATCATCTCTGGAGGAGGAGGTTACTAATATCAATAGGGTTCAGGAGGAAGGAGTCCCCACTACTGAACAGTAGGAGGGTGGTCGAATCACTGAGGGTGGGAGGGGCTTTTTTCTCGTGTTCAGGTGTCCCTGGGCCACCATTCAGGTGGCAGAGGACCTGATTAACAAGATTGAGGCTGACAAACCAGACATGGAAGAGGTGGTTCTCGACCAGGGTAAATATGAGATATTCCATCAGGGCAAATTGAAGAAAAGACAGGGTTTGTTAAATCATAACAATAGGGGTCCAAAATCAAATAATAAAAAGGGTGTGAAGAGAAATGGTTGGAAGGGGGTGCCTCCAGTTCCAAAACAGTGTGGCAGGACGGTGGCTAGCAGATCTTTGCAGGGAGACGCTGATCTTGTACAACCTTATGAATGTCAAGAGGTTACCGACCTTGAGGAGTCCATGGTTGGCCCGGTAGATGTCCATGTTAACATTATAGATTAATTTGACTCGGTTAATGCCATGGGTAAAAAGGAAGAATCGGAACCTGTGAGAAAAAAGGGACAAGGATTGGTGGCTCGTGAGGTCACGGCTAGGGCTGGTCACGTGCAATTTGTGGGTATTACAGTTGTGACTATGCCCCCTCAAGAAACTAGGGAAGACAGAGTAGAATTAGATCACATGATTAAGGCTAAACCTTGGGAGCTAAATCCTGGATCATTGCTCTTTAGGACACTTGAAGAACGACGACTAGGGGCAAGGGGGGACCCAGAGAATTTATGAGATCAGGCCAGGGGGGAGCATGCAAAATAAATAAGTCCTCCACAAATTACTGCTAGACCAGGAGCAGATCGTCTTAAACCACTCCAAGGTCCTAGCAATATTATGGAAATCACAAGCCCTGGCTGATTTATCTTCCGGTGACATTACCCATGTAGAATTTTGGAATCGTTTTAATATGGACATGGTTATACTTAATTTTGCCTCAGGCATGGCGCTTAACCAGGTGCTAGTGGACGCGTATGCAATAAGAACGTGGGGCTACAACCTTTTTAAGTTACCAACCAAGGTGGGGCACCCTTTGAATGTTTCCAGAGCACACAGTGCAGGGCAACCCAACGCTGTACCTGGTGGGGAGAATGTAAATCTAGTAATAAAAATGTTAGGGACGTGAGCTAAGTTGAGAGAATTCTCAGTGCAGACAGACGTGTTAAGTCGACCAGTAAGAGAAGAGGACTGGTCATGGGTGGTGGCAGCCGCTTTGAATCCGAGGCAAATCGGATCACCATAGAGGGGCCTCTAAGCATAATCCCAGTTTACTGCTTAATTTTTTATCCTGGAACCGCAGGGGCTTTACACACTTGCTGCAGCCGGGCAGAGTGGAATTTTTAAATTATGATTTGTTTACTCTCCAGGAGTGTTGGATGTCAGAAGCTTCCGTCATCCATGGGTACGCGGTTCTCTTAATGCCAGCCATTAGAGGCGAAAAGGGGCGCAATGCGGCGGGGCTGTTGATTGCCACCTATAAGAAGATTTGGTTGGAAATTGAGTGTCTGACCAGTCCCAACCCTTATGTGTGCATGGAGCTAAACTTGTGTGCAATAAGGACATGTGCCCGGGCCGAACGGATACCCTGTTGATAAACCTATATTGGAAGAAATTAAAAATTGGTCAACAGGAGATGCTGGAGGCAGTTGAAGAGCTTATGTTCCGCCAGGTTGGCAGATGTTTAAATTCCACTATCATCTGTGGTGATTTAAATTGCAGATGTCTGGAATGGCCAGCAGATAAAACACTCTCGGGTCCTGATAGGACTAGCCGGATTAGGGGCAGGGGTGAATTCATGGAAGAATGGGGTTTAATGATGCTTAATGGGAACATTAAGGGGGATGAAGTACCACAAAACACATGGACGAGGGGTCTCCAAGGCAATATCTTAGATTATTTATATATTTCTGAGGACATCTACTCACTAGCTATGGTGAAAACCTTGGCGAGTGATCACCTGCCACTTAGTATCAAAGATTCGTAGAGGTTATACCTTTGATTTAGAGGTGAATGTGGGGGGAAATAAAATACGATTGACTTATTCTAGAATGACAACATTTAATAGAATCTTGGCTACTGGGGAAGTTAACCGTGTCTTTGAGGAGCGGTTTGAAGGGAATGGTGTGTGTTTTGTTTGGGAACAGATCTTCAATTGTCTCCCGAAAAGGAACGTTGGTAAAGTGGTGCATAAACATAAATTTGATAGCACCATTTTACTTAAAAAGAGAGCGCTACGGAAAGCTCTAAAAGCGCTAGTGAAAGAAGATAAGTCTACCAAGTCACATTTGAAGGCAAACCTTTAAGCTGTGGTTACGTAATTACCGTCACCAACTGCTTCTGGGGGACGCCCGTAAGATGCTGGAGGACATGGCTACCAAGAACTTGCATGACTTCTGGAAACCTTTGAAAGGTGAAAATAAGCATCAAAAGGGGGCCCAAATAAATCTGATAACAGAAATTAGTTGGAGGTCCCACTTCACTGCGATCTATAAATCAGAGGGTGCCAATATGCAGACCTGGAATGGAGATTCAATAGAAAGGGTAGAGGGGGATCTAACTCAGGATTTAGATGACTTATCCCATCTAATATCAGGAGTATAACCCCCCCACCCAAAATAAATAAATAAATAAATTGGCTGGCCATGTGCGTTTAAAAAATAGCCCGAAAATGTGGGTGGGTGTCCTCGATAGAATGTTTAAAACCGTTAAAATGGGTCCCGTTTGAGTTCTGTGAACCGTAGACAATCTCCCTTTTTGACTGCTCAGCGAAGATCTTCACGGGCCTTGTCTTAAGAGACCTGTGAAAATGGGCAAACGAGAGCTGAAGAATGGATATCTTCCAAACAGGGTTCTACCTGGCAGTTGGAACCGAGATGAACGGTTTTATCCTGGAACCTTTAAAAAAGGGGGCATTGAAAAATAATCTACTCTATGCGGCGTTCATAGATTTTTTATGGCCTTTGACACTGTGCCGAGAAATAGGTAAGGGGCCAAATTAGATAATGGGGTTGTCCTCCCACCCTATTGGCAATCTTGATTGCACTACATACGGACGTCACTATGTGTCTGTTTGGATAGAGAGGGGAGCCTATCTGCATCGATTTATACTGCCAGAGGATTGAAGCAAGGTTGCCTATTGGCCCCAATGTTATTCCTCCTTTTCATTTCTGATATGACATCTTTTTTTCCCCCCAAAAACTGCATGACCGAGTGATTGATTATTTACTGTACGCTGAAGACGGGATTCTATTGGATCATACGCCTATAGGGTTGCAGTGGGGACACAATAGAAGACTAAGGCTTCAGCCGCCCAGGGTATTACTCTGAACAAGAAACTTGGCCACTTCTCGATTATTCCAGTTCGAGAGTTCTATTGCAAAAAGATGGTGCCGGCAATAGTCTATGGGGCTGAGATGTTATTTTTTGCTCTTCCAGGGCAATGGTTTAAGTTCGTTGGAGCCTTTTGGAGGAAAGTGTTGGGATTGCCACTTGGTGTCCCGGCTCCTGTTTTAAGGTATGAATTAGGCCTGATTTCATTGGAATCCTTGTTTAATTGGAAACATTTAAACTTCCTCCAAAAGATCTACTTGGCGAAAGAGGGATCGACATGGGGGTTATTAAAGAGTGGTTTAGAGGCCTGCTCCTCGGCTTGCCTCATAGAATGGTCAATCTAATGCCACAAAATATTAACCAGGGTTGCCTCCACTGTAGAATACCTTCTAAAGTACCCATTGAGGGTAAAATAAGAGGTTATGGAAGGTTGCATGGATTGACACAATAGACCTTGTCAGGAAGTATCATTTGTACAGGATATGCTCCTGGATGCCAGCCTTTATAATTCTTTGCCTTATTACTTGACTAAATGTCCGGGACACCACTGGCGTTCCCAATGTTGGCGCCTCTGTTTAAATTTGCTTCCTACAAATTAAATTTAGGCGCAGGTGGGGGTATAGCACGTAAAAGACGGTGCTGCAGATTCTGCAAACTGGAGAACTCCACAGAAACACTTCAGCACCTTCTTTTGCATTGTGGTAAACTGGCAACAGCCCGGAAGACATTTTTCCTGTACCTTCTAAAGGACTTTAAGGTAGTCGGGCTGGGTCTGGCAACGTATTTTAACGGACAAGTCTTATAAATGGTCTCTGACTGCCATACGTTTTATGAAAGAGGTTTCAGTCCTTAAAGAGTATTATGCAGTGGGTTTTGTTTCTGATGTGTACATTTGTTTTCTTTTTTTTTCCAGGAGAAGTCTTTTATCATGTTGGCTTGTATTTTCTTTTCTGTAAATGCTTTAATTAATTTTAATGTATTTTGTGAAAGGTTCCTTGTGAACTATAAAACAAAAGTAAAAAAAAAAAACTGTCAGGCATGGGTATGTAACTATTCACACTTGACTCCACTTGACTGTGTGTTCAGCTATAAAAGGTGTGGTCAGTCACAGAGACTCAAATGAGCTGGCGATGCAGTCCGGAACCATGAAGCCCAGAAGCGGAGAGAAGCAGGAGCTGCATGCAGGAGGAAGATGGCATGTGGAAACGCTGGCCCGGTGAGTGTGGGCTGCAGCATGGCGAGGGAGCTGTGCCTTCAGGGAGCAGGAGAAGCGCTGCCTATATTCTGCAGGCTTGTTCCAGCAAAGTGCTTTTTTCCTTGGGGCCAGTGCCAACCCCAAGGGTGCCTTAAGGGCAGGTGGTGAGACCCTGACCTCAATCCCGCAGTGCCCGGGGCGGAGCCGCCTCTCAACGCAACTCTGCCCCGTGAGTTTCATGAGGAATGCAAGAGAAACTCAGGAGCGTGCGTTTAAATGAGAGTGGAGCAGAAGAAAGGCACAAACGGGAAAAGAGGCACAGATTCAGAAAAAAAGAAAAGTGTGAAAGTTAAAAGTGAACGTAAAGCAAAAAGGCTGAAAGTGCAGCAAGAAGACAGAAAGCAAAGGAAAATCAGTAAGAAAGCAGATTGGGTCAAAAGGCAAGGGAAGGCCCGATTGAAAGTAAGAATATAGTGTGAAATAAGCAGCGAGTGTCCCATAGTGAGAGAGGGGCACAGAAAAGGCAAAGAACAGTCCCTGGGGCACGCAAAGAAGGTGCAAGTGTGCATGGAACAAAAGAGTGCAAATGTGCACGAAAAGGACAGCAAATCAGAAAAGTGGCAGGGGCACATAAAAAAGGGTGCGAGTGTGCACGGAAGGAAAAGTAGAAAGTGCAGGTGTGCACAGAAAGGAATGTAGGGATGCAGAAAGCGTCTGAAGGAAACAAAAGGGTAACAGAAGAACATGAAGGTAAAGAGAGGGGCAAGAGGGTCAGAGTGGTCGCGCCTAGGAAAAGCAAAGAGCCTGGCATTTTCGAAAGCCTCTGATTCTACCCCATGAATGAATGCTTTATGAATTCAAGATGTAACTGTAATAAATCCTATGTTGTGTTTGAAAGCAGAGAGACATCCAGATAAATAACTGAATTTTGTATTTCAAAATTGGAAGGGCCTGCGCTTGGGGGAGGGAACCCTAGGAGGTATAACCAGGTCAAGAGACCTTTTAAAAAAATGTTTTTTAAAAGTTTTTATTAAATGTAATCAAACCAAACAACAATACAACCAAACACGCAGTGCAATGTACAACAATACAATTGTTCAATACTCAATCTTGGTCACTGCCCCCACCCTCCCACGCCCCTTCATGAGCCTGTTTGTTCTTTGCGCTCTGTTTCTGCCGCACGTGGCGGGGTCTCACTTTCCGTGGATTCTGTCTGATCTTGTATTGCTCCAAACAATTCCGCTATTAATGATTTCCATGCCATTAGGGTACCTGTCTCTCCCCCCCCCTACAGTGCTTGCCTCTTGCCATACCATTGTTTCTGCCTCTGCCCATTTCTGTAACTTTTTCCACCACACTTCCACCCGTGGCCTGTGACAAGTCTTCCATCCCATGGCAATCCTTCGTTTATCAAGCACATATGCTAAATCTTTCAATTTGCTAACATGTTTAAGTTTTGACGATCTGGGGAACTCTCCCAACAAGCAGGCCCAAGCTGTGTCTATGATTATCGTGACCCCCTTTTCCGCTAGTTTTTGTGCCACTTCTCCCCAGAAACGCTCAATTACTGGGCATGACCAAAACATATGTGTCATGTCAGCTTTTTCCTCGTCGCACTTGGACACGCTTGCCGTCCAGCGTTTTCAAACCTGGATATCCTCATGGGTGTCATATATGCTCTGTGCGTTATATATAGTTGTATCTGTTTTAGTCTCGCATTCTTGACACCTTCTTGTGGTATCCCAGGGCACGTTCCCGCATCCCCTCCTCTATCGGGGTTCCTACTTCCGCTTCCCAATCTAGTCTTAATTGCGTCAAGTCCTTCCCAACCTTAGACATAACAATCTCATGCAGTCTAGAAATCTCATGTCCCCTTCCGATATATCATATATTGCCTCTATGATAGCATCCGGTTCTTCTTCCAGTACTGTTTCAGGCCATGTTGTCCGAATTCTCTGCACCATTCTGTGATATGTGATGTACTGGCCCGTGTGCAATCCCGTTTCCTCCACAAGAACTTCAAAACCCAAAATGGTCCCCTCTTGCCAGACGTCTCCTAACGTTACCAGCCCCACCGACTCCCAGTGGGTCCTGATTATCGCCCTTAACTGCATATCTTCCCCTGCCAATGCGACCAGCGGGATCTGCGGGGAGCATGGGAATGGGTTCTCCATCATCCGGCATGCCCGACGCCACATCTGACACCCAAGCATCATCCTGGGGCGCTCTCTCATTTCGGCCTTGGGCAGCCAGATCATCTCTCTTAGGTGAAATGGGGCGCAATCATGTCCAAATAGCCTAAATTCAGGAGTCGCTTCATCTGAGAGCCACTTAGCCACATATTGCAGCTGGCTTGCTAGATAATAAACCTCAAAATTAGGCAGTTTTATCCCCCCTTTTTCATAAAAATTCTGCAGCTTTCATAGCGCCACTCTGTTTCGGTACCATGCCACAGGAAATCCCTACACATACTGTTCAGTTTGGCAAAGAACTTCTTAGGTATCATGTATGGAATATTACTAAAATAATGCAGGAGCCTAGGCAGGACCACCATTTTTAGCATTGAACCCCGTCCCATCATTGCTAGGGGCAACTTCACTCAGAATTGCATACACTTCTCAATTTTCACAATTGCCACCTCGGTGTTGTGTCTATGCTCCTCCTCCACCGTGTGGTACACATCTATCCCGAGGTATCGGAAAGAAACCACCGCCCATGGTATTTGTAACACCGGTAGCCGTTTCTCAGGGATTCCTTTATAGCTGCCCAACGGAAACATATTAGATTTTTGAGGATTCACTGCTATCCCGGACAGCCCTTATACCACGCCATCACCTCCAGTATATACTGGAGATTTTCTTCTGGATACCTTAAGTATAGCAACAAATCGTCTGCATATAAAGAGATCAGGTGTCGTTCCCCCCCCCACCTCAATACCTATCATATCATATTGTTGTCTGAGGTATAAAGCATCGGGGACCAAGGGCACCCCTGCCTAGTGCCTCTACTAGTTGCCACCTTTCAGATATTACTGATCCCGTTCTAACCCTGGCCAGTGGTTCACTATATAGCATCTTCCCCACCTTATGTACCCGGGCCCCATACCATACTTCTTCAAGTCCGCCATTAGCCACGGCCACTTGACCGAGTCGAAAGCTTTGACCGCATCTAAGGACACAATCACCATTTCGCCGTCAGTCTTACTACCCCATTCAACAACTCGTCTAAGTTGCCTGTGATTATGAGTTATATTCCTATTCGGGACATAGCCCGTCTGGTCGGGGTGTATTAGTTTGCTGATTACTCTTCGCAATCTGTTTCCCAGGACAGCCGTCAATATCTTGCTGTCCTGGTTTAACATCGAGAGAGGTCTGTAAGAGCCACAGCTCTGCTAAGGTGTATTAGGCTTGGGAAGCGGTATTATGATCGCTTCTCTGAGTAATTCCGGCAACCGTCCCACCTCAAACGCTTCATTGAGCATTTCTAACATTGGTGGGAGCACTTCCTCCCTGTATATTTTATAAAATTCTCTCGGGAGCCCATCCGCCCCTGGGGTCTTGCAGGTAGGTAGCTGCCTCACCACTTCTTCTAACTCCTCCAGGGTGATTGGTGCATCTAGCTCCTCCCTTTCCTCTTCACTTATCATTGGTAGACCTATGTCTTCTAGCGTTTCTATTATTTCCCCTTGGCTACCTCCCTTCTCATCTGTATATAGCACCTTGTAATATTCTGCAAACTCCTTGTTGACCCCCTCTTGCGTGTCCGCTACACTGCCATCTTCTCTCATAATTGTTCTAATCGTGGGTCTGGGAGCCTCGTTCTTGTATAACCATGCTAGAAGCCGTCCTGTTTTATCCCCTCCCGCATGCTGTCTCTCAATGTACTTTTTGTAGTTGAGGTTGCAGAGCCTTTCCCAGTGTTCCGCACATTCCTGCTGCAGCCTTAGTACCCGCTCCATGTCTTCACCTCCACCCTTTAATGCTACCTCTAGTTCCTCTTCCGTTCTTCGTAGGTCATCCAGGACCACGCCCTGCAGGACTTTTGATTTTGCTATGGCAACCCCTCGCATTACTACCTTAAAGGCTTCCCATAATGTGCTTGCTGAGTTAACGCTACCCGTATTCTCCTCAAAGTAATTCACAATCTCCTCCCTTATATCGTCTCTAAAGACTGGGTCCTTGAGCGCTTCTGCACGGAGACGCCATGTCGGAATCCGTGCCGCCGGGGGCAGAATTGCCACCCGAGGACCAATGGCGAGTGATCCGAGAGGACCCTCGCCTTATATTCTACCTGAGTAATCTCTGTTATCACGTTCGACGTAGCAAAGACATAGTCCAGCCTCGTATGTAGCTGCTGCGGGGCAGAATAGTGTAAATATTGCCTCTTTTGGGGGTGCATCGTTCTCCACACATCCGCCAAACGAAAGTCATCTAGCAGTGTCTGTAATGCTTTCGCAGCTGGGGTAGGTCTATCAGTCTTGCCATCTGACCTATCTACTTCGGGGTTCAGTACACAATTAAAATCTCCTCCCCAGATCACTGCGCTACCCACCCATATGCTAAGTTTGGCACACAGAGTCCTGAAATATGCTGCCGTATTCTGATTGGGGGCATTCGTATTTACAATGCTTATCTCCTTATTCTCCCCCAGCCCTCTCAGCATGACCATCCTCCCATCAATCTCCGCTGCCTCCTGTAAAAGTTGAAACGGGATGTGCGGCGCCACCCAGATGAGCACTCCTCTGGCATAGGCCGAGTATGTCGAGCCCACCACCACCCCTTTCCATTTCTTGACAACCAACTCCATCTTCTCCCCTGTCAAATGCATTTCCTGCAATAGTGCAATATCTATCTTTTGCCTTCTTAGATACAGCATGACCTTATTCCTTTTCAAATAGCTGTTAAGACCCCTGACGTTCCACGTGATTATTTTAAGATCCCCCATGGCTCATTACCGTCCCTCTTCTCCACCTCTGACAGATCCCAACCTCCCGCGCGATACAGATAACAACCAACCAACTCTTCTATTTAGGCTCATGTTTAGACTTAACCCCACTATCGTTCCCCCATTTAAACTCCCCTGAACCAAAAACATATCAAACTCCCCGTTCCCCCCCTCCCGCCTCCCGTCCCATTCCTAACATCACTCCCCTTAACTTGTGCCCAGCTCCATCCCTGGATCTCAGGCATCCCCGCATCTAGCTCTTTCTGGCTCTCGCCTGTACTCGAAACTCCGCAGGGTGAGGCTGTCCTAGTGGTTAACCTACTGCTACTACAACTATAATTCGGGGGGTAGGGTGCTTCCACCCTGTCGCTCCTGTTTTACTTCAATTCATCTACACATTGCTACATAATTTGCATATATATCTATATTCCAGTCCTCAGGTTCGTTACAGTCAATGGTATCCCAGCAAACTATCAACCTTACTCAGCCGCATCCCTTAGTCTCAATCTTTATCTTAGGCACTGCTGGGGTGCTCGCTCTGCGCCATATCAATATGCATACAATGTACTAGTCACTTATCGTGTTCCTCTCCGTGTCTCGTTCTGGGCAGCCATGCAGATCCATCCACGTCGTTGCTTTCTCCGGAGTATCAAAAAAATACATTTTGCTCTTGTGCACCACCTTCAATTTCGCGGGGTACAGAAGCGTGTATTTCATCCCAGCCATGCGTAGTCTCCTTTTGATTGCCACATAGCTGTACCGTTGACTCTGGACCAGCATTGTATAGTCAGGATACGCCGTGATGGTGCTTGAAAGCCCTTTCAATCGTTCCTCCTTTACGAAAGTGCTCAAGTATCTTCTTGCGATCTTTATAGTTCAGTATTTTGGCGATTATCGCCCGGGGAGGGGCCCTGGGCGTTGGCTTTCTCATGAGGGCTCTGTGTGCGCACTCCACTGCAAATCCTTGCGAGTTTTTCGGCCCCTATTTCTTTTAAGAGTAGGTTCTCAACGTAGTCTGTCGGGTCCTCTCCTTCCTCCCCCTCTGGCAAGCCTACCACGCGAATGTTGTTTCTCCTTGCTCTCCCTTCCGCTCCCTCTGCCCGATTCTCCAGGTTAGTTACCTGTTGCTTCAGTGCGTGAACCTCCTTTGCGTTGTTTGTACTAGTGTCCGTGTTGACTTTCACCGCACTCTCCAGGCTGCTCGTGCTTTCCGCCAACCCCCTGACATCTTGCCTCAGCAGGGTGACTTCTATGCCCACTGCGTCTATTTTAGCTTCCAGGGAGGTGCGCAGGTCCGACATCGCTATCCCCCATGAGTCTTTCAGCTCGGTTATAGCCGCGAGTATTTGATGATTTTCAGTTGCTGCGGTGCTGCCAAACTCAAGATTGGGTGGACCCTTAAATGCGACGATAACACCGTTACCGCTGCATTTAAGCGTTACCGCCCAACTCGTGATGAGGCCCAGTAGTGCTTGCGAAGGCCGATTGAGTGGCACATGTCGCAGCTCTGCTAATTGCTTGCCATGGTACGTGACGTTGGAAGGCAACAGCGGCTGCATTAGCTCTTATAGCGTGCCCCTTGGTGACTCTATGCGCTGAGCTTTGCATGCCTCTTGGATGGCAGCAGTCATCCATCTGGTTACTGATGCCTTGGATGCTTGTTGTCCAGGCCATGAGTCTCCAAATGTGACAAATAAGGCATTGATCTTGCGAAAGGCCTTGGTCCTGTCGAGATAGAATTTTGAAGTTGTTCTGATGTCTTTACAGTGGAACCTGGGGCACAACCATGTCCTGATGAAACATACTGTAGGGCTCAGAGACTGCCAGAGCCTGAATCTCACTAACTCTGCAAGCTGAAGTAAGACCTACTAGTAGCGCTGTTTTGAGCATGATCAATATGATGCCCACTGTGGCCATGGGCTCAAATGGTTTGTGCGCAAGGGCGCTAAGAACAACTTTTTTTTTGTAAACAATTTTTATTATTTTTATTAACAACACTCCAAACTTTACAAACATTGAGGAAATTTGCATCACATCGTTATATTCACATGTTGTGCGTCACAGCCCTCCCCCTCCCGTCCCCTTAACTTGAGCCGCTGCTTCAATGCCACCAGCTTGCGTGTCTCCGGGCTTGTCTTCCTCATTACTCTTCACTGAGTTTGGCCTGGGAGGGCCAAACTCGTGGCCATCAGTTGTCTCCACGCTATCAGAGGTCCCGCTTCCTCCTCCCCTCCCCTACTGATTGCTTCATACCAAGCTGCCGTTTCTGCATCTGCCCACCTCAGGAGGTCAGCCCACCACATCTCTATTCTAGGTCGTTGGGCTGCCTTCCAGCCCATTGCAATTCTCCGTTTGGCCCGGATGTAGGCCAGGTCTTTCATCTTACTAATGTGCTTAAGGTTGTGTGGTCTGGCAAAACCCCCCCAGCATGCATGCCCAAACTGACTCCACCTCCAGGGTGATCCATTTTTCGGCCAGGCGTAGCTTAATCTCTGTCCAGAATCTACCCACCTCCGGGCAAGCCCAAAACATGTGTATCATCCCAGCTTCCACCTCCCCGCACCTTGGGCATTTCTGTATCACCGAACTTCCAAACCTGGCATTTTTGTAGGGGTCATGTATGCCCTATGAGTAACATATAACTGGATCTGCTGTAGCCTCACGTTTCGGGACACCTTCTTGTGGTACCTTTGAGCCCTATCCCATTGTCCATCCAGCATAGGTTCTCCCACCTCCTCCTCCTAGTCCCGCCTCAGTTGGAGCAACTCCTTGCCCACCCTAGTCATCAATAGTTCATGTATGCGGGAAATTTCGTGCCCACCCTCCGAGATATCGTACATCGTCTCAATGACCGTATCAGGTTGCTCCGCTAGCACTGCCTCAGGCCACCTTTCTCGCACCCATTTGATAATTCTTTTATGAGTAATATATTGGCCTTTGTGCACCCCGGTGTTCTCCATTAATCTCTGGAAATCTAGTGCCCCCCCCTCTTACCATACATCTCCGAGGGTCGCAAGGCCCATCGGTTCCCAGTATCTACGGATCCCTTTTATCATTTGCGGGTCCTCCACACATAGCACCACTAGCGGCACCTGCAGGGAACATGGGGTCAGGTTTCCCACTATTTGCCATGCTTTGCTCCATATTTCCCAGCCCATTTCCAGCAGTCTCGCCCCTCCTTGCAACTTTGATTTAGGCAACCACACCACCTCTCTTAGAAAAAAGGGGGCGGTGTCCTTGTACAAAAGCCTGGCTTCGGCCGTCTCTTCTTCGGACAACCACCTGGCCACATACTGGAGCTGTCCCGCCAGGTAGCGTATCTCGAAGTTCGGTAGGTTTATGCCCCCCTGTCACACGAGTTTTGCAGCTTCCAAAGGGCCACCGTGTTCCTGGAGTTATGCCATATGAAGCCCCTGCATAAGATGTGGAGTTTCACAAGAAAGCGTTTGGGGGGGAATGTACAGGATGTTCATAAATAAGTGTAGCAATCTCGGCAGTACCACCATCTTGATCAAGGCCGCCCTACCCACCATGGCCAAGGGTAGTTTGGACCAAAACCCCATGCTATTCTTAATGCCTCCCACTGCCCTTTCCGTGTTGTATTTGTGTTCCCCCTCGGCCATGTGATATATGTCGATTCCCAAGTATCGGAATGTCCTGGACTGCCAGGGTATCGGCAAGACCGGTAGGTTCCTATGCAGGGCCCACCTGTATCTCCCCAAGGGGAACATGCTTGATTTCTTGGGGTTTACCGCTATGCCCGAGAGGGTGGCATAGCGTTCCATCACCTCCAGGACATATTGTAGGTTTTCTTCTGGGAAGCGCAAGTATAGCAGCATGTCATCGGCATACAATGATATGAGGTGCGATCCTCCCTTCGTGGGGATCCCCATCTCCCCACACTTTTGTCCGAGGCAGATTGCCAGTGGTTCCAGAGCAAGGATGTAGAGCATGGGCGACCAGGGGCAGCCCTATCTAGTGCCCCTACTAAGTTGCCATTTTTCTGAGATTATTGCGCCGGTTTTAACCCTGGCGATCGGGGAGCTATGTACCATTTTGACCCACCTCAGGTACCCCGGCCCAATCCCATATTCTTTCAGCGCCATTAGCAACCACGGCCACCGCACAGAGTCGAAGGCCTTAATGGCATCCAGCGAGACTATTGCCATTTCACCGGGGTCCTTCTCTGTCTGTTCAATAATGTGGTGGAGTCTCCTATGATTGTCGGTTATATTCCTACCTGGAACGTAGCCTGTCTGATCGGGCTGTATCCGTATGCCAATAACTTGTTTGAGCCTGTTTGCCAGCGTAGCTGTGAGGATTTTGCTATCTTGGTTGAGCATTGATAGGGGTCTGTATGACCCACAATCCGTGCTTTGCTTGCCCGGTTTTAGGAGCGGAATGACCACCGCCTCCCTCAGGGACTCCGGCAGCCTTCCTTGTTCAAGTGCCTCATTTAGCATGGCAAGCAGCAGGGGGAGTAAAATTCACTTGGGAGCCCGTCCGACCCCAGTGCCTTACACGTGGGTAGGTGCTGAATCACTGTCTCTAATTCTTCTAATGTGATTGGGGCATCCAGGTACTCCTGTTTCTCAGGCAATCCTATGTCTTCCAATGTTTCCTGAATCTCCCGACCCATCTCCTCCCCAGTGTCCTCATAAAGACGTTTATAAAATCTAAGGAACCCCTCGTTAACTCCCTCCTGGGTATCCCAGGTCTGGCCTTCTTCCCCCTTTATCTCCCTGACCACTGGTCGTGGTGTTTCATTTTTGTAGAACCATGCTAGCAGCCTTCCTGGTTTGTCTCCCCCTGCATGTTGCCTTTTGATATATTTTTTATAGTTCAGTTTACATAGTCTGTCCCAGTGCTCCCTGCTAGTTTGTTGTAACAAATTCACCCGTTCGGCATCCTCCTGTGAGGTGCTCCCTCTCTGCATTATTTCTTCCAGCTCCTTCTCTGTCTCCTGTAGCTCTCCCTCTATGCCCCCTTGGAGTCCTCTGGATTTGGAAATGGCTGCACCTTGTACTACCACTTTGAACACCTCCCATAAGGTTCCTTCTGATTGTACAGTCCCTGTGTTGGTGTCAAAGTACTCAATAATCGCCTCCCTTAAGTCCTTGCGGAATCCTGAGTCTTGCAGGGCCTTGGCTCTGAGCTTCCAAGTCGGGATTTTCGCTCTAGGCGGCTGGTGCCTCCACTCCAAGACCAGGGGAGAGTGGTCCGAAAGTACTCTGGCCTTGTATTCTGAGCCTATCATTTCTCCTACCAACTCCGAGGCAACAAACATAGTCCAGTCTCGTATGCAGGTTGTGTGGGGCCGCATAATGTGAATACTGCCTGTCTTCCGGGTGTAGCTTTCTCCAGATATCCTCTAGTCCAAAGTCTCCCAGCAGGGCCTGTAATGCTCTTGCAGCTGGGGTGGGCCTACCTAGTTTACTGTCCGACCTGTCCATTTTGGGGTTTAACGTACAGTTAAAATACCCTCCCCATGTAATCGCACCGCCCAGTAGGGGGCTCATTTTGCCGTATAAGGCCCTAAAATAGGCCGCAGTGTCTTGGTTAGGGGCGTATGAGTTTATAATGCTCACTTTTCTGTTTTCCAGCATACCACGCACCACTATCATTCTACCATCTGGGTCTACTGTGGACTGAAGCGGTACATGAGGTGCCACCCACGCGACCCCCCCCCCCTTGCATAAGTAGAGTATGTGGCTCCCGTGGTGGTCCCTCTCCACTTTGTCTTGACCACTTTTAATTTCTCCTTAGTAAGGTGGGTTTCCTGCAGTAGTGCTATGTCCACTTTCAGCCTTCTCAAGTACATCATTACTTTATTCCTCTTCAAGTAACTGTTGAAGCCTCTCACGTTCCAGGTTACAATTCTAAGGCTTCCCATTGCCATGTGTGGTTTGTCCCCCCTCCTGTGTTGCCTCTCCAGTCTAGATTGGCATGAACTTGGGCTCGTATCCCTCCCTCTTTTAACATAAAGTCCCCAACTAACCCCCCTCCCCTCCTTCCACAACTATAATAAACTGCACACAACCCCTTCCCTCCCCCCTCCCTACCCGTCCCCAACTGTTGCCCAGCTCCATCCCTGGATATCAGGCTCCCCCACGTTTGGTCCTGCCTCAGGATGCCGAGATCAGGAACCCAGCAGGGTGTCACCGTTCTACCAGTAACCTAACTGGTCTATTCGTGGGGGTGTGAGGGATGGTTCCCTTAGGCTCCTATACCTTACACTAAGTTCTCGTGCTCAAAGGATCATATGTGTGCTCCCTGGCCGCACTACTCGGACAGACTGTATCCTGTCCTATACTCTAGTCCCAGTGTCTGAGACTGCAACACCCTGGGTACTGCAGTCTCCATGTTACTTATCTGCGCCATCTTCCTTCTGGATACCCGATTCCGGGGGACAGCTCTGCGTATCCAGCCATTCTGTTGCATCCTCCCGGGTATCAAAAAACAGTGTTCTATTTTTGTGGAACACTTTCAGTTTCGCTGGGTAGATCAGCATGTACTTGTAGCCTGCTTCTCGCAATCTTCTCTTCACTGCACCAAAATTCATGCATCGGCGTTGTACCTGCAGGGTATGCCGTTATGTTTGCAGACGCCCTTTGTATCGTTCCTCCCTTCCGGAAATGCTCTAGAATTTTTTTCCCAGTCTCAGTAGTTTAGGATCTTGGCAATTACCGGCCTAGGGGGGAGCTCCCGGTGGGGGCTTCCTCGTCAGGGCCCTGTGCGCCCATTCCACCGCAAACCCCTGAGTCAGCGCTCCTCCGGTTACCTCTTGCAGCAGCATTGTGTACTCCGTGGGGTTGGGTCCCTCTGCTCCTTCAGGAAATCCTACGAAATGTATATTGTTCCTTCGGGCGCGTCCCTCCGCCTCCTCTGCCCTACTTTCCAGGTTGCCCACGCGTTGTTCCAGGACATGGAGCTTGGATTTGTGGGATGCACATGCAGCTGTATTCGGGGCCACTTCCTTCTCTAAGTCGCCTGTACGTTCTGCTAGCGCTCTGGCGTCTTGAGGAGGAGATTCACCTCCTCCTGTACTGCCCCAACTTTGAGCTCCAATGTCACCTTCAGCTCGACCATGGCCGATTCCAGTTTGGTTTCCCATGCCACTTTCAGATCTGCAATTGCTGCAAGGATCTGATGATCTTTGTCGTGGCATCCGTGCCCACGGTGGGGCTTCTCTCCTTGCTCCTGGCCCCCTCTGCCACCGGCGATGTTCTGGCGTATTCATCAAGTGTGGGTTGCTTGCCCTTTGTTTTAGCCAGTTTGTTGGCCATCTTAATGTTACTGGGCTTGTGTGTGTGAGCACCACAGCAAATTGGTCCTTGGTCGGCAACAGGACCTGGGTGGGCTAAAATGGGGGTTTCCTTATGCTGCTGAGTCTATGCCTGGAGTGGATTGTATCCTCCCACGTAATTGTGCACTGGCAATTCTTTTTTCCGTCTGTGTGCCCAAGCTCCTGCTGGTGCAGGTCTGTGGCTGCTCCCACAAGGGCTTGTGGGACTTTCTGGGTGTCGTTGTGGGCTCTGCGTTCTCCCGCCGTGAATACCGTCTGGTCGCGGGTGCGGCCTGCTTATATGTGTGGTGTTCTGCGGCGCTATACGCTGGGTGTGCCTCACTCCTCCCCTCTTTCCGCCTCTTGCATGGGCCAGAGGGTGACGTCTTCATCCGGCGTCTATGTCCTCCACATGCGGCCTGTTGTCATGGGGGGCACATCCCTGCCGGTCCCCCGATACCAGTCAATTCCCGCCCGTGCCCCAATTACCGCACACAGGACCGCTCCGCCAGCTGCCACCGGCGTTCATGTGTGAGCGTTGGGTCGTGAAAACCCTGTTGGGTCTTCTCTGCTCAGCGCATTCGGTCTCGCGACCACTCGTGTCAGTAGGCGGCCATGTCCTGCTTCAGGCTGACCTCGGGGATGATCCAATTTGGGGACTCTCGCGTTTGCTTCCTCTTTTTCGCCCGCAGGTTTGGCCCGTCAGTGCCCCAGCGGGTGGGGAAGAGGCTCCAATGCGCCGTTCCCCACGTCTGACTCTCTCCACCGCAGTCCCGACTCTGTCCTCACACTGCCGGCAGACTCCTTTGTTCGTACCTACCGTCCGCCATTTTGGGACGCCGGTCTCGAATACGCAAACTCAACAATGCTCACTGCACCATCCTCTTACATCGCACAGGCTCCGGATTGCAAGGAAAATGTGCACCGTATTCATAAGCGGGCACGTGAGTTTTCAGGGCATATGTGCCTGCATATATGCACTTTTGGCCAGGATCAAATTCCGGATTGCAGGAGCTCTCCCAGAGCTCGACTCCTCACATGGCTCTCCTAGCCACGCCCCAAGAACAACGTTAAGGTCCCAGACTGGGTGCAGGTATCTGACAGGCGGGTAAAGCCTGGTCCACCCCGCTAGATGCCTCTTCACCACTGGATTAGCTGAGGAGAAGGGGAACCTGTCTGAGTTCCTGTATGCGCCAATGGCCGCTAGGTATGTTCTGCAGGTGTCGACCTGGACTCCTGATCTGGCTAAGTATGCTGAGAAAGACCACACCTGTTCCAGAGTGCTGGATAGCGGGTCCACTCCGTTTTCCTTGGACCAGAAGCAGAACTTTATCCATCTGCTCTTCTACTGCTTTCGAGTAGCCTGACTCCTGGCTCACTGGATGATTTCTAGGTTGTCTTGGGACAGCTGGAGATGTTGCAGTCACCTGCTCAGGTACTAGGCTGCTACGGTGAGCCTCTCCGGGCAAGGTTGGATCGCCCCCCAACCCTCCTGCTGCACCAGGAGCGGGCCCTCCTCGAGCATGAGAGGGACTTCTGGTTGGGCAGACAGCTGCCCTAGGTCAAACAACCTTGTGGATGAGCAGGGTAGGAGGAAAGGCGTACGCCCACATCCCATCCCAGGGGATCTGGAGCGTGTCCCAGAGGGAGCCACGCCCCATCCCCCCCCCCCCAGGAGGCAAATTGCTGACAAGTGTGGTTGCTCTCCATCGCATACAGGTCTATGATCGGGTGACCCCACCTGCTGAAAATCTCTTGAAGGACTCTTGTGTTCAGCTGCCATTCGTAATTGTCGGAGCCCATCCGACTGAGTCGGTCCAATCGAGGTTCAATTCTCCCAGCAGATGCACTGCTTAGATCAGGATGTCCTGCTCGATTGGCCAGTCTGCATAGGAGGGGGGAAGGGGGTCTGGTGCTCGTTGTTTATGTAATACATGCAGGTAGAGTTGTCCGTCCAAATAAAAACTGTACTGCTCCTAATTAACACAATAAAGAGTAAGATAACACGTCTTGTTTTACTTACATCTAACCCCTTACACAGGAACTCTATAAGGTTTTCCGGCATCACTAGTCCTGAAAAAATGGACCGTCTGCTATGATTGATTAAAAAATGTGTATAACAAATTTTTATTCAAATAATTCGAACTGAATTTAAACATAAAACACTACCCTCACCTAACACAGTGTACTAAACACTAAAAAACAGTTACTAAAACATGAAATACAAAGTTCACTTATTTGCATGACACAAAAGATATCACATAACATAACACAAAAAAATCTCAATGTGTCTCTAAAACATGTTTTAGTAACTGTTTTTATACACATTTTTTAATCAATCATAGCAGACGGTCCATTTTTTCAGGACTAGTGATGCCGGAAAACCTTATAGAGTTCCTGTGTAAAGGGGGTTAGATGTAAGTAAAACAAGACGTGTTATCTTACTCTTTATTGTATTATACATATTGATATCCCTGTCAGTAGAGTAGGATGTTATTATAGGGACTGTTTATACCTATTTGAACATACTACTGCTCCTAATTAACAGCAGGAATGCCTTGGGCGCAAGCCAAATGGCCATCACTTCCAGCCAATTGATGTGGTTTTGCTGGTCGCTCCTGGAACATAGACCATGTACTGAATGAGTCCCCAGGGTAGCACCCCACCCCTGGGGTGAGGAGTCCTTAGTCATAGCATGATCTGTTGGAGGGGGTCTGAATGATCCGCCCACAATGAGGTTCATCTCCTGCCCCACCACATGAGGTCTTGCTGTAGGAGAGCAGGTAGAGTGACCAGGGCTCACTGATGACCCAACTCCTGGTCCCAGGATGCCGAAAAATGCAGCTGCAGCCGCCTCATTCACAGTCTTTTGTAAGGGATAGCCAGGAGGAATGCTGCCAGTACTCCTAGCAGGTGCTGTTACCACCAGGCTGTAGTTACTGTTCTGCTGAGGAAGTGAGCAATGGAAGCTTTGATCACCTCCACCTTCTCCCCTGTGGGGAACACCTTCTGCTTCTGAGTGTCCCACAGCAGCCCCAGAAACACCAGAGTTTGTGTAGGGTAGAGCTGGGCCTTGTGGGAGTTGATTGAGAACCCCAGTTTGTAGAGTGTAGTCATGATTCTGGTCGTCAAGTACCTGAACTGCTCCTGGGACTCCTGGAACTCCCCTCCGACTAACCAGCCACTGAGCTAAGAATACACATGGAGGCCTTCCGAACTGAGCAGAGCCGCCACTGCATTCATCAGTCTTGTGAATACCCTTGGCGCTGAGTTCAGGCCGAACGGCAGCACCTTGTATTGAAAGTGCAACCCCATGACCCGGAACCTGAGGAATGTTAGATGATGCTGCACAATGGGGACATGCACAGCGTGTCCGCTAGAAGTGCTCGCATCACCATTTTGAACTTCTGCAGAGATAGGTATAGATTGAGGAAGGAAAGATCTAGGACCATTTGCAGGCCCGCCCTGGTTCTTCCTTTGAACGGCAAAGATGTGGATGTTAAAGCCCTGCCCCTGCTGAGGGAGAGGAACATTCTCCACTGCCTCGCTCTCCACGGAGAGTGAAGGAGTCCCAGGGGGAAGAGGGGTTAAGTGGGGGATGAAAAGGGAAGGCAGAAGCCAGAGGAGACCACCAAAATCATCGATGAGTCAGTGAACCATGAGCGTCAAGCTCGACTGTGCAGGGCCAGCCTGTCCCTGACTGGGGTGCTGTGGACCTGAAAAGAGCTGTCATTGCTTTTTTTGGTCTGAGGCAAATGACAGAGGGGGACTGAAAATAGCCCTTGTGCAAAGACTTCTAATGTTTTTGCATATGTTTGCTGGGTGACCTCTCAACTTGCATGGACTGGCGGTCATGGAAACCCCGGAAACCACCAAAGGATCGACCTCTATCTGATCGAGACTGGCCCTGTGAGAAGGTTTTGGCCGCTGGCTTGATGAGAATGGCCAGGCACTTGGCTGCCTGTGAGCTGCTCTTTTTATCGAGTTCCTCATCTGTGGAGAACTGGAACAAGTCACAGCTCTGTCCTGAACATCAGGATTGACTCTGGTTGCCTTTGTCATGATGCCTGCCTCCAAGGAGCCAAACCAGGCCCGGCACCCTCAGAGACAGACACCATGCATTCAAGGGAAGTCCCAGCAGCCCCAGATGGGGGCCCTTTGGATTCAGTCCTGGCGCCGTTGGCGTCAGGCTCATAGGGGACATCAGTCCTGGCGCCATCGGCGCTAGGCTCATACAGAAGTAGGTTGGGAGTAGTGCTTGGTGTAAACTTACCTGTGCAGACCATGCTGCAACTTCCAAGACTGGAAGGAACTATTTTTCTAGGGACTACTTGATCACTAGGGTGTGACCGGTGGAGGAATACATATTTCTGGGGGAAGAATACATACCTGGAACTACTTGAAAGGCTATTTAAGCCACACCCAAGCAGCAGACCACGCTTCGTGTTGTTCTGCACTTAGCAGCTGGACGCTCACCGTGCCTGCTCCTGCCTTGGTCCTCCATCACGCCTGCCAGCATCCTGGAAACACCTAAAGAAGAAAAGGGAAGAGAACAGGTGAAAACAAGAACCTTACCTGATACATCTGCACTCCGGATTCTGCACGCCGACGATCCTGCAAAGAAGGCAAACATTTTAAACGCGCATCGCGCCGCACGCAGCACGCTGCATTTCACTCACCTGCACGTGGCGTTTTCAAGTCCTGCGACGTCCATCCGGAGCTTCCACCGCCATCCAGCACCTATTGGAAGGAAGGAGAAACAGAGGTGAGAAGGGAAACACGAATGTAAGTAGAACTTACCTGTGGTTCAATTCCCTCTCCGCCTTCGGGTTTGTGCCATACCTTCGGCATCTCAGCACCCCGGCCCCTAAGGGAAAAAGAAACAGACATTGTATTAGTGAGAGCATGTGAGAACATTAGCAATACGCTCACTCAAGACTTACCCATTTGCAAGAGAGACACAGCAGCTCTTTTCGGGTCGGCGCCTTACCTCCGGCATTGCCGTACCCCGGCCCCTATGGGGAAAAAGACATTGGACATTAAAGGAGATACTTAAAACTGCAAAGGAATCTCTCATCGGAATTCTTACCAGAATTTGGCTTCATCCAAATCGCCTGCAGCCCGGAATCTTCCCCAGCACCTGCGAAAGAAAAGAACAGATGAGTGAATATAAACCCAAACTTGCCATAAACATTTGCGGTATGACGGGAATGGACAAACTAGTTTAAACTCATCAATCCAGTGAAGTAACTGGAATCACAACGCGCCCCTGCATCAGAAGCAGGATGGAGAGCTCGTCATTTTGGTCCCTAAGGTGAGTCTTCGCAGGGAATCCCAAAAGGGTTTCACGGAGGGAGAGAAGGGAAGTGGGAGGTCGGAACCTCACCCGCAGACTATTAACCCTTCCTTTTCACACACAGTGGGATATTCCTCCGAGCCAGAAAAGCCAGGTTGGGGAATCCAGTCCAGTCCATCTTCCGGGTCTTACGCATCTCTGCAGAAGAGGTCACAGCAGTCCCAGCCACGCCCGCGCCTCCGTGGGAGCCAGGTGAGCGTTACAGCCTTGAGCCATGCCGTTCCTCTCATGTCAGTTGCCACAAAGATAGCCTTGCTCGCAGTATCTATGTGCGCCACTGTGGACTTCATGATGTCCTGTGCCACGGGATTAGCTTCTGCAACTCCAGCTTTGAAGGAGGCTTATTTGTCATCCCGGATATCCGGCAAGAAGTCTGCTATCTCTCTCCACAGCTGTTGGTTAGCCACTGCCAGGATGGCGTCTGCATTGGCTTGCCTGCGGTGAAGTCCCGCGTAGGCCTCGAGCATTTTCAATTCAATGACCAGCAGAGCTGTAGTTTTGGTGCTCAAGGTGGAGGTCTGGGGCGTGGCATTCATAGATGCCACCGCAATGACAGAAGACAGTGGATGGGGGTGCACTGACAAGAACAGAGTGTCTCCCTCCACCTGCCTGAACTTTGCGCCCAGCCTTTTATTTGTTGGCTGAGTGGAGTGGGGCTTGAGCCATCCCTTTTTCACAAGGGCCTCCACATCCTTCTGCCAGACATGGATTCTGCACTGATGGTGAGTACCTCCGCCAGTACCCCTGATTCCGACAGCTCCCTCAGTGGCTGAGGAATACCCAGGTAATCAGCTAATCCAGCAATCCTATCATGGAATGGCCACGCTAAGTAAGGCATGTCCTGCTCCTCCTCATCGGTATCTTGTTGGTCACCTGTGCTAGAAGGGGCCCCTGGGTCCGCAGGTGTTCGTTCTGGTGCGGATGAAGGCCCAAGCGCTGGAGCTGGGGGTGTAGGTGCCGCTACCAGAATTACCGGAGGCATGGGCAATGGTGGTGGTGGAGGAGGTAAAGGCTGTGCAGGCACCGGCTGGGGTGGCGTGTGGGAGGCAGCATCTCCTGGATTATGCCCTTGAGCACGTTCCCCATCTGTGGGGACAGCATGAGGGTCAAGAATTTGTCAAAAAAATGATCCTCGCAAGCGGGTTGGGTGCGATCCTGCACCGGCGCCGGCTGTGGCGGAGTAAAGGCCTGCTGTCTGCTCCCTCCTTGCGAGTGCATGCCCTCATGGTATCTTGGCTGAACTGAGAATGTCGGTATGACGTGGTCCACGTGACCGGAGTCATAGGACCCCAATCTGCCCTGACCACCGACACGCACCTTTGCGGTTCACCATGTTGGCGGGCTTCTGTCCTGGGCGTCATCTTGCCTGCGAGTGTCGCCATTTTGTCTATGCATGCCTGGACGCATCAGTGTTGCCCCAGCCTGCACCTCAGGTGTGGGCCTGGTAGGCAATTGGCCCTCAACATAAGGCCAGTAGAGCTGTCTGCGCTGCGTGTAGGTGCCCCCTCAGGCGCGTGTCCCGTAGCAGAGCTAAGCCCCTAGGGATGTGTCCCCGTACCAGAGCCCATAGGGCTGTAGGCCCCTCAGCGGTGGAACCGGTAGAGACCTTAAACCCCACAGCCGTTAAGCTGGTAACTACAAAAGCCTTGGTGTCCTTGCTGCCAGTGCAAGGGTCTGACCGACCCCTCCCATCAGTAGGCTTCTCCGGGAAGGAGTCGCCCCTGCAGGCTGCTTTTGAGAAGAGTATGCTTACCTTCTTGGTCTTCCTGCGTATGTATTCCTTAATGCTCGCCGGCGGATTCCTGGAGAACAACTCTCGCCAGCCTGTTTCTGAAGGATCGGGGTGTGAGAACGTTGCACGCTGAGCAGCCTTCCCCGGCAAAGCACATACGTATCCAATGTGGAAAAGGAACTGTTGCACGACGGGCACCTGCTGAAGCCAGCCGTGGTCGACATGCGCTAGGGATGGACTAGGGTACTGGTGGACGGAAAATTAGAAAACAAAAGATTAGGGAACCCGTATGAAATAACAAGGCTTGAGGCCTCAACACAGGAGCACTGGTGAAAGCGGTCCGTTCCCGTCAACGCGGAAATGAGGACTGAGGTGGGGAGCCGCCTACATGTTTGTCAAAAGGTAACGGTTCCCTGCCACCAAATTACACCTTTCTGGAACATGAGCTCCAAAGTGTTCAGGTGATCAACGTCTATCCACAGTTATTAAATATTGTGCAGATATCCTAAGTCTTTATATGACGCAGTTAATAATTATTTCTTTCTGAGAATCTGTCATCTATGATGATCATAAGCAAGCTTAGGTCGCCCTGCTAATTAAGAAACCGTCATTTGATTCAGTGATTTGTACTTATTACCCTCCAATTACAAATGTACCATTCCTCCTAGAATTCGGGATAAAACAGCAAAAACCAACTACAGCAACATGCAGATGGAAATTAACTGGTAGAGGGACTGGCAGTCTGAGTCCGCCCAAATGTGGGAATGGAATTAGCCCATCTGGAAGTTGAGGACAATCTCCTCCATATCAAAGGCAAGGTAAAGGCTAGCAACATGTTACTAGATGTATTGGCAGCCTTAACTACCAATGCCAGCACCCAGGTAGGTGCTTCAACAACTTCGGGAAGTGTCTGGGGGGTGTCAAGAAACACTAGTAACTGGGTACTCTCATTTCCTGGAAACAGGGTATCACGGGTTCAAATTGGAAGCTATGAATCCCTAAACGAAGTGGGGACATGCAGTATCCCACAGGGTTCTTGTATCTCACTAATACTATTTAGCACATGTAACAAACCTCTACAAGATCTTTTCAGTAATCCAGGAGCTGTCTTCTGGAGTTACGCCGATGAAAAACTGATCATCTTCTGTTTGGACAGAAACTACAAATCTAATCTTTGCCAGTAAGATGCTCTGCGTGTCAAGCGCTCGTTGCTGTGATCTGTGTTTGATCTTCAGGTCGCAGGTTCAAATCCCAGCAAGGTCGACTCAGCCTTTCACTCCACAGTGGTTCCAGTCATTCAGGCCTACCAGACATACTGACAACCAGTAGTGTGGATTGGGACTAGACAGGCCCAATTCTCTTCCTGGGCACTAGCACACGTGACATGCAGGAGCCCGCAAAAGATGTGGTTATCGCGGGAGGCTGCATGCCCAAAAAAGGAATACCCGGGTCTCTCGACCTGGGGGGAAGGCAAAGCGACAGAATGGCCAAAGGACAGAACGAGGAACTTTGTGGCACGGCCATTTTCTGCACTGGCCACAGTCTTGGGCCAAACGCAGTAAACGCAATATGGTCCATAAAAACAAAGTAAAAGGTGGCTAGGGCCATAAAAAAAGGACCCCTATGTGCGGTACTGTAAGGTACTTGGCACATAGATAAAAAGTTACCAAGAAATGGCAACATAGTCGAAGACTAAGGGAAATGTAGTTTCCGAGTACTGACAGCCTGAAAAACGTGTCAGAGTCCAGCTGAAGGCTGTGCTCCACTGGAAAAAGTCAGGTTAGGTAAGCCAAACAAAAGCAAAACGTTTGGGGCCAACACTCGCCCCTCCAGGACCAAGGACAGGAGGAATTAATCCACCCCTGGATGAGTCTCATGTTCAGGTCGACTAAACATTCTGGACAACCCATCAGCGTTGCTATGTTGGACACCTGACCTTTGCTCAATGGAGAAATCAAACCCTTACAGGCTTATGGACCACCTGAGCAACTTTGGATTCTCTCACTTCATGTTTATTAGCCACTTTAAGGGTCTATGGTCAGTTTGCACAGTGAAGTGGGTCCCACGGAAGTAGGGCCTCAGCTTCCTTAGGGCCCATGCGACAGAAACATTCTTTCTCTACAGTGGACCACCTGAGCTCTCTGTCCTTAAGATGGCGACTAATTAATCCAATCAGGTGGTTTCTTGCCTTTCTGATCTACCTGTCATAGTACAGCACCTATGTCAGGGGCATCTGTCTGCACAATAAAAGCATGTTTGTAGTCAGGGGCCCTGAGAACAGGGGCCTGGCGCAGGGAGTCTTAAGCCATTGAAGGCCTTCTCACACTCCTCAGACCAAGAGACCTTCATGGGTTTCTTCGGAGTAGTGAGAGCAGATGGGGTACCATACTCTGCCATGAAATTCCGGTAGTATCCAGTGAGACCTAATGTCTGAAAAGTTATGTGAGAATCCAATAAATTCTCTGACGATAACACTTAACAATCCATCTCCCAGTAAACGAGAAATATGCATACCATCTACAAAGCTCAAGCAAAGAACGGCTGATGAAAACTGGGAATGGCTTCCAAATGTTTGAATTCTAACAAAGCCCAATAGCATCAAGAATCTGTGCTCAGAGATTAATTGACAATAGGAAGTTGGAACACTTGTGGACATAAACATCTCATTAACAATGAATGTGCAAATTTAAAGCGGTTAGATATCCTCCGTTTACAAGAACCTGGCTGAGTGCAGCCACGCTGGTAGATGGATACTCTCTTTTGATTAACCCTGCTAAGAAAAATAAACAAGGAAGGCCATCTTCAGGGCAAATAATTATGACTAAAACCAAGGTGGGGTTTAAAATCTCCAAACAACAAAACCCTAACCATTCGATTCAAGTAGTGATCTTAGAAATAGAGCCCAGGAGAGATTCTTGTGCATCTATATTCATAATCCTGACACTCTATTGGAACCCGATCGAATGGAAAAACAAATCGTTTATCGAAGAAGTGATCACGCTTATAGACAATGGCAGAATTGACCATCCCAATGCATTGGTGATTCTGTGCAGCGACCTAAATATGCACTGTCTAGATCATACTGGAGGGTCTAAATCAAATGCAAACAAGAGACCCAGCAAACATCCTTCAAGAATGCATAAATAGTTGAAAGAGATGAAAGAGCGCGTCTTACATCTGTTAAATGGTCAAACAGTAGAAGATATTCCCGCAGCTCCAACATGGCGGAGAGACTCGCAAGCATAATTAAGCATCTACCCTGGATTACTTTTTCATATCCTGCAACGTACATCGGTTGATCAAATTGTTACAAGTCATCAGAACCGCAGATAGTGGCCATGACTTAGTCAAACTGAACTGATAGATTCGGGTGTAGCCCCAAAACCTTATCCTGCCCTTGTCTCGGGAGTGGGCATGGGTTTCCTGGAGGGTAACTATGTCGGGACGTTCCCGTCTTAGGAATCTTTCGAGTTTTTTCTTTTGATTGGGGAGTTTAAGCCGTTGACATTAAGGGATAGTAGTGTAAGATTGTTGTTGATAGCCATTGTCCCTTAGTTGTTTCTGTGGTAATTGTATTCCTTTGGGTCCCTGTCCCAAAAGCCCCTCCTATGCCCCTCTCCCTGAGCCTGCGTGTCCTCTCCTCCTGTTTCGCCCTCCCTCCCCTGGACCTCGCCCCTGTCCCTACCCCCTCCCTTTCACCCTCGTCAGGGTGGGTTCAACTAGCCCCTAGAACCCTTCCCTTGCCCCAGACCTAACCTCCGCAGGTTCTCGTGAACCCATTCCAAGAATCCCTCCGTTTTTTTGTTTTTTTTTGCCCTCCCTAGGCTTAGGTTGGTTGTGTGGGCCTGTATAGAGCCGTTTGCTCATTCCACTTTCTTCGTGGGGCGCTTTTCCTTTTCCTGTGGTGGGGGTTTTTAGGTGAGGTTGGTATCCCCCTCTTTTGGATCCATTGGCTCTCACTGTAGGCCATTCCCAGGGTCTGTGGTTGTTTTGTTGCCTGTCTGTTGCGTGGGTCAGCAATTGATGTGGTTCTACAATCCCCAAAAGGCTTGCTCCCTCCTCGTAAGACGTAATTCTATATTGCTTCCCCTGCCAGTCAAAGAGCAAGCCAAATGGGAATGTCCATCTATAACGGACATCTTTGCCTCTCAAAAATGACAAACCTGGGCCATCCTTTTCCTCTTGGCTAGAGTTGACTGCGCTAGGTCCTGAAAAGGGTGCATTTCTTCTTCATTATAAGTCATTTGCTTCGTTTTCCTTGCCTTGAGGAGTACCCTTTCTTTAATTGTATAATCCTGAAGAGCGGTCAGGACATCCCTCTGCCTAGTCCCCGGTTCCAGCCGACGGGTGCCCACCCTATGAATTCTGTAACACTATTTCTGGGGAGCCGTCTGCATCCAAGAGGTTTGAGGATATGGATTGAACAACTGCTTCAAGGTCTTTATCCTGGACGTCCTCTGGGACACATTTGAGGTAAATGTTGGACCTCCTGGACCTGTTTTCTAGATCCTCTGCCTGCAGCTCTAGATAGTGGGTGGCCGCCGCCAGCGTCTCCAGCAAGGTGTCGGCGTTCCTGGCGTCTTCCGTCAGTTCTTGGATAGCCCTTTCATTAATGTCCACCCTCTCTTCAATTTTATTTATGGCCCGCTTTATTTCTTGCAGCCCCTCCGCAAGGTCTTCTTGCAGGGCAACCATCTGTTTTTGTGCTGGTGAGGCTATTTTGTCCCCGAAATGATTGAAGTACTGCAGCGACTGAGTCACCAGCTCAACTTGTTCCTCATGTGGGCGGTTCTCTCCTAGATCTGGGTGAACCTCTGCCATTTGTGAGTCCTCAGGGGGTGTAGTGTCTCTGGCCCAGATCTTTGAGAGGGTGTAACTCTCACCTGGTATCCACAGGGACGCCACCCGATCTGGTTGGACTGCCTTTGACCCAGATCCTTCTTCCCAGGGTTCCCACTCTGCCAAGTATCTGATCTGGAATACAGGAGTTTGGATTAACCCACAGTCTCCTCCTCTCTGGGCCCACCTCCCCCGTGAACCCTCAGATTCCCCGTAGAGCCTTCCTCACCTTGGATTCGGATATGGTGCGCTCTCTGTCCTGCAATTCTGTGCAGGGGTGCGTTGTGGTTGGGGTGCTTCACCGCCAAGTTGCTTCACTTGCGCGGGCCCGCGAGTCCAGTACTGCTGCGACTCAGTTCTTCAGGTAAGTCTTTTGCTTTGTTCATTTGTCCTTAATTGTTATTGCCCCTGTAAATATCTTTTATCTCCCTAGGTGCGGGAGGAATGGCGGAGGCACCGAGCAGGCTGGAGCTGTGCCTAAGATGGTAGGTGACTGCGCAGAGCGCGGCGCTATGGGCGCTTTTATGATGTGCTAACTTGTTCTTCTTCACAGGTCGCCGTAATGTTCCCGGATGAAGGCTGGTGAAAGGATGCGGAGCGGTGAGAGGAAGACGTCCGGATTCACCATCAAGTAAGTCTGCGGCAGATTGATGGAAGGCCGCGATGAGAATAAGCCAACCGCAACTTCCACTCAGGTAAGCGTTTTTTCTGAATGATGGTTTAGATGCAAATGCGAACACCTACTAATGTCGTCTTTCGTTTCCTTTCCTTCCTTCACGTTGATTCCAGAGGGAGCGTCTGCCGTGATGCCGGAGGTGCAGGACACTGGAGTGAACAACAGACGCTGGATTCTCGCAGGTAAGGATGAATAATGCTGTTCTGCTTCTTCTTTCCACAGATGCAGGCCTGGAATGCAGAGATCAGACCTCGGTGAACGTCACGCTGCGAGTGCAGAGCAACGCAAAGCGTGTTCTGCAGCTCGGGCGTGGCTTTTATAGTCTGTAAGTATCCCAGGTGTCTTCCGGCCTGACCACACCCAAAGAGCTAGACCGCATGGTTCAGTTCTAGAACTGAACCATGTGGAGGCATCCATGTTATGCTATTGCCATTGGAGATTATGGCCTCTCTATCAATAACATGAGCCTGGCGCCAAAAGCGCCAGGCCTGACTCCAAGAGAGTCTTTGGGAGCATGATTGGGCCCTTGGGGCCCAGCAGGAATATTGCAATGTGGTCCTGAGGGCCCAAATGCCAGGACCAGGGGCTGTGGTCGTGACAGCACTCCCCCCAAGGCCCCTCTCAGGGTGGTTCTTCTGTCTGGTCCTGGCTTGGTGGGTAAGCACAATGAAAACGTCATATTAAATGTGGTGCATGGATGTGCTTGCTAGGTTCCCATGTTCTGTCCTGCGGGCCATATCCTTTCCAGTCGACTAGATAATACAGTTTTGCTCTGATGTATTTTGAGTCCAGAATGTCCTTGACTTCGAATTCCTGTTCTCCATTGACCATTACAGGTTCAGGTGGCGAGGTCACCCGTGTCCGAGGCTAAACTGGTTTTCAGAGGGATACATGAAACACAGGATAAATATGCATGTTGGATGGCAGGGCCAGTTTAACTGCAGCTGGATTTATGATGGATTGAACGGCAAAGGGTCCAAGATATCGTGGTCGGAATGTCCGGGTCCCTTTTAGAGGTACATGCTTTGATGCTAGCCACACTCTGTCTCCGATTTGGTAGTTGGCAGCCTTTTCACGACGTAGGTCTGCGTATGTCTTCTGGCAAAACTTGGCTTGGCCTAATTGCTCTAGGGCACTTGTGAAGGCTTGAGAGATTATGGAGTGTAAGGTTTTGATGGCCGGCATTTCCAGATTCGTAGGGACATCCAGTTCGGAGGTGTGTGGATGTCTGCCATACATAGTATAAAATGGAGTCTGTCCGGTACTGCTGTGTTGGGAATTGTTATAGGCGTATTCGGCAACCCACAATAAGTCTTTCCAATTCCCTTCCACTTGGTGGAGCATACAGCGCAGGTACTGTTCGAGCGTTTGGTTCGTTCTTTCCGTTTGACCATCCGTTTGGGGATGGTGGCTAGTGGAGAGCCTAACGTCGATTTGGGCCATTGAACAACATTTTCTCCAAAAATTGGATACAAATTGGGTACCCCGATCTGAAATCAGTACTGATGGGAACCCATGGAGTCGCACAATGTGTTCCAGGAATGTTTTTGCCAGGCTGGATGCATTTGGAAGGCCTTTAAACGGCAAGAAGTGGGCCATTTTAGAGAACAAGTCTACGACCACTAGGATGGTATTGTATCCTTGACTAGAAGGTAGGTCGGTAATAAGGTCAAGAGATAAGGTATGCCATGGAGCCCGCGGAATGTCCAATGGTCTAAGGTGCCCAGCTGGTTTCTTTTTTGATGACTTATTCTGTGCACAAATACCGCAAGAGAGGATGAACTGAATGATGTCCTTGCGCCACGTTGGCCACCAGTAGCTCCGTTTTACCTTGTTTTGGTGATTCCAGGGCGACCTTCCATGAGGGAATCATGATATGCCGAGATGACTTGTTCCTGAAGCTATTTCTTGGGCAGAAATAGACGGTTCCTGAAGTATGGTAGTTGGTCTTTGACACTGTGGTGTGCCCCCTGTGACTCCCACTCCCGCAGTGATTCGGGAGTCATTGCACGTCGAACTTCTAGTAACAATTCGTTTGAGTCATGGTGGTTGTAATGCTTAAGAGTTTGTTGCCAGGGATGATGGCCACAGGTTCAGGGGGTCGTGTATACCTGATCATCTATACCCATGCGGGAAAGGGCATCGGCTTTGCCATTCTTGACCCCGGCCGAAACATGATTACATAGTCATATTCCGCAAAGAAGAGGGCCCACCGTAATTGTCGTGAGGATTGAGATTTTGCACTCTTTAAGTATTGTAGATTTCGATGGTCTGTTATCACGGTGATTGTGTGCCTAGCCCCTAGTAGATAATGTCGCCAGGCCTTGAAGGCTGATTTAATGGCCAGAAGCTCTTTGTCTGTGATGGCATAATTGAGCTCAGGTGGTGAAAGAAGGCTACCGGGTGTAACTGGCTGGTGTGTGGGTCCCTTTGCGACAGAACTGCGCCCATAGCCATACTAGAGGCATCTGTCTCTACCACATACGGAAGATCTGGACGGGGGTGTCGCAGAATTGGAGCGGAAGTGAATCTTGCCTTGAGTGCCTGAAAAGCCTTTCAGCTTCTTCTGTCCACTGGAATTTCTTGTTGCACTTTCTCAATAACGGCGTAATTGGATGTACTATTTGGGAGAATCCAGGGTTGAATCGGCGGTAAAAGTTTGCAAAGCCCAACATGCTCTAGACTCCTTTGAACGAATTTGGAGCTGGCCAATTTAGAATGGCATCAACCATGTGCACGTCCATTCGAATTCCCTTTGGAGTGAGGATAAACCCAAGGAACTCTACCTCTGTTACGTGAAATGAACATTTTACGAGTTTGGCATAAAGGTGATGTTGGCGTAGCTTGGTAAGAACGGAACTAACATGTTTGACATGGTCCTGTTCGGAGGCCGAATATACTAGGATATCGTCTATATAGACGAGGACACAGACGTCAATCAGTTCTCTTAAGACATCGTTCATGAAATACGGAAATGCGGCGGGGGCATTGCAAAGGCCAAAGGGCATCATTTGGTATTCATGTAAACCATATTTGGTACGAAACGCAGTTTTCCACTCGTCCCCCTTTTTAATTCGAACAAGATGATATGCCCCTCTAAGGTCCAGTTTCATGTAGATTTGGGCTTCTTTGACTTTGTCTAATAATTCCGGGATAAGGGGTAAGCGGTAGCGATTTTTAATAGTGACTTGATTTAGTGCGCGATAGTCAATACAGGTCTTCAAATCACCTTCCTTCTTGGGTACGAAGAACAGGGGAGACGCTGCAGGTGACTTCGAGGGGCGGATGAAACCGTTGGCCAGATATTGTTTGAGGTAGGACTTCAGATGCTGATCCTCCGGTTCTGTAAGCGCATAGATTCGACCACAAGGGATTTGTGCATCGAGTATCAGCTTGATCTGGCAATCGTAGGGTCTGTGGGGAGGCAAGGTATTAGCCTGTTCCTTTTGAAACACATCTTGAAAGTCCCGATATTGGCTTGGTAGGGTACCAACCGCACCTAAGGTACTTGCCGCCCCTTCCTGGATAGCCATGCCTGTGCTTGTTGTTTTCCTTCTGTTGTAATAGCAGGTGCGTGTACAATCTTCGGGAAAGGTCAATTCCCTTGTGCGCCAGTTGATTTGTGGATTGTGTGCGACCAGCCATGGTATTTCCAAGATCCGCCGGAACTGGGGTGCGTTGATGAGATCAAAAGCGTTTGATTCCCGGTGACCGTCCTGACACAAGAGGATTAAATCAGTGGTACATTCAGATACTGGGCCGGAGGCAATTTCGAATACCTTCAACGGTGGTTACAGTCTCTGTGTTTGACTTAGGGCAGAGTGGAAGCCCCATCTTTGCTGCAAGATCCTGGTCCATGTCGTTTCTCACGGCTCCACTGTCAATGTATGCCTCAACTGAATGCATTCTTGATGGCTGTTGGTGGCTGATCAGGATCATAGGCAATGCAAATGGGAGGTCTGGAGTTCAGTTTCTTCGCTCGACAAATGGACCCCTACATTTGCCAGGCCTGGTAGTTTTCTGCTGACTCCACACTTGTTTTCGCCTTTTTCTTCGCTCCTACGGACCTGCTTGGTGGTTTTACTGGACATTCTTTGAGAAAATAACCTGCTTTTCCGCATTATAAGCATAACTTCTGTTCTCTCATCTTGTACCGTTCAGCTTTGGTTAAAGGGGGTCGGACCCCGCCTAGTTGCATCGGTTCCGTGGAGCTATCCGTTCCTCGCTGAACATGGTCCTTGGAGCGCATGAACATGGGACGTACATCTGGTCTGCTTCAATCTACTCTTCGATCTTGTAACCTATGATCAAGTTGCACTACCAGGTTGATAAACTCGGCACAGTCTTTGGGTGGATCCACTACCCGGGCAAGAACGTCTTTTAGCTCCCCCCTTAAGCCCTGATGGAATAACGTGGTCCTTTTGTCCTCTGGCCACTCTGCTTCGACCACTAACCTATTGAAGGTCGCTATATAAGTCAATAGGTCTTGGTTTCTCTGACAAAGGGACAAGAGTTCATTGTCTAAAGCTTGCCCATGCGAACGGCGGGCGAAGAGTTTTTCCATCTCCTGCTGGAAACTCCCAAAATCGCGTAGCAGGGGGTCATCCCGACTAACAAAAGGCAGACCAATCTGCAGCACTACCAGTCAGATAAGACAGTACAAAGGCCACTCGTGACTGGTCATTAGGAAATTCCCTAGGTCTGCAAAGGAAATGTAGGCGACACTGATTCATAAAAGTTGCGTACTTCCTAGGGTCCCCCGAGAAACCCTCCAGAGGGGCTAAAGGAACTGCTCCATGAAGGGTAATCTGTACCGGATTAACTGGTATAGATGGAATGGCCCCAGGCAATGGAGCTCGTCCGGCCTGTGACTGAAGGAGCTGTCTACTTAGATCATCCGTGCGTTCCTTGGCCATTATTAGTTCTCTCCGCAATGCATTGGTCTCTTGTCTGGCTGAATGCAATTCGGCGCGTAACTGCCCCAGCATCTGGGCTAAATGGTCAGTGTCCGAGGTTTCCATAATGGACGTCCGGGTGGATTATGATTATTGAGGCTTCGCGTACTGTAACGCTCACCTGGTATCCACAGGGACGCCACCCGATCTGGTTGGACTGCCTTTGACCCATATCGTTCTTCCCTGGGTTCCCACTCTGCCAAGGATCTGATCTGGAATACAGATTAGCCCCCAGTCTCCTCCTCTCTGGGTCCACCTCCCTCGTGAACCCTCAGATTCCCCGTAGAGCCTTCCTCACCTTGGATTCGGATATGGTTTGCTCTCCATCCTACAATTCTGTGCAGGGGTGCGTTGTGGTTGGGGCGCTTCACCGCCGAGTTGCTTCAATGGCGCGGGCCCGCAAGTCCAGTTCCGCTGCGACTCAGTTCTTCAGGTAAGTCTTTTGCTTTGTTTATTTGTCCTTAATTGTTATTGCCCCTGTTAATGGCTTTTATCTCCCTAGGTGCGGGAGGAATGGCGGAGGCGACGAGCAGGCTGGAGCTGTGCCAGAGATGGTAGGTGACTGCGCAGAGCGCGGCGCTATGTGCGCTTTTATGATGTGCTAACCTGTTCTTCTTCACAGGTCGCCGTGATGTTCCGGATGAAGGCTGGCGAAAGGATGCGGTGCGGTGAGAGGAAGACGTCCGGATTCATCGTTGAGTAAGTCTGCAGCAGATTGATGGAAGGCTGCGATGAGAGTAAGCCAACCGCAACTTCCACTCAGGTAAGCGTTTTTTCTGAATGATGGCTTAGATGCAAATGCGAACGCTTACTAATGTCGTCTTTCGTTTCCTTTCCTTCCTTCATGTTGATTCCAGAGCGAGCATCTGCCGTGATGCCAGAGGTGCAGGACACTGGAGTGAACAACAGACACTGGATTCTCGCGGGTAAGGATGAATAATGCTGTTCTGCTTCTTCTTTCCACAGATGCAGGCCCGGAATGCAGAGATCAGACCTCAGTGAATGTCACGCTGCGAGTGCAGAGCCACGCGAAGCGTGTTCTGCAGCTCGGGCGTGGCTTTTATAGTCTGTAAGTATCCCAGGTGTCTTCAGGCCTGACCACACCCAAAGAGCTAGACCGCATGGTTCAGTTCTAGAACTGAACCATGTGGAGGCATCCATATTGGCTATTGCCATTGGAGATTATGGCCTCTCTATCAATAACATGAGCCTGGCGCCAAAAGCGCCAGGTCTGCCTCCAAGGGAGTCTTTGGGAGCATGATTGGGCTCTTGGGGGCCTGCAGGAATATTGCGATGTGGTCCCGAGGACCCGAATGCCAGGACCAGGGGCTGTGGTCGTGACAGAGGTGTCCTTTCTGGGTTTTCTTAGGGCCTTTTGATGAGGTCTTAGGGTTCCTTCCCCCTGGATTTTGACATGTCCTGGGGTGAGTAAGTGGACCCCGTCTCTGGCCCCTTTCCTCCGGCCTGGCAGGTAAGTACCGGACAGGTTCCGGGGATCATGCGTATGGGGGTTGTTCCCCTTGGGTAGGTATTCTACCGGGCCTCTCTATTTGAGGAGATTGATCTTTTGTGACCTCTGTTTCTCCTGGTGGGGTATATCGTCTGTCCTGTTTGCCGTGGGGCTGTGGGAGTTTTCCTGCTTGTTACCAGGTGCAGGTGGCTGGCAACGAGGCCGGGCCTTAGAATTCCCACAAGCTGGTTTTACATTCCCCCTGTTTCCGTAGATCTTTTTCGGTAGTGTTGTTGTGTCTGGGTGGGGGGGTATGGCACCTGCCACCTTGTTGGGTGTGCTGTGATTTATGGGGTTCCCTGCTTTGATGGGGTGCTTGTGGAGGTATCCAGCCCTTCTCTTCCCCAGGCGACTGCCTATCAGGTTGTGCCTCCCTCTGGAGGCGCTCAGCCTGGTTTCTGGTAACCCTCTGGGGATTGTATGCTAACCCTAGTGGGCCCCCCAGTGGGTGCTGCATGATTCTCTGGTGCTCCTGCGCTGCCGTCAGCGAGGTTACTTCCGCTGGGGGGGGGGTGGTGAGGGGTGTCGCCGGCATGTTCTCCCCCCTCTGGGGCGCTTCACTTTAATTCTGCACCTCTGGAGGTGCTCAGATGGGGCCTCTCGTCGTTTGTGGGGGGGGGTCTGCTCCCAGTGTCCCACTGCTCCTCGGCCCACTCCTCTCACCTTCTCCCTCGTGGCTTCGGCTCAGATTCGTGATGGGCTATGCTCTCCTCTGCCTCCTCCACCGGAGTCTGGACTCCCGATCCCCGGCTTCCTGCAGCTCCTCACAGCGGCAGGGAGGGGCATCCCTCAAGTCGGAGGGACTCCACTGCTGTTTTTGTCAGTGTCCTGTGCCGAGTGCTCTCATGGTGTGGATGGAGAGGGGGAGATGTCTCCACTCGCGGTCAGCTCTGCTTCCCCTCCGTTGTCGGGTTGAGGCTGGGCTTCCTCCTGGCCCTGATTTCGGCGCTGCTGTGCCTCCCCTGGAATTCTCCACAAGGCGGGATCAGGCCGTCAAGGGCACCGGTCCTCTCAGTGTCAATGTGTCCCCAGGGTGTTGCTGCCTCTCTGCTCGTCTGATCCCCTCTCGCTTAAGATATAGGTGCAGCTTCACACAGGGGCTCTTATAGGGTCATCAGCGCTTGGGGAGGGCTTTATTTGCTGATATTTTTCAGTTGTTGACCCTGAAGTTCAGGGGATCCTTGCTCTCGGTGTCCTCACCACGTCGGCCATCTTGGAATCCCTGACTATATGCCATTTTTAAACGCATTTAAACTACATTGCCCTGCAATCCGAAACCTCACTTCAAACCACTTAATAAATACAGTGTGGAGATCGCCGGGAAAAAGAGACAACTGAACAAAGATGCGAGACATTTAAAGTCACAGCAAGGGTGTGAAGTAAAGGAATTGAATCATACAGCGTAAATAAACAAAAATACAGAAATTGTTACAGAATCATAAATGTACCATTATGCACAATGATTCAGAACAGATGCTAAGACTCATCGCATGTAACAATTCTAGATCGCTGTGGTTGGTGTTAAATGACCTAAAGGAAGATCAAGCAGCATTGCTAAGCTGTGCGGTTGAGGAAAAAACCTGGATCCTATTCTTCAGAGCACTCTCTGGCCAACAATCAAGTGTTTGGCAGATGTGTACCATTTGCTTGACGACAAATGGGATTTAACTGTGGACAGACAAGAAATCATCACGCTATTAAAAGAAATAAGTAATTCACGTGCCGCTGGACAAGATGGCCTATGTAACTTTATTCTTAGACAAGCTAAAGAATGGGCCTATTTCTGCATGGTGTTATTTAATGATATCTGCCAGAAATAAAATCCCAGAATCCTGGAACAAAGCAATTGTAATACCAAGTTTTAAAAAAGGTCTAAGATCAGACCCAAAGAATTACCGTCCTATTGCGCTACTCGACGTGCTGGGCAAAATATTAGCTTCAAACATCTTAGCACGACTCAAGGAGTGGGTTCTTTTAACTGGGCGCCACAATAAAAGACAAACAGTATTTGTGAAAGGCGTCAGCTGTAGCTTTAACTTATTTATCTTGAATCTCATGAAGTTGTGAGCAATAACAACTAGCTCAAAGATATACACCGCCCCAATCGATTTGGGCCAAGGGTTTGACAGTGTTGATATGGGTCTTTTGTGGAAAAAAAATGAGCGGTTGGAATTGCCCTAATTACATCTTAGAGCCAATCATAGTTCTAACACCTCAATCCAAATAAGATTGAACAATGAAGGGCTACTTAGTAAAAGTATACCTACCATTCGAGGCTTGAAACAAGGCTGTCCGCTCGCTGCAGAATTATTCAAACTATATATATCCAATCTGGAAGACTCCTTAAATGCAGCAACAACATTTCCCCCTAAAACAAATGGCCAAAACATAAGCTGGATGCTGTATGCAGATGATGTTGTGATCATAGACCAGACTCCCATCGGCGTGCAAAGATCACTAACTGCCCTCTATGAATACACCGAAAAGAATTACTTGAAAATAAATAGGGGATTCTGACTCTAGAAAGAACAAGAGGAAACCGAAAGAAGAAACCACTGATTTGGCAGATAGGAAACACACCAACTGAACAAGTATTCAATATGCGATATCTTGGAATAAACATAAATCTAACCATAGGTGATAAACCTCGCACTGAAGAACTAAGATCCCACTTGAGAAATTTAGCAGCGCAAGGAGCGGGGATACACAAAAAATATGGAACATTTTCACTGATTCCGACGATAACATTGTACAAATAAAAAGTAATTCCAATCTGTATGGCGCTGAAGCCCTTCTCTGTTTTCCCTGGAAAGAGTGGGCAATTTTAGAAGGTACGTTCTGGCGGAAAATTCTGTGCTTACCGAGATGTACGCCTTTTAGTTTGATAAGATAAAAACTAGGCCTATATGCAAAATATTCTGCTGTTGCATGGAAGACCTTGTCGTTCTATCAGAATTGTATCTCCGGTGACTCACCTATCCAATTCTATACATTCGCTGGTAATGTTTCTACACAAAATGATGAAGTACTTAAACAATGGCACAAACACTGCAAGTCCATATTGACTGGAGCTCACATAGAAATAGAAACATTTTTTTTAAAACGGATGCAGCCAAACGCAAGCTCTGCGACTGTGATTGGTTTGAGACGGAAACAGATGAATCTCGTTATAAACTGCATGCAGATCTAATTGGAGACACAAGAGCCGTAAACACACTGCCAAGATATCTAATCAAATCTCCTTGTCCCATCCACTCCACTGAGAACTCTTTCTGCGTTTAAGGCTTAACTTGCTTCCAACAAATCCAATCTTGCAAACAAGAGAGAAGATCTCTGATGGAACCGAATATTGCAGATTGTGTGGAGTATCATCAGAAACACTAAAACATCTAACTTTGGTCTGCCTTGAACTTAAACGGCTTCGAACAAACTATCTAGGAAATTTAATATCAACATCAAGAACGCACAGTGTTGACGATTGGTGGGAATATATATATCAAGGGCGAAACATCAAGGCAACAATTGCCCTGAAAAACCTACTTGGACGCTATATGCCCACAAGATGTTAGCAGCCCCCTGTTGACAGAGACACATTTAAAGAGCTGGACTATCCAAATCATCTAGTGGCTCGCTCTTTGCCAAGCCTTGGAGAAAGTTGACAGTAGCAGCAAGTTAGATAATAGTTGGAATTACTGCAATATGCATTGTAGCTTAAATTTACATTGAGCTATATTTCATCCTGATTTTATATGATCAAATTGATTGAAAGTTGATTTTATTCTGTTGTTCAGAACTTCTTTGAGAGATGTATTTTTGTAAAGGATGAATGTATTTAACCATACACAAACACACAAATTCAAATTCAAAAAGTAGGCCAGTCTTGTACTGCTTGTACTTTACAGGGTAGAGGCTGAATCCTCTCTCCATCTACTAGATGTCCAAATTAGACTACAGATCCTTGTCCAATCTGGCACTTGCTGGCCTTTATTGTCCAGTGGGCTTTTCCAAAGAGGCTACAACACTATTGCCAGGTGTTTCACATGTTCTTCCCAGGTGGCACTGAAAACTGCTATATCATCCAGATATGCATCTACCCCATTTAGGACTTGATTCACAAGCCTTTGAAAAGTGGCAGGTGCATTCTGCAATCCAATGGGCATTACCCTGAACTGGTAAAGGCCCTCGGGGGTTGAGAATGCGGTCTTCTCCTTGGCATGTTCTGCTAGGGCTATTTGCCAATACCCTGCAGTGAGGTCAAATGTGCTGAAGTACTTGAGGGCACCCAGGGTATCCATCAGTTCTAGGCAAGGGGTGAGCATCTGTCCTGGTGACAGCATTCAGAGCCCTGTAGTCCTCACAGAATCACAGTTCAGAGCTACCTGCCTTCGGTACCAGAACCACAGGACTCTACCATGGACTAATGGAGAGTTCAATCACCCAAAGATCCAACATTTTGTTGACCCCCGCATTGATGTAGGATATCACCTTGTATGACATCCTGTACCCCCTACTTTTGGTAGGTGCACTGTCCCCATGTCAATTTTGTATTTGTACCAAGGTGACAAACCAGGAGTCAGCGAGAACAAGGGGGAACTGCTTAAGCAAAGTTCTTACTTCCTCTTGTTGTGTAGGAGTCAGGTGAGAGGCCACTTTGACACCTTCACTGGAGCCATCTGAAGGGCTACCTTGGAACAAGTGAGGCAGGGGTTCAGATTCCAACTCTTCTCTGTCAGATGCCAAGGTAGGGCTGCTATTTCAACCCGAGGGATGAAAGCCTTCCGCCTATTTATGTGGAACACTTTGGGGGTTTGGCCCGGGCTCCTAAGGTCCACTAAATAGTTTACTTCAGCGAGCTGCTCCACAACTGTGTAAGGGCCTGCCACTTATCCTGTAGGGCTCCAGGCCTTACAGGGTTCATGAACAGGACTTCTTGGCCTGGAGTGAAGTGAATAAGTCAAGCCTTCTGGTCATATCAGTTTTTTTACTACAACCTGACCTGCTTTCAACTTATCACTTCCCTGAGCCATTAGAAGGACCATGCCCTTCCTTAACCCCAGCACATTGTCTACTACATTGGTAGTTATGGAAGGAGTACGGAGCTCCCACCCTTCCTTGACTATGGCTAGTGGTCCCCCTAACGTGGTGACCAAAAAGAAGCTCAAAAGGGCTAAAATCAACACCCTTTTGAGGTACCTCTCTGTAGGCAAAGAGTAAGCATGGCAACAGCAGATCCCACTTTCTCCTTTGAGGTTCTAACAGAGCCCTAAATCATGCATTTGAGAGTTCTTTTAAACCTCTCAACTAAGCCATTTGTTTGTGGATGATAAACTGATGAAAACCTATAAGTGACCCCACATTCTTTCCACATGGCTTGCATGTACTTAGGCATGAAGTTGCTGCCTCTGACTCTGACCTAGCCGGCAGAAGTTTAGAAGGCCACCCTAGGTTAGTGGAACAGGGGAACCTTCTGGACAAACCAGACCAATTTATGGTAGCTTGGAAGGCGGTCAAGACTAAGTCTCAGGAGGGATGAGAGTGATCGGAAGCCCACAATAGGCACGAACAGTAAAACTCCACGGAATACACTTAGACAAGTATATATCAAAAATACATTATAGACCTTTATAACTAAAAACAAAAACCACAGTAATAATAAAATAGTTACCACACACGCTTTTCACTATGTAACATATATACAAAATGTGTTTAGCCTAATGCGGATAATGGGGGGAACACAACCTGTAACAGAAGAGGTGAGTAAAACACAGTTATCACATTAGGCAGATTTTCAAGTCGATCCCTAATTTATGCGGTCCAGACCTACGAAGAATCTTGTGCTCAAAATACAGCAGTGTGCTAACAATGCACGGTCATGCGTAAGAGCGAAAGCGGGACCTCTTCAAGGAGCTGTAGCAATTCAGGAAGGGGGTTGAGGTGATGAAGAATGTAGCCCTAATCTTCGAGGAGGGTCTACCCTTGTAGGAAGAGCTGCTTTCAGAGTTCGGGAATAGTTAAGGAGCGCGGGCTAGCCCAGCTAAGGTGAGTATCTTTTCTGGGATTCTCATGCGTATGGATGTGCCAGGGGCCACCGGTAAGTGATGCAAGTACTCATCGATCCTCAATCCAGTCCGGGCCAAACTTTGTCAGTCTAGTCCAGGTTGCGTGTAGTTTTAACCCCTGCATTTACACATCACTCCGGCTCTCAGCATATACGGGACGATCGTTCGTGGTGGGGCAGTAGCTTTGTCTCTGCTCTCGAAGAAGAAAGGAAGACGGTTTCAATGCAGCATGTCTCAGGGCACAAGGCGGCTGGTCAGCGACAGTCACCACAGCTGGGCGACACAGGGACTGCAAATGCTCAGGGTGTGGCACAGGCTCATAAATCGCGACCCAGAGAGCTAGGACAACGATTTGGCAGGAGAGGGCCCAGGACCGCAAGCAAGCGATTCCCAACATCTCGAGGCTCACTTGCGACAGCGGCACTCCTATACGATAACCCGGGTTTGAGCTGCTCATTTCGCTTGATGGCCCAGGAACACTTCCGAAAGGGGCTCTTTGCGAGGGTAAGCAGGAGGTGCCCAGAGTAGTTGATCCCACTTCTCCAAAGGGTCGAAGCACCCTTGCAGGCCTTCTTGTTTCGTGACAAAAGCAGGGGTCCGACAGGACAACAGCGTGGTCAGGGTGCCAAACCTTCCAGCGAGTCTCTGGCGGTTCCATGGGTATGCTCTTTCGTTTCAGGATACTTGGCTCCTTCTGTAGTTCGGTGTGAACTTCAGTTGATCGACCTGGAATGGATGCAGAGCCCCTTCTCTTAGCCAAGATTCATTTTGTGCTCAAATCTGGGATAGCCAATGGAAGATCTGCTCTCTTGTATGCACGCCAGGCATGGGCCACTTGTGGCCCACGGTGGTTCCAGCCATTCAGGCCTACCAGACACACTGGCACACTGGTGTGGATTGGGACTAGACAGTCCCAACTCTCTTCCTAGGCACTAGCACATGTGACATGCAGGAGCCCGCGAAAGATGCAGTTCTCGCGGGAGGCTGCATGCCCAAATAAGGAATACACAGGTCTCTCGATCTGGGGGAAGGCAAAGGGACAAAATGGCCAAAGGACAGAACAAAAGACTTTGTGGCATGGCCATTTTCACCACTGGCCACAATCTTGGTCCAAACGCGGTAAACACAATATGGTCCATAAAAACGAAGTAAAAATACTTTAAAAGTAAACTGCTGCCACCAGTTCGTCCTAGACACACTTGTACAAACACCCAAAAATCCTTAAAGGGTGGCTAGGGTCATAAAATAAAAGCACTCCTATGTGCTGTACTTTGTGTGTACTTAAGGTACTTGGCACATAGGTAAAAGGTTACCAAGAAATGGCAACACAGTCGAAGACTAAGGGAAACATACACTTAAGGGAACTAACAATCGCTCTCTTCTAACTCCACCAGCTGTCATGTTCTTTTTCTTGACTGTAGGATTAATGCTTAGTTATCTGTGAGTCAGACTGCATCAACAACAAATACAAAATAACATTTCTCACTGGCATACTTTTCATATCTTTGCATTCATTTGAATAAACATGTTATCAGTGTAAGGATTTGATTGATTTATTCTCATGCCTTTATCAGGGGTATAAAGTTAGGAGATCATACATTTTACATTTCTAAAACTATTATATATGATATTTAGAATATAATAAAGTAGACAGAAGGAACTAAGAAAATATGCATTACAGAACTGCACAGGGAGTGGTGCAGCTGCATGCTGTAACTGTAATCCTTTTCACCTTAGTACACAAGAACCTACATACACAATGTACCCACAAATTATAGATCGCTCATTGATGCACATCAAAAATCTTTTAATCAAATTTGAATGGTTTTCAGCCAACTGCAATACGGGGTTAACATGTTACAGTATTCCAGTATAAAAAGGCTACTATACAGAAATGCTCCTTCAAATTATAATGAGGTAGGGTCAAATAACACAGATATTAGGTGTACTTGAAATCGCTGCATTTGCTTGTATGCTGACTTTCTCTACACACGTATATCTTACATATAAAGCTTTCCACGTATTAGTTTCCTTAGGTTTTCCGTTTCATCCAAAAGATTCGAACCAATATTCACGATCATGCCAAGAAGATAGTCTTGGTGAACGACTGTTGTGAAACCCTTGATACCTTTTATTGGACACAGAGGATTGAATACTGGGTTACAACTATAAAAAAAAAGTAATAAAATAAACGGTGCTGCATCCAAAATGATGCCACCTGATGTGGATTTGTACGGTGCGAAACCGTCATTTGTTACGTGATTTTCAGGAGGTGACCATTCAATGTAATTTTACTATCTACCAATCACATGCTACTGTGGCAGGTGTCATACTTACTGTCCACTGCTTAGTTTTTCCCGAATGGTAGAGAAGTCCATTGGCTTTTTAATAACCTTCTTATAACCAG
The DNA here is from genome assembly GCF_040938575.1 of Ambystoma mexicanum. Classification (NCBI taxonomy): domain Eukaryota; kingdom Metazoa; phylum Chordata; class Amphibia; order Caudata; family Ambystomatidae; genus Ambystoma; species Ambystoma mexicanum. Next base: position 1,067,533,987 of record NC_090931.1, on the reverse strand, counting down.
GAACAAGTTTCAAGTTAACAGGCAGTAGGAAAGGCCATGCATCTTGATGAGTTTCCATTTCAGACAGGATCATACTACATAAAAGACGTTTACAATCTGTGTTAATTATATACATGCAGTTAAGGCACTGGAGTTTAACAATGCACGCACAGTAAGAAGAACATAAAGCATACATGTATAAACACACATATCCAAAAAAGAATCTGCAGTTATGGACGACCTTATCATTGCATCACATACAACAAAACTGAGTGATTTTGAGGGTTAAATTATGAAAGAAGTAGTGGACGCAGTAACAGTCGCATAGCATTTTCTGTAGACCTGAAGAACAATAGCGGTATATTGTGGAAATAGTGCCTAAAATAGAACTATTTAAATTATTTGTAATGATGAATGCACGTGAACGTATGGCGTCTATCATTTGTTCTCTGCGCATATAGCGATCCAAATTCTTATGTTAAATTGGCCCAAAAGTGCACAAAATACCACCTTCCATTAGGTATGCGCAATCCCCAAATAAATGTAGCTAGAATGTGAAGAAAACTAGACTCCGGGAAGTGGATTTCATTACTTACTTCCGCAGAAGCCATAGCTGCACCAGGGGGTGGGCATGGCTGGGTGGGATACAAGAAACAATATGTGAGGGGTGTAAGAAACCAAAAGGTGTCTCGCCTGCTAGTCCTCAGGGACTTGTCATCCAGGTGGCCAGGACACGGTCATCGCTTTTGGATCCAGTTCCTGCAGGTGGATCACCTGGGGGAGGGTTCTTCAGGGAGTGGGGGTGAGGCAGCCGATGGTGAGACGCGGTATTCCCCCCTTTTTTGTACATCCAACCCCTACTATTTTTTAGGATCCGATGTCCCGACTACCCCTCTCCCTTTCTGCACAAAGAGTAGGCTGAGGAAGAGGGCAACAGAGTAACAAGACTAACACGTATACATCGTACTGGACTTGTCCCGCTAATTGGGTCAGGCAAAGTCAGGCATTTAAGTTCAAGTGCATACACCCGATTCCAATTAGCTCTCCTCTCACGGATAAAAGGCGGTACCTAGAGACACAAGCTGAGCAAGGTGGAACACGAGTACAAGCAGGACTTCCGTGGCGAAGGTGAACCTACTGGAGCAGAGTGACGGACTAAGGGACGATAGGAGAAGGGCCGAAAACCCTAAGAGTTTCCTACAGGAGGTCGTTGCCTCCACAAGGCCGCAAAAGACACGTGGAGAAGGCCAGATCCCAATATTGAAAAGTGCATTGTGTTTCAAGGATGCCAGTGACCCTTCTGTGTGAACGACAGAGTTAGGGAGGCAAGGTCAAACCTGTGGTACTATCTTGGATTCGTGAATTTGAAATAAAAAAAGCGGAAAGAACCGCACACAGCCAGTGAGTTGGCAAGCAACCAGAGAGACCGGTGTGTGCTAAGAAAGATTGAAGTTTGCAACAATATATTGCAAGTGAAAACTGCACACATGTGAATGAGACGCGAGAAAAGGCAGACCTGTGAATGAACTTTAAGATAAAGACAGCTGTAGAATCAGCGATACGGAGTAATGGAGTGGTCCGGCGAAGAGGAGTAGCCCACTCGAAAGTCTGAGTGAAAGCTGCATTGTTTGAGGCGATAAAAGTGAATGAATTGTAAAAGCGAAAGAAGTTAACCCCGAGAGAAGGGGAGAGAAAAAGCTGAACATTGAATTCTCAGTCCTGCAGTAGTCTGCAAAGGAAGCCCGCAAATTCGAAATCCATCAACATCCAAAAAGCAGTCCGAGACTGACTGAGGGAGACCCGAAGTGTAAAAGGCTATGGGAAGGGAGCCCCAGCAAGTGTTCTTGAACTGTGAAAGGTCTGAGCCCGGCAAAGGAGGACCAACATTTGAACTGTGCAAGGTCTGAGTTCGGGAGAGGGAGACCAACACTGAACACTTGTTTTGTTATTTGAGGAAGACTGGAACAAGAGCCTTTTAACATGGAAGGCCAGGCGGTCCTCGATCCACGTTCCAAACTGTTTCAGTTCAGCTCGAGCCAGAGTGTGTTATTCTGCCTACAGAGACTTCCTTATTCTGTGCTCTCCAAACGTGGGGAGGAGAGCTGATTTAGCCACATTTATTCTTTGTCGAACACTGATTTTCTTTTTATATACATACTTTCTTTATACATTTTTCTGTACAAGAGATGGGGCAGGCATTAGGTTTTGTTAGCATAGGCCATTTTGATTTGATAGACACGACTAAGACTGTTTTCTTAATTATTTGATCCTCAACACAACTCCCATTCTAGTTATAGGGCAACATAGGAGTTTTTCCAAACCCCAAAAAGGTAATAAAGGTTTTAGAAATTGTATCTTTTGAGTCTGTATCATACTTGTGATACCATGCCTCCCCTACATATATGGTGTCAGGGGTTGGATCTGACTCAATTGATGAAAGTTGAGAACCCATGTTAAAAATTGTCATCGCACCGGAAGGGGAAAACAGAATTATTGAAGATCTTGATTCTGACTGAATATCTACCATTAAAGAGATCTTGTTCTCCCAACTTCGAATTCCATTTAGTCAACAGGATCTGTTTTTCAAAACCCAGGTGCTATTAGACACCCTACCAATAGCACATTATCAAATACAACAATGGGAACAAATAGTCTTAAAAAATAAGGCACTCCCATATATTCATTAGACCTAGCGCCTTGAACCAACTTTTTCCTGAACCTTTCTTTTTCGGTAAGAAACCCCCTTCGTCTAAATCCATCTCCGAAGGGTCAAATGACATCAAACCCCTTTCTGAGGAGGTTGAAACCCTTTTCTTCTCAGAGTCAGAACAGCCCACAGAAGGAGCCCATACCCCTCCTGAAAATATGGCCGATATTGAAACAGTCGTAGCTCAAATGGCCGCCCATCAGATCAGGCACAGGCTCGCTTTCAAGAAAACTTTACAAAGCTAGTCGAGTTACAATCAAGACCCCTATTACCTCAAGGGATATTACAACCCTACCAGGAAGGAGAAGACCAAGGGAATGTGTTTTTGAATTTTAAGCGATTAGCTGAACAACATGGATGGGGAGAAAACTTAAAGAAATGCTACTTGGGACCGCTATGAAAAGGCGGACTACAAACCGTCTATCATTTACTTAATCTAGCCTTGGGAGCTACCTTTGTATCCATCAAAGGACTCCTTAAACGAGTAGGCCAGACTAGTAAATTTTATTGACAAAAAATAAGATCCATCAAACTAAACCCTGATGAGACCCCACCCCCACCCCCCTGGAAGTAGGAGAACGAATTAAGAATTCTGGGCCTCATTATAAGTTTGCTGGTCCAGTAACTACGGTACCAGTAAGCATGCCGGTACCGTAGTTACCGGACCAGCAAACTATGAGTTCTGCTAGAGGGTGCCTTTTTCACCCTCCAGGTCTGACTAGCAGGCGGACCGGCACCCGCGAGCAGACCATGTCGGATGCACCGGCACCATTCAGAATGGTGCCGATGCATCCGGCCTCCTCATTGAGCCCTATGGGGTTCGAATGGGAATGGGGAGCATTTTTTCCCAGCGCCGTGAATTGCCCATCACCGGGTCCGGCAGGGCCGTAATGCCCCGGTAATTGCCCATTCCCGGGTGCCGGAAAAAAATGACTCTGGCGGGCGGTTGTGGCGGTTTTACTGGCACAGCTGTCGCCGGAGAAATAATGAGGCCCACTGTCTCCCTTTGGGTCAGTAATAAAACTCTAGAGGAGTTGGGAGAAATTATCATCTTGGAAAAGTTTACCAATTCCTTACCTTCTTTTCTACAAAAAGATGTGTTACAATTAAACCGGCCCACCCTTAGCATGGCTATTGCGACTGCCCAAAATCATTCAGACACAATAAAACATTTCCATTCCTTACATAAGAACGAAGACAGAAAAGATCAAAGACCAACCTACCGCTCTCCAAATCAGACATTAGAACGAGGAGGACTAATTAAGAGTAAGGAAGAATTAAGGAGAGAAGAGCCTAGAGGGATTAAACCATCACCACCCATCTGCTTCTCGTGTAGGGAAACAGGTAATTTAGCACGCCATTGCCCCAAAAATCAAAAGAAGGAGACTGTGGAAATAGGGTGCCTAAGAGGAGAAGAATGGGAGGAACAAGAGGAAGATTTAGAAACCTTTAGCATATGTTTATGCTGATCCTCCGCTGATTTTACATATGAAAGGGCTCTAGTCAATGGGAGAATAGTGAAAGCATTGATTGATTCTGGCAGTAAACAGTAATTCGAGCCTATTTGGTCACTCCAACAGAGCTAGAACATGCAACCATGGTCAGAGTCACGTGTGTACACAGGGATAACGAAATCCATCCCAGAGTACCGGTGTACATTAATATTAGGAGGGGAACCCCGGCAAGTGTCATCAGCCATTATCCCTGGACTTCCGAGAGGTTATCGGAAGAGATTTTCCAGAATTTTCCACCTTTCTTCAAGAACCTCCTTTTCCACCCAGAGAATTTACACCACAAGATCGGTGGCAGTCAGATTTCTATTCCCAGACCTCCCCGGGATGGGAATGGATGGAAATAGACCCTCATAGAGTTATTATTTGTGGTAAAAAAAAACCCCGATCCCAGTTCATGGGCTACTCACAGCAGTCTAATTTCAATATCCAGCCCCTGCAAGCACAACCAATAGGAAATTACGTGGATATGCGAGAGTCCCTGGATGACATTTCCACTTGTCTTCTCCGGAGCCCTCCCGTTAGAGGACTTTGGAGAAGAACTAACATAGGGGAAGGGTATGTGAGAAACCAAAAGGTGTCTTGCCCCCTAGTCCCTCATGGACTTGTCATCCAGGTGGCCAGGACGCGGCCATCACTTTTGTATCCAGTTCCTGGGGGTGGGCCAGAGCGTAAGGATAACCTGGATGAGGCAGCCAATGGAGAGACACAGTATTCCCCCTTTTTTGTACATCCAACCCCTCCTATTTTGTTAGGATCCTATGCCCCAACTACCCCCTCCCTTTCTGCACAAACACTAGGCTGAGGAAGAGGGCGACAGAGTAACACAACTAACTCGTATACCTCATACTGGACATGTCCCACTAATCGGGTCAGGGAAAGTCAGGCACTTCACTTCAAGTGCATACACCTGACTCCAATTAGCTCTCCTCACATGGATAAATGGTGGAACCTAGAGACACACTCTGAGTATGGTGGAACACCATTATGAACAGGACTTCGAGGGCAAAGGCGTACCTACTGGAGCAGAGCGACCAACCAAGGGACAATAGCAGTGGGTCGGAAACCCCAAGAGTTCCCTACAGGTGGTCATTGCCTCCACAAGGCCGTGAAAGACACGTGGAGAAGGCCAGATCCCAATATTGAAGACTGCGTTATGTTTCAAGGGCACCAGCGACCATCCCGGGTGAACGACAGAGTTGTGGAGGCGAAGTCAAGCCCGTGGTACTTACTTTGACTTGTGAATTGGAAATCGAAAAAGCAGAAAGACCGGACTGGGGGAAAATGGGGAAAGGTAGAAGCAAACTTGAAAGGTGCGGGGGAAAGGACCTGTTTGCACAGGGATGTTATGATTTGGATGTCTAATGCCAGATATCTGTCTTGACTTTGTCTTACCCATGTAAGCAGCTGAATAAAATAAAGTTTTTTTTAAAAAAGTGGAAAGAACCGCTCACAGCCGGTGAGTTGGCAAGCGACCTGAGAGACCAGTGTGTGCTAAGAAAGACTGAAGTTTGCAACAATATATTGCAAGTGAAGGCTGCACGAGTGTGAATGAGACGCAAGGAAAGGCAGACCTGTGAATGAACGTTGAGATAAAGACAACTGTAGAATCAACGATACTGAGTAACTGAGTGGTCCGGAAAAGAGGAGTGAACGGTCATTATTTGAGGCAATAGAAGTGAATGAACTGTAAAAGCAAAAGTGAACCAAGTTAACCCCTAGAGAAGGGGAGCGAAAAAGCTGAACAAACATTGAAGTCTCAGTCAAAGTGGTCCTACAGTGGTCTGCAAAGGAAGCCCACACGTTCGAAAGTCTTTAACATCCAAAAAGTAGTCTGAGCCCGACTGAGGGAGACCCAAAGTGTAAAACGGTATGGGAAGGGAGCCCCGGCAAGTGTTGTTGAACTGTGAAAAGTCTGATACCCGCACAGGGGGACCAACGTTGAAATGTGAAAGGTCTGAGCACCTCAGATGGGACCAACGTTTGAACTGTGTAAGTTCTGAGCCTGGCAGAGGGAGACCAATGTTGAACTTTTGTTTTGTTATTTGAGGAAGACTGGAACAAGAGCCTTTAAGGTGGAAGGCCCGGCGGGCCTTGATCCACGATCCAAACTGTTTCAGTGTTAAAGCCAGAGTGTGTCATCCTGCCTATAGAGATAGCCTTATTCTGTGCTGTCCAAACTTGGAGAGGAGAGCTGATTTAGCCACATTTATTCTTTGTCAAACACTGATTTTCCTTTTATATATATATATACCTCCTTTACACATTTTTCTGTACAAGCGATATGGCAGGCATTAGGTTTTATTAACATAGGCCATTTTGATTTGACAGACACGACTAAGACGGTTTTCTTTATTATTTGATGGCCGAGAGGACTCCCATCCTAGTTACCGGGCAACATAGGAGTTTTTCCAACCCCCACAAAGTTAATAAATGTTTTACAAATTGTATCTTTTGTGTCAGTGTCATACTTGTGATACCATGCCTAACCTACAGGGGATCCTAATGAGAGAAAGGAGGTGCTTGGGGACTGTCAGTTTGACACATTTAGAGGTTTTAGAGCCTGACACAGAGACTAGTGTTTCCTGGAACTGTAGAGGAGCTGACGGCAGATCTTTCTTTAATGGAAGTGCAACCACTGTATCCTGAGGTAAGGGGCAACACTGTCTGTGTCTGGGGAACTGCTGCACATTTTGAGAATCCAGGGGAGTCGTAGCAAGATAATGACAACATTCTGTCGCAAATAAGTTCACCTTCACACAGGAGTCGCATCCGTCTAAATCACAGTGGAATGCAAGTGATAAAAATCAGTGGACACCACAGCAAATGAGAACATTTACCAGACCAAAAGTAGCGGGACGCACAAACTAAAGATGCTGCCATCCCTGAAAGTAAGCTGAAACACTGCTTAATTAAGGACCCCAAAACCTGTGAACTGCTGTAAACTAATAAAGAAGGCCTTAAACCAGAGGGGTGATGTGATCTAAACACGCTGAGACGGGCTAAGAATCCTCAAGTCATCCTTGAAACTTGTTTCCCAAAAATTTGAGGAAAACTACACAGAGAATTTGGATCAAAAAACTGTCATGGGAATTGTTGAATCCAGACACCATGGGCCTCATTCCAAGTTTGCTGGTATCCTGGAGGACAATCCACCACGATACCAGCAAACGCACCTACTGTTTCCGCCGCCGGATATCCTGGTAATAACTGGGATATTGCAGGCAGCGGAAACACTGATTGTTAGGCAGAAACCTGTGCAGTTCCCTTGGGGAACACTGCAAAAGATTTAAGACTACAGGTAGAGCAGTAAACCCCTTTGGTAGCAGTCTGTACCACCCAGATTTACCTGGTAGCTGTGGCTGAGCAGTCAGACTTCTCTCAAGAAGAGTTAGGCAGTATGTAAAGTATACACAATATGTACCAAAACACAATAGCACAAGCAAACACTGACCAGAGCTTGGTTTCAAAAGTATATAGTTATTTATTTAAAATACACATAAGTTAAAAACACTCTAGCAAAAATATAGTAAAAGCACTTCAACACAGTTATACTGAAAGTAAATTCAATCCTTTCTCCTATCTAGACAACTCTAGGTTAACACCACTTAATTAAAACAGAGGTGAGTGCTTAACGTTAGATGACACTCTAGTAGTTTCCAAGAAAGGGAGAGAAAAAGCAGAAATAGGTTAGACACACCACTCTAAGGTCCAGAACACTTGCAATAGGCTTAAAGAAGAATAAAGTCACAGGTGAGCAAAAGTCACTAGGCAGGGCCCACTCTTAGAGTAGCCGGAGCGAAAATGTGCCCAAGATCACACTGTTAGTTAGAGATTCAAAGTCTTGCAAAGAGTCAAAAAGAGTTTAGAGTGGCTCAGAAAGTTTAGCCAAAGTGTCCCAGGCACTCCCAGGTTCGAAAGCCGGGGACTAAATCTACCCCGTACAGTCGGTAGCAAGGGAAGCCAGGCGGAACACAGTACCTTAAGCGGAAAGGATCCTCCAGCGGGGGCAGTTGTTCCAGGCAGCGACAGCAAGGCTCGACGTCGGTCAGGGGAGAAGAATATCTCGCTGAAGAGCAGAAGAGAAAGGTCGTAGCACTGCCCGGGAAGAAACCAGCCGCGGAGTCCTCCGGTTAAAGGGTTGGTACCGACTTTCGCGGTATGGGGGTAAAGTGTGGTATTCCGGATGCCGGGGTGCTTGGCACAGGCAAGGCGGCCACGAGATACCTCAAAAGGACGGAAAGAAGGCGAAAACTGGTTGTCCCCACCAGTCAAGGGAAGGAGCCACTCCGTTAAGAGTTCTCCTCGGTCGTCGGGAAAAAAGTGGTGAGACGGTTCAGCAGGGCTCCACCGGGTGGTGTCGTCGAAGCAGGTCGGCTCAGCTCTTCCCTCGTCGGATTCTTGGTCCTGTGGCGACTTCTGAAGTCCCAGTCCCCAAAGCCCTGCTTTTATGCAGCAAACCCCCATTCACCCAGCCTAGCTGTCACTCAAACATGCTAAGTGGTGAGCCGGGCGGCTCACCACTTGGGCCAATCAGGACGGAGTGCGACTTGAGTTACCAAGGTAACTCAGTCCAGGGTGCCTAAATCCCCCTCCACCCCTCCTAAGTACCCCAGACAGAGTGGCACCACTTTGGAGGGCTTCTGTGGAGAAGCCCGCCAAAAGTGGAACAAAGGGCTCCACTTTGGGTCAGAGTTACAGAGGCGAACACCAACGCCATTTTAGAATCAAGTTTTGGCAAAAAGTCCCAACCGGAGTTATAAAAATAAATATATAAACCGGTGGTATGTTTAAGGCTACCGTAAATAAATAATTAAATGTGTTAGCCTAAAACAATGGGAAATCCCATAGGGAAATATTCGCGGTCGAATATAAAAAGTAGTTTCCACTGCCACCAGCCAAAACTCGATCAGGGGGGACGGAGACGTGCCCCCTCGACTAACAGACCCTGGGGCAATCGAATTGCCCCAGCCAGTACGTCCACAATATGATGGTTTGTACTGGTTCTGTTCAGGATTCAAGACTAGCAAAGTCTTTGGTGACTTTACATGCCCTGGGAGACAGTAGTCAGTCCCAGGGTATGGAGTCTATGTTGGGGAGTCCCTAGGACACCCCTGGGTCACGGCACAGAGGGTGCTGTGTGACCCACATCACAAAAATACATGAGGCCCTATGGAGTAAGAGACCCCATAGCCCATTCAACACAAGGTTTAACCAAGAAAACACACTTCAACATGTCCAAGAGTGAGGGTAAAAGAGTCTCACTCTTGGCAGGAGAAAAAAATTAAACCCCAGAAATCCAGCAAAGCTGCTGGGGGACTCACTAGGTAGGGAAATTCAGCCTAAACAGAGAATTCTCCCTAACACTCGCCCCCCCCAGACTAAGGGACAGGAGGATTTAATCCACTCCTGGATGAACCTCCTACCTCTAGTCGATGATATACATCCTAGAGAGTCCATCAGCATTTTGATGGTGACACCTTGACCTATGTTCAATGGAGAACTCAAAGGTTTTCTTTTGTAAGCTAAAGGACCTACAGACCCTTTGAGGAACATCAGTCTTTTTGTTATAGGGGATCTGGTTGACCAGTCCCTCAGAAGTTGGTACAACTTCTGAACCTATGTTAGGCTTTTTCAAGGGGTCCTTATAAAGGATTCCCTTAGATCTAGAGGGGCCTCCAAGGTTCCTCACCACCCCTCTTGTGGGAGCAGGTTGGGTCTTAGGCCTCTTGGTTGGAGGGGTTGGGGTTAGGCAATGTACCTGCTTCCCCTTCCTCTTAGATCTACCCTTACCTATTTTAGGAGTTTCCCCCCTAATATTAGGATTTGAGTTGGGTTCTTCAGTAGAAGGTCCAACAGTCTGAAGGTTTTTGGCCTTAGACTTTTCTTTTCGGGTTTTCCACCAGCACTGAGAATTACCAGTTCTCTCAGGTTCAGATAGGGGCCTAGTTGGTCTATCCACCTCTTCCTCAGAAGCAGGGGGAGTCAGAGACTCTGAGACTAGGGGAACAATGTTGGAGCTTGGTTGGGGCGCCCATGTTCCTAGCATACTATCCTGAAATGTGCCTGGGTTAGAGGTCAACTTACTAACACCAGGGCTTGTAGTGGGGTTCTCAGTAGAGGGTCCCACAGGCTTAGAAGGGTCCTTCAAGGTAGCCTGTCTAGCCAATTTGGTTAAGTTCTGCTTCTCCATACTGGGAGGCCTGGGGGTATGTGACACTACTCCTAGAGTTCTTAGGTCATTCCCCAACAGGACCTTCCCAGGTACCTCAGTCTGAACACTGACAGGGATCCTCACTGTCATGTTGTTACACTGAATGAGGGCTGGTAGAATAGGAACCATTTGGACAGGGCCTCCAGACATCTTAGTGGGACCTTTGGGTGCTTTGGCCACATCCTCAGGTTGAAAGAAGCTTTCATCCACTACTGTTCTGCTGGCCCCAGTGTCTCTCCTAGCAGGAGTATCCTGGCCATTGACAAGAACACTGTCCACATAATACACCTTAGAGTTAACAGGTAGGGAGTTATACACAACCCTATTCTGGGGACTAACCAGACCCATAGGCTCTAAGTTTACAGTTGCTTGAAGACCCAAGGGTTCTTCAGCAAAGAGTTCAAAGTGGGCACTAGCCATCTGTACTTCATCCTCAGGAGTGAAGGCTAAGGAGACTGTGCTGATCCCTGCAGGTTTACCCTTGCACTTGGGATCTCCTTTGATATGGTCAGTACCCTGACAGACATAGCATTGTCCAAATGCTCTCTGGAAGGGTGGCTTGTTCTGACCTCCTTCTGGCTTGTGGCCAGAAGGTACAGTAGCCTGACTCGGTTTACCCTGGGGCTTACCCTGGTTATTTGGTTGTTTGTGGCCCTCTTGGGTATGGGAGGTATTAGAATTCTCTTTGGGGTCCTTTTTAGGCTGTTTCTCCCCATCCTTCTTCTGAGTTACCCCAGAATCCTTGTGAGTGGCCCTGTTGGCAACCCACAAGTCAGCAGCCTTAGCTAGCTTCCTAGGATCCAATTCCTGTGAATCAGCCAAGTGCTGTCTGAGCTCAGGAGAGCAGGCATCATAAATTGACTCCAGCATAAAGAGATTTCTCATCCCCTCATAAGTGTTCACCTTGTAACCCTTAATCCATCCCTCTAAGTTTTTCAAACATTCACTCACCCAGGCAGCCCAAGGGGTACCATCATGCTTTTTGAGGCTCCTAAACCTCTTAAGATACTGGGAAGGGGTCTTCCCAAACCTAGCTATCAAAGCTAGTTTCACACATTCATAGTCCTTCCTATCCTCCTCCCCCATCTCCATTACCACATCAGTTGCAACAGGGGGAAGCCTAGAGAACAACCAGGTGAGTAAGTCATTTCCTGTGATGTTCTGGAGCCCATGATTATATTCAAACAGAGACAACCAATCCAACACATCCAACTTAGGCTCATACATACCAACCAATTCTTTAGGCATCCGGGGTCTTTTAGGACTGGAACTTCTAGAGGAGCCAGAGAGAGAAACATTCTCAACAGATAATTTCTTCATTTCTAAGTCATACTTGAGCTCCATTTCCCTTAGCCTGAGTTCTTTGTCAGTTTGAGCATTAAGTTTCTTATACTCCAATTCTAGCTTCATTTTCTCCAGTTCAAAGTACTGAGGACTAAATGTGGGACCTGGTAAAGGTCCAGTAGGTACAGCAGGTAGAGCAGGCAGAGGCCTAGGGGGGACAGTTACAACATCCTCACCCTCCTCTTCTGACTCTTCCTCAGAAACATCAACATTTTGCTCCATGTTAACTTCAATACTGTCATCTACAGTTGCTGGAGTGGTAGGTTCCTCTGAACCATCACCCAGACTTTGGTTAGCTAACAATCTTTCAATCAGCTCCATTTTCTTGCCCTTAGTCAGGAGATCCTTATGTTTACAGAGCACTCTTAAACAATCAGCAGTTTTGGCTGCAAGGGACTCTTGACTATAGCTTTCTATAACTGACATGTTAGAGGTTTTACTTTTTCAGTGCTAAGCTTTGTGGTTAGTTGCACTAAGGTATCTAAAGCACAATAAAATGTATACTCAATACAAATCCCACCGCTGTACACCAGTGTTAGGCAGAAACCTGTGCAGTTCCCTTGGGGAACACTGCAAAAGATTTAAGACTACAGGTAGAGCAGTAAACCCCTTTGGTAGCAGTCTGTACCACCCAGATTTACCTGGTAGCTGTGGCTGAGCAGTCAGACTTCTCTCAAGAAGAGTTAGGCAGTATGTAAAGTATACACAATATGTACCAAAACACAATAGCACAAGCAAACACTGACCAGAGCTTGGTTTCAAAAGTATATAGTTATTTATTTAAAATACACATAAGTTAAAAACACTCTAGCAAAAATATAGTAAAAGCACTTCAACACAGTTATACTGAAAGTAAATTCAATCCTTTCTCCTATCTAGACAACTCTAGGTTAACACCACTTAATTAAAACAGAGGTGAGTGCTTAACGTTAGATGACACTCTAGTAGTTTCCAAGAAAGGGAGAGAAAAAGCAGAAATAGGTTAGACACACCACTCTAAGGTCCAGAACACTTGCAATAGGCTTAAAGAAGAATAAAGTCACAGGTGAGCAAAAGTCACTAGGCAGGGCCCACTCTTAGAGTAGCCGGAGCGAAAATGTGCCCAAGATCACACTGTTAGTTAGAGATTCAAAGTCTTGCAAAGAGTCAAAAAGAGTTTAGAGTGGCTCAGAAAGTTTAGCCAAAGTGTCCCAGGCACTCCCAGGTTCGAAAGCCGGGGACTAAATCTACCCCGTACAGTCGGTAGCAAGGGAAGCCAGGCGGAACACAGTACCTTAAGCGGAAAGGATCCTCCAGCGGGGGCAGTTGTTCCAGGCAGCGACAGCAAGGCTCGACGTCGGTCAGGGGAGAAGAATATCTCGCTGAAGAGCAGAAGAGAAAGGTCGTAGCACTGCCCGGGAAGAAACCAGCCGCGGAGTCCTCCGGTTAAAGGGTTGGTACCGACTTTCGCGGTATGGGGGTAAAGTGTGGTATTCCGGATGCCGGGGTGCTTGGCACAGGCAAGGCGGCCACGAGATACCTCAAAAGGACGGAAAGAAGGCGAAAACTGGTTGTCCCCACCAGTCAAGGGAAGGAGCCACTCCGTTAAGAGTTCTCCTCGGTCGTCGGGAAAAAAAGTGGTGAGACGGTTCAGCAGGGCTCCACCGGGTGGTGTCGTCGAAGCAGGTCGGCTCAGCTCTTCCCTCGTCGGATTCTTGGTCCTGTGGCGACTTCTGAAGTCCCAGTCCCCAAAGCCCTGCTTTTATGCAGCAAACCCCCATTCACCCAGCCTAGCTGTCACTCAAACATGCTAAGTGGTGAGCCGGGCGGCTCACCACTTGGGCCAATCAGGACGGAGTGCGACTTGAGTTACCAAGGTAACTCAGTCCAGGGTGCCTAAATCCCCCTCCACCCCTCCTAAGTACCCCAGACAGAGTGGCACCACTTTGGAGGGCTTCTGTGGAGAAGCCCGCCAAAAGTGGAACAAAGGGCTCCACTTTGGGTCAGAGTTACAGAGGCGAACACCAACGCCATTTTAGAATCAAGTTTTGGCAAAAAGTCCCAACCGGAGTTATAAAAATAAATATATAAACCGGTGGTATGTTTAAGGCTACCGTAAATAAATAATTAAATGTGTTAGCCTAAAACAATGGGAAATCCCATAGGGAAATATTCGCGGTCGAATATAAAAAGTAGTTTCCACTGCCACCAGCCAAAACTCGATCAGGGGGGACGGAGACGTGCCCCCTCGACTAACAGACCCTGGGGCAATCGAATTGCCCCAGCCAGTACGTCCACAATATGATGGTTTGTACTGGTTCTGTTCAGGATTCAAGACTAGCAAAGTCTTTGGTGACTTTACATGCCCTGGGAGACAGTAGTCAGTCCCAGGGTATGGAGTCTATGTTGGGGAGTCCCTAGGACACCCCTGGGTCACGGCACAGAGGGTGCTGTGTGACCCACATCACAAAAATACATGAGGCCCTATGGAGTAAGAGACCCCATAGCCCATTCAACACAAGGTTTAACCAAGAAAACACACTTCAACATGTCCAAGAGTGAGGGTAAAAGAGTCTCACTCTTGGCAGGAGAAAAAAATTAAACCCCAGAAATCCAGCAAAGCTGCTGGGGGACTCACTAGGTAGGGAAATTCAGCCTAAACAGAGAATTCTCCCTAACACTGATAAATCCCAATTTCAGGACTCCATGCAGGGATTTGCTGGTATTTTCAGCACTGGTGTTGCTGGTGGCAGGAATACTGGTTGTTTTATGCCAGTGGGGGCTTGAGTTATCTCCAGCTCTTGGCTGGAGGTATGTCAGGTTACCCCCACTGGCATATTTGTACTCTGCCAGTCCAGTAAACTGCTGGTATACGTACATAGACAGAGAGGGTCATAATGAGGATCAATATGTCAAAAGGCTGGTTGTTCTGGGAATTAGACAAAAATGCAAAAGGACGGAGAAAGTTAACAGTCTGAGACACAGTGTCTAGAGTTAAAGACAAGCTTTATTGAAAGACTCAAGAAGAGAAGAAAATCTGAGCTTTACTGCAACAAGAAAGAGCTAAGAGAAGTATTTTAAGAGATGGTGAACTTGACAAGAGTCTCATGAAAGAGTGTGGGTCTACCATGTTAAGATACTAAAAATCCTAAAAGAAAGATTAAGACTTGAGTATTTATCATATTGATTTAGGTCGATTTATAAAATAAAAGGCAAATAACTCATGTTATTTTTTTCATTGTTTGCATGATACCACTCCACACAGTGACCTATAAAAGAGGGCGACAAATCGTAAGAGAGGTCAGCGAGAGGTAATTGCAGAATGCCAGAGGGCAGAACTGAAGTCAAGAATACATTGCTCCCCCGGGCAGCATGGCGGTAAGATTTAATGCTCAAGTAGTCTAGTGTCAAGGTTGTTTGGCTACAGTGCTCCAATTCATGGTCCAGAAGATGGCAGAGTGCATGCATTTTATGGACGGCAGGATGGGGTAGTGAACATTTTGGGTGCTTTTTCTTTTCTTGATCGGAAAGGACAAAAACCACATTTTAGCCCTATATTTAAAAAAAAAACTGTGTTTTACCCCAGATGATGGAAGGAATGGCTAAAAGGGGATTACAATATATAATTGGACAGCGATGAAAAGGGGGTGGGCAGCAGTAGTAGATTCTCAAGGTGTTAGTAGCATTTCTGCACAGAAAGAACGACAATATTAAGGTTATTTTTCCAGCAACAAAAAGCAAGATGGAGGCATTGTCCTCAGAGAAGCTGGAGAAAGAAAATCTCTCTTAAGGGTGCACTGAAAGATCGTAGGCAGTGGGGGTGTTTAGTCGGGAAGAGTCCGTCGCAGGATGGACACCTGCTGAACCCTGTAGAAGTCGACATGCGACAGGGAGGACTGAGTACCTAAATGATAAAAAGACAAAAAAAGACAGAAGAGAAGAAGTATCTGCGCATGAAATTACATGGCCGAAGTCAAACCCAGGCGCGCTGGTGAATTCGGCCTGTTCCCGTCGACACAGAAAAGGGGTCTGAGGTGTGGCGCCAGAGGGCAGAGTCAGGGCAGCTCATGCTCCCAGGGCCGCACCCCGCGCGCCTCTACATTTAAATGGGAAGAATGTTTTTCTGGTGAAAAAGGTTCCGTCTCCCGTCCCTTGGAAGGGACACCCATGCAGTATGGAGGAAAGGGGCGGGATGTAAGAGTACAAAGATAAGCAAGAAAGATTGGTATGTGTTACCACTTTTGGCCTGGCGAGCAACCAGGTCAAAAGAATAATATAAAAGAATTGGCATCTGGTTAAATACCCAGGTACTCTGAACAAAAAACCTTTGTTTGCATTTAGGAAAAATGCCAACTTGAGACAAAAACTGGTCCAAACATATAAAACAAGAAATTGAAGGAATGTTGCCACTATGGGGCTTACCCCCAATAAAGGGCCATCACAAATGCGGCAGATGTGCCGCATGCAACTTTACCATCTCCAAGAAATTGTTTGAGCATGGGTCACTCAAATGGGAGCTGAGGGCTCACGCAAACTGTAAGAGCAAATTTGTGATTTACATAATTGAATGCCCCTACAAATTGTTATATGTAGGCAAAACCATTTGAGAGGTGAGACAGAGAATCCCGGAGCATCGCTCCTGTATAAGAAATCAAGTGCCAGATAAACTACTTGTGGAACACTACAAGCGTTTAGGGCACACTGACCAAGACTTTATATGGTTTGTGGTACAGGTACTAAAACTCCGCATCAGAGGGGGTGATTTGGCAGCTCTATTATACAAACATGAGCAACGTTGGATTTATAATTTGAACACTGAGAAAAATGGTTTGAATATTGCAGTTGAATGGAACAACCATATCTTTGTCTAATTTATACTATTGTACCAAATGAAACTGAAGTCCTTTAAAAAAGAATGTGGGTCACTATACAATCTGTCTGTTAAATACCTTCATGAAATGATGCATCCCTTTATACATATTGTTATAGATCGCCGGACTATATTTGTGATTAGAATTATATATGTGTATTAGGAATGTGTAGATACACATGTGGGTACTTTAATTATCACAGGAATGTATTCTGCTTGTCACTTATCAAAAGGTCATATATTGTTTTCCAAGTGGTAATGTTATTTTGGAAATTATGCACACCGGCTGGTGTTTCATCAATTTTATCATCCTTTTTTTTCATTGTTTCATTTATTTATCATTGATGTATTGTACCACCTTGACAGCTTTACCAAATGCCACTATCTCTGCAGCATAGAGCCTTGTTGCGGCACAATGAGTGCGTTCCATTTATATGCAGGCATTGGGTACCTGGCCCATAGCTACTAGCTGTACTGGAAGAGGCTAGGTTATCCACCTTAGGGAGGCCGTTCTTAGATTATACATTCCACCCTACCTACCGTACAGGTAGTTGAGCACTTACTATATTCGTACTCCTGCCTAGATGCATTACATAGGTGCAGCAATAACAGTTCCAAGATGGCCACCGTGCTATCACGTACATTGAAATAGCCTTGTTTTGTTACAAGTGGTTGCTTAGCAACTTGGTGCCGAAGCCCCAACACAACGCCGGAGGATCTGTAAGTACATTGCATCATGCAAATACAGATGGCACTTGGTGGGGGACACCACTACCAATAATAATTTTCTACTAATGTTGACTAATTGGATGCTATCCACCAGCCGGTAGCTGCCTTTGTACACTGGATGGCAGCCCAGAAGCGTTTAAGAGCGGTTACGCTTTAGCTGCACGTGAACTAGCTAATAATCACACGGCCAGGGACCAGCCTTTCTATAACAAGAACGATTAAACGCACACGATTTATGTAACATATATGAATACTCGTAAGCTACTACATTGTCAAATTAGGATATTCAAATCGGCTATCTGCCTTGGTCAATTTGTTTTTCACACACAGCTTTCTGTGAACTACCATACCTGACCGCCGGCTATCCATAGTTCTGTGACAAGGCCGACTGTTGTAAGGTAGGAAATGGGCTGGTTTATGTAATCCCACTATATTGATATCGGTTGATCACACTATATTGCTAAGTGTGGGAGACTCACAGTGATGTATCTCCTCTGTAGGCAGCCGTCCTGAGTACGTCCATTTATTGGAAATTGCTACGCACATAGGGGTTTGCTCCAAATGATGATTTTGCTGGGCTACTACTAAACAAGGTAGGAAGCCGTGCCAGGTGTTGGCTTTTTAATTTTATGTTTAGAACAAATTATATGTCCTTAATGAAGGAATATGTCACTCCCTCTTGTGTTTTATTCTCTTTGTAGACGCAATACACATTTTATTGTGTATGCCAGAAACTGTATTTCGTCCTGATGAAGGCTGCATACTTGTGACACTGCAGTGGGTGAAGAGACGTCCGAAACACACTGTGGCAACCTTTTATATACCAACAGCACTGCTTAAATTAGGGCAGGTTCAACACACAAAAAAAAGGAAATGAAATAGGACACTGGAAAATACCAGGGTCTGGATCTTGTGTCTGAAATAGATATGTGTTGTTGTCATTGTATAAAACATTGTATGAAGGTCCTGTTTTGGCCAATAAATGTGTAGAAATGAATTGTTTTTTAAAAATAAATATATGTGTTGTTCTGGTACAAAATTAAAAAAACAGATGTTTTTACGAGAAATTGAAAAACTCTATGGTACTGGTCTGAAAAACTAAAGGTGGGAAGTGTGACATAATAGCCTTGGCGTTTTTTTGTTTTTTGCTCTGAAGCTAGACTGATGGTCATGGAGACAACCAACAGATTAATTGTGAAGATTAAGCTGGGAGATGGCCAGCTTTTCCAAGAGTTTGCCCAGGAAAGGAGTGATGGAGATTGGGTGATAGTTTGCTTGTGCAAAAATATGACTTTTTCTCTATGGGAAAATGAAAGGGGACTAGGGCAAAACTGTGTTATTTTTGTTTTCTTAATAACTTTGTTATCTTTTAACAGAACTTTCGCAAAATGTCCAGTCTGGGGGGCCCCGTGAGTGCAATTATGTTGGCAATATTTCAGCCAAATCCATCATGCGAGTCAAAAGGTATTCGCAATTCACATTTCGGGTTTCCATTGTGTCTTGATACTCAGGAAGTGTGCTGCCTCATTTGAATGCAGCGGGTGCCTCCAGGTCAGAGTGAAAGCTACTCCTGTGCACATATCTCTAAATGAATCCACGACAAAGCGACAAAGCTTCCCAGTGCTTAAAGTGCATTTTATTGAATAAACAGCCAACAATCCATCATTTTGACCACAAATACATTCATGAACAAGGGAAAAGATGCATGAAACAGTTTAAAATTTCTCCACACGTTTTGTCCTCAACAGGACTTCACTGGCAATTAAACATTCATTTTTTGAAGGCTCAGTGAGGAAACAGAACCCTCACATCCTGTAGCGTTCAACACCTATCACATGACCATGTGGTTCAACCAAACTAGTTCCAATATAGGCGCCATCTTGGAATGAAACCCATGTAGGGATTATCAATGTAACAGATTGCTCTCTAACCAGAAACAGAGAAAATGTAAACTTGAGTTAATCAATACATAGTAAAGGAATGAAGGTTCAGGAATCAAGTATTAGCACAAGTTTAGAAAGCTAAAGTACAAGTGCCTAAACATTCTAACTAAACAATCACAAATTACATATTATCCAAATTCGGGACAAATTCTTGAGCAAAGGAATGAAACAGTAACAGCAGCCCAAGCAATTCTGAATGACCTATCATGAAAAATAGTTCATGTTGTCCCGCCCAAGCAGGCATAGACTATAAACACTCAATACTTCAAACAACAAATTCAAATATATATCAACAATTAATGATGATTAAGCAAGAAAATACACACAGCTGATCCAGAATATATAAAATCAAGATACACATTATATAAAATCACAAAACAGAGAAAATGAATTCAAGAAAACATGTAGCTCCTTATCCCCATTATGTCCTTTGAGTTTTATTGTACCAAATTGCATTATCAATCTTGATTCTAACCCTTCCGTTGGTTTTCTCTAATATGTGCCAGGGCAGTGAAGGACATTGATGTAACATTGCCATTATGGAATTCTTTCACATGCAAGGCCAACGGTTAACTCACATTACCATTTTTAATCGCTCTGTAATGTTGCACAATTCTTATTTTTAAAAAAAGGGCAGTGAAGGACATTGATGTAACATTGCCATTATGGAATTCTTTCACATGCAAGGCCAACGGTTAACTCACATTACCATTTTTAATCGCTCTGTAATGTTGCACAATTCTTATTTTTAAAAAAAGGGCAGTGAAGGACATTGATGTAACATTGCCATTATGGAATTCTTTCACATGCAAGGCCAACGGTTAACTCACATTACCATTTTTAATCGCTCTGTGGCTGCTCCCCTGAGGCCCGCCGTGCGAAGCCCGCCGCTTCTGGGCCCCTAATGCGGCTTCACACCTCGGTACTGGAGCCCAGCTGATCCCAAGGACGTCGGAGGACCTGGGGCCCATGCAGGCTGAAGCTGGGCCCGTGACGCCCGACGGGGACGAAGATATCCGCTCCGGCCCCCAGGGCCTTCCTTAGCGACGACTTCCCAAGATGGCGGCCGTGCTCGTCTCTCGGCCCGGGAGGGCGGGGAGTGCTTCCTGAGGCCGCATCCAGACGCGGCTCAGCTCTTTGAGCGCCCGGGCGGAGCGACACCAGACCCCCGGACTTCTCCTTCGGTGGCCCCCGCTTCCCGCACTGCCGATCTGGACCTGCACGCGACCGCCTGACGAGGGAAGGCGCGGACGGCGCCCATCAGATAGGGGCTGCTGGGGGTGAGGACCCGGGCCACACGGGAGGGGCCCTCCGGACCTGCCGTGGCGCCTGGGGTGGGGGCCACGCCATCACTACCCCCCCCTCCTTTGCCCTCCGGCGGGCCCCTGCCTCCGCCCCTCGCTGCCCAGGACTCGGAGCTCCGGACACCATACGCCGCACTCCTGGGGCGCCCCGGCCCATATCATCATCTGGGGCCGCCGCTCAGGCCCGAGACCTGGAGGTCCCCTCCCGCTACCATCCCCACCAGGGAATCCAAGCCTGGGTCCAGGGAGGAGGAGCGGTCCAGGCCGGGCCACGGTGAGTGACCCACAGCTACGAGCTCGGAGAAGAGCCTGATCAGCGCTGCCCGCATTTCCATCCCGGGCTACCCCTGGCCCCCCTTTGGCCTCAGAAGCGACCCGACGGCGTGTCTCCTGGGGCGCCCCGGCCCATTGCATCACCCGCTCTGCTCTCTCTGGTCTAGTCCTTAAGTGGGCGCACATCAGTCCACCTGCCCACTGGGACTTACGCCCCACACATTTGCCTACCACCAAGATTTGGAGAGCTCACCTCTTTATCTGAAGCCACTGTGCACCGGCCTAGCTTGGAATCAGCATTCCCTTTCCTCAGTCAGAAGCCTTGACGCTCATCCACAGGGGGGGCCTTCCAATCCATCTCCCCACCCACGATTCGCCAACATGTCGAGACAGTCGAAAGCTATTAAAAACGTGGACATTGCTACCATGCTCACCGCTCCTGACAGGGGAAAAAAACCGGACTCAGTTACTCCCACCCCAATGATCTCCCAGGAAGGGGGTGACACCCCAGCTACCAGAGGTGATCTACTGGCGTTTATGGCAGACATTAAAGCCGAGTTTCGGTCCTGCATGTCGGAACTCACCTCCAAATTGGAACAAACGGACCACAGGGTGACCGAGGTGGAGCAAAGACTGAGTGAGATCGAGGACCGCTCCCAAGACCAAACAGCTGCCATGGGAGATATTCAGCAAACAGTGAGAGCCCTCCAAGACAGGTGCGAGATCCTCGAATACAAACAAGAGGACCTGGAAAACAGAGCTCGTCGGAATAACCTCCGAATCCGGGGAGTTCCGTCCTCAGTCCCCGACCAAAATCTTGCAGGCTACATAGGAGACCTCTTCCAAATCCTCCTCCCACATCTAGATAAATCCCAACTGCTGCTGGATCGGACTCACAGACTGCGTCCGCGTCGGGGAGTAGATACCGACCAGCCCCCGGATGTCATAACAAGAGTTCACTATTTCTCCACAAAAGAAGCTATCTCTGCTATCAGTCGGTCCGGAGATGATCTCTCCTTTCAAGGTCACCCTCTTCAAATTTATCAGGATCTCTCCCTCTCAACCCTTCAGAAGAGAAGGGCTCTCCGACCTTTAACCCTCTTCCTCCAAGAGCGGAAAGTCAAATACAGATGGCTCTTCCCCACAGCGCTGCAATTTTCTTATAATGGCTCCCTCCGGAGAATATCCCATTTGGATGATGCCGCTAAAATCATGCAGACATCCTCCGCCCCGGAGGGAACTATCGCCCCAGACTTGGAAGCCTCGGGGAGCCCTACGTCGGCCCTCCCTCCCCAACCCGGGCGTCCTCCATGGTCCAGGGCCTCCCGAAACAGGAGAAGATAACCCGAGCGGCCATAGATGTCCTCCGCTCCTCCGGCGTCCCGGACGCCCAACGCTCTTTTAGCTAAATTCAGAAACAGTAACTCCGGCCCAACACAGTCCTACGTTCGCCCGGCGCGGCGGGCTTCCTTCACGGCCTATGCCCCCCTCCAAGGTCCGTTTCATTTTAGAGTCCTTGGATGCAAATGTTACTTTGCCAGTCACAATTGGCCCTGTTGGCCTGGGGTGGGGTTACACCCACAATGTTTCCCACCCCTCTAGTTAAAAAGTTGGCCTCCCGTTGGGGGCCCCTGTTAAAATTGCAAGTGCGGTACAGACCACTTCTACACCCTCTTCACGATGGCAGCTAATGGACAACCTGGAGTCCCCCCTCCATACCCCAAGCAAGGGATCTCTAGCTCCCCGATCCCGGAACACCAGACGCTGAGATGCCTTTCCTGGAATGTTAACGGACTCAACTCTCCCCCCAAGCGCAAATCGATTCTCCAGAAGCTACAAGATGAGGAGGCCGGTGTGGTGTTCCTTCAAGAGACTCATCTCCTCCCGGCAGACTTTGGCCGGCTCCGTTCTAGCATGTATCCACGCCAGTTCTTCGCCTCAGGGAACTCCAAAAGGGGGGGCACAGCAATTTTGTTTCGGAAGGACCTGCGCCCCCAGATTTTGGACTCCATGATGTGCCCGGAGGGCCGCTTCGTGGCCATCAAGTGCCTCCTGCTGGGGGACCTCTATACCTTGGTATCGGCATATGCACCCAACTCGGGACAGGCAACTTTCTATGATTCCCTGGGCTCCTCCCTCTTAAGTTTTGCGGAAGGTCAGACAATAATCGGAGGGGACTTCAATGGGGTTCCAGACCCCACTAAGGACAAATCCAACCCCCCTGCCCTTGGCGAGTTCGGTCAGGCCCTCAGTCTGCTGCGGCTCTTCAGAACCCTGGAGGTGGTGGACACATGGCGGGTGCTTCACCCCACCGAGAAAGACTACTCTTTCTTCTCGGGCGTTCACAGAACTTATTCCAGAATCGACCTCCTTCTATCTTCTCCCCAAACTCTCGCCCTCGCTAATGAGGTGTCGATAGGCCAGCGAATTTTGTCGGACCATGCTCCGATAATAATGGAACTAAGCATTCAGAACACCCACGCCAAGGCGGCACGCAGATGGGCGCTCTATGACCCAATCCTCAATGATATGTCAATCAGAGACAATATAACCACCACCATCAAGAACTTCTTTGAGGAGAACCCAGCCGCAGACACCTCCCTAGCCAATAACTGGGATACAATGAAGGCTGTAGTTAGGGGATCCTTGATAGCTCAAGGCGTAGCTTACCATCGAAACCGGAAACAAGTCCGGCTATCCCTGGAAGAGGACTTGCGAGCAGCTGAGGAAGCCCAGAAAAAGAGGGGCTGGTCTCCTAAGATACAGAGAGCGCTTCGCTCGGCCAGGAAGAAACTGGAGGCCCACTATGCAGAACACACTGCGCAACTTTTGGCGAAGACCAAACAATTCTACTATGCTAAAAGTAACAAGGCCAACAAATTGCTGGTGGCCAAGCTGGCTAAAACAAGACGGACCAACACGATCATAGGGCTCCGGGACCCACAGGGGGTGATACATCACTCCGAACAGACGAAACTACAACTAGCCTCGGACCACTTAACCCAGGTCATGACAGCACCCCCCCGAGATCGGTCGAAGCAGGAGGCATACCTGCGGAACGCAGCCCTAACGCGTCTCCCGGACTCCACACGAGAGCAGTTGGAAGCCCCAATAACAGATGAAGAAGTTGACGGAGCCATCAAGGCCCTCAAATCGCGGGCCCCGGGCCCAGACGGATTCTCCCAGAGGTTCTATAAGATATTTAAGCTCCAGCTTATCCCCCACATGGTGGCCCTTTTCAACTCCTTCCAGGCCTCGGGATCTGTAACCCCCACAATGCAAGAGTCGGTGACGGTCCTCCTTCCTAAGCCGGGGAAAGACCCGAGAGATCCGGCGTCATACAGACCCATCGCCTTATTGAACATCGACGCCAACTTGTACTCGAAGATTTTGGCTAACCGCCTGGCACTTATCCTCCCGGAAATAATCCACCCTGACCAAACAGGCTTCATCCTTCACCGAGCAGCAGGGGACAACATTCGGCGGACCCTGAACCTAGTGAACATCGCCCACCGCGACTCCCAGGGCCTTGCCTTAATGGCCCTGGACGCAACCAAAGCTTTTGACAGAGTCGATTGGTCCTACTTGGAATGCACCCTGGAAGCATTTGGGTTCGGCCCCACAGCCCGAGCCATGATCCTGGCGAACTACAAGCAGCCTAAAACTATCCTCAGGATCAATGGCGCCCACTCAGCCCCGATACCTCTGTCTTGTGGGACAAGGCAGGGCTGCCCGCTGTCACCCCTACTCTTCGCCCTCACAATGGAGCCCTTCGCCCAGAAGATCAGGCGGAATGAATCCATTAAGGGACTTCAGGTGGGCCCGTCCCACCACAAAATCGCTCTTTACGCGGACGATGTACTATTGACACTCACGGAAGCCAGTACCTCAGCGAAACACGCCCTGGCCGAAATAAAGGAATTGGGGGAGGTCACCGGCTTTACTGTCAACTTCGCCAAATCAGTGGCCCTAGGAATCGGCCTCCGCCCAGAGGAAAAGGAGGCGTTAACGGGTCTGTGCCCGATTGAATGGCGGGACCACTCGATCCCCTATCTAGGAGTTTTCATCCCAGCAAACCCAAAGGAGACCTATCAAGCGAACTTTCCCAAACTGATCAAGGAGCTGGAGGGAGACCTGAAGCGTTGGACCACGCAGGAGATCTCACTAATGGGCCGGATCACAGCTGTCAAAATGAACTTGCTCCCTAGGTTTCTCTATGCCTGCTCATCCCTACCGGTGCCCTTCCCGACCCGGATCCTTCACGACCTACAGAGGAAGATATCGAAATTCATATGGAAAGGCAAAAAGGCCAGGATCCCCCACAAGACCCTGATTGGTAACGCCAGGCTGGGAGGCCTGGGGGTCCCGGACCTGCAGGCCTATAGGGCAGCGGCGCAACTGTCACACCTACACGCCTGGCAGTCGAGCACAGCCCGCCCCAGATGGGTGGAACTGGAGCAAGCCCAGCTCCCGCTCCCCCTCCGGTTCCTCCCTCACATCCAACCCCCTCTCAGGGCGCGCTGGAAGGACATCCTACTGACAACAAAGCAGACCCTAAGCTCCTGGGATTGGGCTCTAAAGCAGAAGGGAATCCCGAGGGGCCGAGGCCCCCTCTCACCGATCTTTCACAATCCCGACTTCTCCCCGGGATCTCTCCCCCGCAACTTCCAGAATTGGATAGACGGGGGCCTTGAAACCCTGGGGCAGATGTACTCCGAAGGCGGACCCCGGACCTTCGAACAGTGCAAGGAAACTTTTCGGCTTCAAGAGAGGGACAGGTTCACATACTGCCAGCTCCGCCACTGGTGTTCACACCCCCAGACCCTCCAGGCGGCAACCCGCCCCCCGACTCCACTGGAGCTAACCCTCGCGGATCTGCCGGCTAGAGGAAGAACTTCAGCCATATATAGATGCTTCTCGGGGGACTTTCTGGCGGCAAAAACTCGATCTATGGCTCAGTGGGAGGCGGACCTAGGCCATCCGTTCGATGACCAAACCTGGGTAGACATATGGTCCCGCACCCACTCCTCCTCCACCTGCGTCACCAACAAAGAATGTGCATATAAACTTACCTTGCGCTGGTATTACCCCCCTCTCAGACTCCACCACATGAATCCGCAAATGGACCCTGCCTGCTGGAGAGGCTGCAGTCAACCAGGCTCTTACTTCCACATGTGGTGGACATGCCCCAAGATCCAGCAATTCTGGACCAGGTGTCTCTCAGTCATCGAGCAAGTCACCGGCTCCGCCCTCCCACTGGACCCTGAGACAGTCCTACTGGGGATCCCGGTCCCCGGAATCTACCCCCGCTCCGGCAACAGGGCTAAGCTCCTCACACAATGCCTCTTGGCGGGCAAGACAGTTCTGGCCCGTTTCTGGAAGTCGCAAGACGGCCCTTGCCTGGCCCACTGGTGGGGAAAATTGTGGGACATTTTAATAGCGGAAAAGGTCACCGCTGCGAGAGCGGGGACTCTGCACCGCTTCCAGAATGTATGGGCTCCAGTGCTGGACTATGATCAGCGATTTCCTGCAATGACGTTCAAGCCAATCAACGCCCGTTGGGCCCTGGGGGACCTGGAGAGTACACACCAGGCGGGGGTGATAGACTGAATCTCTGGCCCGGGAAAACCGGAATGATGGGGGAAAGGGACACAAAGCCAGAATCTTTTCTTTGCAATGTTATACTGCCACCCGATACTGTTTGTAACCTATACTGCCTTGCTATAAATAAACACATTTAAAAAAAAAAAAAAAAATATCTTTGTCATTTTCAAATAAGCATAAACAAGATAATGTAATACAAGGCAAACAGTAAAATTTAAAACCTGTAAATCCTAGTAGATACAA
Source organism: Ambystoma mexicanum (assembly GCF_040938575.1). Classification (NCBI taxonomy): domain Eukaryota; kingdom Metazoa; phylum Chordata; class Amphibia; order Caudata; family Ambystomatidae; genus Ambystoma; species Ambystoma mexicanum. Next base: position 1,067,507,287 of record NC_090931.1, on the reverse strand, counting down.
CTATTGAATATCAACCATGCCCCAATTCACAAAGTAAATAAATACACATTTTGGGGCAATAACCACTAGTCTTAATATTATCAATTCAATTACAAAAAAATGCATCACATTTCCAAAATTTAGACAGAAAGCACAAAACAAACACCTACACACAGACTAACAACAACAAACACTAAATCCCACCTTTGCTATTATCTGACCACTTAGACAAGTGAGCTGCTCATTCTGATGCTCCATTACCATACAAATGATTAAAAGTCTTCCATGAGCTCCAATAAGCTCCTTCTTTACCCTTCCTCTTAAACATGACCAATTCTTCTTCCTAGTTTTCCAAACTTTCAAGATCTGTTTTGCTGCTATTATAAGGATTCTGTCTATCCAAGTTCCATACAAACGAGCCATTAAACAACGTCCATTATTTGCTAACATTAGGACTTGTAATGGCTTTCTTGGAAATGTAATAGATAAGATCATATCCAGTATGTCTAACACCTCACACCAGAAGGCTAGCACTGTGCGACAATACCACAACATATGAAGCAACGTCCCCTTCTATTTCCCACATCCCCAGCATGTTTCGTCAACTGTCAACCCTAAGCTACACATATGCTCAGCTGTCCAATATAATCGTCCTAAAATGTTTGGGTGGATAAGTCGTAGTTTTATTTTTATTTTTATTTATTTACATTTATAAAGTGCACAACTGCTCTGGGGCATCGTGGCACTGTTACAGCTTGTTCACTTGGGAGGCATACACATAAGTGGCATCTTTTTCAGTTGGTAGGCAGGCAAATCAACAAATTTAAGCAGAATAGATGACAGGCATAGGACGTATAGAGCATGCATATTGAGCTGTCATTAGGGCTACAGTTGAGACAGCGTAACTATGCATGATGGTTGGTCCTAGCGGAACAGTGTAGTATTCAGTATTTTACGGAAGGCAGTGTACGAGCTTTCATTTCTGAGTGTGGTGGGTAGGGCGTTCCAGTGTTTAGGAGCCAGGTGTTGGAAGCTGGAGCCTCCAGCTTTCACTCTTTCGAAGGCTGGGACGTAGATCTGGTTAGTCAGGTGTGCTCTAATGGGTCTGTTTGAGGATTTGAAGGTGATTATTTCTGATAAGTAGGGTGGGGCCTCGGTGGAGAGGCACCTATGTGTGATGGCCAGAGTTTTAAAGAGTATACGTTCTTTTACTGGTAGTCAGTGAACTTCTTTCCTGGCCTAAGTGATGTGGTCCCTTTTCGGAATGCTTAGGGCTGCCCTGAGGGCATTATTCTGTGTGACCTGTAGTTTATTGAGGTTTTTGGCCGAGGTGCCCAAGAATTTGGCATTGCTGTAGTCCAGTTTGGTACCTACTGTGGCTCTGGCAATGGATAGGCAATTTTTCGTGGAGAAGGGCTGAACAGCATTGATCACCTTGATGGTGAGTGCGGCTGAGGAGGCTATAGCATTGACCTGCCATGTCATGGACAGTGAAGCTTCGAGGTATACACCCAGTGTCTTGACTGCGATGGTGGAGTTATCTATGGTGAAGTTATTGTACTGAGTAGGAAGTTTATTGAGTGTTTCTCTGGTGCCAACTATGAGGATCTCAGTTTTATCCCCATTTAGGCAGAGGCCATTGGCTGCCATCCAAGTTTGGAAAGATGTGTAGATTTTGGTTAGTGCTGCGGTGTCTTGTTCGTATGTGCCGGTAATGGGGAGTAGTACCTGAGTGTTGTCAGCGTAGTTAGTATATGCTATGTTACGTTAGTCGAGATCATTGAAAAGGGGGAGGGTGAAAATATTGTATAGTGTGGGGACAGTGCACGAGCCCTGAGGGACTCTGCAGTGGATGGTGGTAAGGGAGGCGTATGCTGCATCTGAGAAGACTTTCATGAGTCTTCTGTTTAGGAATGAGGCCACCCAGGCTATGGCTTCTGGAGAGAAGTTGGCTTCATTTTTTAGGTGCATGCCTAGGATATCATGGTTGACAAGATCAAATGCAGTGGACAGATCTAAGAGGAGGAGGAGTGCCGGTTTTCCTTTGTCCATGATGTCATTGAGTTGCATTTTTAGATCGAGCAGTGCGGACTCAGTTCCATGTCCTGGTCGGAAGCCCGACTGTATTTTTCCTAGTATGTGGTTTCTTCAAGATATTGCTGGATTTGCGTGTAGGCCACTTTATCCAGTATCTTGAGTAGAAATGGGACGGTGGTGAAGGGCCTATAGTTGTTAGCCACTTCTGGATCTAGGGTTGTTTTTTTTAGAATGGGGCACACCCACACTTCTTTTAGGCTATCTGGAACAGTGTTTGAGTTGAAGGATGTGTTAATGAAGGACTTGAGAAATGGGGCGAGTGTATCTGAGCATTCTTTGACTAGTTTGGCTGGGTAGGCATCTCCTTTACAGTTGGAGGGCTTAATTTTATTGACGATGTCTATAACTTCACTTTTAGTGATTTCCCTAAATTTAAAGGTGGTATAGGGTTTTTTACATCAGTGTACTTAGAACTAGGGATGATCTCTTGTTTAGAGTTCTTAATGATGTGTTGTGTGATGTTATTGTGACGCTCTTCAATTTTCTTTGGCAAGAGTTTAATTTTGCTTAGTAGGGCAGTTTGTATTGCGTTGCACAAGTTTTGGTCCTTAACTATGTCCTGAAATTTGGCAGCTGGGGTAGACAATTTTTTGAAGATTGCAAAGAGTTATTTGGATTCGGAGGTAGCGTTAGCTGTTCTAGCGTTGTAGGATGCAGATTTGGCAGTAATTATTGCTTTCTTGTATTGTGTGGCAAGTGTCTTGTAAACGGACAATGTTGCTACATTGGGGGAGTTTTGCCATATATTCATTGCTTTGCATTTTTTTAGGCAGAGTTCTTTTAATTCAGCAGAGAACTAGGAGTTGGAATGTTTCACATTTATGGCTTTTTTCTTCTGAATAGGCGATAATATCTATCGCAGTGCTGATGGTGGATTTATAGATGTCCGCCAGTACCGATGGGTCTGGCTGTAAGGGGAGGTTAGAGGTGAGTGTCGCTAAATGGGGTAGGATCCTTTCCTTGGTGATGTTTTTGGCACATCTTGCTAGTGCTGGGGGGACCGGGTCGCGTTTCTTTGTGGTGGTGGTGGTAGGTATAAGGAAGTGAATAAGGAGCTGATACGACCAGGGGGTGGGGGTGATCGAGCTGATGTCACTGTTGCAGTTATGGTCAGCTAACCAATCAAGGGTGCGCCCTTTGTGGTGCGTGGGCACAAGAATTTTTTGTTCAAAACCTAGTTCCTGAAGGGCTAGTGCTAGGGCTTTGGCCGGTTTGTCCTTCTTGTCATTTATGCCAAGGTTAAAATCACATAAGAGGATTGATTTAGATGTGTTTTTTAAATTATCCGCTAGGAGGTGTGTGTGGTTTTCATGGAAGTCTAATAGTGGGCCTGGGGGGCGGTATATGAGATTGAGGGTGATGGTGGTATTATGGGAGAGAGAGATCCTAACTGTATGGGTGTCAGTGTTACCCCCAAGATTAGAGGGGGTTTGTCTGGCCTCTAGGTGGTCTTTCACTATGAGTGCTACATCTCCTCCTACGGTGGTGAGCCGGTCCTGCCTGATGATAGAATATCCTGGAGGCATGGCTAAGGTGAGGGCTGGCCCTGCTGCACTATGTAGCCATGTCTCGCTGATGGCAAGGATATCGAGGTCTAAGTTGGAGATAAGGTCATAGATTTCGGTGGCGTGTGCTGGAATGGACCTGGCATTAATTAGTGCACATTGCAGATCAATAGCGGTAGGGGGTTTGGTGTCGCTGCTATCTGGTTTGTGTGTGGGAAAGGTCATGAGTGCACAAGGGGTACTGGGTGAGGCTTGTTGTTTCGTGAGCATGTGTGTACCGGTAGTAGTGTATGGGCAGGCCTGTGGAAATGTGGGCGGGTGTCTGGAGCGGAGACCTAGTAGTCTTTCCCTGGTGCTGATAGATCTCGGGCATGTGGTAGTTCCAGTGTGTTTGGCATGGGTTGCGGCCAGGCTTGCGGTGGTGATAGGTTTGGTGAAGAATGAAGGTAGGAAGTGGGTGGGAGGGATGTGAGTAGGAACATGATGCTGTGTGGCTGCCATCGTCCAACGGGCTGAGGCAACAATTTGGTTAGAGAGTAAAAGGGGCCAGATGCCTGTATAGTTCAAGTAAGGGGCAGCAAGGTAACAGTATAGATGGTAGCGGTGGAAGTGGGCTGTAAGATAGGCGATAGCAAGTAGAGACAGATGTGAGATAGGTTTTGTGAGCCAGAGAGGTGGCGTTGCTTGCGATTCGAGAAAAGGGAGTACGCACAAAGCGTTACAAGTTTAGATGTGGGCATCAGGCATAATCAGAAAACAGCGTGATTCAACAAAGCAGTGCACGTTTGGATGTAGGAGTTAGGCACATGCAGAGAAACAATGCGAGTAGGAGGTAGAAAGGCACAATGCAGTACACGTTTTTAGTTCTGTGCGTCAGGCATAGTCACAAAACATTGTAACCCAGCAGGTGGGAAGTGAGCCGAGTTTTCGACTGGTTCCGACTACTTAGAAGGAACCGCTTGAAATCTTGCCATAGTTAAAATGTGGTGATCAAACATCAGGCAGTACGGTTAGCATACAGATAATGACATTGGATGTAGGGTTGAGGGCAAAATAGCTGGAGCAGTAATGTTATGGGGCTCACGCTAAGTTGTAATGTGACTCAGGGGTGAAAGTCGGGCCCAGGCAGAGTGCAAGGCATATTAGTTCAATTGTGCGTTAGGTGCTATGTAGGAGCACAGGAGCACGGAGTAGCAGAAGATCATGTGGGGCTGTTGTAATGTTAGCTGTCAAGGGTAGTGGAAAACTATGAGTGGTAAAAGTACTCACGGATACATTGTTGGTGGATGGGGAAGCGTCTTCTGTCGGCACGTCTGACATGGACAGGCACAGACAGGCAGGTCAAGTGCCATTTTGTGTGTGCCTTTGGAGTGGCCTCGTATCTGGCTTGCGCCTTCCGGTCGAGGACTGCAGTGTATGTGGGGCCCGGCGGCCAATGGAAGGCTCCGTGCTCAGCTGGGCTGTTGCTTAGCAACGCCCAAATAACAAAAGATTGGCAGCCATTTTCTGAGGATTTCTGAATCCACGCGGTGTCGGCTTCAATAGACCATCGGATTCACGGCGCTGCTCAAGGTGGGGGCACGGTATGGATGCAGATTGGGCCTGCTCTGAGGACTTGGCGAGTGGATGTTGGAGGATTCGGGATTCTGCTTCATGGAAGCGCAGTGTTGGTGTGTGCAGACTCAGCTGGGCTCCTGCCCTTACACGGGTGATGGCTGGTGCGGGCTCCTGCCTGGTGCAAGCTGCAGACTAGTTTGAGATCCAGCTTACTACTGTGCCCGACCCGCCACACATGCCTCCCAATCTCATCAGTAATAATACAACCTAAGTCCCTTTCCCACTTCCATTTCAGGTTACTCCACGATTCAAGCACCGAATCATCCTTTGGCATGAGCTTCAAGTATGTGGAGACTCTACACAGCGCTAAGCAAAATATGGTCCATCCTGCTGGTTCTTTCTCTATTGGCGCAGATGACATATTGAAAATCTGTGTCAAAAGACACTCTAATTTCTTAAATCTATTACTTTCTCCTCTACCTAAATGGAACAACCATTGAAGCTCTTCAAAGGACAACAAGTGTCCATCACGCATTAAATCCCCTAATGACAAAATCCCTCTAGAAATTCAGCGTCGCCATTACAGAGTCCTGTTCCCAAGCTGCAACACAGGATTATGCCAAATAGACGACTTGTGATTTAAAAACACATTTCTATTAAAGGTTATTAACCACCATGTCATCAAGTCCCTGGTCACTCTAATAGTTGGTAGTTTAACAGCTCCTCTAGGTAGCTTTTCCATAGAAAAGATACTGCCCAATTGAAACTGTAACAAAGCACCTCTCTCAATTGTCAACCACATGTGTTCTTGTTCGGTCCCCTCAGCCGCATATAGGGCTGCTTTCTTCAGGATAAATCCCCTGTAGTCATTTTCTAATACAACAAAATGTAGTGGATTGATATCTTGTCCCGTGCGCTATTTACCAACTATTGAATTTTTCAATTGAAAGAAAGAAAAACAATCTAGCAGCCGGAGTCTCACAAGATGACAAAGGTGGAAAAACAAAAATATTTCATTTTTATTTTTCCACGGATGCTTGCTCTCTCCAAACTCACATCAACCTGTGTGGTATGTGTTTAAAAAAAAATAATTTCCATTATTTGGCATATAATGTTTTGATTTTTGCTGCACCTATTGCTTTTATTTTTACAATATGGCAATGACGACTTATTTTCTTTGATTGATTCTGGTACATATGGCACATAGCCTTGATAACGACCCTATTGGTCGAAACACTTGTCGGCTATATCTGTGGACGGCTATATCTGTGGACTATTGCACAACCAGAATACAAAAAATACCATTACGGATCTAATGCATGGACTACAATATTTTATGTGCAACTGCATGATTAGTTCATTTGTGTTCATGACCACTCATTAAGAATACTAGTTCCAAGCGCGAAGACAGTCTTTCAACAATTGTTAGTAATTTTCCAAGTTTGGATATCGGAAACCCCCCTCTTTACTGCCGCGTAGTAAAATAAACTTCGGAATCTTCAGAGCTTTCTTCTCTCCCCAGAGAAAATCTTGAAAAACCTGATTAATGCCCTTAATTAATTTCCTTGTGAAGCTAAGGGGTATTGATTGCATTATGTATAAGACCTTTGGTAAGAGCGACATTTTAATTGTATTAATCTTTGCCCAGATTTCCAAATCCAACCTTGACCATTTCCTAATATCTTTCCTAAGATTTTCTACCAGTTTAGTCACATTAAACTTTACAATTTTTCGTATGTCTTTGATAAGAAAGATCCCCAAATTCTTAGTTTCAAAGGTCCAATACTTGAAACAATATACTTCATATAACAAGGACATTCTATTAAGTTTACCACAAATTAAGTAATACAAGTGATGGCATGTTGACTCTTCCATACCCTTTGTTTGTTATACTATAATATTGTAAAAGGTTGCAAGTTCTGGCATGTGCACACATTTTGCATTTATTGCACTTGTAGAAGCCATTAGGTTTCTTACCATTTCAAAGCCAATTAACATGGTCATGTTCCAATTCTCTGGGCATATTAGTGCACTTTTATCCTTCAGATTCAGAACTTTAGAAAATATTTGAGGCGAACATGCTAATACCTTGCTCAAATCCTGTCACATAACAGAATAGGCCAGAGTCTGCTCAAAATCTTCCTTATCACTCTGGAGGTCTGCCAGTGTCAAATAGGGTGCCCAGGAACTTTATGTTATGTGTTGGGTCGAACATGTGCAACAACCCCACTGCTCCACTTCCTTAATTTGCTGAATGTGTGTTCTTTGGGCATCTGTTCCCACTTTGATAATATACAGGGAAGTATTTGATTACATTCCAAAGCTTGGGCTCTCGCCACAATGTCCAGCAACCATGTGTCCTATGTTATCAACAGCCAAAGTGTCAAATTGCTTGAGACCCTTCCTCCAACCAAGGTGCTGCGTTTGGAAAAGGCTGGTGGAAAGTCATACTTATTTTATTTATTGATTTATATTGCACCGAAGGCCCGCGGGCATCCGGGCACAGAAACAGAAACACAGATTACAAACACGTATTCTACGGGACAAAAATAACCCTATCCTAACCTGTCCTAACTAGGCAGAGAGACCCGCCCTTTACTTGAAAAGGTGTGTTTTCAAGCTTTTCCTGAAAGCCATGTAGTTGCATTCCAATCTGAGACATAGCGGGAGGTTGTTCCATTTTTGTGCTGCCAACACAGGGAATGCTCTCCCCAGACCGTTGGATCTGAGATCTGACCCAGACCCTCCGATCTTAGAGAGCGCTTGGGTACATGTTGAGTGATTCTTTACTTAAGGTATGCCAGTGCTTTTCCATGCAAACATATATGTACCAGGGTCATGGATTTAAACTGAATCCGGTCCTCAACTGTCAGCCAATGAAGGGCTCTTCTATCCGCTGTGATATGTTCCATTTATTTCTTCCTTTTTATTGCTCTGACTGTGTTATTTTCTATAACTTGGCATTTTGCTACAGAGCTCTTGTTTGCACCAAGCAATAACACATTACCATAGTCAAGACGGAACAGAATGGTGGCCCTTGCGATGGTGGCACAATTCTCTTCACTCAGGAATGGCTGTATTGCTCTAAGGAGGCGTAGAGGGTATAGGCAGTTCTTATGTAGGTAATGGACCTGCATGTCTGCACCCTTTGAGGCTTCCAGGAAGAGCCCAAGGGGTTTCACTTTCCCAGACATCTGAATGCGGGAGTCTTTGATGTTAAAAGCATCATATTCTGGTCCCAACTTGGCTCGGGCCTGGTGAGATCCAGGCCCGAGTCAACTGCCTTGCTTAGGAGGTTGGCCCCCTTTCCCATGATTACCTTCTCTGCGGGCTGTGTGGGGTCAGCAAAAAGAGCTATGGCTGTTCTGCGCCTGAGGATAAGCCTGACCTCTTGAAGGGCATGCAGATGAATACAGTGCCTGAAACATCCCCCCATGTCTCTGGATGTCTGTCTCTTTTACAAGGTGTGTGCCTCGTCACCGCTCTTTTAGCTTGCACCTGCCAGGACTGTCGCCAGAGCATCACCCAGCTGTTAATTTCATGGAAACTAATGTTCACAGAGTCCTAGGGGTCTTGCATAATGTTTTCCAAGGGCAAGGTCAAGATCACAAGATCCTCTCCAGGACCAGATCCTCAGTCTCCCCCCACTTATCCTCAGAGAGAACCTCTAAGCTGGAACTGCTCCTTGTCCAACAAATCTCTGTTATACCAGGCAACAATGGCTGTGGTGTTGGACATGTACATGGCCAAAGAACCTGATTAGATCACCTTCCTTTCATAAATTGCAGGACTCCTTCATTCTGGATAAGGTTAAGAAGGCCCTCGGTTTAGCAGACTTGTGCCTGACCTCAGTTACTATGATAGAACCATGTCACAGATGATTTCTGAAGCAAACCAGCACCAAGCTTGTGGCCCTGTACTTTTTGTCTGCCTGACTGGCAGTTGCAGGAGTCAACCCTGGAGCCTTGAAGACCTGCTGCACAGTGGAGACCAAGAGAGCTGAATTGGAAGACCCGCTGAGTTTGTCCGTTAGTACAAATGCCCATTCTTCCTCTTCCCCTTAAATATGCAGAGGCAGGTGACTAGACACAGGGACCTCAAACTCTTGAATGCCAAGTTGTCATCTGGTGGAGATGGGCTTGGAGGCTTTCAATTCAACATCTTCTTGGAGTCATGACCTCCTCCCAGGGAACCTCCTCTTACTCCTGGGGAGACCTCTCCCCTGAGTCCATCTCACAATAGGCTGGGGAGTCGGCCACAGAGGGCCTGCCCAGGGCAGAGGGCAATAGTTTAGGGACTGTCACCATTTTTGCTAGGGAAACAAAAGCCATAAGGGAGAGGGATAACCTAATCAAACTGTCCACATTATCCTCCAGGGCATCAAGGGTTTTTACATAATTTTCCTGGAATACCATGAGTGCATTTGTAGATATAACTGCATTTGTAGATATAACTATTTCCATGTATTTTATAAAGTTGGCGCACCACTTAAACCCCAGCCAGTTAATTATTTTTATTGTGCCCCATGTTAATGGGAAAAGATCAGATTTATCCCAAATTTGTATCCAGCAAGTTACCCAAAGCGCTTGATATCATCAACTATTGGAAATAGATTTTGCGACGCTTGCTTAACATACATCAGCGTATAAATATATCAAATTGATTGACGAGGACAAGCGACTGCCCCTATGCTGAAAAAATTCCTGCATATAGCAAGCGACTGGCTGAATGGATAAGGCAAACAAAAGGGGGGGGGATAATGTGCATTCTTGCCTTGCTCCTCAAGTGGGTGAAAAGGTCCCCGACTGTGTATACTATTCAGAAGAATCACTGCTTTGGGGATGAATACAGCATTCAGACCCATGCTATAAAGTGAATACCCATCACAAACCTCAAACAAAAAGGGCCATTCCACTTAACGTCTTCTATGTAATCAATGGTAACGACCACTGTCAGGATCTCTGGATTGATATTATGTAGCAGGTCAAATCTGTGAAGGTTGTTCTGGATTGAGTGACCAACCACAAACATTGTCTGATATTTCAGTATTAAGGATGGCATCATGAGACAATTCACCAGCAGTTTGGCCAGTATTTTACTGTCTATATTGACCATGGACAGTGGCCTGTGATAGGTGCATGTGATGGGGGGGTTATTGGGCTTAAGTCGCACCATGACAGTGCTGTGGGGGTGGTTTCCAGCAATAAACCCGTCCGCATATTTCTAAAAATGGAGGTGTTATCTAACTCTTCATAAAACTCTGAAAATAAGCCATCCCTTCCAGGTGCCTCACAGTTTGGTAGTGACTAAATCAACTGTTTGATCTCCTTGACTGTAATCAAATTATGTATTACCACTTCCTGCACTCCGTTGAGACATTCCAGTCAATTTGGACACTGGATGCAATGTTTGTACTGTGCTAGAGCATATGTATGATTTCATTTTCCTTAGAAATTCATATCCCTCCGATACAAACTTGAAACATTGCCAACAGTATATGTTTGTCTACTACCAAACCTGTGTTTATTTACACAAAATAGGTTATCGCTTATGCAATAGCCATTCGGAAAAGAGGGCCAGCAATAGAGGTGTTTTTGAAGTGCCAAGGGTTAAGTTTTATAGCAGGCCTGGGTAGTGTTATAGCCAACACACTAGAGAGTGGTCTGAGAGAGTCCTGCAGGGGATTGCATACAATGAGGATGTTTTGCGATGCCGAAATATAGTCAACCCTTCAGAGTGATGAGTGAAACTATGACTTATGCTTGTATTCCATACCAGCAGGATGAAACTGTTGCCAAGTATCATATAATGCACATCAAATTCCATCGGTATGCTGCCTTTGTTTATGTGGGCTGTGAAGAGATAAGCCTGTGCATTCCCAAAGAAATATCAATTCAAATCCTCACCCACATAACTTTGCACCCCAAAATCTATGCAGATGAGCTGGACATGCCTACAAAAAATAAAGAAATAGGGCAAATCTATATTTGGGGCATGCATATTCACTAGTGACCGCTTCATACCAGAAATCTCCCCTGCAAACATTACCCCTCTGGCATTGGATGCATACGATAAACCATAGCAGTGTATCCCGCACCCCATGTCCTTAGGGGGCAACTGTGGATTGGCCGCTATGTGAGTTTCTTTTAGTACGTGTATATTAACTTGATGGCGCTTACTATATATAACAATGTGCTGGAACTTAAGATTCTGCAGCCTCTACAGTTCCATGCAAGGACAGTGAACCACACATTCAACCTCGCCATCTATGCTACCAATTTGGACTTCTATGGCAACGTTCTAATCATAGCTTGAGTATGTACACTTAATCGCATAAACACATTGTAGCAATATCCATACAGACTGTAATGTGTTTAACATAATTTGAGTGCAACAAATAACAAACAGTGTACAAATGCACAAACCCACCTATCCCCACCTCCGCCAGGAATCCCAACTGACTGGCAATTCCCAAATAAAAAGAAGTTTGCAATATATGCTCCGGGGAGGCACGCCAAGGACACCCAGCGGCTGTCTCAGAAACACGTCATGACCTACATGAACTATGTATTCATAATAGCACAACTGAATACTCAGATGTGCTGGGCATCACTTAAGTCTTAACAGGGGAGCATTGAGAGTAGGGATGGGTGAACATGCTTGAAGAAGAGTCAAATCTAATGTCACAGATGGCCCACCAATCACTCAGAGTCTTTGAGACAGTGTAAAGGCTTGTATTCAAGGAGTGTAGGCTCTAGGGCCGTTCCTCATTCTCTCGTCTTCCTTGGAATCTCCATACTAACCCATGCAGGCATAACACCCGATTAGTGCTATTTACTGGTAGCCCCGACTGTCTGTCTGCTGTCTTAAGCTAGAGATGCTTTCCCTAAATGTTAGCTCTCTAACTCCCTCAGAGGCTTTCTATCAGTCCCTACACTAGCCAGATTTTAAGAGTTGCTTACAGGAATGGACAGTGCCTTACACTTACTCAGGGAATCAGGCTTGTTCACGCACTGCTTGCTTATCTCTCCCTTCTCTACTCTTTCTGTCTCACTGTCAACCTTACTCCACGTATCACTCTTATGTCCCTCAGATGTTTCACTCCTCCTAGCTCTTGCCTCCAACCTTTGATGTTACTTCACTACCCACTATTGCTCTCCTCCTCCCACTACTCCTCTCCTTCCATGACTTCTCTCCCCTACTCCCTCTACTTCTCTCCTCCTCCCAATACTACTCTCCTACTACTACCCTCCTCCCAATACTACTCTCCTCTGCACCACAAGTTTCCTCCCCTCTCAAACTATACAAACCCCCTTCTTTCAGCCTGTACCATTCATTTCCCATTCACTCCCCGCACTGGTTTACCTTCACATTTGCCACGCAACCAGCACCCTGAAATCTCAGACCCACTGTCACCCCTAAACCAATACCTCACCTGCTTCAACACACACCTCCCCAACTGCCGCTCCCTCCGTCCTCCTGCTGATCTCTTGGTCATTCTCCACCTCCACTGCTGACTTCACCCAAAAGACCCACCCTTCATGTTTTTGTTGGGCTCTTTTATCCTCCTCCTCTTCTCAGGATATGGCAGCTGTCCCTAGCCAATCCTTACCCATCGTCCCCGCCCAGGGTGAATATGTGCACCAGAAAGTCTCATGAAGGTGTGACAGCCCCACCCTTTTCCGCTGTGCGGTTTTGACGTGGAATGCCACCTATGGCTGCCCGGAACGGCCACTTGTTCCAGTTCATGCTCCGGGTCCTATCTTGGAGGAGGGTTCTGGTAGGTTTATATGGGGAGCGTAAATCCCTCTCCTGTTTTTATCCCTGAAAGTCTAGGGAGGGTATGAATTGGTGGATGCAGAGACCCACTCCTTTTGGTAGCTCCATGTTTCTCTGTGAGTGACCGTTTTGACACGGCTCCCCTCCCTCAATGTTTTGGATGTGCTCTGTGAGCGGCGCTGTGGGCTTCTTCTTCTCCTTGGGGCATGTGGCTTTGCCACCTGATCCTTTAACTTGTCGTGGGAGTTCCTAAAGAGGAAAGGAGAGACTTGCCAATATTTAGGGTGTGAGGTGAAGCCAGAGACAACAATTTTCAGCAAAAATACATACACGCACCAGGAGAGTGTGTAAGAGTTGGGGCCCTCTACTTTGACTATGCTCTTAACCTGAATTGTAGCGTCCGGTTCTTCTAGTCTTTCCCACTCCCCGTTCTGGCCTTGTCACACTAACTAAACAACAGGTACTGAACTTGAAAGATTCAAACAATTTGGAGCAGATGCTTGAAATAGCTTTAAACCTTCGGATCAGAATTTCGAGCCACTTGTATACCTAGAAGTATTTGATGGTTCGACTCGACTCAAATACAGATCTTTGATAATACTAAATTTTAGAATACTGGACCAGTATCATGCGCATTTCAGGTGGCTGTCCAGCAATGCCAACCATGCGTGTGCCAGGATCCCTGCTTACAATGTTTAGTGATGGAAGTGATCTCATGACACTAATGTTTAACGTGGTTCCAGTCGCTAAGAGCGCAATTTACAAGGATAAGCAAGTAAAGGACCTGTCATTATGAAATGTTAAAAAAGAAAAAAACATTTCTATCACTGTTTGAGAGATAGAAGTTCAAGTGGGACAGCAGCAGTTTATGACGCTGCTGTTCCATTTGAACGAAAATGCATGACAGGGTCAGCCTGCATTTCACATCCCCTTGTGCCTATTCCAAATATGTGTATGGGAATGGGAATATTTTCTGTGCATTTCAAAATACTGCCTGTTTGTGGATTGGGGAAGCACTTCGATATGCACAGAAGGAGAAATTACCTACCATATTGTTCTTTCTATGGATTCTTCTCCCATAGATTCCTCATCTTCATAGATATCCCCATCTAGCGTCAGCTGCTTGGAAATGTCCACAGGGGGTGAGTGCGGTTCAGCATCGTCCCTAGACATCTGCATGCCTCCACCGTGCCACTCCTCTACTCCGGAAGTGATGTCAGCTGTACATATATCACTACGCCCCTATACCCCACTTTTTCCCCGTGCTCAGCAGCCACGGGGAAGAACCCATTATGGACTCAATAGTCATCCCAAAAGAAAATATTGGGATATATGAGAGCGAGGACAAAGACACTTTCAAAGCTGGGCAGGCTGGGAGGGTGATGCAGAATGTCTGGGAGAAGAATACATAGAAAACATTACCGGTAAGTAATTTCACCTTCAATAGATTGCATTGTCCCAATGGTTCCTAATGTTCATAAACTACCAAAAAAAGTACAACACCCAGAGGCGAGATGTATACATCTCTGCACCACCACTCTTCCAAACCCAGTGTCAGCCTCAAAGGCCACAGGTTGTAGTGCTTCTTGAATGTGTGAAGGCATGACCAAGTTGCGGCCTGGCAAATCTCCTTCACTGGGACTCCCCTTTGCAGCAAAGCGAGGTCACCACACCCCTAGTAGAGTGCCCCCAGATGCTTCAGGGAAATTCCTTCCACGCCTTCTCATAGCACTAGGCAATACAGAGGACTATCCAGTAGGAAATTGTCTGTTTCATCACTGCTAGCCCTTTCCTAGACAGTAAAAAGGCAACAAACAACTGGTCGTCCCGTCTGAAAATTGGTGTCCTACTACATAAAAGCTCAGTGCTCCCTTTGGGTTTAACCTCTGTAGCCTCTCCTCTTCTTTGGAAGGATCACATCATTGGTAAAACACCGGCAACTCTATGCCCTGGGAAATGTGGAATTCTGATATCACTTTAGGCAAGAATATTGGACAGACTTTCAGTGAGGCTTTTTCTTTGAAAAACCTCAAGAACGGCGGCTTACAGGAAGGAGCTTGAAGCTCTCTTACATGCTTAGCCGATGTAATGGCCAATAAGAAGGCCAATTTCAGAGTAAGCAGCCTAATTGATGTAGAATACATAGGCTCAAACAGAGCCACAATCAAAAAAGTGATAACTAATTCAGGTCACAGTCCGAAACCACAAAAGGCATTGGAGGAAACATATTCACAAGGCATTTCAGAAAGTGGGCCATCACCGGGATCGAAAAGATAGAACCTTGATCCAGTGACCTCTTAATGAGTGATAAGGCCATCTGATAGCCCTTTATTGTGCCAATCTGCAGGCCGAAGAGGCTAATGAAAGAAGAAATTACAATCTGTGGTAGTGCACATAAAATGGGGCCCACTTCGCCCCCAAACCTCTCCACCAGCACTCCGAAAGGGACCAAGTGGAAGGCTTACGTTCAGCTAGTAACACCTTAAGCACTGCCTTGAAGAGGCCGCAGTCATCATACCTTAGCGTCTCAAGAGCCACACATGTAGATTGAGGGACTCTGGGTTTGGGCGGAGCACCTGACATTTAGACTGGGTAGGATATCCAGACTCCAAGTAGCCGGCGAGGTGGGCAGACAGCCATTTCCAGAAGGTCTGGGGTATCACGTTCTCCTTGCCCAATCCGGGGAAATTACAATCATGGTGGTCCAGAACCCCCTCAACCTGCTTAGAACCCACAGGATGACCAGTATCAGGGACAATATGTAGTAGTGCTTGAAGACCCACTCCACCAGAAATGTCTCTTCTAATGCTCCACTCGCAGTGAATTCCCTTTAGCAGAACTGTTTGTATTTTTTATTATGATGTATTTAGTGTGTTACGGTTCAATTGAACTTTTCACATCTTCCAGTTATCAATATTCTTACTTACAATAAATATAAAACTATACAAATACAGTCATTTACTTTAACTTAACTCTACAAAGTAAACAAATAATCTATACTCCTGTTTCCCTTAATATCACCCAATATAAAATCAATTATTCGCTCTCTAATTTATATCTAGAAACGTAATTTCTATTTATGTTTTAGTTAAATATTAAAAATCATACTAGCATAACATTAATAAAAACCACACTTATAAATCAACTGTAAACAAGATGAATACTTTGCCAGGATATCTGAGAATGTTTCCTGATAGAAGAATCAGAATGACCTGTCTCAGATTCAGATTTAATATGCTCTGTACATTGGTTATCATGGGCCCTCGTAGAGGGACTGATCAATAGATAGAGTGTGTCATCTTTGTAAGCTTAGTGAACAAACTTGGAAGCACCTTAATCTTGCATGTCCAGTTACTGAGTTGGCTAGCCATCGATGGCTACTCCAATTTGGATCTGACATATCAGTGGACCGAGCTGAAAGTTTGTGGTGACTCTTATTCACAGGCTTGTATAAGTCTGAATTTACTGTACTTGCTCACTTTATCAAAGCTGTGTATGTGATGTTAGAGGAGCAAATAAATCATAAATCCTATATTTCGGATAGAAAATATCCACAAAAGGTAACAGTTAATTCCCATAACATTTACATAAAAATATATAGATTAAAAGCATATAAGATAATTGAGCATTAACCATAGACAATTTAGAATTAATTTCAAGGGGAGCCTTTAATACAGAGGTTTCTGACTACACCCATCGTCATATTCTTTTAACTTCCCTAACTGATAAACATGTTATATATATTCAATACAAACTATTGTATGAATCACAAGATTTGTAATGTCTGGGATGTGGGAAATGTTAATTATATATTTTGTCATTTGATGTTATAGTAATTATTTGAATGTGTTACATTGCTTGTGTAAGGTTTTGTAAACCATATCGCAAATAAATAATAACCAATAATAGCAAACTCTACAGCTTGAGGAAGGGCACTGTGTACTTGATTTGTAATAAGTTCTCTATACATTTTAACTTCTTCTGCACTTCTCCCAAACGCTACTCAGTTCAAAATTTAAGGATGAAAGGGTGCCCGTTTCACATCTATGCCCAATCGAGTCCAAATTGTGCACAAATCTGCCTAGTAATAACATATGTTCATTAGCCAATATTTGACATTCAGAGAGTATTTGCCTATTAGTTTCCATTATGTGATGATTTCGCACATTTTGCAATAACTTTTGTCTTTGATGATTCCAATTCTAGGTCCACATACAGATAACGTTGGTAATTGATTTAACCATAATAGCAATAGAAATCTTCTGAGAGACATTAAATTAGATATTTCTGGGGAGACATGAAATCCAAATGTAAAAGTGCAAATGTACTCAGACTTTTTAACATTATAGTATGTGCATGATCTGTTTATCCAGTCCCACACTCCTGGGCTTTTTCAAAAAGTCAATTTTTTACCATATGATCTTCCTCCCACCAGGGTTCACGTCCTATATTCTGGAGAAAAAAAACCTCATAATCTTTTCTAAACTTTAATAAAGGACTCCATTTTCATTGTCATAGTAAGACCTAGTACATGTAAAATAAATTGGACATTGCAGGTCTTTCATTGACTTCCTATACAGCAGTCCTCTTTTCAATAATACCTGTGTTAAGAGAGAAAATAAGCAAAATTCAAGTCGTATAGCATTCATGGCGATACCATTAGTCAAACCCAATAGTTTCCGCCGAATTGTCCACTCCAGTACATCTAGCCATTCATAATTATGTTCATAATTAGATTCAAGACCGTAGAATATGGTGGCAGTCAAACTCTGTTTGTAGGCTATGATGATACCTTTTAGGCTATAGCACGCAGTCTTTTTTTGCAACTGTATGCATCATGGCCATAAAAGAGTGCCTTGCATCTTTTATTATATATCAGGTCTTTATTTGTCCTTTTCTGCAGTCACCAAATATCCCAAATAGGTATATGAGAGGATGCATTCAATGGCACCTTTCGCTATAAGAAGTCTCTGTGGCTTGTTTTATTCTGCCTATAGCACATGTATTTAGTCTTGTGTACATTTATTTGCATTTTATTTCCAATGGCTTGGGCAGATTCAAAACATTTCTTCAAAGGTTTGAACCAGCATGCAGGTTGATCACTTTAAGGCTCGCTCTCCCGTATATTCAAGGTACTCAAGCTTTGCTCTTTATATCACTCCTTCGCATAGCCAGTTTTGGACCCATAAAAAAATTACGTCTTGTGTCACACAGTGAACATTGCTCGACAAACGGGCCAGACTAGGGAATCAGGTTAACAAAAAGATTTTGTTACTAAATGTGTACATAATTTTCCAAAATCAACAATTAGCGTCTTAATTAAGTTGTCAGATCGTTCTTCTTCTCTGTGGGGGTAGTGCTGAGGTAAAACAAGAAATTGTGCGTCATGAAAGTAAAGTGTTGTAAAAAAAGGTCCTGACAGTACTCTAAGTTCAGGTACTGTATGTCCCCCAGCAAAACCCACACATTGAGCTTGTGAGCTCACAGTTCAGTGTTTTAAGGGTTCCCTGCACCCTACTTTTCACAAAGCTTGGGATCTTTTTGCTGTAGCTCTAAGTCTCAGGTTTAAAGGACTGCCACACTCGGTTTCCTCAATTCTTAGGGTCTTTCTTCTGTGCCTTTTAGCGCCATACTTTGAGCTTGTGGGTGAATTTCATAAATGCCGTCATGAGGGGCAGTCATGCTAGGATGGATTAGAGCCAGAGGATGGCAAGAGGCAGCCCTTAAATTACTTCCCTCTCAGTAATGTTCTTTCTGATGGATGTTCCTCCAAGTTGTCAGCTGCCTGTGCCACCACAGTCCAAAAAGTAATGAATATTTGGCCAAAGTGCAAGAGGCGTTAATAGCCTTTAAAGCCACCCTTCCACCTGAAAAAACTCTTTTGGCTAAAGCATCATAACACTTAAAATTCCTATCTGGGGGGATGGAAGGATAAGTCGAGGCCTTGGAAGTGGAAATGGCAGCCTGCACTACCCAACTTTCTGGGGTACGGTGTCTTGATTAAAAGTCTGGATCCAACAAAGATGGTTGACAGTTTTTTCCTAATTCCTTGTTGACGGCGGTATTAGTACCTGGTTTCTTCCAGATCTCAAGAAGGGCATACCTTAGCACTGAATGGAAAGGCAGTACAGGTTCTTTATCCTTGTCCAGGATATCTGTAAGATCATCCTGAGTAATGTCCTTGGCAGGACAACTTCAACCCAAATAGTCAATAACCATGTTCATTACTGACCTATATCCTGTATTCGGGTGAGAATGGATATCGGGGGGGATCAAACCCGACCTGCGGAGAGGTGTTGAGTCCATAGGCGTCTTTAAGGCAGGAGACCAAGCCGTCCATTCGAAACTCCTCCAAGATAAGTTCCTCAGGAACGTTTAAAGCACTAAAACATTCACAACCATAAGTCATCCTCCTCATCGTCCTCAAAAAAGGACCCAAAAGACTTTAAAAATTCAGTCTTTGACTGATGGTTGTACCTCAACGTCGACTCAGAGGTCAACGTCGACTGCTGCTTCAACTTTGCAGATGCCTTCAAAGAGTAGGTCAATGTGGTTTTCAGCATCGGAGAGGCTCCGCTGTTGACAGGGTTGACACTACTCGGGTAGCCATATCAGAGGTCTTCAAACTCAGTCTTTTGGGCGTGTGGGTCAAAGCCTTAGCAAATTCCCTGCCGGTCATAGAAGACAAAGTGGAATCTGGAGCTTTACTTGGCGTTTTCGAAGGAGCAGTTGGACCGCCTTCAAAAATACCTCTGGCTAATCTAAAATGTTCCCAATCGCCCGCTGAAGGAGTTTTATTGGGGAAATGTACCTGGCGCCTGTCTAGATTAGAAACCGATGAAGGAGAGCGTCATTGTCTCATCTTGCTCTTCTTCTAGTACAAAGAAGAGGAAAGGTGGGAATCACTCCAAGATCTTGACCTCACAAGGTCCACACTCAACAACGTCATGAGCTTCGCCCAGGCACCAGAGACAAATTCTGTGCACATCTGTGATCGAATCACAGTCTGCACAACTCTTGAAGCCTGTTTGAGGTGCAGACATGATGAAAAAAAATCACAAAAAATAAAATGCGTGTCAAAGAAGAATTCTCGGAGGCAATGCTGAACCGTTCCGAGAGCATGCTGAGCATGTGGAAAAACAGAGCTGAGGCAATGGGGCACTGTACGTGCTGTTTATGCTATACTTTGACACATTTGTACACAGGCACGGAATCCGTCACGGGACATCAACACCAATGCCGTACAGCACCGCCTAGTGTCGAAATTGTTTTCTGAGAACTGAAAACCAGGAAACAAATATCTAAATTCTCAAAATAAACACGTTTCAAACGTTAAGCTCTAGTCTGACCCGTTGATATGGAGATGATGGTGCCACCACTTGAGCCGAAGGCCGAGGTTGGAGCTGCTGGTGCCTTGGCAAAGATGCCTACCACCTGTGACGCACCAATGGAATTTTACCCTTCTCCCCAAGGGGTATCACCCCCCACCCCCACCCTGTGTGTGAGGCTAGCGAGGTGACACATTCCTTAGGGGTGGAGGTAAGTGAGACCTCACCGGGAGAGACTGCCCCTTAGGGGACAATGACTCCCATTCCCATGAGGAACACCATAAAGCTGTGCACACTGTGACCTAACAAGGGATGCTCTAAAATACCAGACCCATTTAAACACCAAAACTGGGGTGAAGCAACACTTAATAGATGTCATTATTGCATAGAAAAAGGACATATCCCTTTAAATCAAGATATCCAATCCATTGGGAGAAATACGTTGAATAGCGTGCACTTGATGAGTAACAGGGAGAGGAAAATATATGCAGGCAAGGGAAAACCCCAAGCTGCGTAATACTTGGAGAAGGTGTAATAAGCGTAAGCCAGGAAGCCCGCGAGTTTCAAATGCGTTAGATACTACAGACTGGGACGCCAGAGCCACAGCAAATCCCCAGCGCAAGAAACCGAATGCGCAGGTGCACAGAGGAAGGTGGTGGGAATACCATGAAGGACCCATTGTGGACAGCCGGTCCACAAACCATCGCCGATACCACTGCAAGTAGAGAGCCTCAGGGTGTCCAGTTACTCATTGGAGCACCGGGACACCGCAAGAAGAGAGACCATGAGGAGGAAAGCGTGGACGATAATAAGGCATTGGCAGTCTGAGACAAAAGAGAAGGTCCCTGAGGAACACGGCTCCCGAAGACGTTCTCCTTCACAGTTGAAGGTAACAGGGAGAAAGGGACTAACGGGAGGCACAGAAGAAATCATTATACTGTGCAAGCAACTTGTCTCATTAGAAGTCATGAGATAAAGTTAACCTTGAAACAAATTAACTTAACATGTTGTGATACAAGAGAAAGGATTACTGAAAATCTGAATACAGAGAGAAAAGAACAGTGGAAATATACCCTGGGAAAAGGGGAAAGAGGCAACGTTAAACTTGAAACCAATGAACTTAAAATGTTGCTATATAAGAGAAAGAATTACTGAAAATCTGAATGCCGAGAAGATCAGTGGACAACTATACCCTGAAGAACTGAAAAGAGAGAGCATTATGGGCCAGACTTCCGAGGAACTATTCAATTGAACCATGTACAAGATTACGTAGACCAAAGCAATCTGAACTATAATTAGGAGGGAAAGCCTATCAGAGCAATAGTATCTTCCACGAGTAGGCCGAAACCAGCAACTAGGAATATATGTCTCATAAAAGATCCCCAAATGGGATTTCCAAGGAGGAGGGAAAACTCAATAGTCCATTTGAAGAGTTATAGAGACTGATCAAAGAAATCACGAGGATTATGTATTAATAAAGAATCCTACAGATTGGTACTAGAAGTACCCTGAGGAAAAGGAAGTCATTCTCCGGACCCAAGTTAGTTTTCATAGTGGTAGGGTCAGTTAGGTTAGTTTTGGACAGAGGACATATTCCTTTGGATATTCACGAATGACTGACAAGCACCTTAGTTAGTAACATAGGAAGGGACCACCCATACTGATAAGGAAATTAAGGTCTTATAATTTTACTTTAATCAAATCTTGTGCATCATGTCCTCACAGTGGCTGCATCCTTCGTCTGACTCGCCACACATATCAAGGCAGAGGTTCTCCCATTCCTCCGTGTTGGAGGATTGTGTAGGAAAAGGTACCTACGCTGGCTGCTCCAGATAATCCTTGGAGTAGTGCATCTTCTTTTTCGAGGAAGAAGAGTGTCACTGCAATGACTCACTCTGGGAACGGTTCGTCTTCTGATGCTTTTTCTTCTTTTCCTTGTGCATAGCCACCCTGTCTTCGGAGTGGTGGTCCGCGCTGAACAATCTCAAACAAGACCACAGAGTCTCACCCTTCACCTTGTGCAAGAATGTGAAGATCTTCATCACTGTTTCCCGGGAAGGCCTTTGAGTACATGGACTGGTAATGACCCGCAATCCTCTGTGTCGTGGCCCTCACCTATGGAGTAGAGAGAAATCCAGTGTGGATCCGAGACAGACATATGTAGGTCGCAACCCAGACACGGTCTGAAGCCCGAAGCTTTAGACTGAGTAGGCATGGCGCAGGGAGAAAAATCTCAAAAGCTCAACAATCGTGTTATCAATTAGCAGAGTGCGTAGGAAAAAGGAACTGATGTTGCGGGGCGAAGACCCTCTATATATACTGGCTCCGACATGTCCAGCACGTGTAGCAGTGTCACCTGGAGCCGACTCATAGCCACACTGCGCCCCCTAGTGGCAGAAAGGTTCCCAGAGAACAGCTGCGCTGGCATTGGGATGTCATAGATTAGGAATCCGTGGGAGAAAAGAATCCATTAAAAAGGTTTCTCACTAGGTTCCCAAATCCTTCCTCTCTGTCAGAGATATGCTCCTTCAGCCCCCTGATCCAATTGGTCTCTCCTCCCCCGGCATCTCGCCTTAAGTCTTGCTCCCACAAATCCTTGCCCTTTGTTATTTGTCTTTGTAGGAGTGTCCACTAAGGCAGTCCAGCCTCGCCCAAATTCCATCTCAGATGAGGTGTCCAGCATGTTGGACTCATATAAGCTTTCCACTAAATTCCCAAGATACAGATCCTGTATAGGCTCCTTCTCAAAATGGTCACGAAGCTCATGTAGATCAAAACCATGACTGATACCATTACAACCTGGTCATAGAAATATTCCTAGAAACAGGGATAAGCTTGATTGGCCCTTCAAACATGAACTGGATCAAAATGATGAGGACACTGTGGTGAACTGGATGGCCATTTAGCAGGAAGCGCTGAAACAGTGTCTTAGAAATAAGAAATGTGGTACCACACACATTGTAGAGATTGCTGTGGCAGTATCAGGCTATGGCACCAAGCTCGAAGGTGTGAGGTGCTGGTTAGGTCTCCACAGTCCAGCCAAGGGGCGCTGGGATGAGACGCTGAGGCCTGTGGCAGGAGCACCATAGTCAATGGTGCTGGGACCTGCTTACATTTGTTTAGCATAGCCAGCCTCAAAGCCTCCCACTCAGCCAGGGTGAAAGAGATCGTTAGAAATTAAACTCCATAACCAATAGCTATCAAAGCTGGCTCTGGTTCCGTAAAAGAATGCAGGTTTGGTGGCACCATTTTCTGTATGAAACTTTTTCGGCGGAGGGCATCCTGCGTCGATGGCCTCGGGTCGATGTCGAGGGCGACGTCACAGGATTTATAAATAGGACACACAGCGCCCGTAGCCTCAGTTCAGTTTTTTCCGCGAACGTGTTAAATTTGTGAGACTCAGCACGCCTCATGTGTTCTCTTTGTAGAAGATGTCTTTCTCTTTGACCCCTCTGACTCCGCGGTCTGGCTTTAAGACCTGCCGGAACTGCAAGTCAAAGATGTTGCTCACCGACGCCCACCGCATTTGTTTGTGGTGCCTGGGCAAGTCGCACGACACTGACTGCTCAAAATGCCATTCGCTGACTGCCAAGGCCTTGCGGGAGTGGAAGTGGAAGCTCCATTTAGGTAGAGGATCGAAGCCTGTTAAGTCCTGTGCTTCTAAGTCCAAGTCCAAGGGGGTTTCCACTGACGAATCGAGGAGCAATTCTCCGCATCGGAAGGATTCCTGGGGATCGCGGTCCCAGAGTGGTTCCCGTCACTCGTCTTCCTCGTCCCGGCACTCGAAGAAGCGCCGTCATCGGTCGCCTTCCCCGTCCTCCTCGGAGGATGGTGCCTCGAGGAAGGAGATCGTACTAGTGATACTACTGCTTGCGGTGGGGTATATGAGATTTACTTGTTTACTTAATCTAAATTGCTTACTTGCTATTAGCAGAAAGCTGCCTTTAGAAAGAACCTTTTCTTAGAAAGAACTTTTTAGATTTGTATTTTAAACCACAAATTGTTTAATACTTTTTAACCTTTTTTCGAGCGCTATCTTTTCGCATTAGAATTGGTTGAACAAGTTAAGTCACATTGGCCCTCATTACGACCCTGGCGGAAAGTGACTGACCGGACCGCCACAGCGTAAATAGCGTTTCCGCCATTGCACGATGGAGCAAAGTGCGGCCCATTCCGACCCATCGGGCACGAGCACCACGGCATGGCGGAAGTGCAAAGTCCGCGATGGCGGAAATGACCCCAAAACGGCCCACACCGCCGCCGTACGGCGCCCTAGGTGCAATACCGCCACCCATCTTAGCGGACACCGCAGTGAGCGCAAACCGGAAAGTACGGTGACCGTAAATATACGGAAACAGAAGTAAAAACATGGGCCCGGAACGGGAAACATCCCGCCGTACACCTATAAAACCACAAAATCCACACAACCACTAAAAACACTACCCTGAGACACACCCCAACCCGTCATCCACCCTAGCGAAACCAAGAAAAATGGGAAAAGTAGCGAAGAAAGCGTGCGACCGCAAGCGGCAGGTCCACTTCTCCCGTGAGGAACTCACCGTGCTAACAGAGACCCTCCAGGAGAATGCCGCCGCCGTCTTCTCCACGCAAATGACCAGGACGGCACTTGCGAACAAGAAGGCCATATGGCTCTGGTGGCACAGCGGGTAAGTGCGGTGGGGACCGCACCCCGCAACCCACAGCAATGCAGAAAGCGATGGGACGACCTGCGGATACGCGTCCGTAGCATACTTTCTGCCAACCGCAACATTGCCACAGCCACCGGGGGAGGATCGGAATCACCCATCAAGTTGACCCCCTGGGAAGAAATCTGTGCCTCCACCATTGGAATGGAGAGCATAGAGGGAGTCGGAGGGATGGAGAAAGGAGTGCAGACATCCGGAGAATCAGGTAGGTGGCCCAAATGAAACAATGCTAAATCCACAATGTCCAATCATGTGAAGTACCATGTGTCCACATAGTGCAACAGAAACACATGTCCAGGAGAACGTCCACACACATTGGCCTGATAGCGCACTTTAAAACTCACAATAAATACATAAATAATTAAAAACCCCAAAAACACCCACTACACGTGCAGCAGGCACACCCTAACTGCAGGCTGCCAAACAACTGCACCCTCACTCCACACACAAATGAAAGCACCTCCAAGGCCCCGACCCAAATCACCCTCAGGTACCACCCCAATGCATGTGATACAATGCCATTCCAATTCCCACAGACCCATCAATAACCCTCGCCCTCCTTTACTCCACCACAGGGTCCGATCCAAACGACGAGCTTCAGGACACCCCTACCAGCACAACTGCAAAGAGGCCCAAGACCAACGGCCAAAGACCCTCCACCTCAGCTGCACGCATCAAGACACGGCAGCAGCACAAATCAGGTGGCAGCACAGAGGAGGGAACATCAACAGGCACCCCAGCAGCCAGCATGCCCACAACATCAGCACCACAGGTCCCCCCAATGGATGCCACAGAAGGCACTGCCTCTGGTGGCAGCAGCACCATAGGTGACACCCCATTGATGGCAGCATGCTCCGACACAGAAGACGGGGATGTCGAAGTCAGATCCATCCATGACCTGTCCCAATCCCCCTGTCTGTCCCATCCTGTACAACATGAGGATACCACGCAGGGGCACCCACAAGACGACGACTGGCCATCCACCACTAGCCCTGTGGCAGGGCAACATGAGGCGAACAGCCACTCTGTGACACCACCGCAAATGGCCATGGCCCAGCAGAGGCAACAGTCCCTCGACCAGTTAATCGTGCAACAGCAGCAACTGGCCACGCTCAAGGACCATGCCGATGAATGTGGGGGCACTAAGGCAGACATAGAAACAGCAACTGAGACACTTAGGGCAGAAATGGAGAGATGTACAGAGACACTAAGGGCACAAATGGAGAGTAGCACCGAGAGCCTGAGAGTCCAAATGGAGAGAAGCACCGAGAGCCTGAGGGGGGAACTGCATGCGACGTCCAAAGACGTATGTGCCGAACTTGCCGCAGTGCGCCGTGTGCTCACTGAGCTCTCACAAACCCTTAGGGACATGCATGGACGTGAGCAGGCAGAGACATCATCCGTTGCAAGTTCCGTCCAGGGCAGCCCCCAACGTAGATCTGGGAGGAACCTGCGCTCCACAGGCAGGGGTGCCCCTGATACCCGCAGAGGGGGCTTGCAATAGCGACTGCCCACTGACAATGAGCATCTTTGGACACTGGTGTTCGGGGGGGAGGTAGGAGGGTGGAGGGGGTGTGTTGGGCTCACTTGGGTGGCGGGTCGATAGGGTGTTTAACATGATATCACATATGCCATAAACAATGCACAATCAACCAATGAGATGTGTGGACAATGATCTTTGTGTACTAGGCCATCATAGGCGTACAGTCCATATTGTGCATGTACCAGACACACACAGTGCCACGAGTACCGTGTCCATGTATCAGCCACCAGGCGTGAGTGCTAGAAGCATGCATCAATGAGATGCTGACGAATGTCACGGCCCTCCTGTGCCTCGCAGACTCCTTGAGGTGCTGCCACATCCCCACCCTCATCATGACCATCTTCAGGTGCTTGCAGTTCTGCGTCAGGGGGCATGGGCACATTCCTACGTACGCACATGTTGTGGAGCATGACACATGCCATGACCATCTTTGCAACCTTCTCATGGCGGTACAGGAGTGCCCCGCCAGACCTGCTGAGGCAGCGGAAACGAGTCTTCAGTAGGCCGAATGCCTGTTCAATGACTACACGGGTACGTGAGTGGGCATGGTTGTAGTCCTCCTCATGCTGGTCCCGTGGGTTCCGGACTGGTGTGAGGAGCCATCTCTTCAGTGGATATCCAGCATCACCTGTATGAAGACGATAAACGTATAATGTGGAATGCCATTGCTACGTACGCAACCCCCCCCCCCTTCCTGCCAGGTCATTGCCGAATGACATACCCCACATCATGCATGAAATGAGACTCACCGAGTAGCCAGGATCTGTTCCCTGCGTGTCGCTCCATGTAGCGTGGTATTGTAGAGTTCCTCAAGACCATAGAATCATGGGTTGATCCAGGGAATCGGGCACAACAATGTGTAATGATCCTGTTGGAGTCACACACCATTTGTACATTCAGAGAATGAAATTGTTTTCGGTTGCGGTACTGGGCCTCCATGGCATGTGGGACGACCAATTCCACATGGGTGCAGTCGATGGCACCAAGGCAACCCGGTATGCCGGCAAGTGCATGGAATCCCACTTTTGTGTTGGTAATTTCCTGCTCCGAGCGTGGTAGAGAGATGTAGTCGTCTGCGTGCTGCAGGAGGGCATCGAGCACTTGCAATAGTGTCCGTGAGAACAGTGGCTGAGAAATGCCATGCAACTGTCCGACTGTGTGCTGGTAGGTGCCTGTGGCCAGGAAGTGGAGTACAGACACCACCTTCAGTAGGGGTGGGATGGCGGTTGGGCTATCTATCATGCTGACAAGGTCAGCCTGTGTCATGTCCACAATGGCGGCTATGGTGTCACGGTCCAAACGGTAGAGGGTGTGGATCTGCTCATCAGTGAGGTTGAACGGATGTGCTCGGAGGCGTGGGATTGCGGGCTGCCTGCGTGGTGGTAGTGGCTGTGCTGGCGGCCCTTGCTGGCCCTGCCTTGGCCTCCTCCTCCTCCTGCGTCTCCTCCGTGCGGCCGGTTGTAGTTGGTGTTCGTCTTCTTCTTGGAGTTGGAGTACCTGCAGTGCTATCAGGTTCCCCAGGGCCAACATCGCGAGTCCTGCCGGTAGCATTTCGGAGTGGGTGTGGTTGTGGGAGGAGACTGGGTGTGCAATTTATGTGTTTTCAGGCTGTATGGCCTCCACCTGTGGTGATTCATTCCACCTGTGCAAGCTGCTCTCCCCTTTGGCCGAGCACGTCCCGCACACAACGCTGCAATTCGAGGAATGGCA
This sequence comes from Ambystoma mexicanum, assembly GCF_040938575.1. Lineage (NCBI taxonomy): Eukaryota > Metazoa > Chordata > Amphibia > Caudata > Ambystomatidae > Ambystoma > Ambystoma mexicanum. The sequence continues at coordinate 1,067,479,083 of NC_090931.1, read as the reverse complement.
TCTTGCTATTGCAATCATGTATTTGTACCCGATGGCCGTGTAACATTGGTTGATATGTTCATTCGGCTATGGTCCCATTGTTTCACATACAATCTTTGCAGTCGCGAACAGACTTGTGAAGGGTCAGTGGAACATAGTACTCGAGTAACGGTGGGCCCTCATGCATCACTGTACCGAGTTGCACCGACGGGCGGGGCGTCCCATTTGTGAGTGAAGGCAGTTGCCATTTTCACACACAGCCGCACTAGATGGATTAATTTGTGATTTCAAGCGGCCACAGATGCCTTTTCGACGTGATGTTGCAAATGAGGAATTCGAAGGGCGGCGCTTTCGGTTATCAGCTAGCGGCGAGGAGATGCCCACAGGTCTGACTACAAATATAACGTTCTATTGTTCAATGTCCTTGAGACAGGGGCCATGGCGAGGAAGCAATGATTGATATGAATAGTTTGGGATGCGCAATAGCGACGTGGGCGATGAGGCCGGACGTTCCCAAATACATGTTACTTCACTACACTGGAATTACGGGCTGGGGCACTGTGGATTTTGCAGGCTGCATAACGCACAGACTCAATGGATATTTCTAATGTTATGTGAGTAAATATTCAGGCGTTTTTATACCGGGATGAGGGAATGATGAATGGATGCATGGGCAGATGATTTGATACAGAGTTTGCCATGTACAGGGCTTCTTGGAATCTGTCCGCCTCCCCTGCGCTATGTGATGCAGGGCTGCCATAGTGGGACCATCGTCTATCTGGCCTTGTTGAGCCCTCCCTGTCTCGACGCGCCTTCAGACACTTGTGTCCATGCACGTTAACAATCCCATCAGATGGATTCTGTTTTCACAGACGCATGCACAGGGACACTCGTTTGTGATGGTGTTTACACCTCGATATAGATAGTTATGAGTCGCAAGTGGTTTTGGGGTGGTGATGATCCTTTGGAGTGGGCTAGCATGCATATGGCTGTGGATTTGGTGTGATCATTGAAGTGAGTTGTTCGAATGTAGTTCTGATGGCCATTCTGTTCTTTTTCTTTTCTTTTGGTTGACAGGTATCTCCTCCCCTTTTGCCACTGCCATCTGTATGCCACTCCTGCAGATGGCTTTTACTCCCGACACCTGCTGCTTCGTGTTAATCAGTGGAGCAGCATTACGATCTTATGGGACGATCGCCAATGGGCCACATGCCCTTACGCAGTACTAGTGGCTCGGAGCAACATTTCGGCCTTTCAGCTGGACTAGTGCCTCCCCATTGGGACGGCCCTGCGGTTCTGTGCGCTTCCATGTTGCCTTTTCGTACGTGAATGTGGCTCTGTGTACCATGATGGAACAGGGCGTCACACAAGTAGTAGCTGGTCATTTCTTGCGGATGCAGCCCACAATAGTGGAATGTGTTTTGGAGTTCATGGCCTAATGGCTGTATGGGCTTGGTGATTTTGTTGTGCATTAAATTTCTATTCTGATATGGGCCGTGTAGCGTTCTTCTTTGCAAGTGATGTGGCATATTCCTATTTGGGGAGCGATGTATTGTGAGGTGATCTGCATTGGGTTCCAGCTTCGGAGTATAGTTGCGTGGTACTGTGCTGGGCGCGTTTGCCTACGAAGCCCAGTGAGGTCAGGGATGAGGGCTGCCAATGTGACTGTTTGAATGATGTCATGCTCAGGGGCGGGGGATTAGGTTTTGTGTAACAGATGCCGGTCAGCCAGGTGGACTGGTGGAATGATGTGATTTTCGGAATATTGCTGGTCACAGGTGCCTGTGTTTGCGTGCGTTTCTTGGTGGGGGACTGTGGTCATGTCCATTGGAATGGCTTCTGTATTCGTGCCATCTGTGCCCTGCAGCTCCCATTGGCCCCTCTTGAGATTCTTTTGTTCGTTGGCATGCATGGGTGACTTGTACATTTCACTGGTTGCATTGTGACTTCATTGCACCTACGGGGAGTTGTACTATGTGGGCAGGGAGCGGTGTACAGGCACTCAGTGGGGCCGTTTACGGTTGATTCGCGATGCCGTACTTCTCACCATGGCGGAATGGTACTTTCCGCCGTGCTTGATGGCGTTAGGTACATGTCCGCTAGGGTCGGAATTCGCGTACCCTTGCGCCATGGTGGTATTTACGGTTTGGCATGGCGCGCGCGTACTTGGTGCAGTTAGCGTTGGCGTTCACTACAGTGTCGCTAATGGCATCGTACTTTGCGGTGACGGGTCATAGTCGCACCGAGCGCTATTCGATGGCGGTGTTGCATTTCTGCCATCGTTTTTCGATTTCCGCCAGGGTCGTAATGAGGGCCATTGTGTTTTAAGGCGTGTGTTAGCTAGTCCGAGATTCTCGGCACACACGAGTAAAGAGAGGCACGGAACTACAAATCCCATCAGGATTGTAGTTTCCGCGCTCTCCACTTATTTCGTCCTCCGGCGCGAATGCGCCTGCGCGAACGAAACTGCGAGTCTGTGCGGGTATAAACGCTAGACTACGCCGGCACTCACTCAGAGATCGTACTAGTGATACTCCTGCTCGCGGGGGGGTATATGAGATTTACTTGTTTACTTAATCTAAATTGCTTACTTGCTATTAGCAGAAAGCTGCCTTTAGAAAGAACCTTTTCTTAGAAAGAACTTTTTAGAATTGTATTTTAAACCACAAATTGTTTAATACTTTTTAACCTTTTTTCGAGCGCTATCTTTTCGCATTAGAATTGGTTGAACAAGTTAAGTCACATTGTGTTTTAAGGCGTGTGTTAGCTCGTCCGAGATTCTCGGCACACACGAGTAAAGAGAGGCACGGAACTACAAATCCCATCAGGATTGTAGTTTCCGCGCTCTTCACTTATTTCGTCCTCCGGCGCGAATGCGCCTGCGCGAACGAAACTGCGAGTCTGTGCGGGTATAAACGCTAGACTACGCCGGCACTCACTCAGAGATCGTACTAGTGATACTCCTGCTCGCGGGGGGGTATATGAGATTTACTTGTTTACTTAATCTAAATTGCTTACTTGCTATTAGCAGAAAGCTGCCTTTAGAAAGAACCTTTTCTTAGAAAGAACTTTTTAGAATTGTATTTTAAACCACAAATTGTTTAATACTTTTTAACCTTTTTTCGACCGCTATCTTTTCGCATTAGAATTGGTTGAACAAGTTAAGTCACATTGTGTATTAAGGCGTGTGTTAGCTCGTCCGAGATTCTCGGCACACACGAGTAAAGAGAGGCACGGAACTACAAATCCCATCAGGATTGTAGTTTCCGCGCTCTCCACTTATTTCGTCCTCCGGCGCGAACGCGCCTGCGCGAACGAAACTGCGAGTCTGTGCGGGTCCGTGCAGAGACGTGCTGACGTGCTTCCTGCCCGGACTCCTGACCCCATCGACATCCAGACACTCCATAGAAGATGCAAAGTAAGACTCCTAGCTCCTCACAAAAATTTGTGCCATGCACTCATAATGACGCGATGTCCAACCCTACGTCCAACAGTCGCACTGTTGCACCCTCCCCACTTACCATAACTCTACTGAATACACGCTCCGCAGTGAAACATGTATTGGATATACATGATTATATTCAGGAACACAACTTAGATGTCATGTGTCTTACTGAGACGTGGCTCACTGACTCACATGGGCCTACCATAGAACAGATCACACCTCCAGGCTATGTCTTTCTTGGAAAACACCGAGAAGGGACTATAGGAGGAGGAGTTGCCATTTTATGTAAAAAGTCGCTGGGTTTCTATGAGGCTAACATCGAATGCTCTGGGAGTGATGATATTCATATTAAGATGACCTCCAATCCGAATTTTACCCTTAATCTAGTCCTTCTTTATAGGCCTCCTGAAGCCGACAGTTTCAATGAAGACTTTGTCAATACTATAACACCTGTGATGACCACCAATACGGGTCTGGTCATTTTAGGAGATTTCAACCGTTGGAAAGGGGACAAAAGGGACAAAAAAGCTCTGGCCTTAGAAAAAATGCTCAATAATCACCAAGTCATAATCCAAAATATGGAACCTACACATAATAAAGGGCATATATTGGACTGGATTGGTATTAACAACATACAGATTGGAGACATTGTGACTAAACCATGTATTTGGTCCGATCATTCCCTTATCTCATGTACTTTGAGGCTTCCCGCTTTGGCACTTAGGAAACATGTTCCTACATATAAAGTCAAAGCCCGAAACTTTAAAAACATTACTCAGCCCATCTTGGCTGAGTGTACGCAAACCCTGATTACAAAAACTACCGACTCCGATGATCCGGAGACACTCATAAATAACTACAACCAGGTGATCACCGAAATGCTCGATAAATTCACACCTATGAAAGATAAATTGGTTAGAGATCTACCAAATCGCCATAAATGGTTCTCCGCTTCCCTAGCAGAACTCAGAACGAGTAAAAGACAGGCCGAACATACCTGGCATAAAGATAGGTCTACTATTAATCTGTTAGATTGGAAACAAAAGGAGAAACGGTACAAAGTAGAAATCATTGAGGCCAAAAAAACCTTCTACAACAATCAAATCAGCTCAGCTGGTGACGAGACGAAGGAACTTTTCCGCCTTTATAGATCCTGGGAGAAACCATCTGCCTGTTGCCTCCCTATAAAACCGACCAACGATGACTGCGAACGGGTACAGAAGGCCTTCGCAGCTAAACTATTAAAAGCCCAAGACAAAATTAAATCTGAAGCCCTGTCGTCTGCACAAATGCCTACCCCAATCCCTGCCGAGATACACCACACTTGCATCCAATTGCCCCAAACTCAGTCAGGTCCTATATCAAGTAGAGATATTCAACCAGATTCTGTTTCAGGTTTCACCTTCAGAGAATCCACCGCTGCTGATATTTTGGATCTCCTTAAATCTATGCGCCCCACTAACTGTCCGGGTGAATTACTTCCATCTAAATTCATCTTGGAACACAAGGAACTTTTTGCACCCTTTCTCTGCAGATTTGCAAACGCTTCCTTCCGTACAAGTGTGATCCCCAATCAATAAAAAACGTAGCAGTCTCACCACTGCTAAAAAAAGCAGGTCTTGATCACACCGATGCGGCAAACCCTAGGCCCATCACCAACACTCTGTTTTTCTTAAAACTTATTGACAAGATAGCAACCATCCAGCTACAGGCCCATGTCCAGACAGCTGCCATCTTGCATGCTAAACAGTCAGGGTTCAGAAGCCATCATGGCACAGAAAGCGCGCTTCTGGACCTGCAGACATATATGCTCTCTAGACTAGAAGATAGCAAGCCGGGGCTGCTGATGTTGTTAGACTTATCGGCAGCTTTCGACCTGCTAGATCACAAAATCCTACTCGACAGAATGCGAACTGTCGGAGGTCTCTCCGACAATGCCATAACTTGGTTGAGAGCATTCCTGGAAGGCCGTCGGTCACAGGTGCATTGGGGAGACAGTTCCTCTGGGTCTCAAACCATAACATGTGGTGTGCCCCAGGGAGCATGTCTTTCCCCACTGTTGTTTAACATCTACATCTTTCCTCTGTGCTACGAATTAGACCTCTTCCAGACCTTTTTCTGTAACTATGCAGACGATTTCCAGCTGGTTCTTAACATCACTTGCGATTATGACAAAGATCAATGTGCAGTAAACGCAGTTTATCAACTGATCAAACAGTGGATGTCCACCAACTGGTTATGTCTGAACGCTACAAAAACTGAGCTCATGATCTTTGGCCCACGCCAGGCACAACTCAAGCTGGGGCAGGATTATACTAGATTCACGATAGATGGTAGCTTCATCAACACTGTGCAGAAAGTAAAAACCTTGGGTACATACATGGACAGCAGTGTAGACTGCGAAGCACATGTTGCAGCCATTACTGTCAGCACAAATTACCACCTCAAAGTGCTTAGGCAAGTTGCGCCTCTAGTTTCGGTCGACAACCGCATCAAGCTCGTGAGAGCTGTTATCTTGCCTCGTATTGATTACTGCAATGCACTCTTAGGTGGTGTAAGTAAAGCAGAAACCCAAGAGCTACAAAAAATTCAAAATAAAGCTATTCGCATTATTTTTCAAATGAAGCACTCAGAACCTACCACTGCAGCCAGAACAAAATTGCATTGGCTTCCTGTGGAACGCAGAATTCATTTTAAATTGTTAACTATTTGCCATAAATGTATCTTTGGCAGTGCTCCTGCTTACCTCAAGGACGTCATTGGCATCTACCAGCCCAAGAGAAACCTCAGGTCAGCTGAAGGCCATCTTTTGGTTCAGCACCGAGTTAAACGCTCCCGAGGCTCTGGAAGGGCCTTTTACACCCAGGGAGCTAAGGCATGGAATGCATTGCCCATATCCCTGCGCAAGACAACAGATCTTCTTGCGTTTCGAAAGCAACTGAAAACGCATCTCTTCTATTAGAGTAATCCCCTGCGGTAGGCTCTGTTCTCTGTACTCAGCTCTCTCGGCGCCTGGATGCCTACGGGCTTTGGCGCAGTATAAGCACAATAACATAACATAACAAGGTTTTGTGCCCTACTAAGTCCTCGACTCCAGAGGAATGGGTGGCGTTTAAGAAATCCATGATGACGATTTTCCAATCGCAGGCCATGGGTCTGGTCGCGCCTTCTGACGAAGCCGTCCAGGATCGGTCTCGTTCCGTGGCTCACACACCTTCGGGCTCGGGTTCGCGACGCGACGCGACACACATTGGGAGCCGTCGAGGTCCCGTACGGACAAGGAATCGAAAGGTCGCATGAGACTTGTCTCTAGGTCTCGGTCCTCGTCCCCTGCGAGACCGCAGCAACCTACTGAGGGCTCGGGCCAGCATCGAATCGTTTGACGCCGTGTCCGTCAGATTCAGACATCAATGCCTTGCCGTCGTATCAGCCCACGGCACCGTCGGCATCTGCAATGACGTTGAAGCCTTCAGCAATCACGACGTCGAGGTTGTTGATGCTCTTGACGTCGAAGCCTTTGACGCTATCAGCGCCTTCAGGGATTTTTTCTCGGAATCTGCCATTGGAGTATCCAGATATCGTGGATCCTCCAAGGAAGGCTACGTCGAAGCCAGTTTTGGCCTCCAGGCCCTCTTCTGTCCCCAGACCTGGGTTTCAACGCCCTCTGGATGATATTTATGAAGAGTAGGAAAGGTCTGAAGTTCAGGAACCTGGTGACCTCGATGATGCTCCACTTTTTTCTGGTGACAGTCAGTTGGAGGAGTTGAGGCAGACCCTCCATGATGCAAGTGGGATGGACACTTCCTCGGAAGTGGAATTTGGTAGACCTGAGCCTGGGGCTCATGCAGAGTCTTCTTATAGGAAACTCATGGCACGAGTCTCGGAGGATCTGGGCAGGTCTAGTCCTCCTGAAGACTTTGTGCAGGATGATCTGACTGACATCTTGGATCAAGGTCCGTCCTCTGACCCTGTTTTGCCATTTCACCTTACCTTGCAGAAAAGGGTGGCAGCTGCTTGGCAGTCCCAGGAATCTCTTCCGGCTGTTAATAAGTCTTTGACCAAGAAATACTGCCCTTCCGTTAACGATCCCAGCTATCTATCTACTCACCCCACTCCCGAGAGTTTGGAGGTTCAGGCGGCTACGGCCACCTCGAGGCAGGCGGCGTACCCTACCATCCCTCCGGAAAGAGACGACAAGCGCTTCGACGGTTGGGCCCAAAAGGTATTTTCTGCTGGGAGCATGGCCCTGAAATCGGTCAACTCCTGGCAAGGTTTTCACACACTCTGTGGAATTGTGTTTCTTTGGCGGTTGAGCATATTCCCGAGGGGGAAGAAAGGGATGGGTGCCTTGCTCTCATGCAGGACGGCAAGGATGCCATGTGTGAATCCCTTCAGTCGGGTTTGGATACGGCCGACAGTATTAGCCGATCCATGGCTGCGAGCACCATTATACGCAGTTTTGCGTGGTTGCAGAAGTTGGGGTTTGCTCCGGATGTGCAGGCCCGTCTTCTCAACATGTCCTTTGATGGTGCACATTTGTTCGGCAGCAAGGCTGACAAGAGCCTTGAGAGGTTGCAGACCTCAAAAGCTGCAGCAAAATCTTTAAGTGCCGCGGTGCGTCAACCTCCGCCTTTTCGTCCTAGGGGCAGCAGTGGAGGGGAGGTTCCTTTCCTTACTACTCCTCCTTTGTAGAACGAGAGGGACCGCCTGTCTAAGGGGCCAGCGAAAGAGTACCCGTGGTGGTCTGGGAAATCGTGGTGCCAAAGCCGCTCAGGCAGCTGCCTCTTTGCCTTCAGGCACTGCTGCAGTCGCTTCCAAACAGCCGGTTGGGGGCAGACTGTCTCAGCATCTCGAAGAATGGTGTGCCATTACTTCAGATGTGTGGGTTCTGGATACCATTGCCCATGGCTACTGCCTTCCCTTCCTTCAGCGGCCTCACGACAATCCACAGGGAAAACTCTCTCTGAAGCTTCCGGATCCGCTCCTTGCGCATGAAATTTTGAGCCTGCTGGAGAAAGGCACTATAGAACTGGTGCCTCTAGCGGAGAGGAACAAGGGATGGTATTCCCCTTATTTTTTGATCCCAAAGAAAGACTGGGGATTGAGACCCATCATGGACTTGCGTTGGTTGAACAAACTTCTCAGGAAGGACAAGTTCAAGATGGTTACTCTTTCTCAAGTCCTCCAGGCCCTTCAACTTCAGGATTGGTTGGCGTCTCTGGACCTCAAGGATGCTTACTTTCATGTGCCGATTCATCCCATGCACAGGAAGTACCTGAGGTTTGCGGCTGGCGACTCGCACTTTCAGTTTCGGGTCCTGCCGTTTGGATTGACCTCCGCCCGAGGGTCTTCACCAAGCTAATGGTGGTGGTGGCTGCGTACCTCAGGCGAGGGGGGATTCACGTCTACCCCTACCTGGACGACTGGCTGATCCAGGCGTGCGCTCATCTCGGTGTCACTTGCCGCACCCTCCACAGGCTGGGCTTCCCCCTGGATTTCGCATCTGACACCTTCCCAACAGCCCCAGTACATCGGGGCTGTTCTAGACACGTCCTTGGGAAAGTGTCCGCCTCCCAAGGTAAGGGCTCATCACATTGTGAAGATGGTGGACAAGTTTCAACATGCCCAGAGTCTCCCGGCTTTCGAATTCTTAAGGTTGCTCAGCCTCATGGCATCCTGCATTTTTCTGGTGCCAGAGGCCCAGCTGCGGATGAGATCCCTGCAGTGGGCTCTCACGATGCAGTCGTCACAGTATCCCGTTCAGATTCCACTCTCGGCCTCCCAGGATCTTCTCTGGTGGGCCAACGAAGGGAACCTGATGAGGGGGTACAGTTTTTGCAACCGTGGCCGGAGGTGACAGTAGTGACGGATGCTTCCCTCACAGGATGGGGCGCGCATGCCAACGACTTGACCGCCAGCGGTCGTTGGTCTCCGTCGGAGTCCAGACTTCACATCAATTTGTTAGAGCTGAGGGCCATCAGCCTAGCCCTGAAGGCGTTTCTGCCCTCTGTACGAGGGAAGAGTGTCCTGATCAAGACGGACAACACAGTGGCCATGCATTACCTCAACAAAAAGGCGGAGGGGTAGGGTCACTTCCGTTGTGCAGAGAGGCAATGCAGCTCTGGTTCTGGGCCATCCAGCAGGAAATTTCGATCTCAGCAGTTCATCTGGCCGGAGACGACAATGCGGCGGCGGACGATCTGAGCAGGCAGAGCGCAGTCTCCCACGAGTGTGTCATGGCCACAGAACAAAGGCCACTATCTTTATCATCTAAAGGGTCCAAATGGACCCAGTCCTGGCGCCTATGGCGCCAGGCTCATGAGAAAGTGTGTTGTTAGGCAGAAACCTGTGCAGTTCCCTTAGGGACCACTGCAAAAGGCTTAAGACTACAGGTGTTGGCAGTAAACCCAATTGGTAGCAGTCTGTACCACCCAGATTTACCTGGTAGCTGTGGCAGAGCAGCCAGACTTCTCTCAAGAAGAGTTAGACAGTATATAGAGTATACACAATAGGTACAGAGATACAGTAGCAAAGCAAACACTGACCAGAGCTTTGGTGTAAAAGTATCTAATTATTTATTTAAAGACACACTTGTAAATTACACTAGCACAAAAAGAGGTAAGTAAATTCAACACACAGTCACTATTATAGATATACAACCCTGATTACTTATTAGACAAGTCTTAGTGAGAAATACCACTTATTTTCAGACAGAGGTGAGCGCTAAACCTAAAATGGCACTCTAATAAGTTATAGAAAAAGGGAGGGAAAAGGCAGAGTTATGAAAGCACACAATTTCAATACTTTTAAAAGAACCACAGTGAGGCAGATTAGGCAAAGTCTACTGGAGAGCAAGGAAGTTCAAATGCAAGGCCCACTCTTAGAGAGAGCAAGCGAAATGTGTACAGGATCACACAGTGGGGTTATGCTCAAAGAGTCTTTGTAGATTGCTCAAAAAAAGATGAGATCAAGTCAGGAAAAGTTAGTTAACAGGCCCCAGGCTAACCCAGGTTAGAAAGCCGAGGATTTACTGTCACCCCGAACGATCTGTCGCAAGGGAAGCCAGGCGGGACACAGTACCTGAAATGGGAAGAACGCTCCAGCGGGGGCAGTTGCTCCTGGCAGCGGGTGCAAGTCGGTGTTTCGTCCAGAGGAAGAGCAGGTCTCGACATGGAGGAAAGATGAAGGTCGTTGCACTGCCAGGGAAGAAACCAGCCGCCGAGTTCTCCGGTTAAAAGGTACTACCCTTTTCTTCACGGTAGTGGTAAACCGTGGTATTCCGGTTGCCGGGGTGCTTGGCACAGGCACAGGCAAGGCGGCCACGAGATGATCCAGGAAGGCGAAAAGACGGGCAAACTGGTTATCCCCACCAGTCAAAGGAAGAAGACTCTCCGGGCTGGAGATCTCCTCTGTCGCCGGGAAAAGTGGTGAGATGGTTCAGCAGGGCTCCACCGGTGGTGTCGTTGTTGCAGGTCGGCTCGGCTTCTCCCTCCTCGGATTCTTTAGGTCCTATGGCGACTTCTGAAGTTCCAGTCCCCAAAGCCCTACTTTTATGCAGAAAACCCCCATTCATCAGTCCTAGCTGTCACTCAAACATGCTAAGTGGTGAGCCGGGCGTCTCACCACTGGGCCAATCACACCAGGCCAAGGCAACTCAGTCCAGGGTGCCTTAACCCCCTCCCACACCCCCTGTGGTACCCAGACAGAGTGGCACCACTTTTGGAGGCTTCTGTGGAGAAGCCCGCCAAAAAGTGGAACAAAGGGCTCGACTTGGGTTGGAGTCACAGAAGCGAACACAAACGCCATTTTGGAACCGAGTTTCGGCAAAAAATACCAACCGGTGAATTTATGTTAATTTAATAAACCGGCGGTATGTTCGAGCCTATTTTTAAAAAGGGGTAGCCTCGAACAATGGGAAAATCCCATAGGAATATATTCGCGGTCGAATATAAAAAGTAGTATCCACTGCCACCAGCCAAAACTCGGTCGGGGGGGACTGGACAGTGCCACCTCGAACAACAGACCCCGGGGCAATCGAATTGCCCCGACCGGTACTTCCACAATATGATGGTTGGTACTGGTTCTGTTCGCAATTTAAGACTAGTAAAGCCAATGGTGACTTTACATGCCCTGGGAGACAGTAGTCAGTCCCAGGGTATGGAGTCTATGTTTGGGGGTCGCTACGATACCCCTGGGTTACTGCACGGAGGGTGCTGTGTAACCCACATAACAAAAACACATGAAGCCCTATGGGGTAAAGGACCCCATAGCCCATAAAACACATACAAAGTCAAAGGAACATCTCAAATCATGTCTAAGAGTGGGAGAAAAAGAGTCTCACTCTTAGCAGGAGAAAAAAATAAACCCCAAAAATCCAGCAAAGCTGCTGGGGGACTCACTCGGTTTGGGAAATTAGCCTTTACAGAGAATTCTCCCTAACATGTGTCTGGGGCACGTGCATCGAGGCCGGGCGTGGACATTAGGAAACATTGGGGAGCACGTGCAGCAGTCTCTGGGAGTGGCAAGGCGGGGCCAAAGGGGAGTGGCTGGGACCAGGCTATTTAAGCCAGCCCACCCGCATGCAAGCACTTTCTGCAGCGTAACGCTTACCGCCGCCTGAATTGCTCTTACCGGTTTCCAGCTCATCATCGCAGCGCGCATCTCGCCAAGTTCCAGTACATCATCTTCGGCGCGCACCTTACCTGACTCCAGCTACACCACTGCTTGAAGCGTATTTTACCTGTCTCCTGCAATCCCATCGCCTGCAGCGCAATGCATCTTACCCATTGTCATCAGAGTCAGGGCGCAGCCTCACCTGTTCCGGGCGTCTAGCTACGTGGGAGCTCTTCTCCTCACCTAGCATCCTCACGGATCCATCCATCCAGTAATCAATGGCAGGTCTTCGGATAGCCGCTTCCCGTCTGACGCCGCCAGGCCACCCGTGCACGAGAAAAGCACACACAAGGTTAGAGGACTGCATAAATATCTTACGCTTGGTTGCGCAACACATAAGCCTTGCGTTGGACCTTGAAAACCAATTTACCTTCTAAACGGGAACCTCGCAATCCCCTCTGGCACCATTTGGACGCGCTCCCAACACCGCGTCTCCGCGTGGCCATCTTCACACCTATTGTTGTCATTGGTTGCGTCAGAATACGGACGAATTGTGTCTTGGAAGACATTACAAGGGTTACGGACAATAATCACGGGAAAAATACATTTCAAAAGGATACAGACAATAATCATTGTTGAGAACAATTACCTTCAATGTGGTGCGGTCACAGCCGATCTGGGCCGCCAAGCACACGGACCAGTGAAGCAACTAGGTCCGTCAAAGGCGTCCCTGCTGATGAGAAGCAGGACGGAGAGGTTGCCCCTGCTGATGAGAAGCAGGATGGAGAGTTCATCCTCACAAGAAAACAGGTTACTATATGGGTAAACGCATGGTCACCTCATTCTGGAACGAAGGGTTCGAGGGAAATCACAATACAACCACAGCATTCTCGTTGCCTCTCATATTCTCTCAGAGGCAGTGCCAGCAGCCAGAGCAGCCCACACTGCAGCAGCTGGGGAAGGAGTCTGATCCAGGGGAGCCAAGTCAGGGAGGGCTCGAACCGTGCCCCAATGTCCCCACAGAGTCCAGGTGAGCGTAACAGAACGCTAAGCCTCTCTGAATCTCTGCCTGGGCGTTATGGACACCTCGGAAACTGACCAGTTGGCCCAATTGCTGGGGGAAATGCGTGCCGAAGTACATGCCTCCAGACAAGAGACCAATGCCTTGAGAAGAGACCTTATTGCAGCCCGTGGACGGACGGATGATCTGGCGAGACAGATGCTTCAGACATACGCAGGGCAGGTTCTGTTACCCAGAATTGCACCAACTCCTTTGCCGTAGCCATCACCACCAGTTCAAGTGGTGCTCCCAGGGGCAGTGGCACTGGCCCCTCCAGAATGTTTCACCGGCGATCCTAAAAAATATGCCATATTCATGTACCAATGTCGTCTTCACTTTTTGTGTCATGCTGGGGCCTTCCCCAACGATCGTGCAAGAGTTGCCTTTGTACTTACGTACTTGGGAGGCATAACAGCGGACTGGTCCATACCCTTAGTAAATCAGGATGATCCACTACTTCGAAATTTTGGAGAATTCCCACAGGAATTGGAAAAATTGTTTGCTAGGTACACCCAAGGACAAGCCCTAGATAACGAACTATTGTCCCTCAGACAGGGAAGGCACGATCTGCTGACTTATATTGCCACCTTTAATCGTCTCGTAGCACAGACCAATTGGCCCGAAGAAAAAAGGACCACACTGTTTTATCGGGGATTGCGTGGTGAACTAAAGGATGTGCTAGCCCAAGTGTTCAATCCCCCTGAGTGTTGTGCGGAGTACATCAATCTGACGGTACAACTGGACCATAGGTTACAGGACCAAAAAATGGACAGCACAAGGACTGAAGGGAGGTCGGTTTATATGCGACCCAGGGACAGCCAAGACAAAGCTTGTGAGCCAACCGAGCCCATGCAGATTGGGGGATTACGGGCCCCTATCTCCAAGGCTGAGAGAGAAAAAAGGAGACAACAACTCTGTTTATACTGCGGAAAAGCAGGACATTTCATCCGGGATTGCCCAATAAAACCCCCCAAGAAAATAGTAGGTGCAACGGACAACTGCAAGGAAGAGAAAGAACAAAACCCAGAAAACTCCAACGCCCGACAAGCATAGGGGTCCACTTGTCAATCGAAATCAAGAAAGCTGTATAGACCTCACACCTGGTCATCCCGGTACTCTTGGTCCACCACCAACAACCATCAAAGGTACATGCCTTAAAAGCATATATTGATAGTGGAGCGGTGGGAAATTATATCGATCAGGATCTGGCCACACGGATAGGCCTTCCCCTCCAGCAGAAGCTACAATCAGAAAATGTCACAGCAGTGGATGGCTCTCAGTTGTCATCCGGCCCAGTGACGCAACATACCGACAAAGTGATGCTGATGTGTCAGGATGGTCATCGGGAAGACATTTCTTTCGATCTGATTGGGGCCCCCCAGTTGAAGATGATCCTAGGAATGCTGTGGCTAGAAACCCATAACCCCAGGATTGACTGGCGAACAAGCGTGCTGACCTTTCCTCAAGAATGCGCCAAAAGTTGCCACAACAAAAACGTGAAGAGCCTGAAACTCAGTACGAAGCCTATCCTGGGACTCTCTGGTTCCCTACTCCCTGAATATCTGGACTATCTGGATGTGTTCCAAAAGGAGCAAGCAAACACCCTGCCTCCACATAGACCTTACGACTGCCAAATCGATCTGGTCCCCGGAGCACAAATTCCTTGCAGTCGAATTTACGCTCTAACTGAGCAAGAAAATCAGCATCTGAGGAATTACCTAGATCAGTACCTAGCTAACGGATTCATCCACCCGTCTAACTCTCCTGCCTCCTCGGCTCTCTTCTTCGTACCCAAGAAGGAGGGCGTCCTCAGAACTTGTATAGATTATAAGGCACTGAACCAAATCACAGTTAAGAACAGATATCCTCTGCCACTCATCCCTGAGTTGCTTGACCAGGTGAAGAATGCTCAAATCTATACAAAACTGGACCTACGAGGAGCTTATCACCTTGTGAGAGTCAAAAGGGCGACGAGTGGAAGACGACATTCCGAACCAAATATGGGCTTTTTCGAGTATCAGGTCATGCCCTTTGGGTTATGTGCATCCAGGCCGGGAGTGGCCATTAGGAAACATTGGGGAGCACGTGCAGCGGTCTCTGTGAGTGGCAAGGTGGGGCCACAAGGCGCGGCCAAAGGGGAGTGGCTGGAACCAGGCTATTTAAGCCAGCCCACCCGCATGCAGGCGCTTTGCGTTAGTCTGCTTTCTGCAGCGTAAATCCTACCGCCACCTGAAGCACTCTTACCTGTTTCCAGCTCATCATCGCAGCGCGCATCTCGCCAGGTTCCAGTACATCATCTTCAGCGCGCACCTTACCTGCTTCCAGCAATACCATCACTCGACGCGCAGTTTACCTGACTCCAGCAATACCATCACCGGACGCGCATCTTACCTGGCTCCTGCAATCCCATCGCCTGCAGCGCATCGCATCTGACCTGATTCCCACAGTCATCGGAGTCGGGGCGCATCCTCACCTGTTCTGGGCGTCTAGCTACGCGTGAGCTCTTCTCCTCGCCCAGCATCCTCATGGATTCATCCATCCAGTAATCGCTGGCAGGTCTTCGGATAGCCGCTTCCCGTCTGACGCCGCCAGACCATCCCTGCAAGAGAAAAGGACACAGAAGGTTAGAGACTGCATAAATATCTTACGCTTGGTTGTGCAATACATAAGCCTTGCATTCGACCTTGAAAACCAACTTACCTTCTAATTGGAAACCTTGCAATCCCCTCCGGCACCATTTGCACTCACTCCCAACACCGCTACTCCGCATGGCCATCTTCACACCTATTGGGGAGAGAAAAGACATTACAAGGGTTACGGACAATAATCATGGGAAAAAGACATTGCAAAAGGATACGGACAATAATCATTGTTAAGAACACTTACCTTCAAAGTGGTGCGGTCACAGCCGGTCTGGGCCGCCAAGCACACAGACCAGTGAAGCAACTAGGTCCATCAAAGGTGCCCCTGCTGATGAGAAACAGGACAGAGAGCTCATCCTCACAAGAAAACAAGGTGAGACTATATGGGTAAACGCATGCTCACCTCATTCTGGAACAAAGAGGTCGAGGAAAATCACAATCCAACCACAGCATTCTCACTGCCTCTTGTATTCTCTCAGGGGCAGTGCCAGCAAACAGAGCAGCCCACACTACAGCAGCTGCGGAAGGAGTCTGATCCAGGGGGGCCAAGTCCAGGGAGGACTCCAACTGTGCCCCAACGTCCCCGCAGAGAACAGGTGAGCGTAACCAAGTGGAAGTTGCCTCAGGAAGTCCTTCAGGAGATCTTCACCCTTTGGGGAACGCTGCCAGTGGATCTCTTCGCCACCAGTATCAACCGGAAGTGCGAGGGGTTCTCCTGAAGGTAATTTCTTCCAAAAGGAGCCTTAGGAGATGCGTTCGTGGTGGATTGGTCATTCCCACTGATGTACGCGTTTCCTCCAGTCCCCGTCATTTCTCAAGTGTTGCGGAAGTTATGGCGGTTCGGTTCCCACATGATCCTCATTGCTCTGGATTGGGCCAGGAGAGCGTGGTACCCGTGTCAGTCTAGAAAGATAGATACCTCTCACGACCAATGGCAATGTATCATATTGGCCGACGACCAACCGTCTCATGCACTAAACGTCAGAAATACAGACTCATAAGTTTGACCAATGTGTGGCCATTTTGATGTAGCTAGAATCGCCATTTTGTTCTCTAACGTTTGCTCATTGCTTTTTGTTCAAAACTGCTTAGCCGAAAGCTTATTCTGCTTATTATGCTTATTCTGCTTCACTGATTACTTTGCTGTTCAAAGCGAAAGAGCAAGGCCGCGAGGCTGGGAGTTATTCGTTGAAACATAACGTAGGCAGCCCCAGAGAGGAATGCCCAATCCCCTCCCGCATACAGCCTTGGAGGAGAGCAACACGGCATTTAATCATTTCACTGATGCCAGCCAGTCTCGTTAATATGGTAGAAATGCTAGAAAGAAACAGCTAAAGGCTTGAATTATGCTTTTTTTACGGCCCCCTTTCCTAAGCCCAGCAGAGCGTGCTGACTCCCAGGACACGAATAGCAAATAGGAGATAGCAAGGCCTGGAATGCGACTCTTCACCCGTATGCAGCTTGCCTGCAAGAACAGAAGCACTGTGTTCTGTTCAACAAAGAAATATGTCTCTAGACTCTCAATGTTGCATATTGTTGCTAAAATAGATGTTTGAATGTGTCATGTTCGTCGAAATTGTCAATCATCAGACCCAGTTCAAAGAAACTGTACAATGGGCGTAATGAACATGTCATGACTGATTGCAGGATGTCCATTTTGTATATATGTAACTGATGTACGTTATTTGCTCTCTTGCGTCCCTCGAGGTCTGGAGAGACACGTCGCGGGGCGTGAGACCGAGTTGGCCAACGGAGACTATTTGCTTTGCAATAAACCTGAGCTTTTGGCGTGTTTGGCGTGTCAGTTCGTGTGTGGTGATTTGCCTTGTTTCCACTTCATCGAGGGTCCCCTAGGGGCCCCTTCAAGATGGCGCCCGAATAGGGACCCTCCCCCACTTGTTCCATCGTGTACATTGTAAGATAAGAAAGGCGGAGAGAACGGCGAGGACGGGATGATCGAGCCGGGATCAAGAGGTGTTCAGGGCACCCCTGTGTAAGAGATGAGACTCCTATGCAGATCTGCACACATCTGATCCTTGATCGACGTGCCCGGCCAGAGAACAAGGAGGCGAGGGTCCCGAAACGAGGCAGAGCCAAGAGACGCAGACACGACGTCATTGGTTGCGTCAGTATACGGACGAATTGTGTCTTGGAAGACAATTTGACTTATCAGGTGAGTCGTACCCCAATTCGAAATAGCCCTGATATTGGTTGAGAGTTGACTTTGCAAAATCAAACGCCCAGTGTAAGGTTGATTAGCCGAGGGTAAGGTTAAAACATGCCTGGGGGATTGTCCACCCTAGCGGGGTTTTTCTGCTGCGGTAGACAATCTTTGGAAGATAGCCAAGTTGCACCACCTGAGGGAATGCCGGCGTACAAGATGTATGTGAAGTATGGTATGGGTGCGATAATGTTCTGTGAGATTTGGCATAAGCAAACCAGAAACCAAGAAGATTTTCAGTGGCCGATTAATGGGAGTTTTGAGATTGAGAGAATAGATAACTTGGAGAAGGTGTTGATAAGAAAGAAAGCACGTCCCACAGCATTCGATATCCTTAGGGACTGGAGAAGGGAAGCTATGCTTTGTTGGAGAAGTAGAGAGAAACATGCGTGCAGGCATAAATCAAAAACTGAAATAGCGGAAGAAAAGGAGGAGGAGGAGTGGACTGAGAGTCTGAGAAGGCCAGGTAGACGCGAACATAGAAAGAATATACCCACAATGAGAATTGCATATAGCAGATGATTTAATAGAAAAAATGTTGACCGATACAAAGCGGGGTCCAAGACCAGAAAGGAAAACAAACGCGGCAGGAACCACTGTTCAGCCCCCTCCTGTTGCCCAAACCATGTGCCCTTCCCAATTGTTCAAATCCTAGCACAGCCGCAGACTGCGCACATAGCACCTCCCATTAGCCAGCCAGTACCACAACAGTCACTTCCCGTTCCTGTTATCTCATCCGCACCTCCCGCCCTAGAAACAGACACAGTCCCGTCCGTCCCACCTGCGGTTGAACTTGAAACTACGGAGGCGAGAGATGGGACTGTACAAAGTGGATGCACAAGAGTGACCCGCAGTGCGATCAGCAAGGAGAGGAAGCGGGAATTACAAGTTCAGGCAGAGATGTATATAGATGGGAACGATGGGACGACAGCATTGGCCTCGATCAGGGGAGTTGCTAGGTCTGGAAAAGACCCGGGGCTAAGCTGATGTTGCAACAGTTGGGACTGGGGGCTAGCTAGTCTTTTGGCTGTAGCTCCTGATATTCTATCCGGGGCTAAAACCAAAGGATCAGGGGCTATAGCCCCCTTAGCCGCCCCCTAGCAACGCCCCTGGCCTCGATGTATGACTTCCGAAGAAGCAATGAAAGACAGGTAGTGTTGGAATGCATGGGTGAATATTTGGTGGGAAGATGGAAACAGTTAATTGGGAAATTACCGCCACAACGATTGTTAGATTTAAATGCATTAGCACGTTGTAGAGAAAGAGATGAAGAAGTAAGGGAACAGGTATATGGACTTTTTGAGCTTAAAAATTAACTTGATAATGAATATGCTGAAATGTTTACCCCACCTGGGTATAGAAGCAAGGACGTTGGGAAAGGGAGGACGTAAAAGGCGATTGTTGAGGAGTTATTATTGTTAAAACAGGTGGGGGAGGATTTGAGAGCATGCTTATTGAAGACGAGTGCTACTTCAGCAAGTAGCGGGACACAACAGAGGGAGGGGGAACGCACAAGGAAGGAGTAATTCAAATATGCATGGAGGACCGTTGGGGCAGAATCAGTGTGCATACTGCAAAGAGGAAGGGCACTGGAGAGCGCAATGCCCACATTTGCAAAATAGAACTGGGGTGGTCAGAGAAGACAGCACTGGGGGCACCCAGGAGCAAATGGACCGAATAGAAATAATATGCCGCAGCACCAAAGTAACCAAGGAGGTCAGAATCAAGCTCAGCATCAGAACACTACCAACCAGAGTCAGGGCCAGAGTAACCAACAACATGGGAATACCCAGAATGGGGGAGCTAGAGGAAGTGATGGGAACATTTTTTATACACAACAAAATGCGTATCACAGCAATAGCAGTGATTACACATCGGACGATGTGTTATTCCCTCAATAGGACAGCCCAAGACAGGGGTCAGAACCAGTGTCTATTCCCGTGAATCAGAAAGGACCCTATGAAGAGATGAGATTCGGGGATACAGAGCACCGTTTTCTTGTAGATATGGGAGCGCAGAAGTGTTCAATAGATCATCACTTGGTTTCAGATATACCACTGTCAGGGCAAAAGAATATTTCTGTAGGGTTCGCAGGTACACCAGTAATTAATCCAGTGTCCCAATCAGTCCCAGTAACAATAGGTCCATTCACTGAGCATTGTCCATTTCTCTTAACAGATAATTGTGGAGAAAACCTTTTGGGATTGAATTTATTGAAAAAACTAGGTGCAGTTATTCATTGCACTCCCGATGGTGGGTTTTTAACAATTTGGCCACAAGATGCACAGGTGTCTGAATTTTTGTCTAAACCCTTGCCAGGAGAGTTGAGAGAGGTGCCAATCTGTATATGGGCAATAAATGACAATGATGTGGGATGCTTAAAGATAGAGCCAGTAAAAGTGATTTTGAAAGAAGGGGTCACGCTGCCACGTATTCCACAGTACAGAATTTCAGCTGACGGAGAGCAAGGATTGAAAAGGATTGTTTCAGATTTGGTGAAATTAGGAGTAATTGAGGAAATTGCAGGTAGTAAATGCAACAGCCCCATTCTTCCGGTATACAAGAAAGGAGATAACGAGGTACCCTATCGTTTCATAATTGATCTGCGCGCGTTAAACAAGGTAGTCGACCCTCAATTTCCCTTAGTGCCAGACGTCACCACCATTTTGACAATGATACCTGCATCAGCAGAATACTTTAGCGTGATTGACTTAAAGAATGCTTTCTTTAGCATTCCAATGAGCAAGGACAGTAGATATTTGTTCGCGTTCACTTTAGGAGGACGGTCATTCACATTCAAGCGCATTCCACAAGGATACATGGAAAGTCTGAGTATTTAAAGCAGGGCATTGAAGGAACAACTAGATATGCTAGAGCTACCAACAGGTTGTGTATTGCTACAATATATAGACAACCTGTTGATCGCTGCAGACACAGAGAAGATTTGTAAAGAAAGTACCATTTTACTATTAACACACTTAGCAGTGCATGGCCACAAAGCCAGCTTGAAAAAATGTCAGTATTTTCGAAAGGAAGTGGCGTATTTGGGTTACTTACTTTCGAAAGAAGGGAGAAGACTAAGGCCAGCGCGAATAGAGAGCATTTCTGGTATGCCTATTCCAAAAATACAGAAAGGTGTCAGAGCCATAATAGGCATGGCTTCTTATTGCCGGCAGTGGATTGGAAACTTTGCGTTAATTGTGAAAACAATGGTGGCATTGACGAAAAAGGATGCTTTGATGCCTTTGCAGTGGAATGAAGAATGTCAGAGAGCATTTGAGTTGATGAAAATTGCATTATGTTCTGCTCCAGTTTTGGGCACACCAAATTATGAGAAGATTTTTAGACTGTTTGTATGCGAAAGTGAAGGATGTGTTTGGCTGTTTTGACACAGGAACAAGGTGGAAGAAATAGGCCATGCAGCTATTTTTCTTCCGCGCTGGACCCTGTAGTGCGCAAACTGCCACGATGTTTGCGAGCTGTTGCAGCGGCTGCTGCGTCAGTGAAACAAACGGAAGGGATGGTATTGGGGCACACTTTAATGTTGATGGTGCCACATGCCATAGACGTTCTAATAAATAGAACACAGACGCAACACCTCACCTCTGCTAGACTGACTAGATATGAAATCATCTTATTCGCGCCCCACATCCACATTATGAGGTGTAGCGCTTTGAATTCAGCAGAATTAATTCCACTGCCCACAGAAGAACTTGGTGACAACAAATCACCTCCCCATGATTGTTTAATGGTTACTGAGGAAGAAACAAAGGGGAGAGTTGATTTAAGTGACACCCCACGGAAAGAGCCAGATGGAGAGTTATTTTGTGACGGCTCTTGTTTTAAATTACCTGATGGCACACCAACTGCCGCCTATGCTATCACTACTCTAGAGAGCATTGTAGAAAGCAAAAGAATCCCCTACAACTCGGCACAAGCCGCAGAAATAATAGCCTTGACCAGAGCCTGTGAGATTTCCGAGAACTTAAACGTGAACCTATATACTGATAGCCAGTACGCCTTTGGCGTGGTTCATAACTTTGGCCGACTCTGGGCTGAGAGGGGTTTCTTGACATCACATGGGGCCAGAATCCAACATGGTCCTTTGATTGTATACGATTGCTGTCTGCACTCACGTTTCCAAAGCACCTAGCAATAGTGAAATGCAAGGCGCATAAAAGAGTGACATGTAAAGTGGGAGAGGGAAACGCATTTGCAGACAGGATTGCGAAACAAACTGCCACTGATTTAAATACCAAAATGATGACAGTACAGTCTGAGGAAGTGCCTTGCATGATAGAAGATGGGATTGCCACTGTCAAAGAAATGCAGGCCGAAGCTACTGCTGATGAGATACAAGGGTGGGCTGAGGGCTCTGCTGAATTAGATTTGGAGGGTTGTTGCTGAATTCCTATGTAAATGCAATGGTCACAATGGCCCACAGCCCTACCCACATATGTGCCAAGAAAATAATCCAGCATCTAGCTACGGTATGGGAGAATGTAAACATAAAAAAGAATGCAGAGAGGTTGGTCCAGAACTGCATCACGTGCTTACAGCAGAATGTAGGAAAGGGAATGGTGACTCCGACAGGAAGTTTTGGCCCTCCCTCTATGCCTTTTGAGGTAATCCATTTTGATTTCATAGAAATGGAGCGATGCCAAAACTTGAAATATGTTCTAGCGGTAATATGTGCATTCAGCAAATGGGTGGAAGCATATCCTTTAAAGGACTGCA
Organism: Ambystoma mexicanum; assembly: GCF_040938575.1. Taxonomy (NCBI): domain Eukaryota; kingdom Metazoa; phylum Chordata; class Amphibia; order Caudata; family Ambystomatidae; genus Ambystoma; species Ambystoma mexicanum. The sequence goes on along the minus strand of NC_090931.1, from coordinate 1,067,456,386 downwards.
CGGCAATGAGCACGGCAAAAGTAATGCTAAAGGAATATTTTTCCCGGTTCGGCCTGCCCCGTGTCATATGGTCAGATAACGGTCCACATTTTGTGGGCGCAGTGATGTTACAGATATGTGCAGGTCTCCAGATTGATAAGCGATTCCATAGTTCGAGACATCCGAGTTCGGCCGGTCTTATTGAACGCCATAATGGAATCTTAAAATCTAAGATCAGTAAGATATGTGCAGGAAGCAAGTTGAGTTGGGTGGACGCATTACCATTAGCGCTATTGTGCATGCGCACGTCAGTAAAGGCAACGACTGGGCTCTCCCCGTATGAAATTGTCATGGGGAGGCCGGCAAATGTTTGGTGCGCACCTTAGCCTAAGCAGCTTTGCGAAGTTGAGCATCCTGTGCTTAGTACTTATTGTGGACTTTTAATACAGAAACTGCGTTTGATTCATCAGCAGGTGCAGGAGGCTTTACCCGTGAGGTATACTGGTCCGGGGCACGCGCTGGAGCCAGGAGACTGGGTGCTACTTAAAAACTTCGAACGAAAATCATCGTTAGCACCCAGATGGCGTGGCCCCTATCAAGTACTTCCGGCAACGCAAACAGCGATTCGTGTGGATGGGAGGAAGGTGTGGATCCATGCCACGCACGCCAAAAAGATCCCATCGCTGCTCAAAGACTTGCCTGACCGAGTCGACCAGAAAGAAACAGCAGCTCCAGAATCGAAAGACACTGTTGCCAGTCTCTCACTGCAAAATCTGCCTAATCTTGAAGTGAAGCTTTAAGCGAAGCCTGAAAGGATTGCTATAAAGGAGAAAGGGCAAAGAGTGCCCCAACGTTGGCCAGCTGAATCTGCATCACTGCGGGCCAACACAAAGCGTGTACCACTTTGGCGCCCACCAGCATCTGCCTTTGTGCCACAGCCTGAAACGAAATCTGCATCACTGCTGCGGCGCCCACAGCCACTTGTTATTGCGCCACAAGACTCTGAGTTTGAGTCTGGGAGTGCACCAGCACTATTCATTGACGACACTGCACCAGTAGCTAAACGGTACAATCTGCGGCTTCGAAAGAAGGCGTGATCAAATCTGCATTTCATTGATCTTTCATCATTGCCTCTGGTTCCCATCACGGATGGAGAGGGAACTGGAGGTCTAGAGGAGAGAAGCGTGAGAGTTGTGCAAATCGGGCAACTCAAGACTTGCGGCTCCTCGGTGCGATCATAAAAATCCATGTGTCCGGAACCCGAGTGAACAAGTGGGCGCACATGGTACAAAGGCAATTGATAAACTGCTCTGGAGTTCTTTTGAGCAACATGCGAATGCATAATGATCTTGTCTAAACGAGTAAGCAATCCAGGCTGCTAAGAACTGGCAGAATTAACTGTTGACATTAATCGAATTTATTGACATTCGGACGAGTGCCACAAGGAGAGATATTCACGACGACCACTGCGGAAGAAGAAGGACTGTGAGAGAGAGAATGCCAGAACCAGCTTTAGCCTCCTCCTGCACCGCTGCTGATAACGAATTAGGTATAAAGACTGAAAAGTTAGAAAAAACACATTGTTGAAAAAACTGTATGCTGATCTTAACGATAGTTATGTGTGTTATGAGTATGTTAGCACCAATAATGACAGCGTTGATACTATGGTACGTGGAAGCAACGCACCCATTGAATATGCTCTTGCCAGTAATTAATATCTCCACCACTGAAAGCCCGGTTCATGTAATTACTTACACCTTGTCCCCAATGGAGGAGAGGCACAGAGAAGGATATGGGAATAATACCCTATTGCTCATAATGAACATGACACATGCAATTTTAAAGAAAAATAATTGTTGGTTATGCACCCATTTACCGCAGCATGCTGGGAAGGGAATAGGTTGGTATGTGCAGCCATTACCATTAAGTTCTGCATGCAGTGCATCACTGAGTGCATTATTTTAAGGGAAATGGAATAAGAGCGATACGGGTCAATTAGATAAAACAAACGAATGAATTTGAGGAAATAATTATGAGACCCGTAGGCTGTTCTATATTTCATAAAGCACGAATGATAATCTAAAAACCTACGTCTAAACCTGTACGACGAGATAGATTGTCTCCACCATCCAAAACATCAGTAATCACGTTTCGTGTTAGAGCAGAAGAATATAAAGATGCCAATACAGTGAATTATAGCCCACGAACTGTCCCTTTTTGCCTAAAGGAGAAAGGCTCCTATTCAGTAGGAACGTTTACTGGTTGCATGAATACAGCGGTTCTCAAAAGAGAAGTAGAACCAGTGTATGTAGGTGATCCCGTTTATTTTATATGCGGAGAAAAAGCGTATCCCTGGTTACCCAGAAACTGGGGAGGCACATGTTATTTGGGCCTACTGTTCCCAGGAGTGTTCCTCTTGGAGACAGAAGATGTAGCTAGGCTATCCAGATCTAGGCCAGGAAGAAGTACAGAAGGCGCTTTGATTACAGAAGACTTAGCAAAATCATTCGTACCATTTCTGGCCCAAGCAATAAATTCCTATAACATAAGGCAACTGTCCAGAATATTAGAGAATACAATAAACATAACAACAGATGTACTATACAACATGACGCTAGAGGAAAAGGGGATTAGATTAATGACGTTGCAAAATAGAATGGCTCTTGATGTAATCCTGATTGATCGTGGGGGGGTTTCCAAAATCGTGGGATCAGTGTGCTGCGTATTCGTAAATGACTCCTCCCCTATGATTGTCGAAGCGATAAGAAAGTTACACGTCCTGAGTTCTGAACTCCATACCATGAATGGGAACTGGGAGTCAGGATCCTGATTCTGGGAGATATTACGTGCGTGGGGATGGAAGTTAATTGCAATACTAGTAGTAGTGTTCGGAATATTTATGACTTGCTGTTGTTGTATACACTGTCTGCCCCTAGTTTGCACTGAGATAAGTGAAGAGTGTATGCATATGGTAACCCAAAAACAGACATATGGCCAAGATCATAAAGATACTCATGAAATGAAAACAATAGAAGAATTCATGGCCATAAATATTGGTGAGAATGAAGACGCATATAGTGGCATGCAAGATTCAGGTTCAAATTCAAATTCAGATACTTCAGACATATCATCAGAGGAGGATGCAATGTATGGATAAGGCGTTTGGCAATCGGCCAAAAGGAGGGGTTTGTCAGTCTAGAAAAATAGATACCTCTCACGACCAATGGCAATGTATCATATTGGCCGACGACCAACCGTCTCATGCACTAAACGTCAGAAATACAGACTCATAAGTTTGACCAATATGTGGCCATTTTGATGTAGCTAGAATCGCCATTTTGTTCTCCAACGTTTGCTCATTGCTTTTTGTTCAAAACTGCTTAGCCGAAAGCTTATTCTGCTTCACTGATTACTTTGTTGTTCAAAGCGAAAGAGCAAGTCCGCGAGGCTGGGAGTTATTCGTTGAAACATAATGTAGGCCGTCCCAGAAAGGAATGCCCAATCCCCTCCCACATATAGCCTTGGAGGAAAGCAACACGGCATTTAATCATTTCACCGATGCCAGCCAGTCTCGTTAATATGGTAGAAATGCTAGAAAGAAACAGCTAAAGGCTTGAATTATGCTTTTCTTACGGCCCCCCTTTCCTAAACCCAGCAGAGCGTGCTGACTCCCTGGACACAAATAGCAAATAGGAGATAGCAAGGCCTGGAATGCGACTCTTCCCCTTTACGCAGCTTGCCTGCAAGAACAGAAGCACTGTGTTCTGTTCAACGAAGAAATATGTCTCTAGACTCGCAATGTTGCATATTGTTGCTAAAATAAATGTTTGAAGGTGTCATATTCGTCTAAACTGTCAATCATCAGACCCAGTTCAAAGAAACTATACAATGGGCGTATGAACATGTCATGACTGATTGCAGGATGTCCATTTTGTATATATGTAACTGATGTACGTTATTTGCTCTCTTGCATCCCTCGAGGTCTGGAGACGCACGTTGCGGGGCGCGAGACCGAGTTAGCCAACTGAGACTATTTGCTTTACAATAAACCCTAGCTTTTGGGAATATAACCTCGTGTCTGGCGAGTCAGTTCGTGTGTGGTGATTTGCCTTGTTTCCACTACGCGAGGGTCCCCTAGGGGCCCCTTCACCTGGACCTTCTGGAAATGTCCATCTGCCCCCCAGGCCATCTTCCCCGCCGAGAGGATCTGCTCTCGGACGAGGGGGGCTCAGGTTCTCCATCCAGAGGTCAAGGCTCTCAACCTTCAACCTTGGTATCTGAAAGGTTGAGGTATAAGGATTGGGACTTCCCGGATGACGTGATGGATGTGTTGCTTTCGGCCAAGCGGCCTGCAACAAAATCCCTGAAACGTTGGCGTAAGTTGTGCGCATTGTGCTGAGATCACAATGTTGATCCTTTTCAGTGCTCCATTCCTATGGTTTTGTCTTTCTTACTTTCTTTGGCCCACAGGGGCCTTCAAGTAGGTATCATTAAAGGTTACCTGGCGGCACTGTCTATCTTTAAGCGCTCGTCTGAAGAATGTTCTTATTTTAAGATTCCTTTGATTTCTCAGTTTCTTGAAGGACTAACTAATGTATTTCTGCCGTCCCCTTTCCAGGTGCCGGTTTGGGTTTAAATTTGGTTTTGAAATTTCTCATGGGTGCTCCGTTTGCACCTTTGCACTCTTGTCCTTTGAGATTACTGTCCTTCAAGACTGTGTTCTTGGTTGTGGTTACTTCCGCTCGCAGAGTGAGGGAATTGCAGGCACTTTCATCTAAGCCACCCTTTACTGTGTTTCACAAGGACAGGGTTGTACTCCGAGTACATCCCTCCTTTCTACCTAAGGTAGTTTCTGAATACCATTTGAGTCAAAAGGTGGTTCTTCCACCTTTCTACCCTCCTCCTCATCCTGGTAAGGGAGAGGAGCGATGCCATCGGTTGGATCCTAGGAGAGCTCTGAGCTTTTACATTTCTAGGATATCCAGGGTCAGAGTGGACGATCAACTCTTTGTAGGATATGCTGGACACCGATTGGGCCAGGCTGTTACCAAACAGACCTTGTCCAGGTGGATTATCCTCACCATTATGGAATGTTATCGATTGGTGGGTAAGGACCCTCCTGATGGGTTGAGAGCTCATTTCACTAGGGGCGTGGCTACTTCCACCGCCCTCCAGCAGGGTGTTCCTATTAGGAATATTTGTTATGGCGCTACATGGGCTTCCATCCACACCTTTGTAAAACATTATTCCCTGGATACAATCCATGGTCAGGATATGGCCTTTGGGAAGGCAGTTCTTTATTCCGCAATCTGATTGGGTACTCTAAATTTTTTTCCCTCCCCCATTTACTGGTACTGCTTTGGGAGTCTGTCAAAGATGTGGAATGCGTTTGCGGACACAATCTATTCGAAGAACAACTTACTTACAAACTGGTAACGTTCTTTCAACTGGATGTTCCTCCAATGCATTTCACATCGTCCTACCAGCCTACCCCTCAGGAGAATTTCCTATGCGATTGCAGATTCAGTTTTCCACCAGGCTAAGTGCAGTCCAGCAGGCATCAGACTGGTGCCACACGTTCTGGGGGAAAAAACTTAAACTGAGGCTAAGGGCACCGTGCGTCCTATTTATAACATCCTGTGACATCGCCGGAGGCCTTCGAGGGACATGGACCCGACGCCATCAACGCAGGACGCCCTCTGCCGAAAAAGTCAAAGTGCACAGCTGTGGACATTACATGTCAAAGATGTCCAATGTCAAAGATGTGGAATGCGTTGGAGGAACATCCAGTCGAAAGAACGTAACCAGTTGGTAAGTAACTTGTTCAATTAGTTCATAGAGTTGTGCAGCTCGGTTTACAAAACTGCGGATGTCACTTCTGGTGCAAGTGATTTTAGTGGCACAGTGACTGAGCACTGATTGTGCTTGGAGGTATTTTGATAGATAAGGAATTTGTGGGTGAAAGGGGATCCTTAATCCATTGGAAATGTTTAATTCCAACACTAGTATGCATGGCATGGCTATAAAGATAGGCATGAACCGCCATTACAAAATTTGCAATACACAATCACAAGAATCAGAAGAAGGTTAATGCAGGACTTTAAGTGGGCCGGGGCTGAGCCCTAACAATCTCCAGAAAGAGCTCCCCGACCTGAGGCCCTGCCGGGGCCCACCCCCGACTAGCCCCATCCACGCCGACACCTCAGGCAGCTCGTGTAGCGCTTGCACAGTTACACATAGTTATACCGTTGGAACGCATCTTGGAATTGGTATGTGTGCTCATTTATGTTTGATTTTGAATTGATTGTGCAAGGACTGTTCCTGCATTATGTTGAATTATTGTTTTGTAACGGCGATAGATGGGGCATTTCAAAATCATTGTACGGCCCTGACGAAGGTTAAATTAACCGAAATGCATTGGCGAATGTACACAATATTATAGCCAGTATCTTTAAACCCATCCACTTTGAATATGAGAATGAATATTCAGGAGTGATAAGAACATTAATCGATGTGCAATAAATATTAAAAATGTTTTGAGAAAACGACGGACTATGTCTATATTGAATTTTTACATAAATACAGGAATTACAGTACGGAACTGGAAGGTCCCTACTATAAGGGCAAACTGAGAGCACCAGTCTTTATAGAGTTATTCCACTCTATTTTTCTTTTTTCACATGTTTTGGTCCTTATGCCATAGGACCTTCATCAGACTGGTAGCCACAGGCTAAAACTTGATCATTGAATATTAAATGAATTACGATTGATTATAACTACAGTAACAGGACGTGGTGCCCACCTTCAACTTCTTTGTGTTAACAGTTACACAAGTTGCCTGCAGGTGTCAGCACTTCGGATTAGAAAAGAAGAAAAGGCATTCTCTTTTCTTTTTTCTACACGAAGTACTGACACCTGTAAGCAGCAGGTGTAACCATGCAGTTCCGGCTGCCTGATGTCTATGAACTAAAACTCCTGTTTCAGAGTAGAGAGACATCAAACTCCTGTTTCAGAGTACAGAGACATCAGCAGCAGGCAGAACTTTCATTCAAGGAGCCCGTGGTTAAAGCATTGCCTACCTCACAACTCCTTGAATGAAAGGTCTGCCTGCTACATGTGACCTGTGGCACACTGGTGTCACACCTTTGGTGCGCCCAGCGCCTTCTTTTGTTTAAAAGGAGGGGCTGGGCACATCAAAATGAATGATGGCAGTGCACCCCAGTTCAACTTCTTTTACCAGCCCCCTGCTTAGGCGAGGGGGCGCTCTTGTGAGGGCAGCTGTACTTAGACCACATCCCCTAACGAGCTGCCCAGCTCGATTTCTAATTCCACTTAAAACACTGGGTTAAGGGCAAATAAATACCTGCATGTTGTCAGGTCCTTTGATGCATCCTTTGCTGTTTTCGGTTTCTTAGAGGATGGCGAACTCTCTTGTTTCAGAAGGTTGATGCTATTATTCTCATCAATTTTTCTCTTCTTGGGATCCTTTCCCCCTTTTTTCACAGGGCTGCTTAGAGATGCAGGGTCTTCATCCTCAATATCACCAGTCAAGGATAAACTTCTGCTTCTCTTTTGCTCATTGCTTCTTTTCCCTTTCTTTATTTTAGGAGATTGGCCACTTGCCTACAACAAATTAAAGACATATTTTACCCTACTACAGATAAAAAGCATGTGTTTTACTTTTGTAGAAAACTATGCAGTGGCATCATATATCCCAGAATAAATCCAATTACAGACCTACCTTCGACTTCAAAGTAGACCAGATCAAAATACACCAGATCACTTCTTATACTAATATGTCTGTCTAAACAAATGTGATTGAAGGACAAGCTGGTAAAACATTTCAACAATAGTCACCTCTGACTCCGATTTGAATGGCAGAAGAGCCAATGCAGACCTTTATACTTTCAGGTTTGCTAAGTTAATCATGCGAAACTGGGTAATAACCTATTATTTAAGCACTTTTACGAGGATGTAACGTGGCATAAAGCCCTACATAACCTTAAGATATTATTATTGTACATCATTCTAATATTATCCATCAATAGATCTATCCTGCTTGTAATCTTCTAAAGCATTAATAAGCATCATAAACATCATCCAGTAGTACACATTTTGGTTTGTTCCTTGAGGCAGTCATATAAAACTGCAAATACTGCAGTGCATAGTAATCAATCTTTCTGCATTATGGGGTTGTCATGCCCATAAAGCTCATTGCAGAAAGAGAATTTACTATTGCTTATGTGGCACACTGGTTCTCATTATGAGCTTTGCAGATTTACCAGTCATTCTGGCAGTGAATACGCCAAATTATGAGTGGAGAATTGACAGTGTTAAAAACAGTTACTCACCACAGTGACTTCTATACTTCTATTGCCCTTTCCTGCATATGGGTTTACAGAGTTTTTTTTCCCCAGCACAAATAAGAAGTTTCACCTTTAAACCTTTTTGTGTTGTGCTGTGATGTGTGTGGGTGTGGTTAGCCCCGCTGGCCGTGCCCACTGGCAACACCTGTGTTAGCCACTGGAGCCGCTATCAGGGTCACCTAAACTAACTTCCTATTTAATTGGTGACGAGGGGTGGCGGGGTGTATGGAAGAAAGGGGTCTATGGACTAGCAGTACAGAAGTTACTACAGTGAGTAATGTTGTCTTCCTCATACATCCTATCCCTTTCCTCCATTCTTATGGGAGTTTAAAAATCACCGAACCCGTAAGGGATGACGACCTACTAGAAGAACCAAATAAGTTTTGTAAAACGTCTGTCCAAACCTTGCATCTGCCCTGGAACCCGTGTCAATACAGTAATGTTTGTAGAAAGCAGACTGTGAGGCCCACGCAGCTGCCTTTTTTTTAATGATATCCTAGGGGACATTTCTTTGGAATGCAACTGCTGCAGCCTTAGCCCTAACAGCATGTGTGTGAAGGCCTTCAGGGACTGATTCATTTTGAAGCTGATAGGCATTCACACTACAAGAGAGAATTTAATGAGTGATAGTCGCCTTGGAAGCCTGTGAGCCTGTCTGCTGCCTGCAAAATGTCACAAATTAGTTGTCAGATCGTCTGAACTCCTTAGATAAGCCTTGATAACATTTTGGGGCACGTCCCACATTCAAACTATGCAAAGTTAATTTATCTTGTTTGCAGAGACGGGAAAAAGGGGATATATAAACATTCATTTTTCTTTTTCTGAGTGACATTTTCCCACAATTTATTTTAGTGCAAAAAAAAAAAAAAACAGGGGGGGGCCCCCTCCCCAAATCCTCTATTCTACCTCCAACCCCCTTTAGATATACCTTACCCAAACTTACCATCTATATTTTTGCAGTGAAAAAAGGGGTAAAAAATGCGGCAAAAATAATTTCCCCAAAAATTACATTTGGTAAAAATGGGTTATACCGAAAAAATGTAGGTAAGATCACGTCTTGATTTATGTGGAAAGCAGAGACAACCTTTGGCAAAAACGAAGGGCGAGTCGTAAAGACCACTTTATCCCTCTAAAATGCTGAATATAGAACTGTAGCAGATAAAGTCTGAATTAGTCACCGCAACTAAAAAGGGTGTGATATCCGCCATCATAGCCTCGAATGGCTTGTTAGCTAGAGCCGCTAATGTCCCAGGATGGGTGAGGCCTGTTCACTGGTGGATACAAGCATAGCAGGTTAGCTGTAGAGATGAGATTAACAGACTTTGAGGGAGCGTGGCTACAGGGCCATGTAAGAAGATGTGCTCCCGGAGGTGCTCCTGCCGATCCTGCAACAATCGGTGTCAAAAGTGCACATGCATGTGCCCTTGACAGATCAAAACACGTGTGCATGCACATGAGCACACAGAGCGCGACTACAGAAGGTTTGGGGCCCACAGAACGCAATGTTGCAGAAGTTCTGAGCAAAATGAAGATTGCGGTGGCCTGAGGCATGAAGATACAAAATGGCAGATGGTAAAGAACAAAGGGATCGAGAAGGAAGACCCGACACTGGGTCTATGAAGCGAGGAGACGGAGCGCAAGTGGAGGAGAGAAATGGAGAAACACTGCTGCGGCTCTGAGAAGCATTTCTGGTTTATTGCAGCCTCATGTCAATAGAAACGCAGTGTCAGGAGCGCAGCAAAACTGAGGAGCAGCCGGTGCTCGGACCACGTATGAGACACGTTACGAGCTGCTAGACCCTGCAGCCCGAGCAGCGGTAAGCCCCGGGTGCCCTATGGCTGGAGGTGGCATGTATAAAACCCCAGCTGAGGAGCAGGAGGAACTGTGACGCGGCTATCGCAGCCGGAGGTCGAGAAGCACCTGATGATACATTGTTGCGCATGAATATATGGACAACGAGCGCGGGGCACGGCAGCAGCATAAGATAATACTCTGATTTCGCTGCAACCTTGGCAGAACGTAACGAGGGGGCAGCGACGCCCGGAACCCATAGAACGGGCCGGTGTGGTCGGAAGCATTAACGAGGGAGGTTCTTTCTGTGGGAAGAACGAAGCAGACAAAACACATGAAGAAGAATACGTGTTAAAGGAACATCAGCGGGTGATTGAATGTAGGCAGCGGACCCGGGCAACTGCAGCAAACAGTGGAACGGTTTTCTAAGATGATTGCATTGAGAGACGCAGTGTATGCCGTATGCGTGACAAGTGAAGGTGACATTAAATGGCCGCAGCCTTTTGATATAGGGGGCAGTGTAGCACCAGGACCAGAAACACTGGGTGCCTGGCAGAACACTAGAACCAGGTTTGTTAGGATAACGCCTAATGAAGGGACACATTGCAGCTCATTACACGGAGCTGGCGCCCGCACACACAGCACTAAAAGAGGCTGGAATATAACAGCTCGGCCCCATGCAGCACAAAGGGCACGCAGAGCACACACCCATCCACCGCCATTAAGGAGCACAGAACGCCCTACAGTGATAAGGAGACTGCATTATAGCGCTAGACTGATCGCAGCTGAGGTAAACGCTGTGGAACAAAGACGCCACTGCATGCAAGGTATGAAGGGGCGTGACACAGAGGAAGCACCAACCAACATCACCCCCGTCAGTATAAGCAGCACCAACAGTCCAGAGTGTGCAAGCTAAACACCTAGTGGAACAAACTGCCTCCGGACATATATGCATACAACTACGGTGTAGCCCAAGCAGGGTGATATCATACGTGGCTGAGTAAAGTCAGGTGAAGTCTTCTCGGGACCCGCTAACACAGACAACCGAGAAGCAGTGAGTCGCTACACGAAAATAGGAAAGGCCTCCACACCTACAGACGATAGTGATCACGGAATGCAACGCACAACGGTGGCAAGATGACCTCCTTGCTGTGCTAGGACGCACGCTAATGGACTGGGCAGAAAGCGTGGTCAGGGAGTTGAGGCTCTGGCGGCAGCCACTCACTACCGACTCGAACGCCGCAAAGACCAAGAGTAGGCGGGGGACCTACCAGCCCCAGCAGCTGCGGACAGACACAGAGGGCGTTAAGATGGCCTCCAAGGCCCCAAAATCGAAAGGGAAACAACCAATTATGGATGAATTCGCCAGAACACCCCAACTACTTGAAGGTGTCAGGAGCAAGGAGAGGAACCCGCAAACGGACAATGTAGCAGAGCGGAATGATAAACAAATTCTTGACACAATCGTGGACCTAAAAATTGCATGGGAAATCAAATTGGAGGCAGCCGTGAGTGAAATAAGATCAACACTGGACCTCAAAATACGGGTAGTACAGGAGGACGTTAACCTATTAAGACAAGATGCTAGGAAAATAGCGGAACAGACCAGTGAACTGGAGAAGGAAGTGCACGAGAATACAGCGACCGATGCAGCACACACCTCAGAGATCCACATACTGCGGCAACAAGTGAGTAACTTGGAAAACAGAGCAGAGGAGGCGGAAGGGCAGGCCCGAAGGAACAACTTACATATTGTAGGGCTCCCTTAAGGAGAAGGACCTAACCCCACGGACTATATAGAGACTATGCTACTGCAAGAAATAGAGGGAGGAGCTCTCACCCAGGGATTCGCGGTGGAGAGAGCTCACAGGGCCCCGATGAGGAAACCCCCACCTGGAGCACCTCCAAGGCCGATAATAGTGAAAATCATGAATTACGGTGACAGGAAAAAGATTCTGGAGTTTGTCTGAAAGTGAGGCACAATACAGAGGGCTCTGCACGCATCACGGCATATCCAGACTACACTCTACTGGTGCAAAGGAGGAGACCGAATTATGGAACAGTGAAGAAGAGGCTGCGGGAGGCGGGCCTCAAGTACATGCTGATGTACCCAGCGAAGCTAAAAGTGTACCACAGAAACAAGGCTTTGTTTTTTGACACCCCGGAGGATGCGACGGAGTGGCTGGATGCGCAGAACTATCCTGCCGGCACAGATGCACAGAAAGATGACAGCACAGAGAAGGGATATGGAAGCGCTAGAAGCTGAGGTGCGGAGTGGCTAAGACTGTGGGACTAGAATATAGCATGATGTGCATATAACAGAAGTAGACACGCATGGGACCAAAAGTAAGTGCATGCAATAAGCTGTAGCTCAATGCAGGAGCCATGGAGGGTTCACCCTCACACCCCAGTATATAGTTTAGATAGGCCACCGATAGTGTGGTAACCTCCTGCAGAGTTCCTGAGGTCGGCAACCCGGACCAGGACTAGATGCGGGGAACGCCCGAGATCCAGGGATGGAGCTGGGCAAAAGTTGGGGATGAGAAGAGAGGGGGAGGGGGGCAGTTGGGAAGTGGGGTGAGGTGACTGTGAAGGGAGGTGAGAGGGCAGGAAGTTGAGGTTGTAGTGTTATTGGGTAGGGTTAGTTTAAGTTGGGGAACAAGCTTACATACACGGACGTTGGGGAAGTGGTAGGGGAAACAAGCTTGAGTTGGCGTGCAGCAGCGAGATGGAGGAGGGGCACAGTTGGTCAGAAGCGCACCAAGATAAGGACTAGCAATGGGGGACCTTAAGATAATAACTTGGAATGTCAGGGGACTTAATAGCTACCTGAAAAGGAATAAGGTCATGTTGTACCTGAGGAGACAAAAAATAGATATAGCAATGCTACAGGAAACCCACCGTACAAAAGAAAAACAAGATGTGATAAAGAGAAAATGGAAAGGGACCGTCATAGGGGCAACGTACTCGGCATATGCCAGAGGGGTTCTTACTTGGATAGCGCCACATGGGCCCTTGCAGTTGCTGCAGCACACAGTAGAAGCAGACGGGAGAATGGTGGGGATACGAGGAATGGTGGAAAACAGTGAGTTGTGCATTATAAATACATAAGTCCCAAATCAAGATACAGTGGCCTATTTTAAGGCCCTGTATGTTAAGAGTAGCCCGTACATGGGAGCGGCGATCGTCTGGGGGGAGACTTTAACTGCACGCTGGACCCCAGGGTGGATAGATCGGATAACAAGCAAGATAGGCCCAACCCTGCAGCCAAAATGCTGCGGACCCTGTTAGGCGACTTAAAGCTAGAATACGCATGGAGACAGCAGCATCCTAATGATAGACATTACTCACACTATTCTGCTCCACAAAACCTGTACACCAGGCTAGATTATATGTTTGTCAGCTCGGAACTCACCGGAGAGATAGTGAGTTTGAAATATAAAGGAAGGGTCTTATCAGACCACCCACTGCTGCTCCTGGAGTGGCAACACCAGCCCCGCAGACCCAAGATCCCAACGTGGCGGCGCAGGGCCGAAGCATTAAAAGATACAGAGTTCAGGGAGGATCTGAGAGAGGAGATAAATTAATATTTTGAGAAAAACACTGGTAGCGTGGAGTCGAGAGTACCCTGTGGGAGGCATTCAAAATAGTAGTAAGGGGGCAGCGATATCAAAATCCAAAGGGCTACATAGAGAAAGAGCTACAAAGAATGGAGAGGAAACTAGAAGCAATGATGAACAAAAGGGATGCAGGAATCATGAGCCAGTTGCAACAAGAATGTGCGGGACAATGGGAGAGACTGTGTAACCTGAATTACAAGAAGTACATAGAAAGACAACATGCAGGAGGAGATAAGCCGGGAAGGCTTTTGGCATGGCTATACAAACAGGAAAGGCCCAGAACTACAATAAGAGAAATAAGGGATGAGAGTGGCCAAATACTAGATACACAAGTGAATGTAAACAAGGGATTCCAGAAATTCTACCAACACTTACATGCAGACGAGGGGGGAGCGGACAAGAGCAAGATGGAAGAGATACTGAGAGATATAGGATTGCCCAAATTGAGTACAAAAGAGAAGGAGACACTAGAAGCCCCCATATCATTAGATGAGTTGGAATCAGTGATTAGACAGCTGCCCACCGGCAAAGCCCCTGGGACGGATGGGCTCCCTAGTGAGTTTTATAAAACTTATAAGTCAGAGGTGCTACCCCCCGTTATTAGCGATGCTAAATGAAGCATTCAAAGTTGGGAGATTTCCAGAATCACTTTGAGAAGCAATGATTATTCTGCTTCTCAAGCCAAACAAGCCTAGCACAGATTGCGGGTCATACAGACTGCTATCTATGTTAAATTAAGATAGTAAAATACTTGTGTCAGTGCTGGCAAACAGGCTTGGACAGGTCATAAGCAAGTTGATACATCATGATCAGACAGGCTATGTCCCGGGTAGAAGTATAGCTGATAACCAAAGACGGCTTCACCGCCTCATTGAACAGACAGAAAGGGATGCAAACGAAGTGGCAATAGTCTTGCTTGATGCAGTGAAGGCCTTCGATTCAGTGAGATGGCCTTGGCTGATGGCGGCCCTGAAAGAATATGGGATGGGACCCGGGTATCTGAGGTGGGTGATGCTATTGTATAGCTTACTGTTGGCTAGAGTCAAGACAGGAGCGGTCATCTCGGATAAATGGCAACTCAGCAGGGGTACCAGACAGGGCTGCCCATGGTCCCCGATGTTGTATATTCTTGCACTGGAGCCCCTAGCGATATACCTGAGGCAACAATATGAAGAGATAGGAGTCTTCACTATGGAAGTGCCCCACCTCATATCATTATAGGCAGACGACATGTTGTTGTACTTGAAGTACCCGGAAGAAAACTTGCAATATATCCTAGAAGTGATGAATCGATTTGCAATGTACTCTGGTATAGCGGTAAACCCCAGGAAGTCTAGCATATTCCCCTTAGGGATATATACGGGCATTTCACAAGACAAACTACCAGTATTACAAATACTTTGGAAAACTAGTACATTCTGATACCTAGGGATAGACGTCTATCCAATCATGAGGTTGGAAAATAACATAATATAACACAGGGACAGCGGTAGCTAACATAGAGAATAGAAGTTCTGGGCCAAACTCCCCTTAGCTAAAATGGGTAGGGCGGCGCTATTGAAAATGTTTGTCTTGCCTAGACTATTGCACTTTCTTGTATACATTCCGTATCTGCCACCCAAATGTTTTTTTGATAAACTACATAGCCTATGTAGAGGATCTGGCATAACACCAGGAATAGAATTGCTGTATGGAAACTACAAAACACGTATGAGAGAGGAGGGATAAAATTGCCTATCTTCGAGATATACCACTTGGAATATATAGTAGGTAGCAAAGTGGTTAACTGAGGAAGCAACTGCAGAGTCCAGACTGCTGAGGGCCGAATGCACACCTTTTTTTTTAAAGAACTAATATGGCTGCCAAGGACCGTGTTGAAAGGGAGATCGAGACTGCTCGAATTGGGGAGGAAAATGTGGAATAAGGCATGCCGGGTCGTGGAGAACCCGACACCGTGCTCCCCCCAAGCGCCGCTTGTTTCACTACGGGGAGAAGATGAACAACTGAGGAAAACAATACATAGGTACTGGGAACCGGTGGGCATAGCGACACTGAGGGATGTATGGCACGAAGGGAGGGCATTGGATTTCGTAACATTAATGGAGGAAAGTGGGGTGCAACCTAGGCAATATATTACCCACACTAGATTGGTAAAGCAGATAAAAGCCACATGGTCAGAAGTAGTATTAGAAGACCAACCAGACTCGGTCATAGAGACAATGTATGACATCTCGGAGGGCGGGCATGAGGTGTCCCGAATATATGAACTATTAATGTCCAGAGTAGGGAAGGAGGTGACCCAGCTAAGGCGAGAGTGGGAGGAAGATGCAGGAGAAGCAGGGATACCATAAGAAAGTGTCACGGAATGCCAGACTACAACAGATGCAGCTATATTTAACACACAGAGCGTACATTCCCCCCCCCCCCAAGAGGATAGCCCGATTCCAAGGTGCAGATACACAAAGGTGCCCCAAATGTGGAGAAGTGAAGGTGGGGATGTCGCACATGTTCTGGGCATGCCCATAGATTCGGAAATTTTGGGGAGAGGTAACCCACCGCCTCTCCGGAAAAAAAGGTATCAAACTAAATGTAGAATCAGTCTGGGCATGTATGGTGAGAGGATTCACTAGACCACGCAACATGAAACACATATGCAAACTTAAAGACCTGGCGTATATCCTAGCCAAACGCAGAATAGCCATGGGGTGGAAAGCAAACGAAAGACCTCGACTAGAGGTGTGGTGGCAGGACCTATTGAAATGGGCAGCAGCGGAAACTGCAGCATGGTATGATGCGGCCTATAAGGGGGAAGACGAAGAAATGGGAGCGCTGATGGCCTGGAGACAGCTAATGGCTACGCTAACTGAACCTGCGCGTGACAGCTTAAGCGAACATGACACCTCTAGGAGCACAGATGAAGAGGTGCCTCAGGAGGAATAAGGCTGAAGTGCAATATCTAAGCTCAAGTTGAGGGGGGAGGGAAAGGAAGACAGTGACAACATATGTGAACGTATATGGTGGTTGAAAATGTAATATTGTCGCTGCCGGGTGTGTTGTGATGTTGTGTTTATTATGAGAAAATTTAATAAAAACAATTTTTTTTAAAAAAAAGACTGAGAACCTCGTGGTCCCAATAGCCGATAAATAAGTCCTCCAAGATGGCTTCTTCGCCCCTGATGATGCAAGGTAGGACAAGAATATCATCCAAAGAGCAGAACGAGGATATGAGCAACGCTCAAGCATCAAATAGAAAAAGTGTGTCCATCTGCTTTTTTATTGTCGCCTAGTTGATGCTTTTCTGGCACCCTGAATTATTGTCAGATTTTGTTTGGATATTCATAAATCGCCATACGCTAATTCCTCAGGAACCAGGCCGCTAAACTCAGCAGCTGAGAGGAGGTATGGAGCATCTGGCCCCTATGTTGGCAGAGGCGATCTGATGAAACTGGTAGGATGAGGGTGTTGCAAGCCTCAGTTTAAGAAGATCCGAATACCAGATATGAGTGGGTCAATTTGGGGCATTATATTCACAAGTCAATCGTATGAGTTGCAAAATATTGATAGAACTATCGGCATCAATGAAAGTGGAGGAAAGGCATAAAGTATTCTGTGATTCCATGGTATTTCCAGAACGACTGGGAGTTTGGCCCATTTGGGATGCAAAAAGCTTGCACTTTCAATTTTGAGCCGTTGCAGATAGGTCCACTTGTGGATGAATTCATTTTTGAAAAATCCTCTGGTTTATATAAGTCTTGAGCTCCTACTCGTGATTCGAGTGAGAGCGAGCTGAGTTTGTCTGCTTTCATATTAAGATCTTCCATTAAAGGAAAAATGACTTACTACTAATGTTCGTTCTATGGATTCTTTTCCCAAAGATTGCTCATCTTGCGAACATTGCTTCAGTGCCCGCTGCTCGGTAAAGTTTTGACGGAGAGCGTAGAGCGGCTCAATGTCATTTCTCAACCTCTGCATGCCTTCACTGCATCACTCCTCGACTCACGACGTGATGCCAGTAGCACATATACATCACCACTACACCCCATACATCAGTTCCCCACATTTTCCCCCTGTGCTCAGAAGCTAAGGTAAGAATTCTCCTACACGGAATCAAAAACAGGTGAGAGAACTCCACTCCCCTTAAAACATCCATCGTTTGGGTGAAGAACAACCACACAATAACCAAGGTCCAATTCACCAATCAATACCTCCGTTTTCTTTTTTTTTCTACTTTTTTAACGATGCCAAGCATCAACCCTTCCTCCAAACTCATCTGACAAAAGAAAAAGAACTCCTCATTCAAAGCGGAGCAAGCCAAACAAGTTTTCATAGCTGGGTAGGCTGGGAGGACGATGAGGAATCTTTGGATGAAGAATCTGTATCAAGAACATTACTAGTAAATAGTTTCTTCTACACTGGATCACATTCTCCCAGATTCCTCATCTTGGTAAGACTCACAAAGCAGTACCAATTTTTGGTGGTGCGATGAAAGCTTAAACTACGAAGCCCTGCCACACCCCTTTCCAAAACCAGGCTTTTGTACCCTGGGCCAAATTCAGTCTATAATGTTTGGCAAATATGTGAGAGGACCAAGTTGAGGCCCGGCAGATCTCTCTAATCGGCGCCCCCCTCTGCTGCGCAGAGCAAGCCACCACACCCCGATTAGAGTGGCCTCTTATCCCTGAAGGCATCTCTTTTCCTGCCTTCTCGTGACACTCAGCACCTCATAGAACCCCATCCTAGATTGGAGAAAAGCAACAAACAACTGACCTCGAAGAAGATCTCATCTGAAGGCAAAACTCAATGCCCTCTTGGGGTCGAGCCCATGGAGCCTTTCCTCCCTGGGTGGATGAGGCGGTGGATTAAATACCGGAAAATCCACGCTCTGAGAAATGTGGAATTCTGAAACCATGACTGGTAAAAACTCCAGATAGACATAGAAACCCTTTATTTGAAAAAAACAAAAAAAGTGGCTTGCAGGAAAGCGCTTGAAGCTTGAGGTGATGGCCACCAAGAAGTGAGCACTTGCATAAAATGGAGTCCACCCCTGAGCCTCTACACCATGCTGCAAACCTTCTCCACCTGCATGCATACATACATACATGCATACATACATAGAACTGGTGGATGGCCTGCATAAAGCCAGCAGCATCTCTAGCACTTCCTCAGTTAGGTGGCAGTCCTCATATCTCAGCTCCTGTTGACCCCGGGTTCGGGTAGAGTACCCAACCATCCTACTGGGACAGGAGGCCTAGCCTACCTTCCACTGGGACAGGAGGTCTAGCCTCTGAGGAAGCCTGCAAAGTGAGCAAATAGCCAACTCCAGAAGGTGCGGTTACCATGCCCTTCTTGCCCGATCCAGGGCGATCAAGGCCCAAAATCTTCTTACGCTCCAGAGAACCCACAGGAGGACAGGATTTGGGGGAAATGCATAATGGAGCTCAAAGACCCACTGTACCAGAAACATGTCTCCGAAAGCCCCCCTTGGTGGTAATTCCCTTGGGCAAAACGGCTTGCACTTTGCGTTGTCCTTTGTGGCAAATGGGTCCTCTGAGGGGGTTCCTCCACAGAGAGAAGATCTCCACAAATCACCTCTGGGCGTATCTCCCATTCATTGGAGACAATGCTCTGACTGCTTAGAGCGTCCACCAACCCGTTCACCGCTGCTGTCAGATGGGCTGGGATGGGAGTTTTTGCTGCAGCATATTTCGTCCTGGAAGTATTCATCGAGTTTTTTACCATGGATTTTGCCACAAATATATGTGGGGGTGGGTTTAGGTGAATAATTAATGTGGGGAGGTTAAGGAGGAGGGGTGGCGGAGGGTCTCCTCCGCATATATTTGAAGTAAAATCTCCCTGTAAAAAAAATAATTTGATGAATTCTTCTGCAATGGAATAAACTCGACAAAATCACATAGAACCGCTACCAAACACCCCCCTTGTATGTTGAGGCAATGCATGGCCACTGTGTTCTCTGCCAGAATCAGGACATTTCTCCCCCTGAGGGACGGTCCAAAAGCAATCAGGACTAGCGATAATTGCCCACAGCTCCAGCCGGTTGATATGTCAGCAGTGTTCCACCGGGAACCAAAGACCACTCACCTGCAGAGAATGCCCAGCCCTTCAGAGGTTCATCCGTGACCACCTGTGCCTGCAGCCAAGCTAGCCAAAAGGGTTCAACTACCAACATGCTCTTCCTTTTAGCAAACCAGGAGAAGTCATTGGCCACTGTCCTCGATATTCAGAGAACAGCAGTCATGTTGCTGAAGTACTGCAACCAATGACCCCTCAAAAGTCGTTGAAGACACTGCATCCGTAGCATGGTCTCTGGCACTAGAAAGATGCAGGAGGCCACGAGACCCAAGCAGGGATGGACTGGGTCCATCGGCCAATCGGCCCATGGCTGATCCAAAATCACTTGGGAAGGGGGTGAGGGCCGGTTTCTGAAGCAGTCCTGGGCCTGTTTATTACATTGGTTTTCGAAGGCCTGCTATTTTCATTTTATTTTTCTAACGCATGCCTAAGAAACAATTACAAGTCGGCCTTAATGATAGACAAGCAACGTTATCGTGATGACAAGGGATTTACTGTCTGGAGAGTTACAATTAGTGGAGTCTGAGCAGATAACACCATTAAAAAGACAGGCATTTCCTTTGTGTACGCTAGGCATAAAAGAAATGTTGACCTTGAATCCACGAAACAGCCACATAGAAGACCAGTTTTCTCTACCAAGAAGGTGATCACTTAAGCAACACAGCAAACAGGATGTGCGAGTAACTTAAAACAATGTTTTCTTAGTGCTGACATATGCCCCTCCTCTGCTGCTTGGTTGGGAGGTTTGCAGACGCTTCTGTTTTTCCCCTAACTGTGCTTCTGTTAAATAACGTGCCTTCTTCTGCATTGCTCTGCAGAGACACCATGGCGCCAGCCACCAGGTGAACCTAGACACTCAAGTGTTACTTTTTACAAAATGCTCCCAGTGCATTGTAATATAGGTCCCGGGCCGTCCGCATTTGCAAGTTGCAACTTGCAAATTGCTTCAGTTCCTCGGCCTGGGGGTGGGGCGTGGACGGTCACTGGTTGGGCCAATCATGAACCTGGGTATGCACTGTGCTCACACGCTGCAAGGCTCAGCTAAAGAGGAGACTAATGAGGAAGTGACGACTGTGTTCTTTCTTTCAGCTTTTCCCAGAAAATGTGCAGCACGAAGACTCCTAGGTTTGTCTTCTGCTATCCAAGGTAAGGGGGTGTTTGAGAAGCTTCATCCCACACTTGGTTCCATAGAGTTTGGTGAGGCGCAGCTGCTTTTGAACCCCTACAATGTGGCACTAGACCCCTGGGAGTAAATCCGGGCGGCCTCGATCCCCCAAGAAACATGTTCTTAGCATTATGGCTGTGGTCCCCTGATGCCCCACTTGGCATTGTTCCTACGTAAGGCAGGGTGAGGCTTATTTTCTCTGAAGGAGTAATGGGACCCTGTGTTTTCATATCCCGTAGAGTACTTCTCTCAAACCCAAAAGAACGTGTCTCATAGAACCCTTAGCTCTTGGGAAGTAGGTATAGATACCGATTCAGCTTAGTATTTTGGCTCCGTATATGCATTGTATGGGAAATGGCAGCACATCCAGAGCAGTTCTCTACATCACCATTTCCATGCTTTAAATTGGTTTCCTCCATCAACAATTAATTTAAAAATAAGCATACCGAGGCAATGCTCAGACGCAGCCCATACCACACATACTGTACATACTTTCATGCTAGTAGCAGTCGACAATGGGCAGACATCTTAAATGATGTGGTATGGTCCATTACGTGTAACTTAGGGTAGATTCTTTCAGTGCACTCAAAAGTCAGCCCACTCTTCCGAAACGGTGATAAATCACGTAATGGTCGAACAAGGGCAAAAAAAGGTGCAAATTGATGTCGCACTTTCTTTAGCTTGCTGCTTTAGTAAAAAGTAAGCAAGCACACAGGTCTTGCATCAATTCACAAGGAATAAAGATTGTTCGGTCACGGCAAACATGAAAACATGAAACCATTTAAACACATATCAAAAACGTCTTTTGATGTCATATTTGCTCTGCAAGTTAAGCGCTGCAAGTCTCCCATTCACTTGACATCTCCTTGCTGCACACATAATGTGCATCTTCAGATGAAGACAAAAGAGAGTGAGATAAGAGAAAAAAGAGAAGAAAAGGTCGAAAGAAATTATTATTAAAATGGATATGTCTGCAGAGGACTGGTGAAGGGGTTTTCTGAGGGGGGTGGTAATGGAGAGCATGTGCTGAAGTGCGTTAGCAAGGATGGGTAGTGAAATAGGAGAGAAGAGCAAGTACATCTATTCTGCCTGTTCCCCTCGCCTTGGCTCTGATGTGGCCATTTACACAAATAAGCCTCATACCTTGACCACCACGCACACCTTCCCCTACCTAGCACTGCAGACGGCTTTCACGACTAGCACCTACCATCTGGGAGTATAGCTAAAGTGCAACACGATCACCTTGGGAACATGATGATGCTGTGTGAAATTTGTTCAATACCCTGACAGTGTGGGTTTTGTGGGATATCAGTTACCATGCACTCTGAAACTGTATCCCCAGTGATATCAGTGCCATGAAAAACACCAGAATTATTATTCACATGTGCCACATCCATTACACTCAATCTGACATTGGCCACGATTATACTCCTGCAGGTCAAGATGCCACCTCTGGATACCATTTAACATGAAGCCACTTTACCACCCTGAGAATTTATCCTGCAACTTCTTCATACATGTTTTTATGTATGCTAATACGTTTACCAGGCATTGGGGTACAGTTCAATCTGAAATGCTGTGCATCACTATTTTTGCAATAACCGCCTTACTATTCTCTTGCTACGCAGTAACAATCCCATCCCCTCTCGCAGGACCCAAAGAGCCAAGAGGCTATGCAAATATCAGAACGTGCAAGATATAATACTCGATAACATAGCCTATAACATTATAACATGATGATACAACCTTGTCAAGGTGGCAGCACTGTGTAACCAAACCTCTATTCTGCGCAAGGATTATACAGTTTTCACACATCGTAATGCTTACTTTTCAAAACTAACTTTTTCAAACTAACTACTATGTGCTTGCATACCAGATTAAAATGAGCAATCCTTGTGGAGTGATTAAAGACTGAAAGCCCCATGTTTGGTTTTGGCTATTAGGTAGCGCTTAAGCGTGAACTATAAACCGAAAACTACATAATCGGCCATTTTCCTATATTGGTCGTTGGGGTGGGCGTAGGGTGACACCTTGCTGCATCTCAATGTTGGGCGAGATGTTGCACCTGCTCACATCGTTCAACCCTGAGACGAGCTCCCATCGTGCAACCCTGAGACCAGCTCCAACAGGCCATTCTGGTCTGTAAAAAAGTCTGGTACGTGTTGTAAATCTGCCCCCCCATTGGGCTCCATCCCGAAACGGACAAGATCCCCTGTTTGTCGAAAATAGTTCTCATACATTCAAAGAACCCCAACCCGGACTATGGCACATTGCTTCAGTGCATTGTCGATGTCGACTTGGCGTGTCTGAAAGTGGGCACTCTGCGCCACTAACTCGGGGGCAGTAGGCGCTGAGTTTGACTTTGAGTGAGTCAAGGTCAAATTCAAGAGCGTGAGAACTGACTTTGACACCTTGGCGCCGGAAACATCCGGGCACAACCAGGTACTAACACTGCCTGCGGTGTCGAGGCCTGAGCCGTACCTGGCACAGCTTTTTCAATGATTTGGGAAATCTGTTGCTTAAATTCCCTCCACGCCTTCCTTAAGTGCCCTTAGGTGGATACAACTTACCCCTTTCCTCCAAAGAGTCAGGAGTTGCAACCATGCTTGCGCTTCCTTTTTTTGGTGGGAGGACGAGTGGTGACATTTACTTTGGAGCAAGATCTCTTTTTCGCTTTCTAGTGATGTCGGTCTTCCTTTTTCTCAAGCATAGGCCCTTTAGGGCCGGTACTTGACGATTTGGCAGCCGATAGGGCCAGGGATTTCAAAGGTGGCCCTACCGAGCGTCAACTTCGCTGAGTGTGGACTGAGAGCCTTTGGATTCATGTGTTGACAGGAGCTGCATTGTTCATTATCATGCTCCACTCCGAGACACCAGACACAAATGTTGTATGGGTCAGTGAGGCAGCACTTAAAACTCGATTGTATGTGACCAGACATGGTAGCATTGAAAAAAATGTATCTAATATTTTTCTCAAACAGTGTTCCTGAAACAGCGTGCTGAGCTCGCAGAAAAAACGAATTGAGGTATAGGGCCGTATGTAATACCAAAGTCACTTCTGCAGTTGAGGAGTGGCATGGTCGAGAAAAGCAAAGGTTGAGAGTTGATGCTGAGCCGCACTACGCCCCCTGTCAAAATGTTCTGAGCGGCTGGCGCTGAACGGATGATCTATCAAGATGACAAATCTGTGGGAGAATGCAATCCATTGAACGGATCACTTGAAGAAACACTCTGTGTAGAATAGCCTATTCCCAAATTTGAATGGCCAAACGACAGAAAGCAGGAGATCTCCATACTAGTTTACAAAATTATGTCTGCCATACTGTCCTTGAAGATTGCTAAGAGCACCTGAGAATTTATGTGGAGCTCCTTCTCTTCTAGGGATGAAAGAGAATGCGTTTGTAGATGTCACAGAGTCACTCTCCAACCTGTAAGGTGTTCCGCTCACCTGATATCCCCGGGGGCATCTGGAAGGCTCCGAGATCTGGAACCCTGGATGCGTAGTTGCCCAGTGCTGAATAATGAATCTTAGTTATTTGTAGGGTGAGCTATCCGTCCTGCGTTTCTTGTGCAGGGGCGCTTGACGTTTGTTGGCGAGTTGCCTGAGTTGCTTCACTGGTGCAGTACGCCTTCCTTGGGCCCAGACCCGCTGTGACCCCGAATCTGCTGGTAGGCAGGTAGGTTTGTTAATTGTAAATCTTCGTTCTGTTTATGGTGGGAATTTGTTAATGTCTTTATCTCCTTCTTTTCAGGTGCGAAGGTCTTGATGCTGGCCTGCTGGATGGAGAGGCACGTTTCTAGGTAAGAGAAAGCGCGAAGCGCAACGCCTTTATTGTCTTTTAAAAGTAACCTGTGTTTTCTTCTTCTTCTCCTCCTCACCGGCCGCTGTGGTGCTGCGAGTGGATGAGAGTGCGATGAAAAACAGGCCCCCGGAATCCATTAAGGTAAGTACAGCGCTGTGCGGTTGTTTAATATTGAAAGCGAACCTGAATATGTCTCTTTTCCTTTGCAGATGTTGCTGTGGTGTTCCGGATGGAAGCGTGGCGTAGCGCGATGGAATTCAAGTAAGACTGATGGACTTCGATGTTTTGGAAGCGCGCATTCTAATATTGTGTTTCCCTTTCTCGTTATTGCAGGTCGCAATGTTCGAACAGCAGCTGTGGTAGTGTTAGGCAGAAACCTGTGCAGTTCCCTTAGGGACCACTACAAAAGATTTAAGACTACAGGTGTTTGGCAGTAAACCCACTTGGTAGCAGTCTGTACCACACAGATTCACTTGGTAGCTGTGGCTGAGCAGGCAGACTTCTCTCAAGAAGAGTTAGGCAGTATGCAGAGTATACACAATAGGTACAGAGACACAGTAGTACAAACAAACACTGACCAGAGCTTTGGTGTAAAAGTATATAATTATTTATTTAAAAAGGAACTTGTAAATCACACTAGCAGAAAAGAGGTAAGTAATTTCAGCACACAGTCACTATCATATATATACAACCCTAATCATTTATTAGACAAGTCTTAGTGAGAAACACCACTTATTTTCAGACGGAGGTGAGCGCTTAACATAAGATGACACTCTAATAAGTTGTAAGGAAAGGGAGGGAAAAAGGCAGAGTCAAAGAAGCACACAAGTTTCAATACTTTCTCAAAGAACCACAGTGAGGCAGGATAGGCAAAGTTCTGCTGGAGAGCAAGGAAGTCAATTGCAAGGCCCACTCTTGGGGAGAGCAAACAGAAGGGGTCCAGGTTCACCAGTGGGGTTATGCCCAAAGAGTCTTTGTAGATAGTTTGCACAAAAAGGATGAAATTAAAGTCAGGAAAAGTTAGCTAGGTTGTCCCAGGCCAGCCCAGGTTAGAAAGTCGAGGCTTTACTGTCACCCCAAACGATCTGTCGCAAGGGAAGCCAGGCGGGACACAGTACCTTAAGTGTGAAGGAAGCTCCAGCAGGGGCAGTTGTTCCTGGCTGCAGGTGCAAGTCGGTGTTTCGTCCAGAGGAAGAAGAGGTCTCGCCGTGGAGGAAAGATGAAGGTTGTTGCACTGCCAGGGAAGAAACCAGCCGCAGTGTTCTTCTGTTAAAAGGCACTACCCTTCTCTTCGCGGTAGTGGTAAACCGTGGTATTCCGGTTGCCGGGGTGCTTGGCACGGGCAAGGCGGCCACGAGATGCTCCAGGAAGGTGAAAAGAAGGCGAAACTGGTTATCCCCGCCAGTCAAAGGAAGACGGCTCTCCGGACTGGAGATCTTCTCTGTCGTCGGGAAAAGTGGTGAGACGGTTCAGCAGGGCTCCACCGGTGGTGTCGTCGTTGCAGGTCGGCTCAGCTTCTCCCTCCTCGAATTCTTAGGTCCTGTGGCGACTTCTGGAGTTCCAGTCCCCAAAGCCCTGCTTTTATGCAGCAAACCCCCATTCACTCAGCCTAGCTGTCAATCAAACATGCTAAGTGGTGAGCCGGCCGGCTCACCACTTGGGCCAATCACACAAGAGTGCGACTTGAGTTACCAAGGTAACTCAGTCCAGGGTGCCTAAACCCCCTCCCACATCCCCTGTGGTACCCAGACAGAGTGGCACCACTTTTGGAGGCTTCTCTGGAGAGCCTGCCAAAAAGTGGAACAAAGGGCTCGACTCGGGTTGGAGTCACAGAAGAGAACACAAACGCCATTTTAGAATCGAGTTCAGGCAAAAAATACCAACCGATGAATTAATATTAAATAAATAACCCGGCGGTATGTTCGAGGCTATAAGAATTAAATAATTAAAGTTGGTGGCCTCGAACAATGGGAAAATCCCATAGAGATATATTTGCGGTCGAATATAAAAAGTAGTATCCACTGCCACCAGCCAAAACTCGATCAGGGGGGACGGAGACGTGCCCCCTCAAACAACAGACCCCGGGGCAATCGAATCAGCTGCAAATGCCACCTTTACCAAGTTGCAGAAGATCCCCAAATGTACAAGACTGTTGAACCACTGCAAATACAGCCATGTGTTTTGTTTATTGTAACGTTATTAAAAGAATAATAAAAAGTGTTTTAATAAAAAAAAGAAGTCAGTCGAGTTATCCCGTTTGTTATGTCATTAGCTGTTGTATCAGCTCTTTTACACATTCCCATTAACTTATGTTCATCTGACAATGTGTTCATAGAAGCAATACTTCTACTATTCCAATGTATGCAATTTCTTCCAGTACTTACCTCAACATCTCCCCACCATTCTTATTCAAGAGCAGGGCCCCTCAAAGTTCAACTGCAGCCGCACCGTGGTCGCTATTTAATTAAAATTAGTGGTCAGAGCCTCTGCGTTATTTAAGAGGCCATCATTAAAGAATAATTGAGCCAACCTGGAAAATTTCCCACCCACCTGCCAGGCATAATTTCCAGGAGAGTCACCTCTTACTCTCACATATCCCATGGTACATCCCCAACTTTTTTTTCCCCCAAATTCAATTTTATTGGTATAAATACAGGTAAAACTCAATGCAGATTTCCTGCAGACATTAGCACAGTACACAACACCAAACAGTTTTTTAGTTTTCTCCCCCGCCAAAAAAAACCTTAACATTTTAACATCCCCTCCCCCTCCCTAACACCAACTGTTTTTGGTAGCTCCAGGGCAATCGTTTCCTTGTCTGCTCCAAGTCCCAGGGTCCTATCCCTTTGGGTGCGCCTTGCATTAATTGGGTCTCAGTGGCGGCATGGTGAGTTTAATCGGCTTTGCCCTCCCCTGGTTCATCATTGTCTCTCCTGAGGTATCCTGTGTTTCCCCTTCATGGGGCAGGGATGCCCATCGTTCTCTCCTCCTCTTAGCCCAACTTTTCATCCACCTCTACGTCATCCTCCTGTGAGTGTTCCGGATCATATTTTGCTAGGAAAGCTGCCCATTCTATAGCTCTTGTCAGTGTTTGTCCGTGTATTTGTCTAGTGAGTTCCTCCATTCTGTACAGGTCCAATGCCTTGGCGGCTCATTCCTTCTCCCTCGGGAGTTTCTCCCTATTCCATTCGCCTGCCAGGCACACCCTGGGTGCTAGTAAAACGTAGTGCGGCATGTGTGGAAGCCTCGTCCATTCATCATTCGACATTTCCATCCCAAATAGGACCAGTAATAGATCCATTTTCCTGTCCACTCCCTCTAATCCCTTCATCCACCCCAGCACCTCCTTCCAGAATTGTTGCACCTTTTCACAGCTCCACCACATTTGCCAGTAGTCCGCTATTTGTCCACATTTCCTCCAGCAGTGGGGGTCCACGGGCTGGAACATTTTCCCTAATCTGGCCAGATGCCACTGCCCTCTGTACAACAGTTTTAGACCATGCAATTTGTTTTTGCAAGCCACTGATGTGCGGTGGCATTCGACATAGTTTCTCCCAATGTTCCATGTCAATCTCCCTTCCCAGATCCCTTTCCCATCTCTTCTTGAGTGGGGTCACTTCCTCCACTTTGGGTTCCAACAGTGGCTGGTAAATGTTTTGAGATGAGGCCTCTAGTGCCTCTCGCAGTGTCCAGCACTTTCTCTGTGTGTGGTAAATTCCTCTGGAGTTCCCTCTTCCATGTGTTAGACATTAGCACTTCCTTTAAATGCAAATACTTAAAGACTGAGATATTCCCTATCCCCAAGGCCCCTTCATGGTCCGCTATGTCTATGAATTTATCCTTCTTCAGGACCTGCACCACCCTCTCCAACCCCGCCTCAAACCAGTCCTGGAACTTCCCATGATCTGGTATGTTGTCCCGTATAGGCGGGGCCTACATATGGCTCAGTGGTGAGGGCCATGTCGTTACCCCTTCCATTTTCTTTCGTACCCTCCACAGCCTCCACAGTGGACCCATAATCGTATGCGAGTGGATCCTACCTGGTATCACCTTAACCAGAGCCCAGAGCCATTCCCCTAGTGTGACCGGGCGTAAAAAGAAAAAGTTCTCTATCCCTACCCACTGCTTAGCCTTATGCATGCACAGGTGGGGAACCAGAGCCCTAAATTGGGCAGCCCTGTAGTACGTTCTCATCTCAGGCAGTCCCACCTCTCCCCTCTCTTTGGGTTGTATCAGTAGCTTGTAGGCTACCCTTTGTTTTTTTCTCCTGCCACAGGAATTTCAGTATTCTCTTTTTCAGTTCTGTAAAGTGTATCCCTGGAATGTCTATTGGGAGCGCCTGGTATAAATATAACACTCTGGGGAGAAGTACCATTTTCAGTGCGTTCAACTGCCCCATCCAGGAGATCGTCAGTTTCGTCCATTTCTCTAAGTCTCCCGATAGCCTATGTAGGAGCGGAGGGAAGTTACATTCATAAATTTTACTTAATTCCCTCGGTACTCATACCCCTGGGTGCCGTATACTATCTCTTTCCACCGGTATGCCGAGGTCTGACCATCTCCTAATCTGTTCTTCAGTACCTTCTCCTACTTCTCCTAGAGGTAGAAGGATGGATTTATCAATATTTATCTTAAAGCCTGACACCATCCCATATTCCCTTATGACTCAAAGTGCCCTCGTAAGGACTCACCAGTGTTCGAGAGGTACATGAGAATATCATCTGCGTACATACTTGCTTTATATTTCTGCTTTCCCACTTCAAATCCCTCTATCCTGTTATCTTCCCTTATCCTTAATCCCAAGGGTTCCATCGCGAGAGCGAACAGTAGGTGCGATAGGGGACACCCCTGCCTAGTCCCTCTCGTCAGGTAAAACTTGCGCGATTTAGCCCCATTGACCATGACTCTAGCTGTCAGTTCCAAGTATATCACCCTAATTGCCCTGCACATTCTGTCCCTCACCCTTATTTTGCGCAACACTGCGAGGAGAAAGCCCCATTCCACTCCATCAAAAGCTTTTTCAGCATCTTCAGCATCTACCCTGAGCAGTGCTTGTTCCTCGGGCTGCCCCCCCCCCCCCGACCGATATCAGGGCCTTGCTAAATGTTGCAGGGGCTTTCCCTGTGTCCAGAATGTGGTTGAATAACTTAACCAAGTGCCACGTCAGGACTTCCATGTGTTTTTTGTAGAACCCGATAGTGCAGCAGTCTTCTCCTGGGACCTTCCCATTCGGGAGGCATGATATGGCGTCCTGGACCTCCTCAGCTGTGATTGGGCTGTCTAGGTGTTCCATCTCCGGACAAGTGAGTTTATTCATGTGTGGCCCTTTATATATTCCCTGACCTCTTCTTCTGTCCCATTTTCTTCTGTGGCATATAGTGTCTCATAGTATTGGGTGAATCCCTCCACAACGTCCTCCGGCCCTGAGTCTTGCTGCCATGAGTGCATATGCCTTATCACCCCTTTTGCAATATTTCTGCATCAAGTATCTCAATTTCCACAGGGTTTCCCCCATACCCAGTTTCTTGAGTTCTGGCCATTACCTGCTCTCTGAGCTCCTCTATGTCTCCCTTCCCAGCATGCATCCTCCCTTCTCTTTCCACTCTTTCCTTGCAGAGTCTTTCTTCCACCAGGCCCCTCTCTCTCTTCCTCCTCGCTCCCTCTCTTATCAACAGACCTCTCCAGGTGGCTTTCCCAGCATCCAAACCGTTTCCACGCCCACTTCCCTGGTGTCATTAAACTCAAAATATTCCGTTATCTCAGTGGCCAGACGGTCAGAGAAGATGGGGTCGCTCCAGAGCGAATCATTGCACTGCCACAAGCCCCTTGGTTTATAGAGCCCTGTGATGTCCAGGGTGCAGGTCACCATATCGTGGTAGGATCACCCCACCGGTCTCATATTACTGTCCATAACCCTTGAACTCTGGTCCTTGTTAATAAGGAGGTAGTGGATCCTCGTATATGTGTTGTGTGTGGGGAGAAGAATGTGTATCCCTCCTCTCTCGGGTGCTTTAGTCTCCATACATCCAGTAAATTGCGACTATTCATCGCCATCCCCAGGTGTTCCCATTTGTCTGCCCCCTTGTTGGCGCTCCTCTCTCTCGTCTTCCTATCCCAGGTTTCGTTCGCCCAGGCATTAAGATCTCCTCTGATGATGTATAGGTCTGTTGCCCGCTCCTGTATTCTATCTAGCGCTTCCCTTATGAATCTTTCTTGTCCCTGGTTCGGGGCGTATACTGGCGCCAATAATACCTTAGCTCCCTCCAATGTACCCTCCAATATTAGCAGCCTGCCTTCTAATAGGTCGGCCATTTCGCAGTCTTGTAGTCGACAATGCTTATGGAGTACTATGCCCACGCCTCCTCTTTCAGCATGTCCTGATCCCCAGTATACCCGCCCTATCCCTCCACCTCTTAGTTCCCGCTCCTACCCTTGTTTTAGCTGCTTTTCTTCCAAGGCCAGAATGTCCAAGGAGGCTTTCCAGAATTCCCTTACTACTAACAACCTCTTGGTTGGGGAGTTCAGCCCTTTCACATTCAATGTGCCTACCTTCAGACCCTTAATAGCTTCACCTTTTCCCATCGCAGGTGCTGCCTCCTGCTTTTACCTCCCGTCGACCCAGGTTTGATGCCTCCTCTAGGTATTCTCATCGGTTCTCTCTTTCCCGAAACGTCCTCTCTTGATTCAGTCTGTCCTCCAACCTCCATTCTGATTTTTCTTTCCAACCTCCTCTATTACCCCAATCACACCCCAATCTAACACTTCTACCTCACCTCAGTCTCCTCTCTTCTTCAAGCCTCCCCCTTCTCGCTCTGTGCCCCCACCTCAGCCTCCAACAACTGTCTCCTCTGTGCCTCTGCCTCACTTTGCAACAACCGACCCCCACCATTTGATCTTTGACTTCTTTCTCCCTCACTATTCCCCAAATGCCCATGGCTTTTATTTGGCCCTAGGCGCCCTCTGCCCCGACTCACCCTCTCTCGCAGTATTGGCACTTGTGTATGATAACTAGTATCATACACAGATTGGTGTAGCAAGGATTTAATTAACTTTTTGCAATTGCACAACACTTCTGAGTGGCTCTACAGGCTGAGCCTTCTTAAGACTCATCCGCCATCTGAGGTTTCAGACCTGCAACTCGGTCATTGCTGGGTGGATTCTGTTCATGGAGCAATTCCCCACACGCACAGAAAGGGGACTTTGTCACAGGAGAAAACTTGAATAAAAAGAACTGCTTCATCTGACAAATATCAATCTAATCAACAGCATAACCAATGGTGGGAAACCCAACTAGCATCTAATGAGGCAGCGATTTATGTCCCAAGAATATCTTCCCTTGAGTCATTTTTATTTTCTCCAGCATTTTCACCAAAATGAGGAGGTTTTTAATTGGTCTATCATTTGATGATCCGCAATGATTTAGAAAGAGATTGAAAATTCATCTGAGTTAGTAGTTTCTACACCACCTCTCCACTTCCATGCTATGTTTAAGTTCCCCCATGGACATCCTCACCCCTTTGGGTCTTTCCTATGTTCCCTGTGAAGCCATATTGGCAGTAGCGCCTAACCGGGTTTATTAAATGTATATGTAAATTATATTAGTAGTATGTTTGCATAGTATAATGGTGTTACAAATTCAGTCTGAAAAAGGAGAAAACAAGCCTCTTCCAGCATTTATGTCATAGTACTGAATTTGTCTCTCAGTACTTTCCCCATCCTCCTCCTACACCTGAGGTTTCCCTGTCATCTTAGCCAGCAAAAGGCCCTGTAGCAGGAAAGATGACTTCTTTTTATGTTGGACTATCACAGATGGGTCTATGATTGAAAGAACACAATCTCTGAAAAGCAAATAAACCATTCTTAGATTTCATTCCCCTTTTGTGTGATGTTGTTATTGGGGATTTGTATAGTGCCTTTCACCATTGGTATGATTTCAAAGTGCTATGGGTTAAACACCCTCAGGGTCCATTGTCCCTATCAGTGGAGAGAGCAGTGTAGTAAATCATGCTTGGGTGCACTCCGTATATGTGCAGCCAGGGCGGATTAAGTGGTGTGTAGCTGCATTCTAGGATTAGGTGTGGTGCAGTGGTTGTGTGAGATCAGTAGCATATGTGTAGCAGGCCAAATGGACTTGGATGGCTGCATTCTGGCGGCGGTGGATTTCGTGAGTGGGATTGTGTGTGCAGCTAGGCAGCTAGGCTGATTTATCATGGGGTATAGATGCGTCCTAAAGATTGAGGTGTTCATGGAGGTGTTTGAGTATGTAAGCAGCTAGGCTGAATTAATCAAGGGATGTAGCTTTATTCTATTGTTTGTTGGTGCAGAGGAGAGAGTTAGCATATTAACGTGTTTGAGTGTGTGGATTGGACAGAGACCCTATTACTGATGTCCTACATGTGCATGTCCAGGTGACCGTATCTCCCTTTGAGGTTCGGACTATTAGGCTATGGTCATCCCTGTGTCTTGTTGAGTCTGCAGTACGTAATTGGAGTGTAGCTCGGTCCAACAACTTCAACTGAGAAATTGTGGCTGGTGCTTGTGACCCCGGTCGAGCATCAGCGTCTATCAGCGTATATCGTCATCCCCGTGTCTTGCTGAGTTACCAATTGCTTGCTGGTGGCACCTTCTCGGTGTGCAGTTGCATCCAGCTCTGTAGGTACAAGTACATCCTAGCTATGAAGACTGGTACTCAGTGTACCCGAAGGTCCATCATCAGGCCAGGCCTTTTTGTTAGTGCTCTGTCTGACTAACAGCTATTGCTCTTGGTACGGTGTCAGGTTTCACTATGAATAGGCTTCACTGGCTTTAGGTTTATCATATTCTCCCTCACTTTATTAATGATTGGCTTAAAAGTGACAACACATCGATGTCCCCTTGCTGGTGCTTGCCTCACCAGTTGCGTTGCCTGATTTCTAGACCGTATTCCTTCGAAGGTGGAATTAAAATTGGAGCATAAGTGCTAATGGATCCAAATTTTTCGATCCCGGGTAAATGATTATCGCGAATGGGCGGAAAATCCCATCCTGATTTATGATTTGAATTGTGAGATTGCACCGCAGCAAAATCTCTTGCTGGAGCTGGGTGTGCTAGAGTGCTTGAGCGCTAATCTGATGGGGGACGTAGTGAACAACAGCAAGAGACAAGGGCAGGTTCAATAAAGCATCAGGATCCAGGTGATACTGCGCCCCATGTGAAGTGGTTTGGGGGTCAGTTCACAGACAGATCAGGTTAGGCATCACATGCTTAATAGATTTCCAGATAGGTAATATTAGCCAAGATACACATCTCCTGTACTGATAGCGTAGAGCCTACCTTGAGGAGGCCATGGTCAAGCTCAGTCATGGCAAAGGTACTGTGAGGGGTCAGAAATGTGAGGCTGACAACTTTCAGATGATCTGTCAAACAATGCCATTTTATTTATTCCAAATTGTCTACCAAAAGCCTCACTTGTCTTACTCGAACAGGGATTTCCCTGCCTAAATAAACGGAAACAATCCAACATAACATTTCTGGCACTCACACTTCTACATGAACATATATGGCAATTCACAATGTCAATACTTGTATTTGCAATACCTTCAAAGTCTTCGATTGCAACCTGTGCAAATTTCCCTTCCCCAGGTTTTAGGTCAAGGTCAGTTCCATTGAATAACACAAAACAACCAGGAAATCTGAGTTTGAAACAGAGTTCCAATACAGTTCTTGGCAAAGTCAGGTTGTTAAAGAAAACTTCCAATACTCCACAGTTCAACACAGAAAAGATCCTCCTTCTCCTGAAAATATACAGTTCAAAGTTCCTTGAACAGCACCAATGGTATTCTTGGTCAGGATGATTTCTGTTACAGTTTATATGATTCACAAAACACAAATAGGTTGACATCGGCTTCTCTTCATAGCGGTTCTCTCTCAGCAGCATGAAACACAACAACTTCTTTGTCTGGGAAATGCCACAGTGTTTCTCTCTTAGCACAGTAAACAGCAATAGCTCTCTTCACAGGGCTTCCCTCTTAGCACCATGAAACATAACACCCTCTTCTGTTTGAGAACAACTTCACAGTACATACAACTTCTACCTGGGTCACTTTGTACCAGGTCCTCTACTTTTGTCTGGCCTACTCTTTTACCAGACTCCACTCCTTCAAAGATACACCATTCAATTTCACTTTCCTGCTTCAAAGTGTTTTACATCTTGTACTGCTTCTGAAGACACAGTTCCACTGAGACTTCCAAAATGTAACACTTCTTCAACTTTAAACCGCTTTAAACAACTCTTCACAACTTTGTAGCAAAGACAATATTTATATCAATGTCCTTTTAACTCTGCCAGACAAGCAATATCCCTATCTCATCTTAAAACCATCTTTCTTCTAGGACTGCTAATTAACCACTCTTGTCTTTTGTCAAGCCACCAACCAAGTACTTTCAATTTAACCTCCATTGACTTTAGCAATGTGAGTTTGTGACTAATTGCCGTTCCTCTTACACCATAGTCAGTCATCTAGAAGCTTTACCTTTAAAGATGTTTTATCAGCCCCTTTTCTTCTGATGGCAACAATTATTACCTTAGACACCATTATGTTAACTTCTTTTGGCTGAGGGCAATACTTGTTCACCTCTTGGCTGAAGGTAATGCTGCTTTGTTCTCTTTGCTGTGACAATATTGAGGTTTAAAACTTGGTTTCACAGGATACAAAGTTATTGTGGCTTTAGACAGGCTTTGTCTTTGTGTTAGAATCCATTTTAGGCACACGCAACCATTATTAACGTTGTTATAGCTGTTTTTATAATTGCAATGTTCACAAGTACTTCCCACGTGTATTTTCTTATACGTGAGTGCTACATTTGTTGTAATCCTTTGTCTGACACACTCCATTCAGCTTCTGGCAATTTCACTCTCTCAGGAGTGAAAGCAACTGGTTACAGTTGCCTGCTGGAAAATGGCTGAGGGTTTGAGAAATTATAAATTACTCATAGTAGTGACTAACATACTCCTAGTCCATAGTCCGTTTTCCTCCATAATGTATGGGCATCCCTCGCTAGGGATGGAAGAAGGAACCTTTTTCACCAGAAAAAAATCTTCCCCTTTGAATTTAGAGGCGTGCGGGGGCACGGCCATGGGAGCATGCATTCCCCCGACTCCACCCACAGGCAGCACTCCTCAGTCCCCTTTGACGCGTCAACAATATTAACATTGCCCAATGACACATGTTCTATTAGGTGGGGGAGGACGGTGGGACGTATGGAGGAAAGGGGACTATGGACTCGGAGTAAGTTAATCACTATGGTGAGTAACTTATAATTACTTCTACGTCCTGTCCCCTTTCCTCCATACTGTATGGGCGATTACAACTGAATGTAGCCCCAGGGTGGAAAGGTGACCCTTCTTAAGAAAACAAGTTCCTTAATACTGCCTGCTCAAATGCCATGTCTGAACCTGGAGCCGGCATATAAATAGTAGTGCTTGCAGAAGGCCGAAGGAGTGGTCCACGTGGCCGCCCTCCTGATGACCTGCCATGGAACGTGCCTCTGGAACGCGACTGCTGTGGCCTTGGCTCTAATGGCGTGGGCATGCAAGCTCGCTCGCTGGAAGCGATTTGTGTTGCCCCTCATAAGCCTCCTTGATGGCCGAAACCATCCACCTTGCTATAGAGGCCTTGGAAGCATGATATCCTGGCCTCGAACCGCCCAAGGTAACAAAGACAGCCTCAGATTTGTGGAAGCTCTTAGTCATGTCCAGATAGAATTTCAGCACGTGTCTGACATCTAGACAGTGCAAGACCCGCTGAGCATCGTCCTTAGGGTCCACGAAGAAAGTAGGTAACACTATCTCCTCATTTAGGTGAAACAAAGACTACCGTAAGCAAGAACGCGGGATGCGTTCTAAGGACCACTGTGGCTCTATGAAAGGTAGTGTAATGTTCTGAAGCCACTAGTGCCTGGATTTTGCTGGCCCTGCGTGCAGATGTAAGACCCACAAATAGGGCAGTTTTAATGGTGACTAGCCTGAGGTCCGCGGATGCCATTGGTTCAAAAGGTTTGGGCGCCAAGGCACCCAACACTATGTTGAGGTCCCACACGGGTGTAGGTTCTTGGTAGACAGGTATAGAGCCTGGTGAGGCCCGCCAGGTGTCTCTTAATCACCGGGTTGGACGATGAGAAAACCTCCTCTTCCCAGTTCCTGTAGGCTCTGATGGCCGCCAGATAGGTGCGCCATGTGTTTACCTGCACCCCTGAGTGTGCGAGGTATTCCGAGAAGGATAGCACGTTGTCCAACCTGCAAGTAAGAGGATCAACCTCCTTTGATTCTGCCCAGTGGCAAAACCTAGCACATTTGCTATTGTACTGGCTCCTATTAGCAGAGCTCAGAACGCCCTGTATGATGTCTAGGTTAGCCTACGAAAAATGCAGATGCTTTAGTGTGACCTGCTCAGGAACCACGCTGTGAGGGCTAACTTCTGCGGGGCAGGGTGGATGACCCTGCCTCCCTGCTGTGATAGAAGATGAATTGGCGGCTGGTCCAAGAGGCAGAGCAGTTCCGAGAACAATGGTCTTGCAGACCACCACAGATCTATTGGAATGATTCTGAGGTGCTGTGACTCCCTTATCTTGCAGATCACCTTGTGGACCAGGGAAGTGGGAGGAAATGCATATGCGTTCATGCTGTTCCATTGTAACTGTAAGGCGTTGCACAGGGATCCTAGGCACTGTCCCTGCCAGGACGCGAACTGAGGGCACTTCCTGTTGTCTCAGGTGGCGAAAAGATCCACCTGGGGATGCACCATCTGCTGAAGATCCCCTGAAGGACCTGATCGTTCATTTGCCATTCCTAATTGTCGGCACCAAACCTATTGAACCTGTCTGCCTCCATTGTTTTCTTCCCTCGGGAGGTGGATCGCCGTCAAGTGTATGCTGTTCAACAGAGCCCATTCCCAGATGCTGACCGACAGGGTGCATAGGAGGAGAAGATCTGGTGCCACCCTGCTTGTTGAGGCAATACATGTTGGTGGAGTTGTCTGTTTGAATGAGTATCGTCTTGCCGCTGATAATCGGTAGGAAGGCTTTGAAAGCCAGCAAGATGGCCTTCAGCTCTAGCCAATTGATATGGGCCTCCTATTCCTGAAGAGACCAAACTCTGTGGATGCTGTGGCTGTCCAGGGTAGCTCTCCAGCCCTCCAGGAAAGAGTCTGTGGTGATGGTAACCTGTGATGCTGGCTGACGGAAGGGCCTGCCTATCCTCGAATTGCAGTCTGTGCTCCACCAGACAAGGTCCTGGTGGAGAAAGGGAGGAATGCTGACGAGTTCCGCCTGGGAACCCCGCTCCTGACTACATGATGCTGCGAAGTGCAGCTGTAATCTTCTCATTTTGAGCCTTGTGTAAGGCACTGTGCCGAGGTCATCGTTCTACTGAGAAAATGACTTGTGGCCCTCTTGATGGCTGTGATCTTGTCCTCCGAGGGAAAAACTCTCTTGGAGCTTGTGCCCCAGATGAGGCCCAAGAATGCCAGAATCTGTGTCGGCTGTAGCTGTGACTTCTTCAGATTGATGGAAAATCCCAATTCGTGTAGCTTATTCATGAGGGCGAAGGAGGTGTGAAGGACCGCCTCCGGGGTGCCTGCCCTAACGAGTCAGTCGTCTAGGTACGGGTAGACATGGTGGCCTTGAGCCCTGAGGAGGGCTGCCACAGCATTCATCAGCCTGGTAAAGACCCTGGGGGCTGAATTGAGACCAAAGAGTAGAACCTTGCATTGGAAATGGAAGCTCATGATCCTGAACCTCAGGAAGAACCAATGAGGCTGCCAAATCGGGACATCTAGGTATGTGTCCTTCAGATCCAGGGAGCACATCCAGTTTCCCCTGCACAGTGTCTCCGGAATAAGTGCTGGCGTAACCATCTTGGACTTTTGAAGTGGGAGGGAGACGTTCAGGGTAGAAAGGTCGAACACAACTCTCCTGCCAGCCTGGAGCTTCTTGTGTATGGAGAAAATCCAAGAGTACACTGGGAGGCTGGGACTTCTTCCACTGCCTGGCTCTCTACGAGCAATTGAACTTCCGTCAACAGAGTTGTTTTCCCAATCTGTGGGATTGGAGGGGGGAAGAGAGGAGAGGGAGGAACCGGTAGGCGGTAACCTGTGGACACCAAGGATAGGATCCAGGGGTCAATGAACCTTGTGCACCAATGATGTGCGTGAAGGGCAAGCCTGCCCCCCTCACCAGAGACTGTCATAACGCCCAAGAAGCAGCCCATTAAGCAGACCGATGTTGGCACCCTATTGTGGGCTTATTCATCCAGCAGATGCCACCTTTGTCCCTCCTGCAGGCACATCAGGTGGGGTAGGATGGCATCTGCTGGACAAGGACACCAGAAAACTACATCATGGCCGCAGAACTACAAGCCCCAGCAATCCCGTAGGCTACGCGTGGGAAAACAGGCATACAGAGCCTGTAAACATGATGGGCAATGCCCAGGGCCATGCCCGAACTTGTGCGCGAGCCTGGATCGTGCATGCACAAGCGCTAAACGCTTGTTCGCGCACAGCTTTCCTCACGGGCGGACGAGTCAGAGAGAGCTCCGGTCAGGCGAAACTCATTGCGGGGCCACCCCTCGCCAGAAGCAGCTACTTCAGGCCCTGCGGCCATAAAGATAAGTCCCTCTCTTTCATTTAATGACCCGAGCATGCCAGCCTCTTACTAACCGCATGCCACAGCGGGGATAAAGCACGGGAGGGAACCCGATCACGGAGACAGCACCGGAGCACGGAGCGCATGGGGGGACCCCAGCGAACATCACAGAAATAGACTAAAAGACAGACTGCATGCATTTGAGCTGAATGTCATGGGGAATATGCATGCAGTTTACTGATAAACCACGCATCACTCAATAGAACACATATTAATTGTTTCTCCTTTGACAGACGCGGGTTGCAGTCTCCGAGACACCGGAAGTGCCAGGGACAGAGCCCAGAACTATGGCAAATCACCTAAGCTAAGTGCTGGTTTACTTTTTCTTTCACATGACCACTATGTTGTGTAACACAATGGTTAGCAGGGCAACTGGTGCATCAAACTAGCATTTTAGTTGGTGATATGTATGTAGGTTTAGCACTGCACTCGTTGTTGTCATTGTTTACATAGGCACTGAGTAATAGGCACTGAGTAAGGTGCCCTGGAGGTTGCCTCACATTGGGGCTTAGGTGTATAAGCAGATATTGCTAGCAGTACCCTATGGGCTGCCTCACGTTGAGGTTCTGGAGCAGGTGCTTGTTCCTAAATCTGTGTCAGGGAACCAAGCACTGCTGCTCATGTTCACGAACAACCACACCTTGGGGAACAACTCAGTGCTGATTCAACTGAGTGGCTAAACCTCAGGTGTGGGGTATGAATGCGTATGCTGTATGAATGTAAGGTCAAAAGGAACCACGCCCTGCTAGCACAACATCAGCAGCGACAGAACAAGAGCCAAGGAGCATGTTTACCCCTATTCCCCCTACCCATCCATAACCTCTCCCTAACCCTCTAGCCAGTGTCCCTACAATCCCCATACCCATCCAATCCGTGGACCCTAACCCTCTTTCCCCATGGTGGTCGCGGTGTCCTATGTGCATTAAGTCCCAGGAACCAAGACCGTCAGGGGGAGGTAGGAGTTTGTGCTGCTTTTGCATTGGATCAAGATTCTCCAAGACACATGTGGACCCAGAGGGGAATGTCATGCCTTCTTTCCCTCTGAGGATGGGGCTGAGGAGGGGGACTTGAAGAATCCTTTATTCCCCACCTTGTGTTGTTTTTGGCGGTGCTTACTCGGAGAGTGGTCCGGCTGCCTGGACCTGCACTCCTGGAATCCCCAGAACCCGCTGAAGGCCCACCCCTTGTTGGCACGCTGATGCGTCTGGCTGTACGTCTTGGGCGTGGACTTCATGAGGATAGATAAGGACTTTGTAGTTTGGGAACTGTTTATCTTCTTATCCAGCTACTCATCGGTGGTGGAATAAAAGAGATCACCACTCTCGAATGGAAGGTCCAATATGCGTTCCTGGACATCCGGGCTGAACTTGGTCGCCCATAGCCAGGCCGTCCTTCTCATGTTTGTGGCGATGCAGATGGCACGGCCTGAGGTGTCTATATGCACAACGGTCGACTCCATGATGTCCTGCGCCACCATTTTAGCTTCTGCCAGGCCGCCTTGAAATGTGCCTGACTGTACACCGGATGT
Organism: Ambystoma mexicanum; assembly: GCF_040938575.1. Classification (NCBI taxonomy): domain Eukaryota; kingdom Metazoa; phylum Chordata; class Amphibia; order Caudata; family Ambystomatidae; genus Ambystoma; species Ambystoma mexicanum. The sequence continues at coordinate 1,067,415,365 of NC_090931.1, read as the reverse complement.
TCTGAAAGGAAGTTGGTAATTTCCCACCAAAGCCTCTGATTAACAGCTGCGAGCATGGCGTCTGCATTAGACTGACGGTGCAGTGAGGCGTTGGAATAAACCTTCTTCCCATAAGCCTCAGAGATGTTCTCCTCCTTGCCTAGATGCTCCAAAGACGAGGTAGTCGAGGACGACTGAGGCGTGGAGTAGAGTGAGGCTGCAGCAATCACCAACGAGTATGGTAGCGGGTGTGCCGACAGCAAGAGTGGATCCCCCTCCAAATGCCTGTACTTGGCATTGAGGCGCTGATTGGTAGGCTGAGCCGGATGGGGTTTAAGACATCCCTTTTTGGCCAAGGCGACTACGTTCTTTTGCATTGGGATCCCTGTTCTGGCCGCGGGGTGTAGAGTGAGGACCTCGGCCAGGACCCCTGCCTCAGGATGTTCAACCTCGGGTTGCGGAAGCCACAAGTATTAGGCCAAACCTGCAAGTCGTTCATGGAAGGCCTTGGCTGAAGATGGCATGTCGCGGTCTTCCTCCTCATCGGTGTCCACCAGGGTGTCCAGCTGGTCTGGCACCGGAGGAGAAGTGCTGGGCTCTGAAGGCTAAGGTGTGGAGACCGAAGGCTGCTGTGGAGGCTGGTGTGGAACTGCCTGAATTGTATGAGGCAGGGAAGCTGGAATCGCATGACCGGTGTGGGCAGCTGGGGCTGTGCTGGGGCCTGAGGCGCTGGATCCATAGGAGCAATGACTATAGGTGCTGGCAGTGGAACTGGAGGCAGCATGTCCTTGATCATATCCCAAGGATGGCGCCCATCTGAGGGGAGTTTAGGAGCGTGAGGAATTTCTTGAAAAACCTGTCCTCACAGGCTAGTGGGGTGGCCAGTGGTATTGACGGAGTAGCGGATGGCTGCTGAGGCCTGTGCGTACTATACTCTGCCTGGCAGGTTGCATGGTATATCTGCCCTGCGATGCTGAAGGATACACTGTAGGCCACGTAGCTGCAGCTGCCATGTTGTCAGGCTGCATGCCACGTGCCTGGGTCGTGATGCTTGCCTCGCCGGGCCCGGCCTCCTCCTGGACTCTTGGTGGTGGAGCTTGAGGCCTAGCGTGCACCTACCTGTTGGGGATATCACTACATAATACCCCCAACAAAAATATTGCTGTAGTTATGGCCATTTGGTTCGCCATAGGCAATATTTTTGTTGGGGATATTATGTGGGAGCGGGGGTTGCGGGGTGTCCCCTGCACATTAAAAAATGATGCAGGGGTTGCGGAGGTGTCCCCCGCAGGGTCCATGTGTGAATTTCGCCGCAAAATGATGGCAATATTTTTGCATCACAATATTTTTGTGGTGGAATTAACACATGGAACCCTCAGGATGAGGCCTGGTAGGCATGCTGCCCTCGGCTGTGTCGCCGGTAGTGCTGTGTGCAGGCGCCCCCTCAGACATATGTCCCGTACTAGGGCGTAGCCCCTCAGGTGGACACCCGGTAAAAGAGCCGTGCGGTGCCTGGGACCTGCATCAAAAGGATCTAGAGACCCCCTCGGCCTGGCGGCTGGTAGCTGAATGAGCCTCTGTACCTGTGCTGGTGTGACAACCTGAACGGTCCCTGCCACTCGGACGAGTCCTAGGAAAGGAGTCTCCCTTGCGGGATGCGATGGAAAACTGTAGCCTTACCTTGGCCTTGACTTGTGTGTGATGAAGTTCTTCCAAGCCCTCTGGAGGCGACTTCTTGGACAGCTCCCTCCTCCGAGCTAACCTGTTCTCTAGAGCGCGTGGTGCGCCAGAGGACCGAGTACCTGATTAAAGACAAAAAACAAAAGACAGTATCCGGGGAAGAGTACGTGGAATTATACGGCTGAAGCCAAGCCCAGGAGCCCTGGGAAAAGCGGTCCTATCGCGTTGATGCGGAAAAGAGGACTGGGGAGTGGCGCCGGTGGGCGCAGTCAGGGGCCCTGCGCGCCTCTAAATTTAAAGGGGAAGAAGATTTTTTTGGGTGAAAAAGGTTCTGTCTCCCTAGTGAGGGACGCCCATACAGTATGGAAAGGGGACAGGATGTAGGAGTACTAATTACTCCTACGTCCCACCCCCTTTCTTCCATACCATATGGGAGATTAAAACTGAATGTAGCCCCAGGGTGGAGAGTTGCCCCTCTTAAGAAAACAAGTTCCTTAACACTGCCTGACCAAATGCTGTGTCCAACCTGGCGCGGGCATCCAAGCAGTAGTGCTTGCAGAAGCCTGTGGGAGTAGCACACACAGCCGCTTTGTGGATAAGCTGCCACAGAATGTATCTTTGGAAATCTACCGCTGTGGCCTTAGCTCTGATGGCGTGGGCATGCATGTTTGCTGGTGATGGCTTGTGCTGCCCCTCATATGCCTCCTTGATGGCCATAACCATCCACCTTGCTATGGACGCCTTGGAGGCCTGACAGCCTATTTTTGACCCCCCAAAGATGACAAAGAGGGCGTCTGTTTTGCAGAAGCTCTTGGTTCTGCCCAGGTAGAAATTTAGTGCATGTCTAACAACTAGACAGTACAGTACCCTCGGAGCATCATCCTTAGGGTTGCGAAGAAAGTTGGTAGCACTATCTCCTCATTTAAGTTAAAAGAGGAGACGACCTTAGGTAAGAATGCGAGGTGTGTTCGAGTACCACCATGTCCTTATGAAATGTAGTATATGGCTCTGACGCCACGAGCGCCCGGATCTCACTGATTCAGCTGCCGAGGTAAGGCCCACTAGGAGGGTCCTCTTGATGGTAACTAGCCTGATGTCCATGGACGCAAAAGGCTTGCAAGGTTTATGCACCAGGGCGCACAGGACGGCATTCAGGTCCCACACCGGGTGTGGTTTCTTGATAGGAGGATACAGTCTAGTAAAGCCTGCCAGGAGCCTCTTAACCACTTGATTAGAGGATGAGAATATCACCTCTTCTGAACTCTTGTAAGCTCCAATGGCTGCCAGATACGTGCAGCATGTGTCTACTTGCACACCCGAGTGTGCAAAGTGTGCCGAGAAGGATATCATGTTGTCCAGCGTGCAAGTCAAGGGATCCATTTCCTTTGATTCTGCCTAGTGACAGAACCTGGTCCACTTGCTTTTGTACTGGCTCCTGGTAGCGTTGCTCCTAGCCCCCTGTACATTGGTCTGGTTGGCCTGTGACAGGTGCAAATGTTTCAGGGAGACCTGTTCAGGAACCATGCTGTGAGGGCTAACTTCTGTGGGGAGGGGTGGATGACTATGCCCATGGGCTGAGAGGGTAAGTGTGCTGGGCCCAGCGGGAGGTGTACCGGGGCCTGGTCTGACATACTGAGCAATTCTGAGAACCAGGGTCTTGCTGGCCAGCACAGAGCTATCAGGATGATCTGAAGGTGCCGCGACTCCCTGATCCTGCAGATGACCCCGTGCACCACGGGAGCCGGGGTGAAAAGCGTACGTTCATGTTGTTCCAAGAGATCTGCATTGCCTGGCCCAGCGAACCCCTGCCTTGTCCCAGCCAGGAGGCAAATTGGGGGCACCTCCTGTTGGTACTGGTGGCGAAGAGGTCCACCTTCAGATGACCCCACCTGCTGAAGATCCCCTGAAGGACCTGCTCCTTCAACTGCCATTCATAGTTGTTCGCACCCAGCCTACTGAGTCGTTCTGCCTCTAGGTTGGACTGCCCCGAGAGATAGACTGCCGACAGGTGTATGTTGTTGTCCAGAGCCCAATCCCAAATGTCGACCGCCAGTCTGCATAGGGGAGGGGACCAGGTGTCACCCTGCTTGTTGATGTAATACATACAGGTGGAGCTGTCTATTTGAATGAGAATCACCTTGCTGGAGATAATAGGTAGGAAAGTGTAGAGGAGGAGCCAAGTGCCTCTACCGGAAGCCCTGCCCCCATTTTGCCTATATCTTGGAAACTGGAAATTGCGATATTTGCAATGCAAGTGATGGTACCTATACCACGAAGAGTCCTCGAAACAAGGTTTCAGTTGAGAAAACCGTATCCGATGAACCCGCAGAGAAATGGCAGTCTTTTAAAGGAGGTTCCGGAAGAAGTGTGAAGTGAATGAAAGAGAAGACTGGTGACGTCACATGAAGCAGAAATGACTCACCCAAGAAGAGATGCCAATGAAGAGAGTATAGAGACCTTATAGAATCTGATGGCAAAGTAAAGAATTGAGCAAAATTATATGAGCAAAATATAGATTACACGTGCATTTTAGCAAACTAGGACCCCGTGAACAGAAGGGGTGAAAGTGTGGCAGAGTTAAAGAAAACGCTGACTGTGAGAGAAGCTTTGAGAAAGGTTGTCTGGCCCAGTGACAAGGGTTGGGGGAAGCCAAACACCTGGTTATCTATTTGAGAACGTGAGATGCAAGACAAGCTCCTGTTGAGGTGTAATGGAAAAACACTATTCATTTAATAGTTGTAAATGCAAAGAAAGAGCTCAAAACACGGTCTACTGTCACACGGTCAAGCTGCAAATAGACTTTGGGTGAGCTACACTGAGACCAAAAGATAAGACCATGCTCACAGTCCCTTTTATCAGTGATACTTGCAAAGCCAAGTTCAAAAGACTAATTGAATGGCAGACAATTGATTGGATTGATGATGGATGTTGGGCTCATTGGGTGGGGCGGCATGGTCAAGTCCTACCCTCCAGCACCTGGGGTTCCAGCTTGCGTGCTGCTAGCAAGTGGAATATTCTAGAAGGGTACAAGCGTGCCAACCAATTGTAGAAGGCCATGTAGCAAAGAGCCCTATAGTTTGAAAGCCAATGAAACATCATGTATTTTTATGACACTGAAGCACTAGGGGTGGGCATAGCTGTCCACCTGACCTTAGAGAGCCAACCACAGTCCTATCCCCCCATAGTAAGTATACTTAGATGTTCCCCTTAAGCCTATCACAACCCCAAGTAGGTTTTCTTATTTTGCCACGTAGTAGGACGTCACGTATGGCGAGTTTTTGTTATAAAAGAACTGTTTTTTTATGAAATGCTTTGAGAGAATGCTTGTGCGGCGGCTGTTGTCCCACTGTAGTTCCTGTTTTAAACAATTGCAATTAAAACAGCTAAAGATTTGCCAACTTCCTGAATCGGTCTGATTATTGGTGTCAAAGTAAAATCTGCACCCACATCCATTCCAGATAGCGCTACCTCACTTAAAGGGCCTAAAAGTTCAAAGGCTTAGAGAGCAAGCCGGATAGCCGTCATCTCGAACCAGTTGATGTGTGCCGGCTACTCTTAATGGGACCATGCTCCATGAACACTGTGGTTGTGGGACCATGCTCCATGAACACCGTGGTTGTCCAGGGTAGCTACCCATCCATCTAGGGATGAGTCTGTGGTAATGGTGAGCTGAGGTGATGGTTCCGGGAGGGTCTGCCTATCCGCAGGTGGTTGTCTGCACCCCACCAGACTAGATCCTGGGTGAGATGTTGTGGTATGCTCACCTGCTCCGCCTGCAAATGCTTCTCCTGGTTACAGGAGGCTGAGAGGTGTAGCTGCAGCTGCCTCATTTTGAGCCTTGTATGTGGCACTGCAAGAAGACATGCAGCCATAACTTCCAGCAGGTGTTCGTACCACCATGTGGAGGCCACCACTCTGCTGAGAAATGCCCAGTGGCCCTCTTGATGACTGTGATTTTGTCCTCTGAGGGGAAGATCCTCTTTAAGCTCGTCTCCCAGATAAGTCCCAGGAAGGTCAGACTCTGCGTGGGCACCAACTGTGACTTTTTGAGATTGATAGAAAATCCAAGGTCGTATAGTGTTTCCATGAGGGAGGCGGCTGTATGTTGGACCGCCTTCAGAGATCTCGCCCTGACTAGCCAGTCGTCTAGATATGGATAAATGTGGTGGCTCTGTGCCCTGAGTAGGGCTGCCAGTGTGTTCATTAGCCTTGTAAAGACCATGGGGGCCGAATTGAGTCCATAGGGTAGAACCCTGTATTGAAAGTCAAAACCCATGATCCTGAATCTCAGGAAGGACCGATGGGGTTCCCAGATCGGGACATGTAAATATTCAGATCCTGGGAGCATATCCAATCTCCCGCGCACAATGTCTCCGCTATGAATGCTGGGCTAACCATCTTGAACTTTTGGAGGGGAAGGGAAAGGTTCAAGGTAGAAAGGTCTAACAACTCTCAGGCCAGCCTGGTTCTTTTTGTGTATGGTGAAAATTTGTATTTGTGAATAGAAGCCCATGCCCTGCTGTGAGGCCGGGGCTTCCTCCACTGGCCTGGCTCGGTACTATCAAGCGTATTTCCCCCAACAGAGTTGCTGTCTGAGGGAGCAGAGGGGAGGAAGGTGGAGAAGAGGAACAGGGAGCCGGAAGCCCATGGATACTACTGAGAGGATCCAATGGTCTGTGAACTTTGTCTGTTAGCGGTGTATGTGAAGGACAAGCTTGCTCCCCACTGGAAACTTGTGGATCCGGATGGGCCGTCACAATTTCTTCCCCTCTGAAGCTGGGCTGAGGAGGGGACAGGAAAAACTCCTTGTTAGCCGCCTTGTGCTGTTTGCACCTGTGCTGGAGAGGGGATGTGTCCGGTTGCCTGGACCGTCTCTCCTGGAAGCCTCTGAAGGACCGACCCTTGTCCGAGCACTGGTGCGTCTGGCTGTAGGTCTTAGGAGAGGATAAAGATTTTGCTGTCTGTAGGCTACTATTTTTCTTATCAAGTTCTTCATCCACTATCGAATGGAACAGGTCATCCCCCTCGAAAGGCAGGTCTAGCATGCGTTCCTGCACATCTGGGTTGAATTTTGTAGCCCTGAGCCAAGCCATCCTTCTCATGTATGTGGCAATACCAATGGCACGTCCCACAGAGTAAAAGTGGGCCACCGTGGACTCCATTATGTCTTGTGCCACGATTTTGGCCTCTGCCAACTCAGCCTTGAAGCAAGCCTGGCTGTGGGTAGGGAGCTCAGGGAGGAAATCAGCAATTTTCCTCTATAGCTTCTGGTTGACAGCCGCCAACATGGCATCAGCGTTGGCCTGGCGCAGGTGGAGAGTAGCATTAGAATACATTTTCTTCCCAAACGCCTCCAAGATCTTTTCCTCCTTGCCCAGGAGTGCCGATGCCCAAGTTGCCGAAGAACATTGTGGCTTGGTGTATAGTGAAGCTGCTGCTATCACCTAGGAATGTGGTTGGTGGTGCACTGACAATAAGAGGGGGTCCCCTTCCTTTTGCCTGTACTTAGTGTCAAAACGCCTATTGGTAGGCTGGGGAGAGTGTGGCTTGAGCCAACCTTTTTTGGCAAGCGCTACGACATCCTTTTGAAGTGGGATTCCCGTTCTAGAAGTAGAGCACAGTGTGAAAACCTCAGCCAGTACCCCTGCCTCTGGTTGTTCCACCTGAGCTGGACCCAGGGGCAGTGTGGCCATGGGTGTTTGTGGCTGTAGAGGAAGGAGCATGTCCCTGAGGATAGTACCCATCTGTGGTGATCTCATCAGTGTGAGAAACTTCTCAAAGAACCTGTCTTCACAGGCCGGAGGGGTGCCTGATGGTATAGGCATAGGGGTCGGGCCTTGAGGCTGCTGTGTCCTGGGTGCGCCCTGTCTCGCTGCATGGGGCGAAGTATATCTGCCCTGCAAAGTGGTTGGATAGGATGTGGACCAAGTGACAGGGGTTGACCAATCCCACATGGACGCTCTTTCCCCTGCCTGGTCTCCGAAGGGAAAAGGCATCGGGTAAGCCGCCAATTTGTCTGGCCTGGCGGCCATTTTGTTTTGCTCAGTGCCACGTGCCTGTGTCGGAGAACTTGCAGAGCTGGGACTTGCTTCCACCAGTACGCTGAGTCGGGGCCTGGTAAGCGGAGTGCCATTGGCTGTGGTGCCGGTAGTGCTGCGTACAGATGCCCCCTCAGACTTGGGTCTGGTGTTAGGGCATAGCCCCTCCGGTTGGGACCTGGTAATAGAGCCATGCAGCCCCTCAGCGGTAGCACCGGTAGGATCTTGCGACCCCTCAGCCTGGTGGCAAGAAGCTGGAGCAGCCTCTGTGTTGTTGCTGGTTTTAGGACCTGTTGGTCCCTGCCGGTTGGGCGCTTCCTTGGGAAGGAATCACCCTTGCAGGGTGCGGAGGAGAACAGGGCATCTACCTTGGGCCTGGTCTTCTACTTCACGAAACGCTTTGACATCGTCAACATGCACCAGGGAGGATTGTGGCCGCCAGAGGACAAAGCAGTACCTAATAATGTAAAACAAAAAAGAAGACAAGAATACTTCGCTGGGGAAGAGCGCATGAAATTACTAGGCCAGAGGGCTAATTCAGGAGCGCTGGTGAAAGCGGTCCCTCCCCATCAATGCGGAAAAGAGGACTGAAGAGTGGCGCTCGAGTTAGGAGAGTGCATGCTCCAGGGTCACGCCCCCAGCTCGCATCCAAATTTAAAGGGGAAGATGATTTTTCTGGTGAAAAAGGTTCTGTCTCCCGTTCCTAGCAAGGGACGCCGATAAAGTATGGAGGAAAGGGGACGGGACGTAGGAGTATGCTCGGAACTACTCACCGGCTTCTTGTTCCCCTTTACAGGTTGCAGAACTTCCACACAGTTTATTTCCTCAACCGGGCAAACGTTTCCCAGCAAGCTGCCTTCAGTCTCACCTCACAGGCACGGAGTTCGGCTCACCACGACCCCCTGCAGAATGCCAGCGCCTCCAGACACAGTTAGCTGCACACTTCTCACTGCAAAATCTCTGCGATTAGGTTCACATGGGGGAAAGCTTTCAAATCTTACGCTTCACACCGCGCAACTTCTGCAATCCAGACTTTGGGGGAAAAGGACCAATTCAGGACAGGTAACTGGAAAATCCCAGCCTCCTTTCTTTCCTCCCACTTCTGTGGATTCTGCCACTTTCTCCTGCCCTCACTGCTTCTGCTACAACTTCTACTGCTCCTCCAGCAATAATCATAACTAATGGCCTGCACCTGATGGAGCCTTTAAAGCCTCTCAGCTTCCTTCAGGTGTGGGCTGTTAAGCCTAATTGCCTGACCTCCAGGCCTACATTGCTCTTCACGCCCCTTTGTCCCAGTACTCTTGGGATTATGGGACTTTGAGTCCCAAATAACAAAATGAGTTCTAAATGATAATTTACTGCTTTTAACTTTAGAACAATTTTGTTTATACAATTTCACAAATGTTTCATCAGGTTTTACTTGAGATGGGGCAGGCAGTTAATTAATGCCACCATCAACAGGTTTTCTTTCTCTATATCTTTGGGAGCAAGGGGGATTTTAGTCATACAAGGCTCAAAGGATTTCTCTTCAAGTGGGGCTGTTAAAAGATGTCATACCCACTTTGCCCATATTTCTAAACGTAACATGGAGTTCAGATACATTATCATGGCAAAATGCCATTGTATGTCTCGCCATCCTAAAAAGGTCACTCCCTTTAAATGGAGGACACTGTTTCATCAGTACACCAGCCCCAAGGTCAGGATCAGGAAGCGTCTGCCTTTCCCTGGCCACCTGGGAGGAGACTTTAGGCAGGGATACAGTGAGGGATCCGTAGGAGTCATCACAGTACATAAGTGCTATTAGTGCACTGTTTACGAGTCTAGGGAAAATGATCCAGATAATAGGAGATAGATATTTCTTGGTCTCGGAGCGTAGTGTATACTTGATGGAGGCAGGCTATGATCCAACTCCTTTCATGGCTTAAGTGCATAAGTGCTACATTTGGGTAACAAGTCTAGTGCAATGGTTCAGGATAGTTGCTGTCATGATGCCTACCCTCAGGCATCCGGACCAAGCCCATCAACCCCGGGAGCAGGCATCTAGACATTTAGTAAAACCTCAGCAGCCCCGTCTAGGGGCTATCTGGGTTCAGTCCTGGCGCCAGGCTCATAGTAGGAATCAGTCCTGGCGCCTAAGGCGCCAGGCTCATAGTCATTACTTACCTCAGGGAGACCATGCTGCAAATGACTCCAATCCAACATGAAACCTGAAAGGGACTATTTTTCTACAGGGACTATTTTTTACTCAGGTGTGGTTCTAGCCACTTCTTAACTGGGACTACTTTTGAGGCTATTTAAACCACGCCCGACCAGCAACACATGCTTCGCGTTATTCTGCATCCAGCAGCGTAACACTCACCGTGCCTGCAGCCTGCATCCAGTCTTCTGCCACACCCGCCTCGAATCCGGAGCTCCTAAAACAAAGAGGAAAGAAAGGGACAAGGTTAGGAAACAAACTTATTTCTATTCCACACCTGATTCTGGATCTATCTTGTCTCCAGACCAGCAAAGAACATCATTTCTGCACGCGCCGCACCTCCAGCTGCAGCGCCGCGCCATACTCACCATTCTTCACAGCATCCTTCGGGTCGGCGCTGCCTCCATCATTTCTTCGCCGAACTTCGGCACCTAGGAGACAAAAGAAAACCACAAGGTGAGCCGAGAGAACCAACAAATATAATGCTTACCACCATAGACTTACCTGATTTACCACCGGAGGCATCCTTTTGTGACTCTCCATATTTTCACGTGCCGCATCTGTACAGACAAAACACCACGTTTTCCTCGTGCAACATTTACTGGACAGCGCTGGGTAATACAGACTCTTACCTGAGCGCCACCAGCTGCCACAAGAACATCTTTTCACGAGCCAGCTGCAAGACAAGAAAGGAAGGGGGGAACAAGAGTGAACATCGGACATATTGAACTCTATGAACTTAATACTTACTGGTCCTCACCAGGAACCTCAGAGTCAACACTCTCCGGAACTCTCCCGAGTCTTCAAACCAGTGAAGTAATTGGAATCGACGCGCCCCTGCAAATCCACGCAGGATGGAGAGCTCATCTTTCAAGAATATAAGGTGAGATTGCTGTGAGGGCATTTCGGAGGTGATTAGTTGGGGAGGACTGTGGGGGTGCCATCACTTGAATCCACAAGTGGCTAAATCCATCTCTCCACTTGCAGGAGAATATTTCTACGGGTTAAGCAGACAAGATTAGGAGGGCAGATCCAGTCAGTCATTGCTGCACTACGTATCATGTGGGTGGAGACCGCAGCAGTCCGGGTCCGACCGACGCCCCTGTGGGAGCCAGGTGAGGGTAACAGTTGCGTGTAGATATTTTCTGACCTGAAAGTGTAGTGTAAGCCTGGTGGAGGACAGTGGACATACAAAAGGCCCGGTCACAGCCTAGGGCATAAGTGCTACTATGTCCATGGTTTGCAGTGCTGGCTATTCAATTCTAGGCTGGATAAGAGTAGTACAATCAACCGCGGTAGTTGTTTGCAGAGCATGTAAGGGCCAGCCCGTGCATAGTGTAAATTGATCATAGCAGCTGATTCCGTTTCCCAGTTTTCTTGCTTGCCTGTATTGAAAGGGTTTTCCGTGGTGGTAGGGCGGGTTGTCAGGCTCTGAGTGCCTTCCAGTAGGCCATGTGGTCTTGGCTGTGTCGGATGCGCAGAGGCAGTGAGTTCCACAAAGTTGGCGCCAGGATTGAGTAGGCCGACCCTCCAAACTTGGTTGAGTTGGAGGCGGGGTTGTATTTCTACCCTGCACCCTCTACTCCTTTTAAATTGCACAAATAATTTCTGAATACAGGTGTGTCCCTAACTATTGGACTTCTTTGAGATGGATGCAGGGACCACTAAGAGGAGGGCTGTGCTTGATCTTAGGGCGCGGATTGGGAGGTAAGGTATCATCTTTTCTTGTAGGTATTTGGGGCCAGCTTTGTGCATCGCTCAGTGAGTTAATGCACAAGATTTTGAAGGTGGCCCTACGTCCAAATGGGAGCCAATGTAGGGTGGGGAGAGCAGGTGATATGCAATCCCTTTGTCCTAGTGCGAGAAGCAGTCTTGCCGCCGAGTTTTGGACTCTTTAGGGTTTGTTTAGATGGTCGGCCGTGCACCCAGGTAGAGAGAGTTTGCATAGTGAAGTCTGGTCATGACAATGGACATTCTTACAGCCATTCTATTGGGGGAGGTGAGGTACAGGAAGATGCGCTTCAGAAGCCTAAGGTGGAAATGTCAGGATTTGGATGCATTGATGTTGTGAGACAGAGTTATGAACGAGTCCATTGTGCAGCGCAGTGCGGCCAATGAGCTTTACCAAGAATCGGGTAATGGAAATGGGCATGCAGTTGATAAGCAGGAGGGGGTCGAGGGATGCTTTTTTAAGAAGATGTTTGACATACGCGGTTTTGAAGGGTTCTGGGAATTTCCCAGAGGTGAGGGAGTCATTAAGGATGGACCTCGCCACTTCTGCAGACGTGGAGGTGAAGATTTCTTTGAGGAGAGAGACAGGATAGGGTCAAGAGGGGAGCAGGACGGTCGGCTGTTGGATTGTTATTTGACAAACTCCTCGCCCGAAATAGGGTTAAAAGAGCAGAACGGAGGTTTCTCATTAGGGAGGAGGGTTGTTTCTTGTAGAGCGGGTGATGGGTGGACGGATAGGTTGGAGAGTTTGGCGTTGAGAGTGTCCATTCTGTGGAAATGTTCCAAGAGGGAGTTGCAGATTGTTGGCAGCGGTGCAGGAAGGGTTCAAGAATTCTGAGATGATCCTGTGGCGTTCTTTGCCGCTGCTTCGGCAGCTCAGGATTCTTTTATTGTAGTATGCTTTTTTGGCCTTTCGGATCTCAGATTTGTAATTTTGGTGATGGTGGACGAACACTGATTTGCTTTGCAGGGTTCTGGATGCTCGCCATTAGTGCTTGAGGGAGTGGTTGTGGCTTTTCAGAGTCTTCAGGTAGGGGGTGAACCATTTGGGGTTAAGTCTTGGACTTGGAGGGGGTGAGAAGGAAGGAGTGAGTGGTTAAGCCAGGAATCAAAGTGCTCTATGGTAAGAGTGTATATCTGTGGCCGGGACTGAGGGGAGTACGCTGCAGCCAGGTCAAAAAGTACCTTGACCTTTTACCAGTACTTAAGCTGAGATGTAGGGATAGTGGAAGCCTCAGGAGGCAGGGGCAGTGTGCGGAGAGAGAAAGGTATGGCTGAGTGGTCTGTCCATAAGAGAAGTTTGGGGCTGGATGTGGAAATGAGGTTTGAGGAGCTAATAATGACATTAGGAGTGTGGCCAGCAGTGTGCGTGGCCTGCGATATACTGGCTAAGGTGGAGTGCCTCAAGACTATCGACCAAGGTAGAGTCATGGAGTTGTTGGGCCCGTTGAACCAGATAATGAAGTCCCCCAGTTTGGTGAGGGCAGGGTGGTTAACTAATGTGGCTGCTAGCAAGTCGCATAGGCTGTTGGCGAAACGTCTGTCGTATCCCGGGGCCTGTAGACGAGTAGGATGAAAACAGGGAGAGGTCCTGCCTGTAAAAAATTCTTTTCAATTGCAACTCATTTAAGTGCAGGTTTAGTCAAAAGTATATGGCATGCAGGTAGTATACTATTTAGCTACCATGTCATGCGCTGCTGTGTAAAATACAACTAGACACTCAGTGTAGTTAAGGTGGGTCCGTTTTTCTTATTGCTGACACTATTTTAAATTTGTTTGTGTATAAACAAACGTGAGGGACTATGAACCTCATAAACAAAGACAAGAGGAGGGTCACAAATCACAGTGAAAGGTGTACCATGGTTCAAGAGGTACAGATAGTTACAATGTTATTTCAACAGTGTGAATTCTTTAAACAAAAACGAAAATTCACAAAAGACATTAATTCATGCAGATTGGACATACACTGTAGAACATTGGAAATGTATACAAAGCAGGGTCACAGTTGTCGGAATGGAGTAGGTGCGCACAAATGTACACCTCACATTGAGAAACAAATGCTGTTAGGTAATGTTTTTGACCGACACTGGACCTTTGTATAGTTCTTTGTTTTAATATACATATGTAGCCTCCTAGTACAGGTACAACTATAATCAATATAGTTCGTCTAGGTGTTTGGACCTTGGGGAGGTCTACTAGTGCCAGGCTAAAGGGTGACCTTGTTATGGGTCTTACGGTAGACGAGTAGGAAGCTGTGCAAGAGAGTGGGCATAAGAGAGAGTCTAACTAAAAGGGATTTGCAGTTAACTTTGCAGGGTTGTGTTTCGGTCAAGGTGATAGAGATGTGAGGTATGTGAAGGAAGGCTAATCCGCCTCCTCCAGTGGGTCTGTTGTGGGTGACGTGGGAGTAGTCGGATGGGAATGCTTTGTGTGCAATTTGTTTGAAGTCGTCTGAGAACCAAGTTCCCGTGATGAAGATGTGATCGAGATTGTCGAATGATAGGAGGTCATTGATGCTGTGTCTCTTTTTGGCCACGGAGCGGGCATTGAAAAGGAGGTAGAGATAGTTGTCTTTGTGGGAAGATGTGGGGGTGGAGCTTTCATGGGCGCTTGGGGATGGAAGGGCTGGGTTGGTCAGTGTGGCTGTTGGATTGATGGTGGTATCAGGGAAAGGGTGGACTGTGTTGGACAGTGTGACTGGACGGACATAAGTGGTCAGTGGGGAGAATGCTGTTGGTCGGTTTGTAGGAGGCGGCAAGTTGTTCGGGCCTGGGAACAGATGGCGGGCGGTCGCAGGTCAATGGGAAAGGAGTGGCGTGGGATCGGCGGAAGGGTTGGAAGCGATTGGCTGGGAGATTTGAGGGGGGCTGGTGAGAGGAGCTGGGCCGTTTGGAGGTGTCAGACTTGGTGCTGGTACGGTTTGGAGGCCGGGGGCATGGAGAGGAGATGAAGTGGGTTCAGGGAGTAGAAACGTGGAATGGTTGTGTTCAAGGAGGGAAGAGGAAGGCATGGATGAAGGAGGGGATGTGGTAGAGAAGCTAGGAAAGGTGAGATGGGTGGAGCAAAGCAGGGCTGGCGAGGCATGTAGAGTTGTGGACGAAGGGCGGTCTCTACCTCTGAGTTTTGTGTGTTTGGGTGCTGAAGGTGCGTGCGAGAGGGTCGGGTGGTCTGCAGGGAAGGGAGTTGAGGCGATGGTTCGGGCATGCTGCGCGAGGGGAAAGGAGTGGCTGGGGGTGGTCTTCTGGTAGTGGTCAGTGTGTTACAGATGATGGCAAGTCAGGGGGCCATATTTGTGAAGGGAGGTGTGGACGGGGCAGGGAAAGTGGATGTAGCGCTGGAGATGGTGGTATGCGAGGGAGTGGTGGGAAAGGGCCCCGGCTCTCACAGCACCGCCGCAATTTCTCGGAGGAGGGGTTAGAGAGAGTGTGGGACATGTCCGAAAATGTATGCGTGGAGGGTGTAAGGATGAAGGGTGGAAGGGGGTTCCCCTCGTATGACAGACGGATTGTGATGTGAGCAGATCCTTGGGGTTCTGGCTGTGGGGGAGAGGGACAGGAGCCGGGTGGAAGAAGTAGATGGTGTGTTCTCAAAAAGGTAGGCACAATATGCCGGCGGTGGAGCAATGTGTTTTGGATCGCCATAGGGCTCCTCTAGTCTGAGAGTTGAACGCTGGGCGGTGAGAGGCTGTGGGGGAGAGGGACAGGAGCCGGGTGGAAGAAGTAGATGGTGTGTTCTCAAAAAGGTAGGCACAATATGCCGGCGGTGGAGCAATGTGTTTTGGATCGCCATAGGGCTCCTCTAGTCTGAGAGTTGAACGCTGGGCGGTGAGAGGCTGTGGGGGAGAGGGACAGGAGCGGGCCGAAAGGATTATAGGTGTGTTTTCAAAGATAGGCGCTAGAGATGTGCTGGTGGTGGGAATGCTGAACTCCTGCAGAGAGATCATCTGCAGATTTTATTGCTAACCAAGAAAGAAGGCAATATGGCCATCCACCTTGGAGAGAACCTAAAACCGCATCTCTAGGGCGTTCCTGTGAAGATAGTGGGATATCCCAATCTGCCCCAGTTTGTTCAGGTATTCCACCTCTGTTGTGGTGCCCATCAGAATCTGCACCTCCTTGTTTTCGAGTACCACAAAAACGGTATGTAGAGCCAACGGCTTCACTCTTAGGCTCAGAATGTTGATGTTCAATGATCTTTCCTTCAATGTTTATGGAACACTCACTGACATGTTATCCAGTTTGTCCCCAACCTGTCAATGAGAAATCTGTGTCCCAGGTTACCTGAGGCAGAGATGGTTAAATGGATTCACTTATGACCCTGGTATTCAAACTTGTTTACACTGAGCCTGCACTTATGTGAAGATATTTCCAGAGCCCCCACAAGCTACACCTGCTTATGTTTTCTATAAAAATGATTTATTTTCTATAAAAAGCAGTCACTGTAATCCCTTTTTAAAGAGCCTTGCACCTCCCCTGGACATCCTTTGGGGCCCATAGTGGGACAGCCCACAGTTTGAACACCACTGCCTTATGAGGAGATTCTCCACAGAGTGCTATCATTTGCAGTCCAGGCAGAGATAAGGGGACAATAGATGTCAACCTGAAATGCTCAGCAGATATTAAAGAAAATATAATTGCCCCTATGGATAAACTGAACTAGCTACTATGTTTCACTCACAAAGAGAAAATCCCCAAATCAATTAATTGATCATTCAGAAGTCTATTCATTTGTCAATATTTCATGTATGGTTTTCCAAAAGTAAAATCTTTTTTCAAACAAATAATTTGTAACTTAACATAAAAGTTCATAGTGTACTTCTCTTCTACAAAATAATGAGTGTGAATGTGGTAAGATAAAATAAAAAGGGCAGTGAATGTGAATAAATAAAAAAGAATCAAACTAATTTAAAAAAAAATTCACAAAAGAATTTTGAAAACAAAATTTCAAAGCTTGATTGCAGACATTCAATTCAGGTCAGATATATTACAACTGAATGCATTTCAGGATGGACAACCTTCATTAAGATTAAGTATATCCAAACGTTTTAATACTGAAACAATCAGTGCAAAATAACTATAACATTTTGCATTTGGTAGAAAGAAAAGGATGCTGTGTTGAAAGCAGGCATCCTCCACAAACAAACCTTAATAAAAAACACTCAATGCTGAGCTGGAATGTGTCACAATCCATACAGCATCAACAACATTTTAATAAGGCTTATAAAAGTAAACACATTACATACAAGCTAGTGAACCAGTATATACACGACTTACTTTGACAGGCGACTAACCCCAAAACAAACCACTTAAATAAATAAAATACTGTACTTCAAATTCTGTAACATAGTTAGGAATCCAATTCATACCTATAAACTATTCTTATTATATTCATAGAGCCATCTGAGATATGACAAACTGTTCATGACAAAGATAAAACTGCATGTATGCTCTTATGATTAATCCAATGTACAAATAATTAGAGCACACAATACCCACGTTTTCACATTCTAAAATGTAAAGACTAATAGGTAATACAAGCAAATATGACTCAAAGACAAATTCATAGAAACTTACAAATCTTTTTCAGCTATTTCGTTGAAGAAAATGTGTCTAACACTTCCAAATTCCAGATACAAAAGGCAAAACTTGCAAAATCATCCCTCTTCCTTTTACGGAAAAACAACCGGAAATAACATCACTTGTCAGATACACTACATAAAAACCAACAAAGTATCTCAAACTCAAAGCTAACAATCTCCTACTGTAATAGGGCAAACCACAAAACTATGCAAAACTATGCAGCTTCCCGCAACTGTAAACACCTAGTTGTTCCATCATTGATGATACAATATTACAAAATGCTGCAAATAATAGCAGGAAAAGATTCTAAAAATAAACCTTATGCTAAAATGATATCCACTATATAAACAACTCATGAAATTAAAATAAAATAAAGTAATAAGCTGTTCAAATACATTTTTTATCAAAAAATTGAAAAATATCTATTCTAAAGTACTAAAAACATAACGTAATATAATATAAAAACAGGAGTTACTTCTACCACAAAGGTTTCTAGGCGCATGACTAACAAAGACCTCATGAAAATAAAAGGGAATCGCAGATATGAACCGAAACCCAGAAAAGGACATTTTGCACTTTCATTCTAAAAACAAGCTAATTGTTGATGATGCAAGTAAGTTTGGGAAGGGCATTCCGAGGTTAGCAGCTATGACCATGCTGGACCAGCTGTAAATTATAAGTTACTCACCGTAGTGACCAACATACTCCTACTCCATAGTCCCCTTTCTTGCACACTGTATAGGTGTCCCTCACTAGGGACTGGAAAGTGAACCTTTTTTATCAGAAAAAATTGTGTTCCCCTTTAAATTTAGATGCACGTGGGGGTGCGACCCAGGGAGCTTGCACCCCCCTGACACCACCCACCGGCGCTGCTCCTCAGTCCCCTTTGACGCGTCAGCTATGTTACAATGCCTAATGAAACGAGTTTTTTAAGGGGGAGGATGGTGGGATCTATGCAGGAAAGGGGACTATGGACTAGCTGTACGTTAGTGACTATGGTGAGTAATTTATATTTACTGCTGCGTCCTGTTCTTCCATACTGTATGGGCAATTACATCAGAATGAAGCCCTGGGGAGGAGAGCTGCCCATCTAGGAAAACAGGTTTCTTAAAACTGCCTGGCCAAATGATGCGTCTGATCTGGTGCTGGCGTCCAAGCAAGAGTGCTTGCAAAAGGCTGATGGAGAGGCCCAAGTAGTCGCCTTGCTGATTGTCTGCCAGGGCACGTGCCTTTGGAAAGCCACGGCTGTGGCCTTTGCTCTGATCGCATTGGCATGCATTTTTGATGACAAAGAACTGTGCTGTCCCTCATATGCTTCCTTGATGGCCATCACCATCCAGCTAGCTATTGAAGCCATGGATGCTTGACAGCCTGGTTTTGACCCGCCAAAAGTGATAAACAAGGCATGCGATTTACAGAAGCTCTTAGTCCTGTCCAGTTAAAATCTTAGAGCACGTCTGACATCCAGACAGTGCAACACTTTGGTGCCTCGTCCTTTGGATCTGCAAAGAATGTCGGCAGTACTATCTCCTAGTTGAGGTGAAAAGATCACACAACCTTTGGGAGAAATTAAGGGTGCGCCCTTAGCCCCAGCTTGTCCCGGTATACGGCTCTGAAGCCACTAGCGCCTGTATCTCACTGATCCTACGTGCTGTGGTAAGGGCAACCAGGAGAGCAGTCTTTATAGTAACCAGCCCGATATCCGCTGACACAATGGGCTCGAAAGGCTTGTGGGCAAGTGCGCCTAGCACCACGTTAAGGTCCCAGATCGGATGTGGGCACTTGACTGGGGGATACAAACAGGTCAGGCCAGTCAAATGCTTCTTGACCACCGTATTGGAGGAGAAGATGTTATCTCCAGAATCTTTTAAGCTCCCATGGCCGCCAGATAAGTACGATAGGTGTCTACCTGCACACCGGAATGAGCCAGATGAGAAAGACAACACATCATCTAGTGTGCATGTCAGAGGATCTATCTTGTTTGCCTTGGCCTAGTGACAGACCCTGGTCTATTTGCTTCTGTACTGGCTCCTTTTGGAGTTGCTTCTTACCCCCTGAATGATAGCTAAGTTGTCCTGTGACAAGTGCAGATGTTTCAGGGTGACCTGTTCAGGAACCACAGTGCTAGGGCTAACTTCTGCGGAGCAGGGTGAACACCACTGTACTTCCCTGCTGGGATAGTAGAGGGGATGGTCCCAATATAAGGGGGACCGGAGGTTGATCTGACAGTCGGAGGAGGTCTGAGAACCAAGAACTGGCTGGCCATCTCAGTGCTATCAAGATGAGCCGAAGTCTCAGTGAATCCTTGACCTTGTAGATGACCCTGTGAATCAACGAAGTGGAGGGAAAAGTGTATGCCCACATGTCGTTCCACTGAATCTGCAGCGCATCCTCCAGGGATCCTCTGCCTTGTCCCATCCAGGACGCAAACTGTGACATCTCCTGTTGCTACGGGGTGGGGAATAGGTCTACCTGAGGGTGGCCCCACCTGATGAAGATCTCCCTCAGGACATCCTTGTTCAACTGCCACTCGTAGTTGTCGACCCCCAGCCTGCTGAGTCTATCCGCCTCCAAGCTGGATTACCCCGGGGGTGGACTGCTGATAAGTAAATGTTGTTTGAAAGTGTCCACTCCCATATGTCGATGGACAGCCTGCAAAGCGCAGGAGACATGGTACCTCCCTGCTTGTTGATGTAATATATACATGTGGAGCTGTCTGTCTGAATGCAAACAGACTTATTGCTGACAACGGGGAGGAACGTTTTGAGAGAAAGTCAGATGGCCATCATCTCGAGCCAGTTGATGTGTTCCAATTGTTCCTGCCTCGACCAGACACCGTGGACACTGTGGTTGTCGAGGGCAGCCCCCCCAATCCCTCTAGAGATTAGTCTGTGGTAATGGTGATCTCTGGTAGCGGCTGCCTGAATGGCGTGCCCACTAACAGATTGGCCCCTGCACTACACCACAAAAGGTTCTGGTGAAGGTGCTCTGGTATACTCTCTGGAGCTGGTTTCCTGCTTCAAAGAGGCTGAGAAATGTAGCTGCAGCCCCCTCATTTTGAGACTCGTGTGTGGCAAAGCGAAGAGACAAGCCACCATTATTCCAAGGAGGTGCCACCATGCCGAGGTTACTGGTCTGCTGAGAAAATGTTTTGTAGCCTTTTCGATTGCTGTGATCGTGTCCTCCGAGGGGAAGATCCTTTCCACCCTTGTATCCCAAATTAGACCCAGGAATGTTAGGAACTGCGTGGAATGGAACTGCAACTTCTTGAGGAGAAGTGTGGCTACTGTGCACTGGACTTGCTTGGGCGACTCCGCTCATATGAGCCCGTTGTCGAGGTATGGATAAAGGTGGTGGCCCTCTGCCCTAAGCAGGGCTGCTACAGCATTCATTAACCTTGTAAAGACACTCGGGACGAATTGAGGCCAAATGGGAGGTCCTTGTATTGGAAATGAAAGCCCAAGATCCAGAACCGCAAGAAGGAACGATGGGGCTCCAAAATAGGGACGTGCAGATAAGCATCTTTCAGATCCAGGGAGCACATCCAGTCTCCCCCACACAGTGTCAACGCAATGAGTATGGGCGTAACTATCTTGAACTTTTGAAGGGATAGGGAAAGGTTCAAGGATGAAAGGTCTAGTACAACTCTCAGGCCAACCTGGTTCTTTTTCTGTATGGCAAAGATATGGGAGCAGAAGTCCATGCCTCGCTGTGAGGCTGGAACCTCCTTCACCGCCTGACTCGCCAAGAGTGAGCGGATCTCGGCCAGAAGAGTTGCCATCCCAATCTGTGAGAGTGCGGGGATGGGGGTCCGGGGGTAGAGGAAATTAAGGAATCGGCAAACGGAAGCTCGAGGAAACCACTGAAAGAATACATGAGTCCGCAAACCTTGCCGGCCAGGAATGAATGTGAAGGGCAAGCCTGACCCCCAACGGAGAACTGTGGATCTGGATATCACTATCACTGTTTCTTTCCTTCTGAGGCTGGTGCCTGGGAGTGGGACTGGAAGAACCCCTTGTGCGACAATTTGTGCTGCTTGCGTTGGGGCTGGCTGGGCGACCAGTCCGGCCTAGAACAGTGCTCCTGAAAGCCCCTGAAGCCACCAAAGGTACGAACTCTGTCAGAGCGTGGGTGACTATGACTATAGGTCTTGGGCGCTGTCAGGCAAAGCTTGTATGCAGTACCCTCTGGGAACACTACACACAACTCTGACCACAGGTATAGGCAACCCAACCTTTGGTATAAGCTTGTACTACACAGTTTCTGTAGTATGTTGAGCAGCCAGGCTTATCTCAAGAGGGGTAAATATGAGCTGTAGTGGAGTTACAGAGATTTACAATTACAGGTATTCAAATGAATTCTTACACTCAAGGTTTCTTGCATAAACAATTATTAATTTATGTATCAGTCAGTTAGAAAGCCTTCTTCAGAAGGGAGCAATATAATAGTAACACACAAATACACTTCAATACTGTACACTCTTAGTTTCTAAACCAGTGAAGACCCTTTTGGGATGGCCCACAGACACAACCCACAGGTGACTTCAATAGCTAGGGTGCTGGGTTCATTAATATCTTACTGTTGGCATTTAGAATACTTTTAGAAGTTGGTAAAAGCCAAAAGTTATTATAACAAGAGACCACAAATATTCTTAAGCAGGTAAATACGTTTGGATCCTTCAAGAAGAGTCATACAATTCAATAGGTTAAGCCAAAGTCAATGGGAAAAAGTCTTGTATAGGATGAAGCACTTCTGGTAAGTAAATGGAAAAGTCTTTGCACAAGTTCTAAGAGTCTTTGATGAAAAGAAGAATCAAATGTAGGGCCACAAGCTGATTAGACTTGTGAAATGTAGAAGTTGCAAGCACTCTACAGTAAGAGGTAAGCTCTCTCAGACTTTTTACAGTACCTTGGAAATGAAGAATAAGATGCAGCTGATGACTTCTGTTCCTGTGCAGCTCTGCACATCACGCTGTTCCTGAGCCTCAGTCATGGGGACAAGAGGGAGGACGTCGGGGGACTACTGCAATGAATTGGGACGGTCAAAACTTGCAACTGGCAAACTTCACTTTCAGTGGCTGTTCAGTGTTTCAGCTGCTTGCGTCTACCGCAAATAGCAACACACTGGTTCCCGGCTGTCGAGATGGAGTTTCCTTGCTTCTGGAGTCTGGCACTCTGTTGAGGGGGCTCAGGCTTGGTCAGTCCTGCTTCTTGGGAGTCCGGAAAATCTTCCAAAAGCTCTAGGCCAGCTTAAAAGCAACGCACACAATCTGGTGTTCTTCTCCCTGGCTATATGGTTTCCAGCAGTAACTCTGCGGAAATTTAACCAGCTCCGAGATGGATGTCCAGGTGGTTTACTTTGGAGTTGATTGGTCCCACCAACTCAAGGGGAGAAGTCGTCCATGCAGGCGCTTCTCTGTTGATGCGAACTTGGCGTTTCGGCACTACACGAGGGCTTCACCGGGCAAACCAACGGTCCAGGAGTTGCAGCAGGCGTCCTCTTCAACCTCTTCTTCGGTTCCTTGGTCCAGTGGTCGACTCTGCCTTCCAAGCCAAAAGACTCGCCTTTTATTCAGTTCTCTCCCATTCATTCCAGCCCAGCTGTCAGTCACCCAGCAGGGAGGCTGTCCTTGCCGGACAGTCAGCCGGCCAATCAACACCGAGTGCATTCGGGTCTCCTAGGAGACTACACACAGGGAGTTCGGGCACCTCCCTCACTTCCTGTCTACCCCAGACACTCTGGAGCCAGAGGTGGGCTTCACTTGTGAATCCCGCCAAAGGCAAAAATGAACAAAGGGACCAAACCTAAATCTCAATAAGGACCTTTCCACAAAGAAATGGTGAAAAAAGAAGACCGGGAGCAATTTTGACAAAGATGGCGCCCGTGGTTGCTTTAAGCAGCTGTGAACGCAGCCCGTGGTAAAGACACACCATGGTAGTTCAAACGAAACCACTGCCACCAGCCATTCAGTGAGAAAAGGGTAACATAAAAAATGTTACTTAAGAAGCTAGACAAAGGGGATACTAGGTAACGCCTCCAGAACTCTATTGTAAGATAGGGTGTGCTAGGTCTAGCAAGTCACAACGATAGTTACAATGGTAAGTAAAGTCAATTTCACTTTACTGCTCTTGGAACCAGTAGTTTATCCAAGAGAAGGTATTTAAACCTTTGGGAAATCTGGAAGTTTTCCGTGTCACTGCACTGAAGGTGCTGTGTCACACAATATAAAAGATGATGCCTATGGAGTTTGTCAGACTCCACAACCAAAAGAAACACAGAGGTAAAATTCACATTGAAAATACATGAGAGAGTGGGAAAAAGGGTCGCTCTCTCTCCAGGTTAAAAAAAATCAAGTCCTCAAAATCTAGCAAAGTTGCTGGGCGTCTCTAAGGTGGAGGGAATTAGCACATTTCTGAGAATTCTCCCTAACAAGCGCAAACTTAGTTAAGATTGACACAGACTTCGCTGTTTGGGAGCTATTTTTCTTTTTATCAAGCTCCTCGCCTGTAGCTGAATGAAACAAGCCCCCCCACCCTCTTGAATGGCAAGTCGAGAATGCGTTGCTGCACGTCAGGGTAAAAGTTAGTTTCCTTAAGCCAAGCTGTCGTCCTTATGTCAGTGGCAACACAAATAGCCCTTCCTGTGTTGTCTATATGTGCCACTATTGACTCCATGATGTTCTGGGCTACTATTTTTTCTGCCAGGCCTGCCTTGAATCTCGCCTGACTGTGGGCCAGATGATCAGGAAGGTACTGTGCAATCTCCCACCACAGCTTTTGGTTTACTGCGGCTAGCATGGCGTCAGCATTAGCCTGCCGCAAGTGTAGCACAGCATTAGATTATATCTTTTTGCCTTAAGCCTATAGGAGTTTTTCTTCCTTGCCTAGGAGGGCCGCAGTAGGTGTAGCCGTGGAGGATTGTAGCTTAGCGTACACAGAGGCTGTGGCTATAAACGAAGAGTGAGGTTGCAGGTTGTGAGGAACCAGAAGGGGTCTAACCCGCTAAACTTCGTGGATCTCTCTCTCAGGTGGCCAGGGCACGGCCATCGCCTTTGGATCCAGACCCTGGGGGTGGACCAGTGCCGCAGGATAATCTGTGGAGTGGGACACCAGATGGTGAGACGCAGTATCCCTCGTACCTGTAATTCCTTTACCCCCATCCTACCCGATGGAATATTTAGAAACTCAATCACCCTCCCCCTTTCCTGCATGAACACTTTTACACGGACAGCTCACTCTGGTCGAAACCAGACTCACATCCGAACCGTAGACCTGACATATCCCAATACTATGGTCAGGCGAGGTCAGGCAATTATTGTTACGCTCACCTGACTCCCACGGAGGCGCAGGTCTGGTTTGGAGTGTTGTTGCTTCTTCTATGGTGAAGCGCAGGACCCGGAAGATGGACTGGACCTTCGAATCTGGCTTGTCTGGCTCGCAGGAATATCTTTCTGTATGTGAAAAGGGAGTATTAACAATCTGCGGGAGAAAGTATAAGCCTCCTGCTCCTTTCTCACCCCTCTACGAAACCCTCCTGCGACCCCCACGTGAAGTCTCACCTTAGGGTTTGAAAGGTTGAGCTCTCCATCCTGCTTCTCATGCAGGGGCGCGTTGTATCCAGTTACTTCACTGGGATTCTGATTGTAGAGGGTTCAAGTTTTGTTTTCCCGGTATAGTACCGTAAGGATTCTGTTAATGAGTATGATTCCGCAATAATAATTGTTCGTTGTCTCTTTTTCAGGTGAGGAAACTATTCCGAGAAGAGCTGCGGAACCGAAGAATGAGACTCTGGTGAGCTTGGTGAGAGTTCTCTCAGTGTCCTTGCATCAATGCGCTCACTAACGCTGATGTCTTTTTTCCCCAGAGGGGCTGGGGTCCGGAAATGCCTGGATGCGGCACCGACCTGAAACGAAGCTCAATCCAGAAGAAATCAGGTAAGTCTTTAATGGGCGTTTGGGTAATGTCTTTTCATGCGCCCACTAACGCCGATGTCTTTTTTCCCCATAGGGGCCGGGGTCCGGAAATACCTGGATGCGGCACCGACCCGAAACAAAGATCAATCCAGAAGAAATCAGGTAAGTCTTTAATGGGCGTTGGGTAACGTCTTTTCATGCGCCCACTAACGCTGATGTCTTTTTTTCCCCTTAGGGGCTGGGGTCCGGAAATGCCAGGATGCGGCACCGACCCGAAATGAAGTTGGAATAACCCAACAGGTAAGCTTTGTAATGGAAATTAAGGTTTCCTTGTTTTCTTTCCCCTCTCACCTTTATTCTGGTCTTTTTCTCCCTAGGCGCGGTGATGTGGCTGCGAGTCCAGATGTCGCCGTAGAACGTGGTGGTACCTTGTACAGGTGAGTGAGATGCGGCGCTGCAGCGATCGATGCGATGTGCTTTTAAATGGATGTCTTCCTTTTCAGGACCATCGGCGAGTTGTCTCCGGAATGCGGATTTAGCAGGTAAGGACTCTACTTTACCCTTTTCTCTTCTCTTCTCTCTTTGCAGGTGTTCCAGGATGCTGGCAGGAGTGGCAGAAGACATAATGCAGGAGCAAACACGGTGAGCGTCCAGCTGCTAGATGCAGAACAACGCGAAGCGTGAGTTGCTGCTTGGGCGTGGCTTAAATAGCCTTCAAAGTAGTTCCAGGTATGTATCCTTCCTCTCAGGTATGTATTCCTCCCCTGACCACACCCGTATGGTTAAGTAGTTCCAAAGATAAAGTAGTCCCATTCAGGCCTCAGAAGGCCTGGATGTTGCAGCATGGTCTGCATTAGGTAAGTTAACACTAAGCACCTTTAGCACAAAGTCCCCTTTTATGAGCCTGGCGCCTATGGTGCCAGGACTGTGGCCCGATATGAGCCTGGCGCCAAAGGCGCCAGGACTGAGTCCAAAGAGCCCCTACTTGAGGCTGTTGTGACTTCCCTTGAAGACATGATGTCTGCCTCTGGGGTAGCTGGGTCTTGTCTGGCACCTTGGAGGTAGGCATCATGACAGTAACCCCTCCCAAGGCCCCTCCCAAGGTCGTCCTTTCCGGGGGTTTCGGCTTGCTTGGGAATTTTCGGTGGAATCTTTGCACTAATCGCGGGGCGTGTACATGGTCACTTGGTTCCCAAGATCTTTCCTGAGGTCCGTACCCCTTCCAATCAACTAGATAGAAGAGTTTTGATTTTAACATTTTGGAATCCAATATGTCCTTAACTTCAAATTCTAATTCCCCATCGATTTGAATTGGTTCAGGTGGTTTGCTTAGTCTGGTTCCAGGCTGCACCGGTTTTAACAGTGATGCATGAAAAACGGGATGAATTCGCCTGTTGGCTGGTAGATCGAGTTTAAAGGCCACCGGGTTAATTATAGCTTTGATGGGAAAGGGTCCAATGTATCTGGGATTAAAAGTCTGCGGTCCTTTGAGAGGCAAATGCTTGGTTGCCAGTCACAACTGGTCTCCAATCTGGTACGAAGGTGCTTCACTCCGATGTAGATCAGCATTTTCTTTGTATTTTTTCTTGGCTTGTTGCAAATGAGTTGTAGCTTCCTTGAAGGCTCGGGTTATAGTAGAATGCAAATGATCAACTGCAGGCATTTCCAGGTTTTGAGGAGGGTCTAGGTCTGAGGTTCTAGGATGATGACCATACAAGGTGTAAAAAGGGGTTTGTCCTGTTCCAGAATGTACAGAATTGTTATATGCATACTCTGCGATCCATAGAATATCTTTCCAGCTGTTTTCAGATTGATGGAACATGCACCGAAGATATTGTTCAAGGGTTTGGTTAGTCCTCTCGGTTTGACCATCGGTCTGGGGGTGGTGACTAGTGGATAAGCGTACATCAATTTGTGCCAGTTGGCAACATTTCCTCCAAAAATGGGAAATAAATTGGCTTCCTCGGTCTGAGATTAATATGGATGGAAAACCATGCATACAAACTATGTTTTCCAGAAATTCCTTGGCCAAGATGGAGGCTGAAGGTACCCATTTTAAAGGGATAAAGTGGGCCATCTTGGAGAACAGATCCACGATTACCAAAATAGTGTTATATCCATAGCAAGGAGGCAGGTCGGTAATAAAGTCCATTGACAAGGTGTGCCAAGGGGCCGGTGGAATATCCAAGGGTTGTAGGAGACCGGCTGGTCTCTTCTTTTGACCTTTATTTTGGGCGCAAACTCCGCAAGACATCACAAAAGATTTTATGTCTTTTCTCCAGGATGGCCACCAGAATTGTCGTTTGATCTTTTCCTCAGTTTTTGTGATACCAGGATGTCCTTCCATTAATGTATCATAATAGTGAGCAATTACCAATTCTTGCAGTTCTTTGTTGGGGAGAAATAACCGCCCCTGGAAGTACGGTAAATCGTTATTAACGGAAAAGTGTGACTCCTTTTGAGTCCATTCTTGCAAAGCTGTGGAATTTAAAAGTGGTTTAACTCGAGTTTGAACGTCCTCTATAGTTTGTAAAGAGGTCAAGCCTAAAATTCTTTGTTCGGGTATAATTGGTACTGGTTCTAAGTTTGAATTTGTTTCATCCATTCCAATCCGGGATAAAGCGTCCGCTTTGCATTCTTGCAACCAGGGCGGTAGGTGATTATGAAATCATATTCTGCAAAGAATAAAGCCCATCGGAGTTGGCGGGATGATTGGGCTTTGGCCGTTTTTAGATATTGCAAATTCCTGTGATCTGTAATCACCGTAATGGTGTGTCTTGCGCCGAGGAGGTAATGACGCCAAGCCTTGAAGGCGGACTTAATAGCTAGTAATTCTTTGTCGGTGATTGCGTAATTGATTTCAGGAGCCGTGAATTTCCTGGACCAAAAGGCTACAGGGTGCATCTGGTTAGTTTCTGGATCCCTTTGAGACAAGACAGCACCCATGGCCAAACTGGAAGCGTCGGTTTCAACAATGTAAGGGAGATCTGGGCGCGAATGCTTCAATACAGGGGCGGAGGTGAATTTGGTCTTTAGGTCTTGAAAGGCCTGTTCTGCCTCAGGAGTCCATTCGAAACGTTTATTCTTCCGTAAGAGGGCTGTTATGGGTTGAACCACTCGAGAAAATTCTGGGATGAATCTTCGATAGAAATTGGCAAAGCCAAGCATACTCTGAACCCCCTTAACAGAGTTAGTAGATGGCCATTTGAGGATGGCGTCCAACTTTCGCGAGTCCATTCGGACTCCTTTAGGTGTCAGGATGAATCCGCGAAACTCGACCTCTGTGGTATGAAAAACGCATTTTTCGAGTTTCGCAAACAGGTTGTGCTGGCGCAATTTCTCAAGAACTGCCCTGACATGTTTTCTGTGTTCGGATTCCGAGGAGGAGTATACCAGGATGTCATCGATATATACGATGACACAAACATTGATAAGTTCCCGAAGAACATCATTCATAAAGTATTGAAAGGCGACAGGTGCGTTGCATAATCCGAAGGGCATCACCTGATATTCAAAGAGCCCATATTTGGTGCGGAATGCAGCCTTCCATTCGTCGCCTTCTTTTATACGTACCAGTTGATAAGCTCATCGGAGATCTAACTTGGTATGTATACAAGCATCTTTTACCTGGTCAAGAAGTTCAGGGATCAGAGGCAGAGGATAACGATTCTTAATCGTTATTTGATTTAGGGCGCGGTAGTCAATACATGTTCTAAGGTCGCCTTCTTTTTTCGGCACGAAGAACAGAGCTGAGGAAACAGGAGACTTTGACGGGCAAATAAAACCGTTGGCAAGATACTGATCTAAATACTGACGCAAATGAACGTTCTCAGGTTCAGTAAGAGCATAAATCCTACTACAGGGCGGTTGAGCATTGGGTACCAGGTCGATTTGACAATCGTACGACCGGTGGGGAGGTAACGTGTTCGCCTGTTCTTTTTGAAAAACGTCTTGGAACTCTTGGTATTCAACCGGTAGTTGTATCGTGGTGGAAGTTACTGTGGCCAGACCCATATCCGGATTTCTTGGATAACAAGTCAGTTCACAATCAGGAAAGGTTATTCTCTTTGCTCGCCAGTCAATTCGAGGATTATGTGTTTCTAACCAAGGGATTCCTAGAATTACTTGAAATTGTGGGGCCTTGATTACATCGAACACAATTGCTTCCCGATGTCCATCCTGTCCAACTAGCGTCATTTCTGTAGTGGAATGTGTTACCGGCCCTGAGGCTATTTCGGTTCCATCTACTGTAGTAATGACATCCTTGTTAACTTTCGGACGGAGAGGAAGATTAATCCTGGAGGCCAATTCACGATCTACGTAGTTTCCAATAGCTCCACTGTCGATGTATGCTTTTATAGCATGCAACCGCTGAGGCTGTTTCGGGTCCACGAGCACCATTGGCATGACAAATGCGAGGTCAAAGAGTCTGTTTTCAAGCTCGGCAAGCGGACCTCTACGCTTGTCGGGCTTGACCGTTTCCCGAATCAGGTTCTATTAAATTGTTGTCCGTGGCTCCAACCACCTTCTTAGGTGGCTTTACCGGGCAGTCTCGTAGAAAGTGACCAGAAGCCCCGCAATAGAGACATAGTTGCTTTTGCCGTCTTCTCTCTCGTTCCTTCTGAGTCAATGGTCCTTTAACACCGCTGATCTGCATAGGTTCTGAAACGTTGGTACTCTTAGGGTTAGCGTGAGTTTTGATCAGCACTCGAGTTTCGAACTTGGACCAATCTGCTTTTCTAGTTTGCAGTCTGTGGTCAAGTTGGACCACTAAGTCTATGTATTCTGCGCAGGCTTGAAGTGGATTTACTATTTGAGCTAGAACATCCTTAAGTTCTCTGCGCAGGCCTCGATGAAATAGTGTGATCCTTTTATTTTCGGGCCACCCCGGTTCTACAACCAGCCTATTAAAGGTGGCAATATAAGATAAGAGATCTTGGTTACCTTGTCGTAAGGATAGTAGTTCGTTGTCAAGGGCCTGTCCCTGAGAATGTCGTACGAATAATCGTTCCATGCTCGCCTGGAAGCTTTGAAAATCCTGGAGAATTGGGTCATCCTGACTTACCAACGGAACAGACCAATCGGCAGCACAGCCACTGAGATAAGATAATACAAAGGCTACCTTGGTTTGATCATTAGGGAAGGCCCCAGGTCTGCATAGAAAGTGTAGGCGACATTGGTTCATAAAAACGGCATATTTCTTGGGGTCCCCCGCAAAACGTTCAGGCGGGGCCAAAGGCATGTTTCTAGGTAGATTGATTTGTACCGGGTTATTCGAAACCATTCACGAGGCATTACCCCCAGAACTAGGTAAAGGAGTTTGTCCTGCTTGACCCTGCAACAATCGTTTGGCCAGGTCATCAGTTCTTTCCTTGGATAAGATTAATTCTCTTTTGAGAGCATTAGTTTCCTGGCGGGCGGAGTGTACTTCTGCCCTTAATTCCCCCAAAAGCTGAGCCAGCTGGTCTGTCTCGGAGGTTTCCATAGCGCCCGGGTGGGAAATTGTAGGTAGGCTTCGCGTTCTGTTACGCTCACCTGACTCCCACGGAGGTGCAGGTCTGGTTTGGAGTGTTGTTGCTTCTTCTATGGTGAAGCGCAGGACCCAGAAGATGGACTGGACTGGACCTTCGAATCTGGCTTGTCTGCTCACAGGAATATCTTTCTGTATGTGAAAAGGGGGTATTAACAATCTGCGGGAGAAAGTATAAGCCTCCCGCTCCCTTCTCACCCCTCTACGAAACCCTCCTGCGACCCCCACGTGAAGTCTCACCTTAGGGTTTGAAAGGTTGAGCTCTCCATCCTGCTTCTCATGCAGGGGCGCGTTGTATCCAGTTACTTCACTGGGATTTTGATTGTAGAGGGTTCAAGTTTTGTTTTCCCGGTATAGTACCGTAAGGATTCTGTTAATGAGTATGATTCCGCAATAATAATTGGTCGTTGTCTCTTTTTCAGGTGCGGAAACTATTCCGAGAAGAGCTGTGGAACCGAAGAATGAGACTCTGGTGAGCTTGATGAGAGTTCTCTCAGTGTCCTTGTATCAATGCGCTCACTAACGCTGATGTCTTTTTTCCCCATAGGGGCCGGGGTCCGGAAATGCCTGGATGCGGCACCGACCCGAAACAAAGATCAATCCAGAAGAAATCAGGTAAGTCTTTAATGGGCGTTGGGTAACGTCTTTTCATGTGCCCACTAACGCGGATGTCTTTTTTTCCCCTTAGGGGCCGGGGTCCGGAAATGCCAGGATGCGGCACCGACCCGAAATGAAGTTGGAATAACCCAACAGGTAAGCTTTGTAATGGAAATTAAGGTTTCCTTGTTTTCTTTCCCCTCTCACCTTTATTCTTGTCTATTTTCTCCCTAGGCGCGGTGATGTGGCTGCGAGTCCAGATGTCGCCGTAGAACGTGGTGGTACCTTGTACAGGTGAGTGAGATGCGGCGCTGCAGTGATCGATGCAATGTGCTTTTAAATGGATGTCTTCCTTTTCAGGACCGTCGTCGAGTTGTCTCCGGAATGCGGATTTAGCAGGTAAGGACTCTACTTTACCCTTTTCTCTTTTCTTCTCTCTTTGCAGGTGTTCCAGGATGCTGGCAGGAGTGGCAGAAGACAGAATGCAGGAGCAAACACGGTGAGCGTCCAGCTGCTAGATGCAGAACAACCCGAAGCATGAGTTGCTGCATGGGCATGGCTTAAATAGCCTTCAAAGTAGTTCCAGGTATGTATCCTTCCTCTCAGGTATGTATTCCTCCCCTGACCACACCCGTGTGGTTAAGTAGTTCCAAAGATAAAGTAGTCCCATTCAGGCCTCAGAAGGCCTGGATGTTGCAGCATGGTCTGCATCAGGTAAGTTAACACTAAGCACCTTTAACACAAAGTCCCCTTTTATGAGCCTGGCGCCTATGGCGCCAGGACTGTGACCCGATATGAGCCTGGCGCCAAAGGCGCCAGGACTGAGTCCAAAGAGCCCCTACTTGAGGCTGTTGTGACTTCCCTTGAAGACATGATGTCTGCCTCTGGGGTAGCTGGGTCTTGTCTGGCACCTTGGAGGTAGGCATCATGACAATTATCGACAATCACTCACACCTGACTTCTATTACACTTCCACACACGGATAAAAGGCGGAGCAGGAGAGCACACACTGAGAAAGGCAAAACACACAAAAGGTACAGCAATTTCGAGTTGGCAGCTGAACGAGGGCAGATAGATGGCCAGACACAAGAAATTTGGGAGAGGGGCAACACCCTTAACCTTTTTGGCAGGAAGCTGTTATTTTCAAGAAACCTTCAAGGCAGAAAATCTAAGGCCAGGAAACCAGGCTGAACTGTCAAAGGCGGGGAGGAGCAACAGACGCTGTGGTATCGTCCTTGGCTCCAAGAACAAATAAGCAACAGAGAACAACACAGCCGGTGAATTGGGGAGACCGATGCCACACCGGTCTGTGTTGAAGTAAAGGTTGCAAGCAGTAACATTGTAAAATGAGTGCGGGAAAAAACATTGTTAAATGCGTGTGATGAAAGACGAGAGTGAAGCTAAATTGCTGGTGAATATTTGGACATTAGAAGGAAAGATACGATACCGTTGACAGAGTGGTCCGGCACTGTAAATGTGCTCAGTTGAAGGTCTCTGTACGGTATCCTGACAAGAGAGCCGCCCAAAGTGCAGATTTCTTACAGCGTGCACAGGCTCCTGCTGCACACCCTCTGAAGCCAGGGCGGGCAGTGGTCTTATGCAGAGCAGCACCACAACTCATGCCAATGCGATCAGGGTTTCACAATCTCGCAGCAGGGACTGCAGCCGTGTCTCAGGGCTAGCAGCTCCAGCGGGAAATTATAAGTTACTTAGTCCTTAGTCCCCTTTCCTCCATACTGCCTGGGCGTCCCTTCCAAGGGACAGCAGACAGAACCTTTTTCACCAGAAAAAAATTCTTCCCCATTAAATTTAGAGGCGTGCAGGGGTGCGCCCTGGGAGTATGTGCTGCCTTGACTCTGCCCTCCGTCGCCACACCTCATTCCCCATAGACGCATCGACAATAGATCAACATTGCCTAATGACACCAGTTTTATTAGGGGGGAGGTTGGTGGGACGTATGGAGGAACTAAGGACTAAGATTATGTTAGCCACTATGGTGAGTAACTTATAATTACTCTTACGTCCCGTCCCCTTTCCTCCATACTGCATGGGCGATTACAACTGAATGTAGCCCCAGTGTGGAGAGGAGACCCTCCTTAAACAAACAGGTTTCTAAGAACTGCCTGTCCGAAAGCTGCGTCTGATCTAGAACCGGCATCCAAACAGTAGTGCTTGCCGAAGGGGAGGTCCATGTGGCTGCCCTGCTTATGACTTGCCAGGGGGGACTTGCCAGGGGACGTGCCGCTGGAAAGCGATGGCCGTTGCCTTGGCTCTGACCGCATGGGCGTGCATGTTGGCCGGCAAAGGCTTATGCTGTCCCTCGTAAACTTCCTTAGTGGCCGAGACCATCCAATGGGCTATGGAGGCCTTAGAGGCCCAATACCCTGGTCTTGATTCTCCCAATGTGACAAAAAGTGCGTCCGACTTGCAGAAGCCCTTGGTCCTGGCCAAGCAGAATTTCAGGGCACGCCTGACATCAAGGCAGTGCAGAACTCTGTGTGCCTCGTCTTTGGGCTTGGCAAAAAAAGTAGGTAGCACTATTTCTTCATTCAGATGGAATGCGGAAAGCACCTTGGACAAGAATGCTAGGTGTGTCCGCGGGACTACCTTGTCCCTGTGAAACGTAGTATATGGCTCTGAGGCGACCAGCGCCTGGATTTCACTGATTCTGCGAGCCGAGGTGAGGCCGACTAGCAGGGCCGTCTTGATGGTGACTAGCCTGATGTGCGTGGACGCCATTGGTTCAAATGGTTTGTGCGCCAGGGCACCCAAAACTATGTTGAGGTCCCACACACGGTGAGGCCTCTTCATGGTCCCACACAGAGTGAGGCCTCTTGATGAGCCTGGCGAGTCCCGTCAAATGTTTCTTGATAATCGGGTTGGAAGAGGAAAAGATTTCCTCCTCCGAGTTTCTGTAAGCCCCAATGGCTGTCAAGTAAGTGCGGCAAGTGTCCACCTGCACGCCTGAGTAGGCGAGGTGCGCCGAGAAGGAGAGCACGTCGTCCAAGGTACATGCAAGAGGGTTGATACCTTTAGAGTCCGCCCAGTGGCAGAACCTGGTCCACTTGCTTTTATACTTGGTCCTGGCGCCCTGTATGATCTCGTGATTAGCCTGGGAAAGGCTGAGGTGACCTAGCGTTACCTGTTCAGAAACCACGCTGTGAGGGCTAATTTCTGTGGCGCGGGGTGGATGACCCTGACCCCTTGCTGCGCCAGAAGATGTGCTGTGCCCATCGGGAGGTGAATGGGCAGCCTCTCTGAGAGGCTGAACAGCTCCGAGAACCATGGCCTGGCCGGCCATCACAATGCTATTAGAATGATGCTGAGGTGGTGAGATTCCTTGATCTTGCATATCACCCTGTGTATCAGTGGTGTGGGCGGGAAGGCGTATGCTGTCATTCCGTCCCACTGAATCTGGAATGCATCGCCCAGGAGGCAACCAAGTGGCACTTCCTGTTGTCCCATGAGGCAAAGAGGTCCACCTGGGGGTGTCCCCACTTGTAGAAGGATTCCTGCAGTACTAGGTCATTAAACTGTCACTCGTAGTTGTCCACCCCCAATCTGCTGAGCCTGTCTGCGTCCAGATATGATTTCCCAGCAGATGGACAGCCCCCTCAGGTAGATGTTTTTCTACAGGGCCCATTACCACATGCTGACTGCGAGCCTGCACTGTGGGGGGATCTGGTACCTTCCTGCTTGTTGACGTAGAACATGCTGGTCGAGTCGTCTGTCTGAATGAGGACGAACTTGCCTTTGATAACCAGAAGGAAGACTGAGCGCCAGCCAGATAGCCTTCAGTTCCAGCCAATTGATGTGGAACTCCTACTCCTACCGAGTCCAGGTGCCATGGACAAAGTGGTTGTCCAGGGTGGCCCCCCCAACCCTCGAGAGAAGAGTCCGTGGTGATGGTAACCTACGGGGTGGGTTGCCAGAAAGGCTTGCCCAGCCAAAGGTTGCAATCCCTGGACCACCATGTGAGGTCCGGGTGAAGTGATGGAGGAACGTTGATCATCTCCGACTGAGAGCCACGCTCCTGGTTCCAAGAGACTGCAAAGTGCAGCTGTATCCTCCTCATCCTGAGTCTCGTGTGTGGGATGGCCAAGAGGACTGCTAACATGAGACCCAGTAGGTGTTGGTACCACCAGGCCGATGTCACTTCTCTGCTGAGGAAGTGCGCGGAGGCCCTCTTGAGGGCCATGATCTTGTCTTCCGAGGGAAAAATTCTCTCGCAGCACGTGTCCCAAATGAGACCCAAGAAGGTCAGTCCCTGCGTGGACTGCAGCTGCGACTTCTTGAAGTTGAGTGAAAACCCCAGCTCGTGCAGCGTGTTCATAAGAGCCTGGGAAGTATGGTGCACTGCTTCCGGAGATGTCGCCCTGACGAGCCAGTCGTCAAAGTACAGGTAGTTGTGGTGACCCGGCGACCTGAGGAGGGCAGCCACAGTGTTCATCAGCCTGGTAAAGACCCGGGGGGCCGACTTGAGGCCGAAAGGAAGCACCTTGTATTGGAAATCGTAGCCCATGATCCTGAATCGTAGAAAAGAATTATGAGGCTGCCAGATCGGGACGTGTAGGTACGCGTCCTTCAGATCCAGGGAGCACATCCAGTTTCCCTTGCACAACGTCTCCGCTGTCAAAGCTGGCATAACCATCTTGAATTTTTGTAGAGGTAGGGAGAGGTTGAGGGTGGAAAGGTGCAGCACAACTCTCAGGCCCGCCTGGTTCTTCTTCTGAATGTCAAAAATCCTGAAGTAAAAGCCCAAGACTCGCTGGGAGGCTGCGACTTCCTCCAATGCCTGGCTCTGGACGAGCTACTGGATCTCCACCAAAAGAGTTGCTGTCCCAACCTGTTGGAGTGAAGGGGAGGAGGGAGGAGAGGCTCGGTTAGGGAGGCAGTACCCAGTGGAGGCTACCAAGAGGATCCAGGGGTCCGCGAAATTCTGATGCCAGAAATGTGCATGGAGAGCAAGCCTGCCCCCCACTGAAGACACGTGGACACAGAGGGGCGTGGCCTGCCTTCTTTCCCTATGAGGCTGTTGCGGAGGAGGGGGATTGGAAAAAGCCATTACTCCCGCCCCTTTTGGCTATTTGCATCAATGTTGAGTCGGCAAATGGTCAGGCTGCCTGGACCTCTGCTCTTGGAAGCCACAAACCCTCCGTATGAACGCCCCATGTCTGCGCACTGCTATGACTGGGTGTATGTTTTGGGTATCTTTGTCAAGATGGATAAAGACTTGGCAGTTTGTGAGCTGTTTTTGTTTCATCCAGCTCCTCGTCTGTTGTGGAGTGGAAGAGGTCACCCCCTTCGATCGGAAGATCTAAGATGCAATCCAGGACATCTGGGCTGAATTTCGTAGCATGGAGCCGGGCCGTTCTTCTCATGTCCGTGGCAATGGAGATGGCACGGTCAGAGGTGTCAATGTGGGCCACAGTGGACTCCATGATGTCCTGCGCCACCATTGTGACCTCTGCCAATCCTGCCTTGAATGGTGATTGGCTCTGCGCCAGAAGCTCTAGGAGGAAATCTGCAATTTCCCGCCAAAGCCTCTGGTTAACGGCTGCGAGCATGGCATTTGCATTGGCTTGACGAAGGTGCAAGGACGCGTTGGAATACAGCTTCTTCCTGTACACCTCCAAGATCTTCTCCTCCTTGCCTAGTAGCGCTGCAGAAGAGGCGGCTGAGGATGACTGAGGCTTGGAGTATAGTGATGCTGCAGCGATCACTGAGGAGTGTGGCTGAGGATGGGCTGATAGCAAGAGTGTATCCCCCTCCATCTGCCTGTACTTGGAGTCCACGCGTTTGTTCAACGGTTAGACAGAGTAGGGCTTCAGTCAACCCTTTTTGGCCAAGGCAACTACGTCCTTGTGCATCAGGATCCCGTTCTAGTCACAGGACGTAGCGTGAGGACTTCTGCGAGGACCCCCTCTGCTGGTTGCTCGACCTTGGGTTGAGGAAGGCCCAAGTCCTCTGCCACCCCTGCCAGGCGTTCGTGAAAGGCTTTGGTCTAAGATGGCGTGTCGGGGTCCTCCTCATCTGTGGCTGCAGTGTAGAGACCGGAGCCGGAGGCTGGGGCGGAGGTTGTTGCAGAACTGCCTGGACATGAGGCTAAATAGGGGCCACGGGCATCTGCACCGGAGCCTGAGGGGCCGAAGCCATTGGCAGGAGCATGTCCTTGATGGCGTCCCTGAAGATGTCCCCCATCCAAGGAGATTTCATGAGCCTGAGGAAACGTTCAAAGAACCTGTTCTCGCAGGCCGGATTGGTGCTAGGCGATATTGATGAGATAGCGAGTTGCTGCTGGAGCCGGTGTGTGCCCTGCCCATATGGACGCAGCGGGAACCTGCCTTGCGCGAAGGAAGGGTAAGCTGTAGGCCACATACCTGGTTGACACCAGTCCTACCTTGACAAACGATCCTCCACCTGCTGCCTTCCCTGGAGCGGTGTCTGGATTTTCTGGCACAGCAGCCATTTTGTCGAGCTGCCTTCCACGTGCATGCGCCGTGTTGCTCGGATCACTGTGCCCCGCCCCGTCCAGGACTCTTGAGTGTGGATCATGGGGCCTACCATGTTCCTCAGGCCGAGGCCCGGTAGGCATTTCGCCCTCGGTGGATCTGCCAGTAGAACTGCATATAGGCACTCCCTCGGACATGTTGCCGGTACTAGGGTTAACCCCTCGGGTGAAGACCCGGTAAAAGAACCTTCCGGTCCTTTAGCACTGTCACCGTGAGGATCTATTGACCTGTCGGCCGGTAGCTGATGCAGCCTCGGTACTTGTGATGGTACAAGGACCTGAGCAGTCCCTCCCACGCGGGTGAGTCCTTGGGAAGGAGTCTCCCTTGCGGGGTGCACTGGAAAACAGTGGTCCTACCTTGGGCCTAGATCGATGATAGACGAAGTCCTTTAGGTCCTTTGGAGGCGATCTGTGGAAGAGCTCCTTCCACCTGACTAGTCTTTTCTTCAGAGACCTGGAGGAGAGCGTGCCGCACGCAGTACAAGCTTGCCAGCTGTGGTCTGGGCCAAGGCACTATAGACAGAGGGCGTGGAGGTCTTTAGTCGGAAAGAGCCCGTTGCAGGATGGACTCCTGCTGAACTCTGTAGAAGTCGACATGCGCCGGGGAGGAGGGTGACACCTGAGGACAGAGTACCTGAATGATAAAAAGACAAAAAAAGAGAGAAGAGAAGAAGTATTCGCGTGTGGAATTATATGGCTGAAAGCTAAACCCAGGAGCGCTGGAGAATTCGGCCTGTTCCCGTCGACACGGAAAAGGGGACTGAGGGGTGGTGCTGGAGGGCGGAGTCAGGGCAGTGCATGCTCCCAGGGCCGCACCCCTGCACGCCTCTAAATTTAAAGGGGAAGAAGGTTTTTTCTGGTGAAAAAGGTTCCATCTCCCATCCCTTGGAAGGGACGCCCATGCAGTATGGGGGGAAATGGGACGGGACGTAAGAGTATGTTCGGCGCTCCAGGCAGGATGTGGGCATGCCGGGGGTGTTCAGGCATTCATATCTTAACACCATCCGCTTCTATTGCAACGCAAGCTGGGTAGTAGCTTGAGTAGTCACTCCATCGCTGCAGAGCTTCACAGGGAACCTGCCATCTTGCTCGGGCTCTCGAGCGCCACACCCCCCCAACCCAAAGAACTTTATAATAAAAACTACACTCATGTTTTGAGAACATTAAGATGGATTTTACTAGATGGAAAAACACCTCAATATCTGGGTTTGGTAGAATTAATGTGTTGAACATGAACATCTTTATCTCTTTCAGGTGCTGCATGTCAAAGTAGCAATTAATGACCTCTTAAGTAATAGAAAACAGACTTATTAAATTAATTTGGAGGGGGAAAACCCCCAGCATAGCAAAGAGATTGGTCACTCTTAGCACTACACAAGGTGGTCTGGGATGCTTTATCTAAAGTAGATGTTAGGTGGCCTCACAATGAACAATATTTGGGGAATGGATGAAAACATTCTTTGCCAAGAAGAGGATGGATAGAGTAGTGGCAGGTATTACTCTCTGGAAGCTGATATAGCTGCCCAGGCAACATCAGCCACCGTTGATCTATATTAGCCCAGTGACAGCTTCAGTTACGGAAGAAAGTATGGGATTGAGAAGTAACTAAGAGACCTAGCGACATTTCTGTTCCCTGCTCATCTTTATTCAGGAACTCAAACACATTTCCTGCTCAAGGTCATAGGTAAAATAACTTGCACCCAAATTCAAGCTCACCTAGAACAAAACCAGCTCCTATGAGCCAGACAATCAAGATTTCGACCCAACCACAGCACCGAAATGGCTCTCCTTGATTTGAAAATCCAGATGGACACTATCAGGGACTCGGGAGAACTCGGCATTCTGCTATTGCTAGATCTATCTGCAGCATTTGATCTTGCGGAGCATGACAAACGCTATACTACTTTAGCAAATGATTTCAAATTCTGAAAGGAAGCAACCCTCTGGGTAAAATCCTTTCTAGCTGATCGCACCTCCAGAGTGTCCATCGGTAAAGAGGCTGCTGACCCTGTACCAGTCCCCATAGGGGTACCCCAAGGATCGTGCTTGTCGCCCACCCTCTCCAATGCGTACACCAAGCTCCTATTTGCAGCATTGGGTGCCATGGGTGTCATCTACGCCAACTTTGCTGATGACACCCAGATCCTCATACCAATCACTTGAAACCATGACCACGACACCTTACTGATCAATAAAATGTATGCAATAATACAAAACCGGATAACCCTAGTGTATGCCTTAATGATGAGAAAACAGATTCTCATCATGGGCTCCTCAACTAAAATGAACGCCCTCCATCCGGACTACATTTCAATCATTATCGATGGCACTCCCATTCCAGTATCGAAACAGGTAAAAACCTTAGGTGTCTACTAGATGCCAATTTAGACATGATGAAACATGTAAATGCGTTATCATTGTCCAACTCCTACACCTGGAAACAAATTTCCCTGAGTCGTCAATTCCTCACGCCCAAGAATTGTACCACACTAGCTACGGCATTGATATTATCCAAGTTGTACTATTGTAATGTACTCTTATTAGGTACATCCAATGTCAATCTAGCCAAACTACAACTTCTGCAAAATAAAACACTAAGAGCAACCCTAGGACTAAAAAAGTCAGACCACATCTCCAACATCAGAAGGGAGATCCACTGGTTACCTATCAAAGCTAGAATCCTATTAAAATCATTGTGCCTTACCCATCAATGCCTCGCGACAGAACGCTTAGATCCAACAAAAACTCGCTCCTAGTGGTCCCCCGTTATAAAAGTTCCAGAGCTGGGGGTAGCAGTTTTCCAGTCATGGATCCTAAATACTGGAATACCCTCCCTTTAAACATCAACAATGAAGACTCCTTCCAATGTTTCAAAAAACTATTAAAAACCTAGCTCTTTAACCAATTTTAGACAGCCAATGATTTGTAACTGCAACTGTAATTAATGTGCCCATACGTCGTGATTTGCTTTTCTGTGATATCTATGTACCTTTATTGCTGTCAAAGTATACTTAAGATGTCTGTAACTACGCCGTGATAGCCCAAGGTTTGGGCGTAAAAGAAATGAAATGAATAAATAAATGAAATAAATAAATACCAGGGGTGGATGCAAGTAATTTCACCAAGTGGCGGGAGCGTGTGTATATTTGTTTGACAGACTTGCTTTAATAAAACTACATTAAATCATTCAAAAAATGCAAAGCAGCATTTAACTCATGAGACAATAACAGAATGGAATATAATCAACTCAGACATTGGGTAATGCATATCGAGGTACGTAAGAGGACAACCAGAAAATTAATTAGAATAGAACAATTCCAACAGGGTAGCTGTGGAACAAGGGGTCTCATTTCAGGACTTTATAAGATTTTTAGAGAAAACCAAATTAAACCTGACCCACAAATATCAAATAAGATGGGAACCTTGCTATGGGAGAGGTACACGCCCAGATGGGGGAATTTAAAAGTTAACATTATCTCTTAAGGGGATGACCTTTTGTTAATAGATAATAATCCTGCTGGTCTCCAAAGGCTTTTGGAAGGGATACACGGATACATGGAGAGGAACCACCTTGAAATTAACCCCCGGAAGTCATTTGTTTTGTCCTATTCCACAAAGCGCAAGCCCAAATTTAACAAGTTCCTGCTATAATTTACCTTGGGTTTATGATTTCGCCCAAAAAACAATTCCAGCTCCAGAGAGAAAGAATGATTGCAAAACTTCGGCCTGGAATTGAGCTTATGAAGGAAAAAAAATAACAAAAAAAAGCTTTGCGCTTTCTCTTTGTTACCAGTGATCGAGCTGTACAAATTGAAAATCACTGCTACTGTATTGTATAGCTGTGAACGTATGCCTTTTTGCGACCGAACCTTCTTAGATAGACTGGAAGGGAACATTTGGAAGACTGTCTTAGGTCTCCCTAAGTCCACGACTATAAGAGCCATCAGGCTAGAACTGGGCCTCACATCTTGGTGGGCCCAATACATAAAAAGATGCTTGTCTTTGCACTCAAAGATCATGGTGGCCGATGGAAATTCCCTCTGTTCCTACATGAAGGACCTTCTAAGGCGTAGTTTGACTTACTCTTATTCCTCCAAATTACTTGGATTCCGTAGGAGATGCAAGAACTTCGCCAGCACAATCTTGTTGAACTCCTCAGATAGCGATTTCGTTAAAAAAAAGGAAAATCATTATCTGGGACAGAATTAACTATAATGATTACTTAAACAGATTGGTATTGTTCAAGGATAACCACCATCTATTTACACAATCACGCAAGCTCAGATCTTACTTGCTGAAGTTTCCATCTAAAAAACATCTAGATCGTTACTTTAAATTTCATCCAAACGCTCTGCCTACCTTGGAAGTTATCGGTCCGAAATTAGGTATACCGAGAGGCATGCGTGTATCCCGGGTGTGTGGCTCCGAATCTATTGAATCATTGGCCCACCAGGTACTAGATGCCCTTTTTTCTTGGATCAGAGAATTATCCATTTGGGGGGATTTTTACACTCAACCGCCTAGGTCCTGACTAGTACTTTATGGGAAAGGATAATGATCACCTCTAACCAAGCTTTAATAATTGCCATGACATCACTCTTAGAGGAAATTCTCCAAAGTTTGAAGAGCAGAATGGCCGAGCGGGAAGCAGCATGGAGGGAGATATGGGACTAGTTACTTGGCCAATGATTAAATACACCTTGAAGAAACTTGATTAATTGTATTACAGCTTGTGAACAAAGATGATGCAACCTTGTGTTTATTTTTCTTATTGTACTATTTAATGAGTTTCATTATGCACATTTCGCTGTAATAATTGTATGCGTTCTTATCTAAGTCTAAAGGTTTCTTGTAAACGGTGAAACACTTTAAAATAATTAAACACAAATCTGATGGGAACAAGATTTGGGAAGTTCTGTGACATCAGAACAGTGGGAGTCCATTTGGACAAGAGGAAGCATTCGTCAATAGGTATACAACATAAAGAAATAGCATATAAATGTTGCACAAAATGAGCCCCAATATATAACAACATTGTTGAAGAAATAAGGTATTTTTTCCATGTTTGGTAGGCATGTCCAATTAGAACAACATTCTGGAAAAAAAAGTCACAAGCTATTGTGAGAAACCAAAGGGTGTCACACTCTTCAGTCCCTTGGGAACTGTCATCCAGGTGGCCAGGACGGCCATCGCCTTTGGGTCCAGTTCCTGGGGGTAGACCAGTAGGGCAGGATCACCTGGATGTGAGGTCCCTCGGGAGTGGAAGTGGGGCACCAGGTGGAGAGACGCAGTATCCCTTTCCCATTAAAAACTCCATGTTCCATGTACTATCTAGAAACTTCACCCCTCTACCCCTTCACACACACTGCTGCATGGACAAAGCGCTTTAGGGGAAGACAGCCTCACACACAGCCAGTACGTTTGACGTGTCCCAACATCAGGATCAGGCAGAGTGAGGCACTTAACCTTAATGACTACTACCTGAATCCCGTTACCTTTCCCCACTGGGATAAAAGGCAGAGCATGAGAGCACAAGAGGAGCAAGGCGAGCCAGATGAAGAAGGCGAGAAAGGCAAACAGAACAGTAGGCAGAGTGGCAGGAGAATGGATCCCCTGGAAGCAGTGCAGGAGGGGCCAAGAGGTGAAGGAAAGGCTGTGGTCCTACCAGCTGCGGAGCAAAGGTTTCTGCAGACTTTCAAAGGGAAACCTCCTTGCTGATGCAAAAGGTTAAGGCAGCACCTCTTTCGCGTGAAACGACAGAGTTGGAAGGAGGCAAGCTGTGCCGTGCCGATAGTCTGGACTTCAAAGGAAATCTTGATAAACTGTATGAAACGCTACAAGTGAGTGAACTAAGAAACCGGTTTGAGTTAACGAGTGAAAGAAACAATAGTGTTTGAAAGGCTTGCTGGGTTTCGTGAAGCCGCAAGCGAAAATACATTACAACCAGAGTGAGAAATGCAGAGGTTGCGCGTGAAGAGAAGCCACGAGAGAAGCCTGAAACATTGCGATTGTAATAGCAGAGTAGTACGGTTATTGGGAATAACTTAATCGACAGGCTCTGCAAACAAAAGTCAGAGTGTTAAAATCGGAAGTAAGATAATTGAAAAAACAACACATCTAAGAAGGCCTTAAGAGGGGCCATTGAAAGTGGGAGAAAGTCAAAGTGGCCATCCGAAGGTGTAAGCAAAGTCCTCATACAATCGAAAGTCTGACAAGTAACAAATCTAGTGAACAAAGGCTCGCACCAGACTGACGGAAGCCAAAGAAAGTGTGCAATGGCTCGAAGCCGACTCAGGGGAGCCAAAGAAAGTGTGAACAACGGCTTGCACCCAACTGAGGGAAGCCAAAGAAAGTGTGATGTGGGATATATTGACCCACTCAACAGTATTTCCCCACATCACCAAGCTGCATTTCTGCAGAAACAGCAAAATAGCTGTGCTGGCTCCTGTGAGCACCATGGTCTCAAAACTGCATTTTGCAGCAACAAAAAGATGGCTGCACCGTCCTGCCAAGCACACATTGGGCAGGATGGAACAAGGGGGCACACTGAAGGAGCTTGCCAGTGTGTTCTGACATATACCAAAGGAGTAAAGTGAAAAAGCAGCGTTGCAAGACCAAAATCCCCTTTAAAAAGCAGGCTTAAAAAAGGCTGCTCTGACGCTATTTCCATATGTTCTTCCTTAAATTAATAAGGCCCTGCCAAGCCCAGTATATCTCATTGTCCTTCAGCAAAACCAAGCATGATTTCTGAATGACAGGCCCTCTCAAACCAACTCTGAAAAAAAACAACAAGGAGCTTCACTTTGACCGCACGGGAAAACATGTTCATTTCTTTACAAAAGTATGAAAGCTCAGTGGTTCATAGGACCTCCTGCTATCTGAGCCATGTCAGTTTCAATGCATCTGTGCTTCAGACAAAACTCCTGCATTCAAGAAAATAACTATAGCTGCAAGTCATTGTGGGAATCTGAGGGAGATGCAAAACCAAATTTAAAATGAAATACCTG
The DNA here is from genome assembly GCF_040938575.1 of Ambystoma mexicanum. Taxonomy (NCBI): domain Eukaryota; kingdom Metazoa; phylum Chordata; class Amphibia; order Caudata; family Ambystomatidae; genus Ambystoma; species Ambystoma mexicanum. Next base: position 1,067,370,604 of record NC_090931.1, on the reverse strand, counting down.
CTTTTCACCATACGTGTATAAAAATGGGTTTTGCAAACTGAAGGAGAAAAATGCCTGTTTAAAAGTGTTGAATGAAGGCTTGCCTTATTTAGCAATGTGAAGGGGCTTTGGTGCTCGTGATAACACACACATGGGATATTTTATTCCACAGGTTTGTTTTAATTGAGGGCCCAAAATAAGAAAATAAAGGTATTAAACCACCTGGGATGGAGTTTGCAAGCTCTAAAAGAAAAAGGTTATGCCAGTTGGGGAAGGGGCAACAAACCTTCAATCAAGTTGGAAAACCCCCACCTTGCTCTGAAGGAAATGACCGTTTGTGGCAGCTGAAAGAAAAAAAAATGGTCCAGTGACGGGCAAATGATTGCCATTTGCTTCCAAAGACTAGTTTATAAATAAACTTTAAAGACTTATCTCTGCAGCAAGACTTAGCAAAAATGTAAACATTTCGCAGTTTAAAAGTGATTTTGTGTTAATTTGAGACCTTGTAGAAGTCACTGACACCTTGGGAATAGAAATGGCAAAGTATTGCAGATTATAAGAAAAGTATCCATGTTGCCAATGCACATTTGTATACTTACATCCCTTATGATAATCCACACATGTGTATAAAGTTATGGAATTTTAGGCTGAATCTGTCATACTCAAAATGACCAAAACTGATTAGAAGGGTGAAGCAATGTCTCACGGATTTCAGGATTGGACGGCTGTGCACCACATAAAATATGGGACCTGCTTATGTAATTTATTAATATGCCACAACTGTACAAATGTGTAAATTCTGTTATGACTGATTTTTGGCAAAAAGGTCTGTGAGAAGTCCTTTTACATCATACAATGCAACCTAATAAACTGAGTACCTCCTAGTGGAGGCAGCCAACATTGATTGTCCAATCCAGTTGTTTAGAGGCATGCTTAGCTAAGCCAGCCCAGCAATTTAGTTGATGTTGTCACTATGCATTATATAAAGAGTCCCTGACCGGACTCTAGACAGACATCCGACCTGCCCAGCTGTCTTTTGGCCAGCTGTCCTTTGACATGCGTGCTGCCGTATAGTGACCCGAACCATTGACGGTCCAAAATCCCAAACTAAAAGTGAACTGTAAGTATAATCCCAACCCCATTGAAACCCATAACCTATCTTGTCTTGCATTTGTCCTTACCCCACTCTCTAAGCCATCCTATCCTTATCCTGATAACTTGTTAAAACTGTTAGAATTATCTGTGCACCCTGCCCATGACTTTCTAAAGTGCTAGCACAATTTATTTTCCAATTTTGTCTTCTGTAATCCTAAACCATTAGTCCTATTTTGAGTGATTAGACTGGTTTCCGCCAGGGTTGGGCGCTGGGGTGACAGGGTTGAAATCGTGAATCAACCTTAAGATTTTACTGTGTCCATCTTTGGTGGTCTAGTCTGAATACTCTAGTTTAGAGAAAAACTGTTTGTGTCACAACTGATTCCCTTTCCTATTTCACAGCTTCATTTTGCTCAAAGCGCACCTTTTTATATCTTGCATAATTCATCCAGTTTCATAGCTAGAGACCTATTTTCAACTCTAGAGTGTCCCTGTGATATATATCTATCCTCCAACCCATAATTCCAAATCAGAGTATTTCACCTGTTTTTTGGGTAATTTAAAACGGGAATTAAGAAAATGCTACTTTTACACGTGTCATTTGGCTGCAACATGTTTTAAATTTTCAATTCATTTTCGAATTATATGCTCTTGGTAATCCATTGCTTGTGATTGTTAGTGTCTATGCATTGTTGCTTTAGTGAGAAATTGTATTTACCTTTTTTAATCGCATTTTAATTATTTATTTGTCCATTTCCGAGTGTCATTTCATAACATTGCAAGGGGTTTAAAATCAGTTTTCCACTCTTATTTTGTGAGGAAGGTCGGATTTTGATTCTGTTTTCTGCCTCTTATTCCTGATTACCTGCTGTGTCTTTCTATCAATTCAAAATTGATTATTTGTGGGTTGAGGAAACATTGCAGGGGGAAATTCTAACTTGGGTGCTATCTTTCCTAAATTAAAAAGTGCTCCTATTCCTGGTGTTTTGTTTATGTTCCACTAGAAGGTTAAAAAAAGTGTATTGCTTACATCCTCATTGTAACTATTACCCCATTGCTGATTGCTGCCCCATATTAAAACTTGTATGATTTCTTTTGAATTTTAAAATAAATAAATATTGCATTTCACCAACCAGCCTGGTTCAGGGTCCATTGTGATGTGGGATATTTGAAAAGGGGGTGTGATACAAGTTGTGTACCATCTCAAATTGAATCTGCACAAAATAAGGAGAAAAGCATCTCAGTTGTGTGCTACATACTAGGCCGAGACCAAGGTGTGTGTCGTCTGATTGAAATCCTTAACAAGTTTGGGGGCTCGAGTCCGGGATTGAAGTCTCCCTACAAGAAATAACACAACAGGTCACCGCCATGAACCTGGACACATGGCAGGACGGTGGCCTATTACACCAAGCTTTGAGTGAGCTATATATGACCCCAAAAATTAAAGAGGAGCAAATCAAAATTGTTACAATTGCGGCCTACATGTACCTCCACATGGGAAAGATGCGGGAAAGGCATGAGGAAAACACAACTCTTGCGCAGAATCAAATTGAACTATTAAATAAAATCCAGACTGATCTAAATTTAGCAGAACAAAAATTACAGAAGAGCCAAGAGTTGGAGGTAGAATCTGGAAATTGTGTCAAAAAATTAAAAGAGGATTTGGCTCTCCACAGCGGAATAATGCCGATCAAGAGACCCAATTAGAGGCATTGAAAGAGGAGCGTAAGAAAAAGGTTGACTCTCTAGTTAAATCAACAAATACATTTGAATAGAGCCTGTGCAGAGTAGATAGTTACCCTACAAGATCAGATAGCGCAATTGAAAGAGGAAAATAATAAATTAATTATGAAAGACCTCCACTCTCAAGCAGAATTTGATCAAGAGCGCCAGAAATCCAATACCATCAAGCAACAAAGGGATGACCTGGCTGAACAGAGGGGCACCCTAAGTCAGGAGAAAGACACCCTAGGCCAGGAAATAAGCAAGTGAAAAACAGAGTTACAGGGAAGTGAGTTAGCCCTCCAGAAACTAAATTAACTCAAAACAGAGTATGGGAATCGACCGGAGCACGCCAGACGTGTAGAAGGTGCTCTGGGAGAGAACACCCAAACCAAAGATGCAAAAACTCAGGAGGCGAGTCTCCTGCCACATTGTCTCATTATTCTTAAACCATACAGGAAGCGCTTAAAGACAATGAGGCCCTCTGTGAAAAGAATGATGAGCTCCACAAACAAGTGGCAGTGCAAGAGCGGGTCATAGAGGCCAGTAAAGCCTTGATAGCTGAGCAAAATGCTAAGATCTTTGCTTATTATCAAGAAGTAGGGGCTGAGAAGGAGAAACTAGCAAGGTTGGAGAAAGAGGGGGCTAGATTTAATCCTAACTGGAGGGACCCTGAACAGGTAGAGAGGGACAGGGCAACCCCTGATCCTAGAATAAGGACCTCTGTACTAAGGTACTGAAACCCATTTAACACTTTGTGTACTGCTGACTTCATGGCTGCCGGTTCACATGAGCCGGAAGCCATCAGAATTTAATAGGCCAAGCATGATGGAACTGACACGTCAGCACCCCCCAGAAAGTGATGGACGGGCGTCACTGTATAGATACCCAAACATTAAGGCTGATGTCTCTGACAAGGAAGTCTCCTATGGCGGGAGAGTCGGGGAATTAGATCCACAGAAATATTACTTTCCAAGGGACCAGTTGGTTCAATTAAACAAACCAAATGAAATGAGGCCCAAAAAGAGCATCCTGAAGGCCTCCACCCAGTTAGGGCAGTGGGGGAGATACTCTGCCAACCCTGGGAGCAGGGAAGAGTCAGAAGACTACTCTCCTGAGCGCCACAGGAATAGAGAAACTAGGCCCCTCCATTCTGTAAGCCCCTCTCAAGCTCACAGAATCAGGGAGTGCATAGATGATCATGAGGCGACCTCAAGTAGTAGCGCTGCTGAGTCTGAGGGCAAACGGACTCGGGTGACTAAGCCAAAGAAGGCAAATAAACTCAAGTGAGTTAAGACAAAAGACCCCATTAGGCAAAATAAGGCCATTGGAGTGTCATAACCCCATACCATAAAAACGCAAAATATTTTGTTTGGGAACACTTGGAACTCTATGAGCAAATGATGGACACTTTTCATCTGAAAGACAACATGAATTGCATAGAGTACGTAAAATGGACATTCTCCCCTGAGTACTCCAGCTTCTTTGCTGGACTGGAGAATCAGAATCATTCAAGATAGTCCACCTACAGGGCGGCCATCTTGAAACACTTTTCCGCCCACAGAAACCCCCAAGAAGCTCGCAAAGCGGCCTACAATCTGCAGTGCGGGGAAGATCAGGCCCCATGAGAATTTGTGCAGGAGCTCAAACGCACCTTTGCACAAACCAATAGGAGGGTGTGCACGGATAGCAGCTAGTTTGTAACCACCTTCTTTCATGCACTCCCCAAGTATATAATGACCCAGCTGGTGAGGGATTTCCATGACAAAAGATCTCTGGACTGGGTCATAGAGCAGGCGACCTGCATCTACGAGGTCCAAAAACATGCAGAAAATAATAATGTGGCCAAGAACCCCAAACCAGCCAACATGCCTGCTGCTGCTAAGGTGGCAGAGGTGAAGGTTGCCCCCATTTTAGACATAGAGATGGGGGAGCCTAAAAATGTACCTACATAAAATCAGCAAAATCAGAGACCCCGAAGGCCTTCAGGCCAGTCACAAACAGGGGGCAGTCAGGGAGGTAATCCCACTAATGGGACCCCTAACTCCCCTGATTATATCAGTCCCTGATACAAAGGCACCCGACCAATCTTGGGGTATGTATGGACTCCCCCAGCTCCAGGGGGGTATCCAATGAGGTAAGTACCGCCTTGGGAAACTCCCCTCCTAAATTCCCCTGGGAGGGCAGTAATCCCCCAAATGCTGGGTTAAGTTTCTTTCCCCGATACTCACAAAACCCCAACCTGCAGGACAACCCTCCTTTCATGCCCAGATTTCAGGAACCCAGACAACCCAATCCTGGAGAGGGGAGGCCAAGGGTGGAGGGTTACCAAAATTCAACATATCCCGAGTACTAAAGGAAAAGGGATAGTTACACTTCCTGTGATCCACCTAGAGTTGACCAGAGACCCCCATAGCAGCCGGAACGGGTGTCCCAACTGGAGCGCCAGGTCCAGCACCTGACACAGGATCTGAGTCGCATGTTGAGGGCTCAACAGAACCCTCAGATGAACTTGGCGGCCCAAACCACACAAACCAAGTGTCTGGTACCCAAGAACAATGATGGGGAGAGAACCCTGACAACTCACCGGTTCCAGAGGAGGCGGCACGGGGGAGGGAAGGGAGGTGTAAAGCCCTAGAGGAAGCTTCCTTCCTTACTCGTGAAAAGCCTCTTGACACCCAGGAACCAGAACAAAAATCTCCCGCCCCCGGAAATGTGCAACCCAGGGAAAAGAGGGTAGGTAGGAGAAGAACAAGTTACTTCTTACCTTGTAACGTTCTTTCGACGGGATGTTCCTCCGACGTATTCCTTATCTTTGATAATATGTTTCCAGCTTGCTGGCCTCGGACATTTTTTCTCTGTAGAGGGCGCTGCGCGTCGACGTCCACCGAGTCGATGTCCCTCGACGGCCACCGTATCGGCGCTGAAGTCACCATGCCCATAAATAGCCACGCGCTGCGTCCGTTGCTCAGTTCCGTTTTGTAGCATAAGAAAAGTCATGCCTGAATTGGTTATTGACCTTGAAGGAGCGTAAACTGCAACCACAAGGGAAGTATCACTGCGGGGATGGATGGGAGGGGCGATAAGGAATACGTCGGAGGAACATCCCATCGAAAGAACGTTACAAGGTAAGAAGTAACTTGTTCTTCGAAGGGATTGTGTCCTCCGACGTATTCTTTATCTTTGATAGACTCCCATAGCAGTGGCATGTAATTGGAGGTGGGAGTGAGAATGTTATGTATCCCTTTAGGGATGGACCGAACGTAATACGTCCTTGCCAAATCTGCTCTCTTGACTAGTGGATGAATCCTGATTGTAAAATTTTGCGCATGTATGTGCGGACGACCATGCGGCAGCCGCACATATGTCTCGGACCGGTACCCCTTTTTGGAGAGCTGAAGAGGCTGCGATACCCCTGGTTGAATGAGCCCTGAAATTTTGGGGTGGCTCTTTCCCTGCCAGTTTGTAATATTCCAGAATGGCCAAAATAATCCACCTGGAGATGATTTGTTTTGTTATGGGTAGTCCCAACTTGTGACCTGAGTATCCTGCAAACAGTTGGTCTGCTTGCCTGATCCTAGCCATTCTGCTGATGTAAAAGTTGAGAGCTCGCCTTGGGTCCAGCCTATGTAGCCTTTCCTCCTCTTTCCCCGGATGGGGAGGAGGGTAGAATGAAGGTAAGGTAATTTTCTGAGTAATATGAAATTCAGAAACCACCTTTGGGAGGAAATTAGGCTTCACCTGTAGGACAACTTTGTCCTTGTGGAAAATTGTATGTGGGGGTTCACAGGAGAGAGCTTGTAAACATTAGTTAATCCCTTGAGAAATTGTATCACTAGAGGAAGTTTGAAATAGGATGGTTCCTCCGCAGTGCGCGTGAAGATAGAAAGCGCTCAGAGATAGCCTTTTACAGTGCCAACTTGAAGGCCTGAGTTTGCCAAGTAGAGTAGAAACGATAACACCGTTGGTGTACCACATGAAAAAGGGTCGATATTCTCTTCCCTACACCAGCTGCAAAATTTGTTCCAACGGCAGCAGTATAAAGACTTTGTCGCTGGCCTTCTGGCCGAAAGCAACACCTCCATGACGTCATCAGGGAGATCCCAATCCTTGTACCTCACCCTTTCAGAAGCCAAGCGTGAAGGTTGAGGGTTCTGGTGTCTGGATGGAGAACCTGACCGCCCTTCTTCGAGAGAAGATTCTCTTTGAGTGGAAGACGGTTTGGAGGACAGATGGACATATCTAGAAGGTCCGGGTACCACGGGGCAATTAGGATCATGGTTTTCCGGAATCTTCTCAACCTCCTGATCATTTGAGGAATAACAGGGACTGGTGGGAATGAGTAAAGGAGTGGAAACTCCCAGTCCACTACGAACGCGTCTCCTAGAGCTCCTCTCTGGGGAAATTCCCTTGAACAGAACAGATCGCACTTCCTGTTGGTGCTTGTGGCGAACAGATCCACCTGAGGGGTTCCCCAAAGGGCGAAGATCTCTTGAAGGACTTTCTAAGCTAGCTCCCACTCGTGGGAGACTGTGCTCTGCCTGCTCAGAGCGTCCACTGTCAAGTTCTTCTCTCCGGCTAGGTGGATTGCCGATAGAGAGATTCCTTCTTGGATTGCTCAAAACCAGGGCTGCATCGCCTCTCTGCACAGTGGCAGTGATCCTACGCCTCCTCTTTTGTTGAGGTTGTGCATGGCCACCGTGTTGTCCGTCATTATCAGGACATTTCTCCCCTGTACTGATGGCAGGAAAGCTTTCAGCGCTAGTCTGATCACTCTCAGCTCCAATAGGTTGATGTGTAGTCTGGACTCCGATGGAGACCAACGACTACTGATGGTCAAGTCGTTGGCATGGGCTCCCCACCCCGTGAGTGAGGCGTCTGTGACTACTGTTATCTCCGGCCATGGTTGCCAAAACCGTTCTCCTTTCAAGATGTTCTCTGGATAGGTCCACCATTGAAGGTCACGGGCTACCTTGTCTGGAATCCGGAGGAGATCTGTCATTCTCCCTGAGAATTGCAACCACTGACTTCTCAGTGCCCACTGAAGAGATCTCATTCTCAGGCGAGCCTCTGGCACAAGGAAGATGCAGGATGCCATGAGGCCCAGCAACCTCAAAAAGTCGAAGGCTGGGAGACGTTGGGCATTTCGAAACTTGGTGACCATCTGTAGAATATCTTGAGCCCCCACCTCTGGTGGCGAGGCTTTTCCCAGGGAAGTGTCCAGGACCACTCCAATGAACTGGAGTCTCTGTGATGGTATCATCTGTGACTTCTTTAAATTGAGGGAGAAGCCCAGTTTGTGAAGGAAGTGGCAGACATAATCTAGCTGGGCCTGGGCCTGTTTCGAAGATACAGCCCTGATCAGCCAATCGTCAAGGTAGGGGTAGATGTGGATCCCTTCCCTCCTTAGACTCGCCGCCACTACCGACATCAGCTTGGTGAAGACCCTCGGGGCAGAGGTCAGCCCAAATGGCAGAACTCGAAATTGATAATGAGAGTCGCCAATTGCGAACCTCAGGTATTTCCCGTGTTTGAGATGGATTGGCACATGGAAATAAGCATCCTGAAGGTCCAGGGATACCAGCCAGTCCTGGAGCTGGAGGGCCTGAAGGATCTGAGAGAGAGTTACCATCTTGAACTTGTCCTTCCAGAGGAACTTGTTCAGTTCTCGTAAGTCCAGGATGGGTCTCAGTCCTCCGTCCTTCTTTGGTATGAGAAAGTAGGGGGAGTACCAGCCCTTGTTTCTGTCCGCTACAGGTACCAGTTCTATGGCACCTTTCTCTAGCAGGTCTATAATTTCCTGCAAGAGGAGCGGATCTGGAACTTTTAGAGAGCTGTTCCCCGGTGGATGACTCTGAGGGATGTGTAGAAAGGGTAGGCAGTAACCTTGGGCAACTGTCTCCAATGCCCAAGCATCTGATGTTATAGCCTGCCATTCCGTCAGATGGTTAGTTAAGCTGCCCCTACAGGTGTATTGTGTGGAAAGGCCTCAGAGTGGTTTGGGGACGGCTGATGCAGATGCCGAGGGTAAAGAGGCACCTGCTTCTGCTGTGGCCTTAGTACCTTTGACCCGTCCACCTCAGATGGATCTCCTTTGGCCTCTTTGAGCCAGCTGTCCTCTGCCTTTCCCGAATGCGGAATAATAGCGAAAGGACTTTCCTCTCCCAGAGGTTCCTGAGGGGCGAAAAGGAGTTTGGCGGATAGCAGCTCCTAAAGATTTTGCTGCTGCCTTAGAAGTGTGCAACTTTTCCAGACTGTCATCAGCCTTTTTTCCGAATAGTGAAGAGCCGTCAAAGGGCATATTCAAAAGTCTGGCCTGTACATCTGGAGCAAAGCCAGACTTTCAGAACCACGCATGCCTGCGGATTGTTGTACTTGCCGCCATGGCCCTCCTGATACTGTCACCGGAATCGATGCCAGTTTGAAATGATTCGCACATGGCATCTTTGCCATCTTTAATAATGTTAAGGAAGGCTTCCTTTTCCTCTCCTTCGGGTATGCAGTCAGCCGCTGATGAAGCACACTCCCACAGTGTGTGACTGAACCTGGCGAGCGTACAGGTGGCATTGATGGACTTCAACGCCATACTACAAGCAGAGAAGACTTTCTTCGCCATAGAATCGTACCTCTTGTCATCTCTATCCTGTGGGACAGTACGGTAAGCGGTCCTACTGCTAGATGAAGTTGCCGCTTGAACCACCACGCTCTCTGGAGTCGGGTGTTTTGATAAGTATTCAGGGTCAGCAGCCGCTACCCTATACTTGGCTGACAATCTTTTATTGACCGCAGGGATAACTTCAGGAGTTTCCCAATTAGATGTAATTTTTCTTTGTAAGGCTGCATGAAAGGGGACCACAGGGTCCTCCTGTGGACCTTTGTCTAATATGTCTGTTAGGTCATCCTGTTGAAAAACAGGGGAAGGCGCAGACCAACCCATACATTCAATAATTCTTGCCATAAGGGTTCTATAGGGTGTTTCGGCATGTTCCCCTCGGTCTGGCTTAACAAATTCCACTTCTGGGGAAGTGTCCAGCCCACTTGCCTCATGTAGTGACTCCTGTAGGTCCTTCAGCCTTCTTTCCTCAGAGGTGAAATCCTCTGAAATAGGCAGTGTGGTCCTCTGTAACCCAAATGTTTCCTGGTCAGAATCTTCCCCCTCTTCATAAATTGAAGATAGTCCAGGGTACTCTGACTTCTGAAATGGTGTAAAACCCATCTCTAAGGCAGAAGGAGCCAAACTCGTCATTATTGGGCGAGAAAACGTCGATGTCGTCGACGCCGATGTGATAGGCTTTGAAGGTGCTGAGAACGGCGTCCAAAAAACTGGAAGGGGTCTCGAAGAACTCGAGAGGATCGGGATCCTACTCGAGGACATCGACGACGGTCTCGGCGTCGTGCCGGAGGCCCTTGGAATCACCGTTGGCTGTGGAGTAGCCTTGGTCTTCTCTTTCATCGCCGTCGATGTCGACGATGGCGTCGAGTCGATCGACCGATGCGCCGAGGAACCCTTCGACAACAGCGTTGATGGCGCCGATCCATGCGTCGAAGGAATCTTCGACGACGGCGTCGAAGATGGTGCCTTCTTACCCGATGGCTCGTGGCGCTCTCGGGTGGAATGTTTCGCCGGGTGCTGCGACTCGCGGCGTTTTGATTTTTTGGGTTTTTCACCCGGGGTATCACCCTCAGCTGTCTTCGAGGGGGTCGAGGCTGCGTTCTCGAAGACGCTTAACATTTTCTTTCTGAATTCCTCCCACTCAGCCTGAGAGCTGTGTTTTGTGGGACAGGAGACCCTTTCTGGGGAAACAGAAGACGACGAGGAAGGGGATCTTCGACGTCTCTTTTTTGAGTGTCTTGATCTCGACGAATGGTGGGAGCTACTTCGAGATCTAGAATGGGAGTGTTTTCGACGGCGAGGAGACGAATGCCTCGACTCAGCCGAAGAAACCTTCGAGGAGGTTTTGACTGACTTACCTCTCTCGACCTTCCCCTTGCGCTCCTTCAAGGCTTTCGCCGTCATGGACATGCAGTCCTCACACTCCGAACAATGGTGCTCGGCTCCCAAGCACCACAAGCAGATCCTGTGTGGATCGGTTATCGACATTTTTTTACCGCAGTCTCGACATTTCTTGAAGCCGGATCGCGGCGTCGTCGGTTCAGATGAAGATGCCATCGAGAACGAGTAGGTATTATTCGAGTAGATATAGAGTTATCCTGACTGAACTGAGCAACGACGTTCCGAGGCCCCACGAATCGCGGAAAAACGGAACTGAGCAAATGACGCAACGTGTGGCTATTTATGGGCATAGTGATGTCGGCGCCGATACGGTGGCCGTCGAGGGACATCGATTCGGCGGACGTCGACGCGCAGCGCCCTCTACAGAGAAAAAAGTTCTGAGGCCAGCAAGCTGGAAACGTATTATCAAAGATAAGGAATACGTCGGAGGACACAATCCCTTCGAAATAAAGAACTCAAAAAGGCCCATTTTGTGGAGGAAGTTAATGTCCTCCAATTTAAAGGGGAAGAATACTTAGAGGATTCTGGGAAAAAGATCTTCTCCTTCAGGGACGGGGGGACTCCGCCCAAAGAAAAATGGGTCCCAAGAGATCCAAATGAAGAATGGGCGGTGGTGGGGACTGAGTCAGAATCGCGCATCCTTGAACCCCAGAATGAGCATCCAGGAAACCCAATAAAAACAGAGGGATTCCAAACCTCACAAACCAATTCTGTTGACTGCCACCAAAAAAGGAGGGGCAGCCCAGAATCAGAAAAAGGGGAGCCCGAAACTACCCAAATATCAAAATGCTAAATTTTTCTTTCAGATTCCCAAACTCCAACACAGAAATTATGCCCAAACTACCCGTGTCGGAGTCAAAAATAAGGAAATTGACCACCCAGCTTGCCCAAAATGCACATTACCGTTGCCCATTGGAGGAGAAAGAGGGTAGATTTTATGCCCTGCTCCAAGTGCAAGGGCAATGTACATGTTCAGCGCTGGTGGACACTGGATCCCAAGCTACTCATCTGTCAAAAAGGGCCTTTGATCAACTAAATTCAGGAAGGGGGAGAGATACCAGATCCCTCTCACCCTTCTTCCTGGACATCTCTAGAACTTCGTTGGGAATTAAACTCCTGTCGAGGGGGGCTGCGGATTTGGAAATAAAAATTGGGTGACACAAAGTGAAACACCCGGTCATAGTCGTGACTCCAGAGGGCATACCCTGTGTACTGGGGAATGACATCCTCTGCAGGTTGTCCCCCCTAATAGACTGTGTGAACAAGTTCCTCTGGACTCAGACTAACAGGCCAATAAAATTGAAACAGAGTGTCAACCATGTTAGTTTAAATGGCACATGCCACATGGTTGAACAAAAACCTGATCATATTGAGTTTCATTTCAAGAACAAGCAAATACCTGACGTGGCAGTAATTGCTGTAGGACAACAAACTGGTGATGGGAACTCCTCTCCATTCCTAAAATAAACCTCCCTTCCAGTCTCAAGTGGCATTCCACACTGGAACATTTTATACCAATTTACAATCTGAAAATTCCAATTCTATAGCCAAAAGTGATGAGAAACCAGTTCAAAGTTTAGCTGATATTAAGAAAATTAGAGAACAGTTATTCATCCCAATTCAGTTAAATGAGGGGGAAGGAATCTGTTCTCGCCCGAGTGTGCGTGAACAATGGTAAGAGCTTCATCAGCGAAGCCATGTTCTGAAAGCTCCCAAAAGATCCAGCCATTCCCACATTTAAATTGATCGATAAGTGGGAAATTGGCCTGGAAACTCCCAATTCCAAACATCTCCTGCCTAGCAGGTGTATGCTCCAAATTTCTATAGGAAACTGAAGCATAGTACATAACTGTTGGGTCGTGCGAGGTGTCCCTGCTGCATTCTATTTAGGCAGTGACATTCTCAATCGGTTTGCCATTAATTTGGACCTGATCAATTACAAAGCCTGGTCCAGACTAGGGGGTAATCCCATGGACTTTGATGATTCAGAAAAAGCATTTCGGTCAGGCCAAATACTGCCGTATGCAGTTGAAGTTAAAATTGGAGAGGAGGTCACCATCCCAGGACGGACACGACTATTCTCACTTGAATTCAAAATTAATCTTCACCCAGCAAGGCGAGGAAGAGGTGACCTGTGACATTAGGAAGGATGAGGTGATCTTCCAGGTCCACAATGACAGCCACTCCTACCTGAAACCCTCTGTCCAGGTCAATACTCTAACCAGGGACCTCTCCACCCAGCTGGAGGAGGCCGCTGAGCTAGCAAAACCTTAAGTCTTTCCAGGCTTCAGGCAAATGGTTGAAGAGAGAGCCGACCTAGCTGATGCCTGCGAGACTCCGGAGCAAAAGCAAAAGTTGAAACAGGTTTTCTTAGATTTTCAAGATCTCTTTGCGGTGGACTCGTATGACTGTGGTCGCACCGAAATCCATATAACAGTTCCCACGGACCCTGTAATGTCTCCAGTGTTTGTGAAGAAATATCCCGTGCCTCTCACATCCATGGAGTCCCTCACGGAAATCATCAAAAACCTTGAGTCCCGTAGGATGATTCGTCCAGTCCACAGCACCTTTAATAATCCGGTGCTGGGGATTTTAAAACCGAAAGGCCAGTGGAGACTCTGGGCTGACCTGAGGGAGCTGTATAAACAGGTCCACATGTCCCGATGGCCTCTCCCCTACATTAACCAGGGGCTGGCCCAGATCCAGAGGTGAAAGGTATACACTGCCATTGACCTGAGCAATGGGTACTAGACCGTGCCTATCAGTAGGGAGGACCAATACAAGCTGGCATTTACCTTCAGGGGGAAGCAGTACACATGTACCCGGACTCCCTTCGGATACATCAACTCAGGCAACAAATTCAACATCCTCCTACATAAGGCCATGCCCAACTTGGGTGAAAGGGGTAACCTGGCTATGTGGATGATGTCCTGATAAAAAGCTCAACTGTGAAGGAACACATAGTGGAAATCTGTTATGTTCTGACACAGTTTAGGGTTGCCGGAGCAAAACTGTCCTTTCAAAAGGCGCAGTGGTGCAGAACCCGTGTCAACTTCTTGGGGCATGAAATAACTCCTGAGGGTCTCTGTCCCCAGGAGAAGAAAGTGGAAGCACTCCTAAAACTGAAAGACACCACAACTCTGCGTGAGCTAAGAAGCCTCCCTGGACTGACTAATTACAGTAGGAAGTTCATTGAGGATTACAAAGAGATCACAAGACCCCTGATCCATCTGCTGAAGGGGGGTCAGGTGGGAGTGGGGTCCAGAACAAGCCGAGGCAGTAAAGCAACTTAAAAGAAGCCTTTCACAAGCGCCTTGTCTAGCTTACCCTGTCAAAAACAAGCAGTTCTTCTTCAAGACAGGGTTTTCAAGTACATGCTTGACAGCAGTATCATATCAAAAGCATGACAAGGTCAATAAAGTCATCTCCTAAGCAAGCAAGACTTTATCCTCTGTGGAGGAAAAAATAAACGATTGTGAGAAAGCACTCCTGGCAATGGTGTGGGCTTTGAAAAATTACCGCCCGTTCATCCAGGGGGAAAACATCAATACAATACACTAACTATGCAGATGATACTCAGATTCTCCTCCCACTTTCCGGGGATCACGTCAAGGACTCGGCCTTGGTGAATAGAGTGTATTTCATCATTCACGCATGGATTGGAACCCATGAGCTTTGCCTGAATGATGATAAAACCGAACTTATCATCCTGGGAACACAATCCAACTTCAAGAAACTAGGCCAGGAGTATGCATACTTCTTAATAGACGGTAACCTCATCAAGGTGGCCAAGGAGGTGAAGACTCTGGGGATCTACCTGGATTCCACACACTCCTTCGGCAAACAAAGGAACGACATGGCTTCTGCCACTGCTTACACCTGTAAGCTCATCAGGACAGGCAAACCATTCTTGCCTGATGATAATTGCATGATTTTAGCTAGAGCCCCTATACTCTCCAGGCTGGATTATTGCAACGGCCTATATATTGGCGCCAACAAAGCAATTATCCAGAGGATACAAACCCTCCAAAATAACACTCTAAGAGCTGCACTTGGCGTGGCAAGAAGATCTCATATATCGGACATCAGGCGCCATAACAACTGGCTTTCTACCCACAACAAAATCTTATTAAAAACAGCATCCCTCACTTACAAAGCATTCAACAATGCTGCCCCTAGTTACCTTACTGAGAGATTCCATAGGAGAACATCTACCAGACCTACGAGACTAGCCCATTCCAACTGCCTCAACATCCCAAGATTTAAGCTATCCAAAATCGGGGGTTGTAGTTTCCCCGCGAAAGCGGCCCAACTCTGGAACTATTTGCCACACCCCATCAGAGAAGAGCAACCTTACCAGAATTTCAGACTTAACTACATTAACTGGCTTAAATCCACAGATCAGTAAGACTTGCACATAGACCTGCCCTCCACTTCTACAAACCACCTGCCCCCTCTCACACAACTATAATAATTCTTA
Source organism: Ambystoma mexicanum (assembly GCF_040938575.1). NCBI lineage: Eukaryota > Metazoa > Chordata > Amphibia > Caudata > Ambystomatidae > Ambystoma > Ambystoma mexicanum. The sequence continues at coordinate 1,067,355,314 of NC_090931.1, read as the reverse complement.
CTTTAATTTTTGTGTATAGAATGTATATAATTCCCACGATGTATGTTACCGTATGATGTATCACTCTGAAACGTCTGTACTCAAGCATTGCATATCCTGTAACCATTGTACCCTGATACTCCAGGGTCTGGAGCGCATTACAAATGATTAAACAAACAAACAAACATCATAGTGGAGACTGCACACCAGCCTTTGCAATACCTCCAAAGTGACAGAATCCGGCCAAAAATGTGAGTAATTCCATAATTACTTTCTGGATTCTTTCAATGCAAGGCTTTCCTGTGGAGGTCAGATATGGCGAAAACAAGAAGAGTCCCCTCGTGCAAGGTCTGGCTGACTTGTATGATTGTGCCAGAGAAAACTGTCTTGAGGATGAAAGTCTTAAAACCCAGGACAACATGGAGGCGTGCCTGAATTCCCCGCACAAAGTCTATGAAGAAGACAAGTGCGAGGGAATGCCCACAGTTTATGTGGACGGGTGCTCCTACCATGTCGACAACAACGGAATTGGTGGCCAGCGTTGGGAATGCCTGGGTGAATGATGCCCCGCAACCCTCCGCTGGGTACAAAATTGGTCCCCAAAGTAGTCAGGTGGCAGAGTTGATGGAAGTTCATCAGGCCATCCTCACTGCCTTCCAACACCAACTCCACAAACTGGTCATAATCACTGATTCAGACAATGTCCGGAATGGGTTTGTGGAGTACCTGGTTAATTAGAAAACCAGAGGCATGCTATGTGCTAACAACAAACTGCTTAAACATGGCAAGCTCATCCAAAATATTGATGATCTGGTCACCTCTAGTGGTATAACCATCTATTGGAAAAAGATTAAGGGTCACTCCAGAATAGAGGGGCCAGACAAAACTAGAAATGACCTAGCTGATCATCTGGCCAAAACCGGACCCATCCAGGGGGATCTCCTTGATATCGAGTCCCTGCTGGGGGAAATCCAGGTCACTGCTATCACTAGGTCCCAGAAAAATGCTCACAATGAACTCTCAACTGCCCAGTGAAGTAAGGAGACCCCAGATGCTGAATTAATCACAGCACAAAAAGGGGATCCGATTATTGGTAAATGTTATCAACACATTGAGGACTCCTGACGGATACCGATTACATTGGGAAAGAGGACCTCAGAGTGTGTTCCGAATCCAAGACGGTTTGTTGGTAAGGAGATCCATATCTGGCTGTGACCAGTGGGTGGTCCCTACCTCATTCCGAAGCCTGATGCTAAGTCACGCCCATGATGCGGCCACAGCCGGTCATCGGGGGTTTCACACTACTTTAGAAATCTTGCATACTGGCCACACATGGGGCAGAACCTTGACCAATACTTGAAGGGGTGTCTTGTGTGTGTACAATTTCAACCAACATCACTCACACACCGAGCTCCCCTCCAGAAGAGGGGGATTACACTGCCTTGGTCAGATGTACAAGTAGATTTCATCGGGCCCGTGATTCGCACCCCTAGGGGGAACAAGTGCATGTTAACCATAACATGCTTGTTCACTAAATGGGTGGAATGTCTCCCGGCCCCAAATTGCAAGGCAGAAACAGCAGCTGCCCTGATGATCAACCACATATTCTAGCGTTTTGGCCTACCCCAAAGGATTGAGTCAGACCGAGGTAGTCACTTCACCAGCGAAGTGATGACAAACATGTGGGAGATACTTGGGGTAAAAAGGAAACTTCACATTGCATACCGCTGTCCTCTAGTGGTGGTGTTGAGAGGTACAATAAAACCATTGTGAGCATTCTAAAAAGTTTGTGGCAGATTCTGGGCCAAGTTGGGACATCGGATTACCGCTTGTCCTGATGGCCATCAGATCTACACCTTCTTCTGCGACTAAGATGTCTCCATTTGAGCTGACTGGACGAAGGATGGTGCTACCTCAGCATCTGCTCTACAGAACAAAAGAGCAGACACTGATAAATGCCTCCACAAATGCCTCCACAATTCATGAGTATGTTGAGAATCTAAGTAAACACCTTCAACATGCTTTTGCATACACTCAGCGGTATCTAGAAAGATCTGCAGAGGGTATGAAGACGCGATATGATCTAAAAACCGACCGGAAAGGAATACCAAGTAGCAGACAGGGTCTAATTGTACAATTTCCAAAGGAACCGGACCAAAGAGCGTACATTTTTGCCAAGCTGGCTAGGACCTTTTGAAATTATAGATAACATTTCACCTGTCGTCTACAGAATCCGCATCCCCAAAGGAGAATTGACAGAAGAAAAATTGGTCCATATTAATCAGTTAACGAGTTGTCACCCTGCGCACACTTTGCAGCAAATTGAGGAGCCCAGAGAAAATCAAGTAGAGGAGACATCTGAAGCATAAGAAGAAGAAGGAGATAGATCTATAGGTCCAGTTATGTAACAGGGTGTATGTTTCTTCATTATCAATTGTCATTGAATGCCTGCGTATCCCACTGCTGTCAACCCGATTGGAGGGCAGTAGTGGGAAAATGGTAGTAACCGGTTTGTGTTCTCTTTCAAAGATTTGTACCAGTTGCACCTTCAAGACCAAGGAGGACCTCCCCGTGGACCTGGAAAGGAGAAACCCAAGGAAATCTGGCAGTGTCGCTCAACACCATAAAGGAAGATCCAAGAGAAAGCTGTGGGTGTCGTTCCACGTTACAACGAGAGAGCCGGAGGATTGTGGCACACCGCTCTCTGATGGAAGGACTCATACCAGAGGAATCCCACTTGCCCTATTCTCCCTCGACTTGATATCTCAGAGGAGTCGGGTGGGGGGGATATGTGGGATATACTGACCCACTCAACAGTGTTTCCTCACATCACTAAGCTGCATTTCTGCAGCAACAGCAAAATAGCTGCGCTGGCTCATGTGAGCACCATGGTCTCTAAACTGTGTTTTGCAGCAACAAAAAGATGGCTGCACCGTCTTGTCAAGCACACATTGGGCAGGATGGAACAAGGGGGCACACTGAAGGAGTTTGCCAGTGTGTTCTGACATATACCAAAGGAATAAAGTGAAAACGCAGTGTTGCCTTGCTACAGGCCCAAAATCCCCTTTAAAAAGGAGGCCTTTTCACCTTTTAAAAAAAAGCTGCTCTGATGCTATTTCCTTCTGTTCTTCCTTAAATAACTGATTAATAAGGCCCTGCCATGCCCAGTATATCTCATTGTGCTTCAGCCAAACCAATAATGATTTCTGAATGACAGACTCTGTCAAAACAACTCTGAGAACAATCAACAAGGAGCTTCATGTTTCCCACATGGGAAAACACATTCATTTCTTTACAAAAGTATCAAAGCTCAGTGGTTCAAACAAACTCCAGCTACCTGAGCCATGTCGGTTTCAATGCATCTGTGCTTCAGACAAAACTCCTGCATTCAAGAAAATAACTATAGCTGCAAGACTGTGGGAATCTGAGGGAGATGCAAAACCGAATTTAAAATGAAATGTCTGCTTTTCACCACTCGTGTATAAAAATGTGTTTTGCAAACTGAAGGAGAAAAATGCCTGTTTAAACGTAAACTGTTGAATGAAGGCTTGCCTTATTTAGCAATGTGAAAGGGCTTTGTTGCTGGCGATAATACACACATGGGCTATTTTATTCCACAGGTTTGTTTTAATTCAGGACCCACAATAAGCAAATAAAGGTTTTAAACCACCTGGGATGGAGTTTGCAAGCTCTAAAAAAACAGGTTATGCCAGTTGGCAAAGCCAAGACTTCCCCCAGAGGAAGGGAACCACCATAAAAACTCTCAGCAGATACTAATACCCCAATGATAATTACCAGGGTAGATAGAACCTAGTCTGGGCTGAAACCCCTGACAATGGACCTCCCAGGGCAAGGAAGTTTGAAGTAGGGAAGGGGCAATAAACCTTCAATCAAGTTAGAAAATCTCCTTGCTCTGAAGGAAATTACAGTTGGTGGCAGCTGAAGAGAAAACAAATGGTCCAGTGATGGACAAAGGATTGCCATTTGCTTCCAAAGACTATTTTATTAATAAACTTAAAGACTTATCTCTGCAGCAAGACTTTGTAAAATGTAAAAATTTTGCAGTTTAAAAGTGATTTTGTGTTTTATAATTTGAGACCTTGAAGATGTCACTGACCCTTTCGAATAGAAATAGCAAAGTATTGCGGATTATAAGAAAAGTATCCATGTTGCCAATGCAAATTTGTATACTTACATCCCTTATGATAATCCACACATGTGTATAATGTTATGGAATTTTAGGCTGAATCTTTCATACTCAAAATGACCACAAATTATTAGAAGGGCGAAAAGATGTCTCACAGATTTTGGGATTGGACGGCTGTGCTCTACATAAAATATGTGACCTGATTATGTAATTTATTAATATGCCACAACTGTACACATGTGTAAATTCTGTTATGACTGATTTTTGGCAAAAAGGTCTGTGGGAAGTCCTTTTATGTCATAAAATGCAAACTCCTAAACTGAGTACCTCCTAGTGGAGGCAGCCAACATTGATTGTCCAATCCAGTTGTTTAGAGGCGTGCTTAGCTAAGCCGGCCCAGCCATATAGTTGATGATGTCACTATGCATTATACAAAGAGTCTCTGACAGGACTCTAGACAGACACTCTTCCTGAGTTCCTGCGCTACGTTCCTGACCTGTTCCATCCAGATTCCAGACCCCACTACAAGGCCAAAGCATTGCTGACCCTACACCAGAGCCCACTACAAAACCCAAGAATTGTTGATCCTATTCCCAGCATGGCCTCAATTCTGAAATCCCACTAAAATTCCCAAATAACCAAAGGGGAAAGCTGTGGTATTCTTTTGGGAAGCATCTTGAACCAGCCTGGCTTGCTGCCCACTAACTACATCCAGAGATACCTGTGCCACCCAGTGACTAGAATTACCACCCAGTGACCTGACCTGCCCAGCTGTACTTTGCCAGGCGTACTGCCGTGTAGTGACCTGAACCATTGACGGTCCAAAATTTAAAACTAAAAGTGGACTGTAAGTATAATCCCTACCCTATGGAACCCATAACCTATCTTGTCTTGCCTTTATCCTTACCCCACTCTCCAAGTCATCCTATCCTTATCCTGATAACTTGTTAAAACTGTTAGAATTATCTGTGCACCCTGCCCGTGACTTTCTAAAGTGCTAGTGCAATTTTATTTCCAATTTTGTCTTGTGTAATCCTAAACCATTAGTCCTATTTTGAGTGATCAGACTGGTTTCCGCCAGGATTGGGCGGTGGGGTGACGGGGTTGAAATCGCGAATCAACCTTAGGATTTTACTGTGTCCATCTTTGGTGGTCTAGTCTGAATACTCTAGTTTAGAGTAAAACTGTTTGTGTCACAACTGATTCCCTTTCCTATTTCACAGCTTCATTTTGCTTAAAGCGCACCTTTTTATATCTTGCATAACTCATACAGTTTCATAGATAGAGACATCTTTTCAACTCCAGAGTGTCCCTGTGATATATATCTACCGCCCCACAACCCAAAAGCCGCACTCCCAATCAGAGTATTTCACCCATTTTTATAAAAAAATGTTTGGGTAATTTAAAACGGGAATTAAGAAAATGCTTCTTTTACACGTGTCATTTGGCTGAAACATGTTTTAAATGTTCCATTCATTTTCAAATTATATGGTCTTGGTAATCCATTGCTTGAGATTGTTAGTGTCTATGCATTGTTGGTTTAGTGAGAAATTGAATTTACCTTAGAGTTTTAACCCCACATTAATTATTTATTTGTCCATTTCCGAGTATTATTTCATAACATTGCAAGGGGTTTAAAATCAGTTTTCCACTCTTATTTGGTGAGGGAAGGTCGGATTTTGATTCAGTTTTCTGCCTCTTATTCCTGATTACCTGCTGTGTCTTTCTATCCATTCAGAATTGATTATTTGTGGGTTGCGGGAACATTGCAGGGGGAAATCTTAACTTGGGTGCTATCTTTCCTAAATCAAAAAGTGCTCCTATTCCCTGGTGTTTTGTATATGTTCCACTAGAAGGTTAAACCAAGTGTATTGCTTATATCCTCACTGTAATTATCACCCTATTGGTGATTGCTGCCCCATATTAAAATTGTATGATTTCATTTGAATTTTAAAATAAATAAATAAATATTGCATTTCACCAACCAGCCTGGTTCAGGGTCCATTGTGACCCAGGGTATTTGAAACGGGGGTGTGATACGAGTTGTGTACCATGTCAAATTGAATCTGCATAAAATAAGGAGAAAAGCATCTCAGCTGAGCCGTTTGGCCGATACCAAGGTGTGTGTTGCCTGATGAAAATCCTTAACAGTGAATAACGGCTTACGCCCGAGATACTTGAGGGATAAGTGAAGGATCTTTAAGAATATTTGGCAACCCTTGATGCAGATTCTGTCTGATGCGACAGGGTCAGGGTCATGGCCCTGTCAAAGTGTGGGGGAGTGACCTTTTCAACCTAGAGCAGGAGGCTTATTAAAACAAAACTCAGAACAAGCCCTGCCCCATGGATGTGAATTGGTAGTTTGGGGGGGTACTAACAGTACCCAGACAATCTGCCCCCAGTGCCAAACACATAAGGAACAAGTTACTTACCTGTAACTGTTGTTCTCCAGCATGGGTCTGGCATGGATTCACATGCTCATGAATATTCCCCGTCGTCAGGCTGGGAATCCTCGGTAAAGAAAAAACCAGTATCAGTTTCGTTTCTGATCTGTCTTTCGTAGTAATAACCAATCACTGGTCTCTGCGTCATACTGACCACAGCCAATGACTGCCCTCTACCTAAGCACCGCCTCTGGCAGCCATCTTCAGATTTGGAAGCACGTGAAGTGGCAGTATGACCAAGTGAAGAGCCGCAGAGGGGTAGGCGGGAGGGTTCGCATGTGAATCCATGCCAGACCCATGCTGGAGAACAACAGTTACAGGTAAGTAACTTGTTCCTTCTCCAGCATGGGGTCTGGCATGGATTCACATGCTCATGAATAGAGAATACATAGCAGTACACACATGCACAACCACGGGAGGTGGCAAAGGCTCAACATTAAGCATCACATCAACTCAACATTAAGCATCTTACCTCCTCACCAGGCTCACCTCAGGCGAACAGGTTGCGCAGCACTGCTTGGCCGACCCTGGACTCCTCCCTGGAATCCCGGTCGACGCAGTAGAATTTCGTGAAGGTGTGCGTCGACCTCCACGTAGCAGCCCTGCATATGTCCAGCAGGGGCACACCAGATAGGAACGCCGTGGTAGCTGCGATCGCTCTGGTGGAATGGGCTCTCGGACGGCCAGGCAGCGGTCGGTTTGCCAACCGGTGACAGCACATGATACAGCCGGAGAGCCATCTGGAGATGGAAGCCTTCGAGAGAGCCTTCCCCTGATTGACAGGTCCAAAGTTCACAAAGAGTTGTGACGTCTTCCGAAAACCCTTCGTGCGGTCCACGTAGAACTTCAGCGCTCTAGCTACATCCAGCGAGTGCAAAGTCCTCTCAGCCGGCGACGAAGGCGACGGGAAGAACACAGGTAACACCAAGGGTTCGTTGAGATGGAAGTCCGACGGTACCTTGGGCATGAAGGAGGGGTGCGTCCTGAGCACTACCCTCGTGTCGTGGAAAGTCAAGTACGGGGCCTTGCAGGAAAGGGCCTGGATCTCTCCCACTCGTCGTGCGGAGGTGATGGCCACAAGAAAAGCTGTTTTCCACGATAGAAACTTCAACGGGGCCGAGTGCAGAGGCTCGAACTGAGGTCCCATGAGCTTGGTCAGCACCACGTTGAGCTCCCACGCCGGGGCCGGAGCCTTCACCGGCGGGAACGATCTGAACAGTCGCTTCATGAACTCTTTCACCAGACGATGAGACCACAAGGACGTCCGCCCCGTGGTTCTGGTGTATCGGGAGATCGCAGCAAGATGAATCTTGATGGACGCGTGTGCCAGACCAGCTTTGGCCAGCGTCAGCAGGTACGGCAGTACTTGGGGAGCCGTAATCCGTAGAGGGTTAATCTTCTGTGCGTGGCACCAGACAGAGAACCTCTTCCATTTGTGTCCGTAGCATTTAAGAGTCGAGGACGCCCTGGCCTTTGCAAGAACCTCTCTGCAATCGGCCGGTATGTCGTATCCTCCAAACTCTAGCGCTGCAGGAGCCAGGCCTGCAAGTTCAGCGACTTCGGGTCGTGGTGGAGGATGGCGCCTCCTTCCCTGGAGAGTAGATCCGCGTCCGCCGGCAGCTTGATCGGCGGGGACGCTGACAAGTCCAGAAGGTCCGGGAACCATATCTGCCTCGGCCACGCAGGTGCGACGAGGATCATCCTGCACCGTGACCTCTTGAGTTGGTTGACGAGCCGGATTAGCAGAGGCAAGGGAGGGAACGCGTAGAGGAACAGGCCCTCCCAGGGGAACGAGAAAGCATCGCCCATGCTCCTCGTCTGGGGAAACCTGCTGGCGAACCTCCGGCACTTGGTGTTCGTCGCCGTCGCGAACAGGTCGATCTGGGGTGTGCCCCACCGTCGGAAGAGGCGATCCACCAGGTCCTGCCGTAGTTCCCACTCGTGGCACGAGCGCAGCTCCCTGCTGAGTGAGTCGGCGATGGTGTTTTTTATCCCTGCCAGATGAAACGGCACCAGAAGAATCCCTTGGGCGACGGCCCAATGCCACACGTCCTGCGCCTCCTTGGACAGCGCTGGGGACCTGGTTCCGCCCCGTTTCCTGATGTAAAACATGGTGGTGGTGTTGTCGGTGAAGATCCTCACCACCTTGCCCTTGAGGGACGGAAGGAAGGACCTGAGGGCCCAAAACACTGCACGGAGCTCCAGGACGTTGATATGCAGGGACTTCTCCGTCGGGAGCCAGAGTCCCCTTGCGTGCAGATTTTCGGTGTGCGCTCCCCACCCTTCCAGGGAGGCATCCGTGGTCACAGTCTCCTGGTGGGCTGGGGTCTGGAAGTCCATGCCCGCCGTCAGATGCGCGCGGGTGCCCCACCACCGTATCGCTCGTCGGAAACTCTCGTCGAGCTTGATCCTTTCCTCGAAGCTGCCCGTCGTCTGGATCCAGCGCGCATCCAGGAATTCTTGCAACGGGCGCATCCGGAGCCTGCACATGGGAATGAGGTAGATGCAGGAAGACATCATCCCGAGGAGGGACTTGATGGACCTCACTTTGGCCGCGTCGGCCACCAACATCCGTTGCACCTTGCCCAAGATGGTCCTGGTCCTCTCCTCCGACGGGGAGGCCAGAAGGGACACTGTGTCGAGCCTCGCTCCCAGAAACAGTGCGACTTGCGCGGGCACCAGGTGGGATTTGGCGTAGTTCACGGAGAATCCCAGGTCCGTGAGGAGTTGGACGGCCCTTGCCGTGTGGACCACGGCGAGCTCCCTTGTCTTGGCGCGGATGAGCCAGTCGTCCAGGTAGGGGTAGACGTGAATCCCCTCGCGGCGCAGATGCGCCGCCACCGGTGCGAGGCACTTGGTGAATACCCTGGGTGCCGACCGTAGTCCGAAGGGAAGGGCTTTGAACTGGTAATGACGCCCTTGGACCACGAATCTGAGGAATTTTCGGTGCCCCTTTAGGATGGGAATGTGGAAGTAGGCATCCTCTAAATCCAACGACGATAGGAAGTCTCCTTCCTCCAGCTGACCCAGGACGTGCTGGAGGGTGACCATCCGGAACTTCTGCGCCTTGATGAACTTGTTCAGACGTCGCAGGTCTAGGATGGGGCGCCATCCTCCCGTCTTCTTCTTCACGAGGAAGTATCGCGAGTAGACTCCGGAGCCCCGAAGCCTCTTTGGGACGAGTTCGATGGCGCCCTTTCTGAGCATCGCCTTTACCTCCAGGAGAAGTTGAGGGACGTGAAGTTCTTTCCTGGCCACGGGGGGGACGCGCGGGCACCTTCTTTGAAACTCGAGCGCGTGGCCCCGGGCCAGGGCGTCCAGCACCCAACGGTCGGTGGAGATGGACTCCCACACGCTGACGAAGCCCGCCAGCCGGCCTCCCACCGGGGTGCTTCGGTGGGGGCCCGACCCCACGGCCGGTTCAATCCTGCTTGGACGCGGCCTTGCCGCCTTGACCTCCTTGGCGGCGACGGCGGGGTCCGCTAGACTTGCCTCGTCCTCTGTAGGCCTCTTGCGACGACGAGCGGGCCGCTTGACGGTAGGAAGCGAAACCGCCGCCGGAACCTTTGGAGGCGCCCTTGCCTCCGCCGCTCCGAAAGGGCGTTCGTCGTTGCTGCAGGACTCCAAGGGCCCGGGCCGTCTCAGTATCCGCCTTGATGGCCTGAAGGGAATCGTCCACAGTCTTCCCAAACAGGTTGTTCCCGTCGAAGGGCATGTCCAGGACTCTGGTCTGGACGTCCTGCCGAAAGTCCGTAGCTTTGAGCCATCCACGACGTCGAAGGCAAACGCCGTTGCCCAGCTGGCGGAACCCAGTGTCGGCGATGTCCGTCGCCACGGTGATGGCGTGGTCCGAAGCCACCTCACCTTCCTGCAGGATCTCAAGGGCCTCCGCCCTCTTGTCGTCCGGCAGAAAATCCAGCAGGGGAGCTATCTTGTACCAGAGCTCCCTGTCGTAGCGGGCCACGATAGCCAAGGCGTTGGCCGCTTTAATCGTCGTCGCTGCCGACGAGATGACTCTACGTCCCATAGCATCCAATTTCTTTCCCTCGCCGTCCGGCGGGGAAGTCGATGTGGAGGCCGCACCCACCCCCGCTTTCTTCCTGGCTGCCGCGGAGACGACGGAGTCCGGGGTAGGCTGCGCCCGGAGGCATAGGGGGGCCGTGTCCGGGACCCGGTACTTTTTCTCGTACCGGTCTCTTCTAGCTGGCATCGTGGAAGGGTTCTTGTGGAGGGAAAGGCCCTCATCCCAAATGTCGTCCAACAGAGGCACTGCGAGGACCGTCTTCCTCTTGGCCTCGCGCCGCTGATAAAGGAAGCCTTCCTTTTTCTTCTCCTCAGGGCAGAGTTGGAAAAGCTCGGAAGCCCTGGAGATCATGGAGTGGAAAGATCCGATCTCGTCGGGCGGAGAAGCCCTGGTGGGAGGCGACGACGGAAAATCCTCGTCGTATGCCTCGTCGTCCGTACCCGTCGCTGCCGTGTCAGTCCCCGTATCATCCCCTCGGGTGGACGGGGAGGAGGGCTGGACGGGGCGCGACGGTTGAAAAGGAGGTGGTGGATGGATCCTTCTTTTCTTGGTAGGGGGAACACCAGAAGGTCCCGGTTCTGGATCCCCCGACGGGAGAGGTTCCTCCGTCGGTAACGGTAGCCTCGTCCTTATCTCGGAGCATAAGGACTGTATGGCCAACAAAATGGCCGCCGAGTTGTCTTGCGGCGCTGGCAAAGGGGAATCCGATGGGCGAGCAGGGGCCCCGTCGGTATCCTCGACGATGTCGTCGTCGTCACCTACGTCGGGGTCCATTCCGACGGGCTGGCCTTCTTCCACGCCTAGGCCGTGGCTTAAGACCTCGATCAGCTCCTCTTCTGAGGTTGAGGCCGAATCTACGACGACGCCCTGCCCCCCCTTCTTCTTCCCCACGGAGGGTTTCACGGGGGTCCTATCGATGGGCACAAATGAAGACTCCCTCCGAGGAGGCAGGGAGATTCTGGGCCCTGAGGTCGCCACCACTGGTGCAGCCACCACAGGCTGAGCCAGGGCCGCCGCGACCGTTTCGATAGAGGGCTTGGTCGGATGGATCAAGGCCTTCACCACCTTAGGTGCGCTCACCGCCTTATCCTTGAGGGAGGGGGCACTGCCACGCTCCTCCTCTGCCTTAGAGCTCGACCGGGGCCTCTCCAGGAGCTTCGCCGGGTGCTCGGCCTTCCTCTTACCCGACCCAGAGCGTTGGCTCGTGGTTGATGGTGCCGGGGAGGGTGCGCCCTGCCTGGCGCCCGTAGAGCCCGACCGTTCGGCGCTCCCGGTGCCCGCGGACTCGCGGTGCTTGGCCTTATGTTGGGCCCCCGTCGCCGGGGCGCCCTCAAAGGTCTTAGAAGACCGCTCGGATTTCTTCTTCTTCTCGCCAGACGGGCTCTTACCCTCCAGCCAGTTGGCGAGACGTTGATGGCGGTCCTTCATGGTCCGTTCCGACATGTTGCCGCAAAACGCACAGTCCTTCTCCACGTGCGTCTTGTCCTCATGAAGGCAGTAAAGGCAGAAAGAGTGTTCGTCCTCCTTGAAGACGTTCTGCAGCTGGCATCCAGGGCAGACCCTGAACAGCTTTCCGGGCGTCGAGCTTCCCTTCTCCTGGGCCATCTCCGAGACCGGGCCTGAGAAGCTTCTGGAGTCCTCCGAAGTGTAGCTCGACGAATCTTCACCCTTGAGGGGCACAGATGAATCCGACACGGGTCCCCGTTGATCGGATGTAGGATCGGTGGAGCTTGAGGCTCTTTTGACCGAAAGAATCGAAGTTTTTTGTGAAAAAGCGCGAAAAATAGCACTAACGCTCGAGAGCAATAGCACGAGGATCCCAACACATGAACGTGCGGTAAAAATCTGAAGATGGCTGCCAGAGGCGGTGCTTAGGTAGCGGGCAGTCATTGGCTGTGGTCAGTATGACGCAGAGACCAGTGATTGGTTATTACTACGAAAGACAGATCAGAAACGAAACTGATACTGGTTTTTTCTTTACTGAGGATTCCCAGCCTGACGACGGGGAATATTCATGAGCATGTGAATCCATGCCAGACCCCATGCTGGAGAAACCCTGATACCACTCATTGTCTCTCATGCGCTCTTTCGTTTTTGAGAACTGCACCTTTCAGAATTTCCTTCGGAGCAGCCTAGAAAACCCAGAAGGGATCTAAACCAGAGAGAATGAAGAAAATTGACGACCCAGACAAAATATAAACCGGCACTACAACTCAACAGTAACCAGCAACCCAGAGGAGAAGAAACTCACCTGCAACTCAGAAACTCTCATTTCCAGCCCACAACGGAGAAACATCAGACTGATAGCAAAACTATGCTGGGAAAAGGTGAAGGTTTTTTTTTAAGCCTCCCAGTTGGTAGCCCTTCTGTTAGGGAGAATTCTCTCTTTAGGCTGAATTTCCTAACCAAGTGAGTCCCCCAGCAGCTTTGCTGGATTTCTGGAGTTTTTTTTTCCTCCTGCCAAGAGTGAGACTCTTTTCCTCCCACTCTTGGACATGCTTTATGGTATTCCTTTGACTGGTAATGTGTCTTATGGGCTATGGGGTCCTTTACTCCATAGGGTCTCATGTGTTTTTCCTATGTGTGTTACACAGCACCCTCCGAGCTGTAACTCAGGGGTGTCATAGTGACACCCCACCATAGACTCCATACCCTGGGACTAACTACTGTGTCCCAGGGCCTGTAAAGTCACCATTGGCTTTACTAGTCCCAAATTATTAACAGAAACCAGTACAAACCATCATATTATGGAATTACTGGTCGGGGCAATTCGATTGCCCCAGGGTCTGTTAGTCGAGGGGGCAATTCTCCGTCCCGCCTGATCGAGTTTTGGCTGGTGGCAGTGGAAACTACTTTTTATATTCAACCGCAAATATTTTCCTATGGGATTTTCCCATTGTTCGAGGCTACCAACTTTAATTATTTAATTCTCTTAGCCTCGAACATACCGCCGGTTTATATAATCAATATTAATTCTCCGGTTGGTATTTTTTGCCAAGACTCGATTCTAAAATGGCGTTTGTGTTCTCTTCTGTGACTCCAACCCAAGTCGAGCCCTTTGTTCCACTTTTTGGTGGGCTTCTCCACAGAAGCCTCCAAACGTGGTGCCACAGGGGGTGTGGGAGGGGGTTTAGGCACCCTGGACCGAGTTACCCTGGTAACTCAGGTCGCACTCTTGTGTGATTGGCCCAAGTGGTGAGCCGGCTGGCTCACCACTTAGCATGTTTGAGTGACAGCTAGGCTGAGTGAATGGGGGTTTTCTGCATAAAAAGCAGGGCTTTGGGGACTGGAACTTCAGAAGTCGCCACAGGACCTGAGAATCTGACGAGGGAGAAGCTGAGCCGACCTACCACGATGACACCACTGGTGGAGCCCTGCAGAACCGACTCACCACTTCCCGACGACAGGGAAGATCTCCCGGCTGGAGAGGCTTCTTCCCCTGACTGGTGGGCACAACCAGTTTTCCCTTCTTTCTTTGCACCCCAGCCCGGTTTGTTGTCGAACTGCCCGTGCCAAGCACCCCGGCAGCCGGATAGCCACTTACCACTGAACCGCGAATCACCGGACCGCTCCTTGTACCTGAGAAACTCCACGGCTGGTTTCTTCCCTGGCAGTGCAACAGACTCCTGTCTATATCCACGACGAGATCCTCTCTTCCCACGGACGAAGCACCGACTTGCACCCGCTGCCAGGAACAACTGCCCCCGCTGGAGCATTCACACCACTTTAAGGTACTGTGTCCGCCAGGCCTCCCTTTCTAAAGATTGCTACAAGGTAATAATAACCCCTTAACCTTCTTGACTGGGCTGGCCGCCTTGACCCTCTAACTGGTCCCTTTCTGTGGTCCAACTCCTTTTTTGAACCTTTACAAGACTTTTGTGCACTGCAACCGTGTGACCTTGGACACATTTCGTTTGGATCCCCTGGAAGTGGATCCGGCCTCTTGAACTCTAACTTCACGGTTTTCCCTTGCCTTCCTCTCTTGTTGTGTTCTTGAAAAAGTGTTGGGATCTGTTTCAATTTGCTCTCTGCTTTTCTCTCCCTTTTTAAAACGAACTATTAGGGTGCCATCTACGTTAAGCGCTCACCGCTGTCTGAAAATAAGTGGGGCTGTACTTAAGACTTGTCTAATATTCTTTTAAGGGAGTGTATATCTTTTAGTGACCGTGTTTTTGAATTGCTTATTATCAGTGCCTGTGTGTTTTTCTAGATGTGGTTGTAAATAAATAATTATATCTCTTTTACACCAAGCCCTGGTCAGTGTTTACTTGTTCTATTGTGTACTCTTGACCTATTGTGAATACTCTGTATACTGCCTAACTCTTCTTGAGGGAAGTCTGACTGCTCAGCCACAGCTACCAAGTGAATCTGTGTGGTACAGACTGCTACCAAGTGGGTTAACTGCCAAACACCTGTAGTCCTACATTTTTTGCAGTGGTCCCAGAGGGAACTGCACAGGTTTCTGCCTAACACCTTCTAAAGGTGAAAGGCAGGCTGTAATTGGTGCAGGAGATCAGGTTAAGTCTGTAACCAATGGGGAGGGCAAGAGAGCCACTGCACACACAGCCTTGCACTTAAAACACAGACAGCAGGAAAGGAAGAGAGTGGGTTGTAAGGATGAGGTCACAGGTAGAGCTGGAGGGGGACAGAGAGACCAGATGGAAGAGGGACAGCAGACCGGATTGTTGGATAGTTGTTGGTGGAAGGTGAGGTACATGAGAGAGTGGTATCAGTGGACATGGGAAGGCTTAGGCAAGGTCAAGACTAGGTACTAGGATACACAGGCGGGGGAGATATCAGATGGTGGCTGGGTTGGGGAAAGAGTCAAATGTTTTCTATTTACCTAAATGGTCCTTCTCAGAGATCAGCTGGATACAGTGCTCAAGATGTTGGTTTGGGTTTAACCTAGGCCAAGATGGTGGCTTAGCTCAGCAGGGATCCAATTTAGAATGTTGAGGGCAGATTGGAAGTTCAGACTGTTTGTAACTGCCTTTCATAAATGAACCTTGAAGTGTCAGGACGTGTATATAAGAATTCCCCCACTGAGCCCTAAACCTTTGAATCAACAAGAAATCTGTGAAGCAGAAAACGTGTGGGGTGAATAATTAACTGCTGGACTTAACTGGTGGGAGCGCAGCGCACAGCAGAGCATAGCTCTAAGTATTTAAGTTGTTAAACGTTTTAGTTATGTTGATGTTCGTAGCACGTCTCCTGCTGGAAAAAACTATTGTTAAATTGTGGACATAAGATTTGTTCTGTGCGAAACTAATTAATTTACAATTGCAATTTCACATTTTTATTCCAACAATGCAAATCACAAACATCACAGGTGAATACAATATCTCAGGCAAACAATCAACAGTGCATATAAAACTAATTTTGCAAAAGAAAGAAATAGACAACAGAGGAAGACCAAAGGACAAAAGAAGAAAGAAAGAAAGGAAAACAAAACAATTGATAAACCAACAGAACCATGAGTTCAAATTCAATGGAAAAGAGATCATAAATCACAAGTAATAATGAACATAGGAAGCATACTTTCTAGGTACAGAGACATGCCATTAATTTACAATTGCTATTTGCCGGCATTGCACGCTAAAAACAAACGTTCTTCAAGGCAAGGCAGCACATCTCTTCTGTGCTGCATATGAGCCACGGAAAGTTCTAATAAGCACTTTTGAAATATTTACTTTACTAAGGAGGCATAGAGAACATGATGCCTAGAAGATTCACTCAGAGCTGTTGGGCAATCGCAGTTCCGTGTCAGAGACACAGTGAACTTTCATTTAGAAGTCATGCTATTCTCTGCGCAACGTGTTGAGCCACAATTGTAATATATTGAAAGCATGAGTGTTACCCACTGTCTATAAAAGATGAAGGATTTCTTCCTAAAGACAATTAGCCAGTAACACTGAAGAAGGTGCCTTTTAGGTTGCACAAGCGCTTAGGATTGCCGTCGGCCATTTTGTTTCATTAGATTCTGGGATTTGTAGTTCAGTGTTGAGCACCAATAGGTAGTTAGAGTAGGAAAGAAATAAAGGCAATGTTTTCTTTGTCAGATGATAGAATACAGTAAGGTTTGCTACAAAGACAAAAAAATATAAACTGAAAAGAAATTTAAGAAAATAGATACAATATTATCTGTAACACTTACAAGAGTCAGTTGTTCATTCAATACTACTTTTTTAGTGAACAGGACAAGTTAAACCCTCAAAAGCAAATGCTATTATTGAAAAAAAAAAGCTGGAAAATATTTTAAGTCAAGTGCAAAAGGTTTACACAAAGCTCTTTGGGTCAGTTGTGCACAATTCCTTTTCAAGCTCCTCAGAAAGGGCACAACTTGGGAGTGGTTTCCTCTGAGCAGGTGCCATAGGAATCACGGGCAAATGCAAGCAAAAGCAAAGTGATTCTGATTAAAAATCGTCATTGAATGTAATGTAATGACACATATTTAATTCCTGTGCAGGGTGCAAAGGCAAGAAGTAGGATGAGCTCCTGTGTCGTTTGTTATTTTTTCCACTTCCCCTTTCGCCTCAGGCTGATCTGTAATGCACAGTGTATATTGTCTGTGGGTGTAGAATGGTCAGAGAGGGACTGTGGTGTTCAGCAGCTCCCACGGAAGGCGAGACATTTGGACCATGACAGCTGTATGGATAAGGTCACAGTTAGAGCCGGAGGGGAGCCGAGAGAGGAGGCGGAAGAGGGACAGCAGACCGGATTGTTGGAGAGTTGGTGGTGGAAGGTGAGGTACCTGAGAGAGAGTGGAATCAGTGGTGTGTATTGTAGAGTAGTGTATTGTACGAAGTGGGGAGGTGGGAGGTTAGGAGGTGAGAGAGAGAAAAAGTTCGAAAGAAGTGTGGAAAATAACAGTAGATAAGTGGGTGTAGTTGTTTAAGTGAGAGGGGGTGAGTTTCAGGAGACAGTGCTGCTAGTAGTGAGGGGGCTGGAGGATCAGTGCTAAGTGGAGAGGCGGTGAGAATGGGGACAGTGCGGGTAGTAAAAGGGTGAGCTGGACACCATCTCACTGAGTTTCGTGGACATACGAAGAGCAGTGTTAGTAGTAGTGGGAAGAGAAATAGTAGCTGTGGGAAACTGGTAGTAGTACGACAGTCAGGGTAGTGACATCAAAGCGTGGAGGCGAGGGCTTGTAGCGATAGTAGGAGTTGTGAGTGTAGGAGTTGTGAAGGCAGTAGTAAAGAGAGAGTTTAGTAGATAGACAGTAGTAGTAAAGGCAGTGGTAGAGTAGAGAAAGAGGTAGTAGTGATAGTAGTGATAGTAATAGTAGTAGTACAGGAAATGGATGTATTAGGGGTAATGCTGGAAGCGTGGCAGTTGCGTGGAGAAAGTAGAAAGAAGAGAGTGGTTGGGAGAAAAGGTAGTGATATTGAAGAGAGATGTGGGGAGGAGAGAAGGTAGGTGGAGTTGGTAGGACAGGGAGATTAGAGGAAGGAGTAGTAGTGAAGTGGCAGGGGGAGACAAGGTCAAAAGGCACACATACACCATCCTCTAGGACCAACATCTCTGGTACTGTAGAGTCGGGGAGGAAGTCCCTGAGGGAGGTAGCCAACGTCTCAGGGGACTCCAGCTAAGAGCAAGTTAGCAAACATATAGTAGGGGTTACCATGCTCTATGGAACAGCTTGGCTAAGGACACGTGGGCTAGAGCAATAATCCCAGGGGACTTGAGAGAGGGACAGCCCTAGTGCCACCTTCCCAAACTCATTTTCCAGCCGGTGCTCCTTACTCGCCTAACGACCTGCCTATTTCTTGCTGAAACATCTTTCACCACCAAGAAAAAGTCCATCCCTTGCACTGTTTTAATAAAACGTGTGAAACCTTCAGAGGGACTTTGTGAATCAATCAGGTCATCTGTTACATCAAATAAAATAAGAGATTTTACATGTCCAGAAAGATTGCAAGCTCTGCAGTTATTCAACGTTTAGAGGAGGGGTCTCCAACCTTTATGTTGGCAAGAGCTACTTGTAGTTAATGGTCAATAGGCGGGACCTACTAGGGTGGTGATATCCATGAGTATGAGAATTTTGACCAAGATGTTTTGGGCAGTTTATTTGCTCTTCATATAAAAAAGGAATACCATTTGTATTTACTGTGATATTAATATATCAATAACTTCAAAAACATGTTTATTTTATTATTTATTATTAGATGCTGTTTCCTGAAAATTGTTAAGCATATCAGAAGTAGGAAACTAATCGATCGGGACATTCAATGTGAAGGCTTAACCTGCATGCTGTCTACCAGTGCTCAGTAATCTGGTGTAAAGCTTGAAACAGCAACATCACTCAGATGCTGTCAGATGGGATCAAGGATTTGATTTCAGGAAGTTTGTCTGAAAAAGGCAGATTCACAGAGAAAGGCGATCACATTGGCTTATAGTGCAGATACCTTTTTAGCCATAGTGAATGCACACACGACATGGCAGACATACATTCAGGACAGTTTTTAAACTTGCTTACAACAGACTCAGCCATGGGAGTCACTGTGCCCTTCACAACTGCACCATCTCTAAAAGAGCATTTGTTTTTCATCAAATAATTAGAACCTTTTGAAAGACGGCTCTGTAACAGCATTTGGATTGCAGCATTTAGTGTACCTACTTTTTAGAATCTCAAACAAATTCCTCTTGGAAAATTATTTTCATAATGTATGTGTATTACTGCAAAATTCCTATCAATGTTACTATTTTATTCACACTTTAACTTGGACACTGTAGATTAAAGATGCACATTTTCTTTTTACACTGGAACAAAACTGTTTTATAGTGGTGATTTGTAACGTGCACACATGAGACAACATATGAGTCTTTAAATTAACATTTTGAGCAAAGAGTATGGTTTCAACGAGGGGTGACATGCCACCCTGCTCCCCTTTATGAAGGAGGCAGTATCAAAGTGAACAGCTCACAAGATCGCTGCCTCTCCCTGCACGAATCATGTTAATCTGGTGCATGACCAATGGGCCATGCTTGGCTTGCACCTGCAACTCTTTGACATATTTGAATTGTTCATGTATTAGCTAATTACTTGTAAATTATATGTATTGCTGAATTTTTTTTAGAAAAAACGGTGCTCATAAATTGCACCATTTCAGCCCAGTATTGAAAGGCTGGAAATCCCTTGCCAGAAATTGAACATGTGAACAGGTTCCCCATAGATCTCTATAGATTTTCCGATATGTGCACATAGCCAAAGGGGATCAGCCCTGTTAACTGTTCTCCCATCCCATGTCTTGCCTCTATGTTCTCTCCCAGTATATATATATATGCAAACCACTGCTCACATTTCCCACTTAATTCCAATTATCGTTTCGTAAAACATCTCACATTATGTTTTTTTAAGTGCTGGTACTGATAGGCATGTCCCTTTACATTCCTGTTTAGTTTTATGAATTTAAGTGGACAAGCACCAGAATGCAGTGCAGTTAGTAGTTTTCCATGTTTACTTAAATGTAAAATTACAGTTATAGCTTGAATTCCTGTTTTGGGACATCCATAGAGGTGGGCTTCTCCATACAATGCCATATTCCATCCTAAGCTTTAATACAGTTTGAGTACTAGAGCTTTAAAACCGGGAACTCAATATCTGAAAATATAACAAATAATTCACAGTTTTACCATAAACACGCAAAGTGAGATGTACCTTTTTGTTCTTGCAAGCGTGGACTCACATAGATTGTTATTTTTCTATGCACACACATGCGCTTGAGAAAACGATTACAGCTGTATCTTTATTCCCCCATTCTGATTGAAAGTCTACAATTAAAAGCATGCAAAGTAATGCTAGCTGAAATAAATCTAAAGAAACACAGTGAGACTGAAACAATCATAGCCCCAACTTTGTTTTACACTGCTTGCAGATTTATGCAGCCAGGCCCTTTCTAATCCGCCATTATTTGCACCTCTTGGTGACAATGGCCACAACACACATTGCACACAACTTTTGACTGTGTTTACTTTACAGAATGAGAAGTGGGAGAGGTGGGGGGGAAAAGTCCCAGGGACTTCAGACACCAAAATAAAGACACAGTGCTCATTTTGGGGTCTGATCACAGGGCTACTGGGAAGCCTCAGGAGAGCTACCAGTAGCTCACGATCTACTGGTTGGAGACCACTGGTTTAGAGTGTATCATTATAGCTAAATGTTATCATTGATTTACAATTAGAGCTCCTTTTATTATTTCGTTATCTTTCTAAATTTGACTGTTGTATCATGGTGAGGAGAACTAATGAGAAGGATGAGGGGAGAGGCGATCTACATTTTGAAACTACTGTAAGGGCGCAGATGTAAGAGTCTGACACAGTGGTCACATGTTTCTTATCAAAGACTTATTATAGAATAAAGAAAAGGAAACGCCTTTCTTGCCCAATTTCTATGAGGGGTTGCCCGGCCTCAACTAAAACACTAAGGACTCTGTCAGGATGCCTCATTAAATAATAAGTTCACTATCATGTGTCCAAACCCATTTCTGTCCCTTTCACTGAATTTAGGAAAAACTGGGCATCTTCTTGATCTTGAAGAAGCCGCCTCTCGCTCTGGATACAGGGCTTTAAAGTTCAGTTTGTGGTATGAAGCACAATGAGTTATTCCCCAAACACAGTTCCAACAAATGGCTCTTTCACATGGGTGCCAGGTCCCTCTGGGTTGTTTCGGGTTCTCTTCTCTCTCTACTGGTGTAGGTTCCAGACTTCCTTTATGTTCTCGGGCCTCTGCCCCTTGACCATGTACTCCTTCTCACTTGTATGGGTTCCAGTTCCTTGTTCTTGGCTTTTGTGGACCTTGTCTACTTTCATAGGGGTCCCAGACCCCAGTGTGTTGCTTTCGGGGGTTCTCTACCACAACTTCACTCGTTGTCCAACTGAACAGACCTGTTATACTCTCCTGCCAAGTACTGTTCCACATATTATAGTTTATACAGTTGGTTTCAATCTCTCTCTTTTTGGTTTTCTCAGGGTCCCTGGCCCATCTATGTAGGCATTCACATCTGCGGTTCTCTTGGTTCCCAGACCCCTTTGTATTGGCTTTTCATGAAACTAGCTTTACTCCCCTTCCAAGAGTCTATAGATGCAGCATATGGCTGTATGCTTTTAGTCTCTCCCTTCTTGATTGTGTTAGGGTCCCCGACCCATTTACTATGGTCTTGCCTCTGTGGTTCACTTGGGTCCCAGACCCATTTATACTGGCTTCCAAGGGCACCTGGTTTACTGTCCTGCCAAGTGTCTATGTATGCAGCATATGTCTCTATCTTTATATCTAGGTTGGGGTTCTTGATCTGTATTTTATCATCTGCTTTAACTCGTGTTGGGTTCCCCGGCACTCTTTAGGCTCCCCTTGCTCAGTTTCCAGCCCCTCAATTGACCCAGGCAGCACCCGTAACTTGCTCTTGGGCTCTTATTGCGTGGCGTCCTTCTCAGGCTTCTCCGACTCTCTGACTAGGCCTCTGCTCTTTCTCACTCAGCTCTCGCTTTGGTCCGCGTCCCCGCTCTGGCTTCAGCGTGTCGGGCTGCACAGCTTCCGTCCAGGAGACATCCTAAGTCTGCCGTACAGTTGACTTCTGTCTGCTTTCTCCTGGCCGGCCGGATCTTGGCAGCACCCTCAGAGAAGGCGGTCTCTCCCTGCGGCGTCCCGGTCCACAGCTGCTTCCCGCGCTTCTCTGTCGGCCGCATTCAAACTATGCTCTTGGGTCCTCTGAGGTTGGGTTGAGAATGACATTGTTCTTCTAATTTGTACTCCTATAACCAATGGGCAGTCTCCAACAGCTAGACTACATGTGACAGTTCTAATAGGTATTCTTCATTGCTCCATCCTTTCTCTTCATCACAGTACTGAACTGATGATCATCACAAAGTTCAGTGGCACTCTTCTTCGTGTCAGTATTTTCCTGGGACCTGGCTCCCTCACTACTACAAAGATATTTTTGGGGGACAACAGGGTACTGACAGAGGTTAAAGGAAGGAGGGGTCGGAAATGAGGGAAGAGAATAACACGTTCTCTCACAGTGATTGTCCCTGGTCCCAAGGAGGGTTTGTCTTCCCAGGAGATCCACCCGCTGAGTATCACCCCTGAGGAACGATTGGGTAGCAGCATCACAGCCCTGGCCTCATGGGAAGGGGCTTCCCCATGGAAGCAGTAACAATACCCTGGGATTTGCTACACTACCTTGAATAGGTGCACTGTGATATTTCGATACCTGTATAGAAAACTCTATTAAGGAAAAGGTATCAACAAAAATTTGTTATGAGATAAAAGAATCTCAGGAGGAAATAGTATCCATTAGAAATATATTGTTTAGCATGTAGGTCATAGTGAAAGGGCAATATTACCTTTGCAATGCAGGCTGGACAAAACCAGTCACCTTCTGGTATAGTAGTGATTTTGGGTTTGTGGCAGTAAGTATGACAGCCTTTATCACAACCATCACAAAGCAGCAACAATTCTTCATTATCTCCCTTACGGCATAGCTGGCAGTACTATAAACACAAAACAGATCAAAACAAAACATTTTTAAATCAAAGGTTTTTTACATAATTTGTAAATTAGATATGTTCCTAAAGATGCGGTCTACTCCAAGTTTGACATTTTTGTTTACTGCTATATATCATACAGTAAGTTAGACAAGAGTTCAAGAGTGCAGTTTCATTTCAATACTCTGGATCCTTCCACAACATTGTGAATATTTCTACCTGTCAAAATGCCATTCTGGAAGCTTTTACATATTATTTTAGCGCTCCAGAAACAAATAGGGAAGTATACACTCTGGTTGACATATGCACTTGTGATGGTGTTAGATATAAATGGCACTGATAATTTGCTATTACATCGGTTGCATAAAATTGTTCTTAAAAAAAGACAAGCAAGGAAACCAATATTGGTGAGGAAGAATTATAAGTTACTCACCGTAGGGACTAACATACTCTTAGTCCATAGTCCCCTTTCCTCCATACTGCATGGGCGTCCCTCCTAGGGATGGGAGATGGAACCTTTTTCACCAGAAACAAAAACTTCTCCCCCTTTAAATTTAGAGGTGCAGGGGTGCGTCTCTGGGAACATGCGCTCCCCTGACTCCGCCCACCGGTGCCACGCCTCAGTCCCCATAGACGTGTTGACAATATTACCATTGCCTAATGACACCAGTTTTATTAGGGGTGGGGGGTGAGTAACTTACAATTACTCT
This sequence comes from Ambystoma mexicanum, assembly GCF_040938575.1. Classification (NCBI taxonomy): domain Eukaryota; kingdom Metazoa; phylum Chordata; class Amphibia; order Caudata; family Ambystomatidae; genus Ambystoma; species Ambystoma mexicanum. Next base: position 1,067,331,530 of record NC_090931.1, on the reverse strand, counting down.
TACATCCCGTCCCGTTTCCTCAATACTGCATGGGCGATTACAACTGAATGCAGCCCCAGACCTGGAACCGGCATCCAAACTGTAGTGCTTGCAAAAGGCGGAGGGAGTGGCCCACGTGGCCACCCTGCGGATGACCTGCAACGGAAAGTGTCTCTGGAATACGACCGCCATGGCCTGGGCCCTGATAGCGTGGGCATGCATGTTTGCCAGAAGTGGCTTGTGCTGCCGCTCATAGGCTTCCTTAATGGCTGCAACCATCCATCTTGCTATGGAGGCCTTGGAAGCCTGATATCCTGCCCTTGACCCACCGAAGATGCTAAATAGAGCCTCAGATTTGCGAAAGCTCTTGGTTCCGTCCACATAGAACTTTAGCGTTTGCCTAACATCTAAACAGTGCAGGACCCTCTGCGGATTATCCTTTGGGTCTGCAAAGAAAGTAGGGAGTACTATCTCCTCATTTAGCTGAAAAGTAAGAACGCGGGATGCCTTCTGAGGATCACCTTGTCCCTATGAAAGGTAGTGTATGGCTCAGGAGCCACCAGAGCCTGGATCTCGCTGACACGACGTGCAGATAGAAGACCCACCAAAAGAGCTGTCTTCATGGTGACTAGCTTGATGTCCGCGGATGCCATAGGCTCAAAGGGTTTATGCGCCAAGGCACCTAACACTATGTTGAGGTCTCACGCGGGATGTGGCTTCTTGAGGGGCAGGTAGAGCCTAGTGAGGCCTGTCGGATGTCTTTTAACCACCGGATTGGCGGACGAGAAAACATACTCCTCAGAGTTCCGGTAGGCTCAGATGGCTTCCAGGCAGGTGAGTATTTGTCTATCTGCACTCCAGAGTGTGAGAGGTGTGCTGAGAATGAAAGCACATTGTCCAGTGCGCAAGTGAGAGGGTCGACCTCCGTAGGTTCGGCCCAGCAGAGAAACCTAGGCCACTTCCTTTGGTATTGGCTTCTAGTAGCATTGCTCCTAGCACCCTGAATGATGTCGAGGTTAGCCTGGGAGAGGCGCAGATGCTTCAGTATGACCTGCTCAGGAACCACGCTGTGAGGGCTAACTTCTGAAGGGCGAGGAGGATCACTGTTCCCCCCCTGCTGAGACAGGTGATGAGATGGTCCCTGTTGAAGGTGTATCGGAGGCTGGTCCGACAGGCTGAGAAGCTCCGAGAACCATGGCCTCACCGGCCACCACAGAACTATAAGAATGATGCAGAGGTGCCGGGACACTCTTATCTTGCAGATCACCCTGTGTACCAGTGGAGTGGGAGGGAAGGCATAGGCGTTCATGCCGTTCCACTGTATCTGTAGCGCATCGCCCAGAGAGCCTAGACCCTGACTCTTGACAGGATGCAAACTGGGGGCATTTCCTGTTGAACCAGGTGGCGAAGAGGCCCACCTGAGGATGACCCCATCTGTTGAAGATCTCCTGGAGGACCTGATCGTTCAATTGCCAATCGTAATTGTTCGCCCCCAGCCTGCTGAGCCTGTCTGCCTCCAGGTTCGACTCCCCCATGAGGTGGATCGCAGTCAGTTGAATGTCGTTCGCCAGGGCCCATTCCCAGATGTTGACCGCCAGGATGCACAGAGGAGGGGACCTGGTGCCACCCTGCATGTTGAGGAAGTACATGCTGGTGGAGTTGTCGGTCTGAATGAGGATCATTTTGCCACTGAGAAGCGGTAGGAAGGCGTTGAGAGCCAGCCAGGTGGCCTTCAGCTCTAGCCAATTTATATGGGCCTCCTGTTCCTGAAGGGACCAAACTCAGTGGACGTTTTGGTTGTCCAGGATAGCACCCCAGCCCTCCAAGGACGAATCTGTGGTGATGTTATCCTACAGTGCTGGTTGTCGGAAGGGCCTGCCTATCCTCAGGTTGTAGTCGTGCTCCACCAGACTAGGTCATGGTGTAGGAAGGGAGACATGCTGATGAGTTCCGCCTGTGAACCCTGCTCCTGATTCCATGAGGCTGCGAAGTGCAGCTGTAATCTCCTCATTTTGAGTCTTGTGTAAGGTACTGCCAGAACACATGCCGCCATGATACCCAAGAGGTGCTGGTACCACCATGCTGAGGTAATCTCTGCTGAGAAAATGACTTGTGGCCCTCTTGATGGCTGCAATCTTGTCCTGTGAGGGAAAAACTCTCTCGGATCTCGTATCCCAGATGAGGCCCAAGTCGTGTAGCATGTTTATGAGGGCAGAGGAGGTATGATGGACCGCCTCCGGGGATCTCGCCCTGACGAGCCAGTCGTCCAGATATGGATAGACATGGTGACCTTGGGCCCTGAGAAGGGCTGCCACTGCATTCATAAGCCTGGTAAAGACCCTTGGGGCTAAATTGAGGCCAAAGGGCAGAACCTTGTATTGGAAATGGAAGCCCATGATCCTGAACCGCAGGAAGGATCAATGGAGCTGCCAAATTGGGATGTGTACATGAGCATGCTTCAGATCCAGGGAGCACATCCAGTCTCCCCTGCACAGAGTCTCTGCAATAATCGCTGGGGTAACCATCTTGAACTTTTGAAACGGGAGGGAAAGGTTCAGGATGGAAAGGTCCAACACAACTCTCAAGCCAACCTGGTGGTTCTTGTGTAAGGTGAAAATCCTGGAGTAGAAGCCCATACCCCGGTGGGAGGCTGGGACTTCTTCCACAGCCTCCAGCGATCAAATTTCTGGCCAACAGAGTTGCTTTCCCTATCTGTGGGAGCGGAGGAGAGGGAGGAACTGGTAGGCGGTACCCCATGGACACTACTGATAGGATTCAGGGATCTGCGGACTTCGCGCGCCAATTGAGTGCGTAGAAGGCAAGCCTTCCCCCCATCAGAGACACATGGACCCGTAGGGGAGTATCATGCCTTTTTTTCCCTCTGAGCCTGAGGAAGGGGACTGAAAAAAGCCCTTATTCCCCGCCTTGCGCTGTTTGCGGCAGCGTTGACTCGGAGAGCGGTCCGGCTGCCTGGACCGACGCTCTTGGAAGCCCTGGAAGCCGCCAAGGGCCTGACCCTTGTCGGAACGCTGGTGCGTTTGACTGTAAGTCTTGGGCGTCGACTTCGTGAAGATAGATAAGGATTTTGCAGTCTGGAAACTGTTCTTCTTATCAAGTTCCTCATCAGTGGTGGAATGAAAGAGGTTGCTACCCTCGTATGGAAGGTCCAATATGCGTTCCTGGACGCCCGGGTTGAACTTGGTAGCCCGAAGCCAAGCAGTCCATCTCATGTCCGTAGTGATGCAGATGGCCCGGCCTGAGGTGTCAATATGCACCACGGTGGACTCCATGATGTCTTGAGCCACCATCTTTGCTTCTGCCAGCCCTGCCTTGAAGCGTGCCTGACTGTGCACTGGAAGTTCCAGAAGGGAGTCAGCTTTTTCCAGCCAAACTCTCTGTTTAACAGCTGTGAGCATGGCATCCACGTTAGACTGACGAATGTGCAGCGAGGCCTTGGAATAGGCCTTCTTTCCATACGCCTCTAAGATCGTCTCCCCCTTGCCTAGCAGAGCCGAGGTGGCCGATGAAGATTGAGGCTTTGAGTATATGGAAGCTGCGGCAATCACAGAGGAGTGTGGTATAGTGTGTCCCGACAACAAGAGTGTATCCCCCACCAACTGGCCGTACTTTGGCGCTGAGTCGCCTGTTGGTGGGCTGCGCTGAATGGGGTTTCAGCCATCTGTTTTTGGCCAAGGCAACAGTGTCCTCCTGCATCGGAATCCCTGTTCTAGTCGCGGGGCGTAGAGTGAGGACTTCGGCCAGAACCCCCACCTCAGGTTGTTTAACCTTTGGGTTGTAGAAGCCCCAAGTATTCAGCCAAACCTGCAAGTCGATCATGGAAGGCCTTGGGTGAACACGATGTGTCAGGGTCCTCCTCCTCATCAGTGTCCACCAAGGTGTCCGACTGGTCTGGCGCCGTTGGAGGAGTACTGGGAGCCATAGGCTGCGGTGTGGGGACCAGAGCTTGAGGCTGCTGTGGAACCGCCTGAACTGTAGGAGGCCGGGGAGCCGGAATCGAAGGACCCGGCGTGGGCAGCTGGGGCTGCACAGGGCCCCGAGGCACCAGAGCCTTAGGAGGAATGACTATGGGTGCTGGCAAAGGGACTGGAGGCAGCATGTCCCTGATCACATCCCAGGGGATGGAGCCCATCTAGGGGGGACATCATCAGTGTGAGGAATCTCTCAAAAAAACTGTCCTCAAAGGCTGGTGGGGTGGCAGGTGGTATTTATTTTTAATAAATTGGTTTACAAGACGAACCAAGGTGGACAAATCAAACAACAAACATAAGCAAAACATAGGCAAAACAGGGTAGCATTGCAAGGCAATAGTATATCATAATTGTGAGACAGTGAAGAGGAGTGGGTGTTGGGGGGGGGTCGATGGGGCCTCGGGTCACTATACATCCATGCCCCAAAGGTCCAACAGCATGGAGCTTCCCCATGTCAGGTGTTCACACAGTTTCAGTCCATTTCCCCCAGACCTTCAAGAACTTCCCAGGGCAACCCCTGGCATTATATATGCATTTCTCCAGGGACGCACATCGTTCCATTTCATTAGTCCAGCGGCTAGGGCTCAGACCATCTGAGGATCCCCACGTGGAGGCTGTGAGCCTCTTCCCTAGTCCTAATGCCTCAGAGAGGAATATCTTTTCGTACTTGGTACACTCCATTTCTCCCCAGATCCCCAGTATTACCATTTTTGGATCATGCGGGACTGGAGTGCCGAGAACGCCAGACAACTTGCGGAGGCATCTGTGCCAGAAGTCTTGTATAATGTGACATTCCCATATCGTGTGGAAGAAGGTGCCTTCCAACCTTTGGCACCGCAAACAGTTTCCATTATCCACCACCCCCCACCTCATCATCGACGCACGGGAGTGGTAAGCCTGGTGCAGTATTTTATACTGTGTGAAGCAGAGTTTAGTGTCTATGCCAATCTCACGTGGGAACATTAGTGCCTCAATCCATTCTTCAAGTTCCAGCGCGCCTACTATTCCCTCCCATTTCTCTCAGAGCCCCAAATACTGTAATTACCTGGTAGATTGTTTATGTGACCTTCGCCGGAATCCTAGCGTGGAGAATGTTTGCCTCGAGGGGGGGAACATTTTGGAATATCGGCCAATTCAGGGAACTGGGCCCGGATAGCATGTGTCCGTTACAGGTGTCTGTAGTGTTCCCCCTTGGGTATAGTAAAACTATCCTGTATGTCCCTAAATGGCAAGAGGTGCCCATCCTGTATCACATCAGCTAGGGTCCGTATCCCTAGGTCCTCCCACCTGGTGAAGTGCCCCATTTTCGTACCTCAGGGAGGAGCATGTTGTTCAACAGGGGTTGGTTGAGCATCGGTCTGCCGCCCCAACCCATATGGTTAATCGCTTCAGCCCAGACTCCACGGATTTGTCGCACCATCCCAGGCATATCGTACATTTCTCTTCCGACCCATACAGCACTCAGAGGGTTGTACTTGGGCCCATACTCCTAATCTCACCCCCTGTATGTAGGAGCCCTTGGTTCCCATGAAGCCAGTCGTTCACCACTCCAAACAGTGCAGCCCAGTAATAAGCTCGGAGGCAGGGTAAACCTATTCCCCCCTTCCATACAGAGCGCCATAGGGTTTTAAGAGCTATACAGGGCTGTTTCTCTCCCCAGGAGTCGTCTCAGGAGGGTAACATCTTTTGATGCGAAGGTCGTGTGAGGGGACATGGAGGGTGCGCTCTGAAGGACATATAGGAATCTCGGGAGGGAGAGCATTTTGAAGAGGGCCGCTTTGCCCATTAGGGTTAGTGTGAGGGATTGCCAATGGGTAACATCAGTTTCAAATCTGTCCACCACTGGTTGAAGGTTGAGATGAAGGAACTCGTCAGGGTTGCGGGCCCAAGAGAAAGCCCAAGTAGACGAAACTCTGGATGGAGACCGAGTAGGAGCAGTGCTGTGGGACCGCACCGCCCCACCCTCAAGGGGGAGTACAGTTTTTTATTTACTTTGAGACCACAGAATTCTTGATATTCCGTGAGGATCCTCGTTACTACCGGACGTGAAGTCCTGGGGTTGCTCATGTAAACAAGCAGATCATCTGCATAGAGTGAAACCCGGTCTTCCGCACCCCACGGCCGTATGAATTTCGACCACTTCACCAATGTACTGAGTCTAATTGCAAGTGGTTCTATGGCCAGTGTGAATAGGATGGGGGGAGAAGGGGCAACCCTGCCTGGTTCCTCGGCCCAGCAAAAAAGCCCTGTAAGAAGTCCCATTGACCCGTACCACTGCTTCAGGGGAGTCGTAGAGCATCTTAACCCAGGACATGTAGTTGTCCACAAAACCCATACGGTCCATAATATCCCATAGGGCCGCCCATCCCACTGAGTCAAAGGCTTTTTCAAAATCACCCGCCAAGAGTGCGAGTGGGTCTTTTATCACACCTGCCTTATCAATGGCGAACTGTACCCTGTGTAGATTTGTCCGGGTGGATCTGGATGGCATGAATCCACATTGGTTCGGATGGACCAGGGAGTGTACACCCCCTAACAGTCTATTGGCTAGGATACGGGCAAAAACTTTGGCATCTCTATTAATGAGTGAGATCGGCCTGTAGGAGGCGCAGAGTTCCGGTGGTTTCCCGGGTTTGGGGAGCACTACAATGACTGCCTGTCTGAGATCTTGGGGAAGTTGCCCTTCCTCTTGAGAGCGCACCAGCATGCGGTGCATGTGCCCTATTATTGGTTCGCCCAGTCTCTTCCAGGTTTTCAATGGGAAGCGATTCGGTCCCAGAGTTTTCCCGGATTGGGGTTGGGACAGGGCCGCCGCCGCCGCCTCCTCCTCCTCCTCCTCCTCTGTGATCTCTGCCTCTAGTTTGCGTGTCTGGTGCTCCGAGAGTTTGGGGATCTCCACGGAGTCCAGGAAGTGTTAGCCCTCTCTTTCATTCAATGCCCCCCGGGGGAGTAAAGATGTTCGTAGAAAGGTGGTGAATGCTTCAGCAATCTTATCGTCAGAGAGTAGGTGCCCCCGGCCCCACGTATGGCGTGTACATTCCCCTATTCCTATCTCTTCTTTCCACCCACGCAAGGATTTTCCCAGCTTTGTCCCCGGTTACATATATCTGACTGAGCACAGCCCAGTGAGCAGTCCTTGCATTATCTAGTGTCGGATTCCTCAGAGTCTCCTGTGCCATGATAAGGGCATCCTGTGAAGCCCCAGTCCCTGATGTAAGGAACACCTCTTCAGCCCTAGCTGCCTTTTCCTCAGCGTCCGCGACTGCACAGGTTTGTTGCCGGCGATGGGCCAACACTAGTGAAAGAGCCCCCCCCCCACACCTCAGAGAATCGCCTTATAGCCTTCCCACAGCGTTATTGGACTGTCAACTGAGACTTCGTTGAGGGAGAAGTATTCTGCTGTTTTTTGGGGGAGTCCATCTGCCAACCCAGGGACACCAAGGTAGTATGCATTAAGACGCCAGTTGGGTTTGGATTTGGTTCGACCATGTTTTATCACCATGTTCAGAGGGGAGTGATCTGAGATGCCCCTGGCCAGATATGTAGCTCTAAGTAGCCTGTGTGTCATGTCTTGCAGGACAAAGAGGTAGTCTATGAGAGACAGGGACTTGTGTGCATAGGAGAAAAAGGAGAAACCCGGTTCTGTGGTATGCAATGTTCACCATACACCCGCCCACCCAAGTGCTGTTGCAAAGGAGTTTAGTTTGGGTAAGTGTTCAGGTTTCTAGTGCCGATGTGCGTTCTGTCTCTGGCCAATTCCATCACTTTGTTCAAATCCGCACCTAGTACCCAGTAGCTTGTTTACCCAGCATTGCCGCTTGGAGGTCGTTCAGGAGTTCAAGTGCGAGTCGGATGGGGAGGGGGGGTGATGTGCATTCACCACTACTATTCCCCCAGATGCTCCCTCCTATGTCCCCAGTTACCACCACAAAGCGCCCCCTCGGATCCGCCTGGACCCCTCCCAGCTGAAATGGGACACTTATGTATAAGAATCATCATTCCTTGTGCCCCGCTGGAGAATCCAGCGTGAAAGGCTGCTGTATAGTTGGATCGTCGAAAGAACCTACATTCCTTACCCATAAGGTGTGTCTCAGTGAGCAGAGCAATATCGGGCGAGTGCCTATTCAGGAATTGAAGCGCCAGCCTGCGTCTAATACTGGAGCCCAGCTCAATGACGTTCCATGTGAGCAGGGTTAGTTGTCCCTCGTGTGCCATTGGTGTCAGATGAGATGTCAGGGTGCAGGCAGGGGTCACCCCCCTTTCAATTGTGTCCACCCCAGAGCTCCCCTCAAAGGCATGCGGTTCAGTGCACGACTCAAGGCCCCCAGGCTTATTGAGTCAGGACGTTCATATGTCCGGAGCGGGCAGGGCCCATGTCTACTCCCCACAATCACCCCCTTCACTGAGCTTTGCGACCAGCTAAGACAACTTTTATAAACAAACACCCACAACTTCTCTAAACAAACATCACCCCCTCCCCTCACCCCATACTCCGCCACAACCCGAAGCATTTGGCACCAGAACATGTGCTGTCAGTCAGACGAACGCGCTGCCAGCACTAACCAAGAACAATATATGCCCAGAAAATCAACCTAGAGGTTGTGGGCAATAAACCATCTAATGGTATTGGTAAAGTAATCAGCACAAGGGGACAGGGTTTACTGAACTTTACAAGAAGAGCTGACGCCATGGAAGCTCCTTGGCTCGTTTTTTGTCGGGCGTTGGAAAGCTTCTTAATTTGTTGGCCAGTGTTGAATAGCCATAGAGTTCAATTATTAACGGCGTGCTTGGATTATTGTTTTGAAGGGTCCGCCACTGCTCGGGTCCATTCTGCTGTATTGGCGCTGGATGTCTCTCCGGGGGGCTTGGTCGGGGCTAGGAGCGGGGTCTCCCCCGTCCTCTTCGGCTCTGGTCCCCAGTCTCCGTCAAGGTGTCTTTCAGCCCATCTCCATGCCTCCCGTGGGTCAGTGAAGTGCACCTTGGTGCCGTTATGGTAAATTTTCAATTGGGTCAGATAGAGTAAACTGTATTTCACATTCATGGAATATAGCTTCTCTTTCAGCTGCTCAAATGACAGACTGGCTCATTGCACCTCGTGAGTATAATCTGGAAAGAAGGCGATCTGGGATCTTTTGTAAGTAATTGATCCTTTCGTGCAGGCCATTTGAAGCAGTGCATCCCTGTCTCTATAGTTTAACAGCTTGGCTATGACTGTCCGTGGTGGTGCGCCAGGGATGGGTCCTCCGGACAGCATGCAGTGAGCTCTTTCCACTGAGAAGAACTTTGAAAAGGATTTTGGCGTGAAGACATCCACCAGCCACTGCTCCAGGAAAAGGTCCACGATGGATCCCTCCACTTTCTCAAGGAGTCCAAAAATGTGCATATTGTTACATCGCGATCTGCCCTCCCTTTCATCAATGCAAGCTTCCATGGTCTTAAGGCGAGTCATCACTTGCAAAAGCTGCTGGTTCACCCCTCTGAAGTGTCTTCTGTTCCGGAGATACTTTGTTCCGCCTCTCCCTTACGGGAGGACAACTTTTGCAAACGATGTCAGAGAAAGGAGACATCTGCGGTGATGCTGTTAATTTTTATCTCCATAGAAGAGCTAGAGTTGGCTATGGCAGCCATCACGTCCTTCAAAGAGAGGGGTTCCTCTGATGTCGACGTGTCTGACTGTGGCGCCTGATCCATAGGTGCAGTGGTGGTGTTTGTCGCAAACTGGTCGACCTTACTCTGCGTGGTCATCTTTTTCGGCTTACTTGGTCAAGGACCAAGATGTGCAGGTGGGCCACTCGGGCACCGATCCCAGGTGTGCAGTGCGGTATGAGCGATGCGTATAAGTGATCGTTACCGTGTCTTCCAGGTGTTTGGGATTCATAGAATTCCTCCCGCTTCCCCCGGGTTCTTGATCACACTCCGTGGAGCACCCTCCCAGGAGGCCACAGTTGTAGTTAGTGCCCCATCAGTGTCTTGCGTGGTGCGTAGCGCTAGATGTCCCTTTGTGTCGAGGTCGGTTGTAGTTGTGCGTTATAGGCTGCTAGAGGAGCAGTTTGCATGCAAGTCCCGCAGGAGCACCATGGAGTTCCACCCTCCCACAGTTGCGCCCAAGGTTGAGAGCAGCCCCCTCAGATCACAGGTGTGTTGCTGATCGTGTATCCCTGCCCTTCACCTTCCCCTATTGAGTCCGACGAAAGGGCTGTCCATTGCTTCTCCTTATAGAAAGGTCAGAAGAGCAGAAATGCAGACCAAGAGGAACTAAAGCCCTTTATTTAAGAGTGTGTCACAGGATCAGGATGTCACAGTGGGCCATTTCCCCTGAGGCAACCACCCAGCAACCAGGCGATGCCCTCAGGTATAGGGTGGTCACCCACTTCAGGGCAAGACTGTACTCACTGTGCGTGGGTAGTTCCAGCGGGCAGGCACCAAGGGGCTTCACCCTAACGAACCGGGGCGGGTGCTCCTGGTGTCCGACGTTACACCCACAAGTTTGCACCCAGGCTATAGGTCCTGTGGACCGGCCCAAGCCGCAGTCTCGTTGCAGGATGAATCCCAATAAGCATCCCCATGGCTGTTCGCTGCAAGACTGAGTCTGATCATGCCTCCCGTCTGTGTAGTTTCAAGGGTTGTGGGCCCTTACTGTGTCTCGTCTGCGCTGGCTCACAGCATTCCAATGTCTTTATTTCTGCCGTTTGCCACAGAGATTATCGTGGTGGGCGCCGGGGGATCCGGTGTTGCAGCCCGACCCTCACTCCCGTCAGAGTCGCACAACACCACTGTTGCAGCTTGTGGACCCCCACAGTGCGAGGACGATGCCCCGCTGCACGTCAGGACCGCACTGTTCAGAATTTGTTCTGAGGGTGTGGTGTCTCGAGCCCACCCAGGTTGGCCCCAATGGATTCTGCGGATCTGGCGGTCCGGGGCTCAGCTGGAGATAGGGCCTCTCAGTGGGTCCAATCCAGAGGGCTGCAGTGAGGCACGGTGTGGGTCTGCCAAAATCCAAGGGCTGGAATGCACTCTGAGCGTCCGGTGCTGCGTACGGTCGTTGGCGAGTTCGGAGCAGTCCCTTGAGGACTGTGCATCTGGTGTGCTAACTTCACCGTAGCTGTCCGTGGCTGTCCGGTCCTGTGGTGGTCCAGGTCTCCCGGGCTTTGTACACCGCGCGTCGTGGTATGCTGGTAGACTCCGGCCGCTTAGTGAGATGGATGCAGGCTTGTGGGCATTGCAATGAGATTCCCTCGTCTTGGCCACCTGGGTTATCAAACGTTAGGTCTCCCGGGCCATCCTCACTTGAAGCTGTGGTATGGTGATAATCTCCAGTCAACCCGCGGTCCGGGCACCACACATATTCTCGCTGGGCCTGTATCATGTTCCTTTTGGGGTGCCTGGAGAGTTTCTCTGACCGCACAGCAGATGGCATGATGCTTTAGCTCCTTTGTTCACTTTTCGGTGCCCCCCGTCGCTGCCACGCAGGCGGGGGACCCCAACCAGGCCATCTCTTATCCCCCCGGGACAGCCCAGGCTCAAGATTATTAAGCAAGATGGCCGGGAGCACATGCCCAGGTTGTATCTTGCTGCTCACAGACTGGCAACTAAGTTAAGAGCCAGTGCATTCCTTGGTGCACCCCGGAGCACCGCCACCACTCCCGTCTCGGTTCCGGAGCACAGGCAGCAAGTTTATTGTGGAGCAGCAGGCATAGCACCAGGATTATGAGCAGGATGTGTGTGGCTGCCGCGGAGCCGCGCAGAAACACGTCTGCACTCTGCCGTGCAGAACAGCACCCCTCGTGGCAGATGGTATTGATGGAGAGAGCTGCTGCTGGGGCCTGTGCGTACTCTGCCTTGCTAGTTGCAGGGGATACCTGCCCTGGTAGGCCATGTACCTGGTGAAGACTAGTCCCCCACCTGTTCCCCAAACGGGGTCGGTGTCGGACGAGCGGCCATCTTGTCGAGCTGCGTGCCACGTGCCTGCATCGTGGTGCATGGCTCACTGGGACTAGCCTCATCCTGGACTCTTGGCGATGGAGCTTGTGGCCTACCCTGCACGTCAGGACAAGACCTGGTAGGCGTAGTGCCCTCAGCTGAATCGCCGGTAGTGCTGCATACAGGCACCCCCGCCGACATTTGTCCGGTAGTAGGGCATAGCCCCTCGAGTGGACACTCGGTAAAAGAACCTTACAGTCCCTCAGCGCTGTCTCTGGAAAGATCTAGCGACCCCTCGGCCTGGCGGCTGGTAGCTGGATGAGCCTCGGTATCTGCGCTGGTGTGAGAACCTGAACGGTTCCTGCCACTTGGATGTTTCCTACCGAAGGAGTTGCCTTTGCTGGGTGCGATGGAAAAGAGCGGCACTGTCTTGGGTCTTGACTGTGCTTGACAAATTTCTTCAAGTACTGTGGAGGCGACTTCTCTAAGAGCTTCCTCCACCTTGCTAACCTGTTCTTCAAAGCACGCATTATAAGCGCATTGCACGCAGGACAGCCCTCCCAGCCGTGGTCGGGGCCAAGGCAGCGTAGGCACAGATTGTGGGGGTCGGCGTGGGGAAGAGCCGCTCATAGGCTGGACACCTGGTGAAGCCCAAGGACGTCGCCATGCGCTGGGGAGGAGCGAGGTGCTAGAGGAGCAAGTACCTATTTAAAGATTAGAAGAAAAAGACAAAGACAAAGGGCCTCATTATGAGTCCGGCGGTAGTCGCGCCAGTAAAACCGGCAGGCTGCCGCCGGACTTGTGATTTTTTTCTGGCGTCTGGCTTCACAGAAACACAGGGGATTACGACCCCTGTGCTCCTGGAAGGCAGGCGCTGGAAAAATGTTAATCCCCATTCCAATTTGAGTTCTATAGGATTCAATGGGAATGGGGATGACAGTAGCACCGGCACCGTTAATAGCAGTGCCAGTGCTACTGTGAAAGTCTGCAAGCGGGTGCCGTCCTGCCCGCCAGGTCAGACGGCAGACTCGGAGGGTGGCGGTCCGGTAACAACGGCACCGGTAGGCTTACCAGCACTGTTGTTACCAGACCGGCACACTCGTAATGAGGCCCACTATCCGGGGAAGAGCGTGTGGAATTACAATGCGGTAACCAAACCCAGGAGCGCTGGTGAAGGTGGTCCGTTCCCTTCGACGCAGAAAAGAAGACTGAGTAGTGGCGCCGGTGGGCAGAGTCAGGGGAGCACATGCTCCATGGGCTCCACCCCCAAGCGCCTCTAAATTGAAAGGGACAGAAAATGTTTTCTGGTGGAAAAGGTTCCGTCTCCTGTCCCTAGGAGGGACGCATGCCCATGCAGTATGGGGAAAGGGAACGGGACGTAAGAGTAAGAGGTGTTCTAACTTCCGAATTTGCAAGATAGTTAAAAGTAACCATTATAAAACAGTTTACTTTGAGGTACATACCTATCATTGTTATCTACCTGACGGTTCACATCCATAAATTCAACATTCATGAGGCAATCAATCAGCATTAATCATGGGGATACAAACAGACCGACAAAAGTAGAAGAGTGGCTTTATTGTAACTACGGAACTCCTTCAGGAGGCTAGCTTTAACTATAGCATATATCTGAGCTATCTAACATTTCAATTAATTGTTGTGAAATGGTGGTGTAGTGAGTTGAGATTACATTTGTATATATTGGAGTTTGGATTAGGAAATTACAACATTTGGACTGAGTGCTGGCACTGGCACTTTCAGTCTTGGTAGATTTTACATTTGGTTACCTTTGAACTGAAGGTTTGTACAGTAGTGTTGGCTTTCGTAATGTTTATGGACTACATTTTTGTATAGGTAATAAGCAGAACCTTTTGAAAACACAATTTTAGTGATTTTCCTTTTTTGTAATTTCCGTGTTTCCCTGAGTATTCCAAATGCAATGTGTGTTAGTACGGCATTTGGGGTGTATGTATGTTACATATGATACGTCTAAGTTATCTCTGAATGTTATTCCGAATGTGTTGATGTTGGCAATCAATTGGGTGTATGGGTAGTCAGAGGGGGCAAAGAAGGTCTTCTTTCCATTTATTTTGGTGTTTGGTTCAGTTTTATTTTTCAAATGTCTATGTGTTTATATTGTTTTCATTTGTTCATTCCACACTTGGGTCTTATGTTCAGTTGCCACATATTGGTGTCACTCTGGAGCTACTGTGCATATACATAACACCTATACTTTTCTTTTACTTAAGCATGAAAACCTTGAGTTTGGCTTACCTGAGTTTTATTGCATGCACCAGTTGAAGTTAACGGCTAGATGTGCAAAAACAAATCTTAAAAATCAAAGTAGGCAATTTCAAAATGTCCACCCACAAGTATGTTTTTGAGGGCATTTGGAAAATCCATGGCAAAAGACTTGTTTTTAACATTCTTTTTATATATGAAAACATTCATGAAACTTCACCAGTTTGAAATGTGTATGTTTTCTGATTTGTCAAAATTAGTTGCATGCTGAATTTGATAAACTTTCATGGACGAGGTCAAAAGCTACAGAGGAACCTGTTTTTGTTTTTCTTGAAATTTCGATAACCAGCAAGAGGACAGACAGTAAAAGGAGAAACTGCTTACAGTAATGATCTTTCTATAGATCCTTCTCCAGCAGATTCCTCACATGATAGATATCCTCATTGAGCTCTGCTGCCCGTAAACTTTCGACAGGGGGCGTGGAGGACCTCGACCCCGGCTGTCGATCGCTGATCCGTCTTGCTTGGTCGTGGGCTCTGGAAGTGACGTCAGGCGGCGTACATATACCACGTCACTACACCCCATAACCTCAGTTCCCCCAGTTTCCCTGTTGAACGCTGCAGAGGAAAAATGATGGGAGGCAAGGTTAATCAGCCTGTAAAAAAAAGAACAATGGGAAACACCCCAAAAGGGTGAAACTGTCAAATTAGTAAATGGAAAGATTTCTTTTTTTTTAAGGAAACAAGCAGCTAGCCAGCCAGAAGCAGTCACTTCAGAGCCATCACCAGGTGTCCCATTCGCTTAGACAGAACCGCAAAGCCATAACAACTTTCTGAGCAGGGATGGATGGGTGGGGCGATGAGCAATCTGTGGGAGAAAGATCATTACGGTAAGTGGATTGCTTTTCTCCCGCAGATTCCTCATCTGATACAACCCCCCTCCCCCTGGGAGTTTGCTGAATCTGATTCTGGGAATGCCACCATTCCTGCTGCCTCTGTTCCGAACCCCAGCACTGCTCTGCAGGGGGAAGCCCTGAAGATTGAACTTTTAAAATTGGAGCTGCAACAGGAACTGTTAGCCTTTCAATACAACATGTTGGAAATAGAAGCTGAGTTAAAGAAAGAGGAGTTGTCACAGCAAGTGATACTCAAGGATAGGGACACTGAGCACCAGAGAATTCAGCTGGAGAGAGCTAGAGTGGAGACTTCAGCAAAACCAGTTGAGAGTGTCAGGTCCCCAGCCACCAAGTTTATCAAAGATTTGGTTGGTGTGTTTGTGGAGGGTTCTGATATCCTCCAGTGGATTGAAGCGTGTTAAATGGCTTGTGCTATTCAAGATGTTGATAAGAGAGATTGGGCTAAGTGTTTGTTAAGCAGAGTGCCTCAGACTGGATATGACTGTATTCTGAAACTGAGTGTGGAAGAAAGGAGTCAGTATGAGTGCATGAAGTCTGCTTTGATTGCCAAGTTTGGCAAGCCACCTACTCAATACCTTAAAAGGTTCAGGGATTTTAAGAAAAGAGAGCATGTGTCTTGGGCTGACAGGGTGAGTGCTGCACATATGAACATGATGGGGTGGATTGATGGATACAAGGTGAAAACGTTTTTTTGAATTGTCCCACCTTTTGCTTTTTGAGCATTTTTCGGAAGCCTGTTCACCAGAGCTGTGTCAGTATGTTGCTGTACAGAACATTTTGGATCCCTTTAAGCTGGCCAGGCTGGCTGACAAGTGGGTCTCCCACCGGGTGTCCCCTAAGGACTCCAGTGGGAAGGACAAGGACAAATAAAAGGAAACCTCTCAGAAAGCAGAGGAGTCCCCAAAGCAATCACAGTCGGTTTACCCAAAACCTTCCTCTCCTAAGACCCAAAAATCTAGTGGGGCTAAGTCCCCTGTGGGTGGGAATAAGAATAGTGGTCCACCTGCTGCAAAGCAGGCTCACAGTGGTTCCAGTACTGTACCCACAATCCCTGGCACTTGTTGGGACTGTGGGCTCTGGATCACAAGAAGGGTGACACCAAGTGTAAAGGTAAGGCACTTGGAGTCCAGGCTGCCAGCCTGACCTACCCTTACCCCATGTCTGAGGTGAGGGCCCCTGTCCTCCCCTCCTCTACAGGAATCACATTTGGTGCTCCGGTAGAGATTTCCCTAGTGTCCCTTGGGGCCTGGGATTTCCCTAGTGGCCCTTGGGGCCTGGGACCAGTATGCAGAAGTATTGGCGACAATCCCACAGAACACCCAACGGTTTTTGAGATGTGTCCTCTTGAATGGCCAGACTTCTACTGGTTTTAGAGACACTGGGGCAAGCATGACACTGGTGGACAGGACCCTTCTCAAGCCAGACGACTATGTAGGTGCTCCTCTGAGAACCACCAGGTTAGCTGGTGGGCCTCCCAAATCATTGTAGCCTTAGTCACACTCATGATTGGACACAAGACAGCAAAGCTTCCTGTCCTGGTTCAGGACAATGTCCCTGCTAATATTCTGTTAGGAAATGATCTAGTAGAGTTGGGGCTGATCTCTGAGGGTCTCCCCATGACTGCTGCTGCAGTCACTAGGTCACAGGTGACACTGGGTCTGGCTGTGAGTCAGGTACCCGACCCAAAGGCGAGGCCTAAGGCAAGAAGACAGAAGAACAAGAAGGCCACCTCTGTGAAGGGGGCTCCTTCTCTTCCTGCTGTTCCTACAGCACCCACTGAGATCCATGCTCAGGACGGGCTGGGTCCAGTGGAAAACCCAAACTCAACTCCTGAGGGAGAAGAGACAGAAGACTCTCCTGTGGGAGAGGTGCTCAACCCAGAGGACCACCCTGACCTTCAATGTCTGTTGGCTGAAGGGGGACTCTCCCAGGCGGACTTCTTTAAGGGACAGAGAGAGTGCCACTCTCTCGAGGGGCTGAGGAAACAGGCCCTATCTCAGGCACCAGGAGAAGTGCCTAGGACATTCCAGATCTATTGGGAGGGTGAGCTCCTTGTTAGTGAGCCCACTACGCCTGAACGTGGTGCCCTCAAGAGGTTGGTGGTACCCCAGGTTTACAGGCCCTTCCTGCTGCAGTTGACGCATGAGATGCCCTTAGCTGGTCATCTTGGTACCAAGAAGACTAAACAGAGGCTCTCTGGCCATTTCTACTGGCCTTGGATGGGTGTAGAAGTGGAGTCCCACTGCAAGACCTGCCCAACTTGTCAGTTGTCTGGCAAGACTGGAGGCAGTGTCATTGGCCCAATGCAGCCATTGCCAGTGGTTGGCACACCATTTGAGTGGGTGGGCATCGACATTGTCAGTCCCCTTGACCCTCCCACTTCAGGTAGACATCGTTCATCCTGGTCTTGGTTGATCATGCCACCAGGTACTGAGGCTATACCCCTTCGGACTGTTACTGCCAGGGTGGTTGCCAGGGCTCTCCTGGGCATTTTTACCGGGGTTGGATTCCCTAAAGAGGTTGTCCCTCCAACTTCATGTCTAGTTACATGGAAACCATGTGGAAAGAGTGTGGGGTAACCTACAAGTTCTCCACCTCTTACCATTCCCCAGACCAATAGTCTGGTTGACAGATTTAATAAAACTCTCAAGGGCATGCAAGGTGCTTTGAAGAGCCCCTAAGGAGGAAATGGGATCTCCTCCTGCCATGCCTGCTATTCGCTTACAGAGAGGTACCTCAAGAGGGTATTGGTTTCAGCCCCTTTGAGTTACTCTTTGGACATCCCATGAGGGGGCACCTTGCCTTGATCAGAGAAGGTTTGGGAGCCACCCCCCCATGTCCCGCCAAACAAGTGGGGGACTATGTGTTAAGCCTCAAATGGAAGATGACACAGATGATGGGTCAAGCGACAGCAAATCTCAAGGCCAGCCAGGATTTGAATAAGTACTGGCATGACCTTAAAGCCTCGCAAGTGGATTGGACTCCGGGACAGGAAATCTTTGTGATGGAGCCTACCAAGCCTATAACTTTGGCAGGCAAGTGAACTGCACCCTTCAGGATCATCTCCAAGATGGGCAAAGTCAATTATCTGGTTGACATGGGAGTCCCTGGGGAAGCCCCTCAGGTATTCCATGTTAACAGGCTCAAGCCTTTCCACAGACGAGCAGAAGTCTCATGTCTCTTGCTAGCTTCAGAGCAAGAAGAGGATAAGAGTGAGCCCCTTCCTGATTTGCTGCATAGCAAACCTCATGATGGCTCAGTGGAGGGAGTACATCTCTCTGCAGATCTGACAACAGAGCAGCAGAAGGCCTGCAGGGCTTTGCTCCAGCAGTATGCCTCTCTGTTCTCACTGACATCAGGCCTCACACTGTGGTGTAAGCACGAAATTGACACTGGTGACAGTGTGCCTGTTAAAAGCAGGTGCTACCATATGTCAGATACCGTTAAGAACCACATCCAGGATGAGGTCGTCAAGATGTTGGATCTGGGTGTTATTGAACCCTCAACCTGTCCCTGGTCCAGTCCCGTAGTCCTAGTCCCCAGGCAAGTTCCCACGCAGGTACCAAGGATTGGAGGTTCTGTGTGGACTACCGAGGAGTCAATGCCGTCACCAAAACTGACACGCACCCATTGCCCAGTGCTGATGAGCTCGTGGACACCATAGTTGCTGCCAAATTTGTAAGCACTTTTGACCTTACCTCAGGCTATTGGAAAATAGCTCTGACAGACCATGCCAAGGAAAAGACAGCGTTTTCAACACCTGAGGGACTCTACCAGTTTAGGGTCATGCCTTTTGGGTTGAAGAATGCCCCTGCCACCTTCCAGAGATTGGTCAATCATGCGCTCAGTGGGCTGGAGACCTTTTGTGTGGCCTACTTAGACGACATTGCCATCTACAGTTCCACATGGGAAGAGCATTTAACACATCTGGATAAGGTGTTGCAGGCCTTGAAATGGGCTAACCTCACTATCAAGGCCACAAAGTGCCAGATAGCTCAGGGGAAAGTCACGTATCTTGGTCATGAGATAGGAGGGGGTCAAATACGACCTCTCCCCAGTAAAGTACAGGATGTACATGACTGGGAGACTCCCACTACTCAAACGCAGGTGAGCGCTTTTTTGGGCCTCATTGGGTACTATTGCAATTTCATGGCATATTATGGGACCATGGCTGCACCACTGACAGCTCTGACTTCACCCAAACAGCTAGGAAACTAGACTGAAGTCTGTCAGAGGGCCTTTGATGGCTTGAAAGAAAGTCTGTGTAGGGCACCTGTGTTGTGTGCGCCTGACTACAGCAAACCCTTTATCGTCCAGACGGATGCCTGCAACAACGGAATTGGAGCTATCTTGTCCCAGTTAGATGACAAAGGGAGGGAACATCCGATCATATTCATCAGTAGACAACTCAAGGGTAGAGAATTTAGGTGGGCTACTGTTGAAAAGGAATGTTTTAGCATAGTTTGGAGCCATAGGTGTTTTAGGCGCTACCTTACGGGGTCTACCTTTAAGGTCCAAACAGATCATAAGCCCCTTATGCAGATGAAGGGTGAGAACCTGAAACTGCTCAGGTGGTCCATTAGCCTCCAAAGGCTAGACTTCACCATAGAGCATAGACCAGGGAAGAGTCACGATAATGCAGATGTCCTTTCCAGAAGGTATGTTGACCGTCTGGGTGAGGGTGTCTATCTCGTGGGAGATTAGGCATCCTAACCTCAGTCGGGGGGGGGGGGGCGTGATGTGGGAAATGCATTGGAGGGACAGGGCCTCCCCGTCCTTGTCCTGTAGTCCTTTTTCATTGTGTTCTGTATTGTTTTCTGCCCAGGAGTCCATGTGGGACTCCTGGCCGTGCAGCTCTTCCTGTTTTTGGTTTGGTGTACAGACCCATGGGATACCCTTATGGCATCCATGAGTGGGGTTACAACCCTGTGCCCCGAGTGTATGTTTTTGGGCACCTGTGCATGGCTCACAGAGCAGGGTATGGCCTGGTGGCAGCTCCATGTTGAATTTGACAGGTGCTCTGAATATCCTCCATTTTGGGGATACTCAGGCCCTGCCATTGGAATCAGTTGATTCCTGATATGAAACAGGACGGCCCCTGTGGCCTCTTGCTTTCTATTGCCTGTTACCTTGTTTTCCCAAAGTCCTGGGAAGCCCTAACTCTGTCCCTTCTCCCTGACTGGCTGTTTGGTGGAAGTTCCATATATGGTGTTGTTGTGAAGTCCAGGCCAGACTGGCTGGAGGCTTCCCAGTGACTGTATGTTGTGGGTACACCGGTGGGTGGGACCTGGGTGAATGGAGTGTGTGACCAATATGCACTTCTTGTTGTGGTTGTCTAGTATCTGGTGTTTGACACAATGACTGAGACAGCCCTGCCCAAAACCGGTATGAATGCAGTGTGTAGTGTTGAAAGGCTGGGTACTTGTCCCAATACACATTCCTTGTTGTGAGTGTCTGAGAGGGAGGAGAATGGCCTGGATGCACCGTATGCCTGATTTGCTGACTGACTGCGGAATGCCCTTCTGAGAGATTGTTTTCCTGAGTGTGACCCAGCAGAATGAATGGGAGATCACCTAGTATATCTGGGGGCCTCTCACTGCTAGAATTCGTTCAGAAGCTGAAGTCAAAACTGATGCTTGAATCTTGAACCCGAGCACGAAGAAGAAGGTTGACTGCTGTTACCTTCACTACAATATGAAAGCTGTTGTGACGTCGAGACTGATCCAAGAGAGGACCTGGTTAGGTGCCCTCTACCTGTGCTCTGAGGGAGTATCGAGCACCGCTAACCTTCGCCAAAGCTCCCTGGAAGTCAGACCCTCGACAGGCTGCCGACCGGAGAAGGGGACTGCTGAGGAGAACGACGATAAGCACCGGACATTCCGTCCACCGGCATCGACCAGGGCTCGCAGGTTTGTTAGAACCGCTGGAGGCCCGTCGAAGCTGGGTTGCCCAGAAGCGGGGACCGCTTGACACTGTGCCATCGACGACTGGAGCCGCACACTCCATTGATTAAGATATTTGATTCCCGGACACGCTCGTCCGCACCGCCAACTGCCTTATCCCGCCGGAGATGGCCAGGCCGTCGACGCGCCGAGGAGCATCCGCCGGTGGGTTTCCTGCCACCCAAAGACTGTAGAGAAACCGGACTACTTGATGCTCTTGCTGGGCCAAAGTTCTTCACAAACTCTTTGCGGTCCTGAACTATCAACATCGAGGTGCCCCGCACGCCTCTTCCTTGCAGGACGTATTCGACTCATCGTCGACGAGCACCGCCAGAAGCGAAGCTGCTACCTCGACGACGCCGAACTTCCATCAAGGATTCTCAATGCCGAGTTCACTTTCTTCGAGGCCCATCGATGATCCGTGGCTCCTGCTTTAAAGGGCGTCACTCCAGAAGGATCCCTCGACGCCTCCTCGAGGAACTCTGTTATTCCAGTTACATTGGGGTGGTAGAAACATTTTAGAAGGGAATAAGACTCATTGAACAATATATGGACTGGGCTTGTAGTATATCTTTGTTTTACAGGTTGCCCAGGTGGGGGGGATCTCCACACAGAACTGTGTCTAGTGGTAGGGGCCAGTATTCTGCCAATTGTTCTAACCAACTGCTTTCCTCCTATGTCTATTGTTGGTTACCTTTATTAATTGATTTTTGTGACATTTGACCAAATTACAGTTGATGCACTTTAATGAAATCTCATAATAATTGTGGTATCACTTAGAACTGTATATATTTGCCATTGTAGATTGCCTGAGCACAAAGTGAGTTATTGTGATATTGTATATAACCTCGAACCTTAATTATATAAAGACTTTGTTTTAACTAATACAGTGTGTGGACATTCCTTTGTGGTTGCTTGGGGACTACTGTAATTAAGAACCATCCCGCATCACCTCCTGAGAAGCTAGGCCTTGATTGCTCGTCCATTGCTACCGTAATAGAGAATCTTGGCTGGGGTCCTCTATGCCTCTCATCTACCATATAGCGAGCAGAAGTACAGACACCTCCCTCCAGTCTTTACACCACCCTGTGGGCAACGTCCAGGCAATAGTGCTTGGTAAATGTGTGCAAGGATGATCATGTGGCAGCACGACAAATGAATGGCCATTCCCCGCTATAAGGCTGTACAAGCCCAAACTCCTCTTGTGGAGTGCGCCCCGATTCCGGAAGGAAGCTCTTTACAAGCAGATTGGTAGCACTGCGCAATGCAAATGATAATCCATGGCAGAAGAGTCTGTTTAGTTACACGTAGACCCTTGCGAGACAGAGAATGGGCCACGAATATCTGGTCAGATTTTCAGAACTCTGATGTCCTAGCGACTTAAAAGCTCAAGGGTCCTTTAGTATCTAAACAGCGGAGCCGTTCTTCCTCTTTAGAGGGGTGTGGTGGAGGATAGAAGACCAGTAAATCTATGGACTGAGAGAGGTGGAACTCAGAAACCACTTTCAGGAGAAAGCCAGGTATGACCTTAAGGGAAACCTTTTGCCCAAAAAACTGCAGGAATGGGGACTTGCAGCACAAAGCCTGCAGCTCACTCACCCTCCTGGCTGAGGTGATTGCAACCAAAAAGGCTGTTTTCAAGGAAAATAGTCCCAAGGAACAGGAATGCATGGGCTCAAAGGGCGTGTTAGGGAGAATTCTCTGTAAAGGCTAATTTCCCAAACCTAGTGAGTCCCCCAGCAGCTTTGCTGGATTTTTGGGGTTTATTTTTTTCTCTCCTGCTAAGAGTGAGATTCTTTTGCTCCCACTCTTAGACATGATTTGAGGTGTTCCTTTAACTTTCCATGGCCCTCATTACAACTCAGGCGTTAAGGGTTAACGCCACCGTTAACCCTTAACGCCTGATTCCCACCTTAACGCCTGCTTTTTGCAGGCGTTAAGTTCCATGGTGCTAAGGCACCTTGGTGCTAATTACGGCACCGTAATTTACGGTGCCGTAATTAGCGCCTTCCCCACTCCCATTATGCCCTATGGGGCAAAAATGGGAATGGGGAAGGGAAAATGGGAAATGGGGATTTACCGCCCCACTCACCTTGTAATGGGGCGGTAAATCCGCCATCCACCATGGTGTAAACAGAGTTTACACCATGGTGGTAAAGTTGGTGCACTTAGCACCAAGGTTGTAATGAGGCCCCATGTGTTTTATGGGCTATGGGGACTTTTACTCCATAGGGTCTCGTGGGTTTTTTGATGTGGGTTACACAGCACCCTCCGTGCCGTAACCCAGGGGTGTCGTAGCGACCCCCCAACATAGACTCCATACCCTGGGACTGTCTACTGTCTCCCAGGGCATGTAAAGTCACCATTGGCTTTGCTAGTCCCAAATTATGAACAGAAACCAGTACAAACCATCATACTGTGGACGTACTGGTCGGGGCAATTCGATTGCCCCGGGGTCTGTTGTTCGAGGGGGCACGTCTCCGTCCCACCTGATCGAGTTTTGGCTGGTGGCAGTGGATACTACTTTTTATATTCGACCGCAAATATATCTCTATGGGATTTTCCCATTGTTCGAGGCTACCAACTTTAATTATTTAATTCTTATAGCCTCGAAAATACCGCCGGTTTATTTATTTAATATTAATTCACTGGTTGGTATTTTTTGCCGGAACTCGATTCTAAAATGGCGTTTGTGTTTTCTTCTGTGACTCCAACCCAAGCTGAGCCCTTTGTTCCACTTTTTGGCGGGCTTCGCCACAGAAGCCGCCAAAATTGGTGGCACTCTGTCTGGGTACCATCGGGGGTGTGGGAGGGGGTTTAGGCACCCTGGACTGAGTTACCTTGGTAACTCAAGTCGCACTCTTGTGTGATTGGCCCAAGTGGTGAGCCGGCTGGCTCACCACTTAGCATGTTTGATTGACAGCTAGGCTGAGTAAATGGGGGTGTGCTGCATAAAAGCAGGGCTTTGGGGACTGGAACTTCAGAAGTCGCCACAGGACCTAAGAATCCGAGGAGCGAGAAGCTGAGCCGACCTGCAACAACGACACCACCGGTGGAGCCCTGCTGAACCGTCTCACCACTTTTCCCGACGACAGAGGAGATCTCCAGTCCGGAGAGTCTTCTTCCTTTTACTGGTCGGGTATAACCAGTTTTACCTTCTTTTCACCTTCCTGGAGCATCTCGTGGCCGCCTTGCCCGTGCCAAGCACCCCGGCCGCCCTAATACCACGGTTTACCACTACCGCGAAGAGAAGGGTAGTGCCTTTTAACCGGAGAACTCCACGGCTGGTTTCTTCCCTGGCAGTGCAACAACCTTCATCTTTCCTCCACGGCGAGACCTCTTCTTCCTCTGGACGAAACACCGACTTGCACCTGCTGCCAGTAACAACTGCCCCCGCTGGAGCTTCCTTCACACTTAAGGTACTGTGTCCCGCCTGGCTTCCCTTGAGACAGATCTTTCGGGGTGACAGTAAAGCCTCGACTTTCTAACCTGGGCTGGCCTGGGGCAACCTAGCTAACGTTTCCTGACTTTAATTTCATCTTTTTTGTGCGAACTATCTACAAAGACTCTTTGGGCATAACCCCCTGGTGAACCTGGACCCCTCCTGTTTGCTCTCTCCAAGAGTGGGCCTTGCAATTGACTTCCTTGCTCTCCAGTAGAACTCTGCCTATCCTGCCTTACTGTGGTTCTTTGAAAAAAAAGTATTGAAACTTGTGTGCTTCTTTAACTCTGCCTTTTTCCTCCCTTTCTTTACAACTTATTAGAGTGTCATCTTATGTTAAGCGCTCACCTCTGTCTGAAAATAAGTGGCGTTTCTCACTAAGACTTGTCTAACAAGTGAATAGGGTTGTATATATATGATAGTGACTGTGTGCCGAATTTACTCACCTCGTTTTTGCTAGTGTAAATTACAAGTGTGTTTTTCAATAAATAATTATATACTTTTACACCAAAGCTCTGATCAGTGTTTGTTTGTACTACTGTGTCTCTGTACCTATTGTGTACACTCTGCATACTGCCTAACTCTTCTTGAGGGAAGTCTGACTGCTCACCCACAGCTACCAAGTGAATCTGTGTGGTACAGACTGCTACCAAGTGGGTTTACTGCCAAACACCTGTAGTCTTAAATCGTTTGCAGTGGTCCCTAAGGGAACTGCACAGGTTTCTGCCTAACAGGGAGCAACCATCAAAAATGTCAGAACCAGATTTAACTCCTAGTCCAGGAAACAAAGGGAGTTGGCAGAAACGCATTCACAAGGCCTTTCTGGAATTGGGCCATAACTGGTATCGTAAAGAAAGAACCTTGATCCAGGGACCTATTGAACACAGACAAGGCCGCCAAATATCTTTTGACTTTGGTAACCTGAAGGCCTGCTGAGGCCAGTGACAGAAGGAACTCCATCACTGTAGTGGTGGGACAAGAGATGGGATCGATCTTGCACTCCCTTGCACCGCACCGCACCTCAAATATTCTCCAGCTGCACACGTACAGAGATCTTGTAGATGGTCTACGTGCAACCAGGAACACCTCTAGTATCTCTTGTGAGAGGTCCCAGTCATAATACCTCACCCTCTCAAGAGCCACGCATGTAGGCCGAGGGACTCAGGGGTTGGGTTGAATATCAGATCTTGTGACTGGGTCAGGAGATCCGGGCGCTGAGGCAACTGGTGAGGCGGACAGATCCAAGAGATCGGAGTACCACGTTCTCCTCGCCCAGTCTGGGGTGAGCAAGATCATGGTCGCTCAAAACCACTTCAACCTCTTGAGAACCCATGGAATGACGGGAATCGGGGGGAAGGCGTAGTGGAGGGTGACGTTCCAGTCCACCAGAAATGCATCCCCCAGTGCACTGTTTGCCGGGAATTACCTCAAGCAAAACTGTCTGCACCTCCTCTTGGACTCTGTGGCAAACGGATCCAATGCTGGAGTACCCCAGAGGGAGAAGACTTCCTGGCACACTTCCCACTCGTGTGAGACCATGATCTACCTGCTCAGAGCATCTGCCAAGCCATTCTCTGCCACCGTCAGATGAACTGCAGAGACCAAGATTTGGTTCTCCAGCAACCACAACTACAGCTGCACCGAAGAGAGCACATGCCACCTTGTTTATTTCAGGAAGTGCATGGCTACTGTGTTGTCGGTCACAATCAGGACATGTTTACCCTTCAGAGACGGGGCTGATGGCTCACAATTCCGGCCTGTTGATGTGCCACCTGGATACTGCTGCTGACCAAAGGCCAATCACCTGCAAATCTTTGCAGTGAGTGCCCCAACCCTTCCGAGCTGCATCCGTGACCACCAGGGCCTGAGGCCAATGAGGCGAGAAGGGTTCCCCTGCCAAAAGATTGCTGTGGTCAGTTCACCAGTTCAGGTCGTGGACCACTTGGCTGGACAGCTTGAGAGGATCCGTGAGTGCTCCAAGGTACTGTGACCACTGACCTCTTAGGAGCCAATGAAGGGATCTCATGAGCAGCCTGACCTCTGGCACCAGAAAAATACAGGAGGCCATGAGACCCAAGAGGAGGAGGAAGGAAGACGCTGGTAAGGAGGTGTGATTCTGGAACAAGTGTACCATTTGTGTTATGTTGCCGACTCTCTCCTCTGGAGGGATGGCCTTCCCCACCCCGCTGTCTAGGACTGCTCTGATGAACTGGAGCTTTTGGAATGGCGTCACATGGGGCTTCTTCAAGTCAGGGAGAAACCCAGCCTGTGCAGTAGAAGACAGGTGTCCACCAGATGAGACAAGACCTTCCCCACCAACTTCCCTAGGATTAGCCAGTTGTCCAGGTACTAGAATACATGAACCCTGGATCTCCAGTGGTCAGCCGCGACTATCGCCATGAGCTAGGAGAAGACCCTTGGTGCTGAGGTCAAACCAAAGGGAAGCACTTTGAACTGATAGTGCTTGCCCCCTGTGAGGAACCTTAGGAACTTCCCGTGCTTTCGATGAATCGGCACATGGAAATAAGCGTCCTGAAGGTCTATTGACACCAACCAATCCTGAACTTCGAGAGTGTGGAGAATCTCTCTCAACGTCATCATCTTGAATTTGTCCTTCCGCAGGAACTTCTTCAAGGCCCTGAGGTCCAACATGGGACGGAAACATCCTCCCTTCTTGGGTACCAGGAAATACCGGGAATACCAGCTCGATCCTCTCTGCTTGGGCGGTACCTCTTCCACAGTACCCTTCAACAACAGGGCTTGCATGTTCTTCCTGGAGCTCCAGTCCCAGTTGGCTTTGAGGAGGTGGGGGTCTGTCCGGCGGTTTCCTTAAGAAGGGCAGAAAATAGCCCGACCGCACAAGCTTCAGTGCCCAGGTGTCCACCAACTGGTAAGTTGAGGGAGGGGAAAATCAAAGCGGCTTAGAGGGTAGAGCCGCCCCCGCCACTGCTTGCTGGCCATTGGAAGCCCCCTGCCTCTTCTGGAGTGCAAGAAATTCTTTGGCCCTTGCCTGGCCTGCGAGAGCTGTGCCTTCGTGCTGTAGGCTTCATAAAGCCTGTAACCCCTGCCTTGAGAGGCGAAGCTTAAGGCCGGCTTGGCCGGCTGCGCAGCTTACCCACGCGATTTTGCAGCGATCTTAGACTCCTTAAATCTTTCTGGGGAGTACTCAGCCTTCTGGCCAAAAAGGAATTTGCCCGCAATCTGTTCTGGACTTTTGGCGAAAAGCCTAAAAATCCTAGGTAGGCCTGTCTCCTCAATGCTACAGCTGATGCCATCGAACTCCCTACGCAGTCGGCCACGTCCAGGCCCATTTGCAACTGCCTGGCCACCGCTTTCCCATCCTCCAACAGCTGTACAAAGCTGTCTCGCATCTCCCCCTTAGGGATGTATTGGGTAGCTTGCTGTACTGCCATCCAGAGGCCAAAAGACTATTTAGCAAATCCACAGGCTACGTTAGTGACTTTAAGGCCATGCTGCAAGACATACTTTTTTTTGCCATTTTATCAATCCGCTTACCTTCCCCGTCAGGAGGCAGATTCGACGTAGAGGAGACCGCTCTGGTGGAAACTGTGGCTGCCTGCATGACAAAACCTTTCGGAGAAGGATGAGAAGACAAAAATGTCAGGTCTCCTCTTCCCGGCCTGTACTGCCCAGTCATCGTGGAGCTGACCGGGGGAATGGAGCAGGGATGTTCCCACAAAGAGGCCACTGGATCGACAATAGCCGTGTTCAGTGGTATATGTCTCTCAGTAACTGCACCCACAACTGCAGCAGCATGTTTTTTTAACATAACCAGCATCTGGCTTTTAAGCTCATCCCCCCTCCTGTCGAGTGGTCGTCCCAATGGAAGGCTTTCCGCTTTCCGACGAAGAATCGGAATGTCGTTGGTGCCCGTAACCCCATTTTTTCTTATGAGATGAGTTGGAGTGGCTCCTAGATTGGGACCGCTTCTTCGTCTTACGCCGATGTTTCTCTTTGTCGGGGGTAGGTCCCTCAGTCTCGGCCTCAGAGGACCGGACGATCAACCGCGCAGGAGATTTCGACTGCGGTTGGCCTAACGTGAGTTTGGCTGCCCGCTATCGCAGCAATTTCAGATTCATCTTGGTACAAGCCGCGCACCACTCAGTGTCGTGACCTGTGCCGAGGCACCACACGCATACATCATGCAGGTCGGTCACCGACATTTTAGAGTGGCAGTCTGTGCACCTTTTAAAACCAAAAATCTGATGCACGGACATCTCACAGTCGAGAAAAAACAAATCTGATGAAAATACGTTGATCGAAGACTCGATTACTCCGTTCCTCAGAGCAGTGTGTCGAGCTTGCAGAAAAAAGGAACCGAGGTATGGGGCGTAGTGATGTGGTATATATACCCGATGCCCGATGTCACGTCCGGAGACGGTCGTGTCAAGGTCCACTACGCCGCCTGGCGAAGGTTTTCCGAGCCGCAGAGCTGGATGGCGATATCTATCATATGAGGAATCTGCAGGAGAAAGGCAATCCATTGAAATAAGTATTATAGAGAGCATACAAATGTGACCTGAAAAATAAATTCCCATCATTTTCATGGCAGTGAAGTTCTTGAATATGAAAGATGATGTGTATCAGAACTGTGAAAGAAATGATGTTGACACCGTAACATATACCATAGCAAGAAATAACTTGTCAAATTGTATGAAGGCAGCATGAGTCATAATAAACACATATTAAATAAAAAAGAGAACAAAACTTACAACTTTCATGATTGATTTTTCCCATGCTATTGATCTGTTTAGTTGTTGAATACACAAAGAAACCTGAGCAGCACTACGAGCTTCTGATAATGCTTTCCGCCATACCCTTAAACCAGGAGCAATATCATCTTCTATTCTGCATTAAAATAAAGAACACAAAATATTTCAGATGAATACAATTTTTGTGTTGGAATAAAGAACAATAATAACATTAAAAGCCAAGCAATTACAAAACTCATAGTCAGCCAATGATTACCAGATTTAAGCTTCTAAATTTGATGTACTGCATACGCCACAGCCATGTGCCTCATAGTTTAGTCATAGCCGCATTACTATAACATATGTATGCCAGAATATTAACAAAGATAATACACAGCTAAAAGCAGCATGCAGAATAGGGTGGACCATAAAACCACAGACATACAAGCAGATATGCAGAGAACAAGCAATAGAAGAGAGGCTCCAATTAGCAAAGAAGCAAATAATTGTTCAAGTTAATCTCAATGACCTACCCGTCACCATCACCACTAATGGATGGTGCAGGAGCAGGGACAGTAACTGTGCCCACATTATCCAGTTTGATTTGAATGGTGGTACTTAAGGGGCTCTTCAGATACCTTCGCTCTATGTTCCTCTCCAACTCAGTCAGCCTGGTTACAGCTATATCTAGAGGGTTGTCACTCTTCCGTTCTAGAGCAATTACATTTCCCCCATCTTCGCCACCATGTTGCCCTTCAAGTTCCATTTTCAATTTAGAAACTGTTTTGTGTTCATAATATACCAGATCTTCTCTCTCCGAAGAAGGTTCAGGATAAATCCAGCCCTAAAAAACAATAATAAAGATTCACAAATGTATTATTTGTTTGCTCCTTCTCTAAACAATGTTACATTGCTCTAACCATAATTGCATTTTAATGACTGGCACTGCTACATTTCATAGTCAGAATCTTAGAGACGCCCAATATATTATTTGAACATTACACAAATCACTACCGGTGTAAATAATGCTTTTCAGGGTAGGGTTTCATGGAAAAAAGGTGAAGCATTTCTCATCTAGATTAATGCATTTGTTTTTCACTACAAAGCATAGTTGAACGTGGCATGTGACAGTGAAGAGATGGTAAGTGAGGATAGATGGTGAGTGTGACAATTTAGGGGGTGAGAGGTGCTGGTAGGTTGAGCTATCCTCGTTGTTTATTATCTAATAATAAAGGGGTATATGAAGTCTAGCTTTGTGTCTTCATTTGCGTAAGTGGCAGTGAGTTGCGGACAAATATTTTCTCCATGTTGAACCTTATGACTTCACACCATTTTTACTGGAATATGTTTTCTTTCTTTTTGTGAGGTCAGTACTTCCCGGATCTTGTTCGAGGGGACAGTTCAGTCTGTTTTGTTATTCACTGTCTCTGAGCCTGGAGTTCTTGGCTTAAGGATTCAAAGTGGGGAAGATAGTGTACTCACATAGAAAAGAATCTTTAGACTCGCTGTATCGGTTTTTGTGCTAGGTGCTTCTCCACGTTTATGCCCAACACCAGCTTATGTGACCTCTGCCTGGACGCAGTGTGCAGTCACATCCTGTCTCCTGAAATACAGGACTGTTGCCGACTTGTATGTGTGCACTGCTGCATAGACATTATCTGCAGGGTGAGTGCACAGGTACATTTTTTTTTTAACACGTTTTATTGTAATTTCAAAACATACAACAAACGAAACCACAGCAGGACCATGAATCGCATGTTAAAAGAGGTTCCGAGTTGACCTTGGGCGAAGAGCACTCCAGAGCGTAAACACAAACAAGTCTCTCTGCACTTCCCCCCTGCGAAAACCTCCCTCACACGGCTTCCTCCCATGTGCACCATCGGGCCTCATCGTGTTTTGTGAATTCTGTCCTCATATGGCATAACAATTAAAAAGTTACATCAAACAAAAACACAGCAGCAAGAGGTTCCGTGTTAACTAGAAGCAAAGAGCAAGCCAGAGCATAAACACAAACAAATCAGTCTGCATCTCCCCCAAGCTTCGAAAAAAACGTCCCTCACACAGCATCCTCTGATTTGCGCCATATATTTTGAAATGTGATTGGGCATCCCTCTACATTGTAAATTCTTCTCCCATCGGACATACATATTTTCATATCAGACACCCATTTTCTGCACCTAGACACATCTGCACACGCACATTCTGAACATGGTGTCACCTAGCAATGCATCCATATGTTATGTTAATAAGCTTTTTGCCGCGCACTCAATAGCACCTGTGAGGGGTCAGAAATACGAGACGGACACAAAGGTATAGTTTTCTCACAAGTTGCTATTTTATTAAATAAAAAGGGGTGAGGCAAATGCCTAATGGGTCCAATGGACCCAATGGGGATTTACTGATTTACCGCTACTTGTGATCCAGCGCTAATAGCGCCATACCGAGCAGCTGTAACGCTATTTGCGTTCCCGAAATCCCGGCACAAATACCGCCGGGATACGGCCAACCTCGTGATGAGGCCCAAACTCCTTTCCATTCAATACATCCTTTCACTTGGCAAAGTAAATATCTCTCTTCAGAGGCTTGTTCACAAATCAAAGCAAATGTCAATTTTTACACAATCTCCTGCTTGGCAAAACAAAAGTCTTTTCCTCCAAAACACAAATTCATTAATCAAAGCAAATGTTCTTTCTCAAAGGCCAGGCACTTGTTAGTGCATCATGCTACTTCTTCAAAAGAAACACTTTAGGCATGACTCAATCACTTTCTGAAATGACTTCTTCAAAAGGAAACACTTTGGTAAAGATGGCTCAATAATCACTTTCTGCAATGCAACAGTTTATCAAGACAAGGTGATGGAATTAACACTTCTTCCACCACACCTTTTTACCACAACCAGATTTCTTTACATCATCATCTTCTTTATTAGTATACTCGCCTGCCAGGACTAACTACAATTGATCCCTTTCCTGGTGTACTCACTTGCCAGGATACAACTCCTACCACCACAAGTGTACTCTGTGATACTGCTTGTTCCAAAACTCTCCCCATCAGAATCATAAATGAGGTGATTTGACCCAACAACTGCTTCGCTTTATAGTCTCTTAACAGAGTGGGTTACAATTATTTCCAGATTAGTATCCCATAAAGGAAAAGGTTTCTCTTGCTTGCCTTTTGACTGTATACAATGTAGGTTACAGTTCTCTCCGCCTTGGTATCTCATACAAGGAGGGCTTTGCTTCTACAGTCTTTGTTTTATGGTTATACAACCTCTTGGCTGCTGGCATGCAGGTTCACATTATCTCCCAATTGGCATAGGATTTTGGGAGGGTTGCGCCCTGTCTTCCATTATATTACTCTTCTGCTAATTTGGGAATGTGGCCTACAATGGTTCCCTAATAGGTATCCCGTATTAGGAGCGTTGATCCCAGTTTGCATCAGTACATTAGTTCGGTATTCAAAATAATTACTTTCACCTAGCGGTCTCCTTTGGAGCACCCCAGGGTCACCTGCTTCTGGCCAGCTCAACGATACGCCTTGGCGTCTCCTTCTAACTCGCTGATGTTCCTGTGGGTCTTTTCGGGGCCTCCTCTCTTTCTGCCAGCTCCGGTTTGACTGCAACCGCGCATTCAGTGCTTCACTGGAGCTCTGGTAACTCTGCGTGCTCTCTGATGCAACCTCGGTACCGGAGCAGTTCATGGCATGTCGGGCGCTCCTCTCCCACATGGCGTGACTTGCTTCAGCACTGCTTCCTGTTGCCCATTCTCTGCACGGCACCGGTTCCCCGGCATCTACCACATCTCCCACAAAGCGGGCTGGTTCCTCCACGAATACACCATCAGCTTCTTCCTGCTTCTGCACCTGTCCATTTATATTTTCAGAAGTCCTGTGCAGGTGCCTTGTCGCCCTTCAGCTAGATCACGCATGACACTTCATGAACTCGAGTCCCTCTTCCTCGTCCCAGTACTATGAGCATTATGGGTCATGGAGACCATAATGTTGTTGGTAGTTTTATAATCAGTTAACTTAATCTGATTGGTTAACTGAGAGTGTTCAAATATATGGGAAGCTGGCAAAGGAGTTGATGTTTACCCTTGGGTTTAGGATGTTGATATAAGGCAGAAACGTAACAATTCGAAGTTGTGAGACTACCTTCCTGAATACCCAATGTAGCATTTATAAGCTGGTTAAAATAACTTTCATGCTCCTACTTTGGGTAGTTCTGGGATAGGGGATCGTACATTGACAGCATGCCACTAGATATTTAGGTATTAGGGAGGGCCTCATCCTCAGAAGAGGATGAATACTGTGTCACTCCTACTGGAGTCACCACTTCCCCCTTGACAGCCGTCTCCTCCCATGTGATCCTCCCTCATGTTACCACCCCCAGGGTTAGGATCAGGTAGCGGCTGACTTCCCCAGGCCACATGAGAGGAACCTTTACGCTGGGTTTTAGTGATGGCTCGGCAGGATTCATCACACACCCAAATGATTTTATGACACAGAGGCTCATCTTCTGCCATAATTTGAGATCTGTGCAGTGTAGTGTTGAAAAACCACATGGCCTACGCAAGTGCATGTGCAAATGTTTTTATTTTCAAACAAGAGTTGGTTGGGATACATTCTCAGAAGATCTAAAGGATTTTCTAGAACATAAATGAGAGTCCCTCACTGGGAAGAATAAAAACGAACAATTCCCAGGGTCTTTCTCTAGGGGGTGCAAGTCTGGGCTTGTGGTTCTCAAAACGCATACTGGGTACTGGGTCCGGGTTCCCGAAATAGGGAATTACTGGGCCATGCCGACTTTGGCAGGCCCGGTAATTTCCATTCCCAGGACCTGGACCCGGTACATCCCCATTCCCATTTGAGCCCCCATAGGGCTCAATGGGAATGGGGAGGATGCTAACAACAGGCCCATTAATGACGGGTCCGTTGATAGCATCCTGGTCTGCTAGCGGGTCCCGCTAAGGATGCCTGGTTTTACCAGATGTCCTTAGCGGGACCCGCGAGCAGACCTCGAGGGATAACGGGGTCGGCAGCTCTACCGGCGCCTTTATCCCTCTACCGCCTTCCTCGGAATAAGGCCCATTGTCTCGAGGATCTAGCCACCAGTCGCATCTTTGTTCAGGTTGATCATATGGATGTAGCATCCAGTGCTCCTTTGCCACTGTGCCTCTTCAAAAGAATACAGCACCCACTCTGTCATTTGTAAACCAGTTAGGTGGATGCTGCCCTGCCCACTTCTTCCTGAGCCGCAACAATAGTGCCTCAGTTCACTTATTAAGGTTTGCCCCTTCTCACTTTCACTTAGGTATATGATGTGTCCGTCTCACTCTCAATAAATTATATGGTGCCCTTCCCAAAGGCAAGCAGTCTCTTGGCCCTCAGGAGCCGGACTGGGTCTGTCTCACAGGAACCTTCCTTAGATCTTGCCAATCCTTTTGAGTTTGCCGCTCCTGGGGACTGATGGTTTCAAAGCCTGCTCCTTCAGAAGGTTTCAGGCTCAGTCTGTGGCCCTGCCTCCTGCCTATCACCCTCTCAGGGTGCTGCTGGCTCCGCTTCTTCTCGCAACGCTGCCACTACCGCTGTCATTTATTTTTCTTCTGCTTCTACCTGCACCCCATCTTGTTCCTCCTATACCCAGTTTCTTACAGCCCCAACCAGCCACATATAGGCCTTGATCTATCTTTTGCCTTGCTGTGTTAGATTGCTATTTGTAAGCATTCTCTCTTTAGGTCCTTTGGATTTGATAATGACTCTGCAATCCTGTCCTCCAACCCTTTTAGTGGGTCAGCATATGCCTGGGCCTTGAAAATGCACAATGACCTCTTGTTGCCAGGTGGGATTTACCCACTAATGCTGGCACTATTCTATGGAGCCTAAGTACCACGTTGACCCTGCACTCACCAAGCTCTAGTCTTTCACCCGGCATGTTTGGGCACAGTTCACTGGGAATCCCATTCAGGAGAGAAGACCCACAGTCACTATTTGTTTTTTCCTTCTCTTCAGTGAAGCTTTGGCATGTTGGCTGCCGCAGGAACCCTAAGTGCTACATGGGGTCCCATGGAATGCACGTCCCATTAATTCCCAGAGAAATCTTGGTCCAATCAATTTGGCCATTGCTCATTTTGGTTCTTGAGGTTCTCTGGGCTAGATCCAAATCAGCAATGCCTAAGCCTATTAGGTCTTAAAAAGGTTCAAGCGCTTCTTGCATTGTCATATAGGGATAAGAAAATTGACCCACTGGGGTCCTATATGCCATTAGAGATTAGAGGCTGCTTCAGGGTATCCGTGCCCTAATGGTCTGTAACAGATGTAGGATTCCCAGCATTCATGGCAGTGCTACAGGAACCAGGGTTCAGAGAGGTTTGAGTGAAACCCCCCCTGCTTCCTGTGGGGACAGTGTGTGGGGCCGGGCCACAAAACCTGGTGTGTGTGCATGAATGCATGTGTGGATTCCTGACAAGGGCAGTGGGTGTCAGTATTTATGCAAATGTGTGTGCAAGTGTGTCTAAAGTCGTGCATATATGTGAGTGCAATGTGTGTATGTAGCTGTGTGAGCTCGCGAGGGAAGAGGGAAGGGGGACCATTGATGACAGGGGCAGTCAGATAAATTTTAGAAAGAAGTGCCCTCAAGCTTGAGGTGTGGGCCGGCCAAGATGTTTATTTCTTCTTTACTTTTGAACTAACATTTATTGGCACATTGACAACTGTGTCTTCTTACCGTATGGATTACTGCCATTGTTCGATAAATCAAATGTTAATACGAGGGTGTACTTACAGTAAACACTAAATGGGTAAAGCCATCATGTTTTTATTTAAATATCGTTATGTGCCGGGGACACGAAAGCATCAGAGCCAAATAAAAAATAAATAAAAGATGGTTTTAACAATAAATAAAAAAATCTGAAGCGAGATAGAGCCATGATGCAATGCAATTTATATGCAACAAGTTACAGCATTTGGCTGCAGAAACACTACAAATTATCTATGGACTGCCCAGGAATGCTGCAAGTGCGAGATAGTCACAATGCACTTCTGTTAAGAGCAAAGTTCACTCAATACTGTTTGATCTGATTACTGATGTACAATGGGGCTCGCCAATAGAGCAATTTATGAATCAACATCAAAGATTTAAACACAACTCTTGCCTTAACAATGAGCCAATGAAACCTCCTAAGCAGTGGGGTAATGTGATACTCCAGATCCTGACAATTCAAGCCAAATTCTGCAGGTGCAAGACAAAAACAATAATTGGCAATGCCAACAGTTTGGTATTTTGTGTAGGCATGGCAAAGGCACTTGCCAGGCACAGCAGTAGCGATATTAACTGGTCATTGATGGTAGCGGGTGCAGAATGGTGTCAGTACCTGGGCATCTGATAGCAGTGCCTGGCAAATGCCTATTACTTCTACACAAGGCCAAACTGTTGGCTTTGCCAATGTGTTATGCTTGAGCTAAAACATGGCGTTGGTGCGCAGTGCATTCTGGGGGCACTCAGAGCCATAATGGATATTATTTCCATGCCTCAGTGAAAAGCTGTACTTACTTTGCTGAGAGCTGAATTTGCTTTACTGAAAAAACATGCTTTCCAAACCTGGTATGCAGCCAGTCAAGGACATTCTGCTGGGAAAGCTGGTTTTGTTATGTCTTGCTATGAGTTATGGAACTGTTTTCCGTGGCGTTTGTTCTTAGGAGAGGAGGGAAGCGCTCTGCTCCTTGAGATTACTGTCGGTTGACCCAGCTGGCAACCAACGGTCACTTATCAATGCGCAAGCGCATTGCTTGAAGGTTCGAGAAATTGCCACCCCTGTTTGAGGAGTGCATATATGCGGAACCCCTCAGCGGTCAGACGAGATAAGCACAAAGACCTCAGTCGGAAGGGGGACACCTTTGTCCGACATACCTGTGGGCTGTTGTGCTCTCGGCCTGACTGTTACCGGGGTCTTCCAGCCGCTTCTGGAGAGATGAGGGATTCAGTTACACCCACGGTGATGTATTTTCTTTTGATTTCTCTGTCTTTTCTGGGATTTATTTCTGTGTTATCACTTGTTGCTTCCAAGCTATGAATAAATAGCCGTAAGTGTTCATTATTTCACTAACTGCGTATTTGGCTGTGAGTTATTGCTTCGCCTACATGCGTTCAAATTATTTTTCTTTGTTCTACACATGTACTGGTGATGAAGTGTCCGTGCACATTTGGAGAGCAAAACATTTTGGCGCTGTGAGCAGGGTATTTGTGACGAATTGTTTCCAAATATCAAAGAATCTGTTTAAACGCAGATAGGCTTTGGTTCCACTGCAGGCGAAAGATTGTTTTCGGTTGGCAGTGAGTGTTGGGCTGTGTTAATCTGTTTTTTTTTGTGTGTGCGTGCCTGCGCGAGTAACTGCAGTGTTGAAAGGAGAAAGAAAAAAAAGAGTTTTTGCCAATTACTGTAATGATGAATAGCTTGTTCAGGAAAAAGGGCCTTCCCGCTGGCGGTGAATGTCCAGATGTTATCATTCCAGGTTGGGCTAAAGGCCCATATGATAAATTAGCCCAGGTGTGGGCGTGCGGAGCGGGACTGTGTGAAACATGGGATCATGGATTGGGAGACGCTGATCCGTCTGATGTAATGTCTTGTTTACAACAGGTTTCAGTAGAGAGGGGAAAGGAATGCACCGCGCTGGGTAGGCGGGGTTGGGTCCTCCTGCATGCCTATAGGAAAATGCATCAGAGAAATGAGGAAATGAAAGAGAATATTTCAAGATTAGAAAAAGAGTTGGCTGAAGGAAAGCAAATTGCGTTGATGCAGCAGATTCAGATGAAGCTTTGTAAAGATAAAGCTAATAAATATCAGGCTGTGGCAGAGAGGGCAGCAGTCAGAGTAGCCCGGTATAAGTATAGGAAAAGACAGGGAGGGGTCAACCAGAGAAAAGTGGCAGCTGTAATCGCTACCGCAGGTGTGGATTGGGACCCTGATAAGTGGGATGGAGACATTTTTGACTCAACAAGCCCAGAGAGCAGCTCGGCAAATGAGTCAGATGCCAAAGTGGAATTTAATCAGAAGACAGTGGTGGCTAAGCCATTTAGAAGACGGCGAGCCGGGCCTCACCCGCAGAATCCTGCGGGCGGGGTTGTGGATTTAACCACGCTGGAGGATTACACCCAGCAGGAGGTTGGGGAAATCATTACTCGTTTGAGGCAAAAATCAGGGGACCCTTTATTGACATGGATGGTGAGATTGCTAGATGGGGGCGCCGCGGGGTTGTTGGTAGATTCCACGGACTCACCGCATTTTCTACCTTTGTCAACTGACACCAATGTACAGGAGGTCTTAAGGGCAGGGCCACTCCCTGATAATGGCCAAGATTCACAGGTGTCTTTGTTGCACCTAGCAGCCCAAGCATGTAACTGGTATACTTTGAAAGAGGCGATTCAAAAGATCAGAGAGCATGCTATGAAAGAGGCAATTCACATAGATGCTCCAAGACACATGGGGGCTGTGCCACTCGCAGTTTCAACTAGAAATATGGTGATCAGAACTGCACCGCCCGCATACAAAATTGTCATTATGACTTTGCTCGTAGGTATGACGGGCAAACCCACTGATGAGGTTGTGGATGCCATTCGGCAACTGGCAGATTTAGGGGATTGGGACAAAAGTGATAATAAGCCACAGGAGAGAGAGGGGCGTAGTGAGAGAAGAACTGAAGGCAGGAGGCAAGATAGTAGAGACTCTTAATTGTCCAGGAAAGACATGTTTTTGGGTTTGTTAAAAGATGGTGTGCCACGAGAAGAAATTGATGGCATTGAAACTAGGGTAATGTATGAACTATACAAAAAGAGAGGGCTTGCAGCCAAAGGGCGCTATAAACAGGTTAAGAAACAGGTAGTAACCAAGCCACAGGGGGACACCTCACCGTCCGCTCCTCCTGAGGAAGAACAAGAAGAAGGGTCTATGGGGACACCTTCCCCATACCAGCCAACATACGCCGATTTAAGGAAGGTGGTGAGGGAAATGCTAGAGGCAGAGTCAGGTCACACTCATTCAAAATTTGATTAGGGTTACGGCCAAGCTCCAGCAGCGTCTGCTCGCATAAAAGTTGATAGGCAGCCCCATGTCAATGTTAAGATTTTCTGGGGGCCAGGAAATACGCAAGGGGTGCGAGCATTGATAAGACACCGGGGCAGAGGTCTCTCTGATTCATGGAAATCCAGCACGATTCAAAGGCAGACAATTTACTATTACAGGTCTCGGGGGGAAAGGAGACCCCCCGCAGTACAAACTGAAGTGGAGATGAAAGTAGGCAATTTGACTAGGCAGAAATACCAAGTGTTGATTGTCCCGATACCGGAGTACATAATTGGCTTTGACATTCTGGAAGGGTTGACTTTGGGACTTCGAGGTAAAACGTACCAGTTTGGGGTGAGTGCATTGATCTGCACACCCATTACCATAGGCAAATTGAAGATGCCCCCAGTACAGGTGCCTGTAGCAACCAAGCAGGTAGCAATGAAGCAATACCGCATTCCTGGGGGGCACAAGGAAATTTCAGACACCATCAAAGGGTATGTCGAGGCGGGTGTGTTACGCCCCATTACTACCGCATGGAACAATCCTATCTGGCCAGTCAAAAAAGGGGATGGGTCTTGGAGGATGACGGTGAATTACCGTGAGTTGAATGAACACACTCCTCCCTTAGTGCCCGCGGTCCCAGATGCCATTAGCTTGATTGAGAATGTCCAAAAGTTTGAGGGGACTCGATATGCAGTGGTAGATTTAGCCAATGCGTTTTTCTCTGTGCCAATTGCTGAAGAGTGCCAAGAGCAGTTTGCATTTTCTTGGAGCGGGCGTCAGTATACCTTTACAAGGTTACCTATGGGGTACATACATAGCCCGACTATCTGTCACCGGCTGGTTGCAGAGCACTTAGACAAGATACCGTGTAAACCTGACAAACAAATCTCTCACTACAATGATGATATTTTGATTCACGGAAAGGATTAGCACAGTGTGCAAAATCAGTTAGAAGTCATTATGGAAGGATTGAAGAAGGAAGGGTGGGAGATTAACCCGAACAAAATTCAAGGCCCAGCTGAGACAGTGATATTCCTAGGGATTCAGTGGCATAATGGGCATCGAGAAATGGTGCCGAAGGCCCGACAGAAGATTCTTGAGTGTACCACTCCAATGAACAAAAAGCAAGCTCAGCAGTTCATAGGGCTGTTTGGGTTTTGGAGACAGCACATTCCCCATTTAGGACAGATACTGGCCCCCCTCTACAAAGTAACACGAAAGAAATATGAGTTTCAGTGGGGGGAAGAGCAGCAAAAAGCATTTGATTTGGCAAAAGATACCATGCAGCAGGTACTTGATCTATGGCCATTGAAGGAAGGCGAAGTGGAGTTGAATGTGTCTGTGCAAGACAAGTATGCCTACTGGAGTGTGTGGCAGAAACAAGACAGGAAACGTGTGCCATTGGGGTTTTGGAGCCGTAAATTACCCAATGCTGGTAACTCATACACTCCGTTTGAGAAGCAGTTGCTGGCATGTTATTGGGCCCTTGTTGATACCGAGCAAATGACGGTGGGCCATGATGTATTGATGAGGCCAGAAATGCCGATTATGCAATGGGTACTGAGCTCTCCTAAAACACATAGAATAGGACATGCTCAAGAAGCCGGCATAATTAAATGGAAATGGTACATTCAAGACAGAGCCAAATCAGAGAAGGGTGGAGTTGCAAAATTACATGAGCAAGTAGCCAACATACCGCCCTCAGATTACATACCACCGGAAGTGCCTGATAAACGTGAGTCTCCCGTGAAATGGGGAGTACCTTATGGCGATTTGACCGTGGAACAGACAGAGCATGCCTGGTTCACGGATGTGTTGGCCCGATATGTGGGAACAGAGCGATACTGGAAAGCGGTGTCATATAATCCTAAGACAAAGATTTTTTTGACATCAGGGAAAGGGAAGAGCAGTCAGTTTGTAGAGCTTTACGCAGGTTACCAGGCATTGAAACAAGAGACCCCTGTTCAATGTCATTTGTACACGGATTCATGGTCAGTGGCAAATGGGTTGGCGGTGTGGCTGCCAACCTGGCAAAAGAATGGGTGGAAGATTCATTCAAAAGAGGTGTGGGGAAAAGAACTGTGGCAAGATATTGCGGAAATGTTATCACAAAGTGAAGTCACTGTGTATCATGTGGACGCGCATTGTGCTACAGACTCATTAGAACGTTGGTTTAATTCTGTTGCAGATGAACACACCAAGATTTCATCTGTGGATGCGGAGGCTCAGGAAGACGATTTGGAGGGTTTGGCCAAGTGGGCTCACCAGAAATGTGGGCACCTTGGAGAAAAGGCGACTATCAGGTGGGCACAAGCTTGAGGAATCAATTTCCCTTTAGAGGTAGTGAAAACGATCATTTTGCAATGTCCAGTGTGCCAACACCAACAGCACAGGCCTATCCCTCAAATTGTCCGGGGTACATTGCGAAGAGGAAAGTTACCAGGTCAAATTTGGCAGATTGATTATATCGGTCCCCTGCCAATCAGTGAAGGTTGTCAGTATGCCTGCACTATTGTGGATACATACTCAGGATACATGATGGTTTTGCCGTGCAAGCGTGCCACACAACTAACACCATTAAGTTGTTAGGTCAGATCATATTGCATTAAGGAGTGCCTTTGCAGATTCAAAGTGACAATGGGTCACACTTCACAGGCAAATTGATTCAAAAATATTGTCAGGAGAAGAGCATTGAATGGCTCTACCATGTGCCTTACTACCCTGCCGCTTCAGGATTAATTGAATAGATGAATGGCTTGTTGAAAGAACAGCTGCGCAAGTCTGGAGATGGCAGTTTAGCAGGCTGGCGTGATCGTGTGTTTGATGCAGTGCAAGTGCTAAACAATAGGCCTGTGAATGATCATGAAACTCCTTTGATGTGACTAATGACTCCTGCTTTACAGATTCAACCCAACTCAGTTAGAGAAACCCTAGTGTACTGGGAAATTACCCCGGGTTCTTTAGCTCCCTATCGGGTGACTCCAGAGATAGCAGGGGTAGACTTGCATTCCCATGAGGAAATCAGATTAGACTAAAGAGGGATTGTTGTAATTGAAACAGGGATTGGAGTACAAATTCCCCCAGAGCATATGGGATGGATTGCCCCTAGATCTGGCCTTGCATTGAAGGGCGTTCAAGTGTTGGCAGGGGTCATTGATGCCGATTACCAAGGCGAGATCAAAGTCATCCTGATGAATAGTGGGGACCAATTGCTACCGATCCACAAGGGCGATCGGGTGGCCCAACTAATTATCATTCCTGTTAAGTTGTCCATAATTAAGAAGGGGGAGCCTCCTACAGTGTTATCTACCCGTGGGGATCGTGGTTCTGCTCCAGAGATTCCTCCTGAATCCCAACCATTTATTACCCATGAACGTCCAGCCTGACCTTCTTATGCTTCAGGGGGAATCACCAGAATGCCTGCCTTTTACCCAAGACGATTCTCCCAACTGCTTAGCATCAGAGCCTCCTTAATATGCAGCATCTGAGTTTGAGACTTTTGCCAGCTCTCACTTCAGAGACATGAAGATGGACCATCGCTCGGGAGAGCCTTACAGGCGAGGCCACTGGACCTGCCTGGAGTATTACGAGAGGGAGACGGAAACCATCCGCCACGGCCCAGTCACCGAACAAGTAGCCGACCGGGATAGCGGGCTGGGCGGTTCGCATTCGGGGCCCGGTTCGGATCAGCCGCTTGACAGCTCTTTTGGTGCCAGATCACACATGAGCCAGATGGAGAGGACAGCACGGCCCCCCCAGCAGCAGCACTTTCTCATTGGTCAGCAGCCTGCAGGTAGGGCTTTGTACGGTGGTTCCATGCAGCTACAGGTGCCTGGACACAATGGAATGGGAGCATTGCCGCAGTCGGGCCTGTCAGTGCCATAGTCTACCATCCCTGTGAGTCAAGCTCAGCACATTATGTACTCTCAACCCCATGGGCAACACCAGTCCTTAACACAGTCAGATTACGTGCAAAATAGGACTGCTTCTCAGCTCCAGGGACCTGTCCAGCAAATGGCTGTCAGCTTGCCCGTGGACCAAGTGACGGCCCAGAACCACTCACCTGGGTGTGCAAAGGGTGTGGTGCAGACCAGCGTATTGCCTGCAGGACTTGTGCAACAGAATCCTGCCAAGCAGCACCAGTTGGGTGCTAGTAGCCAAAGGAAGGGAATGACTGCTGCAGTTCAAAATGTGCCTGTTATTGCTCCTGCTGCGAATATGCCTGATATACCAAGTACTGCGTCTATCACTCCTATCAGTATGCTAAACGGCCCTGCTTTGTTGTATCCCACGTGCAACAAAGTGTCTACATAACTGTCACTAGGAGTACCAGCCTCGTACAACCCATTGGACGTCCAGGCCTGCAAGGCGTAGAACATGTGCAGTCAAACCTTAGTCAATTTCAACACAAGCCTTTTCCCAGATGGATGACAGAATAAAATCCGAACCTCTACCTCAGCTGCCACCTTCTTTAATTGCTGAACATAAACATTTCCTGAAGCCTGCAATTTCCTCACGTCCCCCATGTCTGCTCTCAGCAGAAAGGCTAACAGAGCTTCTACCATTGTCTAATGCATGTTGCACTAGCCTGCCTCCCTCCTCAAAGATTTATAAGTGTTTGCTCCCAGTGACTGAGTTTCCAGGGCCTTCCGACTCGGCTTCAGAACCTGCAAGTCCTTCATGCCTTTCTTCGACCCATGAGTATCTTCCTCACCAGAAGCCTGCCTATGACTCTTCTAGACTGCAGCCTGATTCTATTCATTCCAGTCCACCTGCCTTTGCTCACAGGCCACCATTTCCATCAGTGCCACCTCCAAAGAAAAATCACTCCAATCATGGAAAGAAGACGTCTTGTGCGGGTGGCGGGCACCAGAAGACGACCATGGGAGGGGGTATACTGTCACGACTCGCTCCCTTCGCTCCCGTTCCCACCACTTGGGGGCATGATTTGGGGTTTATTCCCTACTGGACTTTTCCTCTGAACATTATTCTACAGTGCTGTGATGAATTGGGAGTGCTAAAACCTTATTTTCCAAGTTACTTCCCTTCTGGATCCATTCCAGGTTTTTGGCAGCCAGCATGCTTCTTTAATCAAATGACTATGCTTTCCAGAATGCCTGGCCCACTCCTTCATTTCCACCCTGGCAGGATAAGGTTGGGTGGAGGATAGGCAACACCTGTGGCTGCAGATGCAGCAAGCAGCACACCTGAGACGTGTGCTCGTTAAGCAGCTTTAAAAGCCTCACTTTGCTTCAGTCCAGCACTGGTCATTGATGCAGTGTTCCTGTTTGTGACTGGTCCCTTGTTCCTGGTTCTTAGCTTGTGCCTAGTTCCAAGTTTCTATTCCTTGTTCCTTAACGCTGGATTTCGAATTTATGTGCTTAATTGATTTCTGCTTCCTAGATTCCCTTTCTGGATTCCTTTGTTTACAGGCAGCTTTTCTCAGTGCTTTCCCCTTTGGTGCAGCCCAGTTTGCCGGTGTTCTATTTTTCTTTGACTTTGTCCTTTGCTGCTGTAAACCTTGATGCTTTAGTCTTTCCTCTTTATAGATTTA
The DNA here is from genome assembly GCF_040938575.1 of Ambystoma mexicanum. Lineage (NCBI taxonomy): Eukaryota > Metazoa > Chordata > Amphibia > Caudata > Ambystomatidae > Ambystoma > Ambystoma mexicanum. Next base: position 1,067,286,774 of record NC_090931.1, on the reverse strand, counting down.
GCTTCCTGCCTTTTTCCTTGGATGGGTGGGGGAAGTTTGCCTTTGTAATTTAGTTTTCCCTGCTCCTTTACTTTCTCTTGGAATCCATTCCATGTTTTCCCTTGCACTTCTGCATTTATTTCCCATTGATTATTAGGTGTGGTGTGCTGTTGTAGCTAGCTCCTGTGTGAATGCCTATGTTTTACTCACTATTCTATAATCACTATTCCTACTTGCCCCTTAGTCTTATGTAATTAGTTATCCTCCCATTGCTGCTATAGCCTTTCTGGGTCCCTGTTTGATCAACAGGGTTCGGGGGCTTGATGACATTCAAGTGCTATTTCTCGTCCTCGCGAGTACTGTTTTTAAGTTCCCTTATTCAATACCATCAAGAGTGTTAGCTCACAGATCCTGTCGTTGCTTGCCCTCTATGTGGGCTTAGCGCTGTCAGTACCTGTAACAGCAATTGTGGGTAAGGAGCTTGCCGACTTTCCTTGCAGTCATAAGGAGTTTCTAAGTGCTTACCCCACATCCCTTTTCATCTATTTGTATTGTTGTCACACTCTATTTGCACTCCTGGGTTTTAGTATACATGAGTCTTGGTTCATGTGTGCACGGTTTGATTCAAAGCTATTCTCTGTGTGATTTTGTGCACATTTCCCTTGCCATATTCGTTGCCTTTGTCCTCACCTGACACAAACATATAATCAATTTCGCTAGACTGACCATTGTCAAAAGTATGCGCCGCAGGGCGGTCGCCCGTAAAACGTCCATTACATGCCCTAAGATTAACTGAGGCTAACAGGATGACCATCTCATCCGCTGCCTCGTACTGCTTTCTTGGAGGGGCTAGTAAGTGGGGGAATCACACCCAGACATTATCCTCCTCTGTCGTGGCGTCAAACAAAGTGGACATCGGCTCAATCTGGGCATTGAGATCCCCCATAATCAACATTTTTGGAAGTCCGGAAGAGCACCCCCACCATGCCATAACTTCTTTCATAATCTTCTCTAGGAATGACACCCATCCACCAAGCATGCCCCTGCTGTATAAATTAACAACTAGGACAGGGTGTTATCCCACAATTCCAGGTCCAGGGCCAATACATCAGGAGAATGCATATCAAGCACTGTGACAGCTTTGCAAAGGGAGTCCCTCACCCAGATCACCAGGCCCCCGGACGGGCGCACCCATGGTCCTTTGAGTGCAGGTACAAAAAAGGTTGTATACCCCTCTAGAATTGTTGATTTCATGGCCCAAGTTTTCTGCAGCAAAACTACCTCGAACCCCCTAACGAACAAACGCCAGCCCTCGTTAATAAGATGTTTGTCGCCCACAGCGATGTTCCAGGATAGAACCCACACCCCGGGCAAGGTGTCTGGTGGGAACTCTACCACACCTTGGCTTGGATATGCTCGTCCACTTCCCGGGTGAGAGCAGAAGAAGTACAACTCCAACCTTGCTCGGGGTGCCCAACACTTCAAGTTCTATGACCCCACCTCTGATTTACACTGAGGCAAACGAGATGCTGCTGTATCCCCACACTGCTTGGGCAGACTTCACTAGCCAGCCTTCTCCTGCTTTCCGTTCCCCCTGGGTGACGCCCAATATATGACCAGGTGGTAAGCTTGCGAGACAAGTGCTGAACTCCTGGCATATAATGGGGTCCAAGCGGGCTCCTGGCATGAGGCCGGGTGGTGGGTGCCTGCTCAAGGCGCGTCTGTGGTATGTGATAAGGTCCAATCAGGCCGCCAGGGACACACCTCAACCGACCTGGCTGGGAACTCAATAACCATTCGGGGGCGACATTCTAATAGAGATCTGTAGGTGAGCAGGGGGAAGGGCCCGTTGCTCCATTTCCAGGAGACCCTTTACATAACGGGAATCCTTCACCCAAACTTTAATGGCGTCCACCCCCTGCAGGCCTACTAGTCTCTCACAGGAAACTAGGTCACTGTGAATCAACCATAGTCACCCCCTCCTATGCCTTAACCAGTGACTAACTTTATTCAGCAGGCTATCGCCCTGTTCATGCCTAACAGTGTGATTTTTCGGGACATTCAGAAGATAGAATCACACTGGTTCTCAGGACCAAAGATCTTATGAGTGGGGCCTGAGCTCACCCCGGGCCCAGATAGAGGCCCGATAGACTTTTTCAGGAATTAGTCTTCAATATGGGTGCCCTATTTGACCAAGTTATATAACGCTGTGAGGGCCAGCACCATGGTTCCGGGGTCTTGGACTTGGGCTGAAACAGTCCCAATGCATAAAAAGGGTGCATGCAATGACCCGGTCAACTTTAAACCGATTTCTTTGCTGGTTGCTGGGGCGAAGACGTTTGCCAGGGCACTTTTATTCCACTTGGTTGAGTGTGTGTTGAGCTCTGGTGTAATTGATCATCGTCAGGCGGGATTTTGTGAGAGCCTGAGAACGATAGACCAAAGTCTTCAGCTGCGCTTTATCTGTGAAAAGTATTTTGTTCTGTGGAATGTCAGCATCTATGCTGTGTTTGTGGACCTCCGCACGGCTTTTGATATGGTCCCACGGGCACGTTTGTGGAAGGTCCTGGAGGAGCTTGTGATCCCTGTGGCTCTGCTTTCAGCAATTCAGAGTCTCTACACAGAGAACTCAGTGGTGGTCCGCTGGGCCAGGAGGGAAGCACTTCCTGTAGTATCGCTATACAGAAGGAAGTCCGCCAGGAATGTGTGTTGGCGCTGCATTTTCATTAAGTTTTGAAGAGGTTGTTGGCCGCACAGATTCACGCCCCTTTGCTAGCAGTAGACAAGTGTCCCTCATTGTTGTTTGCAAATGATGCTGTGCTCCTCTTTCTCATGCCGGCTGGTGTGTACAAACAACTGGAGATTTTTGCGTCTTTCGCAAAGAAGAATGGGCTTGCCTTGAATATTACAAAAACCAAGTCTATGATCTTCAATTCCAAGAAGAAGCACAAGCCCTAATCTCTCTTTATGTAGTGGGGGGGGAGTGCAATTGAGCATGTTCAGTCCAATGATTATCTAGTTCTGAGAGTAATGGCATCATGTAGTTGGAAAATGCAGGTTACAAAGGCCAACCTTACCTTGGCTAGATATAGCGGGGCACTCACTAGATTCACAAACGAACATGAGAATGGGGCAGTGAGGATCTCGCTGGAGGCCTACAGAGCACAAACATGCAGGCAGCATTGTTTGGGACGGAACACTCGGGGCACGTGGAGACCAAGTCCCTTGCAGTGGCTGAGACAAAATTTCTGAAGAATATCCTTGGGTTGCCCACTGCGGTACAAACATCCCAGTGCTTTTGGAAACTGGATTGGAGGGGTTTGAGATGATCTGTAAATTACGCCCGGTCTTTTACTGGGCTCGCCTCTGGTATAATCCCCACTTTTGCAAAAACAAAGAGGCAGTTGCAAATCTTTTGTCCCAGCAGGGCTGCAGCTCCTTAAAGTGGGCTGCCCATGTGAAAGGTTATCTGGGATTGCTGGGCTTGGAGGATTACAGGTCAAATCCCTCAAACATCACACCGGTTGCAAAGGAAACAATTAAGAGCGCAGCAAGGACCAAAGGCGCGGAAAGACATCTGTGGAAGATCCAGGGCTTCTGAACAGCTCGCTGGATATCTTTCAATAAAGACGCGGGCAGGCTGCAAAGAATACCTGGACTATGTCTCGCCCAGGTGGGAAAGTGCATCATATTTAAAGTTCTGTATTGGAATCTTGCCGACTGCTGTATTTCGGCTCAGATGGAATATTGCAGTTTCCGCGTCATGTATCCTTTGTGGTGAGTCTGAAGAGATGGTACAACACCATTTGTTACTCTGTCCAGCAACCATTCCTCTGAGGAAGCGCTCCCTGAGGCCCCTGTTCTGAAGCCGTGGATGAAGGTCCCTAGTTGGTGCTATGGCAATTTGCCTGGATGCCTCGGATAAGGAGGCTGTGCTTGCCACTAAAAGCTGTCTGAGCTGGCAAGAAAAATGTATATGACGAAGGCTAAGCTGCTGAATCGTGCTATGCCATCGTACAGAAATACATCTTTCTGTACAAGCTGCTGTTGTCTGTATAATGTTGATCTGTTTTTATTTGGTTTTAAGGTAAAGCACTGATTGTGTAATTTTAGTGGAGTAATTATGAGCTAAGCGATTGTGACGATGTAACTAATGTGTTTTTTCAACTTTTATGTTAACTGCTTTTATGACTATCTTGTCGAAATAAAGCAATAAAAGTAAAGAAATCTCAGCCTGCCTGGCCTGTGTAGTGTTAGGCAGAATAGCATAACCTCTGGGACCACCACATATAATTAGGACTACATGTGTAAGCAAAAACCAACCTTTGGTATAAGTCTGTACTACACAGGCTAAGCTGCTGAATCGTGCTATCACATCGTACAGAAATACATCTTTCTGTACAAGCTGCTCTTGTCTGTATAATGTTGACCTGTTTTTATCTGGTTTTAAGGTAAAGCACTGATAGTGTAATTTTAGTGGAGTAATTATGAGCTAAGCGATTGTGACGATGTAACTAATGTGTTTTTTCAACTTTTATGTTAACTGCTTTTATGACTATCTTGTCGAAATAAAGCAATAAAAGTCAAGTAATCTCAGCCTGCCTGGCCTGTGTAGTGTTAGGCAGGATAGCAGTACCCTGTGGGACAACCACATATAATTAGGACTACACGTGTAAGCAAAAACCAACCTTTGGTATAAGTCTGTACTACACAGTTTTGTGGTAGCGAGCTGAGCAGCCAGGCTTATCTCAACAGGGAATGTGAGCAGTACAAGTAGTTACACAGAGACTCTACAATCACACTGGTTAAAGAAGACACTTACACTCAAGGTTTCTTGGTAAAACACTTATAAATGTATTACACAATCATTTAGAAAACATTCACTAGAAGGAGGCAACTTAATATTATACACAAATATACTTCAACACAAAACCAATAAGTTTCGGACCAATTTAAGCTCCCCTGAAATAAGAGCCAAAGGGCATTTCAGTCACTTTGAATGGGAAGGTAAAGGCTGAAGTTAATAGAATAGATCACAATTACTTTCTTAGACAGTGCAAATAGTTATAGTTCACTAGAGGACTCGATTCAGTTCAATAGGCATAGGCCAAAGTCAATGGACTAGTGTCTTGGATAGGAAAGAGCAGTTCTTGAAGTAAACAGTAAAGTCTTTGCCAAAGTTCTCAAAAGTAGTTTGGACGAAAAAGAATCATATGTTGGGTCACAGTCTGATTAGGCCTGTAAGTTGGGAAAGTTCCACCAACTTTCACCGCGAGAGAAGCGCTCTCTCAATCGGGTTGGCACAGTACCTTAGTATGAAGCAAAAGATGCAGCTGAAGACGTTGGTTCCTGGCAGTTCCTGCAGATCTCACTGTTCCTGAACCTCAGCCGTGTGGACAAGAGGGAGGACGTCGGGGGACTCCTGCACTGCACGGGATCGTCGGAAAACGCGGGCAAAATACAGTCACTTCAGTTCGAGTAGCTGTTCTTACAAGCACACAAGCTGGTGTCCGTCCCCCTGGTTAATCCTAACCAGCTTCCAGAATGGTATCCAGGTAGCTTACAAGTTGATTGGTCCCACCAACTCAAAGGAAGAAGTCATCCTTGAAGGGGCTTCTCTGTCATGATGAACTTGGCAATTTGGACCTGCAGCAGGGCTTCATCGGGCAAACAATGGTCCAGGAGTTGCAGCAGACGTCCTCTTCCAGCTCGTCTTTGGTTCTTTCATTCCAGTGGTCAACTCTGCTTTTCAGTCCAGGAGACTTGCCTTTCAAACAGTTTTCTCCCATTGATTCCAGCCTAGCTGCCACTCACCCAGCAGGGTGGCTGTCCTTGCCGGACAGTCAGCCAGCCAATCATGCCAGAGTGCATTTGAGTCTCCTAGGAGACTAAGCACAGGTAGTTTCTGGCACATCCCTCATTTTCTGCCCACCCCAGACACTCAGACGCCAGAGGCAGTCTTCAGTCCTGAAGCCCGCCAAAGGCATGGAAACAACAGGACCAAACCTGGTTTGGCACTCAGAGACCAACACTAGAAGGACTTTTCCAAAAAGAAATGTCGAAAAAAGAAGACCGGGACCCGTTTAAACAAAGGGGCTTAAGGCGCCATATTGAAAAACATGGCTCCCGCGATTTTTAGCTACCGGTGTTCGCGGGTGGGACAAAATCATGGTAGTTTGTTCTACAACCACTGCCACCAGCCATTTCAATAGAAAAGGGTAGCTTTTGACTTCTACGTGAATATTTAGACACAGGGGATACTAGGTAACCCCTCCAGCACTCTGTAGGAAGATAGTGTGTGCTGGGTCTAGGGATTTAAAAAGACTAGTAAAGTCAATTTAACCTTACATTCTCTGGGAAACATTAGTTCATCCCAGAGAAGGTATTTAAACCTTTGGGAAGTCTAAAAAGACATCCCTGTGTCACTGCACTGAGGGTGCTGTGTAACACACATGAACATATGCCTATGGAGTTATCTTAAAACGCCATAATCAAAGAACACAAGAGTAAAACACACATCAAAATACATGAAAGAGTGGGAAAAAAGGCTTACACTCTTTTCAGGTAAAAAAAAATCAAGACCTCAAAATCCAGCAAAGTTGCTGGGGGTCTCTAAGGAGAAGGGAATTGGCACATTTATGAGAATTCTCCCTAACATGTAGTCACTGACTCCTCCGCTTGCATTTGTCCTATTCGAGCCTCGCTACCTGCCAGTTGTTGTCGAATTTGCTTCAATATCCCCAAATGCTTCGAAATGCATTCCCCCTATGACACATTTAAAACTCTCCCATAGTGCCGCATAGGACTACACCGAGCCCACATTCAGCTCCAAAAAGTCATTGATAGCCCCGGATATCCCTTCCCAAAATACCCCATCTGTCAAGCATTTGCTCTTGAACACCCAAGGCAGCCTCCCACCCATTCTACCAGGCACTGCTAAGGCCATCACCACAGAAGCATGATCCGACCAAGTGCATGCAAGGATGGCTACCTCGGCTACCCAGCCTACAATTGCATTAGAAACCAAAAAGTAGTCCAACCGTGAGGCTGCTGGACCGAGGAGTGAAACATGTACCCCCACCCCTGGTGCCTGGTTCTCCAGACATAATTTACTTCCCATGTCAAATGCATATCTCGTAGTTTACATGTCACTTTTGGCAGTGACTTATGGGTACCCCCAGTCCTGTCCCGGTCGGGTTCCATTACTGCATTGAAATCCCCTGCCCAAATCTCCCTGCGTGGGGTACCCTCTAGTTGACATGTTATCCACACAAGGGTTTCCACTTAGTCTTGATTGGGGACATAGTAATTAATTAGGGTGAATACTCAGACATGAATAGTCCTGTGTACCATTAAGGCTCCCCCTCTTGATCCTTAACCTGCAAGGTCAAACAGAACCCAATCGTATTCCGCAACAGAATACACCCCGCCCCTGGTATGAAGAATAGGAAAAAAAATAGCACTGACACCCTACCCTGCCTAAATTACATTTCTCTCCTTGGGGTCAGATAAGTCTCCTGAAGGAACACAATGTCCACTTGATGACGCTGCATGTACAGTATTTAGAAGGACATTTCAGGCTCCTGACATTCCATGTCACATTCTTAAGTGTGTTAGACATCGTGTTGTGACAACTTCCCTGTATTTCCGACGTTTACCCAATGTGTAGACTGGGTCAGTGGACCACCCCACTGGCCAGCGAGGTAGAGTGACTCTGGAAACAACTGCCTTCTCCCAACTCCCCTTCCAGTCCCAACCCCCACCAGAAACACCAACCTAAATAAATTACCAATTATAACCTTGCCCCAACAATAAACACATGGGGCCTCATTACACGGACGGCGGTAAGGGTTAACGGTCACCGTTAAAGGCAACGGTGACCGTTAACCCTTACCGCCGTACTACGAGGTCCCTTTGCGGGTTGGAGGATTTAACGCCTGCTTCTTGCAGGCGTTAAAATCCAACCCGCTAAGGGACCTCGGAGCTAATTACGGCACCGCAAAATTGCGGTGTCGTAATTAGCGCCTTCCCCATTTCCATGGAGCCCTATGGGGCAGAAATGGGAATGGGGAAGGGCAATGGCGGAAAGGGGATTTACCGCCCCTCCAACCTTGGAATGGGGCGGTAAATCCCCTTTCCGCCAAGGCGGTGCCGGTATTTTACCGGCATGAGCCATGGCGCTAATAGCGCCATGGCTCACCGCCTTCCGTGTAATGAGGCCCATGGTCATGCATGAAGGTAAACCAGGTCCCAGCCGCCCTGGCAATCCCTGTCAGCATGCATAACTCCATCTGCCAGTTGCGTAAATAGTCATTTCTGCCAGTAGCCACAGGCAACCAATGATTCTTATTTTGGGGGAAATTACCCCCTTGTCCATTGCTCCCTCTCCGACAAAGTGCTCTTGCCAGCGATTCTAGAAACGTGTTCACGTCATCCGGGGTATGGAAAAATATCACTCGGCCATCGTGTTCCACCTAAGCTTGGCGGGGAATAACATTGAATATTTAATGCCTCTCTCCCGAAGACTTTTCTTGACTTCGATAAAGGCCTCCTAGATGACTGCACTTTCTCCGAGAAGTCTGGAAGAGATGGACCGATCCGCCTTGATAAGTCAGGGAACCTTTCTCTCTGGCTTTCCACAGGGCTAGATCTCTATCCCGATAATTCAGTAGTCAAACATTTATCGGTCTGGCTGGTACCCCCAGCACCAGTCTCTTTCCACTGGGAATGCAGTGGGCTCTTTCCACGATAAATACAGCCACAAAATCTTCACATGCAAGGATTTCCCTCAGCAGGTCCTCCATCATTGACTCCATATTGTGCTGGTCCCGCGCCTCTGGCACACCTATAATTCTAAGATTGTTTCTACGGGACCGGGATTCAAGATCGTCCTGCTTGTCTATTAATTCCTTGAGTGCCCTCTTGACCAAGGCCACGTCTTGTGGCAGTGTGGAATTCGTCTTCGATGGTGGACAACCAGCAATCAACCTCATCTAAGCGCTCTCCATGTTTGTCCAGGCGTACCTGCATGTGGTCCACTTTACATGTCAGGGTTGCCATTTTCCCTTCTAAGGACTGTACGCTTGCCTGCACTTGACCGAGCATCTTTTTAATGTCATTGAGTGCTCCCCCGAGTCCAGCCCGGAGGGTTGAGTGGCACCACCTGGGGAGTTCTCCCCCGAGGCCAGGTGCTTGGTCGGCACGGGAACGTCGAATTGAAACTTCGACTGTTGCTTGCCAGTTTTCTGTGATTTCGAAATGGAGTCGCTTTCCGTTCGTGGTATTCTCCCTGTTTCAGCAGCGTCTCTATTGTGCCCTCCAGGGACCCAACACCAAGAGAGGATAAATTAGCCCTCGCTTCTCCGCTGTTTCACTATCTCCTCCGTCATGCAGTCTCACTCCTCTCTGATTCCTCAAGATACCGGGGTCAACCATGCGCCACACCTCTTCATATATTGACTTCTCCAGGCCCTAGTCCAGTATAACACGAAAGAGTTCCCACCCCCTGATTTCTGAGGGAGGGGGCATGAGCAGGAGATGGGAAAATGCAGACTTACGGTTCCTAGGGCGTCTGCACTGACTCTCGCCTGGGGGGGGGGGTCACAGTATGGATTGGCGCCCAGATAACAGAGTGCGTGTCCACTCCCAAGTATGGGTGTCGGTCAATGGTAGGCACCTGTCTAAGTGGCAGTATGATCAATGTGTGTAGGTCTGCGCCCTCAGTCCGGGCCACTCCCTTAGATAGATCCTTTACCCCGAATGTCCAGCCCTAAAGGTTCATCCATCCAAGGATCTATGTTCTCCTGCAGGCAGCCCCCTGTGCCTTATCCCCTACAGTCCATAGCAGGGGAGGGGCTGCAGGGACAAACCCCGGTGGACAATCTCTCCTCTCCAGCAGCGCGGCACGAGGCCCCCGCCCACAGATGGACAGAGCAGTTCGCTGCACCGTGTTCCTTACCCCCAGCTGGGCCACTGTCTGCAGCGCTGCCCGCTCCCCGGGCCAATCTTTTCACGGTGCTAATAGGCGCCCGGGGCCTCGGCAGCTCCACACCCTCGGGTAGTGCCTTCAACGCCCCCCACCCGCTAGCAGCCCCGTGGCACTCAGGACACCAGTGGCCGTGCAGGCTGCTACGACGCTTAGTCCTGGCCTTAAAAGTCACACAGAGTTCCAGCCCTGGATGGTGCTCCAACTCGGGGCTGCCCTCTTCACCGCACACCCGGACTGCTCCCCGGGCTATGCGTGACGCGCTCCTCTGTCCCTCAGACTGGCGGCAGGTGTCGTGCTCCTCGTGCCGGAATCAGCAGGGCTGAATTTTCGATCCGCTGCGCACAGGCAGTGCAGGCGCTTCATTCTCCACCAGCAGGGCTCGTCTGTCCCTCAGACCTTTTGTGGGTGCCCCTCACACCTTTATACACTGCACTAGGCATAAATTATGATTATAGCAGTTTGGATTCCGTCAGGATTCCATCCGGATGGTTGGGGCTGCTCCGGAGTTTACAGGCCTGCAGCCATCTTGGCTGAGCTCTCTAGCGCCCTCCCAACTTCAGACTATTCCCAAGTGTCCTCACCAACTCCTTCAGAGAAACATTAGTCAGAAAATAGGCCTATAGTATCATCCCTGAGGCCCTTCTTAAAGACAGGGATGACACTACTAACTAGCTAAGTGGAGGGAAGAATATGTAACCTAAATACCACTGAGTCACCTTTACATTTAAACATCCCAAAAGAACAGATGGTTGCACCAGGGTTCATGTGAGTAGAGCTAATACTATGCATCTGGCATGGTTATGGCCATTGATATATATGTATATTGAGGGGAAATCTAAATATGGTAAAGGATATAAAGATGATGGTGATTCAGCCCAATCTGTTGTCAATATATCTAGTCAAACGTTCACTGGGCTGCCAAATGGATTATGTGAAAGCATCATAAAGTATGACACAGACAAGAGATGAAGAAAAGAATATTTATCAACTTAAAATGTCAGGATGATTGAAAGCCTAACTTGCCCTATGCTAAGGTGGGATTGCACTACCTGAATAAAACTAAGGAAAGTCTGAGTCAAACAAATCAACTTAAATGCCCGTCTGTGTCCAAAACCTATCTTTTCCCTCAGAACTACAATACACCAATGTGTAGGGATTTAAAATATCAAAAGAAACAGTGCTCAACCAAAATGTTCTGAGCTTCTTCCATCTCGCAGCTTTCTTTCAGCTCCCTTCCCGAAGTATAAAACAGTTCCACTAAAAAGTCTCAAAGTTATCTTTTACAAGTTCAAGATTATATAGTTTTGAAACAATCCTCGGGGTTCCCTTCCCCTACTTCCAAATGTCAAAGTTCAAAGCACAAAAGAAAGGCCTTGAGGTTCCGTCCTCAAAAACAACAAAGGTAGTTCCTGAAGTCTCGGGGTTCCCTTCCACAAGACTTGTATTTTATGACAATTCAAAACACACCAACGAAAGGGCCTTGGCTGTTCCCTTTGGCCCGGGCAGGTTCACTTCCTTTCTCCATATAATAGGGTTAACTCCAATATTCCATCTAATTAATGCAGTAAACTTCGCAACATGCAGTGCTTTATTTTAACTTGAAAGTTCAGCTGTTTTAGAAATTCAGCATGTTGTGGTTTTGAATAATTGCCCAATTGCATTCACTGTTAAGTTCAACATGCAGTGTTTTCTGTTTAATTATAAAGTTCATATTCAGTACAGTGTTCTCTGGGCATTGGTGTGGCTTAAGATCTTGTTTTCATTCAGCTTGTTATAGAATATGTATGCCTTTCACTTTAAAAGAACTTCCCAATGTTTGGAGACTTTTGAAACCGTTCTACTTTAAGATACGTGACCACTCTGATACAAAGTATTTCTTCTGTTTTAATGTTCAACAAAGAAAAAAGTCTAGGACCGGAGACCTTCGAAAACATGTTCTTCTGATGTATGCGACCACTCCGTTACTAGATATAACGTATTTCAGCACAATGCAAATGTTAATTCACTCGAGATCCGGATTTCTTATTTCATAGAAACTAACCGTCAGCTTCAGTAGCTGTCCTTGCAATACGGAGCACACAAACTGCAGCTTCTGCTGCCAAGGGTCGAGCTTCTGCCCCTTTGACACCTATGGGCCGGCTTCACGGCAAAAGGGAACAAGCACTCCGATTGAAAGGGAAAGGACCAGCCTTTCCACCCGGCTTCCTTCTCTAACAGGTTGCAGGTGTGTTCACTCAATCAGCCTTGCCTGACCATGATTAGGAGGACATGCCTGACCTTCACACCACCTTGCAGGCATCTTCTTCGTCCCATTACCACAATGGTGAAAGTGTATGGTGTTCATTACTCTCAGTTGCCTCTTTCTCGTTTCAGTACTGTCAAGTATCAGATATTGTAAATTGAGGGGAGCTGACTTAAAATAACCCATCAAGGTCGGGGCAGGGCTAGGTTGTTCATCACTAGGAAAAGGGGGATACTATGTCTCACCTAAGGTCATCTCACTCCCAATCTTCAAGGACCCTCCACCCAGGTGATCCTCCCTCGCTTCACCGCTGCCATGGTCAGGATCTAAAAGTGATGGCCTTTCCCTGGCCACCTGTGCAGAGGATCCAAGGGGGCTAGGAATGAGAACACCCTCAGGTTTCTCACAACTAGCAAAATGAAAAATTGCTATCAAATGTTGGCCAGTTATGATGCCTAAACAAAAATGGACTGGTAAAGGGACATGCAGTTCTTTAATGAACATGAGGACCGGTACAAAAGGAATGATTGTAGGTATATCCAAGCCCAAAGACAGATGATATCAGTTTCTGACCTTTCTACTTGCAAAAGGCCAAGTGTTGTACATCATCGTAGACCATGAGCCTCATTACAAGTCTGCTGGTCCAGAAACAACGGTGCTGGTAAGCTTATTGGCACCATTGTTTTTGGACCGGTACACTATGTGTTTGCCTGCCGGAACCGCTGTGCCCGACAGGGCTGACCCTGCCAGGCACAGCGGCCACAATAGGCAAGCCGTCACGAAAGCACCAGCACCATTAACGATGGTGCATCCATGGTCCCCATTCCCTAGAGTCCCATTGGACTCTATGGAAATGGGGACTTACAAATTACCGGCGCCTGACTTCCCGGACAGCCGGGGTTGTATATCCCCCAGTGTTACTGGGAAGTCAGGCTCTAGTCATTTTTTTCAGGTCGGCAGTAACCCGCCGGTATCACCAACAGGGTAACCGCTGGACCCGTTATGAGGCCCCATATGTATGTCCCGGGCTGTATGTTGCAGATACAGGTTTTGAATCCTTACTATGAATTATGTGTGTAAAGTGGTGATTGTAAAGCCTGCCTAACAAATGATATATCACTAGATGTTTCAGATTTGTATTTAAATCCTCTATATTGATGAGATACACTCATGTACTATAGTACACTAGCTGCTCCTGGTGTAATGTGCGCCATTCTAGCATATCTTAAAGGTCAATATGAGTCAGTAATTCATAGGGTCACTTCTGCCCCCTTCTTAAATACCAGAATTCTGACTGATTGCTTCCAGGAAGGGGGTATAGGTCCCTGTGACTTATTAATGGTCATTGAAAAGGCTAAACTTATCAGATGGAATGTGAGGTGTGCACAGTATAATTCGGTATAATTCACTGTGCTCATTCTGTTTGTTGAAATGGTAGCTGTTGTTGAAGTGGGTGCACTATGCCATTTGGACAGCAGAGGACAATCGAACATTGATAAATTGCATCCGTATGTTGAAATTATAGCTGTTGTTTAAGTGGGTGCACTTTCTATTTGGACAGCAGAGGGCAGCCTAAAACTGATAAATTGCAGCAGCTGAGTACAGAAACACACCTAAGCGTATATATAGATGTTTTGAAAACAGAGAATCTAAGAAAAACAAAAACACTTGACACAAGAGTATTCTATAAACGTCAGGCTAATTTGCTTGGCATCAAAGGGCATCAATTATCAAGACCATGTCATGCTGCTGAAAATAATGTAATCTCCTATAATTTACATGTTCTGCTTTCATCTGGTGGTAAATTTGACAGTTAGTTGTAGCTAGAGATTCCTATTTTCTAACACTATCAATGGAAGTTCAATTCATGATGTGTGATTTTCAGCAATCTTATATGGCATACATTACTTATCGATCATATTTCTGATGCTTGTATCTGTTTAGATTCACATGCTTTCCATTGGGAGACATATAGTGGTAGGTGAGGAGTACTGCGCATGAAGTTCGAAAAGGGACGTCAACTGTTGAGTGATTGTAATCTTATCCCTAGTGTGATGTCTAGTGTACCCATTATCCCTCATGCGTCGGGGTCCCTCAGATTGTTTTGACATGAGGGAGTATGAAGTGAATGCGTGAAGTAAAGGCAAGTTATGATGAGGTGTGAAGTATGTATGATTTGCTCTAGAACCCTCAACTCCAAGAGGGGAGGAAGGGTGGGCTCATTTGAATCTAAGCAGATACAAGCATCACAAATACGATTACGGTTGGTAAGGAACAAGTTACTTACCTGTAACTGTTGTTCTCCAGCATGGGTCTGGCATGGATTCACATGCTCATGAATATTCCCCGTCGTCAGGCTGGGAATCCTCGGTAAAGAAAAATCAGTATCAGTTTCGTTTCTGATCTGTCTTTTGTAGTAGTAACCAATCACTGATCTCTGCGTCATACTGACCACAGCCAATGACTGCCATCTCCCTAAGCCCCGCCTCTGGCAGCCATCTTCAGATTTGGTAGCACGTGAAGTGGCAGTATGACCAAGTGAAGAGCCGCAGAGGGGTAGGCGGGAGGGTTCGCATGTGAATCCATGCCAGACCCATGCTGGAGAACAACAGTTACAGGTAAGTAACTTGTTCCTTCTCCAGCATGGGGTCTGGCATGGATTCACATGCTCATGAATAAAAGAATACATAGCAGTACACACACGCACAACCGCGGGAGGTGGCAACAGGCTCAACATTAAGCAATACAACAACTCAACATTAAGCATCTCTTACCTTCTCACCATGCTCACCTTTAGGCGAACAGGTTGCGCAGCACTGCTTGGCCGACCCTGGACTCCTCCCTGGAATCCCGGTCGACGCAGTAGAATTTCGTGAAGGTGTGCGTCGACCTCCACGTAGTAGCCCTGCAGATGTCCAGCAGGGGCACACCAGATAGGAACGCCGTGGTAGATGCGATCGCTCTGGTGGAATGGGCTCTCGGACGGCCGGGCAGAGGTCGGTTTGCCAACCGATGACAGTACATGATACAGCCGGAGAGCCATCTGGAAATGGAAGCCTTTGAGAGAGCCTTCCCCTGATTGACAGGTCCAAAGTTCACAAAAAGTTGTGACGTCTTCCGAAAACTGTTCGTGCGGTCCACGTAGAACTTCAGCGCTCTAGCCACATCCAGCGAGTGCAAAGTCCTTTCAGCCGGCGACGAAGGCGACGGGAAGAAAACAGGCAACACCAAGGGTTCGTTGAGGTGGAAGTCCGACGGCACCTTGGGCATGAAGGAGGGGTGCGTCCTGAGAACTACCCTTGTGTCGTGAAAAGTCAAGTACGGGGGCTTGCAGGAAAGGGCCTGGATCTCTCCCAACCGTCGTGCGGAGGTGATGGCCACAAGAAACGCTGTTTTCCACAACAAGAACTTCAATGGAGCTGAGTGCAGAGGCTCGAACGGAGGCCCCATGAGCTTGGTCAGCACCACATTGAGCTCCCACGCCGGGGCCGGAGCCTTCACCGGCAGGAACGATCTGAACAGTCCCTTCATGAGTTCTTTCACCAGACGATGAGACCACAAAGACGTCCGTCCCGTGGTTCTGGTGTATTGGGAGATCGCAGCAATATGAATCTTGATGGAAGCGTGCGCCAGTCCAGCCTTGGCCAGCGACAGTAGGTACGGCAGTACTTGAGGAGCCGTAATCCGTAGAGGGTTAATCTTCTATGCGTGGCACCAGACAGAGAACCGCTTCCATTTGTGTCCGTAGCATTTAAGAGTTGAGGACGCCCTGGCCTTTGCAAGAACCTCTCTGCAGTCGGCCGGTATGTCGTAATCTCCAAACTCTAACGCTGCAGGAGCCAGGCCTGCAAGTTCAGCGACTTTGTGTCGTGATGGAGGATGGCGCCTCCTTCCATGGAGAGAAGACCCGCGTTCACTGGCAGCTTGATTGACGGGAACGCTGACAAGTCCAGAAGGTCCGGGAACCATATCTGCCTCGGCCACGCAGGTGCGACGAGGATCATCCTGCACCGTGACCTCTTGAGCTGGTGGATGAGCCGGATCAGCAACGGCAATCGAGGGAACGCGTATAGGAACAGGCCCTTCCAGGGGAACGAGAAAGCATCACCCATGCTCCTCGGCTGGGGAAACCTGCTGGCAAACCTCCGGCACTTGGAGTTCGTCGCCGTCGCAAACAGATCGATCTGGGGTGTGCCCCACCGTCGGAAGAGGCAGTCCACGAGATCCTGTCGTACTTTCCACTCGTGGCACGAGCGCAGCTCTATGCTGAGCGAGTCGGCAATGGTGTTTTTTATTCCTGCCAGATGAAACGGCACCAGAAACATCCCTTGGGCGACGGCCCAATGCCACAGATCCTGCGCCTCCTTGGACAGGGCTGGGGATCTGGTACCGCCCTGCTTCCTGATGTAGAACATGGTGGTGGTGTTGTCGGTGAAGATCCTCACCACCTTGCCCTTGAGGGATCGGAAGAAAGGACCTGAGGGCACAACCACTGCACGGAGCTCCAGGACATTGATTTGGAGGGACTTCTCCGTCGGAAGCCAAAGGCCTCTCGCGTGCAGATTTTCGGTGTGCGCTCCCCACCCTTCCAGGGAGGCATCCGTGGTCACTGTCTTCTGGTGGCCCGGGGTCTGGAATTCCATGCCCGCCGTCAGATGCGCGCGGGTGCCCCACCACCGGATCGCTCGTCGGAAGCTCTCGTCGATTGTGATCCTGTCCTCGAAGCTGCCCATCGTCTGGATCCAGCGAGCGTCCAGGAACTCCTGTAACGGGCGCATCCGAAGCCTGCACAGGCGGATGAGATAAATGCAAGAAGATATCATTCCGAGGAGGGATTTGATGGACCTCACCCTGGCCGCATCCGCAAACAGCATCCGCTGCACCTTGCCCAAGATGGCCCTCGTCCTTTCCTCCGACGGAGAGGCCAGAAGCGCCACTGTGTCAAGTTTCGCTCCCAGAAACAGTGCGTCTTGCGCGGGCACTAGGTGGGACTTGGCGTAGTTTATGGAGAACCCCAGGTCCGTGAGTAGTTGGGCGGTCCTCGCCGTGTGTTCCGCGGCAAGCTCCCTTGTCTTTGCTCGGATGAGCCAGTCGTCCAGGTAGGGGTAGACCTGGATCCCCTCCAGGCGCAGCCGCACCGCCATCGGTGCGAGGCACTTGGTGAACACCCTGGGTGCCGACCTCAATCCGAAGGGAAGGGCTCTGAACTGATGAGATGACTCTGCGTCCCATCGTGTCCAATTTCTTTCCCTCGAAGTCCGGGGGGAGGTTGACGTAGAGGCCAAAGCCCCCCCGCTTTCTTCCTGGCCGCCACAGAGACGACCGAGTCCGGGGTCGGCTGTGCCCGAAGGCACAAGGGGGCCACGTACGGGACCCGGTACTTCTTCTCGTACCGATCCCTTCTCGCAGGCGTTGTGGATGGGTTCTTGAGGAGGGCGAGACCCTCATCCCAGATATCGTCCAGTAGAGGTACAGCGAGGACCGTCTTCCTCTTGGTCTCGCGCCGTTGATAAAGGAAACCTTCCTTCTTCTTTTCTTCCGGGCAGAGCTGGAGAAGCTCGGATGCCCTGGTGATCATGGCATGAAACTCTCCAATCTCGTTGGGCGGGGAAGCCCGGGGAGGAGGTGACGACGGAAGATCCTTGTCGTAAACCTCGTCGTCTGTACCCGTCGCGGCTGTGTCCATCCCATGGGTCGTGGACGGGGAGGAGGGCTGAGCAGGGCGCAATAGTTGAAAAGGAGGTGGAGGATGAATCCTCCTTCTTTTAGGAGGAGGGCTCCCAGAAGGGCCTGGCTCCGGGTCCCCCGTCGGGAGTGGTTCCTCCATTGGTGGTAACGGCAATCTCGTCCTTATCTCCGAGCATAAGGACTGTATAGCCAACAAAATGGCCGCCGAGTTGTCTTGCGGCGCTGGCTGAGGGGATTCCGACGGACGGTCAGGAGCCTCGTCGGCACCCTCGACGTTCTCGTCGTCTCCTACGTCGGGGTCCCTCCCGATGGGCTGGTCGTCTTCCACGCCAATGCCGTGGCTTAAGACTTCGATCAGCTCCTCTTCAGAGGTTGAGGCCGAATCCACGACGACCTCCTGCCCCCCCTTTTTCTTCTCCGTCGGAGGTTTCACGGGGGTCCTGTCGATGGGCTTGAAAGAGGACTCCCTCCGCGGTGGCAGGGAGACTCTGGGCCCCGAGGTCGCCTCCACTGGTGTAGCCTCCACAGGCTGAGCCAGGGCCGCCGCGACTGTCTCGATAGAGGCCTTGACAGGGTGGATCAAGGCTTTCACCACCTTAGGTGCGCTCACTGCCTTCTCCTTGGAGGGAGGGTCACCGCCTCGCTCCCCCTCCGATGGGGCCTTCGAGTTCGACCGGGGTCTCTCCAGGAGCTTCGCCGGGTGCTCGGCCTTCCTCTTACCCGAGCCAGAGCGTTGGCTCATGGTTGATGGTGCTGGGGTGGATGCGCCCTGCCTGGCAACCGTAGAGCCCGACCGTTCGGCGCTCCCGGTGCCAGCGGACTCGCAGTGCTGGGCCTTCTGTTGGGCCCCCGTCACGGGGCACCCTCAAAGGTCTTAGAAGACCGCTCGGACTACTACTTCTTTTTCTCGCCTGACGGGCTCTTCCCTTCCAGCCAGTTGGCGAGACGCAGGTGGCGGTCCTTCATGGTCCGCTCCGACATATTGCCGCAAAACGCACAGTCCTTCTCCACGTGCGTCTTGTCCTCATGCAGGCAGTAGAGGCAAAGGGAGTGTTCGTCCTCCTTAAAGACATTCTGAATCTGGCATCCAGGGCAGACCCTGAACAGCTTTCCGGGCGTGGAGCTTCCCTTCTCCTGGGCCATGTCCGAGATGGGCCTGAGAAACTTCTGGAGTCCTCTAAAAGCGTGGCTCGATGAAATCTTCACCCTTGAGGGGCGTAGAAGAATCCGACACGGGTCCCCGTTGATCAGATAAAGAAACGGTGGAGCTTGAGGCTCTTTTCACCGAAAAAAGAGAGAATTTTCCTATGAAAAAGCGCGAAAACGCACTAAAGCTCGAGAGCAATAGCACGAGGATCCCAACACTTGAACGTGCGGTAAAAATCTGAAGATGGCTGCCAGAGGCGGGGCTTAGGGAGATGGCAGTCATTGGCTGTGGTCAGTATGACACAGAGATCAGTGATTGGTTACTACTACGAAAGACAGATCAGAAACGAAACTGATACTGATTTTTCTTTACCGAGGATTCCCAGCCTGACGACGGGGAATATTCATGAGCATGTGAATCCATGCCAGACCCCATGCTGGAGAATGTATGCCTTCTGAGGCTTGTGGATCTGCTTAGACTCACATGCTTTGCACAGATTAGCAAGCAGTGCCAGAAGAAGGTGGTGGGTTGTTTGAAGGTAGAGCGGCAGGTTTTACCGCTGCTTGACCCACCTGTGCGTCACCTCTTGATTGTGTATCTAAACAGTAGTGTTGTGTGAAGGTATGCATGGAACTCCAAATGGCAGCTTTGCAAATGGCATCTAAGGGAACATTTGGAAAGAAAGCTATATTAGCTCCTGTGCCGTGTGTTTGGTTCTATTAGCAAAAGAATAGCAACGTTGGATGCATTTGACAAACCATTTAGAGATAGGATCGCTTGCTCTCCCTGCAGCTAGAGACACAAAAAGAAGTCTGATTGAGTGGTTTAGTTTTTTGAAGGTAATACATGACAGTCCTGACATCTAAGGTATGTAGGCTTTTCTCTGCTGCATTATTTGCATTTTGGAAGAAAGCAGAACGTTCTATGGATTAGTTTACATGGAACTTAGAGATGATATTTTGAGAAAAGCGTGGATGTGTGCCTAGTCTTTGTGAATAACGACAAAATGATCTTGTACTAAAAGGGCTTGAAGTTCACTTAATCTCCTTAACTATGTAATGGCCACCAGGAATACAACTTTATATGTTAGATATTTAAGACTGGATTTGTGCATTGGCTCAAAGATAGCCCCCATGAGCTTAGTGAGCACAACATTCAAGCCCCAGCCGGAAGGTGGATTAGCAATTGGAGGGTATGACCTTTTAACACAGTCCATAAACATTTTAACTACAGGCACTTTCCACCAAGAATCTTTACTCTTAGATGTGGTGTAGGCATGAAGGAATTGAAGACTAAGCTAGCGTCTAAAAGATATAGTAAATAATGTACTATATGTAAAGGTAAACAGTCAAGAGGGTTGATGTTACGTGCTTTACACCACAAGAGAAAGTGTTTCCACCTGTTGAAATAACAGTGTCTTGTGTTAGATCTGTGTAATTCCTTTAGAATGTCCATACACTGTTGGACTAGGTCTAAGTGACCAAACTCTATTACCTCAGAAGCAAGGCTGCTAAGGTCAATGTCGAGGGCATGGGTGGTGTGAAGACTGGAGGGGGGTATCTGTACTCCTGCTCTCTATATAGCAGAGTAGAGGCACAGAGAACCCCAGCCAAGATTCTCTATTTGGTATCGTGGAAGAGCAATCAAGGCTTAAGCTCTCAGCAGGTGATGCGGGCTGGTTCTCAAGTACAGTGTAGTGCCCAAGCACCCACAAAGGAATGTCCACACACTATGTTAGTGAAAACGCAGTCTTTATATAAATAAGGTTCACGTTATATACACAATCACAATAGCACACTTTGTACTCTGGCAATACTATAAAGGCAAATATATACTGGTCTACGTGGTATCACTCTTATCTATCGATTCCTTTGAAATGCATCAACTGCTAACAGTTCAAAAATGGCATACGAATCAGATTATAAAATGAATCAACGTTAGACACAGAAAGAAAGCAAGATAAATCAAGCAATGGCAGAACAGTCCTCCGTCTACCTAGAGACAATTCTATGCAAGAATCCCCCCACTTGGGCAACCTGTAAATAAAGCGTATTTGACAAGCCCAGTCCAATTATGCTTAATATAATCTCAATTCCTTCCAAAGGTTCTACGACCCCAAAGTACCTTGTTTCGTAGAATTCTTCAGTGAGTCGTCGACGGGCCGTTCTTGAGTGCACTCCCTTTAAGGCAGGAGCCACGGGTCGTCGAGAGTCGGTGAAGAAAAAGGGTTAACACTGTCGGTGCGGCAGCAGCTTCGGTTCTTGCAGTGCTCGATGACGATCGGTCGAAAACATCCTGCAAGCTGAGGCGTGCAGTGCACCTCGACGGCAAGTGTTAGTTGCTGCAAAGAGTCAAAGAACTTTGGGCCAGCAAGGGTGTCGGGTCGTCAGCATCTCTGTGGTCTTCGGGTGGCGGGAAAACCCACCAGCGGATAATCCTTGTTCGTCGGCGGCCTTGACTTTCTGAGGCAGGATGAAAGCGGTCGACGGTGATGAGCAAGGGAGTCCTTGGCTCAAAGTGTTCTTTGGCAAAGGAGCACTGCGGCTCCGGTCAGTGACGGCGGTCATCGACGGTGATGGACTTCAATGTCTGGGCGCTTCGCTTTGTGATTCCGCGGCGGTCCCCGTCTCCGGTCGGTAGCCTTTCGAGGACTAACTTCTAGGGCGCTTCGGCGAAGGTAAGCTGGTGCACGATGGTCCCTCGTAGCTCGGAAAGAAGTCTCCTCTTGGATCAGTTCCTTGATGGCACAGCAGCTTTCAGATTAGCGAAGGACAGCAGCAGCAATTCCTCTTCTTCCAGTGGGCCTCAAGGTTAAGCATCAAGTATCAGATAACTGTTTGGTCTCTTATTCACTCTGCTGGGTCACACTCAGGCAACCAATCATTCAAAAGGGCATTCATGCAGGCAGGCAGCCAATCAGGCTCACAGCGCATTCAGGCCATTCTCCTCCCTCCAGACACGCAGAACAAGGAATGTGTATTGGGACAAGTACCCAGCCATTCAGCACGCCACACTGCATTCATACCAGTTTCGGGCAGGGCTGTCTCAGTCTTTGTGTCACATACCAGAAATCAGACACCTATAACAAGAAGTGTATATTGGTCACACACTCCATTCACCCAGGTCCCACCCCAAGGGCGTACCCACAACATACAGTCACTGGGAAGGCTCCAGCCAATCTGGCCTGGACTTCCCCACAATACCATATATGGAACTTCCACCCAACAATCAGTCAGGGGGAAGGGACAGAGTCAGGGCTTCCCGGGACTTCGGGAAAACAAGGTAACAGGCAATAGAAAGCAAGAGACCACAGGTGCCATCTTGTCTCGTATCAGGAATCAACTGATTCCAATGGCAGGGACTGGGTATCCTAAAATGGAGGATAATCAGAGCACCTGTTAAAGTCAGCATGGAGCTGCCACCAGCCCATACCCTGCTCTGTGGGCCGCCAAACACAGGTGCCCAAAACATATACTAGGGGTACTGGGTTGTACCCCCACCCATGGGTGCCATCAGGGTATACCAAAGGTCTGTACACCAAACCAAAAAGAGGAAGAGCTGCACTGCCAGGAGTCCCGCATGGACTCCTGGGCAGAAAATAACACAGGAAATACACAATAAAGGAATAAAGGACAAGCATTCGGAGGGCCTGTCCCTCCGATGCATTTCCACCATCACAGTCGCCCCCAACACATAGTCTTCCCTACTAGCTGTTGTTTGTAGTCTTGTAGAGCTTTGAAGAGACTGCTAGCAGTTCTAGAAGGTTGATATGCTTTTTGTTTAAAACTTGTATCCACACCCTGTGCGCAGTGTGTTGGAAAAAATGAGCTCCCCTCCCTGATAGCGATGCGTCTGTCGTGAGAGTGGGGTGTTCGATGGCTTGCCCTTTAAAAGGTTCTCCTTTGTCCACCACTGCAGGGATAGAACAAGAGGCTGTGTGAGAAACCAGAAGGTGTCTCACCCGCTAGTCCCCGGGGATCTGTGATCTAGTTCCTGGGGGTGGACCAGCGCAGGAGGATCACCTGGATGAGGGGTCCTCGGGGAGTAGAAGTGGGACACCCGACGGGTGAGACCCGGTACCCCTTCCTTCCCTATAATACCTTTTCCCCAACCTACCCCATAGGATATTTATAAGTTCTAACCCCCCCTTTTCCAACACAAACACTTTCCTACACTGTGACAGACAGCGGATTAACAACCGAGCCGTTTACCTGACATGTCCCAACAGAAGAGTTAGGCAGAGTCAGGCAATTGATAAAAACTACGCACATCTGACGGCCCGTTCCCTTCCCCAAAGGGATAAAAGGTGGAGCATGAAAGCACACTTCGAGCAAAGGCCGAACGCACAAGGAAGCAGCTATTCCGGACCGGCAGTTCAGATGGAGGAGAAAGGCAGAGAGACCTGGAGGGACGACTAGGAGGGAACTGCCCTTGCCCTTTTCACCTCAGACACACGAAGCCTCCGAAAAGGAACTCATAAGACTGAGAAGTCCAGCTGGCGTGTGGTGTGACAGGTGTCAAGGGCACACAGGGCCCTCCCGCGCGGATAGTCAAAGCCGGGAGAAGCGCTTTCCACTGTGGTGACGTCCTTGACTCCCGAGACAAGAGATTCTAACAGTTCAGCACAGCCGGTGAGTCGGAGAAACAGATAGTGAAACCGAACTGTGCTGGGTCCAAGGTTGCAGGAGTTAACCTTGTTGAACAAAGAACTTGTGTAATTGAACTTTAAAGAAACCCTAGTAAAAGGTTCAGAAGCAGAGTGGTCAGGCGTGGCAGGGGCGCTCATTCGAAGGACTCTGACTAAAGCCTTTTTGGAGTTGTGTTTTTTTTTAAACTACGAAGACCAAGAAGCCTAGTGTAAAGTGTCAAAGTGGTCCTACGAAGGTCAAGCAAAATCCCTCGTACACTCGAAAGTCTTTGACACATGGGAGAAAACTGATTCAACTGTGAAACTGGCAAATGTGAACCTGACAGAGGGATTACTGGGAATTAAGGGTAATCAGTAATATACCCATGAACATTGTGAGCACAAATGTGAACCCGGCTGAGGGATGTCCACAATGGACAGTTGGTGAAAAGGACATTGAGAATAGTGATACTTAAAGGCCATAGTGAACCTGATTGAGGGAGGCTAACCTTGTAAGAAGGATCTGAGGCCGGCAGAGGGGTATCCAAGAGGCGATGAAAAGTCAACTAACGTGAAAAGTTTGCCAACAGTACTTTTGTTTGTTTATTGTTTTTGGCACAGCTGGCCATCTAAGGCAATACACTTTTGCAGCAAAGGGTCTTGGCCCCAGAAGGTCCTGGCATCATAGAAAGGAACTGTGCTGGTGAGGCCCAGGAGTGTGCTGTGCTCAAAGGTCCTGCCTTATCCCGTGCTAAACACTTGAGGAAGGGAGACCCAACCATATCATCCTGACTTATCATTTGATGAACACTTCTTTCTTTTCTTGAGAACATTATCCTACACTATTTTGTAACTTAGTTGTAAGGATTGGCAATAGTTTATTTTTAGTATAGGCCTTTTTTGTTTGACAAGATGCCAGTAGGACTGCTTTCTTATGATTTGATTGTCGTAGCTTTCTCCCACCTTAGATTTAGGTTTAGATTAGGCATTTTTCTCACCCATTATACATTGCAATAAACACCCTTGAACTGTGATCACTTGTGTCTGTCTTCACTGTTGCCACCATGAGTTCCTTACAGCTAAGAAACCAGCACTAGATCATCCCAAATACTGCTTGCTTGATATGATATGTTATTTGTAACGCGCTTATACACAAGTGTTTCAAGGCACAATGAGGCAGGCAGGGGGGAACAAAGGGGAGACAGACAACGATCCTACTAGGCCAGGTGTCATTCAGATCGCGCAAGTGCAAGGGAGGGGGAAGGGAAAATTGCAAGGGGGAAGGGAGAGACTTACGACCATTGTTTCGTTAACCACTCTTGCATTGGACACATGCACACCCGGGCATGTGGTACAAGGTAAATGCAGGAGGCCATCATTCCT
This sequence comes from Ambystoma mexicanum, assembly GCF_040938575.1. Taxonomy (NCBI): domain Eukaryota; kingdom Metazoa; phylum Chordata; class Amphibia; order Caudata; family Ambystomatidae; genus Ambystoma; species Ambystoma mexicanum. Next base: position 1,067,261,720 of record NC_090931.1, on the reverse strand, counting down.
AGAAGGCACTTGGCCTTTTGCACAGTTACACGACGACCGACTATGTACTGAGGGATTTGAAAAAGCATGTTTTGCACTCTCTCGTTAGAGGGGAAGACTAGGCTGTCTTCTGTTCGAATTGATGCCCCTATAAGGTACAAGTTACTTACATGTAATTCCTGTTCTCCAGCATGAGTCTGGCATGGATTCACATGCTCATGAATATTCCCTGTCATCAGGCTGGGAATCCTCAGTAAAAAATGAAAGCAGTTTCGATTTAGCCTGAAAACTTAATTTCTCCTCTAAACCAATCACTGTCCTTTGGGTCATACTACTCCCATACAATCACAGCCGTCTCCCTAAGCTCCCTCCCCTGGTGGCCATCTTCATATTTGGTATAGCACATAAAGTGGCAGCATGAAACGAGAACAGGCACAGAGGGGAAGGAGGGAGGGTTTGCAGGTGAATCCATGGCAAACCCATGCTGGAGAATAAGTAACTCGGTCCTTCTCCAGCATGGAGTCTGGCATGGATTCACATGCTCATGAATAAAGAACACACATCAGTACATATAAACAACCACAGGAGGTGGCAAGGCTCAACAGAAGTAAAACACTTACCCCTGGAACAAACTCACCTCAAGATAACAGGTTGCGTATCACTGCTTGGCCAACCCAGGACTCCTCCCTGGAATCTGTCGACGTTGTAGACCCTCGTGAAGATGTGCATGGGCCTCCACATAGCAACCTTACAGATACCAAGCAGGGGAGCAGCAGAGAGAAATGCTGTTGTTGCTGTGATAGCTCTGGTGGCATGGGCTCTTGGATGGCCTAGTATAGGTCTATTAGCCTAACCATGACAGTGCATGATGCAGCCAGAGAGTCACCTGGATATGGAAGTCATAGACGGGGCCTTCCAGTGATTCACAGGTCCAAAATTAAAAAAAGTTGAGATGTCTACCGGAAATCCTTTGTTCGTGCCACATAAAACTTTAAGGCGCGAGCAACATCCAGCAAATGCAACATTCTTTCTGCCAGCGTGGAAGTGTTCAGGAAGAAGACTGGAAGAACCAAAGACTTGTTGAGGTGGATCTAAAGGAACCTTCGGCATAAAGGTGGGTCCACAGCACCACTCTCGTAGCATGGAAGGACAAATATAGCTGCTTGCAAGAGAGCGCCTGGATCTCCCCGACCAGCCTGGCTGAGGTTATCGCCACGAGGAAAGCTGTCTTCCACGAGAGAAACTTCAGTGGGGCCTAATGCAATGGTTCAAATTTTGGCACTATGAGCTTTGTCAAGACCACGCTAAGCTCCCAAGCTGAAGCAGGAGCCTTCGATGGTGGCAAAGTCCTGAAGAGGGCTTTGAGGAACTCTTTGACGAGCCTGGGCAACCACAGGGATGGCTTACCAGGCGCCCTGATATAACGGGGTATGGCAGCCAGGTGCACCTTGATAGAAAGTAGGTACAGAAGGAGATGCAGAGCTGTGACACTCAGTAATCTTCTGAGCCCTGCACTACACTGAGAAGTGTTTGCATTTATGGCCATAGCACGCCAACATAGAGGAAGCCCTGGCTTTGGCTAAGATTTTCTTACAGTTCGATGGCAGGGAATAATGGCCAAACTCTAGGGCTGCAGGAGCCAGGCTGTGAGGCTCAGCAACGCTGGGTTGTGGTGCAGAATTGCCCCGTCTTCTCTGGAGAGAAGTTTGGGAAGTGGAGGCAGCTGGATAGACGGAGCCACTGACAGATGGAGCAGGTCCATGTACCAGATATGTTGAGGCCACGCCGGAGTGATGAGTATCATCGTGCAATGGCACTGTCTGAGCGTGTTGATCACTCTTAGCAGGAGCGGGATCGGAGGGAATGCGTTCAGGAGAGTCTCTCTCACATAAACAAAAAGGCATCCACAGGCTCCTTGGCTGAGGGAACCTGCTGACGACCCGGCACTCGGAGTTGGCCACTGTTGCAAAGAGGTTGATCTGGGGTTAACCCACTCGTGGAAGAGAAGAGACACTTAATCCTGATTAAATTCCCATTTGTGGCAAGAATGCAGCTCACTGCTGAGCGAGTCTGCTATGGCGGTCTTGGTGCCTGCCAGGTGAAACGGGACAAGGAACATGTCCTGAAGAATGGCCCAGCGCCACAGGCCCTGGGCTTCCAGGGAGAGCGCCAGGGAGCATGTCCCACCCTGTTTCCGGATGTAGAACATGGTAGTGGTGTTGTCCATGAAGATTCACACCACCTTCCCCTTCAGCAACAGCAGGAATGATTTTAGGGCCCAGAGGACTGCCCAGAGGTCTAGAACATTGATGTGAAGGTCCTTTTCTCTGAAAGCCAGAGGCCACTGGAATGCAACTGTCCAGTTCAGGCCCCACACCCCTCCAGGGAGGCATCCGTGGTGACCATCTCCTGGTATGGTGGGATCTGAAACTATTGTAGAGATTGATGGAACTCCTGGTTGAGGATGATCTTGACTGTCCACCTGCCTGAGATTTGCAGCCACCAGGCATCCAGAAACTCCTGCGAGGCCTCATCTGTAGCCTGCAAAAAGGGACAAGGTGGATGCAGGAGGACATCATGCCCAACAGCGACTTGATGGCTCACACTGTTGTGTATTGCAAATACGACAGGCGCTTCACCTTCGCCAGGATGGCAGTCATCCTCTTCTAAGAAGGGGTTGTCAGGCAAGCGACCATGTTGGGATGGTCGCCCAGAAAAGAAGCATTGTGCGATGGCTCCACACAGGATTTCGTACAATTGATGGAGAATCCGAGATGGGCCAGCAGACGAATGGTCTCTGCTGTGTGCTGGTTTGCCATCGCATGAGAGCTGGAGCGGATGAGCCAATCATCTAGCTAAGGGTAGATGTGGATGCCCTTGAGACGAAAATGCGCCACCACCGGAGACAAGTACTTCATGAACACCCTTGGGGCTGATTTCAGGATGAAGAGCAGAGCCTTGAACTGATTGTGCTGTCCCTGTACCATGAACCGCAGGAAATTCTAATGCTTTCAGTGGATGGGGATGTGAAAGTAGCTGTCCTGCAGATCCAGCGCTGCCAGGAAGTCTCCTTCCCCCAGTTGGCCGAGCATGTGCTGCAACGTGACTATTCAGAACTTCTGGTACTTCAAGTACTTGTTGAGGTGTCTTAAGTCTAGGATTGGCCGCCACCCTCCTTACTTCATCTGTACCAGAAATTATTTGGAGTAAACTCCGGAAGCACCAGAGGCGCTGGGATCTATCGCCCCCTTTCTTAATATGGCCTGAATCTCCTGCAGCTGCTGTGCTATAAGTATTTCTTGACAAGCCACAGGAGGAATTCAAGGACACCTGTGTTGGAACTCCAAGGAGTGTCCTCGACGAAGAACGTCCAGCACGCATTTGTCCATGGTGACAGTCTTCCACTCGATGTCAGAATTCGCTAGTCGGCTGCACACCGGAATGTGCAAGTGGGAGCAGCAATCCACAGCCGGTTCAGGCCTGCGTGGGCATCTGCGTCCTGGCCTGCGTGCAACGACGATGGTGTTCTCAACTGCTGCAGGCCTGCAAGCAGCCTCTGTAGGCCTCCTGAGTCGTGGAGCGGGAGGGCTGCTGATAGGGGGTGTTATACCCCTTCGAGGACCTGCCAGACTTCCCTCTTGAAGATCGAAAGGACGACCACCTTCGCTGTTGTAATGTTTCCAGTGAGTGTGCCGTCTCTGTGTCCATCGTCTGGAGAGCTTTGTCCACGTTCTTGCCAAAAAGGCTGTCCCCATCAAAGGGCATGTCTACCACCTTGGAATGGACATCCAACCTGAAGTTGGTGGCTTTCAGCCAACCCTGTCATTGAAGGGACACCCAGTTGCCCATCTGGCAGAAACCAGTATCCGCGACGTCCAAAGCAACTGTGATGGCATGGTCCGACGACACCTCATCCACCTGAACAGGGCCAGGGCATCAACCCTCTTGTCCTCCGGCAGGAATTCCAAAATAGATCTGAGCTTATACCACAGCTCCCTGTCTTAGCGATATAAGATCTGGCCAGGGCATTAGCGGCCTTGATGGCAGAGGTTGCGGTGTAAATGATGCATTTATCCATTGCATCCAGTTTCTTCACTGCTTAGTCAGGAAGCACCATGGGCGAAGACTATGGATTTGCTGAGAGCTTCCTGGAAGCAGTAGAGACCACAGAATCGGGAGAAGGCTGTGACCTCAAGCACCTGGGGTCCAAGTTCAGAAACACGTACTTCTTTTCCAGCCTATCTCTCTTGGGAGGTGCAGTACTCGGCATCTTCATTAAGGCCAAACCTTCCTCCCAGGCATCATCCAGCAGAGGAATGGACATGACTGTCTTCTGCCTGGACTCCTGGCGTTGGAAGAGTAGCCCCTCCCTCCTTCGTCTCCTCTGGCACCAAATTGAAGAGGGTAGTGGTCCTCAATATCATGGCGTGAAAGCAACCAACCTCATCCGGTGGTGAAGCCCTGGTGGGCTCGTCGGCACCCAGCGGCTTTCCGTCTGCTGGCAAAAAGTCATCGGACTCGTCGATATGAGTCACCATAGTATCCAAATCCGTACCTGTGCCTGTGTGCTCCTTAACTACAGGTGTCAACGCCCGATGCAGAGGCGGTGGGGGTGTCGGTTGATGCCTCAGGCCAGTCCGATCCTTAGACTTAAGCCTTTGCCTGGATGCGCCCCTGATCTGTAGCCTTGCGGGACTCTGGGCTTGAGCCGGCGCAGGTGCAGCAGGCAGCCTAGGCAGCCTTTGCTGTATGTCCAATACCAGCATGTGCAGTGTCGTAAAGATGTCCAATGATATGTCCCTGGGTACCGGCTGAGGGGTAGAAGGAACAGCTGGCAACGGCTACGGGTTGCAGCGCCTCCTTGAGCTAGATGGCAATAAGTGTTCATCCCGTGGAGACTCCTCTATAGTCGTGGTCTGAGTATTGGCCCTCGGGCAAGTTGTCATTGTCAGATCTAGTGTAGCTGTGGATGTGTTTGGGCCCAGTTACCGTGCACTTGAGAACAGTAATGAGTCTTGCATTTGTGTTTTACAGTTGTTAGTTAAGTTTTAATGTTTTTTTTCCTCATGTATTTATTGTATGGTTTAGCTCCGAATTTGTACTTTTCACACATTACAACACAATAACACACAAAGATTAAAACAAATATTATATCAATGAAATGCACTTAGAAATTCTCAGTAAACACAGACTGGGGTTCTGACACATTTAAAATCCAACAGTTTCCAAAAAATCTAAAACCTTTAGCAGTAAGGGCATTTCATTTGTATTTAAAATCCTGCACCAGAGCTCCTCCTCCCAACCTGACTCCTCAATGATTATCTTCTTGTTCCTTCACATTTGAGCAAGGGCTGGGCACAATAAGCAAAGATGTTTAGACCTTGTTTAGGCAAAAGCGACATAAACGAGAGCCCCTTGGGAAATTCCCCCTCCTACCCAGAACCTCCACTGCTAGTTTTAATCTCAGGATGTTTCTCCTGAATTCCCTAGATGGATGCTTCTTTAGAAATGCAGACACCACATAAAAGGGTCATTAAAACAATGATGCACCATTACCTCAGACCTTTGTTCAATCCAAACCTATCTGTAGAATTTCATTTTAGTTCTATTCGGAGTGCCCATCAACTCCTCAGATGACGAGTCAATTTTTAACAAAGATTTGGTACACTGTGAAATCCACTGATTCAAAACCCTACAAGAGCCGTTGGACCACATACCATTCAGGTGTACAAAGAAGGAGGCAGCAGGTGGACCCAAAATGTTAGTGAACACTTGTAACTTCCCCCACTCAATAAAGCTTTGGAGCAGGAGTTTTCCCAGTTCGTGCAATATTCCAACCAAAGGCACAGAATTAGGGAGGCCAAAAACCTTCAACAGTAGGGCCTCCAATCTAGACCAAGGGATACAAGTTTCCTGTACTTGTGCGCCAAAAATGAAGTGAGGCATGATTTTTTTGCTTATCAAGGGGAGAGCGGAAAACCTCCCAAGCTTATGATCAAACTGCCTCAGCTGTGCCACTGCTGCAACACATTTTGCTTTCATATCGTTACAGGGACCCAGCTTCCCTGGAGGCGTAGATCATGGAGCCCAGATACTTAAAGTGATTCAGCACTTCAACATTCTGCCCATTCAGGGACCATCTAACATTTTTCCATTTAGAGCTGCCTACATTCAATACCAACATTTTAGATTTAGCTGAATTAATTGACATGTCAAGGTTTCTCAGAAAAGCCAGAATACTCTCCAGCGCTCACTGAAGGCCTAGCTGTGTCATATCCAAAATAACCATGTTATCCTCATAGTTTAGATATTGGACTTTAACTCGACCCAGTATCGGCGGATTCATCCTTGCCTTTTCCCAGCATTGCACCATACCTCTGATATAATAATTAAAAAGCAAAGGGGCAAGGGCACATCCCTAGCAAAGACCTCTAAATATGCAGCTTCTGTCCCAGCCGGCCATCCTGAAAATAAAGACCGTTAAAATGCTGAACCCAAACTTTCTCCAGGATGGCTTGTGCTCAAAACCTCTTGGTTTGATAATTTTTAAAAATGCACTGCATGTGTTCCCAATTATGCAGGCCAGCATTTTTTTCAGCCTCCTTTATACCCCTCAGAAATGTGTAACCCCACAACGAGTTCTGATACTCCCTTTTCACAGTGGCAATAGACTTATTCTCATTACCCTGGGTTCCTAATCGAAATACTTTTTAGTGCAACACTCAGTTGTTTTTTACGGTCCTGCACCTCAGCATCAAATGTATGAGGGTGATTGCCCCATCACTTAACTCCCTGACACAGTAATTTGCTGATACAAAGACACCCAGCAAGGCAATCACTGTATGACAAAAAAACCCGGGAGACACCACAGCGCTATTGTTGTTTAGAAAAAGCGATGCCATACGTTCCTCAAAAGCCAAAGCAATCTTGCGTGACCATTTGACCACACATTTTCTTGGGTCTATTTCCACCATAAGACCTGATGAGCTATGTGCCCCTACAATTAAACCTGGGATGTAACTAACCACCATAGAATGATCACTAACTTTAGAGTAATTAATCTGCAAAGACGTTCCCTTCCCACATAGATCACGGGACACAAAGACATAATCTAATGTGGAACATGAACGATAATTGCACCATGTAAGACGCCGGTAGTGCTGGTACTGCATTTAGACGCCCAATCGGGATCGAGCCTGCTATCAGAGCAGAGCCTGCTATCAGAGCAGAGCCCCTCTGGGAGATCCCCATTACTTGAGCCTTGTGGCCCCTCCGCGGTGGGACCAGGAGGTTCCAAGGACCCCTTAGCTGGTTGGCCGCGAGATCCTGGAGCCCCAGGGCCGTTGCTGGTCCTAGGACCTGGAACACCCCTGCCGCTTGGATGCTTCCCAAGGAAGGAGTCGCCCTTGTGGGGTGCAGAGGAGAACAGGACACCTATCTTTGGCCTGGTCTTCTTCCTGATGTACTCCTTGAGGTTATCCTGTGATGACCTTGAGCACAGCTCCCTCCACCATGGCCAAGCGGTTCTTCAACGAACGCGGGGTGAGCGTGTCGCACCCTGAGCAGCCGTGGTCTGGGTCAAGGGATCGGAGGCAGGGCACGTGTGGATCCAACGTGGGGAAGGAACCCTCGGAGGCTGGACTCCTGCTGAATCGTGCTGCCGTCGACATGCGCCGGGGAGGAGCATGGCACCAGAGGACAGAGTACTTTTAACTCTGAAGAATTGACTATGGGGAAATACAAAGGAAGAAATATGTGCAGATTTACAAGGCTTTAGGCCTCGCCCAGGGGCGCTAGTGAAATCGGTCTGCTCCTGTTGATGCGGAAAAAAGGACTGAGTAGTGGCGCCGTTGGGCGGAGGCAGGTGAGCGCAGGCTCACGGGGCCGCGCCCCAGCATGCATCTAAATTTAATGGGGAAGACCATTTTTTTCTGGTGAAAAAGGTTCTGTTTCCCGTCCCTAGCAAGGGACGCACATACAGTAGGGAGGAAAGGCAAGTATGTGTAGTTTACCTGCAGTAGCAAGTATGCTGGGGCTCAGGTTCCTGTCTTTGCCCGTGAGTAGGCCCTTGGTTGGGCAGATCGGGTGGGAGGGTAACCACAGTCTCGGTTAGTTATATCATATCATGTCAGGATGGACTGGCCCATGCTGGGTGTTGGGCCTGTGATTGTGATCTGGGTGGTTTGAACATGCGGGTGCTCAGCTGGCTAGTTGTGAGAATTCTGGGTGAGAGCCAAAGATTCACTGCCCGGTTGCGGATCCATGAAGGTGTTTCTGGATTTGGGCATGTGTGTGCTATATCAGGTGCAGAGGTATCCTTGGCCAGATAGTTTTTTGTGAGTGGTATGGCAAGGTGTGTCTGGGGCCATGCCTTGTTTTATCATTGTTCTCTGCTGTTACAGAATACTGGCAATACCGGACTGTGGTGTCTGAGCATGTTGTATGTGCATCATGTCAGACAAGTACAAAATTAATAAAATATTATCATGGGTGCACCGCAGTAATTGTTAGATGGCAACTTGCCGTTGTCTGTGGAACTTGGGAGTCCCCACGGTCAGGATTGGTGATTTTGGATTTTTAGGGGGTGAGTGCTTTGTGATGGTTTCTCCCATGTGGCGCAGTTGTTGAGCTGTTTTAGTACTAATTGCCGTTATCAATGGAGGTTCAGAGTCCCCCATGGTCCGGTTGGTGAGTTTTGGGGGGGGGGGGGGGGGGGCATGGGAGTCTAATGGGAATTTCACTGTGATGTGTAGCGTACCCGTGAGCGAGGCAGCTAGATTAAAACAAAACAAAAAACACAAGTCATTGCAGGCAAGCAAGCCTAGGGGGCCAGCTATGTCCATGGGTTCTCTGTCCAAGTCGGGTCAGACCTGTCTTACCCTGGGTTCTTGGATGGTCTCCTTTCGGTGTCCTGGTGGGTAGTGACGGTCGCTAGGTGTGGGGATTATATGCAAGCACTTCCCAATACGGGAGGCAGATGCTATTCCCCTGAGCATGCGCGTACAGTGCAGAAGTCATTGTGACTTGGCACTGTACCCATTATGCGTGTGCTGTCTAGTGTCGTGTGAATTCCTCAATATTTATTTTACATTCTAATGGAAACGTTTTGAAAAAAACTGTTTTATGTCACTAGCAAAAAATGTAAAATATACATATGGTATTATGAAATGAGCTTAAGCTTATTCAGGTTACCTTCATTTGCAAACTAGCAGATGCAACTCTCCGTTCCAGGTCTTCCACTTGCTGAAGTAAAGCAATATCAATCTCCATTGCCTGATCCTCAACTGACCAGTTCTTCAAAATATCACAAGTAATGTGGTTGCCTTCATTCTCATTTATTTCAATGATATCTGCACAGGATGTGAAAAGGATATTGAAACTTTACTTTTCTTAAGCATCACACTAAACTGAATAACAACTGAATAATCAGCGAAACCAGTAAACAGTTTACAACAAAACAATAACAGGAGTTACAAAACATTTGAAGCACAGGAGGACTATACAGCTGGAAAGCAGGTAATAATAATGTGCATGAGGTGCAGGGCATAAAGGTTAGTAATTGTCCAACATAATCGTAAGCAGTTTCTTCTTTGGTAGTTGCATCAATAACAATGGGGTCCGTAGTTTGCAGTAAGCATAGGTGAAAGGCTACCCAGACATCCCTACAGTGTTGGGTGTTGTCCCCTCATAGTCACTGCACCAAAGTGGGTCCATGAACCACCTAGTGAATGACTATGTAAATGTGTAAATTTGTCAGTCCATGCCACGAGTATACAGTGCCTTGTCAACAATAGTGCTAGACCCAAAAATGCCTTTTATAATAGTAACAAAGGTTTGTAATAAACCGAATGTCCAAATAAAAATAAAAAATGCCTTTGCAACTTTGGATACATCCTGCCAGAAAACAGAGCAGGGATTGTGGCTTCAACGCTAGACCTGTGATACTGTTCAACCTAAGACAGAATACAGAACTTAACCACACTGCAAACATGAAATAAACAAGCACTGACATCACCACATCCTGGGCAAGAGTAACTGTCAATGTGATTTATACTCTGTAATTTGGCTGGGGTAAGGGCACTTAACTTGGATCCATTTTAGGGGTACTTCAGAGACACTTTCTTTTTATACAACCATATCTACACCCACATATTAAACCCGAGGAGAACCAAACACCACAGGTCCCTTTGTGAGCCAGTTCTCAGGCCCGCCATAATCTTCTCATATAGCAATGAAACTAACTTCTTGCATCCCCTGGCATTTACAAGGTGTTTCAGTATTGGCGTGGCCAGTGGCTCGGCAGGGTGCTCCTTACCCCATTTAGCAGTGTTCTCCCTGACCCCATAGTATTGCAATAACTGGGTGAATCTGCCATAAACATGTGCAACACAGGTCTCTCGGGTCACAAACCTGCCTTCTGGCTATTTTTTTTTTTTTTACAGAGGTTCAGATTACTTGGTGCTGTCCAGTTCTTCTCAAAACCTTTATCTAGGGTAGTGGCCACCTTCATCATTTTCCACATATTATTCTCTGACATAGGACTTTATCACACCCTCATTTCCTTATGTATCTTGTCCATGCTAGTAATTCATATTTCACTAGACGAAACTTGCAACCTTCTACTGCCTTTCCTGATACAACACATGAGCTTAATGGGAGAGGCTAGAAGCTGGCTCTTTCAGTCCCTACGTGCAGCAGCAAGCTAAGCTGGGAGCCCAATACACACCCACATTGTGTGCAGCTCCAAGTCCACACTGTGAATAATGTTCTGTGAGAGTGTCCCAGGTCGGGCATACCAAAAAGGAACTGATATTACTGTTGTTAAGTTATTAAGTTGTTCATCCCAGGCAATTCCAGAAATTTTTAAAGAAATAGAGCAGATTAGTTATAGGCAATTCCCTTGCAGTTCTGAGAACGCGGACATACAGATGGTATTTGTTAGATTACTCACTCTGTGACTGCCAAGGGTCGAATGATAATCGCCAATAATGAAAAAAGGTTGGATTTGCCATTCTCTACCTTGAGAAGTGGGTAAATTAAACCACATCTGTGTCACAGGCATCAGACTTTTTCACCGGTTTTTAATATATAGCAGAATGTCATCTGCGTATAGAGAAATATTTTCAATTTCACATCATAAGTCATCTTTGAGCGGTATGCATGCTGATGCATTCTGTGAAGGGTAGATAGAGGGCATAATTGGATGAAGAATGTGGGCACCCATGCTTTGTAGCAAGCACAAAAGTAAAGGTTATTGATATGCTTACATCAGTACATATTGTTGGGCTTTAGAGTCTGAGTATAGCAGCCATATACCTCGTATAAAATAGTCCCCCAGACAGAACTTTCACAAAGTAGCAAAGAGGAAATCCCACCAAACAGAATCAAATGCCTTTCCAACATCAAGGATTCTGCTGCCTGGGTTACTCTGGGAGAGAATGGCAAAAAGTCTTAAGTTTAAAACATGCATGTCCCAGTCCAAAAACCCATTATGGCTTGGGAAAATCAGGTAGGATATATGTTGTCAAAGTCTATTAGCAAAGGTAAATATTTGTGAATTGACATTTGTGTTTACACTGAAGTGTACGCTTTAGCAGTAATGTGACAGGGTATCTCTGATTAATGGTGGACGAAAGCCCAGCTCCAGCGCTTCATACCATACCTCAGGAAGCTTAATTGCCAGCACCGGGTCAAACTTCTTGTTAAACTCAAAGGTTATGCCATCAAAGTCACAGGCTTTTGCCGAGGGTAAGTCATAGATTGCTCCGAGTATCTCTTAGGTAGTAACTGGGACAACAAGCTCTGCCACAGTAGTGTCACAAAAGAATCTTAAGATAATCTCTGCAACTAATAAAATACAATTTCAGCTCAGGAAGAATGTGAAAGGCTTGATAAAACTTGCGTAAAATGACAATATATCCTGAAAATGAGTACTAGCCACCAGCCTGGCCCAGGATTGGTCTGATGGTGACCCGGAGACCTTATTTAGCTGTGGCAAACAAGCCAGGCCAAGGTGCAACCAAGTTTGCACACCTTCATTACATCTTCTCACTATGGCCAGTCTCTTGATGAATCTGATCTCCCAATGAACCGGCTGAACACTGCTAGCTTGTTGCTTATATTATGAAGGTGAACCTGCCTATTGTTCTCAGCAAACTTATTTTCAGGTGGCGAAGGGAAGAGTCTAAGGTAGAGTCTTTCATTAATGGACATCAAGAAAAAACACGCAGTTGCAGGCTCTACTTATGCACACCCAAAGGAGTCCCACAGTGTAGAATGAAGGGGAACAGAACCCAATTTTACCTGGGCCCCAACCTCACTCTTGAACGCCTGGTCCATGAAAGATGAGGATTTTAAACCCCCAAGAGGACGTTTAGTTTGGAACTGGCAAGATTCAATTCTATAAGTAGGAAGGGTCAGTGGGAAGGGGTCAGGGAAATAATGTAGAATTAGACTATCGGAGAGGCATGAGGCCTACACAGCGGGGACCAGAGTCACGTCGATAAAAGATTGCACGACACGTTCAAGGAGAATAGTGGGAAAATGTTTTATTAACTGTATGAATAACAGACCATGAATCAATCAAATTTAAAAAAAGGAAAGTGTCCCTGTTGCCACGTGTCCTGCAGATGCCAGTGCTCTAGGCTTAGTACCAGATGTATCATAAGACACACCAATGGTCGTATTAAAATCCCCTGCCCAAAAGATGTCTGTACTCAAGAAAATCCAATATTTGTCAGTTGTTACGTCATAGAACCCTGGGTTGTCTAGATGTACATATGTGTTAATCTGAGTGATCCTGCAATCTTGAATAAATCCAGACACTATGTTATTTTACTTGGCATTTGTATAGCGCCTTATGTATCATTGGTATGACCTCAAAGCGCTGGTAGGTTGAACGCCCTCGGGAACTGTAGTTCAAGTCAGTAGAGAGAGAGAGAGAGTGTCGTATGGTGCATGGGCGCACTAGATATGTGTGCAGCTGGTGTGGTTGTTGCATGATAGCTGCTTCTTAGCGATAGGTGTGGTGCTGAGGAAATCAGTTGGATGTGTTCAGTCTGGAGGGTGGACACCCAGACTGAGTTGTGGCTGCGTTAGGCCTGAGGAGACGCCTAAGCTAGCCGGAATGTGCTCAGCTAGCTGTGTTTTATTAGGGTGTTGAGGTGTTCATGGGGTCATGTTAGTGTGAGAACAGCTAGACCGAATGTGTCATAGTATAGCTGTGTTCTAGTTGAATGATGGTGTATAGGAGAGAGTAAGCGTAGTAGTGTGATATGGTGAATCAGTAAAGCGCCTGCGACCAAGACACTTTTTAGATTCAACTTTAGGGCACACTCAATGGTGTTGGGAATATCTCCAAAGTTCAACTCTAGCACTGGGACGCTAATGGGGCATACTTTCTAGATTCAACTTTAGCACAGTGACGCTATTAGGCATACTTTCTAGATTAAAATTTAACACAGTGACGCTATTAGGCACCCTTTCTAAGTTCAGTGACACTATTAGGCATGCTTTGTAGATTCAGCTTTAGCACAGTGATGCTATTAGGCATACTTTCTAGATTCAGCTTTAACACAGTGACGCTATTAGGCTTACTTTCTAGATTCATTAGGCTTACTTTCTAGATTCAATTTTAACACAGTAACGCTATTAGGCACTCTTTCTAAGTTCAACTTCAACACAGACGCTATTAGGCATACTTTCCAAGATCAACTTTAACACAGTGACGCTATTAGGCATACTTTCTAGATTCAACTTTAACACAGTGACGCTATTAGGCACCCTTTCTAAGTTCAACTTTAACACAGACGCTATTAGGCATACTTTCCAAGATCAACTTTAACACAGTGACGCTATTAGGCATACTTTCCAAGTTCAACTTTAATACAGAGACGCTGACGCTATTAGGCACCCTTTCTAAGTTCAACTTTAACACAGTGACGCTATTAGGCATAGTTTCTAGATTCAAATTTACCACAGTTATGCTATTAGGCATACTTTCTAAGTTTAAATTTAACACAGTGACGCTATTAGGCATACTTTCTAGATTCAACTTTAACCCAGTGACGCTAGTAGGCATAGTTTCTAGATTCAAATTTACCACAGTGATGCTATTAAGCATACTTTCCAAGTTCAACTTTAACAAAGAGACGCTATTAGGCATAGTTTCTATAGTTCAACTTTAACACAGCGACGCTATTAGGCACCCTAAGTTCTACTTTAACACAGTGACGCTATTAGGCATAGTTTCTAGATTCAAAGTTATCACAGTGACGCTATTAGGCATTGTATTTTATCACAGGTTATATTTATAAAGATGTTATGTGCTTGTCAAACTGGTTAATCACAAATAAATGCTTCTGTTGTGCTGACAGCAGTTATTAGGAAATTAAACTTTGGGTTCAAGGGTACCAACTTTTGATTTTCACAACAGGGGCAGAAATACCCCCACTTCCACCATGAATACAAGTGAACAGCCCAACCCATCTCCTAGCTAAACACATTTTAGAGCACTTGTTTTATTTTAAGAAATTGTAAAATGTCATATGATTAACAACCAGTTTTGACTATATCACATCTCAGCAACAAACTCTCAACCATCTGAACTAACATGGTAGCATTCTACAGTAGAGTGTGTCCATGGATCCTTTAATGTTCTAAAAATCACTGCATTACCAACAGTATTTTGGGTGCACCACTGCCATAGAACTGAGTTAAGGGTGGAATTGGTGCACAGTTTTGAGTTTGGAAAGAAGCATCAATAAAGAAATTGTACAATTTTTAAACTATTATTTTAAACATTACCTTTGAGCGGAGCCCAACTGCCAGCTTCGCCTCTCTGGTACTCCACCCCCTCCTCCAAACTTCACCCCCATCCCATCCCTTGTGGGATCCCATATTGTGTATAGGCGCAATATAAATAAAGTACCATATCAAACCATCATATCCCCTTTGATTTTTCCATTTCCACCACTGCTTGTTTAATATCAGAAAATGGCTGTAACATCTGTAGCATGCACTGTGGGCATCATTCTTGCTCTTTTCATACTCTTCTTACAAAAACAATGTTACTTCATCAGCTCATTTCATGCACACTCAGCATTTCAGCAGGGTGAAATATTTCCTGTTATTTCGCCCTGTTAGTCGATTATATCATTATTTAGAAGATAGCAACACAACCTTATCATGAATCCCTCTTGATAATACATGCCCACTCAAGTCTGAAAGAAAAGGGACTTACGTAGAAGGTGTGACGGGGTCAGGGATGTGACCCTGTCAAGCGGGAGCACGGGTCCCTCCCAGCCTGGAGTAGGCAGTGACATTTGTAAGGAAAGCAGAGGTTTGCTTCCACAAGAATAATCCAAGATCCATTCCTCAATCGGAGACAGGGAATGGTGTTTCGCAGTGGCAAACCGAAATTGATGGTGAGAGTTGCCAATTGCGAACCTCAGGTATTTCCTGTGTTTGAGATGGATTGGCACATGGAAATAAGCATCCTGAAGGTCTGGAGATACGATCCAGTCCTGAAGCTGGAGGGCCTGAAGGATCTGAGAGAGAGTTACCATCTTGAACTTGTCCTTCCTGAGGAATTTGTTCAATTCTCATAAGTCCAAGATAGGTCTCAGTCCTCCGTTCTTCTTTGGTATCAAGAAGTAGGGGGAATACCAACCCTTGTTCCTCTCCGCTACAGGTACCGGTTCTATGGCACCTTTCACCAGCAGGTCTAGAATCTCCTGCAAAAGGAGCAGATCTGGAAACTTCAAAGAGTTGTTCCCCGGTGGATGACACTGAGGGGTGCGTAGAAAAGGCAGACAGTAACCTTGGGCAACTGGCTCCAATGCCCAAGCATCTGACGTAATAGCCTGCCATTCCGTCAGATGTTGAGTTAACTTGCCCCCTACTGGTGTCTTTTGAGGAGAGTCCTCAGAGTGATTTAGAGGCGGCTGATGCAGATGCCGAGGGTAAAGAGGCACCTGCTGCTGCGGCTTTTGTACTTTTAACCCTTCCACCTTGGGTGAATTCCTTTTGGCCTCTTTGAGCCGGATATCCTCTGCCTTTTCCAAATGTGGAATAAAAACGAAAGGACCTACCTCTCCAAGAGGTTCCTGATGGGCGATAGGGAGTTTGACGGATTGCAGCTCCAAGGGATTTTGCTGCTGCCTTGGATGTTTGTAACTTCTCTAGGCTGTCATCAGCCTTCTTACCAAATAAAGAAGAGCCGTGGGGCATATTCAAAAGTCTGGCCTGTACATCTGTAGCAAAACCAGACTTTCGCAACCACGCAAATCTGCGGATTGTAGTACTTGCTGCCATGGCCCTGCTGATACTGTCAGCAGAATCAATGCCAGTTTGAAGGGATTCGCACATTGCGTCTTTACCATCTTTAATGATGTTCAGAAAAGCTTCCCTTTCTTCTCCTTCCGGGAGGCAGTCAGTCGCTGATGAAGCACACTCCCAAAGCGTATGGCTGAATCTTGCGAGTGTACAAGTAGCATTAATGGATTTAAGTGCCATGCTAAACGCAGAAAAGACCTTTTTTGACATAGCGTCAAATCTCTTATCATCCCTGTCTTGTGGAACAGTAGGTTATGCAGATCTACTGTTCGATGAAGTTGCTGCTTCAACAACCAGACTCTCTGGAGTTGGATGTTTGGACAAATATTCAGGGTCAGAAGCAGATACCCTATATTTGACAGATATTTTTTTGTTAACTGCCGGGATAACCTCAGGAGTTTCCCAGTTGGTCGATATTTTCCTCTGTAATGCAGTATGGAATGGAACCACAGGATCTTCCTGTGGGCCTTTAATTAAGATGTCTGTAAGATCATCTTGTTGAAAAGCAGGTGAAGGTGTAGACCAACCCATGAATTCTATTATTCTGGCCATTAAAGTTCTATAAGGGGTCTCAGCATGTTCCCCTGGGTCTGGTTAGGCAATTCTACTTCTGGGGGAAGTATCCAACCCACTTGCATCATGCAAGGACTCTTGAAGGTCCTTCAACCTATTTTCTTCAGAGATAAATTCCTCTGGTACAGGTGTTGTAGTTCTCTGCAATCCAAAAGGTCTTTCCTGATCAGAATCCTCACCTTCTTCATTAATAGAGGACAAGGTTCTGAAATAATCTGACCTTAGAAAAGGCTTAAAACCCATGTCTAAAGCAGAAGGGGCCAAGCTTGTAGTAACCGGTTGACAAAACGTTAACGTTGTCGACGCGGAAGTCAAAGGCTTGGAAGAAACCGAAAAAGGCGTGGAAAAGGTATGAAGCAACCTCGAAGAACTCGAGAGGATCAGAATCCTACTCGGAGTCGTCCAGGTTATCGACGACATTCTCGACGTCATGGTGGAAGCCTTCGGTATGACTACTGACTGTGAGATAGTGACAGCCGTAGGTTTCTCCTTTATCGGCGTCGAGGACGGCATCGATTCGACATATCTATGCGTCGATGGGCCCTTCGATAATGGCGTCGATGACGCAGATTTATGAGTTGAAGGGGCCTTCGACGAAGGCGTCGATGACGCAGTCTTACTGCCTTTGCTCGAGGGTTTGTGACGCTCTGGAGCAGTTTCTTTCGCCGGGTCCAATGACTCGCAGCGTTTCGATTTTTCGGGTCTTTCACACAGGGTATCACCTTTAGCCATCTCCGAGGGGGTCAAGGCTGCTTTCTCAAAGACGCTACGCATCTTTTTACGGAATTCCTCCCACTTAGCTGGAGAGCTGTGTTTTGTGGGGCAGGTGACCGTTTCCGGGGAAAGAGAAGACGACGAAGAAGAGGGAGATCTTCGACGCCTCTTTTTTGAATGTTTGGATCTCGAAGAGTGATGGGAACTGCTTCGAGACCTCGAACGAGAATGTTTCCTGTGACGGCGAGGAGACGAATGTCTCGACTCTGCAGAGGAAACTTTCGAAGGAGTAGAAGTTTTTACAGTCTTACCTCTTTCTAGCTTCCCCTTACGCTCCTTCAAGGCTTTCGCCGTCATGGACATGCAGTCCTCGCATTCTGAACAATGGTGCTCCGATCCCAGGCACCACAAACAGATCCTGTGAGGATCCGTCAACGACATTTTCTTTCCACAATCTCGACACTTTTTGAAGCTGGACCGTGGGGTCGACGGTTCAGATGAGGAAGCCATCGAAAAGAGTAAGATATACTCGAGGAATACGTAGAATCTACTTGATTAACGAACTGAGCAACACGATACCACGAAGCACGGAAAAACGGAACTGAGCAACGGACGCTGCGCAAGTCTATTTATACACATGATGACGTCGGCGCCGATACGGAGGCTGTCGAGGGACACCAACGCGCAGCACCCTCTACTGAAACATTTTTCCGAGACCAGCAAGCTGGAAGTGCATCTATCAAGATAAGGAATACGTCGGAGGACACAATCCCTTAGAAACTGACAAAGACAAGGACGAGTGTTATTTGATCCTAAGAGGTCACCTAGACCACACTGAAGTGTGTATCGTTAATTCATATTTCCCAAATCATAACATCCCATCTCAGGTCCGCACATTGGGCCTCATTACGACCCTGCCGGTCCGGAAAGAACGGTGGCGGTAAAACCGCTGCCACCGTTTTCTCCGGACCGGCTCATTCAGAGTCCTACAGGCGGGAGGTGTCACTCCCGCTAGGTCTGACCTGGCGGGTTTAACACCCCTCGCCTGCAGGCGGACATGGAACACCGGCTCTGTCATAGACTGAACCGGTGTTTCCATGGTCCCCATCCCCATCCACGGGAATGGGGACTTACAGAATTCCGCCCCTGGAATTCCCGGGTCACCGGGGTCGTAATGCCCCGGTGATTCCAGGAATGACAGAGGCGGAATGGTAATACAGGTCAAGCGGTAACCTGCCGGTTTTTCTGGCTTGGTCACCGCCGGCCTCGTAATGAGGCCCACTGTCTGCTCGGGTTACTTCTTGACATGAGTGTTTTTTCCTCTGGGTTGGTGACTTCAATTGTGTCAGTAACATTGTGCTTGACAGATACCCCTGCCCCCCGGGGAGGCCCACCATAAGCAACCGTGGCTCTGAACATTGCACTAACCAACTTAGATTTAGTTGACGTCTGGAGGGAACTACATCCAGAGGTCAAGGGTTACGCCTTTTACTCCTCTCCCCATAATTTACACAACAGAATTGACTATCTTTTCATTGGTCTGTGGGAAATGGCTGACATCTGTAATGCTGAGCATGTGGGCAGTTCGATATCTGACCATTCCCCCTTGGTGATCACATGGAACATTAGGAGCCCTACACCCCCAATTCAGATGTGGTGCATGCCTACTGGCGCTCTGACTGATGAAAGCTTTAAAAGCAAGTTACAGGGGGGCATGGCTTAAAGCGCCGGCAATGCAGTCGCTTTACTAAGAGCCCCCGTGGAGAGCCCGGGAGATCCCAACCATAACTACTACCATATGGAACCAGAGTGGGATGCGAAATGACGAATATCAGCAGCAGAGCAGTGTCGTAACACTCAGCTCCAATTTCATCGGAAAAGATAGCCGGCTAAAGACAAAATTTCGAAGCTGAAAAGCGAACTCCCTCTAGCAGAACAAACAAGCAAGATGGCACCGTCTTCGAATAAATAACATCAGAGGATATCTGAAATTACCCACACACCAGCCCAGAGCGCAGAACGGTTGCAACTCCAAGACGCAACCCGGATATGGCCCCGACACCCAGCGGCGGGTGAAAACTTTGGGACCAAGAGCGGAAAACGGCCATAGTCCAAGCACTCCCAGCGGAATGGCACCAGAATGTACGCCACCTCCCGCAACAGTAAGAGGAGGGAAATACAAGCGGAACAAGCCCACTCCTATGGGAGGAGCTCGCTCATTCCCCCTCCCCCGGATATATACATTAATCCCCAAAAAGGCTGCCCAAACGCATGCCTGGCAGGACCCGGACAATGCTGCCCCAATGATGGGCCCCCAGGAAAGCAGCCCTGTAAAGAGCCCAACCAACCTAACCCAGCCTCCACACAGACTATCCTTTACTACAAAGCAAACAGCCAGCCATTGACGTGAGCAGGGATAGGCTGCACAACCTGCCCCAACACCTGACACCTGGAGGCTTACCCCTCCACCCCTCTAAGAAACACAGGGGCTGTATCAGGGTGTTGAATCTGGCGCAGGGTCGCTGGGGAGGAATATCTGAGACACTAACACCCCCGGACAGCAAGCAACAAATATTCAAAATGGCCAAACACCAAAAACCACATAAATCCGCGAACAAAGAACCCTATTGCAGCTGCAGGACAAGGGGAAGAAACCTGAAGGGAGGTGCCCCCAAATCCAGTCATCTGAAAGACCACCAGGCCAATGGGCCACAAAGGAAGCCATCCAATCCCTCCAGGTAGATATTAAATCAGAATTCTAGAACTGCATGTCGAAAATAGCCTCTAGGGTAGATGGGCTGGACAACCGAATGGAGGAACTGGAACACAGGGTCACCGAGGCAGAAGATCACTCATTGGAGCAAACAACACAGCTAACTGAGCTACATAGGAAGGTTCAGATCTTGGAGGGGAAAAACGAAACCATTATTCTTAAGCAGGAGGATATCGAAAACAGGGCTCGGAGGAACAACCTAAGAATCAGAGGGGTGCCCAGCTCGATAACAGACCAAGCCCTACAAGAATACTTGACCAACCTGTGTCAATCCCTCCTTCAGAATGTGACAAAGCAATGTTTATTCTGGATCGAACTCACAGGATACGCAGCCGCAGAGGGGACACCACAGAATTCTCCCCGTATATAATCACCCGCATCCACTTCTTCTTCACCAAACAAGACCTCATGACTGCAAACCGATTACAGGTCGAGCTGACCTACGAAGGAACACAGATTCAGATCTACGAGGATTTAGCAGCCGCAAACAGTACAGAGACGCCAAGCGTTAAGACCCCTAGCCACCTTCCTACAAGACCGTGAGATTGATACCGCTGGCTATTTACCGCAACCCTCCAATTCACCTATGAAGGCATGACACAGACCATAGACGTGCTAGAAAAGCGGAGAGCATCCTATCTGGAGGACCTTTGACCACAGATGAAGACCTTACAACATCTCCAGCAGGCTGGAAAGAGGGCGACCCCAAGCAAAGAAGCAATACCTGGTTGAGGGTGACAAGGGGCCGGGAGCTACCCGCAACAAACATGACCTATTCCCCCAACCAGCCCATAGAACCTGCCAGAATGATCCCTCAAGGACGGCCCCGAAACTAAAACCATGAGAGACCGCGGGCTCAACACGGCATACCCCAGCCTAGAAGAGTGCAAACACTTGCCGGCCACTTGGCCTCTAGGCCCAGTTTCGTTTTGTCCTGGGTCTTCACTTTAGTTGTGTTTCTTGTATGAGGAAAGTTAAAAACCCGGGTACGGCGATTCAAGAGAAAGAGAACGGAACCAGATGGCAGTGACATCAGCCAGACTCCCCCAACCTAAACAATCTGATAGCTATACAAGAAGCCTTCCCTCCACATCAGAACTTTCGCTTTGTCTCCCTCAACATTCAAGGCCTAAATTCTCCTAAGAAGTGCAAATCCGTATTGAAATGCCTTAAAGACCTAAGGAACTCAGTCGTATTCCTCACCAGATCGAGACAGACTTCTCGCAACTTCGTGGCAGAGACTTTCCAAAACAATACCTCAATCTAGTGGCTCAAAAAAAGGGGGCACAGCAATTCTTTTGGCTAAAGGAGTCGCATTTACAGAACTAGAGAGGCTGAAGGGTCCCGAGCGGCGCTATCAAAGGTAAGCTGTTTGGTCGTTTACACACCCTGGTTTCGGTGTATGCCCCTAATGAAAAACAAGAAGAATTCCTGTCAGACTTATAATCCAGTATGCTGCCCTTCCTGGAAGGTCAAGTGATCATAGGAGGAGACTTCAATGGGGTCTCGGACCCCAACACTGATAAATCCCATCAGCCAACGGTGAGAGACTTTGGAAATGCCCTCAGCCTGTTACACCTGTTGAGATCCCTGGTTGTGGTTGATGCATGGAGGGTTCTGAACCCAGGAACAAAAGACTTCACATTCTTCTCACACATCCACAGCACCTATTCCAGTTTTGACCTACTATTGGTTAGCCCCCAACTCATGCACACACGGACAAGATTATCCATTGGAACCAGGGTAATCCTCACAGCCCACATCTATGACCCCAACCCCCCCTCCGAGACCCAGATGGAACCTCTATGACCCAATGCTGAACGATATGGCACTCAGAGATGACCTAACTAAAACCATCCAAAATTATTTCAGGGAAAACCCTATCTGTCCCACATTGATAGCCATCAGGTGGGAGGCAATGAACGAGGTCATTAGGGGAGAACTAATAGCCCATGTGGCAGCCTACAAGAAATGCCAAAGAGCAATTAGAAAGAGAGGTTGCCACGGACGAACAAAGAAACAGGGATCGTCTCCCAAAGTCTCCCAAGAATAACGCATTGCTCGGAATGCATTGGAGGCCCACTATGCAGAGGAAACTTCACAAACTCTGCTAAGAACAAAGCCAGGATATTATGCCAAGGGCAACACAGCAAATAGACACCTGGTGCAAAACCTGGCAAAAACCCAAAGGAGAAATGTAATCATTTGTTTAAAAGACCCTCAGCGCATCTCCCAATATGCCTAACACGCCAAATTAAAGCTGGCAACCACTCACTTGATAGAAACAATGTCATCCACCCCCCACTCCCGAACTCAACAGGAAGGTTACATCACAGAAGCCTGCCTTCTGGCAATAGCGGACATAGACAGGGAAACTCTGGATCTCTGAACACTGCAGAGGAAGTTGAATTAGTGATAAAAGCCCTGAAACCCAGAGCCCCCAGCCCTGATGGATTCTCGGCTAAATTTTACAAACTCTTTATGGCATTTCTCAAAGGACCCCGCACCAAGCTTTTCAACTCCTTCGGGGAGACAGGCATGATAACCCCATCCATGCAGGAATCCATAACTATGTTACTATTAAAACCTGATAAAGACCCCAGTGAATTCAAGTTATACAGGCCGATATCTTTACTCAATATATATGCGAACATCTATTCTAAAGTCCTGGCAAATAGGTTTGCACAGATTCTCCCCAAGATCATTGACGCAGACCAGACTGGCTTTATCCTGGTAGGAGCAAGGGGACAATATACAAAGAGCTCTTAACCTAGTGGAAGTAGCAGAATCAGAAAACTGAAAGCTAGCTCTTCTGTCCTTAGATTCATCTAAATCCTTTGGCAAGGTAGACTGGGAATTCATGCATTTTTCCCTTAAAGCGTATCCACTTTGGCCCCCTATTCCGCAAAATGCTTTTAGCAAATTATAACTCCCGAAAATGATCCTACGGGTGAACAAGGAACTCTCAGTCCCCATAGCACTGTCCTGCAGAACCGGACAGGGATGCCCCTAAATGGGTATCCATTGAACAATCCAGCCTCCCGTCCTCCCTTAGCTCCTTACCAAATATGACACAAGCGGCAAGTAAGGGCTGGACAAATCGCCTTTCGTCTACTAAAGCCTCCTAGAAATCCTGGCACTGTGCATTAAAGAGGAAAGGAATCCTGAAGGAAATAAGCCACCTACCCCCAATCTTCCACATTCCAGAATTTAAGCCATGCTTAAGCCTAGCTAATTTCAAGAATTGGATCTGTGGTGGGCTTGAAAGGATCTCACAGCTCTTCAAAAATGGCGCAGCTTACACTTAAAATGATTTCTCCCTGAGGGAATCGGACAGATTTTCTGATATGCAAATCGCCACTGGATCTCTCATCCTCAGATTAAACCAGGGGCATTCCTGAACTCTCCGTCCTAGAACTCACACTGCAAGAGGCCCTCAGGGAGGAGACATTTCAAGGATATATAAGCTACTACAAGAAGACATGTTATGCATCCGTCCTAAGTAGATGTCACTCTGGGAAGCCGATCTGGGTCCCCCCATAGAAGACCAATTATGGTTGGATATTTGGTCCAGGAACAAAAACCTCCTCCACGTGTATAACCAACAAAGAATGTGCCCTAAAATTACTGTACCAGTGGTACTTTCTGCCAGAGCGCCTTCACCACTTCGAAAAGTCACTAGACCCGGCTTGCTGGAGGAAATGCAGTGCTCATGGATCCTACTTCCACATGTGGGAGACAGTAATAAAAATGATTGAGGCCATTACTCGCGTAGCCCTGCCCCTGGAACCTGAGGTGATATTACTAGGGACCCCATTCCCGGAGGGTTATCCAAGAACCAGAACCACTGCGAAGCTAATCACGCAACTTCTCCTAACCGCAAAAATTACAATAGCTTGCAAATGGAAATCACAAGAGGGCCCGCTACTACAACTCTGGTGGTTTCAAATTTGGGATATTCTGGTGGCAGAAAAGGTCACTGCAACCAAAGAGGGCACACTCCACCGTTTCACCAACATCTGGACACCAATCTTGGAGTATGAGCAGAACTACCTGGCCCAAACCCACCAACCACAGATGGCGAATGGTTTCCTAAAGACTGCCTAATTCCATCAAACCCTCCCCGATCCCCAAGCGTCCTACCGCCAAGCGATCATGTCATCAATATGTTCCACTAATGTAACAATGTATGGCGCAACTGTTTAAATAAAGTAATTTTTTTTTAAGCAAGTTCCAAACCTCACCGTCTGAATTTTTAAAGCACAATGTAGTAAGTGTGGAAGAATGGCACACAATCTGGGAAACCATGAAGGTAGTGATTAGAGGAGAAATTATATGTAGTGCTGAGGGCATCTGCTGGAAACTGAGGGAGGAGTTGGAATCTATGGAGGAAGAGATTCAAAAGCTGGAGGCCCGACACACAGGCCTACGGTTGGAAGAGGAGACATTAGCAAAGACCCAGTCCCGTTGCCTTGAGGCATGTGAAAGGTTGTCTAAATTCGACTATGTCACACGAACCACCAGGGCATACGCAGAAGGGGACTCACTTGGGAGGCTTTTGCCGTGGCTTTGTAAAAGAGAACACCCTAGACCTATAACTACTTTGCTTGACGATGAATGTAGTGTAATTAATGACACCTTCGCTACGTACTACTCCCAGCTATGTGGTCACAATGAACAGGTGACTCAAGGGGACGTGGCGGAAGCTCTCTCCCTTATTAAGCGTTTTGAAACACATTGTGTAAGCGCTTTGAAACACATTGTGTATAGGCGCTATATAAATAAACTATCATATCATCATATCATATTGCACTACCGAGGCTCACAGACACACAACAATCCCTTTTAGATCAACCTATCATGGTGTAGGAGGTGAGCGAGGCAATTACCTTGCTTGCTACAAGTAAAACGCCAGGTAGTGATGGACTCTGCCCTGAATTCTATAAAACGTATAGCTCTACAATAGCTCCAGTGTTACTAAACGTTTACGAATAAGCATATACAAAAGGCGTTCTTCTGGCTAGCACGAGAGAGACCTTGGTAATTCCCATACCCAAACCTGGGAAACCAATGGACAGATGCGACTCTTATCGCCCCCTGGCTATGTTAAATTATGATATGAATATGCTTACTACAGTACTAGCGGGTCAGCTCTGTAAAGTTAATGCAAATTTGATACACAACGACCAAACTAGGTACGGTCAAGGCCGTAGCGCCACCCTGAACCTCTGTACGCGACAACATATTATTGAACAGACTAATACCGGTGCAGAGAAGTGTGCAGTGGCATCACTTGATGTTATCAATGCTTTCGACTCCCTTTATTGGGAATGGCTGTTTGCTGTGTTGCGGAGCTTCGAGTTAGGAGAGAGGTTTGTTTGCTGGATAAGGCTGCTGTACTCCTCGCTTACTGCTAGAGTCAAGTCTGGTAGACAAATGTCTGAAGTGTGGGATATCCAACGGGGGACGCACCAAGATTACCTGTTGTCACCCATGCTGTATACATTGGCTCTGGAGCCCCTGGCGGTCTACCTGTGCCAGGAATACTTGGATGCGGGTATAATGGCAGGTGACACTAGACATCTTGTGTTGCTATATGCTGATGATGTCCTGCTCTATCTGTGTGAATCACAACACAACCTACCAATGCTTCTGAACGTACTAGACTATTTTCTAACACTTTCTGGGATCTCATTCAATAGAAAAAAGACCTGTCTTTTCCCTTTGGCTGGGCTTCATAGGGTGAGTGAAACCACTTTGCGGAACTGGGGCTCCCATGGGATGTGAGCTCCTTTAAATAATTGGACGTTCAAATCATGCATACACGGAAGACATGCGCTGTCGCAACACCCTTTGGGGTGGTGAAGGGCCTTAAAAATCCATGTCCTTTTGGTCCCAATTACCGCTTTCACTTATAGGTAAAATAGCAATTATCAAAATGAATGTGCTCCGTAGATTTCTGTATCACTTCACTAAAGTTCACTACTATATTAAAGCTCCCTTCTTTCACCTTTTAGACACATTGATGACAGGATTTATATGGGGCCCAGCCCTACAAAAGATCGCCCTTATAGTATTGTGCCTGCCTTACAAAGAAGGTGGTGTGCAGCTACCGAAGTTGTAATTCTATTACTTGGCAGCCCAACCTAGTTTTGTAACGAAATGGTTATCCGATTATATCAATGCTGCTACTAAAGCAATTGGTTGCTCCTGCCTGCATTAATGACATGCTATGGCTCCCGACCAACTGCTTGAACTCCTTACCATTACTTGTGGAACTCGGCAGGAAGATATGGTTCAGGATGTTGAAACTACTTCAAATATCGTGTCCTTACTCGCCCAATGTCCCGATAGTGGCTGAATAGAGACGACCTCAAGGTTGCAAGGTGCTGGGAAGAATGGGGTATATCCACATGGGGAGATATGTGCAAAAACTGTACATTTAATGACCTGGTTAGCCTAGCCCAACAAACTGGTCTGCCCAAGGGGCAATTCCTAAGGTACAGGAAAGTGGTGGGTGTGGCTAGACGTAAATGGAGTGGGTGGCCAGTTGAACTGGAAGAAACAGAACTATTAGCCCTAATGTACACCCTGGAGGACGGTTGGAGGCCAGTGTCTAGATTATATGGCTGCCTGCTAAACAAACCTAACCCTCAAGGCTCTAAATTGAAATTTGCGTTGGGAATCAGATTTGGGAACTGTTATTAAGGAGCAGGAGTGGGATTGGATGCTCAGTTTTACTAAAAATGTATCTTGAAATGCAGCAAAGGAAAACACAACCGACCTGCCCCTGGTGCCACCATGATGATGCAGATCTCATCCACATATTCTGGTATTGTGTAAAAGTGCCAGGTTTTTGGTCCCGCATTGAACAAGCTTGCAAAAGGTCAGGTGTTGCTAGATACGACTGGGGCCCAACGGAATGCCTTCTTGGTGCATATTCCAGGAATTGCAAATATAAACGCATCATTAAATTCATGGACTTGGCTTGCATTCTTGCTGAACGTTGCATTGTTATGTCCTGGAAGTTACCTTGGGGCCCACAATCCCAACAGTGATACCGTGAACATTAAATTTGGAGTGCAGCTGAGACTTAAGTGTGGTATTGATCATTAGACTGTTTAGGTGAAACTCTTGGGGACTCCTATGAATCTTGGAAAGGGCTTGTTTTCAACATGTTTTACTCATTCGATAATAGGCTACCATGAGCACCCCGCCACCTGTTTATTGAGTTTATCATGTGTAACCATAAGCTCCTGGTGCCCCTCTGAACCTGACTTTAATTCTGTCTATTGTCACCCTGTTTCCCACCCTGCAGAAACCATGTTGATGCACTGTTGCCATTGTAATTACTGAACCATCTCTTCAGTACCTGAGCCTAGTTAACATGCCTGGAGAATTAATTTCTTTTGTTGTTTTATTACTTTGTTTAACTTTCTCTTATTTTTCTGCATTCTATCATATGCCTAACCATGTGCTGTACATTTACTACTACCTTGTTGACTGATGCAATCAGTTTCTGTTTGTTAAAAACAATAAACAAATCAAATTTTAAAAAATGAGCTAAAAGGGAAGAACCTACCCTCCTTCCCGACCTAGCCTTCGCCCAGCGAAATGATCCAGCACTCGCTGAGGCTTTCTTACAGGTGAATCCTGAAGGGGAAGGATTAGAGAAGGGAAGTACCTTTTTCTTCCTAAGGCAAGGATTATTGTACAGAAAAGAAACCTTTACCAATAATTAAAGTCCCTTTCTCTCAGATTGGGATGGATATCATTAGACCGTTGGAAACCTCTAGACTGGGTAACAAATATGTCCTCATAATCGTTGATTACCGATACCCTTGCGGAACAACACAACCCAACAGATTTTAAAACATCTATTACCATATTTGTCCAGGTTTGGTTTTCACAAGGAAATTCTAACGGATCAGGTATTCAATTTTATGAGCAAACTCATGGGTGAAGTCAAGGAATTGCTCCATATTGCCATCTTAAGAACCTCAGTTTACCACCCCCAAACAGACAGATTGGTAGAAAGATTTAACAAAACACTTAAGATGATCCTAAGAAAGTTGGTAGACAAGGACGGGAAAGACTGGGATCACTTTATTCCCTGGACCCTATTTGCACTAAGAAAGACTGTTATATAAAGGGACTAATGCTTTATGTATTGTTATTGTTGTTGCTAAGTGCTAATGCCTTTTCTGTGTTCTGACAGGCAGGGCATCTGTGGTTCTAGATTGGATCCCTTGTGTTTATACCATTCTGGAATTATATGTCATCAATGTTTATGCTTGGCTTTATTCAGTTGTACCCTGGATGCTGACTGTGTTGGGGGTCTTATGCTTTACTGCTGGAAACTAAGTAAATAAACTGTTTCCTACTTACCTTTGCTTGCGGCTCCTTTACAAAGACCTCCGAGGCATCCACCAAATTCTTTAATTTCAAACTACTTTATGGTAAAAAACAAAGATATCCAGACACGCTCTGGGAGACCTGGGAAGAAAAAGAAGAGGCACCTATCCCTGTCTTACAAACAGCTACCCTATTGCGAGAGCATATGAAACTTGTTTGAAATCTAGTCTATACTCACATGAAAAAGCCCAAGCACAACAAAAGTCCACCTATGACAAAAAGGTAAACTTAAGATCTTTCAATAGGACAAAAGGTATTAGTCCTCTTACCTACCTCTGAAAATAAACTTGTCTCAAAAGTGGCATGGGCCATGTGAAGTATTAGAGCGAACATGGACTTGTACCTATATGTTAATATCAGAGTGTAGTGAACTGACTTTCTGAATTTTGCCAGACTTCTCTGAACCAGAGGAATTGGGGGAACACGTAGCACGCTCTGCTGTCCCCAGCGCACTCCCTAAGGATCCCGATCCGGTCCCAGGACAGCAGCAAAATATGGACAGTTGCTTTCCTTTGACATCACAAAAAGATCCACCTGAGGAGAACCCCATCTTATGAAAATCTGCTGGAGAACCAAGTCTTTCAACTTCCATTTGTGGTTGCAGTGTGAGAGACGGCTCATGGTGTCTGCTCTCGTGTTGTATTCTCCCGCTATGTGAAGAGCTTGGAAAGATATCTGGAGTTACACTACTCAACTCAAATTTGGATTGCTAAATGACATAATTTAGAACATCGTGTTCGCCCTGCCTGTTTACATAAAACATGGCTATCATGCTGGCGGTTCTTTTAAGAATTCTCACGTTTTTAAACAAATGGAAAGAGGACTTTAGTACTCCGAAAATGGACAGACGTTCGAGCACATTTATGTTCCATTGGTATTCTGTTGAAGACCATAGTGCGTTGCTCTGGAACTAACTCAAAGTGACCCCAGGGAGGAATCCGACGTTATGAAATGAGGAGGTTCCTGAAAAGGGACACATAACTGAAGATTTGCTTCATCCATCGATCACAGCAGTTCTTGTCTCTACTTGGGGTGATTCGTAATCCTTTTCATTTGAGGCCCCTTCTCCTGGTCGCAGGAGTCCGCTAAATGCAACTGAAGATGCAACAACTTGAGGCGGGGTGTTATGGAGAATTCTCTTATAAGGCTAATTTCCCAAACCTAGTGAGTCCCCCAGCAGCTTTGCTGGATTTTTGGGGTTTGTTTTCTTCTCCTGCTAAGAGTGAGACTCTTTTCCTCCCACTCTTAGGCATGATTTGAGGTATGTCTCTGACTATTTGTGTGCTTATGGGTTCTTTTACTCCATAGGGTATCATCTGTTTTTAGTGTGTGTGTTACACAGCACCCTCAGTGCAGTAACACAGGGGTGTCATAGTGACCCCCAAACATAAACACCATACCCTGGGACTGACTACACTCTCCCAGGGCATGTAAAGTCACTATTGGCTTTACTAGTCCTAAATTGTGAACAGAACCAGTACAAACCATCATATTGTGGAAGTACTGGAAGGGGTTAATTAGACTGCCCCTGGGTCTGGGTCTGTTTTCAAGGGTGCACTGTCCAGTCCCCCCTTGTCGAGTTTCTGGCTGGTGGCAGTGGTTACCACGCAATATATTCCACCGGAATATTTCCTATGGGTTTTTCCCATTGATTTTACATGCACCACTTTTTGGTGCAATTTTAAAGATACCGCCAGTTTATTTATTTAATATAAAATCACCGGTTGGGTCTTTTCGCCAGATCTCTTTTCCAAAATGGCATTTGTGTCCGTCTCTGTAACTCCAACCAAGGTCGGGCCCTTTGTTCCACTTTTTGGCGGGCTTCTCCACAGAAGCCCTCCAAATGGTGCCACTCTGTCTGGGTTCCACAGGATGTGTGGGTGGGGGGAATTGGCACCCTGGACTGCGTTGCCTTAGCAACCCAAGCACACTCTGTTCTGATTGGGCCAGTGGTGAGCCGCCCGGCTCACCACTTAGCATGTTTGAGTGACAGCTAGGCTGTTGAATGGGAGTTTTTCTGCATAAAAGCAGGGCTTTTGGGACTGGAACTTCAGAAGTCCCCACAGGACCTAAGAAATCCGAAGAGAGAAGAAGCTGAGCCATCTGTAACGACGACGCTGCCGGTGGAGCCCTGCTGCAACAACCTCACTACTTTTCCGACGACAAGAGGAGATCTTCTGCTGGAAGAGTCTTCTCCCTCTGAGCTGGTGGGATCAACCAGTTTCGCCATTTCGCCTTCCAGGACGTCTCTTGGTCGAATCGCCCGTGCCATGCACCCCGGGGGCCGGATAGCCAAGCTTCACCACTGTGACCGCGAATAAAAGGAATGCACCTTTTTACCGACAAACTCTGCGCCTGGTTTCTTCCATGGGCAGTGCAACGACTCCAAGTTTCCTCCTTATCATAATCCTCTCGTCCCTTGGTCGAAACCACGAACTGCACCTACTGCCAGGAACAACTGCCACCGCTGGAGCTGCCTCAAATTTAAAGGTACTATGTTCCACCTGGCCTCCCTTTCTACGGATCGCTAAAGGTGACCCTTAAATCCTTGGCTTTCCAACTGGGTTGGCCCCCAAGACCTTCTAACTTTACATTCTGAATCAACCCAAACTCTTTTGAACATTTCTACAAAGACTTGAATGCATTTCTCAACTGTGTGATCTTGGGCACATTTCACCTTGCTCCATTTAAAGTGGGCCTGGCCTATGAACTTTGGCTCTACAGTAGACTCTGCCTTCACTAACTTGTTTTGGTTCCATAAACTTTTTATGACCTGCCTTTTTCTCTCCCTTTAAACTAATTATTGGAGTGCCACCTAAATTACGCGCTCACCTCTGTTTTGACAAAAAGTGGTGTTTTGACTTAGACTTGTCCGATAATTGCTAAGGGTGTTGTGTATACTTTTCTGATTGTGTTTGAACTTACTTTGACTCATAGTGCTAATGTATTTTCTAAAGTGTGTGTTAAATAAATAATTATATACTTTTTAGAACAAGCTCTGGTCAGTGTTTGCTTGCTCTACTGTGTTTTAGCCCTATTGTGTATCCTCTGTATACTGCCTAACTCTTCTTGGGAGAAGTCTGACTGCTCATCCACAGATACCAGGTAAATCTCGATGGTACAGACTGCTACCAATTGGGTTTACTGCTTACTCCTGTAGTCTTAATCTTTTTGCAGTGTTCCCCAAGGGAACTGCACAGGATTCTGCCTAACACGGGGTTGGGGCAGGGCCAGGATAGATGCTGCCATGAGGCTGTGTAGGTGTTAAAACCACCACTCAAGGTCGCTTTTTGCACTAGAAAGTTTGAGATCTATTGCTTTATGTCCTGTATCCTTTGTTGTGTGAGGAACACTCTGCCAACACTTGTATCCCATCAAAACCCTATAAAGGTGATGTTCTGCGCTGCGACCAGACACGATTTCTTGTGGTTGACTGAAAGCCCCAGAATGAATAGAAAATGTTGTAACTGTTCTAGGGATGCAGTCACCCACCACATTTCACATTTGACTAGGGGCCATCAGTTTGATAAACACTCTGTGGACATCATTCTGACCGAACAGAAGAACCCAGTACTGAAAATGCTGTTGTCCAAGGGTAAGTCGCAGGAATTCTTTTTTGTGTGCCGCATAGAAGGGAACATGCAGATATGCATCCTTTAGATACACTGCGCCAAACCTACCTCCCTGGTTAAGGGCATTCTGAATGTGAGCTGGTGTCACCATATCAATTTTTTTTAAGGGAATGGATGGATTTAGATAGGAAAGGTCTGCAGTCTACTGTCTACAGGCCTGCCTGGTTCTTCTTGGGGACAGTAAATAGGAAAGAGTAGGGAACCTCCTCTATCAAAATGTGTGACCCTTCATTGCTGCGTGCCCTTTCTCTCATGGTATCCACGAAACCCTGCAATGCGTTTATTTTTATAATGAAAGTGTGGTTGCCTGGATGTTTGAAAGGTCTTTTGGGGGCCCCTTCATCAATATAGTCAAAGATTTGCCCGTAGATGTGGATGTTTTCATCTTGTTCAACTCCTTGTCAGTTGAAGAGTGGAACAACTCATTCCACTCAAAGGGTAAGTCTAACATTTTCTCTTGAACATCCCTATTGAAATGGGTGGCTCTCGTCCGCCTAAGGTCAACGCCAATAGATATTGCCTTAGAGGGTGTATCAATCTGAAAAGCTGCCGATTTGCTTAGATCTTGGGAAATTAGTTAAGCCTCTGCTAAACCAAATTTAAAGGTTATGATATGATAAGCCATTTATAACACACCTGTAAACAGGTGTTTCTAGGCGCAACAAGACAAGGGAGGGAAGACTGAGGGAGGACAAGACAGACAATCTTCCTAGGCCTTGGGACATTTAGATTGTGCAAGTGTGAGAAAGAGAAGTGCAAGGGGAAAGGGTTGGTTGCAATGGGAAGGTAAAACAAGGCAGCAATACTCGGAGTAAGTGCAGCCAGTGCAGCGCGGCTCTGGGTAGTGCAAGGAGAACAAGGGACTGTAGGGTTACAGTTACAGCCCCTAAGTGCGTGGTAGGCCCAGAGGCAGTGCAAAGGTGACTGATCAAGGAAGAGCATGCTACCCAATAAGAGGGAGGGAGAGAGGGAATGCAGAGAAGAGGAACGTTTTGAGCTGTTTCCGGAACTTCAGGTGGTCCGGCTCAAGTTTGAGAGGGGGTAGGGAGGCCATTCCAGAGGGCGGTACCTGCAAAGGAGAGAGATCTACCATCCACTCTTTGCCTGGAGAAGTGTCTTACCCTCAGAGAGTTGGAGGTAGCTGAGTGAAGGGCTCGAGAAGGAAGGTATTTTGGAAGAGTGCGCTGGATGAAGGGACTTGTGGACAATGCAGTGGGTCTTGAACTTAATCCTTGCAGCCACTGGGAGCCAGTGGAGAGACTTCAGGGCTGGAGAGATGCTGTCCCTGGGCTTGAGGGCAAAGATAAAAGTCTTGCATGGCAAATATTGCGGAAAATCAGCAGTCTCCAGCCATAAGCGGTGATTGGCCGCTGACAAAAGTGCATCCGAGTTAGCCTGGTTGTAGATATAGAGAAGCATTGGTGTTTACCTTCTTGCCATAGGCCTCTAAAATGTTATCTTCCTCAGAAAGTGAGCTGGAACCTTCAGTGGCAAACAAAGCCAAAGTTGACTTTGAAAACAATGTTGTTGAGGCGACCACTGATGATTGTAGTTGAAGGTTAAATGATAGGCTTGGAGAGTATAATTCCTGGGATCAAGCATCAATTCTCTTACTGGTCTCTGTGACCAAGAGAGGATTCTTTCAAATCGCCTTGGCCTCGGCTAGTACATCTTTTTTTAATGGAATTCTGGACCTGTCTGACTTAGTGACAGAAGACCCAAACGGGCACCAAGTTCAGCATCAGACTTCTCCAGTATAGAGAACCCTACAAAGTCCCTAACCCCTACGATTATGTTATGAAAGGTGTTTGGCAACAATGAAGCCTCCTCCTCACTTTCACCGTTGTCATAACCGATATCGGTGTCTGCTCATGTGTTCAGAGTCTTTCTCTGTTACCTTCAACACTTGCACCGAATGCTGTACCTCCGGAATGGGTGCAGGCAGCAATGGCTCTGAGGCCATTGTAAATAGGGCCGGAATGATTAGCGGAACCGGGTTGCCGGAGCCGCATGCATTACCGGGTGCTTGGTGGACCTAGTTGGCGTCTGTGGTGTTGGCACCATCTGAGGGATAATTTCTTTTATAAAGGTGCATGAAATATCCCATAATTGGTTCAGAGTGCATAATACTCTGACATTTTTCAAAGAAACTATTCTATGAGGCGTTCATCAGTGCAGAAGCTGTTGGTGTTCAAGATGAAACAGCTGATAGTGACCCAGATGAGGATGGCCTTAGTTACCATGTCAGTTGTCTGATGAGTAGAGGTCCCACAAATCTGAGTGATGAGGAAGGTATGGGGAAAGTCGTAGACCAGGATGACATCCTTGGCCATTTAATCCATGCATAATCCTCCATGCAAACTATAGGGGAAGTGGGATGCGAGAGGATTTAGAGGAAACTGAATGCCCAGACTCCAGTGATGAGACCTCTGTAATATCCTCAGCTGACTGGGAAACCAGAAATGAGGAATCTTTATGTCTGACCTGGTCGTTGAAAGCCATTTTAAGGGAAGTCTGTTGCTGTCCCTGTAATGGTGCCTCTCCCTTGGGAGGTTGTGACACTGCTTCACAGCTTATACGTGTTTTGGAACCGGTTTCTGGAGGAGAGCTAGAGACACAGTGAGTCTTGCTCAATGCGGAGCTCTGTTTCTTATGAGGCCTTGGAAACCCCTCGGTGCAAGCCACAGTGAAAGGAGGAAATCCCTCATAGCACACTGTCGTAGGTCGATGACCTTTACACCATTTGGGCCGAGTATGTTTTTGACGCTGATGTATCACCTCCTCTCTTGGTACTAGACCTTCAGAGGTCTTCAGTGCTTGCACCGTTACAAGCCTGAGAGGCCTCGGTGATCGTGCCGATCAAAGATGTTGGAGGAACCTTGGTGCTTACACCGGTAGAAGCTGACTTGGCCTCAGAGCTGACCCCAGTATTACAGTGGCTTACCGCTGCAGCACTAGTGTCCCTCCCGCTTAGGCAGGGTGCCTGACTTACCTAGTATCTCGACGCCTATGAAGCAAAAAACTCCTTTATATGACCAGGAGCCGACATGCGGAAGACAAACCTCAACCGCAACAGTCTTCAATGAAGAGCCCATAGCGATTGCACCTGACAGGTGGAGCAGGCCACCCACCTGTGGTCAGGGTCTAGGCATTCCAGGAGCAACACATGAGAATTCACCACCGTGAAATGTCTGCCGCAGGAAGCCCAGTCTGCGAAAAATGTTAATGCCTGCCATAAAAAAAAAACAAGTGGTGTTGCCAGGGGGAAAAGGAATAAACTGCAAGTGCCAAAATAATGGCTCAGGGAAAAAAGTACTGACCGTTGTTGCTGGTAGGTGGTGTTGGCGGGGCTAGCTATGCCTATGCCCCTGCACCCCTGTGCAATACAACAGTTTTTTTGTGTTGTGCAAAAAGTGCTCTGGTCCCGTCCCAAAGGATGGACACCCATACATAAGTAAGGAGCAAAGGGGTTGTGACGAAGGAGTACATTATTTTATGACATATCCCCCCCAAGACCCCTGCTCCATGCTACAAACACAACGGAGGTGGGAAATGTCTGAAAATGTATTATAAAAGAACACATTACTTAGTGCTATGTAAGGTTCTTTCTGAAGGATTAGTCCTTCCTCCCACAGATCCCTCAACTTTGGCATTCTCTTCACTGCCGGTTGACTTAGGAAACATTTTCAGCCACCTGGAGGCGCAGTGTGGCTTTGCATGAAGATATAGTGCCTAGCAGTGGTGTTGTCCGTGAGGACCCAAACAATTGACGCTAAGAAGTATTGCAGTGCCTGCTGATTTTACCTTAGTTGCAGTAATTAGATGTGGGCGCACTCACTTCTCTAGATGTTCCCAGAGACTGCTCACTGAATGATCCTGCAGATGCGATCCCCATACCATCAGGGACATGACCAGTGTGACCGACTGCCATGTTGATGGTCATGGTTGGCCACTAAAGCAGGTCCTTTAAAACCTGAGAGGGAGGGGTGCAATGATAATGGTCTTCTTGAATAGGCACCACTGGATCCCCAGAGACCACTCTAACGGGTGCATGTACAGTCTTGCTTCTGAAATATTTCTTGAAGGATTAGTAGCTATGAAGGAGGCAAAGATTGGGAATTTTCTGGGGATTCCTGTGGAAAGGGAAGGCAGTAACATTGGTAGACAAACAGAGGGGCCCATCTTTCCATTGAAATATTGCACCATTCCTTCGCGATGAGGCACATCCTGCCCCCCCATAGGCAACCCAAGCAGAAAAGTGGAAGAACATCTGCGGTAAAATGTCTAGACCTAGTCCCCGATTGGCGTATCAAGACTACAGCAGCTTCCATGGATCTTCCCAAACAATGCATGGTATTTCATCCTCACTGCAAAAGATGTTCAACAGTTTATTTACTTATCTCTGGTAACGTTTTTCTGATAGATACTCCTCCCACGTGGATTCCTCGTCTTAGACATTCTTTCCTGCCATTAGCAGATCACTGAAGCTTTTTCTTCCAGCAGGGGGCAATGCGCGGCTGGGCGTTGAGGATCCTCGTGCCGACGGCTTCGGATCCGGATGTGATGTCGAGATAAATGGCACTCACAGCGCCCGTGACCTCAGTTAAAAAAATGTTCACACGCTCGGCCGCTTTGGGAATTTTGAAAAGAGAGAGAGAGAGAGAAAGAGAGAGAGAGAGAGAGAGAGAGAGAGACAAAACGAGAGAGAGATAGAGATACAGAAAGAGAAAAAGAGAGAGAGACCTTAAAGCGTTAACAGAGAAGACCTTGATCGCGAGGCAGGCTGTGAGGAATCAGTGGGAGGAACATCCATCAGAAAGAACATTACCAGAGGTATTTCATTTGGTCTTCTAATCTAATGGATTGTGTGCTCCCACTAATTCCTCATCTTAGATAGACTCCCGTAGCCATAAGATATTGAAAGAGGAGGGAGGAGCAAGCTCGACAACAATAATGTAACAGCATGTTGAAGGATCACCCTTCCAAAGTGGGATTCATGAGCTGACAGAGTATCGAGACAATAATGTTTCGCAAATGTGTGGATGGAAGCCCATGTTGCTGCTTGCCAAATGTCTTTCACAGGTACTCCTCTTTGAAGAGCTGAAGTTGCTGCTACGCCTCTAGATGAGCGTGTTCTGTGTTATGCAAGGTTTGTATGCAGTACCCTTTGGGACCACTACACACAACTAGGACTACAGGTGTAAGCAAAACCAACCTTTGGTATAAGTCTGTACTACACAGTGTTGGTAGCGGCGCTGAGCAGCCAGGCTTATCTCAAGAGGGGAATGTGAGCAGTAATGATGTTACACAGAGGTCTACAGTCACAAGTGTTCAAATAAACTCTTACACTCAAGGTTTCTTTGACCCTACAAACTTTGGCCCGATCGCTCTTCTAGATGCAGACATTAATATCTTTGCAGGTATAGTATTAAATGGACTGGAAATATGGGTAGAAAACAAAGGAATCATGCCAAAACAACAAATTGGTTTCCGAAAAGGGCTATCAACATCACTCAAAGGCCTGGCAATGAATTCAATTTGTAGCAAATCCTTCCAAAGAGGGGGACTGATACTCTATGGAGCGTGGATTGATCTTTCACAGGCCTTCAATACTGTTGACAGAAGCCTGCTGTGGAGTACATTTTTAGACTATACACCCATAGGACAACAAGATCTACTAAAAGCTATGGGGGACTATTCAGAATGAAATGACTTGCAGATCCATCTGAGTAAGTAAAAAATTGTAACGTTCAAACAATCAAAGAAACATGTACCACAATTTGCATGGCAAATGAGTGGACAGACCATAGCAATAGCAAACAAAGTCATATATCTTGACTTTCATCTATGCAGTCATCCAACAATAAGTCTACAAACACAAAAATTAGAGTGCAAAATACTACAGTTGGGAGCACAAATGAAAAAAATCTTAAACACCTACTGTACGTTTTCTTTACTCCCGCTGTTAAAATAATTCTATAGAGGAAAAGCAATTCCTTTGCTTATTTATGGTCTGAATATTAACCCAATGATAAAAGGAATTAAATTGGGACAAAACTGGGGGCAAATTGTGGAAATATGTGTTGAATTTACCTCAGTCCTTGCTGATAACATAATTAAGATCACAAAATGAATGGAGAGTGCTCTACCTATATCGAACAATTTTAGATCCACGCAAGAACTCACTATACAAGAACATAAAAGACATGTTCGTACAAGACAACTATCGTTATTTGAAAGACTTCAAATTACATGCATCTGAAATTCTGCTAAAGTGTGAGAAAGAAGAAGCAATTTTGTTGCAGAATCCAATGAAAGTGAAAGATTCTGCTAAGAGGATAGACTGGATCAACACAATCTCCGAGATGCGTGGCTCACAACTATTTCAATCATAGTCATTACAAGATAAGCCCAGAGGATGGTGTCCCAGATATCCGAGATGCATCCCGAACTCATACTGGACAACGGAATTCTTGAGGTTTCGCCTCAATCTCTTATCAACTGGAGAAATATTGCACAAAAGATACAAGGAGACCCATCCAGACAATAAATGTGAATTATGCCCTGGAAAATATAAACAATCATTGAAAAATCCAATGATAGAGTATGCAGGAACTGAAAAACTTAAAGAAATTCACAAGATTTTTAGATAAAAATGAGTGGGTAGCTACATCATCATTTTGGGAAAAATTAGTGTCGGGCAATGAATCAGGATTGAAAATTGAAACCTTTGAAAATCAATTTAATTTTTCAAAAGAAGCAAATATGAGTTGGACACAAACTATTGTGATTACAATATTTTAATAATCAGACAGAACATTAATCAACTTTATATAAAAGTAACTACTGTGATTTGCTGTATTTCTATAAAATGAATACTTTTTAAATTGAAACAAAACTTGTGAAAACCCATTGGATGGCTACAACACAATAACAAAAAAAGTTAGGGAGATTTATCACTTTTATGATTCATCGCCTCTCGTAGTGAGACCCCCAGAACTTTTTGCTGCACTTTTGAACCTTTTTCCTTCTAGCCTGAATCAGTGGAGCCGATTTCCACTCATTCATTCTTATGGGCTCTGTCTTTTGGAACTCTGTTCTCTGTATTTTACCTGTACAATGGAGTCATCATTCCTCCATTTCTCTTTAAGGCATATGTATTTTACGTTTGCAGCACACAGCTCCTTATAGGCAGTGTTGCTAGGAATCCTTTGGGTTCTCCTTTGAGGTTGTTTCCATATCCTTACTTTCTACTGTTCTTAAGGATAGATACATAGTTTGCATCTCTCCTAAAACCTTATATTCTGAGTGATTGGAGCACACAACCTTATGTGTAGTGCCAAGGGGATACTTAGTATCCTTTGTCTCTCTGCTCCTGTGACGTTTTAGTCAAACAGACAACCTTCTAGTTATGGCTGGTGGCAGTGGACGTGTTCTACCAACTATTGTGCTATTTTCTTTTTACCAGAGATTGAATTCACAGTCTCAGTTGTGAACATCATGGTCACCTAAGTACTAACCTTTTTCCGCCACTTCTAGCATGGTTGTTCGTTAGCCCTTCTTCTACCATTCTGGAAGGGGGAGGTCCTTGTGTGTGTTTTGCCTTTGGCGGGAACCCTTGCATGTTTCCCTGCCTAGGCTCCAGTGTGTCTGTGCCGGCAGGAAGTGGGGGAGGAGTGTTTCACTCCTCTGCTCTTTGTCTGCCTGAGTGCCTGAATGGAACTAGCTCCCACTGGGGGTATGGCTGTCCTGATTGGACAGCCACCCTCCCCATTCTGTAAATTGTTGAGAGAGATTGCAGAAGATTGTGTGCAGAAACTGAATAAAAGGTGAGGTTCCTGAGGTGAAAGGCAAGTTGACCACTGGAAACTGAAGTAACCAAAGAAGAAGATGACCAGAGACGTCTGTAGACCCTTTGCAACACCGTGAAGCGGCCACTGCTGTCCTGACCCTGTTTTCTGCGCGACAGAGGAACTCGAAAGAGGGAAACTCTCTCCCTTTGACTGGTGGGAACAACCGGTCCCTATATGAACTCCAATCTGAGCCATCTCCTGAGGTGCTATGCCTCGCCGACCCAACTGAAGTGCATCGTCTTAGAAAGGTCTTTTCTGAGATCCAGGTGAACCTCCAGAGACACATTCCAACTCATCCAAGTCCCTTTGACCAGAGTGCTGATCTCCAGGAATCGAAGACGATTGACTGGGCGAATCATGTCCTTTGTTGGTGCTGCAGAAAAGGTGCTAAAACCGCAGACTGACCAGAAGAGCTGAAGTAATCCGTGACTGCTGCTTAGAGATCCCGTCCATTGTCCTGCCTTCCTTCTCCAGACCGAGGAATCTTGAGGTCGGGTATAGCGCTACCACATCGAGGAGAATCCCGCACCAACATTTCTTCAAACCTAAGGTACTGTCAGGAAAAAGGTATTGTTTAACTTGGTCTGAAAAGTCACTGCAGAGCATTGGAGTGCATGTAGAACGTCCAGGGTGTCCCCCTCTTACCTCTGACCTAAGCTGCTGCTTGAGTCACCTTTGCAAGTCCTTTAACTGGGTCTCTGATTTTGTGTTCTTCCAGCATCTTTAGGACTAGAGACTATAAAGTATCCACAGGAACTTTAACTGTTCTGCTACTTCACAGGACTTTGTGCCTCTCCGAACGGCCTTTTCGCTAGGGTTGCGATTTGGACCTTTAAAGCCTTAGTGTACAAAGAAACTGCCTCTAGAATCTTAAGCTATGCTACTGTTTGACTAACCAACTGTTTTCTTTGCCAAAAGACTTCATCTTATGTGGTTTTGCTAACTAAATGTAACTACCTAATTTCTTCTGTCTTACTCGAGTGCGCGGTAGTACCGATAATAAGGTAGAAATGTCATTAGTGTCAAATGCTGTAACAATTGTAACCGCGCGCAACTACAAACTAAGTAATCTTATGTGTTTTGGTTTAATGTGCTAAGTATTTTAGAACATC
Organism: Ambystoma mexicanum; assembly: GCF_040938575.1. NCBI lineage: Eukaryota > Metazoa > Chordata > Amphibia > Caudata > Ambystomatidae > Ambystoma > Ambystoma mexicanum. The sequence continues at coordinate 1,067,220,334 of NC_090931.1, read as the reverse complement.
TCTTGTGTGAATATAATAAATACATATTTGAATTTTGTTTTACTGCTCTGCCACTCTACCAAGGTTCCATGGGTAGTACAGACTGATACTAAGATTAGGGGATCTAAAAACAATTGGGATAAAGTCTTAACTCTGTAAAGAAGGCATGGTATCGAGTCGTAGACACAGACACAATGGATACAAGTTTCGAAAACCTTTATTTGGTAAAATTCCTAACTGGCTCTAATTCTAAAATGGGAGTAGTCTCGACCATTATAACAAACACGTCCAAGTCAGTCTAGTCAAAATAAAAAGGCCTATACTAAGAAAATCTAACCTTGCCCTTGTTCTCAAAATGACAAATGTGTTAAGGGGATACAAAAGGAAAATAGTGTCTCAAAAGAAATGTCAGAATAGCTTCAGTAACAACCCCCCCCCCACGTTCAGTCAAATGGGGTCTAGATAGATTCTTAAAAAAGGACAGGTGGATGGCACAGTTTTATCAATCTTGCACACTTTGGCTTACAGGTATGATTCAACAGTTCAGTCTTGGGTCTTCAAACTTCTGGTAGTTCAATCACTTCCTTAGGCTTCGCCTGCCTTGTCATCAATACTCTATTCACATTCCCTTTCTCAATTTCTCACAGTTGCGCACAGGCTTCCCTCTGCCGGGCTCAAGCCTGTCTCATCTTTGTGGGGGTTCCCTTCCCCACGTTTTATCTTAGGTGCATGACCACTTCGACCTCTCTTTCAAAAATTGTACAATTCACAATCCTCCTCATTTTGCAACACCAGTGCCTCTTCGTACTTGTAGTTCTTATTCTCTTTAGTTGGCCTTTTTTCAAGGTTCATATGCAACACCAATACTTCCTGGTATTTCTTTTTCACCAATGCCTATTGGTACTTGTAGTTCTTATTCTCTTCAGTTTGCCCACTTGGCCTTGTCCCCCAAAGTTAATATTCTTTGCCCTCTTGGCATCCTTGGCATCTCCAGAGTTCACATACTTTGCTTTCCTCTTATTCAACTTTCTTTCCTTATCGTGGGTACTTTCTTTCCTTTGGTTACCGCTGTAATATCTCTCAACTCTCATTAAATTTCACAGAGACTTTCAAATGTGCGACTTCACCTCACAAGACCACTCTGTTACTTTGTATCCTTTCCTTTTATGATTCAACAATTGTCCTTTCCATTTGTGATTTATCGGCACACGTGCAACCTTCAACTTTCAGATTACAGTTACTTTTGCTTTTAACACAAACCAGACTTTTGTTGTCTTCGATAACTCACTGGTGGTGTTAATTGGTTTTCTTTCATCTTATTCATGCAGCAGTCCTCTGTTCTTCCCCAACTCACCATTCATATGGGAGGGTCGTGGGCTGCTATCTGGCAACTTGAAGGTTTATTTGCTCCGTTCACTCAGTTTCGGTCTCAGAACGCTTATGGGTTCATGAAAGTGTGAAACTCTTGCCTGGCTTTCTCTGGATCCTTGCAACTACCGATCAGCCTGTTGGCCTTTCAGCTTCCACAGCCTGGTTTGCATCAGCCCCGAAAGAGCTGTTCCTTCCCGTACCAAGCCTCGCTCAAAGTGTGCCTGTGCGCACTGTAAAGAACTCATGGTGGCAACAGTAAAGACAGACACAAGTGATCACAGTTCGAGGGTGTTTATTGAACTATAAATGCAGGGTGAAAAAATGCCTAACCTAAAACTAAATCTATGATGGGAGCAAGCTTCGACCATCAAATGAAAAATAAGGCAGTCCTAATGGTGTTGTGTCAAATAAAAGGGCCTATACTAAAAAAACAACTATTGCCAATCCTTACGCTAATTACAGAAAGAGTGTGGGATAGGGTTTTCAATAAATAAAAACGTGTTCACAAATAAAAAGTCAGGCTGTGATTGTCAGGGGTCTCCCTTCACCACGTTTTGAGCACGAGACAAGGTGGATCTCCGGAGCACAGCACACACTCTAGCTTTCCCAGAACAAGCTGACAGTTCCGTACCAGCTATCAGATTCTTCAAGGGTTAAGTCTCTTTCAACAAAAGTCTCTTGCCTTCGAGGGCCTGATGTATTCAACAAACAGTTCTTTTTCACACATTTGTTGCGTGAGGCTTCACCCTTGGGTCCCCCTCTTCTTGGTGCAGACCCCTCACAAATCATATCCAACAAACCCAAATGAACAGTTCCTTTCTCAATGGATATTGGGTGATGACTTTTCACCCCTGGATCTCCATCTTTTGGGCTCTGACCCCTCTCACACGTTAGCCTCCCTCCTTTGGGTTCACTATGGCTTTTCTTGTATTCGCAAATCTTAATGTCTTTTTGAACAATTTTTCACGCTGTGCCCCTTTCTGTCAACATCCTTCTGCCAGGTTCACTCTTGACAACTTTTGCTCAACAGTTCACTGTGGACATCCCTTGATCGGGTTCAGTCTTGTCAACACACTGTTCACAGGGACTTCAAGCTTCACCCTTTTTTGTCTGCCTCCCTCTTGAATGTTAGCCTCCCTCCGCCGGGTTCCCTATGGCTTGTATTTCAAAAACAATCTTCTCTTTCACTTTAGCACAATTCTTAATGCCTTTTCAACAATTCACTGTGAACCTTCCTTTCAAGGGTTCACTCTTGCCACTCTTTTCTCTCACCATGCAGGATTCAATACCTTAAACTTTTCATTGCCTGCTGGTCCAAGACTTTCGACTATACAGCGGATTTTACTAGACCTCTGTATGACCACTTTGACACTATTCTCACGGCCTTCCCACAGCCTTCTGCAACTGGTAGTTTCAACAAAGATGGGGAACCAAAATAGAGTCCCTTGCCGAACACACACATGGTGTCTGACCCCTTTCAGCTGGGTTTCCCTTTTAGACCTTCACATTTCTTTGAACCTTCTTCAGTTTGCAATTTTGCGACTTTCATTCAAAACACTTCTGTTTCTTTATCGGTTCTCCCCTCGACTCACCGGCTGTGAAGAACAGTTTGGCATTCTTCATATCGGGAGTCAAGGCCGGTACCACGGTAGCAGGTGTCTCCCTCTGTCCTGCTTATCAGCGTAGGCATGCTCCGTGTACCGTGACATCTGCTGCTCCACACTTGGGCTAATGTTCGCAGTCTTACCATTCTTTCTGTGGAGGCTTCACAGGCCTGGCTTGGAAAGGTTGCTTCTCTCCTTGTCGCCCCTTTGGCTCGTGCAGTATTTTCTCCTCCTCTTGAACTGCTGTGCTGACTTAGCTCTCTCATTGTGTGGTCTGCCTTGCTTGTCCTGTGCTGTCATGCTCCACCTTTTATCCCTCTAGGGTTGGGAAAGGACTGTCCGGTGTGTGTGTGTGAATCTGGTCAATTGCCTGTCTTTGCCTGACACTTGTATTGGGACATGTCAGGTAAACGACCCTGGTGTTAGTCCATTGATTTTCGTGGTGTGCGAAGGTTTTTGTGTTTGAAGGGACAGGGTTAAAGAGATTTAGTGTCGGGGGCGTGGCCTGGAGCTCCATCGATGAGACTGTTCCTCTAATGGCGTCCATGTGAAGCCTGCGTTGCATCAAAAAAGCTGCAGTTCCTGTTTCCATATCAGGCGGAGAGAAGTATATTCGGGGATCGGAATGCCTTGTGCGTGGCAGGTAGTGAGTTGAGCTTCTAACACTCAATCACTCTCCCGACCGAAGCCAATTCTTAGAGCGCCCGCCTTCGAAGCATTCCAAAATGGAGGGCGGACTTCATGAACTGAGATGGGAGAGACGCATCAACTCCAAGCCTAGCTCACCTGACCCGAAGAGAACCCGGGTGGAGACAACTTTTGATCAGTGGTTTTCTGCTCAACCGGTCGCCCGCCACAGCATTGGGAGAGTGGATGCCCCGTCTGGCTTTGCATGCGTGAGGAAAGACTCCCATTGCCACGCAAGAAAGCATTCCGCAGCTCCCAGACGAGACACGCAGCTGGGACTGTGATTGCCAGATCACTTCAGCTCCCCGGCCCCCTCTACGAGCAGCAGATCCATATGGTGACGTTTCTAGCCTTAACAAGCCTCACATCCCTCACAGCGGGTCTACCGCTGTAATCGCGGCATTCTCAGGGATTTGTCAGACCTTGTGGGCATGGCCAGTGATTCCCCCGGCTTCTCGTGTGACATGGAGGGATGGACTCCGGTGTCCAGATGCAACGGGTGACCGGGACCAACCCTTCCTGAACACCTTTGAGCCCTTCGCTTCAGTAAGCAGCTGATTGCTGCGTGGGCGCCTCTTCCATTAACATTCTGCTCAGCCCTCGCCCTGGATTACATCCTGCAGCCATATTACGGCAGTGTTCTTGCACTCTGGCACTGGAGCAGCAGGGTGCTCCCAACACTCAGCGCCACGCGGAAGTGCAGTCCCTGCTCCCTAAACGTGACAGCCAGCAGGGATCAAAACCATTTCACTGCCCTAGAGACCGGGCACCTCACTGCACTGGACCATTTAACTAAAGTGAACAAGAAGGGCTCAACTACTTTGAGTTACGCTGCCTGACTCCATTTCTGGAAGACTACCACTTGCTCGCTGGAGGCACCCACGAAGCTGACCTGGTGACTGGATCAACTGGCCCTGAAAGAAACACAGTAATCTATCTAAGTGACTACCCCGGGTCTAGGGAGAGGGGTACCCCCGCCTAACCGAGGCACACTGAACTGGGACTCTGGATCTCTGGCGGCTCTCTTCACTCCCCCCTCCCCGACACCCAGAGGTGGGAAGGTTGAATCCTCAGTGGAACTTTAGCTGCATCTGACACAGCACTGAGAACTGGTCGGCAGGGCTGCTCACTCCTTACTCCGAGAGGGCCCTTGGTAACAAAAGTAGCAGCATGACCTACGGCCGTAGGTGACCCAGGGCTGAAGCTCATATTAACCTCTGCTGTGTATGGCCTCCGCCTCAAGAGAGCCCACTCCACAGGGATTGGCAGTGACTACTACCCCCTTACCCTGAAAAAGAAGTCTTGAGCTGTTCCCATCTGCCACATCTTGAAGGTAGCATGTTGAATTCTACTGGGATCCTGCAAAAATGTCCAGACACATCTTCCAAAAGTGCCGATATCGCTACTATGTTGCTCTTGGCTGAAAAGGGGAAAAAGCCTCAAACACCGAAGTCTTCGTCTCAAGCGTCCTCTGAGGGTGCTGGTCAGCTGGCAACCAAGGGGGACATTCAGGCCTTTATGCTGGACATTAAATCTGAATTTAGAACCTGTATGGCAGAGCTCACTACTAAGTTAGAACAGACCGAGCAGAGGGTCATGGAGGTGGAACATAAAGTGGGCGAAGTAGAGGACTTAACTCAAGAACACTCAGCGACACTCCTGTAGGTACAACAAACTATCCAGACCCTAATCAATAGAAACAGGATCCTAGAATATAAACAGGAGGACCTCGAGAACAGGGCCCGATGGAACAACCAACGTATTTGAGGGGTCCCCACTTCGATCGAACAACCAACGTATTTGAGGGGTCCCCACTTCGATCCTGGAACTAAATCTTGCGGAATACGTGGGGGACCTTATTCAATCCTTGCTGCCACACCTGGATAAATCTCAACTCATGTTGGACCGTACCCATAGACTGTGCACTGGTCGGGGAGTTGAAACCGACGCTCCCCCCAGATCTAATCACCCAGGTCCATTTCTATACAACCAAGGGGGCTATTATGGCGATAGGTCGCTCCCGGGACGAATTCACTTTCCAGGGCTCCACCCTCCAGATTTTCCAGGAGCTGGCTGTGGCGACAATACAACAGCAGAGGGCTCTGAGGCCCTTAACATTATTTCTTCAGGACCAACACATTAGATACCACTGGCTATTCCCAACTGCGCTCCAATTCTCTTACATAGGGGTATCCCGGATGATCGACAACGGAAGATGCAGAAATGATCCTACATCCCAACTCACCTGGGAGGAAAGATGGCGCCTCGTCTGACTCTCCGGAAGCTGACCCTGAGAAATCTCCCCCTAAACCAAAATGCACGACTTGGATGAAGGTGCAGAAAGGTCGGAATGCAAGGTGACCTCCATCTGGGACCCAAAAGGCTAAATGGCGATGGGCTCCTACGGCCTCTTCACTGGGCTTCTGATCTAGAACAAGCGGTCCATCTGACTCCAAAATGCTAAGGAACGCAAGTCTCCAGTAATCTGTAGCGGGCTTTGCACGTCCCATGCCCAACTCCAAGGTGGATGTCACTAGAGTGCCCTTGGAGTGATGTACAGACCAATTTGCTTCATTATGCTAAGGAAGACGCCGACAAAGAAGGATCGGCTTCCTACATGTTTATTGTTAAGGCTTCACGTTGGAACCTCAAGTTAAAACCCCGGCTGCACTGTGGAGGCATGATGACAGAAGACATAGAAGGCGATTGAATCACACCCAGCCCCTGCCCCTCACCCGCAACATAAACACCCTCCTTGGTATCAGCTCTCTAGGAGCTCCACAGATTTTGGAGGGTCTCAGTATTTGCCATCAACTACGGGAAATGGACAGCCCTTGGGGTAGGCTTGAAGCACGAGTAACAGGAGGCCCTGAGGCCCCTATGCCCGATCAATTGGAGTGAAAAATCTCTTCCATAACTGGGAGTCCAGATCCCGCCCCGCCCCGCCCCAGAGACGTATATTTACAAAATTTCCCCCTGCTCTTTAAAGAACTGGAGAGGGACCTTGAACGATGGACCTCACAGGAGATCTCTATCATTGGGCGGATTACCGCCTGCAAGATGAATCTCCTCCCACGATTCCTCAACGCTTGTTCCTACCTGCCTACTTCGATCCCGCCCCCCCTTCGGCATATGCAGAGGAAAATGCTCTGGTTTATATGGAGAGGTAGAAAGGCGAGAATATCCCAGAAGGCAATGATGGGCAGTTCCTGATTGGGAGGCGTGGGGGTCCCCGACCTGCATAAATACCACGCAGCGTCACAATTGGCTCGTGTTCAAGCCTGGGACATGACCACTGGGCCCTAGAAATGGGTGGAACTAGAGCAATCCCGCCTCACACTACCCCTCCGTTTCCTCCCACACATTCCAGCCCCGCTTCGGAAGACCTGGCGGGGATCTTGGCCTCCACCAAACACACCCTTAGCGAATGGGATTGGGCATTAAGGCACAAGGGTATCCCACATGGCCTGGGCCCTCTTTCCCCTATTTTTCACAATCCGGCCTTTTCACCTGGGTCCCAATCAAGGCACTTCAAAAACTGGGTTGCTGGGGGCCTCAAATCTCTGGGTCAACTTTTTTGAAAATGGCCAACCCCAAACTTTTAAACAATGTAAATCGACCTTTCACCTAACCCAAGCAGATAGGGTCTCATACTCGCAACTCCGACACTGGTGTTCTCACCCTCAGACTCAACAAGCAGCAACCCGAGCCCTCAGCCCTCTGGAATTTACATGCAAAGATTGCCGCATAGGGGAAGGATCTCCACGTTCTACAAGCTGCTGCAGGATGATAAGCTTCCCCCCAGACTCCCCTATATGGCACAATGGGAGGCGGATCTGGGACACCCTCTGGAAGACCAAACCTAGGTCGACATTTGGTCCAGGAACCACTCCTCTTCCTTCTGCATCACCAATCCGGAATGTGCTCATAAACTGCTCTTGCAATGGTACTATCCCCCAACCCGCCTGCATCAGTTCAATCACTCCCTTGATCCTCAGTGTTGGCGCAAATGTGGACGGCCCGGCTCATACTTCCATATGTGGTGGACTTGCCCCACAGTACAAACTTTCTGGAACCAGTGTATCTCTGCTGTAGAAGACGACTCATGTGATAATCCCTAGGGAGTCAGAAATCATCTTATTAGGCATCCCAGCGCCGGAGACCTACCCAAGATCAGGGAGAAAAGCCAACCTCCTGACACAACTCCTACTGGCGGGAAGGATAACAATTGCCCGTACTTGAAAACCACGGAGAGCCCCTCTATGATTCTTTTTTTATTTTTTTATTTAAAGTGCATTGTGGGTGACTAGCATCCTTTTCGCACTAACTTATACACAAAAAAATGTACATTTAAATTACCATAAAAACAATTAAATTCATCTTACAAAAATGTTTCATAAAATTAACATTATATATAGGCTTATAGTTAAAAAAAATCTTAAAAACTACCCGAATTATTTATCGCAATTTTTTTTACTAATTACATCCCATACATACATTGCCGATGTATTTAAAACTGAAGAATCAGCTCCAAACAAACCACTCCAAAATACATCAGAGGTGGGGTCTTTATACTTCTCATATGCACAATAGTATGTAGATTCTAACCTTTTGCATTGTGTGAGCACATGCCTTGCTCTCTCTATGCATTTCCCACAGAGAATGCCCCTCCATGCACCAGTATTTTCAAATACCTTGATTGACTGGCGTTTGATTGATAGCATGAACCTGATCATTGCCGGATAACGTTTTTTTGTTAAATAGGACTTGGGGCAATTGTCTGACATATTCCTGGAACTTTTCTAAGGTCCTAGATGTGTCAAGGCTATATCTATAGCGTAGACCCTCGCTTTTGCTGGTATCTTTGTCAATTTAAAATCTAGCTATGTCTCTGGGATCTGAGTAATTCCAATCTTGGTCATGTAACTTGTTACTCTGGTATCTAGTTTGCTATACCATTTACTAGTTTTGTATCTGCAAGAATGTTGGTTAGTAAGCGATAGTAAACTATCAGGACCTGCCAATTCATACTTAATCATGGCCCATAGGTTACAAGACGCTACTGACCATATCATACCTAGTGACGGTAGACCCAGTTCTAGTCCAATTGCCTGGACCGGCTTAGTTTAACATGGAGCGAAGGATTTTTCCCTAAAGTTTACCAACAACTTCCACCCACTTCCAAGGAAAGACCTCCAAAGCATACATGGTTGTCGGCACTATTGATACTCTGTATGCTAGTATTTTCGCTTCGAGGCATCTCCCCCCTTGGGCCTCGATCGTCTTACTTAAAACTAACCATTTCCTCCAGGCTTCCTGAGTCACCTCTTCTAGAATGGCCTCTGCTAAGAGTTGTGCCCTTATAGTGATTCCAAGGTAACAGTAGCTGTTGGTGGTTTCCACTCTCTCTACTCCTAACCACCAATAATTATCTTTGTTGACAGCGTCCGTTTTACCGAATACCATAATTTTAGTTTTACTAATATTGGGTTTCAAGGCCAGTTCAGCTGAGAAAGTCGAAAGAGCCTGGAAGATTGTTTCAGGCCCACTTTAGTCCTATCCAGGATCACCACATCATCTGCGTAGGATAAGCATACCAAGCCTTTATTCCCATATTGGAGGGCGGGGGGATTTTAGGGGGGGTGTTAGGTGCCTCTCCCAGCCTTTATGCAAGGAAAGGTAAATATTAAAAAACAAATGTGCCAACGCACACCCTTGTCTTAAGCCTTTCCATGTTGGGATGGAGTCTGATAATGTCCCATCCTGGGATAGCCTGATTTTAACTACTGTGTCCCCGTACAAGGCTTTTATAAAATAGAGCAATGAGGGGTCTATTTCCCATTCCTCTAGCATTGACCACAGCTTCCCTCTGTCCACGCTATCAAATGCAGAAGAGTAGTCCATGAAACATGCAAATAAAGCCATCCCGGGTTTGGTTTCAAGGTCAGAGATCAATGTCAACAGGGTCCAGAGTACATGAGTTGTCGAACATCCTTTTCGGAACCCTGTTTGATGGTAAGTCTTCCTTTTTGGGCTGCCCACTTCCGTGAGTAGTTTCAGTAAGATGTTAGCAAATACTTTCCCGCTACAGTCTAGCATAGCCAGGAGTCTGTCATTTTCCAGGCATTCTCTCTGGCCTTTTTTAGAAATGGGAATTAGGATGGCACTTTTCCAGCTTTTGGGAATCAGCCCGGTTTGGCAGACCTGCAAGTACAATTCTTTTAACGTACTTGCTGAAAATTCCATGGTATTTGCAGTGGTCGAAGAGGGCTGGAGCGGTTAGGAGCGGTGCGCCTCTATTTTTTTAATTATGTGTTCCTGTTCCTATACTTTTATTTTAAAAAGAAACCATTCCGGAAGAGGGTCGAAGAGGGCTGGAGCGGTTAGGAGCGGTGTGCCTCTATTTTTTTAATTATGTGTTCCTGTTCCTATACTTTTATTTTAAAAAGAAACCATTCCGGAATGGTTTCTTTTTAAAATAAAAGTGTACTTTCAGCGCACTGCACTGATCGTTCCCATAAACATAGGCACATGTGTTTGGGAGTTTGTACTGTGAATGGGAAGGGGTGTGGCGATGGGGTTTGTGGGGAGCAGGAGCAGGCCAGTAGGGAACATAGTTCCACTACTTCTTTTTGTACACCTCGACCACTGGTTAACTGACATCGGATTGACGGCCTGAGTTGGATTTTGAGGACCCTGGAATGTCCTTTTAATGTATTCTATCCATTTCATCTCAGTTACCGTTACAATTTCCTTCAGACCTGTGTGTGGGCCCTGAGCCTTAACCAACCAATGGCAAAACATTTTTGTGTCATTTGTTTCTTGTTAATTTGTTCAGTACTTCTACCGCTCATCATCACAGGACACCGTATGGTTATGAAGCAATGATATATAGCTGTCCCTTATAGAGGAGATCAGTTCTTTAAGTTCCAAGTCTGACCTCTCATACTTTTTTTTAAGTTTTTTGATTGCAGAATTTAGCTCTTTCTTTTTCTTAGCTATAAGCGCGTCAAACCAACGACCATGGCACGATAACTTTTTATTCCCCACTTTCTTAGAAGATGCAGCTTCAGTAGTTACTCTACAGAGCACTTCAGCCATAACATCTTGCACCCTGTTCCTGTCCATGGCCACCAATTGTTTTTTCAGGAGAGCATTGTATTTAGCCATCGTTTCAGGAGTCCATTGTGAACGGTTTCCACCAGAGTTGACCTCAAGTTTGTCCCTTAAATAGGCTTTTTGGCCTTAGGCCTTAGGATACTTTCTTGTAGGTTAGTGATCAGCATTGCATGGTCACCAACCTTAATATCCTGTATATCTAATATTAGATTGTGTTTGTTCGAAAAAATGAATTCAATTCTAGACTCTATTTTACCATTAGACCAGGTGGCACCTTTTTCCCCCTTGGCCGGCTGGATAGGTGTCAGATCGAATTTGGCCATCGTTCTCATCCACTCCGTGTCTCTCTGCCTCCCCCTTGGGTCGTACTCCACCTTCCCACCCACGTTCCCAGCTGTATTTGACAACAATCCATGTTAAAAGCCCACGTTAGAACAACCCCACACCCCTTGTGTGTTACTCGCCATGCCCCAAGTGTTCTTGTCAGGGCCTCTCTAATTTCGGTGGTCATATGTCCACACTGGGGTCGTATAAAGTCGCCACCAAAATTGGTTGTGCACTGTCATTGGGGTTCAGGATGGTGGCTGCCATGAAGTTCAAATTTGGGGGACCCTGATTGTATTCCCTTATATTAAAGCCAGGTTTTGGCCCCTAAACATAGGCTCCTTTTTGGTCTACCCATTACATGACGTTTAGATAGTCGAGAAATCATTGTGTAACCATCTATTACACATGGCTCACATCGCCAGGTTTCCTGTAGACAAAAACAAGACATTTCATTCAATATCTGCAGTGCCTCAACATTACGTAAAAATGACCCATGCCTGCTAGTGTTATATGATAATATCAGTTCTTTGGGGTTCTTCGAAGACATCCATCAATAGGCGGGTACCTAGATTTCTTTCGAGTGGCCCTCCAGCCTCCTAACATTCAGTTCTGTAGTATGTTTGGACAGGACCCCTCGCCTTTTCCCAAAGCTACTTTCTTTTAGGGAAGTCAACTTCTAGATGGTTGGAATGAATATTTGGTTCTTAAATCCCAGTTGGTTCAATGCTTCAAAGTTCTTACAAATCCTATCGGTAAGCACAGGCGAGACGCATGTCATTATCACCCGATTATCCACACTATCTAGGTTAGGAAGTTCTACTTTGGCAATGTCTTTAGATGAAATGAGCGTCAAGTCCGGGTTCATATGCAGTAGCTCCAGCAGCCACTTATTATTTAAGAAAGGGCTGTTTATTGACTGATTTTTTTCCACCAGTTTCAAGTGTATTAAATCCGGACACCACAGTGGATCTTTGGTTGTGGACTCTTATTTCGGGGCTAGGTCTTAATTGGGCCATGCGCCACGCCCAAGTTGACGGAAATTCTAATTCCCTTGTTACATCCACCGTAGTCCGCACCTCTGTTTGTGCCATGGGCTTCATAGTTGTCACAGGTGTCCTTACCTTCTGGACCCTAGTTAAGGGTTTCGTTGTAACCAATTCAGTTGGTTCTGTGGAATTTTGCATATGTAATTGTGTTTCAATCTCTTCTGCGCATTGCTTCGCTAAGATCCTCATACTCGGATCCTCCCTGTTTTTGTTGGAAGGGGGTCTTTGAGGTTTCGCAATCCACCCGTTCAGCGGGCCTCTAAGCTGAACTTGTCTAATCTCTCCATCTAAGAGCGTGTTAGTCATTGTGGTTAGCGCCTTGCCCTTAGGTTGTTTTTTCTGTTTAACTATGTGATCTTGCTTGTCTTTCTTACGAATAGCTTTTTGTTTCTTTCTCTGGGCCCCCGACGGCTGAATTTGTCGATATTTTCTTGGAGGAGAATCAGGTGCGTTGATTAGTGATAGTTCTGCAGATATGGCTTCCAGTGCCCCACTGTCCGATTCTACCGCCACATATGCCCTGTCAGGAGGCATGTCAAGTTTTCTCAGGGACGATGTGAGTGTTCTGCAGTGTTCGAAGCCTCGAGGTGACAGCCTCTATGATGGATCAAACTCTGGGACATTTTAGTGGCAGAAAAAGTTACGGCAGCAAAAGCAGGCCACCGGGTAATGGCAGATTATTTGCTAAAGTTCCCATCACCATACATTAGACAACGATACATGCGATTCAGACTCAATTTATTGCCAACAGCGGAAATATTGGTGAGAAAGGAGTCCCTTCAGAAAGAATCACATCATTGTCGCTTTTGTCTCGATAAAACATTTCAAGAAACATTACATCTGGTTGTTATTTGCCCAGCACTAACATTGATGGGAAAAATCTACTTTCACAATTTCTTATGCTTGTATACTCCCATGACTGAAGATGAAATTTGGTTTGCAATTGTTACTAGTAGAAAATTGGCAATTAGAATTGCGGTAGTGCAATATTTAGACACTATATTGTCAATGGTTACTGTTGAATCTAACCAGTAACTAAGAAAACAAATCCAACAGATGTCATGTATGGCTGCAGAAGTCGCTCTATTCCAGTTATCATGCGATTGGTATTTTATGAGTTAACGATTCTAGTAAATCACGCTAAGAAATATTGCTAGGTCAGATATGTAATTAATTTGTATTATGTGCATTTATTCTGTTATGTATGAAAATTGTAGATATATTTGATTATGTACATAATCAGACAGCCAAATAAAAAACAAAAAGAAAAGAAAAACAAAGCAGGCCTTTTACATCGGTTTACAGACATTTGGTCCTCGCTTATGGAATATGACAGGAACTTCCCAGCACTGACCTACAAACCTCGCCCAGCACGACTGGCCATACAGCCGGGCACAGAACTAATCACGGCCGATCCTGCTCCACTGAGCAGCCAAGGCGAGATCTAGTCTGAGGACGAGGGGATGAGGCGGGCGGGTTTAGGGGAACCCAGACTATAATTACTCAGTCCACATTAACAGTGATTTCAGGTCAAACTGTATGTCATGTCTGCTTGTATTATCTCCTCTTGTGCATCCGATTTAAAATGAACACTTACAAAAAAAAAGGGGGGTTGAGTGTCCTATATAGTGGGATGGGAAAGAGGGGTTAATAGAAGGGGAATACTGTGTCTCACCCGTCAGCGTTCCCGTTCCATTCCCCAAAGACTCCCCACCCCATCCAGGTGATCCTCTCTCACTGGTACCCCCCAGGAACTGGTTCCAATAGCGATGGCCATATCCTGGCCACCTGGGTGACAGATCCCCAGGGTCTAGTTCAGGAGACACCTTTGGGTTTCTCACAGCGTCACTTTTTATCCTCACAGCAAGTGTTAACAAGTGGCAGATGTACATTGTTGGGACTATGTGCTCGACTCTGCCTGGTCTCCTTACAGGGACAGAGCCAATGCAAGTCAGGGGTGGTAATCTTTCTGACCTCAATCCTCATCTTCCTCTGGCTCAGTACTATTGTAAATATAAAGTCTGGAGGAATTATGGGAGCTGCAGTTCCCCATAAAATAAGCAGGGATAGGGGTTAGATGGATTGTAGAAAAAGGGGGATACCATGTCTCACCATTGGGTGCTTCTCCCTCACTCCCGGAGGACCCCTTACCCAGGTGATCCTCCCTCGCTTGTCCACCCCCAGGGTCGGGATCCAAAAGCGATTGCCTTTCCCTGGCCACCTGAGTACGGGATCCTCGGGGACTAGGTTGTGAAACACCATCTGGGTTTTCACACTTCACAGTGGACTTTAGGAAATCTCCCCTAACAGACTACTACTAATGTAGATACATTTAGTACACACGAGAACAAATTTGTTGAAAGCTTTAATGTGGATGAGAGAAATCAAGCTTTTTCACCATAATGTATGACAATCACAACAAGTTATGTGTATTGGGACAAGTACCCAGACATTCAACACTCCGCACTGCATTCATACCAGTTTCGGGCAGTGCTGTCTCAGTAATTGTGTCAAACATCAGATACTAGACATCCACAATACAGAATGCGTATTCGTCACACACTCCATTCACCCAGGTCCCACCCACAGGGCGTACCCACAACATACAGTCGTTGAGAAGGCTCCAGACAGTCTGGTCGGCACTTCCCCACACTACCATATATGGAACTTCAAAAACAGGTGAGGGGCACAAAAAAGCCAATTTAGGAACCTTGCGCTTGCTTAATATTAATGATGGGAAGGCAGCAGGTGACCAGAGGGTGTGGCACTACACAGTAAGACAGGACTAAGGTAGGTTTTCCAGTCTCACTGCGCCAACACAATAATTAATCACATACTGCTTGCTTTGCAGATTTATTGCAAAAACCAATGAACAGCCTGGCACGTGTTTCGAGCAATCCTTGCTCTTCCTCTGAGGCTGGTACAAAGCATATTGCTTATGTTCAGAGTTATCCCAAATTAGTGACATTCAAGAACCAAAACAAAACAAAAGAAAAGAAAAGAATTTTGTGTTTAACGTAAAAGATTCAACATGTTAAAAAGTGGTGTTACAATGTAACACACAATTGGCATGTGTCTATTGTCACATGATCAGTCGATAAAGAAGATGGCCGGGCGGTGTAACAACCCAGAATAAAGAGATGGTTTCCATTTGGTTTAGATCAACACAATTATGGGTCACCAAACCCACATTTAGCAATTTTGCATATGATTGAACATAAGAACATTTTTCAGTAGGGTACAATTAATCATGAATTAACACGTGATCATTCATTATATATAAACAGAATTGGCCGTGCACACTGGATTACCTTATGCCGTACAGTTACTGTGCCATGACACGATTAAAACTATGATAACTTTTAATTTATCGCTGCACCCAGCCTTGCATGATTTTCACCCTCTCCTCCGAGGGAGACGCCAATCACGTCACAGTGTTGAGTCGTGCACCTAGGAATAGAGGGTCCTGAGATGGCATCGAGCAAGTCTTTGGATCGTTTGTGGAGAACCCCAGCTCCGTCAGCAGAGATACGGTCCCCGCCACTTGCTTGCTTGCAATGGACTGCAAGCGGGCACGCACCAGCCAGTCGTCCAGTAGGGGTATACGTGGATGTCCTGCAGACGAAGATGTTCCATCACCAGGGCCAGGCACTTCGTAAACATCCTTGGGGACGAAAGGCAGAGCCTTGAACTGGTAGTACTGACCTGAACTACGAATCGCAGGAACCTACGGTGCGTTTTGTGAATGTGGATGTGGAAGTAGGCATCCTCCAGGTCCGACAACGTCAGAAAATCTCCCTGCTCCAGCTGGCCGAGCACGAGATGCAACACGACCATCTGAAACTTTTGAGTCGACATAGATCCAGACTTGGCCTTCAGCCCCCTGTCTTGTTTCGAACTAGAAAGCATCTGGAATATACTCCAAAGCCCCAGAGTCACTGGGGGACGGGCTCTATTGTCCCTTTCCGTAAATTGGGCCACTTCTCTGCAGAAGCTGTGGCCCGTGTAGTTCTTGCCGCTGAATCAAAGGGATACAAGGACACCTGCATTGGAACTCCAAGGTGTTCCCCTGTCCGAGAGCATCCAGCACCCATCTGTCCATGGTGATCTTTTCCCATGTGCTGACCAAGCTCGCCAGCTGGCCTACCAATGGGGTGCGTAAGTGGGGGCCCGGAACCACGGCCAGTTCAGGCCTGCTTGGGGGGAGGTGTTCTGCCTTGCGGACGGCACCGCCACTGACCCTGCTGCCTTGAGAGCACCCCCTTTATGCTTCTTGAGTAGAAGAGCGTGAGGGCTGTTTGTAAGGGGTACTATAACCATTTGAAGATCTTCCTGGCTTTCTCTGGAGGAGCAAAAGGACGAGGACGAGGATCGTCACTGCTGCAAAATTCTCAGGGAATGTGCTGTCTCTGTGTCGGTCTTTATCGGCCGCAAAGGCTCGTCGACTGTCTTTCTGAAGAGGTTTTCCCCATCTAACAGTTTATCCAACACCTTTGTCTGAAAGTCCTGGCGGAAGTTTGTAACCTTCAAGCAACCTTGACGGCGCAGACCCGTGTATGCGATTTCTACCACCACTGTGATGGTGTGATCCGAGGCCACTTGACCTTCCTGAAAGAGTTCCAGTGCCTCGACATGCTTATCTTCGGGTAGGAAGTCCAGGATAGGGCCCAGCTTGTACCAGGGTTCCCGGTCATAAAGGGACAAAATGGCTAGGGCGTTTAATGCCTTGATGGTAGACGCTGCCGTGTAAATTATTATCTTGCCTTTCGCATCCAGCTTCTTCTCCTCCTGGTCTGGAGGTACCATGACTGCCGAATACGGATTTGCAGAGTGTTTCCTTGCTGCTTCTGAGACCACCAAATCCAGCGAGGGTGGAGATCTTACACACCCGGGCGTCACGGCGGGTACCCTGTACTTCTTTTCCAGTATGTCCTCTTTTGTCAGGGCTGTACTTGGATTCTTCATTAGGGCTAGGCCCTCTTCCCAAATGTCATCCAGGAAGGGAATGGACATGGCCTTCCTCCTTGCCTCGTACCGTTGGTACAGGAAGCCCTCCTTCTTTGTCTCTTCTGGGACTAACTGAAACTGTTCTGAAGCCCTCAAGATGACCGAAGATCCAACTTCGTCTGGAGGGGAGGCCCTATAGGGCTCGTCACGTGTGTAATCTCCCCATCTGCCGCAATGAAATCGTTATCCTCTTCAGTACCAGTAGCCGTGGTAGATGTCCGTGTTTGGATCCGGAGCTGCGGTAGGAGTCTTGTCATGGCGAGGTGGTGGTGGTGGTAGCGGGGTCAGATGATGCCGAGGACCTGCACGTCCCTTGGACTTTGTCTTCCACGGGAGAGAGTTTACCTTTTGAGGTTTTGGAGGTGCCGGCCCGATGTCGGCATCCTTTGTTGGATTTCGGAGACAAGTGCATCTCTTCTTTCGCACCAGGGACTGAGGTCCTACCTCGGATTCTCCCCATCCGTGGTCTGAGCAGCAACCCTTGTGAGGATTGTTGCCCTCGCTGGTACTAAAGTATATCTGCTCCAGTCTATCCTCAGTAGCTTGCCACTCTGCATACAGGGAGGCTCCACAGGTGGGACAGCTTCCCTCTCCCACTCAGGAGGTTGTTAGGCCGGAACGGCCGCCTGATCTCTCCGTGGCGCTGGTTCCTTCGCCGCTGCTTCTGCAGCTGTATCTCGCCTTGGTGGCAAGGACACCCGCTGGTGGGCGGCCGCCACTTCTTTCCTGGACCCGCTCTCTTTCAGAGCTACGGTGGACATCATTGACTTAGACGACAAAGTGCTTGTGGCTGCCTTCGTCGATGGTGCTGTTGTTGACTCTGTTGACTTGGCCTTGGTTGAAGCCTTAGCTGGCTTCGAGGAGTCGTCCTTGGACTTTTCCCTCATCGGACTATCCGTAGACATACACAGTGTTTGGACAGGGTTATCAACTTTCTCTTCGAAGACGTTCCTTTCGTTGGCAGGCTCACCGTGAAGGTTGATCGCGAATGCCTTTTGCCCGACACGGGACCCGCATCAGCAAACAGTGTTGCAGAGCCTAGCCTTCTCTTGGACCCCCCCACGCAGGGCGTCCTCAAAGGATCTCCACCTCCTCCCGGAGGGAGAATAATCATGGGAGCGGCCGGTCCTGGATGAGGCTTGACCCTGCCCCGAGGCTGAATCAGAGACTTGAGCCATGTAGACAGTCTGCTGTATCTGTGTTTCATGTTTTTTTGAGAAACCATGGCATACCTTGCATCCTTCCTCATCGTGGTATGGATGCAGACACGACAAGCATTTAAAATGTTGATCTTCTATGAAGACGTTTCTTAAACAACATTTTGCGTAGAGTTTGAAGAGGCTGTGGTCTTCCTTCTTCTCCTCAGGCATGCTGAAAGGGCGTAAAGTAGGCCTCAAGGCCGAGCCTTCTCAAAACTTAGATGATCCGACAATGGATGAAGATCTTCGCCGATAGTGGGAGCCCCGCTGCTGGTCTCTGTGCTTCGCTGAAGACAATGAAGCAAAAATGTGTCAAATTCGAACTATTTTGCAAACAGTTTACAAAAAAAACACAAAATTAGCTTGGAGAGCAACTTGAGGACTCTCAACACTGAAGCGTGTGGTAAAAATCCAAAGATGGCCACCAAGGGTGGAGCTCAGGGAGAGGACTGTCATTGGATGGGGGCAGTATGTCCCAGAGGACAGTGATTGCTTTAGAGGAGAAATATAGTTTTAAAGTGAAAGTGAAACAGTTTTTTTCTTTTACAGAGGAATCCCAGCCTGACGAAAGGGAATATTCATGAGCATGTGAATCCATGCCAGACCTCATGCTGGACAAGGGACCACACACCTCCCTCCTTGTTCGGGTAGTGCATGTCAACCATATTGTCCATCGTGATCAGGACGTGCTTCCCCTTTAGGCAAGGCATGAAGGCCTTCAGGGTCAACCTGATTACCCGCAGCTCCAGCCAAATGATATGCCACCGGCTCTCCATTGGAGACCAAAGGCCGCTCAATCACAGGTTTTGCAGTGAGCACTACAACCTTTCAGGGATGCATCCGTGACCAGCCTGACTGTGGGCCATGGAGTCCAAAAATAATCCCCCACCACCATGTCTCTGCTGGCCCAACAAGTGAGAGCGCAGGCCACTGACCTCGACACCCTGAGAACATCCTGTGTGGTGCCGAGATACTGGGGCCATTGACCCCTCAGTAGCTACTGCAGAGATCGCATTCGCAATCTGGAATCTGGCACTAGAAAAATGCGGCCTAGGAGGAAGAGGAAGGAGGAGACCGCTGGCAAGCTCTCCTGGCTCTGGAAAATATCGACCATTTGCCTGACACTGGCGAGACTCTCCTCGAGGGGAGGAGAGCCAGGGGGGAAGAGTCTTCCCCATTCGAGTGAATCAGCCAGTCGTCCAGGTATGGGAACACGTGAATGCCACACCTCCCGAGATAAGAAGCCACAACTGCCATCAGCTTGGTGAAGACCCTCAGAGCAGAGGTCAACCCAAAGGGGAGCACCTTCAATTGGTAGTGTATGTCCCCTGTGTGTGGAGGAATTTCAGGAATCTCCTGTGCCTCTGGTGGATGGGCACATGGAAATATGCATCCTGCAGATCCAACAACACCAACCAGTCATGCGACTGTAGAGCCTGGTGAAGTTCTTATACTTATTTATTTCATTTGTTGATAGATATGATAGTTTATTTATAACGCGCTTAATACCCAGAGGTTTCTAAGCGCGGACCCGGGGATCGAACCTGTGTTGCTCTGTGTCGTCTTGCTTCCAAGGCGAGCATGTTGCCCCTGTGCTATCCTCCCGAGACAAATAGCACCCAGGATCCGGAGGTATCATGGCGATAGAGGTTACATTACAGTCTGACAGTACATATGACATGCAAGGTGTCTTGGTAGTTACAAATCACAGGTAGTAGTTACAGATAAAACAAAGGCAGGTGTGCAGGGTTAAAATTATTTGTTAAATAGTATAGTTTTTATGTTTTTGTGAAAGGTCAGATGGGAGGGATCATCTCTGATGTTGGGGGGTGTTTCAAAGGGTAGGGTCAGTGGTGGTGAAGCAGGTACCTCTGGTTCTTTCTGGTGAATCTGGGGGTGCTCAGTAACGTGGAGGAGGAGGAGCGGAAGCTGCGTACGTTGAATTATTTGGATATACAGTGTTGTGCAGGCAGCGGTGGGTGATGGATAAGATTTTTAAGTCAATGCGTGCCTTGATAGGCAGCCAATGAGCTTCCCGTCTCACTTTGGAGATGTGGTTGGAACGTTTAAAGCCCCAGACTGCTCTCTGAGCATTGTTTTGGATCAATGTTTTTTGAGGTTTTTAGAGGAGGTGCCTGCGAGGATGGCATTGCAATAGTCAGGTTTGCTACCAGTGATGGCCCTGGCTAGTATGAGACAGTTCTTGGGGGTGAGATACTTTCTGGAAAGGTCGAGTTTGGTGAAATATGCTGCAGATGAGGCGATGGTCTTTATGTGTTTGTGTACGTTAAGCTCAGAGTAAAAGTAGACGCCCAGTGTTTTGACATGGTCTGAGACAGGGGTGGTGTTCACATCGATACAGAAGGAGAAAGCAGGATCAAGGTGTTTCAATTGATGAAGAGAGCCAACAATGAGCAGCTCTGTTTTGTCATCGTTAAGGCATAGGTGGCGTTGCCCATCCAGGTTTGGAAGATGCTGTAAACGCAATTGATGTTGTCACAGTCAAGTTTGTAATTGCCGGTGAGCTTCAGAACTTGTGTGTCATCGGCGAAGTTAGTGTAGGGGATGTTAGGTTGTCCAATTCGTCAAAGAGTGGTTTGGTATAGATATTGTACAGTGTGGGAGATAGGCAGGAGCCTTGAGGGACACAAAAGGAGACAGGGTTGGGGTCAGCTGATTCCGACCCAGCGAAGACCCTCGAGGTTTGATCGCTCATTGAACGATTTAATGCAGTCGGCTGCTTCAGGCTAGAGGTTGAATAAGCCAGTGAGGTGGTGACACAAGATGTCATGGTCGACGAGGTTAAACGCTGCCGAGAGTAGGAGGAGGATTGCGAGGTCTCCATTGTCATGGATGTGGTCTAATTGGATTTTAAGTCCAGAAGGGCAGATTCCGTGTTCTGGGCCTGAAGCCGGATTGACAGGTACCAAGTAGGTTGTTCGTTTCTAGGTGTGTTTGGAGTTGGGAATAGGCAGTGCCGTTGAGGATTTTAAAGAGATAGGGTACCGTAGCAATGGGGCGGTAGTTTGAGGGAAGGGTGGGATGTATGGTAGGTTTTTCCAGGAGTGCTGTGACCCATGCTTCTTTAATGGATTTGGGCGAAGTGCAGGTATTGAAGGAGGCATTAATCACCATTTTTAATTGGTCCTTCCTTGGGAACTTGTTCAAGACCCTCAGGTCCAAAATGGGACGAAGTCCTTCCACTTTCTTGGGTAACATAAAATACAGGGAATATCAGCTTGATCCTCTCTACTTGGCAAGTACCTCTTCCATGGCACTCTTCAACAACAGGGTTCACAGTTCCTCCTGGTGCTCTTGTTCCAGCTGTTGGGGAGCAAGGTTGGTCTCTCTGGATGTTTTTTCAAAAAAGGGAGACACCCCATTTGACGAGCTGCAATGCCCAGGCATCAGAGGCCATCGTCCATCATTGAGGCAAGTGCTCGCCAATCCTCCCTCCAACCGGGGAAACATGGGGCGAGGGCTTGCAGCTTTGTGGGCCCCCGCACTGCTGCTGCAGTCTAACTACGCAGCTAGCTTGGAATCTTTACATATTTCCAAAGACTCATCGGCCTTCGGGCCGAACAGGTGTTCGCCATCAAAAGTGATGTCGAGCAATTTTGCCTAAACGTTAGGGGAAACCCTTAACTGTGCAGGTAAGCCTGCCTTCTCAACACTGCCGCTGACCCTAAAGCTCTTCTCACACAATCTACAACGCCCAAGCCCGAGGGGCAGGCCACCTGCTTTCTTTCATACACTAGGTGCCGAAAACGTCCTGCATTTCCTTTGCTGTGATATGCTCTGCCGCCCCCTCTATCGTCTTCAACAGGCCGTGCATATGCTTTGCAAATGCACATGAAGCATTCACGGCTTTGAGAGTCATGCTACTGGAGGAGAAAACTTTCTTTGCAAGGGCGTCATACATCTTCGACTCCCTATCCGTCTGTAAATTCGAGGTGGATGGCCTGCTATTAATAGTGGCTGCCTGAACGACCAACTCCTCTGGCATAGGGTGGATCAGAAGATGAAGTGGATTGCCCCTGCTGGTTTATATTTGTTAGCGCTGAAGCCACTGGCGGGGCAGAGCAGTGTATCCATCACAATGAGGAAATGGGGTCAGAAATGGCCACATTAAACGGTAGTGCTCTTTCTGTCGGCGGGCCTTTATATAAGATATCAGTCAGTTCAAGACTTGTAAAGATCACCACAAGAGGCACATGGTTAGATGATGGTGCCTCTGACTCGGCCTCTGTCTGAAGTTATACTTCTGAAAGGCACAGCAGGCCCTTTGAGCGTACTCTCGCATTGAAGAAGATGAGGACCCATAAGGATTCTTTCTTGCTCGGGCTGCTTCGATGTCGACAATTCGTTGACATTTTCATCTGCGACTCCATCGCTACGGCCACACCGGTGAGAGTCACTTCATCCAAGTTGTCTTCATCAACGAAGTATTCCACTTCAGATGAACAACAGTTGTCCACAACATTAACGACTGCTCTGTCCATGCCTTCCTCATCTACGACCTTGTCGACGACCCATGAGCAACCCAAGTCTACATCATCGACCACCACTATCTTGTCCACGACCATATCCATCTCGCCAAAGACTGCTACTTCGTCGACGACCAAGCTGACTACCTCGTCAATGGTGCAGAAATCCACAACCATTATGACCCCATTGTCTGCCAGCAAGGCTGGTGTCTCATCATTGATGGCCCCAAGAGGGGTTGCACAAGCTCTAGATCCCTTTGTCTGCGCTGTTGTTACTTCCTAGTCCGACACGTACAAAGCCACTCTTCTCGCTAACACCATATGAGCCACCTGCGGTTCCTTGCCCAGCTAGGCTCCCTCTCCCCCGATGACCTTTTGAATTATGGGGTGGACTCAGACCTGGAAATCCAAGAAGGAGTTCTCTGATGATTTTAACGATGAGATGCTCCGGCCTAATGTCATGCTGCCTCCACGTGATCCCTTAGCACCCACAGGGCTCACATCTAAACATGTTCCTAGTCTTGCAAAATTGTCTCCCAGGGCGTGTTTCACACCATCGGAACAGGCTATGCTTCAGTCTGAGCCTCCTCCAAGGCATATACAAGCTCTTACTCCTTCAGGGTCTCGGGATGTCTCCATGGACATCTTATCCACATTGAAGACTATGGTATCTGAGTTGCAGCAACGGCTTCCTACTCCATCTTAGCCTCTTCCTGAAGGTCGCCATGACTTTCCTGTAGAACAAGGGCTAGTTCCACCACCACCATCCGGACACCCCACACGTG
Source organism: Ambystoma mexicanum (assembly GCF_040938575.1). Taxonomy (NCBI): domain Eukaryota; kingdom Metazoa; phylum Chordata; class Amphibia; order Caudata; family Ambystomatidae; genus Ambystoma; species Ambystoma mexicanum. The sequence continues at coordinate 1,067,196,723 of NC_090931.1, read as the reverse complement.
TTCCGGTTCCTACTCCACCAACCAACCTCTCAGGCACAGACACGGATGACAACACCTCTCCTACTGATGGCTCTCTGTACACCGATGCGGCTAATGAGTTTGATGATCTAGTGCCAGGGAACGGCGAGCCAGCTGATCTGCCTCGCATGGATCCCTGCCCCCCCCAAATGAAATGGACTCTTTTCACATCCTCATGTCTCGGGGGGTGAAGTTATTGTTAGGGAGAATTCTCTGTAAAGGCTCATTTCCCAAACCTAGTGAGTCCCCCAGCAGCTTTGCTGGATTTTTTGGGGTTTATTTTTTCTCCTGCTAAGAGTGAGACTCTTTTTCTCCCACTCTTAGACATGATTTTAGGTGTTCCTTTGACTTTGTATGTGTGCTATGGGGTCCTTTACCCCATAGGGCTTCATGTGTTTTTGATATGTGGGTTACACAGCACCCTCCGTGGGGTAACCCAGGGGTGTTGTCGCGACCCCCAAACATAGACTCCATACCCTGGGACTCACTACTGTCTCCCCGGGCATGTAAAGTCACCATTGGCTTTTCTAGTCTCAAATTGTGAACAGAACCAGTACAAACCATCATATTGTGGACGTACTGGTCGGGGCAATTCGATTGCCCCGGGGTCTGTTTGAGGGGGCACTGTCCAGTCCCCCCCCGACCGAGTTTTGGCTGGTGGCAGTGGATACTACTTTTTATACTCGACCGTGAATATATTCCTATGGGATTTTCCCATTGTTCGAGGCTACCACTTTTTTAAAATAGCCTCGAACATACCGCAGGTTTATTAAATTAATATACATTCACCGGTTGGTATTTTTTTCCGAAACTTGGTTCCAAAATGGTGTTTGTGTTCGCTTCTGTGACTCCAACCCAAGTCGAGCCCTTTGTTCCACTTTTTGGCGAGCTTCTCCACAGAAGCCTCCAAACGTGGTGCCACTCTGTCTGGGTACTGCAGGGGGCGTGGGAGGGGGTTTAGGCACCCTGGACTGAGTTGCCACAGCAACTCAAGTCACACTCTTGTGTGATTGGCCCAAGTGGTGAGCCGCCCGGCTCGCCACTTAGCATGTTTGAGTGACAGCTAGGCTGAATGAATGGGGGTTTTCTGCATAAAAGCAGGGCTTTGGGGACTGGGACTTCAGACGTCGCCACAGGACCTAAAGAATCCGAGGAGGGAGAAGCCGAGCCAACCTGCAACGACGACACCACCGGTGGAGCCCTGCTGAACCTTCTCACCACTTTTCCTGACGACAGAGGAGATCTCCAGTCCGGATAGTCTTCTTCCTTTGACTGGTGGGGATAACCAGTTTGCCCGTCTTTTACCTTTCCTGGACCATCTCGTGGCCGCCTTGCCCGTGCCAAGCACCCCGGCAACCGGAATGCCACGGTTTACCACCACGGCAAAGAAGAGGGTAGTGCCTTGTAACCGGGAAACTCTGCGGCTGGTTTCTTCCCTGGCAGTGCAACGACCTTCATCTTTCCTCCAAATCGAGACCTCCTCTTCCTCTGGACGAAACACTGACTTGCACCCACTGACTGCCCCTGCTGGAGCGTTCTTCCCATTTTCAGGTACTGTGTCCCGCCTGGGTTCCCTTGCGACAGATCGTTCGGGGTGACAGTAAATCCTCGACTTTCTAATCTGGGTTAGCCTGGGGCCTTTTAACTAACTTTTCCTGACTTGATCTCAATCTTTTGCAAACTATCTACAAAGACTCTTTGGGCATAACCCCACTGTGTGATCCTGGACACATTTCGCTTGCTCTCTCTAAGAGTGGGCCTGGCATTTGAACTTCCTTGCTCTCCAGTAGACTTTGCCTAACCTGCCTCCGTGTGGTTCTTTGAAAAGAATTGAAATTTGTGTGCTTTCATAACTTTGCCTTTTCCCTCCCTTTTTCCATAACTTATTAGAGTGCCATTTTATGTTAAGCGCTCACCTCTGTCTGAAAATAAGTGGTGTTTCTCATTAAGACTTGTCTAATAAGTAATCAGGGTTGTGTATATATATAATAGTGACTGTGTGTTGAAATTACTTACCTCTGTGTGTGCTAGTGTAATTTACAAGTGTGCCTTTTAATAAATAATTATATACTTTTACACGAAAGCTCTGGTCAGTGTTTGCTTGTGCTACTGTATCTCTGTACCTATTGTGTATACTCTGCATACTGCCTAACTCATCTTGAGAGAAGTCTGACTGCTCAGCCACAGCTTCCAGGTAAATCTGGGTGGTACAGACTGCTACCAATTGGGTTTACTGCCAACCACCTGTAGTCCTAAATATTTTGCAGTGGTCCCTAAGGGAACTGCACAGGTTCCTGCCTATCAGTTATTTGTTCTGTTTCCTAAGGAACACAAAAAGGAAGGTTTCCTCTATCAACTACATGAATCCACAAGAAAGTCTGTGGTCACCATCCCAGTCCTGGAAGACATTTACGAGGACGGTCTGCTTGTAATAAGAAATCCTTTCGCTGGACCACCCAAAAAGTACCTGAATCCATTACAAAATGCCCCGTTCAAAACCTAGCCCAGATTCTGTCATCTCGGCAGCAGCATGGAAGCCCTCCACCAACCCTTCTTCCTCTTGCATGGTACCTCCAGACAAGGAGGGAAAGCAGCTGGACACATTGTGTCATCTCCACTGCCACGGTAAGCCCTTTGGCTATCCTAACCCATTGTGACCAGGAGCCCTGGCCCTATACTTTAAGTCCTGCCAGACGATAAGCGACAGTAAGCACTAACTTGTGTTAAGGCAAAGCGGCTTCGGACCATGCCATTTCAGTCGCCGTGGATATTGCAGACAGAGGGTTCAGGCAGATGGGTAATAGAGCTGTTTTGTGCTGTCATGGTTGGCTAAATGCCACCACCTGCGGCTCAGAGCGGAAGTCCGAAATTGTGGGGATGCCATTCAACTGTATTGACCTGTTCGGCCATGAATTGATTAACACTCTCAAGGCCATAAAGGCTGACACAGCTCGGTCTTTACGGTGCCAGTCCTTTCACTCCAGAAAATCCTGCTACACAGTACCTCACAGGACTACAGGTCCTCCTATTGATTCCACACATCTCATTCCGCTGCAACCCAGGAAGGTTATAAAGGAAGATCCCAGGCCTATTTGGGAAATCTCTGTAAGTTGCAGAATAGAGTGCCCGGCAGTGGAGATATTATTTTCCTTAAGATAACAAACCCAACTCAAAACGCACCACCACCAACGGAACACAATTAGGCAAACATAGGACTTTGCGCCATAATCTTGCTTCAACGGGGTCAATCTTTGCCCATTCCAGTGCTAAGAGTTTTCAGAACATAGATGATTTTTGGCAACACTTTCATTTTCTAATATTTGACCACATGGAGCAATGAATACCTTCCATATTTGAAGTTGATCTTTTTTTTTTAAAACTTCTTTTTACATTTGCAGTTTATGCAGATAACAGGTTTCATGGCCCGTCAGCCTGCAACATGGGCCGGGCTGAGTATTCATAGAGCACACTCTTCTCTACACCCCTCAACCCCTGCCACTCCCCCCATTCATATTAATAGTAGTAATATTAAGGCTACTCCCACCCCCACCCATAACTAAGTTAGGATAGACTTTAATATCCATGAACCTTATAAAACACACACAATACAATATTGTTTGGCTGAATGTTTTCGGTTAGGGGCCGTCTAGTGGGGCCTATGGGTTTGATCATGTCTCTTCATGCTGAATCTCGAGGTGGGAAAAAAAATCACACTAGATAGAATTGAGTTCGACTGTGCTAACAACCCTGCCGGCATAGCCGCTGCAGAATATCTATGTGCTACATTGTTATCGCGGGCTCTGATCAGGTTGTGCTTTATGCAATGTAGATGTCGAGCATGTCTCTAAATTGGTCTGCCTGCCGGGCCCTGCCTCGACGACTCATTAAGGTGCATTCTAGCGAGCAGACCTTGGATATCATCGCCAAGCACTCATGTTTCATAAGAGTTGATCTTTTTAATTGTTGGGATATAGTTGTCTGCTTTTAAGCTTAGTGCTACGATTATGGCTGCTTTGTTCATTCTGCTACGAAATCAGTGTGCCTAGATAACATACTGATCTGTAGATTCAAGGGCCATTTTATCTAAATACCAGGTGTACCCCCACACCATCCTTTGTTGAAGAGAACTGCATGAGTTTAGTTTTCCCTTTATTCATCTGTAGATCTTTTTCAAGTTAATATTTTTGGAGTGCGAAAATGAGAATGTCATCAGCATAAGCCAACCATTTCAGTCGCGTGTCACCCAAACGGGTGACCTTAGGGAACAGTCCTCCAAACCATTACCCAAATCCGATATAATGATGTTAAATAGACCGGGGCAAGCACACTCCCCTGTCTCAATCCCCTTCTAGTTTGTATTTTCCCTGTCAGGTTTCCTTCAAAGTCAAGTCGTACTTGTGTATATGTTTCAGTATGTATATGAATATTCAGTAAATTTTGAGGAAGACCCCAGAGCGATAATTTTGAATGGATTGTGTCCTCCAACGTATTCATCATCTTTGACATGTAATGTCCACAGCTTGGCTGCTTCGGAAATTTTTCGGCAGAGGGCTCCCTTCGTCGATGGTGTCAGGTCGATGTCCCTCAAAGGCCTACATCGAGTGTGACATCATCGGATATTATAATTAGCACGTGCGTCACCCGTAGACTCAGTTCAGTTTTTTCAGTAAGCGTGTTTGCTTAGTTGAACTCGACACACCTCGTGCTGCCTGTGAAGTTTGATTATGTCTTCATCTTCTGCCCCGACAACCCCGAAGTTTGGGTTGGATACTGTGGATAGTGTAGGCAGGTCCATGGCAACAAGCACCATGATGCGCAGGTTTCCATGGTTGAGGAAGTCGGGTTTTGCCCCAGATGTGCAAACTCGTCTTCTCAATATGGCCTTTGACGGGTCTCATCTGTTTGGCAGCAAGGCTGACGAGAGCCTCGAGAAGATGAAGACCTCGAAAGCAGCTGCCAAGTCTTTGGGCGCAGGTGTTAGGCAACCTCAGCCTTTTCGTCCTAGGGGACAACAATGAAGGGGTGGATCCTTTCGCTTCTACTCCTCATTTGGAAGGGCGAGAGGTATAGCCAATCAAAGGGGCCAACGTAAGTTTCCTCGTGGTGGACGAGATAGGGGTTCCAAAGCTGCTCAGGAAGCAGCCTCTTTGCCATCAGGCACTGCAGCAGAGGCTTCAAAACAGCTCTGTGGCCTTGAGTCACTGTTTGCCGGTAGGGGGCAGGCTATCTCAGCATCTAGAAGAGTGGTGAGCCATTCCTTCAGATGCATGAGCTCTGGAAACAATAGCCCAGGGCTACTGCCTTCCTTTTCTACGAAAGCCTCACGACAATCCACCGGGGAAGCACTCTTTGAAGATTCCAGATCCGCTCCTTGTGCAGGAAATATTGACCCTGTTGGAGAAAGGCGCTATAGAACCAGTGCCTGTGGCGGAGTGGAATAGGGGGTTGGTATTCCCCATATTTTTTGAATCCCAAGAAGGATGGAGGACTGAGACCCATCTTGGACTTACAGTGCTTGAACAAGTTCCTCAGGAAGGACAAGTTCAAGATGGTCACTCTTTCTCAGATCTTTCAGGCCCTCCAGCTTCAGGATTGGTTGGTGTCATTGGACCTGTAGGATGCTTATTTTCATGTGCCGATCCATCTCAAGCACAGGAAATACCTGAGGTTCGCAGTTGGCGGCTCGCACTATCAGTCTTGGGGTCCTGCCATTCGGGTTGACCTCTGCCCGAAACTCATGGTGGTGGTGGCAGCGCATCTCTGGAGAGGGGGGATTCACGTCTACCCCTACCTGGACGATTCACTGATCAGGGCGCGTACTCCCAAACAGGCATTGAGTCATCTCAGCATCACCTGCCACTCCATTCACAAACTGGGCTTCTCTCTCAATTTCAAGAAGTCACATATAACACCTTCCCAACAGCTCCAGTACATCAGGGCCATGTTGGGCACGTCCTTGGGGAAGTGCTTGCCACCCAAGGTGAGGGCTCAACGCATTCTACAGATGGTCACCAAGTTTCGGCATGCCCAGAGTCTTCCGGCTTTTGAATTCTTAAGGTTGCTCGGCCTCCTGGCGTCCTGCATTATTCTGGTGCCAGAGGCCCGACTGAGAATGAGATCCCTTCAGTGAGTTCTCAGGACGCAATGATCTCAGTTCTCAGGCAGGATGTCGGATCTCCTTCGGATTCCGTTCCGGGTCTCTCAGGATGTTCTGTGGTGGGCCTGCAAAAGAAATCTCATGAAAGGAGAGCCTTTTTGGCAACCGTGGCCAGAGGTAACAGTAGTGACGGACACTTCCCTCAGTGGGTAGGAGGCTCACACCAACAATATGACCATCAGCGGTCGTTGGTCTACATCACAGTCCAAACTACACATCAATCTTTTGGAGCTGAGAGCAATCAGGCTAGCACTGAAGGCTTTCCTGCTGTCTGTACGTGGGAAGACTGTCCTGATAATGATGGACAACTCTGTGGCCATGCATTACCTCAACAAACGAAGAGGTGTAGGGTCACTGCCCCTATGCAGAGAGGCGATGCAGCTCTGTTTCTGGGCTATTCAAGAGGGAATCTCCCTAACGGCGGTGCACCTAGCCGGAGAGGAGAACACTGCAGTGGACGCTCTGAGCAGGCAGAGCGTGGTCTCCCACGAGTGGGAGATAGCTCAGGAAGTCCTTCAGGATATCTTTGCCCTTTGGGGAACCCCACAGGTGGACCTGTTCGCGATCAGTGCCAACCGGAAGTGCGAGGGGTACTGCTCAAGGGAATTTCCTCAGAGAGGAGCTCTAAGAGATGCATTCATCGTGGATTGGTCATTTCTGCTTCTGTACGCGTTTCCTCCGATCCCTGTCATTCCTCAAGTTCTAAGGAGGTTGCAGAGGTTCGGGTCCCACATAACCCTCATTGCTCCAGATTGGACCATGAGAGCGTGGTAGCCGGACCTCCTAGACATGTTCATCTATCCTCCAATGCTTCTTCCCCAAAGAGTGGATCTTCTCTCGCAAGAGAAAGGTCGGGTTCTCCATCCAGAGGTCAAGAATCTCAACCTTCACGCATGGTTTCTGAAAGCTTGAGATATAAGGATTGGGACCTTCCGGATGACGTAATGGAGGTGTTGCTTTCGGCCGGGTGTCCAGCAACAAAGTGGAACTAAGAAAGGCCTGTGTAATTGGCTTTGGGACAAAATAATCCCAAAATAATTCTAATATAACACTAAAGTGACAAGAAGTTTAAAATGTAGGGGTAAACTGCTTTAATGTTACAGAGGATTCCCAGCCTGTCGATGGGAAATATTTAATCAGCATGTGATTCTATGAAAGATCCAATGCTGGAGAATGTTGCTTACAGAGTCACATTAGACCTTGGAGTGACAACTACAAGGTCTTTGCACATAAAATTGCATTGTTGGAAATTAGCACTTTGGGAATATAAACACATTTAAAGCGACAGTCTATATCAAACAAAACAGCGGATCTCTAGGGCATTTCTGTCACATATGAGGGAGGCTTGCAATATTACAGGGTAGGACTGGTGAGTGAGTAGAACAATTACAATCATGAAATTAGAACACAAAAGAACAACATTAGTATAGTTATGACGCTCAAAGTGGCGGAGAGTCCCAAAAAGGTGTACTGTGGAGAAATTGCCCAAAGACAAATTAGTCAGAGATTTTTTAAATAATCACTTAGCAACTGAGAGTACTAATAGGCTTCCAAAAGTACAACCAGGTCAAATTAAGAGAATTTTAACTTCCACCATTCTCCACTACTAACCCTGTGACTTGATCCTGACCGTTTTAAAGAAAATGTAAAGTTCTGGCCGTTCTCACAATGAGGTGATCATTGATGTGTGTGAATCTATAACAAACACCAATACTGGAGACCTGCGCTTTCTGTTAAGTAACTTAAGCGTTAATATGAAAAGGAACATACCACGTGAGAAGCCTCTACAAATAACCTTCACTTCAGATTCTTGGCGCATGTTAAATTACAAGACACCATCTTTAGGAAACAAGTCAGCTATCTAGTTGAATCTATAACGAGACCAATGCTGGTAAACTGCACTTACCCATAATTGTATTTCTGGTGCCTCTATCTGTTTAGATTCACATGCTCTGCAAAGTCCGACATCTAGTGGAAGTCGCAGAGTATTACAAGATTTGTTCTCGAAACTCAAAAACGGACATCGACAGGTCGTGTTAGTAATACTATCCCTAGTATGATTTGTACGGTACCCATTGTCCTTCACGCGCCGAGGTCCCTCAGATTGTTTGTTTCTGACATGAGGTTGCATGAAATGTAGCGTGAGTACGGGGGAGTGGCTTAAGAGCCATGGAGTAGTAGGTGAATCTGGGTGCTCCTGCGGATCCTGAATGATCCTAAACAAAAGCTATCATAAAATGTGCCCATGGGCAAAAACGGAGATACAGGCATGCGAAAGCACAGGGCATGGAATGTGCACCATTTTTTAAGAACTTGCAGTGCAACCTGAGAGATATGGGCCAGAGAAGAGGTGAAGCGACACACTTGTAATGACATCAAGATGGCAGCTTGACGAGAACAAAGGATCCACCTGACGGACCATTCTACAGTAGTAAGCAAGACAAGGGGGTGTAAGGAATGAAAGCCAGCACATGGGAAAGGCGTGATCGTGAAGGAGTGCCATTGCAGGGACTAGTGTGCAGACTGAGAATCAGGAACAAGCAGCAAAGGATAGACACCCCAGGGCCGGAGCGGTGTGGGGAAATAAAGAGAGATGGGGGATCTTAAAATAGGGACATGGAATGTTAGAAACTTGAATAGCTATATCAAAAGGAACCGAGTTATGACATATTTGAGACGCCAACAAATAGATATAGCCCCTTTGCAGGAAACCAACCTGACTAGAGCACAAGATACCTTGGCACGGAAGTGGGGAGGGTTGACCATAGGAAATATGTGTCATTAACACCTATGCCCCAAATCAGGAAACAGCAAATTACATTAGAACCTTATCCTCCAAGATAAGCCCATAGAGGGATTGTGCATTGATATGGGGGTGAGTGGGGGTAGATTTTTAACTGTACGCTGGACCCGGCGAAGGATAGATCAGATGAAAAATGTGCGCACCCAGACCCCCCAGCGAAAGCTCTTAACAGGTTGTTACATTATATTGTTATTTAAGCTGGAAGATGTGTGGAGGACACTATACCCACAGAGTAGAATGTACTCCCATTATAATGCTCCTATGAATCCCTACACAAGGTTAGATTACATGTTTGTGGGGGGAGAAATAATGTGGGAATTCACTAGGGTGGAATATAAAGCAAGTGTCCTCTCGGACCATGCCCCTCTGGTAGGCACATGGCACATCCCTGCGCCCCCCATGCCAGGATTCCAACATGGAGACTGAGGGTCGAGGCACTCAGAGAGACAGGGTACAGGGAACACCTGAGGGAGGAGATGAAGGAGTATTTTAAGAATAACACGGGTAGTGTGAAATCTGCAGGTACATTATGGGAGGCCTTTAAAGTAGTGGTGAGGGGTGCAGCAATACCAAAGTCAAAATGGATGCAAGATGTTATAGTACAGGACTTACAAAAACAGATGAGAGATTAGAAGTCATAGCGCAGACAGGAGATGGGACACTGGAGGTGGCACAGGAGGTGTCCTGCCTACAACTGGAATGTCGGCAACACTGGGAGAGTTTAAGAAACCTCAGCAGGAGGATATATATCGAGAGACAACATGCAGAAGGGCACAAGCCGGGGGGATTGTTAGCCTGGCTTTATAAAAGTGAGAATAAATAGGAGACGGTAAGAGCAATTATGGGGGCAGATGCAGGAGGGAGTAAATACATGCTTTTATGATTATTATGAACGACTGTATGAGGTGACATCAGAGTGTGAAGGGTCAGAAATACAAGAAGCATTATCAGAGATTAATATAACCAAGTTGAATGCTGAGGAAAGTGACAAGCTCGAGGTCCCCATAACAATAGAAGAACTAGAATATGTGATTATAGAATTGCCAATTGGCAAAGCCCTGGGTGCAGATGGACTTGCCAGCAAATTCTATAAAACATACAGAACTGAGATTCTCACCCCACTGATGGCGATGCTCAACGAAGCACTGGACACAGGTAGATTACCTGAGTCCTTAAGGGAGTCGATATTTGTCCCCTCCTTAAACCTAACAAACCGGATATAGATTGTGGGTCATATAGGCCCCTCTTGTTATTGAACCAAGATGGGAAGATCCTCACAGCACATAGACTCCAACCAGTTATAGCCGAGCTCAGACACCTGGATCAGAGTGGATACATTCCGCACAGGAATATTACCAATAACCTGAGACGATTACATCACATAATAGATTGCATTCGAGAGGACACACAGCAGTATGTAGTGGCGTCACTGGATGCAGTCAAAGCTTTTGACTCTGTTAGACGGCACTGGCTATTGGCAGTGCTGGAGAAAATCGGCACGGGACCCACGTACATCAAGTGAGATTGCTATATAAAGAGCCAACAGCTAGGGTTAAGAGGGGCTCGGTCATCTCAGAACGATGGCAGTTTAGTAAAGGATGCCCGTGGTCCCCAATGCTCTCTGGCTTGGCGCTGGAGCCACTGGTGGCTTATTTGCGAGAGGAATACGGAGAGGCGGGCATAGGCATTCCGGGCGGGGGGCATTTGATTTCATTGTACGCAGATGACATCCGGAAATTAATTTGCAATACATGCTAGATCTGATGCAACGTTATGCCGCCTTTAAAGGGCATAACGATTAACGCACAAAAGTCCAGTCTGTTCTCTTTGGGAGGGTACTTGGAAGTCTGTGAGCATGTTACCTGCTGTGCTACCAATCAAATGGGAGATAGATACATTCCGGTACCTGGTGGTGGACGTTTATCAAGATCCCAAGACATTGCACACACAAAACATAGTTAAAGCCGTGACCAAAAACGAAAACTCAGTCTTTTTGGGCCAGGTTGCAGTTGTCTATGATGGGGCGGGCGACATTGCTGAAGATGGTGGTCCTGCTGAGGCTCCTTCATTATTTCGTAAATATCCCGTTCGCAATACCGAAATTGTTATTTTAAAAAATTACATGGTATATGTGAGAGCTTTCTGTGTCAGAATTCAATGTGCAGGGTGGCATTATGGAAGCTCCAGAACCGATACGAAGAAAGGGGGATAAAATTACCTAATTTTGAAGTATATTTTCTTGCAAGTCAGCTGCAATTCATGACAAGGTGGCTGTCGGAAGAGCAGACGGCCAAGTCACGACTATTGCGTACAGGTAATACTCAGTTCTTCCTTAACAAAGAGATCTGGTTAACAGACCCACGTACAGCAGCCATGCTCCTTTGCTGTTGCGACTGGGAGGATAATGTGGCGCAGGGCTTGCCAATTGATGGGGCATAGGAGACCATATTCCCCGCAGATCCCGCTGGTGGCACTGGAAGGTGTGGATGTACTAATGAGGTTAAATGTACGGAAATACTGGGAACCAAAGGGAGTAGCGACGGTGGGAGATATAATAAAGTAAGGTTTGTCCAGGGGTTTTGAGGGACTGTCGGAAGCCCTTATGGATTAGAGCAATGGCGTACCACAAAAAGGTGTCTAGGCACGCACAACTCCAACAGATACAATTATATGTGACACAAAGGGCATACTTAACCATGAAGAAAACAGCACAATTCAGCCAGGCAGAAATACAATCATGCAAAAAGTGTGAGGAAGTTAACGCAGATCTCGTCCATATGCTTTGGGCCTGCCCAGAAATAGGCAGATTCTGGGAAGAAGTAGCTCAAGCATTAGCAAATGCGGACATCACCCTGGATATCGGATCCCTCCAGGCTTGTCTGCTAGGCGGTTTTGCAAGGCCCAAACGGGCTAAACATGTGAACAAGCTAAAGGACCGGGAATATATATTGGCGAAACGACAGATAGCAATGGGATTGAAGGCACAGGCTAGGCCATTGGTACAAGTATGGTGGAGGGACCTGATCAAATGGGCGAACGCAGAAACAGTGGTGTGGCAAGAGGCAGCAAAACAGGATACAGATTGTGGTGGAGGGGGGATAGATGCTCGGAGGCAGCTGATCGCGGAATTAGCTGCCTCAACGCAGAATGCGAACGGCCCAGAACATACCCTGGTACAAGAAGGTGTGGATGACAGGAGTGTGGATAAAGAAGAGTAGGAGGAAAATTAGGAGCTATCAGGTGCACTGTAGGACAGGTTATGGGGTGAGGGTGCCGGGGGGAGGGGAGGGAACAGACAGATAGAAATGTAATGTGATGTATAGAACTATGCAATGTCTAAGTTCCGGTGTTTATAATTTTGAAAAACCAATTAAAATTGTCTTTAAAAAAAGTGTAGCATAAGTACAGATGTAATAAAGCAAAAGCAGTGATACCCAGAAAACATGTATGCACTTCCTACTCCAGAAGGGGAGGAAAGGTGGGCGCATGTGAATCTAAGCACATACAAACACTAGAAATACGATTACGGTGAGTAATGTATCCCTTCTTTTGGAGCTTGTGGATCTGCTTAGATCACATACGCTGTCTGCATAGATTAGCGAGCGGTACCTGACCAAGGAGATGGGAAGTGAGAAGGTACAGAGGCAAAGAGATGTTTTAGGACCTCTTGTCCCACCTGTGAATCTACTTTAGAGTGTGTCTCAATGCAATAATGCTGTGTAACCGTATGGAAGGAACTCCATGTAGCAGCTTTGCAAATGTCGTCTAGAGGGACGTTTGCAATGAAAGCTAAGGTAGTTCCTGTAACACTGGCAGAGTGAGCCCTGCGGGTGAAAGATAAGGCGTTCTTGGATAGGGAATAGCAGAGCTGTATGCACTGGACTAGACATTCTTTGATATGTGATTACCTTCCCTTCCAGGTGCTATGGAAACCAAGAGTTGGTGTGTTTTCCTTAGAGGTTTAGTTTTGTTGCCATAGTACGAGACCACCCTACGCACATCAAGTGTATGAAGGCTTCTTTCTGCAGAGTTAGATGGATTTTGAAAGAAGGTAGGGAGTTCTATGGATTGATTTACATGGAACTTTAAAATGGACTTAGGTGAGAACCTAGGATGTGTTCTGAGGACAACCTTGTCCTTGTGTATTATGAAGAATGGGTCTTGTACGGACAAAGCCTGTAGCTCACTGACTCATCTTATAGAGGTGATTAGCTGCATAGGCTCAAAGGGTGGACCCATGAGCTTGGAGAGCACAACACTGAGATCCCAACCCGGGTGAGGGTTGGAAATTGGAGGGTATAGCTTCTTTACCTCTTCCATGAATGCCTTAATGACACAAACTTTCAACCAGGACACCTTGTTCTGTGAAGTGGTGTAAGCTGGCATGGCCGCCAGATGCACTTTGATGAAATTAAAAACTAGGCCAGAGTCTAGTAGGTAAAGAATGTAGTGTAGAATGTTAGCTGGGAAACATTCTGTTGAGTTTAGAGTTTGTGACGTGCACCATATCACAAATGTCTTCCACTTATTGAAATAACAGTGTCTGGTGTTGGGTTTTCGTACCTCTTTTAGGATATCCATACACCTTTGTGGAAGATTCAATTGGCCACATTCTATGACTTCAGGAGCCAAGCTGCCAAGTTCATAGATTGAGGGCATGGGCGGAGGGATGATCCCTTGTGTTGTGCAAGTATGTTGTACGGGTATTGGGAGCTTGATTGGGTCGCACATCGCCAGTTTGAGTAGGTGTGGAAACCAAGATTTTCTTGTCCACATAGGAGCAACCAGGATTAGAGTTACTTGTTCCTGGTGCATCGTGTGCACTATTTTGCGTTAATCCACAGGTCGTTCCCCTTGAACCCTGGTTGGGGAAACCTGGTCATGAAGTCTGGGCATTGTGTATTTAGGATTGTGGCGAACATGTCTAATGGGGTGTGACCCCATTGTGAGAATATTCTGTCTAGGATATCTTTGTCAAGTTGCCACTCGTGTTGTTCTGGTAGAGGGTATCTGCTTAGAGTGTCTATCAGAGAATAGATTTCCGCTGGAATATGCTGAGATGTTTGGAACATGTTCCGCTTGAGTGCCCACTTCCATATTTTTTGGGATAGCTTGGACAGACTTTGAGAGTGTGTGGCTCCTTGCTTGTTTAGGTAGAACATGGCAGTGGTGCTGTCTGTGAGGACCTGCACTGTTTGACCTTTACGATGTTGCTGAAAGGCTTAAAGAGCGTTGAGGACTGCCAATAGTTCAGGAAGTTGATATGTTTATGTGCTGTGGCACATGTCCACTGACCATGGGCTGCGTGGTGGTGGAAGTGAGGCCCCCATCAAGCAAGTGAGGCGTCTGTAGTCAGGATTGCTTGTGCACAAAACACAAAAGGGTTCTCCTTTTAAAGGTTGTCCCTGGACCACCAGCGAAGAGCCTGTACCAAGGTTAGAGAAGCAACCACTAGAACATTCCACTGACTGCTTGCCTGAGACCATTATTTTGCTAACCATTCCTGCATTGGACGCATGCGCAGGAGTGCCTGTGGAACCAAGTGAATGTATGAGGCCATTATCCCGAGCAAGCACATTGCTTTGAGTACAGTTATCTGACGAACAACTTTGTAGTGTTGTACTTGCAGCAGCATGTTTTGCACTCTCTCGTTTGAGGGTAAAACCAGCTCCTCCTTTGTCTTTAGAATAGCCCCATCAAATTGTTTTATTTGTGTGGGGACTAGACTTGATTTATTTTCGTTGATGGAGAAGCCCAAATTAAAGAGAAGGTCTATTGTTTTTTGCGTATTTTGTTTGCAAATTTGAGGAGATTCCCCAGTGATTAGCCAGTCATCCATATAAGGGTACACTGGGATGGACCTTGTGCGCAAGTATGCTCCACTACTGCAAGTACCTTTGTGAATACTCTTGGTGCTGAGACGATGCCAAAGGGGATCTTGAATACTTGAAACGCAAATATTTTCTGTGCGCAGGGAGCATTGAAATATGAAAGCATGCATCTTTCATATCCAATGTTGCCACGTACCCCCACCCCCTGTTTTAGGAGTGGGATTACCTCTTGGTGCATGGTCATGCGAAACCTTTGGGGTTTCACATATTTGTTTTCAGAACACATGGCAAGGTCTTTCTTTGGCACAAGGAAGTATGTTGAATAAATGCCCTTGCTTACCTGGTTTGCTGGGACGATCTCTATGGCGTCTTTCTCCAGCAGTGCCTTTACCTCTTCCAACAGTATGTGTGTGTCTTCTGTTGACATTTTCCTGTTTCTTGGCGGGCGGTAGGGTGGTCTTTGTAACAACTCGATAACAATGCCCGCCCTGCCATGGTGGACAACATCCACTTATCTGACGTCATCCCCGTGTGGGTGAAGTCTGGAGTGGCATAAGAGGGGACCTGAAGCGGTGCGTCATTGTTTGTGAGGGTGGAGCCACTTCCTCTGCCCCTTGAATTTCCTCTTTGAACATTGGAAGAGGAACCTTGACTTTGTGATTGGTCCCAAGACAAGGACTGTCCACCCTGAGTGTAGCCCGAGGAACATTGAGCACCGTGACCTCGAAACCTTCTATTGTTTGAAGAGCCCAGTTGAACATAGGGTTTGTTTGTCAACTAGTC
This sequence comes from Ambystoma mexicanum, assembly GCF_040938575.1. Classification (NCBI taxonomy): domain Eukaryota; kingdom Metazoa; phylum Chordata; class Amphibia; order Caudata; family Ambystomatidae; genus Ambystoma; species Ambystoma mexicanum. Next base: position 1,067,181,131 of record NC_090931.1, on the reverse strand, counting down.
AAGGGATTTGAGAGTGTCTTATTCCTCCTTCGTACTCTTAAGGGTGTCTTCGACGGCCTTCCAGAATAATACATAAGGCTCCACCGGCATGTGTAAGAGGGTTGTCTGAGTTTCTAACTTAAATCCAGACTGTCTGAGCCAGACATGGCCCTTTATGAGCGTACCCTCTGCTATGATGCATCCTGCATTATCTGCTGCATCAAGGTTATTTTTCAGGATGCAGTTTGATATCTGTTTTTAACAATTGAGCCTTTAGAGGTTCTGGGATGGCTTCGAATTGGTGTTGCAGGTCATCCCATTTGTGGCACCATAACTAGCTAAAAGCAGAGTGTTGTTGGCGATTCTGGTGTGCTGCAAATGAGGCAACCTTTCGCCCGAAAGTATATCATTTTTGGCTTTCCTGGTCTGGCGGGGCCTCTGCCGACTCCAGGCGAGTGCCTGCCCCCTTTATGGTGGTGGTGACCACTAATGAATTTGGTTTAACCTGACCCTGAATATACAGGCGGTCAGTGGGCGCCGGTCTGAATATTTTTTGTATTCTGGGGTTGACTGCCCTTGTGAGACTACGCTCCAGTAGGGATGGTTGGATGTGCCTTTGTACAGACTGCAGGAGCGGAATAAACTGGGTGGCAGACCTTTTTTTTCCCCCAGAATGTCTTCCACAAAGTCTTTGTCGACCTGTGCTTCCCGAGTGTCGATTTTAAAGTGTTGTCTAGCATTTAGCAGCAGTTCACTGTACTGTAGTTGATTATCAACAGGCAATCTGCTAGCGACTGGTCCAGGTTGTCTGGTGACTGGATTGCGTAAATGTCATCATCGTCGTCATAAAATTGGTCTTCGTCTTGACTATAAAGTTCCCCTTAAGACCCTGGTTCCTGTGACCCTGAGCAGTCGTCATAGTTCAAGTCCTGAGAGGTGTCTTGGTATGTCGAGGCCGGAGCGCCTAGAGCAAAGGTGCTAGGCTGAGGCTCAAGATGAGACGTTTTGGCAGGGGGCTGCAGTGTTGAGACCCCTGGCTCTGAGACATCTTTAGGGGATGACAGTTGGTCTGAGTGTCTGTCCATTAAGTCCACAAAACTTGAAATCCTCTTTAAAATCTTATTGAACTGTTCAGGTGTATAGTCATATGAAGGTGGGAAGCCTGACATGATAGGAGTGGCCTGGGAGGGAGTTTGATCGTTGTGGTGCATAGCCCCTGAGAGAGTCCACAGGAGGGAAAGTGCAGCCTGTGTGCTTTTCGGGGGCAAGGGCGTTGAAATGTGGGACTTTTTCAGCAACTTCGCTTTAAGCAGGGAAGCACAACGTGTTTTTTAATGAACTCCTGCACTTTTGGAGTTTTCTTGGGGGATGCCAAAATACCTTTCGCTGCCTGTTCTTCGGCACGCGAAAGGAGGGCCTTTTTGTGTGCAGTGTCTGAACCGACCTTCGGTTTCGGTGGCCTGTCATGAAGCGAAAGAGTACGCGATGGACCAGAGGACAGTAAAGAACCTGAGGCTTTCTTCATGAACACCGCGTAGGCTTCGACGCTCAATGGTACAGCCAAAAGTCAGCTGTGGGGTATGTTTTTAGTGACTTTGTGCTTGTTTGTGCTCTGGTCGCTGGGTGTCTTCTCCATCACAGATCCGCCGGCTTGTTTCTTGGAGTCCGGGGGCCGCACATGGGGTTCCGACGAACCCTGCTCACCTTCGGCAACACTCATGACTCCGATACTGCCCTCGCTGGAGTCTTCTGTCACGTAGATGGAGGCATTGGCCTGCATGTTGTGAGCGGCACAGCATTTGGTGCTCCGATCCTTTAAAGTTTTTTGTCGAAAAAGTTTACAGGATTAGCAGATTTTTTCGGGGTGATCCCTCAGGAGACAGTAATTGCACACTCACTACGTGTCCTTCCATTGGAAATTTCGGTGGCAGATAAGGCAAAATTTAAAGGGAGTTTTGTCCATTATTTTTTACAAGGGCAGAATGGTGAGAAAAAAATGGGAAAGGGGATGACAGAAAATGCACACTCTAAATAGGTCAATATGAAGAACTCCCCCTGTCTCCCTACTGGAATGGACTGTAGACCGAAGAGGCCTGTATCTGGTCATCGACCAGTTTGTCGACGCTGATGAGTTTGTTCATTCGAAAGCCATCGAGTAGTTTGTTGGCCGTGCGGCAAAGAGAAGGATAAAGGAAAGAAAGAGAGTCTACAAGTAAACTTTCAAATAATTAAAGGCATCATCCTGGAAGAGAACTCTGTATTTGCGACCGATTTCGATGGTGGAAAAAATAAACAGCATGAAAAGCTATTACTTTCATACCTCTCATCGAAATATCTTCCTCAACACTGTCTGTCTGACCTCGTCTATTTCTACATTGTGTATTGCCATGCATAGAGAGTAATGGTGACCAGAAGTCTGAAAGTTCATCCATGTAGCTGCCTCACAATTATCTTAGAGGAACTGTTCATAAACACTCATCTAGGAAGGCTGGATCCCTCATATAAGCAGTCTCAGCTGAAAAGGCTGCATACAGTTTTGTATTGGTCCAGGTGTGTGCACCTATCCCTGCGCCACTATTTTGTTTTGATGAGGCGGGATTGAAATTGACCAACATAATCCTCTATGGCCGTGAATGTTAGATATATTTATGCTTCATCCTCCTATGATTATATGTCGATTGTAAAGACTTTCAGGGTGTCAAAAAGCTGGATGGCCGCTGATGATAGGGGAGACTCTTGAGGAAAGGACTTCAAATTTCTCTTCCATAACAAATATTGAAGTAGACTCTGTAAAAAAAACTGGAACCATCTCTGGGTGAAGGGAGGGGCGTAGGCCGCGGATTACCACCCACTGGAAGGTGCCCTATTGGTTCACAGTGCTGAAGAAGACTGAGATCTCACATAACTAGAAGTACTCTACCATTATCGTTCACGGTTTTGAGTGTGCCAACCACAGAAACCCATTAACACAGTCTCTGTTCTATATGCAGAGCGGAATCCAGATTTGAGGCCCAATTAAGAGAATTCTGCGAAAGCATCAGATAATATTGTGCGCTAGTGAGTTGCGCAGCTAGGTTAAATGGAGTAATGGGAAAAAGAGCAAGAAACCTGCGCAACCAGCCCCGGCAAACTACCTCCATCTGCACTTTAACTTTCAAAATGTATTCTTGAATAGTATATACAAATAAATAATAGGAATACTTTATATACGGTACATCACAATATAACTATTATTACTACTCAACTCAGTGGAACTCAGTTTATCAACCTCGGCAGTAGAACATAAACAGTGGAATTTGCAGGCATTCTAACCATTGCACATTGCATACAGATATCAACAGTAGGTGTGTAGTTTGCTGATCCATTTTACTGGCCTCTGTGGCATACTACCCCATAAGGTGTGTCCAAGACCCACGATATAAGAATGATACACAAATATCTTGCAAGGAGACGAAGAAAAATTAAAGTGACTACAGAGGTTTACAAGCATGCAGGTTCTGAACAAAGCTTGTAGAGGAAGAGTCTGCCAGAACTCGATGGCCTATTTGGGAGGTAAACAGACTTTTGTATTAAGTAGGTAACATTTTAAAGGTGCAAACTTTTCTACAGAAAAGGTGAAGAATAAGGTACTGTGAGCAGTTTCAGATAAGTGTCCTCAGCTGCAAAGGTGCATCAAAAATGCTGACCACAAATTAAAAAAGGAGATAAACATGTGTACACCTGTCCACATAAACAGAACATACCATCCTTATTCCTAAAGCAAGCATGAGTAATATATTCCAAGTGTTTCTGAATCTGTTTCTGCAATGACTTTTCCCTTATACCGCGAAGATGTAGCACTTTAAGCAAAGCTTTCAGTTCCTCTGGGTCACTCATTCGCCACCACCCAAACTGCATATCTAGAAAAAATAATATAATAAAGACGATTCAATAACAATGTTTAAATACGTAAACAATATTAAGTCACAGTGAAAGAACATTCAAATCAAAGTATAAGTACAGGAGTTGTCTTTGCCTTTAAGAATCTAGCCCAATATTAGACCTGCTGTTGCCCAAGTAAAGCCTCCTCCGGACATCTCCATCCTCCTTTTCTTGTTAATCATTTGGCATTGTTAATTACTTGAGGAAACTGCAAAGATCAAACTAGTTATATTTCTGTGAAATTAACGAGAACATCCATAACTTGTGAAATTGGCAAAGCTATTGCAATTGCTCTTGCTACTGTTAAATTTGAATCACAGTAACAAATTGCTCCATCAGACTTGCATTTCCAAAACTTTAAATCCACTCAATGATGCATGAAGACAGTGGTGTTTGTCGTCTTCTTCGCACACTCCTCCTCAGCCCTAGCATGCACTTGGGAACTGCGGTATCTTAAGGCTCATAATGGGGAGCTTCCCACTTCTCTGGAGTCGGTTTATCTGGGGGCTTTATTCTTATTAGGACCAAAAATACTTTAGCCACTCAATCCCACAATGGCTTGGGATGGCTGGACTGGAGAAATCTGGCCTTTACCATGTTGTGGACCAGACATATGGCTGGTGTGAATAGGACATAGTAGGGCAAAGGGCTCCTAGCTTAGCCCTGATCTACCCAGGTGGGTAAAAAGAAATGATCAGGGTGACTGAACTTCTGTAAACACAGTTTCGGACTAACACAATAGGCAACGTTGTTCTAAATTAATGTATCAACAATTTTGCTTTTGCCCAGTTATTTTAATGCATCAAATGTTGCTAAAAAGTAGTTTTTCAACAGGACACAAATTAGTGACACAACAATATCTTTGGATGATACATTTATGGTATTCCAGTCGAATTAACTGAATCTAAATACAAATGGACAGGTAAAATCCCTTACACAATCTAGGGATCATAGTGAATAAATAACATGTGGATAAGGTACATAGCAGCACAGTATTTACAGTGTTGACACTACAAACTGGGGGGGGGGGTCAACACAACAGTGTTTTGGCCATTTATTAGCTGATCTGTATAGCTGGGAGGTGGTTGGCCTTCATCAGGACGGGAAGAAAGTTGAAATGGCGGTGTCCTGTTTCTCTCGCATTTTATTTTTTCCACATAGTGATCCAGGAAGTCGAAATCGCCCGATTAGATCTAGAAGAAAACTACCAACATTTTTGGTGTTTCTTGAATACTCAACTACCCTGTGTAGAAGTCACGTGGGTACAAGGTTCAATGTCCTTTCAACGGACATTTGGATTCATGGTAATGGTATGCGATAAACGGCTGGAGCTGATCCCATTGCTCAGGATTATTTAGTCTGCAGTATGAATAGATCCAAAGAAAACCGCATGAACCGCACGCGAATGCCGCAGTGCTGCTGTGTCTCTCACAGTGCCAAGCAGAATGCTGTATAATCCCGAGCAATGGGATCAGCTCTAGCCGGTTATCGCATACCACCAGCATGAATCCAAATGTCTGTTGAAAGGACATTGAACCTTGTACTCATGTGACTTCTACACAGGGTAGTTGGGTATTCAAGAAACACCAAAAATTTTGGCAATTTTCTTCTAGATATAATCAGTAGATTTCGACTTCCTGGATCATTCCGTGGCAAAACTAAAAGACGAGCGAAACAGGACACCTCCATTTCAACTTTCTTCCTGTCCTGATGAAGGCCAGCCATCTCCCAACTATACAGATCAGCTAATAAATGGCTGAAACACTGTTGTGTCGACTCCCCACAGTTTATAGTGTCAACACTGTAAATACTGTACAGCTATGTACCATGTCCACATGTTATTTGCTCACTATGATCCCTAGATTGTGTAAGGGATTTTACATGTTCATTTTTATTTAGATCCAGTTAATTCGACTGGAATACCATCAATGTATCATCTAAAGATACTGTTACGTCACTAATTAGTGTCCTGTCTAAGAAAACCTTTCTAGCGATGTTTTATGCATTAAAATAATTGGGCAAAAGCAAAATTGTTGATACATTCATTTAGAACAACGTTGCCTATTGTGTTAGTCCCAAACTGTGTGTGTACAGAAGTTCAGTCACCCTGATCATTTCTTTTTAAGGTGAATGGGACACAGACATATGCTTGCCACACTCTGTGCAGGTCTTAAAACTTACGTGGGCAATGACATGACAAAGTTTTAGCAACATGAGTGTCCATTTCTGAATAATTTGACTGCCTTTCTGTAGGGCAAAAAGGAACTGAGATAAAAAAGGAAGCCATGGCAGCATATGTTTTGACTAGGCCGCATATAAATGGACCCTAATGAGGGGTGCAGAAGCGCTGAGGGGCTGGGGGCAGAGCCACTTGCTCGATAATGCAACCCTGGACCCCTGGAGGTGTTAAACTGAGTATCCCCCATAGCTCCCTCAGCCCTTCCTTATTCGAATCCTGAGCGCATTTTGTAGTACCTCGCATGATGAAAGAGGAGGTATGTATGTTATGGAGGGCAGTGTAAAGCAAGTGTTGTCACCCCAAGGACTAGGAGTTGCTGTTTGAAATACCAATGGGTAATTGTATGTTGTCTGTGCACAGAGTGGGAGCCCACTGTAGGTACACAACGGGTCCACAGTCTCTGGTATTGACTGCGGACTGGAGCTCCACAGAAATGTTTTAACAATCAGAGTCAATGCAGCAAGCACTTGTCGTCTGAGCTGCAACACTGGCAAAAAACTAAGTTGCTTCAACGAACAAGAAGAGGCTTGTGAGCCAGGTCTTCAGGCCAAAATGACGATGCCACACAATTCCAACACGGCTGACAGGCTATTTATAACTTTGGATAGGGATGATGCTCATTAATACATAATGCAGCACACTGGCAGGGACTCATGATCACTGCAACAATCATAATGAGGAGGTGCACCTATTACGTTAGGAACAATCATGGGGTACAAAGCCAATAGACTACGTGAGGGACAGGACTGCGATCATATGAGAAAAGGGTGACCAGTGAAGGTTAGTTAAGATAAAAGAATTATGAAAGAAAAGTATGCTGTGGCCAATCGGAGAGGATCAGATAGCCAGTGAGGAGGGGAGTGTGTTGTACCAGTGGAGTCCAAGATTGGGATAGAGACTGGTAAAGAAGCAACCTCTAAGATTTCTAAACTCAGAAGTAGTAAAGCTAGCTGAGAGGTATAGTCTAACCCTTGCAGAATAGCATGACCACCAGTCCAACTGAAGAACGATGCTGATAATTAGAAACCTGGTGTTAGTATTAAGGCGACCAGAACAAATAGACATTGTTTTCTAGTGCTTCAAACCGTATTGTATTTCTGGATACATTTCCTTGTGTGCACTTTCTTATTGCACTTTCTCTCCATTTTACTTTCACCAAAAAGTCTTTTTTGTAGATATTAATGCAGGTAGGGTGTGTGGGGGGCGAGAAGGTGTGTGTGAGGTCTGGGGAGTGGGAGTTGGGCGGGGACCTCCCATTTAAAAAAATAAAGAATTTGGTCAAAATCAAAATGGGGAAAAGTGCACAGAGAAGGTGCACAGGAGGAAATATATGGGGAGGAATAAACATACAAACCTTCAAACACAGATCAGGGGCCTACAAATCCTACCCTCAAGTACCCAGGTAGAGGGGAAGAATACATAATAGAATTGCTCACCGAACATCCAGAAGGCAAGCCAGATATCCTCATGGTCTAGCTGTGCGGAGGCCATTGTCCCATCCTTCCAGGTCTAAGACTTCCCCAGATGACACCATGCACCAGCATCCCAGCCAAAACAAAGACCAAAGCCTAGATAAAGACTAGAGCCATCACAGGAAACCAAGCATCATGAAAGAAGTGTGGTGGGGTACCTCAAACTCTAAAACTGAGTTATTGTCTGAACACTGCCCTGGGTGGATGCCTGGAAATGTTGCTTTCTTATTAGGATTGTGATGGACTTTGGAACTCTGGTCCTTTAAATTAGGTAAATTTGCATAGCGTTTGTGTTGAACCTTTTCCGTGCCATTGTTTTATACAGTTATCGCATCCTGAGTTACACCCTATTCCGTAGACCGCCCTTCAAGCCATCCTAGCACCTTACCCAAGTTCTGGAGGCTATGATCAAAAATATAACTTCTGATAGTTTAGGGATCAATACTTTTTCTGTGTCAAAGAAACAGCTTGGAAAGTACCGAAAGACAATGACCTAAAAGGGTCTTTATTAAGCATTGCCATTCTTTGTTTTTCTCTCACTGCTGACATTTTTTGGGAACCTTTAACTCCATTGTGTGTATTCTGTCCCTCCCTACTTGTGACAATCTACACACGCACAAATGCAGACAAAAGACCACCCTTCCAGTGCAGGCAACAACAGTGTCAAAATGAAGAGTCGGACACGGAGCAGCACTACCTAGTGGCTGTTGGAACATGTATGCAGCAAAGATAGCACCTGGAGGATATCTCAGAGATGATACATCTGTGGGTGTTTCTATTAGAAGTTACTTACCAAATGGTAACTTTCTTTCGACTGGATGTTCCTCCAACGTATTCCTCATCTTAGATGTATTCGTCCAGCTTTGGCTGCTTTGGAAATTTTTCTCGGCATAGGGCGCCGTGCGTCGATGTCAAGTCGAGGTCCCTCGGAGGCCTCCGTCGAGGGTGACGTCATCGGGTATACAAGTAGCACGTGCTGCACCCGTTGGCCTCAGTTCTGTTATTCCACTCTTGTTCTGTTGTATAGATAGTGTAGGTAGCCAGGTGTCAGCCTTGCGCGAGTTGAAGTGGTAATAACACCAGAAAATCAGAGGGGTAGGATGGGAGGGCGTTGAGGAATACGTTGGAGGAACATCCAGTCGAATGAACGTTACCAGTTGGTAAGTAATTTGTTCTTCGAATGGATTGTGTCCTCCAATGTATTCCTCATCTTAGATAGACTCCCAAAGCAGTGTAAAGGTTTTTTGGAGGAGGAAGTAGAATTTTAATATTATGAATATATTATACATATATATATATATATATATATATATATATGATACATTACTCACCGTAATCGAATTTCTGATGCTTGTATCTGCTTAGATTCACATGCTGTGCATAGGCCGACATCTAGTGGAAGCTGCAGAGTATTACAGTTTGTTTTTCGAAACTCGAAAATGGGCGTCGACACAGGGCGTGCCAGTAATACTATCCCTAGTGTGACGTCCACTGTACCCATGATCCCTCACGCGTCTAGGACCCTCAGATTGTATGTTTTCTGACATGAGGTAGCATGAGGAGTAGCGCGAGTACAGATAATCCAAGCAGATAGATAGATAGATAAGACTACAAGCATCCATGCGCCTTCTCTCAGAGGGGAGGAAGGGTGGGTCGCATGTGAATCTAAGCAGATACAAGCATCAAAAATACGATTACGGTGAGTAATGTATCCCTTCTGAGGCTTGTGGAATCTGCTTAGATCACATGCTGTGCATAGATTAGCGAGCAGTGTTAGAAGAAGGAGGTGGGATGTGAGAAGGGTTATGAGAAAATAAATGTCTTAGAACCACTTGTCCCACTTGAGTATCTGTCTTGGAATGGGTGTCAATGCAGTAGTGCTGAGTAAAAGTGTGAATAGAGCTCCAAGTAGCTGCTTTGCAAATGGTGTCAAGGGGTACATTTGCAATGAAAGCCAGAGTGGCCCCAATGCCTCTTGTACAGTGGGCTCTTGGCGTGAAAGGCAACGTTTTTTCCAGAAAGGGAGTAACACAGCTGGATACAGTTAATAATCCACTTAGAGATGGCACCTTTAGAGACGCAATCTCCCTCTTTGCCTGTAGCTACGGAGACAAACAGTTGATCTGTTTTCCTTAGCGGTCTGGTTTTGTTTACATAGTATAGGACCGCCCTACCACATCTAGGGTGTGTAGTTTCACCTCAGCCGAGCTTTGTGGGTCTTGGAAGAAAGCCGGAAGGTCGATGGACTGGTTAACGTGGAATTTAGAAATAAACTTAGGTGAGAACCTAGGGTGTGTACGTAAAACCAGTTTATCTTTATGAACCCTAAAGAAAGGGTCCTGCACTGACAGAGCCTGAATTTCACTGACCCTTCTTATAGATGTAATAGCTACTAAGAAGGCTGTCTTATAAGTCAGGTGTTTGAGACTGCTTTTATGCATGGGCTCGAATGGGGGGCCCATGAGTTTAGATAGCACCACGTTAAGGTCCCATCCTGGTGGTGGGTTTGAAATTGAGGGTGAAGTCTCTTTACTCCTTCCATGAAGGCTTTAACCACCGGTACTTTGCACCACAACACCTTGTTATGGGAGGTGGTGTATGCTGACAGCGCTGCCAGGTGAACCTTTAGTGAGTTAAAAACCAACCCTGCGTCCAGCAGGTGGAGCATGTATGTGACAATTGTGGATGGAGAGCAATCAACTGGGTTGATTTGCTTATTCTGGCACCAGATAACAAATCTTTTCCATTTGTCAAAGTAGCAGTGGCTCGTGTTTGGCTTCCTAGATTCTCTTAGAATGTCCATACATTTCTGCGGTAAATTGAGATGTCCAAACTCTATGACCTCAGGAGCCATGCTGCTAGGTTCATTGAGTTGTGTTTAGGATGCACTTTCTGACCTTGGTGCTGGGACAGTAGGTTGTACCAGCCCGGGAGTTTGATGGGTTCGCACACCGCTAGTCTGCGTAAGTGTGGGAACCACGGTTGTCTCGCCCACATGGGAGTACTAGGACGAGCGTCATCGATTCTCTGTTCATCTTGTTGACCACCTTCCTGATGAGAGGTGTTGGTGGAAAAGCGTACGCAAACATCCCTGACCAGTTCATCCACAGGGCGTTCCCCTGGGAGTCTGGTTCGGGGAACCTGGACGCGAATCCTGTCTGTTTCCGCTTGTGGCGAATAGGTCTATAGTGGGGAAACCGCACTGAGAGAAGAGATCTACGATTTCTCTGTGTAGACACCATTCGTGTTCCTCTGGGAGGGGATCTCTGCTGAAAGAGTCCACCAGAGGATTGAGATCCCCTGGAACATGTTGAGATGACAGGAAGATGTTCTGTCTGAGTGCCCATATCCAAATTTTCTGGGCAAGCTTGGACAGATTTGGCGAACAAGTCCCTCCTTGCTTGTTCAGGTAAAACATGGCTGTTGTGATGTCCGTCAGGATCTGCACTGACAGGTTCAACAGGTAGGGCTCGAACGCCTGAAGCGCTCTGAATACTGCCAGAAGGTCTAGCAGATTGATATGATTCTTGGCCATTGAGTGAGATCAGAGACGCTGAGCTGTGTGGTGGAGATGGTGTGCTCCCCACCCTGTCAGACATTCGTCCGTTGTGACTACCGCCTGTATCTCGGGGTCCTAAAAGGGTTTCCCCTTGGACAGATTTTCTCTTGTCCATCAGTGAAGGCTTTGTACAAGTGTTGGCGAAACGACCACTAGATCGTCCCACTGACCACTTGCCTGAGACCACTGTTTCGCCAACCATTCTTGCACGGGACGCATGCGCAGGCGCGCGTGGGGGACCAGGTAAATACATGACGCCATCATGCCCCGCAAACGCATTGCTTTGCGTACCGTTATCTGGCGACCGGCCTGATATTGCGGAATTTGCAGCAGTATATTCCGTATTCTTTCCTCTGATGGAAAGGCCAACCCCTCTTGTGTGTTTAGGACAGCTCCTAGGAACTGGTTGGAGGTGCTTGGCACCAGACTTGACTTTTTCTCGTTTATGGAGAAACCTAATTCGAAGAGGCGGTCGATCGTTCTTTGAATGTTTGTTCTACAAATTACTGGGGTCTCCCCCGTGATGAGCCAGTCGTCCAGGTAAGGGTACACTGGGATTGCCTCCCTGCGTAGGTGTGCCGCCGCCACCGCCAGTACCTTGGTGAATAACCTTGGAGCCGAGGTGTTAGAGAGAATTCTCTGTTAAGGCTAATTTCCCAAACCTAGTGAGTCCCCCAGCAGCTTTGCTGGATTTTTGGGGTTTATTTTGTGTTTTATGGGCTATGGGGTCTTTTACTCCATAGGGTTTCATGTATTTTTGGTAAGTGTGTTACACAGCAGCCTCAGTGCAGTAACACAGGAGTGTCATAGTGACCCCCAAACATAGACTCCATACCCTGGGACTGGCTACTGTCTCCCAGGGCATGTAAAGTCACCATTGACTTTACTAGTCTTAAATTATGAACAGAACCAGTACAAACCATCATATTGTGGAAGTACTGGTAGGGGTAATTAAACTGCCCCTGGGTCTGTTTTTCGAGGGGGCACTGTGCAGTCCCCCCTCGTCGAGTTTTTTTGGTGCAATGTTAAAGATAGCACCGGGTTATTTATTTAATATTCTTTTTGCCAGGACTCGGTTTTAAAATGGTGTTTGTGTTCGCCTCTGTAACTCCAACCCAAGTCGAGCCCTTTGTTCCTCTTTTTGGCGGGCTTCTCCACAGAAGCCTCCAAAAGTGGTGCCACTCTGTGTGGGTCTACAGGATGTGTGGGAGGGGGGGTTTAGGCACCCTGGACTGAGTTGCCTCAGCAACTCAAGTCGCACTCTTGTGTGATTGGCCCAGTGGTGAGCCGCCCGGCTCACCACTTAGCATGTTTGAGTGACAGCTAGGACTGATGAATGGGGGCTTTCTGCATAAAAGCAGGGCTTTGGGGACTGGAACTTCAGAAGTCGCCACAGGACCAAAGAATCCGAAGAGGGAGAAGCTGAGTCAACCTGCAACAACGACACCACCTGTGGAGCCCTGCTGAACCGTCTCACCACTTCCCAACGACAGAGAAGATCTTCATCCCGGAGAGTCTTCTTCCTCTGAACTGGTGGGGATAACCAGTTTGCCCTCTTTTCGCCTTCCTGGATCGTCCCGTGGTCGAATCGCCAGTGCCAAGCACCCCGGCGGCCGGATAGCCACGCTTCACCAGTACCGCGAATAAAAGGGTAGTACCTTTTAACCAGGAAACTCTGTGGCTGGTTTCTTCCCTGGCAGTGCAACTACTTCCAGCTTTCCTCCACGTCGAGACCTTGTCTTCCCCTGGACGAAACACCGACTTGCACCACTGCCAGGAACAACTGCCCCCGCTGGAGCTCTCTCACCATTTCAGGTACTGTGTCCCGCCTGGTGTCCTGTAAATCCTTGACTTTCTATCCTGGGGTGACATGGGACCTGCTGACTAACTTTTTCTGAACTGATCCATCCCTTTTTGAACTATCTGCAGCAACTCTTTAAAGCACTATTCAACTGTGTGATCTTGGACACATTCCGCCTTGCTCTCTCCAAGAGTGGGCCTGGCCTATGGCTTTCTTGCTCCTCAGTAGACTTTGCCTTTTCTGACTTGCGCTGGTTCTCTTAAAGTGTTGGTATTGTGTATTTTCCTAATTCTGACTTTTTCCCTCCCTTTTTAATTAACTTATTGGAGTGCCATCTTAGGTTAAACGCTCACCTCTGTCTGCAAATAAGTGGTGTTTTAACTAAGACTTGTTCAATAAGTAATCAGGGATGTATATATATTAATAGTGACTGTGTTTGAACTTGCTTGCCATATTAGTGTTAGTGTATTTTACAAAGTGTGTTTTTAAATACATAAATATATACTTTTATACCCAAGCTCTGGTCAGTGTTTGCTTGTGCTACTGTATTTTGGTACCTATCTTGTATACGCTATATACTGTTTAACTCTTCTTGGGAGAAGTCTGGCTGCTCAGCCACAGCTACCAGGTAAATCTGAGTGGTACAGACTGCTACCAATTGGGTTTACTGCCAACACCTGTAGTCTTAAGCCTTTTGCAGTGGTCCCTATGGGAACTGCACAGGTTTCTGCCTAACACGAGGCTATCCCGAAGGGCAGTACCTTGAACTGGTAGTGCTGACTGTCCACCTTGAAGCGCAAGTATCTTTTGTACGCTGGGAACATGGAAATATGAAAATAGGCATCTTTCATGTCCAATGTTGCCATGTAATCCCCCCTTTTTAGGAGGGGGATTACCTCTTGAAGAGTAGTCATGCGAAATTTTTGGGGCTTGACCTACTTGTTTGCAGGCCGTAAATCCAATACTGGGCACATTGTCGAATCTTTTTTTTGGCACAAGGAAGTAAGTTGAATAAATACCCTTGTTTACCTGGAGTCCCGGGATGAGTTCTATCGCGTCCTTTTCTAGAAGATTGGCGATGTCCTCGAGGAGGATCTTCTGGTGGTCTAATGAATGGACTTTTTGTCGTGGAGGGTGGGTTCAGGGACGCTGTAACAGTTCTATGCAGTATCCTGCGGACACTGTGGACAGCACCATCTGTCTGATGTGATCCCTTCCCAAGCTTGGATGAAGTTGGAAATGCGTCCCCCTACTGGGGATGCGTGAGAAGGGACTCTGAACGGAACATCACTGTTTTGGGGGAGGCGTGCCACCACCTCTATTGGCGCTGCCTATACCCTTACCACGTCCTCTTTTGTTACCCCAGCCATAACCTTGGGTAGACTGCTGGTTGTTGTTGTTCCATGGTGTACCCTGCCCCTGGGAATAGTTGGAGCCTCTTTGGGAATTTTGGCCGCGTGGGCGACGAAAATTGCCATTCCCGCTTTGATTCGGGGGTTTGTTGGTTAACTGGCTGAGGGATTTGAGAGTCTCGTACTCATCCTTGGCATTTTTTAGCGCTTCCTCTACCGCCTTGCCAAACAGTAGATCAGGCTCCACCGGTTTGTCTATTAAAGATGCTTGTGTCTCGGGTTTGAACCCAGATTGTCTTAACCAAGCATGTCTTTTGGTAACCGTGCTCTCTGCTATCAGTCTGCCGGCGTTATCCGCGGCATCAAAGGTTGCTTTAAGGATGCAACCAGACACGGCTCTTCCCTCCGACGCAACCTGTGCCAATTGGCCTATTAAAGGTTCCGGGGCGGAGTCGATGAGTGCCGCGACCTGTTCCCACTGGTGGCAGTTGTAACTCGTCAGTAGGGTGGTGGAGTTGGCAATCCTTGCCTGGTAGGCGGAAGTGGAGGCTACCTTTCTACCCAAACCATAGCTCTTTTTGCTCTCCTTGTCGGGGGGAGCTTCAGATGATGATAGGGGCATTCCCGCCCTCTTTCGAGTGTTTGTCACTACCAAGGAGTCCGGTTTCAGTTGCCCCCTTATGTAAAGCGGGTCTGACTGGGCTGCCCTGAATAGTTTTTCGATCCTGGGGTTACTGCCCTGGTGAGGTTGGGATTTAGAAGGGAAGGGGTCTATTCTCCTCTGTATAGATTTGAGAATAGGAATGGCCTGGGCAACAGGTCTCCTTTCTCCCACTAGCTCCTCGGCAAAATCCCTCTCTTCCTGTGCTCCCTGGGTATCTATGCGGAAGTGTTCTGCCGCTCTGGACAACACCTCATTCAGGAGAGGTTGGTTGTCGACCGGGGAGTCGGTAACTGGAGGTTCTTTGCCTACTGGAGAGTCTACCCTGTAGGTTTCTGGGCCATCCTTGTCCTCCTCTTGTTCCTTGTCATCCCCATAGTAGTCCATCCCAGTTTGGTCTCCCAACATGCCCAAATCTGGATCCTCAATCAAAAGTGGATCCTCATTATATTGAGAGTAAGGCTGTATACAGAAGGGGTCCGAAGGCGACTTTGTGTTGGTGCTTCAACCCGTGATTTCTTACTTGGGGGTACCGGGTCCCTAGACCCTGAGGGTGTAGCCCCGTCAGGGGTATAGGAGAGGAAGTGCTCAGGATTCTTGGCATAGAAGTCTGCCAGGGATGACATCCTAGACATAACTCTGTCTATATCCTCTGTCTTGCTTGTCTGTTTCTGTGGTGTAGAAGAAGGTTGAGAGTGCTTCTTCTGCTGTTTTCCCCGCACCCCGTGGGTGGAAGAATGTTTCCCCGGTGTTTTCACTCCATCGGACCTTTTCGACCTCTGGCGTCGAGATTCGGGGGTAGTGTCCCTATCTCTAGAGTGTGGAGGTCGGGACTCGGAGGCAGCTGTCATGCGATCTGCTGACGACGACTCCTGGAGTGCGGCCTGGGGATAGAGGTCGGCTTCGTCTTCCGACGATAGAACCTCCGTTACCTTAGGGAGCGAGGCACTTTTGGCAACAGTGGATGGTTGCCTGGTGTCATGCGGCGATCTTGATTGAGAATGCAAAGAGGACACCGAATCGGTGGACTGTTCTCTGTGTGCCTCTTTCCGAGAACTCGACGTGCGCGTCGAGTCTCGGTTGGACTTCGCGTGTTTAGTGGGAGTGCTGTGGGTAGCGCTTGTGTCGCCGGGGGTTTTCCTCATAGCTGCCCTGCCAGACAACCTTCCGAGGTCGGGGACGTGCGCTTGGCTGTCTCTCGATGCCACCTTGCCCTCGTCATCCGAAAGCACGGCGTCGCTGCCATCACTGAAGGTGCCCTCCGCTGCCATGGCCTCTTTCCCCTTGCGTGGTGGGCCCAACGTTTGATCGAATGGTCCTTTAGGGTCTTTGGTTTAAACCGACTACACGCTCTGCAGTTCGCCTCGGGGTGGACCTCGGCAAGCAGAGGTTACACGTGGCGTTTCTGTCAACCCAAGGGTACTTGCGGTTGCACTTGGGGCAAAATTGGAAAGGGGTACCCTCCATACGCACCCTGTGGCAGCGGGCTAGTGTGTGTAGGAATATATAAGAAAATCTACCTATATATATATAGAGAGAGAGTGTAGAGTATGTATCGCCCCCCCCACTCTCCCTACTTGCAGGGCTGAGGCCAGAGGCCTTCCAAGGCCCGGGCCCAGGCCAGAGGCCTTCCGAGGCCCAAGTTCGCCGTGCAGCTCTTGACGGTTGTTTTCTTCTCCGGGCCGGCGTCGAGTGTCGAAGTTCGGTGACTCGACGTTGAGGTGGAGAAAATGGGGAAATATTAAGATATTTCGCAAAATTATGGCTAAGGCCAGAGAACTCTGTGGGATGCTTCTGACCAATATGATGGAAAAAAGCAATCTGAGGGTCCTAGACGTGTGAGGGATCATGGGTACAGTGGACGTCACACTGGGGATAGTATTACTGGCGCGCCCTGTGTCGACGCCCATTTTCAAACTGTAATACTCCGCAGCTTCCACTAGATATCGGCCTATGCACAGCATGTGATCTAAGCAGATTCCACAAGCCTCAGAAATATATATATTTAATATAGCTGAATACAGCACTGCTTTACCGAAAGTAAGCTCTTTAGAGTGGGAAGCATCCAGATTGTAGAATTTAGAAAATGTGTGCAGCGAAGACTAAGTCGCTGCTTTACAAATAGATTTGATGGGAACACCTCTTTGAAGGGCTGTCAGGGGGCTATGCCTCTGGTTGAATGGCCCCTCAAGCCTTCTCGTGGATCTTTGCCCACCAATCTGTAGCATTCTGAAATGCAAAGCACAATCCAAGGTAATAGGGTTTGTTTTGACACCAATTGACCCAACTTCCTTCCGGTGTAGCCAATGAAAAGTTGATCGCCCACTCTAAGCTTGGAGAGCCCAGAAATGTAAAAGCTTAGAGCTCTTCTCGGGTCCAGTCTGTGCAATCTTTCCTCCTCCTTGCTGGGATGAGGTGGAGGATAGAACGCAAGCAGAATGATCTTCTGATTCAAATGGAAATCAGACACAACTTTAGTTAAGAATGAGGGTTTAACCTTCAATACATCCCTGTCCATGTCGAACACAGTATAGGGTGGCCCAAAAGACAGTGCCTGCAACTCGCTCACTCTTTGTGCAGATGTTAAAGCAACCAAGAAAACAGTTTTCAATGTTAGCAATCTTAATGGACATGTGTGCAAAAATTCAAAAGGGGTACACATCAAAAACTTTAGAATCAGATTAAGGTCCCAAACTGGGAATTGGAAAGAAGAAGGAGGAAACACATTAGTGAGTCCTTTTAAGAATTGTATTATCAAAGGAATTTTAAAATAGGAACATTCTTCCGAAGAGCGCTTGAAAATGGAAAGCACTGCAAGATAACCTTTAATGATCCCAACATTGAGACCTCTATGTGCTAGTGATAAGAGGAAGGATAACACTTCTGGGATAGAACACAGAAAAGGATCAACATTCTTTTCCCTGCACCAGTTGCAAAACTTCTTCCAGCTGCAAAGGTACAAAGATTTTGTTGCTGGCCTTCTTGCCTAAAGCAACACCTCCATGACGTCATCTGGAAGCTCCCAATCCTTGTATCTCAGCCTTTCAGATACCAAGCATGAAGGTTGAGAGTCCTGACCTCTGGATGGAGAACCTGCCCCTCCTTTTATGTGAGAAGGTCCTCTCTCTGAGGAAGACGTAACAGAGGGCAGATGGACATATCTAAAAGGTCAGGGTACCACAGTCTCCTGGCTCAATCCGGGGCAATTAGGATCATGTGGTTTCCGAACCGTCTTAACCTCCTGATGACTTGAGAAATGACGGGGATTGGAGGGAACGCATATAGCAGTGGGAAGTTCCACTCCACCAGGAACGCGCCCCCTAGGGTTCCTCTCAGGGGAAAGTTCCTTGAGCTATCCCTTTTGCAATTTTGGTTGATTCCGGTCGCAAACAGGTCTACTTCAGGGGTTCCCCAAAGGGCGAAGATCTCTTGAAGGAGTTCCTGAGCCAGTTCCAACTCGTGGGACACAGTACTCTGCCAGCTCAGAGCATCCGCCTTCATATTCTCCTCCCTGGCTAGATGAACTGCCGATAAGGAGTGTCCTTCATTAATTGCCAATACCAGAGCCGCATTGCCTCTCTGCACAGAGGTACTGACCCTACACCTCCTCTTTTGTTTAAGTAATGCATGGCCACTGTGTTGTCCGTCATTATCAGGAAATGTTTTCCCCTGACAGATGGCAGAAAAGCCTTCAGCGCTAGTCTGATTGCTCTCAGCTCCAAATGGTTGAAGTGTAGTTTGGACTCCGATGGAGACCAACGACCGCTGATTGTCAGATCAGTGGCATGAGCTCCCCACCCCATGAGTGAGGCATCCGTCACTACTGTAATCTCTGGCCATGGTTGCCAAAAATGTTCTCCTTTTAGGATGTTTTCTGTGCAAGTCCACCACAGAAGATCCTGCCGAACCTTGTTTAGAATCTGAAGGAGATCCGTCATTTGTCCTGGGAATTGGGACCATTGAGTCTTTAGAGCCCATTGAAGGGATCTCATCCTCAGACGTGCTTCTGGCACTAGGAAAATGCAGGATGCCATGAGGCCAAGCAACCTCAAGAAGTCGTACGCCTTGAGATTTTATGCATTTTGAAATTTGGAAACCATCTGAAGAATGTCTTGAGCACTCGACTTGAGAGGCAAGCTCTTTCCCAACAATGTGTTTAATACAGCCCCTATGTACTGGAGCTGTTGGGAAGGTGTCATTTGTGACTTCTTGAAATTGAGGGAGAAGCCCAGTCTGTGGAGGAAGTGGCAGTTGACTTTCAGATGATTCAGGGCTTGCTCGGCAGAACACGCCCTGATCAACCAATCGTCCAGGTAGGGGTAGACGTGAATCCCCCCTCTCCTGAGGTGCGCTGCCACCACTATCATCAACTTGGTGAAGACACTCGGGGCGGAGGTCAACCCGAATGGTAGGATTCCAAACTGATAGTGCGAGTCGCCAACTGCGAACCTCAGGTATTTTCTGTGCTTGAGATGGATTGGCACATTAAATAAGCATCCTGAAGGTCCAATGACACCAACCAATCCTGAAGTTGAAGGGCCTGAAGGATCTGAGAAAGAGTAACCATCTTGAACTTGTCCTTCCTGAGGATCTTGTTGAAGCCTCTTAAGTCCAAGATGGGACTCAGTCCGCCATCCTTTTTGGGAATCAAAAAATATGGTGAGTATCATCCATTGTTCGTCTCCGCTAAAGGTACTGGTTCTATAGCACCTTTCAGCTGTAGGAGCGGGTCTGGAAACTTCAAAGAGTGTCTCCCCGATGGATTGTTTTGAGGTTGCATTAGAAAAGGAAGGCAGTAACCGTGGCCTATTATTTCTAGAGCCCAAACATCTGAAGTAATGGCTCGCCATTCTTGCAGATGCTGGGACACCCTGCCTCCCACAGGTGTCTTGTGATGCAAGTCCTCATAGTGGTTATGTGGCGGTTGCTGCGGCTGCTGATGGTAAAGAAGCTGCAGCTGGGGCTGGCTTAGCACATTTACCTCATCCACCACGAGTGGTTTTTCTCTGGTCTCTTTGACTGGCCATTCCACTCGCCTTTCCATATGAGGAGTAATAACGATAGGATTGTCCCCTCCAAGATTGTCCTGATGCACGATAAGGCTGAGGTTGCCTAATAGCAGCTTCTTAAGATTTGGCAACCGCTTGAGGTCTGCAACCTCTCAAGGCTCTCGTCAGCCTTGTTGCCGAAAAGGTGAGACCAGTCAAAAGGCATGTTCAAAAGACGGTTTTGCATGTCTGGTGCGAAACCCGACTTTCGCAACCACGCAAATCTGCGTGTCACTGTGCTAGTGGCCATGGACCTGCTCACACTATTTGCAGTGTCCATTCCAGACTGAAGGGATTCATGCATTGCCTGCTTTCCATCTCTAACGATGGCTAGCAATCATTCCCTTTCTTCCCCTTCTGGTATGTCCTCCGCCGCCAATGCAATGCACTCCCACAGAGTGTACGAAAATTTTGCCCTAGGCACATGGGGAGTTGGCCGATTTTAATGCCATACTCCCAGTTGAAAATACCTTGCATGCCCAACCATCCACACGCTTGTCGTCCCTATCCGGAGGGATGGAAGGGTACGCCACCTTATTTGATGTAGATGTGGCTGCCTGGACCATCAGACTCTCAGGAGTGGGGTGTTCGGACAGATAGCCGGGGTCGCTACTGGAAGGGCGGTATTTTGACGTGAGGGACTTATTCACAGGATGAATTGAGTCTGGGGTCTCCCAATATTTGGCCACCCTATTTTTTAAGGCTACATGGAAGGGTAAAATCGGATCTTCGGTCGGGCCATGATCCAATATGTCAGTCAGGTCATCCTAGATGAACTGAGTTGGTGGTCTAGCCCATCCTAAATAATCCACCACCTTTGTCATCAGTTGTCTGTATGAGGCACTGGCATGTTCCCCTGGTTCTGGGCTGCCAAATCTTGTCTCAGGTGATGTGTCAACTCCACTTGCGTTATGCAAAGTTTCCACTAAATCCCCCATTCTGCTTTCCTCAGAAATTAGACATGCTGGGAAATTAGGGGTGCCATACTCTAGGCCAAAAGAAACATCCTCCTCCTCAAAGCTTTATTGTTCTTCAAAAATTGAAGACAAGGATTTAAAATATTCTTTCCTGGGCAGAGGTTTAAACATTTTTTCTGGAGGAGCTGTTACAGTGGAGGCTGAAGGCTTTGTAGTCTTTGCAGTTTTTTCTTTTGCTGCTATTTTGTCAGTTTCTAGCTGAACTGGAGCCTTTGAAACTTTTGGCACCAAAGGCATCAGGGTCGACGTCGACAAAGGCGTCGACGAAATAACAGTTGTCGATGGAGCTGGCTTCGAGGGCGTGGAAATGCTCTTCGAAGGCTCGTCCTTTGAGGTGCGTCGGGTTCCGGACGGCGCAGATGACCTCGAGCGGTCGACTCGAGCGATCTTTATTACTCAGGGTCCTGGAAGGTTCCCGATCTTTCCTCCTTCGATCACCCGGGCTCGACGGCGCGCGAGTGTCGGAACGGTAACGCTCTCGGCCTGCTTCCGAGGATGGCGCGGACCAAAGCTTAGCCTTTTCAAAAACCTCCATCATTTTAACTCTAAATGCCATTCCGCTAGCCTTCCATATGAGGAGTAATAACGATAGGATCGTCCCCTCCACGATTGTCCTGATGCACGATAAGGCTGAGGTTGCCTAATAGCAGCTCCTAAAGATTTGGCAGCCGCTTTTGAGGTCTGCAACCTCTGAAGGCTCTCGTCAGCCTTGTTGCCGAAAAGGTGAGACCAGTCAAAAGGCATGTTCAAAAGAAGGTTTTGCACGTCTGGTGCGAAACCCGACTTTCGCAACCACGATCACCCTTCGATCACCCGTGCTCGAGGGCGCGCAAGTGTCTGAACGGTAACACTCTCGTCCAGCTTCCGAGGATGGCGCGGACCAAGGCTTAGCCTTTTCAAAAACCTCCATCATTTTAACTCTAAATGCTGCCCATTCTTCAGGAGAAGAATGTTTTGTGGGGCATTTCATTTTCTTGGGGGATTCGTCAGAAGAAGAGGTGGAAGGGGACCGGTGGCGTCTCTTTTTAGACTTTTTCATCAAAGATGAAGAATGGTGGGAACCGCTTCGGGACCTACACCTATGTTTTTGCCTTTCGCGACGAGGAGATTTCTCCTCATGGGCTTTCGACTCGAGGCTTGCGGCTTTTCGGTTGGGTTTTCGACCTACCTGTAGCTTTCCCTTCCTCTCTCGCAAGGCCTTGCCCGTCATAGCCTGACACTTCGTACAGGCCTCCATCTCATGGTTTTCACCGAGGCACCACAGACATTCTCGGTGCGGATCCGTGATCGACATTTTGGAACCGCAGGTTCTACATTTTTTGAACCCCAAACGTAGGGCAGTCGGGGTCGACGATGAGGACATCTAGAATATCTCTTCACAATAACTGCGTCACAGAACTATCGAGGCACGCTGAGTCTCCGAAGCAACACGTACTGCAGAAAAACAGAACTGAGGCCAACGGGCGCTGTGCGTGCTACTTGTATACCCAATGACATCACCCTCAACAAAGGCCTCCAAGGGACCTAGACTCGACAACATCGACGCACGGTGCCCCCTGCCGAGAAAAATTTCCGAAGCAGCCAAAGCTGGACGAATACATCTAAGATGAAGAATACGTTGAAGGACACAATCCATTCGAAATGAAAGAACATTTGATAAGTTCATTGAACAACCCCTGCAATGGGATATCATTGTATCCAATTAAGCAACACTCAACACTGGTAGCATGCATTTTGATTTTCAACTATGTTTTCATATTCAATGACATGGGCATTCAAAATAATGGAAACTAATAACGAAAGAAAAGTTTAGGTTAGGGCCATTTGTTTGCAAAGATGTTAAAATAGGGATGGGGTATCCATTCCATATAAATAATATACAAATTAGTGGCTAAGCGCCACCTAAACCTTGGGGCTTAGTAGGCACCCCATATTAGGAAGTTCAAATCCTGAAATCATGGAAGATTAATTGAAATTTTTGTGCAAAACATTATCCATTATTCCACCCTGCTATATTATCAAACAACAGTTGCAGTTCCGTAGTACCACAATCACATTACACGTACCTTCTGGTATGGGTTTTGGGCTGGGATAATCCACTGCTTTTGCTACTTCGACTGTTGCAGGAGTACATGCTGAACTTTCATTTTGTGACAAAGGTGATTCACTTTTATTAAAGGCAATAATATCCGTCACAAAGGAATGCCCATTCCCATCTGCCAACTCTAATTCAGATCCAAGACAGGGTATGGGAGAAGCAAATGGAAGATTTGAAGTAAGCATGCTGGTAGGCCATCCGCATAACTGTAGCCCCATCATAGTCAAACCAGTCTTCATCTTAAAAAGTAAAAACAAAACAGACAAAAGGTAAACAAAACAATTGGTGAACAACCTTAAATGTGTTCTACAAACTATTCAATTCTAAATAAATGTTTAATACAATAGATGTACGTATGTGTTTAAATCAATCTGATCTTTTTGATCTTTCATTTTACATTTAATGTTCTTGACACAATACAATGGGCCTCATTACGACCCAGGCGGTAAGTTACCGCCTGGGCCGTGACTTTACCACCATGGCGTAAACTACGTTTACGCCATGGTGGTTGGCGGACTTACCGCCCCATTCCGAGTTTGGCGGGGCGGTAAGTCCCCAATCCCCATTTACCCTTCCCCATTCCCATTTTTGCCCCATAGGGCATAATGGGAGTGGGGAAGGCGTTAATTATGCCACCGTAAATTACGGTGGCGTAATTAACTCCATGGTCCCTTAGCGCCATGGATTTTAACACCTGCTAAAAGCAGGTGTTAAATCCGCCATGGCGCTAAGGGACCTCGTACTCAGGCGGTAAGGGTCGGCGCTGTTTACGGCGCCGTAAACCCCTTACCGCCTGAGTTGTAATGAGGCCCAATGTGTGATCCATACTACCTGCACTCCTGTCTGTGAGAAATGCATTAAGAGGTTGCTTAAGAAGAATATGGAAAAACCACTCTTGCTTGGGGAGGGGAGAAACAAGACCAAATATTTTTTAGCAATGGGCCCATTATCAATTTTTGAAAGACAACTTTTTTTCTGGGTTTGGAGGAAGCGGGAAGGGATAGGTTAATTGGGAGGTGTATTACATAATGAAACAGTACTTTTATTTTGTGGCTACCATTCAATAAAGCAGTCTACAGTACTTGTAATTTCCATTGGAACTATCAGTAGGCACACAATGCAACCTGTGCCCCGATACGGAACCCTCCGATTGATTTATTTCTTTTCCCCCAATGTCATTAATAGGCCTAAAAACAAAAAAGAAACTAACCACCCACTCCGTCCACACTGTGGTTCTAGAAGGAAATTGGGCTGCCCATGCACAAGGTAGAAAGTGTTGAAGCTCATCTGCGCTTCTATGAGCTATATGCATATGGAGGTGGTTGTGAGGCGATTAGGCCACTGGAATCCAAGTAAGAATTCATGAGAACTGGGTTTGAATATAATCGCCTCCAGCACCTTTTTTTAAATGGCCTGGTCCATTTTATTTTATTGCTTGTGTTTACCATACCGGTTTACAAATGGCACATAAATATAAATACTGTATGCAACATTAAATTAAAGCTATTAACCTTGCTGTATGAAAATTACCAATACTCGTCCTATAACTGCAATTGGTCTTGGGAGACAGAACAGAAGGATAGACCATTGGGGCCGGAGTGGAGAAGCAACCAGAGGATCAGAGCTAGGACAGTTAAAAGCCTAATGGTCCTGTGCCCAATGAATGGTAGAAGAGATATGCTACCAATTAGCAGGATGGGCCCCAGGGTCCTTACCGACATGGAGAAACTAAGAGACTTTGATGCAACCTGGTAGGAGATAGGAGATCTCAGCCCACACCACATACTATTGTAAAGTTGAGGATTTGAATTTAGGAGCATGGTCCGTACCTGGTACCTCTTCTGCACTAAACGTCTTAAGTTTTACCTTGTACCTTTGGCACTGTTAATGAAGATTTGTGTTTTAGGCATTAGTCCCACTTCGTATATAAGAAACACTCTTCTGTAATGCATTCATGGGGGGTCATTACGACCCGGGTGCAAAGGGATACCGGGGACCAGTAATGACACCGGTGCCAGTAATCCCTTTGCCGGTCCTTCCTTAACACCTGGTTTAGCAGGCGTTAAGGACAGGACCCGCAAAGGGATACCGGGGTCAATAACGGTACTGCAATTTGCGGTACCGTTATTGCCGCCTTCCCCTTCCCATTGAGCCCTATGGGGGCTCAAATGAGAATGGGGAATGGCATTTCAAATGGGGACTTACCGGTCCGGCAAAGGGCGGAATGGACCGGTAAGTCCCCATACCACCACGTCGGTGGCGGAACCGGTATTGGTGCTAGTCATGGCGTACCGGTATTGGTGCTAGTCATGGCGCTAATAGCGCCATGACTAGCACCAACCTCGGAATGAGGGCCATGGTGTCCAAGTATTCGGTGATACCTCCATTTGTGACAGCCCCCTTCTCTCCATTAAACAGCCATGCCAATGACTTCTCTCCCTAATCAAGTTGACTATCTGTATATGCTGCAGATTAGAATGTGCCCATTCTCTAATGCATTTCATTTGTTTAAATCGCAACAATGTGCAAATAACAATATAAAAAAAAAGAAAATTGTCTACAGGTCAGAAACCCAACCATTTCATTTCAGAAACTGCATAAATATTGGCCATAAGTGCATAACATTCTATGTATATCCTTGTACACAATCGGAGTCTGAATCATTTCAGTATGCCAATCGATTCTCTTAGGTGGGATCATAGACATCCGACGACATGCTTGCCAAAGGGGAATGTGGACCTACTCAGGGTAGGAGGCAAGGTTGTTAGCGAGAGCCAGTCAAGTCCCAGAGTCAGATTGATCAATTTGGTAATGCCTCATTCTCTGTGCCCACTACATGTGCCTGGTTACAATTGAGGAATACCACTAACAATCACCTCATCGCAACTTTACCCTATACTGGCCAGTGTTTTCTCTACTATGCATCACAGAAGTCCTTGCAGCAAGGGAAGGAGTCCATGCCCCATGGGCGAAAGAAGAGTCGACGAACACACAGCCAGCAAAGATACTGTCTTCTGCAAACCAGGGTGCTTTTGTTACGCATGAAAAAAACTTAGAAATTGACAATTACTTTAAAGGATCGCCACCGTGAGACACTGTCGGATCCACATTTGGAAAAGGGGCGGGTCCTTAAAGGACACTTTATGGTTTCCCATCTCTGTAGCCCAGTCCCTCGGAAATGCAAAATTGTGCCCAGGGAACCACCTGAGAGAGAATGTCAGTGGAAGGGGGAGGAGGAGGATGCAAATGAACAGGAACAACAAGGATGTGTGGGTTGTTTGGGCAAGGTCAAGAGAGGAGTCTACCTTGTCTCTCCATGCTACCGGTGGCTCTGCCACTAGCGCGGCACAACCCCTCTGGCACATCTGTACGTCAGAGCATTGCCTCTGCGTATGATTCATCTTCCTCCATTCAAGGTTACTTGTCCTTTTATTCTTGCTGCTGTACTTCAAAGGGGCGTGTTGCTTTTAGTCAGATGCTGAGTTCAAGGGAATGCCCGTATTACCTTGAATCAACAATGTAAAAGAAATGTCAGCATTTGTTGGATGCAAAACAGAAGTTTCATTTACACCCATACATGCGGACAGAGTATTTATTCTTCATAGGGAGTTCCTTGTAGGAATGGGAGTCAGTACCTGTGAGGTCCTGCTTTCCCTGACCCTTAGGGAGGGTCTGGCTTAGCCGGCTCACCTCCCTAGTCTCAAAGGGAGTGTCTTCCCCCTGGGAAGGAGGGAAGAATTGTTCAGATTCACCACACTCACCACAGTAAAGTGGCTCCAGACATTAGGAATGACGCTCATTTCCTCATCAAAGATTTCAGTCATCTTTGAGAGCAACTGTTCCCTTGAAAGAGGAGCATATTCCAATGGGGACAAGATGCCGACCTGTGGTGATTAAAGGGAAGGTGCTGAGGTCAAACCTTCTGAACCATACAGCACTGAGATGACCCTGTGATCTTTGATAGAACCGGGACTGAGACAGCAGGTATGTGGTTGCAGCCCGAAGATGTGTCTCTGCTGGCTTCACAAAACATGGTGGGCCCTGCAGTGGGCGCCCGGGACCTTGGCAAAGAAGTCATGCATATGTTGCAACAATGCTTCTTACTCTACTGGAGACATGGCTTTAGTGGTGATTGGTACCTGTGGTATAGGTGGCGATTCTGCCGAAGGATTCCAAGAGCGTGTGATGATTCTGCTTCCTGGAGGACGATGTGACAAGGCCTGCTTACAGGCCGTGTCAGGGAAGGGAGGGAGTCCATCCCAAACATTCCCTGGTGGTTCACGCAAGCGTGTACAGACTCCCTCCCCTCCCCATCTTACCTATGAGGATGATGATATGATATGATATGGCATTTGTAACGCGCCTATACACAAGTGTTTCAAGGCGCGACGAGGCGGGGGAGAACAAAGGGAGACAGGCAACAATCCTACTAGGCCAGGTGTCATTCAGATCGCGCAAGTGCAAGGGTAGGGGGACTGGGAAAGTGCAGGGGAAGGAGAGAGGGGAAGTGCAGTACATAGTTAGTAGAATACAAGATAAATAATAGGGCCAGCTGGTGGCAAGTGCAAGGAAAGTGTGGTACATGGTTAATAGAATACAAGATAAATAATAGGGCCAGCTGGTGGCAAGTGCAAAGGTAAGTACCGGGAGAAGGGGCTGTAGGATACAGAGACAGTCCCGTAGTGCATGTAGGCAGTGCAAGGAAGAGTGGTTGGGCCAGGACATGAGATCAGTGAGTGGCCCAGTTGCAGATTCAGTGCAGGTTCAGTGATTTTAGCAGGGGAGAGAGGGAGAGAAAGCGGAGGCAAAGAGGAAGGTTTTGAGGTGCTTCTGGAACCGGAGATGGGTCTCAAGTTTCAGGGAGGCAGGAAGGCTGTTCCAGAGGGAGGCCCCTGCTGTGGCGAGAGATCTACCCCCAGCTCGTTGCTTGGAGAAGCGGCTGACTCTGAGATAGTTGGAGGTGGATGAGCGAAGGGCTCTAGAAGGAAGATATTTAGGAAGAGAGAGTTGCAGGTATTTTGGCCCAAGGCCCCAGAAGGCCTTGTGGACAATGCAGAGGGTTTTGAACTTAATCCTTGCAGCCAATGGGAGCCAGTGTAGTGATTTCAGTCCTGGAGAGATACGGTCCCTGGGCTTGAGGCCAAGGACAAGTCTCGCAGTCCTGTTCTGGATGAGTTGCAAAGAGAGGAGAGTAGAGGCAGGAAGATTTAGATAGAGGCTGTTACAGTAGTCCAGCCTAGAGAGAACCAGAGCTCTGGAGACAGTGAGCTTCTGGGGGAAGGAGAGAAAAAGAAGGATACCTCTGAGGAGGTGTAGCTGGTAGTGTGACTTCTTAGAGACGTCAGAGATGTAAGGAGAGTGTGGAGTCGAAGATGACCCCAAGGTTTTTTGCCGTGCAGGTAGGAGCAGGGTGAGGGCCAAGAGAGGCCGGCCAGAGAGCTGCAGGGAAGGAGGGAGTGGGTGTGCCGATAAGTAGAATCTCAGTCTTACTGGCATTAAGGCAGAGGTCGTTGGCGGCACACCATTCCTGGATATCAGAAAGACAGTCAGAGATGAGGGAAGTGCAAGAGAAGGCCGAGGGTAGCCTGAAAATGAGCTGGGTATCATCCGCGTAGCACTGAAAGTTGGGGCAGAGAGCGGCGATGCGGTGAGCAAGAAGTGCCAGATACTGGTTGAACAGCCAGGGGGAGAGGTTAGATCCCTGGGGTACACCACAGGTAGAGAAAAAGATGTCAGAGAGGAAGGAACCCAGTTGGACCTGGGAGGGTCGATTGGAGAGGAAGGAGGACAGCCACGTCAGAGCTTGACCAGTGATACCCAGGTTATCACGGAGACGGTTGAGCAGGATGGTGTGGTTAACAGTGTCAAAGGCAGAAGAGAGGTCGAGCAAGATGAGAACACAAGGGGTGTTAGAGTCAAGGTTTGAGAGCAGGTCCTCGCGGATGTTCAGGAGAGCAGTTTCCGTGCTTACGGCAGCTCTGAAGCCAGACTGATGGTCATGAAGACTACCAACAGATTCAGCATGGAGATTAAGCTGGGAGATGGCCAGTTTCTCCAGGAGCTTGCCCAGGAAGGGAGTGATAGAGATTGGGCGATAGTTAGCTGGGCAGGAGGGGTCAGAGGA
Source organism: Ambystoma mexicanum (assembly GCF_040938575.1). Taxonomy (NCBI): domain Eukaryota; kingdom Metazoa; phylum Chordata; class Amphibia; order Caudata; family Ambystomatidae; genus Ambystoma; species Ambystoma mexicanum. The sequence goes on along the minus strand of NC_090931.1, from coordinate 1,067,151,900 downwards.
GGGTTTCTTAAGAAGGGAGTGCACAAGGGAGTGCTTGAGGGGGGGATGGGAAGACTCCAGAGGCGAAGGAGTGATTGCAGAAGTCAGCCAAGGCAGGCGCCAGGGAGTCGATGTGGTCCTTGATAGTTTTGGAGGAACAGGGGTGGACCTGTTTTGACGAGACTTTCATAGATCGGACTTGTCTCGAAACCTCGTCAGCAGAAAAAAGGGGAAAGGTAGAGAAGGAGGGAGGAGGGGTGGCTGACGAAAGGCCAGAGGGAGAGCAGGGAATAGGGGAGGGGAGGTGATAGGAGGAGAGTGATGACAGGATGTCTTGAGTTTTTGAAATGAAGTGAGAGGCCAGTACCGTGCAGAGGGCCTGGGAGGGGACAGGAGAGGTGGAGACTACAGCAGGGTTGGCCAGCTCCTTGCAGATTTTAAAGAGTTCGGCCGAATTGTTAGATGCCGCAGAGATGCGGGCTTGGATAAGGGCTCTCTTCTTAGTGAGAACGGAGAGCCGGTATTGCCTTTGGAGGAGGCGGCAGGCCAGTTTGTCAGAGGATGAACATGAAGCAAGCCATTTCCTCTCTGCCACCCTGCACTTGCATTTAAGGATGACGAGATCTGAGTCATACCAGGAGTTACATTTGGCTCTGGGCTTCAGGCGGATTCTCATGACAGGGGCAAGGATATCAAGGGTATCAGATATAGCAGAGTGGAGAGGGCTGTGTCAGGGCGGGAGTCAGCTGAAGGGGCAGGGGGGGTGAGAAGGTGGTAGCGAAAGCCTCAACTGACACGCGCTTCATGGGTCGGATGACCGCGAAGGTGGGTGGCAGTGATGAGGGTGGCTTTGCCTGTGGGGTAGGGAGGGTGAGGTGGGAGGATAGGAGAAAGTGATCACTCCAGGAGAGAGGAGTGGAGAGAGGGACAGAGAGGGGAAGGTCAGAAGAGATCAGAGCATCAAGAGTGTGCCCTGTAGAATGGGTCGGCCCAGACGGGAGAACAGAGAGTGAGTCGCAGAGGTCGCGAAAGAGTCTAGAGGGAGGACAGGAGGCATCAAGGTGGATATTGAAGTCTCCAAGAAATAGGAGTTGAGTGGTTAAGGACAGGAGTGAGGAGGAGAAGTCAGCCCACTCAGAGAGGAAGGAGGAAATTTGACGAGGTGGCCGATAGATAGTAGCCACGGTAAGGGAATGGCTAGGGAGAGAGAGAGTCGGCAGACAAGGCATTCAAAGGAGGAGTAGGTCTGCGTAGGAGTGACTGTGGCAGGAATCCACTCAGGACAGATAAGGGCCACACACCCTCCAGCACGGTTGGGCCTGGGCAAGGAGAGGATCTTGTAACCATCAGGTAGGAGTGTGTCAAAGCTGGTGACAGAGCTGGCCGTGACGGAGAACACTGACAAAGGAAAGCCGCAGCCTAACACCGGCCACGTGAGAAAGGGGTGCAGTAAAAGTCTTCAGGGATCTACATGCAATTCAGAAAAGGAGGCCTTATTAATGAGGCTCCCACCAGCTTACCAGAGACATTAATATTGAAAGGACCATCAGAAGGCCTTATAAAACTGGAACTCCGGTTCCTCAGAAACTCTCACTTTCCTTGCCAGAGATGCTTCCAGAAAATGGGGCGGGGTTTACAAGCCCCGTTTTTAAGCCTTCCTATGCACTCGCACTGAAACACCCGCCTTGAGCCAGGCAAGTGATTTGACAGGGGGAGTATCCAATCCTGGGAGAAGGTGGGGTACTTAAGAAGGTGCATGTTTCTTCTGTGGTGTGTGTTAGGTGGGTGAGGAAAGGCGGCGGAGAAGGGTGTCCAAGAGACCAGAGGAGGTAAAAGCAGAAGCTGTGCAGAAGCTATTGGTGAGAGGGGGCCTGTTGAGAGTTTGTGTGCGTGAGAGAAGAGTAGGAGAGCAGGAGTAGTGGAGCGGGGCAGAGGTAGTGGCTAAGTTAGGAGTAGTAGTTGGGAGTAAAGATAGAAGGTGGCGGGAGTAGTAGGAGAAGGACAAAACTGGTAGAGTGCTAGTCGGTAATAGAGGGGTGAACATGGAACCATATCCCTTGAGGAGGACAATAGTAGTAGTAGAGAGGTTATGTTATGAGTTCTTGCATAGCGCACGGTCGCCCAAAGGCATCATGTGCCATTGGAGAGGAAAGAGACAGAAATCAAGGAAACAAAAAAGCCACTGGCAATCAGCCGCAGAGATCAAAATAGATGCGTTTTTAGGGCTTTCCTAAAAGCCAGATGATAAGGCATTTTTTTCATTGCCAGAAGAAGTTCATTCCACAGCTGAGCCGCCGCAATGCAAAATGCACGTCCCCCGATCAGGGAGCGACGGAAAGAGGGCACACACAGCAGACCAGCCGATGAGGAATGCAAAGAACGCTTCGGAAAGTAGCTCACAAATTTAGTGCGAATATACTCTGCCCGCTAGTCATGCAAAGACCGATGAACAATGCACAGCACCTTATATCCAATATGCTTGGCGACCGGGAGCCAGTACAAAGAACATAGAACTGGGGAAATGTGAGCCCCTTAGGGTGACCCAGTTGCCACACGTGCTGCAAGATTTTGAAGATGTTGGAGTCCATGGACCAAGCCCTTGGGCTATGCCAGATAGAGAGAGTTGCAGTAGTCCAACCGGCTCAACACCATAGCAGCCACAACCGGTGGACACAGTGGTGGTGGTATCATGTGGAGCACCTTTTTTAGAATTTTCAAATGGAAGTACCCAGTCTGGCATACAGCCGATAGTTTGCTGTCCATAGAGAGGATGGTCGACAATCATCTGTACGTTTTTCACCTTAACCGTGGGAACAGGGGGAGAGCCCAGAGAAGAAGGCCAGAAGGAAACAATCCAAAGCGAGGGATAAGGAGGGGAACCCACAACCAGCACCTCAGTTTAGAGGTGTTGGTAGTAGCAGAGTAAGAAGAGTAGGAGAGGGAGAGCAAGAGGCACAACAGGAGGTGGTGGAGTAGAGTGAGAGGGAGAAGGAGGGATGAAGGTATAGAACAGCTGCAGATATAAGTGGTAATAGGAACAGGAGTGAGAAAGGAAGTAAGATTGAAGGGTGGGGGTAGAAAAGCAGAGTGAGAGTTTGGAGGGACGACGACGTGGTGAGAGGAAAACAGCGTAAGGGACCAGCATATCGAAGGGTCAGGAGAGGGATTGAAAGAAGTGAGAATGAAGCTGGGCGAAATAAGGCACCATTCCCTGTTTCCTGAGACTACTAAGCAGGGATAGGAGAGGGAAAGCTAGAAGTTATCCCTAGGGAGGCAGGTAGCCAACGTAACACCTGATGTGCAGAGAAGGAACAAGTTACTTACCTGTAACTGTTGTTCTCCAGCATGGGTCTGGCATGGATTCACATGCTCATGAATATTCCCCGTCGTCAGGCTGGGAATCCTCGGTAAAGAAAAAATCAGTATCAGTTTCGTTTCTGATCTGTCTTTCGTAGTAGTAACCAATCACTGATCTCTGCGTCATACTGACCACAGCCAATGACTGCCATCTCCCTAAGCCCCGCCTCTGGCAGCCATCTTCAGATTTTTACCGCACGTTCAAGTGTTGGGAGTCCTCATGCTATTGCTCTCGAGCTTTTACTGCGTGTTTCGCGCTTTTCCAGGTGAATTTTCACATTTTTTCAGTTAATCGAGCCTCAAGCTCCACCGTTTCTACTCCCGTTAACGGGTACCCGTTGCAGGATTTTCCTACGCCCCTCAAGGGTGAGGATTTTGTCGAATCAACCTCTAGGAGGATTCCAGAAGATTCGCGGCCTACTTCGAGATGGCCCAGGACGCGAGTTCGTCACCCGGACCCAAGCTGTTTCGCAGCTGCCCTGGATGCGGGCTGCAGAATGTGTTTAAGGAGGACGAACATTTGCGATGCCTCTACTGTCTTCATGGGGACAAGACTCATGTAGAGAAGGACTGCCAGTTCTGCAGGAACTTGTCGGAGCGGACCATGAGGGACCGTCAATCTCGTCTCGCCAGCTGGTTGGAGAAGGGCTCAACGGGTGAGAAGAAGAAGAAAGGGTCCGAGCGGGCTTCTAAGTCCTGTGCGGGCGCCCCGGCGACGGGGGCCCAACACCAGGCCAAGCGCTGCGAGTCCGCTGGCTCCGGGAGCACCGAAAGGTCGGGCTCTTCGGTCGCTAGGCAGGGCGCACCTTCCCCGGCACCGTCAACCACGAGCCAGCGCTCTGGTTCGGGGAAGAGGAAGTCCGAGACCCTGGGTAAGCTTCGGGAGAAGCCCCGTCCGATCTCGGCAGAGGGGGAGCGAGGCATCGCCCCTCCCCCTAAGGAGAAGGCCCAGGACGCACCTAAGGTGGTGAAGGCCCCTACCCAGCAGGCAAAGGCCTCTATCGAGGTGACTCTGGCCAAGCCGGCAGAGACCCCGCCAGTGGATACTGCCTCCGGGACTAGAGTTTCCCTGCCGCCAAGGAGGGAATCCTCTTTTCAGCCCATCGTCATGGCCCCCATGATGGAACAAGGGGGGGGGCGCGGTAGCCTCGTCGAGCTCGGAGTCAGCCCGGTAGGGAGGTCTGGGGTTAGGGGGCGGGACCCAGGCCCAGGGAAGACGGGAGAGGAAAGGGCCTGCCCTAGCATCAACCACAAAGGACCCAGAAAGCCCAATGAACTTGAGATAACAAGCCATTCTTCCTAATAAACACTGTTGAACTGTTCATTAAGACTTAGCGTGATTTTTTAGGATGGGACCCCACCCTGTCACAGCAAATAACAGCAATACCTGGAAGAGTCACTTGGTCACCTAGACCTTTTGTTATGCTGCTTCTTTGTGTCTGTTTGGTCTAGGAACGCAATCATCCATGTCGTGATCATCTCCAAGGCAGTATAGTCACACTCTGTGGGTGGCCGACACAGGTATTTACTGCCTACAATCAGAGGAGTACTTAAAGTAGGAGGCCTTCAGAGAGTTTGGGGGTGGGGTAGACATGACCAAGTAGCTGCAAAACTATAGTGGCGTGTTTCAGCAGCATACCAAGAGCATGCAAGAAAGGAACTTAGGTTATGGGTGTGGTGGCTCTAAATATACTGGCCCCAATGTCATGCCTGGCGTGGGGTGTGCATCGGCGAATGGCAGAGCCACGCCCTCTGGCGACGAAAAGATTTCTGAAGAAAGCTGGTGCTGGGAAAAGAAAATCAAACATGGGGAATCTGTGCGTGGAAGGAATTCATTAGAAATGGAAGCAAGACAACGTCAAGAACTCCCAGGGATAAGCAGTGACAATGAAAATGAATTTGAATGGATGTGTCCACTTGATGTCAGTGGCGTAAACTGATGTCAACATTACCGGAAAGAGTCTGTTGTCAGGAGAATTATACTTGTAGGGTCAATTCATATTGTGATGAATCTGATGATGTCATCATTCATTTCCCTGGGGGGAGGTGACCCTCGGGGGAATGACATAACATCAGTGGAGGAAATCACATGCCCCCATTCCCTTGTGCAGATCTTCCCTCCATTCCTCATGCCTTAATAGCATACTAGAACACAATCCCTCAATCACTTACCAGACCCGCTCTTAGTATTCCCCAACCTGACACGAAGGCCAATATATCAATTACTGAGACGAGGAATGATCACTCCCAATAAGATCTCATACCGGCTTCCTCAACAGCATGTAAAGAACGATATGATAACCAATGAGCTGAGGAAGAGGGACAGAATAATGAAGATCACTAAAACCGGTAAGCCCACACAGCGGTCTAGTCTTGGGAGATTATTTTATCATGCTGGGAAGTTTAAAACCAGCGCACCCTACAGCAAGCAGAGAGCTGCTGTTAGGCAGAATCCTGTGCAGTTCCCTTAGGGAACACTACACAAGATTAGGACTACAGGTGAGAGCAATAAATCCCCTTTGGTATCAGTCTGTACCACAAAGATTTAGTTGGTAGCTGTGACTTATCTCAAGAGGGAGATGAGCAGTATTCAGGGTTTACACAATAGGCCCACTAGACTATGGAACAAGGAAACACTGACCAAAGCTTTGCATTTAAAAAGTAGATTTTATACACTTCTAATAAAACAAATGTCTCACAGTCATCAAGCAAGTTAAATTAAGTCAAAGGAAAAATATACAAACTCCCAAGTTAAATTGTAGACCAAGTGAACCAGAGAGAAAACTGAGCAAAACGGCACAGTGACAACTACACACAAGGGATCCTCTAACAATTCCTCACAAGGGAGGGAAAGTACAAGTTACATAGAAATAGGCTCTTGCACACCCTAGCAACACTTCCCATAAGCAATACTTAAATGAAAACTGAGCAAAATGGCATTTCACAAGGTTTAAAAATGGAAAGGAAAGGGTAGTTAAAAGAAATAGGTGCACCACACAGTTCTAGCTGAGAATCAATCTAAAGAAGGCAGATCTAACAAATGTGACCAGAGTCAGTAGGCCTGTGCCAAAGTCAGTTGGTACAGGGCAAGGGCCCAGGAGCAAAATGTTCTTGTAGCTGCAGTCAAGTCTGTTGAAAAGACAATGTTAAGTGAGAGGGGCGGCCAAACAAACAGGTAGGTAAAGGATTTAAACACCTTTAGTGCTACCGCGAAGAAAGGGCGGCCTGGCGAAACAATGTACCTTAAAATGAAGAAGTGGCTCCTGTGGTGGCGGTTGTTCCTGGTAGTTCCTGCAGTTCGGGTGATCCAGCAGAGTAAGAGAGGCTCTCGTCGTGGAGGAAGGTTCGAGTTACTGCACTACCCAGGGATGAAACCAGCCGCGATGCTGCCCGACGAATAAAAAGTATGCTCCTTTAAATCGCGGTCCGGGTGGACTGGTGCCTGGCTATCTGGCCTCCGAGTACAGGGTACGGGAGATTCGACCAAGGCAGGTCCGGGAAGGCGATTGGCAAACTGGTTGGCCCCACCAGTTCAAGGGAAGAAGGCTCTTGCAGGTGAAGATCTTCTCTCGTCGCATGGACAAAAGTGGTGAGATGCTGCAGCAGGGCTTCACCGGTGGTTCAGTCGTTGCAGATGTCTTTGGCTTCTCTCCTCTTCGGCTTCTTAGTTCCAGTGGCGAAGTCTTGCTCTTCCAGTCCTCAGGACCCTGCTGTTATGCAAAAAGATCCCCATTCGTACAGCCTAGCTGTCACTCACACAGTGGAGTGGTCATCTTGGCGGGAGACCGTCCAGCCTATCAGGATAGAGTGTGACATGGGTTGCTGAGGCAACCCTGTCCAGGGGTCCTTCTCCCCCCTCCCACACAATGGAACCACCCCATTCTCAGTAGCGCCGAAAGGAGGGCTTCTTGGCAGAAGACCGCCAAAAGGACGAACAAAGGATCCCTGTCCTGGGTTAGGAGTTTAGAGGAAGACACGAAAAAGTTAATATTAAAATACACAGGTGGTATGTTAGAGGCTGTCAGAAAAAGTGGTAGCCTCGAACAATGGGAAAATCCCGTAGCGAAATATTTGCACGAATATTTATGGTAGTAACCAGTGCCACCAGCCAGAAACTTTTGAGAGGGACTGTACAGTACCCTCTCGAAAATGTACATAGGGGAAAAACTATTAACCCCTTCCAGTACCTCCATAGTAAGATGGGTTGTACTGGTTTAGTTCGTAGGAGTTGACTAGTAAAGTCAATGGGGACTTTACATGCACTGGGAGACAGTAATCAGTCCCAGGGTATGGAGTCTATGTTTGGGGGTCGCTACGACACCCCTGTTTCACTGCACTGAGGGTGCTGTGTAACACATGTGAATAAAGATGGTTCCTATGGGGTTGTGAAAGATCCCATAGGCATAAAACACAAAAATAGCCTAGAACACACATAGCAAAAATGCCTAAGAGTGGGAAAAAGAGTCTCACTCTTAGCAGGTAAAAGGAAACAAAACCCTTCCAATCCAGCAAAGCTGCTGGGGGACTCTTATAGGTAAGGGAAATTAGCCATAGAATGAGAATCCTCCCTAACAGCTGCAGACGCTGGGCTGCACGGTGGCTTGCATGGATACCAACTGATACGCAGAATAAGAGGACACTGTGGGAAACAGTGTCGAGGCTGACCCAAATAGCGGAAGAGAAAACCAGACTACAGTCGGCTCGCCGTCCGAGAGCACACACAAGGCAGTGGGAACCGCATATAGTAGAGAAGAACAGTGAAGGCGCAGTGGCTGACGGGGCACATGCCGAGCCAACAACACAGAGGAAAACAAAGTGAAGAAGAGCGAGGACTGCTACAAGCACCCGGTAAGTACTGATGAGGCTGAATGGGTACTGGGTTGCCTAAAAGTGTGTGTTGCCTCATAGATACAACATAGGAACAACGTGAAGAGGGCTGCATACCTGTAAGCTCTACCACTAACGGGTTGCTGAGCCCATATCCTGAAAGATGCAGAATTGAGAAAGAAAGTCAAATACATACGAATGGACTTAGAAAAGGGTCAAAAGTCCATTGTTTGGAAAAGAGCGCTATTATTGAAACTAACACTGTTAAGCAAGGAGCAATACAGTAACGTTTGGCGAATATCTTTTCATGGATAAAAGGGAAAGGTAATGGTGCGAAAGTCCTAGCAGGAGAATACACCAGGTGAAGAGAAGTGTTCAGTTTAAAAGTAATTGTGTGAAAGCCCTGGCAGGAGAGTATACCAGGCATAGTCAAGTGTGTGTAGAGGCTAACGTGTGAAGTGTGCACAAAAGGAAAGAGACTCTCAAAAACGCATGCCTTAGAGATTGGGAAGTGCTATGAGAGTGAAGTAGCACCTGTCAGGCGAGAATACCAAGCAACCTGCAAGTCTGGGACCTGCACCAAAATTGTAATACAATACAGAAGAGAATCCCTATGAAATTGCATGCCATTCCGTTTTTTAAACTAGCAGAAACCTGAAGAGAAAACATGGGGAAGGGAGTCATTCCCCAGAACGGAGAAGGAGCTTGATTGTTCTCAGTTGGAACTTTTGTTGTTGTGGAATCTGGGGAAGGGAGCCATTCCCTGAGGCTGGCAACATTTGTCCACTAGGAACATGTTGGTTGGATTTACATCTTTGTGTTGAATTTGAACATTTGTGCACCTTGAGATCCAGAAACAATATGCTTTGCACCTTAGAGTTAGTTTTAGCGTGTGAAGGCCAGAATAGGATTTCCAACACAGGAGGTATTTATTTACTTTGGACATCTTGCTGCAGGATTGCCCATTAGTTTTGGTTGAGGCAGGGAAATGCTTCCTAGATTAGGTCAAGTGAAACTTTTTCCAACCCCTTTATTATTTAAAATAAAGGGTTCTAGGCAAAACCATAAGTCATTTGTGTCTGCGTCTCATTCCTGGTACCTCACAATATCCATAGAAAATCCGAGACAACAGGGCATTACTTTGCTGATGGTTCTGGGGTAGATGTCTTGTGGGAGTCTAGCAATCCTAAACAATTGGTATCATGAAGTTCTGGGTAGAAATAATGAATTCAAGATTAATTCAAGATTAAATAAATTATAGTAATTGGTTCATGATACACATAAGTAGTAGACAAAATGTATTTAAAGGATGCCACAACAATTGTTGATTAGTAGATACTAGTAGTAGAAAGCATAGAAATAATGAAATGGTTGATGTGGTTTGAAATTGCGTGTTATATGTTTGGCAAATGCTGTTTAATGTACATCTATATCGTGAAACATTTTAACATTGTATTTATACCCAAGGAACAAGTGACTTACCTGTAACTATTGCTCTCCAGCATGGGTCTGGTATGGATTCACATGCTCATGAATATTCCCTGTCAGTCTGGGAATCCTCGGTAAAAGAGGATTACAAAATGTATTTCACCTTTAAACCAATCACTGTCCGCTGGGCCAAACTGCCCCCATCCAATGACAGTCCTCTCCCTAAATCCCTCCTAAAGCAGCCATCTTCAGATTTGGTAAGCACGTAAAGTGGCGGTATGACCAAGAAGAGCCGCATAGGGGACAGAGGGAGGGTTGGCATGTGAATCCATGCCAGACCCATGCTGGAGAACAATAGTTACAAGCATGTCACCGGCGGGAAAGATGGAAACAATCCTTTGAGGAACTCCTTGACGAGTCGGTGAGACCAAAGTGAAGATCTTACTGGAGACCTGGTGTAGCAGGAGATAGCCACCAGATGTACTTTGATAGAGGCGTGCGCCAGTCCGGCCTTGGCCAAGGATAGCAAGTATGGAAGAATCTGCGGGGCTGTGACCCTCAAAGGGGTAATCTTCTGAGACCGGCACCACGTAGCGCAATGCTTCCACTTGTGACCATAGCACTTCAAAGTCGACGATGCCCTGACCTTGGCGAGGACCTCCCTACAGTCCACAGGCAACTCATATCCTCCAAACTCTCTGGCTGCATGGGTCAATCCCTCCGGTTCAGCAATCCTGGGTCGTGGTGAAGGATTGAGCCTCATTCTCTGGTGAGAAGATCTGGAACCACCAGCAGCTTGACCAGAGGCGATGCTGACATGCTGAGAAGGTATGGGTACCAAATCTTCCCCGGCCACTCTGGAGCAATGAGTATCATCCTGCATTGGCACTGTCTGAGTGTGTTGACTCGTAGCAGAAGAGGCAACAACAGAGTAAACGCGTAAAGAAACAGGCCTTTCCACTGGAAGGAGAACACGTCCCACAGGCTCCTTCGTTGGATGCATCTGCTGGCAAGCTTATGGCATTTGGCGTTCACCGCCGTCGCAAACTGATCGAACTGGGGCCTGCTCCACTTGCCGAAGATGCAGTCCACCCTGTTAGGTAGAATTATATGCAGTACCCTCTGGGACCACCACATACAATTAGGACTACAGGTGTAAGCAAAAACCAACCTTTGGTATAAGTCTGTACTACACAGTTTTGTGGAAGCAAGCTGAGCAGCCAGGCTTATCTCAAGAGGGAATGTGAGCAGTACAAGAAGTTACACAGAGACTCTACAATCACAGTGGTTCAAGTAGACACTTACACTCAAGGTTTCTTGGTAAAACACTTATATAAATTTATCACACAATCATTTAGAAAACATTCACTAGAAGGAGGCAACTTAATATTATACACAAATATACTTCAACACAAAGCCAATAAGTTTCTGACCAATTTAAGCTCCCCTGAAATAGGAGACAAAGGGCATTTCAGTCACTTTGAATGGGAAGGTAAAGGAACAAGTTACTAGAATAGATCACAATTACTTTCTGAGGCAGTGCAAATAGTTATAGTTCACTAGAGGACTTGATTAAGTTCAATAGGCATAGGCCAAAGTCAATTGACTAGTGTCTTGGATAGGAAAGAGCAGTTCTTGAAGTAAACGGTAAAGTCTTTGCCAAAGTTCTCAAAAGTAGTTTGTACGAAAAAGAATCATATGTAGGGTCACAAGCTGATTAGGCCTGTAAGTTGGGAAAGTTCCACAAACTTTCACCGCAAGAGAAGCGTTCTCTCAATCAGGTTGGCACAGTACTTTAGTATGAAGCAAAAGATGCAGCTTAAGACGTTGGTTCCTGGCAGTTCCTGCAGATCTCACTGTTCCTGAGCCTCAGTCGTGGGGACAAGAGGGAGGACGTAGGGGGACTCCTGTACTGCACGCGATCGTCGGAAAACACTGACAAAATGGATTCATTTCAGTTCGAGTAGCTGTTCCTCAAGCACACCAGCTGGTGTCCTTCCCCCCTGGTTAATCCTAACCAGCTTCGAGAATGGTATCCAGGTAGCTTACGAGTTGATTGGTCCCACCAACTCAAAGGAATTGTCCTTGAAGGGGCTTCTCTGTCGAGATGAACTTGGCATTTTCGACCTGCAGCAGGGCTCCACCAGGCTAACCAACTGTCCAGGAGTTGTGGCAGCTGTCCTCTTCCAGCTCGTCTTCGGTTCTTTCGTTCCAGTGGTCGACTCTGCTTTCCAGTTCAGGAGACTCGCCTTTTATTAAACAGTTTTCTCCCTTTCATTCCAGCCTACCTGTCACTCACCCAGCAGGCTGGCTGTCCTTGCCGGACAGAGCCAGCCAATCACGCCAGAGTGCATTTGGGTCTCCTAGGAGACTAATCATAGGGAGTTTCAGGCACCTCCCTCACTTCCTGCCCACCCCAGACACTCAGATGCAAGAGGCGGTCTTCAGTCCTGAAGCCCGCCAAAGGCATGGAAACAAGGGGACCAAACCCGGTTTTACGCGCAGAGACAAACACTAGAAGGACCTTTCCAAAATGAAATGGTGAAAAAAGAAGACCGGGACCCGTTTAAACAAAGGGGCTTAAGGCGCCATATTGAAAAACATAGCTCCCGCGATTTTTAGCTACCGGTGTTCGCGGTCGGGAAAAATCATGGTAGTTTGTTCTAAAACCACTGCTACCAGCCATTCCGATAGAAAAGGGTAGTATTTGACTGCTATATGGGTTTTTAGACACACGGGATACAAGGTAACCTTTCCAGCACTCTATAGGAAGATAGTGTGGGCTGGGTCTAGGAATTTAAAAAGACTAGTAAAGTCAATTTAACCTTACATTCTCTGGGAAACAGTAGTTCATCCCAGAGAAGGTATTTAAACCTTTGGGAAGTCTAAAAAGACATCCTGTGTCACCGCACTGAGGGTGCTGTGTTACACACATGAAAAGATGCCTATGGAGTTATCTTGAAACTCCATAATCAAAGAACACAAGAGTAAAGCACACATTGAAATACATGAAAGAGAGGGAAAAAAAGGCTCACACCCTGAAATACATAAATGAGTGGGAAAAAAAGGCTCACACCCTTTCCAGGAAAAAAAAAATCAAGTCCTCAAAATCCAGCAAAGTTGCTAGGGGTCTCTAAGGTGAAGGGAATTAGCACATTTATGAGAATTCTCACTAACACTCGTCCCCCCCAGACTGGATGAATCTCCTTACTCAAGTTGGTCAAACATTCTGGAGAGACCATCATCATTTTGGTGATTACACCCTGACCTGTGTTCAATGGTAAAAATCAAACCCCTCTAGGCTGATTGACCGTCTTAACAATTTAGGAGGTTCCCCCTTCATCTGCATTAACCATCTCATGGGTTGGTGGTCAGTCTGAATCACAAAAGTAAGAACTGCCTCAAGTGGAGAGTGGCATTGGCGTACACATGTTTGCTGTAAGCCTCCAAGGTTTTTCCTCCTTGCCTAGCAAGGCTGCCGTGTTGGTGGACGTGGTAGATGCCTGAGGCTTCGCATACATTGACACGGCTGCTATCACAGAGGAATGCGGCTGTGCGTGAACAGACAGAATAAGCAAATCCCCTTCTACCTGTCTATACTTTGCTTCTAGGTGTTTGTTTTGCCCAGCCCTTTTTTGCCAGGGCCTCCACATCTTATTTAAGCAGAACCTGATCCTGAAGATGGCTGGATGGACTTCCGCCAGGACCCCCGCCTCAGGCTGCTCCTTCTGTGGTTGAGAAATGCCTAGGTACCCCGCCAGGCCCACTAGTCTATCGTGAAAAGCTTTTGCAGAGGACAAGGTGCCATGCTCCTCGTAATCCTCTGTGTCTGCCGTGTCTTGTGGAACTGGAACATCTGCTGGTGGTGTTCCCATAGGTGCAGTTAAGGACTGTCAGTAGCAGAGACTGGACCGTTCTCGTAGGCAGTTAATGCCGGGTTCCCAGTGGGTTGTGCCACGGTCGTTGTCGCACTTGTAATCGGCATGGGAACTGTAGGCTGAACTGGAGCTGCAGGGGTTGGAAGCACAGGCGGAGTCATTTCCTGAACGATCGCCTTAAGGATGTTCCCCAGGTACTCCATGTGGCCTGCTGTGCGGACATGGGTGATCATTCTACTTGTGGAATATGCTTGTTCCTCAGAGGCTCATTGGGATGGGGCGCTTCTGTACGGGCCACCATTTTATCTGGCTGCCCCGCAATTTTGTCAAGTACCGCGCCACATGTTGCATGTGGTCTGTGGTGTTGCCAGCTCTGGCCTGCGCCTGTTTGCATGGTCACACAGGCTCGGACCTGCCCCACACCTCAGATGTTGATCTGGAAGGCTGATCGCCCTCAGAAATGCCTGTGGTGCTGTGTGTAGGCACCCCATTAGACATCTGTCTGGTGTTCGAGCAAAGCCGCTCGGGACCAGGCCTGGTACTAGCGCCAACAGGCCCTCCGCAGCAGGCCGGTGAGATCTGTAGAAACCCTCATTTGTGAGGCCAGTAGCTGGTTGAGCCTGGAAACACTTGCTGGTGTTAAAGCCTAGTAGGCCCCTACGCCCCTCCTGCTAGGGCTCTTCCCAGGGAATGAGTCGCCCTTGCAGGGTGCTTTTATGAACAAAATACTTACCTACTTTCTTTTCCTTGGCACGTATGCCTTTATTTGTCCGGGGGGGGGGAGGAACCTGTTGAATAGTTCCCTCCACCTCGCCAGCCAGTTCTCTAGGGACCTGGGTGTAAGGGCTTTGCACGCTGAGCAACCTTCCCAGCTGTGGTTTTCGCATAGGCAACGGAGGCAGTGAGTGTACGGGTCTGATGTAGGGAAGGACCCTCGCAGGCCATGCACCTACTAAAACCCATCACGGCCTACATGAGCCAGGGATGGGGCGAGGCACTGGCGTATGGTGTAAAGTACAACCGTAAGAATGGAAAAAAAGCATTCAATTAATGTAGGGACCAGGGTCACAGGGAAGACTAGATACGTGTGAAATTACAAAAGCAGAAAATCTCAACCACAGCGTTGGTGAAGCAGGTCCGCTCCCGTAGAGCCGGAAAAGAAGACTGAGGTGTGGAGCCAGTGGGTGGAGTCAGAGGAGCGCATGCTGCCGGGGCTGTGCCCCCAAGTGCTTCTAAATTTACAGGGGGAAGACAATTTTTTTCTGGTGAAAAAGGATATGTTCCATACAGTATGGAGCAAAAGGGACGGTACGTAGGAGTATTAAAGTTACTCACCGTAGTGTCTAATGTAATCATAGTCCATAGTCCCCTTTCCTCCATCCTTGTGGGCGTCCCCAAAAATGGGAACAGTACGGGAACGTTTGGGTAGCAAAAAAGTGAGCTTGCCCTTTAAATTTAGAATAGCCTGCAGGGGCCCGGGCGTTGGAATGCCCCGCCGAGGCTCCGCCCTCCGGCGCTTCACCTCAGTCCCCTTTGAACACATTGGAAACTTAGATACCTGGCTATTCCTAGTATATATTAGCCCATGGCATACTAGCGGGAGAAGGAGGGTGGGAAGTATGGAGGAAAGGGGACTATGAATACTCTAGTCACTATAGTGAGTAACTTCACTTACTCATATGTCCCGTCTTCTTTCCGCCATCCTTGGGGTGATTCCACCAAACAAGAACAAAGGGTGGAGCTGTAATAACCTGCCTCATAAATAGGATGAAACAAATAGGTTCTTCAGAACTGCCTGACCAACTCTGCACCACGTCTGGAGCTGGTGTCCAGTGAGTAGTGCCTACAGAAGGCTAACAGAGTGGCCCAAGTAGCCACCTTGCCGATGACATCTCAAGAAGCAAAGAAGCATGTCTCTGAAACGTGACGGTCGTGGCATTGGCTCTGACCGCTTGGGTATGAATCCCCTCAGCAACAGATTTGCCCATAACCGTGCACGCCTCCGAGATGGCCTGAACCATCTAACGAGCGATGGAAGCCTTGGAAGCCTGGGAGCCAGAGAGGAGTCCCCAAAAGACAGGAACAATGTCTCAGACTTCCTGGAGGATTTAGTCCAAGAGAGATAAAACTTGAGGACCCTCTTGAGGTCCAAGGAATGCACGGACCTCTCTGCCTCCAACTGCAAGTTCGGGAAAAACCCTGCCAGGCAGATCTCTTGATTCAGATGATATGGAGAGACCACCTTGGGCGAGAAGTTTGGGTGAGTGCGCAAGATGACCTTGTCATTGTGAAATGTGGTGAAAGGCTTGCACGAGGACAATGCCTGCAGCTCACTAACCCTGCGCGCAGAGGTGAGAGCCACCAGTAAAAATGGCTTTAGTGTCACCAAGCAGATGTCCACAGAGGCCATTGGATCGAAAGGCTTGCGCTACAAAGCCGCAAGAACTACATTAATATCCCAGAACGGGTGAGGCCTATGCACTGGTGGAAATATTATAAGTTACTCACTGTAGTGACTAACGTACTCTTAGTCCATAGTCCCCTTTCCTCCATACTGCATGGGCGTCCCTTCCAAGGGACGGGAGACAGAACCTTTTTCAATCAGAACAATCTTCTTCCCCTTTAAATTTCGAGGAGCACGGTGGGTGCGGCCCAGGGAGCATGCGCTGCCCTGACTCTGCCCTCCGGCGCCACACCTCAGTCCCTATTGACGCATCGACAATAGATTTAACATTGCCTAATGACACCAGTATTATTAGGAGTTACGTTGGTGGGACGTATGGAGGAAAGGGGACTATGGACTAAGAGTATGTTAGTCACTACGGTGAGTAACTTATAATTACTCTTATGTCCCGTCCCCTTTCCTCCATACTGCATGGGCGATTACAAGTGAATGTAGCCCTAGGGTGGAGAGGAGACCCTCCTTAAGCAAATAGGTTCCTGAGAACCGCCTGTCCAAAAGCCGCATCAGACCTAGAGCTGGCTTCCAAACAGTAATGCTTGCAGAAAGCCATGGGAGTGGCCCAAGTGGCCGCCCTGCTTATGACTTGCCAAGGGACATGGCGCTGGAATGCGATGGCCGTTGCCTTGGCCCCGACTGCATGGGCATGCATGTTGGCCAGCAGCGGCTTGTGCTAGCCCTCATATGCTTCTTTGATGGCCGAGACCATCCAGCGGGTATGGAGGCCTGATAGCCTGGTCTTGAGCCTCTGAAAGTGACGAACAGGGCATCCGATTTGCGTAAGCCCTTGGTTCTATCCAAGTAGAATTTCAGGGCACTCATGACATCCAGGCAGTGCAGCACTCTCTGTGCTTCGTCCTTTGGATCGGCAAAGAACGTAGGAAGGACTATTTCCTCGTTCAAGTGGAAAGCAGACGGCACCTTGGGCAGAAATGCTGAGTGTGTCCGCAGGACTACTTTGTCCCTGTGAAAGGTAGTATATGGTTTTGGGGCGACCAGCGTCTGGATTTTGCGGACTCTACGAGCCGAGGTGAGGTGAGGCCGACTAGCAAGGCCATCTCGATGGTGACCAGCCTGATGTCCGCGGATGCCATTGGCTCAAACGGTTTGTGCGCCAGGGCACCCACACAGGGTGCGGCCTCTTGACGGGCGGGTAGAGCCTAGCGAACACCATCAAATGTTTCTTGACGATAGGATTGGAGGAGGAGAAGATCCCCTCCTCCGAGTTCCTTTAAGCCCGATGGCTGCGAGGTAGGTACGGCAGGTATCCACCTGCACCCCAGAGTGAGTGAGGTGCGCCGAGAAGGAGAGCACGTCGTCCAACGTACATACCAGGGGGTCTATTTCCTTGGAGTCTGCCCAGTGGCAGAATCTGGTCCATTTACTTTTATACTGGTCCCTGGTAGCCTTGCTCCTTGCGCCCTGAATGATTTCCAGATTAGCCTGAGAGAGGCTGAGGTGTTGCAGCACAACCTGCTCAGGCACCACGCTGTGAGGGCTAGTTTCTGTGGCGCGGGGTGGATGACCATGCCCCTTGCTCCGCCAGAAGATGTGCTGGGCCCGTCGTAAAGTGAATCGGAGGCATCTCCGAGAGGCTGAGCAGTTCCGAAAACCATGTCTGGCCCCCATGGAGCTATCAGAATTGAGTTGGCGAGACTCCTTGATCTTGCAAATCACTGTGAATCAGCGGAGTGAGCAGGAAGGCGTAGGCCTTCATGCTGTTCCACTGAAGCCGAAATGCATCGGCCAGGGAGCCGGGGCTCTTTCCCTGCAAGTAGGCGAACTGAGGGCACTTCCTGTTGTGCCAGGTGGCAAAGAGATGCACCTGGGGATGACCCCACCTGTTGAAGATCTCCTGAATAACGAGGTCGTTTAGCTGCCACTCGTAATTGTCTGCTCCCAACCCGCTGAGCCTGTCCGCCTCCAGGTTGGATTCCCCGAGCGGTGGGCTGCCGTGAGGTAGATGTCGTTTTCCAGGGCCGACTTACACATGTTGATTGTCAGTCTGCACAGAGGAGGGATCTGGTGCCTCCCTGCTTGTTGACGTAGTACATGCTGGTCACGTTGTCTGTCTGATGAGGACAACCTTGCCCCTGAGAAGTGGTAGGAATGCTCGGAGCGTTAGCCAGATGCCGTTCAGCTCTAACCAATTGATGTGGTATTCCTGCTCTTGTCGAGTCCAGGTGCCGTGGACCGAGAGATCGTCCAGGGTGTCTCTCCAGCCATGGAGCGAGAAGTCTGTGGTGATGGTGGCCTGCGGGGTGGGCGGCCGAAAGGACTTGCCCGTCCGTAGGTTTCAGTCCCTGGACCACCATGTTAGGTCTGGGTTAAGAGATGGAGGAACGTTGATCATCGCGGATTGGGAGCCCTGCAACTGGTTCCATGAGGCCACAAAGTGCAGCTGGATCCTCCTCATCCTCAATCTCATGTGTGGAACGGCTAATAGGACCGCTGCCAAGAGAGCCAGAAGATGCTGGTACCACCATGCCAAGGTCACCTCTCTGCCAAGGAAGTGGGTGGTAGCCCTCTTGATGGCTGAGATCTTGTCCTCCAACGGAAATAAATTCTAGGAGCATGTGTCCCAAATGATCAAACCCTCCAGCTTATAGCGATTTGAAAAAATACATTTTAAAAAACCGCAAAATCTGCTGTTTCCCGCTATACCCGCTAAATGTACGTTAATGACCACGAAAATATAGAAATCAAACATTGCCCCCAGGCTGCCTGGAGAGTGAGTGCTTAACAACTGCTTGCAGTGTTTAGCATCTGCCTGTCTTTCTTCATTTGGAATGCAGTGCTCTTTCATGTACACTGAAAGGCTGCTCTGTGGACACAACCTTTTGATTTGAAATCTGCCACAGGAACGTCTCTGGCACCATAGCAACATTTTGGGCATACTCTAGCCTGAAATACCCATGGTTTGGAACACGCATTTGGTCATCTTGAAAAAGACGCTTGTACATTGTTTACACAAATGAAGCAAGTGAAAGCGTCTTTTGAATCAGCGTGTGTGAATTATGGGGAAAACTCCTGCCATATTACTCAAATAACACACTTCAGAATAAAGGTTGTCACTGTATTCTAAATGCGAATTAACGGCTGCCAACGGAATAAAATAACGTTCTTGTCACAACTCGATGAGTAATTAAAAGTAATCAAACTGAATCTGCTTTGCCTGTTTTCAGGGCCTGTAAATCATACTGTAGGCAACTGCTCTTTGTGTATTCCTCTCCCTGCTAGACCTGTGGCTCTCTTTTTATCCTTTCGTTTTCATTGCATTGTTTCACTCTTCATCGTCTCCGTCACGCTTTCCTTTTTTCTTCCTCTTTCTCATTTTTGCCCCACAGTTTCCAGTGTTCCTACCCGTTGCCAGTCTGAGCCCCCATCTACCTTTGTTGCTCAGTGTATCTATTTCGATGCCCTATGTGCCTCTACCATCCTCATGTGCACTTCTCTCACACCAACATTGCATACTTGCATGCACGATCTCTTTCTTTTACGTGCATTCGCACCTGACCATTGCCTAGCATACAACCACACGCCCTTACATCATCCTTATGCATAGTCATGCGTGCTCCCTCTCCTACCCCCTCCTGCTTACTCCCTTCTTTCACATGAACACACTGGGCCCCAGATTGTCATTGTTGTCCTTTCCCTTGGTTAGTCCTTCCTTTCTTTCGGCCACCCTTTCCCATTTTTTTGCACGTTCTTCGCTTCACCTGTCTTTCCTTGCCAATATGACACCACATGTGCCTATTACAACAATTTACTGAGACGCACCCTCCTCCCCTCAATGCCCCCCTCTGCCTCCATCCCCTGTGAGCACCCCACCCAGGCCTGGCCATCCTATTCCCAACGTCTTTGCTCCTTCCTCTCTGTGCTACTCTCGTAGCCCTCTCTTCACCCTCGTTTACCTGCCCCATGTCTCTTTTCCAATATCACCCATATCTGTTTCCCAACTGTTCCTATTCCTCTTGCTTCCCCTTCGACTTTGTCACCCTTTCACCGTATATCCCCCTTTCAAATATGAACGCCCACCTGCCTTCTATCCTCTGTTTATTTTGACTCCCTTGTGTCTCTTCCATAATGTACACTTGCAAACACAGTACTCTCAGACTGGCTCAGCATGCACACTGGCTCAGCATGCACACACACTCCTCTTGCACTCATCTCTCAAACCCTTGCACGCACACTCACGCTCTCAAACACTTTCATGCCCTCTTGTTCATGATGCGTTGTACGCATGTTCACCAAATCACATCTTTGCGCGTACCTTTTCTCTGTCACCATCACACACATCCTCACTCTAGCACTTCACCCCTGGCCCCCAGTGCCAGGACTAGCCCCATAAACACCACCCCCCAGGGCTGCAGAGGCAGCACCACCACCACCCAGAACATCAACAGCAGCACCAGGACCACTGGCAACAAAACCACCACCACGCAAGTCCCAGTGCAACACACACCACCACTCAGGGCCTAACACACAGCACCACACCCACCAATCATACCCTCCATGGCAGTGCCGCCACCACAAACCATGGATTCAGCAGTAGCAAAGACCTAACCAACATCACCTTCAGAGGCAGCACCACACTCACCAATTGTTCTCTCTGCAGAAACATCACTCCCACTAACACCGTCACCCATGCCCTCTGTGCTAGATCCACCAACACCACCATCTTGTTCTACAGAGGCAGCACAAGCCCCACAACCGACACCACCACCAGATGCCTTGCTAGGAGTGCAGCCAGCACCACCACTTAAGGGCCTCAGCAGCATCACTAGCTCCACCAACGCCAACACCCTGGACCTCAGTGGCAATGCCAGCCACAGAATCAACACCATCCGTAGTCCCACCCAAGGCCATGCTGAGAGTGCAACCAACACCATCACCCACGCCCTCTCCACCACCACATGTGGCCTCTGCAGCATCACTGGTCCACCAACACAACAACCCTGGGAAGTAGAGGCAGTGCAACCCCCCTCAATAATCACAATCAGGCAATTGAAAATGTTACAAAAAATGCAGTTGTCTGCCGCAAAATGTGTGTTTTTTGTGCTGCAAAATTTGCTTTCTGTGCAGCAAAATTTCCTTTTTTGTGCCGCAATATCCTGGAGGGTCTGAATGAGGCCCAAGAATGTTAGAGTCTGCGTGGGGTGCAGCTGCGACTTCTTGAGATTGAGCACGAAGCCCAGATCGTGCAGTGTGTTCATAAGGGCATGGGAAGATTGGTGAGGAGGGCAGCTACCGTATTCATGACCTTGGTAAAGACTCTGGGGGCCCGAGTTGAGGCCAAAAGGAACGACCTTGTATTGAAAACGGTAGCCCATGATCCTGAACCGTAGGAAATAACGATGGGGCTGTCAAATGGGACGTGTAGGTACGCGTCCTTCAGATCCAGGGAGCACATCCAGTCTCCCTTGCACAATGTCTCTGCTATAAAAGCTGGCGTAACCATCTTGAATTTTTGTAGGAGTAAGGAGAGGTTGAGGGTGGAAAGTCCAGCACAACTCTCAGGCCCACCTGATTCTTCTTCTGAATGGCGAAAATCCTGGAGTAAAAGCCCAAGCCTCGCTGGAACTTCCTTCACTGCCTGGTCATTACGAGCGACCAGACTTCGGCCAGAAGAGCTGCTGTCCCAACTTGAGAGAGTGGAGGGTAGGAGGGAGGAGAGGCTGGGATGGGTAGGCGGTACCCCATGGATTACGGAGAGGATCCAGGGATCAGTGAAATTCTGGCACCAGAAATGTGCATGGAGAGCAAGCCTGCTCCCCACTGGAGACACGTGGACCCGAAGGGACGTGTCATGCCTTCTTTCCCTTGGAGGCTATGGCAGGAGGAAGGGGACTGGAAAAAGCCCTTACTCCCCCCGCCCCTTTTTGTTGCTTACAGCGGTACTAGGACAGCGAGCGGTCCGGCTGCCTGGATCACTGTTCCTGGAAGCCGCGGAACCCTCCATACATACCCCCTGTCGGAGCGCTGCTGTGACTGGGTGTACGACTTGGGCATGGTCTTTGTCAAGATGGATAAAGACTTGGCCGTTTGTGAGCTGTTTTTTCTTTTTGTCCAGCTCCTCGTCTGTGGTGGAGTGGAAGAGGTCCCCTCCTCGAACGGAAGATCGAATATGCGTTCCTGGTCATCCGGGTTGAATTTTGTGGCCCAGAGCCAGGCCGTCCTTCTCATGTCCGTGGCTCTACATAGGGAGTTCCGGGAGGAAGTCCGCAATTTCCCGCCATTACCTCTGGTTAGCAGCAGTCAGCATGGCATCGGCTTGACGAAGGTGGAGGGATGCGTTGGAATAGAGTTTCTTTGCGTACGCCTCCAAGATCTTCTCCTTCTTGCCTAGTAGAGCCGCAGATGAGGAGGCTGAGGACGACTGAGGCTTGGAGTATAGTGATGCTGCAGCGATCACCGACAAGTGTGGCTGAGGATGGGCCGAGAGCAAGACTGTATCCCCCGCCATCTGCCTGTACTTGGCGTCCAGGCGTCGATTGACTGGCTGGGTCGAGTGGGGCTTAAGCCAACCCTTCTTGGCCAGGGAGACTACGCCGGCCTGCATAGGAATCCCTGTTTTGGCAGAGGGGCGTCAGAACTTCAGCCAGAACTCCCTCTGCGGGCTGCTCGACCTCAGTCTGGGGGAGGCCCAGTATTCCGCCAGCCCAGCAAGACGTTTGTGGAAGGCCCTGGCTGAGGATGGTGTGTCTGGATCCTCCTCATCATCCGTGTCCTGCGCATCAGGAGGATCCTGTGGAGATGGAGGAGTAGTTGGAGCCAGAGGCTGTGGCACAGGGACCGCAGTCAGGGGCTGAGGAGATGGCGGAGGCTGGTACGGAACCCCCTGAGGAGTCGGATGGGGACCCGGGACTAGTGGCTGCACCGGGGCCGTCGGTGGAGCCGATTATGGTGCAGCTAGCATAGTCGGGAGGACTTCCCTGATGGCGTCCTTGAGGATAACCCCCATCCAAGGTGACTTCATGAGCCAGAGGACCCTCTCGAAGAACCCCTCTTCACTGGTCTGAGGGGGTTAGTGGGTACTGACGGGGTAGCCGGGGCTGTTGGAGCCGCTGCATACCCTGTCCGTATGGACGCTGTGGGAAGTTGCCCTGTGCATAAGAAGGAAAGGCTGTTGGTCACGTACCTGGTTGAGACCGGTCCCACCTCGACACTGGTTCTTCGCCAAACTCTTGGAATGGTGTCGGCCGGTTGCCTCTGTCTGGTGTGGCAGCCATCTTGTCGAGCTACCTGCCACGTGTTGTTTGGCTCGCTGGGCCCAGCCTCCTCCAGGACTCTTGTATGTGGATCACGAGGCCTAGGGCCTAGGCCCGGTAGGTGTGACACCCTCGACCCAGGGTTCGGTAGAGCTGCACTTAGGTGCCCCCTCGGACGTATTGCCAGTACTAGGGCGCAGCCCTTCGGCCATATTGCCAGCACAAGGGCAGAGCCCTTGGATGACGATCCGGTACAAGTTCCTTCCGGTCCCTCAACACTGCCACCAGCAGGGTCAGAGGATCCCTCGGCCCGATAGCTGAAGCAGCCTCGGTGCACGAGCTGGTACAAGGACCTGAACAGTCCCTCCCATGTGGGAGAGTCCTTGGGAAGGAGTCTCCTTTGCTGGGTGCGATGGAAAATAGCTGACCTTCCTTGGGCCTGACTCGCTGTTTCACAAAGTTCTTGAGGTCCTCTGGAGGTGAATTCTGGAAGAGCTCCCTCCACCTGGGTAGTCTGTTCTTCAGCGCTTTCGACAACAGCGAGCCACACGCTGAACAAGCTTGCCAACCGTGGTCTGGGCCACGGCAACGTAGGCAGAGGGCGTGGGGGTCTGAAGTTGGGAAGAGCCTGTTGCAGGATGGACACTTGCTGAACCCTGTGGAAGTCGACATGCGCCGGGGAGGAGCGTGGCGCCTGAGGAATGAGTACCTGAATGATAAAAAGACAAGCATCAAGTCCAAGGCTCAAGTCCTCACTGTTTGTTGGGACTTCAGGCTGTTGGAATATTTCCTGGACGCTGCTGTTGTGCTTAATGGACTTTATTAGACATTAAACTGGTGGCCCCGCCCGCACCTCCCAGAATTCTTCCAAAAAACGGTGACGTGCGCATCTGAGCACGCGTATCAAGTCCACGCTCAAGTCCTCGCTGTTTGCTGGCTCGCCGGCGTAACAGCGCTTTAGTCTTGCCCAATTTAAATCCATTTGGCTCTCTGGTAGCAGCCATTACTTTTCGAGTATCAACAACGCGTAATCCTAAATCTGTTGGCTAATAACGGCGGTATTTGATACACGATTTTTTATTGTTTTTTGCTTTGCTGCCCGAAGAGTAACATAAGGCAAGATTATTTTGGCTTGAATTTCTTACTGCTTATTCTCTACCAGCTCATTGACAGATTGTGGTTTGACATTGCTGAATTTCTGATTCTTGAGAGACTGTATTGGCTTGTTTATCCGACTCTATGGTGAGCGGTTTGCGTAGCTGTTGCTGCAACGAGCCTCTGCCTGTGGTTATCACGAGTTCTACTATAGACTTGATGATTTGCACGGGTAGAACCTCGTATGCTGATCCCGCTATAACGGAGGATCTTCCTTCTAACCCACCCAATCCATGTTCCTCTGATCCTGCAATACATGCTGTACAGATCCATTCCTCTCAATGTGCACTTACCCTCATTTCTCCAGAACTGTTGAAACAAAAAGAATCAGTGAATAATGAATCTTTGAGGGAAGTTGAAGGAGGAAAAGTCTTGTTAAGTTCTCTCTCTTCTTTATTACCCATGCTTTATTTGATTCTGATCTTGAAAACATGGTAGCTTTGGATAAACATGTTCAACGTTCTATAAGTATGCTTATGCCTCTTGTTACAAGGACGCCGGAGTGGAAGTCTTATCCAAAAACTCTGCTATGCATTGCTTCCCCAATGCCTTTTACAAAATATTAACCCTATTGATAAAGATATTACCAAAGAACCCATTCCTCCTCAAATGATGCATTCTCCTGATCCAAACCACTCACAATTGAATTACTCCTGCCTTGACTCGACCACACACTCCAACTTTTTGGAGAACAATGAAGGAAGGTCCCCTCATACATTCCCGGTAATAATAAAAATTCTAGACCTTCTTGACAAAGGACATGATCTGATCCATTTAGAACTACGAGAAATAAAAAAATATATGATGGGCCAGATATGTTCTAAAATGGATAGAATGGAGGGCTTCATTCTAGCTTCAGAATCTTTATTGTTGCAAAAAATTGAGTTGTCTAAGACCCGATCAATCATTCCCATAGTCCCTCTAGTGACATCGGCTGAAAAGGGGACTCAATATTTTATGGAACCTCTTGATTTCTCTGATACAATATTACCTGCACCCCTTCCGGTTGATCCTAATGCTGCCCTTGTTAAACCTTATGTGTGCAGCTTTGGAATTGAGTTGAAGGAACTGAAGAGTGCAATAGATGAGATGAAGGGTACGATTATTCAGCATTGTACTAAACCCTATGCAAAATTCTGAACCCCCGGATAGCCCCTCTGTGCTCTTAAAGGCAATGGAAGACTCAAAGCAGGATGAAAATACTAACATTGATCAACAAGAAAAATCTGGCTTTCTATCTCGCCGCGCTATAAAAACACACTTACGAGCCGTGAAACGCTATGCAAAAAGGCATAAAGAGGCTCTCTTAAATCATAAAACAAGTCAGAAAGCGGCTATCACTTCTCATGACATAAACACTAAAACATCTGAGCCATCTGATTCTGGCATTGTAGACGAAAACAATGAGGACGATTCCATTGAGGTCCACCAGCTCTCTAAAGAGAGCTAAGCTGCCCTTTTTCCTCCTGCTAAGAGTATTGCCACTGCCTCCGTTTCCACAAAGGACCAAATTAATCTGGTGACACCCCGTAAACCCTTAGAACTGGCCGCTGATCCTGGCAAATTTGTGCAATCTTCCATGATCTCCTCGCTTGTTACAAAAAAGCTTAAAATTCCTCCCAAGAGTGCCGAATCTATTTCACAAACAAACAAATCACTCTTGAAATTATCCAAAACAAATCTTACTGGATACTTTCCTGTTGCTGGTAGGAGTTGTACAACCATAGATCGTTCACACATTGATGCAAGGAATCATAAAACTTTCACTCCTGAAGCCCCATATTTCCTGCGGCCAAGTAATCATGAGAGGAAATCTTATACTGAAGCTTGAATTGCTGATCGTTAACTCTTTTTCTACATCAAACAATAACAATTTTATTGTAGTTAATGGGGGGGAGTAAAGCCTGGTTCCTTGACATGAATGGTACCTGCCCCAAAGTCCTTGATTCAAAATGTTTATCAGGCAAAGATACTTCTGCTCCCATTGGTATTCAAAAAGATCACAATCCATCTTTACATGGACCGGGTGCAAGCAAAGCACTCCCTAGAGCTTCTTTAAACTGTAACGCTAATGACAACCGTGTGGAAATTTTCGCTTCTCTGAGAAGGGCAATTCAGGATGGTGAAATTTCTGTAGAAACAGTGACTAATGCATTGGAGGTAAAAACTCCTCTTAATACTGCTTCTATAATTCCTCCAACTCCAATGGCCCTAGTAAAAAGCACCCTGCCATCTATGAATGATCGCCCTATAACCGTGACCCAGGGTAATAGGACATCATTAAGCGATCATACAACTTTGGATAGGGTTCATATTATAGGTCTTGAAGGTAATTCTAATTCTCTTGGCAGCTCTCGTATTAATCGCTCATTCCTTCTCGAGTTGCTCGCTCGGATTCCACAGCTGAGGATGCTTAAATCAGGGGATATCACAAGAGTTTCACTGGCAACATGGAATAACTATCGGTCTATTTTCTATCTTACGTCAGAATCTATTCTTAAATTCATCTGGCATTGTAGAGCAGAGATCAAGGAACAAGGGTTCTTATTAACCACCTTTGCCAACGAACTCACTGCCCAAGAATATCTAGTGTTCTCCCCTGATTCTACTGCTGATAAGGATGAAACTATCCAACAGTCCACCAATGGACCTACGGATAAGAAAATGGCCATTGCAAAATTGATGAATCTTGTAGGCAAAAACAAAGACATTCCTTGGTAAGAACCTATGCTAAAACCAATTCTAAATCCTAAAACTGACACATGTTGGACATAGCCACTGTCATGTGGCGAATTATAGATATTTTCATGGAATTCGTGTGGGTTTCAAAATTTTATGAAATGGTTTGACACCTTGACCACACTTAACCATCCATTTATCATACTGCTTCAGGAAACTATGAAACTCAATACTTTTATCTTCAATGGATACACTACATATTGCTTGCCAGCCAGGAGAACGTCTTTGGGACGCCCTTCAGGCGGACTCACAATTGCAGTAAATAATAAAACGAGAGCTCAGACAAAACTTGTATGGGAGTCATCTAACTTACTTGGTGTCCGGTTGACTTTGAAGAATAAGAAACTTAAATCGATATTAATATTAAATATATATTGGAACCCCTTTAACACCCTCATTGACTTGGACAACTGTCTTGAAACTTCAGTCACTGAGAATGCCGAATGTGAAATCATTATTGGAGGGGATTTCAACTCTTGACTGTCGGATAATGCCAAATTTGCCAGATAATAACTATAAAGGCTCTTTACAAATGAGAGGTGCAATCTGGAATTCTTACTTCCAAGACTTGGACGTTGCTGAAACAATAGGGACAAGTTCCCAATTTACATGGAATCGTGGTCCCAAATTTTCGTCCCTTGATTCCATATTCATATCGCACAATATTTCCCCAATTGCTACTCCTCTAATAATTTGTCCAATAACATATGGCGACCATGCTCAGCTGCCCATTTCTTTAAAGCTTGACTGCCCTATGTTAGACTTAGATCCCTCTTTAGTATTCCCGGAAGTCCATCGCTCCCCTATATCGCTTCGATGGAATAAGGGTTTGTGTAGACAATTTGCTGAATTTGTCTCGATGCAGGTTTCACAGATTGACTTCTTCCAAATTGGATCAATTGTTGATATGGAGGTTATGTGCTCTAAAATAGTAAGCGCTGCACTTGTATATTTTCGTACTAAGTACAAACCCAAATCTCACTCATCAATTTGACCCAATTTGTAAGACCTTAAAAAGGGAAAAAAACAAAGAACTGAGGAGACTTGGGAATGGTTAAGTCCACTCTCTTAAATACCACACTTTACGCAAACGTATATTGATGATATACAAAAATAAGCGAAGGCATGTGCGCATCTTGAGCCACAACTATGTTAACTGCTCTTTGATTAAAGCGATTTGCAGACATGACACTAGAACTATTTGGCAAACTATAAAAAAGGTGATAATCGTACAGTACCACTTATGCCAAAATGTATTTCTGAGAAGGTTTGGTGCGAATACATTTCATCAAAATACCAACTGCTGGACAAATTTGAGAATTAACAGAGTCCGTCATTGTGTTACAATGAGATGGGCCGATACCAATGGTCAAATGATGATATAAAATGGGCTATAAATAAATTAGTGAATCAGAAAAGGCTAAAGCAACAAAAAACCCTAATGTTCACCATCTCTACCTTCAGGGATACTAAAGATAAATGATCATAAACAAAGAGATAGGACAACAAAATAATCCATAAAAAAGTAATACTGGGCACCCACACGTATTTCTAACTAGAGTCCGCGTACTCGTACCTTGAAAAAATAGATTGAGTACTAGAAAAATCCAAAAATATGCATGATTTATTATACAACAACGTAATAATGACAAAATGAATGACCCACAATTAGCACAACAATTGGTCATATAAAACACAATAAAGTAACTCAGTTTTCATAAAAAACATTTGAAACAAATACATGAACACAACAGTAGCAGCATATCACAATATCATAAACCAAATGTGTTCCTGATAATACATATATTCCCGACATGTAACATGTTTCAGTTCTTGATGCCTTTATGTGGCCGTACTCTCTTCAGGGGAAACAAACACTTCTTTTCTGTCATTATTAAAATTCTTCCAATATTGTGCAGTAGGGGTCCTGGGGACATCCACCAACGGATGTCTTCAGTATAGCTGTAGGATACAAAAGGCAAAGACGCCTAAAAGTCCCAGTATTCACATATAATTTACTAAACACCATTTACCAAACTTCACCTCTAAAGAGGACCTGAGGCCTCAAACATGGGAAAGCGTAAACAACCATCACCATGATAGTATTATCAAGAGTTTCATAAGTCACCCTCGACGTGAACAAAAATTCACAATTTTGTGGAAAGGTTATTACTAATCCCTTCAGGGGCGATAAATCACTAATCAAGTTCGTCTAACCACTGTATATGTGGTCAATTGCATGAAAAGGTGACTCAATCACCTAAGGTAAGTAGAGAGAAGCACCATCAGCAGAAAAACGAGAAGGAAACCGATATTCACAAGTAAACAAAGGTAAGTGCAACTGCATAATACCTTAAATCACTCCAACACAGATAAGTTCTCAATGAACAATTATCATTATAGAACGGCCTTATGGTCACAGGGCAAATAGTCATCAATCCAGCGTAAACTCACTCTACGCCACAACACAGGTAAAGATTGATCTGGAAATAGAGAGGTAGTACTCATTAATAGGATATAGAAGAAAACAATCTTATAAAACAGTCATTTGGTACAGAATAACATCCTCTTTAGAGTGCCCAGCACCCAATAGGTAGCTGAACAGGTAATATATGCCTGAGTAGACTTTGAATGCTGAACACGAACAACCATGTGTAAACAACAATAAATGTGCACAGAGCACCATACATAGGCACGGAATATTTACGTAGCCGTCGCCTAAGATCATCGTTTCCCGGTTCATAGCGACATATGCAATCTCAAGCTCGGTCACTCCACGGTACAACTGACTGGCAAAAGAAGTAAAGACAATATATCAGACACACTTAAAGAACGCACAGTCGAAATCCGTGTTGGAACGCATTCATCTGTCCCAGCAATGTCCTGCAAGTCTACGTCGTCGGAACATCAGGGACAGCAAGAAAGGACTAACGCTCGACCTGATCATTTATATCCGAGTCGTGCCATGTTGGAAGTAAAAATGGCGGACGACACGGATGAGGCCAAAGAGCTAGTGGAGCTAGTGAACAACTCCCTATGATGCACGACATTGAAAGAATCATATAGGCAGGCAGTTATTTATACCATCAACATTGCACAATCATACAGGCAATTATTTATTTAGTTAGACCCGCATTTGCCAAATATGCACAAATATATATATATATATATATGGGATACATTACTCACCGTAATCGTATTTCTGATGCTTGTATCTGCTTAGATTCACATGCTGTGCATAGGCCGACATCTAGTGGAAGCTGCGGAGTATTACAGTTTGTTTTTCGAAAGTCGAAAATGGGCGTCGACACAGGCGTGCCAGTAATACTATCCCTAGTGTGACGTCCACTGTACCCAAGATCCCTCACGCGTGTAGGATCCTCAGATTGTATTTTTTCTGACATGAGGAAGCATGAGGAGTAGCGTGAGTACAGATAATCCAAGCAGATAGACAGAAAAGGTAAGACTACAAGCAATCATGCGCCTTCTCTCGGAGGGGAGGAAGGGTGGGTCGCATGTGAATCTAAGCAGATACAAGCATCAGAAATACGATTACGGTGAGTAATGTATCCCTTCTGAGGCTTGTGGAATCTGCTTAGATCACATGCTGTGCATAGATTAGCGAGCAGTACCAGAAGAAGGAGGTGGGATGTGAGAAGGGTCATGAGCAAACAGGTGTCTTAGAACCGCTTGTCCCACTTGTGTATCTGTCTTGGAATGAGTGTCAATGCAGTAATGCTGAGTAAAAGTGTGAATAGAGCTCCAAGTAAACGCTTTGCAAATGGTGTCGAGGGGAACATTTGCAATGAAAGCCAGAGTGGCACCAATGCCTCTAGTAGAGTGGGCCCTTGGCGTAAAAGGCAGAGTCTTGTCAGAAAGAGAGTAACACAGCTGTATACAGTTGATAATCCACTTCGAGATAGCGCCCTTAGAGACGCGATCCCCCTCTCTGCCTGTAGCTACGGAGACAAACAGTTGATCTGTTTTCCTTAGCGGTCTGGTTTTATTTACATAGTATAGGACCGCCCTACGCACATCTAGGGTGTGTAGTTTCACCTCAGCCGAGCTTTGCGGGTTCTGGAAGAAAGCCGGAAGCTCGATGGACTGGTTTACATGGAACTTGGATATGAATTTAGGTGAGAACCTAGGGTGTGTGCGTAAAACCAGTTTGTCCTTGTGGATAGTAAAGAAAGGATCCTGCACTGACAGAGCCTGAATTTCACTGACCCTTCTTATGGAGGTAATGGCTACTAAGAAGGCCGTTTTATAAGTCAGGTGTTTGAGACTACTTTTATGCATGGGTTCGAATGGGGGTCCCATGAGCTTAGCTAGCACCACGTTGAGGTCCCATCCTGGCGGTGGGTTCGAAATAGGAGGGTGAAGTCTCTTTACTCCTTCCATGAAGGCTTTAACCACTGGTACTTTCCACCACGAGACCTTGTTATGGGATGTGGTGTAAGCCGAGAGGGCTGCCAGGTGTACTTTCAGCGAGTTAAAAACCAACCCTGCATCCAGCAGGTGGAGCATGTATGTCACAACGTTGGAAGGAGTGCAATCAACCGGGTTGATTTGTTTATTCTGGCACCAGATAACGAATCTTTTCCACTTATCAAAGTAACAGTGCCTTGTATTTGGTTTCCTGGACTCCTTTAGAATGTCCATACACCTCTGTGGTAATTTGAGATGTCCAAACTCTATGACTTCAGGAGCCATGCTGCTAGGTTCATAGAGTTGGGTTCCTGATGCACTGTTTGACCCTGTTGCTGGGACAGTAGGTTGTACCAGGCTGGGAGTTTGATGGGTTCGCACACCGCCATCCTGCGTAGGTGTGGAAACCATGGTTGTCTCGCCCACATGGGAGCAACTAGGATGAGCGTCATAGATTCCTTGTTCATCTTGTACACCACCTTCCTGATGAGAGGAGTTGGTGGAAAAGCGTACGCAAACATCCCTGACCAGTTCATCCACAGGGCATTCCCTTGGGAGTCCGGCTGGGGGAACCTGGATGCAAATCCTGGGCATTGTTTGTTTTCGCTTGTGGCGAATAGGTCTATAGTGGGGAAACCCCACTGAGAGAAGAGATCTTCTACTACGTCTCTGTGAAGGACCCATTCGTGTTCTTCTGGGAGGGAGTTTCTGCTTAGAGCATCCGCTAGGGAATTGAGCTCCCCTGGAACATGTTGCGATGACAGGAAGATGTTCCGTCTGAGTGCCCATATCCATATTTTCTGGGCAAGCTTGGACAGATTTGGCGAACGAGTCCCCCCTTGCTTGTTCAGATAGAACATGGCTGTCGTGCTGTCCGTCCTGATCTGCACCGACAAGTTCAGTAGATGGGGCTCGAACGCCCTTAGCGCTCGGAATACTGCCAGAAGCTCTAGCAGATTGATGTGGTTCTTGGCTACTGAGTGAGACCAGAGACCCTGAGCTGTGTGGTGGAGATGGTGAGCTCCCCACCCAGTCAGGCATGCATCTGTAGTCACCACGGCTTGTACTTCGGGATCGTAAAAGGGTTTCCCCTTTGCGAGATTCTCTCTTGTCCACCAGTGTAGGCTCTGTACGAGTGTTGGCGAAACGACCACTAGATCGTCCCAATGACCACTTGCCTGAGACCACTGTTTCGCCAACCATTCCTGCATGGGACGCATGCGCAGACGCGCGTGGGGGACCAGGTAAATGCATGACGCTATCATGCCCAGTAACCGCATAGCTTTGCGTACTGTTATCTGTTGACCTGACTGATAATGCGGAATTTGCAGAAGTATATTCCGAATTCTCTCTTCCGAAGGGAAGGTCAATCCTTTCTGAGTATCTAGGATAGCTCCTAGAAACTGTTTTGAGGTGCTTGGCACCAGACTTGACTTTTTCTCGTTGATGGAGAAGCCTAATTCGTGGAGGAGGTCGATAGTCCTCTGAATGTTTGACCTGCAAATTCCTGGGGTTTCCCCCGTTATGAGCCAGTCGTCCAGATAAGGGTACACCGGGATTGCTTCCCTGCGTAGGTGTGCAGCCGCCACCGCCAGTACCTTGGTGAATACCCTTGGTGCTGAAGCTATCCCGAAGGGCAGTACCTTGAATTGGTAGTGGCGACTGTCCACCTTGAAGCGCAAGTACTTTTTGTGCGCTGGGAGCATGGAAATATGAAAATAAGCATCTTTCATATCCAAGGTTGCCATGTAATCCCCCTTTTTTAGGAGGGGGATTACCTCTTGTAGCGTGGTCATACGGAATTTTTGGGGCTTGACATATTTGTTGGCAGGCCGTAAGTCCAATACTGGGCGCATTGTCAAATCTTTCTTTGGCACAAGGAAGTAAGTTGAATAGATACCCTTGTTTACCTGGTGTCCTGGGACGAGTTCTATCGCGTCCTTTTCTAGCAGAATGGCGATCTCCTCGAGAAGGATCCTTTGATGCTCTAGGGAGTGCACTCTTTGTCGTGGAGGATGATTCCGGGGACGCTGCAGTAGTTCTATACAATATCCTGCGGATACTGTTGACAGCACCCATCTGTCTGAGGTGATCCCTTCCCAAGCCTGGGTGAAGGTGGAAATGCGTCCCCCTACTGGGGTTGCGTGGCAAGGGACCCTGAACTGAGCGTCACTGTTTTGGTGGAGGCGTGCCACCGCCCTTGTTGGGGCTGCCTCTGCCTCTTCCACGACCTCTCTTGTTACCCCTGCCGTAACTCTGGGTAGACTGCTGGTTGTTATTCCATTGTGTACCTTGTCCCTGGGCATAGTTGCCTCTTTGTGAATTTTGGCCGCGTGGGCGACGAAAATTATTGTTCCCCCTCTGGTTAGGGGGTTTGTTGGTAAGCTGGCCAAGGGATTTGAGAGTCTCATATTCATCTTTGGCATTTTTAAGTGCGTCTTCGACCGCTTTCCCAAACAATAGGTCGGGTTCCACTGGCTTGTCTATTAAAGAAGCCTGGGTTTCTGTCTTGAATCCCGACTGCCGTAACCACGCATGTCTCTTGATAACAGTACCTTCTGCTATCAATCTCCCTGCGTTGTCAGCGGCGTCGAAAGTTGCTTTTAAAATGCAACCAGACACGGCTCTCCCCTCTGCCGAGATCCGAGCCAGCTGGCCCTTTAACGGTTCTGGAGCAGAGGCAATGAGCGCCGCGACTTCTTCCCATTGATGGCAATTGTAACTAGCCAACAGGGTGGTGGAATTCGCAATCCTTGCTTGGTAGGCGGACGTTGAGGCTACCTTTCTGCCAAACCCGTAAAGTTTTTTGCTCTCCTTGTCGGGAGGAGCTTCTGATGAAGATAAGGGCGTGCCAGCCCTCTTTCTAGTGTTGGTCACCACTAGGGAATCTGGTTTAAGATGTCCCTTTATATACAGAGGGTCAGACTGGGCTGCCCGGAAAATCTTTTCAATTCTGGGGTTGACAGCTCTGGTGAGGTTAGGATTCACCAGGGAAGGATCTATTCTTCGTTGGATGGATTTGAGGATAGGGATGGTCTGAGCGACCGGTTTTCTCTCTCCTACAAACTCCTCCGCGAAGTCCCTTTCCTCCTGTACACCGTGGGTGTCGATGTGGAAGTGTTCCGCTGCTCGAGCGAGAACCTCGTTAAGGAGGGGCTGGTTATCAACTGGAGAGTCAGTAACTGGGGCTTCGCTTTGTACTGGGGAATCTACTCTGTAAATTTCCTGCTCATCTTCTCCCTCCTCCAGGTCCTCATCCTCTGCATAGTAATCTGTCCCGGTTTGTTCTTCCATAATTGCAAACTCCTGGTCCTCTTCAGGGAAAACTTGTCCCTGATAACTGGGGAGTGGAGTAGAATATGGAGTGGAGTAAGGCTGAACCTCGAAGGGTTCAGGTCTTTCGACCCGGGGCTTTTTACTTAGCGGGATAGGATCGGAGGAGCCTGAGGGTGTGGCCCCTTGAGGGTTATATGAAAGAAAGTGTTCTGGGTTCTTATCATAAAAATCAGCCAAGGAAGACATCCTAGACATAACCCTGTCTATGTCTTCACTGGACCATTCCCTGGAACAGGGTATTAATTTAGCAGGTGATTTATTTTCAAGGGTAGACTTGTGTTTGCTTGTCTGCTTAGGCTTTACAGGGGTGGAAGGCTGTGCTTTCCGCTGTTTCCCCCCTTCTCCGTGCGTGGAAAAATGTTTTCCCTGTCCCTTGGGGGCCCCAGCGACTTTCGACGCCTGGCGTCGAGGGTCTGGAAAGGTATCTGTGTGCTTCGGGCGTGGGGCCTCACTGGTGTTAACCGCGGTCTCGGTATCTTGGAGCGCGGCCTGGGGGTGGAAGTCGTCTTCGTCTCCCGACGATCGAACTTCCGTTAGTGTGTGTAGCGAGGCACTCTTGGCAAGAGTGGATGATTGCCTTGCGTCGTGAGGCGATCTCGATCGAGAGCGCCCAGAGGACACCGAGTCGGACCGTTCTTTTTGTGCCTCTTTCCGGGAAGTCGACGTCGTCGAGGTCCGGTTGGTCTTAGTGTGTTTAGTGTGTGTTAGGTGTGTAGCGCTTGCGTCGCCGGGGGTCTTCCCCATAGCCGCCTTGCCGGACGACCTTCCGAGGTCGGGGACCTGCGCTCGTCGGCTGTCTTTCGACGCCGTAATGCCCTCGCCGTCCGAAAGTACGGCGTCGCTGCCATCGCTGAAGGCGCCCTCCGCTGCCATGGCCTCCTGCCTGGCGTGGTGGGCCCAACGCTTTGTCGAACGGTCCTTAAGTGTCTTAGGTTTAAACCTACTACACGCTCTGCAGTTCGCTTCGGGGTGATCCCTCGGCAAGCAGAGATTGCACGTGGCGTGCCTGTCGACCCAAGGGTATTTGCGATTGCACTTGGGGCAGAATTGAAAAGGGGTACCCTCCATACGCACCTTAAGGCAGCGGGCTGCTAAGTGTAGGAATATATATAAATGTAACTATATATCAAGAGTGAAGTGAAGAGTATGTACCACCCCCCACTCTCCCTACTTGTAAGGGCCGAGGCCAGCGGCCTACTAGGCCCGGGCCGAGGCCAGCGGCCTACCGAGGCCCAGATCCGTCGTGCAGCAGTCGACGGTCGATGACTTCTCCAGCCGTCGTCGAGGTTGAGGGTCGACGTTGGGGTGGGGAAGGGAATGAATAAGAATTAAAATTATAATAACAGCAAAAGTATGGCTAAGGCCAGGGAACTCCGCAAGATGCTTCCGACCAGTATGGCGGAAAAAAACAATCTGAGGATCCTACACGCGTGAGGGATCTTGGGTACAGTGGACGTCACACTAGGGATAGTATTACTGGCACGCCTGTGTCGACGCCCATTTTCGACTTTCGAAAAACAAACTGTAATACTCCGCAGCTTCCACTAGATGTCGGCCTATGCACAGCATGTGATCTAAGCAGATTCCACAAGCCTCAGAAATATATATATATATATATGCAAAAAACATTCTATACATTTAAGAGTAAATGTGTGTCCAATATTCATTCATACGCATCATATGGGGGCACAGAGACACTGAGAAACAATATGTACCTAGATGTCTGAAATATTTGTACCAATCATTGCATAGGTGCAAACACATAGCGTCAAATTACAACATGCATGTATTACATAACAGCCCAGCATGGGATCTTGTAAAACAACGCACACATTAAAGCCAACACGTATATCTACTTAGTAACAGGTATTAAAGTAGGAACCCCAGGGCAAGGGGGCATTGTCTCCCACCAATATGTCTTAATAACACAGACAATATCCAACCAATAAAAGACTGAGTTTAGTGTGGAACCATTGTCTCACAGATGAACTTGGTGCCAATCGACATTCTCATGAAGCCCCACCACATGGCTTCGGAGTTTGAATATCAATTTTTGTTCAAAGTTTAGTAGCTTCTGGTCTATTGCCTCTTTATTAATGCCTTCAACTTTCTTAAGAATCACCCATTCGAAATGTGTGTCTTCATGTTTCATATCTACGAAATGTTTGACCATGGGTGCAGTAAGCACCTTGTTTTTAATGCAGCTACGATGTTCAATAAGTCGAATACAACATTTTCTGTTGGTTTTTCCAATATAGCGAAGTCCACAAGGACAGGTGATCATATAGACCACATTCTGTGTGTTGCAGTTAGTCATACTGTTCATAGTCCATAACACGTTTGGATTGATCTGTACAGACTTGGTGGTTTTGGTAAAATCACACATGATGGATTGGCCACACGGAAAATGGCCAAAAACAGGAGGGAGAACCCATAGAATGGTTTGTTTCACTGGCATACTTGGTTTGATGGTGACATCATTCCTAATCAGTATATTCCTTAAATTCTGGCTTTTTTTGAAAGCTACCAACGGGGGAGGTGTGTCTTTGTTGTTATAAACTTTCTTCCATGTCTTGCTAATAATAGTCTTAATTTTATAAGACACATTTGAGAAAGTGTTCACAAACACAGTACCCACTTCTCTTTGTTCTTTTTTGGTCTTCTCCAGAATTGCATCTCTGTTATTATTGTATGCCCTTTTGGAAGAGGTCTTAACCAGTTTGGCTGGATAACCCTTATCCCACAGTTTACGAGACAAAATAGTGGCACTAGAAACAAAATCTTCCTTCAGACTACTGTTACGTTTAAGCCTTAGGAATTGTCCAAAAGGCAAATTGGATTTGAGATGGTTGGCATGATGACTATTAGAATTTCCAAGAGGTCACAATTTGTCCCCGAACCCAACTAAAACTGCTATAATGAGTACCCAGAGGAATCTAAGGGGAACGCATGTGGAAGAGGAAGGGCTCAAAGAAGTGGTACTCGCAAGCCGCCATGTCTCTAGGGGCCCGGCCCTCCGAGGCGCTGGGCCTACACTCCTGGTCGAGGCGCCTGGTGCATGTAGCCGTAAGGCTGTGATGGGTAGATGTATCCCTGAGGAGACCAGAAACCTGCAACGTAGGATCCACTGCTGCTTCCAGAGCGAAGGGGGCTGGGAGCATCCTGTAAAGCACATTCGATGGGCGAAAGCACTGGCAGGCCACGGGCTGGATGCAAGATGGCAGCCGGTCTGACAGGATCTCCCACATGCCTCTCTGCCATTTTGAAGCATTGCCACACGCCCTGGGCGGGAGGGCGTGAAGGCCCTGAGCCAAGAGAGGCCTCAGACACGGGAGGATACAGCTTGGGTCTTCCACCCGAAGCAGAGGCGTCAGCCTCAAAGATCCCTCTGGGAGGTGTCCTCAGCCGGGCGGCCGCTAGTCGTAAGACCCTTACTCACTACCTCGGAGCGAGCAGGATGCATTCGGCACTTGTGCCTGTAGCCATGTTGGATCAGGCCGAGGACAGACTCTTGGAGGTGGCACTCAACGATCCCTTACCCCTTGGGGTAAAAGAAGAGGACGAACTTGATCGCCCTTCCGAGGACAGCCTGGTAAGGCCCCTGAGCCCCTCGGCTTGGGAGCCTGTAGCCTTGGAGGCCTTGGGCCTTCCATAACCTGAATTCAAGGAACCTAGATCCATGGGAACCCCAGGGAAGGAGTACCCCAGGGAAGGAGTGCCCTGCTGCGGAGTCGTGCTGAACAAAGAAGATTGAAAAAACAAAACGGGGAGCAAGCGGAAAGCTAAGAAAGTCTCTGTGCTGGCTGTCAGGTCCAACACCGTCCATGCAGAAAAAGGGACTGCGGTGAGGTGCCGGAGGGCTGGGCCTCAGTGGGGCGTTCCTATGCCGAGCCCCCCGCTATACTAAATTTAAAGGAGAAGCTCAATTTCTCGCTGCCAAAAGTTCTGGTATCGTCCCCATGTTGGGGGATGCCCACAAGGATGGAGGAAAGGGGCTGGGACGCATGAGTACCTGTACTATTGCTGGCTGCCGCTGTGGAACTTCCCGAACCTTTCCCCTATGTGGGATGCAGCTTGAAAGCGCATACTCAAAAGAGTTGGGTTACCGCACCATTGGAGATTTGTTCCTTGAAGGGACGTTTTTAGCTCTGCAAAACTGGAGGGAAGGACTAAAGGGCATGTCAACAGACATCCTGTGGGGGTAGAAAATGGACATTTGACATCTGCAGACGACACAGGACTTAAACCCTGATATCTTTGGTGGTTTCGGCATGGTGTGAAAATTCAAAATGTCTAATGAAGGAGTGTCCCTGAAGCAAGCAGAGTGCGTAGGAAAAAAAGGAACTAAGGTCACAGGTGAATTACCTCAATATTTACTGGCCCCGACTCATTGTCACGCATACTTCTGGTGCCCTGCAGGAATATCTGGCCCGGTCTGTACCGATGCGTAGCCCCCTCGCTGGCTGCTTTCACCCGGACGCTCGCCCCAGCCACTCCTTCCCCCACTGGTCGACTGGTGATTAACTCCCAGGGGACCATGAGGTTGGGAGGGACCGGAGTGGTTTCAGGACTTTTGGGCTGTATCGTTCTGGGGGTCTGGGTGACCTAAAGTTAATTACAGGGTAAGTGTAAGCCCAGTACCTTCCCTTCTGCCCCTCCCCTTCATACACTGGGTTGGCTGGCTGGTGCGAAGCGAGCGCTGCTCACCGTAATGTTTGCAACTATGGTCGTGGTCCTCAGGTCCGTATCATCCTCCAGTTACTTCACTAAAGGTGTGTGAACCAGGCTGGCTGCGACACACAGGATATAATGGTGAACAGGTAAGTCTTGCGTAAACATGAGTGTCCAACTTGCTGTGCTTGCAAACTTGTTCTGAGCTTACTTTCACAATCTCTTTGTCTTTCTTCTTCACAGGAGCACAGCGACTGAAGGCCGACACTGCAATGAGATGCTGACAGAACAGGGCTGGACTCAATGCGCAGGTGAGCACACTAGGCACTGGGACGGGCAGTGGTCGAAGAACGGAATGGGATCTCTCATACTGTTGCTTTGCTTTTCAGGTGCTTGGATGCTGCGGGAATGACTACAGTTGGCGAAACCATGAGCAGACGATGAAGAACCAATGTCCAAGATGAGCAGGCGAGGAAGAACCAATGTCCAAGATGAGCAGGCGAGGAAGAACCAATGTCCAAGATGAGCAGGCGAGGAAGAACCAATGTCCAAGATGAGCAGCCCCACCAGTCGACTCCGCGTGCTGTTCGAAAAAACCCCAAAAATGAACACAGAGACAAAGCCTTTACGCAAGGGCGTGGATTCTCGTTTCAGGTGAGCTTCTTCAGGTGAGTTTCCACTGCTTTCCATCCTTGTAAAGTCATTTGTAGCTGCACTGTGAGCAGGAGCAGTAAGCGAGACAGTGTTCTTGCAAAGAGCAGAAGAAACGCTAAGCACAGGGTGCGGTCCGGGGCGTGGTTTTATAGCCTTGGGCCACGCCTTGTCAGCATTAGACTGCCAGGGGCGTTGGTTTGTCGCACGTGCTCGGCGCTCCTTTGCACATGCCGGGAGTTCCCTCTCTCTTGGTAGGCGTGCTGGTGCAGATTGCTGCCTTGCTCCATTCTAGCCGCTTACGTCAACCAGCCACCATACCTGTCCACCACCTCCCTACTCTATCACGGGGGAATGCCCTTCTCCCTTAGGCCCGACCGTGGTGGTTCCGTGATGGGATCGTGACACTCTTATCCAGCGTACAATGTGTAGAAGCGTTGAGCAGAGCCAATGTGGAGCTGCATTGCACTCCCTGATGGATTCAAATATTTCTACCAGCTGCGCTGTGGAATCCGTATGAGGAAGGCATCCATTAGAATGCATGGTTAACTGTAAGTAAGGAGAAAAGTCTAAACTGCCTTATTTCAGGTATGTGTTAAGTCGGCGAGGCATAAGGATCTAGTAGGAAAGAACACTGCCCTATGTAAATGAAAGAGCAAATCTTTAGGAGCAGAACACAGAATTCAGGAAATGGTGAATCTGCCCAAGCTAGAAAATGCATCACTCAATGATTAAAACCTTACAGTAAGCCATTTAATAGAGTTCAGAATATGGTAAATATAGATTTTTTAGGAATACCAAAGAAGATGCAACAAAATATGAATTCTCATCTACTGTGGTGTGCAAAGAATTCCTGTTTGGATCATTATCTGTCCATAATATCCCCTCCTATCCCTTATCTTTCTGTTTCCTTCATATGCTTACTATGTTTTTAATGTAATGTTTCAAGCTCTAATAGTGCTGCAAAGTTCTTGTACAAAGACAAAAATCTAATTGGTTTTCACTGTGTATTGAAAACTGAACTGTTTGTCCATAATGTAG
This sequence comes from Ambystoma mexicanum, assembly GCF_040938575.1. Classification (NCBI taxonomy): domain Eukaryota; kingdom Metazoa; phylum Chordata; class Amphibia; order Caudata; family Ambystomatidae; genus Ambystoma; species Ambystoma mexicanum. The sequence goes on along the minus strand of NC_090931.1, from coordinate 1,067,110,738 downwards.
GTAGTCTGCAATCACCACACACATATTCCAACAGAAAATGAAATCCCCTGAACACAGAAGATACCCATAACATCAAAATCGATACAGAGCAACCAAAGTCGAGCAAAGTCAAATCGAGATTATAGAATCAAAATCCTAATCATTATTTATGCTGCTCACTAAATACGGGTCAAATAATTCAGATACTTGCCTGAAGTGGTGATAGGGTACACTGACTCAGCCCCATTGGATTCTGTGAAGAAATTGAACACAAGTTTGGAGATGGAATTGGTGAAGGTGAATGTGATTGGGAATGTGAAGTCATCGAAGATGGCATAGCTGGCAAATCTGTGCGCATAACCAAAGTTCCATCGCAAGGTGTTCGTGGCAAAAGATTAAACCATTGTCTATTTGTTTCTGTGAGAGTCTTTAACAATTGGTCACTGGGAACTGTTGAACAATTGTAAAACTTTCCTGCACCACTTGCAATAGGAGTAAACAGATTGCATTCTGAAATTTCAGAGCTACTTTGCTGAATGTTATGGATGGTGTTTTTTTTGTCATGATAAGGTAACGTGCATCCATTTGTAGAGCTACCATTTGTTTTGTGAATGAGACTGTCTGATTCGGATGACATTTTTGCGGCTTCTAAAAGTTTGCTTAGTTTTGAAAACGAACCAGGTTTTTGCAAAAATAGATTAGTGTTGCCTTTTTCTTTGAGTTGAATTTGTTCCCATTTGTTAACATGTAAACAGTTCAACTTTTCTTCTGAAATCTCAGATGATTCTTCTTTCATCTGGATACTTTCTCCTTTCTTTTGACGCTCTCTTTCTTTTGCGACTTCTTCCAGACCTGAAAATGATCACATATACTTTTTAAAAATTGATAACACGCGATAGCAATTTCTGCTTTGATGCATTAATATGTAAACGCACGTCATGTTCTAAACAACATTTGCATTTTTGTCAGCCAAAGTCAAACAACATTTAAAAAATCAAAACTCGGTACACCTTAGTATTTCTTCTGTTCCATGAGATGGTGGAAAATGCTGTGCTGATATCAGCTTTTCACGTTAATTAGTGCAATCAGATGCAGTGATTTGAAAAAAAAATAAACACCCAGAGATCTTTGTTGTGGTATGCTTCAATCTGTTGGATTTATTTTTATTAAGTGTATGTGGTTAAAATAAACTCTTACACCAAGTTAATACATCACAAAATCTCATAATTAACAATACACATATTAAAAACGCAAAAAAGAAATGCGTCTACTATACTAATTACAGCCAATATCAAATATACACTCATGTGAATAGATTTAGTTTATGCAAAATATCTTTTGGCTAGTTCAGTCCATATATGGAAAGCTACAAAGTTAAGAGAAGATACAATCCCAGAGTATAAAAAGGACGAAAATAGATCTGTATGAAAGTTACTCAAGTCACTTACAAAATTCCTGTATCCTTTCCTATATTATTAATTTAGGACAAGCAGTTAAATGATGATGTGCGGTTTCCACCTCCAGTCCACAAACTTGACAGAGCCGGGACTATTAGCCCAAGAGCCCAATCGCACATTTGTAGTTAATTGCTCAAAAGGCAGTTTCATAATAAAAGGCCTGACTTTAGAATTTTGAGTCTTCACCATATTACTAAAAGTATTGATTAAAACCCCCTGTAAAACATATTCCCAAAAAGTTGATTTCGTAGATAACCATTTAAGGTTATTTCCTCTGTCCCAGTCTGCAGCTTTTGTTTTTGTTTTTTTGCAGGTCAAACCTAAATTTAAAGAAAAGGTAACTGTAAATCCTATTTCTTCAGGAAATGACCCAATGTCACATAACTATTCTCCAAGTACACATTTGCACTTACTGTTCTGGAAAGGTTGGAGTATAATGAAGCACCATGGTCGCTTTCATCCAACATTTTTAGGTAAAGCGTGCTACAAGCAATTTTCCAGCATCTAAGAAGGGTTATCAAATCAATTTCATTGCAAATAGCTTCAATTGGGGTGGATGTCAACAAACCCAAGGCAGCATGCCGTAGTTCGCCTTCCAGGATGTTTTGCCAGCAAACTTCTTTTTTATAGCAAAATTCTAAACCATAAAGAGCACAAGAACAATACTAGCTTTTTATATCCTAAGGAAACCTTCGATGGAGTAACCTCCGCTATTAGTTACAAATTATTTAATAACATTACATTTTCTTTGCACTTTTGTAGTAACATCTTTTGAAAAAAAGAGTACAATTAAAAGAATCACAAATCGGGACCCCCACTGTAACTATATTTCTTCACAATTTATTTACACCAAACTGATTCAGAAATGGGGTTGATCTCACATTTGTCCAAAAGATTGATATTATAACGTTTGTATATGGCCCAAAATGTGCGTGAATCACTTGAGTGAAGGGCATTGAACATGGTTTGCCATTGGGCAGTGGCGACCAAACCTCTGTGAAACCTGAGCCAATTTTTATATTTTGTTTTTCATTTAGCCACCATAGCATAGACTTCTCCAGGGGATAATGCTGATTTCCTTGCTTTCTTTTTATCCCCCTTAAACTTTCTTTGTTCAGCAGCTATGATCACATCATATATTTTCCCTGATTGCCTTAAACAGCCACTGTTTTTCCTTTGCATCTTGGCAACCATTTTTAAAATCTTATCAGTTGTCTCACAATAGTCATTCAAATCAAATGAGCATACAGTACCTTCATGCATTTATAAATATTTTACTAACAGTTTTACTCTGATTTACTTTATATTTGAAATGGGTTTCTTAATTATTAAGAATTAACTGAGAATGTTATCTGCATATTTCTTAATGCCACAGAAATATTAAATCAAAAGGGTATGGCCAGCTATCAAACAAGAAGACAACAAAATCCATTGGCACCTACACTATCCTGTCTTTATTGAATAATACTGCGCATTCTATATGGGTGCACTTCTCAACCATCCCCCCTTCACTGGGTGCATTAGGGAGGTTTGAGGTGCGTTTGAGCTGTGTCCCCAAAATGAGACTCCCTTGGATAACAACGGATCCGGCGCTCGCCTGTTTTGGGGAAGCCATTGGGAAGGCCTGGGTAGTCTAGCTGAACTGGCAAGCATAAAGCCAACCGATACTAGTGACAAACAGTGCAATGTCGAAGAGAGTGTCTGGATCTCAAAAGGGTCCCAAGCCCTCTCACACCAATGCCAGTGGTGCTGAAACTTGCCCTGGGGGCTCAGTAGTTGAAACTAAGGTGTAGGTGTGGTGCCGAGTTGGGTCAGATTGTGGTGTAGCACCATGCTACGTGAGGTCTGTCTTCGTACCCTACAGCATCAGTGTGAAGGGGTGGATCTGCCTCCACGTTCAATCCAACCCCTGCCACAGGCTTCCACCGGTCTCAACAATTAGTGCACAGCCATGTGTGTAATGCATAAATGTAGAAATCAAGGAACAAGTTACTTAAAATAGATGGATACGACTTCTACAAACTTGTCACACAGATTCCACATCTTTTCAATCACATTCAGGGTCAGACTGAACTGGAAACTTTATTCATAGACACCAGTGAGAGCTATGCGGCAGCAACTGACTCATACACGATGCATGGGACATTTGGTGCCAAAAGTGACCTTAACATTACATAACTAGAATCGCACATGTCATATGACCTCGCATCCACCTCACTTTATCTGGTGTTCAGTCACTGAGGCTTTTTACAACTGCTATACAACATTTATTCCGGACTATCTAAATGAAGGTAAGATGTGGGGAATACTATAATCATCAAAGAGAGAATTACCAGGTAACTTGCTCACAAATCCGATCTCTTGAAAGATTGCCACAGCAATAAAACAAAGGAAAAATGAGCGTTGGAAATCCACTATGCATCAGGTCATTTTTCAACACAGAATGCTCCACACATGCATCCACTTCAGCCAGAGTCAAGAAAGTAATGTTTGCAGATGTATAAAGAGAGACCAATGTCTCAGTCTGAAAGATATCCATTTAAGGCACATCTCCCTTGGCTCTAGAGGTAGCCACTTGCCTTCTAGAATAGTGGGCTTAGTGCCCAGTTGCTACAACTTTCTGAGCCAACTCATAGTAAATATTAACACAGAACTGTTAGTAAAGATTTTCTTTTGGCTGCTTTCCTCCCATAGATTTCAATGGGAGATACTATCTTTTTGCTATTATCTGTAGCCTGATCTGACGTTTTTTAGGTAAACAAAGCCCTCAGCTTTTCTTCCCCTGGTTATACTCCTGTCATTTTGAAAATGCGAACATCACCTTACTGTGAAGTGCAGTTGGGACACTTTATGTCTCTGTAAAATTTTCTTTTGCAACTTTCATGTTAAAGATACAATGGGCCTCATTACGCAGTAGGAGGTAGCCATGGTGCCATTAGCACCATGGCTACCCCCTTACCGCATACCGGGTCCGGGTTCTCAGAATGAGTATTTACCGGGTCATTCCAACCTTGGAGGACCCGGTAAGTCCCCATTCTGAGAACCATTTGCCATTCCCATTTGAGCCCCCATAGGGCTCAATGGGTATGGGGAAGTAGCTAATAACGGTACCGCAATTTGTGGTACCGTTATTAGCTCTGAAGTCCCATAGCGGGTCCCGTCCTTAACATCTGGTCATACCAGGAGTTAAGGAAGGGACCCACTAAGGGACCTCGGAATATGGAGGTAAGGGATTACCGGTGCCGGTAATCCCTTACCTTCTACCTCGTAATGAGGCCCAATGTATCCAGGATGAGCTGGTGGCAGCTGATATTTTTCTACCATGTTGCCTACTTTACTCTCGGGCACTTTCTCATTTGACTGGATATTGCCAGAGTACCATATACATCAAATCGGCTGTGCCACAAGGTTTTTGTCTGTCTTTTGGCCATTTGATGTTGTGGCCTTCTTCCTGTCCTCTTAGGTCCGGAACTGGCATATATAGAAAGCCCTTTCCCATGCAAAAGCGTATGCCTTCCCAAGCAAGGTGGCAGTCTGTGTGTGTGATTGTATGTAGGGGCTGGGTCTATCTGAAAGCAGTCCACATCCAAGCCAAGCTGTATCTGATACTGGGCAGGTGTGGTGGCCAGAGGCTGTCCATGATTGGACAGCCTATGTCAGTTTGAATGGTGCAGATCCTTACCATTGGTGGGCTTGGGGGAGACTTCAGTCCATATCAGTTTTGGTTCCAATTTTTAAGAAGTGGAATAGAGATCTCCCTTCCAAATATAGACCAATGGCTCTCCTTGACTCAATGAGCAAGATCTTTTCCGCATTCATTTGAAAGAAACCTAAATAATCCACTCAGAACAGTCGGAACAAGTTACTTACCTGTAACTGTTGTTCTCCAGCATGGGTCTGGCATGGATTCACATGCTCATGAATATTCCCCGTCAGGCTGGGAATCCTCGGTAAAGAAAAAACCAGTATCAGTTTCGTTTCTGATCTGTCTTTCGTAGTAATAACCAATCACTGATCTCTGTGTCATACTGACCACAGCCAATGACTGCCCTCTACCTAAGCCCCGCCTCTGGCAGCCATCTTCAGATTTGGAAGCATGTGAAGTGGCAGTATGACCAAGTGAAGAGCCGCAGAGGGTTAGGCGGGAGGGTTCGCATGTGAATCCATGCCAGACCCATGCTGGAGAACAACAGTTACAGGTAAGTAACTTGTTCCTTCTCCAGCATGGGGTCTGGCATGGATTCACATGCTCATGAATAAAGAATACATAGCAGTACACACATGCACAACCACGGGAGGTGGCAAAGGCTCAACATTAAGCATTACATCAAACTCAACATTAAGCATCTTACCTCCTCACCAGGCTCACCTCAGGCGAACAGGTTGCGCAGCACTGCTTGGCCGACCCTGGACTCCTCCCTGGAATCCCGGTCGACGCAATAGAATTTCGTGAAGGTGTGCGTCGACCTCCACGTAGCAGCCCTGCATATGTCCAGCATGGGCCCACCAGATAGGAACGCCATGGTAGCTGCGATCGCTCTGGTGGAATGGGCTCTCGGACGGCCAGGCAGCGGTCGGTTTGCCAACCGGTGACAGTACATGATACAGCCGGAGAGCCATCTGGAAATGGAAGCCTTCGAGAGAGCCTTCCCCTGATTGACAGGTCCAAAGTTCACAAAGAGTTGTGACGTCTTCCGAAAACACTTCGTGCGGTCCACGTAGAACTTTAGCGCTCTAGCCACATCCAGCGAGTGCAAAGTCCTCTCAGCCGGCGACGAAGGCGACGGGAAGAACACAGGCAACACCAAGGGTTCGTTGAGATGGAAGTCCGACGGTACCTTGGGCATGAAGGAGGGGTGCGTCCTGAGCACTACCCTCGTTGCGTGAAAAGTCAAGTACGGGGCCTTGCAGGAAAGGGCCTGGATCTCTCCCACTAGTCGTGCAGAGGTGATGGCCACAAGAAACGCTGTTTTCCACGACAGAAATTTCAACGGAGCTGAGTGCAGAGGCTCGAACGGAGGTCCCATGAGCTTGGTCAGCACCACGTTGAGCTCCCACGCCGGGGCCGGAGCCTTCACCGGCGGGAACGATCTGAACAGTCCCTTCATGAACTCTTTCACCAGACGATGAGACCACAAGGACGTCCGCCCCGTGGTTCTGGTGTAACGGGAGATCGCAGCAAGATGAATCTTGATGGACGCTTGTGCCAGTCCAGCTTTGGCCAGCGTCAGCAGGTACGGCAGTACTTGGGGGGCCGTAATCCGTAGAGGGTTAATCTTCTGTGCGCGGCACCAGACAGAGAACCTCTTCCATTCTTGTCCGTAGCATTTAAGAGTCGAGGACGCCCTGGCCTTTGCAAGAACCTCTCTGCAGTCGGCCGGTATGTCGTATCCTCCAAACTCTAGCGCTGCAGGAGCCAGGCCTGCAAGTTCATCGATTTCGGGTCGTGGTGGAGGATGGCGCCCCCTTCCCTGGAGAGTAGATCCGCGTCCACCGGCAGCTTGATTGGCGGGGACGCTGACAAGTCCAGAAGGTCCGGGAACCAGATCTGCCTCGGCCCTGCACCGTGACCTCTTGAGCTGGTTGACGAGCCGGATTAGCAGTGGCAAAGGAGGGAACGCGTAGAGGAACAGGCCCTCCCAGGGGAACGAGAAAGCATCGCCCATGCTCCTCGCCTGGGGAAACCTGCTGGCGAATCTCCGGCACTTGGAGTTCGTCGCCGTCGCGAACAGGTCGATCTGGGGTGTGCCCCACCGTCGGAAGAGGCGATCCACTAGATCCTGCCGTAGCTCCCACTCGTGGCACTAGCGCAGCTCCCTGCTGAGTGAGTCGGCGATGGTGTGTTTTATCCCTGCCAGATGAAACGGCACCAGAAATATCCTTTGGGCGACGGCCCAATGCCACAGGTCCTGCGCCTCCTTGGACAGTGCTGGGGACCTGGTTCCGCCCTGTTTCCTGATGTAAAACATGGTGGTGGTGTTGTCGGTGAAGATCCTCACCACCTTGCCCTTGAGGGACGGAAGGAAGGACCTGAGGGCCCAAAACACTGCACGGAGCTCCAGGACGTTGATATGTAGGGATTTCTCCGTCGGGAGCCAAAGGCCTCTTGCGTGCAGATTTTCGGTGTGCGCTCCCCACCCTTCCAGGGAGGCATCCGTGGTCACTGTCTCCTGGTGGGCTGGGGTCTGGAAGTCCATGCCCGCCGTCAGAGGCACGCGGGTGCCCCACCACCGGATCGCTCGTCGGAAACTCTCGTTGAGTGTGATCCTTTCCTCGAAGCTGCCCGTCGTTTGGATCCAGCGCGCGTCCAGGAACTCCTGCAACGGGCGCATCCGGAGCCTGCACATGGGAATGAGGTAGATGCAGGAAGACATAATTCCGACGAGGGACTTGATGGACCTCACCTTGGCCGCGTCGGCCACCAACATCCGCTGCACCTTGCCCAGGATGGTCCTGGTCCTCTCCTCCGACGGGGAGGCCAGAAGGGACACTGTGTTGAGCCTCGCTCCCAGAAACAGAGCGTCTTGCGCGGGTACCAGGTGGGATTTGGCGTAGTTCACGGAGAATCCCAGGTCCGTGAGAAGTTGGACGGTCTTTACCATGTGAACCACGGCGAGCTCCTTCGTCTTGGCTCGGATGAGCCAGTCGTCCAGGTAGGGGTAGACGTGGACCCCCTCGCGGCGCAGCTGCGCCGCCACCGGTGCAAGGCACTTGGTGAATACCCTGGGTGCCGACCGTAGTCCGAAGGGGAGGGCTTTGAACTGGTAATGACGCCCTTGGACCACAAACCTGAAGAATTTTCGGTGCCCCCTTAGAATGGGAATATGGAAGTAGGCATCCTCCAAATCCAACGACGACAGGAAGTCTCCTTCCTCCAGCTGACCCAGGACGTGCTGGAGGGTGACCATCCGGAACTTCTGCGCCTTGATGAACTTGTTCAGACGTCGCAGGTCCAGGATGGGGCGCCATCCTCCCGTCTTCTTCTTCACGAGGAAGTATCTCGAGTAAACTCCGGAGCCCCGAAGCCTCTTTGGGACGAGTTCGATGGCGCCCTTCCTGAGCATTGCTTTTACCTCCAGGAGAAGTTGAGGGACGTGAAGTTCTTTCCTGGCCACGGGGGGGACGCGCGGACACCGTCTCTGGAACTCGAGCGCGTGGCCCCGGGCCAAGGCGTCCAGCACCCAACGGTCGGTGGAGATGGACGCCCACACGCTGACGAAGCTCGCCAGCCGGCCTCCCACCGGGGTGCTTCGGTGGGGGCCCGACCCCACGGCCGTTTCAATCCTGCTTCGACGAGGCTTTGCCGCCTTGACCTCCTTGGCGACGACGGCGGGGTTCGCCAGACTTGCCTCGTCCTCTGTAGGCCTCCTGAGACGACGAGCGGGCCGCTTGACGGTAGGTGGAGAAACCGCCGCCGGAACCTTTGGAGGCGCCCTTGCCTCTGCTGCTCCGAAAGGGCGTCCGTCGTTGTTGCAGAACTCCCAGGGCCCGGGCCGTCTCAGTGTCCGCTTTAATGGCCTGAAGGGAATCGTCCACTGTTTTCCCAAACAGGTTGTTCCCATCAAAGGGCATGTCCAGGACTCTGGTCTGAACGTCTTGACGGAAGTCCGTAGCCTTGAGCCATCCACGCCGCCTAAGGCAAACGCCGTTGCCCAACTAGCGGAACCCAGTGTCGGCGATGTCCGTCGCAACGGTAATGGCGTGGTCACAAGCCACCTCACCTTCCTGCAGGATCTCCAGGGCCTCTGTCCTCTTGTCGTCCGGCAGGAAGTCCAGCAGGGGAGCCAGTTTGTACCAGAGCTCCCTGTCGTAGCGGGCCACGATAGCCAAGGCGTTGGCCGCTTTAATCGTCGTCGTTGCCGACGAGATGACTCTGCGTCCCATAGCGTCCAATTTCTTTCCCTCACCGTCCGGTGGGGAAGTCGATGTGGAGGCCGCACCCCCCCGCTTTCTTCCTGGCCGCCGCGGAGACGACGGAGTCCGGGGTAGGCTGCGCCCGGAGGCACAGGGGGGCCGTGTCCGGGACCCGGTACTTCTTCTCGTACTGGTCTCTTCTAGCTGGCGTCGTGGAAGGGTTCTTGAGGAGGGTGAGGCCCTCATCCCAAATGTCGTCCAATAGAGGCACTGAGAGGACCGCCTTCCTCTTGGCCTCGCGCCGCTGATAAAGGAAACCTTCCTTCTTTGATCATGGAGTGGAACGATCCAATCTCGTCGGGCAGAGAAGCCCTGGTGGGAGGCGACGACGGTACATCCTCGTCGTATACCTCGTCGTCCGTACCCGTCGCTGCCGTGTCAGTCCCCGTATCATCCCCTCGGGTGGACGGGGAAGAGGGCTGGACGGGGCGCGACGGCTGAAAAGGAGGTGGAGGGTGGATCCTTCTTTTCTTAGTAGGGGGAACTCCAGAAGGTCCCGGTTCTGGGTCCCCAGACGGGAGAGGTTCCTCCGTCGGCAACGGTAGTCTCGTCCTTATCTCTGAGCATAAGGACAGTATAGCCAACAAAATGGCCGCCGAGTTGTCTCGCGGCACTGGCAGAGGGGAATCCGACGGGCGAACAGGGGCCCCGTCGGTACCCTCGGCGATGTCGTCACCTGCGTCGGGATCCATCCCGACGGGTCGGTCTTCTTCCACGCAGAGGCCGTGGCTTAAGACCTCGACCAGTTCCTCCTCCGAGGTTGAGGCCGAATCTACGATGACGCCCTGCCCCCCCCTTTCTCTTCCCCTCGGGGGATTTCACGGGGGTCCTGTCGATGGGCACAAAAGAGGACTCCCTCCGAGGTGGTAGGGAGACTCTGAGCCCCGAGGTCGCCACCACTGGTGTAGCCTGCACAGGCTGAGCCAGGGACGCCGCGACAGTTTCGATAGAGGGCTTGGCCGGATGGATTAAGGCCTTCACCACCTTAGGTGCGCTCACCGCCTTATCCTTGAGGGGGGGGACACCGCCTCGCTCCCCCTCCGCCTTCGAGCTCGACCGGGGCCTCTCCAGGAGCTTCGCCGGGTGCTCGGCCTTCCTCTTACCCGACCCAGAGCGTTGGCTCGTGGTTGATGGTGCCGGGGAGGGTGCGCCCTGCCTGGCGCCCGTAGAGCCCGACCGTTCGGCGCTCCCGGTGCCAGCGGACTCGCGGTGCTTGGCCTTATGTTGTCCCCCGTCACCGGGGCGTCCTCAAAGGTCTTAGAAGACCGCTCGGATTTCTTCTTCTTCTTCTCGCCGGACGGGCTCTTCCCTTCTAGCCAGTTGGCGAGACGTTGATGGCGGTCCTTCATGGTCCGCTCCGACATGTTGCCGCAAAACGCACAGTCCTTCTCCACGTGCGTCTTGTCCTCATGTAGGCAGTAGAGACAAAAAGAGTGTTCGTCCTCCTTGAAGACGTTCTGCAGCTGGCATCCAGGGCAGACCCTGAACAGCTTTCCGGGCGTCGAGCTTCCCTTCTCCTGGGCCATGACCGGGCCTGAGAAACTTCTGGAGTCCTCCAAAAGCGTAGCTCGACGAAATCTTCACCCTTGAGGGGCGCAGACGAATCCGACACGGGTCCCCGTTGATCGGATAGAGAGTCGGTGGAGCTTGAGGCTCTTTTGACCGAAAAAAAAGAAGTTTTTTGAGAAAAAACGTGAAAAAATAGCACTAACGCCCGAGAGCAATAGCACGAGGATCCCAACACATGAACGTGCGGTAAAAATCTGAAGATGGCTGCCAGAGGCGGGGCTTAGGTAGAGGGCAGTCATTGGCTGTGGTCAGTATGACACATTGATCAGTGATTGGTTATTACTACGAAAGACAGATCAGAAACGAAACTGATACTGGTTTTTTCTTTACCGAGGATTCCCAGCCTGACGACGAGGAATATTCATGAGCATGTGAATCCATGCCAGACCCCATGCTGGAGAATTTCAGAGATCCCAATCAATCCGGTTTTAGAATATGCCTCGACTCAGCCTCAAATAACGTTATAATATCTTTGCTACAGCAGCAGTGTTGAGATGCCTGCAGCACTCTACATCTACATCTAGTGTTTGTAGATCTGACACAAGCTTTCGATCGCGTTAATAGGGATTGACTTTGGCCTAAACTAGTTGCGTTTGGCTGTCTAGTATTGTTGATTAACATCTTAAGTAACTTGCACTCAAACAGCGGTAACAATATGCTTAGACGTGAAGGGTAACTTGTCCAATACAATTCCTACTTTTAGAAGCTTATGTCAGTGGCGTTGGGCTACTTTCAAATGCATCATCTGTTATATGCCAATGACATAGTACTTTTTGACCAAACTCTTATTGGCTTCAAAGATTGTTAAACACACTTTATAATTATATGAATACCTTAGATTTAGACATCAACTTGTCTAAATCCACATTCTTTACTCAGGTTTTAACAAACAGACCAAATACAGAACGTATATTAACAGAATGTCAATTATAAAAACATCCTCTTTAAAAATAAGAAGGGATCTTTATAATAAGAGTTTGGCTTTCTCTTCCCAAAGTAAAAAAATGTATATAAAATATGGCTGTTTTCTATTGTCCCTCTCATTAGGTTATATAAGGGGAAAATTGTGCCCTAGTTAACCTACGGAGTTAAAGTTAAATGGGAAAAAATGGAAAGTCATCTATGGAGACAGGTCCTAAACCTGCCTAGGGGTGTACAGATCTCTATTATTCGATCATAGCTTGGGTTCAAATCACTGCAATCTTACATCAATTGGAAGTCCCTCCTTCTCTAGGCTAAGTTTCTAAATACTTTGGCTATCTCACTATCCAACAAGGTGTCAGAATTAAAGGAGTGCCAGACTTGTCCTGTGCTCAATAAATGGGTTACTAAGGCAATACATCTATTAATACAGCGAAGTAATTAAGAATGCAATCTAGTGGAGGCTCCTTTGAGAATTAAAAGGAATTTAAATCAGATGGAGTGGATCCATATCAGATCTCTAAACACAAAATTTGAATTGTTTAGGTTTTTCCTATTGGAAGAAAAAAAAGAGTTGGACATATTCCATTATACCGTATACAATCTTCTAACAGAAGGTGGAGGATGCCTTTCTTAAGATTTAGGTTTAATCTCCTCCCAATTCAAGAAATGATTACATTTAGAGCAACTGACTCAAAAACCTCCAAATCATGTAGATGCTGTAGCTTCAGAAACTTTAGAACATCTGTTTATGGTCTGCCCAGCTCTACACCTAAATGTGTAACATACTTCTGGAGATTTGTGGAATTTTTTAATCATTTTTTTTATTTTTTATTTACAGTCAATTGAAAACAATTATTTTTGCAAAAACAGATTCCAGATTCAGCTCCTTTCCCTTATTGAGATTTAAAAATTAGATTTTGCCCATTTTGCCCTTTTAAAACAAAATAGCTAAATAATTTAGGACAGCAATCACGTAGCGAGTCCTGCTTTCCTCTATAGCCTTCTCCACCACAAATCTGGATCGAATATTCAAAAATCGGACGCAAAGGACCAAAATGGGCTGTACGTGTCTCCTCTAGAGCTAGGCAAAATATAATCAGATGTTTTAGTGTTTCCACCGCTGAGGTCTCGTTACAAATGCAACATTTATTCCGTTCCATTATACCACGGATCGCCTATATTTCATTTGTGGGTAGACGGTTCAGATGGGTTCTCAGAAATGGATCCCTGTAGGTTCTGTTAGGAAACAGTTTTAAGTAGTTAAATAAAGAGTCCAATTTCCGTGGTTCCTCAGGGAGGTGGGCAGTTGATTGGTAACTGCCTGCTGCCTCCAATGTGGGGATCCAATCCTGCTCCTGAAGTTTTTTCTTGACCCTAGAAGGGTTCTTTTTCAGCAGGTCGATTCATCCCCACCCCCCACCTCTTCCAGTTGTGCAGTTATTTCCAGTCTCCATTTGCTCAGCGTCGGATTCTCAGATGTGATAGTTTCCTTATTGAGCATTTCCAGGATTTCTGGCCTGGGGAGCATAAGGCTTTTTCTGTATAGAACCATGCTGTTCCATTCCACTGTCAGTTTCAAAGATGTGAGACCCAGCTCCCACTCACACTATTTGGATTGGCGTGGATAAAGAAATACCTAGCACTTTCCTCAAGAAGAGGCCCTCCAGCTGAGGTCATCCTCAGGCAAGGATTTTAGGCATTACCTTGGCTCCATAAGTAAGAGCAGGCACCACCCTTGATTTATAGAAACATACTACTGGCATTAGTGAGAAACAACCACATTTCTGGTTCACTGCACAGTCCCGACTAGCCAGATCTTTGGCTTTTGCTTTTAGATGTGCCACCATGGGGACCCTCTGTTTTTATGTTGCTAATCCATACATCCAAATATTTAAACAAGGATACTTGATCGATGCGCTTACCCTCTAGGAACCATGAGTAGCTGTTTCTCCCTCTGTTACAATTTCCAAAAGTCAAAATTATAGTTTTTTCTTTGTTTATTTCCAAGCCATTTGTTCTAACGTAACTACACAGTAAATCCAGTTGACGTTTTAGTCACACCTGTGTTTGGTCGATTAGGACCACATCGTCAGCGTACAATAGGTGTGGCAATTTACAACCCCCTACTGTGGGTGGAAAGATTCTGGTTGATGGTTCTATCTGGTCCAAGTCCACCACAAAAAAATTAAATAATGCTGGAGCCGGGGGGTGCTGTGGTACGCCGTGGAAGATGGCCGCCTGATCGGAGAGCTCCATAGCAGCTCTATCCTGATCGCCTATATCCTGCGCAATGGTGTCGCTGACGAAGAAAAATAGAGTGGGCAACGGCCTGTGGAAACTCCCAGGAAGCTATATATCTGGTCCCCGCGCACAAACGGTGCCTCATTGCTGGCGTTTGGAATCTGTTCTGCCGAGGCCTCTGCTAACTGTGGTCCACTTCACTCCCTGAGTGACTGGGAGGTGAGGCCGCAGCGGTGAGCGGCTGGGAATGTTCTGAGCCGCCTCGCACCCGGCGGGGGCTGCATGGCGGAGCCGCAGGGGCCTCAATCCTGACAGCGGCGGCGGGGGGTTGCGGGACCCACCCCCCCTTCCCCGCTGTGGCCGCTGTTGGGGATAATTCTCTCTTTAGGCTGAATTTCCTAACCCAGTGAGTCCCCCAGCAGCTTTGCTGGATTTCTGGAGTTTGTTTTTTTCCTCCTGCCAAGAGTGAGACTCTTTTCCTCCCACTCTTGGACATGATTATGATTTTCCTTTGACTGGTAATGTGTTTTATGGGCTATGGGGTCCTTCACTCCATAGGGTCTCATGCGTTTTTCCTATGTGTGTTACACAGCACCCTCCGTGCAGTAACACAGGGGTGTCATAATGACACCCCACCATAGACTCCATACCCTGGGACTGACTACTGTCTCCCAGGCATGTAAAGTCACCATTGGCTTTACTAGTCCCAAATTATTAACAGAAACCAGTACAAACCATCATATTGTGGACGTACTGGTCGGGGCAATTCGATTGCCCCAGGGTCTGTTAGTCGAGGGGGCACGTCTCCGTCCCCCCTGATTGAGCTTTGGCTGGTCAGTGGAAACTACTTTTTATATTCGACCGCAAATATTTTCCTATGGGATTTTCCATTGTTCGAGGCTACCAACTTTAATAATTTAATTCTCATAGCCTCGAACATACCGCTGGTTTATTTAATTAATATTAATTCTCCGGTTGGTATTTTTTGCCAAGACTCGATTCTGAAATGGCGTTTGTGTTCTCTTCTGTGACTCCAACCCAAGTCGAGCCCTTTGTTCCACTTTTTGGCGGGCTTCTCCACAGAAGCCTCCAAAAGTGGTGCCACTCTGTCTGGGTACCACAGGGAGTGGGAGGGGGTTTAGGCACCCTGGACTGAGTTACCGTGGTAACTAAAGTCGCACTCTTGTGTGATTGGCCCAAGTGGTGAGCCGGCCGGCTCACCACTTAGCATGTTTGAGTGACAGCTAGGCTGAGTGAATGGGGGTTTCCTGCATAAAAGCAGGGCTTTGGGGGCTGGAACTTCAGAAGTCGCCACAGGACCTGAGAATCTGACGAGGGAGAAGCTGAGCCGACCTACCACGACGACACCACCGGTGGAGCCCTGCGGAACCGACTCGCCACTTCCCGACGACAGAGAAGATCTCCCAGCTGGAGAGGCTTCTTCCCCTGACTGGTGGGCACAGACAGTTTACCTTTCTTTCTACGCACCCCAGCTCGGTTTGTGGTCGAACTGCCCGTGCCAAGCACCCCGGCGGCCGGATAGCCACTCACCACTGAACCGCGAATCAACGGACCGCTCCTTGTACCTGAGAAACTCCGCGGCTGGTTTCTTCCCTGGCAGTGCAACGGGCCCCTGTCTTCCTCCATGACGAGATCCTCTCTTCCCCCGGACGAAGCACTGACTTGCACCCACTGCCAGGAACAACTGCCCCCGCTGGAGCGTTCTCACCACTTTAAGGTACCGTGTCCGCCAGGCCTCCCTTTCTAAAGATTGCAACAAGGTAATAATAACTCCTTAACCTTCTGGACTGGGCTGGCTGCCTTGACCCTCTAACTGGTCCCTTTTCTTTGATCCAACTTCTTTTTGAACCATTACAAGACTTTTGTGCACTGCAACTGTGTGACCTTGGACACATTTCGTTTGGATCCTCTTAAAGCGGATCCGGCCTACTAACTCTGAATTCACGGTTTTACTTTGCCTTCCTCTCTTGCTATGCTCTTGTAAAAGTGTTGGGATCTGTTTCAATTTGTTCTCTGCTTTTTTAAAACGAACTATTAGAGTGCCATCTACGTTAAGCGCTCACCACTGTCTGAAAATAAGTGGGGCTTTACTTAAGACTTGTCTAATATTCTTTTAAGGGAGTGTATATCTTTTAGTGACCGTGTTTTTGAATTGCTTACTATTAGTGCCTGTGTGTTTTTCTAGATGTGGTTTTAAATAAATACTTATATCTCTTTTACACCAAGCCCTGGTCAGTGTTTACTTGTTCTATTGTGTGCTCATGACCTATTGTGAATACTCTGTATACTGCCTAACTCTTCTTGAGGGAAGTCTGACTGCTCAGCCACAGCTACCAAGTGAATCTGTGTGGTACAGACTGCTACCAAGTGGGTTTACTGCCAAACACCTGTAGTCCTAAATCTTTTGCAGTTGTCCCAGAGGGAACTACACAGGTTTCTGCCTAACAGACGCACAGTGACTGTTTGGGATTGGGCTGCCCTGGAGAATCGAGCGGACGGGAGTTGGCTGTTCTGGGTGGAATTGGAGGTTTGTGTAGCGCGGCGGGCACACTTGGGCTGCCTCGCTCCCCGACGGAGCACGGCGGTGACGCGGGTGGCTGCGGTTTGGACCGGCTCGCCCAACAACATTGAGGTACGTGGGGGGGCACTTGGAGCCCTTGTGGGGGCCGCGACCGCGCCACCCCCCCCCATATCCCTACGTCTCACTTGCTACTGCACAGCCCCGCTGAAAATTATCCACAGGGCTCTGCGAAAAGGCAGGCATGCACTGACTTCTCCACGGGAGCTCACAACTGAGACCCTGCGCTGTGGCGGATGGCTTCCCTGACACACAGTCTGTGTTGTCGGAGCATACCAACAGGGGTGGACCAGAGCACACTATCGGCTTCTCATCTGGACATTATTGAACATACGGTGGGGTGGGCTGAGCCCGCATTATTATATTTTGTTTTACATCTTATTTGGGCATTAGGCTCACAAACACACAGGTGCTACGTTTGTAAACAGCCCTTCAGTGAATAGTCCCAGCACTTGTTTGGGGTGCTATTATGGCAGGGGGCGCCAAAAATAAAGACAAGAGAAAGGGCCCTATGGATGTTTTCGCTAATACCACTGCACATGATCATGACACTGATCCACAAGTCCCATCCAGGTCTCCCACCCCCAGGCCAAAGTATGACCCGTATGTGGGCGCAATGGAGAGAGGATTTGCAGCCATCAATACTAAGACGATATAGGGGACAGCACAGCCTCTATCCGTGCGGACATCAGGAAGGTTAACTCTAGGGTCTCAGAGGCTGAGAACAGGGTATCTGCTCTGAAGGGCACAATTACCTTGCAGAATAGAGCCATAGTAAAACTTCAAAAAGATGTTAAGCTTCTTCAAAATAAATGTGAGGACTTTGAATCCCGCTCAAGAAGGAACAATATAAGGGTGGTCGGGGTGGAGGAACGTAAAACTGATACCCCCATGGAGCAATTCCTTGAGGTACTACTTTGTTCACTGTTTCCAGATGTGCAGTTCTCTAAGCAGTTTCTGGTCGAGAGGGCACACAGGGCGACGCCCCCCCCCGCCTAAGCCTGGCGCCCCGCCATGCACAATTATAGCGCAAATGCTCAACTATAGGGACTGTGACCACATCCTGCGTTTGGCGCGTGAACAGGGGCCCCTGCTCTACAATTCCTACCGCATCCATATATACCCCGATTTCACAACGGGGGTCCAAGCTGTGCGCCGTTCATTTGAGCATGTAAAAAAGAAACTGCGGGAAAGAAAAATAGTGTATGCAATGCTGTTCCCCTCCAGGTTGCAGATTCAACATGAGGGCAAAACGCAATTTTTTGTTACCCATGAGGAAGCTTTGACGTATATTGAACGGTATATCCCGGCGGTATCTAGCGAGACATGACCTTGCCAGCTTAGGCAGCTAATCCTCGAGAAAGTCCCATTATCTACAAACAGCTCCGAAATGCAATACAGCACACCATTTGTAATCTACTGTTGAAGCTGCGACTCTGTGGAGGGTGTTGGACCGTCCCGCCCCATTATTGCAAAGTTGCAGCGAGTTTATTGCGATACACTGCCCGATTCGGGGGATGGTGAGGGTGGATGGTGGGAAGGGTTACTGATAACCTGCCTTCATGGAATTGAGTCTATTTTGGTCAGAGTGTTCATATGTATCTATCCGGTCCATGAGGTAAGGTGGGAGAGTTGTTTTTTTCTCTATGTTCAATGTTATGTTCCATTTGTTAAAAGTCTGGCATTGTCGCATTGGGTATTGAAACTAAAATACCATCTGGGGGTAAACCCTTGCTAATGTTCACCGTACATGGCATCGCCAAGAGTGACTAGGAGTACCAGATTTCTTTGTGGAACGTGAGGGGTTTGGTCAATCCTATCAAAGCTCGAAAAGTGCTGGCCTCTGCCAATAGATATAGAATTGATATCCTACTGCTACAGGAAACGCACTCCACAAAGTGGGTAACGGACTCGTTTGCTCGCACCTGGGGATCACAACTCTTCGCCACAGACTATTCTTCGCAATCAAGGGGAGTGATGACAATAATTCACCATAGACTTGGATTAACTGTCTCCAAGTCCAAAGTGGACCCGGAGGGTCGATACGTAATAATATGGGGTAAGTTGCAAGGGCAAGACGTAATTATTGTTAATACATATGGCCCCAATATAGACTCCCCGCAATTCTATCCGCAAATACTTACATTGATAATGCCAGCGGATGAAGCATGGGTGATATGGGGTGGCGATCTTAAAACTATCCTTGATCCAGCACAAGACAGGACCTCCACGGGACAGCGTTCGGACTCCAAAGCTGCTCTAACTATCAACAGGCTACGTCCATGCTGCCGCTCAGATTTATGGAGAGAACTGCATCCCCGCGACAGAGACTACACATTCCACTCTCAAGTACATAGCTCGTGCTCCTGTATCGATTACTGGCTCTGCTCCATGGTCTGCATCTCGGAAACGAAGGAATGCACAATCCTTCCCTGGACATTGTCTGACCACTCCCCGATTGTTTTGGAGATTCAGGTTGGAGCACCCACAATGTCTCAGCATACCTGGAAGATGCCTCCAGATATCCTGCGAGATGACAATTTACTGGAGCAACTGCGGATTGATGTGACAGACTTCTTTGAGTGCAATCAGGATTCAGTCAGTTCACGTTCCACAGTCCGGGAGGCCTTCAAAGTATAGTTAAGGGGGTACTTGATTTCCACCGCTCACGACACACTGAAGGAAATTCGCCTACAGCTATCCCGCACTGAGAAACACATTAAGACAGCAGAGAGAGCATACATGGACTCGCCAGGCCCAAGTACCCTTGCCCCACTACATGACGCCTTAGCGGAATTTGCAGCCCTCGCGGAGCGTGAGGTCTAGTATATGATACAACCCACTAAGACCAGAAGATACGGTGAAGGTAATAAGTCTGGAAGGATGTTGGCCAATTTAATAAAAACCAAATACGGACATCGACAGATAACCAGTATAACAGACAACAAGGGCGTCACACATGTACACCATCAGAGGGTGAACAAGGAGCTATACGCAAATGCGGATCAAGTCTCAACAGATGAGGTACAACAATACCTTGACTCTTTCCCTCTACCTACATTAGACCCAGACGAACGAGCCACCATTGACCTCCCCCTGAGCTTGGAAGATATAAAACAGGCAATCAAGGATCTCAAGGCAGGAAGAGCACCCGGGTCAGACGGTATGCCTGCAGACCTTTACAAGTCACTCAGAGGAACTGGCCCCCAAGCTAGCGGAAGTATGGGAGGAATCTATGGAGAGGGGCTCCCTGCCGGACTCAATGAGAGAAGCCATCATCACGGTCCTATTAAAACCTCATAAACCCCCACAAGATCCTTCCTTCTACAGGCCATTATCGCTAATTAATGTAGACGCCAGAATCTATGCTAAGGCCTTAGCCAATAAATTGAACCCATACATGACCAAATTAATACATCCGGACCAGTCTGGCTTTATACCTGGCCGATCTACAGCCCTTAACCTGCAGAGATTCTTCAACATAGCCTCTCAGATGGATCCCCAAGCACAGATAGTGGCGGTAACGCTAGACGCAGAAAAAGCGTTTGATTCGATTTCATGGAAGTTTATGTATGCCATATTACACAAAATGGGTTTTGGTCCTGAATGTCTCCGGTCTATAAAGTTGCTGTATTGCAAGCTAATTGCCAAAGTGAGGACCAATAAGACACTGTCGCTTAGTTTCGAGCTACAAAGGGGTACCAGACAAGGTTGCCCCCTCTCTCCACTAATTTTCGCACTAACAATCGAAGGGATGGCAGCATACCTACGGCACAGGCACTCCTGGAGAGGCATCCGGATAATGGGGATACCCCAGTTTATTTCACTTTATGCAGATGACACTATGCTGTATCTTAGAAACCCTGATATACATCTTAAACCAGTGATGCAGGATATTGAAGTCTTCACTAAACACTCAGGATACAAAATAAATCAAGCCAAGTCTGAAATTATCCCCTTGTCTGACTCCACTAATAAATCTGCACCCATGGAGGGTTTCAGATGGTCTCCAACTAGCGCGAGATATCTGGGCATAGTAATGCCAACAGATAAGCTAACTCTCTACAACAATAACTATGCGCCATTTTTAACACAGCTGGAACACAAGCTCAATGTCTGGGCAAAGCTGCCACTGTCCATGTATGGTCGTATCTCCCTGCTCAAGATGGTGGTTGTGCCGAAGCTCTTATACCTGTTCAGTGGAATACCAATGGGTCCAGGAGCAAAATGTTTTCATACTCTATGAAGTAAGGTGTCTAGCTTCGTCTGGGGCGGGGGTCACCCCCGAATGAGTTGGGCAAAACTATGCGACAGTCATGATACCGGAGGGCTGGCAGCTCCGGATTTTCTACTATACTATTACTCCGCACAGTCCTACTTTGCCAATTTCTGGTACAACACAGAACAGTTTGCGCACATCCATGCTGAAGAGTTTGCGGCTTCTCCCTTTAATCTGAGGAGCATGATATTTGCCAGGATTGCAGAGGAGAAAGTGCTGGCAGATCCATTATCCTCAACGGTGCGTGCATGGACATGGATACTTAAGAGAGTGGGATGTGATACGCCTTATTGGCCTCACCTGCTGCTGTGGAACTACCCCGCACTTGAATCCACCATGCGCAGTACCATTCAAAGAAGATGGGACCCGAGTATGGAGGCCAAAATAGGTGACCTTTTTCCTCAGGGGAGATTCCTTGCGGCTGCAGAAACCAAAACAGAACGGGCCCCGGCCTATTCACGATTCTACAATATCAACGAATGAAAGCGGCTTGCAGGAAAAAATGGCCATCCTTCCCGAACGCACCACCAATACATAAATTCTTATCAGACATACTAACCCAGGAAGGCTTCACCAGTAATGTCTCCACTTTGTACAGAGCAATACAACGCAATACCCCATCCAAAAATGTCATGAGATACAAATGGGAAAGGGACCTAAACATGTCAATCACCGAACAACAATGGGTGAACTACTGCAGGTACACTAAATCCATCTCGATGTGTTCTAACTTTAGGTTGATTCAGTTCAAAATTTTAAACCATCTGCATATTACTCCATACAAGGCACCCAAATTCAACCCAGATAAACAAGCTACATGCCCCAAGTGCGGCGCATCAACTGCCAATACGATACACATGTTCTGGGAGTGCCCCCCAATAAAGCGATTCTGGGAGGAGATAGCAGCCACCATAAGTGAAATATTGAACATACATATCCCAGCAACGCCATTAAAATATCTCTTGGGGGATATAGGCAAGGTCTCCACGAAGATTCATACATTATTTGCAATAGGAGGAGCAGTGGCAAAGCGTAATATCCTGAAGAAATGGAAATCCAATACCTCTCCTACGCACAGACAATGGCTCAGAGACCCCATAAATGTTCAAGACAGCGAAGAATCATACATCCGGGGTATATATACTATCTCTAGACCGAAGGACATTTGGGTCCCTCTCAGGGAATACCTACAAAATGTAGAAGATGTACGTGATGGTTAAACTGTTTAGAACTATAGCCGAGAAGTTATATACCACCACCTCTATATCTGTCCCCCTCCTCTTCTAATATGCTCAGGGTTTTTTTTATGATGTATAGGTAAAACTGATTGGAAATATTCATGTTACAAATATCCAATGCTGAATGTAAGACGCTTTTTTATCCATGTCCCACTTGTATAATGGCAGTTTAAAAATAAAGTTTTAAAAAAAAATAACGCTGGACCCATTGCGCACCCCTGTTTAACTCCTTTCAAAGTGAACATTTCAGAAGATAAGAGGCCTGATCTGTTCAGCCGAGTTGTGTTCTGAAGCATAGCCTTTATTGGGTCTAATAAGGCACCTAGGCAGTGTTTTGCCTCTAGTTTAGCCCACAATTTGTGGCGCTCAATCTGGTCGAAAGCTTGGATCAACAAAGGCCATGAAGATCTTAGATTTCCTGTCTTGGACTTGGGCCTTTAATATATTCAGTAATAAAATGTTTACTCCTGTCCCGATGCCCTTTACGAAGCCCATTTGCAATGGGTCATTGCAGCCTTTTTGTATGCTCCATTTGTGAAAGTGGTCTAGAAGTATTGTGCCATACAGTTTGCCAATCACGTCGAAGCGGGCGATTGGTCAATAGTTGTTAGGATTTTGTCGGTCTCCTTTTTTGAAGATTGGGATGACTATCGCCCTCCTCCATGAACTAGGTATTTGATAGAATAGAGCAATATGAGACAACAGACCATGAATGAAACTAGCCCACTCGTAAAGATTCTCTTTCAGCATAAAGTTTGTCAGGCCATCTGGAGTGTGGGCCCGTGAGCCGTTTAGCTTTAGAATACGTCTTCGGATGTCGCTGATGTCACTGTAATAGACCCAAGGCTCTGGTTCGTGAACATGTGGGTCAGTAAAGATGCTTTATGATCTGGGGGCGTATAACTTTTCAAAGTGTTTTACCCAGTCGTCTTCACTTATAGGGTTGGTCTGTTCATTGTCTGTTACAAGGCCAATCGATTTTATAAAGACCAACAAGCCCTAGGATCTTTGGTTACTAGTACTTTAAGCATGGCTTCAGAATCGTTCTGGTACGTTAAGTCTTATGGAGTACAGCCAGTTTGTATATTTCCTTTTTTCTCCAAGGAAAGTTTCTTTGTCTGAGACTTGGATTTGTTGTTATATTGTAAATGGAAGCAGACGTCTGTGAGCATTGCAGCATTGAATGTTGTACTTGATATTCTAGAATTGTAGTAATGTATGTTTTTTTCTTGTTTTAAACTGTCAAAAATTGTATACATCGTCTCTTTTTAAAAGTAAGCAATTGTACTGTTTTTTTCAAATTTACATTTCTATCGTGAAAGGTTTACTTAAACCAAAACGCAAATAAAAAGATAATGGAGGATTCCTGCAGCCATTCAACAAGTCATCATTGGAGCCAAGACCCGTACGAAGAAGTGCAGAATGCTGATGTCAGGACGACCGTTGCCGCCAACCACCACTGCCTCCAGCCATGGGTCGTCGAAGCACTGCACCTCTCTACAGATCTCCAGAAGGCCCTTGTCGGTGCTTCGACAACCAGATTGTTGGACACAACCTCTCTGACCCCTGCCTGAGGGCCATAACTAATGAGCCTTTAGAGGGGTCCCTGAACTACCTGGTGGACTGAACAGAGATTCCCTGGGCTAACTCATTGCATGAGTCCAGCCTTGGCATTCTGCAGATCTTCAACCTGTGGAACAAAACGCCTGTCCCTGCAGTTTCAGCCTTCTTGTCCAAACAGAAGCTGTGCAGAGCTGCTCCTTTTGTTCTCGCATTGAGGACTGCCTGATTATAATTATAATTGTTCTTTTATAACACGCTTAATACCGGATATCGGTTTCTAAGTGCGAGACCGGGATTCAAACCTGTGTTGCTGTGCGTTGTCTTACTTCCAAGACAAACGCGTTGCCCATGAGCTATCCTCCCGGCCCAAACATATGCTTTGTGTCCTTGAAGTCTCCTGCTTTGTGGACGTTTGCCAGAGTCTGTAACCACTGACTAGCTGAACCCAACCTGATGCTGAAAATGACCTCTGCACCTGCTGCCACTGGACCTCCCTTGAGCGTTCAAAAACTAGAAGTAAGTGGGCCCAGCAGATTCAGGAACCCCTGAAGTAGTTGCTAAAGACAGAGTAAGGCTGTGAGCGTGCATACCTATTCCTACACACACCTCTACAGGACATAGGGTTGTACAGGCATTAAGCCCCAACAATAGCCCTCCCATGCCTGACTAAGATCAGTGGTGGTCTGGTCAAGCATCCTACTGGTCTTTCTTGAGTGGTGGGATTGGAAAAGAAATTTGTAGGAACTTTACTTACCTTTTTAATCTAATTCTGGAACATTTAACCGGCAACCTTGTTTGTGAATCACATAGTAAACCCTATTGCAAAATACATAGGGCCTCATCAGGGCCTTGGCAGTATCCCGGTAGTAATTGCGCTGGGATACCGCTAACGCATATTGTGTTACTGCAACTCGGTCCGGCGCTATCAGCGCCGGATCCCGAGAAGCGGTAAGGCAGTAATTCCCCATTTTTTGAGAGTCCATAGGACTCTGTGGGGATTTTTGGCGCTATTACCGCCGGCAGGAATAGCGTCAAAAACTAGCAGAAATCTCCAGTTTTCCACACAAACTCAGGATTGGGCAGATGTAATAGCTTTACTGCCGCATTTTTGCTGCTCCACCCAACCCTTGATGAGGCCCAAATTGTGGAACTGGTGAGTTTTGGACACTAGATTCCAATTTCTAGCAAGGCTGGAGTTTTTAATAACTCAGAACTTAATCTAGAGTTTACTGCAGGTGTTCTTACTGTTTTCTATCAGTTTACTTACCTGTCTTGTAGTGGATATAAATTGCTGTTTTCTCTGTTTCTCACTTGCATTACCATACACAGTTACCTACCTAAAGTGTTGCTCTTAACATTACTTCCTATTACATAACTGTTTTAACGATAAAGTGTTGCTGGTCTACTAGTAGAACCCCCAATTGTGAATGTATGTGTATGATAGTAACTGTGTGGCAATACTTACCTGGGGGTTTTATTACTAAGGGTTATTGTAAGGTTTCTCAGAATCCGTAGAGATGGAACCAGACTTGGACCCGTAGTGTAGCCAGAGAATTCTTTCTACAAATATAACCCTCTGAATACCCAAGGTAAATACAGAGGGATCTATTAGTTGAAAGATAAGGAACAAAACACGAACGACTAGGCGCTGCAGAAAAACAAGATGGACAAATTAGACCACGGTGTATATAACCCACACGCAAGACAAGGGAGAATATTCAATAATAACTAACCAGACGAGAAAGTAAGCCAGGTTACTCTGGTCAAAGAAATTAACAAGGCTGGGTCAAGATGGACTAAGAAAAAAACAGAAGAGAGAAGGTGATGTTTAACTTTTTAGAATCGATTGAAAAAAACCATAGGTGACAAAGGAATTTGAAGGCTTACCACTGTTCCTGGTGTAGGCAGTTTACCAAATTAACACCCAGTGTACTAACACCTGAACCGACGAGTCGAGGACGCCTAAGCGGAAAGAGGCAGTCTCTAGTCCAAACCCTATCCCGCTGGCATGAGGATGCCAGCGGGATGGCAGTCTGAGCGCTAGATGGCAGTCACAAGTTCAGCGCTATCTAAATACACTGGGTGTAAATGGTAAGTATTCAGAACCAAGATGGAATGTTGCTTGAAGAGGTAAACCCAGAGGACACGAGATGGCAAGTGAGTATTCCAAGTTCAACACACGAGTAGGGAAACCAATCCAATTCGGCAGGCAGAGACTTGTATTGAGCGTTCCGGGTTCGGTGCATGTGGAGGCAAGCAGATTCAAAGCGGCAGGCAGAAACTTGTTATTGAGCGTTCCGGGTTCGGTGCATGTGGAGGCAAGCAGATTCAAAGCAGCAGGCAGCAACTTGTTATTGAGCGTTCTGGGTTCGGGGCACATGGAGGCAAGCAGATTCAAAGTGGCAGGCAGGAGATCAAGGAAAGGGTAGGGAGCAAGGGCAAGGCAAAAAGGGGCAAGGAAGACAGGAGAGCACAAAGCACGAGACGTAGACGCGGCTGATTACAAAAATCAGAAGCGAATAGCGGACAACCCAGAAGTCTTTATCTTTATGTAGGTTGTCAAGGAAACACGTACCTAACGCGGTCCGCAGTGTGGAGGATGCAAGGGACGCCAAAGTCGCCATGGCAACCCATATCCATGGATCCTACGGATTCGGGTATGGCAAGAATGTTGCTCTACGCTCTGTTTATTCTTGTGAGGGGGAGAACAAAAAGCCGAGTGACCAGGTCCGATCCTGACAGTTATGTTGTGTTATTACATACTTGTAAAGCTCACTGCGACCCATGGGTATCCTGGCGCTCAAAAGTGAGATTCAAGCAGAAAGAAAAAAAGGGGGAAATGTAACACAAAAACCAACCAATACCAGTTATTCTGGATAAAGAAAAGTCTTTAAGGCTTTCCGAAACTTAGAATGATTTTCAATTAACCTCAAGGATAATGGAAGGGTATTCCTACAGTTGCCTTCCGACACCAAGGAACACAAAGAAGATGAAGATTTGAAGAACGAAGATTCATGATAAGGCTTTAAGGGATAATCTTGTCACAAAGAAGCGTCCTGTCGATGAAGAGCTCAATGTGTCAAACAGAGAACTTTAAACTTGATCCTGCTCTCAACTGGGTGCTAGTGGAATCTATGCAGTACAGATGAGACATGGGAAAACCTAGATAACTCAGGCACCAACCGGGCAGCAGAGTTTTGCAAAAATGGTAGCCTATTAAGATGGTACTTAGGCTGAGCCAGTAAAGTCGCATTACAGTGGTCAATAATTTCCAGGACAGAGGAAGCGACTACTGGTCCATGACCTTTTTAAGTGTTTTAGGTTTAAAATGACCCGCACTACATCTAGCACTAATTTGAAGCTCAGGAGAGGGAGGCAGTGATCCTAATTCCCAGATCTTTTACAGAATCTTCTGGGGTCAGGTGAGTGCCCAAAGAGGGTGGGTGAAACTCAGGGGACCAGAGTGACTGTGCTGTCGGTGGTCCAATCACCTAATTTCTGTCTTGTCTCCATTCAGTTTTAGCCAGTTATTGTTCATCCATTCCCCGATTTCCCCCAAATAGGGGCAGACTGGCAAGGGGGGCTCAGGGGCAATTGCTCACCAGGATGGCTAGTATGATGAATCCTGCACAGTCATCACTGATCCCCAGCCTAAAGTCTCCTCCCATGTGGCCAGGGGAAGGCAGCCACTACCTTATCCGGACCCTGAGGGTGGTATTATGAGGGAGGTTCAAATGGGAGGAGATGGTTGTCGGGGAGAAGTGGTGGCTCTCTTAGGAGAGACACAGTATTCTTCTTATTGTCAGGTCCCTGGGTAGGTCACATGCGCATTAAATCTGATTTAACCTGTTTTTAAAATCATCTTCGCTCTTTTGTACACATTTTCTTTTACAATTTCTTGTGAGTTTCGTTTTGGCCTTGACTTTGGTTTCCAGAGTGTTGGTGGGTTCCCTAGCCAAGATGGAGGGAAGGAGCAGGCTTCTTGATTGGAGGATGGAACGACAAAGGAAAGTGATGAACATTCTAAACTGCCTTTCATTTTAGTTTTCTTGAGAGCAGGTTGTGAAAAATGTTGTTCCTGAGTTTAGACCAGGATTTTCAGGGAAGGTCAAGGTTTCCACAGGTAAAGCTCAGGTTTTCCATGAAGAAACCCTTCCATGAAGACAGTTCGAAGGATGAAGATTCTCTAATCCCCAAATACCTGATGACAAGCTGTCACTGCGCAAGACCCTCCCATGTTAAAACTCAAAAAACATTATATGAGAAACTACCTAAACAGTATGCGTTTTACACCGTAGGAATTCATTGGTTACATGCGACGTCCCCCGATTATAATGGTTCTGTCTTGGGTAAACGTCCTGTACACAATATTACTGTACAAACATTAACATAACATCCTCTGTTTCTGATAAACTGAAGTCTAACCAACAAATGAAACAATAAAAGTGTAAACATTTTATGGACTTCAATTCTCATAACTCCTATGGTACTGGGACGAGGAAGAGAAGAGTCAACGTGGAACAGGAACAACCTTAAGTTAAATATGTAGACTAGTGTTTCTCAGTATCATCAGCTGTGCAGGAGATTTAAAAATGGTGCGTCTTACTATGCAAGTGAGTGTGGCAGGAGGGGAGGAGGTGGTCGCAATCTGAAGGCAGAAGAAGAAATTGAAGCCACAGAGTAATCAGAGCGGGAGACAAGCTCCGAGGCAGAGCCACAGATGCAAGCCATGCTGAAGGAGGAGGATGCTCACGGGCACCCACCTTGAGAGCGTCACATGCCGGAGGATAGAGACTCCGGAAGAAGCTGCAGGACATGAAAGAGACACGGTCTTGCAAAACGGCAAAGGTTTCATTGGCGGAGGACCAGCGTGGGAAACAGGAGAGACTCTGTGTGCTTTTGGCAATCTTCCGCCGGTGGCGGTTCTTCGTTGCAGACACATGTTGAGCTGGTGAGTCAAAAACAAGGAATTGGGGGCCCCGGGACATGTTGTGAAGCTGAGGCACACATAGGGAGGCAATTTAAATCCTGGCCAAGTAAAACAAAAGGGCAAAGAGGGTGCAATTACGCTTACATGAAATCACAGTTTGGGGAAACCTGGAACCCACATTGCCATAAGCAAAGAAACAAGCAAACATTGTACAAACCTTTGGTTTTGAACATGTGGCTCTGTGGAAGAGACATTTACTTTGCCAATTTGTGGGACTTGTTGTATGCAAGAGACCTTTTCCACTGAATTGCATGTAACATAGTGGAAACAAAAACTATCAAAAGTCTTCCTGAAATGATTCAGGGGAACAGAATCAAACCCTGGGCACAAGGATTATTTTATTGGAGTTATAAGTTTGGACTTTTGCACATTTCTGTTGAACTGGAAACAGATACATGTACCTTGCACACCTTGGTTGTATATGTTAGTGTAACGGTCTGATATATTTAGACACAAGGTCAGTTTTCTTTAGTTTTAGTTTGCTACGTAGGATAGGGACAGATAGGCCTTATGCCATCCCCTTTTATTTTTTAATTAACATGGCAAATGTTGAGAAAATTATAACTTTGTGTCCGTCTCTCATTTCTGACCCCTCACACTGGGCAGCTGCCCCATAGGCCAGAGCTCCAAAATGTAAAGAAATAATAGAAAAAGATGAAATCCTTCAGAATCAAGCCTTCCACAATGGAACTGAGTGCTGAAAAACCTGCTCAGATTCTTTGTAAATGGGGACAGGGATTCTTCATGATGTCAGCAATGTTATTGATGTGTCTGGATGGCCCCCACACATGGGCCTCCACAGTGAGTGAGAGAAGTCTAGGTCG
The DNA here is from genome assembly GCF_040938575.1 of Ambystoma mexicanum. NCBI lineage: Eukaryota > Metazoa > Chordata > Amphibia > Caudata > Ambystomatidae > Ambystoma > Ambystoma mexicanum. Next base: position 1,067,081,161 of record NC_090931.1, on the reverse strand, counting down.
CAGTGTCATGTTCATACCGCCCAGTGGCAATGCATGCATTTAAATAATATATTATGTGACCCTGGATGGTAATATTGGCACCACTGCTTCCAATACACCATTGGTCTGTTACAATCCAGAGAAGTTTATCAAGACTCCTATTTGGCAAAGAAGAGCTCATATCTTATCAGAGTTTATCCTTGGTTTGATTCTGTATGAATACTTCCACTATGTTATGGTGAATTTCTTGATTACCAGTGTGTTCATAGAAATAGAGTTTAATAGCACCCGGAATAGCACGCATGGATGTAACTTATATAGTGGTTATTGAGATATCTGTTGGACTGTTTGTGGTACTTACTTTTGTACACACTTGAAAAACAGTAATAAGAAATGTAATATTCAGATATTATTGAAAGACTACAAACTAAGGAGGTCATTCAGAGTTAAGCAAATTTTGCAATACTGCTGAAGAAAGTTACCTACTCTGACCGTAGCATTTCTGGCCTACTCAAAGTTTACCACCAGCATAGGTGGTATTTCCGGAATACCCCAGTGCTATTGCAATATAAAAAGGTTTTTTAAGATGTTGTTTGTTTTCAGGCATTTTTTGCATTAATGTGAAGGGTGAAATTGATTACATACAGTAATGGCTCATATACCTACTGTTGATTTTATTTATGCACATAAGGGTCAATTCAGGCCCTTTTATGGATTGTATAGTTAAGGTGGTGAGAGGAGGCAATCGCAGATGCCCACCTTTTTACACCTCAACATGGCCATTTGATAAAGCTTGTTTCACTCTATTGAAGGGAAGCACCTGTGCTTCAGTTCAATACAGTAAACAGAAAGAGGAATTGGTCACTGAGCAATATCGGCAAGGGTACAAGGTGTGTGCAAGGTAAGGGAAGGGGATTAAGCTATGAATAAAGGATGGAGCTAAAGGGGGACAGAAGTCTGAAAATTAATTGTAAGAAACAGGGGCACTGAGAAATGTTATGCAAGGGAAGAACACTGCAGGATGATGGGTGAGGAAAACAGGGTAAATGAGAGGGAGGTACAATGTGGAACGGTAGGCCACCAGTTTGACTGTTGCTGAGATCTATGTCTGACCTGCATGCCACTGCACCTGATTGTGTGACTATTTGCCCCATTTCTTTTTTCTAAGTGATGAATACTTGCGTTAAGAACTTACTTCTCTTACATTTTTTCCCGATGCCTTATCATGTGGCTTGTTGCTTTGAAAGTACAATTGTACAGATTAAGATTTTGATTATAGTACATTTTCATTAAATGATAATCTCAGGCTGTTTTTCAAATGCATTTGCCTCAGTATATAGATGATTACTAGGCATCCCCCATGTAGATACATTGGTGCTTTAAAACCAGATTTAACAGTATACTAGTTTAGCCCTTGAATAAAAACTTTGCAGAAAGCATTTTTTGCTTATAATACTGAAGATGGAACAATAGAATAAGATGAAGTTCCCCCTGCTTTCTGAACTGGAGACTGTGGGACCAGGAAGACATGGCTCAAATCCCCACCTTGCACACTTCATCCATTATGTGATCTTGAGCAAATCACTTTTCATCACTGTGCCTTAATTTCCTTATACTTATAATTTGCTTATGCTATATAGTTTTACTCTAGAAATAATTGTAACCATTTATGTTGAGCAAACTGGCGAGGAAGGAGTGATGCCGCAGACGAGCAGGAAAATCTTTGGAGACACGAGGAGCTGCCCAGAAGCTCTTGGGTGTCAGGCTGCTTGTGGAAGCAGCGTTTATCCAGCCAGAGCGAGAGAGGAAGCAAGTGTGTTACAGCAGAGCTGCACCGAATACTGGAGTGATCTCTGCCGACTTCAGGGTGGAAAGCGAATGAAGCAGCTGTTCCACAAAGGTGCAGGCAGAGTCGGAGATGCACGAAAAGACTGGTGAGTCTACCCAAGGCAGCTGGGGACCCCGGGGTGTTCCGACAAGTGCGCCAGCCCATGTTTGATAACTATGAGATTGCCAACGATGAAAAGAGCATAACAAGAATGTTTGATGGCAGTCAAGACAGTATTATTGCAACGCCCAATAAGACAAATATTTGTATGCAACAATACACAGTACAAAGAAAACCCCCAAACCAATACAGGTGCATGAGATGCCAGTGTGGGGGAGAAGTTTGAACAAGTATTACCGTAGGCCAATATACTAAGTACCTCACGATATAGGTGATTTTAGTATAACCCAAGTACTGTGAATCAATTAAGAGAAGTCCTGGTAGGCAAGTACACCAGGCAGTTGAAGTTAGGTTAATATCCCTGGCAGAAGAATATACCAGGTGATCTAAAAAGAACTATACAAGAAACCTTGGCAGGCAAGTATAGCAGGTAATTGAGACTGAAGGAAGATTCCTGGCAGGAGAGCACACCAGTCAATCTATAAAGTAAAGAAAATCCTACAGAAAGACTGTTGCAAAACTTGTGATTTCAACAAGAAATTTCTGGGTCCAAAACAGGTCTAAAGAAATGGTTACTGAAAGGGACACTCTTGCAATCCTGTTTGAAGAATCTAGGGGGAGGGAAACATCCCCCGAGTCCAAGGACCTTCTAACTGGGAAAACATTTTTGTTGAAGTTATTGTTAAACTTTTGGTTTTGAACACTTTTGTCATTATCAAGTTAAAGACAGTTCCTTGCATCCTAAGTTTTTTTGTTTGTACTGTGAGGGCCAGGATAGAGCATTTTTGGACACAAGGACGGATTATTATTTACTGATTTCCTGACACAGACATATCCTTAGTTTTGCCTTCTCAGTAGGGAAATTCCTCTTCAGAATAGGGCTAGAAGGGCATTCACCCAACCTCTTTTCTTTTAATAAACATGTTAGTTGAAAAACACAAACACCTTGTGCCTGCCTCTCACTGTTGACTCATCAAAGGTGCTATTGGGTATCTGATGTCATATCCACTTCCCATGGCATTTTGGTGGACATCCCTGTCTTGGCTTTTGGCACGTGCTATAGGGTTGGGAGTCCAAGTATAAAAACCTCTGGCCACAATTTTGTATTCACTTTCCATGTGTGTGAACGCACTGCTGTCCTTCGCTTTTGGAACCTCCTGCTCGTAATCATGGTAGAACACTTCTAAATGGGGACAGATTCACAGAGGAGCAAGCGAAATATGCGCTTGCGGAGTGCTGTCTTTCTGCTCATCAGTATTCCTATTTAGAAAGCTTGTGGATGCAGAGCGGGCATGCTTTGTTCCTCTGTTAGATTCTTCAATGTGTGTGCCTCAAGGGTTTGAAGACAGTATGGAGGAGAGAATAACCAGAGCCATGGAGGGAGAGAGACTTGAGATCCACTGTATACACCTCTAGTACCTGCATGAATGAGCGTGTAGCAGTCCCATCCACTATCCCTTAGCATTGAACTTTGTCACAAGAGATACGTGCTGCCTCTCAGGAGAACTGGTTGGGCTAAAACAAAATTGAAGACTTGGATGAATCTGGGAGTGCACACAAAGAATTTCTCTAATGTCTCCCAAAAACTACACAGATTTCTAAATGACCACTGCAGCAGCTGCATCTGCAATCTAGCTAATACTAGGAAGATGAATGATTGAAGTAGCAGCCAAAGGATGACCTCAGTTTGAATCTCTGAATTTGGAAAGAACTACGCAGAAATGTTCTGGATGTTAAACATCTTCTCTGGAGGAGGGAAAGCTGTGTCCTAACTGCTCCAATGATTTGAAGGTGTCAAGAACTACTTCTTAATGTTCAGTGAAAAAACTTTAATGGAGATGACAACAGTTGTTGTGAAAGAACTAGTTACTCTTACCTTGTAACGTTCTTTCGATGGGATGTTCCTCCGACGTATTCCTTATCTTAGATATAAATCCTTCAGCTTTGCTGGCCTCGGAAAATTTTTTCGCCAGAGGGCGCTGCGCGTCGATGATCGCCGAGTCGATGACCCTCGACGGCCTCCGTGCCGACGTCGACGTCATCCTGCCTATAAAGGCCGCGCGCAGCGTCCGTTGCTCAGTTCCGTTTTGTAGTCCCCAGTAATGTTTTTGGATTAGACTAATCACCTTGAAGGAGCATAGGCTGCAAACCCACAGGAAGTCATACTGCGGGGATGGATGGGAGGGTCGATAAGGAATACGTCGGAGGAACATCCCATCGAAAGAACGTTACAAGGTAAGAGTAACTAGTTCTTCGAAGGGATTGTGTCCTCCGACGTATTCCTTATCTTAGATAGACTCCCATAGCAGTGGTATTGTGACTGGAGGCGGGAGTAATAAAAGTTATGTTACCCTTCCAGAATGGACAGAGTGTAACACAGCCTTGCCGAATCTAGTTTCTTGACTAGAGGAGGAATCCAGGCTATAGAATTTGGTAAATGTATGTGCGGACGACCATGTGGCAGCCGCACATATATCTCGAATTGGCACCCCTCTTTGAAGGGCTGAGGATGTTGCGATACCCCTGGTAGAATGAGCCCTTAGATTTTGAGGAGGCTCCTTTCCTGCCAATTTGTAGCATTCCAGAATGGCTAAAATAATCCATCTGGAGATGGTTTGTTTTGTTATTGGAAGGCCCAACTTATGTCCTGCATAACCTACAAAGAGTTGGTCTGCTTGTCTGATCTTAGCCAATCTGCTGATATAGAAGCTCAAGGCTCGCTTAGGGTCCAGCCTGTGCAGTCTCTCTTCCTCCTTCCCCGGATGAGGAGGAGGGTAGAAAGAAGGTAATATAATCTTCTGAGTGATGTGAAACTCCGAGACTACCTTCGGGAGGAAGTTAGGCTTCACCTGAAGAACAACTTTGTCCTTGTAAAAGATTGTATGTGGAGGTTTACACGATAAGGCTTGCAACTCGCTAACCCTTCTAGCAGATGTCAATGCTATTAGCAAAACAGTTTTGAGGGTGAGAAGCTTCAATGAACAAGAGTGTAGTGGTTCAAAAGGGGCACCCTTTAGGAAGTTTAAAATTAGGTTTAAATCCCATAAGGGAACTTGAAAAGGTTTCGGGGGATAAACATTAGTTAATCCTTTTAGGTATTGTATTACCAATGGAATTTTGAAGTATGAAGGCTCCTCTGCAGTGCGCTTAAAGATTGATAGCGCTGCGAGATAGCCCTTAATTGTGCCAACCTGTAGGCCTGAATTAGCCAGGTAAAGTAAGAATGACAACACCATAGGTGTACCACAAGAAAAGGGTTCAATATTCTTTTCTCTGCACCAGCTGCAAAATTTGTTCCAACGGCAGCGGTATAGAGTTTTAGTTGCCGGCCTTCTGGCCGAAAGCAACACCTCCATAACATCATCCGGAAGGTCCCAATCCTTGTACCTCAACCTTTCAGACACCAAGCGTGAAGGTTGAGGGTCTTGATGGCTGGATGGAGAACCTGACCTTCCTTCTGCGAGAGAAGATCCTCTCTGTATGGCAGTCGAATTGGAGGGCAGATGGACATGTCTAGAAGGTCCGGGTACCACGTTCTCCTGGCCCAATCCGGGGCAATTAGGATCATGGTCTTCCGAAACCTTCTCAACCTCCTGATCATTTGAGGAATGACAGGGACCGGAGGGAACGCGTACAGAAGTGGGAACTCCCAGTCCACTACGAACGCATCTCCTAGAGCTCCTCTCGGGGGAAATTCCCTTGAGCAAAATCTGTCGCACTTCCTGTTGATACTGGTGGCGAACAGATCCACTTGAGGGGTTCCCCAAAGGGCGAAGATCTCTTGAAGGACTTCCTGAGCTATCTCCCACTCGTGAGAGACTGTGCTCTGCCTGCTCAGAGCGTCCGCTGTCAAGTTCTTCTCTCCGGCTAGGTGAATTGCCGATAGAGAGATTCCTTCCTGAATTGCCCAAAACCAGAGCTGCATCGCCTCTCTGCACAGTGGTAGTGAGCCTACGCCTCCTCTTTTGTTGAGGTAGTGCATGGCCACTGTATTGTCCGTCATTATTAGGACGTTTCTTCCCCGTACAGACGGCAGAAAAGCCTTCAGCGCTAGTCTGATGGCTCTCAGCTCCAACAGGTTGATATGTAGTCTGGACTCCGATGGAGACCAACGACCGCTGATGGTCAAGTCGTTGGCGTGAGCTCCCCACCCCGTGAGTGAGGCATCCGTGACTACTGTTATCTCCGGCCATGGTTGCCAAAACATTTCTCCTTTCAGGATGTTCTCCCGACAGGCCCACCACTGAAGGTCTCGGGCTACTTTGACCGGGATCCGAAGGAGATCTGTCATCCTTCCTGAGAACTGTGACCACTGAGTTCTCAGTGCCCACTGGAGGGATCTCATTCTCAGGCGAGCCTCCGGCACGAGGAATATGCAGGATGCCATGAGGCCTAGCAACCTCAGAAAGTCGTAGGCTGGGAGATATTGGGCATTCTGAAATCTGATGACCATCTGCAGAATATCTCGAGCCCTCACCTCTGGTGGCAAGGCTTTTCCCAGGGAAGTGTCCAGGACTGCTCCAATGAATTGGAGTCTCTGTGATGGTATCATCTGTGACTTCTTTAAATTGAGGGAGAAGCCCAGCTTGTGAAGGAAGTGGCAAACATAATCTAGTTGTCTCTGAGCCTGTTCCGAAGATACAGCTCTGATCAACCAATCGTCTAGGTAAGGGTAGACATGAATCCCTTCCCTCCTTAGACTTGCAGCCACAACCGACATTAGCTTGGTAAAGACCCTCGGGGCGGAGGTTAGCCCAAATGGCAGAACTCGAAATTGATAATGAGAGCTGCCAATTGCGAACCTCAGGTATCTCCTGTGCCTGGGATGGATCGGCACATGGAAATAAGCGTCCTGGAGGTCTAGAGATACCAACCAGTCCTGAAGCTGGAGGGCCTGAAGGATCTGAGAGAGAGTAACCATCTTGAACTTGTCCTTTCGGAGGAATTTGTTCAATTCCCGTAAGTCTAAGATGGGTCTCAGTCCTCCGTCCTTCTTCGGTATTATGAAGTAGGGGGAGTACCAACCCTTGTTCCTTTCCGCTACAGGTACCAGTTCTATGGCACCTTTCTCTAGCAGGTCTAAAACCTCCTGCAAGAGGAGCGGATCTGGAAGCTTCAAAGGGTTGTTCCCCGGTGGATGACTCTGAGGGATATGTAGGAAGGGCAGGCAGTAACCTTGGGCTACTGTCTCCAGAGCCCAAGCATCTGACGTAATAGCCTGCCATTCCGTCAGATGGTGAGTTAACCTGCCCCCTACTGGTGTTCTGTGAGGGGAGACCTCAGAGTGGTTTTGAAGCGGCTGATGCAGTTGCCGAAGGTAAAGTGGCTCCTGCTCCTGCGGGTGCGGCTTTCTTTCCCTTACCCCGTCCACCACGGGTAAATCTTCCTTGGCCTCTTTGAGCCGGTCGTCCCCTGCCCCTTCCATATGAGGAATAGTAACGAAAGGATCGTCCTCTCCACGATGATCCCGAAGGACGAAAGGTATTCTGACGGATAGCAGCTCCCAATGACTTGGCTGCTGCCTTGGACGTTTGCAGTTTCTCCAAACTGTCATCCGCCTTCTTTCCAAAGAGGGTAGAACCGTCAAAGGGCATATTCAAAAGCCTGGTCTGCACGTCAGAGGCAAAACCAGACTTCCTCAACCACGCATGCCTGCGGATTGTGGTACTTGCCGCCATGGCCCTGCTGATACTGTCAGCAGAATCTAGGCCAGTTTGTAGGGTCTCGCACATCGCATCTTTACCATCCCTGATGATGTTTAAAAATGCGTCCCTTTCCTCTCCTTCTTGGAGGCAGTCAGCCGCTGATGAAGCGCACTCCCAAAGGGTGTGGCTGAACCTAGCGAGCGTACAGGTCGCGTTAATAGACTTTAACGCCATGCTACAGGCAGAAAAAACCTTCTTAGCCATGGCATCATATTTTTTGTCATCCCTATCCTGCGGAGCAGTGGGGTATGCAGATGTGCTGCCTGATGAGGTTGCAGCCTGTACAACCAAGCTCTCAGGAGTAGGGTGTTTTGACAAATATTCAGGGTCAGAACTAGCCACCCTGTATTTTGTTGACAGTTTTTTATTTACTGCCGGGATAATTTCTGGCGTTTCCCAGTTTGTCAAAATCCTTCTCTGTAGAGCAGAGTGAAATGGAACCACAGGATCCTCCTGTGGGCCCTTGTCCAGTATGTCAGTGAGATCATCCTGCTGAAAGGCAGGAGAAGGTGCAGACCAACCCATAAATTCTATGATTCTAGACATCAGAGCTCTATATGGAGTCTCCGCATGTTCTCCTGGGTCTGGTTTGATAAATTCTGCTTCAGGAGAAGTGTCCAAGCCACTAGCTTCCTGAAGTGCATCCTGAAGATTTTTTAATCTTCCTTCCTCAGAGGCGAAAGTCTCTGGCTCTGGTGATGTGGTCCTCTGTAAATCAATATCTTGGTCTGAATCCTCCCTTTCCTCAAAAATCGAGGTTAAAGGGGGATACATTGGTTTTTGGAATGGTATAAACCCCATTTCCAATGCAGAAGGAGCCATCATCACAGGCCTTGAAAACGTCGATGTCGTCGACACCGACGTGAAAGTACTCGAAGGCGCCGTGAAAAGCGTCGAGAAATGTGTACTAGGCCTCGAAGAACTCGAAAGGATCGGAGTCTTGCTCGAGAACGACGTCGACGTTCTCGGCGTCGAGTCGGAGGTCTTTTGTCTAACCGTTGGCTGTGGAGTAGCCGTGGTTCTTTCCTTCACCGGCGTCGATATCGGCGTCGACGTCGGCGTCGACTCGATCGACTGATGCGCCGATGAATCCTTCGACAACGGCGTCGATGGCGCCGACCTCTGTTTCGAAGGAGTTTTCGACGATGGCGTCGATGATGCTTTATCTCCCGATGGCTCGAGGCGCTTTCGGGTTGACTTTTCCGCCGGGTACTGCGACTCGCGGCGTTTAGATTTTTTGGGTTTTTTACCCGGGGTATCACCCTCAGCTGTCTTCGAGGGGGACGAGGCCGCTTTCTCGAAGACGCTTAGCATCTTTTTCCTGAATTCCTCCCACTCAGCTTGCGAGCTGCGTTTTGTGGGGCAATGAACTCTCTCAGGAGAACTCGACGAAGATGACGAAGGGGATCTCCTACGTCTCTTCTTCGAGTGTCTCGATGTCGACGAGTGGTGGGAGCCACTTCGTGATCTAGATCGAGAGTGTTTTTTATGGTGAGGAGACGAACGTCTCGACTCTACCGAAGAAGCTTTCGAGGAAGTTAAAGTTGACCTACCTCTCTCGAGCTTCCCCCTACGCTCCTTCAAGGCTTTCGCCGTCATGGAAAGGCATTCCTCACACTCCGAACTCTGGTGCGTGATTCCCAGACACCACAAACAGACCCTGTGAGGGTCCGTCAACGACATTTTCTTCCCGCAGTCTCGGCACTTTTTGAAACCGGACCGAGGGGTCGTCGGGTCGGAGGAGGATGCCATCGATATCGAGGTAAATAGTAGTTATTATATACGTTATCTTGACGAGAACTGAGCAACGGTGTTCCGAGGCACAACGAAGCGCGGAAAAACGGAACTGGTCAACGGACGCTGCGCGCGGCCTTTATAGGCAGGATGACGTCGACGTCGGCACGGAGGCCGTCGAGGGTCATCGACTCGGCGATCATCGACGCGCAGCGCCCTCTGGCGAAAAAATTTTCCGAGGCCAGCAAAGCTGAAGGATTTATATCTAAGATAAGGAATACGTCGGAGGACACAATCCCTTCGAAATATATATTCTGCAGATCTTGAAATAGTAGCTAATCTTGTATTTTAAGGACTTGAAGGCTATGACCCAGTGGAACTGTCTTGAAGCTGTCCTTTTGAAGAAACATTTTCAGCACCCGTAGATACACAATAGGTCTGAGCGCCCCATCCTTCTTTGGAATGACGAGGTAACAGGAGTACCAATGAGTGCCTGATCTCTGATGGCTGGAAAAGTTGCACTGCTCCCGTCCGAAATAACTCAGTGGTTTCCTCCAGTGAAAGTGTGTCTGGGAGAAGCATTTGAGGAGAATTGTGTAGGGGCACTTGCAAAAACAGAAGACAGAAACCATGGGGAATGATCTGAAATATCCAATGGGTCTTCAATAATCCCTTCCCATTCATGATGAAACAGCCAGACCCTGCACTGCCCACAGGTGAACAGTGTGACAAGTGTAACACAAAGGTGTTTTTCTACTGGTGGCTCAGAAGGAACTCAGGCAGTGGAGCTAGTGTGGGTTGATGCCCTGTCCTGTAACTCATCCTTCTCACCCACTCTACACATACATGGAACATGATCATCCCAAGCCAATGTCACTGTTGCAACATAATGGGAATTAAGGCCCTGAGGAAAGACATACACAAGATTGATATGCCAATCCACAAACAGTGCAACCCTCACAGAAGCATTGGGAGAAAATAATCTTGAGCAGAACAGGGAATATTTGGGGTTCTATTTGGACAGAACAAATCAGCTTGAGTGAGACCACAAGTCACAAAAGAGGTTGTGTTTCACTTCATGGTGCAATTCTGATTCATATGGTGCTGCCATTCTTTTGTGTGCTGGGGATGTCCGTTATGTCCATTACACCTTTATTTCTCTAACAGATGAGCGACAAAGAAAGACCTTTAGTTTGGACGTGCTCAGAACAGGATCTACAGGACCTCATTAGGAGAGAATTTGAAGCTCCTCTTTTGTGTATAAATGTATCACAGCAGCGTGGACTATCAAGTTCTGTAAGAATCTGCTTGAGGTGGACCATAAAAGGACTACATGAGTGTGCCCAACTGTCCTCCCCGCTAAGAGATTGATTTGAAATCCCCCCCCTCTTTCATGCCCGCGAGGCTGCGGAAACAGGTGTTAATCCCCCAGCCCTTCTCATTCAAAAGTCAACTGGAACCGGATGACCGAAAATTTCCGAATAGCAGCATGGACCCTGTGATGGCTATACAGGGAGAAGAGACAGTGTGGGCGGTGTGAGGGGTCAGAAATGCAAGACAGACAAGTAGAGTTTTCTCACAAGTATTCATTTTTTTAAATAATAAAGGTGAAAGAAAGTCCTTCCCTTCCTTAACTTAACAAGGATTTCCCAACCTGCCAAACTAAGACTAAAGGAAAAGGACTGAATGTCTAACAATATCTGTCCCTCACACTTATACAAACAACACAATCATACAGAAATGATTTGACTGTTTACACTTCATAAAATAACATTTACATTCAAACATAAAAATTATAAACATAAATCCTTGTAACCAGGGTTGAATCCCCTTCCCATGGATCAAATCGGAATGTTTCCAACCAAAGTACAAAAATCAGGAAAGTTCTTTTTAGTAGCCAAGTTTCACTCCAAGTATAACACAGTTATTTTCAGTCCATATGTCTTTCACTTGATAATTTGATTGCCTTATTTCCAAACAGTTTCTCATTCTTCACGACAATTGTTTAAGTTTCCACAAACATCTGTTTGACAAATCCAAAAGACTTTCTTTTCGTATACCAAGTCTGTAGCCAATATAATTATTCCTTTCTTTGAAGACTAATCTCTTTTTAAACCATCACATTTCCTCTTCATAAATAACACTGTTTTGTCAGGATGTTTTTTAACAGTTCATCATAACACAATAGTGGATTTGCAACTTTCTTTCCACCACAATCTTCTACCACATTGCAGTTCTTCAAATCATCATCTTCCTGGTCCACTCACCTGCCAGGATAAAAGTCCTACTACTACTACTACTACCATCACTTGTACTCTCTGGTGAGGCTTGCTTCAAACTTTCCACACTTAAACCGTCAATGGGAAAATTGAATCAATAACTGCTTCTTTATATCAGTCTTTTGTCTTTCAACACAATTGATTAAAAAAAGTACTACTACAACTCATACTTTGTAATGAGATTTGTTCCAAACTTTCTAAACTTACATCCTTAACGGGGAAAGTTGAACCAATAACTGCTTCCCGGGTAAGTCTTTTGACTTTCAACATAAAGGGGTTTACAACTTCTTTCACAAGGATATAGTATAATTGCCAATGATTCTCACATTGGTTTGTTTGCCCCAGGCAAATCAGGTTATATTTCTCTCTCCCTTGATCCTTTCTACAAGGAGGATGTTTCTTTGGTTTGGTTTATTTCTGCACGACCAGTTAGCTGCTGGTAATGTTGCTTATAATGTCTAATTTCCGGGTAACCCTCTTTAGGAAAGTTGTATCCCCTTAAATTTCTAATTGCCCTTTGTTGGCTTAGGCCATACTGCTTACAATCTCCTCTTATAGGTAATTTCCCTTTTAGTAGATTACCGTCACTTTGCTTGAAAACTTTTCCCCTTTTTGCTTTGGCAATGTTGGTTACAATATTCTTCTATTCGATTTCTCTTAATATGAGAGTTGTGCCCAATTTGTTTTATGCAATAGTTCGGTATTCAAAGAATTCATTTTGGGACAGTGGTCTCTTTTGGAGCGCCCCAGGGTTACCTAGCGAAGTTCAACTCACCAATATTTCCTTTGGACATGCTGCTTCTGTTTCTGCAATCATCAGGATTTCCTTGGCGCCCGACAGCTCCGGTTATACTCCCGTTGCTCGCGCTTCCTGTAAATGGAGTTCTCTCTGCACCACACAAACTCTGGTGAACACCACAGTCTGGAGTAGGATGCAGGACACAGAGTGCTTCTCTCTCTGTTGGGACAGCTGGCCTTACTACCACTTTCTGCTGCACGTTCTCTGAATCTTACAGGATTCCAGACTTCTGCCAATTTCTCGACACAGCTTCCCAATCTGAACGCAGCGTTGGCTCAGTCTTCTGCTTCTTCCTACTGCTTCTGCTTCTCCAACTGCTCTCTAATGACATGCACCTGAAGGGCCTTTAAATGTTTAAAGGTCCTACTCAGGTGTCAGTCATTACAACTACTAGACCATTCACTACAGTTTGATAACTCTGGACTCCTCTTCTTCGTCACAACACTAAGAGCATTAAGTCCATAATGTTCTCATTAATTTCAATGAGCGAGGTATGCCATGTCATTCTGCGCTTAGTAAGATTTCTTTTAACTCATGGACTGTCGCTCTAGCAGGTGCCAGAAGGTATCCTCATACCTTATTTGTGATACATGTTATGCTACGGCATCGCTGTATGGCGCTAGTCGATAGTTGTCTTATTTATTGACTTGGAGTCAGTTGATGTTTGCCAACATACATTTTTTATTGTTAATCCTATGTGCCCATTTGTCGACACGTGTTTCGTCTGTAATTCAGTCTTTTTTGAGACTCGGCTTATTGTACACTCAAATTGTAAAGAGAAACTTCTCACAAACACATATATAAGGGAGAGCGATCCCCCTATACCTGGTCTCCTCTCTCTGGTCGTGTCCCTGTTCTACCGCAGGACAGTGTGCCCCGATGGTGAAAAACAGCACACAGGATTAATAAAAAATGTATGTTGGAAAACATCAACTAACTCCAAGTCAATAAATAAGGGGCCTATGGACTAGCGCCATACAGAGGTGGCATAGCATAACATGTCTATGGTGTACCTTTAGGGGAAGCTTTCAGAGGAGTTAATGGTTTGGTCTTGGTTTTTTTAATTCCAACACAATGGTGGTATTTCTGACAGAGTCACCAAAAGCCGTTGTTGGCCTTCTCCAATGTGATCCTCCCTCCTAGTACCACCCCTAGAGTTAGGCTAAGGTATCGGCTGACACATGAGGAGACTTTGGGCTGGGATTCTGTGAGGACTCTGTAGGATTCATCAAAGCGGGCACCACTTCAGTTTTTCAGACATTTTCACTATTTAATTAATCATAGGAGGCATCGTCCAGGAACCTGAAAACACCCATTCAGGGAAGAAATAAAAACCGTGATTTTCAGATGAAAAAAATCATCTGATCTGGAGACGACAGCCTGTAGTAATTACTACTGCATTACCTACAATCACGAACTTCTAAATGATATATCACAACAATCCACCATTCTTCTTCATTTGATCTTAATGTACTCTTATGTCCCATCCCCTTTCATCCATACTTCATGGGCGTCCCTTCCTAGGGATGGGAGATGAAACCTTTTTCACACGAAAAAAACTTCTTCCCCTTTAAATTTAGAGGCGCGCAGGGGTGCGGCCCTGGGAGCATGCGCTGCCCTGACTCCACCCAACGGCGCCACTACTCAGTCCTCTTTTCCGCATCTGCGGGAACGGGCCGATTTCACCATCGCTCCTGGGTTTGGCCCTGCATGCGCTCTTCCACGGATTCTTCTTCTATCTTTTTGTCTTCTTTTTTACATTCAGGTACTTGGTCCTCCAGAGTCACACTCCTCCCCGGTGCATGTCGACTTCAGCAGGCTTAAGCAGGTGTCAAGCCTGCAAGGGGCTCTTTCCTACGTCCGACCCCCACGCTCTTTGCCTGCGCTACTGTTAGGGAGAATTCTCCTTTTAGGGCTAATTTCCCTCATCTAGCAGCTTTGCTGGATTTCTGGAGTTTTTTTTTTTCCACCTGGTAAGAGTGTACATCCTTTTTCCACTCTTACATGTGTTTTGGCCTATGTGTTGTTACTCATTGTGTGATCTTGGACACTGGAGCACACCACTCCAAGTGCCCCTGTTCTTGTATGGGTTACACAGCACCTTTAGTGTAATAACCCAGGGTTGTCTTTTAGACTTCCCTCTGACTCCATTTCGCTGGGGCTGACTACTGTCCCGCAGAGAAAGGTAAAGTTCCATTTACTTTACACAGTCATTTTTACCACAGACCCAGTACACCCCATCTTATACCCCTTTTCTGTCTGTTCTGTCTGTACCTCCCTGAGCATTGTTTTGCGCTTTTAACATTTAGACTTGGCTGGTGGCAGTAGTATCTATCCTACCTTTTCTACAGCAATTATATTAGATAAACGTGGTACTGTTCTTGACTATTATATTAGCCTCGAACATAAACCCGCTTGACCAAATTGTCTTTCTATTGGCTCCGGTTGGGTTTATTCGCCATTTCTTTTTGCTAAAGTCCTTCTTGTGTTTTACTTTGCGCAGCAAACTAGGTTCGCCTTCTTTGTTCACCGTCCTTTGGCGGGCTTCTGCAGAGAAGCCCTCCTCTTAGCGCCTGGGTGTCTAGGTAGACTGAATGTGGGGAAGAGGTGTAATCACCCCCTGCACAGGGTATCCTAGGAAACCCAAGTTGCACTTTGCCATGATTGGCTGAGGTGGTTGTCTCGGCTGGACAACCCCCCTGCTGCGTGAGTGACAGCCAGGCTGTGTGAATGGGGGTTTTGCGCATAAAAGGCAGGTCTCTTGGGCTAGAAGTCAGAGTCGCCTCTGGAACTACAAGGAACCGAAGAGAAGCGGAGAGAACGACGGCTGCTGCAACTACCCCGTCCCGGTGAAGCCCAGCTGCAGTCCTGAGCTATCTTCCCTTCGACGACTATGAGAAGATCCAGTCCGGAGTCTTCTTCCCTTGAGCCTGGTGGGGATAACCAGCTCATCTTCTTCAGTCAGAGATCTCCGCCGTGGTTGAACTTGCTGCACACTGCTGTAGTGGTCCGGATAGCCACCTGCTCAGCCTCTCCTGTTTTTTAAGGGGCACACCTCTGCGTTGTCGCTGCTGTCGGCGTCGTCATCCCTGTGTGGTGCATCCCCCCTTCAGACGTCCTCCTTTACAACGAAGCTCCAGGAATCGTGGGTCTGCGGGAAACCAACAGGAACAACTGCCAGGGCACCAGCTGCATCATGGAAATAAGGTATTGTGTCCTACTCGAGGAAACTGGGTGAATCCCTTTTCGTCATCCTCAAGGCTCGTCCTTGTCTTCCCTCCTTCTTATAACTTTTGCTTCCGAACATTGACAATATTCAAGTACTTTTTGGGTACACGGCATCGTGAACTGTCTAACGGTGTGATCTTCGGCACAGGCCTCCGGTGTCACCTAAACCTGGCTCCGTCCCTTTGACTTTTGAACTCCTGTTTCTGAGTGTTTCTCGATGCTGTCTGCCTAACCTAAATATTGCCTGTGATTTTTGCCTCCAACTCCCTCTGGGTATTTCAGGTGCTAAGTGTGTTTTTGCCCCGGTAGCATTTCATGTCACGGATACAACTTTATTTAGTTGACTGAACTGTCAAAAAGTGATCGCAA
Organism: Ambystoma mexicanum; assembly: GCF_040938575.1. Classification (NCBI taxonomy): domain Eukaryota; kingdom Metazoa; phylum Chordata; class Amphibia; order Caudata; family Ambystomatidae; genus Ambystoma; species Ambystoma mexicanum. The sequence continues at coordinate 1,067,065,120 of NC_090931.1, read as the reverse complement.
CCGTATCCGCGGTATCGTGTTTTGTTCATTACACTGGTTCATTCAAATACAGGATACTTTCCTTGAGACTTACTGTACAAAGAGAATTGGTTAGTTGTAGTATATTTAACATGTGGTTTTGTTTAAAGTTTAATAGAGGTGTTGTGTTTATAACTGATGGTTTAAAAATAAATGTACTTATATTTTTTACCTTTCACCTTGAGTCACTGTTTGCTTGAGTCAAAGTACTTGTGGTCCATTTGTGTAATCTCTGCTACTGCTCATATACTCTTGAGATAAGCCTGGCTGCTCTGCTACTGCTACCACTATAACTTAGTAGAACAGGCTTGTACCAAAGGTCTTAATCAGGTGTAGTGGTCCCTAAGGGCACTGCACAGGATTCTGCCTAACAGCTACCTTGGCCCGACCACGTCTCGGAAGGTTGTACCGCGTGCGATGCACTGACTCCATGTGCACTGAAGAAAAGGCTAGCTAGGTGGAGGGAGCTCTTCCAGAGGTCGCCTACAGAGGACTTGAAGAACTTCATCAGACAGAGATTGAGGCCCAAGGGAGGGCCGTGATTTTCCATCGCACCCCATAAAGGTGACTCCTTCCAGAGGAACCGCCCGAGCGGAAGGAACATCTTGAGTTCTTGCACCAGCACACAAAGAGACTAGTCCAGCTTCCGGCCTCAAGGCCGAAGGGTCATTAGATCCTTCTAGAAGCAGTGCTGAGGGACCGCAAGGGGCAACGCCCTAGTACCGGTTCAATGTGCGAGGGGGCGCCTGCACGCAGCACTACCGGCGACACTGCCGAGGGCAATATGCCTTCCAGCCCTAGACCTGAGGTACAGGGTAGGCCTCATGCTCCAATCAAGATGGTTATGCCAGCAATCATTGCAGAGACAATAGACAAGGCAGACTGGATGTGCTCCCTGGATCTGAAGGACGCCTATCTACATGTCCCGATTTGGCAACCACATCGCTCCTTCCTGGGCTTCAGGATCATGGGCTGTCATTTTCAGTACAAAGTGCTACCCTTTGACCTCAACTCAGCCCCCAGGGTATTTACCAGACTCATGAATGTGGTGGCAGCCCTCCTCAGGGCTCAGGGCCCCCATGTCTATTCGTACCTGGACAGCTGGCTCGTCTAGGCGAGATCTCAGGAGGGGGTTACCCATACTTCCTCTGCACTTATGAACACGCTCCACGACCTGGGGTTTACTATCAACCTAAATAAGTACCAGCTGCAGCCCACGCAGAGCCTCACCTTCCTGGGCCTCTTCTGGGATATGATCTCCAAGGGGTCTTTCCCTCGGAGGACAAGATTATGGCTCTCAAGAGAGCCACTACTCACTTCCTTACCAGAGCAGTGACCTCAGACTGGTGGTACAAACACTTAATGGGTATCATGGCAGCGGACCTCCTGGCTGTGCCAAACACGAGCCTCAGGGGGAGGAGGAGGTGGTTACAGCTGCACTTCGCAGCCTCAAGGAATCAGGAGAGAGGCTTCCAAGCGGAGCTGTTCAGCATACCTCCTCCTCTCCACCCAGACCTCTCATGGTGGTCCAAGGACTGCAACCTGCGGACGGGCAAGCCCATCCGTCAGCCAGCGCCGCAGGTCACCATTGCTACGCACTCCTCCCTGGAATGCTGGGGGGGCTACTTTGGACAGCCAACAGTCCACAGAGTGTGGACCCTACAGGAGCAGGAATCACATATCAACTGGCTGGATCTCAGGGCCATCTGGTCAGCCCTCAGAGCTTCCCTTCCGCTCATTGGAGGAAAGTCCGTCCATATCCAGAGCGACAACTACACCAGCATGTACTATGTCAACAAGCAGGGGATTACCAGGTCCCCTCTAGTGTGCAACCTAGCTGTCAGCATGTGGGAATGGGCCCTGGAGAACAACATCTACCTCACGGCCATTCACCACACAGGGAAGGCCAACTTGGAAGCGGGCAGGCACAGCAGACTGGAAGCGGACAATACGAACAGCAATTGAACAACCAGGTACTGCAGGAGGTCTTCAACAAATGGGGGCACCCTCGGGTGGATCTATTTGCCTCCTGGAAGAACAGGAAGTGCCATCAGTTTGCGTCTTGGCCGGTACAGGGTCCCGGCTGCCTGGGCGACGCATTACAGATTCTGTGGCAGGGCAGGACAGACTCTGCCTTTCCTTACACTCCCCTGGTCCACAGGGTAACCAGCAGGATAAAGGAAGCTTGTCACCTCAGGATCATTCTGATAGCTCCACGGTGGCCGGCGAGACCATGGTTTACCAAGCTGCTCAGCCTCACGTACAGACCACCCATTCACCTTCCGCTGGGTGCAGCCCATCTCATGTCCCAGCACGGGGGCAGGGACATCCACTCTGCACCAAAAAAATTAGCCCTCATAGCATGGTTCCTGAGCAGGTCACCCTCAGGCACCTGAGCCTCTCTCAGGCTAACCTAAAGATCACTCAGGGGGCCAGGAGCAAGGCTACCAGGAGCCAATACAAGGGTAAATGGACTAGGTTCAGTCATTGGGCAGACTCTAAGGAGATCTACCCCCATACGTGTGCACTGGATGACATACTCTCCTGGGCACACCTCGCACACTCAGGCGTACAGGTGGACACATGTCGCACCTATCTGGCAGCCATAGGGGCCTAAAAAAATTCGGAGGAGGAAGTCTTCTTTTCCACCAACCCGATAGTCAAGAAATTATAAGTTACTCACTGTAGTGAGTAACGTCCTTAGTTCCCTTTCCTCCATACTGCATGGGCGTCCCTTCCAAGGGACGGGAGATGGAACCTTTTTCACCAGAAAAACCTTCTTCCCCTTTAAATTTAGAGGTGTGCGGGGGTGCAGCCCTGGGAGCATGTGCTGCCCAGACTCCGCCCCCCAGCGCCACACCTCAGTCCCCATAGACGCATCAACAATAGCCAATATTGCCTACTGACACCAGTTTTATTAGGGGGGGAAGAAGGTGGGACGTATGGAGGAAAGGGGACTAAGGACTAATAGTATGTTAGTCGCTACAGTGAGTAACTTAAAATTACTCTTACGTTCCGTCCCCTTTCCTCCATACGCATCGGCGATTACAACTGAATGCAGCCCCAAGGTGGAAAGGAGACCCTCCTTAACCAAATAGCTTCCTGAGAACCGCCTGTCCGAAAGCCGCATCAGATCTAGAGCCGGCATCCAAACAGTGTTAGGGAGCATTCTCATTCTATGGCTAATTTCCCTTACCTAATGAGATTTCCCCCACTCTTACCTTTGTTTTGCCATGTGTATTTCATCTGTTTTTGTGACTGTGGACTCTGGAGTACACCACTTCAGTAGCCCCACACTTTTGTGTGTTATACAGCACCTTCAGTGCAATGACACAGGGTTGTCGTTTCAACTTCCAAAAGACTCCATTTCTGGGGCTGACTACTGTCCCCCAGAAAAGGGTAAAGTTGCCATTAACTTTACATAGTCATTTAACCACAGACCCAGTAAACCCCATTTTATATGGAGTATTGGAAAGGGTTAATTCTTAGCCCTTTTTATCTGTACCTCATGGAGCATTGTTTCGCTCCCTTAACATTAAGACTTGGCTGGTGGCAGTGGTATGTACCCTAATTTTCCTACCGCGATTATATTACATAACGTGGTATTGTTTTAGGCTATTTTAGTAGCCTCGAACGTTAAACCCGCTAGCTCAAATACTTTTTATTTCAGCTCAGGTTGGGTTTAAATGCCATTTCTTTTTGTTAACATCCTTCTTGGGTCTTTCTTTGAGCAGCAAACCAGGTTTGCCTCCTTTGTTCACTGACCTTTGGCGGGCTTCTGACCAGAAGCCCTCCTTTGGCGTCTGGATGTCTAGGTGGGCTGAATGGGAGGGGTGTAGTCATCCACTGCACAGGATCTCCTTGGAGACCCAAGTCGCACTTTGTATTGATTGGCTGAGGTGGTTTTCCAGGCTGGACAACCGCCCTGCTGAGTGATTGACAGCCAGGCTGTGTGAATGGGGGATTTTGGCATAAAAGGCAGGACTCTTGAGCTAGAAGGCAGAGTCGCCTCTAGAACTACAAGGAACCAAAGAGAAGCGGAGAAGAAGACGGCTGCTGCAACACAGAGTCCCGGTGAAGCCCTGCTGCAGTCCTGAGCTATCTACTCCTTCAACGACTAAGAGAAGATCCAGTCCGGAGTCTTCTTCCCTTGATCCTGGTGGGATCAACCAACTCGTCTTTTCTTCAGTCAGAGAATCCTCTCCTGGGTCGAAATCACTGCTGTGCTGCAGTGGTCCGGATAGCCATCAGAAGAGCCCTCTCCTGATTTAAAGGAGCGCAACTTTTATTCATTGTTGTCTTTCTCGCTGCTGCTGGCTTCATCCCTGGGTAGTGCAGATCGCTCCAGACGTCGTCCTTCTTGTCCCCACGACTGAAGCCGCAGGAACCGTGAGTCTGCAGGAACTACCAGGAACAACTGCCATGGCACCAGCTTTTCTCCAACGGAATAAGGTACTGTGCACACTTGGTCTTTCTCTCCGTCTGACCAGCCGGAATTGGGGTGAACCCTTTCCCTCTACGAAGATTTGTTCTTTCTTCCCTCCTTCTTATAACTTTTCCTTCCATTTGACAATCTGTACGAACTCTTGGCATCTCGAATCTCGAACTGTTCAACGTGTGATTCTCGGCAACTGAGCATCTGCTCCACTGACACGGGCGCGGGCCTATTGACTTTAATCTGTATGTTTGAACTTGTCCTCAGGTCTCCTTGCCTTGAAAAAGTATTGCCTTTTATTTTTATTCACTTTTTCCCTTGTTTTAAATTCTTAAGTACAAAGTGTGTTTTAACTTCGGGAGCATTTCTATCCGTGGGTATGCGTTAGTATCGCAACACTGGTCTGTCAAATCCTAAAGAACTCTCCTTGAATTTACTGGCACAAGTGGAATTGGTTGTGTGTGGTGTATTTTACGTGTGGTTTCCAATATATAGAAGTGAAGTGTTTTATAACAGAAGGTTTAAAAATAAATGTACTTATTTTTTTTACCTGAAACCTTGAGTCAGTGTTTGCTTGAGTCACAGTAATTGTGGTCCTTTGTGTAATCTCTGCTACTGCTCATATACTCTTGAGATAAACCTGGCTGCTCCGCTACTACTACCACCTTAACATAGTAGTACAGGCTTGTACCAAAGGTTAACTTATATTACCACTTGTAGTCTTAATTGTGTGTAGTGGTCCAAAGGGCACTACACAGGATTCTGCCTAACAAACAGTAATGCTTGCAGAAAGCCGAGGGGGTGGCCCAAGTGGCAGCCCTGCTTATGACCTGCCAAGGGACATGACACTGGAATGCGATGGCCGTTGCCTTGGCTCTGACTACGTGGGCGTGCATGTTGGCCGGAAGTGGCTTGTGCTGGCCCTTGTACTCCTCCTAGATGGCCGAGACCATCCAGCGGGATATGGAGGCCTTGGAGGCCTGATAGCCTGGTCTTGCACCTCCGAAAGTGACAAACAGGGCATCCGATTTGCAGAAGTCCTTGGTTCTGTCCAGGTATAATTTCAGGGCACGCCCGACATCCAGGCAGTGCAGCACTCTGTGTTTCGTCCTTAGGATCGGGAAAGAACGTAGGAAGGACTATTTCCTTGTTCAAGTGGGCAGACATGCTAGGTGTGTCCGAAGGACAACTTTGTCCCTGTGAAAGGTAGTATATGGTTCCGAGGCGACCAGCGCCTGGATTTCGCTGACTCTGCAAGCGGAGGCCGACTAGTAAGGCCGTCTTGATGGTGACCCGCCTGATGTCCACGGATGCCATTGGCTCAAACGGTTTGTGCGCCAGGGAGCCCAAGACTATGTTAAGGTCCCACACAGGGTGCAGACTCCTGATGCGTGGGTAGAGCCTTGCGAGCCCCGTCAAATATATCTTGACGATAGGATTGGAGGAGGAGAAGATCCCCCTCCTCCGAGTTCCTGTAACCCCCGATGGCTGCGAGGTAAGTGCGGCAGTTGTCCACCTGCACGCCCGAGTGGGCGACGTGCGCTGAGAAGGAGAGCACATGGTGCAAAGTACATGTCAGGGGGTCGATTGCCCTGGAGTTTGCCCAGTGGCAGAACCTGGTCCACTTACTTTTATACTGAGTCCTGGTAGCCTTGCTCCTTGCGCCCTGTATGATTTCCAGATTAGCATGGGAGAGGCTGAGGTGCCTTAGTGTTACCTGCTCGGGAACCACGCTGTGAGGGCTTGTGTATGTGGCACAGGGTGGATGACCCTGCCCCCCTGCTGCATTAGGAACAAGTTACTTACCTGTAACTGTTGTTCTCCAGCATGGGTCGGGCATGGATTCACATGCTCATGAATATTCCCCGTTGTCAGGCTGGGAATCCTCAGTAAAGAAAAATCAATATCAGTTTCGTTTCTGATCCGTCTTTCGTAGTTGTAACCAATCACTGATCTCTGCGTCATACTGACCACAGCCAATGACTGCCATCTCCCTAAGCCCCGCCTCTGGCAGCCATCTTCAGATTTGGTAGCATGTGAATTGGCAGTATGACCAAGTGAAGAGCCGCAGAGGGGAAGGCGGGAGGGTTCGCATGTGAATCCATGCCAGACCCGTGCTGGAGAACAACCGTTACAGGTAAGTAACTTGTTCCTTCTCCAGCATGGGGACTGGCATGGATTCACATGCTCATGAATAAAGAATACATAGCAGTACACACATGCCCAACCACGGGAGGTGGCAACAGGCTCAACATTAAGCAATACAGCAACTCAACATTAAGCATCTCTTACCTTCTCACCAGGCTCACCTTAGGCGAACAGGTTGCGCAGCACTGCTTGGCCGACCCTGGACTCCTCCCTGGAATCCCGGTCGACGCAGTAGAATTTCATGAAGGTGTGCGTCGACCTCCACGTAGCAGCCCTGCAGATGTCCAGCAGGGGCACACCAGATAAGAACGCCGTGGTAGCTGCGATCGCTCTGGTGGAATGGGCTCTCGGACGGCCGGGCAGTGGTCGGTTTGCCAACCGATGACATTACATGATACAGCCAGAGAGCCATCTGGAAATGGAAGTCTTTGAGAGAGCCTTCCCCTGATTGACAGGTCCAAAGTTCACAAAAAGTTGTGACGTCTTCCGAAAACTCTTCGTGCGGTCCACGTAGAACTTCAGTGCTCTAGCCACATCCAGCGAGTGCAAAGTCCTTTCAGCCGGCGACGAAGGCGACGGGAAGAAAACAGGCAACACCAAGGGTTCGTTGAGGTGGAAGTCCGACGGCACCTTGGGCATGAAGGAGGGGTGCGTCCTGAGCACTACCCTCGTGTCGTGAAAAGTCAAGTACGGGGGCTTGCAGGAAAGGGCCTGGATCTCTCCCACTTGGCGTGTCGAGGTGATGGCCACAAGAAACGCTGTTTTCCACGACAGGAACTTCAACGGAGCCGAGTGCAGAGGCTCAAACGGAGGTCCCATGTGCTTGGTCAGCACCACGTTGAGCTCCCATGCCGGGGCCGGAGCCTTCACCGGCGGGAACGATCTGAACAGTCCCTTCATGAATTCTTTCACCAGACGATGAGACCACAAAGACGTCCGTCCCGTGGTTCTGGTGTATCGGGAGATCGCAGCAAGATGAATCTTGATGGAAGCGTGTGCCAGTCCAGCCTTGGCCAGCGTCAGTAAGTACGGCAGTACTTGAGGAGCCGTAATCTGTAGAGGGTTAATCTTCTGTGCATGGCACCAGACAGAGAACCTCTCCCATTTGTGTCCGTAGCATTTAAGAGTTGAGGACGGCCTGGCCTTTGCAAGAACCTCTCTGCAGTCGGCCGGTATGTCGTAGCCTCCAAACTTTAACGCTGCAGGAGCCAGGCCTGCAAGTTTAGCGACTTCGGGTTGTGATGGAGGATGGCGCCTCCTTCCCTGGAGAGAAGATCCACGTCCACTGGCAGCTTGATAGACGGGGACGCTGACAAGTCCAGAAGGTCCGGGAACCATATCTGCCTCGGCCACGCAGGTGCGACGAGGATCATCCTGCACCGTGACCTCTTGAGCTGGTTGATGAGCCGGATCAGCAACGGCAATGGAGGGAACGCGTAAAGAAACAGGCCCTCCCAGGGGAACGAGAAAGCATCGCCCATGCTCCTCGGCTGGGGAAACCTGCTGGCGAACCTCCGGCACTTGGAGTTTGTCGCTGTCGCGAACAGATCAATCAGGGGAGTGGTGTTGTCGGTGAAGATCCTCACCACCTTGCCCTTGAGGGATGGAAGAAAGGACCTGAGGGCCCAAAACACTGCCCGGAGCTCCAGGACGTTGATATGGAGGGACTTCTCCGTCGGGAGCCAAAGGCCTCTCGCGTGCAGATTTTCGGTGTGCGCTCCCCACCCTTCCAGGGAGGCATCCGTGGTCACTGTCTTCTGGTGGCCCGGGGTCTGGAAGTCCATGCTCCCTGTCAGATGCGCGCGGGTGCCCCACCACCGGATTGCTCATCGGAAGCTCTCGTCGAGTGTGATCCTGTCCTCGAAGCTGCCCGTCGTCTGAATCCAGCGCGCGTCCAGGAACTCCTGTAACGGGCGCACACAAAGCCTGCACAGGCGGATGAGATAAATGCAAGAAGACATCATTCCGAGGAGGGATTTGATGGACCTCACCCTGGCCGCGTCCGCAACCAGCATCCGCTGCACCTTGCCCAAGATGGCCCTCGTCCTTTCCTCCGACGGAGAGGCCAGAAGCGCCACTGTGTTGAGTTTCGCTCCCAGAAACAGCACGTCTTGCGCGGGCACCAGGTGGGACTTGGCGTAGTTTATGGAGAATCCTATGTCCGTGAGTGTGCTCCGCGCCGAGTTCCCTTGTCTTTGCTCGGATGAGCCAGTCGTCCAGGTAGGGGTAGACGTGGGTCCCCTCCAGGCGCAGCCGTGCCGCCACCGGTGCGAGGCACTTGGCGAACACCCTGGGTGCCGACCTCAATCCGAAGGGAAGGGCTCTGAACTGGTAGTGACGCCCTTGGACCACAAATCTGAGAAACTTTCGGTTTCCCTTTAGGATGGGGATATGGAAGTAAGCATCCTCCAAATCCGACGACGACAGGAAATCGCCCTCCTCCAGCTGACCCAGGACGTGCTGGAGGGTGACCATCCAGAACTTCTGTGCCTTGATGAATTTGTTCAGTCGTCGTAGGTCCAGGATGGGACGCCACCGTCTTCTTCTTCACGAGGAAGTATCTTGAGTAAACTCCGGAGCCCCGAAGCCTCTTTGGGACGAGCTCGATGGCGCCTTTCTTGAGCATCGCCTTTACCTCCAAGAGAAGTTGAGGGACGTGATGTTCCTTCCTGGCCATCGGGGGAACGCGTGGGCACTTTTTTAGAAACTCGAGCGCGTGACCCTGGGCCAGGGCGTCCAGCACCCAACGGTCAGTGGAGATGGACTCCCACATGCTGACGAAGCTCGCCAGCCGGCCTCCCACCGGGGTGCTTCGGTGGGGGCCCGACCAGACGGCCGGTTCAGTCCTGCTTCGACAAGGCTTTGCCGCCTTGTCCTCCCTGGCGACGACGGCGGGGTCCGCCCGACTTGCCTTGTCCCCTGTAGGCTTCCTGTGACGACGAACGGGCTGCTTGACGATAGGTGGAAAATCCGCGCCGGAACCTTTGGAGGCACCCTGCTTGCCTCCGCCGCTCCGAAAGGGTGGCCGTCGTTGCTGGAGAACACCAAGAGCCCGGGCCGTCTCTGTGTCCGTCTTGATGGCTTGTAGGGAATCGTCCACTGTTTTCCCAAACAGGTTGCTCCCGTCGAACGGCATGTCCAAGACTCTGGTCTGCACGTCCTGCCGGAAGTCCGTTGCCTTGAGCCATCCACACTGTCTAAGGCACACGCCGTTGCCCAACTGGCGAAATCCAGTGTCAGCGATGTCCATCGCTATCGTAATGGTGTGGTCCGACGCCACTTCTCCTTCCTGCAAGATCTCTAGGGCCTCCGCCCTCTTGTCGTCTGGTAGGAAGTCCAGCAGGGAGGCGATTTTGTACCACAACTCCCTGTCGTAGCGGGCTACGATAGCCAAGGCGTTGGCAGCCTTAATCGTCGTCGCTGCCGATGAGATGACTCTGCGTCCCATCGTGTCCAATTTTTTCCCTCGCCGTCCAGCGGGGAGGTTAACGTAGAGGCCGAGGCCCCCCCCGCTTTCTTCCTGGCCGCCGCAGAGACGACCGAGTCCACCGAGGCACAAGGGGGCCGCGTCTGGGACCCAGTAATTCTTCTCGTACCAATCCCTTCTCGCAGGCGTCGTGGATGGGTTCTTGAGGAGGGCGAGACCCTCATCCCAGATATCGTCCAGTAGAGGTACAGCGAGGACCGTCTTCCTCTTGGTCTCGTGCCATTGATAAAGGAAACCTTCCTTCTTCTTCTCTTCCGGGCAGAGCTGGAAAAGCTCGGATGCCCTGGCGATCATGGCATGAAACGATCCAATCTCGTCGGACGGGAAAGCCCGGGGAGGAGGTGACGACGGGAGATCGTCGTCGTAAACCTCGTCGTCTGTACCCGTCGCAGCCGTGTCCGCCCCCGTATCATCCCCACGGGTCGTGGATGGGGAGGAGGGCTGAGCAGGGAGCGATGGTTGAAAAGGAGGTGGAGGATGAATCCTCCTTCTCTTAGGAGGAGGGCTCCCAGAAGGGCCTGGCTCCGGGTCACCCGTCGGGAGCGGTTCCTCCGTTGGTGGTAACGGCAATCTCGTCCTTATCTCCGAGCATAAGGACTGTATAGCCAACAAAATGGCCGCCAGGTTGTCTTGCGGCACTGGTTGAGGGGATTCCGACGGGCGGTCAGGAGCCCCGTCGGCACCCTCGACGTTATCGTCGTCTCCGACCTCGGGGTCCCTCCCGACGGGCTGGTCTTCTTCCACGCCAATGCTGTGGCTTAAGACTTCAATCAGCTCCTCTTCAGAGGTTGAGGCCGAATCCACGACGACCTCCTGCCCCCCCCCATTTTCTTCTCCGTCGGAGGTTTCACGGGGGTCTTGTCAATGGGCATGAAAGAGGACTCCCTCCGCGGTGGCAGGCAGACTCTGGGCCCCGAGGTCGCCACCACTGGTGTAGCCTCCACAGGCTGAGCCAGGGCCGCCGTGACTGTCTCGATAGAGGCCTTGGCCAGGTGGATCAAGGCTTTCACCACCTTAGGTGCGCTCACCGCCTTCTCCTTGGGGGGAGGGTCACCGCCTCGCTCCCCTTCCGATGGGGCCTTCAAGCTCGACCGGGGTCTCTCCAGGAGCTTGGCCGGGTGCTCGGCCTTCCTCTTACCCGAGCCAGAGCGTTGGCTCGTGGTTGATGGCGCCAGGGAGGATGCGCCCTGCCTGATGCCCGTAGAGCCCGACCGTTCGGCGCTCCTGTTGCCAGCGGACTCGCGGTGTTTGGCCTTCTGTTGGACCCTCGTTGCCGGGGCGCCCTCAAAGGTCTTAGAAGACCGCTCTGATTTCTTCTTCTTCTTCTCACCTGACGGGCTCTTTCCTTCCAGCCAGTTGGCGAGACGCAGATGGCGGTCCTTCATGGTCCGCTCCGACATATTGCCGCAAAATGCACAGTCCTTCTCCACGTGCGTCTTGTCCTCATGCAGGCAGTAGAGGCAAAGGGAGTGTTCATCCTCCTTAAAGACATTCTGAAGCTGGCATCCAGGGCAGACCCTGAACAGCTTTCCGGGCGTCGAGCTCCCCTTCTACTGGGCCATGTCCGAGATGGGCCTGAGAAACTTCTGGAGTCCTCGAAAAGCGTGGCTCGACGAAATCTTCACCCTTGAGGGGCGTAGAAGAATCCGACACGGGTCCCCGTTGATCGGAGAAAGAAATGGTGGAGCTTGAGGCTCTTTTGACCGAAAAAGAGAAAAGTTTCCTATGAAAAAAGCGCGAAAAAAGCACTAAAGCTCGAGAGCAATAGCACGAGGATCGCAACACTTGAACGTGCAGTAAAAATCTGAAGACGGCTGCCAGAGGCGGGGCTTAGGGAGATGGCAGTCATTGGCTGTGGTTAGTATGACGCAGAGATCAGTGATTGGTTACTACTACGAAAGACAGATCAGAAACTAAACAGATACTGATTTTTCTTTACCGAGGATTCCCAGCCTGACGACGGGGAATATTCATGAGCATGTGAATCCATGCCAGACCCCATGCTGGAGAATAAGATGTTCCGGGCCCGTTGGGAGGTGAACCGGTGGAATCTCTGAGAGGCTGAGCAGCTCCGAGAACCATGGCCTGGCCGGCCACCATGAAGCTATTACAATGATGTTGAGCTGGCGAGACTCCTTGATCTTGCAAATCACTCTGTGAATCAGAGGAGTGGACGGGAAGGCGTATGCTGTCCTGCCACTCCACAGAATTCTATTTGCGTCTCCCAGGGACCCAGGGCTCTGGCCCTGCCCAGAGGTGAACTGAGAGCACTTCTTGTTGTGCCAGGTGGCAAAGAGATCCACCAGGGGATAACCGCACCTGTTGAAGATCTCCTGAATAACGAGGTCGTTCAGCTGCCACTCGTAATTGCCCACTCCCAACCTGCTGAGCCTGTCCGCCTCCAGGTTGGATTCCCCTGGGAGAGGGACTGCCGTGAGATAGATGTCATTTTCCAGGGCCCACATGCCGAGCACCAGTATGCACAAAGGAGGGGCTCTGGTGCCTCCCTGCTTGTTGACGTAGTACATACTGGTCGAGTTGTCTGTCTGGATGAAGACAACCTTGCCCCTGAGAAGTGGCAGGAATGCTCTGAGCGCTAGCCAGATGGCGTTCAGCTCCAACCAATTGATGTGGTATTCCTGCTCCTGTTGAGTCCAGGTGCCGTGGACCGAAAGCTCGTCCAGAGTGGAGCACAGCACTCGAGCGAGGAGTCTCTGGTGATGGGGACCTGCGGGGTGGGAGGCTGGAAGGGCTTGCCCATGCGTCGGTTGCAGTCCCTGGACCATCATGTTCGGTCCGGGTGTAGAGATGGAGGAACGTTGATGATCTCGGATTGAGAGCCCCACTCTTGGTTCCAGGAGGCCGCGAAGTGCAGCTGAATCCTCCTCATCCTCAGTCTCGTGTGTGGGGAGGCCAATAGGACCGCTGCCAAGAGACCCAGGGGATGCTGGTACCACCATGCCGAGGTCACTTCTCTATGAAGCAAGTGGGTGGTGGTTCTCTTTCAGGTCATTACCCAACAGAACCCTACCTGGTACTTCACATTGTATACTGACAGGTATCTTTACAGCCATATCATTACACTGGATGAGAACTGGTAACTGGGGACACATCTGCACAGGCCCTCCAGCTAACTTGGTGAGGCATTTGGGTGCCTTAGCAACATCCTCTGCCTTGAAAAATGATTCATCCACCACAGTTATGCTGGCCCCAGTGTCCCTAATGGCAGGATTCTCCTGACCATTCACCTGGACACTGTCTTTATAATACTCTTTAGTATTATCTGGGATAGAATTATACACATCTAAATTCTGTTGTTCCCACAACCCCAGAGAGACTAAAGAAACACTGGCTGAGACACCAAGAGGTTCATCAGCCAGCAGTAGAAAGTTTCCACTTGCCATTGGGACTTCCTCTTCTGGAGCGAAGGCTAAGGTGGCAAGCTGGGTCCCTGGAAGTTTACCTTTGCATCTGGGATCTCCTTTCACATGGTCAGTGGCCTTACAAACGTAGCATGAGCCAAAGGCTCGCTGGAATGGAGGCTTGTTCTGACCTCCTTCTGGGTTTTGCACCAGAAGGTACACTAGCCTGAGTTGTTTTCCCTTGTGGCTTACCCTTATGGTTTTGTTTGGGGCCCACTTTGGAATTTGCAGTATTAGAATTCTCTTTGGAGTCCTTTTTTGGCTGTTTCCCCTCATCCTTCTTCTGAGTTACCCCAGAATCCATGTGAGTGGCTCTGTTGGCAACCCACAGGTCAGCAGCCTTAGCTAGCTTTCTGGAATCTAATTCCTTTGAATCAGCGAAGTGCTGTCTGAGCTCAGGAGAGCAGGCATCATAAAATGAGTCCAACATAAAAAGATTTTTCATACCTTCATAAGTGTTCACCTTGTAATCCTTAATCCATCCCTCTAAGTTGTTCAACCCTTCACTCACCCAGGTAGCCCAAGGGGTACCATCATGCTTTTTGAGGGTTCTAAACCTCTTAAGATACTGGGAAGGGGTCTTCCCAAATCTAGCTATCAAAGCTAGTTTCACACATTCATACTCTTTCCTATCCTCCTCCCCCAACTCCATTACCAAATCAGTTGCAACAGGGGGAAGCCAAGAGAACAACCAGGTGAGTAAGTAATTTCCGGTGATGTTCTGGAGCCCATGATTATATTCAAACAGAGACAACCAATCCAACACATCCAACTTAGGCTCATACATACCAACCAATTCTTTAGGCATCCGGGGTCTTTTAGGACTGGAACTTCTAGAGGAGCCAGAGAGAGAAGCATTTTCAACAGACAATTTCTTCATTTCTAGCTCATGCTTGAGCTCCATTTCCCTTAGCCTTAGTTTTTGGTGTCTTTGTTCAGCCTGAGTATTAAGTTTTTTAAACTCTAATTCCAGTTTCATCTTCTCTAGTTCAAGATATTGAGGACTAAATGTGGGACCTGGTAAAGGTCCAGTAGGTACAGCAGGTAGAGCAGACAGAGGCCTAGGGGGGACAGTCACAGCAGCCTCACCCTCCTCTTCTGACTCTTTCTCAAGATCATTAACATTTTGTTCAGTTTCAATCTCAATATTGTTATCTACAGTTGCTGGAGTGGTAGGTTCCTCTGAACCATCATCCAGGCTTTGTGGTTAGTTGCACTAAGGTATCCTAAAGCACACTAAAATGTATACTCAATACAGATCCCACTGCTGCCACCAGTGTTAAGCAGAAACCCGTACAGTTCCCTTTGGGAACACTGCAAAAGATTTAGGACTACAGGTGTTAGCAGTAAACCCACTTGGTAGCAGTCTGTACCACCCAGATTTACCTGGTAGCTGTGGCTGAGCAGTCAGACTTCCCTCAAGAAGAGTTAGGCAGTATGCAAAGTATACACAATAGGCACTCAGACACAATAGCACAAGCAAACACTGACCAGAGCTTTGGTATCAAAGTATATAATTATTTATTTAAAAACACACTGTTTGAAACACTCCAGCACTCTTATTGTAAAACACTCTAAACACAGTCACTATTATGAGATATACAATCCTTATTCCTTATCAGACAACTCTTAGTTAACACCACTTATTTCCAGACAGAGGTGAGCGCTTAACTATAGATGGCACTCCAATAAGTTCATGAAAAAGGGAGGGAAAAAGACAGAATATGTGAAGATACACCACTCTAAGATTTAGGAACACTTCTAGCAAGGCAGAAGAGCAAAAGTCACTGGTGAGCCAAAGTCCATAGGCTAGGCCCACTCTTAGAGAGAGCAGAGCACAAATGCGCCTAAGATCACACAGTTACACTAGGCTTTGAAAGTCTTGCAGAGAGTTCGGAAAGAGTTTAGAGAGGCTCAGATAAGTTTAGCCAGGGTGTCCCAGGCTAACCCAGGTTCGAAAGCCGGGGGCTAAATGTACCCCGTACAGTCGGTGGCAAGGGAAGCCAGGCGGAACACGGTACCTTAAGTGGGAAGGATCCTCCAGCGGTGGCAGTTGTTCCTGGCAGCAGTTGCAAGTCTCGGCGTCGTCCAGAGGAAGAGAAGATCTCGACTTGGAGGAAAGATGAAAGTCGTTGCACTGCCAGGGAAGAAACCAGCAGCGGAGTTTTCCGGTTAAAGGTATTATCCTTTATTTTCGGGGTCGTGGTAAAACGTGGTATTCCGGTTGCCGGGGTGATTGGCACACGCAAGGCGGCCACGAGATGCGTCGGGAAGGCGAAAAGACGGTGAAACTGGTTATCCCCACCAGTCAAAGGAAGAAGACTCTCCGGCGGGAGATGATCTCTGTGGTTGGGAAAAGTGGTGAGACGGTTCAGCAGGGCTCCACCGGTGGTGTCGTCGTAGCAGGTCGGCTCAGCTTCTCCCTCGTCGGATTCTTAGGTCCTGTGGCGACTTCTGAAGTTCCAGTCCCCAAAGCCCTGCTTTAATGCAGAAAAACCCCCATTCACTCAGCCTAGCTGTCACTCAAACATGCTAAGTGGTGAGCCGGCCGGCTCACCACTTGGGCCAATCAGGACAGAGTGTGACTTGAGTTGCCTAGACAACTCAGTCCAGGGTGCCTAAATCCCCCTCCACCCCTCCTAAGTACCCCAAACAGAGTGGCACCACTTTGGAGGGCTTATGTGGAACAAAGGGCTCGACTTGGGTTGGAGTCACAGAAGAGAACACAAACGCCATTTTAGAACCGAGTTTTGGCAAAAAATACCAACCGGGGAATTAATAATAATTAAATAAACCGGCGGTATGTTCGAGGGTATCGTAATTAAATAAATAAAGATAGTAGCCTCGAACAATGGGAAAATCCCATGGAGACATATTCGCGGTTGAATATAAAAAGTAGTATCCACTGCCACCAGCCAAAACTTGATCAGGGGGGACGGAGACGTGCCCCAATTGCCCCGGCCAGTACGTCGACATTATGATGGTTTGTACTGGTTCTGTTCAGAATTCAAGACTAGTAAAGTCAATGGTGACTTTACATGCCCTGGGAGACAGTAGTCAGTCCCAGGGTATGGAGTCTATACTGGGGGGTCACTATGACACCCCTGTGTTACTGCACTGAGGGTGCTGTGCAACACATATCACAAAAACACATGAAGCCCTATGGAGTAAAAGACCCCATAGCCCATTAAACACATCTAGAGTCAAAGGAATACACTCAAATCATGTCCAAGAGTGAGGGTAAAAGAGTCTCACTCTTGGCAGGAGAAAAAAATAAACCCCAAAAATCCAGCAAAGCTGCTGGGGGACTCACTAGGTTAGGAAATTCAGCCTAAACAGAGAATTCTCCGTAACAAGCCCTGACAAGCCAGTCGTCGAGGTATGGGTAGACATGGAGGACCTGCGCTCTGAGGAGGGCAACCACAGTATTCATGAGTCTGGTAAAGACCCTAGGGGCAGAGTTGAGGCTGAAATGAAGGACCTTGTATTGGAAATGGTAGTCCATGATCCTGCACCGTAGGAAAGAATGATGGGGCTGCCAAATCAGGACGTGTAGGTACGCATCCTTCAGATCCAGGGAGCACATCCAGTCTCCCTTGCACAATGTCTGCGCTATAAAAGCTGGCGTAACCATCTTGAATTTTTGTAGAGGTAAGGAGAGGTTGAGGGTGCAAAGGTCCAGCACAGCTCTCAGGCCTGCCTGGTTCTTTTTCTGAATGGCGAAAATCCTGGAGTAAAAGCCCAAGCCTCGCTGGGAGGCTGGGACTTCCTCCACTGCCTGGCTCTCTGCGAGCGACCGGATCTCCGCCAGAGAGTTGCTGTCCCAACTTGAGGGAGGGGAGGGAGGAGAGCCTGGGATGGGTAGGTGGTACCCCGTGGATACTTCTGAGAGGATCCAGGGATCTGTGAAATTTTGGCACCAGAAATGTGAATGGAGAGCAAGCCTGCCCCCCATTGGAGACACGTGGACCCGGAGGGGCGTGTCATGCCTTCTTTACCTCAGAGGCTGTTGGAGAGGAGGGGGACTGGATAAAGCCCTTACTACCCCCCCCCCCCCCCATTTTTGTTGCTTGCGCCGATTTGAAGTCGGTGAGCGGTCAGGCTGCCTGGATCTCTGTTCCTGGAAGCTGTGGAACCCTCTGTACGTACGACCTGTGTCGGAGCGCTGCTGTGACTGGGTGTACGATTTGGATGTGGTCTTTGTGAAGATGGATAAAGACTTGGCTCTTTGTGAGCTGTTTTCCATTTTGTCCAGCTCCTTGTCTGTTTATGTAGTGGAGTGGAAGAGCCCCCGCCCCCCCCTCGAACGGCAGGTCTAATATGCGTTTCTGGACGTCTGGGTGGAATTTCATTGCCCGGAGCCACACTGTCCTTCTCATGTCCTTGGTGATACAGATGGCACGGCCAGAGGTGTCAATATGGGCCACAGTAGATTCCATGAGGTAGTGCGTCACCAGCTTGGCCTCCGCCAGTCCCGCCTTGAAACGTGATTGGCTCTGCGTAGTGAGTTCCAGGAGGAAGTCCGCAATTTCCCGCCATAACCTTTGGTTAGCGGCAGCCAGCATGGCATCAGCGCTGGCCTGACGAAGATGCAAGGACGCATTGGAATACAGCTTCTTCCCATACGCCTCCAAGATCTTCTCCTTGCCCAGCAGCGTCACCGATGAGGAGGCTGAGGATGACTGAGGCTTGGAGTATAGTGATTTTGCAGCGATCACTGAGGAGTATGGCTGAGGATAGGCTGACATTAAGAGTGTACCCCCTCCATCTGCCTGTACTTGGCGTCCAGGCGTTGATTGAACGGCTGGACCGAGTGGGGCTTGAGCCAACCCTTCTTGGCCAGGGAGACTACATCGGTCTGCAGTGGGATTCCTGTTTTAGCCGAGGGGCGTCACGAGAGCACTTTAGCAAGCACCCTCACCGCCGGTTGCTCGACCTCGGGTTGAGGCAGGCTCAGATACTTTGCTAGCCCTGCAAGATGTTCATGGAAGGCCCTGGCTGAGGATGGCGTGTCGGGATCCTTCTCCTCATCCGTATCCGTATCCTGTGGGTCAGGAGGATCCTGCGTAGGTGGAGGAGTAGCGGGAGCCGGAGGCTGGGGTACGGGGACCAGAGCCAGAGGCTACGGATGGTATGGAAACGCCTGAGGAATCGGCTGAGGAGTCGGAGGCAGAGGCTGTGCCGGAGTCATGGCACCGGCGGAGGAGCCGGTGGTGCCGGGAGTATCGGAAGGAGCACGTCCTTGATGGCATCACTGAGGATAACCCCATCCGAGGGGACTTCATGAGCCAGAGGAACCTCTCAAAGAATCGGTCTTCACATGCTGGAGGAGTGGTAGGGGATAAAGACGGGGTAGCGGGAGGCTGCTGGAGCCGGTGCATACCCTGCCCGTACGGACACAGTGGGAACTTGTCCTGCGCAAATAAAGGATAGGCTGTAGGTCACGTACCTGGTTGTGCCAGTCCCACCTTGAAACTCGTTCTTCGCTGAACTCCTGGAATGGCGTCGGATGGGTGCCGATGTCTGGTGCAGCGCCCATTTTGTCAAGCTGCCTGACACGTGCCTGCATTGTGTTGCTCGGCGGGCCCAGCCTCCTCCAAGACTCTTCAGTTGGATTGCGAGGGCTACCCTGCTCCTCGGGCCTAGACCCGGTAGTTGTGAAACCCTCGGCCTGAGGGCCGGTAGAGCTGCGTTTAGGCACCCCCTTGGCCGTATTGCCGGTGCTAGGGTGTGGCCCCTCGGGTGGAGACCTGGTCAAAGAACCTTCCGGTCCCTCAGCACTGTCACGGGGGGGATCCAAGGATCCCTTGGCCAGTAGGCCGGTAGCCTGAGCAGCCTCGGTGCATGTGCTGGTACAAGGACCTGAGCGGTACCTCCCGCATGGGCGAGTCCTGGGAAGGAGTCTCCCTTGTGCGGTGCTATGGAAATTAGAGGCCCTACCTTGGGCCTGGCTCATTGTTTCATAAAGTTCTTGAGGGCCTCTGGAGGCGACTTCTGGAAGAGCTCCCTCCACCTGGCTAGTCAGTTCTTTAGCGATCTCGATGACAGGCCATCACACGCTGTACAAGCTTGCCAACCGGGGTCTGGGCCAAGGAAACGTAGGCAGAGGGCGTGGGGGTCTGAAGTTGGGAAGAGCACGCTGCAGGATGGATACCCGGTGAACGCAGTGGAAGTCGACATGCGCCGGGGAGGAGCGTGACGACTGAGGACCGAGTACCTGAATGATAAAAAAGACAAAGAGAAGAAGTATAAGCGCGTGGAATTATATGGCCGAAGCCAAACCCAGGAGCGCTGGTGAATTCGGCCCGTTCTTGTCGACGCGGAAAAAGGGTCTGGGGTGTGGCGCAATGGGGGGGGCAGAGTCAGGGTAGCGCAAGCTCCCAGGGCTGCACCCCGCATGCCTCTAAATTTAAAGGGGAAGAAGGTTTTTTCTGGTGAAAAAAGTCCCGTCTCTCGTCCCTTGGAAAGGATGCCCATGCTGTATGGAGGAAAGGGGACAGGACGTAACAGTAACACCTGGCGGGCTTATCCTGGCTCTACCCCCCCCCATCAAGAGGCTGCACCCTCTGTGGGACCTCAATGTTATTTTAGGCACCTTGGCGCACAAAGCCTTCGAGTCAATGGCGTCCGCGGCCATCGGGCTGGTAACCATTAAGACAGCTTGTTGGTGGATCTCACATCCGCTCGCAGAGTCAGCGAGATCCAGGCTCTGGTGGCCTCAGAACGCTATAGCACTTTCCACAGGGATAAGGTGGTCCTGCGGACTCACCCGGCTTTTCTACCTAAGGTACCATCCGCTTTCCATCTAAACAAGGAAATAGTCTTACCTATGTTTTTTGCTGACCCCAAGGACGAGGCTCAGAGAATCTTGCACTGTCTGGATATCAGACGTGCTCTGAAATTTCGTCTGGACAGGACCAAGGGCTTCCGCAAGTCGTGCGCACTTTTTGTCACCTTCGGAGGATACAGGCCCGGGTATCAGGTCGCCAAGTCTTCTATTGCACGCTGGATGGTTGCGGCCATCAAGGAGGCCTACGAGGTGCAGCACAAGCCACTTCCAGCTAACATGCACACTCACGCTGTCAGAGCCAAGGCCACGACCATCGCATTCCAGCGGCAAGTCCCGTGGCAGGTCATAAGTAGGGCGGCCACCTGGGCCACCCCTTTGGCTTTCTGTAAGCACTACTGTTTGGACGCCGGCTCTAGGTCAGATGTGGCCTTCACACAGGTGGTTCTAAGAAACCTGTTTGCTTAAGGAGGGTCTCCTCTCCACCCTGGGGCTACATTCAGTTGTAATCACCCATGCAGTATGGAGGAAAGGGGACAGTTACTCTCCGTAGTGACTAAGGTCCCTTTTCCTCCACACGTCCCACCATCCCTAATAATATTGGTGTCATTAGGCAATGTTAAATATTGTTGATGCGTCAATGAGGACTGAGGTGTGGCATTGTGGGTTGGAGTCAGGGCAGCGCATGCTCCCAGGGACGCACACCCGGCGCACCTCTAAATTTAAAGGGGAAGACGTTTTTTTTCTGGTGAAAAAGGTTCTGTCTCACGTCCCTAGGAAGGGATGCCCATTCAGTATGGAGGAAGGGGGACTAAGAGTAAGTTAGTCAATACGGTGAGTAACTTGTAATTTCTTTAAAAAGAAGATGACAGGGACATCAGCCAATGGATTTTCGACAGAAGGTCCATCATGAGGGCTGTCTACAAAAATGTAGAATATAAATAATTATAACGTGCTATAACAATATATTATGTACACAAATGAGTTTACAAACAGTTTTATCGATTGATATATGTCCCCTACCTGGCAAGTCTCTCTAGCACCAAATGAACAACAAATACCTGAAATATAAAATATAAATAAATGTGCCTTGTGTTTCATGAGCTCCTGATTATACACAATGAAACTTCTACATTATGTTGTCCTTAATTCTACTGACAATGTCTTCAAAAATAACATGGATACCTTAATCCTCATTTAAATTATTATTATTTTTTTTATAACACGCATAATACCATTCCTGAGTTTGGTTTCAAAGCGCAGATCCGGGATTCGAACCTCTGCTACTGTGCGTGGTCTTGCTTCCAAGACCAGCGCTTTGCTGCTGTGCCATGCAATATGTGACAAAATAAATCTGTATTGGAATGAGAAATTATGTTGTACACATGTTGTACCTTTATAGGGATCTATGTTTAAACAGGCAGATTCAAAGCTATTATGGAAGCCACATCGGCAAAACTCACCATTCTAATTCAAGTGAGGTAATCTGGACAGTAGGCAGCCTATGATATGATGTTATAGGATTTGGCATTTATAACGCCCCTTTACACTTTACACAAGTGTTTCAAGGCGCGATGTAGCAAGGGAGGGGGAACAGAGGGAAGAAGGAGACAGCGATTCTAGTAGGCCGAGTGTCATTCAGATCGCGTAAGTGCAGGAGAAGGGGGAAGGGGAAAAGTGCGCAGTCGGAGGGGGGAGGGTACAGTGCAGTACAAGGGGTAATAGCATAAATAAAACAATAACAGAAGTAGGGCCAGCTGGTGGCAAGTGCAAGGGTAATTGCAGACATCAGGTGTCAAGTGCTGGTGGGGGAACTGAAGGGATACAGAAAAACAGTCCCCAAGTGCAGGGGTTGCCAGGGAGGCAGTGCAGGTGTGTAACTTGTGGGGGAGGGGACCTGGGCCCCAGATCAGAGGGTGGCCAGGTAACCAGTACAATTTCAGCCAGGAATTCAGAAGGGGAGAGGAGAGAAAGCAGAGGCAAAGAGGAAGGTTTTGAGGTGCTTCCAGAACCAGATATGGTTCTCCTCAAGTTTCAGGGAGGCTGTTCCAGAGGGAGGCCCCAGCTGAGGAAAGAGATCTACCACCAACTCTTTGCTTTGAGAAGCGACTGACCCGGAGGGAGTTCGAGGCGGATGAGCCAAGAGCTCGAGAAGGAAGATATTTAGGAAGAGATAGATGAAGTTATTGAGGCCCCAGACCCAAAAAGGCCTTGTGGATAAGCAGAGGGTTTTGAACTTAATCCTCGCAGTCACTGGGAGCGAGTGCAGAGATTTCAGTCCTGGAGAGATACAATCCCTGGGCTTGAGGCCAAGGACAAGTCTTGCAGTCCTGTTCTGGATGAGTTGCAGAGGGCGGAGAGTAGAGGCAGTCAGATTTAGAAAGAGGCTGTTGCAGTAGTCCAGCCTAGAGAGAACCAGAGCTCTGGAGACAGTTCGCTTCTGGGGGAAGGAGAGGAAAGGAAGAATATCTCTAAGGAGGTGCAGCTGATAGTGTGACTTCTTTGGGATGTCAGAGATGTGAGGAGAGAAGGAGAGTTTGGAGTCGAAGATGATCCCAAGGTTTTTAGCCACGCAGGTGGGAGCAGGAAGAGGGCCAAGAGAGGCCGACCAGAGAGTGACAGGAAAGGAGGGAGAGGGTGTGCCGATGAGGAGAAATTCAGTCTTACTGGAATTAAGGCAGAGATCATTGGCGACACACCACTCCTGGATAGCAGACAGACAGTCAGAGATGAGAGACGGAGAAGAGCGATAGCGAGGATAGACCTGAAGGACGCGTACCTTACAGTGCCAGTGGCACTGATGGACCGACCTTTCCTGTGCTTCATGTTGGGAGCGGGAGCATGGCAATTCAAGACACTGCTGTTTGGCCTCTTCTCAGCCCGGGGGGCATTTACTAAGCTTATGAAACCAGTGGCAGCAGCGGACAGACAGTGGGGCATCCAACTGATAGTCTACCTAGACAACATCCTAGTTCTAGCAGAAGACAAAGCGATTTTTCAGGATCAAGTTCAATGGCTGCAAGAGCGGATAGAGTCACCAGAGTTCCTCATCAATCTGGAGAATGACCATCCTGGGATATGTAGTAGACACCAAGAAAGCAATGCTGGAACTCCCAGCGTAAAATATGAGAGAGACCAAGAAGTACATCAGAGCATGTCTCAGAAAGGAGATATCGCTCAGGAGCCTCGCGAGGATAGCAGGGGTCCTAGCCTCCTCCATCCAAGCCATATTTAGGGGGCCCTTACATTACAAGGCTCTGCAAAGACTAAAGATAAGGCATCTGCAGAAGGGCTTAGGATACCACCAGCTAGTTCCCCTAGACCAGGAGATCAGGACCGAGCTGTACTGGTGGCTGCATAACATGGCAGCCTGAAATGGCCGAGCTTCCTTCGGAAACATTCCGGATCTGATAATAGAGTCAGATGCCAACAAATATGGTTGGGGAGCCAGGTGCGGTTCCTCCAGAATAGGAGGCAAGTGGAGCCCAGAAGAGCTAAGGCTTCACATAAACTGTCTGGAATTCCAGGGAGAGTCCTTCGTGATCAAGACGTTCGCAAGAGACAGAGTGAACTGCTGCATCTTCCTAAAAATGGACATGTCCGTGATGCAGTATATAAACCACCTAGAAGGGATGAGATAAAAATGTTAGCAGAACTGGCAAAGGACCTCTGGCAATACTGCCTGGGTAAGCAGGGTCGAAGCGCAGAATCTAGCGGGGGGATCAGAACTTTGTGGCGGACTGTAACTCCAGATATCTGCAGGACTCCAGCGACTGGAAGCTCTAGAGGGAGGATTTCCAGAAAATAGAGGAGCTGTGGGGCCCGCTGGACAGCGATAGATTTGCCTCCAGGCTGAACACAAAGAGTCCCAGATTCTTCAGCTGGAGGTCCACTGATAGCTTGCAAGGTTTTGGGAGTAAATGGAGTTTGCCAGGCATTTCAGAACATGCTGCCCAGCTTATCAAGGAGTCCTGGGCACCTTCTATGCTCAAAAGCTATGACACAGCGTGGGGGAAGTGGGCGTGCTGGTGCAGACATCACAACCTTCATCCATCCCGTTTCTGCGTCTGTAGTGCAGGTGATCAATTATTTAGCCACCCTAGCGAAAGGGGTCAAGGACTTCAGGACGCTTGGCATGCAAAGTTCAGCAATCTCAACAGGGCACTTAGTAGTAGACAGAAAACCAGTAGGGGAACATCCAGCGGTGGTACGGCTCCTGGGGTGAAGTTTTGACTACCGCTGATGCCCAAGTATTCTTATCTGTGGGATGTCAACGATGTACTGGCACTATTCATTAGTTGGCCGTCTAATAAACATCTGTCCCTAGCACAATCGTCAGGTAAGCTAAATATGCCCTTATGTCTGAAATCCTGTCGGACGGTGTCCGACGTCAAAACACTAGACGTGAACAGGAAGCCGTTCTTCCCCGACAGGGTTGTGTTTAACATAGTAAAGAGGACAAACATGAACTCCATAGTTATTTCTAATCCATATTTGCGGATCACCCTAAGGTGTGTGAGGTGTGGAATATGAGAGTAGGACTGGCGAGCTCAGACCAGCGGGGGTCACCCAGCTTCTTATAGTACCAAGAAAGTCTTTCAATGCGGTGTCTCTGGCCACTATAGACATATAGGTCAGGGAAATCATGACGCAAGCAGGAGTAGACCTGTCAGAATTCGGGGTGCATTCCGTTAGTGGTGTGATGGCCTCCAAAGCGTTTGTAGTAAGGACCAGTTTGCAGGATATATTGAAAGCAGCGGACTGGTTAATGACCCCCCCCCCCCTCTTAGGCCATTTTGATTTAAGCTAGTGGCCTCAGTGGCAGTGACATTAGTGCAAAGCTCTGAATAAGCATAATGCTCACATCCGGTCAAGACATAGCACAGGGACTCTTGATTCTATTAAAGACACAGAGGCAAGCATTATTCACGCCGTTCGTGCGCAGCGATTGTGCAGATACAATGGTCATGTGTTAAACGGAGCTCTTTGTGCAGCTGTGTTTTCCCACCCTTATATGTGGTTTTCTTTCTATGGCAGCAGAAGACCAGAGGAATGACTGATGCCGCTGGAGGCGGAGGCTCATATCCTGGCAGGAGAGAGCGGAGGATAATTATGCACGTGACGGAAGTGTTGGATAGTTGTTTTTTCAGTTCTGCGTCGGTCTGTGGTGCTTCAGAGACAGTTTGTTCAAGGGGCTGTTTGGCCTCACAGACAGTTGGTGAGAGAGAGAATGTTTCCTAGCATCCAAGAAGAGCAAGGCGCCCTTACAGGAAGTGAGGTCTTTGGGTGCAGATAAGAGGAAGTGTTGTGTGGGACTACAGGACAAGGATGGAAGACAGGGAGTTGTAGTTCCCAGTTAAATAAAAAAATTAAAATTAAGATAAATGGTTTCAAGGATTTTTTGTTTATGAAAGTTATATAGGTTTTGAAACTGCTGAAGAGTCAGAATTAAAAGAAGTTGAAGCATAATGCTTGCCTCAGTGTCTTTAATACAATCAAGACTCCCTGTGCTGTAAGCCTGGGTAATCTTCATTCTACCTGTATTTATATATGAAATAGCGGTTTCCTTATTTGAAAAACCTGTACGTATGATATCATGGTTACGTCATGGTGTAATTACGGCGCACGGCCACCAGACTCTCAAAGAGGGCCGTGACTGGCCCTCCAACAGTTAAGTGTAGCATTGTAAATATTTACCCTAGGATGTTGCAGAAACTCAAAATATGACAGATTTGTAGAGAGTGAGGAGGCACTAAAGGTGAAAAGAAATTACTGTAAGCTAACAGGCACTAACATAGATGCCTTTGTGTGTCGGATGTTGGGTACATAAGTAGTGTAACACCACAATTTTAACTAAGTATTGCCAACCTCCAATTCACTAATGATTTTTTCTTTTTTCGGTCATCTACTAATACAGTTCATACCGATCTGAATACAAACAGGACATGAAATTGGATAATCTTTGTAGCATATTGGGTGACTGTGGGCTGTACAGCCAGACCACCTCTTATGTGTGTGTATTACACCTTCATTTGAAATAAGACCACTGTAATCTTTGTAAAGTGCACAGACTTTAGACATACATGCACATTTTCATAAACTAGCAGACACTGACTGACTGACTGATATTGGATACCAAAGTATATAGCAGAACGATTTTAACAAAAAATGACTAACCTGAATTCGCTGATTGTTATTCTTACTTTTATACTATACTATTACAATTTACGTGCACGGATCTCAATACGAACATAATGTGTATTTGAAAAATAACTGCAATAAAGGTTCTTGTATGTATGTTGAAGCATATCGGTGCCTTTTAAGTATGCAGCAAGGTCACCGTTCAAGTCTTAAACCTTCATTTGAGCAGAGTTGAATTGTAGATGCATCTGGTTTTGTAGGATTACACAGAAGTATGCATTTTTAACTGGTATAAAAATATACTCAAATGTGAACAAAATGTACAATAAATGTATCCAGCGAATGGAATATAATGTCAGCAGTTCGAGGTATTTGAAACAAAATAACAAATTACTTATTTAGTTACAAAGGCGTGTGGGAGCCCCTCTACTGAGAACGAACATGGGTTAAATACCCTGTTCTATGGAATTTCTTCCACTCAGGAGGATCTACAATCAAGTTTTAGCTCACTGCACCCTTCAGAGAGGCGAAATATCAATTTGCATATTAGTCCTTGTCCCACCTACAAGGGCAGTCCAGCACCGAAATGCTAGGCAAATCTCCTCTGAACAAGAGTACCATCATAAATCCCAGACACGTGTTTCAGCCTAGTCGGGCCTCATGAGTGAAGTGAAGCTAAGCCTCTCTAAGACACAGTGAGCAAGGGTTCCACATCTCGATTACCTTGGGTTACTTAGGGTGAAACCCCAAGTTTTACTAAGTTACAAAGGAGTGTAGAGGCCCCTCTAGTGAGAACTAAAATGGGTCAAATGCCCTGTTCTTTGAAAAGAGATACACGTATAATTCATATCAAAGTATATATATTCATTATATTTACACCAGAATCACATTAAATACTTTAGACATTTTACACTAGAATACTTCGGAATAATTGAGAATACACTTCAAAGGGCACTTTCACTTTTGTGTTTTTTTGCAGTTACATTTGTAGCAACGTTAGAAAGGGAAAAGACAATACTATCGTATTATCGGCTATTACGCGCACATGCAGTTTTTAACAGTCATTAGGGTATGCATTTACTCTGCAAATACATATAGTAAAGTCACTTAAAGGGAGGAAAATGGTTAGTTAGTGTAACATGAGCCTGGTTCAAGTTTCTAGAGAGGGTTTCTGCGCCAGCAAGTCTTAAGTCCAAATACGCAACCCTAGCTAAATGCTGTTCGGAGAGGGCTCAAAGTCTTGACAAGATGCAGAATACGAAGAGTTCCTGTGGACTTCTTCCAGTCTCTAGTATTATCGAAGCAGTAGGTTAACAATTAACAATGGAGACCTATTAATGCACTTGAGGAAGGGACACAAGGAGCGGCTTGAGTATAAGGTAAGAGGAAGTTAGCCTTGGCACCTCTATGTGCACTCCAACGCTATGGTGCGACTTCTTGGAATCAGGTTAGCAATACCTTTTTCACCACAGTACCCTTAGGCTAGAAGAAAATGTTCGTGCTGGATGCTCTGCGATGTTGCAGCTCTGCACCCAAGCTCTGGATTCCTTGGTCTGAAGGCAGGACGATGGACAGGATCTCTCAGCAGCAATCTCAAGGAAGGACCTGTAGCACGACTTTCAGCAACTTCTTGGTTCACTCTGCGGTTTTGGTACCTTTTCTGCAGCACACAGGACACAGATTGCCCAGTCAATCTTCTTTGCTTCCTGCAGTGTCAAGCTCTGCTGAGGGGTCTGGGCAAGTTGGATCGATCTCTGGAGTGACGGTACGGTTTTAGCAAAGATTTGGACGGACTCAGCCTTTCCACGACGATGCACTCGAAATGGGCAGCAGGTCTCCTGGTATTGGGGTTCAGCAGATCTGGAAATTCCTAGGACCTCGGGAGATGGCTCAATTCAAAGTTCGTCTTGGGACTGGTTGTTCCCGACAGCCAAAGGGAAGGAGTCGTCCTCTTCGGATCTCCTCTGTTGCACAGAAAACGGGGTCAGGACAGCAGTGGTCGCTTCACGGTGTTGCATAGGGTCTGCAGGCGTCTCTGGTCATCTTCTTCTTCTGTTACTTCAGCTTACAGTGGTCGACTTGCTTTTCACTCCAGAAGCCTCACCTTTTATACAGTTCCAGCACACACCTCTCTGCATTTTACAGAAAGGGGTGTTTGGCTGTCCAATCAGGACAACCGGACCCCCTGTGGGAGCTGGTCCTATTCAAGTACTCTGGCAGACAAAGGACAGGGGGAACAACTCCTCCCCCACTTTCTGCCTGCCCAGACTCTCTGGAGTCTAGACGCCAAAATGTCAAAACACACACACACTGACCTCTCCCTCCCAGGACAGTAGAAGGGCTAACAAAGAACAACTACGCTAGTAATGGCGACAAAAGAAGGGAGGCACCAAGTTGGTACGTGGGTGCCCCTATTGTGCACTACCGAGGCAATGGAGATAGCCTGGTGTATAAGAACTAAACAATTGTTGGTAAAACACGTCCACTGGCACCAGACATAAGTAGGGAGCAGAGAGAAGGGAGATACTAGGTATCCCTTTGGCACTCTACTAATGGTGGTGTGGGCCAATCTCTCGAACTATAGAGTTTTGGGTGAGATACTAAGTCTGTCTCTATCCGTAAGAACTGTAGTTACTTGAGAATATAGAAAACAGATCTTAAAGGAGTACCCTAAGGGTCCCCAGAAACACTGCCCATAAGAAGATGTGCAGTAGTAATATACAGATGTCTTTAAGAGCTATGGAGCAGACAGACTCCATAGTACAGGTAGAATACAAAGAATAGAGTTCCAGAAAACAGAGCCCACATGAATGAATGAGTGGAAAAAGGCTTCACTCATTCAGGATTCAAAGGAAAAGGTCCAGAAGCCCAACAAAAGTGTTGGTGGGTCTCACTAGGAGAGGGGATGAAGCATAAAAATGATAAATCACCCTAACAGCATGAACTCCCACGTAGCAGCCCTGCAGATGTCAAGCAGGGGCACACCAGAGACAAACACCATCTTTGCTGCAGTGGCTCTGGTGGAGTGGGATCTTGGACGGCCCGGCAGCAGCCTATCAGCCAGCCAATGACAGTGCATGATGTAGCCGGAGAGCCACCTGGAGATTGAAGCCTTCGAGAAAGGCCTTTCCATGATTCACAGGTCCTAAGTTGATGAACAAATTAGAAGTCTTCTGAAAATTCTTTGTACGTGCCTCATTGAACTTCAAGGCACGAACAACGTCCAGCAAATGCAAGGCCCTCTCCGCTGGCGACAACTGATTTGGGAAGAAGACCGGTAACACCAAAGGTTCATTGAGGTGGAATTTTGATGGTACCTTCGGCATAAAGGTAAGGTGTGTGTACGCTGTACCACCCTTGAAGCGTGGAAAGGCAAGCAAGGCAACTTGCAAGACAGAGTCTGGATCTCCCCAACTGCTTGGCCGTGGTTATAGCCACGCGGAAAACAGTCTTCCAGAAGACAAACTTGAGCAGGGCTTGATTCATAGGCATAAGTGGGGGCCGGAGGCCACAGTCGGTTCAGGCCTGCTTTGAGGTACAGGCCATGCCTTGTGGGCGGTGCTGACGCTGTCCTACGCTGCCTTAAGCGTGAGAGCGACACCTGTATGCTTCTTGAGTGGAGGAGCATGAAGGCTGTCGGTACTGGGTAGTATTTCCCCTGGAGGATCTGCTGGGCTTTCCTCTGGACGAACGAAAGGACGACAGCCGACATTGTGGCAGGGTTCCCAGGGAGTGCGCCGTCTCTGTGTCGGTCTTCATGGCCTGCAAAGACTCGTTGAGAGCCTTGCTGAAGAGGTTTTCACTGTTGAACGGCATATCCAGCACCTTTGCCTGAACGTCCTGGCGGAAGTTTGTGGCCTTTGTAAGGAACTCATGGTGACAACAGTAAAGACAATGAATGCAGGGTGGAAAAATGCCTAACCGAAGCCTAAATCTAAGATGGGCTTGGCTGGCGTTGAAGGCGCAGTCAGCGTCGATGGTGTTGACGACCTCGACTTATGCTTTTGGTTCGAAGGATCCTTCGAAGATACGTCATCGACTCGAGGCCTCGAAGGCTCTCGGTGAGGATCAGGCCTTCGTACTGGGTGCGGTATTTAAGGTGGGCTCTTTCCTTTCCGGTATCTTTGAAAGGCGTCATAGGAGCATGGATTGGAGGCTTTTGTTTCTCAAATATTTTTAGCATCTCGCCGCTCACTCGGCCGAAGTGGATTTCTGTGTGGGGCACGATGGTGCCTCTTCTTGGAACTCTTCGACGATGATGCGTAGTGGCGGGAGCCACTCCTCGATCTCAACCTCTTAACTTTCTTCTCTAGACTCGTCGGTCGAAGGTTTTTTGGTTCGCGGTAGATGTTTTGGGATTTCAACCAACCGTCAACTTCCCGTTTCATTCCTTCAAGGCCTTTCCTGTTATTAACTGGCACTTCGATCAGTCCGAGATGTTATGCTCCACCCCGAGGCACCATAAACATATGCAATGTGGATCGGTTGATGACATTTTTCGACCCACAGTCTCGACACTTCTTGAACCCAGTCTTTGGGGTTGTCAGTGTCGACGAAGAAGAAATACTCGATGTCTTGAAGCAATGAAGTCGTGAAGTAAAGAAGCGCAGCGTATTTCTCGAAGCAATAGCATTCACAGAAAAACTGAACTAAAGCCAACGGGCGCTGCCACACACATGATACTCACATCCAAGTCCAGCTTGGGAACTAGGATTCCACAGAGCTACAGAGGGCTTGCTCCTCCCCCCTGGAGAGATGCTATTAGTATCTTGGATGTGAGTATCATAACCATGTTCTACTAGTGAGCTTAGTGAAATATGGCTACCCAAAATGAGATATTGAATATTGAGGAATCCTTTATGTGTTGTAGTGAGACATGGAAAGTCCTGACCCATAAAAAATACTAGAAGAGAAGGACATGACAGTGTTTTAAGAGGTAATACTCTAATGCCTGGGAGAATAGTAGTATAAAAATGAACATAACTTTAGTAAAGTTGTTTTCTTTTCTTTTCAGGGAAGCAAGAGGATAGGTGACTCTTACCTCGACACAAAAGAGGTCAGCAAGCACAACATATTTAGTTGTTTGGCAATATGAACAAGGAAATTTATTTGTGCAAAGGTTCATATAGATGTACTATGGAACCCGTGAGGAAAGGGTTCATATGACAAAATTAATCATAAGACTATTTGAAGAAATGTTTCCAATTTTAGACATGTGTGTCCTTGTATCCCTATTAGGGAATTCCTCCAAGAAACCAGGGAGAAAGATTTAACCAGAGAAAAAGAAGTCGCCATATGCTACACCTATGATGTTCTAATTGCCCATGATGAATGTCTGGCATAGTGGACCTGATAGGACTGAAACTTGGACAAGTTGGGCTACTAGTATAAGCATATTAACGGAGTTTAGTAGATCATTCAAAAGAACGAAATACGCTGTTTTGTGAGATTTATTTCATGTGTTTATGTTTATTTACACATGCAAACATTTATTGTGTGTTTGTAAGGTTTTATGAATGTAATTTTATATCTTTTTATGAACACTTGAGGTGTATTATTTCTTCATATTAATTTGTATTAAATTGGTTTATTCCTAGTTAGTGAACTGAGGGTCTGATATTTTTTAAGACTCTCTAGAACCCCGGGGTATTGGATGTATTTGACATTGGACTCACACTGAGATACCTTCCTTTGGTTGTAGAAATCCAAAGTGTTACCCACTTAGAAGGAAGGCACTAGGTTCACAGTGGGTGTACCATTGTGAGACACAAGCAAGGCTCAACACAAGCAATAAACACTCACCTCTGGAACAGACTTACCTCAAATTAAAAGTTTGCGTAGCACCACTTGGCCGACTCAGGACTGCTCCCTGGAATCCCTGTCGATGCAGTAGAACCTCATGAAGGTGCGTGAAGCAGCCCTGCAGATGTTGAGCAGGGGCACACCAGAGAGAAACGCTGTAGTTGCTGCGATGGCTCTGGTAGAGTGGGCTCTCGGCCGGCCTGCAAGCGGCCTGTTAGCCAGTCAATGACAGTGGATGATGCAGCCGGAGAGCAACCTGGAGTTGGAAGCCTTCGTGTCAAGGACTTTCCGTGATTCACAGGTCCAAAACTGACGAACAGCTGAGAAGTCTTGTGAAAGCTCTTTGTGCATGCCACGTAAAACTTCAAGGTACGAGCAATGTCCAGCGAATGCAAGGCCCTCTCTGCTGGCGAGGACGGATTCAGGAAGAAGACCGGCAACATCAACGGCTTGATGAATTTCTGGGTGAAAAATGTTACCTCCCTCTTGCGAGAGCAGATCCTCTCTTTGGGGTAGATGAATTGGAGGGCATATGGACATGTCCAGACGGTCCAAGAACCACGTTCTTCTTGCCCAATCCGGAGCAATGAGGATCATGGGCTTTGTGAACCTCCTGATGACATGAGGAATGACCGGGACTGGTGGAAACGTGTACAGGAATGGAGATTCCAAGTCGATTACAAGCGTGTCTCCCAGAGCTTCTCTCTAAGGAAGTTCCCTAGAGCGGAACTTGTCGCACATCCTGTTGACACTGGATGAGAACAGATCCACTTGAGGGGTTCCCCAAAGAGTGAAGATCTCTTGAAGGACTTCCAAACTTAGTTCCCACTCGTGGGAGACTTTGCTCTGCCTGCTCAGAGCGTCTGCCGTTGTGTTTTCCGATAGGCTAGGTGAACAGCCGAAAGAGAGATTCCTTCTTGCAGTGCCAAAAACCAGAGCTGCATCGTCTCTCTGTGCAGTGGTAGTGACCCTACACCACCTCTCCTGTTGAGGTAATGCATGGCCACCATGTTGCCTGTCATTATCAGGACATTCTTTCCCCGTACAGAGGACAGAAAGGCCATCAGCGCTAGTCTGTTTGCCATCAGCACCAAAAGGTTGATGTGCAGTTTGGACTCCGATGGAGACCAGCAACTGCTCAGTGCCAGATAGTTGGCATGAGCTCCATAAACCCTTAATGGAGATGTCCGAATTTTTATAAGTTACTCACCATAGTGACCAACGTACTCTTAGTCCATAGTCCCCTTTCCTCCATACTGTACGGGAGTCCCTCCCAAGGGATAGAAGACAGAACCTTTTTCACCAGAAAAACCTTCTTCTCCTTTAAATTTTGAGGCGTGCGGGGGCGTGGCCCAGGGAGCATGCGCAGCCCTGATTCCGGCGCCACACCTCAGTCCCCATTGACGCGTTGACAATAGTTTTAACATTGCCTAATGACATCAGTATTATTAGGGGGGAGGAAGGAGGGACGTATGGAGGAAAGGGGACTATGGACTAAGAGTATGTTAGTCACTAC
Organism: Ambystoma mexicanum; assembly: GCF_040938575.1. Lineage (NCBI taxonomy): Eukaryota > Metazoa > Chordata > Amphibia > Caudata > Ambystomatidae > Ambystoma > Ambystoma mexicanum. The sequence goes on along the minus strand of NC_090931.1, from coordinate 1,067,031,364 downwards.
GGTGAGTGACTATTAATTACTCTTACGTCCCATCCCCTATCCTCCATACTGTATGAGCGATTACAACTGATTGTAGCCCCAGGGTGGAGAGGAGACACTCCTTAAGCAAATAGGTTCCTGAGAACCGCTTGTCCGAGAGCGGCATCAGATCTAGAGCTGGCGTCCAAACAGTAATGCTTGCAGAAAGCAGAGGGAGAGGCCCAAGAGATCACCCTGCTTATGACTTGCCAGGGGACATGGCGTTGGAATGCGATGGCCGTTACCTTGGCCCTGACTGCATGGACATGCATGTTGGCCGGGAGCGGCTTGTGCTGACCCTCATATGCCTCCTTGATGGCCAAGAACATTCAGCGGGATATGGAAGCCTTCGAGGCCTGATAGCCTGGCCTTGAGCCGCCGAATGTGACGAACAGGGCGTATGACTTGCGGAAGCTCTTGGTCCTGTCAAGGTAGAATTTTAGGGCATGCCTGACATCCAGGCAGTGCAGCACCCTCTGTGCATCATCCTTGGGATCGGGAAAGAATGTAGGAAGGACAATTTCCTCGTTCAAGTGAAATGCAGATGGAACCTTGGGCAGAAATGCCTAGTGCGTCCGCAGGACTACCTTATCCTTGTGAAAGGTGGTGTAAGGTTCAGAGGTGACCAGCGCCTGAATCTCACTGACTCTGCAAGCCGAGGACCGACTAGTAAGGCCGTCTTGATGGGAACCAACCTAATGTCCACAGACGCCATTGGCTCGAATGGTTTGTGTGCCAGGGCGCCCAAGACTATATTAAGATCCCACACAGGGTGTGGTCTCTTGATGGGCGGGTAGAGCCTAGCGAGATCCGTCAGATGTTTCATGACGATAGGGTTGGAGGAGGAAAAAATGCCTTCCTCCGAGTTCCTGTAAGCCCCGATGGCTGCAAGGTGTGTACCGCAGGTGTCCACCTGTACTCCCGAGTGAGCGAGGTGCACCGAAAAGGAGAGCACATCGTCCAAATTGCAGGCCAAGGGGTCAATTCCCTTGGAGTCTGCCCAGTGGCAGAACCTAGTCCATTTGCTCTTATACTGGGCCCTGGTGGCTTTCCTCCTGGCGCCCTGTATGATCTCTAGATTGGCCTGTGAGAGGCTAAAGTGCTGAAGCGTTACCTTCTCAGGTACCACGCTGTGAGGGCTAGTTTCCCTGGCACGGGGTGTATGATTCTGCCCCCCCGCTGTGCCAGATGATGTGCTTGGCCTGTCGGAAGGTGTATAGGTGGCATCTCCGAGAGGCTGAGGAGCTCCGAAAACCATGGCCTGGCCGGCCACCATGGAGCTATCAGAATGATGCTGAGTCGGTGAGACTCCTTAATCTTGCAAATTACTCCATGTATCAGAGGAGAGGCGGAAAGGCGTAGGCCTTCATGCTGGTCCACTGTAGGTGAAATGCGTCGCCCACCGAGCCGGGGCCCTGCCCTTGCCAGGATGCAAACTGGGGACATTTCTTGTTGTGCAAGGTGGCAAAGAGATCCACCTGGGGGTGACCTTAACTGCTGAAGATCTCCTGATTAACGAGGTTGTTTAGCTGCCACTCATAATTGTCCGCTCCCAACCTGCTGAGCCTGTCCGCCTCCAGGTTGGATACCCCCGAGAGGTGGACTGCAGAGAGGTACATTTCATTTTCCAAGGCCCATTCCCACATGCTGATGGCCAGTCTGAACAAAGGAGGGGATCTGGTGCGCCTCCCTGCTTGTTGACGTAGTACATGCTGGTCGAGTTGTCTGTCTGGATGAGGACAACCTTGCCCCTGAGGAGTGGGAGGAATGCTCTGAGCGCTAGCCAGAGGGCGTTCAGCTCCAACCAATTGATGTGGTATTCCTGCTCCTGTTGAGTCCAGGTGCCGTGGACCGAGAGATCGTCAAGGGTGGCTCCCCAGCCCTCAAGTGAGGAGTCTGTGGTGATGGTGACCTGCAGAGGAGGTGGCCGAAAGGGCTTGCCCGAACGTAGGTTGCAGTCCATGGACCACCAAGTTAGGTCCGAGTGGAGGGATGGAGGAACGCTGATCATCTCGGATTGTGAGCCCCGCTCCTGATTCCATGAGGCCACGAAGTGCAGCTGAATACTTTTCATCCTTATTCTCGTGTACAGCTCAGCTAACAGAACTGCCGCTAGTATACCAAGGAGATGTTGGAACCACCATGCCGAGGTCACTTCTCTGCTGAGGAAGTGGGCGGTGGCCCTCTTGATGGCCGAGATCTTGTCTTCCGATGGGAAAACCCTCTCGGAGCACGTGTCCCAAATGAGTCCCAGGAAAGTCAGTCTGCGAGGGGAGCAGCTGTGACTTCTTGAGGCTGAGCGAGAAGTTCAGGTTGTGCAGTGTGTTCATAATGGCATGGGACAAGTGGTGAACCGGCACCGGAGATGTAGCCCTGACGAGCCAATCGTCGAGATATGGATAGATGTGGAGGCCCTGCGCTCTGAGGAGGGCCGCTACAGTGTTCATGAGCCTGGTAAAGACCCTGGGGGCGGAGTTGAGGCCAAACGGAAGGACTTTGTATTGGAAGTGGTAGCCCATGATTCTGAACCGTAGGAAAGAACGATGGGGCTGCCAACTTGGGACGTGTAAGTACGCGTCCTTCGGGTCCAGGGAGCACATCCAGTCTCCCTTGTCCAGTGTCTCCGCTATAAATGCTGGAGTAACTGTTAGGCAGAATCATATGCAGTGCCCTTAGGGACCAATGCACACAATTAAGACCACAAGTGGTAGTACAATTTCACCTTTGGTACAAGCCTGTACTACACAGTAAAGTGGTAGCAATGGCTGAGCAGCCAGACGTATCTCAAGAGCAAATGAGCAGTAATACAGATAACACAAAGGACTACAATTACGGTGACTCAAACAAACACTGACTCAAGGTTTCTGGTTAAAAAATATAAGTACTTTTATTTTTAAACCATCTGTTCATAAAACACTTCACTTCTGTTAAATAAAACCAGACTCTAAATATACTACACACAACCAATTCCACTTGTGCAGATCAATTCAAGGTAAGTACATTTGGATTTGACAGACCGGTGTTGCAAAACAAAGACGTTACCATGGGTCAATATTACTTTTTGACAGTTCGGTCTTACGAAAGAAAAGCGTACTCGCGGGAAGAAATGTAACCGAAGACAAACACACTTAGCACATAAAATTAACACAAGAGAATAGTGGATAAAAATCATAGGCAATACTTTTGTCAAGGCAATAGGATCAGAGGACGTGTTCTAAGAGGCAGATAAAGTCAGTAGGCCTGCGCCAGTGTCAAATGGAGCAGGGGCTCTGTTGTCAAGGATCACACGGTTAGAACAGTTCAAGATTAACGTTGCCAGGAGTACTGGATATTGTCAAAGGGAGGCAAAAGTTATAAGATGGAAGAAAGAAAGGACAAGCCTTCAGAAAGGAAAAGGGTTCACCCCGATTCCTCAAGGTCGGACGGAAAAAAAGAACAAATGGACACAGTACCTTATTCGTATGAAGAAAGTTGGTGCTACGGTAGTTGTTCCTGGTAGTTCCTGCAGACTCACGGTTCCTGAAGCTTCAGTCGTGGGGACAAGAAGGATGACATCTGGGTTCCATGTAATAATGTCGCCACAAAAATATCGGCATGCAAAAATATTGCCGAAAAATGGTCGTTTTTTTGTGGCGACATTATTGCATGGAACATGCGGGGGACACCCCAGCAACACCCACATTTTTTTTTCTTTTGCCCCTGTCGCCATATATATGGTCACCCAAATAATATCGCCACAACATTTTCCCGGCGATATTATTTATGGCGACCATATATGTGGCGATATTAATACCTGATACCGACATATGGAGCGATCTGCACTACCCAGGGATGAAGCCAGCAGCAGCGAAGCAAAAGTGAATAAAAGGTACGCTCCTTTAAAACAGGAGAAGGCTCTTCTGATGGCTATGCAGACCACTACAGCTACAGCTCAGTGCAGCGATTTCGACCCAGAAGAGGATTCTCTGGCTGTTGAAGGTGAGCTGGTTGATCCCACCAGGCTCAAGGGAAGAAGACTCCAGACTGGATCTTCTCTGTCGTTGAAGGGTAAATAGCTCAGGACTGCAGCAGGGCTTCACCGGGTTTCAGGAGTTGCAGCAGCCGTCTTCTTCTCCGCTTCTCTTCGGTTCTTGCAGTTCCAGTGGCGACTCTGACTTCCAGCCCAAGAGTCCTGCCTTTTATTCCAAAATCCCCCATTTACACAGCCTGGCTGTCAATCACACAGCAGGGGGGTTGTCCAGCCCGGACAATCACCTTAGCCAATCGACACAAAGTGCGACTTGGGTCTCCAAGGAGACCCTCTGCAGGGGGTGACTAAACCCCTCCCTCACATTCAGCCCACCTAGACACCCAGACGCCAAAGGAGGGCTTCTTCGCAGAAGTCTGCCAAAGGACGGCGAACAAAGAAGACAAACCTGGTTTGGCGCGAAAAGTAAAACACAAGAAGGACTTTACCAAAAAGAAATGGTGACTAAACCCGACCGGAGCCAAAATAAAATGTATTTGGTCAAGCGGGTTTATGTTTGAGGCTAATACAATAGCCTAAACAGTATCACGTTTATATACTATAATCGCGGTAGAAAAGTTAGGGTAGAGACCACTGCCACCAGCCAAATCTTAATGTTAAGGGAGCCAAACAAGGCTCCAAGGAGGTACAGACAAAAAGGGATAAGAGTTAACCCTTTCCAATACTCCATGTAAGATGGGATGTACTGGGTCTGCAGTAAAGTGACTATATTAAGTTAATGGCAACTTTAGCTGTTTCTGGGGGACAGTAGTCAGCCCCAGAAAAAATTGAGTCAGGGGGAAGTCTCAAAGACAACCCTCTGTCACTGCACTGAAGGTGCTGTGTAACACACACAAAAAGAGGGGCTCATGGAGTGATGTGGCTCCAGAGCCCAAGATCTCAAAAACAGTGAAAATACACACAGCAAAGACACTGTAAGAGTGGGAAAAAGGTTCACACTCTTACCAGGTGGAAAAAATAAACCCCAGAAATCCAGCAAAGCTGCTGAGGGACTCACTAGGTGAGGGAAATTAGCCATAAATGAGAAGTCTCCCTAATAGTAACCATCTTGAATTTTTGCAGGGGTAAGCAGAGGTTGACGGTGGAAAGGTCCAGCACAACTCTCAGGTCTGCCTGGTGGTTCTTCTGAATGGCGAAAATCCAGCAGTAGAAGCCAAAGCCTCGCTGGGAGGCTGGAACTTCCTCCACTGCCTGGCTCTCTACGAGAGACCGGATCTCTGCCAAAAGAGTTGCTGTCCCACCTGTGGTAGTGGAGGGGAGGAGAGAGGAGAGGCTGGGATGGGTGTAAGATTTGGGTGTGCCCTTTGTAAAATTGGACAAGGACTTAGCCGTTTGGAGCAGTTGTTCTTTTTGTCCAGCTCTTCGTCCGTGGAGGAGTGGAAGAGCCCCCCACCCCTCGAACGGCAGATCTAGGATGCGCTCCTGGATGTCCGGGTTGAATTTCGTTGTCCGGAGCCAGGCTGTGCGCCTCATGTGCATGGCAATACAGATGGCACGGGCCGAGGTACTGATATGCACTACTGTGGATTCCATGAGGTAGTGCGCCACAAGCTTAGCATCCGCTAGCCCTGTCTTGAAGTGTGATTGGAATTGGGAGGGGAGTTCCGGGAGGAAGTCCGCAATTTCCCACCATAAACATTGGTTGGCGGCAGCCAGCATGGCATCTGTGTTGCCCTGACGCCGGTGCATGGAGGCGTTGGAGTAGATATTCTTGCCGTAAGCCTCCAAGATATTCTCCTCCTTGCCTAGCAGTGCCGCAGAGGAGGTGGCTGAGGACAACTGAGGCTTGGAGTATAGTGATGCTGCAGCGATCACCTTGGAGTGTGGCTGAGGATGGCTCGAGAGCAAGAGTGTGTCCCCCCTCCATCTGCCTGTACTTGGGAGTCCAGTGGTCGGTTGACCGGCTGGACTGAGTGGGGCTTGAAGCAACCCTTCTTGGCCAAGGAGACATTGGTTTGCAGTGGAATCCCCGTGTTGGCAGAGTGGCACCTTGTGAGGACTTCAGCCAGAACCCCCTCTGCCGGCTGTTCGACCTCGGACTGAGGGAGGCCCAGGTACTCTGCCAAGCCAGCAAGATGTTCATGGAAGGCCCTAGCTGAGGATGTGTCTGGATCTTCCTCCTCATCCATGTCCTTCGGATCCGGAGGATCTTGTTGAGGAGGATGGGTAGATGGAGCCAGAGGCTGGGGAACCGTGACCGCAGCCGGAGGCTGAGGAGGCGGCGGAGGTTGTAGAGTTGGCTGTGGAGCTGGAGGAGGCGGCTGCACCGGGGTCAGCAAGCCTGATGGAGGCATCTGTGGTGCTGTTAGCATAACGGGTAGGACTTCCCTGACTGCGTGCTTGATGATAGCCCCCCATCTGCGGAGACCTCATGAGGCGGAGGAATTTGTCAAAGAGCACCTCCTTACTGACCGGAGAGGTGGTAGGGGGTACCGACGGGTGGCGGGGGACTGCTGGAGCCGCTGCGTACCCAGTCCGTATGGAAAAGTTGACCGGCGCATATGAAGGGTAGACTGTAGGTCACGTTCCTGGTTGCGACCAGGCTCTGGTGTGGAATGGCGTTGGACGGGTGGTCCTGTTTGGAATGGCAGCCATTTTGTCGTGCTGCCTGCCACGTGCCTGCGACATGATGTCCAGCCCGCTGGGTCCGGTCTCGTCCAAGACTCTTGTGTGTGGATCACTGGGCCTACCCTGCTCCTCGGGTCTCAGCCCGGTAGGTGTGACACCCTCGACACAGGGGTTGGCAGAGCTACGTTTCGGCGCCTCCTCGGACGTATTGCTGGTATTAGGGCGTACCCCTTGGACGTATTGCTGGTGTTAGGACGTAGCCCCTCGGCCATTGTGCCGATAAAAGGGCAGAGCCCCTCGGGTGTAAGCCCGGTAGAAGAACCTTCTGGTCCCTCAACACTGCATCCGGGAGGATTTGAGGAACCCTCGACCTGAGGGTCGGTAGCTGTTACAGCCTCGGTGCACGTGCCGGTGGAAGGACCTGGCCGGTCCCTCCCACGTGGGAGTGTCCCTGGGAAGGAGTCTCCACTTGCAGTCTGCGCAGGAAAATATCAGCCCTACCTTGGACCTGGGACGATGCTTCACGAAGTTCTTGTGATCCTCTGGAGGCGACTTCTGGAGGAGCTCCCTCCACCCGGCTAGTCTGTTCTTCAGTGCCTTCGAGGACAGCGAGTCGCACGCCGAACATGATTGCAAACCGTGGTCTGGGCCAAGGCAACATAGGCAGAGGGCGTGGGGGTCTGAAGTTGGGAAGAGCCAGTTGCAGGATGGACACCTGCTGAACCCTGTAGAAGTCGACATGTGCCGGGGAGGAGCGTGACGCCTGAGGACAGAGTACCTGAATGATAGAAAAGACAAAAAAGACAAAGAGAAGAAGTATCCGCGTGTGGAATTACATGGCCGAAGCCAAACCAGGAGCACTGGTGAATTCGTCCCGTTCCCGTCGATGCGGAAAAGGGGACTGAGGTGTGGTGCCAGAGGGCAGAGTCAGGACAGCACATGCTCCCTGGGCCGCGCCCCCGCGCGCCTCTTAATTTAAAGGGGAAGAAGGTTTTTCTGGTGAAAAAGGTTCTGTCTCCCGTTCCTTGGAAGGGACGCCCGTACAGTATGGAGGAAAGGGGACGGGACGTAAGAGTAACTGTTATTTCCAGCTAAGGTTGCCAAAAGGGTTCCCCACTTCAAGACCTTCTCCTCGCAGGCCGACCACAGAAGATCCTGCGCTACCTTGTTTGGAACCTGAAGACAAGTCATTCTGCCGACCACTGGGATCTGAGGGCTGAGAGGGGTCAGAAATGGGAGGCGGACAACTTTCTGAAGGTTTTTCATGAAATGCCATTTTATTAACTTAAAAGGGTTTGATAAGCGCCTCACTATCCCTACTCAAAAGAGAATTCCCCTGCCTATCAAAATAACTAAAGGAAACACTCCAACAAAAGTAATCTATCCCTCACACTTATACATACATCAAAAATATAAAAAGAAAGACAAGACAATTCAAAATATAACAAAACCAAAGCTATGTCAAACAAACTCAATAACAGTTTTTCCTTGTGATCTGTGTGATTAGCCCTTTCCCAGATTCAAAGCAGGAATTTGTAAGAACAGTTAAAAATTGAGAAAGTCCTGATAAGGTTTTTCCTGCCCCAAAAAGTCTCTTAATGAGCTCTTCCAACAGTTCAAAAGAAATAACAACTCCTTGTTTTCCACTGGTAACAAATCGTTCAACACAACTTTTTCAGGAAAACCAAAACACTTCCACAGTTCATTAATAGCAACAGGAAATAGTTGGCTCTGATGATTTCCCAATAATCCACAACATCCAATAGTGGCCTTGCCAGTTCTTCTCCACAGTCTTTAACCACAATGTAGTACTTCAGCAATTTATGCCTGGTCCCCTCATCTGTCAGGCCTAACAGAACAAGGTCCCTAGCCCTGGAATACTCTTTTGCCAGGACTAAAAGTTTCTACCTCTACTGCAAGTACTTCTGTGGTAAAGTTCACTCAGTAACAACTCAGCAAAGTCTTTTGACTTTCAACAGTTTCAGTAATGAACACCCTGTCTAGTAAGACATGAAACACATTGGTGCTGTTTGTGCCACATGAAATGCAGATTATGTTCATCTCCTACTGTATACTGGCTATCAGAAGGGCAGCCCTTCTGCCACAGCATAGTCTTTTAGTTTAAAAAAATGTTAGCATCAACAACTTCAATATAGGCTACTGCTGCTGGGAAAGCATATAACATATGGATAATGTTTGTTCCACCCTTGGGATTGACACCAGCAAGGCAGATTATGCTCCTCACCTCCTGAACACTGGCTAACAGAAGGGCAGCCCTTGTGCCACACTTGTTTTCCCCTTCTTACACCAACCACATGCTGATAATGGCTTTTTATCACACTTGTTCCTCTGTGGCTTTGACAATGCTTGTTTGCGTCTTTATACACTACTGCCTCTTCCTCTCTGTGAGAATAGGATGTAGCATTGGTTTGTTTCTTACTTGCCTTCTTCAGGTTTTGGCAATATTGGTTGTTGGTAATGTCTTTTAATATTGCCCTCAATTGACTTTGGAAATGGCGGTTTTCACAATTACAATTGATCCCAATGTTCTCATTCTGCCACTTTAACTGGTAAGCCTTAGATTGGTATGCAAGGTTATCTTTGGTTTGCCATTTCCGCTTCTTTACATTAGTTTGGTATTCAAAAGTATCAAGACAGGCTAGCGGGCGATTACGCAGCGGTACAGGGTCGCATACAACTAGTGAACTCACTGGGTGCTGCATCTGCTCACTCTGCTGCCTTCTTTTCCTCTGGTTCCCGACACCAGGTAAGAGACTGCTTTCTCGTTCCTGCGGCCCACGGCAGTCGGGAAAGGAGTGTTCCTTGCTCCACGAGCACACTAGCAACCTCTGCATACAAAGTCCTCAATGGGGAAGCTTCCCAAGACAACACTTTCTGCTGCGCTACCTCTGCATACAGGGTCTCGAAGGGGAGAGACCCGCACGAAGCTGGCATCCGCTTCACACACCGCGGTGGCAGCAGCGTCTTGAGCTTCCTGCAACTTTTGCTTGCATTGCAACATGGAGTGTCGACTACTACTCCACTTCCCCTAATAGCCTGCACCTAAGGGGGACCTTTTTACTCACCAGACCCTCCCAGGTGTGGGTCCAGTGTCTCCAAATCCCTTTTCCTCGTACTAGTACTTTAGGCACTGTGGGACTTGAAGCTACATTTTCAGGAGGCAATTTCGAAGGACTCAATGATTGATTTGGAATCAAATCAGAGTTCACTTTAACAGAATTTAGGATGGCAAGATTCTGAAGTCCACTTTTAATGTTCTCTTGTTGACCACGAGAGTTCTTATCATTATGGATATGGGCCATTTTATAAGGGGGAGCTTTATGCCAGATAAAAGATTGATTAGGGCTGTTTTCACAATTCCCAAAAACAAGTAGCTTTTAAACAAGAGACTTGTCATGCAAGTGGGACCCGGGGTCTCCTTAGAGGTTTTCTTGACGGAAGGATCCTCTTTCTTCTTTCTTGAGGTCCGGGATTCGAAGAGATATGGGAGAGTCTCCCCTGACGCCACCCTGACGGCCTAAAAGCCCAGCGGGCTGACCTCCGGGGCCACTTCTAGTTGGTGTTGGTTAGTTGGCTGACTCGGAGGAAGTTCCAGGAAGGACGGAGAAATCCAGGAAGGAATGTCCGTAGCAGCGGGAGGATTATGGCGGTAACGCAGATTTGCTGAGTACCGAAAGGGAAGCAGCAGGGAAGGACAAGGAAGGAAGGACACAGCAGGGCTGGAAGCAGGACAGCAGGAAGGTAAACAAGGGAAGACCGTGGGAGAAGCGCTGAGAACGGCTAAAGGCAACCGAACGTTGAGGTGCGCCGGCTCGCATAAGAGCAGCGCATATCAGTTGATGTGGAGAAGGGAAATAGACCGCTGCAATAGCGATCTCGGCAGCGGCAGCCATGTTGGGGGAAAACATGGATGCCGCAAAAAGACGATTCCCACGTTTCCGAGCAGTCCAAAAGGGGCGAATCCGGGAATTCATGACAGTATGCCCCCTCCGAAGCCCTGTTCCCCTGGGCTTGCCTGGATGTATGCGATGAAACCAGGATATCAGACGAGGTCAATGAATGTTGGATACCGGCTCCCATGTCCGTTCACTAGGTGGATACCCTTTTCATTCCACAAGGTACTGTAGACGCCCCCGTCTGTATCTGGAATCACATATCCTGGCAACCTCATATTCCAACTGATCGTCTGTAAGAACAGGCGGTGGTCGAGTCTTCTGTCTGGTTGAAGGTTGATAGGGTTTTAGTAGGGAGAAATGAAAGACGGGATGGATCTTGTTCCAAGTCTTAGGTAAACGGATCTTGAATGCCAACGGGTTGATGATTTTTGTAATCGTGAAAGGCCCGTAGAACCAGGGTGCTAATTTGTTGGGCCTAAGATGTCTGGGTAGATAATGTGAGGATAACCAGACTCTGGGCCTCATTACGACCCGGACGGTAAGGGATTACCGGTACCGGTAAGGGCACCGGTACCGGTAATCCCTTACCGCCTGTTAGGGAGAATTCTCGGTTTAGGCTGAATTTCCTAACCTAGTGAGTCCCCCAGCAGCTTTGCTGGATTTTTGGGGTTTATTTTTTTCTCTTGCCAAGAGTGAGACTCTTTTACCCTCACTCTTGGACATGATTTGAGTGTGTCTCTGACTCTAGATGTGTTTAATGGGCTATGGGGTCTTTTACTCCATAGGGCTTCATGTGTTTTTGTGATGTGTGTTACACAGCACCCTCAGTGCAGTAACACAGGGGTGTCATAGTGACCCCCCAGTATAGACTCCATACCCTGGGACTGACTACTGTCTCCCAGGGCATGTAAAGTCGCCATTGACTTTACTAGTCTCAAATTCTGAACAGAACCAGTACAAACCATCATATTGTGGACCTACTGGCCGGGGCAATTCGATTGCCCTGGGGTCTGTTAGTCGAGGGGGCACGTCTCCGTCCCCCCTGATCGAGTTTTGGCTGGTGGCAGTGGATACTACTTTTTATATTCGACCGCAACTATATCCCTATGTGATTTCCCATTGTTTGAGGCTACCAACTTTAATTATGTAATTCCTATAGCCTCGAACATACAGCTGGTTTATTTATTTAATATTAATTCTCCGGTTGGTATTTTTTGCCAGAACTCGGTTCTAAAATGGCGTTTGTGTTCGCTTCTGTGACTCCAACCCAAGTTGAGCTCTTTGTTCCACTTTTTGGCGGGCTTCTCCACAGAAGCCCTCCAAAGTGGTACCACTCTGTCTGGGGTACTTAGGAGGGGTGGAGGGGGATTTAGGCATCCTGGACTGAGTTGCCTAGGCAACTCAAGTCGCACTCCGTCCTGACTGGCCCAAGTGGTGAGCCGGCTGACTCACCACTTAGCATGTTTGAGTGACAGCTAGGCTGAGTGAATGGGGGTTTTCTGCATAAAAGCAGGGCTTTGGGGACTGGAACTTCAGAAGTCGCCACAGGACCTAAGAATCCGACGAGGGAGAAGCTGAGCCGACCTGCTATGACGACACCACCGGTGGAGCCCTGCTGAACCGTCTCACCACTTTTCCCAACGACAGAGGAGATCTCCAGCCCGGAGAGTCTTCTTCCTTCGACTGGTGGGGATAACCAGTCTGCTTCCTTTTTCGCTTCCTGGAGCATCTCGTGGCCGCCTTGCCTGTGCCAAGCACCCAGGATACCACGTTTTTCCACTACCGCGAATCAAAGGGTAGTACCTTTAACCGGAAAACTCTGCGGCTGGTTTCTTCCCTGGCAGTGCAACGAGCTTCATCTTTCCTCCACGTCGAGATCTTCTCTTCCTCTGGACGACACCACGACTTGCAACCGCTGCCAGGAACAACTGCCCCCGCTGGAGGATCCTTTCCACATAAGGTACCGTGTTCCGCCTGGCTTCCCTTGCAACCGACTGTACGGGGTAGATTTAGCCCCCGGCTTTCGACCCTGGGTTAGCCTGGGACACCCTGGCTAAACTTTTCTGAAACCTAACTAAAACCTTTCTGAACTCCCTGCAAGACTTTTTAAGCCTGTTGTCATTGTGTGATCTTGGGTGCATTTGTGCCCTGCTCTCTCCAAGAGTGGGCCCGACCGATGAACTTTGGCTCACAAGTAACTTTTGACTTTCCTGCCTTGCTTAAGAGTTCCCAAGTATTAGTGTGGTGTATTTTCCTACATTCTGCCTTTTTCCCTCCCTTTTTCGTTAACTTATTGCAGTGCCATCTATAGGTAAGCGCTCACCTGTGTCTGGAAATAAGTGGTGTTAACGAAGACTTGTCTGATAAGGAATAAGGAATGTATATATAATAATAGTAACTGTGTTTAGAGTGATTTACAATAATAGTACTGGAGTGTTTCAAAAAGTGGGTTTTTAAATAAATAATTATATACCTTGATACCAAAGCTCTGGTCAGTGTTTGCTTGTGCTATTGTATCCGAGTGCCTATTGTGTATACTTTGCATACTGCCTAACTCTTCTTGAGGGAAGTCTGATTGCTCAGCCACAGCTACCAGGTAAATCTGGGTGGTACAGACTGCTACCAAGTGGGTTTACTGCCAACACCTCTAGTCCTAAACCTTTTGCAGTGGTCCCCAAGGGAACTGCACAGGTGTCTGCCTAACGCCGCCCTATTACGAGTTCCCTTTGCGGGTCCTCCCTTAACGCCTGGTTTTACCAGGTGTTAAGAACGGGACCCGCAAAGGGACTTTGGTGCTAATAAAGGTACCGCAATTTGCGGTACCATTATTAGCGCCTTCCCCATTCCCACTGAGCCCTTAGGGGGCTCAAATGGGGATGGGGAAGGGCCCTGGTGAATGGGGAATTACCGCCCCCGCCAACCTTGGAATGGGGCGGTAATAGCTCCATTCACCAGGGTGGAGTAGGTAAGGATTTGGAGGCAGCCATGGCGCTGATTAATAGCGCCATGGTTACCTCCAAACTCCTAATGAGGCCCTCTGTCTCCTATAGTGTAAACTGGGCCCGGTCTACGTCTGGCATCAGCATATCTCTTATTGGTTGTTCTGGCTTCCAATAAATGTGTTTTGACGTTCTGATGCAGGGTGCTTAAGTCTGTTATCCAGGCGTCCACGGATGGAACAGAAGTGGAATGAGGAAGGTAAGTGGGTAGCACTGATGGATGAAAACCTTAGTTGCACAAAAAGGGACTGACTTTAGTGGTGGAATGATCAGACTTGTTGTATGCAAATTCCGCCACAGGAAGCAGCACTGACCAGTCATCCTGGACCTGGGAGGAAAAGCAACGTAAATACTGTTCAATGGTTTGCTTCACCCTTTCCGTGATGCCATTAGTCTGGGGATGGTACCCAGAAGACAGTGCTCTTTCAATGCATAACAGGCGACACAGTTGAGACCAAAACCGGGAGGTGTATTGGTTACCTCTGTCTGAAATTATCCTGGAAGGTAATCCATGCAACCTGAAGATCTCTGTCATGAAGGTATTTGCCATTTCCTGGGCAGTAGGCAATTTAGGTAGCGGAGTAAAATGGGCCACGTGAGAGTACATATCAATGGTAACCATAATGCAGGTATGTCCTCTTGAAGGAGGCAGTTCCACGAGAAAATCAGTGGCTATCATCTCCCAGAGACGAGTAGGTAGTTCTGGCTGCAGGAGACCAGCAGGTTTCCTGTTGCCGTGTTTGTTTTGTGCACATATAGCACAGACCTGGATATATTTGGTTATCTCTTGTTGCATCATTGGCCACCAAAACTGTCTTCGTATGGTTTGCATGTTAGTCTTAATGCCCCGATGACCGGAAAACCAGGTGTCATGAGAAAGGCGGATTATCTTAATCCTAAGTTCCTTTGAAGGGACTGCCAAGGCTGTATCCTTGAAAAGATATCTGTTTCAATGTTATAAGGACCAATGGTTGGAGTTAGTGTAATCTTCCCATAATTCGGATGTTGGAGTGGCTATTTTAATCTGGTCCAGTAAGGTGTCAGCTTGGGCTACAGACACCCTTTCAGGACACATCTTGGGTAGAGATGGCGTCTCTTCCGATACATAATCCGGACGTTGAGACAAGGCATCAGCTATGATATTAGAGGGACCAGGAATATGGCAAATCTGGAACTGAGCAAAGAAATAGGCCTATCGTGTCCCTTACGACTGTTTCTACATTCCATGGACTGAAGTACTTGTAGATTCCAATGATCCGTCTGTACTTGTACTGGGAATTTGGCCCCTAGGAGGAGATGACGCCATTCCGTAAAGGCTTGTCTGATAGCCAGTAGTTCTTTTTCAAGAACCGAATAGTGTATTTCACTAGGGTTCAGTGTTCTTGAAAGATAAGCAATTGGATGTTCACAATGGTCTTCTTGCTCCTGTTTCAGAACAGCTCCGATGGCATATTCGGATGCATCTGTTTCTACCAGGAAGGGTTTTGTTACATTAGGTTGGCACAGGATGGGTTCTTGTGTGAATCGTTCCTTTAGTGTCTGAAAGGCGACTTCTTGAGCTTCTTCGCATCTGAAGGCTGTGTCCTTTTTTAGGAGAGAGACAATGGGTCGCACCACCGAGGAGAATGCATGTATGAATTAGCGATAAAAATGTGCAAGTCCCAGGAAGGATTGTATTTGTTTAACATTTGTGGGTGTGGACCAGGACGTTATGGCCTTGATCTTGGATGGATCCATGGAAATGCCATGAGGGCTTATAATGAAACCCAGATAGCGTACTGAAAAAGCATGGAAGATGCATTTCTCTGGCTTCAAAAACAGATGATGTTCTCGTAGGCGGTTTAAGACCTGTGATACATGCCCCTTATGTGAGGCTAAGTCTTTTGAAAAGATCAAAATGTCATCCGAATAGACGATAACAAACAAGGAAAGCATGTCTGAGAACACTCTGTCCATAAAACGTTGAAAAACTGCAGGTGCATTTGATAGCCCAAATGGCATAACCAAATATTCGAAATGGCCAAAGGGGGTCCGGAATGCAGTTTTCCACTCGTCCCCCTTCCTTATGCGAATTAAGTGGCATGCTCCTCTCAAGTCAAGTTTGGTGAAAAGCACAGCTCCCCTCAATGCTTCAAGAATATCGAGAATGAGAGGTAAGGGATAACGATCTTTCAGGGTGCACGGATTGAGACCTCTGTAGTCCAAACATGGGCCAAGTTCTTGGGTATCTTTCTTGGGTACAAAAAACAAGGAAGCACCTGCCAGAGATTTGGAAGGCCGAATGGTTCCATTGGCTAGGTTAGTATCCAAGTATTCCCGAAGGGCCTTCTTTTCTGGTTCCTACAGGATAAACATCCGAACAGAGGGTATGATAGCGTCCTTATCCGTGTCAATGGCACAATTCTCAGGCCTATGTGGGGGCAAGGATTGGACTATGTCCGAGGAGAATACATCAGAGAACTGGTTGTACTCTTTGGGTACCTGATGAATAGTAGCGATAGTCACTTGGTTGGAACACTCTAGTATGGTATTGGTGGATTTCACAACTGGAGGGTTCCTGGAGAGGCATTGTGATTCTGAGCAATAGAACCAAGACCCGGCTGCCCAGTTAATGTAAGGATTTTGTTTTTGTTACCAGGGCATGCCCAATACCACTGGGCAGTGAGCCGTCTTTATTAGGTCGAAGTGAAGTTGTTCCTGGTGATTGATTATTGTCAACACGAGCAGCGCTGTTTGTTGGGTGATGGGTCCGGGTGACAATGGTCTTCCATCAATGCCTTCGACTGCTTAAATCAGCTCTTTGTTTTTTCTTGGAATGTGATATTGCTGGGCCGAGTCGTCGTCAAGAAAAATGCCCATGGCACCACAATTCTCTAGCGCCAGGATGGGAAAGCAATTTCCAGTGCGGACGGATAAGGTGACCTGGAGAATGACCAAAGACGACCTTTGCGTAAGTTCCAATGAGGACGAAAAGGAGGAGCGTGTATCAGTCTCCCGAAACTGGGCTCCATTCAGGATCGGGAGCTGGTGTTTCCCGTACGCCGTGGCGGAGCAATGGGACCGTTCCGGACTAGGTGCTTGTCTGAAGCACAGTACATGCACAAACCAATATCTATACAGCGTGTCCTTTCCTGAGGATTTAGGGGACCTCGCAAATTTCCGATCTGCATGGGTTCAGCATCTGGAGTAGAAGATTGAGGTGGTTCTCTTGAGCTTGGGTATACCGATGGGGGTTTCAGTTGAGGGCTTCGTACTCTCCTTTTTTCAGCCTTCCTCTCCTGAATGCGGAAATCGATCTGTAATGACAGATCCAGAAGGGCCTGGAAGGAGCCAGGGAGGGATACTCTAGCGAGTTCATCTTTGATTTCCTCATTTAAACCTTTCCTGAATAGGGAAAAACAGGCTTCCGAAGACCAATTAGCCTCCTTTGCAAGTTGTTTGAATCTTGTCACGTATGTTAACATATCCTGGTTCCCTTGTTGGAATTATAGCAATCTTTCCTGAGCCGAAAAGACCTGATCAGGGCGGTCAAACATTGTCTTGAAGGCTGCCAGGAATTCCTCATAGTTATCCAGGAGGGGGGGTCACTGGTGGATACCAGAGGGGTGGGGTGGCCCAGGACATGGCATTCCCAATAAGATGGGAAATTATAAAGCTCACTTTGGCTCATGGAGTAGAAAAATAGTAAGACAAAGGTAAAATGAACCATGCAAGAATCCAGAAAGGCTTGCAGTGTTTTAGGCCCCCCATCATATTTCTCCACGATGCCCCCTACTGCTGCACTTTCCTGAAAGTTGTGCCAAAAAAAACTTTACTATCAACAAACCTAGCAAACTTTTTTCTTAAAAAAACACTAGCCCATGGGAATAACTTGGAAAAAGAATCTCCTTCAGCCCACGAAATATCTGATGCTGAATTACTTGAAAGCACCAGAAATTAAATGGAGGGATCCTCCTATACTCCAAATCATCCTGTTTCAGAGGAACCGACCCAATCAGGCTCCAAACCTACCTTGGATCCCGGACTAAATCCATCTTCAGGCCTGAGAACACCTTTGGAATCTACGCTAATGCCCAGCGTTAGACCCTATTCTCCAAGTTATCTGATTCCAAGTAAAGGCCGTCCATCTTTAGACCCCTACCTGACTGAGCAGAGAGGTCTAAACCGTCAGAGTACCCCCGGTGCTAACCTCAGTACAGGACACCAAATGAAATTAGATCAAGTACATCTCAGCAAAACTTGGCTTCAAACTTATGCAGACAGAGGGGGACAGCTCCAGGCGATGCAGACCATGGGCCAAACACATCGCTTGCACAACCTGCAGAAATCACAAGAGAGTCGACTAACGCAGACAGCAGATCGAAAAAGAAAAGCTCTGGATAGCCTCCCTTTGTTCGAGCCACAAGAAGAAAGTCTGACTTTACCCCGAGATCCCCTGATTATTCAATTCAGTGACCAACCAAATGATCGATTGGCTTCAACTAGACAATCTTCCACAGACTGTCTGGGAAACATCAATATGGAAGAAACTTACGATCTTATCAATCGAGGAATGAAAACGCCAAGAAAACATCTGTCTAGTAAACTTGCGGATCTAACTTCAAACGAGAGCACAAGAAAAGCGGACCTATTATATATAACGTCAACGGTCACGATAGCTCTCGCCCCATTTTCAAAGTTATATGAAGCAATTCATGAAACTTTAAAAGGACCACACTTCACTGGTTGCAGCAGTGAACAATAAATTGACATTTTTGGATGGGCGTTTAACGACACCAGCCCAAGTAAATGTCAATAATCAGCAACACAAGAAGGCCGTAAGTACCCAAACTCAGTGTACTGATCCTAGAGATAAAGGCCCTCAAAAAAAGAACCTCCAGCTCGTGCAGCCTCCAAATCTTAGAGGTATGGCATCCAGCATTAAAAAGACATCCATATCAGCAAAGCATTCTCAATCAGGTTCCCTTAAAGGAGCCCAAAGAAAGGGAGAAAACAAAAAGGTGGAAGTACCTCAGTTAAATACAACTAAAAAAATAATCTCAAGGAGGACTCTCTGAGGCAACATCTTACAAAAAAGGCATTAAAGAATACTTTGTTCAGGAAAACCTTAAAATAGCCTCAAGAATCCTGACACCAAGGGATCAACCACAAGCCTCGACTATTGAAGAGCCTACGTCAAACGCCAAATCCAACCAACAGCTTTCAGCTGTATTACCTGCTTTGCATGCTCCTGTAGAAACCTGTAAAGAACATCACTCTACCTCCCAAACAGTCGATGAGGTTAGCTCAAGTACAGTCGTATTGGTTGTGGATGAAGGTCCAGAGTCCAATGTGAAACTGATAGACTATCAGTATACTCGTTTGAGTACTCAGAATCGGAGTCACAAGAAGCTAAAGTTGCAACAGAAACAGACAAGATGATCTGTATCAATCTGACTCAGCCGAATATAAACAACACCATAACTGCTGCTGCTCCAACTTACGGCAAAACGTTTAGTCAACCATCATCTTTACCCTTTCCTCCGTTTTTAACCATTTTGGAGAAAAGAAACAAACAACATCACCATGATATTCAGAATAACACGAATAAAAATGCACGAGTCGCCTCCCAGATACACAAAGAAGTGGAAAAAGCCCAGAGACTAAAAAATACAGAAGGCCCGACATCAAATGAAAAACGACACAGAACGAGAAGTACAGAAGAGGAGGTCTATAGAACACAGACTGCAAATAGGCAACATGCTTGCAGAGAGGATCGCGACCCGATTAGAACAGAAGGGTCGCAGCGACAAAAAGAAACCCAGAAAAGCAACAAACCTAGATATGGGCATGATAATTACAAGCCATCACGGGACACAAGATCTGTAAAACTAATAATCCTGGGAAAACGAGACCTGCTGATCTTAAACCGAAGAGCAGTCATCCAACTACTTCATTGTGTGCCGAACTGAGGTTGATAACCTCAGAGGACATTCAAATAGTAGAATTTAGTGAAAAACATGTGACCAACTCAGTGTACCTCCATATCAAATCATCAGTAGTAACATCTACCCTTCTGGAAGCCAAGGATAATCTACGAAAACTTGGCTACGACCTAAGACCAATGAATGGTGTAGAACATCTAACTTCAGACTGCTTAAAAAGGGTTCCACGATCACCAAGCCCTGACAACTTAATAAAGTCACAACCACAACCAAGAAGAAAGGAGTCAACTTCTACGAAAGCACATACATCTTCAAACCAGCACCTAGAGAGAGAATCGAGCCAGCCTAAGCCTTTAGACTGAAATATACAAATGGTGGAAACAAACCAGAGTTTAGTACAAGATCAGGACCCTAAAAGAGTACCTCATGGACCGTGACTAAGACTTAAGGTCTCCCTTTACCCAGATAACTCAACGGAAAGAACCACAACCGCTATCTGGGAGAATCCTCCAACAGCTACTGAGGGACTAGGGAAACAATTAAGGAGCGAGCCTTACAAAGAAAAATCAAACTACAGGGTCGAATAGCAATTCAGGAGAACGCAAAACACAAATCAGAAACCAAAAATGGAGACACACAAAAAGAAGACAACATTAAAGCTAGGATCTTGGAACACACATGGGTTTAACCATCTGACTGTAACCAGAGATGCAAACCTAGCTTCGTTCGACATCTTGTGTTTCCAAGAAACGCTGCTGACCCACAAACCCCTACTGGACGGTTATGAAACTGGAGCGACCCCAGCAATTAAAGGAGATAAGGGGCGTCCATTTTCGGGTCTATAAACCGCAGTAAAAGCTGGCTCAGGTATCTCTAGCCCAAAGGTGCTAGTTGCTGAACTCTTCTTTATCGTTCTGTTAACAAGTTGGTCACAGGCCACACCATCCACTCAGGAATCAAACACCAATATCCTGATAATTATCAACTGTTACTGGAATCCCGAACAAATCTCCAACGCTGATTTCATCAAGAAAGCGACTTCAATAATCAATGCGGCACAGGTAAAATTTGATGTACCACAATACATCATTTGTGGTGACTTGAATGTGATTTGTGAGCCGCGCAGCCGGACTATTAACCGGATTGTCAAGAAAGATAGTCGAGAAACTAGAGGTATGTTATGGTCATCAGCAATGTCACCAAGAGACATTGTATCCACAGAATTGATCTGTCCAAGAACAAGACCATTGATGCTGACTTGGCAAAGAGAAGACCAATCAGCTAACCTAGACCATGTTTTCATCTCGATTGACCAAGGGAGAAAAAGTCTAACACACAACACTATTCAAACCCAAAACAGTGATCATAATTTAACAACCATATAATTTGCAAACGGAACTGAAAGTCGGCCTCAACAAATGAAATCATTAGTTGAATCAAACAACAGAGGGTACCGACTCAGATTAAAACCTCAGGAAATTAATTCTCTACTGAACGATTACACCAAGGTAACGAAAAGTAACCACTGACTGGATACCGTTTTCCAAGTTGACTTCCACCCCCTCTTGGAAAAAATCATGATGAAAAAAACAGGTTCAAGACCGGGTCATAAACCACCAAAACACAGTTATGATGCAGTTCTTGTAGAGAAAAGAAGGGCTCTCTGACAGATCAAAAGAATTGCGTCAAAAACAAATTCTTCACGTTTGAGAGAACAAGCGAGAGCTGCCAAACAAACCTATAAAAACTGGATAATGGGCCATAGAAGACTCTTGCTGCAAAACGATGCAGAACAGATGCTAAGGGCCTTACCCAACAAGAACGCAAGAGACTTCTGGCAACTCATTAAACAGAGTGCGGACACTCCGCCTGACACCCAACAAAACCCAGTTTCGGAAGAAACATAGAAACAACATTTTTTGACTCTGTTTGGTGGCCAGGATAACACCATGCCATACCTTTCAATGGCATCCGAAGTGACCTGGGACTTAGAACAATCCCTAGACATCAAGCTCAAAATCAAAAAACGAAACCCCTCGGGGACCCCCGGCCTGATGGGCTAACTAACACAATGCTAAACGAACATCCCCAGGAATGGGCTCACTTCATTAAAGAAGTTTTGGACACGATCTGCAGAACTCGACAACTCCCACGATCCTGGAAGACAGCAACTATCGTGCCAATTTACAAACGGGGTCAAAGAGACGACACTAAAAATTACAGACCCATTGCGTTATTAGATGTCGTAGGGAAAATCTTTGGAACTTTTCTTCTTGCAAAATTCAACAAATGGACATCACTGCATGGTTGGTACGACCCATTTCAAACAGGGTTCATCAAGAACATTGGTACATCGGCAAACATTGCTGAATATTCGTAAGGCCCAAAGCCAACAGTCGGGGACAAAGATCTATATTGCCTTTGTTGATCTCGTTCAGGCATTTGACAGAGAAGACCGCAACCGTCTGTGGAAAAAGTTGAGAGATCGAGATTGTCCGGATGGAATACTAGAACCATTGATTCAATTAACACCTCAGTAACCGTACGCCTAAACAGAGAGGGTCTACGGAGTCATCCAATCCCCACCTCGAGGGGGGGTAAAAAGGGCTGTCCCTTGGCCCCTGCTATCTACAACTTCTTCATTGCTGACATTAAGGATCATGATCCCTTACTGCGAATATTTCCACCAACAATCAGGAATTCTAAGATCAACAGACTGCTCTACGCAGATGATCTGATCATGATTGACCAGACTCCAATTGGCCTTCAAAGGCAACTGGACAGTCTACAATGTTACCTGCACCAAAACGCTCTAGAATTGAATGAAGACAAAACTAAGATCATCCGTCTACAGAGAGCTAAAAAGAAGCTGAACTGTCCAACTGTCAACAGGATAAAAATAGAAGTGGATTCCATCAAATACCTGGGTGTCCAGTTTAACAACAGCTCAGTAGAAGCCCAAGAGCTACTGAAATCTAAAGTCAAGATCCTAGCAGCTCAAGGACGCTTGATGGACAACAAGTTTGGTCGGATTTCTAAGGTTGCCGTAGTGAAATTCTATAGAAATAAGGTCATCCCCATATTAACTTATGGTGCAGAAGGCACGATTCACATGCCTATCAAACTATGGCCTACTCTAGAAGGTTCATTTTGGAGAAAACTATTAAACCTTCCAAACGCTGCAAGCACTACAAGGATCAGAAATTAGCTTGGGTTATCGTCCCTTGCCTCAATTGTGGAATGGAATGCCTTGAGTCTCTATAGGAAAACAATTCCACCTTTCAACGCACCAATTTTCAAGATTCTTTACGATGATTCAAACCAGCAAGAATGATGTACTGAATATCTGGGTGATAAACAGAAAGGCAACCCTGACAGAAATTGGCAGCTCTGAGGAAGAACTAGTAGCAAATCCATTGAGAGTAAAAAAAAAAAAATACTAGAACTGGACGGGATCCAGTCATCTGAAGAGGCCTCCAAAAGTATCCTAGCAAAAGATCTACCTTTAATCGACATAAAACTGAACCATCATAGAGGACACTTGAAGAGATTTCCTGAAAGGTGCTTTCGAGACACCTTCCTTCGAATGAGACTGAATTTACTCAAAACAAATGAATTGAACTGCATTAGAGGAATATCAACCTCAGGAGTCTGTTGATTCTGCATCCAGACTGGAGAAACTGATTCGATCAAACATCTTTTGCTGACCTTTCCTAAATGGAACACCGAAAGAACAAAATATCTGTTAACTTTAGCAATGAATTTTCCATCTATGAATAGAGAATCCTTTTGGAAGACCTTCATCTGCGGAGAAAGGACAAAAACTGTTATTGCCGTACTTTCCATGATGAATTTAATTATTCCATTGCTGGAGCAGGAAGCTTGATTGATCTAGATAGAAATTAGAAAACTAACCGATCAGAACAGAGGAGCAATCCCATAATTTTCAAATACTACTCCATATCATCAAAACGGAACAGACATAACGAACCTCAAATTTAATGTGATGTTTTCTCTTTGTAAAAATTGATTGATTCAATTAAAACAATAAATAAAAAAAGATAGTTGGCATGAGCTCCATAAACCCATAAGTGAGATGTCCGAATTACTGTGATTTCCAGCCATGGTTTGCAAAAGGGTTCCCCCTTCAACACATTCTCCTCGCAGGTCAACCAGAGAAGATCCTGCGCTGCTACCTTGTTTGGAACCTGAAAAAGACCCGTCATTCTGCCGACCACTGGGATCTGAGGGCTCAGAAATGTGAGACCGACAACTTTGTGAAGGTTTTCATAAGATGCCATTTTATTAACTTAAAAGCGTTTGATAAGCATCTCACTATCCCTACCCAAAAGAGAATTTCCCTGCCTATCAAAATAACTAAAGGAAACACTCCAACAAAAGGAATCTATCCCTCACACTTAAACATACAAAAAACATATAAAAGGAAGACATTTCAAAATATACCAAACCACAATTATGTCAAACAAACTCAATACCTGTTTCTCCTTGTGATCTGTGTGATATGTCCTTCCCCAGATTCAAAGCAGGAATGTGTAACAATAGTTCCAAATTGGGAAAGTTCTGATTTTCAACACATTTCTGATAAGGTTCTTCCTGCTCACAAAATCTCTTAATGAGCTCTTCCAACAGCTCAAAAGAAATAACAAATCCTTGTTTCTCCACTGGTAACAAATTGTTCAACACAACTTTTTCTGAAGAACCGAAAATACTCCCACGGTTCATTAATAGCAAGAGGAAATGGTTAGGATGATTTCACAATAATCCACAACATCTGATCGTGGCCTTGCCAGTTCTTCTCCACAGTCTTTAACCACAATGTAGTAGTTCAGCAACTTATGCCTGGTCCCCTCACCTGCCAGGACTAACAGAACAAGGTCCCTTGCCCTGGTATACTCTCTTGCCAGGACTTAAAGCTTCCAACTCTATTGCAAGTACTTCTGTGGTAAAGTTCACTCAGTAACAATTTAGCAAAGTCTTTTGACTTTCAACAGTTTCAGTAATGAACACTTCTTCTAGTAAGACATGAAACACATTAGTACTTTTTATGCCACATGAAATGCAGATTATGTTCCTCTGCTCCTGTATATTGGCTATCAGAAGGGCAGCTCTTCTGCCACAACAAAGACTTTTAGTTTTCAAAATTGTCAGCATCAACAACTTCAATATAGGCTACTTCTGCTGGGAAAACATAGAACATATGGATATTGTTTGATCCACCCGTGGGGTTGACACCTGCAAGGCAGATTATGCTCCCCTCCTCCTGAACACTGTCTATCAGGAGGGCAGCCCTTCTGCCACACTTGTTTTCCCCTTCTTACACCAACCACATGATGATAATGGCTTTTTATCACACTTGTTCCTCTGTGGCTTAGACAATGCTTGTTTGGGTCTTTATACACTACTGCCTCTTCATCTCTGTGAAAATAGAATGTGGAATTGGTTTGTTTCTTACTTGCCTTCGTCAGGTTTTGGCAACATTGGTTGTTGGTAATGTTGTTTGGCTTTGGAAATGGCGGCTTTCACAATTACAATTGAATTAAATGTTCTTATTCTGCCACTTTAACTGGTAAGCCTTAGATTGGCATGCAAAGTTATCCTTGGTTTGCCATTTCTGCTTCTTTACATTAGTTTGGTATTCAAAGGTATCAAGACAGGATAGCGGGCGACTATGCAGCGTTCTGGGGTCACATTCAACTAGTGAACTCACTGGGTGCTGCAAATGCTACCTTGTTTTCCTCTGCTTCCCGTCACCAGGTAAGAGACTGCTTTATCGTTCCCATGGTAGTTGTGAAAGGAGCGTTCCTCGCTCCACGAGTACTCCAGTGCTCTCCTGTCACCGGAGCACACGTTACTTGGGCGGAAAGCTTTCAAAATAAAAGCTTCTCGCCAGGCAACCTCTGCATACAAAGTCATCAATGGGAAAGCTTCCCAAGACAACACTTTCTGCTGCGCAACTTCTGCATACAGGGTCTCGAAGTGCAGAGACCCTCAAAAAGCCGGCATCCGCTTCACAAACAGCAGTGGCTGCAGCATCTTGAGCTTCCTGCAACGTTTGCTTGCACTGCAACATTGAGTGTCGACTACTACTCCACCTTCGGCTTCCGCTAATGGCCTGCACCAAAGGGGGCCCTTTATACTCACAAGACCCTCTCAGGCATGGGTCATTAGAATCACTGGACTGCACTTTGCAGTCCAGTGCCTCCAAATCCCTCTTCCCGTACCAGCACTTTGGGCATTGTGGGAGTTGAAGTCCCCAATGTTATAATGAGCGTTTTCTTGCTGAACATTGTTTTTGCATGTTTTAACTTCACCTCTATTATAAACTACATTTTCAGGAAGCAATTTAGAAGGAATCAATGATTGATTTGGAATCAAAGCAGAGTTTGCTTTATCAGAATTTAGATAGCAAGTTTCTAAAGTCCACTTTTAATGTTCTCTTGTCGATCACGAGAGTTCTTATTATGGATGTGGACCACCTTATGAGGGGGAGCTTTATGCCGGATAAAAGATCGATTAGGGCCGTTTTCACAATCCCCAAAATAAGTGGCTTTTGAACAAGAGATCTCACTCTGACAACAAACCATTACATATCTTGGTACCACTGACCTCTCTTCCTCTGAGGAAGATGAATACTGTGTCTCACCCTACAGTCTTCCTATGCTCTTGGAGCCCTTCTCCTCCAAGGTGATCCTCCCGGCTAATATCAGAACCAGGTAGCGGCTGCCTGTCCCTGGCCACCTGGGAGGACACTCTAAATCGGGTTTCTGTGAGGACTCCGCAGGATTCATTAGAGGGACTACTGGAGGGATCTGGTTCTCAGACAGGCCTCTGAGCACCAGAAAAATGCTGGATTCCATAAGACCTAGCAACCTTAGAAAATCGAAGGCCGAGCGGTGCTGTCGAGCAGCTTAAGAAATGGCTGCCTAGCCGAGGAGCTCCACAACAGGCGACATCCTGAAAATTAAATATCCTGAAGTGCTTAAAATCTATTGGAAACTTTGACACCATAAGGAAGACACTCTTCCACAGCACCAGCGGGATGAATTTGGCTCCTCCTGCTGCAGCGACAGCGGAGGTAAAGCAGGTTTAAGTTCCTGCGGTTGGTGCTGAGCCCAGAGGCAGCCCCTGACACCCGACAGACAGGGGAAGATGCGCCATGACCTGAGGCAGGAGCTGAGGAGGTCTGTGAAGGGGAGGAGCAAGGACGTGCCCCCTTCCAACACCCATGCGAAGATGGGCAAGAGGAGACAACTGGAGCCCGCGCACAAGGTACCCTCACTGGCCGGGGCTCAGTCTGTCCCACCCGAGGGTCCCGGCGGCAGCGGCCGATCGAACACACAGAACCGGAGCACCGGCAGAGGTGCTGTAGACAACCATTCCCCTGTTCAACCCCATCCTTCCCCCTTCCGACTCCAGGACGACACACAACCGCTCTGCACCCCCCTCCCACACTCTGTATCCCGCCGGCAGGGAAACTAATAACAAAGGCAACCACCTGCAATAAACAAGGATACCAAGGCTATACCGGGACGCAGCACTACAATACACTTATTCTGTGGTTCATAACCACCAGACTCGGATGGGGCAAGTGGAGACCCCATAAACACGGAATCAACATTACCTCCATGCGTACGACATCAGATTTGAGGATCACACACGTGCTCCTGCCTTCCCACCGGCAATTAAGACCACAACAGTCGAGACGGACAGAGAAGCAGTGTCTGATACCATTATGTTCTTGAAGGCGAACCCCAGAGCGTCATAGCACATGCTGGCGGGAGGCCGGATACAATACAGTGAGAGACGCATACATTCACAAAACCTTCTCCCCAGAGGACCATCAGCATTAGAAGCCATCTTGCCCAGTGAAAAGGATCTCCCATTGTACGGAGGATTAAAATGATATGATTATCATTAATACACAACAGTGACGGAAGTGGCTATAGTGCCGAGCGCATACTCCTGTAGCGACGGGGCCCACAGAAGCCCTGACATCAGAAAACGTATAGCTGGCCTACAAATGCAGGCCGACAGCGCCCAATGGACTCCTTTACCAGCTCACAGACCGCCGCCCAAGGGGCGACCAACCCACACCAGGCCGGCAGTTCCGAGTCTATGGCTAACAATGCTCATGAAGATCACCTGCTGACCGCCATGCAAAGTGGATTCATGGCGGTAAACCTCAAATTAGATGGCATTGTTGCAACCATGGGGTCTGTTTGTTAGGCAGAAACCTGTGCAGTTCCCTCTGGGACCACTGCAAAAGATTTAGGACTACAGGTGTTTGGCAGTAAACCCACTTGGTAGCAGTCTGTACCACACAGAGTCACTTGGTAGCTGGGGCTGAGCAGTCAGACTTCCCTCAAGAAGAGTTAGGCAGTATACAAAGTATTCACAATAGGTCATGAGCACACAATAGAACAAGTAAACACTGACCAGGGCTTGGTGTAAAAGAGATATCATTATTTATTTAAAACAACATCTAGAAAAACACACAGGCACTAATAGTAAGCAATTCAAAAACACGGTCACTAAAAGATATACACTCCCTTAAAAGAATATTAGACAAGTCTTAAGTAAAGCCCCACTTATTTTCAGACAGCGGTGAGCGCTTAACGTAGATGGCACTCTAATAGTTTGTTTTAAAAAGGGAGAGAAAAGCAGAGAACAAATTCAAACAGATCCCAACACTTTTACAAGAACATAACACGAGAGGAAGGCAAAGTAACACCGTGAATTCAGAGTCAGTCCGCTTTAAGAGGATCGAAACTAAATGTGTCCAATGTCACAAGGTTGCAGTGCACAAAAGTCTTGTAATGGTTCAAAAAGGAGTTGGACCAAAGAAAGGGACCAGTTAAGGGGTCAAGGCGGCCAGCCCAGTACAGAAGGTTAAGGAGTTATTATTACCTTGTAGCAATCTTTAGAAAGGGAGGCCTGGCAGACACGGTACCTTAAAGTGGTGAGAACACTCCAGCGGGGGCAGTTGTTCCTGGCAGCGGATGCAAGTCGGTGCTTCATCGGGGGGAGGAGAGGATCTCGTCGTGGAGGAAGACAGGAGTCCGTTGCACTGCCAGGGAAGAAACCAGCCGCAGAGTTTCTCAGGTACAAGCAGCGGTCCGTTGATTCGCGGTTCAGTGGTGAGTGGCTATCTGGCCGCCGGGGTGCTTGGCACGGGCAGTTCGACCACAAACCGGTCTGGGGTGTGAAGAAAGAAAGGTAAACTGGTTGTGCCCACCAGTCAGGCGAAGAAGCCTCTCCAGCCGGGAGATCTTCTCTGTCGTCGGGAAGTGGTGAGTCGGTTCTGCAGGGCTCCACCGGTGGTTTCATCGTGGTAGGTCGGCTCAGCTTCTCCCTCGTCGGATTCTCAGGTCCTGTGGCGACTTCTGAAGTTCCAGACTCCAAAACCCTGCTTTTATGCAGCATACCCCCATTCACTCAGCCTAGCTGTCAATCAAACATGCTAAGTGGTGAGCCGGCCGGCTCACCACTTGGGCCAATCACATAAGAGTGCGACTTGAGTTACCAAGGTAACTCAGTCCAGGGTGCCTAAACCCCCTCCCACACCCTTTTTGGTATCCAGACAGAGTGGCACCACTTTTGGAGGCTTCTGTGGAGAAGCCTGCCAAAATGTGGAACAAAGGGCTCGACTTGGGTTGGAGTCACAGAAGAGAACACAAATGCCATTTTAGAATCGAGTCCTGGCAAAAAATACCAACCGGCGAATTAATATTAAATAAATAAATCTGCGGTATGTTCGAGGCTATGAGAATTAAATAATTAAAATTGGTAGCCTCGAACAATGGGAAAATCCCATAGGGAAATATTTGCGGTTGAATATAAAAAGTAGTTTCCACTGCCACCAGCCAAAACTCGATCAGGGGGACAGAGACGTGCCCCCTCGACTAACAGACCCCAGGGCAATTCATTGCCCCGACCAGTACGTCCACAATATGATGGTTTGTACTAGTTTCTGTTAATAATTTGGGACTAGTAAAGCCAATGGTGACTTTATATGCCCGGGGAGACAGTAGTCAGTGCCAGGGTATGGAGTCTATGGTGGGGTGTCACTATGACACCCCTGTGTCACGGCACGGAGGGTGCTGTGTAACACACATAGTAAAAACACATGAGACCCTATGGAGTAAAGGACCCCATAGCCCAAAAAACACATTAACAGTCAAAGGAACACCACAAATCATGTCCAAGAGTGGGAGAAAAAGAGTCTCACTCTTGGCAGGAGAAATAAAACAAACTCCAGAAATCCAGCAAAGCTGCTGGGGGACTCACTAGGTTAGGAAATTCAGCCTAAAGAGAGAATTCTTCCTAACATATTCACTATGTAAATGTCTGCAGCAAATCACCACACAGGACAAGCATCCATGATAGTACACTGAACAAAACCACCATGGGAATCCACTGCTTGTCACAGGGCCACCACCACAGAAGTGCAGCATATCACCATGGGAATAATCAGCGCTGAATGGCAAAAAATGCAGAGACTATTGCCAACGCTGCCAGTTAGAAAATCATACAGAACACTACACATCGCATATTTAACACAAACACAGCGGTATGCATCCACAATGCATGAGCAACATCAAGGCAGTGTACACCGTGTATCATCTTGAAGATGCAATCACAACCACCATAAGTCCATGGCACAGAACACACTGAGGGCATGAAAAATGTGTGCATACAACCAGGAACATGTGCATGTGACCAACAAATATCTGCAGGCATGTGTGACAAGTACAGCTGTCCATCATGAATCGACTAACATACCTTTTTTTCCTCTCATGCAGGTGATAGTGGCTATCCCTTGAAGCCGTGGCTCCTCACCCCTGTCCGAAACCCACAGAACAGGCACAAGGAGGACTACAATCGTTCCCATACCCGTACCCGTGTGGTCATCGAGCAGACCCTTGGCCTGTTGAAGGCACGGTTTTGCTGCCTTACCGGGCGGGTGGGGCACTCCTCTACAGGCATGAGAATGTGGCCAAGATCATCATGGTATGTGTCATGCTGCACAACATGTGTATCCGACGGAACATGCCCCTGCCCCCCTGACATTGAACTGCAACCACCTGGTGATGATGAAGAAGATGTGGGCGCACATCATTGCAGTGCAGATGCACAGGAGGGATGTGCTGTGCGTCAGTCAGTGATTGCACAACATTTCTAACACACATGGGTGCAGAGGGTGACATGAAAGTGGGACAGAGGGCACTGGGTGTCGGAGTACATGTACACTATGCACTGTATCCCAATAAATAACACATATGCAATAAGGAATGTCCAGTCAAGTATTTCTTCTGCTACACAACAGGTGTATTTAACTATTCAATAGTACAAAGTTCTCAAACCCTTCACCTCACACACCCCCTTCCCCTTCCCCCACAACTCTCCCACACACCATCTCTCCCCCTCCCCCACAACTCCCCCACACACCCTCTCTCTCCTCCCCCTTTCCCCACAACTCCCCCACACCCTCTCCCCCTCCCCCCACAACTCCCACACACATGGTGTCCAAGGAAATGCTAAGGTGTCTGCGTCTATTGTGTTAATTTGGCTGCCACATCTACGTACGTCCATTTCCCGCACCTGGTGGTGGCATGTCAGATCTCCGCAAGGTGCGCGCTGACCTGCGAAGGGGGCTGGTTTGAGTGGAGCTGGAGGATGATGGGGTGCCAGCTTGCTCCAGTCTGGGGGCTGGGCGCTCAGCCTCTAAGGAATCTGCTATGCGGAAGAGGACCTGCCTCAGAGCAGACACCTCCTTGCATATGCGCGGAGTGCTGGCCTCAATAGCCTGTCTCAGGGACGCAGTGTTGTCGCGCCCCTTCTGCCTTGCCTGGACACTGTCTAACACAAACTGCCTGACTAGGGCAGTCAGCTCCTCCTGGCGCTGCACTGTGTGTTCGATCTGCTGCACTCCTGCTCGAACACCGGTGGAGGTGGATGGTCCATGTGTCACATCCCCATATCCATGTGGCTCCTCTGTGGGGCTCATGCTCCCTTGAACTGTCACCCCTCCAGACTGCTCCAGTGTGGTGTCCTGGTAGGAGTACATCGGTGTAACCGGGGTGATGGTGTGGGACTGGGTGTGGCAGGTGATTCCGAGGAGTCATCCTCCACTGGGACACACACCTGGCCCTGGCTCTGCGCATCTTCGTCTGTTTGGGGTGCCTTAGCTGCCGCCTCCACAACAGAGCTGGTTGCAGCTGAAAGGGCCCCATCAGCCACTGTCTCCTGTGTAGGGGACACAGGTGTTGTGGGGACTGTAGCAGTGGCCCTTAGCGGCACCAATGCTGTGGCATCCGGTGGCGTTTGCCCCTTCTGTGCCTGTCGTGGCATGGCTGGCGCTTTGGATGTCGAAGGCCTGTTGCCTTCTTCCCTGGCCCTCTTCCGGGGTGTTGTTGCCCGTGGGGCAGAGTCCCGGGCTTTGCTGTCAGGATCAGAGCCTGTGGGGGACCGATAGAGGGACGGCATCAGTGATGGTTCAACAAGCATCATGCATACATTGGTATTATTGCTGTTCAACAAATTAGAGGGTATTAGGTATTTGAGTTTTGACACTCACATTGCTTGCTATATGGGTGGGAGCATGCAGGCATCCATCAGGGTCACTCATGTTGGAGCTGGTGTATGCTGTGTGACATGCATTTCTGTTGGGGACTGCGTGCAGTGTGATTTATGCCGTGTTCATATATGTGTGGGGCATGTCAGGTATGGCATTGACATGCTGCATGCATGTGTCTGTGCTGCGGACGGCATCTAGGCAGGGATGTGTCATATGTGTATGTAATGGGCCATGCATTTCCTCTTTGGACGGACAAATTGGTGGACTATCATCATACTTTGCATTACCGTGTTTTCTTAGGACACTCCCCTCCATGCACTGATGAGGTTGCGCCACATTCCATCTCGCCCACACCTTCTATTGCCTCGATGCCAATAGTGCTGGCGCAGATTTCCTCCCACTGGCTTAGCTTGATGGGTGAGCTGGGACCGCCGCCAGTAGCCATGGCCTGGCTCCGGTTTGCTGACATAATGTTCCTGACTCTCAGGTGCAGGTCGTCCCATCGCTTGCGGACATCCTTGATTGTGCGGGAGGTGTTCCCTACAGCACTGACTTTTCGGGCAACAAGTTGCCAGATCTCCTTCTTCTTAATCTGTGCCTCTCTCTTGAGGCTGTCGGCAAAGAAAACCTCTGCATTATCTGCCAGCATAGTCAGCTTGTCCTCATTAAAGCGCTCTTTGCGCTGCCAGGATTGTTCCTTTTTTGACAGCCTTAGGCATGATGCTGGTGCTATAGGTAGATTTATGCAGTTGGAAATAGGCTCTAGGTCCTTTGTGGTGAGGATGGCAATGGATTGTGTTTTTCAAGATGGCCGCCACGCCCTTTCCCATTCCTGTGAGATGAAGCTACTTCCGGTCCTGCTTATTAGCGGTCACCGCTAATAGCGGTGCCCGCTAATTGCGCATCCATTGATGCCGGTCATGTTATTTGGAGGACGGCGGCGGTAGTGCTGTCTGCGCTTTGCATGATGCCGCTAAGGGGCATTTTTGGGACTTTAGCGGCAAGCCGGTACTGTCGTTACTGGCATGCCGCTAAGCTCGTGCACGCGAACTCGTAATAGCCCAATGTTAGCGGGCTCTTTCTTACACAGACAGTATTTTCTCCATGCCGGTAAGCACTATTTCCTACCCTCCAACCTCGTAATGACCCCCAATGACTGAGACAGCCCTGCCCGAAACTGGTATGAATGCAGTGTGTAGTGCTGAATGGCAGACTGCTTGTCCAAATCCACATTCTGTGTTGTGAGTGTCTAGGTGGAGAGGAATGGCCTAAATGCACTGTGAGCCGATTGGCTGCCTGACTGCCCTTATTGGTTGCCTGAGTGTGACCCAGCAGAGTGAATGGGAGATCAACATTATATCTGGGGGCCTCTCACTGCTAGAAATCGTTCAGAAGCTGAAGTTGAAACTGATGCTTAACTTTGAAGCCCAGTGGAAGAAGAAGAACCGCTGCTGCTGTCCTTCAAGGAACTGATCCAAGGGAGGACCTAGCTAGGAGACCTC
This sequence comes from Ambystoma mexicanum, assembly GCF_040938575.1. Classification (NCBI taxonomy): domain Eukaryota; kingdom Metazoa; phylum Chordata; class Amphibia; order Caudata; family Ambystomatidae; genus Ambystoma; species Ambystoma mexicanum. Next base: position 1,066,997,811 of record NC_090931.1, on the reverse strand, counting down.
TTTCCGAGCTAGGAGGGACCATTCTGCACCAGCTGATCTTTGCCAAAGCTCCCTGGTAGACAGACCTACAAAATGCTGCTGACCGAAGAAGGGGACTGCCGAGGAGAACAAAGAGAAGCACCGGACAGCCGTCCACTGTCGCTGACCGCCGTGACCAACTGGAGCCGCAGTGCTCCCTTTGCCTAAGAACATTTTGATCCAAGGACTCCCTTGTTCATCACCATCGACCGCTTTTGTCCCGTTGGAGAAAATCAAGGCTGCTGATGACCGAGGAAAATCCGCCGGTGGGTTTCCCGCCACCCGAACACCGCAAAGACGCTGACGACTCAACGCCCTTGCTGGGCCAAAGTTCGTCATTGACGCTTGCAGAAAATTTTTGACCGATCGTCAATGAGCACTGCAAGAACCGAAGCTTCTGCCGCAACAAGAGTGTTCACCCTTTTCCCTCGTGGGATCTCGACGATCCGTGGCTCCTGCCGTAAAGGGAGCCGCTCAAGAAGGATCCGTCAACGACCCGAAGTCGAAATCTGCTATTCCGGGTGCATTGGGGTTGTAGAACTATTCAGAGGGAAATAAGACTCTTGTGAACAATACATGGACTGGGCTTGTATGATATCTTTATTTACAGGTTGCCCAGGTGGTGGGGCTCTCCACACAGAGCTGTGTCTAGTGGTAGGGGCCAGTATTTTGCCTATTGTTATAACCAACTGCTTTTGCTCCTATCTCTATTGTTGTTTCTCTTTATTACTTTATTTGTGTGACATTTAAACTAAGAACTGTTTATGCACTTTAATGAAATCTCATAATAATTGTGGTACCACGTAGAACTGTGTATATATTTGCCATTGTAGATTAACCGAGCACAAAGTGAGTTATTGTGATTGTGTATATAACCTTGAACCTTAATTATATAAAGACTGTTTCACTTATACAGTGTGTGGACATTTCTTTGTGGGTGCTTGAGGACTACACTGTACTTAAGAACCAGCCTGCATCACCTCCTGAGAGCTAGGCCTTGATTGCTCGCCCATGTTTTACCAAATAGAGAATCTTGGCTGGGGTCCTCTGTGCCTCTGCTCTACCATATAGAGAGCAGGAGTACAGACATCCCCCTCCAGTCTTTACATATACCTTGTTGTATACGCTAGTTTGATGTAATCTTCCACCGAGTCGTCTCCCATAGTTTGTTGAATCAGTTAATTCAAACCCTAGTGGCAACAATAAATGCATTACTTGTAACAGAGATAACTTGATCACTGAGGTGGTCAGGTGTAGGACTAATTAATGTGTTTGTTGTTCAGTCATGAATTCAACAATTTTAATATCATCTGTATTGACAAATCTTAATGTCGGAATATGGTCTAATAGCTTTAAAACATTTGATCGATTCAGAATCAAGCCATCAACTGTTAATAGCCGCTCCAGGACCACGGATTCAGCATTTCTAGAAAGTATTTCTTCACATAGGGCAGCTGAGTGTTTCCAGTAGTCCTAGAAGAACTAGTTACTTACCAAGTGGTAAAGTTATTTCGACTGGATGTTCCTTCAACGTATTCCACATCTTTGACGTATTTCACATCTTTGACATGTAATGTCCACAGCTGTGCACTCGGAAACTTTTTCAGCAGAGGGCGTCCCACATCGATGACGTCGGGTCGATGTCCCTCAAAGGCCTCCGTCGAGGGCGACGTCACAGATGTTATAAATAGGACGCACAGCGCCCGCAGCCTCAGTTTAAGTTTTTTCCCTCAGAACGTGTGGCACCAGTCTCATGCCTGCTTCACTGCACATAGCCTTGTAGAAACGTAAGCTGCAATCGCATAGGAAATTCTCCAGAGGGGCAGGCTGGGAGGGCGATGTGGAATGCGTTGGAGGAGCATCCAGTCGAAAGAACGTTAACATTTGGTAAGTAACTAGATCTTCGAATGGATTGTGTTCTCCAACATATTCCACATCTTTGACAGACTCCCAAAGCAGTACCAGTAAATGGAGGAGGGAAAAGGATTTAGAGTATACAATCAGGTTGCGGAATAAAGAACCGCCTTTCCAAAGGCCATATCCTGACCATGCATTGTATCCAGAGAGTAATGTTTAACAATGGTGTGGATTGAAGCCCATGTGGCTGAATCACAAATATTCCTAATAGGAACCCCCCGCTGGAGGGCTGTGGAAGTAGCCACGCCCCTAGTGGAATGAGCTCGAAACCCTACAGGAGGGTCCTTACCCGCCAATCGGTAACAATCGGTAATGGTGAGGATAAGCCACCTGGAAAAGGTCTGTTTAGTAACAGCCTGGCCCAATCGGAGTCCAGCATATCCTATAAAGAGTTGATCGTCCACTCTGACCCTGGACATCCTAGAAATGTAAAAGCTTAGAGCTCTCCTAGGAACCAACCGATGGAGTCGCTCCTCTTCCTTACCCGGATGAGGAGGAGGGTAGAAAGAAGGAAGCACCACCTTTTGGCTCAAATGATATTCAGATACTACCTTAGGTAGAAAAGAGGGACGTACCAGCAGTGCAACCCTGTCCCTGTGAAACACGGTAAAGGGTGGCTTAGATGAAAGTGCCTGCAATTGACTCACTCTGCGAGGGGAAGTAACCACAACCAAGAACCCAGTCTTGAAGGACATTAATATCAAAGGACCAGAGTGCAAAGGTTCAAACGGAGCACCCATGAGAAGTTTCAAAACCAAATTCAAATCCCAAACCGGCACCTGGAAAGGAGACAGCGGGAATACATTAGTCAGTCCTTTAAGAAACTGAGAAATCAAAGGAATCTTAAAGTAAAAATATTCTTCAGACGAGCGCTTAAAGATAGACAGCGCCGCCAGGTAACCCTTAATGGTACCCACTTGAAGGCCCCTGTGGGCCAAAGAAAGTAAGAAAGACAAAACCATATGAATGGAGCACTGAAAAGGATCCATATTGTGACCTCTGCACCAGTCGCAGAACTTGCGCCAACGGCAACGGTACAGGAATTTTGTTGCAGACTGCCTGGCCGAAAGCAAAACCTCAATCACGTCATCCGGGAAGTCCCAATCCTTATTTTATTTTAAAATGTGTTTATTGGCATTTAGTTAAGATTACAAAACAACACCACTGGTGGGTGCTTCTACAAGCGTCAAAATAACAGATTTTTTTCCCGTAATTATGCTGCAACACATTGAACATTAACATTCATACAACAAATTAACATTAACTGTCTCCTTGATTGTCATAGATAATGTTCTACAGGCTACCAGCAAGGTGGGTCTCTGGATAGTGGGTGAGGGGGCAGGGGGGCAAAACCATTTCAGGAGTCGTCTGGACCTGCGGTGGTCCTGCTTCAAGTGACTTAGTTGGCTTTGTGGATCAGATATCGTCCAAGTGAATTGTTCAAGGGGGTTTATCATCTGAAGAGTGGAAAAGTTTTGTCATGGTGTCTTTCCATGCTGCTAGTGCCATGCTCTAGTCTTCAGTGGATCTGGCTACACTATTCTCACAGGCTCTCGTTTCAGCGCTCGCCCACTTTTCAAGTTCTTTGCGCCACACGGTGCAGTTCGGACCTGTGGTCTTTTTCCATGACATACCCATAGTTCTTTTAGCCATTATGCACATTAAGTCCATCAGTTTAACTGAGTGCTTGAGTTTAGCTAGTCTGGGATAGGTTCCTAAAGGCATTCAGCCGGGGTCCACTCATACTTGGTCAAACCCACCTCCTCACATGTTTGCCTTATTTTTGACCAAAGGGTCTGTGTCTTGTCACAGTTCCATAGCATGGGGATCTAGTTTGCGTTATCTGCCCCATACCAGGTGCAGTTCAGTTGCATAGATTTGTTGAATGTAGCCAATTTGCTCAGGGTTAGGTAAGTGCGGTATAGTACATTTATCTGTATCAATCGGAATCTGTGGTTTCTAGAAACTTATCTGGGGAATGATAGTGCTCTATCCCATTCCTTATCCGTCACCTCCCGTCCCATGTCTGTTTCCCATTTAGTCCTTAGTTCAGCACTTCGGGGGTTGGGAGTGTCAATTAGGTGGCTATATATTTGGGACACTGCTTTCCCGCCTTCTCCCAGATTATATAGCAGTGTTATGAAGGGGTCTGTGTCCGGTTCCTCTGGCAGGGTGTCCAATTTTTGTCCGTGCTATTTTGCGAATCCTCTGGTACCAGAGGTATTGGCCGGAATGAATGTCGTCTTCCGCCCGTAACATTGAGAACACTCGGAAGGTTCCTTCGGCGTATAGGTCACCCCAAGTATATACCCCTTTCCTTTCCCAGAGCCTGACATTATTCAGATCAGCATCAGTTTTACTCAGCCCCGAGATTAATGGCGTTTCTGGAGAGTATGGTTGCTTTAATTGCATGACCGTGTTGGTCCTGTGCCATATTCTCCTACCTAGGGTCGCCAGAAAGGGTGCGTTGCTTAGCAGGTTTTGGGGGGCCCAAATTAGTTCTTTCAATTGTATCGGAGAGATCATGGTCTGTAGCAGGGGAGTCTCTGAAGTGGTCTCGTCTGCTAACCATTTGGTTATAAAGCCAAGCTGAGCAGCAAGGTAATATTGCTCTAAACTCGGTAGATGGATACCACCTAGTTTGTATGGTAAGACTAATGTGGATAGAGCCACCCGGTGTCTGCCACTTCCCCATAAGAAGTCCCAGATTATCGTGTCGAGTAGTTGGAAGAAGGGTTTAGTGATATAGAAGTGCACATTTTGGAACCCACATAGGAATCTAGGGAGAACAATAATTTTAACTATTGAGGCCCTGCCCATCATAGATAGGGGTAGCTTTGCCCAAAATTCCATAGATTTACGCAGTGCAGGTAGTGCCGCCTTCGTGTTATGTTCACGCATTTGCTCCGGGGTATGCATTATCTGAATCTCGAGGTATCGGAATGAAGTGGTCTGCCATTTTACGTCCACTGATGGGAGTTCCTCAGCATTCTTACCTTTCAGGCCTGCTAGGGGAAACAAGCAGGATTTGGTTTTGCTGAATTGTATGCCTGAAACCTTAGCATAATTGTCAAGGACTTCCAGCATTGTTGGCACATTAAGATGAGGGTTGCTGACATATAGAAGTACGTCGTCGGCATATAGTGAGATGATGTGACCTACTCCACCTAGCCGTATGCCCGCGTCAAAAAATTGCTGCCTAAAGTAAATAGCAATGGGCTCCAGACCTAATATATAAAGCATGGGTGAGAGTGGGCAGCCCTGCCTGGTTCCCCTGCAAATGTCCCATGACTCTGACACATATTTCCCGGATTTCAGCCGTACTCTCGGCTTATTGTAGAGGATTTTAATTCATCTAACGAACCCCTGGCCAAAGCCAAATCCTTCTAAAACTGCCACTAGCCACTCCCAATATATAGAATCAAATGCCTTAATGGAGTCTAAGGATAATAGTGCATAGCATTCCTTACTTGTGTCAGTTTGGGTTACTATGTGCTGGAGCATGCGCAAATTCATGGTCGTGTTCCGACCAGGCACGAAACCGTTTTGGTCCGTATGTACTATGCCTCCTATTACTCTGGACAGCCACTTTGCTAGGATTGTTGTTAGTATTTTTACGTCATAGTTGACCATGGCAAGCGGGCGGTAAGAGTCGCACCTATCTGCAGGTTTGTTAGGCTGGAGCTTTGGAACCACTAGAGTTTCTCTCATGCTATCAGGTAGGGTCCCATTTTCATACGTCTCCGAGAAGACTTCGTGCAATAGCGGTGTCAGGGAGGGTTCATATGCCTTGTAAAATTCCGGAGGCAGCCCGTCGCTGCCCGGAGCCTTACATGTCGCCAGGGATCTAATTGCTTCTGTTATGTCCTCAGGTGTGATGTCCATGTCTAAGGCTTCAGACTGTGCAGGAGTTAATTTGGGCAGACCAATCTCATCGAGCGTATTTATTATTTGGTCTTGGGGGACTCGGTCTGCAAGGGAGTATAATTGTGCGTAGAAGCACTTAAAAGTATCATTAACATCCTGTTGAGTATCTCGTCAAACTCATCCTGCAATGTAGTGGTTATGTGTCTGGAGTGTTCTTTTTTGCAGAGCCAGGCTAGTAACCGGCCAGGTTTGTCTGCTGCTCCGTGTGTTCTGTTCGCTCTGGTGACAAAGTCGAATTTAGCTAATCTGCTCCACGCCTCGGTACAATTCTCTCTAAGAGTTCTAAATTCTTCCTCCCTCTTCGGGGTGTCTATAGGGACGGCTTCTAGTCTCACAATTTCCTGTTCTTTCTTGTCTAATTCACTGCACAGTAGTTTCCTGATGCCACCAGCTTTTGCAATGACTTCTCCCCGTGTTACTACTTTTAGGCCATCCCATAGTGTACTTACGTGTTCTACACTCCCAGTATTTTCTGTTATAAAATTATCAATGGATTCATGCAGCTCTTCTTTGAATGCCGGATCTTTCAGGGCCTCAACAGGCATTCTCCACATGGGGATGGGAGGTTTAGGGCCAATATGGTTCCATTCTATTAGGAGTGGAGAATGGTCCGAAAGGAACAAGTTACTTACCTGTAACTGTTGTTCTCCAGCATGGGTCTGGCATGGATTCACATGCTCATGAATATTCCCCGTCGTCAGGCTGGGAATCCTCGGTAAAGAAAAAACCAGTATCAGTTTCGTTTCTGATCTGTCTTTCGTAGTAATAACCAATCACTGGTCTCTGCGTCATACTGACCACAGCCAATGACTGCCCTCTACCTAAGCACCGCCTCTGGCAGCCATCTTCAGATTTGGAAGCACGTGAAGTGGCAGTATGACCAAGTGAAGAGCCGCAGAGGGGTAGGCGGGAGGGTTCGCATGTGAATCCATGCCAGACCCATGCTGGAGAACAACAGTTACAGGTAAGTAACTTGTTCCTTCTCCAGCATGGGGTCTGGCATGGATTCACATGCTCATGAATAAAGAATACATAGCAGTACACACATGCACAACCACGGGAGGTGGCAAAGGCTCAACATTAAGCATCACATCAACTCAACATTAAGCATCTTACCTCCTAACCAGGCTCACCTCAGGCGAACAGGTTGCGCAGCACTGCTTGGCCGACCCTGGACTCCTCCCTGGAATCCCGGTCGACGCAGTAGAATTTCGTGAAGGTGTGCGTCGACCTCCACGTAGCAGCCCTGCATATGTCCAGCAGGGGCACACCAGATAGGAACGCCGTGGTAGCTGCGATCGCTCTGGTGGAATGGGCTCTCGGACGGCCAGGCAGCGGTCGGTTTGCCAACCGGTGACAGTACATGATACAGCCGGAGAGCCATCTGGAGATGGAAGCCTTCGAGAGAGCCTTCCCCTGATTGACAGGTCCAAAGTTCACAAAGAGTTGTGACGTCTTCCGAAACCCCTTCGTGCGGTCCACGTAGAACTTCAGCGCTCTAGCTACATCCAGCGAGTGCAAAGTCCTCTCAGCCGGCGACGAAGGCGACGGGAAGAACACAGGTAACACCAAGGGTTCGTTGAGATGGAAGTCCGACGGTACCTTGGGCATGAAGGAGGGGTGCGTCCTGAGCACTACCCTCGTGTCGTGGAAAGTCAAGTACGGGGCCTTGCAGGAAAGGGCCTGGATCTCTCCCACTCGTCGTGCCGAGGTGATGGCCACAAGAAAAGCTGTTTTCCACGATAGAAACTTCAACGGGGCCGAGTGCAGAGGCTCGAACGGAGGTCCCATGAGCTTGGTCAGCACCACGTTGAGCTCCCACGCCGGGGCCGGAGCCTTCACCGGCGGGAACGATCTGAACAGTCCCTTCATGAACTCTTTCACCAGACGATGAGACCACAAGGACGTCCGCCCCGTGGTTCTGGTGTATCGGGAGATCGCAGCAAGATGAATCTTGATGGACGCGTGTGCCAAACCAGCTTTGGCCAGCGTCAGCAGGTACGGCAGTACTTGGGGAGCCGTAATCCGTAGAGGGTTAATCTTCTGTGCGTGGCACCAGACAGAGAACCTCTTCCATTTGTGTCCGTAGCATTTAAGAGTCGAGGACGCCCTGGCCTTTGCAAGAACCTCTCTGCAATCGGCCGGTATGTCGTATCCTCCAAACTCTAGCGCTGCAGGAGCCAGGCCTGCAAGTTCAGCGACTTCGGGTCGTGGTGGAGGATGGCGCCTCCTTCCCTGGAGAGTAGATCCGCGTCCGCCGGCAGCTTGATCGGCGGGGACGCTGACAAGTCCAGAAGGTCCGGGAACCATATCTGCCTCGGCCACGCAGGTGCGACGAGGATCATCCTGCACCGTGACCTCTTGAGCTGGTTGACGAGCCGGATTAGCAGAGGCAAGGGAGGGAACGCGTAGAGGAACAGGCCCTCCCAGGGGAACGAGAAAGCATCGCCCATGCTCCTCGTCTGGGGAAACCTGCTGGCGAACCTCCGGCACTTGGTGTTCGTCGCCGTCGCGAACAGGTCGATCTGGGGTGTGCCCCACCGTCGGAAGAGGCGATCCACCAGATCCTGCCGTAGTTCCCACTCGTGGCACGAGCGCAGCTCCCTGCTGAGTGAGTCGGCGATGGTGTTTTTTATCCCTGCCAGATGAAACGGCACCAGAAAAATCCCTTGGGCGACGGCCCAATGCCACAGGTCCTGCGCCTCCTTGGACAGCGCTGGGGACCTGGTTCCGCCCTGTTTCCTGATGTAAAACATGGTGGTGGTGTTGTCGGTGAAGATCCTCACCACCTTGCCCTTGAGGGACGGAAGGAAGGACCTGAGGGCCCAAAACACTGCACGGAGCTCCAGGACGTTGATATGCAGGGACTTCTCCGTCGGGAGCCAGAGTCCCCCTCGCGTGCAGATTTTCGGTGTGCGCTCCCCACCCTTCCAGGGAGGCATCCGTGGTCACAGTCTCCTGGTGGGCTGGGGTCTGGAAGTCCATGCCCGCCGTCAGATGCGCGCGGGTGCCCCACCACCGTATCGCTCGTCGGAAACTCTCGTCGAGCTTGATCCTTTCCTCGAAGCTGCCCGTCGTCTGGATCCAGCGCGCATCCAGGAATTCTTGCAACGGGCGCATCCGGAGCCTGCACATGGGAATGAGGTAGATGCAGGAAGACATCATCCCGAGGAGGGACTTGATGGATCTCACTTTGGCCGCGTCGGCCACCAACATCCGTTGCACCTTGCCCAAGATGGTCCTGGTCCTCTCCTCCGACGGGGAGGCCAGAAGGGACACTGTGTCGAGCCTCGCTCCCAGAAACAGTGCGACTTGCGCGGGCACCAGGTGGGATTTGGCGTAGTTCACGGAGAATCCCAGGTCCGTGAGGAGATGGAAGGTCCTTGCCGTGTGGACCACGGCGAGCTCCTTCGTCTTGGCGCGGATGAGCCAGTCGTCCAGGTAGGGGTAGACGTGAATCCCCTCGCGGCGCAGCTGCGCCGCCACCGGTGCGAGGCACTTGGTGAATACCCTGGGTGCCGACCGTAGTCCGAAGGGAAGGGCTTTGAACTGGTAATGACGCCCTTGGACCACGAACCTGAGGAATTTTCGGTGCCCCTTTAGGATGGGAATGTGGAAGTAGGCATCCTCCAAATCCAACGACGATAGGAAGTCTCCTTCCTCCAGTTGACCCAGGACGTGCTGGAGGGTGACCATCCGGAACTTCTGCGCCTTGATGAACTTGTTCAGCCGTCGCAGGTCCAGGATGGGGCGCCATCCTCCCGTCTTCTTCTTCACGAGGAAGTATCGCGAGTAGACTCCGGAGCCCCGAAGCCTCTTTGGGACGAGTTCGATGGCGCCCTTTCTGAGCATCGCCTTTACCTCCAGGAGAAGTTGAGGGACGTGAAGTTCTTTCCTGGCCACGGGGGGGACGCGCGGGCACCTTCTTTGAAACTCGAGCGCGTGGCCCCGGGCCAGGGCGTCCAGCACCCAACGGTCGGTGGAGATGGACTCCCACACGCTGACGAAGCCCGCCAGCCGGCCTCCCACCGGGGTGCTTCGGTGGGGGCCCGACCCCACGGCCGGTTCAATCCTGCTTGGACGCGGCCTTGCCGCCTTGACCTCCTTGGCGACGACGGCGGGGTCCGCTAGACTTGCCTCGTCCTCTGTAGGCCTCTTGCGACGACGAGCGGGCCGCTTGACGGTAGGAAGCGAAACCGCCGCCGGAACCTTTGGAGGCGCCCTTGCCTCCGCCGCTCCGAAAGGGCGTCCGTCGTTGCTGCAGGACTCCAAGGGCCCGGGCCGTCTCAGTATCCGCCTTGATGGCCTGAAGGGAATCGTCCACTGTCTTCCCAAACAGGTTGCTCCCGTCGAAGGGCATGTCCAGGACTCTGGTCTGGACGTCCTGCCGAAAGTCCGTAGCTTTGAGCCATCCACGACGTCGAAGGCAAACGCCGTTGCCCAGCTGGCGGAACCCAGTGTCGGCGATGTCCGTCGCCACGGTGATGGCGTGGTCAGAAGCCACTTCACCTTCCTGGAGGATCTCAAGGGCCTCCGCCCTCTTGTCGTCTGGCAGAAAATCCAGCAGGGGAGCTATCTTGTACCAGAGCTCCCTGTCGTAGCGGGCCACGATAGCCAAGGCGTTGGCCGCTTTAATCGTCGTCGCTGCCGACGAGATGACTCTACGTCCCATAGCATCCAATTTCTTTCCCTCGCCGTCCGGCGGGGAAGTCGATGTGGAGGCCGCACCCCCCCCCCGCTTTCTTCCTGGCTGCCGCGGAGACGACGGAGTCCGGGGTAGGCTGCGCCCGGAGGCATAGGGGGGCCGTGTCCGGGACCCGGTACTTTTTCTCGTACCGGTCTCTTCTAGCTGGCGTAGTGGAAGGGTTCTTGAGGAGGGAAAGGCCCTCATCCCAAATGTCGTCCAACAGAGGCACTGCGAGGACCGTCTTCCTCTTGGCCTCGCGCCGCTGATAAAGGAAGCCTTCCTTTTTCTTCTCCTCAGGGCAGAGTTGGAAAAGCTCGGAAGCCCTGGAGATCATGGAGTGGAAAGATCCGATCTCGTCGGGCGGAGAAGCCCTGGTGGGGGGCGACGACGGAAAATCCTCGTCGTATGCCTCGTCGTCCGTACCCGTCGCTGCCGTGTCAGTCCCCGTATCATCCCCTCGGGTGGACGGGGAGGAGGGCTGGACGGGGCGCGACGGTTGAAAAGGAGGTGGAGGATGGATCCTTCTTTTCTTGGTAGGGGGAACACCAGAAGGTCCCGGTTCTGGATCCCCCGACGGGAGAGGTTCCTCCGTCGGTAACGGTAGCCTCGTCCTTATCTCGGTGCATAAGGACTGTATGGCCAACAAAATGGCCGCCGAGTTGTCTCGCGGCGCTGGCAGAGGGGAATCCGACGGGCGAACAGGGGCCCCGTTGGTATCCTCGACGATGTCGTCGTCGTCACCCGCGTCGGGGTCCATTCCGACGGGCTGGCCTTGTTCCACGCCTAGGCCGTGGCTTAAGACCTCGATCAGCTCCTCTTCTGAGGTTGAGGCCGAATCTACGACGACGCCCTGCCCCCCCCTTCTTCTTCCCCACGGAGGGTTTCACGGGGGTCCTATCGATGGGCACAAAAGAAGACTCCCTCCGAGGAGGCAGGGAGATTCTGGGCCCTGAGGTCGCCACCACTGGCGCAGCCTCCACAGGCTGAGCCAGGGCCGCCGCGACCGTTTCGATAGAGGGCTTGGTCGGATGGATCAAGGCCTTCACCACCTTAGGTGCGCTCACCGCCTTATCCTTGAGGGAGGGGGCACTGCCACGCTCCTCCTCTGCCTTAGAGCTCGACCGGGGCCTCTCCAGGAGCTTCGCCGGGTGCTCGGCCTTCCTCTTACCCGACCCAGAGCGTTGGCTCGTGGTTGATGGTGCCGGGGAGGGTGCGCCCTGCCTGGCGCCCGTAGAGCCCGACCGTTCGGCGCTCCCGGTGCCAGCGGACTCGCGGTGCTTGGCCTTATGTTGGGCCCCCGTCGCCGGGGCGCCCTCAAAGGTCTTAGAAGACCGCTCGGATTTCTTCTTCTTCTCGCCAGACGGGCTCTTACCCTCCAGCCAGTTGGCGAGACGTTGATGACGGTCCTTCATGGTCCGTTCCGACATGTTGCCGCAAAACGCACAGTCCTTCTCCACGTGCGTTTTGTCCTCATGAAGGCAGTAAAGGCAGAAAGAGTGTTCGTCTTCCTTAAAGACGTTCTGCAGCTGGCATCCAGGGCAGACCCTGAACAGCTTTCCGGGCGTCGAGCTTCCCTTCTCCTGGGCCATCTCCGAGACCGGGCCTGAGAAGCTTCTGGAGTCCTCCGAAGTGTAGCTCGACGAAATCTTCACCCTTGAGGGGCACAGACGAATCCGACACGGGTCCCCGTTGATCGGATGTAGGATCGATGGAGCTTGAGGCTCTTTTGACCGAAAGAATTGAAGTTTTTTGTGAAAAAGCGCGAAAAATAGCACTAACGCTCGAGAGCAATAGCACGAGGATCCCAACACATGAACGTGCGGTAAAAATCTGAAGATGGCTGCCAGAGGCGGTGCTTAGGTAGAGGGCAGTCATTGGCTGTGGTCAGTATGACGCAGAGACCAGTGATTGGTTATTACTACGAAAGACAGATCAGAAACGAAACTGATACTGGTTTTTTCTTTACCGAGGATTCCCAGCCTGACGACGGGGAATATTCATGAGCATGTGAATCCATGCCAGACCCCATGCTGGAGAATAGTTGTTCCCAGGTATTGTGCAACCTCTATCTGAGGTAAGTGCTCCCTTCGTAAGAAGAAATAATCTAGTCTTGTGTAAAGGTCATGTGGGGACGAGAAGTATGAATAACCTCTTTCCTCAGGGTGTAGTTCCCACCATACATCTGCCAGATCCAGTCCATCAGTCATGGCTTTCAGGGACGTGGTGGCCGTTGAAGGGCCTTTTGATGGAGGCCAGAACCTATCTAGTACCGAGTTGTGGACACAATTGAAATCACCTCCCCAAATAAAGAAGCCATTCCTATATTGTAGCATTTTGGAGCCAAGCACTTTCAAGTGCGTTGGGATATTATTATTGGGGAAGTATGAGTTCACAATGCACATTTCTAATTGTTCAAAGGTCCCCCATATTACCACATATCTGCCTTCTGGGTCTTTTTCCATCTTGGTTAGTTGGAACGGTATTTGAGGGTTGATCCAGGTGTAAACCCCTCTTGCAAATCTGGAATAGGAGACTCCAAAGCCCTGTCCCACCCAATGCGCCCTAAGTTTTGCCTCTGGTTCGGTAGTGCAATGTGTCTCCTGTAGCAGGTCTATGTCCACTCTCTTCCTATGTAGGTAGGATTTAATTCTATTTCTGCAGAGATAGGTGCCCAGACCCCGCACATTCCATGTCATTATCCTTATTTGCAGAGCCATGATGGTTTCACAGGGGATTTAAGGTCCATCCACCTCCCCCAAGGGTCATCTGCTCTCATGGTTAAGTCCCCACAAACGTCCCTTATTTGTAAGTTCAAACCCATCAAGTTCACTGTTTCCGCCCACCCAACCTTTGTCCTCATTTTACCATTCGGAGACTTACCAACTTTCTCAACTTCCATTTCGATGGATGAATTAACCAAAAAAAACAACAAGTAACTGCCCCAAGCAGTTGTTTCAAACTCACAACGCTCAGGGGCTCCCGAGCCTTTTGGGCCTCTCCAGGCCTTTCGGTACGGGTGGTGTGTAGGCATTCTGCATGCACTGTTCCAGGTGGGGTGGGTCATCGACGATCTTGTGTTTGGGCCTTCGTGCCCCTGCCCAATTAGGACGTGTGCTCGTTGCGGCGTTAAGTAGGGTTTTATAGACAGTGCCGTGTTTGCATAGTACAGTGATCACCTTCCTGTGCAGTTCCAATCGTTCCTTTATCATTTATTTCCTTCCATGATTTCTTCAGCGTCGTCAGCAAGATTATTGTGTTCAAGCCACATGTTTGCTGCAGCTGGAGTCTCAAGGAAGATTGCCTTGCCTTTGTACAGTACTTTAATTCTTGCTGGGTACAGTAGCATGTACTTAAAGTTGAGTTTCCGTAGTCTTGCTTTTATTGGTATGAAGGAGTTCCTCGCATGTTGCACCACGGGAGTGTAGTCAGGGTATATGACTATTGCAGAATCATTCCTTTTAATCACTCCACCTTCCCTTGATAACAGTAATATTATCTCTCTGTCACGGAAGTTTAAAATTTTCGCTATTATTGGACATGGATAGGACCCAGTCGGTGGCCGTTTCTGAAGGGATCTGTGGGCACGTTCCACAGAGAACCCTTGGGTGAGTTTACCTGCTCCGATTTCTTGAAGCAGCATTGTTTCGATGAACTCAGTGGGGTTTGGGCCCTCCATGTCCTCCGGGATCCTGAGTATTCGAACATTATTTCGGCAGGCGTGACCTTCCGCATCTTCGGAGCGGGATTCCATTCTGGCCACTGTTGATTCCAGTTCTTGGAACTTTTGCTTTCAGCTCACGTGTGTCCTTGCCGGTTTCTTGTAGGGAAGCTTCCGTTTTGGTCACTCTTTCTGTCAGGTTGCGGGCGTCTTGCCTCATTAGTTGTACGTCTGGTTTTATTTCACCAATCTTGTCTTCTATGGATGTTCGTAGGGCTACAATAGCCTGCAGAATTTGAGTGTCTCGGGGGTTAACCACCAGGGCTGGTGGCTCCATCATTGGAGTGACATCCTGCAGTGGTTGCTGCTCCGGTCTGACTTTCGTGAAAGAGTCCATTGTCGCAGTTTTTGATCTGTTTTTGGGAGATGACATGGCCCCGTTTGGGGGTTCCAGGTTTATGCAGTGGGCCACTTGCTTTAGCCTTGTGATCGATGTAGGAGTCTAGTGGTCTGCTGTGGGTAACCCTTGTTCGGGTGTTATGCGGTTGTAAATTAAGATTCCAGCGCAGATCTAGATTCCTTTCCACCGGGCCTTATGGTCCGTCTTGGGCCTCTAGACTTCAGACATGTGTTTCAGTGTTCCGCAATCTGATTCAGGCAGGTGGGGCGGAAGCTCTACTTCTAGGCGTACACGTGACTGTCCAGTGCTCCCCTAATAATGCTCAACTACCTCCACTACTGGTGGTCCCATCCGGCCAGAGGTGTTTTCTGCCTTGGTAAGGTCTACAGTGACCAGCACTGAGGGGCGGTATTCAGTACAATAAGGAGCGGTCACTCACCGTGTAGCAAACTGCTGATGGTTTCGGGGTAGCCCTGAGGTGGTGTGCGGCCGTGGGCCGAAATAGGCTGTTCTGGCCTCAGCTGCCAAATTCAGTGATTCGCGTGGCGTATCACGGTACCCGCCGAGCCGCAGTCATGGGACTATGTCCTACCTTAACCACGCGTTGTAGGTGTTTCGTGGTGTAATGGCTTCACCTTCCGCTTGCAGCTGCCCGGGGTTCGTTGTGTGTGGATCAGCATCCACTGTGTCCCAGTTGCTTCCCCCGTTCGAGCTCGCCTCCTGTCCCTTCGCCAACAGATGGGTGGCAGCTTACGGTTCGTGACTCGAGGGGGTATCTGCTGCCCGTGTTCACGGTCTCCCGTCCAGATGACACAGCTCTGCTATTCCAGTACCAGGCGGTCCCCTTATCTGGTGTTGGCGCTTCTTTCTGTTGTGCCGTGGGAGTAGGTAATAGGTGGTCTGCTCCTTCTCCGCTCTCCTGCACTGTGAGAGATTCCCTACGTCCTCCAGTGCTCGTCCGTTATCCGAGATCTTATCTTCCCGTATAGTTCTCTGTGTCCGTACCAGGGTAGCAACACAGCGTTGTGCTCCTCCTTTAGAGGCATCAGTTGTGTATCGCCTCGCAGCTCACAGAAGGGCCCCAGTCAGCGGTCCAATCCAGCAGACCCGCCGGCACACTGTACGAAATCACTGTCGCAGCGCACTGTTCGTCACCGCGGTGTAGGCCGCCATCTTGGGTGCCGCAGGGGAGCTTTTTCGAACGCTCTGTTTTCTACGTTGCCAGTGCCGATTTCTACTGACAACTTAGTCGAGTTCGGCAAAAGGGTTCTTCTGTGCTTACACTTATTTATATCGCTGCACTTTCAATTTGAACGCTGTTATATCGCCTGCTGTAGGATCATGGGAAGGAGCACCGCAGGTTGCCGACTTCACTCCATGCGCGCTGGCCAGGCCCCCTCCAGGTCCCAATCCTTATACCTCAACCTTTCAGATACCAAGCGTGAAGGTTGAGAGTCTTGACCTCTGGATGGAGAACCTGAACTGCCCTCGCGCGAGAGCAGATCCTCTCAGTAGGGAAGACGGTGTGGAGGGCAGATGGACATTTCTAGAAGGTCCGGGTACCACGCTCTCCTGGCCCAATCCGGAGCAATGAGGATCATGTGGGAACCGAACCTCTGTAACTTCCGCAACACTTGAGAAATGACGGGGACTGGAGGAAACGTGTACAGCAGTGGGGATGGCTAATCCACCACGAACGCATCTCCTAAGGCTCCTCTTGGAGGAAATTCCCTTGAGCAGAATCTCTCGCACTTCTGGTGGACACTGGTGGCGAAGAGATCCACTTGCGAGTTTCCCCAAAGAGCGAAGATCTCCTGAAGGACTTACCGAGCCAACTCCCACTCGTGAGAGATCATGCTCTGCCTGCTTAGAGAGTTTGCCGCCGCATTGTCGTCTCCGGCCAGATGAACTGCCAAGATCGAAATTCACTGCTGAATGGCCCAGAACCAGAGCTGCATTGCCTCTCTGCACAACGGGAATTACCCTACCCGACCTTTTTTGTTGAGGTAATGCATGGCCACTGTGTTGTCCGTCATGGTCAGGACACTCTTCCCCCCTTACAGAAGGCAGAAAAGCCTTCAGGGCTAGCCTGATGGCCCTCATCTCTAACAGATTGATGCAGAGTTTGGACTCCGACGGAGACCAACGACCGCTGGCTGTCAAATCGTTGGCATGAGCGCCCCATCCTGTGAAGGAAGCATCCGTCACTACAGTCGCCTCTGGCCATGGTTGCCAAAATGGTTCCCCCCTCATCAGGTTCCCTTCGTTGGCCCACCACAGAAGATCCTGGAAGACCGAGAGTGGAATCTGAACGGGATCCAACATCTTGCCTGAGAACTCCGACCACTGCATCTTGAGAACCCATTGCAGGGATCTCATCCGCATCTTGGCCTCTGGCACCAGAAAAAAGCAGGATGCCATGAGGCCGAGCAACCTTAAGAATTCAAAAGCCGGGAGACTCTGAGCATGTTGAAACTTGTCCACCATCTGCACAATGTGATGAGCCCTCACCTTGGGAGGCGTACTGGAGCTGTTGGGAAGGTGTCACATGCGACTTCTTGAAATTCAGGGAGAAGCCCAGCCTTTGGAGGGTGCGGTAGATAAGACCGAGGTGATCCAACGCTTGCTCAGGAAAGCGCACCCGGATCAGTCAGTCGTCCAGGTAGGGGTAGATGTGAATTCCCCCTCGCCTGAGGTACGCAGCCACCACCACCATTAGCTTGGTGAAGACCCTCGGGGTGGAGGTCAATCCGAATGGCAGGATCCGAAACTGAAAGTGTGAGTCGCCAGCCACAAACCTCAGGTACTTTCTGTACTTGGGATGAATCGGCACATGAAAGCAAGCATCCTGTAGGTCCAGACAAACCAACCAATCCTGAAGTTGAAGGGCCTGGAGGACTTGAGAAAGAGTAACCATCTTGAACTTGTCCTTCCTGAGGAGTTTGTTCAACCAACACAAGTCCATGATGGGTCTCATTCAAATAAGGGGAATACCATCCCTTGTTCACCATCCCTTGTTCCTCTCTGCTACAGGCACCAGTTCTATAGCGCCTTTCTCCAGCAGGGTTAGGATTTCCTGCGCAAGGAGCGGATCTGTAAGCTTCAAAGAGAGTTTCCCCGGTGGATTGTTGTGAGGCCGCTGAAGGAAGGAAAGGCAGCAGCCGTGGGCTATGGTATTCAGAACCCAGGCATCTGAAGTAATGGCTCCATTCTTTGAGATGCTGAGACAGTCTGCCCCCAACCGGCGAACCATGGGACATGGCCTCATGACTGTTTGGGAGCGGCTGCAGCAGTGCCTGAAGGCAAAGAGGCAGCTGCCTCCGTGGCTTTGGCACCACGATTTCCCCGACCACCATGGGTACCTTTTCGCTGTCCCCTTTGACTGGCAGCCCCTCTCGTTCTACCAAATGAGGAGTAGTAACGAAAAGAACCTCCTCTCCATTAATGTCCCCTAGGACGAAAAGGCGGAGGTTAACGCACAGCTGCGCTTAAAGATTTAGCCACAGCTTTCGAGGTATGCAACCTCTCAAGGCTCTCGTCAGCCTTGCTGCCAAACAAATGTGCGCCATCAAAGGGCATGTTCAGAAGATGAGCCTGCACATTCGGAGCAAAACCTGACTTCCGCAACCACACAAACCTGCGTATAACGTTGCTCGCAGCCATGGATCGGCTAACACTGTCGGCTGTATCCAAACCCGACTGAAGGGATTTGCACATGGCATCCTTGCCGTCTTGCACGAGAGCAAGGAAACCATCCCTTCCTTCGCCCTCGGAAATATGTTCAGCTGCTAAAGAAACACAGTTCCACAGACTGTGTGAGAACCCGGCTAAGGCACAAGTGGAGTTGGCCGATTTCAAGGCCATGCTCCCAGCAGAAAATACCTTCCGGGCCCAACCGTCAAATCGCTTGTCGTCCTTATCCGGAGGGATGGTAGGGTACACCGCCTGCCTCGAGGTGGCAGTAGCCGCCTGAACCACCAAACTCTCGGGAGTGGGGTGAGTAGATAAATAGCTGGGGTCACTAACGGAAGGGCAGTACCTCTTTGTCAAAGATTTATTAACAGCTGGAAGAGATTCCGGGGACTGCCAAGCAGCTGCCACCCTTTTCTGTAATGTGAGATGAAATGTTAATACAGGGTCAGAGGATGGACCTTGATGTAAGATGTCCGTTAGATCATCCTGCACAAAGTCTTCAGGAGGACTGGATCAGCCCAGATACTCCGAGACCCTACGTTAGGGAGAATTCTCTTATAAGGCTAATTTCCCAAACGTAGTGAGTCTCCCAGCAGCTTTGCTGGATTTTTGGGGTTTGTTTTTTTCTCCTGCTAAGAGTGAGACTCTTTTACTCCCACTCTTAGGCATGATTTGAGCGATGTCTCTGACTAGCTGTGTGATTTTGGGCTATGGGGACAGAACCAATACAAACCATCATATTGTGGAAGTACTGGAAGGGGTTAATTATATTACCCCTGGGTCTGTTTTCAAGGGGGCACTGTCCAGTCCCCCCTTGTCGAGTTTCTGGCTGGTGGCAGTGGTTACCACGCAAAATATTCCACTGGAATATTTCCTATGGGATTTTCCCATTGATTTTAAACGCACCACGTTTTGGTGCAATGTTAAAGATACCGCCGGTTTATTTATTTAATATTAAATTCACGGTTGGGTCTTTTTGCCAAAACTCTTTTCTAAAAATGGCGTTCGTGTCCGTATCTGTAACTCTGATCAAGGTCGAGCCATTTGTTCCACTTTTTGGCGGGCTTCTCCACAGAAGCCCTCCAAATGGTGACACTTAGTCTGGGTTCCACAGGATGTGTGGGGAGGGGAATTGGCACCCTGGACTGCGTTGCCTTAGCAACTCAAGTCGCACTCTATTCTGATTGGCCCAGTGGTGAGCCGCCCGGCTCACCACTTAGCATGTTTGAGTGACAGCTAGGCTGTTGAATGGGGTTTTTTCTGCATAAAAGCAGGGCTTTTGGGACTGGAACTTCAGAAGTCGCCACAGGACCTAAGAATCCGAAGAGGGAAGAAGCTGAGCCATCTGCAACAACGACACCACCGGTGGAGCACTGCTGCAACAAACTCACCACTTTCCCAACGACAAGAGATGATCTTCTGCTGGACAAGTATTCTTCCTCTGAGCTGGTGGGACCAACTAGTTCGCCCTTTCGCCTTCCAAAGACGTTTCTTAGTGGAATCGCCCGTGCCAAGCACCCCGGCGGCAGGATAGCCAAGCTTCACCACTTTGACGCGAAAAAAAGGAACGCACCTTTTACCGACGAACTCCGCGGCTGCTTTCATCCCTGTGCAGTGCATCGACTCCACGTTGTCTCCTCGACGAGACCCTCTCTTCTCCTGGTCGAAACAACGAACTGCAACCGCTGCCAGGAACAACTGCCACCGCTGGAGCTTCCTCTCTCTTTAAGGTACTGTGTCCTGCCTTGCCTCCCTTTCTGCGGTTTGCCCAAGATGACCCTTAAATTCTTGGCTTTCCAACTGGGTTGGCCCCAGACCTTCTAACTTTATCTTCTTGAAGCGCCCCAACCGCTTTTGAATATTCTGCAAAGACTTTTAGTGCATTTTCAACCGTGTGATCCTGGGCACATTTCGCTTTGCTCTATTTAAAGTGGGTCTGGCCTATGAACTTTGGCTCTACAGTGTATACTGCCTTCATTCCCTTGCTGAGAACTCCTAAAAGTGTTGGGACCGGTTTTATTTCTATGCTCTGCCTTTTTCTCTCCCCTTAAACTAACTATTGGAGTGCCATATAGGTTACGCGCTCACATCGGTTTTAACAAATAGTGATGTTTTAACTCTGACTTGTCTAATAGTTATCAAGGGAGGTGTTATACTTTATCTGACTGTGTTTGAACTTGCTTTTGATTTAGAGTACTAGTGTGTTTTTAAAGTGTGTGTTAAATAAATTATTATATACTTTTGATACAAAGCTCTGGTCAGTGTTTGCTTGTTCCACTGTGTGTTTAGCCCTATTGTGTATACTCTTATATACCGCCTTACTCTTCTTGAGAGAAGTCTGACTGCTCAGCCACAGCTACCAGGTAAATCTGGGTGGTGCGGACTGCTACCAATTGGGTTTACTGCTTACTCCTGTAGTCTTAATCTTCTTGCAGTGCTCCCCAAGGGAACTGCACAGGATTCTGCCTAACACCCTAGCCATGAGCCTCCTGTATGAAGAGTCTGCATGAGCCCCACGCTCAGGCCTACCAAAGTCCACTTCTGGAGAAGTGTCCAACCCACTGGCATCATGGAGGGCCTGTCTCAACTCCTCCAACTGACTGTCTCGAGAAAAAAGTGGAGCCCCATCAAGTTCACTAGGGTCCACAAACTCAGACCTTTCTTCCTCTTCATAAATGTCATCCAGAGGGAGTTGAAACCCAGGCCTGGTGACAGAAGAGGGCCTCCTGGAGTCCAAAACTGGCCCCACAGACTTCACCTTAGCCTTTCTAGGAGGATCCACCACATCGGGGTACTCCAATGGCAAATTTCAGGCAAAAATCCCCAAAGGCGCCGAGAGTGCAGAAGGCTTCGACGCCAAGAGCGTCGACAACCTTGACGTTGTGAGCGTCGAAGGCTTCGGCGTCAACTTCAACACTGGTGCCAACGGCACCGTGGGCTGATAAGATGGAAAAGCGTCGATATCCGAGTCAGACGAACACAGAGCTGACCCGAGTCGACACCGGCATCGAGCCCTTAGTAGGTTGCAGCGGTCTCACTGGGGACGAGGACCGAGATCTAGAAGCACATCTCTTTCGACTCTCCGAAGCCTTGTCCGAACGGGACCTCGGAGGTTCCCTATGCGAGTCGCGTCATGGACCCGAGCCCGAAGGCGTGCGAGCCACGGTACGAGATCGATCCTGGCTGGCTTCATTATAAGGCGTGACCGGACCGCGCCCTGCGATTGAAATATCGCTAACAATTGCTCCTTAAAGGCAGCCCATTCCTCTGGAGTCGAGGACTTCGTCGGGCATGCCACTTTCCTTGCGGCTCTTCCCAAAGGTTTAGATATCTTCTTTGGGATAAACTACTGTTTCCCAGAGAATGTAAAGTGAAATTGACTTTACTAGTCTTTCCAAATTCCTAGACCCAGCACACACCATCTTACAATGGAGTGCTGGAGGGGCTACATATTATCCCCTGTGTCTAAATACTCATGTAGCAGTCAAATGCTACCCTTTCCTATTGAAAAGGCTGGTGGCAGTGGTTTTACAACGAACTACCATGATTTTTCCTGACCGTGAACACCGGTAGCTAAAAATCACAGGAGCCAGGTTTTTCAAGATGGCGCCTTAAGCCCCTTTGTTTAAACAGGGCCTGGTCTTCTTTTTTCGGGGTTTCATTTTGGAAAGGTCCTTCTAGTGTTTGTCTCTGCGCGCCAAAACAGGTTTGGTCCCTTTGTTCATGTGCCTTTGGTGGGCAGGAAGTGAGGGAGCTGCCCGAAACTCCCTGTGCTTAGTCTCCTAGGAGACTCAAATGCACTCTGGCGTGATTGGCTGGCTGACTGTCCGGCAAGCTAGAAAACAAAACCATGTATAGCTACACAGTGGCCCACACTGCACTCCTTGGGGGACAACAATCCCTATATGAGTTTGGGTAGTCACTAATCTGTAACTACACATGGGTTCAAAACAAAGTATTGTTCACAATCTCTTATTATTTCAAATAATACAAGGTACATTAAATTAAAGAAAGTCACATCACTGTCAGGTGTGTGTGATTGTAAAAAGAATCACCTTAATATTTATTTTAAGCAACCAAAATAAATATTGGTAAAGACCTCAAGTTTTGTGTCACCACCCCTGGGGGTAGAGACCAAATTCAAGTAAATGCAGACACAAATATATAGCAGTCGTGTGAATAATTGACAGATTCCTACAAATCACTATGCAGTTAAATTCCAAATGTTTACATTATTCACACTGGAATTTGACCGTTTCTCAGGCAATATTTATAACACCAGATAGCTCCTTATTGATGTTTTTAATAACCAACGCGTTTCGGATTCCAAATCCATCTTCAGGGTGTGAGCTAAATGCTCCTATCCAACACACTTCATGAACGGTTTTCTACAAAGTAATAAGAATACATGTATTTAGTGTCTAGTGAAAACAAGGAGTGTTTCGCCGTTGGTACATCTGACTTTCTCTGCCACCTCACACTCATTGTTCCTCCAAAATTACCAAAATCCAGCGAGTCTTTGGTTTATGTGACAACACATTCTACACAGAGCAGGAGAATTAGGAAAATTATACAAAAAAATTGGGCTATGTTAAGGACGGACACACAGCTCCAAGAACTATTTCTGGAGCCATCTAAACTTGCATATGGGAATAGCAAATCATTACGCAACAGCCTGGTGAAAGCAGAGATTTTGAGGCCTCAAATCAGGACCCAATTTAAAGGGACAGTGCCTTGTCGCAACTGCCAACACTGTAGGAATATAATTCTGGGTAACACCATTACGCATCCTCACTCAGGGAAACCAATCACCTTAAAACACTCATGCACATGTGTTTCAAGCAACGTGGTTTATGCATTGAAGTGTCCCTGCGGGTGCTATTATGTAGGGATGACCACTAGGAAAGTGAAGGTCAGATGGACCGAACATAAGTCCAATATACGGACTAAAAATCATAGATCCCCAGTGGCTATGCACTTCGTAGAAGCCCGGGACACTATAGCACAACTGAAATGTGTAATTTTAGAACAGGTGACGATGAGAGTGAGGGGTGGAGACATACAACGGAAACTACTACAAAGAGAAATTCTGTAGGTTGATCTGTTGGACTCACTGAGCCCAAGGGGCATGAATAGCGAGTTTCATTTAATGTGTTTTGTGTGAGGCACGAGAGATATGTCGGCTATTGGTACCACTCAGGTTTTGGGACTTTACTATAGACACAAATGAATTGCCTCATACACGGCATCTGGTAATGTCAGAAAGACTATCATTGAAGTTTGCACGTATGTACCGCTCTGTGATGTTCAGTAAATTGACATAGTTTGTAAGTTACTTTGGTAGCGAGGATCTTGTGATTGGACCCTTGAGCTAACTAACTTTGATGTATTTGTATCAAGGAACTGTACATGTCACTTGTTGATGAGAGAGGTATAGATCCCGAATGTTAGAATTTATACTATGTATGTACTAAATCGTACAATGGGGAAATGTCATTTTCTGAAAGTACAAATAAGCTGACTCGTAGAGATTGACATTTTGAACGGATCATGTTCAGAACAATGTTTGAGGGTAGATGCTAGGTATAGCTTTTTTCTTACTGCCATTTAGAATGCAAAAACATATGGAGGAGGAGCTTGGCATGGGGGCACACCGCAGTTAATACTATCTGTGGTTGTCCCCCTATGCCTGCCTCTTCCATTACATTGGTAGCTTGCAGTGGACCTCGGACCGAAAGGATACGAGTTCCTTTATTGCATATCTAGGGGCCTTTTCCCCTCCTTTTACCATCCATAGATCACTCTGAAGACGGCTAATTCCTTGGACCCAGCTTCCTGTGACTTCCCTAACCAAGCTTGGGTGAGTCATGCAACCTACTATGGTTCACTATAAAATCTGCTCTATGGTCTGACATTTGGTGTGTGCCATCACACAGTATATTTACCTTTATTATTGACCCTATTAGGTCACTGGTTCTCTGGCTCCAGTTACAGGAACTTGGAGGTCAGTCTATTTCATTAATTTTAATTGTTAGAAATTTTCATTTTTTCATTAGACACTAAATACATGTATTCTTATTACCTTGTAAAGAACCGCTCATGAAGTGTGTTGGATAGGAACATTTAGCTAACACCCCGAAGATGGATTTGGAATCCGAAACGTGTTGGTTATTGAAAACATCAATAAGGAGCTATCTGGTGTTATAAATATTGTGTGACAAACTGTCAAACTCCAGTGTGAATGTTGTAAACATTTGGAATTGAACTGCATAGTGATTTTGAGGAATCTGTCGATTATTCACACCACTACTATATATTTCTGTCTGTATTTACTTGTATTTGGTCTCTACTCCCAGGGGTGGTGACACAAAACTTGAGGTCTTTACCAATATTGATTTTGGTTGTTTAAAATAAATATTAAGGTGATTCCTTTTACAATCACACATCTGACAGTGATGTGACTTTCTTTAATTTAATGTACCTTGTATTATTTGAAATTATAAGAGATTGTGAAGGAATACTTTGTTTTGAACCCATGTGTGGTTACGGATTAGTGACTACACAAACTCATATAGGGATTGTTGTCCCCCAAGGAGTGCAGTGTGGGCCACTGTGTAGCAATACATGGTTTTGTTTTCTAGCTATCCTCTTTGTCCCAAGTGGCCTTGTGGCGCTAGCCCCCTTGCACCTGAAATATCTAGTTATTCTGTAGTAAGTTTAGTTACTGATGTTGGAAGTAAAATATTAAGACGCAGTCTTGAAAAACTACATACAGGTCAGTGCATCCCCATCCTCCTTTTTTTGACGGTCCGGCAAGGACAGCCACCCTGCTGGGTGAGTGACAGGTAGGCTGAAATGAAAGGGAGAAAACTGTTTAAAAGGCGAGTCTCTTGGACTGGAAAGCAGAGTCGACCACTGGAACGAAAGAACCGAAAAAGAGCTGGAAGGGGACAGCTGCTGCAACTCCTGGACCATTGGTTTGCCCGGTGAAGCCCTGCTGTAGGTCCGAATTGTCAGCTCATGTCGACAGAGAAGCCCCTTCAAGGACGACTTCTTCCTTTGAGTTGGTGGGACCAATCAACTCGTAAGCCACCAACCAGGGAGAGGGATATCCGCTTGTGTGCTTGAATCTACAGCTACTGGAACTGAAGTGACTCCATCTTGTTTGCATTTTCGACGATCCCGTGCAGTGCAGGAGTCCCTCAACATCCTCCCTCTTGTCCCAATGACTGAAGCTCAGGAACAGTGAGATCTGCAGGACCTGCCAGGAACCAACGTCGTCAGCTGCATTTTGTTCTACATACTAAGGTACTGTGCCAACCCAATTGAGAGAACACCACTCTCGCAGTGAGTTTGTGAAACTTCCCCAACTTACAGGCCTTATCAGCTTCTGACCCGACATATGATTCTTTTTCGCCTAAACTACTTCTGAGAACTTTTGCAAAGACTTTACTGTTTGATACCAGCACTGCTCTTTCCTATCCAGAACACTAGCCCATTGACTTTGGCCTGGCCTATTGATTTGTATTGAACTCCTCTGGTGAACTGAAACTATTTGCAATGTCTAATAAGTATATGTGAAATATTCTACTTACCTTGCCTCTTTTGCTCACTTCTAAGTAACTGAACTGCCATTTGGCCCCTATTTCAGGGACACGCCAATTGTCTCACAATCTTAGAGTTTTGTATTGAAGTGTATTGGTATATAATATTAAGTTGTCTTCTGCTAGTGAAATGTTTTCTAAATGATTGTGTAATAAAATAATAAGTGTTGTACCAAGAAACCTTGTGTATAAGCGTTTACTTGAACCACTGTGATTGAAAGTCCTCTGTGTAACTACTTGTACTGCTCACGTTCACTCTTGAGATAAGCCTGGCTGCTCAGCTCGCTACCAAAAACTGTGTGGTACAGACTTACACAAAAGGTTGGTTTGGCTAACACCTGTAGTCCTAATTGTGTGTAGTGGTCCCAGAGGGTACTCCATGCAATTCTGCCTAACAGTAACAACCAAGATTGTGCCATCATACTTTTTTTCACACACATTCGCCGGTCTGTTAGTATTCACCTTATCCATGGTACTTGAATTTTCCCTTAAAGAGTTATGGGAGTCTTTTCTAACCTCCATTTTAGTAAACAGGGAGGGGGAGCATGTACACCTGATTTACTTGATATAGCAAGTTTTTTCGCCCTTTAATTTAACTTTTCCGGGAGAAGGGGGTGATACCTCTCGTCAGCCTGGAGGCCAACATAGAAGGTTCACCGCCCTCCCTTTTCCCCATCAATTGTTGACTTCGAAAACGAGTTGGCACGGAATAGCTGGTTGGATCAATCCTTTCTATTATATTGGCCGGCATAGAAAAAGACCTGCCCTGTTGCTCCATAACATGATATTCTCCATTCCTTGGGATTTCTGTTCGTTGAAAATTCGATCATTTTGTTCTGTGTCCTCAGACTTACTAGATCAACTAGCTGGCTGGCCATAGGTATTGGGTCAACTTTTAACAATTTCCTGAGTGTACGAAGAGACGAACCAGCAAGTGTCTCTAATAGTTTTCTTTTTTGCTTTCATAATACTTGACAGACAAACCTCCACATTCGGTAGCGGGCATCTTTCAACCATACTTCCATTTTCTGTTGGATAGAGTGAACTGAAGCAGTTTTAGTAAGTATCGTCTGTGGTTTGCGGGTATTAGGTGTAGAGTCATTTCGTTGATGTTGCGTTTGTTGCCCCGTTCGCAGGGGCAGCAACTTAGAATCAGGTGACATTTGCTTTTGTTTTAGTCAAGTAACTACTCAAGCAATCACAGAGTATAATCCATCGAACCAGCAATTCAATGATATTACGACTCCCCCTTTTATTAATGTAGACGACAGTCCAGTCTCTCAGTCACGCTCTCAGGACTACCGGGAAACACGGAAAACACACTCTGCGATGCTCCGCATCCAGAGTGGAGTATTTCAAGGCTAGGTCTGCCTCTAAAGTTGCAGCAGCAGCAAAGAAGGACTGTAAAACGGGTGCCCACGGAAAACACACTCGCACACACTCCTCGACGCTCTGCGCCCAGAGTGGTGTATTACAAGGCTAGGTCAACCTCCAAGGTTGCAGCAGCAAAGAAAGACTGTAAAACGGGGGGCCACGTAAAACACACTCGCATACACACTGCAAAGCATCCAGAGTGGAGTATTTCAAGGCTAGGACCACTTCCAAAGTTTCAGTAGCAGCAAAGAAGGACTGTAAAACGGGTGCCCATGGAAAACACACTCGCACACATTCCAAATGACGCATGGGCACTGGTTAATCTTTTAAGACTGCAATGACATTTGTGTTGTGTTTGATTTTGATTCAATGTCAAAAAACAAATACAAATGTTTATAAAATAAGAAAATGAACTTTTATCCATAGTACATTAATCCTGAAACTGTAAAGAGGCAAATTATAGACATTTGAATCCTTACCTTCACCACTTTCCATCCCTTCCACAAAGACACCACCACACTGCGGAAGAATCCAGTATCGTCGCCTGTAACGATCCTGCCCAAACATCATTGAACGTAAAGAGTGGGAGGCTTCAAACAATTTCTTTCTGAATTGGCCTTGTTGCTGGGAATTGGAAACAAAAGAGCATTATACTGTAGCTCTGTGGTTGGGTTAATTTGAGAAACAGATAGATTATCTCTGTGACAGTTCTAGGTGCTGTTCACTTAACAGCTGCACATGCACCTCCAGTATAACCAAACATGCATTGGCAGTTAACCGTTTTGACTTCTGTGTAGGCATGGGAAAGGCATTTGTCAGAGACTGCCATAGTGGTATTAACGGGTCATTAATGGTAGCAGCTGCTATTATATGCCCAGGTATCAGCTGGGCATATAATAGCAGTGCCTGGCAGATGTCTAATACTTGTAAACAAGCCAAAACTGCTGGCTTTACCAAGGTTTGTTTTTGACAGGACTACAGTGAAGGACATGCATAGTGTTTATAAAAAATGTATAGTTACTCACTGTAGTGACTAACATATTCTTAGTTCATAGTCCCCTTTCCTTCATGTGAAGGACGGGAGACAGAAGCTTTTTCAGCAGAAAAACCTTTACCCCTTTAAATTTAGAGGTGCGCGGCCCCGGGAGCATGCGCTCGCCTGACCCCACCCACCAGGACCAACCGCTCAGTTCCCATTGACACATCGACAATATGCAACATTGCCTAATGACACCAGTATTATTAGGGGGAAGGATAGTGGGACGTATGGAGGAAAGGGGACTATGGACTAAGAGTATGTTAGTCACTACAGTGAGTAACTATTAATTACTCTTACATCCCGTCTCCTTTCCTCCATACTGTATGGGTGATTAAAACGGAGTGTAGCCCCAGGGTGGAGAGGAGCCCCGCCTTAAGCAAACAGGTTTCTCAAAACCGCCTGACCGAAAGCCACTTCTGCACTAGAGGCGACGTCCAGACAGTAGTGCTTGCAAAAAGCCGAGGAGGTGTCCCAGTTGGCCGGCCTACTGATGATCTGCCACAGAACATGGTGTTGGAACACAATAGCCGTGCTCTTGGCCCTGATAGCATGAGCCGGAACTGGCTTGTGCTGCCCCTTATAGGCCTACTTGATGGCCGTGAACATCCACCTAGAAATGAAGGCCTTGGAAGCCTGATACCCTGGCCTTGCAACTCCGAAAGTGACAAAACGGGCATCCGATTTGCGGAAATCCTTGGTCCTGTCCAAGTAATACTTCAGAGCACGTCTGACATCGAGGCGATGCAACACTCTCTGAGGTTCATCCTTGGGATCGGAGAAGAACGTAGGAAGAAAAATCTCCTCGTTAAGGTGGAAGGTGGATGAGACCTTGGGTAGGAAGGCAGTGTGTGTCCGAAGGATCACCTTGTCCTTGTGAAAAGTGGTGTAGGGCTTTGAGGCCACGAGGGTCTGTATCTCGCCGACACTGCGAGCTGAAGTGAGGCCCACGAGCAGAGCTGTCTTTAGAGTTACCCACTTGATGCCCGCGGATGCCATAGGCTCAAACGGTTTGTGGGCCAAAGCGCCCAATACCACGTTGAGGTCCCAGGCTGGGTGAGTCCTCTTTATGGGTGAGTAGAGTCTGTGGAGGCCCGCCAGGTGCCGCTTGACCACCATGTTAGAGGAGGAAAATAGACCCTCCTCTGAATTCCTGTAGGCACCTATGGCTGCCAGGTAAGTGCGGCATGTGTCGACTTGCACCCTAGAGTGTGCGAGGTGTGCCGAAAGGAGAGGACATCATCCAAAGAGTACTTGAGAGGGTCGATATTCTTAGAGCTGGCCCAATGACATAATCTAGACCATTTGCTCTCGTATTGGCTCATGGTAGCTTTGCTTCTGGCGCCCTGTATGATCTCCAAGTTAGCCTGCGATAGGTTCAAGTGTTTCAGAGTGACCTGTTCAGGAACCAAGCTGCAAGGGCTAGCTAGTGAGGAGCAGGGTGGAGGACCCTGCCCCCTGCTGTGTTAGGAGCGGAGCTGGGCCCAGCGGTGGGTGAATGGGAGGCCTGTCTGATAGGCTGAGCAACCATGGTCTTGCCAGCCACCAGAGAGCTATCAAAATGATGCTGAGGTGACATGATTGCTTTATCCTGCAGATCACCCTGTGGACCAGGGGGGTAGGTGGCAAAGCGTAAGCCCTCATGAAGTTCCACTGTAGATGGAAGGCATTGACCAGGAAGCCGGGGCCCTGCCCCTGCCAGGAGGCGAACTGCTGGCATTTCTTGTTGACGTGGGAGGCAAGCAGATAATAATAATAATAGATCCACTTGGGGGTGCCCCCATGTGCAGAAGATTTCCTCTAGAACCAGGTCGCTCAATTGCCACTTGTAATTGTCCTCCCTCAGTCTGCTGAGTCTGTTGGCCTCCAGGTTGGCTTCCCCCGGGAGGTGGACAGCCATGAGGTAGATGTTGTTTTCCAGGGCCCACTCCCACATGATGATCGCGAGGTTGCAAAGT
Organism: Ambystoma mexicanum; assembly: GCF_040938575.1. NCBI lineage: Eukaryota > Metazoa > Chordata > Amphibia > Caudata > Ambystomatidae > Ambystoma > Ambystoma mexicanum. The sequence continues at coordinate 1,066,967,539 of NC_090931.1, read as the reverse complement.
GAAGAGGATCTGGTACCACCTTGCTTGTTCACATCGTACATGCTGGTGGAGTTGTCCGTCTGGATAAGAACTGTCTTGCCCTCTATGAGAGGGAGGAAGGCTTTGAGGGCCGGCCATATGGCCTTCAATTCTAGGCAGTTGATGTGGGACTCCTGTTCCAGCCGGGTCTAGACTCCATGGACGCTGTGGTTGTCCAGAGTGGCTCCCCAGACCTCGAGGGAGGAGTCCGTCGTGACAGTGACCTGAGGGAGAGGCTGCCGGAAGGGCTTGCCCCGCTGGAGGCTGAAGTCCACGGACCACCAGAGGAAGTCTGGGTGGAGGGATGTGGGAATGTCCATGGGCTCCAATTGTGAGCCCCTCTCCTGATTCCAGGAAGCTGCGAAGTGCAGCTGTAGCCTCCTCATCCTAAGTCTCATGTGTGGGACGGCCAGAAGGACCGCGCCATAATGCCCAGTAGGAGTTGGGACCACTAGGCTGAAGTCACAGCCCTGGAGAGGAAGTGAGTAGTAGCTCTCTTGATGGCCGTGAACTTGTCCTCTGAGTGAAACACCCCCCTGGAGACGGTGTCCCAGATGAGGCCCAGGAAGGTCAGTTTCTGCGTTAGTTGCAGCAGAGACTTCTTGAGATTGATAGTAAACCACAGGTCATGGAGTGTTCTCATAAGTGCGGAGGAGGTGTGAAGAACCGCCTCCGGAGATGAGGCCCTGACGAGCCAGTCGTCGAGGTATGGGGAGATGTGGTGGCCCTGGGCCCTGAGGAGAGCAGTCATCCCATTCATCAGTCTGGGGAATACCCTGGGGGCTGAGTTGAGGCCGAAGGGTAGAACCTTGTAGTGGAAATGGCAACCCATGATCCTGAATTGCAGGAAGGACCGATGAGGCTGCTAAATTGGGAAGTGTAGTTAAGCGTCCTTCAGATCCAGGGAGCACATCCAGTCACCCCTGTTCAGTGTCTCTGCAATGAGAGTGGCTTAACCATCTTGACATTTTGTAGAGGTAGGGAGAGGTTGAGGGTGGAAAGGTCCAACACAACTCTCAGGCCAGCCTGGTTCTTCTTCTGTATGGCGAAAATCCTGGAATAGAAGCCCAATCATCTCTGGGAGGTTGGGACTTCTTCCACTGCCTGGCTCTCGATGAGCGACCGGACTTCTGCCAACAGAGTTGCTGTCCCAATCTGTGGGAGAGGAGGGAGGAGAGGGAGGGATCGGTAGGCGGTACCCCGTGGAGAGCACAGATAGGAACCAGGGGTCCAAAAAATGTTGGCGTCAAAATTGCACGTGAGAGCCAAGCCTGCTTCCCACCGGAGACACGTGGACCCGAAGGGGCGTGTCATGCCTTTTATCCTTCTGAGGCTGCTGAGGAGGAGGGGGGATTGGAAAAAACCCTTGCCCCCCCCTTTTGTTGTTTCCTCCAATGCTGACACAGGAACGATCAGGTTGCCTAGGCCTCTGCTCCTGGAAGCCTCGGAACCCTCCAGGCACCCATCCCTTGTCGGAGCGTGGGTTTGACTGGGTGTATGCCTTGGGCGTGGCCTTCGTAAGAATAAAGACTTAGCGGTCTGTGAGCTGTTCTTCTTTTTATCTAATTCTTCATCCGTGGAGGAGTGAAAGAGGTCACTACCCGCGAATGGAAGGTCCAATATGCATTCCTGGACGTCAGTGTTGAACTTTGTAGCCCAGAGCCAGGCCATCCTTCTTATGTCCGTGGCGATGCAGATGGCCCAGCCAGAGATATCGATATGGGCCACTGAGGACTCCATGATGTCGGACGCTACCAACCTGGCTTCTCCTAGTTCCAATTTGAAGCAAGCCTCTCTTTTAGGGAGGGAGTTCTGGGTGGAAGTCCGCAATTTCGCGCCAGAGTCTTTGGTTAGCAGTTGCCAGCATGGCATCGGCATTGGCTTGCGGAAGGTGCAGGGAAGCGTTGGAGTACAGCTTTTTCCAGGACGCCGCCAAATCTTCTCCTCCTTGCCTAGCAGTGCCGAAGACTAGGTGGTTGAAGGACGACGGAGGCTTAGAATAGAGTGATGCCAGAGCGATCACTGAGGAGTGTGGCTGAGGATGAGCTGAAAGCAAGAGTGTATCCCCCTCTAGCTGCCTGTACTTGTCGTCGAGGCGCCGATTGACAGGTTGGGCCCAATGCGGCTTGAGCCACCCCTTCTTGGCCAGGGCAACAACGTCCTTCTGCATCGGGATCGCCATCTTGGAGGGTAGACTTAGCGTGAGAACGTCTGCCAGGACCCCCTCCTCGGGCTGCTCAACCTCAGGCAGAGGAAGGCCCAGGTATTCTGCCAGGGCCGCAAGGTGCTCATGCAAGGCCTTCGTTGACGATGGTGTGTCGGGGTCCTCCTCCTAGTCTGTGTCCACCTGTGTGCTCAGAGGATCCAGAACTGGTGGAGGGGTACTGGGTACCATGGGCTGCGGTGTGGGAACTGGAGCCAGTGGAACCGCCCGTACTGCCTGTGGTGCGGGGGCCAGAGCAGAAGCCAAAATCAAAAAGAGGGGGTAGTGCTGCTACTCTGAAGGTTCACTCCAATTGTTGTCAATAAATGAAACAACACATATAGAGTTAATTGGGGAACCATTCACACTGATACTAATGGACTAAATCCCTAATTAAATTGCCTGTGAAATTACTCCAGAAAGAAAAAAGAAAAACACATCAGGGGCTGTGAATGTACATTATTTGTATTAAGAAAAAAAACGGAAAAACAATTAACACAAAATACAACATTATTAATACAAACATATAGTGAAATCAAAAACTTAAAATGATCTTCAGTGCATAGTATTCTTCAAATGCATCACATAATCCGTATGGGAAAGATTTGGAGATCATGAGCTTCAATGGCTTAGCAATATTCTGGACCTGTAATACTCTGAGCCCTATATTAAATATGCAGATTTGTAAAATATCTGGTCTATCAAAAACAACATGTAATTCAAATGCCAGAAGCAAGAGATCAGATTTATAAAGTATCTGATGCCAACGTAGCAGGGGATGGATCGGTTATACTTTCAACCAACAAGGATTTAAAAGTGTGAACAATATATCATCAAAGAAAACCCTCAAACGGTAGGTTTCATAATTCCCCCTTGCATTCAGTATACGTTTTGGTGGCAGTGTCATCCATCTTGGAAATACATCTGAGGGATGATTGTTAATAAACAGTAGCCGCCTTCATCGGGGCGAGTAAACAGCCCCTGTATCAAGGATAACCAAGAGAAAAAAGAAGGGAAAGAGAAAAAGAGAATCAGTGTATAGTTCTTCTTGATGGAAACTTTTTCCTTTCTCGAGTTTCTGAGCTAATTAGTACCAACAAACATATTGTTCAAAATAGAGAAAACATATTGTATTAGGGGGTCTGAATCAATTCATACTAAAAGCAGGTCTGGAGAAATGCAAGCTCAAATAATTGGTGCTGCTAATGATTTCAAGTGGTGGAGAGAATAACTTACTCCCCACTTTTGTTATTGTAATGAATCTCACAATGTGGCAGGCTCCCCGGTATGGCCTATCCAGTAAGGTTGAACTGTAATTCCAGTGGATGTATATGTGTACGTGCCAAGTCAGGCATGGAGGGCACGCAGCTGGACAGCTCTGAAGGGGAAGTCAAAAACGATTTGTGGTAAATGCGTGGACTACATGTGTACTTGAAAGTACATGTAAATGCTAGGACCATATTTAGGTAGCTAGAGGAAACCTCTGCATGTAATTATTGAATGTAAAGATACAAAGAATGTCTACGTTGGAGTGTAGACCTATCCGTCACGATAGAAATATAATTGGAGTCACATTATATATCTAGAAAACAGGAGATACCTGGGCTCGTGTGGAGTTGTTCCCTTAGTCCTGAAGTGGGTGGCGAGCTCGTACGTCTGAGCGTGTCTCGCAGATCGGAATCAAAAAGATGGAAATGAAGCCACTCGTATGTGTGAAGGCCGTGTCTGGGGACTCCTGTGCATCTGAGGAGAAGCACAGGAAATAAGTTCCTGAATGTTGGGCAAGGCGAGTCAAAGATATTGCAAAGAAGCTTGTGGTTGAGAAAGAATCTGAGCAGTACCTGTAAAATGGTAGAATTGCAGATTGAAGATTAACAGTACAGACGTCCAGACACTCGATAAGTAGTATTCGTGGACGTATAATTGTTCGTGGGGCTGCGAGAGGCGAATCGGGGCTCCTACACTGAGTCCGGAGCAGACGTGCGGCTGCCGGCTTAAGGCGTTCGCAAAACTGGCTTGAGAGGAGGGTGTGTGTGTTTCCACCAATCATCAGGGAGAAATGCCTGCGATCTAATTGGTTCCCGCAGCAGAATGCGGAACCAGGTCTGAGGCTCCCAAGAAAGGTGGGCGGGGCCAGTGCTTCGACTGGGCTCGACAGGCTCCTGTGTTCGAGAGACGAAAGAAAGGTATGGATTTGAAAGATAACACAAAGGAATCTGTCTTGTGTGTATCGCCGAGTTTGAGGCAGTCTGAGTTGTTGAAATGTATCCAAAAAGAGAGAAGGGGGAGGCTGTGTGCTCAAATATCCGTCCTTCAACTCGAGGCTAAAAGTAGGTGTGCGATGGCTGGCCAATCAGGGCAGTACTCCGTAAACGCCCTGGTTGGAACCGGCAACCCAGCCCCTGAATTATGTGTACTGCACGACTGCGTAGATCAAGTCGGCTAAGGGCTGGAGATGCTACACATCGAATGAGAAAAGGTGTAAAAGTCCTCGATGGAGGCTTTACCGAATACGCTCACAGGGCAACATGTAGCAAGTCAATTCGAGTTGAGATGGGCTTGCATAACCGACTTCACTTAAAACGGTGTTTGTTTGTTGGATTGTTATAGCTGTTTGTAGGTGTCTCCTGATTGTCCAACCCTTGCCCCAGGGCTCTGTGGAGGTCCGGGTAGGGTGTGGCCGCACTTCCTAGTATTCAGTCTGAAATGGAAGAGAATGTGTAGAGTTACTCTGTAGATGTCAGGAACAGGAGAGAAGTGTGGATTAGTGTGAGTCTATCACTCTCTGATCCAAAATGTTAATGAGTGAGGATGGAGGTCTCTTGGGATGGGACAAGTCTTATATCTTAGATCGAAAAGATTTAAAAATCATGTGAACATGTCCCCCCCTAATTCTCAGGCGGAGAAGTGAGGATGGTGGTCACCTGTCAGTCATGTGGTGGGGCTCACAGCTCGGATGGATCAAGGGCAGCCAGTGCTGTCAGTGTTGAACTTGAACTATTTTCTTAGCGGTCACTGGCAGTTGACATGGCCTGGAGGTGGCTCCATTAATGTGGGAAAATGTGTTGTTCGTTGAGTCCCTGTTCTATAGAATTCATTCTATATATCCATCTACATTCTAGGTCCAAAAGTCGACCTTGAATGTTGGGACCATTGCAGACTCTTTCGATGACCCACCATTTGATGTCTTGTGTGCTGTGTTTTTTCTCCATATAGTGGTGTACTAAGGGAGATGTGAGATTTTTGCATCGGATCCGTGAACGATGTTCTGCGATCCGTATGCCCACGTTACGCATGGTTTGTCCAACGTATCTTAACTTACAAGGGCACGCTATGCAGTACACCAGTTGATTTGTTTTGCAATTGGAAATGTCATTCAAAGTCCATGTTTTCTTTCCAAATTGGAATTGTTGTATTCTGCTGGTGAATTGACAAACCGAGCAGCCCCCGCATGGATAATGTCCTTTCAGTGGTTGAAGATTCCATAGATTGCCTGGTGAGGATGTTTTGATGTACATAGAGTGCACTAAATGTTCTCTAATATTACGTGCCCTTTTGTATGCAAATCTGGGTTTTTGTTGGTCCGGGAGGCAGCGTCTGACGATGGGCCAGTATTTATACACAATTTTTTTGATTTGGAATGCATGTTGGCCATGGGTAATTACACAAGTGATTTGATCTTTGGGTCCCTCTCGATTTTTGTGGGTGAGAAGTGAATCACGAGGCGTAAATCGTGCTCTTTTCAACGATCTTGACACCAATTTTTTCAGATACCCTCTTTCCTGCAATCTATTGCTTAATAGGCTGGCGTCATGGTGGAAATCATCTAAAGAGGTACAATTTCTGCGTATCCTAAGAAATTGCCCGTATGGTAAGTTCTCTTTGATGTGTTTAGGGTGATCACTCTGGATATGTAATATGGTGTTCCGGTCGGTAGATTTGCGGAACGTGTTGCAGGCTAGTTTTCCCTGATTGTGTCCAATTGTCAAATCCAGAAAATTGATGGTTGTGTTGCTGTATTCCATCGTGACTTGAATATCTGTACTGCACGTATTAAGCCAGGCAAAGACATTTTTCAATGTTTCTTCAGACCCTTCCCACAGGCATATGATGTCGTCAATATATCGACGCCATTGTTTGATGTTGTTGTTCCACATATTGATTTGATTGAATATGAACTCCTGTTCAAACTTAGCCATAAATAGGATCGCCAGACTTGGGGCTAATGTGGCCGGAGCAGAAGCCAGCAAAGGAAGCACGGGAAGCGCTGGAGCCTGAGGCACCGGAGCCATTGGAGGAATGACTAAAGGTACCGGTGGGGTGACCCGAGGGAGCATGTCCCTGATAGCATCCCGAAGGATATATCCCATCTGGGGCATTCGCATCAGCACCAGAAACCTTTTGAAGAACCTGTCTTCGGAGTCTGAGGAGGTGGCAGGAGATATTGATGGAGTGGCCGCAGACTGCTGGTGCCAGGGTGCACTCTGGGATGCAGGGGGAACCTGCCCTGCACTGCTGATGGATACGCTGTAGGCCATGTAACTCGTTGACCACAGTCCCACCTTGTGACACGTTCCTCGACCCGCTCTGCTAGAGAGGGCATCGGACGAGCAGCCATTTTGTCTGACGCGTCGGCCATTTTGTGGAGCTGCGTGCCACGTGCCAAAGCTGTGGTGCCTGGCTTGCAGGAACCAGCACCGTCCAAGACGCTTGGTGTTGGATTGTAAGGTTTATCCAGCACCTCAGGCCGAGGCCTGGAAGGCATAAAGCCCTCGGCAGAACTGCCGCTAGTGCTGTGTGAAGGCACCCCCTCGGACATGATGCCGGTACTAGGGCATTGCCCCTCGGGAGTAACCTCGGTACAAGAACCTTGCGGTCCCTCAGCAACGATACTGGGAGGATCTGGAGACCCCTCTGCCAAAAGGCCGGTAGGTGGACTAGCCTCGGTACGTGTGCTGGTAATAGAGCCCGACAGGCCCCTCCCGGTCGGGCGCTTCTTCGGAAAAGAGTCGCCCTTGCGGGGTGCGATGATGAATAGAGGCCGTGCCTTAGGCCTCGAACAAATTTTGACAAAGTCCTTCAGGTCCTTAGGAGGAGACGTCTGGAAGAGCTCTCTCCACCTAGCTGGCCTGTTCTTCAGTGTCTGTGGTGTCAAGGCGTTGCACGCTGAGCAACCTTCCCAGCCGTGGTCGGGGCCAAGGCAGCTGAGGCAAAGGGCGTGGGGGTCTGATGTGGGGAAGAGCCCCTAGCAGGCTGGACACCTGCTGAAGCCCGTCGAAGTTGACATGTGCCGGGGAGGAGCGTGGCGTCGGAGGACCAAGTATCTAGAAGAAAAATAAAAGACAAGATAGAAGAATATCCGGTATTACAGCGCATGGTATTACATGGCCGAAGCCAAACCTGGGAACGCTGGTGAAATCAGTCAGTTCCTGTCGATGCGGAAAAGGGGACTGAGGAGTGGCGCTGGTGGGCGCCCCTGCATGCCTCTAAATTTAAAGGTGAAAAAGGTTTTTCTGGTGAAAAAGGTTCTGTCTCCTGTCCCTCCGAGTGACGGCCATACAGTATGGAGGAAAGGGGACGGGACATAAGAGTATGAGTGGCTCACATCAAACCTGCTTAAGACATTTCATTACACCATTAACACGTTTACAGCTCCAATTAAGTCATCAACTTTCAGGAGACTGCTTTGAAAAAAACACTGGCAGGCACGTCTAGCACAAAGGTTGATGGTAAGGCTTGATAAAGGTAATTCAAAGAGATTCCATGGCCAAAAGTAAAAATATTGTGATGGATGTATTTTCCAAAATATGTTTTCATGTACTGTATACATTCATCCAAATTTCAGTGACCAAACCCAGCAAGGAAATTGTTAGCTATCTTCTATCTCATGAATAGCAATACACCCATCTAGATGTATTCAGTTCTGTCCACAATTAGATAGAGGCTTAAAATAGTGATATGTATTTCGGTCCTGATGGCTGCAATATTTTCTTCATTATGGACATAATCTCTTGATGGACCCCACACATGCAGCCAACATGACTGACTATTTTCTGCAAAATCAATACAGATTACACTTTTGAACACCATAAATCTATCTGGTGAGCTCACAGGAATTCCAAAAATGCACAATACTTTAAAGAGCATTTACATGAATATGCTTCAACCATTGCTAAATTCAGGATTATTTGTTAGTACATTTTCTCTTAGTATGATCAACCCAACCAACATTCCAATTACTCCGCCTACTCAAGCCACCTGGTCTAAACATGCCATTTTCAATATCCCTTTACAAGAATGTGCGTCTGTTTTACCAAAATGTGAGTCAGACACACTGTGTGGACAGTTTCTTGACCAGTGTTTCATGTCATAATTGATTGCTATGCACCAATTCCAAACCATGAAAATAGTCAAATCCCTGGTACTCTCCAGACTAAAGAGTCCTTAAACTTGAAGTTCTGAAACAAGACAGTGGAGACGAGTCTGGAATCCTTTACAAGTTTTCAAACCTCTGAGGTCCTTCAATGTTACAGAAAAAGCCATTGTCAAGGATAAAGCCACCTTTAGATATGATTGTGTTCACGCGGCCCCCATCAAGCCGGCATAACTTTTTTATATTATATTTGGCATTTCCCAACTGCATTTTGCAGAACCCAACCCCTTCTCTACAATTGGCTAATGATTGTAATGAGTATTTTACTTCTAAGATTAAGATTATTTAATATAAACTTAAAGTATCTTTACCACTTTACAGGGGATTGTCGGCTGTATCCTAAAAAGTGCCTTCATTAGAATTTTAGAAAGTTACTGAGGAATATGTCCTCTCTTTAGTACTGAGCCTTAAACCAACTCAATTGAAGTTAGGCATGTTACCAGCAATAACGGCTGGTCAACTTGAAGTAGGCCTAACAACAACATTCACAGATTTTGTTAATCTTTTCGTTCAACAAAGAAATATGCTGCCTTCTCTCAAAACAGATCGATTTCTCCATTAAAAAAAAAAGACAAATTCGTACCGGGTGAAAGGCACTCGCCAACCAGGTGGCTGGAATAGCGTGCAAGTACACACTGTGCACTAACCCGGAGTTTTCAGCCACCAGAGGACCTTCTCTGGGTGGCACCATCTTGATTATGGGAAGGCAAGAGGGAGTCTGGCCTTGTTGCCTCCCCACCCTCCCCCTCCTTCTCTCCTCACTTACCTGCTGGACCAGAGCTTTGTGCCCTGGTTCTGGCGCTTACTCACCCACAGCCGCCATCATAGAAATCATTTTTCTATGGTGGTGGCCATCTTTGTTTTTTTTTTTTTTATAGGCGATTGGGCTCAAGCAATATGCACGCAGGCCATCTCCTGTAAAAAAAAAAAAAAGAAAATGGTAACCCAGCAACTCTGGGGTGCAAAGGAGAAATTAGTTACCATAATGTTCTTTCTATGGATTCTTCTGTTCTTCTCCCGCAGATCTGATAGATATCCACATCCAGCTCTTCTGCTTCAGAAACATTTTTGACAGGGGGCGTAGTGGACATCGACTCGGTGTCAATCCGTCTTTATCGGTGATAGATCGTCATCTCCGGACATGAAGTCAGGCGTCGTATATATACCACATCACTACGCCCCACACCTCAGTTTCCCCCTTTTTTCCAGAGCTGGCCACGCTGCAGAGGAAAACAGTGAGAGAATAACAGGTTAATTAGCCGATAAGAGGTTAAAACAACAAACTTCAAAAGGAAAAAAAAACATTGTGAAAGGCACCAAAACCTGTAGCGTCAGAAACAAATTCTTTTTTTTCAGCTGACATGCAGCATGAATGACAGAATATGGTCATCCAAGGACCATCACCAAGCCTCAACCAAAGAGGAAACGCGCACCAACCGACAACTTTCTGAGAGTGGACAGACGGGAGATGAGGAATCTGTGGGAGAAGAAAACATACAAAGAACATTTTGCACAACAGATATCCCTAACCGGGACCCCCTTTGTAGGGCAGTTGACGCAAAGACCCTTCGAGTCAAGTGTGACCTGGTGCCAGACAGCAGCTCCCTGCCTGCAGACTGGCAACACTCCGCTATGCAGAAAATGCTCCAGCGGGATAAGGTTTGTTTCGTTACTGCCAAACTATTATAGGCAAAAGAGAAGGCTAAGAAGAGTTGGTCAGTTTTCTGGAATTCAGACATCCTTGCGATGTAGAAACGTAGGGCCCTTTCAGGATCCAGCCAATCGAAATGCTCCTCTTCCTTAGAAAGGTGCAGTGGTGGATAGAAGACTGGAAGGTCTATGGACTGCGACAGATGGAACTCAGACACCACCTTTGGAAGAAATCTAAGTCTTACTTTGAGTGAGACTTTCTCCCGAAAAAAAACACAGAAAAGGCACTTTGCAGCATAAGGCTTGCAATTCACTAACCCACCAAGTGCATAATATTGCCATGAAGAAAGATGTATTAGAATAGAGTAGCTGCAAAGAACAAGTGTGAATAGGCTCGAAACGACCCGCCATCAGAAATGACAAAACCAGATTAAGATCCCAATCTGGGACAACAAAGGGAGTTGGCAGAAACTTATTTACAAGGCCCTGCATGAATTGTGCCATCACCGGGATCTTAAAGACAAGGCTGCCAGAATATCCTTTGACTGTGGTGACCCGAAGGCCTGGTGAGGCCAGTGACAGAAGGAACTCTGTCACTGTAGTGGTGGGGCAAGAGATGAACAAGTTACTCTCTTACCTGGTAACGTTCTTTCGATGGGATGGTCTGGCGACGTATTCCATATCTATGACAGGTAATGTCCACAGCTGTGCTGCTTCGGAAAATTTTCTGCGTCCTGCGTTGAAAACGTTAATGCGCCGTCCCCAAGGACCTCCTCCGACAGCTGACGTCACCCGATGTGATAAGTAGGACGCACGACGCCCGTAGCCTCAGTTGTAGTTTTTTTCCCCAGAACGTGTGACACCAGTTTTCTGCCAGTCAGACACACAAGGCCTTGCGGAACGCAAGCTGCAATCGCATAAACAATTCTGCAGCGGGGAAGGTAGGGAGGGAGCGATATGGAATACGTCGTCGGACCATCCCATCAAAAGAACGTTACCAGGTAAGAGAGTAATTTGTTCTTCGAGGGGTTTGGGTCCTCGACGTATTCCATATCTATGTGTGACGCTCTCCTGATTCCCACAGAGACGCTGACCCGAACTGGACTGCTACCGTTTCTTCTATCGTGAGGCGCAGGGCCCGGAAGATGCTTTGGACGGGGCCTCCGAATTTGGATTGCCTGGCTTGTAGAGTAAGTTTTCTGCAGGTGGAAGAAAAGGGATTGATTACCAGCTGGGGTGGATATGTGTTCCCACCAATCTCCCGTTTCTCACTCTTCTTGACCCCCAACTTGGTTTCTGCGAGCTCTCACCTTAGGTATTGTAAAGATGAGCTCTCCATCCTGCTTCAGGTGCAGGGGTGCATAGGATCCAGTTATGTCACTGGATGGGAAATAGTTGCGGACACCGTGTCCTTTCGTCTCTCCTGTGGTAGCCGTAAGTATGAGTGTCTTTTCTCCACAGGAGCCGGGGCCCAGAAACCTAAAGCAGGTAAGTCTCTTGGTGAGTATTTGTTCTCCGTGCTTAGTTAGTGCTCACCATGTATTCCTCTTATGCAGGTGCTGGGATGTAGCTGGGGTCGTGGCCGCGGTGGAGGAAGGTAAGTGAAAGAAAAGCGACTGCTTACTTCTAATGATTGTCTTTTTCTGCTTACAGGTGCCGAGATGCTGCCGGCGACACAGCCGCTGTCGCGCGTGATGAAGCACGTAAGTAAGTGGAAGAAATGTGGCCGCTTTAGAGCGGGCACCTCTAATGACTGTCTTTTTCTGTCTTTCAGGTGCCGAGATGCTGCCGGCGTCGTGGCCGCGGTGGAGCTCGGCGAGGCCACGGATGGGTAAGGCAAGGCGGCGCGGCTGCGAGCGTTTGAGAGCTTCGCTAATCTTGTACCTTTCCTTTGCAGGATCGTCGGAGGTAGGATTGCTGAGGCCGGATTCCGGTAAGTATAATTTCTAATGCTCGCCTTCTCTTTTCTTGTCTGTTTGCAGGTGTTCTGGGTGCTGGCGGGCGTGTCAGGAGCCAGGATGCAGGAGCCGACTCGGTGAGCGTCCTGCTGCTGATGCAGAATAACGCGAAGCACGTGTATTCCATCGGGCGTGGTTTAAATAGCAGAGAAGTGCTTCAGGTGTGTGTTCTTCCACCGGCCCCACCCAGGTAGGAAAAGAGTTCCTGAATAGAGGAAATAGTTCCTCCCAGCCCTGCTGGCTGGGGTCTTCAGCCAGACTGGATTGTTCAGGGTAAGTATGCAGCATGGTCTGCCTCAGGTAAGTCCACCCAAGCATTATTACACAGTTTATCAATATGAGCCCGGCGCCCATGGTGCCGGGACTGAAGTCCTTTATGAGCCTGGCGCCAAAGGCGCCAGGACACGGTCCAAAGGGCCCCTGTAGGGGTCTGCTGGGTCCGGAGATGTGGAAGAAGGGTCTGCTTCCGGGGGTGCTGGGCCAGTCCTGGCTCCTCGGGAGTAGTGCACATGACAGCACCCCCCCTCAAGGCCCCTCCCAAAATTGTCTTCCACGGGGGTTTTGGTTTATCCGGAAAGGTTCGGTGAAATTTCTTGATTAGACGAGGAGCATGGACGTGGTCATAGGGTTCCCATGACCTCTCTTGAGCCGCGTAACCCTTCCAGTCAATCAAGTAGAACAGCTTTGATCTGATGATCTTAGAGTCCAAAATGTTTTTAATCTCGAATTCAGGTTCTCCATTCACGTGAATTGGTTCTGGAGGTTTGGTTAGTCTGGTTCCAGATTGCATGGGTTTCAAAAGCGATACGTGAAAAACAGGATGCATTCGCATATGAGCTGGCAATCCTAGTTTAACGGCCACTGGGTTTATTATGGTCGTAACTGGATATGGCCCCAGATATTTGGGATTAAAAGTGCGAGGTCCTTTGAGTGATAAGTGTTTGGTGGACAACCAGACCTGGTCCCCAATCTGGTATTGAGGGGCCTCGCTTCGGTGTTGATCTGCTCCTCTCTTGTACCTTTCTTTAGCTTGTTGTAAATGTGCAGCAGCTTCTTTGAAGGCTTTGGTAATAGCAGTGTGTAACTGATCCACGGCGGGTGTTCCAAGATCTTGAGGTGGATCGAGGTTGGAAGTTCGAGGATGAATTCCATACAAAGTGTAGAAGGGGCTTTGCCCGGTTCCAGAGTGAACGGAATTATTGTATGCATACTCAGCTATCCAAAGGATGTCCTTCCAGTTGCTCTCTGACTGTTGTAGCATGCATCGTAAATATTGTTCGAGAGTCTGGTTAGTTCTTTCAGTTTGACCATCGGTCTGGGGGTGATGGCTGGTTGAGAGTCTTACATCGATTTAAGCCAATTGACAGCAACTACGCCAAAAATGGGAAATAAACTGGCTTCCTCTATCTGAGATTAGTACCGATGGGAATCCGTGTAACCGGACAATGTTTTCAAGGAATTCTCTGGCCAGTACCGAAGCTGAGGGTAAGCCTTTTAATGGAATGGAGTGGGCCATCGTGGAAAACAAATCCACAATAACGAGAATAGTGTTGTACCCGGAGCAGGAGGGTAAGTCTGTGATAAAATCCATAGAAAGGGTGTGCCAGGGAGACGGTGGAATGTCTAATGGTTGAAGAAGACCAGCCGGTCTTTTCTTTTGACCCTTGTTTTGAGCGCACACACCACAGGACATCACAAATTCTTTTATGTCTTTTCTCCATGAAGGCGACCAGAATTGTCTTCTCACTTTCTCTTCTGTTTTGGCAATGCCAGGGTGGCCCTCTATCAATGAATCGTGATAGCAGGAGATTACTTGCCTTTGCAAATCGGCCTGTGGTAGGAATAATCGTCCTCGGAATTAAGGCAAGTCATTGTTTAAAGTGAAATCCATTCCTTTTTGTAGCCAGTTCTGCAAGTCTGTTGGGTTCAGAAATTGTTTAACTTTTGCCTCAATGTCCTCGATGGATTGTGAAGAAATCAGGCCCAAGATCCTTTATTCAGGAATTATTGGTACAGGCTCTGGGTTGACAATGGTGCCTCCCATTCCAATCCGGGAAAGAGCATCCGCTTTGCCATTTTTGCTGCCGGGGCGGTAAGTGATCACAAAGTCAAATTCGGCAAAGAACAGGGCCCAGCGGAGCTGTCGAGAGGATTGAGCCTTGGCGGTTTTCAGATACTGTAAATTTCGGTGATCACCGTGATGGTGTGTCTAGCCCTAAGGAGATAATGACGCCAGGCCTTAAAGGCGGATTTAATAGCTAACAGTTCCTTGTCTGTGATGGCGTAGTTACCCTCAGGCGCCGAGAATTTTCGAGACCAGAACGCCACGGGATGTAATTGGTTAGTCTCTGGGTCTCTTTGTGAGAGGACCGCTCCCATTGCTAAGCTGGATGCGTCGGTTTCGACGATTTAAGGGAGATCTGGGCGTGGGTGCTTCAGTATTAGCGCAGAAGTAAACTTGGCTTTTAGCTCTTGGAAGGCTTGTTCAGCTTCTTCAGACCACTCAAAACGTTTATTCTTTCTTAAGAGAGCCGTGATGGGTTGTACCACTCGTGAAAACTCCGGAATGAATCTGCGATAAAAATTGGCAAAGCCTTACATGCTCTGAACGCCTTTTACAGAAGTAGGTGATGGCCATTTGAGAATAGCATCCACCTTTCGCGAGTCCATGTGGACTCCTTTGGGTGTCAGGATAAAACCCAGAAATTCGACTTCAGTGGCATGGAAAACACATTTTTCAAGTTCGGCAAATAGTTTGTGTTGGCAAAGTTTTTCAAGTACTGTTCTAACATGATTTCGGTGATCTGCTTCCGAAGAGGAGTAAACAAGAATGTCATCTATGTAGACGACAACACAGACGTCAATGAGCTCCCTGAGGACATCATTCATAAAATATTGGAAGGCGGCCGGTGCATTACATAGTCCGAAAGGCATCACTTGGTACTCAAATAACCCATATTTAGTGCGAAATGCTGTCTTCCATTCATTGCCTTCCTTGATCCGTACCAAGTGATAAGCCCCCCGTAGGTCTAGTTTTGTATATATGCAAGCATCCTTCACCTGGTCAAGGAGTTCCGGGATCAGAGGTAAAGGGTATCTGTTCTTTACTGTTATCTGATTCAGAGCGCAGTAGTCTATACAGGTTCTGAGGTCACCTTCTTTTTTTGGCACGAAGAACAGAGCCGAAGATGCAGGGGACTTCGATGGACGAATAAAACCATTGGCCAAGTACTGGTCCAGGTACTGTCGCAGGTGAAGGTTCTCGGGCTCGGTAAGGGCGTAGATCCTGCTGCAAGGAGGAGTTGCACCGGGTAGTAGATCTATCTGGCAATCGTATGACCTGTGGGGCGGTAAGGTGTTAGCCTGTTCCTTTTGGAAAACATCTTGAAACTCTCGATACTCTAGCGGTAATTGCAAACTGTCGGCCGTTACTGACGCTAGGCCAATGTCTGATCGTAGATAGCAGGTTTGTGCACACTCTGGGAACGTTATCGTCTTTGCTCGCCAATCAATCTGAGGATTGTGTTTTTCCAACCAAGGGATTCCCAGAATTATTTGAAATTGCGGAGCCTTGATCACGTCGAACACTATTACCTCCCGATGCCCGTCTTGGCCTAGTAATGTCACTTCAGTAGTGGTATGGGTTACCGGCCCAGAGGCGATCTCAGTCCCATCCACAGTGGTGATGACATCTTTAACAGCTTTTGGGCATAGAGGTAGGTTCATCCTGGAAGCCAACTCGCGGTCCACGTAATTTCCTATAGCTCCACTGTCCACGTATGCCTTAATTGCATGCAATCTTTCTGGCTGCTTCGGATTTACGAGGACCATTGGCATAATGAAATGCAAGGTCAAAGAACTGGTTTTTAAGCTCGGCAAGCGGACCTCTACGTTTGTCGGGCAAGGTCGTTTCCCGGCTCAGACTTTTCGGAATTCTTGTCGGAAGCTCCTACGGTCTTCTTAGGTGGTTTTACAGGGCAGTCTCGAAGGAAATGTCCCGAGTTCCCACAATAGAGACACAGTTGCATTTGCCGTCTTCTGTCACGCTCTTTCTGGGTTAAGGGGCCCTTTACAACCCCAATCTGCATAGGTTCGGTGCCATCGACACTTTTGGAGTTGCTCTGAGTCTTAGTGAAGATTCGGGTTTCAAACCTGGATCGATCCGCCTTCCTGTTTTGAAGCCTGTGATCTAATTGGACCACCAAATCAATATAATCCGAACAGTCCTGAGGTGGATTTACGACCTGGGCCAGGACGTCTTTGAGTTAGCCGCTAGACCTCGGTGAAATAGCGTGATTCTTTTCTCCTCGGGCCATCCAGTTTCCACAACTAACCTATTGAAGGATGCAATGTAGGCTAAGAGATCCTGGTTGCCCTGTCGTAGGGAAAGGAGTTCATTGTCCAGGGCCTGCCCCTGGGAATGCCTTGCAAAAAGTCTTTCCATACTCGTCTGGAAGGCTTGGAAATTCCGAAGGATTGGATCATCTTGTGTAACCAGTGGAATTGACCAATCGGCGGCACTGCCGCTAAGATACAAAAGTACAAATGCTACCTTGGTCTGGTCATTCGGGAAGGCCGCGGGCCTGCTGAGAAAGTGCAATCGGCATTGATTTATGAACACTGCAAATCTTTTAGGGTCTCCAGCAAAACGTTCAGGTGGTGCCAGTGGCACATTTCCAGGTAGGTTGATTTGAACGGGATTGGTTGAAGTAACTGGGGTAAAATTCCCCCCTGGATTGGGCAGAGGGGTTTGCCCCGCTTGGCTCTGTAATAACTGTCTGGCAAGGTCGTCAGTTCGTTCCTTTGACACTATTAACTCTCTCCTGAGGGCGTTCGTCTCCTGGCGAGCAGCATGAACTTCAGCCCTTAATTCCCCCAGTAGCTCGGCCAGTTGATCTGTATCAGAAATTTCCATAGCGCCTGGGTAGGAGATTATTGGTAGGCTTCGCGTTCTGTAACGCTCACCTGATTCCCACAGAGACGCTGACCTGAAATGGACTGCTACCGTTTCTTCTATCGTGAGGCGCAGGGCCCGGAAGATGCTCTGGACGGGGCCTCCGAATTTGGATTGCCTGGCTTGTAGAGTAAGTTTTCTGCAGGTGGAAGAAAAGGGATTGATTACCAGCTGGGGTGGATATGTGTTCCCACCAATCTCCCGTTTCTCACTCTTCTTGACCCCCAACTTGGTTTCTGCGAGCTCTCACCTTAGGTATTGTAAAGATGAGCTCTCCATCCTGCTTCAGGTGCAGGGGTGCGTAGGATCCAGTTACATCACTGGATGGGAAATAGTTGCGGACACTGTGTCCTTTCGTCTCTCCTGCGGTAGCCGTAAGTATGAGTGTCTTTTCTCCACAGGAGCCGGGGCCCAGAAACCTAAAGCAGGTAAGTCTCTTGGTGAGTATTTGTTCTCCGTGCTTAGTTAGTGTTCACCATGTATTCCTCTTATGCGGGTGCTGGGATGTAGCTGGCTGTCATGATGCCTACCTCAAAGGAGCCAGGCCCAGCCCAGCAACCCCAGAGGCAGACATCATTTTCCCCAAGGACGTCTCAGCGGGCCCAAGTTGGGGCCTTTTGGACGCAGTCCTGGCGCCTTTGGCGCCAGGCTCATTCTGGACCCCAGTCCTGGCGCCTTAGGCGCCAGGCTCATAAAGCAAGACATGTGTGTAAGTGTTTTAATGTGCACTTACCTGAAGCAGACCGTGCTGCTACATCCAGGCCCTCTTGAGGACTGAATGGGACTACTTTATCTTTTGGGCTACTTTATCACTCGGGTGTGGTCTGAGTAAGAATACATACCTGAGTGGAAGGATACATACCTGGAACTACTTTACAGGCTATTTAAACCACACCCGAAGAGCAGCACATGCTTCACGTTGTTCTGCATCTAGCAGCTGGACGCTCACCGTGTTTGCTCCTGCATTCGGACTTCTGCCACGCCTGCCAGCATCCTGATCACCTACAAAGGAAGAGAAAGAGAGAAGAGGAGAAGGAAAAGACTTTACCTGCAAGATCCGCATTCCGGAGTCAGCTCGCCGACGATCCTGCAAAGGAAGACACTTAATTTAAAAGCACATCGCATCGACCGCCGCAGTGCCGCATTCCACTCACCTTCACAGGGCGCCTCCATGTTCAGCAGCGATCACCCAGATTCGCAGCCACGCTTCCACGCCTAGGGAGAAAAAGACAAGAGCAAAGGTGAGAGAGAGAGAAGGGAATGAGGAAACCTAAACCTCCATGTTAAGACTTACCTGTTGGGTCATTCCCTCTTCATTTCGGGTCCGCGCCGCATCCAGGCGTTTCCGGACCCCAGCCCCTATGGGGAAAAAGACATTAGCGTCAATGAGCGAATGAAAAGACATTACCCAAAAACGCTCATCAAGACTTACCTGATTTCTACATGGATTGCACCTCGCATCTCGGGTCGGTGCCTTTACCCCGGCATTCCGTACCCCGGCCCCTATGGGGAAAAAGACATTGACATTAGCATATTGATGCAAGGACAAAAGGGGAACCTTTCAAGGAACTTACCTGGAAGCCAAGCAAGTTTGGTTCTCATAAAACCAAGAATCCAGTGAAGTAACTGGATACCAACGCGCCCCTGCATCAGAAGCAGGAAGGAGAGCTCGCCCTTCAAGACCCTAAGGTGAGACGCCACTTGAAGCACAGAAGGGTTTCGAGGAGGGTGAGAGGGGAAAGGGGGAGGCTGGTAGCATTCCCCGCAGACAGTTAATCCCTTATTCTCGCCTACAGAAGGATACTTTTGCAAGCCGGACAAGGAGGAGTTGGGAGTCTGGTCCAGTCCATCTTCTGAGCCCCGCGCAACACCTTAGAAGAGGTCACAGCAGCACGATCCTGGCCAGCGCCTCCGTGGGAGTCAGGTGAGCGTAACAGAACGCGAAGCCTACCCACAATTTCCCACCCGGGCGCTATGGAGACTTTTGAGACAGACCAGCTGGCCCAGCTGTTGGGGGAATTAATGGCAGAGGTACACTCAGCTCGCCAAGAGACTAATGCCCTCAAAAGAGAACTCATTCTCTCCAAGGAACAAACTGATGACCTGGCCTAACGATTGCTACAGAGTCAGGCTGGACAAATTCCTTTACCTAGTCCCGGGGGAATTTCCACTTCGTTGGGTTCGAGTAACCCTGTTCAGATCAATCTGCCGGGATCCATGCCTTTAGCACCGCCTGAACGTTTTGCGGGGAACCCAAAGAAATATGCCATTTTTATGAACCAATGTCGCTTACATTTTATATGCAGACCAGGAGCCTTCCCTGATGATAGGACCAAAGTGGCCTTCGTGTTATCGTACCTAAGTGGCTGTGCTGCCGATTGGTCTGTTCCCTTGGTGAACCAGAACGATCCAATTCTCCAGGATTTTCAGGGCTTTCAGGCCAGCATGGAAAGGTTGTTCGCTCGACACTCGCAGGGACAGGCCCTTGACAACGAACTGCTATCTCTACGACAAGGTAGTCAAGATCTTTTATCTTATATAGCCTCCTTTAACAGACTGGTGGTGGAAACCGGATGGCCTGAAAATAAAAGGATCACTTTATTTCACTGGGGTCTGCGCGGAGAGCTAAAAGACATTCTGGCCCAAGTAGTGAATCCACCCCAGGGCTGCGCAGAATATATTGACTTTGTGGTACAACTGGATCACAGACTTCAGAATAGGAAAGCAGATCGGTCCAAGTTTGAAACCCGAGTACCGATCAGAACCCTCGTAAACCCCAGGAATACCGAAGCTTCGGAACCTATGCAAATAGGGGGAGTTAAGGGGCCGTTAACTCAGAAGGAACGCGAGAGAAGGCGACAAAAGCAACTATGCCTCTATTGCGGGGCTTCGGGTCACTTTCTTCGTGATTGTCCGGTAAAACCACCTAGGAAGGTGGTTGGTGCCTCTGACAACAACTTAATGGAACCTGTTTCGGGAAACGACCTGGCTCAACAAGCGTAGAGGTCCGCTTGCCGAGCTTGAAAACGAACTCTCTGACCTCGCATTTTGTCTTGCCAATGGTGCTCGTGGATCCAAAAAAGCCCCAACGGTTGCATGCCATCAAAGCATACGTCGACAGCGGAGCTATCGGAAACTACGTGGACCGCGAATTGGCCTCCAGGATGAACCTTCCTCTGCATCCAAAAATAAACCAGGATGTCATTACTACGGTTGATGGTACCAAAATAGCCTCTGGGCCGGTAACGCATTCCACCACAGAAGTGACACTTGTGAGTCAGGATGGACATCGGGAAGCAATAGTGTTTGATATAATCAAGGCTCCACAATTTCAAGTAATCCTCGGAATTCCTTGGTTAGAAACACACAATCCTCGAATAGACTGGCGAGCAAAGAGAATAACTTTTCCAGATTGTGGTCCCACTTGTTATCCTAGAAATCCAGCTATTGGTTTAGCCACAGTAACCCCCGCCACTGTTCAACTACCGGCAGAATACCTTGAATACCAGGACGTTTTTCAGAAAGAACAGGCTAACACGCTACCCCCTCATCGTTCTTACGATTGCCAGATCGATCTAGTTCCCAATGCTCAACCGCCATGTAGTTGGATTTACCCTCTCACTGAACCTGAAAACCAGCATTTGCGTCAGTATTTGGATCAGTACCTTGCCAATGGCTTTATTCGGCCATCAAAGTCCCCGGTCTCTTCCGCTTTGTTCTTCGTGCCTAAAAAGAAGGAGACCTTAGAACTTGTATTGACTACCGCGCTTTAAATCAGATAACGATAAAGAATCGTTATCCCCTGCCTCTGATCCCTGAACTTCCTGATCAAGTAAAAGATGCTTGTATATACACCAAGTTAGATCTCCGGGGAGCTTATCACCTAGTGCGAATAAAAGAAGGTGACGAGTGGAAGACAGCTTTCTGCACCAAATACGGGCTCTTCGAATATCAGGTTATGCCCTTCGGTTTGTGCAACGCGCCTGCAGCTTTTCAATTCTTCATGAACGATGTTCTGCGAGAACTTATCGATGTTTGTGTCATTGTATACATCGACGACATCCTGGTGTACTCATCTTCTGAGTCAGATCATCGAAAACATGTCCGAGCAGTTCTAGAGAAATTGCGCCAGCACAAACTATTTGCCAAGCTGGAAAAGTGTGTCTTTCATACCACTGAGGTTGAATTCCTCGGATTTGTTCTGACTCCTAAAGGAATTCGAATGGATTCACGAAAGGTGGACGCCATCCTCAATTGGCCATCTCCCGGTTCAGTGAAAGGGGTTCAGAGTATGCTTGGCTTTGCCAACTTCTATCGAAGATTCATCCCGGAGTTTTCACGAATAGTCCAACCCATTACTGCTCTTTTACGTAAGAATAAACATTTTGAATGGACTCCAGAGGCCGAACAAGCCTTTCAAGACCTAAAGACCAAATTCACTTCCGCACCTGTGTTGAAGCACCCGCGTCCTGATCTCCCGTATATTGTTGAAACTGACGCATCCAGTTTAGCCATGGGAGCTGTCGTCCGAAAACTAACCAGCTACACCCTGTAGCCTTTTGGTCCAGGAAATTCTCAGCTCCTGAAATTAATTACGCAATTACCGACAAAGAGTTACTGGCCATTAAATCTGCTTTTAAGGCTTGGCGTCATTACATCCTCGGTGCAAGACACACCATCACTGTAATTACGGATCACAGACATTTGCAGTATTTAAAGACGGCCAAAGCCCAATCTTCACGACAACTCCGATGGGCTTTATTCTTTGCAGAATTTGATTTTATAATTACCTATCGCCCTGGCTGCGAGAATGGCAAAGCGGACGCCTTATCCCGGATTGGCATGGAAGAACCCAATTCGTGTTTAGAACCTGTGCCGATAATACCTGAACAAAGAATCTTAGGTTTGACTTCATTGCAAACCATCGAGGACGTTGAAACTCGAGTCAAACTACTTTTTGACCCTTCAGCCTTACTGGAATGGACTCAAAAGGGTCCCCACTTCACCGTTAAGGATAACTTACCGTACTTCCAAGAGCGGTTATTTCTGCCAAGTAAGGAATTGCAAGAACTAGGTATTGCTCATTATCATGAATCGTTAATGGAAGGACACCCTGGTATCGCTAAAACGGAAGAAAAGATCAAACGCCAATTCTGGTGGCCTTCTTGTAGAAAAGACAAAGTCTTTTGTGATGTCTTGCGGAGTTTGCGCCCAAAATAAAGGTCAAAGGAACAGGCCAGCCGGCCTACTTCAACCCTTGGAGATTCCACCGGCACCTTGGCACACCTTGTCTATGGACTTCATTACGGACCTGCCTCCGTGTGGTGGTTACAACACTATCCTAGTAATCGTGGATCTGTTCTCCAAAATGGCCCACTTTATCCCTCTAAAAGGATTGCCTTCAGCTTCCATCCTGGCCAAGGAATTCCAGGAGAATATAGTTCGAATACATGGTTTCCCTTCCGTACTAGTCTCAGATTGTGGAAGTCAATTAATTTCTCATTTTTGGAGGAAGTGTTGCCAACTAGCACAAATAGATGTGCGATTATCCACCAGCCACCACCCCCAGACCGACGGACAAACCGAGAGGACAAATCAGACTCTCGAGCAATATCTTCGGTGCATGTTGCACCAATCCGAGTACAATTGGAAAGACATTCTTTGGATCGCAGAATATGCATACAACAATTCATGCATTCCGGAACCGGTCAAACTCCTTTTTATACTTTGTATGGTCGCCATCCTCGAACCTCTGACCTAGATCCACCTCTGACCCTGGAAATGCCCGCAGTAAATCATCTGCATTCCACAATAACCCGAGCCTTCAAAGAAGCTACAACTCATTTACAGCAAGCCAAGAAAAAGTACAAAGAAAACGCTGATTTGCACCGAAGTAAAACAGCTCCTTACCAAGTAGGAGACCAGGTTTGGCTAGCAACTAGACATTTATCTCTCAAGGGCCCACAGACTTTCAATCCCAGATTCATTGGGCCTTACCCCATCAAAGCCATAATCAACCCAGTGGCCTTTAAACTGGATTTGCCTTCCAACATGTGTATTCATCCCGTTTTTCACGCATCACTTTTGAAACCGGTACAACCAGGAACCCGACTGTCCAAGCCTCCAGATCCTATTCAAATTGATGGGGAATTAGAATTCGAAGTGAAAGACATTTTAGACTCCAAAATGTTAAAGTCAAAACTCTTCTATCTTGTTGACTGGAAGGGTTTTAGACCTCATGAGAGATCGTGGGAGCCTAGTAACCATATTCACGCACCTCGATTAATACGAAGGTTCCACCGTAGATTCCCGAACAAGCCAAAACCCCCGGAGGAAACAACCTTGGGAGGGGCCTTGTGGGGGGGTACTGTCATGATGCCTACCTCCAAGGAGCCAGGCCCAGCCCAGCAACCCCAGAGGCAGACATCATTTTCCCCAAGGACGTCTCAGCAGGCCCAAGTTGGGGCCTTTTGGACGCAGTCCTGGCGCCTTTGGCGCCAGGCTCATTCTGGACCCCAGTCCTGGCGCCTTAGGCGCCAGGCTCATAAAGCAAGACATGTGTGTAAGTGTTTTAATGTGCACTTACCTGAAGCAGACCGTGCTGCTACATCCAGGCCCTCTTGAGGACTGAATGGGACTACTTTATCTTTTGGACTACTTTATCACTCGGGTGTGGTCTGAGGAAGAATACATACCTGAGTGGAAGGATACATACCTGGAACTACTTTATAGGCTATTTAAACCACACCCGAAGAGCAGCACATGCTTCACATTGTTCTGCATCTAGCAGCCGCACGCTCACCGTGTTTGCTCCTGCATTCGGACTTCTGCCACGCCTGCCAGCAACCTGATCACCTACAAAGGAAGAGAAAGAGAGAATAGGAGAAGGAAAAGACTTTACCTGCAAGATCCGCATTCCGGAGTCAGCTCGCCGACGATCCTGCAAAGGAAGACACTTAATTTAAAAGCACATCGCATCGACCGCCGCAGCGCCGCATTCCACTCACCTTCACAGGGCGCCTCCATGTTCAGCAGCGATCACCCGGATTCGCAGCCACGCTTCCATGCCGAGGGAGAAAAAGACAAGAGCAAAGGTGAGAGAGAGAAGGGAATGAGGAAACCTAAACCTCCATGTTAAGACTTACCTGTTGGGTCATTCCCTCTTCATTTCGGGTCCGCGCCGCATCCAGGCGTTTCCGGACCCCGGCCCCTATGGGGAAAAAGACATTAGCGTCAATGAGCGAATGAAAAGACATTACCCAAAAACGCTCATCAAGACTTACCTGATTTCTACAGGGATTGCACCTCGCATCTCGGGTCGGTGCCTTTACCCCGGCATTCCGTACCCCGGCCCCTATGGGGAAAAAGACATTGACATTAGCATATTGATGCAAGGACAAAAGGGGAACCTTTCAAGGAACTTACCTGGAAGCCAAGCAAGTTTGGTTCTCATAAAACCAAGAATCCAGTGAAGTAACTGGATACCAACGCGCCCCTGCATCAGAAGCAGGAAGGAGAGCTCGCCCTTCAAGACCCTAAGGTGAGACGCCACGGGAAGCACAGAAGGGTTTCGAGGAGGGTGAGAGGGGAAAGGGGGAGGCTGGTAGCATTCCCCGCAGACAGTTAATCCCTTATTCTCGCCTACAGAAGGATACTTTTGCAAGCCGGACAAGCAGGAGTTGGGAGTCTGGTCCAGTCCATCTTCTGAGCCCCGCGCAACACCTTAGAAGAGGTCACAGCAGCACGATCCTGACCAGCGCCTCCGTGGGAGTCAGGTGAGCGTAACACTGGCGTCATGGCCGCGGTGGAGGAAGGTAAGTGAAAGAAAAGCGACTGCTTACTTCTAATGATTGTCTTTTTCTGCTTACAGGTGCCGAGATGCTGCCGGCGACACAGCCGCTGTCACGCGTGATGAAGCACGTAAGTAAGTGGAAGAAATGTGGCCGCTTTAGAGCGGGCACCTCTAATGACTGTCTTTTTCTGTCTTTCAGGTGCCGAGATGCTGCCGGCGTCGTGGCCGCGGTGGAATTCGGCAAGGCCACGGATGGGTAAGGCAAGGCGGCGCGGCTGCGAGCGTTTGAGAGCGCTGCTAATCTTGTACCTTTCCTTTGCAGGATCGTCGGAGGTAGGATTGCTGAGGCCGGATTCCGGTAAGTATCATTTCTAATGCTCGCCTTCTCTTTTCTTGTCTGTTTTCAGGTGTTCCGGGTGCTGGCGGGCGTGTCAGGAGCCAGGATGCAGGAGCCGACTCGGTGAGCGTCCTGCTGCTGATGCAGAATAACGCAAAGCATGTGTATTCCATCGGGCGTGGTTTAAATAGCAGAGAAGTGCTTCAGGTGTGTGTTCTTCCACTAGCCCCACCCAGGTAAGAAAAGAGTTCCTGAATAGAGGAAATGGTTCCTCCCAGCCCTGAGGGCTGGGGACTTCAGCCAGACTGGATTGTTATGGGTAAGTATGCAGCATGGTCTGCCTCAGGTAAGTCCACCCAAGCATTATTACACAGTTTATCAATATGAGCCCGGCGCCTATGGCGCTGGGACTGAAGTCCTTTATGAGCCTGGCGCCAAAGGCGCCAGGACACGGTCCAAAGGGCCCCTTGTAGGGGTCTGCTGGGTCCGGAGATGTGGAAGAAGGGTCTGCTTCCGGGGGCGCTGGGCCAGTCCTGGCTCCTCGGGAGTAGTGCTCATGACACTATGACAGACTCCCAAAGCAGTACCAAGCAAGGAGGTGGGAAAAGAATTTAGAACACAAATTTAGCATGCCCAATCAAATTGAGTAATAAAGGACTGCCTTGCCAAAGGCAAGATCCTGCCCTCGGATGGAATCGAGGGAGTAGTGACGTACAAAAGTATGTAACGAAGCCCAGGTGGCTGCATCACAGATGTGACGAATAGGAACACCCCTCTGCAGGGCAGTAGACGCAACCACTCTCCTGGTAGAATGGGCCCGCAAGCCAGCCGGAGGGTCCTTACACGCCAAGCGATAACACTCGGAGATAGCTAAAATAATCGAACGTGACAAAGTCTGTTTCGTCATAGCTTGTCCCAAACGCTTTCCAGCGTAACCAATGAAAAGTTGATCGTCCACTCTGACCCGGGACATGCGCGAAATATAAAAGCTCAACGCTCTCCTAGGATCAAGCCTTTGGAGCCTGCTCTTCCTTACCAGGATGTGGAGGAGGATAGAACGTCGGAAGAACCACCTTCTGGCTCAAATGAAATTCCGAAACCACCTTCGGAAGAAAGGAAGGACAAACTCGAAGGACAACCCTGTCCTTATGAAACACAGTGAAGGGTGGCTTAACTGAAAGTGCCTGTAACTCACTCACTCTGCGAGCGGAAGTAACCGCAACCAAAAACACAGTTTTAAGAGTTAACAGTCTCAAAGGGCAAGAATGCAAAGGCTCAAACGGAGCACCCATAAGAAACTTAAGAACAAGGTTCAAATCTCAACCGGGCACCAGAAAAGGTGACGGAGGGAACACATTAGTGAGCCCTTTCAAAAACTGAGAAATTAAAGGAATCTTAAAATAGCAACATTCTTCAGACGAGCGCTTAAATATGGACAGCGCCGCCAGGTAACCTTTAATGGTACCCACTTGCAAGCCCCTGTGGGCCAAGGAAAGCAAAAAAGACAGAACCATGGGAATGTCACACTCAAAAGGATCCACATTTTTAACTCTGCACCAGTCGCAGAACCTACGGCAACGACAACGGTACAGAGACTTTGTTGCAGGCTGCCTGGCCGAGAGCAACACCTCCAACACATCTTCAGGGAGGTCCCAATCCTTGTACCTCAACCTTTCAGAAGCCAAGCGTGAAGGTTGAGGGATCTGACCTCTGGATGGAGAACCTGACCCCCCCCTCCCGTGAGAGCAGATCGTCTCGGTAGGGAAGACGACGCGGAGGGCAGATGGACAAGTCGAGACGGTCCGGGTACCACGTCCTCCGATCCCACGCCGGAGCAATGAGGATCATCTGGGAACCGAACCTCCGTAACCTCTGCAGTACTTGCTGGATGACGGGGATCGGAGGAAACGCGTACAGCAGTGGGAACGACCACTCCACCACGAACGCGTCTCCTGAAGCTCCTTTTGAAGGAAATTCCCGCGAGCAAAACCTTTCCCACTTCCGGTTGACACTGGAGGCGAAGAGATCCACTTGAGGGGTCCCCCAAAGGGCGAAGATCTCCAGGAGAATCTCCTGAGCCAGCTCCGACTCGTGAGAGATCGTGCTCTGCCTGCTCAGAGCGTCCGCCGTCTCGTTGCCGTCCCCGGCCAGATGAACAGCCAAGATCGAATCTTCCTGCTGGATGGCCCAGAACTCGAGCTGCATCGCCTCCCTGCACAGAGGAAGTGACCCTGCCCCCCCCCCTTTTTTGTTGAGGAAGTGCATGGCCACCGTGTTGTCCGTTAGGATCAGGACACTCTTTCCTCGCACAGTCGCCAGAAAACCCTTCAGGGCTAGCCTGATGGCCCTCAGCTCCAACAGATTGCTATGGAGTCTGGACTCCGACGGAGACCAACGACCGCTGACTGTCAACTCGTTGGCATGAGCTCCGCATCCTGTGAGGGATGCGTCCGTCACGATCATCACCTCCGGCCAGGGAAGCCAAAACGGGGCCCCCTTCATCAGATTGCCTTTGACGGCCCACCATAGAAGGTCCTGGGCGACCGAGGGCGGCACCTGAACTGGGTCCGACATCCTGCCGGAAGATTGCGACCACTGCATCTTGAGTGCCCACTGCAAAGATCTCATCCGCAGACCAGCCTCTGGCACCAGAAGAATGCATGATGCCATGAGGCCGAGCAACCTCAAGAACTCGTACGCCGGGAGTGTCTGGGCAAGTTGAAACTTGTGCACCATCTGCTGAATGTGAACAGCCCTCACCTGGGGAGGAAAACACAGCCCCGGGGATGTGTCGAGCACTGCTCCGATGTACTGGAGCCGCTGTGTTGGCGTCAAATGGGACTTCTTTAAATTGAGGGAGAAGCCCAGCCTGTGAAGGGAGTGGCAGGTGACGGACAGATGCTCCAGGACTTGCTCGGGAGAGCTCTCCCTGATCAACCAATCGTCCAGGTAGGGGTAGACGTGAATCCCCCCCTTCCTGAGATGCGCTGCCACCACCACCATGAGCTTGGTGAAAACCCTCGGGCGGAGTTCAATCCGAACGGCAGGACCCGAAACAAAGTGCGAATCGCCAACCGCGAACCTCAGGTACTTCTTGTGCTTGTGATGGATCAGCACATGGAAGTAAGAGTCCTTGAGGTCGAGAGACACCAACCAGTCCTGAAGTTGAAGGGCCTGGAGGACTTGAGAGACAGTAACCATCTTGAACTTGTCCTTGTCCTTCCTGAGGAGTTTGTTCAAACCGCGCAAGTCCATGATGGGTCTCAATCCTCCGTCTTTCTCCGAAATCAAAAAATAAGGGGAATACCATCCCTTGTTCCTCTCCGCTACAGGCACCAGTTCTATGGCGCCTTTCTCCAGCAGGGCTTGAATTTCCTGCGCAAGGAGCGGATCCGGACTCTTCAAAGAGAGGTTCCCGGGTGGATTGTCGCGAGGCCTTTGCCGAAAGGGAAGACAGTAGCCGTGGGTTATGATCTCCAGAACCCACACATCTGAAGTAATGGCACGCCACTCTACAAGATGCAGCGCCAGCCTTCCCCCAACCGGCGAACCATGGGACCTGGCCTCATGATTGAGTGGTAGCGGATGCGGCGTTGCCCGAGGGCAAAGAGGCAACTGCCGGAGCGGCCTTGGCACCTCGAGTACCCTGTTTTCCACCTCTGGCACTCTTACGGTGAACTCTTTGACTGACAGCTCCTCTCGCTTTACTGAAGGACGAGTAATAGCAAAAGGAACCACCCCTCCATTGTTGTCCCCTAGGACGAAAAGGCAGAGGTTGTCGAACTGCAGCGACTTCGCTGTAGCTTTGGAGGTCTGCAACCTCTCAAGGCTCTCGTCAGCCTTGCTGCCAAAAAGATGTTCACTGTCAAAGGGCACATCAGGAGCGAACCCCGGCTTCCGCAACCACGCAAACCTGCGTATTACGGTGCTCGCCGCCATGGACCGGCTGACACAATCTGCCATGTCCAAACCCGACTGAACGGCCTCACACATGGCATCCTTGCCATCCTGAACCATAGCAAGGAAACCATCCCGTTCGTCCCCTTTGTGAATATGTTCAGCCGCTAATGCAACACAGTTCCACAGATTGTGTGTGAAACGAGACAAGGCACTTACGGAGTTGGCCGCCTGAAGCGCCATACCCCCTGAAGAAAACACTTTCTTCGCCCAGCCATCAAAATATTTGTCGTCCCTATCCGGAGAGATGGTAGGATACAACGCCTGCTTTGCCGGGGCCGTAGCCGTCTGCACCACCAAACTCTCCGGAGTGGGGTGCCTGGACAAGTAGCAGGGGTCGCTACTGGCTGGACGGTATTTTCGCGACAAAGACTTGCCCACTGCCGGGAGACTCTACGGAGCAGTCCAAGCCGCCGCCACCCTTCTCTGCAGAACCATATGAAACGGCAGTACCAGGTCATTGGGGGGACCAAGATCAAGGATGTCCGTGAGATCATCCTGAACAAACTCCCCTGGGGGAGCCGACCATCCCAAGTACTTGGTGACCCGAGAAATAAGGCGCTGGTACAAAGAATCGGCATGAGTGCCAGGCTCCGGCCTACAAAACTCCACCTCCGGAGAGGTGTCCAGTCCACTGGCATCATGCAGTGACTGCCTCAGGTCATCAAATTGGCTAGGCCTGAGAGAAGCTCATCATGCACCGTAACCGGAACCAAGCCCTCATCAGAGCCCTCATCACCCTCTGAAATGTACTCCAGGCTGTGAGAGGAAGACACCTGGGGACCAAAGCTATGCCTGACCTTAGCCAGAGCCTTTTTAGGGGCTACCCTCGTGCCACGGGCCCCTTCGACACCACCGCCTCGAAAGGCGTCGAGGGCGCCGTATGAGTCGGCACCAGCGTCGAGAGAATCAGCGTCGAGCAAATCGAGAGTCGACGTCAGCCGCAGCGCAGCCAGCACAGGCGGCGTCGACACAGGCCTCGAAGCCAGGGCTCCGAGCATGTACTTCGATGACCTAGGCGCCGACGACCCCCTCGAAAGCGGAGCCTCGAAAGAGGTCGTCAATGACCTCCTCGGCGCCACAGGCGTCGACGTCATCCTCGAAAAAGGCACAGGATCAAGCTGTCTCGAGCGCGTCGAGGACCGGGACCTGGAACGGACATGGCGAGAACGGTTACCCTTGTCCGAGCGGGACCTCTCCTGTGAACCGTGCTGACCACCCGAGCCCGAAGGCGTGCGAGCGGTGTCTCTCGACCAATCACGACCGACCCCACTCGGATGCGCGGACGGACCGGTGCCCTGCGATTCAAGAATCGCCAACATCTTCTTCCCGAAGGAAGCCCATTCCTCCGGTGTCGCTTGCATGGTAGGGTAAGCGACCCGCCGACGGGCGGAGTCCTCGGAAGAGGACAGGGAAGGCGACCAATGCCGGCGCTTCTGGGAATGCCTCGAAGAGGCAGAGGAGTGGCGAGACCGACTCCTGGAAGGAGACCCACTGGACCTCCGACGATGATGCGGAGAGTCGCCTCTCGAATCATCCGTCGAAAGCCCCGCAGACCTCGACTTCCTGGGCTTAGACACCCTACCTACTGACAACTTCTTCTTGCGCTCCCGCAAGGCCTTGGCCGTGAGCGACTGGCAGTCGACACAGTCGTCCGTGTCGTGGGCCTCTCCAAGGCACCAGAGGCAGGCGTCGTGCAAGTCCGTTACCGACATCTTGGACCCACAGTCCCCGCATTTCTTGAAGCCCGGACGCGGGGTTGAAGACGAGGTAGACATCGTCATGAACAGGTTTTCAAAAAAACCGAACAGGTTCAAAGAACCGAGAAGAATACAACAAACTCCAAAGAGTCGAGGCGTACCAAGATTCACGAAGCGAACACGTTCGCGGAAAAAACAGAACTGAGGCTACGGGCGTCGTGCGTCCTACTTATCACATCAGGTGACGTCGGCCGTCGGAGGAGGTCCTCGGGGACGGCGCATCGACGCAGGACGCAGACGCCAAAAATTTTCCGAAGCAGCACAGGTGTGGACATTACCTGTCACAGATATGGAATACGTCCGAGGACCCAATCCCCTCGAAAGGGTCAATCTCGCATTCCCTGCACCATGCCTCAAATCTTCTCCACCTGCATGCGTACAAAGATCTTGTAGATGGTCTGCATGCAGCCAGCAACACCTCAAGCACCTCCTCAGAAAGGTCCCAGTCATCATATCTCATCTTCTCAAGAGCCAAGCATGTAGACAGAGGGACTTCAAACTCGGGTGAAGCACATAGTAGCCCTCTTCCACCTGGGTTAGGATGTCCAGCCGCTGAGACAACCGAAGAGGTGGGCAGATGGTTAGATCCAGAAGGTCAGAGTACCACAACCTCCTCGCCCAGTCCGGGGCGATCAGAATCATGGTTGCTCGAAACCTCTTTAGCCTCCAGTGAATGCAAGGGATGACGGGAATTGAAGGGAAGGTGTAGTGGAGGGTGAAGTTCCAATCCACCAAAAACGCGTCCCGTAGCACTCCCTTAGCTGGGAATTCCCTCGAGCAAAACTGACTGAACTTCCAGTTGGAGTCTGTGGCAAACAGGCCCACCGTTGGGGTACTCCAGTGAGAGAAGACCTCCTCTAGAACATCCTGGCACACTTGCCAGTTATGTGTGACCATGCTGTGCCAGCTCAGAACATCTGGCAAACTGTTCTCAGTCCCCACCAGATCAACTGCAGAAACTGAGATCTGGTTCTGCAATAGCCAGAACCACAGCTGCATCCCCTCTCTGGAGAGGGGGAGTGAGTGCACGCCACCCTGCTTGTTCAGGTAGTGCAGGGCCACTATGTTGTCCGTCAAAATCAGAACATGCTTCCCCTCCAGAGATGGAGCGAACGCCCTCAGGGCTAACCTGATGGCTCGCAAAAAATGAGCCTGCTGATGTGCCATTTAGCTTCCGTTGCTGACCAAAGACTCTTCACCTGTAACTCCTCGCAGTGAGCTTCCCAAACCTTCAGAGACGCATCCATGACCACTCAGGCCTGAGGCCAAGGAGGCCAGAAGGGTTCCCCCACCATGAGACGGCTGCTGGTAATGTGGCGTGGTTCCGGAACAAGTCGACCATCTGTGCCATGCTGTTGACTCTCTCCTCGGGAAGGAAGGCCTTCCCTACCTGGGTGTCTAGGACTGCTTCGATGAACTGGAGCTTTTGGACTGGCATCACATGGGACTTCAAGTTCAGGGAGAAGCCCAGCATGTGCAGTAGCAGACTGGGGTCTTCCAGATGAGACAAAAAACGTCCTGTCGACTAGCCTCGGCTTAGCCAGTTGTCCAGGTACGGGAATACATGGACCCCCGGATCTCCTGAGGTGTGCCGCGACTACCACGATGAGCTTGGTGAAAACCCTTGGAGCGGAGGTCAGCCCAAAGGGAAGCACTTTGAGCTGATAGTGCTTCCGATGTATCAGAACATGGAAATAAGCGCCCTGCAGATCTATTGACAGCAGCCAGACCGGAAGTTCGAGAGCGTCTCAACGTCACCATCCTGAATTTGTCCTTCCTCAGGAACTTGTTCAAGGCCCTGAGGTCCAGAATGGGACAGAGACCTGTTAGGAAAGATTTCTCTTTACTGCACCTTTTGTTCCATTTTTATGGATCACCAAACATTTTGCTTTTATCTTTGATCCTGACCTGTACTTTATACA
Source organism: Ambystoma mexicanum (assembly GCF_040938575.1). NCBI lineage: Eukaryota > Metazoa > Chordata > Amphibia > Caudata > Ambystomatidae > Ambystoma > Ambystoma mexicanum. The sequence goes on along the minus strand of NC_090931.1, from coordinate 1,066,934,555 downwards.
GTGCAGTGAAGACTTAAGCTTCACAACACTGTCTTTTGCTCATCTGTTATGGGGAAACTGTCATGTCCTTCAGGCTATCAGTACTGGGAAACATTGTTTCCCTTAGTCTAGTTACTTTGTTACTACTTTTAGTAACTTGTTATCACTTGTGGTAACTTTTTATTACTGTACAATGCATCTTACAATGCAGTACAATTGGGTACACTATTGTTTTTGCCTTAGACTAACACTCAAAGGATTGTTGGTTACTCTATGTGCGCTAAATGGACAAGCTTGTGAAAGCAGTGATTTCTTACATTTTCTGTTGCTTTTCATTTTAGTCTTACTGCGTTTGGCTACTAACTGTGGCTAGTGACCAAAGAAGGCCATGCCACAAGGTTTTTCGCTTGTCCTTTGGCCATCTTGTTTTTTAGCCTTCTTCTATGAGACCAGGAAAATCCTTATATGGACTTCCAGTGACCAGGCAGGCAGAGGCCTTTGGCGGACTAACGGAGGGCTACTATGTGCGTTTGCTGGCAGGATGTCGACTGGGACTGTCTGGTCCCAATCCACAAATTGGTTTCAGTGTGTCTGAGTGTTATGCATGAGTGTTCCCGCCAGTAGTCCTGATTGGACCACTGCTAGGGTGTGTGTGGGGCTAGTTCTGCTATTGGCTAGTGGGAGTTTTGGCTCTTACCTGGCTTTTGGGATAAGAAGAGGACAGCACCCACTCTAGAGAGATCCTGGAGTAACCTGAAGGAGCCAAGACTACTGTCCAGCTGTGAGACCCATGAAGGAACCGGAGACCCGGCTGAAGGAGGCCTGGCGACCACCTTCAGTTGCTGACCTGGAGGAGCCTGTCTTGCAATTGATCATCAGCAGTCCGGCGGGAAGTGCGACTTGTGGAGTGGAGGGGACATCCATTCCTGACGTCTGCTCGGTACCCTGCGAAGAAGAGACGTCGTAATTGTCCCAGCACCATCCTGGCTGACCAGCTCTGAGTTTGGGCTACTGTGCTATCAACGTCGCTGTTCCGGTTGAGGCCTGGAACTTGGGGGATCTTCAGCTTGTCCAACAAGAATTTTTGAGTCCTAGCGTCCGGGGGACCCGAGATAGGAGGGAAAGTATGATTGCGACAATTGAGTCCCTTTGCGTCGCCGTGCTGCGGTGACCACTGTGCTAAACAGGTTACCTGAGCGAGTACAGTCCTGAGAGGGATCCTGCATCGCGTTTTTCTGCATTCTTCATCCGAGAGTCCTTGCACTAGCTAAAGACACCAACGGGAGATCTGCTCGAACCTGCAACCCCAACGAATCAAGGACTGAGGCTGACGGTGGGAAAAGCAACTTCAGACCTTCTTCCATTGACTTGCCAAGTTCTGTGAAGAATCGGAGTACGGGGGCGAGTTACAGTGGTTCTTACCTGCCCGTTAACACCCCTTTAAAAGTTTTCTAACTTTTACAATATTTTTGCTATACTTTGGCTTTGCCATTGCTTGCTCGCACAAGCCTTCCGAAAGTTGGGGACACTTTTGTCAGTTAGAATAAGGAACAAGTTACTAACCTGTAACTGTTGTTCTCCAGCATGGGTCTGGCATGGATTCACATGCTCAAGAATATTCCCCGTCGTCAGGCTGGGAATCCTCGTTAAAGAAAAAAATCAGTTATAGTTTTGTTTCTGAACTGTCTTTCTACTATTAACCAATCACTGGTCTCTGTGTCATACTGCCCCCAGCCAATGAATGCCCTCTAGCTAAGCCCCTCCTCTGGCAGCCAGCTTCAGATTTGGTAGCACGTAAAGTGGCAGCAGGACCAAGAGAAGAGCCGCAGAGGGGTAGGCGGGAGGGTTCGCATGTGAATCCATGCCAGATCCATGCTGGAAAACAACAGTTACAGGTAAGTTGTTCCTTCTCCAGCATGGGGTCTGGCATGGATTTACAAGAATACATAGCAGTACACACATGCACAACCACGGGAAGTGGCAAGGCTCAACATTAAGCATTTCAAAAAATCAACATTAAGCATCTCTTACCTCCTCACCACGCTCACCTTCAAGCGAACAGGTTGCGCAGCAATGCAGGGCGGACTCTGGACTTCTCCCTGGAAACCCGGTCGATGCAGTAGAATCTCGTGAAGGTGTGCATCGACCTCCACGTAGCAGCCCTGCAGATGTCCAGCAGGAGCACACCAGAATGGAACGCCGTGGTAGCAGCGATCGCTCTGGTCGAATGGGCTCTCGGACGGCCGGGCAACAGTCGGTTTGCCAACCGGTGACAGTGCATGATGTAGCCGGAGAGCCATCTGGAAATGGAAGCCTTCGAGAGGGCCTTCCCTTGGTTCACAGGGTCAAAGTTCACCAACAGCTGTGATGTCTTTCGAAAACTCTTTGTGCGGTCCACGTAGAACTTCAGCGCTCTAGCCACATCCAGCGAGTGCAAAGTCCTCTCAGCCGTCGACGAAGGTGACGGGAAGAAAACAGGTAACACCAAGGGCTCGTTGAGATGGAAGTCCGACGGCACCTTGGGCATGAAGGAGGGATGCGTCTGTTAGGCAGAATCCTGTGCAGTTCCCTTAGGGAGCACTACACAAGATTAGGACTACAGGTGAGAGCAATAAATCCCCTTTGGTATCAATCTGTACCACAAAGATTTAGTTGGTAGCTGTGGCTGAGCAGTCAGACTTATCTCAAGAGGGAGATGAGCAGTATTCAGGGTTTATACAATAGGCCTACAGTACTATGGCATAAGGAAACACTGACCAAAGCTTTGGCCCTCATTACAACACCAGCGCTAAACCATGGCGCTATTAGCACCATGGTTGGTGCCGTGTTTTAAGGAGTCTGCCATGGTGATATGGGGAAATACCGCCCCATTCCAAGGTTGGCGGGTGGTATTTCCCAATTTCACCATGGTCCTTCCCCATTCCCATTTTTGCCCCATAGGGCTCAATGGGAATGGGGAAGGCAGCAATTACGGTACCGCAAATTGAGGTACCGTTATTACCTGCGAGGTCCCTTTGAGGGTCCCTACTTTAACGGCTGGTCCAGACCAGCCGTTCAGGTCGGGTCCCACAAAGGGACCTCGTAGTAAGGCGCTAAGTGGTTAATGGCACAAGTTTAAGAGAAATAGCTTCTTACACACCCTAGCAACACTTCCCATAAGTGTGTGAACCAGATTAAGCAAGACAGTGCATCAGTATAGGCAATACTTAAATGAAAACTGAGCAAAATGGCATTTCACAAGGTTTAGAAAGGGGAAGAAAAGGGTAGTTATAAGAAGCAGGTGCACCAACACAATTCTAGTTGAGAATCAATCTAAAGAAGGCAGTTGTAACAAATGTAGGCAGAGTCAGTAGGCCTGTGCCAGAGTCAGTGGTACAGGGAAAGGGCCCAGGAGCAAAATGTTCTTGTAGCTGCAGTCAAGTCTTTGGTTAACGATTTTGAAAAGGTGGATGCAGAAGTTGAAAGACAATGTTAAGAGAGAGGGGCGGCCAACCCAACAGGTAGGTAAAGGATTTAAAACACCTTTAGTGCTACCGCGAAGAAAGGGCGGCCTGGCGGAACAATTACCTTTAAAATGAAGAAGTGGCTCCTGCGGTGGCGGTTGTTCCTGGTAGTTCCTGCAGTTCGGGTGATCCAGCAGAGGAAGAAGACTCGAGTTACTGCACTACCGAGGGATGAAACCAGCCGCGGTGCTGCCCGACAAATAAAAGGTACGCTCCTTTAAATCGCGGTCCGGGTGGACTGGTGCCTGGCTATCCGGCCTCCGAGTACAGGGTACGAGAGATTTGACCAAGGCAGGTCCGGGAAGGTGATTGGCAAACTGGTTGGCCCCACCAGCTCAAGGGAAGAAGGATCTTGCAGATGCTGCAGCAGGGCTTCACCGGTGGTCAAGTCGTTGCAGATGTCTTTGGCTTCTCTCCTCTTCGGCTTCTTAGTTCCAGTGACGACGTCTTGCTCTTCCAGTCCTCAGGACCCTGCTTTTATGCAAAAAGATCCCCATTCATACAGCCTAGCAGTCACTCACACAGTGGAGTGGTCATCTTGGCGGGAGACCCTCCAGCCTATCCGGATAGAGTGCGACATGGGTTGTGGAGGCAACCCTGTCCAGGGGTCGTACTCCCCCTCCCACACAATGGACCCACCCCAGACTCAGTGGCGCCGAAAAGAGGGCTTCTCGGCAGAAGCCTGCCAAAAGGACAAACAAAGGATCCACGAGCTGGGTTAGGAGCTTAGAGAAAGACACGAGAAAGAAGTTATATTAAAGTTCTGGCAAATAAAACCTACCAGAGTAAAGTTAATATTAAAATACACCGGCGGTATGTTAAAGGCTGTCAGAAAATGTGGTAGCCTCGAACAATGGGAAAATCCCATAGGAAAATATTTGCAGTCGAATATTTATGGTAGTAACCACTGCCACCAGCCAGAAACTTTTGAGAGAGGGACTGTACGGTACCCTCTCGAAAATGAACATAAAGGAAAAACTATTAACCCTTCCCAGTACCTCCATAGTAAGATGGGTTGTACTGGTTTAGTTCACAAAAATGGACTAAAGTCAATGGGGACTTTACATGTCCTGGGAGACAGTAGTCAGTCCCAGGGTATGGAGTCTATGTTTGGGGGTCGCTACCACACCCCTGTGTCACTGCACGGAGGGTGCTGTGTAACATGTGAATAAAGATGGTTCCTCTGACATCTTTTACAAGACATTTGCCTCACAGCTCACACCCTTTCTAGTGAAACTATTTAATGAGATCCTGGAGACGGGAAAACCTCCAGATTCATTTGTCAAAGCACTCTGTCATCCCAAAAGAAGGGAGAGATCCCATGCGGATCATATCGTCCTATCTCCCTACTCAACTTAGACGCAAAGATATACACAAGGGTCTTGGCAGCTAGAATTGAAACATACATGCCCCGCCTCATCCACCCTGACCAGGTGGGCTTTATACTGGGTTGCCACGGTGCAGACACCATGCGCAAGACCATGCACTTGGTACATGCCTCCCACAATCTAAACACTGATCCCTCACTATTTTCCATCAATGCAGAAAAAGCATTTGATAGGGTAGATTGGGGCTTTCTAATGGGAGTCCTTCGAAAAATTGGGATGGGCCCCAAGCTCAGAAAGGGAACCCAGGCGGTCTATTCGATGCCTATAGATTCGGTATTTGTAAATGGGTATATTCTAGGTCGTTCCAATTGAAGCGGGGTACCCGACAGGGATGCCCACTGTCGGCCATCCTATTTGCTTTATCGCTTGAACCATTAGCACACAAGATGAGAACGGACACCAGTATAGAAGGGATGCACCTGGGACACACAGAGTACAAGTTGGCATTGTATGCCGACGACATACTCCTGCATGTGGTCAATCCTGAAAGATCCATTCCCCGAGCTACATCCATCCTTGAAGAATATGGTCAGTTATCAGGGTTCAAGGTCAATCGGTCCAAATCCATATTGTTCCCCCTCCAGGGGGCGTTAGAGGTAAACGAAACAAAATATTCCTCCCTTGGACTGACGCTTGAGCATGACACCACGCGATATTTAGGGATTCGAATTACGAAACAAATAGACAATCTTTATGAAGCAAACTTTCCACAGCTTCTTGCCAAATTCCATGCGGATCTGGCCAGGTGGGACAAATTGACAATCTCGTGGCTTGGCCGGCTTAACGCCATTAAAATGACTTGTCTCCCGAGGTTTCTCTACCCCTTTCAGATGCTTCCCATTAAAATACCGGAGCAATACTTCACCGAGGTTAGAAAAGCGACCCTGAATTTCCTGTGGCATGGGAAAAAAGCCAGGATCGCCTACAACACATTAACGTTGCCCAAAGATAAAGAAGGCGTAGGCCTCCCAGACCTCAAGAAGTATTATTTTGCTGCCCAATTACGGGTGCTCGTCCCTCACTTACGTAACCAAAAAGAACCACAGTGGATAGCAATGGACAACCACTATTTAGACCCAGCAACACTCTCGGAATGGCTATGGGCCCCACGAAAGAGAGTGTTGAGGAGGACGAAGGAGCATCTGCTCTTTGCCACCATATGGGAAATATGGAGGGAGGGTCCAGAGATGAGAGAAATCACAACATGGCCGTCTCCACTGAGCCACCTATGGTCCCGGGCATAAATAACCACATCCCCAATATTGAAAGATTCCAGGCGTGGTATGAAGCAGGACTAGAAAGGGTGGGCCAGCTTCTACGAAATGATTCCTTTATCACTCTCCCGGAGCTAACAGAGGCCCTAAATATAGGCGTGCTGTCCACTTTTCACTACTTACAGATCAAAGGGGTCTTAACAAAGGCAGCATGGAAGGAAAAACTGAGTAGGGCGCTCACCCCCTTCGAAAAACTGTTCGACTCCAAGACTGACAGGAAGGGCCTGATTTCTGCCATGTACAAATTATTAGTGGAGGCGGGTGGAGGGAACACACAATCTCAGAGCATGTTGGGGGAATGACATGAGGTTGGAAATTGATGAAGACGTGTGGGATTAAATGTGCCACATGGCAACACGCACTTCCATATCGTGCCAATATAAACTCCATTCCATCAAACTCTTGCACCGCTGGCAGTATGACTCTTATAAACTATCCAAAATGTATCAATCATCCTCCCCCCTCTGTTGGCGTGAATGTGTACAAGTCGGAGACTATTGGCACATGTGGTAGGGATGTCCTAAGATTAAGATCTATTGGGATGAGGTCTTGGGGTGGATTAGACACCTAGACGGGATTCAAAGTACGGCAGACCCCCATCTTGTCCTGTTCGGTCTCGAGAAAATAGAGAACGAGTGGCAGAGAGTCCAAGGTCTAGCTCCCCATCTGTTGCTCGCTGCTCGGGCATTACTTGCCACCAAATGGAAATCAATTACGACCCCGACCGAGAATGAATGGATCAATGTTGCAATGAACATATGTACCATGGAGAAAATTACCGCATCACTCCATGGCAGGGCAACACAGTGTGAAGTCCTGTGGTCAGATTTCCTAAGCAAACACACATCAAACAGACATCCAACCCAAAATGAAGATAGGGTTCACTGTCCATAGGGCCCAACTAGGTCCTTCTCCTCTTGGGTACTTTTCCCACTCTACCCGTTGTGAGACCCCTTCTACGCTACCTCTCAGGCATCAGTAGAACCATGACAAGACACCCTTCTTGTGGCGAGTCCCTGAACACACCACATAGAAACAGTTTCAGCCTGCAACAACAAGCGCATGACCATGAAAACACAACTCCTTGGTAACACGATTTCTTAGTCCGTGAGGGGTTGAGGGAGGGGGGGAAGGTGTAAAAGAATAAAGAGAACGAGAAAAATATGTTGTTTTTTTCCATTGTTATACCGTTGGATGTATAGAAACGAAACTAAGCACTATATATTGGAATTACTTCCACCTGTGTAACGAATATGGATACATATGTAACTTTTTCTTTTTTCTCTTTTCTCATTGAGAGAACTGTTATGTGTTAAAACTTAATAAAATCAAATGAAAAAAAAAAAATAGCATAGAACACACATAGCAAAAAATGCCTAAGAGTGGGAAAAAGAGCCTCACTCTTAGCAGGAGAAAAAAAAAAAACCTTCAAATCCAGCAAAGCTGCTGGGGACTCTATAGGTAAGGGAAATTAGCTATAAGATGAGAATTCTCCCTAACAGTGTCCTCAGCACTACCCTCATCTCGTACAATGTCAGACTTGGAGACTTACAGGAGAGGGCCTGGATCTCTCGAGGAGATGGCCATAAGAAAAGCTGTCTTCCAGCATAGGAACTTCAGTGGCGCCGAATGCAAGGGCTCGAATGGCGGACCCATGAGCCTGGTCAGCACTACGTTGAGCTCCAACGCTGGGGCCAGGGCCTTCACCGGCGGGAACGAGCACAACAGTCCCTTCATGAACTCCTTCACCAGGTGATGAGACCACAGCGACGACCGCCCCGGAGTTCTGGTGGAGCGGGAGATAGCCGCCAGATGGATTTTGATGGAGGCATGTGCCAGCCCCGCCTTGGCCAGCGACAGCAAGTACAGCAGCAGTTGAGGCGCTGTGATCCGTAGAGGGTTGATCTTCTGTGCATGGAACCAGACAGAGAACCTCTTCCACTTAAGTCCATAGCACTTAAGAGTCGAGGAAGCCCTGGCCTTCGCAAGAACCTCCTTGCAGTCCGCCGGGATGTCGTAGCCTCCGAACTCTAGTGCTGCAGGAGCCAGGCCTGCAGGTTCAGCGGTCCCGGGTCGTGATGTAGGATGGTGCCTCCTTCATTGGCGAGAAGATCCGCATCCGTCGGCAGTTTGACTGGGGGAGACGCTGACATGGCCAGATGGTCCGGGCACCATATCTGCCTCGGCCACGCTGGTGCGATGAGGATCATCCTGCACCGGGACTGTGAGTTGACTGATGAGTTGCAGAAGTAAAGGCAAACGGTGGGAACGCGTACAGGAACAGGCCATCCCAGGGGAAGGAGAATGCATCGCCCATGCTCCCCGGCTGGGGAAACCTGCTGGCGAACCTCCAGCACTTGGTGTTCGTCGCCGTCGCAAACAGATCGATCTGGGGATTTCCCCTCCGTCGGAATAGGAGATCCACTTGATCCTGCTGAAGTCCTCACTCGTGGCAAGAGCGCAGCTCCCTGCTGAGTGAGTCGGCAACAGTGTTTTTCACTCCTGCCAGATGAAAGGGTACCAGGAACATCCCCGGGCGACGGCCCAGTGCAACAGATCTTGCGCTTCCTTGGATAGGGCTGGGGATCTGGTACCTCCCCGCTTCCGGATGTAGAACATCGTGGTGGTGTTGTCGGTGAAGACCCGTACCACTTTGCCCTTTAGGGATGGAAGGAAGGACCTGAGGGCCCAGAGCACGGCCCGGAGCTCTAGGACGTTGATGTGCAGGGACCTCTCCTCTGGGAGCCAAAGGCCTCCTGCTAGGAGATCTCCGGTGTGTGCTCCCCAACCCTCCAGGGAAGCGTCCGTCGTCACCGTTTCCTGATGTGCTGGGGTCTGGAAGCCCATGTCTGCTGCGAGATGCACGCGGATGGTCCACCACCGGATCGCTTGATGGAAAGTCTCGTTGAGTGGGATCTTGTCTTCGAAGCTTCCGGCCGCTTGCATCCAACGGGCGTTGAGGAACTCCTGCAGTGGTCGCATCCGCAACCTGCACAGACGCACAAGGTAGATGCAAGATGACATCATGCCGAGCAGGGACTTGATGAACCTCACCCTGGCCACGTCCATGGTCAACAGCCGTTGTACCTTGCCTAGGATGGCCCTCGTCTTTTCCTCCTACGCAAGACTTTGCAAAGTTGATCGCGAATCCCAGTTCCGTGAGCAGGCGGACGGACGTGCTGTGTGGTCGCCGGCGAGTTCTCTTGACTTTGCTCGGATGAGCCAATCGTCCAGGTAGGGGTATACGTGGATCCCCTGCAGGCGCAGCTGCGCCGCTACCGGCGCCAGACACTTGGTAAAGACCCTTGGAGCTGACTTCAACCTGAAGGGAAGGGCCTTGAACTGGTAGTGCCGCACTCGGACTACGAACCGTAGGAACTTTCGATGTCCTTTGTGTATGCGGATGTGAAAGTAAGCATCCGCCAGGTCCAGCGACGATAGTAAGTCGCCTTCCTCCAGCTGTCCCAGCACGTGCTGACAGGTAATCAGCCAGAACTTCTGTGCTTTGATGTATTTGTTGAGGCGTCAAAGGTCCAGGATGGGCCACCAGTCTTCTTTCGGACGAGGAAGTACCGCGAGTATACTCCAGAGCCCCGAGCCTCTTTGGGACGAGTTCTATCGCACCCTTTCTCAGCATGGTTCGTACCTCCAGAAGCAGCAGTGGAACGTGGTTTTCTTTCCTGGCCAGAGGTGGGAAACGGGGGCCCTTTCTTTGGAACTCCAGAGTGTGCCCGTGGGCCAGGGCATCCAGAACCCAACGGTTGGTGGAGATGGATTCCGACACGCCGATGAAGTTCGCCAGCCGGCCTCCCACCGGGGTGCTGAGGTGGGGGCCCGACGTCATGGCAGGTTCAGTCCTGTTTCGCTGAGGCCCTGCCACCCTGGGCTCCTTGGCGACGACCATGGTATCCACCGGCCTTGCTGCAGCCTCTGTAAGTTTCCTGCGATGAGGAACGGGAGCTTGTCGGTACGACGATGAAATGCAGCAGAATCCTTTGGAGGCACCTTGGGATTTGCCTCTGGAGGTCTGAAAGGACGGCCGTCATTGATGGAGTGCCCAAGGCATGGGCCGTCTCGGTGTCTGCCTTAATGGCCTGCAGACTCTCGTCTACTGATTTCCCAAACAGGTTTTTTCCGTCGAAGGACATGTCCAGAACCCTGGTCGGCACATCCTGACGGAAGTTGGTGGCCCTGAGTCAACCACGCCGGCGCAGGCAAACACTGTTGCCCATCTGACAAAATCCGGTATCAGCGATGTCCGTCGCTACCCTGATGGCGTGATACGACGCCACCTCACCTTCTTGCAGGATTTCCAGGGCTTCCGCCCTCTTGTCGTCCGGAAGTCCGTCCAGTATCGGGCCGATCTTGAACCACAGCTCCATATCATAGCGGGCCACGATCGCAAGGGCGTTGGCCGTCTTGATGGTTGTCGCTGCCGACGCCGCAGAGACTACGGAATCCGGGGTCGGTTGCGCCCTGAGGCACATAGGAGCGGAGTCCGGGACCCGGTACTTCTTCTCGTACTGGTCTCTCTTTGCAGGGGCCGTGGACGGGTTCTTCAAAAGGGACAGACCTTCGTCCCATATTTCGTCCAACAGCGGAACTGAGAGTACCGTTTTCCTCTTGGCTTCCCGTCGTTGGTAGAGAAAACCCTCCTTCCTCTGTTCCTCGGGGCACAGCTGGAAGAGCTCTGAGGCCCTGGCGATCATGGCGTGGTAGGAGCCAATTTCGTTGGGGGTGTGGGGAGCCGTCTCAGACCCAGTCTCCGTCTTGTCCCTCGGCGGAGGGGATGGGGGTGAAGGCTGGAAGGGAGGGGGCGGATGGACTCGCCTCGGCTTGCTTGCTGGGCTCCCCGACGGTCCAGGCGACGCTGGATCGTCCGCTGGTGTTAAGGGCAACCTTGTCCTCATCTCCGTACACAGGGTCTGCAAAGCCATCAAGATTGCTCCTGAGTTGTCCTGTGGTGCAGCCATCGGTTGTGACGGGAGCGTAGGCTGGGGCGCGGGGTCCTCTGTTTCCTCCACGGCTCCTTGTCGGCTCCACCGTCGCTCTCTGCGTCAGCCTTGTCGGGATCCTTCCTGTAGGTCCTGACCTCCTCGAACTTCTTGTCCAGGATAGCTTTGACGCCAGCCAGCTCATCCTTGGAGGAGGTATCCAAGTCTGTTACGGCTACCGTGCACCCCCCCTCTTTCTCGATCCGGGGTTTCACGGGGGTCTTCTCGATCGCTTGGAAAGATGATTGCCTCCAGGGTGGCAGGGAAACTCTAGGCCCAGAGGTCGTCTCCACTGGGGTAGCCTCCTTCGATCGAGGCCTTAGCCGGGTGAATCAGGGCCTTCACGACCATGGGCGCGCCTGAGGCCTTCACCTTAGGGGGAGGGTCACCGCCTCGCCCCCCATGGCTTACTCCGTCGGGATCGACCGGGGCTTCTCCCAAAGATTACCCGGGTTCTCTGACTACCTTTTCATCGAGCCAGAGGGTTGGCTCGTGGATGATGGGGTCAGTGACATCACGACCTGCCTGGCAGCCGAGGAGTCCGAACCAAAGGCGCTCCCGGTGCCCGCAGACTCGCCGTGCTTTGCCTTTTGTTGGCCCCCGTCGCCGGAGAACCCTCAAAGGTCTTAGATTACCGCTCAGACTTCTTCTTTTCACCTGCTGCCGGGTTCTTCGCCTCCAGCCAGTTGGCGAGTCGTGTACGACGGTCGTTCATGGTCCGGACGGACATGTTCTTGCAGAATGCACAGTCCTCCTCCACGTGCGACTTTTCTGCGTGTAGACAGTAGAGGCACTGTGAGTGCTCGTCCTCCTTAAAGACGTTCTGCAGTCCACATCCTGGGCAGTTCCTAAACTGTTTGGATCTAGTAGGTGTCAAATCTCCCTTATCCTGGGCCATGTCCAAATCGGGGTAGGCCTCAAAGGTCTTCCGGAATGCTCTAAGAAGTGTAAGTAATTTGACAAAAATCCGCCCTTGAGGGGTGTAGAAATTTCCGAAACAGGTCCCTGTTGATCGGAAGAAGAAACTGTGGAGCTTGAGGCTCGAATTGACAGAAAAAATAAGAGTGAACTCTTCAAAAAAATGCAATACTCAGTAAAAGCTCAAGCGCTACAGCACGAGGACTCCCAAAACATGAACGTGCAGTAAAAATTGAAGATGGCTGCCAGAGGAGGGGCGTAGGTAGAGGGCAGTCATTGGCTGGTGGCAGTATGACCCAGAGACCAGTGATTGGTTAATAGTAGAAAGACAGTTCAGAAACAAAACTGAAACTGATTTTTTCTTTACCGAGGATTCACAGACTGACGACAGGGAATATTCATGAGCATGTGAATCCATGCCAGACCCCATGCTGGAGAAACTGTCCTCTAAACCTTAGTACTGTTCACTGGACCCCAGATAACCTACCTTCATTTGTTCCTGCATTACAAACTGTGTCAGATCTTTTCCTGAACTTTTGGGCATAAAGCCCCAGACAACTTATGGAAGGACTTTTGAAGTTAGGGTTAATTCTCTGTAGATCTGTAGTGCATAAACTAATATGTACTTTCTTTTATTTGTATTATGCCCTACTCTGGTGACTGTATATATGTAATCTAGTATTAGTGCTGTGTGATACTTCTCCCTGTTAGTAGTCACTTTTCATAGTGATATTCGGCCATAACTAAATAACTGTATTTGTGTACATACTGTCTAAGTGTCATTTGTGATTTCCATTGTGTGTACTCCTTGTGGACCATTTAAAAGCTCACCACCTCTTGAGACTTAGCCTAGACCTCTCGTCACTGCTACCTTGTACTGGTTTGACTACAGCTCCCAGAGTTGTCCCTGTCACAATATAGGTTGGCCGTGTATACACCTGTCCCCCAGGCCAGAGTACAGAACATCAGTCATAACAAGACCTCATCCCTTTTTGGGCACCAGGAATACCAACCCGATCCTCTCTGCTCGAGAACAGGGCTCGCAGCTCTAAGTGGAGCTCCTGTGCCGGTTGGATTGGAGGTGGTGGGGGTCTGTCTGGTGGTTTTCTTAAGAAGGGCAAACAATAACCCCACCAAACGAGCTGCAGGGCCCAGGCATTGGAGGTAATCTCCTGCCACTAGAGCCAATGCTCTACCAACCATCCACCAACTGGTAAGTTGTGGGAGGGGAAATCAAAGCGGCTTCGGAGGCGGAGCGGCCCCTGCCGCTATTGCTGCTTCTTAGCCCTTAGAAGCCCCTGTGCCCCTTTCGGAGCACTAGAAACACTTCTGTCCTTGCCTGGCCGGTAGGAGCTGCACTTTCCTGCTATAAGGCACATATCGCCTGTAGCCTGAGGCCCTAATGGCGAAGCTGAAGGCAGGGTTGACCGCGTACACAGCCAGGACTAGTGATCTTTCAGCCATCTTCGATTCATTACATTTCTCAGTATTCATCGGCCTTCTGACCGAAAAGGAATTCGCCCTCGTAGGGCATGTCCAGTAACTTGCATTGGACATTAGGCAAAAAGCCTGAAAACGTCAAATAGGCCTGCCTCCTTAGCGTTATAGCCAATGCCATTGAATGGCCCACGCAGTCGGCCATGTCCAGGCCCGTTCGCAGCGACTGCCTGGCCACATCTTTCCAAACTTCCACCATCAATATGAGCCCATCACGCATTTCCCCCTCAGGGATGTATTGCAAGCATTCTTCTCAATGGCCTTCCAGGTATAGAAGGATTACTTAGCAAAACTACAAGCAGTGTTTATGGCTTTGAAAGCCATGCTGCCTGATGTGAACACCTTGTCGGCCCTGGCATCAATTTTCTTTGCTTCTCTGTCAGGCGGCAGATTCGAAGTCGAAGAAGCCGATTTGGTGGAGACTGTGGCAACTTGTACGACAAGCCCTTGTGAGAGGAGAGGAATGAAGGGTCGGCTCTTGCTGGCCTATACTTCCCAGTCATGGTGGAGCTGAGGCGGGGAATGGAACAGCGATGCTGTCGCAGAGAGCCTACAGGTTCGGCGAACGCTGGATTCAGAGGCATGTTGCGTTCCGTAACCGGACCTTCGTCCAGTATATCCGTCAGGTCGTACCCTTGTACTGGCACTGCTGAAGACTTTAATCCCAAAGCGGCAATCACCCTTTATACCTATGCTCTGAACATGGCATGGTTGTGCGCATAGGGCTGACTTTGCTGGAACTCTAGGTCTGGTGAAGTATCCAAACAGCTGGCCTCGTGAAGCCCCTGTGCCAGTTCTAAAAGTTGAGCCTGGTCGTCAAAATAGGCAACGGAACCCGTTCCCATGAAAATGGGATCAACCTCTCCCAGGTCACCCGTGTCATCGGCGTTGAAGATGGTCGACATGGCGCTGAGAAAATCACCTCAGGAGAGAGGAGCAAAGGATTTCTCACCGAGCGCTTGTCCTTCTGCACCGATAGCATGGATGTCGGTGTCAAACGAGGCACCGAAAATCTAGCACCTTGAAATGCGCGCGAAGGACCCAGCATCGAGGGCCTCAGCGTCTTCTTCAGTGACAAGCCCGAAGGCTTCACTTTTGCCGATGCCGCCGGCACTGGGGCTTGTGAGGGGTCGGTAACACTGAGAGACGCTCTTGCCTCCAAGGCATGCTACTTGGTAGGGGTCACCTGCGCCTGCAGTGGCATGTTTTTTTAAACATTTCAAGCATGCAGGTCTTGAAATCCTCCCACTCCTGTCGAGTGGTAGGTCCAGCCGATGGCTCACTTTCTTCAGTCGACGACGCCTCTTCTTCTTGCATGATGAGGACAAGAAAGAGTGGCTCCTAGAATGTGACTTTCTTATTTCGCTAATGTTTCTCTTTTACGGGGGTAAGCCCTTCAGTCTCAGCTTCTGAGGACTGGTCCGTCGAACGCGCCATGATTTTGAAGGCGTCCGGCCTAGAGCGGGCTTTGCAGCCCGATTGAGCAAAGATTTTGGTTTCATTTTGGCGCATGACGCACACCACTCCATGTCATGACCCGTGCCGAGTCACCAGAGTCATATCTCATGTGGGTTGGTTATCAGACATTTTGGTGTGGCAGTCGATATACTGGTTGAAACCTGAAACCCGGGCGAAGGAAATCTTGCATGGAGGAAAACAAATTTGAATTTATGACGAAAAACATTGAATATAGTCGAAGACTCAACCGTGTTCCTAAAGCAGTGCGTCAAGCGTGCGGAAAAAAGGAACCGAGGTGTGGGGCATAGTGGCGTGGTATATATACGACACCTAACGTCCCGTCCGCAGCCGATGATCGAGCACAAAGGATCGACAGCCGAGTCGAGGTCAACTACTCCCCCTGTCGAAAAAATTACTGAAGCATCGGAGCTGGATAAGTAAAGCTATCAGATGAGGAATCTGCGGGAGAAGGGCAATCGATTGAACAGCTATTATTCCCTTGTTGGGGGGTGGTGGGGCAGACATGGCAAGTAACAGCCCACATCCCTCACAGAGGCCCTCTAGGCTTCGGCTGGCAGGCCGTTACGTCCATGTCCACCCCTGATGCAGGGGTGATTCCATATTAGATCCCACTCAATTTAGTAATTATCACCCTATTGTCAGGTCATCTTGGACTGCTTAGATTTTGGAGAAGCTTGCTACCACACAACTTCAATAGTTTGTAAGCCACTGAAGATGTGATTCTTCTCTACAATCAGGCTTTTGGGACTACATCTGTACTTTTAGCATAGGATGGCATTCTAGCTTAAGCTGATGATAGCCACTTGCCACTGATAGTAATGTTAGATCTATCAGCAGCTTTCGACACTGTAGACCATGTTCACTCTTCTTTCTCTCTTAAAAAGTCTAGTTGAGATGTCCTATCAGACTCTATTGTGGTCTAGCTGCTCTCTCTCAGTTAGGTTCCAAACAGTTAACTTCGGTACATATTTGTCTAATTACACCCTAGTGACATGTGGAGTGCAACAGGGGTCGCATTTTTCCCGTTTGATATTCATCATTTATAGTCAACCATGATTAAGTATTTTTCGCAAATTTCATTTACAATAGCATTGCTATGCCAACGATACCCAGTAGAACTATTGAAGCATCCAGTCCAACTTGTCAACCACGATATCCTAGGCATGCACCTAAAAAATGAAGCACACTTCTCCCCGGAAGCCATTGCATGGGTTGCCTCATTCCTAAATGGCAGACTCATGAAAGTCTTCTCAGACACTGCCTCGGCAACCCCTACCACCATCCACTGCGGCGTCCCACAAGGCTCCTGCACCGCCCCCACTCTCTACAATATATTCACCCTTCCTCTCTTCAAGGACCTCGACTGTCGTAACATAGCGTACACCAACTACGCAGACGATACGCAGGTACTACTCCCTCTAACTGGGACCTACGAAGAAGATGCTACTGCATTAACCAAAATCTACACAGCCATCCAAACCTGGATGGCGGCCAACGGCCTCTGCCTAAACGGGGACAAAACCGAAATCCTCATAGTAGGGACCAATGAAATTCTCAACAAACTCCCCCCCCAATACAAATCCTTCAACATTGACAACTCCACCATCTCAGTCTCCAAGTCTGTTAAAACCTTAGGCGTTCACCTAGATGCCTCACTATCTATGTCTCGCCAAGTCAACGCCATTGCCTCTTCCTCAGCACTTACCACCAAGATGATAAATGCTGTCAAGCCGTTTCTCTCCGCCAAAAACTGCCTGTCCATCGCCAGAGCCACTATAGGTACAAAACTAGACTACTGCAATGCACTGTTCCTAGGCACCTCCGCCCACAACCTAAAAAAACTCCAAATCACGCAAAACAATGCGCTCCGGGCAGCACTGTCCATTCCAAAAAGAGAACACATCTCGCAAGCAAGGAGAGATGCCCACTGGCTACCTGTGAAGGAACGCATACTGTTCAAAGCCATGACCATCACACACAGATGCCTATCCCTGGATGCCCCACCCTATCTCGCAGAAAGAATCACACCGAAAGCCTCCATCAGACCCACCAGAGCTCACCGCACCAACATGATTGATGTCCCCACGTTTCAAAGATCCAGGGCGGGAGGAACCAGCTTCCAACACCTCGCACCAAAAAACTGGAACTCCCTACCTACCTCACTAAGGAACGAAAAATCATACCATACCTTCCGTAAAAACCTCAAAACCCTCCTATTCCGCTAAAGTCTGCCACATTCACTCTCATGCTTGCATTGTATCCACAGCATAGCATAACCTTTAAGCTCAATGTTTATTACCAATGTGAAATGTACTATGTAACTCGGTTACATCTGTAAACACATTCCTATGCTTGTGTTCATGACTAAGTCTGCTGTAACAGCGCCACGATGCCCCAGGGCAGTTCTGTGCGCTTTATAAATGCAAATAAATAAATAAATAAATAAATAATTGTTCTCATTGGGCGAACTGCTTAATTAATGGATGATTAAAGCAGACTATAACCCAACCACTCAAAGACAGAAGTAATGCTATTGGGTCCCAAATACTTGTTGAATGACCCTTATCAATCTCCCCTCCCACTGAGACTTCTTTGGCAGCCCACTTCTCTTGCCAGCACCGCAAGATGAAGAATTTGGAGGTTGTTTGGGAGCAAGATCTAACTCTCCCCTTTCAGATTTAGTAGTTCAGAAAATAGAATAAAATAAACTTGATTTTTTTTTCTTTATTCGTAAATTAAATTCCACCTTTAAGCCACCTCAGAGCACTTTGGGAAGGGGGTGCACAATTGAATGTGACTCTACAGATTGTGGACTAGTTTGGTCATTTGATGGCCTTGTTTGGTTTAGATTTCTAACTTGTGACCCATAGTGGTCAAGAAAAAATGGTATCAGGTAATATTATCCCCATATATATGGTCGCCGTATATAATATCGCCGGGAAAAGGTTGTGGCGATATTATATGGGGGACCATATATATAGGGACAGGGGCAGCAAAAAAAAAAGAAAAAAAAAGGGTTTGGGGGTTGCAGGGGTGTCCCCCGCATGTTCCATGCAATAATGTCACCACAAAAAACGGCCATTTTTCGGCAACATTTTTGCATGGTGATATTTTTGAGGGGACATTATTATATGGAACCGAAAAAATACTGTCAGTCTTGAAATAAGATTTGGAATTGGTTACGGATGCTTCTCTTTCACCAGTACTCATTTATCTTCATTAGATGGACATGATTTCTCGCTTAATTATATTTTTCAGAAGTTCAATTAAGATATTTCTATTGTAATCA
This sequence comes from Ambystoma mexicanum, assembly GCF_040938575.1. Classification (NCBI taxonomy): domain Eukaryota; kingdom Metazoa; phylum Chordata; class Amphibia; order Caudata; family Ambystomatidae; genus Ambystoma; species Ambystoma mexicanum. Next base: position 1,066,916,234 of record NC_090931.1, on the reverse strand, counting down.
GCTCTCTCGCTCTTTTACAATCGATTTACATTTGAAATCTTCTGCCCCATGGTTTTCTGTAGCACTTAACCTGGAGCGGCAACTACATTGATGCCTTGAACGCTGTTGGTATGCAACTGCTTCAGTAGAGAATGTGATCTCATTAAAACAAGCAAGCCTTTATCTTTCAACCATCATCAAATAGATACAGGTGTTCGGAATGGGACATCGAAAGAATCCCTGGAAAAATCAAAGACAGACTGAAAACTCAAGATTGGATCGAAACATTGGATAAAGTAAGTGAATACATATCCTCGTCACATCTAACATTCAACACTCAAAAAATAGACAAGGTGAGAACTTAGCTAAAGAATTCCCTGAATAAACACTTGCGATCAATCTTTTTAAGAGCACTTCTGAACGTTCTAAAAACAAACAAAGTCTTATATTTCCAAACACAAGCCGAAAACAACACATGCCGTTACTGCTCAGTCACACAAAATATCGAGACAGTGCGACATCTACTCCTTCTCTGTCCAGGAACAGACAAATTAAGAACAATCTATCTTCGGCCACACAGACTCAAACATCAGTTGACAACTGACGATGTTTGATGGAATCAGATGATGAGCGGTGATTCTACATCGCTGACATTAGCAACAGCAACATTTTTGTATGATTTGGACTTAGACGGAAAGGCAGCAGATCAAAACTTGTACGAAGAGGACAGAGCACCTTAAGGACGCATTTTTCAGCTAGAAAAGGTGTTAGGCAGAAACCTGTGCAGTTCCCTCTGGGACCACTGCAAAAGATTTAAGACTACAGGTGTTTGGCAGTAAACCCACTTGGTAGCAGTCTGTACCACAGATTCACTTGGTAGCTGTGGCTGAGCAGTCAGACTTCCCTCAAGAAGATTTAGGCAGTATACAGAGTATTCACAATAGGTCAAAAGAACACAGCAAAATAAGTAAACACTGACCAGAGCTTGGTGTAAAAGAGATATCATTATTTATTTAAAACCACACAGGCACTAATATTAAGCAGTTAAAAACACGGTCACTAAAAGATATGAACTCCCTTAGAAGAATATTAGACCAGTCTTAAGTAAAGCCCCACTTATTTTCAGACAGCGGTGAGCGCTTAACGCAGATGGCACTCTAATAATTCGTTTTAAAAGGGAGAGAAAAGCAGAGTATAATTTTAAACAGATCCCAACACTTTCACAAGAACACAACAAGAGAGTAAGGCAAGTAAAACCGTGAAGTTAGAGTTCAGAAGGCCGGATCCACTTTAAGAGGATCAGAACGAAATGTGTCCAAGGTCACACGGTTGAAGTGCACAAGAGTCTTGCAAAGGTTCAGAAAGAGTTGGACCAAAACAAAGGGACCAGTTAGAGGGTCAAGGCGGCCAGCCCAGTCTAGAAGGTTAAGGGATTATTATTACCTTGTAGCAATCTTTAGAAAGGGAGGCCTGGCGGACACGGTACCTTAAAGTGGTGAGAATACTCCAGCGGGGGCAGTTGTTCCTGGCAGCGGATGCAAGTCGGTGCTTCGTCCGGGGAAAAAGAGGATCTCGTCGGGGAGGAAGATAGGAGTCCGTTGCACTGCCAGGGAAGAAACCAGCCGCGGAGTTCTCAGGTAAAAGGAGCGGTCCTTTTATTTGCGGTCCAGTGGTAAGTGGCTATCCGGTTGGCGGGGTGCTTGGCACGGGCAATTCGACCACAAGACGTCCTGGGATGCGAGGAAAAGAAGGTAAACAGGCTATGCCCACCAGTCAGGGGAAGAAGCCTCTCCAGCCGGGAGATCTTCTCTGTCGTCAGGAAGTGGCGAGTCGGTTCCGCAGGGCTCCACTGGTGGTGTTGTTGTGGTAGTTTCGGCTCAGCTTCTCCCTCGTCGGATTCTCAGGTCCTGTGGCGACTTCTGAAGTTCCAGTCCCCAAAGCCCTGGTTTTATGCAGCACACCCCCATTCACTCAGTTTAGCTGTCAATCAAACATGCTAAGTGGTGAGCCGGCCGGCTCACCACTTGGGCCAATGACACGAGAGTGCGACTTGAGTTACCAAGGTAACTCAGTCCAGGGTGCCTAAACCCCCTCCAACACCCCCTGTGGTGCCCAGACAGAGTGGCACCACTTTTGGAGGCTTCTGTGGAGAAGCCCGCCAAAAAGTGGAACAAAGGGCTCGACTTGGGTTGGAGTCACAGAAGAGAACAAAAACGCCATTTTAGAATCGAGTCCTGGCAAAAAATACCAACCGGCGAATTAATATTAAATAAATAAACCGGCGGTATGTTCGAGGCTATGAGAATTAAATAATTAAAGTTGGTAGCCTCGAACAATGGGAAAATCCCATAGGGATATATTCGCGGTCAAATATAAAAAGTAGTATCCACTGCCTCCAGCCAAGACTCGATCAGGGGGGACGGAGACGTGCCCCCTCGACTAACAGACCCCGGGGCAATCGAATTGCCCCAACCAGTACGTCCACAATATGATGGTTTGTACCGGTTTCTGTTAATAATTTGGGACTAGTAAAGCCAATGGTGACTTTACATGCCCTGGGAGACAGTAGTCATTCCTAGGGTATGGAGTCTATGGTGGGGTGTCACTATGACACCCCTGTGTCACTGCACGCAGGGTGCTGTGTAACACACAGTAAAAACACACGAGACCCTGTGGGGTAAAGGACCCCATAGCCCATAAAACACATTAACAGTCAAAGGAACACCATAAATCATGTCCAAGAGTGGGAGAAAGAGAGTCTCACTCTTGGCAGGAGAAAAAAACAAACTCCAGAAATCCAGCAAAGCTGCTGGGGGACTCACTAGGTTAGGAAATTCAGCTTAAAGAGAGAATTCTCCCTAACAAAAGGAAATGTGACAACAAAAGAAAACATGCACCAAGTTTGTAAAAATTGTTAATCACGATTAAACACACAAAAAAAATACAGTTATCTTTTTGTGTCCAACATTAAGTGCCCACAATTTACTCACTTCTTTCTTCTCGGATAACATTTCTCACATTCTTGAGAAGATCCCTATTGTTGCTTCTGTGAACTCTGACTTATTGAGTAAAACCCATAAATCTGTTACTTACTAAAGGCTGCTTTCCTGGGTTCCTTCAAACAGTCATGTATCGGGGGCGTGGCAAGGCGGCACGTCATGCAGTCATGTCTGTGGTGAGCTCTGCGTTGGGGCGTCCGATCTACTGATGTTGGCTTAAGATTTCAGACTTTATTTTCCGTTCATCAATGCAGTTGCTGTCCCTGACCTTGGTGCTCGACTCAGGGGCGAAATCGCAGCCAGCAAGCCACAAATGAATCGATTTTAGCCCCGGCACCCGTACATCACAGAGCAAGAGGAAAATGGCGGCCCGCACGCCCGAGATGGAGGCGCCGTGATCCTCTGCTCTGATGTCCCCTCTGCCCGGATGAAGGTGGACTCCAGCCCTTGAATACAAGTCCCTGCGGAATATAAGGAGAGGTACGAGCGCATCATCCTGCTTATCACTTCTACATAGCTTCTGCTGGCAGAACAGCGCTCGGAGAGGAGCGCAGCTGAGCCCCCCGGTCAGCCCTGCAGATGAGGAGTGGGCCAGAGCAACGCCATGCCCACCCAAGGTCTTGACGCTGCAGCACCTCTGATCCGCTTCAGCCCCCCGCCATCTGGAGGAATGTACGTGGGCCCCCCTGAGGTATTGCAGTGGCCCCCACATTTGTTTAAAGACAGGACCAAGCTGGGCCCGGAGGAGTTGGGGCTCCAGCGGTTATAGTGTGGAGGGGAGGAAGCAGTGTAGCAGAAGGCGCTCGCTTTGCCTGCACCGATGGAGCAGACTTCACCACCCTGGCTTCTGCCGCCCTTCCTGAGGCACTTGAAAAACAGCTTGGGCCCCTTGCGTCTTCAATCGTTACGAAAAGTGGCCCAGGATCTGTGGGCTTGAGATACTCTGCTTCCTGAAAAATGTTCTGTTGGCCTCCTCTTCATCGGCAATCCCTGCTCCATGAAACTGATCCAAGGCACCAACAGTAAGCCCTGCAATACCCTCCTAAATAATCCCTGGGATACAGGCACACATTACCCCACATCCTTACACCCCTCTGTCCCCCCACGTGCAGTGCCCTCACTGCCTAGGCTCCTCTGGGCTATCTAGGGGGCTAACTGTGTGCTCGGCTCAGATATAACACCCCTTCCTCTGAAAGCTCCTTACCCCGGGGAGCAACCAGAGCGGTCTGGGCCCGACCTCTCTCGCCCCAAGCAATGGGAAGTTTTTGGTGCGACTGGCAATGTCCAAAGTAGGGGCGAAGGGGAAGTCATCGGACATCACCAGGTTTTTGACCCCCCAGGAGGCCATGAAACCAGTAAGTAGTCAAGTAGTCTCCAAACAGGACTTTGAAGGTATGTTGCTGGCCTATAAGCAGGATATCACTCAGGAGTTAAAGCAGGAAATAAAATCCTCCAAAGACTCTCTGGCCAAGTCAATTGCGGACCTGAATTCTCACATACTGGGCCTTGAATCTTGCGTAAATGACCTTGAAAACACAGTATGTGAGCAGGCATACAACCATGCAGAACTGGTGAAGGGAGTGGGGGGGATTGAAGAACACCTTGAGGATATCTGGGCTAAACAAGATGACCTAAAAAAAAAGGTTGAGAAGAAACGACGTTCGCCTTCAGGGGTCACATATCATGCTCAGGACCACGAGTTGGCTGAATATGTGAGAGATCTCTTTAAATCTTTTCTTGAGCTCCCTGACTCTGAAGGCAGTCAGGGAGCTCAAGCCCTCGATAGGACCCACCAGGTCTTTTCTTCTACACAACAGAGAAGCAACCTACTGCCAGATTTCCTTCCCTGTGTACACTTCTATCTTCACAAAGAAGCGATTATGGCTGCGGACGGGAAGGGCGGAGCCGGTAGTCTTTCGAGGAGCCTCCCTCACTCTATTCCAGGACCTCTCGCCTTATACCTTGACCAACCGCCGACGCTTGCAAAGGTCAACTCCTGGTTACAGTCACTTAGGGTCCGCTATCGCTGGGAGTTCACCTGCAAACTGATTTTTGGCTTTCGCGATCGCCACTACATAATTGGCTCAAAGGACGAGGCAAAGGAATTGATAGAAGAAGCGAGCGAGATCCATTCGTTAGAAGCTGGGGAGCAAGATGACGCCCACTTTGGGACCACCCCTAGAGACAACAGGAGGAAACCCAAGGGACGATGGGCCCCGGCGATTCCACCATTGACACCAAAAACCGAATTGGATTTGAGGACCCCAGATTGAGGCATCAAGAAACTCTTGCCGGCAGACATAGGTCCACATGGTAGGCCTACCCAGAGCTTGCTCATGATGGCGCCTCCTGACGTTGTCTGTGTCACCCTGAATGTACAGGGTCTAAATGCCTTGTTAAAACGCAAAGCACCCTTTTGTAGAATGTCCACCCTTAACTCTTTGCTCCTGTTTCTTCAGGAGACCCACCTTTTACCCTTGAATGAATTTTGCCTCAATAATAGATTGAATCCCACAGCCTTTTGGGCTTCCAGTGGCTCGAAAAGGCATGGAGTCACCATCCTGATCCGCAAGGGTTCCCCTCCCCTGAAGACGCTAAAGGTTTTACAGGACGGGGAAGGGAGGTCTGTCATGGTGCTGGAGCTATTATATGGGCGCAAGTTGACCTTGGCTTTGATTTCTGACCCAAATGATCAACAAGACTTATTTTTTGCCTCTCTTTCTAAGACGCTGGTGGAATTTGCCGAAGTGGAGATCATCCTTGGGGGGGGGGGGGGGTTAGGGGGGGAACTTCAATGCTGTGGTTAATCCTCTGGTAGACAAACCTCTTCCCCCAATCGCTCACGATAAGAAAATCTTTCTGGCTCTCACAAAACTCGCTAATTGAGGCTTGGTGCTTTTTTCATCAAGAAGAGAGCGATCATACCTTTTTTTCGGCAGTCCTTAAAGGGCTCTCTGGGTTGGATATGTTTCTTCTCACCAACACCCTAATCCTACTGGTCACAAGCACGAGATCCTCCCGAAAGCCCTATCAGACCATGCTCTCTTAACAATCACGGTGGCCCTACGCTGCCCAGTTCCCCCGCATAAACCTATGTGACGCCTGAATGATTTCCTCCTGCAAGACCCTTTAGTCTGCTCCAATGTATCTAAGGCGATAAAGCAGTACTTTTTGGAGAATGACATTGGGGACATGGGGGTTGGATACGGTCTGGGACGCCGGGAAGGCGGTCATTTGGGGCTGTATAATACAGCAGCCAGTAGCACGGAGGAAAACTAATTTGAAGCAAGGGGTTCAGGGAAAGGAGAAGGAGCATAGGGAGAAGGGGTCCCGGCGCTCGCTTCATGACATGCGTGTGGCTTGAAAGGCCCTGGAGGCACATCATGTGGGGCGTGCTGCGCACTCTATGCTGCTCACAAAAAAATATTTTTAAACAAGGGGGAATAAGGCTAATAAATTGTTGGCTTTAAAACTGAACACAAGGGGCTATGTGCAACTATACTGAGCTATTGCGGGAGGACAGTGGTCACTGCAAATTGTCTGAAGAGGGGAAACTCTGCATTATGGAGGAATTTTATCGGGTACACTCAGCGACGCACCAGGGGGATCATCCGATAATGCACAACTTTATCCTCAACTCCCCCACTTCCCCAACTCCCCTGGGAACTGTGGGACCTCTTGGAAGGGCCTATCACTGAACAAGAGGTCTTATTGGCAATTCGCTCACTCCACTCAGGAAAGGCTCCAGGGCCTTTAAGCGATTCTGTAACAAATCCTATAAGACATTCAGTGCAGAGCTGATCCCTCATTTGACAAAACTGTTAAACTTTTTCCTCTCCTTTGGGACAGTCACGCACACCATGGCGGAATCGGCCACCACACTAATCTTGAAGCCGGGGAAGGATCTTACGGAATGCTCATCCTACCACCCAATTGCCCTGCTCAATACTGATGCAAAACTATTTAGCAAAATCATGGCCCTGCGACTTGGGGACATGACCGGACGGGCTTCATACAAAACCGATCAGCCCACAACAATATTTGCTGAGTAGTGTACCTAATAGCACAGGCCCTCCAAATACCAGGGGAAACTATCATTACTATTCTTTGACACTCATCAAGCAAGCATGTCTTGGGACTATTTGAAATTGTTACTACCGGCCTTCGGTCTGTGCTTTACTAAGCTGGTACTGTGAGAAACCTGAAGGTGTCCAACCTAGCTAGTCCCCGGGGATCTGTCATCCAGGTGGCCAGAACACAGCCATCGCTATTGGATCCTGTTCCTGGGCATGGACCTGTGCGGGAGGATCACCTGGATGGGGGTTCCTTGGGGAGTGGGACACCGTCGGGTAAGACGTGGTATCCCACTTCTTTTCAACACCTTTTCCCCATCCTACCACGTAGAATATTCCAAAACACTGCCATCCCCCTTTTCCGAGGCAAACACTTTCGCATACCACGAAAGACAATGGACTAACACCAGAGCCTCACATGTCCCAATAACATGGTCAGGCAATTGACCAGAATCATACACACCTGACGTCCCTTTCCCTTCTCCACAGGGATAAAAGGTGGAGCACGAGAGCACAGGACGAGCAACGCAGATCGCACAGCATTAGGGCTAACTCAGCACAGCCGTTCAAGAGGAGGCAAAAGACAGTGAATACTGAGAGGGTGACAAGGAGAGAAGTGACCTTACCCTTTCCTATCAAGGCCTGTGAAACCTCCGCAGATGGAAACATAAGACATTGAACAAAGGCCAGCGTGAGTTGAAGTAGATGTCGATGGTACACAAAACCCTCCTCTGCTGATAACCAAGCCAGGGAGAGACATTGGTCTCTCTGGTACTAACCTTGACTCGAAGGAGAAAAAAGCCAAGCGGTTTACCACAGCCGGTGAGTCGAGGGGAGAGTCGATTAGAAACTGGACTGTGTTGAACGAAAGTAGCAAACAGCTAATCTGAACTTTGAATGCATAAAAGCACTATTTAGAAAGTGGGGAAAGCCTGCAGCAGAGGCGTCTGGCACCACATGAGTGCTCACACAGAAAACTCTGGGCGATTACCCTAAGGTAGATACTACCAAAACCACAAGGCCTTGGGAAGAGGCGAAGAGAGGTCAAAGTGGTCATACAGGGGTCTTGTAAAATCCTCTGTACCGTCCAAAGTCTTTGACCGACAGATGATTGTGAAGGAAGGAAATTAATCTTGCATGGTGGAATCTGTAAGGAACATTGTTTCGTGAAGTTGGCGGAGGGATGCCAAAGAGAAGGGGCAAAGTCTAAAGTCCCATAGTGAACTGTTTGGTGAAAGTTGGCGAGAGTAAACCCGGCAGAGGGAAGCCGACAACCAAGGGCAAAGCCTGATGAACTGTTTAAAAAGACATTGAAACTTGTGAATGCAAGAAAAGCCATTTGTGAACGCGAAAAAGTTAGATCCAGTGGTGGAAAGTCATCACCCATAGTTCATTGAGAAAGGAATGGTTTACTTGAGTTGTTGAATACGACTGGTGAAGGACCTGCGCCCGGAAGAGGGGGACCAAGAGGTGAAGCCGTCACCCGAAGTGGAACAGAACTTTGTGTTTGTTTGTTGAATACATCTGGCCCTCGAAGGCAAGATTGAGGTTAGGTTATTATTGGCAGCTCAGAGCTCCACTTTTGCACCTTTTTGTAACTACGTGTTAATTACGTGCTTTGTAGACCTTGCTTGTCTGATTTGCTAGGCAGAATCAATTTATCCAGGACAAACGCATTTGGCACCTTTGAAATCTCCTTTTGCATTTATTTGCACTTGCAAACTTTAAATTAGATTTGGCAATGAGCAAGCACTCGTAACATTTGTAACTACATCTGTTTAAACTACTTGTGTTTGTGTTCGCGGGCGCTCTGTTAAGTAGGAACTACAGTTCCCAGGAGCCCTAGCGGCTATTTACAGAAATGTCAGGCGCTTCTGCTCCAGCACGCGCCGGTCCCACCGAGCCTCTTCTTCAACCTTCAGTCTGCCGTGGGCCACTGATTGAGGTTAGGTCATTATTGGCAGCTCAGAGCTCCACTTTTGCACCTTTTTGTAACTACGTGTTAATTACGTGATTTGTAGACCTTGCTTGTCTGATTTGCTAGGCAGAATCAATTTATCCAGGACAAACACATTTGGCACCTTTGAAATCTCCTTTCGCATTTATTTGTACTTGCAAACTTTAAATTAGCTTTGGGAACGAGCAAGCACTCGTAACATTTGTAACTACATCTGTTTAAACTACTTGTGTTTGTGTTCGCGAGCGCTCTGTTAAGTAGGAACTACAGTTCCCAGGCGCCCTAGCGGCTATTTACAGAAACGTCAGGCGCTTCCTCGCCGATCCTGCTGTCCTTGGCCAGAAACTCTGTCTTCTTTCCTGGCCAGCCCTATTCTACGACTTCGGTAAGAATGGGAATAGGAGAACTCAGCAACCTTCTCTCCAAACTACAAGATTCACAGAAAATAGGAACTATACACGCACATGCACAGGAACCTTAGACAAGACCCACAGCGCCCAAGCATTACCTGAACACGATTCCTTTACGAATGCGAACATAACACCCTCGTACAGGCTGACAACAGTAGAACAGGGTTTCACTAGTGACCCTACTAGGACAGAAACCAAACAAATTCACGATAAAGAACCCTGGTCACTAAAACTGAAAATACGTCTACTGAACACACGCTCCCTTAACCAACACGCTTCATGTGTACACGATTTGATTGTGTCAGACAATATCGGCATAATATGTATCACGGAAACGTGGTTACAGGACCCTATTGGACCTACCATCTCTCGGGCAGTACCTACGGGTTACACAATCCACTACTCTAATAGAGGAAGCGGTAAAGGGGGTGGAGTAGCCATAGTTACTCAAGAATCACTGCCTGTATTTTCCTCCAGATCCTCCTGTATAGGCTGTGAAATACTACATGTTAGGCAGAAACCTGTGCAGTTCCCTCTGGGACCACTGCAAAAGATTTAAGACTACAGGTGTTTGGCAGTAAACCCACTTGGTAGCAGTCTGTACCACACAGATTCACTTGGTAGCTGTGGCTGAGCAGTCAGACTTCCCTCAAGAAGAGTTAGGCAGTATACAGAGTATTCACAATAGGTCAAAAGAATACAGTAGAACAAGCAAACACTGACCAGACCTTGGTGTAAAAGAGATATAATTATTTATTTAAAAACACATCTAATAAAACACACTGGCACTAATATCAAGAAGTTCAAAAACACGGTCACTAAAAGATATACACTCCATTCAACGATTAGTTAGACAAGTCTTAAGTAAGGCAACACTTATTTTCAGACAGCGCTGAGCGCTTAACGAAGATGGCACTCTAATCAATCGGTTTAAAAGGGAGAGAAAGGCAGGGCAAAGACAGAAACAGATCCCAACACTTTCGGAAGAACACAGTAGGAGAAGAAGGCAGGTTAAAACCGTAAAGTCAAGGTTAACAAGGCCGGACCCACTTTAAGAGGCTCCGGTCGAAACGTGTCCAAGGTCACACGGTTCAAAGTGCCCAAAAGTCTCGCAATAAGTTCAGAAAGAGTTGGACCAAAAAGAAAGGGACCAGTTAGATGGTCAAGGAGGCCAGCCCAGTCCAGAAGGTTAAGGGATTATTATTACCTTGTAGCAATCTTTAGAAAGGGAGGCCTGGCGGACACGGTACCTTAAAATGGTGAGAATACTCCAGCGGGGGCAGTTGTTCCTGGCAGCGGGTGCAAGTCAGTGCTTCGTCCGGGGGAAGAGAGGATCTCATCGGGGAGGAAAGCAGGAGTCCGTTGCACTGCCAGGGAAGAAACCAGCCCTGGAGTTCTCAGTTAAAAGGAGCGGTCCTTTTATTTGCGGTCCAGTAGTAAGTGGCTATCCGGTTGCCGGGGTGCTTGGCACAGGCAATTCCACCACAAGACGTCCTGGGATGCGAGAAAAAGAAGGTAAACTGGTTGTGCCCACGAGTCAGGGGAAGAAGACTCTCCAGCCGGGAGAGTCGGTTCACCAGGGCTCCACCGGTGGTGTCATCGTAGCAGGTCGGCTCAGCTTCTCCCTCATCGGATTTTCAGGTCCTGTGGCGACTTCTGAAGTTCCAGTCCCGAAAGCCCTGCTTTTATGCAGCACACCCCCATTCACTCAGCCTAGCTGTCAATCAAACATGCTAAGAGGTGAGCCGGCCGGCTCACCACTTGGGCCAATCACACCAGAGTGTGACTTGAGTTACCAAGGTAACTCAGTCCAGGGTGCCTAAACCCGCTCCCACACCCCCTGTGGTGCCCAGACAGAGTGGCACCGATTTTGGAGGCTTCTGTGGAGAAGCCCGCCAAAAAGTGGAACAAAGGGCTCGACCTTTGGTTTGGAGTTACAGAGGCGAACACAAACGCCATTTTAAAACCGAGTTCTGGCAGAAAATACCAACCAGTGAATTAATATTAAATAAATAAACCGGCGGTACGTTCAAGGCTATAAGAATTAAATAATTAAAGTTGGTAGCCTCGAACAATGGGAAAATCCCATAGAGATATATTCGCGGTCGAATATAAAGTAGTATCCACTGCCACCAGCCAAAACTCGATCAGGGGGGACGGAGACGTGCCCCCTCGAACAACAGACCCCGGGGCAATCGAATTGCCCCGACCAGTACGTCCACAATATGATGGTTTGTACTGGTTTCTGTTCATAATTTGGGACTAGCAAAGCCAATGGTGACTTTACATGCCCTGGGAGACAGTAGTCCGTCTCAGGGTATGGAGTCTAAGTTGGGGGGGGGTCACTATGACACCCCTGTGTTACTGCACGGAGGGTGCTGTGTAACACACATAAGAAAAACATATGAGACCCTATGGAGTAAAAGACCCCATAGCCCATGAAACACATTAACATTCAAAGGAACACCATAAATCATGTCCAAGAGTGAGAGAAAAAGAGTCTCATTCTTGGCAGGAGAAAAAAACAAACTCCAGAAATCCAGCAAAGCTGCTGGGGGACTCACTAGGTTAGGAAATTCAGCCTAAACAGAGAATTCTCCCTAACACTACACCTCAAACATTGTCCCACGGACAATAACTGCATTAACTTCATACTTATCTATAGACCTCCCTCTTTGGAATCAGAGTTCAACGATGAACTTGCTATTCTTGCCGATTCCCTTACATGCCTAAATAAATCCACGATCATCCTTGGTGATTTAAACCGGTGGCGTGGAGACCCAAAAGACAAGGAAGCTATTTCCCTTGAAAAAACATTGGAAAAAATACACTTCAATGTTATGAATCACAATCCTACCATGGCAAATGGCCACCAATTGGATTGGGTCATTACCAACAATTTAGAGACCAATAACTGCGTTACCACCCCTTGCATATGGTCTGACCATTATAAAATAGTTTTTGACATGCACTTACCGATCCCAGCAAAAAAAACGGCTAATAAGGCAAGTAAAGTTCTGTCCATGAACTCTAAAAATATTGAAAGAGCAGAATTACAACTCTGCATCAATAGCATCTTAGCTAACATTTATGAAAAAGATTCATGTGACACCATAATCAAAAAATATGATGAGCAGATTCTCACATTAATCAACCAGAAAGCACCCAATCGAGAAAAAAACTGTAAGGCCCAACCTTAACCATCAAAAATGGTTTTCGCCTCAACTCATCTCTCTTAAGAAAGAAAAAAAACGTAGTGAAGTTGAATGGCTTAAAAACCAAACAGAGGACCACAAAACAAGCAGGAAGTCACTAGAAAAATCCTACAAAGCAAAGATCAACGAGGCGAAAAAGAACTATTTCAACAGCCAAATTGAAGCATCATCCAATTCAGCCAATAAGCTATTCGGCATTCTTAAATCCTTAGAAAAACCTAAGGCGTTGGCCCCGGAATTTATTCCATCACAAACTGAATGCGAAAATACTCAGGCTGCTTTTGCGAATAAAATATCCAAAGCCAGAGAACGAATTACATTATCACAAGCCAATAAACATCAACGTAGCCTACCTGCAGAACAACTAATAATAATGGGCAAGGAGAAGTTTCAATTTCAATCGATCTCTTCAGAAACTATGTTAAAAAGGTTAGCAACTATGAAACCATCCTCCTCCGCTGAAAATCTACTCCCTCCTAAAATCATCCTACAATATCCCAAAATGTTTGCGCCACTCTTTACTAGAATTGTCAACACCTCACTTCGGGACCAAGTAGTACCCAATAACATAAAAAAGGTTACCGTCACACCCCTGGTTAAAAAAACGACCCTTGACCCTCGCGACCCTAACAACTTAAGACCCATCACAAACTGTAATTTCACACTTAAAGTACTAGACAAAATAGCAACAGCCCAACTCCAAGAATATGTGGAAAGCCACGAGATCCTACACCCTCAACAATCTAGAGCTGCACACAGCACTGAAACCGCCGTGCTGGACTTCAGTCCAAAATGCTGGAAATTATGGACCAGGGAAAGGCTGGCTTACTAATCTTGCTAGATCTAAGTGCCGCCTTCGACCTGCTTGACCACCAGCTCCTGCAACAAGCACTAGAGAAGGTCGCCAATTGTTCCAAGGAATCTATAAACTGGTTAACATCCTTCCTAGAAAACAGAATATCTAGAGTACACTGGGGCGACAAATTCTCCTCCGAATTTAACATCTTTTGCAGGGTTCCACAGGGAGCTAGTCTATCCCCTTTGCTCTTCAATCTGTACATCCGGTTCCTATGTGAGCTACTACAACTCCTCCAGATATTCATCACCAACTATGCTGACGATACTGAGCTGGTCCTGGAACTGAGTGGGGATTACGCTAAAGATAGTACGACTCTAAATACACTTTACGGAAACATCGAAGACTGGATGGACAATAACTGGATGTGCCTGAACGGAAATAAAACCAAATTAATGGTATTCGGTTCCACCCAGGCTCGTGCCAAACTTTCCGTGGAATATCAGGCTTTCCAAATCAAAGAAACCCTTATTCCAGTGACAGATAAGGTTAAAACATTAGGCATGACGCTGGAAGCATCCCTCAATTCTGATGCCCAGGCGACGTATGTAAGTAAAAATTGTAACTATTACATCCGGTTACTTAAAGCCATCAGACCACTATTGAGTGAGAAAAACTGCGCCACAATAGCAAGAGCGACCGTCATGTCACGTCTAGACTATGGTAATGCTCTCCTGGTAGGAGCTAGTAAACAAAACATTCAAAAATTCCAACTGGTCCAGAACAACGCGATCAGAATGGTAAAAAAGAATGCAAGAAGTGAACATATAAGTGAAGCTAGACGAGACCTTCATTGGATGAGAATAGAGGAACGTATTCAATTCATGTCTATCTGCCTTACTCACAAGTGCTTATATGGCAAGGCACCAGCCTACTTGAAGTCCAAACTTACGTTTTACCATCCACGTAGGGCATTAAGATCAGAAGCAAATGGACTCATAACACCTGAAATTCAAGAAAGAACTCGGCTTGGCCAGAGCTTTCCCTAACCGAGCAGCCTCCAATTGGAACAAATTGCCTAAGCACCTTAGATTGGAGTCCAATCTTCTGGTCTTTTTCGCAAAAAACTCAAAACAGAACTTTTCAAGTAACCTCCCGCCTAGGCCACTCTGAATCAGTTATCTGGTATATATATGCCTCCCGTCCCGTCGCTTCTTTCTGGCTCCTTCTTGAGATATGTTTATGTCTAATTGTAAGCGCCCCGATGCCTGCGGGCAGTCGGCGCTATATAAATATAAAATAATAATAATAATAAGAGACATTTTGTTAAAAGAGACTTAACCAGCGAAGAACCCGATAGCTGATACGGAACTGTTGATTTGTACTGGGAAAGCTTCAGTGTCTCAGGAGATCCATCTTGTCCCGTGCTCAAAACATGGGGAAGGGAGACTCTTGGCAATCACATCCTGACTTATTCTTTGAGAACACATCTTTCTTTATAGAGAACATTATGCCAACCTTTTTTTTCGTATTTAGAGTAAGGATTGGCAATAGGTTTTTCTTAGTAATGGCTTTGACACAATGCCACAATGACTGCCTTATTTCATGTGATGGTCGACGCTTGCTCCCATCTTAGGTTTAGGTTAGGCATTTTTCCACCCTGCATTTATAGTTTAATAAAGACCCTTGAACTGTGATCACTTGTGTCTGTCTTTACTGTTGCCACCATGAGTTCCTTACAGTACCTGCAAACTTCCAGTTTACTATGCAAGGACGCCCTCTATCCCCCTTAGTGTTCGACTTAGCTATGGAGCCACTAGCTCAAAGCATTCGCCTTCATCTGGACGTCTGTGGTTTTCTGTATGGGGGGGAATGTCACAAGTTAGCATTATATGCAGACTATGTGCTATGCTTTCTGAAGGACTCACCTCTCTGCTGGTCCTCATGGACCTCTTAGCCCAATTTGCTAAAACCTCACGGTTCGAGATAAACTATGAGAAGTCTATTGGTAGGAGCCTGACGGAGACGCCGGTAGCCTTCGCCCTACGAGAAACGTTTCCATTCTGATGGGTGAATAAAGAATTCTCTTACCTGGGGTTGCATATAACCCCCACCTACTCTGGTCTGGAGAAGGCCAATTTTCCGGGGCCCTGGAAAGAAGCCAAAGAACGCCTTCAAAGGTGGGATTCACAGGAGATCTCAAGGCTAGGCTGTATTTGCGCTGTCAAAAGAACTCTCCTCCCGAAGTTGTTGTACATTTTCCAGGACCTGCCTGTGCTCAATCCAGAACTTGACTTACTTGACCTACAGAAAGCAGAGGGCAGTTAATCAGGCATCACAAACAAAACTGTATTTCTCGCAAGCTCCTCACAAGAGGGAAAATGCTTGGTGGTCTGGGTTTACCATTGATTCAGAGGTATTTTCAGGCCTCTCAAGGGGCCTCTATTCTGGGGTGGGCGGATGCTGGCGATGCCCCCAAATAGAAAGGCATAGAACAATCTGCTTCCCCCTACCCTATGGGCCATCTTCCGTTCCTCCCTAAAGAGATGGGGCGTCGACATGATACACTGCTGACTACCACCTTAGAAACTCTTCAAAACTGGGATAAAGCCTGCACACAGAGGGGGTTCAAATCAGGACTGGGTCCACTTTCCGCAATCACCCAAAACCCAGCATTTACTCCGGGTATGCAGGAAAAACATTTTCAGCTCTGGAATTCCTGAGAACTCTTGAGATTACAGGATCTCTATAGCGACACAGGGGCCTTGACCTTCGTTGACTGTAAGGAAAAGTTGAACCTGCCGGAATCAGAGCGCTTTCGTTATGGCCAATTGCGCCACGGTATGACTAATGCTGTGGTTCAGCAGGCTGGGTCCCGTGCCCCAACAGGTATTGAACTTAAAGTGTTGGAAGGGCAAAATACAAAAAGTATCTGTATGTTATAAAGTCCTGGAAAACGATATGCCCGAGGAGACATTCCCATATAGGCTGGCATGGGACAAAGAATTGGGCCTGGAAATCTCGTTAGAATCCTGGTCAAGGATCTGGGCTAGAGCGCATAAAGGTTCGCGCTGCACTCTTGTTAAAGAAGGGGCACTTAAACTGTGCTTTCAGTGGTACTTGTCTCTGTAGCGCCTGCACGCAATCCACTCTACATATTCTGATAGATGCTGGCATGTATGTGGGCAATTGGGAGACTGTGCTCATATGTTGTGGCACTGCCCTGTTATACAGTCATTTTGGCTGGAGATCCGGTCTAAAATTGAAGAGATCACAGGCACTGAACCCCCAATGGACTCGCTTGCCCTATTGCTGGAGGACGTCCCTGAAAATGGCTTCTTTGCTATGACTGGTCCCAAGGCAGATTTGATCGCTAGCTGTGATGGCAGTCCCAATCACTCGTGCATGCATTTTGGAATCTAGCAGAGGGCGCATACATCGCTTACTGGTGGGTAAAAGAGTGGGAGTTGATGGGGATGAAGAAAATGTCTGTGCTAGCGGCGGGATGGATGTCAAAATTCTCGTGAACAGATACCTTACAATGTCATGAATTAATGAATGCTGTGAACACCTGTAGAATACTTCAGTGCGACTAAGTTAATGTATCATGTCATGTGAATTGTGTTACTTTTTTTTCCTCACTTTCCCTTTCCTTTTCTTCCCCCTTCTCTATTGCATGGCTGTATTAAGCCTAACAGTTGACTAATTAAAATAATCGAAATGTCGATGTTATCCTTCGTTTGATTTTCATAATGCATTATGCCTGTATTGTGTCCATCTAAGTTTCAATAATAAAATACATGTTTAAAAAAAAAAACTGGTCATGTTTCACCATTGTTAAAAAAAAAAAATCTTCACCCAATGACTTCCTTGCCCCAGCAGAGGCACATCCGCCATCCGCCGCCGTGGCAGCAATTTTTTCTGGTAGAATGGGTTCTCGGACGGCCAGGCAGCGGTCCGTTTGCCAACCGGTGACAATGAGTGATGCAGCCGGAGAGCCACCTGGAGATGGAAGCCTTGGACAAGGCATTCCCAGGGTTCACAGGACCAAAGTTCACAAAAAGCTGAGAAGTCATCCGGAAACTCTTTGTGCGGGCCACATAAAATGTTAGCGTTCAAGCCACATCCAGCGAGTGCAAAGTCGTTTCAGCCGGTGACGAAGGCGTCGGGAAAAAACACAGACAACACTGAAGGTTCGTTGAGATAAAATTCCAGCGGAACCTTGGGCATGAAGGAGGGGTGCGTCCGCAGCACCACCCTCATCTCATGGAAAGTCAAGTAGGGCCGCTTATAGAACAGGGCCTGGATCTCACCCACCCTCCTGGCAGAGGTGATGGTCACAAAGAAAGCTGTCTTTCAAGAAAGGAACTTGAGAGGAGCTTGATGTGTAGACTCGAAGGGGGCCCCCCATAAGCCTAGTTAGCACCGCGTTGAGTTCCCACGCCGGAACATGCGCCTTCACCAGCGGGAACAATCGGAACAGTCACAGTGTGACCAAAGAGAAGACCGTCGCAGAGATCTGGTGTAGCAGGAGATAGCAGCCAGATGCACCTTGATGGAGGCATGTGCCAGCCCCGACTTAGCCAACGACAACAAGTACGGAAGGACATGGGGGGGCTGTGACCCTCAGAGAGTTAATCTTCTGCAACTGGCACCAAGTCGCGAAACGCTTCCATTTGTGCCCATAGCACTTAACAGTTGACAACGCCCTGGCAAGGACCTCCCTGCAGTCCGCCGGCAGCTCGTACCCACCGAACTCTAATGCTGCAGGAGCTAGGCCTTCAGGTTCAGCCATCTTGGGTCGTGGTGCAGGATTGCGCCTCCTTCCCTGGCAAGAAGATCCGCTGCCACTTGTAGCTTGACAGGAGGTACCGCTGACCTGCTGAGAAGGTCCGGGTACCAGATCTGCCTGGGCTACGCTGGTGCGATGAGGAACATCCTGCACCGACACCGTCAGAGTTGACTGATGACTCGTAGTAGCAGAGGCAACAGATGGAACTCATACAGGAACAGACCTTACCACGGGAAGAACGCGTCCCCCATGCTCCCTGACTGGGGGAACCTGCTGGCAAACATCTGGCACTTAGTGTTCATCTCCGTCGCAAATAGTTCGATCTGGGTTCTACCCCACCTGAGGAAGAGGCTGTCCACCTGATCCTGCTGAAGCTCCCACTCATGGTAAGAGCACAGCTTCCACTGAGATAGTTGGTGACAATGTTTTTTACTCCCGCGAGGTGAAAAGGAATGAGAAACTTCCCCTGGACGAGCTCCTGCGCCTCTCTGGAGAGCACTGGGGACCTAGTGCCCCCCTGCTTCTTGATGTAAAACATTGTGGTGGTATTGTCCTTGAAGACCCTCATCACCTTGCCCTTGAGGGACCTAAGAAATGACTTGAGGGCCCAAAACACCGCCCGCAGCTCCAGGACATTGATGTGGAGCTCCTTCTCCTAGAGCAGCCACAGGCTTCTGGCGTGGAGAAGCCCGGTGTGAGCCTCCCAGCCCTCCAGGGAAGTGTCCGTTGTGACCTTCTCCTGGTACGGGGGAGCTCTGGAAGTCTGTGCCCCAGGCATGTTGGAGCATACACCCCACCACCTTATCGCTCTACGGAACTCCTCGTCGAGAACAATCCTATCTTTGAAGCTTCCAGACACCTGATTCCAACGGGTGAACAGGAATTCCTGGAGCGGTCGCTTACCTGATCAGATAGATACACGACAACATCATGCCGAGCAGCGGCTTGATGGTCCTCACCATGGTGATCTTCAGTGCCAACAGCCGTTGCACCTTGCCCAAAATGGCTGCTATCCTTTCTTCCGAGGGGGCGGCCAGACATGACACTGTGTGGAGCCTGGCCCCCAGGAATAGCGTGTCCTGCGATGGATCCAACCAGGACCTTGCATAGCTCACCGAGTACCCCAGATCAGTCAGCAGCGGGACTGTCCTCTCGGTGTGACCGAAGGCGATGTCCCCTGACTTGGCCTGGATAAGCCAGTCGTCGAGGTATGGGTACACATGAATTCCCTGTAGGTGCAGATGGGCCGACACCAGAGCCAAGCACTTCGTAAAGACTCCGGGCGCTGACTTCAGTCCGAAGGTGGGGGAACCTTGAACTGGTAGTGCTTACCTTGTACGACGAAGCGCAGGAACTTGTGATGTTTTTTGTGAATGTGGAGGTGGAAGTAAGCGTCATCTAGATCCAACGACAACAGAAGTCTGCCTCCTCCAGGTGTCCGTGCACGTGCTGCAACGTGACCACCCTGAATTTTTGGCACTTGATGTGCGTATTGAGTCATCGTAGATCGAGATTGGGCCACCAGCCCCTGGTCTTCTTTCTTACTAGAAAGTATCTTGAGTAAACTCTGGAGCCGCGGAGTCGCTACGGAACCAGCTATATCGCCCCCCCCCTTTTTTTTTTAACATGGCCCGAACCTCCAGCTGCAGCCGAGGAATGTGTTGTTCCTGCTGGACCACCGGTGGTATTTGCGGACACTTGTGTAAGTGGGCAAGAGTGTCCACCACCCACTGATCGGTGGAGATGTTTTCCCACACGCTGACAAAGTCCGCCAGCTGGCCTCCCACTGCGGTGCAGGGGTGGGGGCCCGATGTCTTGGCCGGATCAGTCCTGGTTGGAGGCTGGTGTGCCGCCTTGGGAGCCTTGACGACGTCGGTAGCCCTCTCCGAAGGCCTTGGAACGACACCTGCAGGCTTCCTGGGTCGTGGAACGGGAGGGCTGGTGGTAAGAGGACGATCCGCCGCCGAAACTCTTCGAAGATCTGTCCGACTTCCCTCCTGAGGAACGAAAAGATGGACGGTGCTATTGCAGCATGCCCAGGGCGTGGGCCGTCTCTGTGTCGGTCTTGATAGCCTGAAGAGATTCAGCAACAGCCTTTCCGAAGAGATTGTCTCAGTCGATCGGCATGTCCAGGTCCCTCGTCTGGACCTCTTGCCTAAAGCTTGCGGCCTTCTGCCAGCCACGACGATGGAGGCAAACCCGTTTCCCATCTGGCAGAACCCTGTGTCCATGATGTCCAGGACCACGGTAATGGCGTGGTCCAACGCCACCCCACCTTCCTGAAGGATCTCCATCACCTTGACCCGGTTGTCCTCAGGGAGGATTTCCAGGATTCGAGCCATTTTGTACCATAGCCCCTGGTCGTAACCTGGCCAGGATAGCTAAAGCATTGGCCCCCTTGGCCATCGTAGCCGATGAGTAGATGACCTTTCTACCCATGGCGTCCAACTTCTTCCCCTCGCTGTCGGGGGGAACGGAGGCGGAGGACGGCGGGTTGGACAGCTTCTTCCGTGCAGCAGCCAAGACCATGGAGTCCGGTGATGGCTGGAACCGCAAACACTTGGGTGCAGACTCCGTAACCCGGTAGCTTCCCAGGGTTAGCTGACTTTCTCTTCCATGAAGAGCTAGAGATTGAGGCTGCTGGAGATGATGAACGCGCCCTGGCTGTCGCAGGACCTGCTTTCGCAGCGATCCCAACGGCACAGACTCGCAGCACTTGGCCTTGTCTTGGACCCCCACGGATGGGGCACCCTCAAAGGACTTAGAAGCCTGCTCTTGCTGGCTGGATCCGGAGGAGGCAAGCCTCTGTGAACCACACAGGGCAGGGGCCTTGGATTTGAGCCATGCCACCAGCCTGCTGTGCCGATCCTTCATTTTGCGCTTGGTAAAGCCACGGCAGATCTCGCAGTCTTCCTCCTTGTGTGTTGGGTGAAGACAAAGGCACTGGGAAATCTTGTCCTCTACGAATCTACGAAAACATTCTGCAAACCTCAGCTGTTGCAGAGCTTGAAGAGGGAATCCCCGTCCTCCTCCTCCGACATGATCAAGCGTGCGGTGTAGGCCCGATGGCCTTCTGGAATCTTCAAAGAAGAAACACTCGATGATTACGCCTTTAAGGGGCGATGAAATATGCCAAAAAACGGATCACCGTTAGTCGAGCACACAGGCTTGATCGAACAAAAATAGGAATTTTCTAGCAAAAAAGCCTGAAAAATGTCAAAAGCTCCAAGAGCGAAACACGAGGACGCCCAACACTTGGACATACCGTAAAAATCTGAAGATGGCAGCCAGAGGAGGGGCTTGGGGAGAGGGCAGTCATTGGCTGGGGGCAGTATGACCCAGAGCTCAGTGATTGGTTTATAGGAGAAAGACAGTTTATAAACATAAGTGAAACTGTTTTTTCTTTTACAGCGGATTCCTGGCCTGATGGCAGGGAATACTCATGAGCATGTGAATCCATACCAGACCTCATGCTGGAGAACTTTAAAATAGCATTTTTTTTGCAGTGACAAACAGGTTGCATGTTCTGCTTTTTTTCCAAATACTGAAAACGAGGGCTCGAACCGCATTGCTGCGATTTTGGACATAGCCATCATTTCTTTCCATATTCGTTTTGTCCCATTTTATGAGGTGATTGCACTTCCCCCTTATTATCCTGGGCTAGGCATCAGCCAATCAATCTTTGGCTATTAAACAGCCAATTACATGCCTCCTTATCAGTAGTTAGTCGAGGGCAACATTTCTCCGCCCTTAGTCTGTACTTTATCATCATTCACTTGTAATACCTTGTGGTGGTTTACTCTTCCGTTTCAGTATTCATTTCTCCATTATTCTATATATAGCATTTGTATTGGATCCCTTTCCAATATGGTGTCCAGCGAGTGCTCCGTATTCGGGGACCGCTAGCTCCAGTGTGGGCATGATCACCTGACACAGTAGCACCTTTGGTTCCGATCTTCTGCTATAAGCAGTTCCCTGTTAGTGCTCTCTTGAAGCACTTTCCAGTAGCAGTATAATTACGTGCCCGTGTTTGTTCCATGAATCGCTTGTTCAGGTAAATGACCTCTCGTAGTCATAAATGTGAAGTTACAAGCTTTTGGTTTTAGCGGTCAGTCGCCCGTGCTTGTCGGTCCTCCATTAACCCAGTGTGCCTTTTCACCCTTTGTAGAAGAATGGCGGTCTTCGAGTGGCACAGTCATTAAGTAAGGCAGTTCTCACAGCTATTGGGTCGGCGCACTCTGTCTAACAAAGCAATATACAGCCTACCCTAGCAGCTTTTCTCACGTCTTCAGCAGGGTTGGACTGGGAAAAGAAATGGGCCCCGGGCACCTCAGGAAAGTGTCCCTCGCCTAAAAAAAAAAAGTGGCCCTCAAACCCTCATCCGTGAATCATATCAATTCACACCTTTACAGAAAATGCTACTTATGGAGGGTTAATGGTGTTTGTTGCATGTAATGTTTTGTGTAAACACTTGAGAAAACGAGTGATAACATTCCTTTTCCATGGCCCTGGCATATGACAATGATTTAAGTGGCATGTTTGCCAAAGCACTGTTCATAGCACACATTTACATACAATCATTCCCAACCGAAGTAGTTGGTACACATTTATCAATCTCTGATTAATGAAAGGCTGAGTTGGCCTTGCCAGGATTTGAACCTGCTACTTGCAATTCATGCATAGATCGCATCAGTCCCAGCAAGCGCTCAACCTGCTGGTCTATATTACTGGAGTAAGCTAGGAGGAGCAAGCAATTCCTTCCTTCTTCCCTCCCTTATCCCTCCCTATCTCCCATCCTTCCTCTTGATTTTCTTTTCCTTTTTCTTTTGTTCCTTCCTTTTTTCTTGCTTCCCCTTCCAATCTCTCCCCGTTCTTTCATGGGCATCTTTCCTCTCCTCCTTTCCTTCCTCTCTCACATTGCTTCCTTCCCGTCTCCCAACCATCTTCACTCTTAACTTCCCCCATCCTTCTACCCTGCGTGATTTTGTCTCTTCTACCATTCTTCCTTATTTCTTTCCTTCCTCACTCTCTGTAATTCCTACCCCATTGTATGTTGAAAAATAGCAGTTAAAGATACATTATTGTGCATGGTTCATCAGGCTAGGGTGCACTCGAGTCAAGTGCAATGATGGGCTCTGCAGCATTCTTGAATTACAGCCGATACAAAAGAACAGCTGCATCGCCAAGCCCTTAGTCGAGACAGCATGAGTGTGAGATAGATCCATGTTCAGACAGAAACATTTAATCTAAGCATGCATGAACATCACATCTGTGACTGTCTAGGTATATATATCTCACGGGATTAGGGGCCAAGATTTACAATGTTTGCATGTGTTGTCTAGTCGTGCGGGTAAGGTGCCAGGAAAGGGTGATATCCGCAAGCACTAAGTTTCAGCTACGACACAAATTCACCACAACCACGGTGCCACCACACACCTCATGCCGCTCAGACACTCTCCAATCTAAAGCAATGCCACACTACGGTTACCACCTCCCCAATTCTACCAAATTCTACAGTCTGAGAGCCATCCCTTGTTAAATCAGGGTCATGCACCTAAACTACTGAGGTCCGATTGTTGGCTGGAAAATTAGGAAAACCTCTGCTCAGCGCACCACGTGATGCTCATACCAGTATGACTCAGCGTGCTGCAGAACTGGCACTAGCGATAACCTGCTTTAGATCGCTGTATTTAGACTTTAGTGAAGTGAGAAGCTCTCTCTTTCCACATCTTCCTCTTTTCTGTTGAAAACCCTGAGCAAACATGCCCTACACCGGAAAACATGTATTCAAAGGAAACATGGTACAAAAAACCTTATGTCCCTTGGGCTCCCTCCCAGGCACACAAATGACCCAAAAAAACAGGCCTTGATGCAACTTCAATGCAGCCACTGAATCAGAACCATACACAGCCTCTGAGAGGTCCCTTACTGAGAGACCTATAACAAAACTTCCAATGCCAAGGGAAGCACAGAGAAAACATTGTTTCATATCATTTTGTGTATTGAGGTTCAGCTGTGCAAGTGCAGAGGCACAATAAAAGGTAGGATCTGTACATTCAACCATGCACCCAATATATATTAACACAGGCTGTTTGGAATAAGGGCCAGCGTTTAGATGCCAGAGACTGTGACCAACGCTGGAATAAACAAAACTGAGCTTTTAAGAGAGAATAATGATCGTACGCCTCAGGTATCAGCAAATGCAACCGTCTGCCAGCACAAATGTTCTTTTTAGTTCACCCACCCTTGACCTGCAAATGTAAGGAGGAAGCAGTGTGCAAGGCATTCTGGGAAATCGTTTTTTAAAAATTAAATTAGTTTTGCCGATTCCCTTTCTCCCCATATTCTGGATATATAGTACTTTTTGAAATACAATCCTAGGGTTTACAGAACGAGACAGCCGTATGCTGCAAAGTTTGGAAGCAAGGTCAAACACTAGGCTCCAAAACCAACAGTTTGGACTGAGAGTGAAAGGACCAGATTATGACACATTATAGTGCACACTTGAGCTTTCCACACTTTATATCTAATGCAGGAGTACAATTGACTGTCTGTGTCCTATAATTGTGCACTGGCACTTAGGAAATCAGCTCTTACAAAAAGCACTGTGCCTTGGACACTCCTAGTCAACGGGCATGCACAAAATACACATACATGCAGCAATATTCGCTACAGTTCAAGGGAACTTTCGATTTCTGTGAACCAAAATTATGAAGCTTTGTGCAGGCCTGTAGCGGTTTGTCCATGTCGATTTTCAGACATTTTTAGAAGATAAGAGATTTTGCTCATGGGTTAAAAAGAGACACGTGGCCTGGATGCAGTTAGTTTTCAGTCTTAGAGAACTTTCAGAGAGGACCGATCATCACCTGATAAGTGTGACATACATACATACAATCTCACAGCATGAAGGAGTCAGCAGGTACGATAACATAGACCCAGGGCAGCCCAGGTCGAAACATAGACCTTCCTGCACATATTTATTGTGACACTGGAGCCACCTAAATACTGTATCGTCACCACTCCCTCCCGGGCCCACCCAATTTAAACCTTTACAATTAACCGCCTTCACCTTGCTTTTTAATACTGACACACTGAGTAGCATCAAATGCCTTTACCCCTGGGCAGCACTGAGTGTTTTCACCACAGAACACCATCACATTCACATGCCTTTAACACAAAACAGCACTGACAGGATCGTAGTTCCTTTGACAGCAGCGTAAACATCTCTTTCACTGAGTAGCATCACAGAGCAGCATTAAATTATAAGTTACGCACCTTAGTGACTAAACTATTCTTAGTCCTTAGTCCCCTTTCCTCCATTCTGCATGGGCGTCCCTTCCAAAAACCTTTTCACCATAAAAAACTTTTTTCCCCATTAAATTTCGAGGTGCGAAGGGGTGTGGCTCTGGGAGCATGCGCTGCCCTGACTACGCCCTCCAGCGCCACACCTCAGTCCCCATTGAAGCATCAACAATAGATTTAACATTGCCTAATGACACCAGTGTTATTAGGGTGGAGTATTGTGGGACGTATGGAGGAAAGGGGACTAAGGACTAAGAGTATGTTAGTCACTATGGTGAGTAACTTATAATTACTCTAACGTCCCGTCCCCTTTCCTCCATACTACATAGGCGATTACAACTGAATGTAGCCCCAGGTTGGAGAGGAGACCCTCCTTAAGCAAATAGGTTCCAGAGAACCTGTCCAAAAGCTGCATCCGATCTAGAGCCGGCATCCAAACAGTAATGCTTGCAGAAAGCCGAGGGAGTGGCCCAGGTGGCCACCCTGCATATAACTTGCCAAGGAACATGACGCTGGAATGCGATGGCCGTTGCCTTGGCCCCAACTGTGCGGGCATGCATGTCCGCCGGAAGCGGCTTGTGCTGGCCCTCGTATGCTTCTTTGATGGCCAAGACCATCCAGCGGGATATGGAGGCCTTGGAGGCCTGATAGCCGGTCTTGCACCTCCGAAAGTGAGAAACAGGGCGTCTGATTTGCAGAAGCCCTTTGTCCTGTCAAGGTAGAATTTCATGCCACGCCGGACATCCAGGCAGTGCAGAACTTTCTGTGCCTCGTCCTTAGGATCGGCAAAAAACATAGGAAGGACTATTTCCTCGTTCAAATCGAAAGCAGACGGCACCCTAGGCATAAATGCTGGGTGTGTCCGCAGGACTACTTTGTCCTTGTGAAAGGTAGTATTTGGTTCTGAGGCAACCAGCGCCTGGATTTCGCTGACTCTGCGAGCCGAGGTGAGGCCGACTAGTAAGGCCGTCTTAATGGTGACCTGCACGCCCCAGTGGGCGAGGTGCGCTGAGAAGGTGCGCACGTCATCTAGAGTAAATGCCATAGGGTCGATTTCCTTGGAGCCTGCCCAGTGGCAGAACCTGGTCCATTAACTTTTGTACTGGGCCCTGCTAGCCTTGCCCCTTGCGCCCTGTATGATTTCCAGATTAGCCTGCGAGAGGCTGAGGTGCCTTAGTGTTACCTGCTCAGGAACCATGCTGTGAGGGCTAGTTTCTGTGGCACGGGGTGGATGACCCTGCTGCGCCAGAAGATGTGCTGGGCCTGTCGGAAGGTGAATCAGAGGCATCTCCAAGAGGCTGAGCAGCTCCGAGGACCATGCCCTGGCCGGCCACCAGGGAGCTATTAGAATGATATTGAACTTGCGAGACTCCTTGATCCTGCAAATAGCTATGAATCGGCGGAGTGGGCGGGAAGGCGTATGCTGTCATGCCACTCCACTGAATCCGAAATGCCTCGCCCAGGGAGCCGGTGCACTGTCCCTGCCAGGAGGCGAACTGAGGGCACGTCTTGTTGTGCAAGGTGGCAAAAAGATCCACCTGGCGGAGACTCCATCTGTTGAAGATCTCCTGAATAACGATGTAATTTAGCTGCCACTCGTAATTCTCCGCTACCAACCTGCTGAGTCTGTCCGCCTCCAGGTTGGATTCCCCCAGAAGGTGGACTGCCGTGAGGTAGATGTCGTTTTCCAGCGCCCACTCCCACATGCTGATTGCCAATCTGCACAGTGGAGGGGATCTGGTGCCTCCCTGCTTGTTGACATAGTACATGCTGGTCGGGTTGTCCGACTGGATGAGGACAACCTTGCCCCTGAGAAGTGGAAGGAATGCTCTGATCGCTAGCCAGATAGCGTTCAGCTCCAACCAATTGATGTGGTATTCCTGCTCCTGTCGAGACCAGGTGCCGTGGACCGAGATAACGTCCAGAGTGGCTCCCCAACCCTCAAGCAAGGAGATTGTGGTGATGGTGACCTGCAGGGTGGGAGGCTGGAAGGGCTTGCCGGTCCGTAGGTTGCAGTCCCTGGACCACCATGTGAGGTCCGGGTGGAGAGATGGAGGAACGTTGATCATCTCAGATTGAGAGCCCTACTACTGGTTCCAAGAAGCTGCGAAATGCAGCTGACTCCTCTTCATCCTCAGTCTCGTGTGTGTGGGACGGCTAACAGGAGGACCACAGGCAAGAGACCCAGGAGATGCTGGTACTACCAGGCCCGGGTCACCTCTCTGCTGAGGAAGTGAGTTGTGGCCCTCATGATGGCCGCAATCTTGTCCTCCGAAGGAAACACCTTCTCGGAGCACGTGGCCTAGATGAGGCACACGAATGTCAGAGTCTGCGTGGGCTGCAGCTACCACTTCTTGAGATTGAGCAAAAAGCCCAGATCGTGCAGTGTGTTCATAAGCACATGGGAAGAGTAGTGAACCGCTTCCGGAGATGTAGCCCCGACGAGACAGTCATTGAGGTATGGGTAGATGTGGAGGCCCTGTGCTCTGAGGAGGGCAGCCACAGTATTCATGATTCTGGTAAAGACCCTGGGGGCCGAGTTGAGGCCAAAAGGAAGGACCTCATATTGGAAATCGTAGCCCATGATCCTGAACCATAGGAAAGAACGATGGGGCTGCCAAATCGGGACATGTCGGTACGCGTCCTTCCGATCCAGGGAGCACATCCAGTCTCCCCTGCACAATGTCTCCACTTTAAAAGCTGGCGTAATCATCTTGAATTTTTGTAGAGGTAAGGATAACAGATAGCATCTCAATGTAAGAAACAATGTTTGAAGATAGTTGCATTGAAATAGTTGACGATTACAATATTGAATAAACATTGTTTTTAATGGGGATAAAGAATGTATTAATATTGCACATATGATGGTTACACATCTTTTTCCAGTTGATTTAGCACTTTATTGCACAAGAGCACTTTACAGATCTGCAGACAGAAAGTATCAGATGTGTGGTCCACTTGGGCAGGACAAGTCTGGATACTCATTGCAATCCATCAATTTGGGGAATCAGGCAGCAGCAAACATTGTTCTCTGCACACCTTAGAATTCCCTAATTATTTGTTGTGCCGCTGCACGAGATTTGATTCGATATGTATGCATAACCCCAGCTACGGCTGCGCAGAATTCCCTGTAATGGTTTGTTATTTATTAGAAATTGGTCACTCAAACTAGTGGACTTAATACACTAACATACTAATCCAATACATAAGTAGGGGAAGACCCATTCTTTGTTTGTTTATTTATTTATTTGGTAATGCGCGCCAAACCCTTAGGTAGCCGGGCGCAACAGTATACACAAGAAATCTTAAGCTTCATTACAATGTTTGGCATGAATATATAAAACACATAGGTAAGAATATGTACAACGATATATACTGAAATATTTACAGGTGCAGGACATAACTTGGGATGGCCAAGGCACTCTAGCAAGTTTATCAATATAGGCAGTATATAATCAAGTTTATGTGTCAATCTAGTAAGTCTGTGTATCATATAGGGCCTAGTAGGTGATGGTGCATGCTCAGTGACCTAGAGTACAGAGTAGTTCATGGATGCAGAAGGTCCGGTATGGGCCAGGTGTAGAGGGCTCAGTGTAAGTCAGGTTATGTGTCGTTTGCACGTAGCCATTTGAGTATCTTGTATCTGAATATAGGGTAAGGTTGTTCAGTTCTGAGGTCAAGAGGTAACTTGGTCCAGCATTGTGCAGCTTTGACAGGAAAGCTGGTTCCTCCTGCAGTCGAGCGTTTGAACCTAGGAGTCTCTAATTTAAAGGTGTTAGTAGATCTCGTGGGTCGGGTGGATGTTTTCCTATTGACAACATTGGACAAAACTTGTTAAATTCAGAATTATTAGCAGGTATGTTATCATATATACATAGGCTTTGAGCCATTGAATACTAACCTAAGTTGGCTGCCTGGATTTCACCAAGATAGATGATCTGAAGCCGCAGTCACATGACCATACATTAGGTATTACCCCAAAATGCTAAAAATAAAAGAAGTCAGACCGAGTAAGGTAGAACTATTCGCCTGAGGAAGTGCCCGAGCAGGGATGGAACGCGTGGCATGAAAAAGCGGTATACAGTTCGTAAGTCTACGCCGACTGGATTGTTTTTGTACATGATGTTGAATTTTTAATGAAAATAAAGGTATGTTTTTGCACTGAGTGAATTTAATTTTGCTTAGCCCCAGGTGTTGGTCACTGAAGGGTGACAACACTATAGGCTCAGCAGTTGTTGGTCTATGTACGGTTTTTCCCTTAACCTCTATTATAAGCACCCGCTAAAGTAGGCTTGAGCACCAACTTAAGGGAGCTTGGAGATATATATATATATATACATATATATATATATTCAGTAAAAAAAATGTTGTTAAAGGGACGTTATGGTTAAGTTGCGCTACTAAAAACCTATCAAATTCAGTAAAAAAACTTTGTTAAAGGGACGTTATGGTTCAAAGTAAAACCGAAAAACACTTGAAATGGTAAGCTAAGCAACCATAACTCGCGCCACCGTGCACTGCTAAGACTAACACCCAGGACATCAAAGATGACATATCAAATGTCAGGCCCCCAGGTTATCATGTCTGTTCTTGCGAGAGAGGGGCGCCCGCTACCTTTGTAAAACTATTTTTTAAGGATCCTGGGATTGGTAACCCTAGGTCTCCTGGGGGCAACCAGACGTGGTCTCCCTCTCACTGTGCTTAGAGAGGCATCAGCTTCACCTCACTGATGATCCCCAACAAGGGTGAAACACGTGTATGGGGTTGCTGGTGGTACTCTCGTTCAGATTGGAATTGCCATTGTATTTCGGTGCTGGACTGCCCCTGGGCAGGACAAAGACTGATATGCAAATGGATATTTCCCATCTGTGAAAGGCACAGTGAGTAAAAGCAGTGGCTGCGAACTCTCAAGTGGTTAGTAACCACTGAACAGGTTATCATGTCTGTTCTTGCGAGAGAGGGGCGCCCGCTACCTTTGTAAAACTATTAACCATAACATCCCTTTAACAAAGTTTTTTTTACTGAATTTGATAGGTTTTTAGTAGCGCAACTTAACCATAACGTCCCTGACTTTATATATATGTAATATAGAACATAATGAACCCCCAGTTAGAGATTTTGATGTCCGTGGACTGTGCGAATGTCCGCGGACGGACGCGGACAACAGCAACACTACCCAAAAACTCAGGGGTATCTTAAATTGTTATATCATGCCATATGAACACTGCACAAGTTGAAAAACCAACACACAAACACATTATATGTATTAATAAATAAGAAGTAGAACCTATATATATATATCACATCAACCATCAATTTAAATACCATATTTACTAAAATGGAATATACCAAAACAAGAAAGATATCCTTCTAACATAATTACCTCACAGAAACTGCACAACTAGGAGCAACTGAGAAGACAACTTACCACAATCTAGTAAGTAAACTTCTTTTTTCTTATATATTTCTAAAATGTCTATATTAGATACAATAAAAGTAACATATATATATTTTTCCTCACAGAAATGTCAAATACTTTAGAATGGCTTGAGGAGAATTTCCCACATGGTGAAATGTTTGAAGATAGTGAAACTAATGGTAGACACTTCTCTATATAACCAAATTAATAAGCATTACGTTATGTGCACTTAATATATATATACATTTTTTTAACAGACCATACAAATATTGAAAACGATACACAACAAGATATTTTAGAACAAACTCTCCAGCGCATGGAAGAAAAAATGAACAAGCTCATGACAAATTTCCACCTTTTGAAAGATTTTGTGGAGGACCATATAAAAGAAAAAAATAGATACCATTGTGCAACATGTACCTGTCCCCCCTCTCCATATCCCAGTCAATTATCCCCAAACCCTCTCCTCATAGAAAAACGTTTTGATGAGACTTCCATCCCTTCATCTTCTCCTGTCCATCCTCTTGAAAACCCCAATTCCCCTGTGTTTGTGTCAGTTTCTGCTTCCCCTTATCTATCATAAATTGTACATATATATAATATAATGAAAAATAAATGTTATGTGTGTGTTAATTTAGTCCTTTGTGCTTTTCAAAAAAAATGTCAGTTTTGGTGTCCGCGAACAACACAGGTGTCCGGAATGTTCGTAAATAAACAAAATAGGGGTGTCCTGAGAACGCTACGCCTGTCCGTATTGTTCACAGGCAAGTCGAAACTGTTCTAAGAACTCATGCGGTGTCCTGGGATGTTCGTAAATAAACAAAATGGGGATGTCCTGAGGACACTATGTCTGTCCGTATTGTTCGTAGGCAAGTTGAAACTGTTCTAAGAACACACGCAGTGTCCTCAAATGTTCGTAAGTAAACGAAATGGGGGTGTCCTGACGACACTATACCTGTCCGTACTGTTCGTAGGCAGGTTGAAACTGTTCTAAGAACAACCGCCTGTCCGTAACTGTTCTTTTCACTTGTGTCGCACTTTTAATTAGTTTCAGGACCCGAACACTGTCCGTAGACTATCTACGCACATGCGCACCACACCCATAAGTCATATGAACACCGCGCCTGTCCGTAGCTGTCTGGCACACTTGTGCTGCACTTTTTATTAGTTTGAGGACCCGAACACTGTCCGTAGAACACCAACGCACATGCGCAAAATAGTTCCCATGCATTTGGTGTCCTGCGGACACCCCTTCCCTTCGCGGACATGTTCACGACGCCATCATGTGACCGCGCCCACGCAAAGCGTGTGTTCTGATTGCGGACACTGTTCATGTCCCCGAACAATTTAAAAGTACCTTTTCAGGCAATCTACAATATTTTATAATAATAAATCACCATAGCACAAGTCCCAGACAATGATCCTTGTCCTTTTTGGGACTTTTTGAGCCTTTTTTTTTTGGTGTTCGATCTGTCCGCAGACAGCGCGGGTGCCCGCGAAGCGCGCACCAGCACCCCTATAAAAGGCCACACCCAAGAGCTCATCCTCATGGTGTTTCTGGCTACCTGACAGAACACTGTAATTTGGCTGCCAATCTTCCTGATTTTTCAGAAACCTGATGGCAACCATGGATCCTCTGCTTCCACCTGGTGCTACATCTGCCTCAGCACCACCTCCACCCCCTCCACCACCACCACCTCCTCAAGGGCCTGAAGAGGGGAACAGGAGGGAGGATGTAGAGGAGGATGAAGAGGATGAGGTAGTGGATGTCCCTGCTACTAGCACTCAACGTGACTCTTGGGTGTGGCGGTTATTTACCATTCATGGTAACGTACCCAAGGCGCTTGCGGACAAATTCACCTGCAAAGTGTGCAAAATGGTGCTCAGTCGCGGGAGGCTTGATTCGTACAGCTTTGGTACGACAACTATGAAGCGACACCTAAGGTCGTTCCACGGTGGGGCCATTCGCCTTGCGAGGAGCATAGTAGGTTGACTTCCTCTACTACATCCTCTGTTTCCGGTCCTGTCACCACAAGGAACACTCCTGTGGGAGAGCATATCCCTCCAGCTGCCTCACAGGCCATTCGCAATGCTGATGACCCTTACCTTTCGAGGGTCACAGTTGCGTGTATGTACTGTGACACAGTACTGTGCAGGGGGGAGAGACTTCGTAGTGCTTTCGAGACTATGGTCTCAGAGCACGAGAAGACCTGCCCACTACCTAAGTAAGGCCCACCCTACATCTTCCTCTCTACACCCACCCTTTCTTATCCCCGTGGTTGGTGTCCCCCCTTACCCTCTTTCCCCTCCTCTCCTAGCGTGTCATGTGTAAAAAACCAAAAAATTTATAAAACAACAAAAATCACAAAAAAGGCTATTTTCAGAGCCGCCTTTCAGAGTTTAAAAATAGAAGTGGCAAATAAATGGAGCAGGGCCTGGTGTATTTTTTAGAAGTCTGCGGACATCTAAAATTTTGGGGTGCTGCCCTATCACAAGCATTGCATTTTTCTTTGGGAGGAAGTGGTGGGTCTGAAAAGAGCCTTTTGGTGGTGTTTGTTTGTGTTTGAAAAACTTGAAATGGTCAACACCTACTGCAAAATGGATGGCTGTAATTCCAAAAAAGGTTGCAATGCATTTTGTACATTTCTCAGAAACATCTGATTGCCAGCATAAGTAAGATGGACTCCGTCTCTGCGAAAAATGTATGTGCTACGAAACATAATATTTTCATTGTGAAAAGAAGACATGCCAAATCTCTTAGAAAGGCACAAACAGCCTTATTGAGATGGTGCCTCGCTTTCTCCATTTGTTGACCAAATGAAGAAGAACGCAGCCACATTTGTCTCTGCGCAATCCGTGAAAAAATTACTTGAGAATTTGGAAACATGTCCATGATGTTCCCAAGTCCTTCTTTCATTGCACATTACAAATAAATTCCAGGCACATGTCCTAAACTATTCCCTCCACAATGAATTATCATTATGTCCGGATGATGCTCTTGTCTCCAAAGTAGCACAGAGAGGTACCAATTCCAGCCACTTCATTCCACGCACTCCATGCCAGTGCACTTCCACATGTGGAAATCCAAGATCTACAGCTACTCCACAGCTTTCTGCATGCACCTTCAACCAATGTATCCACGAATCTCCCAAAATTCAAACAATCTGTTTTCTGAAACACACAGCCATAGCTATCTGTTCTTCTCTCAGGAAAAAGACTTCGACAACTCTCTCCTGACACAACACACCCACTAAACTTTACTGACCAATCCCTTGCTCTGCTCATTCTCATTTGCATACCTCCCCACCCCAAAATCCCCATATGTAACACGCAATGTGAGTGGACTACCGCCATGTCCACGGACATATCGTAACATGGACAGCCCTTCTACCATTTCCACTACACTCTCTGTGCCATTCCCTGATTGGATACAGCTAAGCAGTCACACAACCATCCACCAATCAGATCCAAGACCTCTACATCTAACTCCATCATCACGGATCAGCACTTCAAATGTACTGTTAATCACTCTGAGTACAAGTGTCATATCATTGGAAAGCACCTACTACAAGAACTACTGTACAAGTGTCCAAGATTTCTACTTGCAGTTGCATGCATATCCATATGCATGAACACAAGCTACAGGTATGCATATTTTCTGTATAGTACATGTACAATTCTTATGCACGCATATAAACAGATTAACTTCCTTTTAACCTGTATAACCTATAAAATGAACTTACTGTCATTTTTCCCATCTGTTATAATCAACTGTCACTTCCAAACCTATCTGCTATTTAATTTCTTTTTACACACATTTGCAAAGCAGGTTGAACTAACATATTTAAAGTAAAATATAAAGACTGCACATAGTCAAACAAAATTAAATGCACAGACTTTTTTCAGATATCAAACAAGAATACTTCTACAAAAACATAAAAATCAATGTCTAAATTAACATCAGTGCTATAAACACACAACATTACTAACATCTTTCCTTTACAATTGCAGTGAAGACCACTCTTCTGAAAAGCAGCAGCAGAATCTGAAGTACAAACAACAACTCAGAAGAAACCTGCTCATTCCACACAAACAATTTAGTTAAATACCACCATAATATTTTTACTGTTACTCAAACACACTGTGGGGTTCATTCATGGTATTTCTGTGCCAAAAAACAGAGATTGTGCACCATTCTGCCACAAATCCCCATTTGTTAAACAGGGATTTGCAGGCAGAATGGCACACAAATCCCCGTTTTTTGGCGCACAAATGACATAACTCAGCCCCTATAATGTTAGTATTGTAGAACAAAGAACTGTTTTAATTCTATACCATTAGATTTACTATTTGTGAATCTCCTCACCACTAGCTTACTTCCTACTGTCATCTGAACCCCAGTATAGTAATCTGAACCCCAGTATAGTAATACACACATTTAAGACTAGCCATCCCAACTAATTGTAGTTGCCCAACGCACAATCACACACCATCACATACATTTTTACCATCATACTCAGACACTCATGCACAGAGCACACATACATTGCAGAACAGCCCAACCCATACCTTCTTTATTTTTTTCAACAGACCCCAAAGAATGCCTACCAAAAAGCAAGTCCGTAGAAAGCAACGCACAAGTAGAGCAAATGAAAATAGAAGTGTCCAAAATAAGCATCCATCTCTAGCAGAATTTGTACAAAAAGTTCAAACAAAACAGCAATACAGTCATTTAGTGAAACAAAACAAGCTTCAAGTACAGAAACTTTGCCTCCTCTATCAAAATGTAAAACCAAACAGAAAACAATAAACAAGAATTCAGCTACCACTACTGCTAAAACTGCTCCTATAAATCTTGATATAGTGCCAAGTAAGCATACCAAAGAAAGTATTTTAGCAAAAATGTTCCGCCACACAGTCCTTCAAAATCTTATAAAAACAGGAGAGAAATCATGCACAACCCTTAAAACCTACCGTAGAAAATTAATCTTAGAAGATTTGGTAGACAGTGCAATCCTTCTCAAAAGAAAGTTATTTATTTTAGTGTTAAACAAAATGAAACCACTAACAAAACAAATGACTAAATTACAAAAACGACTTCTCAATAAAGGAAATGTCAACAAAAATAGCTTCTTAAATATCTGTGGAGGTGAATGGAGTCACACCACAAGCACAGAACCTTATTTTAATGAAGAAGCATACAAACAAAAGCAAACAAATACAATTGCCACACAAAGCAGTGGACGAGGTTATGAAAAAGTTAATAATACCATAACAAGAAATACTGCTTACAAAAATATCCCCAGAAAACTCAGAAATACCTCTCCATTCGACTGAAACAGAACGTCCAGTATACAAATGGCCATGCACATCAATGTGTAACATTCCCAAAAAATCTTTCAAGTCTTTACGCCAATTCCTCAATCAGTATGTGAAAGGCAAAGACAAAATAAAAATGAAACTGTTGCAAAATATGGCTACCTGTCCAGTGCGCAAATATAACAGGACTACAAGGACATTCATTAGCCTGCATTTCAGGACCTATTTGCAAAACCACCTTCCATCATACCAAAATGATATGAACACATCATTCAACTATAAAAATCTAGTCTATAAACTGTACTATGCTAAAAGTCCTGCTTTAGCACTAGCCAATTTAAATAACATTCTTCTACATGGTACAGCCAAAGACCTACCCGAAGAAATAGACTATATCCAGAAAAAATATTTTGGAAATGAAAGCCACTTACAAAATGCAATAGCTTTACAACAGACTAGCAATAATTCTACGCATGGCAACCTTCTACTACAGACATACAAAAAAGAAATACTGAAATTTAAAAATACATCTGCTGAAGTACCAAACCATGTGTGTGTGTGTGTGTTGCCGCAGAACGTTTTATAAAAGTAACACAAAAACTGTAGACCTAACATACAAAATAGAAGACAATGAAGATTCTAAATGGTTTGAATTAGCCCTCTACCTTATAGCAGAAAACAAAAATGAAATAACTTACCCCTTAATACTTTGCAATTACTGCACTATGAAACTTGACAACAACCAAACTCCTTTACGTGCTATCACAAATATTTTGGAATTATTCCCACTACCAAAACCACTACAACAACTCAATTTATATGCGAGCATCATAATTCAAACAGTGCACCCCTTTCAAGCAATAATACGCCTTCAACCAAAAACAGCAAAATTACCTCCCTCTGAATTGGCGAAAGGCATTTGTGGCAAAGTAGTGTATTTACCATTAGATCTAAAACACAATGTGCACACGCTGGGAGTGCAATGTCCAATAGAGCAATCTTTAATTATCTTAGTAAATGGTGTAGCTACAAAAGACAAAAAAAATTGGCAACAACTGGTAGACTTACATAAAGTTAGACAAGCCTTGCAATATCTAAAAGACAA
Organism: Ambystoma mexicanum; assembly: GCF_040938575.1. Taxonomy (NCBI): domain Eukaryota; kingdom Metazoa; phylum Chordata; class Amphibia; order Caudata; family Ambystomatidae; genus Ambystoma; species Ambystoma mexicanum. Next base: position 1,066,878,868 of record NC_090931.1, on the reverse strand, counting down.
TAATGAATACTACAAAGAAATGAATATTGAAGAAAATTTGAAGGAAACCACTGAAATAATTCAAGAGTCACCAGAAACTGGTCAATTTGAGCTTCTAGATCCTGCTACAGTATCCAATATTTTAGACTATTATACAATTCATCCATTGCACTCTAATGACACCATAGAAGATGCACTAGAAACGTACCAAATGCGTCAAACGAAAGGATCACCAATCAGCATATGGGAAAAAAGTATAGAAGCACGTGCTTTTCCTCTACTCTTTCCTACTGGCAAAGGAGGAAGGTACGATGATAGACCTATTCAAATAACGGCATCAGAATACCGCTCGTTACGGATGGATTCTGAAGATCCACATTTTGTCAGAATCTGGGGATACATATACCACCTACTCTTTGAAAGTGAACTAGCAACTCTGTTACGGAGTTGCACACACATTAAAATTAGGAACCCACTTTCAAAATGTCAGCTACGCAATTATTACAAAAAGTGCAAGAAAAAGATGAGGTTTTACAATAAAGTACTACAAATCTATTAGCAAACATGTGTGGTACTAAAGAGTACTGGTTCTGAAGTCATGGAGATGTACGTTGTATGATAAGAAACCTTGGCCCACCCACTTGGTTTGTTACATTAAGTTGTGCAGAATATGCATGGGAAGATTTACATGATTTCCTATGCATATCAAACAAAAACAAAACAAACATAGATATACTTACACATGGAGAACTTTGTTCTCTAGATCCTGTTAATGTTTCAAGATATTTTCATCATCGCTTCATTGCTATGCTACACTTTATTTGTAATAAAACTGTTCCTCCCTCGGAGAAGTGCAACACTTCTTTTGGAGAAAAGAACACCAAGCCAGAGGAGCACCACATATCCACATGCTTTTATGGATTAAAGATGCTCCTAAATTTGGTCAAGACAATGATGCCACTGTGTTACAGTTTATCGAAAAATATGTCACTTGTGAAATTCCATCGGAAGTAACAAATAGTGATCTTCATGCACAAATTTTAAAATTTCAAAGACACAAATGTGGCAAATATTGTCGCCGTAAATACAAAAACAAAGGGAAATACTACACCAAATGCTGCTTTGGTTTCCCTAGACCAGTTACAAAAACAGGTCAAGTGAACAACTTCATGTCTTCAGTTGGACATAGTGTTAAAGGTAAATTACCTAAAAATACATACTACATCAAAGAACAGAAGAAGCAAAATATATCAATGATTACAATGCAATCATTGCCCTCTTATGGAATGCAAACTTAGATGTGCAGTACACTGCAGACAATTCCACTGCAGTTGCATGATATGTTACAGCATACTTAACCAAAGCAGAAAAAACAGAGCTTCAAGACCTCTGGAATGATCGGTCATCAGCCAAAACACTGTCTCAGAAATTGTACAGCTTGGGCATAAAAATGCTCTCCCATAGAGAATGTGGCTACTATGAAGCAGCAGATCGTTTAACCGGTACTGCTTTGTATGGAAAATCTGAAAATATTGTATGGCTAAGTCTTGATCCTGCTAAATCTAGAAAAAGAGTTCTCAAATCATACGACGACATAGAAACAATAGCCAAAAATGATCCCAACAGCCAAGACATTTTGAAAAACAATTTGGTGGACACATACTGCCCAAACAGAAGTACCACTTTGGAAACCATGTGTCTATACCACATAGCCCAAAACTTAACATACAAAAATAATATAAAACCCTATGAAAAAAAGGTAGATACAGAGTGACAAATTGTGAAGGAAGCTTAGTAAAACTCACCAAACCAAGTTTAATTAATCATATCAAATTGTCATTAAAGACTCCTCAACATAAAGAACTGCTTTACATGTCCCTGCTACAACTCTTTAAACCATGGAGAAAAGAAGACGAAATACTAGATAACTATGACTCCTACGAAGACGCTTTCAAAGCAAATGAAAGCACTATAACCGATGTAAACTTTACACACTACAAAACAATGTTGCACAATGAACAGCAACACGAAGAAGAACTCCAGGCCCAACTATATAAGGACACTCCTGACAGTAGTCAACCTTCTGTTAACACGAAGCCAAGAACCACTGGGGCAGCCACTAATAGCAAATGAGGCAGAATTAGCTATGACAGAAGTAGAAAACACCATGTGTCAGTATGAAGATAAAGAAGACTTAACTATACTACAATCAAAACTAAACAATGAGCAGCGTAGCATTTTTCAAGAATTAACAAAATAAATTGCACATGGTGTACAACATTAAATACAACATTAAAATAAAGAATGCACCTGCCAAAATTACAAACCTATACTACTGTACGTCAGTGGTGAAGCTGGTTCAGGCAAAACATTCTTAATCAAAATCATCAGCAAGTTCCTTCAACAATTGACAAACAACAAACTGTCAGCGTTGTCACTGCCCCCACAGGTTTAGCTGCCTACAACATAGGCGGTGTCACTTTACACCGATTACTACTCCTGCCTGTAGAACACCAAAACAAATTAGACTATTACAAACTTTCTACAGAAGCTGCAATGGAACTACGCAGAGTGTTAAAACAAATGAAAATGCTACTAATAGATGAAGTGAGCATGGTCTCCAACCTAATGTTGGCTTTGTTTCACCTCAGATTACAAGAAGTACTCAAAACGAACTACGAAGAGCTCTTTTGAGGAAAACACATTATTGTTTTCGGAGATCTTCTTCAATTGACACCAGTGAAAGGTGAAGCTATTTTTAAAACATTAGGACACAAACTCTGCAGTAAAACTGTTGGCAGCATTTCTAATACAGAGAATTAACAGAAAACATGCGGCAATCTGCAGATCTCACTTATGCCAACATCTTAAAGTATTAGAGTTGGTATACTATCTCAAGAAGCACAAGCAATATTGAAAACCTGGCACATTCATGCACTTTATGGCAATAATGCATGTGCTACTGATGTTATGAAACAATTAGCGCACAAAAATTTCAATTGTATGGCCTCAATGCCAACTCTTGCAAGCTCTTTCAAATTCAATGAAACAATGTTAAATAAAGAAATGCAACCAATAATGAAAATTATAGCCACAGACAAACTAGACGTACATGGTATGACACTACCCATTTGTGAGCAAGCCACAACAAGACTAAATAGTTTAGAAAATTCAATCACCAACACAGCTGGGTTGGAAAACATATTAAAATTATCCTTAAATTGTAATGCTTAAACGTAACCTTGATGCGGATCAAGGACTAGTTAATGGAGCACTAGGTACAGTTGTTGGCTTTCAAACATACCCATGTGACAACAACATTCAGTTTGTCAATATTCTCTTTGACAAACTTTCAGAAGTGAAAAGGATAGGACGCTCAACAGCTCGATTCCTTCTCTTCAAAGAAATGTATGTACGCAGAGACCGGTTTTCTCTAACTCTTGCATACGCAGTCACATTCATAAATCACAAGGTCTTACCCTAGACAAAGCATTGATAGACATTGGTAACAGTCTTTAAAGAAGGCATGAGCTACCTAGCACTATCACGCTTACGTACACTTGACGGTCTATTTCTAATCAACTTTGATGCAAGTAAAGTAAGGAACAAGTTACTTACCTGTAACTGTTGTTCTCCAGCATGGGTCTGGCATGGATTCACATGCTCATGAATATTCACCGTCGTCAGGCTGGCAATCCTCGGTAAAGAATAAATCAGTATCAGTTTCGTTTCTGATCTGTCTTTCGTAGTAGTAACCAATCACTGATCTCTGCGTCATACTGACCACAGCCAATGACTGCCCTCTACCTAAGCCCCGCCTCTGGCAGCCATCTTCAGATTTGGTAGCACGTGAAGAGGCAGTATGACCAAGTGAAGAGCCGCAGAGGGGTAGGCGGAAGGGTTCGCATGTGAATCCATGCCAGACCCATGCTGGAGAACAACAGTTACAGGTAAGTAACTTGTTCCTTCTCCAGCATGGGGTCTGGCATGGATTCACATGCTCATGAATATAAGAATACATAGCAGTACACACATGCACAACCACGGGAGGTGGCAAAAGGCTCAACATTAAGCAATACAAAAAACTCAACATTAAGCATCTCTTACCACCTCACCAGGCTCACCTTAGGCGAACAGGTTGCGCAGCACTGCTTGGCCGACCCTGGACTCCTCCCTGGAATCCCGATCGACGCAGTAGAGTCGCCTGAAGGTGTGCATCGACCTCCACGTAGCAGCCCTGCAGATGTCCAGCAGGGGCACACCAGATAAGAACGTCGTAGTAGCAGCGATCGCTCTGGTCGAATGGGCTCTCGGACGGCCTGGCAGCGGTCGGTTAGCCAACCGGTGGCAGTGCATGATGCAGCCGGAGAGCCATCTGGAAATAGAAGACTTTGAGAGAGCCTTCCCTTGATTCACAGGTCCAAAGTTCACGAGCAGCTGTGATGTCCTCCGGAAACTCTTTGTGCGGTCCACGTAGAACTTCAGCGCTCTAGCCACATCCAGCGAGTGCAAAGTCCTCTCGGCTGGCGACGAAGGAGACGGGAAGAAAACAGGTAACACCAAGGGCTCGTTAAGATGGCCGCGCCGCCACTGGTGCTAGGCACTTGGTAAAGACCCTGGGGGCCGACTTCAATCCGAACGGCAGTGCTCTGAATTGGTAGTGGCGTCCCTGGACGATGAACCTGAGGAACTTTCGGTGACTTTTGAGGATGGGAACGTGGAAGTATGCATCCTCCAGGTCCAACGACGATAGAAAATCGCCTTCCTCCAGCTGTCTCAGTACGTGCTGGAGGGTGACCATCGTGAACTTTTGTGATCTGATGTATTTGTTCAAATGACGAAGGTCCAGGGTGGGGCGCCAGCCGCCCGTCTTCTTCCTGACGAGGAAGTACCTTGAGTACAATCCGGAGCCCCGGAGCCTCTTCGGGACAAGCTCGATGGCGCCTTTCCTGAGCATCGCCCGTACTTCCAACAGCAGTTGCGGGACGTGATTTTCCTTCCTGGCCACAGGTGGAACGTGAGGGCACTTCTTCAGGAATTCGATAGAGTGTCCTCTTGCCAGGGTATCCAGCACCCAAATGTCGGTGGAGATGGACTTCCACACGCCGACGAAATTCGGCAGCCGGCCTCCCACCGGGGTGCTTCGGTGGGGGCCCGAGACCATGGCCGGTTCAGTCCTGCTTGGAGGTGGTGGCCTTGCCGCCCTGGCCACCTTGCCGACGGCGGCGAGGCGCTCCCTGCTTGCCGCGACCCCTGTAGGCCTCCTGAGACGAGGAGAGTGCCGCCTGGCGGTAGGACGACGAGCCACCGCTGGATCCCTTGGAGGCACCCGGTCTGCCTCCGGAGCTCCGAAAGGGCCGTCGTTGCTGAAGGGCTCCTAGGGCGTGGGCTGTGTCCGTTTTTATGGCTTGGAGGGATTCGTCCACCGCCTTCCCGAACAAGTTGCTGCCGTCGAACGGCATGTCCAACACCCTGGTCTGGACGTCCTGACGGAAGTCGGTCGCCCGGAACCAACCCCGTCGTCGTAGGCAAACACCATTGCCCAGCTGCGGAACCCGGTATCGGCAATATCGGTTGCCACCGGTATGGCATGGTCCGACGCCACCTCACCCTCTTGCAGTATTTCCAGGGCCTTGGACCTCTTGTCGTCCGGCAGGAAGTCCAATATGGGGGCCAGCTTAAACCAGAGTTCCCTGTCGTAACGGGCCACGATCGCCAGGGCTTTGGCCCCTTTGATCGTCGTCGCCGCCGACGAAATGACCCGCCGCCCCATGGCGTCCAACTTCTTTCCCTCGCCGTCCGACGGGGAATTTGACGTTGAGGCTCCGGACCCCGCCGATTTCTTCTTCGCCGCCGCCGAGACGACCCAGTCTGGCATTGGCTGGGCCCTGAGGCACAGGGGAGTGGTTTCGGGGACCCGGTACTTCTTCTCGTACCGGTCCCGTTTGGCTGGTGCCGTGGAAGGGTTTTTGAGAACCGACAGGCCCTCCTCCCAGATGTCATCGATTAGAGGCACCGCGATGACAGTCTTCCTCTTGGCCTCCCGGCACTGATAGAGGAAACCTTCCTTTTTCTGCTCCTCCGGGCAGAGCTGGAACAATTCGGACGCCTTGGCGATCATGGTGTGGAATGAGCCAATCTCGTCGGGCGGCGAGGCCCGTGCGATGGGAGACGGGAGACCCGTTCCGTCGTCGTCGCTGTCAGAACCCGTCGTCGAGCCCAACGCACCGTCATCTCCCGACTCGTGGGAGGATGAGGAGGGAACTGTAGGCCTTACAGGGGCGAGCGGAGGAGAGGGTTGGGTCCGTCGTTTGTTCTGAGGACTTCCCAACGGGCCAGGCTGCGGGTCCTCCGGCCTGGGCCGTGGGAACCTCGTCTTTATCTCAGAGCATAAGGACTGGATCGCAGACAAAATGGCAACCGAGCCATCCTGAGGCCTAGGTTCCGGCCGCGCCGGAAGGGAAGGATGCTCTTCCTCATCATCGTCGTCTTCCTCGGTAATCTCCCGAGGATCTTCCTTACGGGATCGAACCTTCTCAAATTGGACTTCGAGGTTCTTCACGGCCTCGGTTAGTTCCTCCTCCGAGGCTGACTCCGAGCTCGAGGATGGGTACCGTGCCCCCGATGGGCTGAAAAGAGGATTCCCTCCTTGGAGGCAGGGAAACTCTAGTCCCGGAGGCAGTCTCCGCTGGCGGGGTCTCTGCCGGCTTGGCCAGAGTCGCCGCGATCGCCTCGATAGAGGCCTTTGCCTGCTAGGTAGGGGCCTTCACCACCTTAGGTGCGTCCCGGGCCTTCTCCTTCGGGGAGGGGCGACGCCTTGCTCCCCCTCTTCCGAGATCGGACGGGGTTTCTCCCGAAGCTTACCCGGGGTCTCGGACTTCCTCTTCCCCGAACCGGAGCGCTGGCTCATGGTTGACGGTGCCGGGGAAGGTGCGCCCTGCCTGGCGACCAAAGAGCCCGACCTTTCGGCGCTCCCGGAGCCAGCAGACTCGCGGCGCTTGGCCTGGTGTTGAGCCCCCGTCGCCGGGGCACCCGCACAGGACTTAGAAGCCCGCTCGGACCCTTTCTTCTTCTTCTCACCCGTTGAGCCCTTCTCCAACCAGCTGGCGAGACGGGATTGACGGTCCCTCATGGTCCGCTCCGACAAGTTCTTGCAGAACTGGCAGTCCTTCTCTACATGAGTCTTGTCCCCATGAAGACAGTAGAGGAATCGCGAATGTTCGTCTTCCTTAAACACATTCTGCAGCCCGCATCCAGGGCAGCTGCGAAACAGCTTGGGTCCGGACGACAAACTCGCATCCTGGGCCATCTCGAAGTAGGCCGCAAATCTTCTGGAATCCGCCAAGAAGTTGATTCGATTAAATCTTCACCCTTGAGGGGCGTAGGAAAATCCTGCAACGGGTAGCCGTTAACGGGAGTAGAAACGGTGGAGCTTGAGGCTCGATTAACCGAAAAAATGTGAAAATTCACCTGAAAAAGCGCAAAACACGCATTAAAAGCTTGAGAGCCAAGCACGAGGACTCCCAACACTTGAACGTGCGGTAAAAATCTGAAGATGGCTGCCAGAGGCGGGGCTTAGGTAGAGGGCAGTCATTGGCTGTGGTCAGTATGACGCAGAGATCAGTGATTGGCTACTACTACGAAAGACAGATCAGAAACGAAACTGATACTGATTTTTTCTTTACCGAGGATTCCCAGCTTGACGACGGGGAATATTCATGAGCATGTGAATCCATGCCAGACCCCATGCTGGAGAAACACTGATATTCCTTGCATTTTAGACTACAATAGACTACGTTCACTATACACCCCCCATCTAAAAACATATCCTGTTCCACAAAAAGTAAAACATTGTAAAAGAAAACTAATTCAAACAGAAATGCAACAGGATGTCACTGCAAATCCTCCAAAGAGAGTAAAGGAAGCTAATACTTTATCAATTACCACAATCAAAGAAGAACCTATTACTCAAAGTAACTCGGTACTTCTTCAAAGAAACAACACACATTCCGAAAAAATGACTTGGACACAGACCTACCTGGTCCATTTAAATTTTCAAATATAACTGGTGTAAATTGCTATGCAAATGTAGCAATGAATATTCTATTTCAATTGCCACCAATTGTTGACAACATTTACTTACACAGTACAGACCAATTGTGTTTGCAAATGTTAGTACTTCATAGAAACGCAAAAATCAATCCTGACAACACGTATAGTGTTCACGGAATAAGACAAGAATTGGACTACTGTGCTGGAATGGTGAAATTCACTATAAACTCACAGGAAGATCCACAAGAATTTCTAATGTATTTACTACAAGTACTGGAAAACAAAAACATACCTATAAATGAAATCTTCCAGATTTCATACATGTGGAAACATACATGCACTCTCTGCAACAATGTGACAAAGGTACAAATCCCTAATGAGCGCTTCGTGTATGTATCCATACCGAATTGTGAATCCGTTCCATTTCAGCAACTTGTACAAAATGCAAACCATGGTAGATTATGTACTATCTGCAATTTGGATAATCGCTCCACCTTACTAATACAAACACATAGTAAATACGCAATACTAATGCTTCTGCGTTACAATGCAAATGGTACCAAAAACAACTGCAAGCTGTTCACACATGGTCAAGTATCCCTTGGTAAGAAAACCTTCACAATAATAGGTATAATCTACCACACAGGAGCCACAACCAATGCAGGTCACAAAACTGCATATATAAAAAGCAAATGTGGATGGTTCAAATGTAATGATAGTACCATTACTCTAAAGCAGAGATTACCAGCAAATCTTACAAACGCTTATTTAATCTTCTTAAAACCAAAATTTAATAACTAATATGTACTTAAACATTAAGAAAACTTCAATTAAAAAACTATAAACTGTTAGAATATGCCAACAAGTATCTAACTGCCCCAGGATTCTACAACAACTTAACAGATAAATGAATATCACTAAATTATTAAAAAAATAGACAGTTAGAATACGCCAACTGGTATCTAACTGCCCCAAGATTTTGCAACAACCAAACAGATAAATCAATACCACTACATTATAACTGTTTGGGAGAATTCTCTCTTTAGGCTGAATTTCCTAACCTAGTGAGTCCCCCAGCAGCTTTGCTGGATTTCTGGAGTTTGTTTTTTTCTCCTGCCAAGAGTGAGCCTCTTTCTCCCACTCTTGGACATGATTTATGGTGTTCCTTTGACTGTTAATGTGTTTTATGGGCTATGGGGTCCGTTACTCCATAGGGTCTCATGTGTTTTTACTATGTGTGTTACACAGCACCCTCCGTGCAGTGACACAGGGGTGTCATAGTGACACCCCACCATAGACACCATACCCTGGGACTGACTACTGTCTCCCAGGGCATGTAAAGTCACCATTGGCTTTACTAGTCCCAAATTATTAACAGAAACCAGTACAAACCATCATATTGTGGACGTGCTGGTCGGGGCAATTCGATTGCCCCGGGGTCTGTTAGTCGAGGGGGCACGTCTCCGTTCCCCCTGATCGAGTTTTGGCTGGTGGCAGTGGATACTACTTTTTATATTCGACCGCGAATATATCCCTATGGGATTTTCCCATTGTTCGAGGCTACCAACTTTAATTATTTAATTCTCATAGCCTCGAACATACCGCCGGTTTATTTAATTAATATTAATTCGCCGGTTGGTATTTTTTGCCAGGACTCGATTCTAAAATGGTGTTTGTGTTCTCTTCTGTGTCTCCAACCCAAGTCGAGCCCTTTGTTCCACTTTTTGGCGGGCTTCTCCACAGAAGACTCCAAAAGTGGTGCCACTCTGTCTGGGTACCACAGGGGATGTGGGAGGGGGTTTAGGCACCCTGGACTGAGTTACCTTGGTAACTCAAGTTGCACTCTTGTGTGATTGACCCAAGTGGTGAGCCGGCCGGCTCACCACTTAGCATGTTTGATTGATAGCTAGGCTGAGTGAATGGGGGCGTGCTGCATAAAAGCAGGGCTTTGGGGACTGGAACTTCAGAAGTCGCCACAGGACCTGAGAATCCGACGAGGGAGAAGCTGAGCCGACCTACCACGACGACACCACCGGTGGAGCCCTGCGGAACCGACTCACCACATCCCGACGACAGAGAAGATCTCCCGGCTGGAGAGGCTTCTTCCCCTGACTGACTGGTGGGCACAACCAGTTTACCTTCTTCTCTTCGCACCCCAGACCGGCTTGTGGTCGAATTGTCCATGCCAAGCACCCCGGCAACCGGATAGCCACTTACCACTGGACCGCGAATCAACGGACTGCTCCTTTTACCTGAGAAACTTCGCAGCTGGTTTCTTCCCTGGCAGTGCAATGGACTCCTATCTTCCTCCCCGACGAGATCCTCTCTTCCCCTGGACGAAGCACCGACTTGCATCCGCTGCCAGGAACAACTGCCCCCGCTGGAGTATTCTCACCACTTTAAGGTACTGTGTCCGCCAGACCTCCCTTTCTAAAGATTGCTACAAGGTAGTAATAATCCCTTAACCTTCTGGACTGGGCTTGCCGCCTTGACCCACTAACTGGTCCCTTTCTTTGGTCCAACTCCTTTTTAAACCGTTACAAGACTTTTGTGCACTGCAACCGTGTGACCTTGGACACATTTCGTTTTGATCCTCTTAAAGCAGGTTCGGCCTACTGACTCTAAACTCACGGTGTTACTTTGCCTTCCTCTCTTGTTGTGTTCATGAAAAAGTGTTGGGATCTGTTTCAATTTATGCTCTGCTTTTCTCTCCCTTTTTAAAACGAATTATTAGAGTGCCATCTAGGTTAAGAGGTCACAGCCGTCTGAAAATAAGTGGGGCTTTACTTAAGACTTGTATAGTATTCTTTTAACGGAGTGTATATCTTTTAGTGACCGTGTTTTTGGATTGCTTACTATTAGTGCCTGTGTGTTTTTCTAGATGTGGTTTTAAATAAATAATGATATCTCTTTTACACCAAGCTCTGGTCAGTGTTTACTTGTTCTATTGTGTTCTTTTGACCTATTGTGAATACTCTGTATAACTGCCTAACTCTTCTTGAGGGAAGTCTGACTGCTCAGCCACAGCTACCAAGTGAATCTGTGTGGTACAGACTGCTACCAAGTGGGTTTACTGCCAAACACCTGTAGTCTTAAATCTTTTGCAGTGGTCCCAGAGGGAACTGCACAGGTTCCTGCCTAACAATAACAAAAAATAGACAGTTAGAATACGCCAACTGGTATCTAACTGCCCCAATATTTTGCAATAACCAAACAGATACATCAATACCACTACATTATTAAAAAAAATAGACAGAATACACCAACTGGTATCTAACTGCCCCAAGATTTTGCAATAACCAAACAGATAAATCAATACCACTACATACATAATAACAAAAAATAGACAGTTAGAATATGCCAACTGCTCCAAAAATCTGCAACAAGCTAACAGATAGAACATTAGCCAGAAACAACAAGTGAACACTGAAAACAAACAAACAAAAAGACTGTAGCATAACAAAAAAACATTTTTTTTTAAATCCGACATGGATTTTTTTTCCCCAAAGACCCAATGATTTTAGCAACAAACAAGAAACTGAGCAAATTGCACAGTGAACTAGTTTGTAATATACTAAATATGAGGGTCAAAATAAATTTTAAAAAAGTCTATTATTCAATGTTATAAGTCGTTACAAACTACCAATACTAACATGATCTTTTCTTTTATCACATAAATTGACAAGGAATATATGTACTCCAGTTACCAAACCAAACAGTAAGTATATTATAATAAGTACAACCACCGCAGCATATCACACCCATAGTGGCTTATAACTTCGGTGCTTATAAATTTGGTCTTGGCCATGCACCCAAGACTCTAGGCCTTGGCCACAACCACTACAGCATATCACTCCCATAGTGGCTTATAACTTCTGTGCTTATAAATTTGGTCTTGGGTGCCAAAGTTATAAGCCACTATGGGTGTGATATGCTATAGTGGTTGTGGCCAGGGCCTAGAGTCTTGAGTGCATGGCCTACGGCCTCCGGCCATGCACCCAATACTCTAGGCCCTGGCCACAACCACCACAGCATATCACACCCATAGATCACACCCATAGAATCAAATTTTAACTATGCCATATGGGCACTTTTTATGTCCGCGAACAATAGGAGTGTTCTTAGAACATTTTTAACTTGCCTACGAACAGTACGGACAGGTATAGTGTCCTTAGGTCATTCCCATTTTTTTACTAACAAACATTTCAGGACACCATGTGTGTTCTTAGAACAATTTCAACTTGCCTACAAACAATACGGACAGGCATAGCGTCCTCAGGACACCCCCATTTTGTTTATTTACGAACATCCCAGGACACTTGATGTGTTCTTAGAACAATTTCAACTTGCCTACAAACAGTACGGACAGGTATAGTGTCCTCAGGACACCCCCATTTTGTTTATTTACGAACATCCTAGAACACTTGATGTTTTCTTAGAATAGTTTCGACTTGCATGCGAACTATACTGAAAGTTACTGTGTCCTTAGGACACCCCATTTTCATTAACTACGGACATTAAGGACAGCGCTGCTGTCCGCGGTCAGAACGAACACAACAGGTGTGCTGTTACGCTCACCTGGTATCCACAGGGACGCCACCCAGCCGGGTTACTCGCTGGTATGCTTCTCAGCTTTGCCCTGATGTGGTCTGCGGGGGAAGGTTCTGCCTTGTGGTAGAATTAGGCGGGCTCTCCGTCCTGCCTTCTTTGCAGGGGCGCGTTGTCTTTCATGGGAGAGTGCGGTCCAGTTACTTCACTGACGTCGGCCCGTTTGATATTGTTCAGGTAGGTCTTATTGCTGTTCTTTAGTTTTGTTGCTATCCTGCATGCCTTTCTTTGTTTAAAATGTCTCTTTTTCTCCCTTAGGTATGCGGAGCTTCAGCGGGGCGAACTGGCTTGGTTGAGCCCCGCTGGTAAATGTTGGCACATTAAGAGCGCTATGATGCGGTAAGTAAGCGCTATGCGCAGCGCTGCGAAGTCTTGCCTTTGCTAATCTGCGTTTTCCTTCCTTGTAGGTCGCTGTGTTCTTCAGCGCAAGTGGAATGTCCGGAGTGGTGCCAGCCGAAAGGCGACCAGCCAGGTAAGCCTTTTCAGCAGTTCGTAATTTGTAAATGTCTCTACTGCTTTCTTTAATGTTGCCTCTATCTTCTTCTTTCAGGTCGTTCTGTCCGGGAGGCGTGCAGATTTGAGGAAGATGTTCACAGTAGCTGCAAGTGTTTAAAGATGAAGACTGCAGGTGAGATGCTGCTGCTAATGATGTTCCTTTTGTCTCCTTGCAGGTTCTGCTTCTCCGAGGTTCGAGGGAACAGCTGGACACAGTGAGCGTCACATTGCAAGCTGCAAAATAACGCAAAGTGTGTTGTCTTGCTGGGGTGTGGTTTACATAGCCCCAATAAAATAGTCCAGGAAAACTAGTCCCTAGGCTACCACACCCAAAACACTAGACCGCATAGCTTGGTTCTTAGGAACCAAGCTATGTGGATGCCTCCATGTTGGCTGACAATAATAAAGTAGTTCCCAAGCACATTGTTTATTCATGGTGTATGAGCCTGGCGCCATAGGCGCCATAGACGCCAGGACTGGCCCCATGAGGGATTTTGAAGAATATGCCAGGCTCTAGAGGCCCGAGTCTTGACTCCACCTGGCCAATGGGTTTGCCAGAGGGGGTTTTGGGCGAGGGCCGTGAAAGGTGCCTGCCACCTAAATAAATACAACATTTGACCCATCTCTTACTCCCCCACCCTCCCCAAACAGTCTTACACGCCAACACACTTGACTAAATAGTATTTTTCCACCAAGTTTCACCGCACTGTCCGCGGATTCAAAATGGCGGGCGTGCCCAGAAAATCTGACGCACCTCACGCTCTCTACCACCCAATCAGCGAGCATGTCCAATGTCTGCGGACATTACGCGGATCGCCCTGCCAATCAGGACCCTGTCCGCGGAGCAACAGGGAAGTGTGTCTGCGGAGCGGACATAGATATCACTAATTTTTTTGCCTTAAGTTTTAGTCATTTAAAAAAAAAAACGACTGGACGGATTTACACCAAATTAACTAAAGCACGCTTTCGGGACCAAGCCGCCGCCCCTGAGCAAATTTGGTGTAAATCCATCCAGCGGTTTGGGCTGTAGGCGCGAGCAAAGTTTTTTCCCATTAAAACAAAAGTTTTGGGACCCCCCCCTATAACTTTGCCCCACTAGACCAATCCTCACCAAACTTTGCAAAAAAATTCAGAGTGGGCCATATACTTTTTTTGCAAAGTTTGGTGAGGATTCACCCAGGGGGAGCGAAGTTATAAGCCGCCCAAAAAGTGCTCTTCCCATGGAAACGGCAACTTAACCATAACTACACGGCCACTACCGTGGTCGTGTAATATGAAAGTCATTTGAGCCAAATCACACATTCCACAACACCACCTAGTAGCCAGCGATTGCTACTAGGTGGCGTTGTGGAATGTGCGACTTGACTCAAATGGACTTTCCTACTTTCACATTTCCGGTGAAAGGGTTTTTTTTCTCAAACCTTTTATACCCACCATAACTTTCTTGTTGTTATACATATATATGGGATACATTACTCACCGTAATCGTATTTCTGATGCTTATATCTGCTTAGATTCACATGCTGTGCATAGGCCGACATCTAGTGGAAGCTGCAGAGTATTACAGTTCTTGTTTTCGAAACTCAAAAAGGGACGTCGACAGGGCGTGCCAGTAATACTATCCCTAGTGTGACGTCCACTGTACCCATGATCACTTACGAATCGAGGACCCTCAAATTGTTATTTCTTCTGAGATGAGGTAGCATGAGGTGTAGCGTGAGTACAGTTGTATCCACGCAGATACGTATCAGACAAGCTCAAAAGCATCCATGCGCCTTCTCTCCGAGGGGAGGAAGGGTGGGTCGCATGTGAATCTAAGCAGATGCAAGCATCAGAAATACGATTACAGTGAGTAATGTATCCCTTCTGAGGCTTGTGGAATCTGCTTAAATCACCTGCTGTGCATAGATAAGCGAGCAGTGGAAGGAGGAGGTGGGATGTGAGAAGGTTCATGAACAAATGAATGTCTTAGAACCGTTTGTTCCACTTGTGTATCTGTCTTGGAATGAGTGTCAATGCAGTAGTGCTGAGTGAAAGTATGTATTGAGCTCCATGTAGCTGTTTTGCAAATACTGTCTAAGGGGACATTTGCAATGAAAGACAGAGTGGGTCCAGTACCTCTTGTGGAGTGGGCCCTTGGCATAAAAGGCAGTGTTTTATCTGATAGGGAATAGCACACTTGGATACATCTGACTATCCACCTAGAGATGGCATTCTTAGAGATGCGGCCACCTTCTATGCCTGGCATTATGGAGACAAACAGTTGATCTGTCTTTCTTAGCGGTCTGGTCTTATGTACGTAGTAGAGGACCGCTCTCCTCACATCTAGCGTGTCGAGTTTTACCTCAGCATAGCTCTTGGGCTCCTAGATGAAAGCCGGTAGCTCAATAGACTGGTTTACATAAAATTTGGAGATGAATTTAGGTGAGAACCTAGGGTGAATACGTAAAACAAGCTTGTCCTTATGTATAGTAAAGAAAGGATCCTGCACTAACAATGCTTGGATTTCATTAACCCTTCTTATGGAAGTGATAGCTACTAAGAAGGCAGTCTTCTAAGTCAGGTGTTTGAGACTAGACTTGTGCATAGGCTCGAAAGGGGGTCCCATGAGTTTAGCAACTACCACATTGAGGTCCCAACCTGGCGGTGTGTTAGAAATTGGAGGGCGGAGTCTCTTTACCCCTTCTATAAATGCTTTGATGACCGGTACCTTCCACGATGAGACCTTATTATGGGAAGTGGTGGAAGCTGACAAGGCCGCCAGGTGGACTTTTAGGGAGTTGAACACTAACCCTGCATCTAGCAAGTGGAGCATATAGGTTAGAACGTTAGATGGAGTACAATCTATGTGGTTGATCTGCTTAGTCTGGCACCAAATTACGAATCTTCTCCATTTGTCAAAATAACAGTGCCTAGTGTTTGGTTTTCTTGATTCTTTCAAGATATCCATGCATCTTTGCGGTAGATTGAGCTGCCCGAACTCTATGACCTCAGAAGCCATGCTGCCAAGTTCATTGAGTGCGGTTGTGGGTGCATTGGTAGTCCCTTGTTCTGGGTGAGTAGGTTGTACTGGCACAGGAGTGTGATGGGATCGCACATCGCCAGTTTGCGCAGATGTGGATACCATGGTTGTCTTGCCCACATAGGAGCAACTAGGGTAAGTGCCATTGGTTCCTTGTATAACTTGTTCACCACCTTCCTTATGAGAGTAGTTGGGGGGGAAAAGCGTAAGCAAATTTCCCTGACCAGCTCATCCATAGAGCGTTCCCCTTGGAGCCTGGCTGGGGGAACCTGGACGCGAAGTCTGGGCATTGACGATTTTCGTTTGTGGCAAATAAGTCTATAGTTGGGAAACCACATTGAGAGAAGAGGTGTTCTACGACTCCTTCGTGTAGACGCCACTTGTGTTCCTCTGGTAGAGGATCTCTGCTCGATGAGTCTGCTAGAGCGTTGAGTTCCCCTGGAATATGTTGTGATGGCAGGAACATCTACCGTTTGAGTGCCCATTTCTAGATTTTTTGTGCAAGTCTGGACAGATTTGGAGAACGTGTAGCCCCCTGTTTGTTGATATAAAACATCGCTGTAGTGCTGTCTGTTTGGATCTGCACCAACAGGTTTGTTAAATGGGGTTCGAATGACTGAAGGGCTTTGAATACTGCCAGAAGCTCCAGCACATTGATGTGGTTCTGAGCTGCAGTGTGAGACCACAGACCCTGCAGTGTGTGGTACAGGTAGTGAGCACCTGTTAGGCAGAAACCTGTGCAGTTCCCTCTGGGACCACTGCAAAATATTTAAGACTACAAGTGTTTGGCAGTAAACCCACTTGGTAGCAGTCTGTACCACACAGATTCACTTGGTAGCTGTGGCTGAGCAGTCAGACTTTCCTCAAGAAGAGTTAGGCAGTATACAGAGTATTCACAATAGGTCAAAAGAACACAGTAGAACAAGCAAGCACTGGCCAGAGCACGGTGTAAAAGAGATAATAATTATTTATTTAAAACCACATCTAATAAAACACACAGGCACTAATATTAAGCAGTTCAAAAACACGGTCACTAAAAGATATACACTCCCTTAAAAGAATATTAGACAAGTCTTAAGTAAAGCCCCACTTATTTTCAGACAGCGGTGAGCACTTAACGCAGATGGCACTCTAATAATTCGGTTTAAAAAGGGAGAGAAAGGCAGAGCATAAATTGAAACAGATCCCAACACTTTCAAAAGAACACAGCAAGAGAGGAAGGCAGAGTCAAACCGTGAAGTTAGAGTTCAGAAAGCCGGATCCACTTTAAGAGGATCAAAACGAAATGTGTCCAAGGTCACACGGTTGAAAAGTGCACACAAGTCTCGAAAAGGTTCAGAAAGAGTTAGACCAAAAGAAAGGGACCAGTTAGATGGTCAAGGCGGCCAGCCCAGTCCAGAAGGTTAAGGGATTATTATTACCTTGTAGCAATCTTTAGAAAGGGTGGCTGGCGGACATGGTACCTTAAAGTGGTGAGAATACTCCAGCGGGAGCTGTTGTTCCTAGCAGCGGATGCAAGTCGGTGCTTCCTCCGGGGGAAGAGAGGATCTCGTCGGGGAGAAAGGCAGGAGTCCGTTGCACTGCCAGGGAAAAAACCAGCCCCGGAGTTCTCACTTAAAAGGAGCGGTCCTTTTATTCGCGGTCCAGTGGTAAGTGGCTATCCGGTTGCCGGGGTGCTTGGCACAGGCAATTCGACCACAAGATGTCCTGGGATTCAAGAAAAAGAAAAAGAAAAAGAAGGTAAACTGGTTGTGCCCACCAGTCAGGGGAAGAAGACTCTCCAGCCGGGAGATCTCTGTCGTCGGGAAGTGGTGAGTCGGTTTCGCAGGGCTCCACCGGTGGCGTCGTCGTAGCAGGTCGGCTCAGCTTCTCCCTTGTCGGATTCTCAGGTCCTGTGGCGACTTCTGAAGTTCCAGTCCCAAAAGCCCTACTTTTATGCAGCACACCCCCATTCACTCAGCCTAGCTGTCAATCAAACATGCTAAGTGGTGAGCCGGCTGGCTCACCACTTGGGCCAATCACACAAGAGTGCAACTTGAGTTACCAAGGTAACTCAGTCCAGGGTGCCTAAATCCCCTCCCACAACCCCTGTGGTACCCAGACAGAGTGGCACCACTTTTGGAGGCTTCTGTGGAGAAGCCTGCCAAAAAGTGGAACAGAGGGCTCGACTTGGGTTGGAGTCACAGAAGAGAACACAAACACCATTTTAGAATCGAGACCTGGCAAAAAATACCAACCGGCGAATTAATATTAAATAAATAAACCAGCGGTATGTTCGAGGCTATGAGAATTAAATAATTAAAGTTGGTAGCCTCGAACAATGGGAAAATCCCATAGAGATATATTCGCGGTCGAATATAAAAAGTAGTATCCATTGCCACCAGCCAAAACTCGATCAAGGGGGACAGAGACGTGCCCCCTCGACTAACAGACCCGGGGCAATCAAATTGCCCCGACCAGTAAGTCCACAATATGATGGTTTGTACTGGTTTCAGTTCATAATTTGGGACTAGTAAAGCCAATGGTGACTTTACATGCCCTGGGAGACAGTAGTCAGTGCCAGGGTATGGAGTCTATGGTGGGGTGTCACTATGACACCCCTGTGTCACGGCACGGAGGGTGCTGTGTAACACACATAGTAAAAACACATGAGACCCTATGGAGTAAAGGACCCCATAGCCCATAAAACACATTAACAGTCAAAGGAACACCACAAATCATGTCCAAGAGCGGGAGAAAAACAGTCTCACTCTTGGCAGGAGAAGAAAAACTCCAGAAATCCAGCAAAGCTGCTGGGGGACTCACTAGGTTAGGAAATTCAGCCTAAACAGAGAATTCTCCCTAACAGCCCCCCACCCTGCCACCCTGTCCATTGTGACCACTGCCTGCACCTCTGTCCACCAGCGAAAATTTGGTACCAGTGTTGGCGAAACGACCACTAGATCGTCCCGCTGACCGCTTGCCTGAGACCACTGTTTCACCAACCACTCCTGTATGGGACGCATGCGCAGGAGCGTGTGAGGAGCCAGGTAAATGCAAGATGTCATCATACCTATTAAACGCATTGCTTTGCGCACCCTTATCTGGCGGCCGGCCTGATAATGTGGTATTTGCAGTAACACATATTTTACTCTTTCCTTTGAAGGAAAAACTAATCCTTCCTCTGTGTTTAAGACAGCTCCAAGGAACTGTTTTGAAGTGCTTGGCACTAGGCTTGATTTTTTCTCGTTGCTAGAGAAGCCCAATAGAAAGAGAAGGTTGTTTGTTCTTTGGATACTTTGTCGCGCACTGTGGAAGTACGGAGAAGTACTGTTTACTGGCAAGAAGGCAGACGTGACCTTTGCTCTTGCCCATTTGGATTGGAATCCGCACTGAATGGGGCTGGCGTGTCTCCTGGAGGAGCACATTCACTGTAACTCAATGCTGTTACTGGCCCCTTAAAATTAGCCTGATTGTTGGAATAGACCCCGCCCACTAGCATGCCGTGTGACACAGTAAATACCCAGCAGCCAGCGCACCTTGCGCGCACACTGTGGAAGTACAGAGAAGTACTGTTTACTGGCGAGAAGGCAGACGTGACCTTCGCTCTTCGCCATTTGGATTGGAATTCGCACTGACAACGGGGCTGGCGTGTCTCCTGGAGGAGCACATTCACTGTAACTCCACGCTGTTACTGGCCCCTTAAGAGTAATTAGCTTTACATTCACATAGATATATTGGGCAGGCTGTGATTCGGAACTCTCGGTGGGGACACAGGCTGGGGTGTTGTGTATTGCCTAGTGACGTTAGATGTGAGTGAAGGAGTATTGTGTATTGATTGTAAGTCCTTCTTTTATTTTTCTGTTCCCCTTTTAGTCGGCCTGATTGTGGGACTAGACCCTGCCCACTAACATGCCGTGTGACACAGTAAATACCCAGCAGCCAGGCACCTTGCCCGCGCACTGTGGAAGTACGGAGAGGTACTGTTTACTGTTCACTGTGCGCAGCGCGAGGCTTGCGGCTGCTAGCTCTTAGTCCATAAGAGTGGTGGGAGAAAACTCTATCCCCGAGAGACGAACAAACAAAGATAAGTGTGTGGGTGCCATAAATCGGTGTAAATTGCTAGAGTTTAATTGGGAATCCAGTCTACATGGATTAAGGTGGTGTAGTGCACTGAATAAATAATTGGGACCGCCATAGTCATATCTCGTACAAGAAATGGAATTACGGTTGATTAATATGAAAGCTAAATCAGAGGTGTTGCAGTTTGAGAAAATAATGAGGCCCAATAGAACCTACAAACGTAAGATAATAGGTAAACAAGGACTGCTGCCTGAGAGTAAGATGGCAAAAATGACCACGTTCTTTAATAAGATTGAATCTTTATCCCAGGTGAATTGTACGCCACTAACTGACATGGAAAAAAATGACTGTAGAACTGAATTGGTAGATTAACTAAATTTGAGACTGCCTTGTATAGGGACTAAGTTGCTCTTTCGAAAGCTGCAGGAGCCAAAAAATAATAAAACAGAGAACGAGGGGAAGAGAGCTTGCACCTCATGGAACAGTAATGAGTGCAGAGAGATTGACAAATGAGGTAGACAAGATGCTGTTCACCCAGAAATAAACCGTGCTCCTCCTAATGGGATGACGAATGACAAGGGCAGTAAATTCAACAAAGGTAGCAGGCGCCCCTCTCTCGGAAGAACAAGGCATAATAACCTGTTCAGTGGTTGTTAACCACATTGAGAGTTCGCAGCAATCTGCTTTTTGCTCACTGTACCTTTCACAGATGGGAAATATCCATTTGCATATCAGTCTTTGTCCCGCCCACATGGGCAGTTCAGCACCGAAATGCTATGGCAATTCCTCTCTGAACAAGGGCAGTAAATTAACAGAGTATGTGAATGACATGCTGAGCTGGAGTGAGAAGGAACCGAGTGAGCCCTCCTTGGGTAGCGAGATTCGTAATATTGAGAGTCATGCTATGCCAGAGTCTGCTTTCTCTGAGTTCCCGCTTAGTGAAAATGATAAAAAAAGTGAAATTGGAGAGGGTGGTCATTGATCCAGTATCGGGTCTAATAATATACACTGAGGGCCCCGGCGGGTTCACAGACCAACCAGATTACAGGCAAAATTTGCAGATGAACACTAGTCACATCACAGTAAATAGCAAACAATCACGTATGAATGAGAGTTTTGCTCCTCTAAAAAAATGAGGAACTATGGCAAGCCTTAGAAAGAGTGCTCACAGTTGGTTGAGAGATGCAAAACCATAGGACGGAAATTGGATGTCCATTGAGTTCTGTTACATAAGAGTATTAATAAAGGACGTAAAACCTGTAGAGAAATAGGAAACACAGAGGTGGCTTATCTGGAGGCGCACTCAACAGAGAGTGCAGCTGAGTTGGCATCTCTGGCTATTGAGAACCCACAAAGTCACATCTCTGCTGGGTATACAATAGTCAGTGAAGCCGTGGTAGAGGGTCATTGGGGGAGGCAGAGAAAAGGAAAAAAGATTAGGATACTCAGAATAAGAAATTGATGCAAGCGGTAATGTATACCAAGAGACTAGAGGGAAGTAGAAAGAATGGCTGTGTCGCAAGAGAAGCTGCCAATTTTAATTTTGTGGCAGAACCAGTCCCCCCCCTCTATACACAGATGATAAATTGGAGCATAATAGACCTAAATCCATACATCTCACAAAGGAACCGAACTTCTTAGGCATACACACAGTAGCTATTCATGTTCCAGCTGAGAATGCGACGCATAATAGATAACACAAGAAATTGGCAAAACTGCATAAACTGGCCTTGGTTATAGAACCGTCCTGCAAGCCCCTGAACCCCACATTAGATGATTGGGTAAGGGCAAGCAAAAACAACAAGGAGAAGGACTAAAAAAATGTAGATGGGATTACCACCAAAGTATTGAAATCGATAAAAAGTTTATTCCAAGAAGTGATCCCAGGAGACACTAATGAGCAAGTTAGCTTGAGTCGCCTAGAAGTGCCAGGACTTGGCACTACTGTTGAGACACAAGCATATAAATCTGTGCATTTTCAAGTTAAAGAAGGGGCAGATGATAATGAACCCACCTATAGGAAAGACCCGATGAATTTCGTGAGGGCACTACAGTTCCAAGAAATTAAAAAGTCCAACCCGATAGAAATTGTTAATAGATGCAGCATTGTTGAGTTATGCACCAAGCTGGTGCCTATACGGATGGTGAGATCAAGTGATTTCAAGATTGTAGATCAACTGGTGACCCCCATGCTAGTAACGACTAATGTATGGTGTGCAGATAATGCATTAATAGAGTTTATATTAAGCCACCAAGAATTATTGATCAAGTTAGGTTATACATGCACTGAAACATCGATGCGCAGGGTGAAAAATCAAAGGCTGGCAATTGATGTGAAACGTAAAAATAATAACAGTATAACTAGAGTTGAGTGCGGGCCTAGTGGAAATGAACATTCACCACAGACTAACGGAAGTCCGGGGACAAAGGAAAGATTACCTGCCAGCGAAAGATTAAGAACTCTAAAAAAACCTAAACTCGATCTGATAATGGAACCAAGAAGTGAAGGTAGGATTGAAGGTTACTGGCAGTGGCTACCGTTGGAATTCAAATCTCAAATTGAGAAACGTCCCTAATGAATTGGATATGATGATCTCTTGGAACACCCGTGGCAAATTGCATTATGAAAGTGGCGACGGGCTTTTGGCTAATTTACATAGCTTTTGCATCTTAGCACTACAGGAAACTTGTCTATTTGAACCATGAGATATAGATGGATGGTGCTGCCTACAAAGTCTTTCAGTGAAAGGGAAGAGAGGACGTCCAAAAGGCGGTTTATTAACAGCCACGAAACATCCATGGTCTGGAGACAAATCCAGCTGGTCAACAGACATGGTGTTAGTTGTGAAGGTTAACACCACCCTTCCGCAATGCCCGAGTATATTGGTGATAAACATATATAACCCGCCTAATGGAACACATAATAAAGCTAATCTGGCTAGAAGAGGAAAAATATTAAAAGAATGTGACCCCAAGCTTACTGTTATAATAGCTGGGTTACTTTAATGCTAGGATTATTCTTCCCGAAGAAAATGAACTCTTAGAGAGAGGTTCAGGTCCTATTGAAAATGGATTCTCTAATAGAAATGGTAGACCATTGGGGAACTTGATATTGAAACATCAACTAATCATGCTAAATGGTAAGACCAAAGGGAATGCCAAACGGAGTGCGACCTGGGTGGGGGGGAGGCAGCCTATCTACCATAGTTTACATTATTGTGAATAAAAAGGCCAATCAATTGGTGCTTGATATGGCGATTGGTTGCAGAGAGGAAAATGACCATTTACCACTATGTGTGATGCTGGAATATCCAAAGGTAGAGACTACATATCAGATGTGCGGAAATATTGAGGTCAACAATGACGCTAATTGGATAATTTGGAAACCCACCAAATTAGAAAAAGCTAACGCTATTGCAGTAAAGGAACTGAAAGCATTTGCTGATCAATTGGAGAACAAATCAGATGTAGTCGCAAATAAGCCAATCCGTAAATTTGAAAATTTGGTGAAGAAAATGAAAGAAGTCTCTACCTGTAAACGGAAGTATTGCAGCAACAGTGAAAGATGAAACTCGTTGCATGGAAAGCACAACACCTATGACTGGGAAATAAATAAAGCTAAAAGATAACTTAGACAATCAATAAAAGCTATAGTTTATTCGAAGAAAGGTGATGCCATAACACAGATAAGATTGGCAAAAAAACTGTATGGAAAATGGCTTCGCAGCCATAGAAGAGATAAGGTGAGGGAAGTATGGCAGAATATTGTTGCGCATGCCCTAAGTAACAATCACCAGGGCATGTAGAAGGCAATTAACAAGGCCAAAACAAGAAGCCTACCCATTAATAGCGTGGTTGAAAGTGATTGGATAATGCATGTAAAAACACCATTGGATTGAAGATAGTCGAAGGTGAAGGATACAAAGTAACCCAGTCGATATGGCATGGGAACTTTACTGAGGTTTCCTTAAGAAGAACGATTGATCAACTACATATGTCTTGGGCAACGGGCCCCAACGGGACCTGTATTGCCCTCTTACACAGAGCACCTAAGGAATGGGCAAAAGCACTAGGTATCTTGTTCCGATGGATAGGCAAAAATGGGACGATTCCTGAATCCTGGCGAGATAGTATCATTCTCCCCGTGCACAAAAAGGGAGAGTGGAAAGACCCCAAAAATTATAGAATGCTTGTCATGCTGGACATACCAGCAAACGTTTTTGCGAAAGTATTGCTAGATGAACTGAATGAGTGGATAATTGAAAAAAGGATCCTCCCGATTAATCAAGCAGGTTTTTGGGCAAAATCCTCCACGATTCACAATATTATAAATCTAGTGTCTGCGGTGGAGTATTCTTGGAAGGTGTGTAAACTCCCGGTGTATGCGGTATTTATTGACTTTACCGCCGCATTCGACACCATCTTGAGAGAGAAATTATCGTTAAAACTAACCAAGTGGGGGATTCCGCCAGGGCTACTTTACATGATTCAGCTGTTATAATCCGACACATCAGTCAAAATTCGACTGGATGGTGAAGGCCGACTCTCAGAGGCTATCCCCATAGTACGTGGAGTCACACAAGGCTGTAGCTTGGCAGCCATGCTATTTAATCTGTATTTAGCCGACTGCAATATCCAGGTATCCTGGTTAGGATATGCCGATTATCTAGTCTTGTTAGATTATACACCAGCGGGCCTACAAAACAAGCTAAATTGTCTGATCTGATTTGCTGACAGCAATGGGTTGGGTATAAACATAGCTAAAACGAAGGTGATGACATTTTTAGGTGCTACAAAGCAATCACGCTCTAATAAGTTGAAGTGGATGATGAAGAAAGCAGTGATTGAAGTAGTCGAATGTTATAGATACCTAGGAGTGTTGGTGGATTACAAGCTATCATGGAAACCGCATTGGAGCAAGGCCAAACTGAAATGTATAATAATAGCAGGAGCTCTGAGTCAATTTATTGGAAGACAAGGTGGGTTCTCTGTCAATACTATAATTTTTAAAATATTCCAGCAAAATAATATCAGGTTTGCTGTATGCGGCAGAGGCATGGGGGACCACGTTCTTAAATGAAATAAGCAAGCTGGAAGGAAAAATCGTAAAATGGCTTTTTAGACTACCCACAGCGGTAACATGTGAATATATTTTATTAGAATGTCATTTTAGATATGCTAGATACATTTTAGAGTATAAAGCTCCTATGTTGTATGTGAAATTGAGTACCTTGACTATAAATACACTAGTGGTGGAAATGATGAACAGTTTTAACAAATGTGAACATTTCAGTAATTTTAAAACTTTGAATGCACTTTATCGATCCTATGCTAAATGGGCCAAAGGCAATGTTGAAAGCTGGATTCTATACTCGCATGCGAAAGTGAAAAAGCTATTACAACTGGATATCTATAGATCTACTAAAGAAAGAGACATGATATACTTGACCACAAAGTCAACCAGCGGTCTGTTTCTTGAACAGTGGACATTAGGGACAAGGAAACCTAAATATCAATATGCGTTTCCACATCAGGCAGCAGTTAGATCATACCTTATTGTCAAATTTAACAGATTTCAGACAATGGAGATATTAGGTGCCAAAATTGGTATTAAAAAAGTCTGAGATTTTGCAGATTGTGTGGATTGCCAAATATCAAGACCGCTAAACATTTGATATGCTACTGTGAAAGTCTCAACTGGTTGCGTGAAAAATAGTTGACAAGATATAAGAATTCATGTCTAGAAGAAAAGATAGAAAAAATATGGCAAAGACTGATGGAAAGGAATGATATTAATTGGATTTTTTTATAAGTTGATTTTAAGCATTTTAAAAGAGCTATCTGATGGGATTTATGTATGATAAATTGAATGCTTAGAATTGATGGTAGTAATGAAATGATGATTGTGTAACATGTAAAACCTGTTATGGTTATGAACATATCAATAAATAAATATTTTGTCTGCAAATCAGAGGTAATTCCCCTGTTATGAGCCAGTCGTCCAGGTAAGGGTACACTGGGATTGCCTCCCGGCGTAGGTGCGCTGCCACTACCGCCAGTACCTTTGTGAATACCCTTGGAGCCGAGGCTATTCCAAAGCGCAGCACTTTGAATTGGTAGTGCTTGTTCACTATCTTGAAACGCAAGAATCTTCTGTGCGCTGGGAACACTGAAATATGAAAATAGGCATCTTTCATATCCAGTGTTGCCATATAATTCCCCTTTTTTAGTAGTGGGATTACCTCTTGTAGCCTAGTCATGCTGAACTTTTGTGGCTTGACATACTTGTTTGCAGGGTGTAAATCTAATACAGGGCACATTGTTAGATCTTTCTTTGGCACAAGGAAGTAAGTTGAATAAATACCCCTGTTTACCTGGTTGGCTGGGACCACTTCTATGGCGTCCTTTAAAGCGTAGTTCTCTCTTCTAGAAGGATCCGCTGATGTTCTTCTGAGTGGATTTTCTGTCGTGGGGGGTGGTTTTGGGGAAGTTGAAGTAGTTCTATACAGTAGCCCCCCTGCTACCATGGACAGTGCTAGGCAGAATCCTATGCAGTGCCCTTAGGGACCACTGCACAGAGTTAAGACTACAAGTGGTAATACGAGTTCACCTTTGGTACAAGCCTGTACTACACAGAAAGAGTGGTAGCAGTGACTGAGCAGCCAGACTTCTCTCAAGAGCAAATGAGCAGTGGGAGAGATTACACAAAGGACTACAATTACTGTGACTCAAGCAAACACTGACTCAAGGTTTTTGGTTAAAAAAATATAAGTACATTTATTTTTAAACCATCTGTTCACAAAACACTTCACTTCTAGAAAATTAAACCACACTTCAAATACACTACACACAACCAATTCTCCTTGTGCAGAACAATTCAAAGTAAGTCCCTTAGGATTTGACAGACCGGTGTTATGAAACAAAAGACGTTACCGGGAGTACATATATGCGATTACTTTTTGACAGTAATGACAGTTCGGTCTTACTAAAGATACGCGTACCCGCGGGAAGAAATGTAACCGTAGTCAAACACACTTAGCACATGAATTAACAAAAGACAGTTGGGGATAAAAATCATAGGCAATACTTTTGTCAAGGCAGAGAGAATCAGAGGGCACCTTCTAACACAACAAGAAGATAAAACTCAATATGCATGCGCCAGTGTCAAGTGGAACAGGGTCCCTGTTGCCAAAGATCACACAGTTATAAAAGTTAATGATTCAAGGTTGGCAGGAGTACTTACATACTGTCAGAAGAGGAGGCAAAAGTTATAAGAGGGAAGGAAGAAAAGGACAAGCCTTTTGTGAGGAAGAAGGATTCACTCCAATTCCTCGAAGTCGGACACAGTACCTTATTCGTTGAAGAACGCTGGTGCCACGGCAGTGGTTCCTGGTAGTTTCCTGCAGACGCACGGTTCCTGGTGCTTCGGTCGTGGAGACGAGAAGGACCACGTCTGGAGGGGCCTGCACCACTCAGGGATGAAGCCAGCAGCAGCGACGGTGAATAAAAGTTGCGCTCCTTTAAAAACAGCAGAGGCTCTTCAGATGGCTATCCGGACCACTACAACAGTGTGCAGCGATTTCGACCACAAAGAGGATCCTCTGGCTGTGAAGGATGAGCTGGTTGACCCCACCAGGCTCAAGGGAAGAAGACTCCAGACTGGATCTTCTCTGGTTGTCGAAGGGTAGATAGCTCAGGACTGCAGCAGGGCTTCACAGGGACGGGGTAGTTGCAGCAGTCGTCTTCTCCGCTTCTCTTCGGTTCCTTGTAGTCCCAGTGGCGACTGACTTCCAGCCCAAGAGTCCTGCCTTTTATGCAAAACTCCCCCATTCACACAGCCTGGCTGTCAATCACGCAGCAGGGGGGTTGTCCAGCCCGGACAACCCCCTCAGCCAATCATGACAAAGTGCGACTTGGGTTTCCTAGGATACCCTGTGCAGGGGGTGACTACACCCCTCCCTCATATTCAGCCCACCTAGACACCCAGGCGCCCAGAGGAGGGCTTCTTGGCAGAAGCCCGCCAAAAGACGGTGAACAAAGAAGGCAAACCTGGTTTGCTGCGCAAAGTAAAACACAAAGTTAGGGTAGATACCACTGCCACCAGCCAAGTCTAAATGTTAAAAGAGCAAAACAATGCTCCAGGAGGGACAGATAAAAAGGGCTAAGGTTTAACCCTTTCCAATACTCCATGTAAGATGGGGTGTACTTGATCTGTGGTTATTTGACTATGTAAAGTTAATGGCAACTTTACCCTTTTCTGGGGGACAGTAGTCAGGCCCAGAAATGGAATCAGTGGGAAGTCTCAAAGACAACCCTGTGTCACTGCACTGAAGGTGCTGTGTAACACACAAAAGAGCGGGGCTACTGAAGTGGTGTGCTCCAGAGTCCACAATCACAAAAACAGATGATACACATGGCAAAACACAGGTAAGAGTGGGGGAAAAGCTCACACTCTTACCAAGTGGAAAAAAGTAAACTTCAGGAATCCAGCGAAGCTGCTGAGGGACTCACTAGGTAAGGCAAATTAGCCATTGAATGAGAATTCTCCCTAACACCAGGTGTGCTAATCACGACTGTTTTGCGCTTTTTGTCGTCTTCGACGAGGTATGTCGAACATCGGCTGTGGGGTGTCGGGAACAAAATTAGGCACGACGTCTGTGCTGTCTTTCGACAGTCGTGGCCTGTCATGCGGCGATCAGGACCTTGAGTGTCCAGAGGACAGGGATTCTACGAACCTCTCCCTAGACGTTGTGTGTGGGCTCTTGGTCGACGAACATGTCGAGTCACGGCCCTTGGCTGTGTGTTTAGTGGTCGTGGCAGTGTGAGCGCTGATGTCACCGTGGGTCGTCCTCATAACAGGGCCGCCGGCCTGTCTGTTGGGGTCGGGGGCTTGCGTTTGGAAAACCGATGTTTCCCCGTCACCTTCGCCATCCGAAAATGCGAGGTTACTGCCATCACTGTATGTTCCCTCCACGTCCGTGGTGGGCTTGGCCTGTATGGCGTGGTGGGCCCAGCGCTTAGTTAAACAATCCTTTTACGTCTTAGGTTTAAAGAGCCTACAGACTCAACAGTTCTCCTCGAAAACCAGAGGGCCAAAGAGGGGGGAGAAGGAAATACATTCTTGTAAAGAAATAGAGACCCCGGGCCCCACTCTCCCTAGTCTATAGGCCGTCCAGAAGGCCTGGCCACGCGGTCGTCAGTGTCGACCGGAGCACCAGCCGTTGAAGTCTGGGGTTGTCTTCCACGGTGGCAGGTAAGCAGTCGTTGATGAAGGGGACGAATATATATATAAATGACAGGAGGTCGTGGACAAAGGTTTTAATTTGCAATTTGTACGAGCTCTGCATAAGGCGACCAGCTAGCTGGCTGGAAAAAATCAATCTGAAGGACCTCGACGCGTGAGGGATTTTGGGTACACTACACGTCACGTTAGGGATAGTGTTACAGGCACGCCTATGTTGATATCCCCTTTCGATCCTCGAAAGACAAGATGCAATATTCTGCGACTACCACTAGATGTCGGACTATATGCACAGCATTGGATTCTAAGCAGATTCACAAGCATCAGAAATATATATATATTTAAAATGGCGTCATGTGCAAAAAAAACTGCCATACATAATGGATAATGGACGCAATTCCATGCTTTTCAACGCTTGCTTCGCCAGCAAACTTATTATCAAATCCAATCAGTTTAATCACAATGTGTATTTAATTAGACAGAAGGTAGCAGAGTAACAAACACTCTTGCAATTTACGTATCTTTTTTTTATTAGTTTGGGCTATAAGTTGAAATTATTGCATTAGAGTGCAGATAGGAAGGAATGGCATATGGGAGGGACACAGGGCCTGTAGGTGTTGTTTGGTTATTTGACCACCGATTGAGTGTGCATGGCCATACTAATCCCTATGGCCGTTCCCACCCTGTTCCTGCGCCCCCTCGCCCAAAACATCTCCTCATGGGAACTCTGTGGACTTGCTGTAATCAAGCCTTACTATCAAACTTTGCACTCGAAGTGCCCGTCAGTGTTTTCTCATGCAGCCTTCTGAGAGTTAATGACTAAATTGGAGTTGTAAACTTGCTACAGGTGGAATAAAAATGCCTAAACCAGGTCTGCCTTCATACACTCGATTTATAAGCTCTCTAGTGTCCTTCACTGAAGTCCTGTTAAAAACAAGCATTGGCAGAGCAAACTGTTTTGACTTGTGTATTAAGTATTAAGGCATTTGCCAGGCAGTGCTGGGACGAATCACAGGAATGTGTCCCTTCTGACCAAGGGCGAGCCCCCCCACCAATACATATGAGGTTAGGGAGGGGGGGCCCTCTGCAATACCCTCCTTATAGGTAGAGGCAAGCAGGAACTCAGTGGAAGAGTCTCCCCCCTGTGGGGACAAAGACTCCCATTCCTGTGAGGAACTCCCTAAAGAGTCTTCTAACTTTACCTCTTTAACCATATAACACAAGGACTTGTACTAAGAAGGAACAAATATGTGTTATTGTGAAAAAGAAACTGTGACTATCCCTCTAAAGGAAGAATTGTATCTAACTGAGACGAAGATGATGAATAGTGGATACAAAGAGCTACAAGAGGACGAAAGAGTAAGAGAGACGAGGGTACGCCAGGGAAGGCCCAGGGCCATGTCCCCTCTGCAAGGGGAGGAGACTGAGAACTACGAGATGGCCGCAAATTACAAACCGGCTGTTGAGCCAGAGATGAGGTGGTGGACGCGCAGAGTTCTGTCAACTGGAGGAAGAGAGGAGCAGGGTGGACCAAAGGTCCTAGTAATCACGCCGAGATCGCTATACGGCTGAGACCGCGCAACAAACCGGTACTATGGATACAGAAAAGTCAGATGGAAGGAAGATACGTAGAACGAGAGGCTGGAAGAGGAAAATGGTTCGGGTGAGCGAGAGAGAAAAGCCAAGCCGAATTAAACAGAAACCCGGCGACGTTATCCCTGAGAAATTATAAGTTACCGTAGTGACTAACTTATCCCTAGTCCATAGTCACCATTACACCATACTGTATGGGGGTCCCTCGCTAGGGACGGAAGACGGAATCTTTTTCACCAGAAAAAATCTTCTTCCCCTTTAAATTTAGTGGCGCGTGGCACTGGGAGCATCCACTTCCCTGACTGCGCCCACTAGTGCCACTCCCCATTGACCCGTTGACAATATTACCATTGCCTAATGACACCAGCTTTATTAGGGGGAGGATGGTGGGACGTATGGAGGAAAGGGGAGTATGGACTAGGAGTACTTAAGTCACTACGGTGAGTAACTTATAATTACTTCTACGTACGGTCCCCTTTCCACCATACTGTATGGGCGATTACAACTGAACTCGGAAGGATAGCTCAGGGGCAACGTGCTCGCCTTGTAAGCAAGACAACATGGAGCACCACATGTTCGATCCCCAGATCCCCAGGTCCGTGCTTAGAAACCTCTGGGTATAAAGCATGTTATAAATAACCTATCATATCATATCATATAATGTAGCCCCAGGACGGAGAGGTGGTGCTCCTTAAGAAAACAAGTTCCTTAATACTACCTGCCCGAATGCGCCGTTTGATCTGGAGCCGGCATCCAAACAGTAGTGCTTGCAGAAGGCGAAAGGAGTGGCCGCCCTGCTGATGACCTGGCATGGAACGTGCCACTGGAACTCGACTGCCATGGCCTTGGCTCTAATAGCGTGGGCATGCATGTTTGCCGGAAGCGGTTTGTGCTGCCCCTCACAAGCCTACTTGATGACCACGACCATCCACTTTTCTATAGAGGCCTTGGAAGACTAATATCCTGGCCATAAAGAGCCTCCGATTTGCAGAAGTTCTTAGTCCTGTCCAGATAGAATTTCAGAGTGAACCTGACATCCAGGTAGTGCAAGACCCTCTGAGCATCGCCCTTAGAATCCGCGAAGAAGGTAGGTAACACTATCTCCTCATTTAGATGAACTACTTTAGGCAAAAACACAGGATGCATTCTTAGAACAACCTTGTCTCTGTGAAAGGTAATGTAAGGTTCTGAAGACACTAGTGACTGGATTTTGCTGACCATGCATGCAGACGTAAGACCCACCTATAGAGCTGTCTTAATGGTGACTTGCATGTTGTCGGCGGACACCATTGGCTCAAAAGGCTTGTACGCCAAGGCGCCCAGCACTACGTTGAGGTCCCACACAGGGTGTAGCCTCTTGATAGGCGGGTAGAGCCTGGTGAGGCCCGCCAGCCGTCTTTTAACCACTGGGTTGGAGGATGAGAAGACCTCCTCCTCCGAGTTCTGGTAAAGTCCGATGGCCGCCAGATAGGTGCGCCATGTGTCTATCTGCCCCCCGAGTGTGCGATGTATGCAGAGAAGGATAGCACATCGTCCAACGTGCAAATAAGAGGATCAACTTCCTTTGATTCCACCCAGTGGCAAAACCTAGTCCATTTGCTCTTTGCTCTTGAACTGGCTCCTAGTAGCAATGCTTCTAGTAACCTGTATGATGTCTAGGTTAGCCTGCGACAGACGCAGATGCTTTAGTGTGACCTGCTCAGGAACCACGCTGCGAGGGCTAACTTCTACGGGCGTGGTGGATGACCCTGCCTCCCTGCTGTGATAGAAGATGAGTTGGGCGCAGTGCAAGGTGAATCAGAAGCTGGTCTGAGAGGCTGAGCAGTTCCGAGAACCATGGTCTCTTGCAGGCCACCACAGAACTATCAGAATGATGATGAGGTGTTGTGACTCATTTATCTTGCAGATCACCATGTGGACCAGGGCACTGGGAGGAAATGCATATGCGTTCATGCTGTCCCACTGTAGCTTTAAGGCATTGCCCAGGGAGCCTAGGCCCTGTGCCTGCCAGGACGCGAAATGTGGGCCCTTCCTGTTGTGCTGGGTGGTGACCAGATCCACCTGGGGTTGCCTCCATCTGCTGAAGATCCCCTGAAGGACCTAAAAGTTCAATTGCCACTCGTAATTATCCTCCCACAACCTGCAGGGCCTGTCCGCCTCCAGGATGGACTCCCCCTTGAGGTGGATCGCCATCGAGTGTATGTTGTTGACCAGAGCCCATTCCCTCATGCTTACTGCCAGGGTGCATAGAGGAGGAGACTTGGTGCCACCCTGCTTGTTGATGTAATACATGCTGGTGGAGTTGTCTGTTTGAATGAGGATCGTCTTGCCGCTGATGAGCGGCAGAAGGGCTTTGAGGCCAGCCAGATGGCCCTCAGCTCTAGCCAACTGATATGGGCCTCCTGTTCCTGAAGAGACCAAACTCTGTGGACAATGTGGTTGTCCAGGGTAACTCACCAGCCCTCCAAGGAAGAGTCTGTGGTGATGGTAACCTGCGGTGCTGGTTGACGGAATGGTCTGCCTATCCTCAAGTTGCAGTCCATGCTCCACCAGATAAGGTCCTGGGAGGAATGCTGAAAAGTTCAGCCTGGAACCCCACTCCTGACTCCATGAGGCTGCGAAGTGCAGCTGTAATCTTCAAATTTTGAGCCTTGTGTAAGGCACTGCCAGTAGACATGCTGCCATGATACCCAGGAGGTGCTGTTAACACCATGCTGAGGCCACCGCTCTGCTGAGAAAATGACTTGTGGCCCTCTTGATGGCTGTGATCTTGTCCTTGAAGGGAAAAACTCTCTTGGAGCTTGTGTCCCAGATGAGGCCCAGCAAAGCCAGACTCTGTGTCGGTTGCAGCTGCAACTTCTTTTGATTGATGAAAAATCCCAATTCTTGTAGCGTATTCATGAGCGTGTAGGAGGTGTGATGGACCGCCTGCGGGGGAACTCACCCTAACGAGCCAGTCGTCTAGGTACGAGTAGACATGGTGGCCCTGAGGAGGGCTGCCACTGCGTTCATCAGCCTGGTAAAGACCCTGGGGGCTGAACTGAGGCCAAAGGGTAGAACCTTGTTTGGGGAATGGAAGCCCATGATTCCTAACCCTCAGGAAGGATCGATGAGGCTGCCAAATCGGGACGTGTAGGTATGCGTCCTTAAGGTCCAGGGAGCACATCCAGTCTCCCCAGCACATTGTCTCCGCAATAAGCGCTGGCGTAACCATCTTGGAACTTTTGAAGAGGAAGGTAAAGGTTCAGGGTGGAAAGGTCCAACACAACTCTCAGGCCAGCTTGGTTCTTCTTGTGTATGGCAAAAATCCTGGAGTAGAAGCCCAAACCCCGATGGGAGGCTGGGACTTCTTTCACTGCCTGACTCTCTACGAGCGAGCGAATTTCCATCAACATAGTTGTCCCAATCTATGGGAGTGGATGGGAGCAGAGAGGAGAGGGAGGAACCAGAAGGCGGTAACCCGTGGACACTACTGATAGGATCCAAGGGTCAGCGAACCTTGTATGCCAATGATGTGTGTGCAGGACATGCCTGCCCCCCACCGGACACATGTGGACGCGGAGGGGAATGTCATGCCTTCTTTACCTCTGAGGCTGGGGCTGAGGAGGGGGACTGAAATAGTCCCTAATCCCCTGCCTTGTGTTTGCAGTGGTACTGACTCAGAGAATGATCCAGCTGCCTGGACCTTTGTTCCTGGAAGCCCTGGAACCCGCCGAATGCCTGCCTTTTGTCAGAATGCTGATGCATCTGGCTGTACGTCTTGGGCATGGACTTTGTGAGGATAGATAGGGACTTTGCAGTTTGGGAACTATTTTCTTCTTATCCAGCTCCTCATCAGTGTTGAATGAAAAAGATCCCCACCCTCGAATGGAAGTACCAATATGCGTTCCTAGATGTCCGAGTTGAACTTGGTTGCCCATAGCCAGGCGTCCTTCTCATGTCCATGATAATGCAGATGGCACGGCGCGAGGTGTCTATGTGCGCAACGGTGGACTCCATGATGTCCTGCGCCACCATTTTAGCTTTGCCAGCCGCGCCTTGTAGCGTGCCTGACTGTGCACCAGAAGTTCTGGAAGGAAGTCAGCTATTTTCCGCGAAAGCCTTAACAGCTGTGAGCATGACATCTACATTAGACTGACAAAGGTACAGTGAGGCATTGGAATAAATCTTCTTTCCATAAGCCTCCAAGATCTTCTCCTCCTTGCCTAGAAGCACCGAAGACCAGGTAGTCGAGGACGACTGGGGCTTGGAGTAGAGCGAGGCCACGGCAATCACAGACGAGTGTGGCTGAGGGTGTGCCGACAGCAAGAGTGGATCCCCCTCCAATTGAGTGTACGTGGAGTTGAGGCACCGATTGGTAGGCTGCGCCAAATGGGGTTTAAGCCATCCCTTTTTGCCCAAGGCGACAACGTCGTTTTGCATCGAGATCCCTGTTCTGGGCGCGGGGCATAGAGTGAAGACCTCGGCTAGGACCCCTGCCTCAGGTTGTTCAACCTTGGGTTGTGGAAGCCCCAAGTATTCGGCCAAACCTGCAAGTCGTTCATGGAAGGCCTTGGTTGATGATGGCGTGTCAGGGTCCTCCTCCTCATCAGTGTCCACCAGGGTGTCTGGCTGGTCTGGCGCAAGAGGAGTGCTGGCTGCCGAAGGCTGCAGGGTGGAGACCGAAGCCAGTGGCTGCTGTGGAGGCTGTTGTGGAACCGCCTGAACTGTAAGAGGCAGGGAAGTCAGAATCGAAGGATCCAGCATGGGCAGCTGGGGCTGCACAGGGGCTTGGGGTGCTGGAGTCATAGGAGGAATTACTATAGGCGCAGTCGGGGGGACTGGAGGCAGCATGTCACTGATCACATCCCGAAGGATGGCGCCCATCTGAGGGGACTTCATGAGCATAAGGAATTTCTCGAAAAATCTGTCTTCACAGGCTGGTGGGGTGGCAGGTGGTATTGACAGAGTAGCGGGTGGCTGCTGGGGCCTGTGCATACTGTGCCTTGTTGGTTGCGGGGTATACCTGCCCTGCGACACTGAAGGACAAGCTGTAGGGCACGTACCTGGCGAAGACCAGTCCCACCTGGACACCCAATCCCCTACCTGCTCCCCGAATGGGGGTGGTGTCGGTCAAGCAGCCATTTTGTCTGGCTGCATGCCACGTTCCCGAGTCGTGGTGCTTGCCTCACTGGGCCTGGTCTCTCGGCTGTGTAACTTGAGGCCTACCCTGCACCTCAGGACGAGGCCTGGTAGGCGTAGTGCCCTTAGCTGTGTTGCTGGCAGTGCTGCGTACAGGCGCCCCCTCAGACATTCGTCGGGTTCTAGGGTGTAGCCCCACGAGAGGACAACCACTAAAAGAACCTTGCGGTCCCTAAGCACTGTCTCCGGAAGAATCTAGCGACCCCTCAGCCTGGCGGCCGGGAGCTCAATGAGCCTTGGTATCTGTGCTGGTGTGAGAGCCTGCACGGTCCCTACCGCTCGGGCATGTCCTGGGAAAGGAGTCACCCTTGTGGGATGCGATTGGAAAAATGCGGCCCTACCTTGGGCCTTGACTTGACTCTGGAGGCGACTTCTTGAAGAGAGCTATCTCCACCAAGCTAACCTGTTCTTCAAAGCACGCAGTGGAAGTGCGTCACACGTGGTACAACCCTCCCAGCCGTGTTCGGGGCCAAGGCAGGAGAGGCAAAGAGCATGGGGTTCAGATGTAGGGAAGAGCCCCTCGCAGGCTGGACACCTGCTGAAGCCTGATGACGTCGACATGCGCCGGGCAGGAACGTAGCGCCATAGGACCGAGTACCTGATTAAAAACAAAAGACAGTATCTGGGGATGAGCGTGTGGAATTACAATGCTGAAGTCAAACCCAGGAGCGCTAGTGAAAGCGGTTCATTCCTGTCAACGCGGAAAAGAGGACTGAGGAGCGGCGCTGGTGAGCAGAGTCAGGGGAGCGCATGCTCCCAGGGCCACACCCCACGTGCCTCTAAATTTAAAGGGGAAGAAGATTCTTTCTGTTGAAAAATGTTCCATCTCCCGTCCCTAGTAAGGGACGCACATACAGTATGGAGGAAAGAGGACAGGACTAAGAAGAAAATCAGGTAACAGGGTAAACAGGAGATCTGGGAAGGAGACGGAAAATCATTAAATACATTTTCATACTTGTCCCAGCCAATATAATGAGAATATACCAGTGAGAAGGAGAAATTACTTACCTTCATGTTCTTTCTATGGATTCTTCTCCAGCAGATTCCTCATCTGATACATATCCTCACCCGGCTCTGCTGCTAAGAAACCTTTTTGACATGGGCTGTAGTGGACCTCGAATCTGCCAGCAATCGTCGATCCGTCTTGCGCAGTGCTTGACCATCGGCTACGAACGTGACGCCAGGTGTCGTATATATACCACGGCGCAACGCCCCGTACCTCAGTTCCACAATTTTTCCTCGTGCTCGATCATTGCAGAGGAAAACTATGGAAAAAAAGGTTAACCAGCCAGTTAAACTTAACATAGACAATATCCACATGGGATGCAAAACAACTATCTAGCAAGGCTTCCTAGTATGAGAAAAACAGTTTTTCTTTTTTTCCGGTAGGAAGACACGTGACTAGCCACATAGAAACGGTAACCTCGGGCAATCACCAGATGTCCCTTCACTTTAGATAGCTGCGCAACAACCACCAATGCTTTCTGAGCGTGGATGGATGGGAGGGATAATGAGGAATCTTCGAGAGAAGACTCCAAAGAAAGAACATTACAGTAAGTAATTTCTCCTTCAATGGAGTGGCGTTAGTCATGTGGCCAGGATCTATGCAAAAATCTTAGCGTCAGTGTTTATTAAGGATAGTGGCCTGTAGGAGCCACAATCTTCGGGGGGTTTTCCTGGTTTGAGCAGTGGAGTGATGACCGCGTCTCTGGTGGTTTCTGGTAGCTCCCCTTTTTCTAGGGCTTCTGTGCAGACGGCAAGTAGTTTGTGGGCGAGGAGTTGTGAGAACTCTTTATAAAAGTCTGCACCAAGGCCATCGGTGCCTGGGGCTTTCCCATTGGGCAATGCCTTTATGGATTTGGATATCTCTGCCTCAGTAATCAGGGTTTCTAGGTACTCCCTAGTGGCGTCTGATAGAAGTGTTGTTCGTATCTGGGTTAAATATTGATCTATCTCTTGGTCCGTGGCAGTGCTCTGTGGTGAGTAGAGGTGTTTATACAAGTCAAAAAATGCCCCCTCAAACTCTAATTGGTCTGTGGTCATAGTTCCATTGCTCCGTGTTATTCATCGAGTACTCGTTGGCCCTCTCGTTCCCCTCGTACCATCCTAGCCAAGAGTCTACCCGGGGATTCTTGTTCCCCATATCGCCTTGCTGCTGCGTGCCGATCAAAGTAGCAAATCTTGCGGTCAGCAGCTTCTCTAAATTCGTCCATCTTGTTTTTAATGTCTAGCCCCAGTTGCGTAGACGGTGTTTGTACGTACTGATTTTGTATATGGGCGATGTCTTTTTCCCGTCGCGATGTCACATCTCAGCTTGGCAAAGGTCTCAGTCTGGCACTCCTCTCTGAAGGGCTGAAAAAGCTGCCACGCCCCTGCAGAAGTGAGCACTCAGACCTGCAGGTACCCCTTTATCTGCTCTCTGTTAGCATTTGGTTATAAATAAAACAATCCAGCAGGAGATAGTTTGTTTTGCAACTGTACGCTCTAGTCTAGAGATGGAGAGAAAGCCACAAAGAGCTAATCATCCCTCCTGAACACGTTGGAAGACCTACTCCGCAAGAAACACGTCCCCCAATGCCTCCCACCAGGGGAAATTCCCTGGTGCAAAACTGTCTGCATTTTGCATTGTCCAATGTCGCTAACCAACCCACTGACAGGACATCTCCAAAATGAGCTCAGGGCAAATCTCCCACTCATGGGAAATCAAGTGCTGCCTGCTGAGAGCATCTGCCAACCCGCTCTCCAACCCTGCCAGATGTACTTCAGAGAAAGAGATACCATTCTCTAGTATCCAGAACCATACCTGGATGGCATCCCTGCACAGTAGCAGCAATGGCACTCCTCCCGGCTGGTTGAGGTAGTGCTTGGTCACTGTGTTGTCCGTTGGCACCAGAAGATGTTTCCCTCAAAAAAATACTGCTAACCCATTAGCTTCAGTCTGACCACTCCAAGCTCCAGCAGGTTGATATGCCAAAGACTCTTCTTCTGGGACCAATGACTGCTCACCTGAAGGTCCGCACAATGGGCTTCAGGACGCCTCTAAGAACCATTGTTGACCACCTGAACATTGGGCATGGAACTCAGCAGGCTACCCCCGCCAACATGATGGCCTTGTAGTTCCACTAGGCTAAGTCATCAGCGACCGACCCTGACCCATGGAGGGTATCTGACATCTCGCCCGGAATACTGCAACCATTGACTCCTGAGAAGCCAATGCAGGCATCTCATTCAGAACCTGGCCTTTGGCAACAGAAAAATGCAGGAGGCCATGAGGCCTAAGAGGAGGATGCCAGGAGACTGCTGGAAGTCTGGAAAAGATTGATCATTTATGCAATGCTGGAGACTCTTGCCTCATGGGGAAAAGCCTTCTCCTACCGAGTGTCTGCTACAATAAACTGGAGCCGGTGTAATCTGTGGTCTGCGAGTTCTTGAAATTCAGGGAGAAGCCCGGGCCTTGCAGCAGTACACAAGCGTCATTGAGGTGCCTCAAAGTTGCTCCGGGGATCGACTTGGATCATCCAGTTGTCCAAGTACGGGAATACAAACACTCCTGATCTCCTGAGGTGGGTCACCACCACTGCCATCAGCTTGGTGAAATCCCTGGGTGTGGGGGTCAGGTCGAAAGGGAGCACCTTGAACAGATGAGTCTCCCTGATGGCAAACCTCAGAAATTGCCTGTGCTTCGGGTGGATCGACATGTAGAAATAAGCGCCCTGAAGGTCTAGTGACATTAGCCAGTGCAGGTATTGAAAAGCTTGCAAATTTTCGCTCCATATCACCATCCTGAACTTGTCCTTCCTCAGAAACTTGTTCAAGGCTACGAGGTCCAGGATTGGACAGAGTGCTGAGCCTTTCTTGGGGACCAGAAAATAGCAAGAGTATCAGCTCAAACCTCTCTTCTTGGCTGCCACCTCCACCATTGCGCCCTTCAGCAGAAGAGCTTGTAGCTACCCCTGGAGCTCCAGTTCTGGTTGATGAGGGTAGCAGTGGTCTGTCCATAGGTCGCCTGACAAATGATGAACAGTACCCCAGTTCCACCAACTGGAGGACCAAGGCCGACTGGCCCTTCCAAGCATCTCTGACCCTAACAAGGTGAAAAAAGCTCTGTTGTCCCCATTTGCCTGTGGCTGCTATGTGCACCACGTAAAGGGCTATAACGCCTAAGCCTCATCCTTTGTAGCCAAAAGAGAAAGCCTCCTTAGTCGGCTGCTGCACTGCTGACCCCAGTGACTTAGGTGCTATTGTTGAGTCCTTGCATTTCTCCAGAGACACGTTTGCGTTCGGGCCAAACAGATGTTCCCCACTGAACGCAAAGGCGAAGCATTTCGCCTGGACATTTGGCGAAAAACCCAAACTCTGGCGATATGCGGCTCTGCACAGCACAGTGGATGTGCCAATGGACTGTCCGAAACAATCTGCTGCTTTGAGATCGGCCTGGAGTGCTTGACACACCATTTCCTTGCCATCGTTCCCTATGTCCAGAAAACCATCTCTAACCTCTCCCTATGGGAAATGGTCGACAGCTTCTGTAATAGTCTTCTACAGAGTGTGAGAGTTTTTGGCAAACGCACAGACGGCATTAATGGCCTTCAAAGCCATGCTTCCCAAGGCGAACACCTTCTTAGCTAAAGTGTCAACTTTCTTTGACTCTCTGTTGGCCAGGAAGATTGGACATCGAGATCAAGAGTTTCGAGTCTGCTGTCGCAGCCTGCACCACTAAGACTTCCAGGCTTGGATGTGCCATCAAAAACAGAAGGTCGCCCCTTGCCGGTTTATACTTTTTAGTAAGCTTGGCATTGACCACCAGCGTCAAACACAGATGATGTGACAACAAGCTCATGATCGGGTCCGCAATAGCCACGTTAAGTGACAAAGCGCGTTCCGTCTGCGGCCCTCTTTCGAGGATATCTGTCAACTCATTTTGTTGGAGCAGGCTTAGATGGAGCACTGAGAGTGATGACCACTCTCTCGACAGTCTTGCGGTCCTGGGCATTTGGGTACAGGGATGCTTGATGCAACTCGACATCAGGGGATGTGTCTAGCCTGCACCTGTCATGCAAACGATCTGCCATTTCCACTAGACCTGCATGGATGGCCTTGAAATCAGGCATAGGGTCTACATCCGGCCTTACCAGGGGGTCCATCCTGAAGATGATCGGGTCCCCTTCATTGTCGAAAATCTGAACGGATTCAAAGAAATATGAACCAGAGTCCGGCGTGTATACTTAGTCCCATGGTTGATCCGCCGAGAACGGACACCGGCACGGAAGCTGGCTTCCTTTGGACTGAGGTTGAGCTCAAGGGTGTTGGACCTCTGTTGGCCACCTTCGCACTAGACGACCCGGGTGCAGTCAGTGCCGAACTCGCCAGCGACATTGCGGCCTAAGCCGTACCCGCTGTGGTCTTCTCGAAGAACTGCATCATCTGCTTCTTGAACTCTTTTGATTCCTCCCTTAAAGGCCCCTTAGCAGTGTAGGACTTATCCCTTTCCCCAACGAGGCAGAGTGGCACCTGTGTCCGTGCTTCTTTTCCTCATGCGAGGAAGAGAAAGAAGAGTGATGGGACTCGCTACGAGAGTGCGATGGCTTCTTTGATTTTCTATGACGTCTATCTTCTTTTTCCTTCTCAGGTGTTGGTCCCTCATGTCTGAACCCAAGGACCTCATAGCCAGCGATTTGGAAGGGGGCCTTTCAAGCGCCAGTTTTGCTGAAA
The DNA here is from genome assembly GCF_040938575.1 of Ambystoma mexicanum. Taxonomy (NCBI): domain Eukaryota; kingdom Metazoa; phylum Chordata; class Amphibia; order Caudata; family Ambystomatidae; genus Ambystoma; species Ambystoma mexicanum. The sequence continues at coordinate 1,066,836,923 of NC_090931.1, read as the reverse complement.
GCGCCTTTACCACATTTGGGTATATGGCCTAACAAGAACCGCATTGCTCGGTGTCATGCCAAGACAGCACACACAAATATTGTACGTAACCGTGAGGGACATCTTCGAGTTGCAGTCCTTGCAGCGCCTGAATCCTGATGGCTTGGACCCCAACATTCTTACAGAGGTAAAATTTGAATCGAAAATCATTTTGAGCCAAGTTCGTAACAGGGTACTGAGCACACTAAAGAAAGGAACTTAGGTAAGGGGTCGTAGTGCATTCCTTAAATACGTTGACCAACGTCCCACCCAGAGTCGAGGTGTGGTACAGTTGAGGCACAGGGAGGTTGAGAGACGACATGGAGCCGCACTATGCCCCCTGTCGAATGTTTCCGGCAGCTGACACCGGATGGGATAGCTATCAAGATGAGGAATCTGTGAGAGAATGCAATCCATTGAAGAAAATAATAATTATTATTGTTGTTCTTATTAGTGTTCTTATATGTCCTTTCATTCCAGATTCCTCCCAGTTCTAATGATTGTAATAACATGGGTTTCTATTACCCCATCTAATGGTACCCCATTTACCAACTTCAGAATGGAACATCCCTGCTGCTGGTTTCGAACTTGCAAAGGGCAGGCTTGTCCCATGTCAAAGACGATCACTTAACCCATAACCAATCCACCATGTAAAAAGAACAAAAGTAAAATTCCAATTTTTCTGAGGAGAGTACTCCTAACCTATATAGTCGAAGCCAGTTATAGCATGTTTGTAGATTTAAAGCAACAGCAGTTCTGCCTGCTCCATAAGTTAAACTGCAAGCATATTTTAAGTTGTTTCAGGATGCTGCTGCATCCTGTAGTCGCACTTCATTAATTTTGACAAAGGTCCTCCATGAAACTCTGCCAAAATTATATATTGCAACAAGGTGAAACAAACAAAGTCTTACTAAAAACCTCCCTATGAAAAGAAACAGATAGAACCTAGCCAATCATTAAGATGGGATATGCTCACTCATGGAATGCATACGTGTCAAGGGGTGGGCCTGAACAAGCATGTTTGCACCAACTATACTGTAGATTGGCACAGTTTTTAGAACTTTGTACTAGGGGCATGTGCTCCCAGATACTGATATCAACACAGAGCAACAAATAGTTCAATAATTGCAAACAAAGCTCATTTTTGTTTTAAAGGCAATACAAGTATATAGACACTATGTGGCAAGAAGCAAATGTTAGAAGTAAAAATGAAATGAACCTCAAATTTAACAATGCTAGAGATCTTGAGGATAAAGTACTACCTTTAGAAGTTTTTCAATCTGCTTTTCCAGTTCTTCAACACTTGCCGTCTCTTCATCATCATCATCCTATAAGCAGCAAATAAGCATTAATACATCTTTGTCTGAATTACAAAATATGTTACTTGCAAAATAAAAATAAAGAAGGCACACGCAAAGTTCCGAATGCTGTCACGATCAAGATTGTTACATTTCCTCATAATGAAGAAGTACCACACCTTCAATAATGTTTTTTTCTGATGGACACAAACTTTCAGCCTACAGATCCCCCATCTTTTCAAATATAACCAAGTGAAGATTGGATTTGGAAAACACTCAGAAAAACGTCAGTTAGACCAATTTAGATAAACTGGCCGGCAGAGGCCAACACACTAAAATCCAGCAAATATGCCACTTATCAAAAAAAACAAAATCACACAGCAATTAAACACGCAGCACTCCCTCGATCCTCAGAGCAGGAAATTCCCAGTCACAAAACCCTATACAAGGTCAAAGTAAGTACAACATAGTGACTTCTGCCATCCAAGGCACTGCAACACGGACAGAACAACAGAATTACAACACGAAAAAATACACTTTGCAAGTGCAAAGAGAGAAACACACTCACAAGAGAACTGTGCCAATAACCACACTCATGTGTGCAGGCGCACTATAAATGCCACATCATATCATACATATGGAGAGAGTAACTCGTGCTCCAAAGTTTCAGATGCCGGCAAGACACACAATCCATGAACATAACAGCTATCATAGCACTATGCCTTCATGTTAACTCACAATTCTCACTGGGGGCATTCATGCAGCTCCGTCCAGGAGGCTTGAACACCGAAACCTTTACTTCCAAGTTTTCTAGGACTGAAACTGGAATGACATGCATTACTTACCGTAATAGCATTTCTGATGTTTGTATCTGCTTAGATTCACATACTGTGCATATAGTCTTGACATCTAGTGGTAATCGCGGAGTATTGCATATTTCTTTCAAGGATCGAAAGAGGATGTCGACATGGGCGTGACTAACAGTATCCCTAACGTGACGTGTAGTGTACCCAAAAGCGCTTGTGCATCTAGATCCCTCCGATTGTGTTTTTTCTGCCGTGAGGGAGCCTTTTGGCCAGCTAAGTGAGTACAGAGAGAGAAGGTGTAAGATATCTATGTTCCTCCTACTCCATGAGGGGAGGAAGGGTGGGCGCATGTGAATCTAAGCAGTTACAATCATCACAAATGCTATAATGGTAAGTAATGCATGCCTTCTGATGCTTGTTAATCTGCTTAGAATCACATGCTGGGCATAGACTAGCGAGCAGTGCTCAGAGATGGTGGTGGGATGTGTGAAGGAACAGTAGCAAAGAGATGTCTTAGCACTGCTCGTCACACCTGAGAATCAGACGTAGAATCTGCATCTAGGCAATAGTGTTGTGTAAAAGTGTGTACATAACTCCAGGTTGCTGCTTTACAAATGGACTCAAGAGGAACATTTGCAATGAATGCTATGGTACTAGGTTGTGCTCTAGGCATGAAGGGTAGATCTCTCTTGGCAAGTGTGTAGCACAGTGTGATGCAGTTCACTATCCACCTTGAAATAGCTGATTTAGAGATAAGGTCCCCTTCTCTACCAGCTGCCACTGAAACAAAAAACTGGTTTGTATTTCTTAGTGGTGTTTTCTTTTCCAGGTAATAGTCAATGCTCTCCTCACACCTAGTGTGTGAAGGCTTCTTTCATCCACGTTAGTGGGGTTCTGGAAAAAGGTAGGTAGTTCTATGACTTGTTCACATGGAACTTTGAAATAAATGTATGCGCAAATCGTGGGTGAGTGCGCAGGAGCACCTTATCCTTGTGAATTGTGACAAATGGGTCTTGAACTGAAAGGGCTTGCAGTTCACCAACTCTCCTTATTGATGTGATTGCCACCAAGAAGGCAGTCTTGTAAGTGAGTGCTTTAAGGCTACGCATATGTTCAAAAGGAGGCCCCATTATTCTAATAAGTACAATGTTCAGGTCCCATCCGGGAGCTGGGTTGGAAATAGGGCGATGAATTCTCTTTACCCCCTCCATAAATGCCTTTATTACTTGGATTTTCCACGACAAGACTTTCTTCTGGGACGTGGTGTATGCTGAAAGTGCAGCTAATTGGACTTATAGGGAATGAAACACTAGGCCTGAATCTAGCATGTGAGTTAGGTAAAGGACAATATGTGTAGGTATGCATTCAATCGGATTGATACTCTTGCCATTGCACCAGATGACAAAGCGCTTCCATTTGTTGGAGTAGCAATGTCTGGTGTCAGGTTTTCGTCCTTCCGTGAGTATGTCCATACATCTTTGAGGGAGTTGGAGGTGTTCGAACTCTATGAGCTCAGGAGCCAGGCCACTAAGTTGAGAGTTTGAGGGCATGGATGAAGTGTTTCCCCCCTGTCCTGTGACAGCATATTTTAGGGGCATGGCAGCTTTCTAAGAGCGTTTACTGACATTGCCATGAGATTCAGAGCCGCTAGAGCGCTAGGGGACCACTCTGGTGGTGATAGTGCGCGGTACAAATGTCCTTTAACATTAAAATTAACACAGGATAACCAAGGTTGGTGGGCTCACATCGGGGCCACCAGAATCATAGTGACTGGCTCTTGGTGCATCTTGTGCACTATCTTGTTGAGTAGGGGAGTAGGGGGGATGGGGATGGAAGCATAGACAAGTTTCCCTGACCATGTTATCCAGAAAATGTTCCCCTTGGAGCGGTTCTGCGGGTACCTGGAGGTGTAATCTGGACACTGTGCGTTCTCCAGAGTTCCTAATAGGTCGATCTCTGGGAAGCCACAGTTTGTGAAGATGTTGCAAACGATATCTGCATGTAATTGCCACTGGTACTCTACGGGTAATGGGAAGTCTCTGCTGAGAACATCCGCCAAAAGATTGAGTTCCCCTGGAACGTGTTGTGACAGGAGGAAAATCTTGTGTTTGAGAGCCCATTTCCATATGTTCTATGACAGTTTGGATAGTCCTGGAGATGGAGCGTCCCCTTGTTTGTTTAGGTAGAACATGACCATAATACTGTCCGAAGACTACGTCCGTCTTCCCCTAGAGGTGTGTTCGGAATGCGTGCAGGGCCTTGAACACTGCTAGCAGTTCCAACAGGTTTATGTGGTTGGTTGCGAAACGCTGTGCGGGCGTCTGATGAAGGAGGTGAGCCCCACACCCCGTCAGAGATGAAACTGTGGTGAGAGTGGCTTCTACTGCGGGAGTGGTGAAGGTCTTCACCTGCACAAGGTTTTCCCTTGACCACCACTGCAGTGACAGAACGAGGGCTGGCGAGACAACCACTAGATCGTCCCATTGTCCGCTGGCCTGACACCATTGGCTCGAGACCCACTCTTGCATGGGGCGCATGCGCAGAAGTGCGTGTGGAACGAGGTAGATGCAGGAGGAAATCATCCCTAACAGTTGCATGGAGTTGCGTACGGTCACCTCGCGATTGGCTACATAGTGAGGGATCTGGAACAGCATGTTTTGAACCCTCTCGTTGGAGGGAAAGACAAGACCGTCCTTGGTCTGAATTAGAGCCCCCTGAAACTGCTTGAATTGGCTGGGGTCTAGGCTGGACATTTTCGTGTCGATCGAAAACCCTAGACTGAAGAGATCTACCGTCTTCTGGGTATTTGTCAGGCATGTTCTGTACGAATCCCCTGTTATAAGCCAGTCATCAAGGTAAGGGTAGACTGGTATGGACTACCTGCGCAGGTGAGCAGCTACTACCACCAGTATATTTGTGAACACACGTGGAGCTGAGGCATTGCTGAAGGGAAGGACCTTGAACTGGTAGGGCTTGTCCTCTTTCATGACCCGTAGGTACTTTCTGTGTGCTGGCAACATTGAAATATGAAATTCTGCATCTTTCATGTCCAATGTTGCCATGTAACAGCTCTGCACCAGCAGCGGGATTAGTTCCTGCAATGTTGTCATTCTGAACTTTTGCGGTTTGACATACTTGTTGGCCCAGCACAAGTCTGACACAGGACGCATGGTGAGATCCTTTTTTGGGTACAAGGAAGTGAACTGAATAAATACCCTTGTTTACCTTATGAATGGGAACGACTTCTATGGCGCCCTTTTCCTGAAGGATAAGCACCTCTTCCAACAGGATTTGCAGGTGTGCTGGTGATAGGCGTCTGCTCTTTCGTTGATGGTATCGAGGTGGCCGGTGGGATTCGATACAATAACCGTGGGTGCCGGTCTTGAGCACCCACTGGTCTGATGTGACCCCCCTCCCATGCGTGAATGGTGACAGCCGTCCCCCGGCACAGAGAGGCACGGCAGAGAACCCGGACTGACGAGTCATTTTGATGCAGAGGCCGGGGAGCCTCTTGGTGTGGACTTTCTGCCTCTACCCTTGCCTCTGTGCTGCCCCCTTTGCTAGTATAGGCTGCTGGCAGCTGAACCTTGTCCGTAGGACCATGGGGTACCTCCTGCGCCATACTGTCTCTATGGAGATCGGGAGAAGGACTGACCCTGAAAAGAACAAGAGTTTGCACCTCCCCGCTGTTGAAAAAGGTTTAGCTGGGATATGATTGAGAGATTTTAGTGTCTCATTCTCTTTTTTCGCTGTTTCCAAGGCGTCAACCACAGCCTTACCCAACAAGTTTGACTCTTTCATGGGTTTATTTATCAAGGATGCCTGAGCCTCCGGCTTAAAACCTGAATTCTTTAGCCAGGCGTGCCGCTTGAGGAGAGTTCCTTGTGCCAGAGTGCTTCCCGCCGTCTTTGCAGCGTCTAGCGTGTTTTTAAGAATGTTGTGGGTCAGCTGCCTTCCCTCAGAGATGACCGCCAGTAGGCGTGATCGCTTGGGTTCAGAGACCTACTGGAGGCCTTCTTGAAGCAGTTTCCACTGCACAGCACTATAACTCTGGAGAATAGTATTATTTGCAATTCTGGTAGAATATGCAACCGACGTGGTGATACGCTTGCCAAGGTCATAGAGTTTCTTGCCGTCTTTATTGGGGGAGCCGTTGCCCTAGACAGTGGCACCCCAGACCTCTTTCTGGTGATTGTAACATCCAAGGAGTCTGGTGTGGCATACCCCCGAATGTACATAGGGTTATATGAAGAGGAGCAAAACAGTTTCTCTACCCAAGGGTTGACAGCCCTTGTAAGGGAAGGGACAGTAAGGAAGGTGCAAGGTGCTTCTTAATGGAATTCAGCAGAGGAATAGCTTGACTTGTGGGAGGTTTCTCCTTAAGAATGTCCTCAACATAATCAGAGTCCTGAACAACCTCCTGTGTGGCGATTTCAAAGCGGTCTGCGGCCCTCTTCATCATGGCATTGAATGCCATTTGGTCATCAATTGGCGATGGTTGCCTCTGTTGAGGCGAGCAAGGCGGGTCCAGATAAATGATGTCTGGGTCAGGGGTAGGAGTGGGTGAGAGCCAAGGCCTTTCATCTGCCGGTTGATATTGTCCCCACTCTGGGCACTGATCAGTTGTGTCCTGGCCAAAAGGATTACCCTCATGACTATAAGGATCATTGTATGTTTCCTCTGGCTCAGAAAACTCAAATACCTCTTCCTGATGAGTTTGTGTTTGAATTGGGAGCTTCTGCAGCTTTGGTAGAATGGGGCAGGAGTCCTCCTCCCTTGCTCTCTTGGGAGTAATGAACCTTTCAGAAAAGTCTATGAATTGTGACAGTTTGTCCATGTTTGTCCATGTAATTTTCAAACCTCTCTCTAGACCACAGGGATTAAGCAGAGATGTCTGGAGGAGGGAAAGACACCTCAGAGGGAGAGGATTTACCAGTTAAAGCCCTAGAGAGGGGCTGGGGCTTGCGGAGTACTTCTCTCGACGAGAGGGGGTACTTTTAGGTCATTCCTGCGCCGAAACAATAGCTGCAAGACTCTTGCGTAACTTCCTGTAGGCGTCGTCACGGTTATCGGTGCCACCGAAACCTAAGGAGCTGACATGCTCTTAGACAGCGTGTCGAAGTTCATGTGCTTTTTTGATGAGACGTCCTAATGAGTGGAATGCCCGGTCGCATGCCGAGAAGACGGATGCAGGGGGCGCCGGACCACGAGGATCGGAGGGCACTGTTGAAGTCTTCAGCGGGCCTGTTGGCGTTTGGTGCTTCTTTGAAGTGTCTGTCCAGGAAGCTCTGGGGTTGTGTGCTTATCCTTGGGTGGTGCCTGTGTGCCCCTGTCGCCGGGGTGTGAACGCCCCATAACAATAAAACCAGACATTCCGCCGAAAGGTCTATGGCCTCCAGGTCGAAGCCATGGCTGCCGCTAGAGTCCTTGTCATCCGAGGCGACGATGCCAACGGGGGGACCACTTCGGTCTGCATCGCGTTGGCCGGCCACCGTTTTGTCCACCTATCTTTTAACGTTTTAGGATGAAAGAGTTCAGGATTGCCCATCGTGGTCACGAGGTAAGCACCTATTGAATCTGCGATGAGTGTCCTTTCAGCTGTATTTTCCGTTGCAAGATGGACAAAACTTAAATGGAGTCCTCTCCATAGTAGAGGTGAAATGCAGCAGCCAGACCAGAAAAGGAAAGAGGGGAAGAGGAAATGCATTCTCAGAAAGAATCAACCCAGGGCCCTACTCTCCCTACTGTAAGGGTCTGGTCTGGCTGCAGGGCCGAGGCCACGCGGTCGACAGAATCAACGGTCACGCGGTGCACCAGTCGCCGAACAGCAGTTGGATGTCGTCAGCATAGGTATCCACAAAGTAGTTGTCGAAGAGGAGTCAAAGACTAAGCAACCTTCGGTCGTGGGACGACGAATATCAACTCTGATAAGCTCTGCAAAAGGTGACCAACTAGTTGGGTGGAAAAATAAAATCTGAGGGACCTCAACGCACGAGGGATTTTGGGTACACTACACGTCACGGATAGTGTTACAGTTACACCCATGTCGACGTCCCCTTTCGATTCCTCGAATAAAGATGCAATACTCTGTGATTACCACAAGATGACTGACTATATGCACAGCATGTGACTCTAAGCAGATTAAGAAGCACCAGAAACTAAATTATCACCTTAGACAATATATGGAGGGAGATATGCGCCCAGAGTAACAAGTGCCCAGGGACACTTGTGAGAAAACACTTGGTATTGTGCCGGAGCCACAAAGAATAGTGCATTCAAAAGCACAGTTGCTGACACCACACATAGAAAAGACCATACAGAGGATATGATTACATACAAAAGAGCAAGGACACAATGACTTATTCAAAACAATTCTCACATGTAGGAAAACATAAAAGCAATTAATTGCAACATACAATAGACACACTGGCAGCAGACTGAAGGATCTTGGACTGCGACATAACACATATAGGCCTACCAAGTCGAGATGGCCACGTACCAACAGACGTCCCAGTGCCCATTGGAGCTGAGGTAACCTCTCAACACACTCCTGTTGAACCATTGTTAAGACAAAATTCTGATTTTTGGGGATTCCAGGGTCACTTTTTAGGACACCTCACTGTTTTGCTTTTCCCCCTTAATTTTTTGTTATCAATAACTTATTTTTGGTAGCCAGAAGGACTTCTCCAGAAGCCCCCCGCCCATTATAAGCCTTTTGACCTTATTTAGGGTACTGTGACAGGGTCAAGAAACTGAAATGGTCAGGAGGGAATGGGGACCCCCCCCTCAATCTGGGGTGGGAGGCCTATCAGGGTCTTTACCAGATCCAGTCCTGCCCCAGAGGCAAGGTGTGGGAGATGGGAAGGCCCCAGTCTCTCTCCCTTCTACCTGTGCCTGCATGACTGAACCGATTACCACATTTTATTGCCCGATACTTGCATTGCATAATGCTGCCCAGTTTCTTTCTATTTGTCCTGTAGGGCAGTGTTATGAAAGTGTTTTTTGTTGCTGCTTTCCCTACATGAACATCTATGCAACCCCCCCCCACCAATATTTTGCAGAGTTGTACCTTTCCTTAGTTTTGGAGGCAAATGAAGGTGTTTTACTTCACTTGCCTTGTTAAGCTCATCATTTTTGAGGGCACTGATCAGTTCACCATTGTGAAATTCTGTTTATTTTGCACCCTTCACCTTACAGTGAAGCGAGGTATGGATACTTTGTGTCCCTATAACTTTGATTTTGGTTACTTTGTGGTTACTTGCATGATGTGTACAGGACAGCCTGGTGTTTCTTTATATTCTCACATGCACTTTTGCATTTTACTGCTTAATGCCTTTTAGGATAATATCTTTTAGAGTCCCATATCCTATAAAACTGCTGTGCCACATCATTTTCCGACGTCCTTTGGTCAGCTTGCATTTTGGCCTTTTCCCTGCCCTCCAAGCACCGGGACAAAGCAGCAGTATGTTTGTGGCCAGATGTGCGAGCTCAGACTGTATGATCCTAGTCCACATCAATGCCAAAATGTGTCTGTTCCTGGGCAGATGTGGTCGGAGGCTCTCTTCTTCCCCTTTAAACTTAGAGGTGCGCTGGGATGCGGCACTGGGACCATGGGCTGCCCGGCTCCGCCCTCCGGCGCCACACCTCAGTCCCCATAGACGCATCGACAATAGATTAACATTGCCTAATGACACCAGTTGCATTGGGGGGGGATGGTGTGATGTATGGAGGAAAGGAGACTAAGGACTAAGTGTATGTTAGTCACTACGGTGAGTAACTTATAATTACTATTACGTCCCGTCTCCTTTCCTCCACACTGCATGGGAGATTACAACTGAGTGTAGCCCCACGGTGGAGAGGAGACCCTCCTTAAGCAAACAGGGTTCTAAGATCCTCCTGTCCGAAAGTCGTGACCTGATCTAGAGCCGGCATCCAAACAGTAGTGCTTGCAGATGGCCGAAGGGATGGCCCATGTGACCGCCCTGCTTATGACTTGCCGGGGGACATGCCTCTGGAATGTGATGGCCGTTGCCTTGGCTCTGACCCTGTGGGTGTGCATGTTGGCCGGAAGTGGCTTATGCTGTCCCTCGTAAGCTTCTTTGATGGCCGACGAGACCATCCAACGGCTATGGAGGCCTTGGAGGCCTGATATCCCGGTCTTGATCCGCCGAAGATGATGAAAAGTGCAGTCCTTGGTCCTGTCCAAATAGAATTTCAGGACACACCTGACACTGAGGCAGTGCAGAACTCTCTGAGCCTAGTCTTTGGGCTTAGCAAAAAACATAGGCAGCACTATTTCTTCGTTTAGATAGAATGCGGAAGGCACCTAGGTAGGAATGCTGGGTGTGTCCGCAGGAATACTTTATCTCTGTGAAACAAAGTGTAGGGCTCTGAGTTGACCATCACCTGGATTTCGCTTATCCTGTGAGGTGAGGCCGACTAGCAAGGCCTTCTTAATGGTGACCTCCCTGATGTCCGCAGACACCATTGCTCAAATGGTTTGTGCACCAGGGCACCCAAAACTATATTGAGGTCCCACACAGGGTGTGGCCTCTTGATGGGCAGGAGTGGGACCGTTTCTTCTTCCACCTATGTTCTTCGTCAGGGGTGTACCCCTCAGTTTTGGCCTCCGAAGATCGAAACGTCAATTGTGCCAGTGATTTTGAGGGCAGTCGACCCAGAGCGAGTTTTGCAGCTCGATCGCGTAGGGATTGGGGTTGCCGTCAGCCCTGTGACCCGTGACGTGGCACCAGTGACAACTCGTGTGGGCCAGTGATCGACATCTTGGTGCCACAATCGGAACACCGCTTGAAACCCGATACCTAAACGATCGACATCTCACATCGCGGATTGAAAAAAGTACAACGTTTTCTGTGAACTGAGGTTGGGGCGTAATGACGTGGTATTTATATGAGGCCTGACGTCACGCCGTGAGCCGACGACCAGACGCCGTGCAAGACGGATTAGACGGTCGAGTCTCTCTACGCCCCCTGTTGAAAATGTTCCCAGCAGAGCTGGGGGGTATATCTATCACATACAGAATCTGTGGGGGAAAGGAAATTTCTCTGAATGGTTAACTGCTTTCCAATTTGCTTGTGAAGTACAAGATGCTGTTGGGACTGATACAATTGTTTGGCTTCTCAGCAGGCCTGCTCAGAGTGGGCGCAGCCAATACGGAGTTCCCTAAAGCTGATAGAAAAGATTTCAACAAACAGGTTCTGCTCTTGAAGTTTAGAAGACTTCTGTTCAATACCTAAAGAGGTCAAGGGACCCCAAAAAGAAGTTGAATGTCACTTGGGTCGCTTATGTGAATGAGTCATTGAAAAACATATGTGGGGCAGTTGAAGGTCATAAGGTAACCACTTTCCTTGTCATGCTCGAGCACATTTGTGCTTCTTGTTCCCAAAAGCGTAAGCATCATTTACATAGTACCAAGGAGTTACATCCTAAAAAGCTTGCTATTGCTGCTCACCTCTGGGTTTTCCACAGTGTGTCCCATGAGGACAAGAAGTTCCTCCTAAGTCTGAGAAGGAGAAAAATCAGAAAGAAAAAGATAACTGTATCCTATAAGGCACACAACAAGCATAAGGAGATAAACCACCTGGAGATCATCCGAAGAGTAGTGGCACTCCTTATCCCAAATAAGAGCTGAGTCACCATAAGTCTCCCTACTTTCACAGATCCACAGGATCTTATGTCATCTTTGGAGCAGGTGAACATGTATAGGGGGACCCGAGATGCAAGGGTAAAACCTTGGGAGTCCACTCTGTGAATCTGGCTTTCTGTTATGATGAGACTCTGTGCCAGTTGAACAGTGGTGGATTCCACACTGGTAAACCCAGATGAGCGTGTCAGAGCTCCTCGGAGGGCCACCAAATCGCCTGATGGTCTCTCTCATATGTTCCCAGTAACAGCTGTTACTTTAGCAATAAATGGAGGAGTATTCAGGAGTCCTGTGAGTGTCCAGAGGCAGATTCCAGGTAGAGTTCTGCTAGGAAATTACCTGAGTTAGGCTTGCAGGTGATACAGCAGAATGACACAGTACTAGGTTTCAGATAAAGAAGGCTGTCCCTGCCAAGCCCAAGGCACAGCCTAAGCCAAAGTGGAAACCCAAGCCCAAGGAATCAATGATTCAAAAGAAGAGGAAGAAAACGCCTACCCCTAAAATACCTGCAACTGCTGTTGTAGTACCCCAACCAGCACCTGAACCTGGCGAGGAAGTGGTACTGCCTGAGATTCTGAACCCCAGTGATCCCCTTGAATTGAATAGTTTACTTTCAGAAACGGATCCATTGAATGAAAACTCAGCAAGAGTCTCAGAGTGTGTCTATCATTAGGCCTGTTCTCAGTTGGTCTGAGGATTGTGAAAAAGCTGTTCAGGGCTCAAAGGCCATCGTTGTGCCAGGCATCTGTTCTCAGGGCACCCGACTATCATAACCTTTACAGTGCAGAAAGGGTCATCTTTGACTCCACCCTTTCCTTCTCCGCCCACATCTCTGAGGTCTCTAAAAAGTCGAATTTCCGACTGCACCTCCTCAGAGGTACTCTGCCTTTCCTCTCCTTCCCCCAGAAGCTCCTGGTATCTCAAGCTCTGGTTCTCTCCAGCTTGGACTATTGTAACAGCCTCTTTCTAAATGTACCTGCCTCTACTCTCCGCCCTCTGCAACTAATCCAGAACAGGACTGCGAGACTTGTCCTTGGCCTCAAGCCCTGGGATCGTATCTCTCCAGCTCTGAAATCTCTTCACTGGCTCCCAGTGGATGCAAGGATTAAATTCAAAACCCTCTGCATTGTCCACAAGGCTTTCTGGGGCCTGCGTCCAAAATACCTTCAGCTATCCCTCAGCAAATACCTCCCCTCTCGAAGAAATGAGCTGGGGGTAAATCTCTGTCTTCGGCTGGGGCCTCCCACTGGAACAGCCTCCCTGCCACTCTAAAACCTGAGGAGAACCATCTCCGGTTCCGGAAGCACCTCAAGACATTCCTCTTTTCTTCTGCCTTCACTCCCTCTCCCCTGCTGATCTGTTCTCTCTTGGCACCGTGCACCTGGTCACCCTCTGTCTTTTGGGCCCAGGTTCCTGCTCATCCGGTCACCCCCCCGCACTGCCTCCGGGCCACCCCTTGCACTGGGGTCTGTATCTGTACCCATACAGCCCCCCCTTTTTCTTCCTGCACTTATCGGACCTATCCTGTCTGCTGCCTTAAACCTAGCACTTGCAAATTGCTGGTTGCATTACCACTGTTTGTTGCCTTTATTATTTATTTATTGTTATTTATCTGTTTCTCCTCTGCTTCGCACTTTCCACCTCTCCCCCCTTCCATGCACTTTTCCCCTCTCCCCTCTCCCATGCACTTGCGCGTTCTCAATGTCACTGGGCCTAGTAAGATCGCAGTTTTGTTCTCCCCTGTTCCCCTCCCTTGCCTTGTCGCGCTCTGAAACACTTGTGTACAAGCGCGATAGAAATAAAATATCAATCAATCAATCAATGCTGCCTCGGACATGGGAATAGGAGCCGTCCTCTCACAGCTAGATGACACATACAGGAAACACCCTAAATACTTCATCAGTCACAGGCTTAAGGATAGAGAATTGGAGTGGGCCACTGTGGAAAAAGGCTGTTTTGCCATTGTATGAGCCATAACGAATTTGATAATGTACCCCTTTTAGACAGACTCCACCATTCAGACTGACCATAAAGTGGATGATGAACATGAAGGGTGAGAATACTAAACTACTCAGTTGGTCCATAAGACTCCAAGGCTTTGACTTCACCATCAAGCATAGATGAGGCATGCAATGCTGATGGTCTGTTCAGGATGTATTACTGACTTCCTGACTGAAAACGAAATCCATTTAGGGGTGAATTATATCCCTGCTACCTAGTCGGGGGAGGAGATTGCTGGAAAGATTTTACTTTTTGCTGCATTCCGTCCATTGGGACTCTCTTCTTTGTGCCATTTATTTTGAACTTTTCCTGACTTTTGGAGTTGCTAAACCCATCTGTTTTGGGGGCACTGATCAGTCCCTATGGCTATCAGTACTGGATAACTCTATTCTCTATTGTAACGTTCTCTGTTTATTTTTCTTGCACACAACGTCAGTCAAGAGCAGTATGGACACCTTTTGTTCCTGTAACATTGTTTTTAGCAGCTTTCTGCCCATTTTCATGATGTGAGAGTTGTGCTGGTTGATTATTTTTAGATCATGTAGATTTATCGCATATGGAAGGGTTACAAGACTTGATTATTTGTTTTCATTGTAATCATTTACAGATGTGTGCACTGATGATCGACTTCGGAGTCCACAATGCATTGGCCAATACTGTCTGCCTAGGAACAATGTGAAGAGAATAGGAACTCAATAAAAGATCATTTTTAAGATCAAAACCTGTATGAATAGTTCTAAATGGCTGCAGTTGTTTACTACAAGGGTGCAACCAGAAATGTATGAGTTTCTCTTAGTTGTTTGTTCATATACTCGCATGGTGTGTCCAGGATAGGCAGGTGGCAGCAGGCCATTTTACAGTGTTTTATTTTTGTAGTCTCATGCACCTACAAATTGTACCACTTAATGCCATATAGACTACCATATACTCTAAAATGGCTGTGCCTCAAGATTGTTGCCTGTCCTTTGGCGATCGTGTCATTTGATCTTCTTCCATCCCTGGAGTAGCTAAATTATTGATATTTAGTAAGCCCTTCCTGGATGAAAGGAGGGATCCTGTAGCCACACTGGAGCCAAGAACCTTACGAAGTAGATCAGCATGCTGAAGACCCGAAACTCACTGTTAGATTATCACCAGTAGCACTTTCTTCCCTTGCCCGTTGAAGCCCTGCAGATCTCACAAACACCTTCATGAGTGCATCGAACCCTGGACCAGTGTGAACAACCAGTCCCAACCTTTGCTCGAAGATCCAGCCGTTGAAAGCACTTGGAACAGTACTGGAACTGTCCAGTGGGGTAGCTAAATATCCTCCTAGGCTACTTCGCTGCTTCAGGCGCCATTCTGAGTTGACCCATGGGACTCTGCTGATACAGAGCATATACAATAAGAGGCATTTTCCTAAAGTTGCAGTTCCCCATCACAAAGAGGGGCTTTGCAGGACCAGTTTCTTTGTTCTCATCATGAGGATCATCGTCAGTCCTTTTCTTCAAGTGGTCATCGCTGCCTGCATTGCGTCCTCGAAGATCTCAGAGGTCGTCGTTGGAGTGGTGGTTTGAAAGCTGATGTGTCCCGAGTGTCCAGCTGTCCAGAATCCGGTCCATTTTAGCATGGAACCACAAACTAAACAGACCCAAGTACCCGACACCAGAAGTGACCTCTGCAACCTCAAACCCCTGGGGTTCCTCCAAAGGAACAAGGGCACAAATACAGAAGGCCCAGTGATTTCAGCAACTCCTACAGTGGTTCCTGAGTAAATGCAAGTGCAAGAGGTGAGTAAATATATTTGTTTTCTCCCTGCCCCATCTCCATAGGATTCCAGGAGCTTAAAGTGCTGGCATATCTCTCCCTCGCCTACCTCTGACCTGCGGTGGTTTGGCCTGGTATTCTGGGATTGGAGAGGGTCTTTTAAAGACTTTCATCTCGTTTATCTTGAGCTTTGAAACAATTACAACTACTTGTTGGCTCAACCCCACACGTCTTCAACTACCCAAGAGACTTTTAGCTTCCTGAAAATACTTTTAATTGGGCCTAAGGGCAATAGGCCCCCTTCCTTTTAGCTAGGGAAGAACATTTATTTTTATTTTGTATTAAAGTGATATAGTTTATTTCTAAACGTTTCATTTATTCACATACATTTATTACAGGTAGAACTTGTCAATTTTCGTGTTCAAATTTCGACACCATTTTCTATCATGTTGTTCCAAAATTGGATAATGGTGTAAACCAGTCTCTTATTGTCACCCAACAGGATTTGTGACCAGCGTTCTTTTGGATCCATCTGTGTGAGGTGAATGCCAAATAATTCTCTAAATAAGTTGTGCTTCTCAGCCAATGCAGGACAGTCCATTATGATATGGAACAATGATTCTATAGATTGTGTTTGTTTACTGAATATGCAAAACGCTTGCATTTTTGGCAGTTGTTTGGTTTTCATTAACAGTTCACATGTAGGTAATAGATTGAGACGAAATCTTAGGAAACTATTTCAAATACGTTGATCTGGAAACAGTATTAGATAGGTTGGCAATTGATTTATTGGTCTAATCTCAAGTTCGCATTTGAGGTCCATTTGATACTGTGCTTTAAGATGCAACGTAGATATCCAGTCATTTAATGGAATCCGTTGTTTGGATATTTAATTGACGGTACTTATATCAATTTTTCTTTTTGTAGGTACCTGGTTGATGATCTAGAGTGCTTTGAAAGAACCTTGGTAAATGACATTATTTTCGTTTTGTTTATATTGTTTTTTAATTTGTTCAAATTCATGTAGGTCTCCAACTGATTCAGGCTTTATCTGCAAGCCTCTTGGAGTTTTATCGAGAATAACAATAGCATTGGCATACATCATGAAGGCTAGTTGGACGGCATTGAGTTTTGGTGGATTGGTTGATGGATTTTTCAAACATTCTTCAAAATCTGAGGTGAAAAGATTGAAAAGGGTGGCCACCAGGGGACACCCTTGTTTTAAGCCATTCCACGTTTTAATGGGTGCATTCACTACCCCATCTGCAGTCATGCGAATCTGTATGCTGGTGTTCATGCAAAGATGCTTAATGGGCTCAAATATATCTTGTGGACAATTCCAATGATTCGGTTTATCCCATAGAATACGCCTGTTGACCGGGTCAAAAGCAAGTTTTAAGTCAATAAATGACGCATAAATCTGAGCTTTTGTTCTTAGGAATTCATGCTTAAGCAAATTAAACAGAAACAGATTGATATTGGTACCAATGTGTTTAATGAATCCTGTTTGTCGTATTGGGAGTCGCTTAGAATCTGTTGCCCATGTTGATCATTTTTTCAGTAAAAATTAGGCAAACATTTTACCTAATGGTCCAGCAAAGCGATCGGGCGATAATTGCCTGGATTCTTTTTTGTCGCCCTGCTTATAAATAGGAATAAGAATCGCTGATTGCCACGTCTTTGGTATACGATTTGTTTCTGCTATTAGGCTAAATATCTGTACACACAAATCAATCCAATGCTTATGGTTCCGTTTTATTAGTGCATTCGAAAGCCTGTCTGGGCCAGGGGCATGAGAGACATTCAAGTTCTTAACTAATACCTCCAGATCTTCTCGGTTGCATTGTAGGGACCATTTCGCTGTTCCGTCAGTGTGTAGCAACTTGTTCCCTTTGGTCCGTTTTTTGTAAAGCTCGGTGAAATGTTTCATCCAAAGGAATCATTTCAGAATGGTAATTTCAACGCTGGTTGAGAAGATTCTGGAATTTCTATTCTTGAGGACATCTAGCATTTGTTCAGCGTCTTGTTGCATCACTAGGAGTCGCATTGATTTCATCCAGTTTGTGTACTGTTGCTTTTCCAATTTGATAAGCTTGTCTTTATCTTCTTCTGTTCCTTTCAATAGCGCTCTTATCCTTTTGCATAGTTCTGTTTTTTTTTCTTAATCAAAGGATTATAGGCGTGCATAAGGGTGTTGAGATCTTTTTTTTCCATCACCAGATAGAACATGCAAGAAAGGGGTCAGGAGCCATTCGTAGTATTGTTTTTCAGCACCTTGGCGATTTGTCTTTTCGAATATACTGGACAGTGTTTGTACTTGCATTTGCGTCAAACATAGTCTGTTTAATCTTTTATTTATTTCTAACGCTGGAAGGTTACGTTTGGCTTTGGGACACCCAATGAAGACCACACTATTGATAGAATATGGTGATCACTGTTATCGGACTGCATATTGTCAGTTTTGTGCAATCTGTCCGCAATCCTCTGTGAGATGTAAATGTAATCTATCGTAGCGAAAGAATTTCCCCGTGACCATATTGGTAGAAGGAAGTCACTGTCGTCAGTGGTGCTAACCATAAGGGTCAAATTTCGAAAGTCAATTTCCTTTATCCATTTTTGGGCTCTGGGTGAGAGATTATAGATTTCATGTCTAGCTCCCTTCCGGTTATAAAGAAATCCCCACAGATGATAAATTCAATCTGTGGGAATTTCTCAATTGCTAGATCAATCGCTGAAAAAACAGTATCTATAAAAGACTCATCATTTATAGGGATCAGATTCAAATATAAATTTAGAATCCCCAGTTTTTTTATTGCAATAGTAGATCTCGTTTCATTTAGTTTATCATAGTTCCGAGAATGGTATTGTAGAATTGTCAGTTGAGCCCAAGAGTTCAGTTGATTCCACAATTTCAACATTTGAATCAACTTTAATCAATGTTAGAAGTCCAGCAGAGGACATTTTAAGGTTACAACCTTAGTTCTAAGATTTGTCTATGGTGCTTGCCAACTTCTTTCTTCTCAAACTATTAGTTCTCAAAGTATTGATTACTTACCTGGTTCTATTTCTTCATTTACTTGCTTTACTACATTTGCAGTACACTGAAAGTTATTTCTAACTGTATTCAAAAGTGAAGTGATAACACACCAAGGGGGAAGGTATTAATAGTGAATTGTTTAGTGTGTTACTTACGTGTAGTTTTTCATTGATGTTAAAATGGATTTCCAAAACATGCCCAGGTGGGAGGATTTTGGGAGGCCACACTATTAAGGTAAACAGGAAAGACACTGAGAGGTTAGCCCAGCCCAATCAGGCTGAGGTAGCAGAGCAACAAGGCTTAGTCTCAGGAAGGCTTAGTCTCAGGAAGGATGTTATAGTGGTCTAGGGTTATGACGAGTTCACACAGGGCAACACCAGTATATCAAGTTAGATAGGCAAGGATATAAAAAGAGACTGGGACCTATGCTAACTTGTTGGCATTGGTATCCTTAGTATAATATTCCTGGGAAAACCTACAGCAAACCGTCCATTCGGTCTACGTAGATTTTAGCTCTTCATTTGATACCGTAAGGCGGTACCTGCTCTAGCAGAAGCTGCTTAGGTGGGGCATACCACGTGTCCTACTCAAAATGATCAATTCGCTTCATACCAACACCAAGGTCCAGGTCAGGTCAGGTCAGTATGAACAACAAGGTCACTAAATCCATGCCCACATATGTAGGTCTTAAGCAGGGGTGCATTCTTGCACCTACCCTGTTTAATTTACACCTCGCAGACCTCAACGATCATGTAACTACAACTGCCGCCTGCCCACCCAAATTGGGATTTTCTCAACTGCAGTGGCTAGGCTATGCCGATGATCTGGTGTTGTTCGACTGTACGTCACAGGGCCTACAACACCAGATGGACTGTTTAGAACAGTACTCCAGGAAATAACGGCTTGACCACCAATATCTCTAAGACCAAGGTCATGGTTTTTAATCCTCCCCAGCGTACAGAAAAAGGCACCAACATTTGGTGGCTCGGGTCTAATAGAAAAGAAGTTGTCAGCACCCACGACTATCTTCGGGTGACTATCGACAACCAACTGTCTTGAAAACTACAGATGGACAAGGTTGAAAGCAAAGAACTACAACATATGGGGGCCATATGTAGTGTTGAAAAGAAGCACTGTGGTTATTCCTTAGGTACAGTTCTTCAAGCCTACAAAGCTAAAATCCCTCCGGTACTGTTATATGGCTCAGAGGTTTGGGGGACAAAACATACAGATCACCTAAAGAAAATAGAGGGGAAATGCCTCAAGAGCTTAGTGCGTTGTCCTAGTAGCCTTCCGGTAGAATATTTATGAAGGGAGGTAGAAATTCATAGTCTTCTGGGTCAATTGCAACCACGCCGCATGAATCTATACTGGAAGATGGGAAAGATTCCTCCCTGTTGAAAATAATCTTTCATGCAAGTCAAATGCCTTAAACATTTGACTAGCCCACACAATGTCACTCACAAACACCTCTTACGTCTAAACAAGAGGCTCATATCGGCCCTAGATCGGGAAAAGATTGGGATCAATCTTGCTACTAAATTGCATAGTGGTGAATATTTTCTTACAGAGTTCCAGGCGTTCCATTTATCCTGTGTATTTAACTGCATACCCGAACAATCAGATGGTGTTTGAATACCTTAATCTGAAGTATAACTTAGTCAATACCATGTATTAGGCTGTGCCTTGACATTCATGCTCAAGGTTGCCGCCTGTGTGGGGAAGGGGTCCTGGAAACTACTAAACATCTGATGTTTGAAATGCAAAAGTCTAGGAATGATGCGCAGGCATACGCTGAGTGTGAATGGCCACATAGCCATTTTCCTTCATCTCGAACAATTATGGGCTATCTAATTTCAGGGAAATTATTTTGCAACACTGTATCACCTGTCCAAGATGTGGCTCAGCATCAAATGCATGCTGGATGAACTGACTCATTAACATCTTCCTTATGTTCGGTAAACTTGATAACGCAGCGAAGGGTGGTTGGGTCAATAAGCTTTCGTTGCGGTTTGCTAGAATTAGATGCATATGTTTTTTTTTATTCTGCTAAGAAATGTTATGAAGTTTTTAATTACAGGTATTTATAGCGGGAAATACCTTTTACATTTAGTCTTGTTACTTATTTTTGTTTACTGTTTTTTTTTTAAACATGTTTATTTTTGATCGACACACCAGAGCACAATACATTACATCACATTATCCAATTACCTGAAACTTAATACTGCTCATGGACCCCCTTCTCTCACGCCCACCCCGTAGCCGCTTCCCCTCAGTCAACTTCCCAGTTTTGCCCTTGTATTTGTTGAGTCGTCTCCAAGCCCCCAGCCCTCAGAGCGTTTACCACCGCCCGTGGCTTGAAAGTTAAAGCTGGATAACACTGATCGTAGTCCATTACTGGGGACCAAATGTTTGTGAAGCGGTGAAGAAGGCCTCCGTTTGCCGCCGTAATCTTTTCCGCGACAAAAACGTCCCAGAGCTTCAGCCACCATAGGATCATTAGGGGTCCTTCCGGAGATTTCCAGGTTCGTGCCACTGTGATTTTAGCGGCCAAAAATAGGTGAGTAAGGAGGGTGGCTTTTCTGCCCGATCTTGGGTATACACCCGGGATTGGTGCTCCTAACAGGATCGGTTCCGGCTCGAGGGGCAGCCTTATCCCAGTTATGTCCGCATTAGTGGCAATGCATTGAGTCCAAAAACTCACTATCACCGGGCAAGACCACCACATATGGAAGAACGAACCCTGAAGGCCACATCATCGCCAGCAGTGCGGGTCCAAGGCTGGGTTGAAGTGACTCAGTCTGAGGGGCGGGTAGTACCATTTTAGGAGGAGTTTATAGGCACACTCACGATTAGTGATGCAGAAGGAAGAGGCCCACGTACGAGACCATATGTCCGACCATACTTGATCTTCTATCGGATGTTCTAGATCTGTTTCCCATTTGTTCATGTAGGTAGCTCTAGCGACAAGGAAATTTGTCTGCAGCAGCTTGTACATCGCTGAGATTCGCCGTCGATGTGGGGGATCTGTGATTGTCAGCTCTGTTGGGTCCAGGTCTCGAGTCGCAGCCTTGCATGTCGCTGGGTGGGAACACCAATGTCGTAGTTGCGCATATTGAAATCTGTCAGTTTCCGCCAGGTCAAAGGAGTTTTTGCATTGTTCAAAAGTGAGTGGTCTCTTCCTCTCATAGAGCTGGCTCAGGGAGCTAAGGCCCCCAGCGATCCAATTCTTAAAGTTCGCCGGATGAATCCCTGGGGAGAAAGCCGGGTTGTGAAATATCGGAGAAGCAGGGCCTAAGTCCCTGGGAATTCCTCTGGGTTTACGTGTCCATTCCCAGGCTTTTATCGTCTGGTTGGTGGAAGAGAGGATGGACGGCCATGTTCCCCGTAGGGCAGGGGGGAGATGCAGAAGGAAGCGGAGGGGTGAGCGGGATTGTTCGATCTCAACCCATTTAGGCCTGTTTGATCTTATCATCCAGCTTTCAGTATGAGCTAACTGAGCCGCAATTTGGTATTTTTGGAGGTCTGGGACCCCCAGGCCTCCTGAGTTCAGACTGGCCAGCATCGTTCTGAGTGGGATCCTTGGCTTTTTACCTTTCCAAATGAATCATAGGATCTTCCTTTGGAGGCGCAGGAGTGGGGGCTGGGGGATCAGAGTTGGAACGGCCGAGCACACGTAAAGCAGCCATGGGAGGGGATTCATTTTACATCCCGCTATGCAGCCTATTAGCGAAATCTCCTGTGGGAGCCAGCGATTGAGATCTTCTTCCAGGGACTTAAGTAGCGGCTGGAAGTTTGCTCGGTAGGTATCTTCCGGTCGGGCTGTGATGTGGACTCCCAGGTAGGGGATAGAGTTTTCGCTTAATTGGATTGAGCAGAGGGTTTGGAAGGAGGCCTTATCTTCTTGCTCAAGTCTCACCGCTAGAGCAGATTATTTTGCGAAGTTTATTGCGAATCCTGAAACTTTGCCAAAGCGATGAATTTCTGCCAGGGAGGACCTCAGCGATTGGGCAGTATCTGATATGGGTAACAACACATCATCTGCATATAATGCTATTTTATGCTGAGTTGGGCCTACTTGGAGACCTTTGATTCTGGGATTCAATCGGATCCGTCGGGCCAGTGGTTCCATGACCACAGCGAAGAGAAGGGGGGACAAGGGACATCCTTGTCTGGTGCCGCATGATAAAGGAATCGGAGTAGACAGGGAGCCATTAACTCGGAGCAAGGTTTTTGGAGATTGGTAGTTCGCCAAGACGAGTTTCTGGAATGCAGCTCCGAAATGAAAGGACTCTAGAGTGAGTCGGAGAAATGACCAGTCCACCTTGTCAAAGGCCTTAGTCGCGTCCAAGGCTATAACTGCTAGTTTTAGCTTGTCTCCATGCGTGACTTCGACCAGGTTTAGGATCCTGCGGACGTTGTCTGTAGCGGATCTGTTCAGTATGAATCCTGTCTGGTCTGGGTCTATGATATCCGGGAGGACCTTCGCTAAACGGTTAGCCAAGACCTTGGAGTAAATATTAGCGTCCAGATTTAGTAGCGAGATGGGCCTGTATGCTGCTATATCTCCGGGGTCTTTTCCTGGCTTCAGGGCAAGGACGGTGATCGATTCCTGCATTGATGGGGTAATTGACCCTGAGGTGGCGAAAGAGTTAAAAAGCGATGCCAGGGGGGACGCCAACTGGGAGTGAAAGACTTTGTAGAAGCAAGTCAAGAATCCATCCGGACCCGGGGCCCTTGGTTTGAGGCTCTTGATGACGTCGTCAATCTCCTCGCATGTGATCTGTTTACTGGTTTTTAACTATGCATTAACATCCTTAATTGGCTGTATCATACTTACAAAAATAAAATGACTTACATTACTCACTGTAAACCTAATTCTGATGATTGTATCTGCTTAGATTCACATGCTGTGCAAATAATCCAACATCTAGTGATAACTGCAGAGTATTGCAACTTTTTGTCAAAGATCAAAAAGAGACATCGACATGGGTGTGACTGTAACACTATCCCTAGGGTAACATGTAGTGTACCCAAAATCCCTCACGGGCTGAACGTCCCACTGCTTGTATTGTATGTAGGTGTAAGATGTCTAAGTTCCTTCTACTCCAAGAGGGGAGAAAGGGTGGGCGCATGTGAATCTAAGCAGATAGAATCATCAAAAATACGATCACGGTGAGTAATGTATGTCTTCTGATTCTTGTGAATCTGCTTAGAATCTGCTTAGAATCACATGCTGTGAATAGACTAGCGAGCAGTACCCAGAGATGGTGGTGGGATGTGTGAAGGAACAGTAGTAAAGAGATGTCTTAGCACTGCTTGTCCCACCTGTGAATCTGACTTAGAGTATGTGTCTAAGCAGTAGTGTTGGGTAAAAGTGAGGAGAGTGAGCTTCCTGTTGTGGTACACTGCTTCATGGGCCTGGCGGGCCACCAACACCACATGGGTACAGTTCAAGGCTTCAGTGACATTTAGCATTTGTTCAAAGGCATAGCACTGTGCCATCATGGCATGCACCTGTGCTGGGGTGGTGGGCAGTGAGATGTGTCGTGAGACATGCCACAGGAGAACATCAAGCACCTGGACGAACACTGCACTAAATGTTGGCTCTGCCATGCCATGCATTATGGCCACGGAGTGCTGTAAGGTGCTGGTTCCTAGAAATTGTAGGACTCACACTAGCTTTAGCAGTGGGGGCACAGCTGTCCAAATGTTGATCCTGCTCTTTTTGTCACCCTGGATTGTGGTGAGCAGCTCACTTATGGTCTCCCTGTTGAGGCTGTACAGAGTGACCAACTGACTGTCAGTGAGGGTGCAGGGTGAGGGTCTGACGCTGGGTATTGGTGCACATCTTGCTTTGCCTTTCCGCCTCCCCTGTGCACCCTGTGCTTGTTGTCCTGCATCTGTACTTCCAGGCGCAGTATGAGCAGCTGCATGTCACATCTCACAATGGCTAGTGGCAGCATGGTGTTGAAAACGGTGTTTGAGGAAGGCGTCTGCCTTATGTAGCCATCTTGAGTGGATTGGTATCACCTGTGGCTTCATTTCTATCACCTGTATGCATTTACCTCCACCTGGAGGCTGGGGCTAATTGTGCAGTTTTTTTGGCAGCATTAGCGCTGTATTTCGGCGCTAATACAACCGTGCAGGGACTTGTGATGCAGCGGTCATTGCGCTTCTTGGTAACGGCGCAGATTCTGCCAGCTGTAATAGAGTCAGCTGTAATAGAGTCAGCTGTAATTGCGGCTGCTGTTTTGCAGTCAGAAAATCAGTTTGAGACACTTTTAAGGCTTACCGCCGGGGTCATGAGGAGGCCCTAAGTAGCCTAACTACACTTCACTGTAAGGTGAGGTGTGCAGTTGTAACAATACAAGAAGTCATAAAGAGAGGCATAGTCTCTCAGTACTAATAGTTTCAGGGACTAGTCAGTTTCCCCATACAAATAAGAAAAAAGGAAAAGAAAGGAAAGTATAATGGTTTACTGACCATTAAAAAGCTAGGTCAAGGTTCAAAACAAGCAAAAAGAAAGGGTGTGTGATAGAAATCTATGTAAGGAAAAGTGCAACAAACATTTTTTTCCGATGTTCTAGCTCCTATCATTGCTCCTATCGAAATACAACACTGTTTCACCTATCGCCACAAACTTCAACAACCCACGCTGCCTGACAGGAGCAGCGTGCTTTTATAGTGTGTTCCCTCCTCCCTCTGGGTGGCTCATCTAGAAAGAGTATTCAACTATATCTGGTGGGTTGCTCTCTTTCTCTCTTTGTATCTATGACTGTTTTGGGCTGAGGATGCTGGGTCTATAATTTGAGTCTATAATTTGTCTGTCCACCCCCTTGGTTTGTAACCCTTCTCCCATGACCCTCCTGGGCACTGCCTGTACTGTGTGCTCTCTGATGTCTCCAGCATGTGATTTTCCAATTGGGAATGAACTGGCTACATTTATGGAATATTTTATGTCACTGAATGTGCATGGAAATAGCATTTTATCCCTGACGTGAGAATCCCTTACTGGAGAACAATGCCTCAAACTCTGCCCCATGCTGAACTCTGTGTGAGCGACTGGCAACATTGTATCTGTGGAGTTCACAGTGGGTCTCGCAAACTCACTGGAAAAATTCCTTTGACATATGGTGGAATCGGCAACAGTGACCAAATGCTTGCTACCTTTGTTAAGTGCAATGAGGAATCCGTGGGCGGACACAATCCATTAGAAGAACAAATTACTTACCCCTGGTGATGATCTTTCCACTGGATGTTTCTCTCATGGACTCCTCATCGGCCTCCTAGCCAACCCTCTGACTGTAGGTCTTTCATAGATTCCCATAGACGTTTTGTAAATGGAGGTGGGACTAGTGGATTTTGTTCTACTTATTTAAAGTGTGGAAAACAGCTTTCCCAAACCTAGCGTCCTTACCCAAAAGGTGTTCAGACAGTAATGTTTTGAAAAGGTTTGTATCGAAGACTAAGTTGCAGGATTACAAATGTCCTGCACTGTTACACCTTTTTGCAGAGCCTAAGTGGTTGCCACTCCTCTGCTAGAATGTGCCCTCAGATTTTCAAGGACAGCATTCCAAGCCATATGATATGATATGATAGCTTGTGCATATAGCACCTATACACAATGTGTTTCAAAGTGCTTCAAGGCAAAAGGAGGGAACAAGGGAAAATACAATGACGTTCTTACAGGCCATGAACACTAAGGATGTGAAATTAACTATCGTACTCGGCCTGACGACATTTCCAACAGCTAAAACATAGATAAGGAAGGGAGGGGGACATGGGGGAGAGTGGGAAGGAAATGGAAACAGACAGACGACTAGTGTACTAGGCCTGATGACATTTCTGGTAGAGCTGGAGAAAAACAAAAGGTAAGGGAGAGGGGTTCAGAAAGGGAGAGGAGGAACAAAACAAGCAACTATCGTATTAGGCCTGATGACATTTCAGGTAGTGCTGGGGTGTGGGGGGGCAAGTAAGTTGAGGTGGGAGCAGACAGATTAGATTGTTATCATACTAGGTCCGGGGACAATTCTGATAGAGTAAGTGCATAGAAGAAAGTAAGGGGAGGAGATGGGAAACTTACCTGCTGTCTGAGCCGGGGGTCTGGTCCTGGGTCCTCCTGGTCCGAACAGGAATTGTCCTTTTCTTCGTCTGCCCTTCGCTACGGACGCCCGGGCAAGAGACGCTCTTGATCTAAGAGTTAAGAGCAGGAAGCAAGAGGCAGGGCTAAGAAGGTAGGTGGTGCTTAGGCCAGATGACCTAGATCCACTTGCACCTGATCCCCATCTGCAAATGAAAACAGGCTGAAGGGCTCCTTAAGTAGGGAAAAAGAGCGGCAACCAGGAAGGCACCAGGTGGGCGGGGCTTGCTATGTGGGGAAAAAGAGAGGCAACCAGTTAGGCCCCAGGTGGGCAGGGCTTACGCCAGGTGACCTAGATCCACTCGCACCTGCTCCCCAGAATAACATTCTGAAATACACAGAATGGTCCAACGTGATAAGGTTTGTTTAGTTACGGTCTGTCGTAGTCTGTGTCCACTATAACTAGGGGTGTACCAAAATTTAGCTTTGTTTAAGTATTACGCGAATTCCGGGTGAAAATGAGATGCTTGGCTTCAGCCAAATACTTTATTCATTATCACTCGGCGCCAAATATGTTCCTCTACAAAATACATTAAATACTACTTTAACTTATGTCTGAATCAATCAGGCATGTCATGTTTATCCTTTAAAATTATTACTAAAACATTTTTTGATTGAGTGTCTTGGGGAGAATTTTCAGTTTCGGTGCTAATTCCTGTTAACTTGAGAGACATCCAGCACTTTTGCTGGACTCTGGACATTTTTTATTTTGATCTCCTTGGTGACTGGAACTTTTTAGCATACTCATTCTTTTTCTCGGGCTAGGATTTTGGATTCTTACTGTTTGGTAGAGTTTGGCAAACTCCATAGGCATCTGCTTTTTGCTTAGTGACACAGAGCACTCTGTGCAGTGTCACTGAGGAGTCCCTTGGACTTCTCTTAGTGTTTAAATACATTGGGCCTAATTATGAGGCTGGAGGTAGCCATGGCGCTTCTTAGCGCCATGGCTGCCTCCAAACTCGTTCCGACTCCGCCCTGGTGAATGGAGCAATTACCGGTCCATTCCAAGGTTGGCGGGACCGGTAATTCCCCATTCACCAGGGCCCTTCCCCATTCCCATTTGAGCCCCCATAGGGCTCAATGGGAATGGGGAAGGCGCTAATAACGGTACCGCACATTGCGGTACCGTTATTAGCTCCAGAGTCCCTTTGCGGGTCCCGTCCTTAACGCCTGGAAAAAACAGGCGTTAAGGGAGGACCCGCAAAGGGAATTCGTAGTAGGGTGGTAAGGGATTACCGGCACCGTTGCCTTTGCCGGTAATCCCTTACCACCCACCTCGTAATGAGGCCCATTTGCTTGTGAGAACTACAGTTCCCAAGAATAGTAAGATAACTTTTATCTTACTTACCTTTTCTTTTGTGGGTCCAGCACACACCACCTTATGTGGGGTGCTGGGGGGTAACATCCTTATCCCACTCCTTATGTGACGTTTTGTTACACTGACTAACTTAAATGGCTGGTGGCAGTGGTTACTTTTTACTACCTTTTGTGCAGGTTACTAGCAGGCTGATTTCTCAGCTACAGTACAGCACGCATGCATGACAATTTTCTCAAAATGGACCCCGTCTTCTTTTTTCACCATTTTTCGTTTGTTAGTTCCATTGGGGCTTCTACTCTATCTCTTAAAATATATTTGAGCCCTTTGTGAGTTTTTCCTCTGGCGGGTTGCAGCCCTGAAGCCCGCCCAGGCTCCAGTATGTCTGGGAAGGTAGGAAGTGAGGGACGAGCCAGAAACCTCACTGTCCTTTGTCTGTAGGTATACCTGGATTAAACCAGTTCTAACTGGGCAGCTGGCTGTCCTAAAGGACAGACACCCGCAGATGATGACAGCTCCATGACTGTGAATGAATGGGATCCTGCATAAATTTGTGCAAGGATTTTGGGACTACAGGCAGAGGCAATCACTGGAACAAGGATTCTGAAGCAGAAGATGAGCATATACGCCAGCAGAACCTTCCAGGATCGCAGAAGCACAGGTGAAGCCTTGCAACTGTGCAGACCCCGTGTTCACATTGACAGGGAAGATCTGCCAAGGACAACTTCCTCCCTTAGGCTGGTGGGTCCAACAAGCCTCAAGACCGTCTTCATTTTGGCCCATCCCCCAGCTTGCTGCAAACTTCCTGGGCTGCAGTATCCCAATACTCTGGGTACCTGGACCATCATCGAGGGCACCGTCTTCCAAAGATCGAATCCGCCAGAAACTTTACAGGCATCCATGTGGACCTCTAGAGGCAGGAATTCTTCACCAAATGTCTCCTCCCCAGAATTCAGGGCCGAGTAATCAAAGAGAATCCGACCGGCAATATTTGTTTCTTCTTGCCGCTAAAAAAAAGGCGCCAAAAACACAAAGAGCCGCTGAAGTTAGCTGAATCCATTGCTGCCGACCTCTTCTCCTGAGTGCTGCTGCAGAAGCCCACCAGAGGTCCCCTCTTTCGTCACCACAACGAAGGAGCAGGAATCGGGGTCTGCAACGCTGCACCTGGAAGGAAGCCAGCTACAATTTCTTCTTCACTTTCAAGGAACCGCGGAGCTTGGGTTGTAATTATCTTATGTCATTTTCAGCGTTTATGGGGGCGTGGGAGGTGCTGTTTCCTTCAACTGAGAGTTGACTCCAACTCCTCTGTGCAGACCTTGCAGCTTTTGGTAGGCTCCAGTTGAGCTCCTGTGTTTCTTCCAGAACCACTGACTGGTTAACTAACTTTTCCTCTGAAGCTCTTCATCAGAACAGGACCTGTCCATTTGACTTTGGCTGTATTGGTTTCCAAAAGATCCATATTCTTGATCCTACTGGCTTTGGCAGTGCTGGTTCCACCATAGATTTGAATTGTGAACACTTTTATTGCTAGGAAACAGACTGCTTATATCCCTCTTGGAGAGTATACCTGTTACAAATAGTTGCTTAATTGTGTTCTGCCTAACTCTGAAACTTTCCCATCTCAATTTTGGAGAGAGAGAGAGAGAAAGAGAGAGAGAAAGAGAGAGAAAGAGAAAGAGAAAGAGAGAGAGAGAGAGAGAGAGAGAGAGAGAGACTCTCTCTCTCTCAGGATTTCTGATGTTTTTGTCAAAAAGTTGGCTTGCTTCCAAAAGGATGCGGTTTTCATATGCCAGGATTTCTGGACAAACCATGTGGGATAATGGCGTGAAAGAGGAGGGAGGTCTTAAACCCGTGGAGGTAGGAGGGTCTTGATCTGGTTTATTCATAAAAAAGTACTTTAGTCCTCTGGGCAAAAACACTCTACAATACAGAAGTTCAGAAACACCTCAATAACACCAAATTCTACAGACAGATACCCACCGATCCAACTACCCGACTTCTCACCGAAATCGAGAGCCTGATGTGCCACGCCTGGCAAGAAGGCTGGATCGACGACGATGAAAGACTTTTTTTGATAAACCGTAATCCGATTTTACCTGCCTTCTATTTGTTACCCAAAACCCACAAGGATGCCAGCAATCCTCCAGGCCGACCAATAGTAGCCGGAATAGGATCTATCTTAGAACCACTATCTATCTATATTGACTACTGCTTACGACCATTCATTGCACAAATGCGCTCCTATGTACAAGACACCACATCAACCATAAAGAAATTGGACACCCTATCTGTTGGACACAATGATCTCCTGGTCACTTTGGATGTTGAATCTTTGTATACTAGTATCCCTCAACGCAAATGCATAGATGTTTTAGCCACCTACCTCAACCGTAGAACTAGCATGGAGCCTCCAACTGCTTTCCTACTTGAATGTATCCGGCTTGCCCTCACAGAAAACTACTTCATCTATGAAAAAACTTTTTACCAACAGTGCCATGGCACCTCAATGGGAGCAACTTTCGCACCTGATATAGCGAACCTCTTTATGGACTCATTTGAAGACAAATCAATCTACAACATCAATAATCCATTCAAAGATCAGATAGGTTTCTGGGTCTGTTACATTGATGATGTACTTATGACATGGAAGGGCAACAAAGAAGACCTGCAAGAATTTTTCATCTGGCTCAACAGCAAAGACCCGTGTATTAAATTCACCATACAGTCAGACAAAATCTCCATTCCCTTCTTAGACCTTACGGTATACAAAACAGCTACTAATAATCTAGCTACCACTCTCTATTGTAAACCTTCCGCAAAAAACACTCTTTTGGAATTCAAGAGTTTTCACCCTGCAGCACTTAAATACAATCTACCTCTGGGCCAATTCTTACGCCTTAGGCGTAACTGCACAACCCGGGAAGACTACAACATAACCAGTGAAGACCTCTCACTGCGCCTCAAAGAAAGAGGATACCCGAGTCATATCATTCGCCAAGCAAGGAAAAAAGCGAAAAACAGGAGTAGAGAATCTTGTCTCACACCGACACCACGGGACAAATGTACGGAAAAAATAACCCGCGTCACCACTTTTACTCCTTTGGGCAACCAAGCCATTGGAGCATTTTGCACACGGAAACCTTCAAACCTCTCAAACCTCGTTTCGCTTTCAAAGGAAGCAGAAATTGACAGACTGGTCAACACCTATACCGAATCCACTAAACCCATTGAAAGACAAAATACCTTATGGAACCTACCACCGGTGAAAGGCCATTTCAGATGCAGATCTTGCTCCGTATGCTGCCTAACAAAAGACATGAAATCCGTCGAACTCAATGGCAAACCTTGGACTTTCAACACTTTCACCAACTGTAAAAATAAATGGACGGTCTATGCCATACAATGCCCCTGTAAGCTACTCTACATTGGCAAAAGCAAATGCGAGATACGACAACGCATTTGCGAGCATCGCTCATGTATCAAGAATGGCATCCAAGACAAACCGATGGTAGCGCATTTCCAAGAAAAGAAACACACAGATAATGACATTTTCTGGTTCATTCTGCCAACGGCCAAGAACCCATTCAGAGGAGGTGACAGAGGTCTGGCCCTATGAAAATTGGAGCAACAATGGATATATCGTCTAAATTCAGTTAAACAAGGCCTCAATGTCGCCATTGAATGGAGCCTTTTCTTCAAATGATTACCCCCCACTACCTTCCTTTAAATTAACCACTTCTCTCCCATATGCAACATGATTGGCATCTAGCTGACTATCTTTCCTCTTTCAGTAATCCAAATGCCATAAGCCAACATTTCTCAAACCATGCCATGTTTTGTGCCAATAATATATTCTAAAACTACCCTCTGAATATTATGCCTGCAAACGAAAATAATGAATGAATTCCGCTGTATTTACCTGGACATTGACGTCTTTTGCTATTTCGCAATATGTATATGCCTTTTTTGGTTTTCTGTTGTTTTAAACATGCTATCACCTGTGCCCACATTATGCCATATAAATACCTAGTGGCTGTGTGACTAATGTATACTAGCTACAATTTCTATTGCCTTGCTTTACAATAAGTAATATGCTGTTAATCACAACAGAATGGGATAATGCTTTAGATCACATCTAGTGCTGTGTTATTACTAGTTGCCCTTTCTTCCCCTTTCCAAATGATTACCATGTGATATTATTAACATCTGGCACAGACGCCTATTGAGTACACTACTCTACCTGTCACATTATGACTCCATCACCATGTCCCTAGTGCGTAGGCTCCCCCATCTCAGACAACCTTCCCAATATACGAGCAATTTTGGAGCTGCCACAGCACTCATCGTGCATGCTCCGCAAAATAGTATTCCCAAACCGCACATGCGTGTTGGTAGCTTTCCCACGGCCCCAATGCACGCATGCGCTGAGATCAATACTTTTTGTTGTCTCACTCGGAGATAACCACAGCTCTTTTTCGCGCACCAACCTGCACTGCTGCATTCTCAAATGCACAAGCCACCAGGTAAGCCTCGCAATCCTAATTCGGCAATGCTAGATTTTTTGGCTTTTGTGGAACCCTGAAGTAATCTTGAGCGTTCCATCCGTATTATGCTCGCCGCACGAGTCACTTTCCCGGTATATTGTGTTATTTAGCTAGTATGCCTCACTAATGGCCGTGCGTATTAACCTCTAAGCCCTTCCACTCTGCATTAGTCACCATAAATATCACATTGTGGCTACACACCCTTAATCCTCCACTCAACCACCGTAGTTCACAACGTTTTGAGCACTCTCTGTAGCCGCCTTAGACAACAACTCTGGCCGAGCACAAATACAGTTCATTTCTCCCTCACATCTCGTAAATAATTTTTTATGCAGGCACTACTCACAGTACCTTGCCGCCTTAGTTCCTAAACCTTACTGAATTGGGTCTTTCTCATCTTTTCAGTGCCTTCAACCCACCGGGTACTGCCTACAACAACTTTTGTTTTCCAGCCTTACACCTGGAAAAAAGGTACCCCTTTCTCTAGAAAAATTATTACCATACTGTAATTTATTTTACATATATGATAACTCACTGTTATCCATTTTTATCCCTGTAGACGCAGGCCACAGTGCCTAGCCTAGTAAACAGCGCAGGTCTTTTTGAAAAAAAAATTCCAGTCTAACCGCTGATATTTAAAGGTAGGCCTTGACCCCGCAGTGTCTGTGGTCCCCCCCTTTTTCAAACACTATTCTAAATGTTTCTATCTTCTTTTAGAAATCTTCCCCCTTGAACCACGTCCTGATGAAAGTCCGGACCCTTCATTTTACAATACCACTACGCTCAAGTGAAGGCTTACTCCACCCCGGACTGGAAACATATTCTTGTATCGGCAACCAATACTACTATCTGTTTAAAAGTAGTAATGTAAACCCTTTTCACACAATATGTTACTAACCTCCACTTTAAACTGTGATGTTTAAAACAGTTTTAATTCCACACATTGCCTGCCCGCCAAGGTGGATATCACCCATTTGTCTGGGGTGATCCCCTCCCATGCCTGGGTGAAGTTTGAACTCTGCCCTCTTACTGGAGAGGCATGGGAGGGCACCTGAAGCGGAATGACACTGTTTTGGAGGTGTTGCTCTACCTAGAGAGGTGGAGGACCTCCACCGGCCACGAGATCGGCCCAGGATGACCCTTGGTTTTGACCATACCCTGAACCCCTTTGGGAATTTCGTCCTCTGAAGCGACGAAAATTACTATCCCTCTTTGGCCTTTGGGTTTTTCTGTAAGCTATCCCAAGGTCCTTTGCAGACTTTAGAGCGTCCTCAACTGCCTTTCCAAAGAGGACGTTGGGCTCGATAGGCATATTTAGCAGTGTCGCTTGTGTCTCCTGCTTAAAGCCAGATTGGCGAAGCCAAGCATGGCGCTTAATAATAGTGCCTTCCGCAATTATTCTTCCCGCATTGTCAGCGCCGTCTAAATTGTTTTTCAGGATGCAGCTCGAGACAGCTCTGCCCTCTGCTGCTACTTGGGCCAATTGAGTCTCTAAGGGTTCCGGGGCTGCTGATAGTAGTGCGGACACCTCGTCCCACTTATGACAATTATAGCTAGCTATGAGAGTCGTATTGGTAGCTATTCTAGCCTGAAAGGCCGCAGAAGAGGCCACCTTCCTGCCCATGGTGTATAAGCGTTTGCTTTCCTTGTCAGGCGGCGCCTCAAAGGAAACTAGTGGGGTACCCGCTCTCTTTCTTGTGGTTGTGACCATGAGTGAGTCAGGTTTATGCTGTCCCCTGATATAGAGGTCTGTGGGTGCAGGGTGGAAGAGTTTCTCTTTGTGTGGGTTAACCACACACGTTTGATTTGGTGTTTCCAGAGAAGTTTGGATCCTTCTCTGGATAGATTGTAGGATTGGAATAAACTGTGTAACTGATTTCTTATCCCCCAGGATATCCTCAACAAAATCCTTGTCCTGCTGAGTCTCTTGTGTTCTGATCTGAGAGTGTTCAGCCGCCTTAATGAGCATGTAATTCAGAAGGGGCTGGTTGTCAATAGGCGAATCAGCCACTGGGGGGTCTTGGTTGACAGGTGAGGCTATAGTGTACATCTGTCTCTTCCTCGTCGCCACCATAAGGTTCTTCTGTGCCCTCTTGAGTGGTGTAAGTATCTACAGCATCAGTATCATCATCATAACAGTCTGTGTCATAAACATCAACGTAGGGAGGTTCAACCTGTGGTGAAATATCCAGGGAGTCCAGACGAGACCTTTTAGATGTGGTTGACTAGTGGGGGGACATTTGCAATGGCTTGAGAGCCAGAGGCCGCTGTAGTAGGAGTGTTTTGGATGCTTTGGAAAGCTTCTGGGTCTTTCTCAAAAAAAGTCATCCTGTTCAGGACCCTGTCTATATCTACACATGTCCATTGGGCTGAGCTTGGAATGGACATAGGGCCTAGTGTGGAAGCTTGAGGGGTTACAGTGCCTACTAAGGAGTCCTTTTCATGAGGAGTACCTTGGTCTGGTAAGTAATCTTCCCCATGAGGATGAGAACCCTTGTGAGTCTGGGAAGCCTTGTGAGGCTGGGCCTTGGATGGGGAGTGACCGATCTTTATGAAACGTCTTGAAAGAGTGCTTCATAGACTCCTTCCTTCTTAAGCCCTTTCGGGACGTGTTTTTCCATTAACTGGGCTAGTCCCGACTGCACTGAGGCCTTACCCGATTTCGACATAGAACGTCGAACCTCGGTCATGGAGTGGCCCGACATCTCGTCAGTCGACGTGCGACGTTCTGGTGCGGATTTATGCACAATGTCTGTGCTGTCTTTCGACAGTTGGGGCTTGTCATGTGGCGAGCGGGATTGCGAATGCCCAGAGGACAGTGAACTGGCGGACCTTTTCCTAGAGGTTGTGTGTGGGCCCGTAGTCGCCCCTTCGTCGTCCGAAATGGCGGTGTCGCTACCATCGCTGAAGGTCCCTTCCACGTCTATGCTGGCTTCGGCCTGCATGGCGTGGTGGGCTCAGCGTTTCGTCTTATGGTCCTTCATCGTCTTTGGTTTGAAGAGCCTACAGGCTCGACAGATCTCCTCGACGTGATCTTGTAGGAGGCCGTGATTGCACACAAGTTGCTTGTCGACCCACAGGAATTTTTTCCTGCAATGTGGGCAGAACTTAAAAGGCGTCTTATCCATAACAAGTAATGGCAGCTAGGCGAATGTAATGTAGGAAAAGGGGCAAATACATTCTCAATGACCTCTCCCCTCTCTCCCTACTGCGTGGGCTGAAGCACGGTGCGGTCCTCCTGGGCCGAACGGATTTGTCGAAAGGATCTTCTTCGATAATCGTCTTCCTTCACCGTTGTCGAAGATGATATCGATAGTCGGTGAAAAAAGGATAGGAAGAGAGATCTAACTCTAATTATTATAATCAATGGCGATATGCCGAAAAGGGATCTCGCTATTGTGCGGTCGTCTATGATGGCGAATAAAAACAATCTGAGGGACCTCGACGCGTGAAGGACCATGGGTACAGTGGACCTCAAACTTGGTAGCATTACTGGCATGCCCTGTCGACGTCCCTTTTCGAATTTCGAAAACAAAAACTGAAATACTCGATGTCGGCCTATGCACAGCTTGTGATCTAAGCAGATTCCACAAGCCTCAGAAATGTATATACATATATTTTTTTTCCACTTTGTGTTTATTAAGTTTTACAAATAGCAAAACACACATCAGTAAACATCCGATGACAGAACAAAACGAAAAACCTTTCCAACAAA
Organism: Ambystoma mexicanum; assembly: GCF_040938575.1. Lineage (NCBI taxonomy): Eukaryota > Metazoa > Chordata > Amphibia > Caudata > Ambystomatidae > Ambystoma > Ambystoma mexicanum. The sequence goes on along the minus strand of NC_090931.1, from coordinate 1,066,800,636 downwards.
CCCAAAAGAGAGAAAAACAAAGGAACATCATAAATCCTTACCCTCCCTACCCGTCCACCCGCCACCCCGAAACCCCCCCACAAACAAGGAAACACAGTATACATATATTTTAATATAACTTTAAGTGAGCATTTACTTGGATTCCTGTGTTTACGGATTTCAGTGTACTGCTCGACAGCTCACGTAACTCCCTCTTAAAATGAGCCTGTCTGCTCAGCCACTCTACCAATTTGTGTACAGGCCTATATTAAGAGTTGGGTCCCGAATACCAAGAGAATTCTTATGAAGTCCCACACGAGTTAGACTTTAGAAAAACGTGCCTAACACTGGTGGCAGGGGGTGGAATTGGTGTAGAGTGGATTTAACTATTGGTTATACTTGTGTCCAAGAAAACCACCCACAAGGCTAGATCCACTAGAAGGAAAGTAACTTGTAACAAATGGAAATTGATCATTTTAATGAACAGGTCCTTGCATTACTTACAGGAGAACAAGTGAAAGATTTATGTAAACCAAGGGGCCTGCGTTGTAAAGGAAGAAAACTTGAATTAATACAAAGGTTGTTAAATCACCCCATAACCTCTATTCCCAACACTGATATGGAAGAGAATGAGGAGGATGACAGTGTAGAGCTTAGTTCTAACTTGCCAAATGGATCAGAAGGTGAAGAGGGTCCTCAAGGGTCTGCAGATTCACCTCCATAGCCTTTTCCTATACCTCAGTTACCTCCTATCATGACCCTGCTGAGTCACAACTTAAGCCCAGAATACCTATATCTTGAAAAAAATGAGAATTGAACTAGAATTCAGGAAACTTACCATGCAGTCTCAGGACAAAAACAAACAGAGTAGGCACAGGGAAAGGGAGTTGGAACATAATTATGAAGAAAATGTCCCTTGACTCAGCTTCCTTTTCGGGGTCTTCTCAGGTTGAAAGTCCCAAGAGACCTTGCCTACTATAAGAGGCGGTGAGTAAGTACGATCCAAAGCTTGATGTGTTGGACTGATTTGACACATTTGAATTCACTTATGGTCTGCAAGGTATTAGTGGAAATTATTTAGTTTAATGGGTTCTGTTTAGGCTATCCCAGAAATAACTTAACTAGTCAAACAGGCACTTACAGCCAAGTTTGGGAAGACCCCCTCCCAATATCTAAAAGGTTAGAAGACCATAAGAAAAAAGATATAACTCCTTGGGCTTCCTGGTTGTGTGAATGCCTGAAGAACTTAGATGGCTGGGCAAAGGGTAATAAAGTAGACTCTTTTGAAGGAATGAGAAATACATTTTTACTTGAAAATATTTGTGATGCCAGCTCCCCAGAGCTGAGACAGGATACTGTGAGAATGCTTGGTGCAGCTTACAATCTTTAAGCACACCTCAGAAGAGGTATCATATTTCAAAATACCATTGATTATACCAATGTGTTCCCTCCTACACCTTTCCAAGTCCCAATTTGGGTTCATATTCTGGTATTGCCATTTGTGATGTGTCCTCCCTTTGAGCCACTCCACTCATGTCCATTAACACTGCTAAAATGTAAAACCATTCTGTTAGTAGCTCCAAGATCAGTCCGCAGGGTGAGTGAGTTGCAGGCCTCTATTTACCATTTTATTACAAGAATGGAAGGTTGTCCTTAGGGTTAAACCCTCTTTTCTGCCAAACATTGTGTCAGATTTCCATTTAGCCCAGAAAAATGTGCTTCCAACTTTCTATTCGCCCCCTCATTCCGGCAAGGAAGAGTAAAGGCTACATAGGCTTGATCCCAGAAGGTCTTTTACATTTCTCGGATGACAAAGATACGTCGACACAACCAGATTTTCATTGGGTACACTGGACACAAACCGGGGCTTCCAGTCACCAAGCAAACTTTGTCCAGATGGATAATACTGGTCATTGCAGAGTGCTACAGAATGGCTGGGAACGATGCCCGGGAAGGCCTAAAAGGCCATTCCACAAAGGGCATGGTAACATCTTCCGCTCTTCAAAGAGGGGTGCCAATAAAATAGATTTGTGCAGCAGCCACTTGGTCTACCATCCATACCTTTACGAAGCATTACTGTCTGGATTCATCCTCTAGCCAGTAAGGAGGATTTAGGAAAGCAGCATTATCCATGACAAATCTAAAAAATGTGTACTCCCTCCTCCAAACCCTCACTGCTTTGGGCGTCTATCAAAGGATGAGGAATACGTGGGAGGACACATTCCATTCGAATAACAAGTGACTTTCCCCTGGTAACATACTTTCGACTGGATGTTCCTCCCACGTATTCCTCATCGCCCCTCCTAGCCTACCCCGCTGTAGAATTTCCAGGCATTACACTTTACGCTCTTTCAGACTCTAGGACTGTCTAGGACTCATTGAGGCTAGTAATTCTGCATGAGGAAAGTGTAAAAACGGAACTGAAGCCAACGGGTGCTGCGTGTGCCATCTATACCGACAGGATGGAAGCCCTCGAGGGACATCAAGGCGACTGCATCGATGCACACCGCCCTCTGTTGAACTTTTTTTCCGAAGCAGCTGGAAGATATCATACCATAAAATGAGGAATACTTGGGAGGAATATCCAGTTGAAAGAACGTTACCAGGGGTAAGTAACTGGTTCTTCTTCGATTGTGGCTCATAACACAAAGATGGATCCAAGGTCGACGTCAACAGCTTCAGAGTCAAAGCTTTTTAAGTAAAGATATTGAAGCCTTTTGCTTTGATGTTCCCCTGTAGTTGACACTGTCAATGCTACTCGAGTAGGCATCTCGGAGGCCTTCTGATTTGGGCTTTTAAGCGCGTGGGTCGAAGCCTTTGACAATTCCTTGCCGGCTTTTGAGGGCACAGTGGAATCAGTAGCCTTTTTCATGTCTTTCGAAGAACCAGCAGGGGCCGCCTTCGAAAAGATGTCCATTTTCTGATGGAACTACTCCCAATCAGCTGCCGAGGCTGGGAAACTTACCGGTCTCTTGTCGTGCAAAGAATTAGAAGATGAAGAATGATGGCATCTCTTTTTTGATTTCCTTCGAGAAGACAAAGACTAAGAATGACGCAAATCACTCCTAGACCTCATGACCTCAATTGCTTAGATTGTGTGGAGCCTTTTTAGGCCTTTCAGGTGATTTTTCCATTGAGCTCCTACCTTCAAAAGACTTCCTCTTTGAAGGAGTAGAGAATGGAGATTTTGAAACCGACCAACCTAAGCAGAGTTTTGTCGTCTTCTTTTTCAAGGCCTTGTTAGTCATCGACTGATGGGAGCTGCACTCAATAACGTTATGCTCCTTACCAAGGCACCAGAGGCATATCCATATCTTCGAATCACAGTCCGCATATCTCTTAAAACAGGTCTTTGGAGTAGACATATTGGAGATTTCAAATATGTAGAAGAACAGCTGAGGCGAGTCAAAGCGTTCTGAAGCGTGCTGTGCATGCAGAAAAACAGAACTGAGACAAAAGGCACAGTGCGTGCTATTTATACCACCATCGTCACGTCCGAGCATGGGAATGGGTGCTGCATCGACTCGACGCCACACAGCGCCCTCTGTCGTCGAAAAAGTTCCAGAAGACTGCGAACAGGGCATAAGTTTATCAAAGATAAGGAATATGTGGCAGTCCAGAATCCATTAGAAATGTGGGTTCCGTCCTCACAGGCTTTTACTTCCTCAGAATGTTCGTGTTCAAGATTGGAACAGGCAGAGGTCTCTCCCAGATGCCACCCACTAGATCCTTAAAACATTTCTCAAATAGAAGAAAAGCATGATTCTTGTTGAGACCTTCAGCTAAACTTCTGGTTTCTGACTAATGAACAAATTAAAGTAGCGCTTCTTCAGGTCAGAATCTATGGAAACCAACAATTTGTAAGCATACAATAAAAGCCTGTATTGGCTGCAACGCATCTTTTGTAGCCTCTGTCTTTTGACCACGTGTTACGATGACTAGGGAAAACAAGAGGCCCTATCTTGAGAAGAAACATGCCCTCACGAAGTAAGGCTACATTTTCTACTCTTACGGTATAAGCAAGTATACCTTCTAAGGTTTCATATAATAATCATACGTTTTTAGGAACAAAGTAGGAGGAACATTATAATGCCTGTATTCAAGTTTGGTGGAATGTTGAAAACTTCACAGCAGTAAGAGCATAATTAGCTGCAAACTCAAGTGCGCATTTGTATGCTATGCTGACTATCACCTGCCCATTCAAATTGTTAATTTAGTGACAAGTTCTAAATGTCTTTGAAAAATGTATTTGAAGACTTTTTGGCAAATCTCTCTAGTTTTCTTCTTTCTTCCATGAAAACTAATTCAAGCTTTTTGATATTGGGAGACATCAACCTATAGCTAAACCATAAGGAAACCATTGTTGCGTCAGAGCTACAATCAGCCATGGAGGAACTGGGTTTTGAGCAACTCATTCTTGAACCCACCTATAACCTCGGTCATACCCTGGACTAGGTAGCACGTCATAAAATGAGGACTATGGATGTATCTGTTCTCCCTTGCCCTTGGTCGGATCATTCCTTTGTCAAATTCACTGTATTAACTGATTTACCCGAGAAGATAAAACAGAGAAATGGTACAGAAGTCCTGTCACGTAACCTGAAAAACATCTGTTGATAAAATTGAACCATTACTCTACTCACTGATGGATTTTTCCGACTTGAAATCTCCTGAGGAGCTATCAAGGGTCATATCATCTAACTTTGAAAAAATTGCTATCACCTTAGCACCAATAAAGAAAAAGTCGCCCAAGGCGGATATTAAGCGTAATGTATGGTTTACTCCTGAACTTTTTTAATATTTTAAAGGAGCAGGAATCGACGAATCACACCGTTCCAGAAGGAACAAGTTACTTACCTGTAACTGTTGTTCTCCAGCATGGATTCACATGCTCATGAATATTCCCCGTCGTCAGGCTGGGAATCCTCTGTAACAGAAAAAAATCTGTTTCAGTTTCGTTTCTAAATTGTATTTCCTAACACTCAATCACTGAGCTCTGGGTCACACTGCCCCAGCCAATGACTGCCCTCAACCTAAGCCCCCCCTCTGGCAGCCATCTTCAGATTTGGTAGCACATAAAGTGGAGGTAGGACCAAAAGAATAGCCGCAGAGGGGCAGGCGGAGAGGGTTCGCATGTAAATCCATGCCAGACCCATGCTGGAGAACAATTACAGTTAAGTAACTTGTTCCTTCTCCAGTATGGGGCCTGGCATGGATTCACATGCTCATGAATAAAGAATACATAGCAGTACATGCATGCACAACCACGGGAGGTGGCAAGACTCAACATAAGCATCTCTTACCTCCTCACAAGGCTCAAGTTCAAGCGAACAGGCACTGCTTGGCTGACTCTGGGCTCTTCCCTGGAATCCCTTTCGACGCAGTAGAATCTTGTGAAGGTGTGCGTTGACCTCTGCGTAGCAACTCTGCAGATGTCAAGCAGTGGCACACCAAACAGGAACGCTGTAGTATCAGCGATCACTCTGGTCGAATGGGCTCTCGGACGGCCAGGCAACAGTCGGTTTGCCAACCGGTGACAATGAGTGATGCACCCGGAGAGCCACCTGGAAATGGAAGCCTTGGACAGGGCCTTTCCATGGTTCACAGGGCCAAAGTTCACAAAAAGTTGCGACGTCTTCCAGAAACTCTGTGCGGTTCACATAGAACTTCAGCGCTCTAGACACATCCAGCAAGTGCAAAGTCCTTTCAGCCGGCGACAAAGGCGTCGGAAAAAAAACACAGTTAACACAAAGGCTTAGTTTAGATGAAAGTCTGACAGCACCTTGGGCATGAAGGAAGGGTGCGTCCACAGCACCACCCTTGTTTCGTGATAGGTTAAGTAAGGTGGGTTACAGGACAGGGCCTGAATCTCACCCACCCGTCGTGCAGAGGTGATGGCCACGAGGAATGCTGTCTTCCACGACAAGAACTTCAGTGGAACAGTCTGCATAGGTTTGAATGGAGGGCTCATGAGTCTAGTCAGTACCACATTACGCTGGAGCTGGAGCCGAACTAAACAGTCCTTTGACGAACTCCTTAACCAGACGGTGTGGCCATAACGACGACCGTCCCAGAGATCTGGTGTAGCGGGAGATAGCCACCACATGATCCTTAATGGAGGCATGGGACAGTCCTGCTTTGGCCAAAGCGCAGACTTTAGCCCGAAGGGAAGGGCCTTGAACTGGTAACGTACCCCTTGAACGACGAAGTGCAGGAACTTGTGGTGACCCTTAAGAATGGGGATGTGGAAGTACGCATCCTCCAGGTCCAGCGACGACAAAGTCTCCCTCTTCCAGCTGTCCAAGTACATGTTGAAGAGTAACCATGCAGAACATCCGGGACTTTATGAATTTGTTTAGTCGTCGCAGGTCAAGAATAGGCCTACAGCCCCCGGTCTTCTTTCGTACGAGGAAGTACCTTGAGTACACTCCGGAGCCCTGGAGCCGCTGTGGGCCCAAATCTATCGGCCGTTTTTTTTAACATGGCCCAGATCTCCAGCAACAGCTGATGTATTTGGTTTTCCTGCCGGGCTACTGGTGGTATCCGCGGGCACTTCCGATGGAATTCTAGAGTGTGTCCGTGAGCAAGAGCGTCCAGCACCCATCGGTCGGTGGAGATGGACATCCATGCGCTGATGAAGTTCGCCAGCCGGCCTCCCACCGAGGAGCACCGGTGGGAGCCAGACGCCATGGCCGGTTCATTCCTGTTTGGAGGTCGATGGGCCACCTTGTGGGCCCCGACGATGACAGCGTCCCCCTCTTGGAGCGGCCCCTGTTCTCCTGGGCCAAGGAACAGGAAGGTTAACGGTAAGCAGAGGATGCTCTGCCGAATCTCTTTGGGGAGCAGGTCGACTTGCCTTCTGAGGACCGAAAGGACGCCGTTGTTGCTGTACCATGCCTAGGGCACGAGCCGTCTCTGTGTCTGCTTTGATGGCCTGTAGGGACTCATCCACAGCTTTCCTGAAGAGATTGTCACCATCAAAGGGCAATTCCAAAACTCTGGTCTGGACCGCCTGACGAAAGTTGGTGGCCTTGAGCCAACCACGGCAGCGAAGGCAAATGCTGTTGCCCATCGGGTGGAATCCTGCGTCCGCGATATCCGTCGCCACCGTGATGACATGGTCTGACGTAACTTCACTTTCCTGAAGAATCTCCAATGCCTCTGCCCTCTTATCGCCGGGGAGAAAATCCAGCAACGGAGCGAGTTTGAACCACAGCTCCCGGTCATAATGCGCCACGATAGCTAGGGCGTTGGAGGCCTTGATGGTCATCGCAGCAAAGTAGATCACTCGCCTACCCATCACATCCAACTTCTTCCCCTCATTGTCCGGAAGGGTGGATGCAGCCAAAGACGTAGAGCCCGAAGACTTCTTCGTGGCTGCTGCCGAGACCACGGAGTCCGGTGACGGTTGGGCCGACAAGCACTTGGGCGCAGAGTCCGGCACGCAGTACTTTTTCTCCAGGCGGTCCCTCTTGGCCAGGGCCGTAGAAGGGTTCTTCATGAGCGCCAATGCTACGTCCCAAATGTCATCCAAGAGGGGGACTGAAAGGATGATCTTCCTCTTTGCTTCGCGTCATTGGTATAAGAATCCCTCTTTCTTCTTCTCCTCAGGCGTGAGTTGGAACAGCTCTGACTCCCTGGAGATCATTGCATGGAAAGATCCAATCTCGTCGGGGCTGACGACATGGGCGGAGGTGACGGGAGGTCCCCCATCCCGCTGTTGTCGTCCGTGCCCGTAGTTCTCGCCGCGTCAGTCTCTGTCTCATCTCTCGGAGGGGGAGAGGGTGGTGAAGGATGACAAGGAGGAAAAGGGTGCCTCTTCCTTTTCTTAGCCGGAGGTTCCCCCGTCTCCAGCGGTGCAGCCGGCACCGCAGCTGGGGCCGTACTGGGGTAACCGGCATCCTCCTCTGAATCTAGGATACCAGAGTGTGCAGAGTACAGAGAATGTCCGCCGAGAGGTCTCTACTGGGTAGTTTAGGCGGAGGGCATGTAGGAGGCTGGGGCGTAGGGAGAGAGCTAAGGCTCTCCGCCACCCTCCTCGACTGTATCCTCGTCGTCGTCTTCGCCTTCCCCTCGTCGGCGCCCTCGTTGTAGGGCGCGACTCCAATGTTTCCCTCGTCGTCATTGACCTCCTGGATGGTCTGAAGGTAGGTGAGCTCCTCCTCTGAGGAGCTATCCATGCCCTGAAGAACCTCTGCGTCTCCCGCCCTTTCTTCACGTCCAGAGGGGAAGGTCTCGGGGAGATGACCGGCATCTTCTTCTCTGGGGTCTTCTGGATGGGCTGGAACGTAGCCTCCATCCTGGGAGGAAGGGATAGTCTAGTCTTTGGAAGTGCACCCTGCGGGCCCGCCTCTATGGCCTTCGAAAGGGATGCCACCACTACCTCGATAGAAGGCGGGGCCTTCGTCGGGTGTACCTGGGCTTTGACGGTCAGGACCGGTCCCTTGTCCTGCTTCGCCTTCATAGCCGATCCAGATGACTTATCCTGTTTGGCCATCTCCTTAGAGGCTGGTCGGAGCCTCTGCCCCCTTTTGCCTTCTCCAGCCACCACGTGCTGGACTTTGACTTCTCCTTGGCAGTCTCCGGAGCCACCTTGATGGTCCAACCTCCTCTTGGACGAAGATCCTGAGCGTTGACTGGTGACTGAAGTCGCTAAAGACATTGGGCGTGCCCTGGCTGCTGAGTAGCCCGCTGCAGCGGCGCTCCCGGTGGCAGTAGACTTGCGGTGCTTGGCCTTCTTTTAGACACCTGCGGGAGGAGCGCCCTCAGAGGTCTTAGAAGCCCACTCAGCTTTCTTGGAACTGGGAGAGGCATGCTCCTGGGACCCACCCAGAGCAGGGCCCTTGGCCTGTAGCCACTCTTTCAGCTGCCTATGCCGATCCTTCAGCGTGCAAGCCGTCATCTCCTGGCAAAAAGCACAATCTTCCTCCTTGTGCATCTGGTACAGGCAGTAAAGGCACTGGGAATGTTTGCCGTTCAAGAAGACATTCCGTAAACCGCAGTCGGAGCAAAGCTTGAAAAGGGGGGCTAAATCCTCATTCTCCTCCGACATGGTCCACGCGGCGCAGGCCTGAAGAATCTTCTGGAAGCCTCCAAGAAGAAACTAGAAGAAATCCGCCTTTGAGAGGCGCTGAAGAATCCAAAAAACGGGTCCCTGTTAATCGGAAGGATGATCGATAGAGCACAAGGCTCGATTGACTGAAAAATAGAACAAAACTCTTAAAAAAGCAAAAAACGCAGTAAAAGCTTGAGAGCTACGCACGAGGACTCCCAAAACCTGACCGTGCGGTAAAAATGAAGGCTGCCAGAGGAGGGGCTTAGGTAGAGGGCAGTCATTGGCTGGGGGCAGTATGACCTAGAGCTCAGTGATTGGTTGTTAGGAAATACAGTTCACAAACAAAACTGATTTTTTCTGTTACTGAGGATTCCCAGCCTGATTAAGAGGAATATTCATGATCATGTGCATCCATGCCAGACCCCATGCTGGAGAAAGGTCTATTAAAGACAATGTTGTTTAGTGTGATTTGATGCAACAGGCTATGCAAGAAAAACTGCACAAAACCAGAGGAAATATCACTGAGAAAAATTATAATCTAGTGAGCAAGGAGATTGAGAAAACACAGTGGCCTTTTGAGAGCTCCCCTTCTATTTCTATTTTTAACTTTACTGCAATCTTGATGAATGAATTGGACACAATAATTAAACAACTAAAGACTACCAAATGTAAAAATCATGTCCATACGGCAATGATTGTTATAATTTGCTCCCCCACACTGTTAAGAGCAATTTGCAAGTTTATTAATGCTCCATAGAAAACTGGAATTGTCCCACAGGAATAAAAAAAAGTCCTGGGTTATGCCCATTTTGAAAAAAGACAGGTCTGTCAGTTGACCTGTATGTATGTATTTGTATGTATTTTATTTTTGTATAGCGCCGGTAGCCCGAGGGCATCAGGGCACTTGGACTTACAACAAAAGCTGTGCAACAAACAATACATACCTATTACTACGGCAGTGAGTGCCCCTGATCACTAATTCCCTGATTCATCATCTAAAAAGATGTGTCTTCAACCCCTTCCTGAATGCAAGGTGGTTTACTTCGGACCTAAGAGTTTCAGGAATGCTGTTCCACTGTCTGGGGGCCTGCACCAGGAAGGAACTGCCCAGCCTGGATTTCAGCTTGAACTTAGGTACGTTCAAGAGGCACTCCCTCCCCCACCCCCCGAGCGCAGACTTCTGCTGGGAGTGTGGAGCACTAAGCTCTTTTTCAAGTAATCCTGAGCTGAGCCATAAAGGCACTTATGAACCAAGCAGAGAGCTTTGAACTTTATGCGTTCCTCTACTCTGAGCCAGTGCAGAGCTAGTCTGTCTGCGGTGACGTGATCTCTTTTCTTCAGATTTTTAACTAGCCTGACCGCATTGTTCTGAATCACCTGGCAGCTAGATAGATCCTTGGATGAAGCCCCTAACAAGAGAGCGTTACCATAATCAAGCCTTGATAGTATGATGGCTCTGGCTATTGTGGCCAAGTTGCCCTCATTAAGAAACGGCTTAATGGCTTTCATGAGCCTGAGATAATATGCCGTGTTTTTTTTAAGATAGCTAGTCTGGGCATGAGAATAGACCGCTGAATTGACCATCATGCCCAAGGTCTTTACTTTAGGGACCACCTGGATAATGGCATTCTTGATTTTAAAAGAATTGTACTCTGCCCCCAGATTGGCAAGCTGGCGACTGGAGCCAAACAGCATCAGCTCAGTTTTAGAGTCGTTCAAGCACATCCAATTTACCTGCATCCAGTCATCATTATCTTATAAACCCTAGCTATCACTTCGCTGTCTGCATCGTGATGAGTACCCCCCAGTTCCAATATGAGTTGGGTGTCGTCTGCATAGTTCGTAAACGACACTCCTGCTTTCACTAGTAAGCTGCACAGAGTGCGCATATATATATTGAACAACATTGGTGATAGGCTGGCCCCTTGGGGGACTCCGAATAAAATGTCACAGGGATCGGAAAAGCTGCTACCCCAGTGAACTCTGGCTTGGCGGTCAGGAATGACAGAAGCCAATCAATGGCTCCTTCAGAGCAGCCTGCGTAATAATTACAGGCTTATTACAAACACTGCTTTCCTATTGAAAATCCTAGACAGAGTGGCCTACAAACAAATATCAGAGCACCTAAAAGCTCACCCTGTCCTAAATGATCATCAATCAGGATTTCGTGGGGGCTTTGGAACCGAGACGGCTCTTTTAGAGCTTAAATCCAAGTTACTAGCCTGCATGGATAAGAACATTTTTCACCATTGGCTACCCAATGGGTTACTTTGTTCCTCTGTAATCTAGAAAGCAGGGTCTTCTTTAGAGAGGCCGAATCTGTGCCCACCAACGTTGGGTGTGGTGTACCACAAGGTGCATGTACTTCACCTTGTTTGTACAATATTTTCACTGCCCCGTTGTTTGCCATGCTAGCTCATGAGGGCGTGATATTGACTAATTATGCCGACGACACGCAATGTGTTATCCCTTTGTCCGGGTCTCATTATCCGGATGAAACAGTGATCAATAAGACCGTAGCCCTTATTGAAACCTGGATGATTTGTAATAAGTCAGCTCTTAATAAAGAAAAAACGAGATCCTGGTGATTGGGTCGCCCCATATGTTACAGAAATTGGACCCTGCCTATGAAAGTTTCCACTTAGGAATCGAAACAATTATAAAGTCAAAACTTTAAGGAGTAATATCTGATCAGTGACTCACTATGAAACCTCATGTAAGCAGTCTAGTGTCATCTTGTGCATACTATATAAAGTTACTGGCTAATTTAAGACCCCTTATTTCCCAAGACAATGTGGAAACTATTGCTACAGCGATTATAGGGGCCAAGATTGATTACTGTTCCAGCCTACTAATCAGTATGATAAAGCTGCTCGAAATAGGCTAAAGGTCTGCCATAATGGAGCTGTAAGAGTGGTAATGAGGCTCAGGTGCAGAGACCATGTAACGGTGGCAAGACATACTCTTCATTGGCTACCGGTCGAGTCCAGAATTCGCTTTCGAACCATGACTATTATACAGAAGTGTAGACAGGGAAAAATGGCCAGATATCTAAAGCAACTGCTAGCTACAAGAACTTGTGGCAGATCATCGAGATCGAATAATCAGAACCTTTTTGCTATTCCTAAATTCAGAACTGTGAAAGTATTAAATACAGCTTTTTTTGCAATCGCCCTCAAGGTTTGAAATGACCTCCCCCCTAAAGTTAAGAGGTACTGAATCTACAGATATTTTCAAAAAGAAACTGAAGACTTAAATGTTTACTTAAGCAATAAGACTCTTGACCTCTTTATGAAACTACAACCTGCATATGATCATGGCGCCTAATTGTTTATTGTTGATTGTGTCTTGCTGTGCCCTCAAGCCTCAGGGTCCATGGCTGTGTATAATAAATCTCTTAAAGTAAAGTAAAAGTCTTTCACACTTCACCACCTAGGTGTACAAGCGAGAAAACTGCCACAGAATTCTCAACTCCCCATTAAATGGATTGGTTCATTTACAAAGAACAAAGATAGCAGTAGATGCTGACAAATCAGACAGTGTGACCATTGTCCATTCTTCTAAATGAGATCGCTTCAGGTGACAAAGCAGTCTGTTGCCTACGTTCCTAGGTCCATCTTAAACATGGGCCAACGTAGGATTCCAAGATGGTCACGCTTCATTGAGCACTGCGGCTCCCGAGCTCCCGACCTGCGTAGCACCTGAAACGGCAGTAAAAGCGAATTTAGCCCTCCCCGACTCCCGCTTGACATAGATAAAGGCACCGGAGCGGAGCTAGACAGCAAGGCCAGCGCAGAACGGCATTCCGAACGGTGGCTGACGGGATATGTAATCCGGCTCCGGCACTGCAAGACGCGGCCCACAGCCTCAAGGCCCTGGGCACATGCCAGAGGAAGGCACCAAGACGGACAATTCTTCCTACATCCAACAAAAGCCTGGGACCTGAGGTCGGGTCGCCTAAAACGAGCTTCTGCCATGCACAGTGCCCTACCGGCAAAATAGCATAGCGTCCCGTTGGAGTGGGATTGAGACGGCAAGCGAGGACATTCACAGCCCTGAGGCTCAGGGGGGAGGGCACAGCAGAATTGACCCTTTAGGAGGAGCAATAGTGACCTGTGCTGCCTGCGGGCTTAAGAAGGGCAGAGTAGAACACCGGTTCCCAGCTCATCTTCCGTCACCATAGGAGAATATAAGGGACAATCCACAAAAAGAGACGGGCTACCGCAGAGACTCTTCCGCCAAACATCAGGCAGCACCTTGAAGGTCAGCAGCTCAGGGCGGGACTAGGCCACTGGTCCCTGGGGCCACCGGGAGGCTTAGTCCTCCACGGTTGAATGCGAAGAAAGGGAAAATAAAGGACAGATCATTCAGGAGAAATCCCTAGACATGCCTCCCTCTGATTTGAGGGGCACAAGTAAACACTGCTCCCCAGGCTCATCTGGCTCCCGGAGGTGCAGAAGGCACAGCGAGGTCTGACCGGGGGCCCCACGGAGGGAGAGCAAACTGGTTAACCCAGCCTAGACACCATAACAAGAGGCAGCGCGGCCCCTTTAAGTGAGGCTCATCCTAAAATAGCTCTGACCGATCTGCCCAGGGCTCCACGCCCCCTCGGAGAACAGGCAGCCTCGAGGAAAGAGTTAACACGGGCAGCTCGAGATTGAACTAATAAGGGGGACACCGGGGTAAGCAACCAGAATACGACCTTGCAGAGGGGAGCCCCTACTCCTCAATGGGAAGCGACTCCTTATGCCTCATTCACGATCTCGCCGGCATCTAATCCGGCCCAAATAACGCCCGTCCGCAGGTACCTCTGGAGATGTCGAGGAACACAGTGAAGGACAGGCCGGCCACCCTGAAAAGCGCCAAAAAGGGAATGGAAGGCCCTCTCACAAAGATCTGGGCAAAAGATCCTGAGCTAGCAGAAGATCAAGCGATGGGAGACTGGACTAACGAACATGCTGCAGCCCCTTGTCAAGGGGATCAAGACAGACCAGTCTCCCAAGCCACCCTCAAACAATTCATGGGTGAATTGGTGGACAATATTACAGGGGCAAAAGCAGATGGATAAGTTGCAGGAAGAGTTGTATAGGACGATTTTACCGAAAACAAATGGTCGCAATGACCAAAAGTTCTAAAAATGCTACCACCAAAGGTTCGAACACCAAAAGTTTGAACCTTTGGTGGTAGCATTGTAAAAAAAAATGGGGGCTCTGGTGGTGTCGCCCGCATCGCCCCACTCACTATACTTTATGGTATAGTGGACAAGGGCTGCGGGGGACACCCCCGCAGCCTTCCATTATAAAAAAAAAAGAAAAGAAAAGGACCCTGTGGTGCCGGTTCCCGATCAGGGAAGTGAAAGGGAACTGGCGCTGCAGGAACCCAGCGTGAAGATGAAGGTAAGTGGGGTTTGTTTATGTTGGGGGAGTGGGTGGAGGTGTGCTAAGGGTGTGGGTGGGAGGGTGTTATGGGTGTGTTTTGTGTGGTGGTGTGAGTATGTATGTGTGTTCGCATGAGAACGGTGCAAACCTTTGGTAGTTTGCACCTTTCTCATGCGAATGTTTCGCCCGCTGTAGTTTCAGCCACGGGCAAATCACTTAGATTCGCGGGAAGACCTGGCAGAAGGAATAAGAGAAATAAAAAGGGACATCAACAAAATAGAAGAGAGAGTCGACACTAATTAGCGGGCCATACAAGAGCTGATGGAGGATGCAAGGAAAGCCGACACCCTTCTGGAAACTCTGGCCGTGGCTACCCAAAATCTGGAGCTGCAGACCCAAGACTTAGAAAACAGATCAAGGAGAGCCAACATAAGAGTCAAATCCCTCCCAGAGGACATACCAGACCAAGATCTAACACAAACACTCAAATCAATATTTGCGGACCTCCTGAATTCAGACTCAGAGTCTGAGCTGCAATTCAACAGAACCCACAGGGTGGGTCCACATAGAGCAGAACCAGGATCGAGGCAGAGGGATGTCTTGGTGTCCTTCCACAATTACGCGATAAAAGAGTCCTGGAAAAGGCCAGGAAGGCAGAGCGCATCACTTACAATGGCCACAAAATATTCTTATACCAAGACCTGGCGCAAATAACTCTTATCAAAAGGAGGCAAATGGGCCCCGTATTGACTTATCTGAGATCTCAACAAATACGATATAGACGGTCCCACCCGTTCAGTCTGACCTTTACCTTGAAGGTAAAGCATCACAAGATCTCAACATGCGACCAAGGACTGGCCCTGCTGGTCCTGGAAGATCAGCCCTCAAAGGCTCCTGCCGGCGCGGACTCCCATCCCTCACGCGCAAACCGTGGGAAAGGTCCAGGGTGGGGTCCAAGTGAGCAAGGAAGGGGGTACCGGGCAACACACCCTGGAAAGACCACAACAAAGGGGTGGCTGAAATCCAGGACAGCCAGATGGGAACCCCCAACAGATCCTGAGGCAGGGAGGAGCATTTGAATCCTAATACCAAGCCTGGGAGGACGCTTGCCAACACAGATAAGTTTAATGCTTCAGGTTAACAGTTAAAAGACGAAAATTGGAAGCAGGGAGGGGGGAGGGATGGGTTCTTGACATGGGATTAGGAGATCCCTGTGGGGCTTGTCTGGGCTACTTTTTGAGCTCGGCTCTCGTCACTGCAGTATGAGGGGGGCCACGAGCCAGCTGTGCTCGCCCGAGGGGTAAAGGGGGGGGGGATTAGGGGGAGAGGTAACCGGGCGGAAGGGAACAGGGGAGATCCAAGAGTCCTAAATCAGATGGAGTGCCAGCAGGGTACAAGGTGCGACTCCCCAAGGAGGGGAGGGAAGGGGGTTCAGGTCCCACGATGGCCTAAGAGCAAAACTACAGGCAACAAACATGACTAGCACACAACCACTGAAGTTACTATCTTTAAACGTTAACAGGCTAAATTCACAGGTTAAAAGGAAGAAGGTAGAGAGGTTTCTGAGGAGGGAACAACGACATATAGCGACATTACAAGAGACCCACATTCAAACCAGAGATATGCATAGGCTAAAGTTCTGAGGATACTCAAGAATTATCCAGTATTGATCGCCCTGAAAGATGGACTGATTTGACAGTTACAGGGACACAGAAAGACGACTAGGGGAGGTATCTAGCCGTGACCTTAGAGGGAAGGGGGAGACCTGCACAATAGTGACCCTTTATGCACCAAACCAACCAAAGGACCCATTCATTCAAAATTCCCTCACGCGATTGGGGAAATTCGCTAGGGCTCATATCCTTTTAACGTGCAACTTCAACATTCCTGGGACCCTACTAAAGATAGGAGCACGACTAAATGGGACACGCAGGTGAGACCTTCAGGGGACCTTTTAAAGAAAACCCATGACTTGGCTATAGTTGAGGCATGGCGGGAACTCCAAGGAAACACAGAGATCTACACCTTTTACTCGCACGCACATAGGACACATTCACGTATTGACTCTCTCCGATCACGCTCCATTAACCCTATCTTTAAACAGACCACAAGGCCCCCCGGGCCTGTGGAGATATCCGGTTTTGCTTTTTAAAGACCCGACCCTCGCCCGGGAGATAGAGGGAGAGGTAGCGGACTTCGCTAAACATAACAACTGGAACGACTCGGTACCGCAAGTATGGTGGGATGCCCTCAAAGCCACAATTAGAGGGAGAATCATAGCTATCAAGGCTAGAAGAGATAGAGAGCGGAGGCTGGAAGAGAAACAACTAGAGGGCAAACTCAAAGCAATAATGGCCCAGATGAGCTCCAAACAGACAGCAGCTATTAAAAGAGAATACAGGGCAGTAAGAGGGCAGTTGAATCTCATTCAGACGAGGGCAGCTCGAGCGCAACTTTCTCCATCTACACCAAAGATACTACATCAAAGCCAATTAATCCGACCGCCTTTTGGCAAGAATGCTGAGGAAAGAGGTAGGCGACAAAACCATCCTAAAAATCAAGGGGGAGGGAGGCCGAATGTGCACCAACAACAAAAACATATAAAGGGAATTTCTTAAATTCTACACTACACTCTACATCTAGAATAATCCAGTTCTCTCCGATCAGGTGGCCTATCTAGACAAAATTGACCTCCAAAAGATCTTGACGGAGGATAGGGAGCTCTTGGAATGGGAGATAACAACAGACGAGGTCAGAAGTGTAATTAACAACCTACCTCCTAACAAATCCCCAGCCCGGACGGTTTTGTAGCTGAATTTTATAAAGTACACAAAGAATTCATAATTCCCTACCTTACAAAACTATTTAACCATATTGGAACCACCCAGGGCCTTCCCAAAACAATGGAGAAGGCAAAGGTGATACCAATACATAAGAAGGGCAAAGACCTGACCGGATGTGGCTTCTACCGACCCATAGCCTTAATAAACGAGGACGCCAAAATACATACCAAATTCTATACACGGCTCGATGCGATTCTTACCAAAGTAATACTGCCATACCAGTCAGGATTTATCAGAGGCGGACAAACATCAGACAATGTAGGAAGAATAGCCCATCTTGTTGAAAAGAACCAGAAAAGAAAAATACTGGCCCTCCTGCTAGCTATTGACGCGGAGAAGGCATTTGATCGGGGGAGTGGGGCTTTCTCTTCGCCACCATGGCCAAGATGGGCTTCGGACACAACTACATCGACCGGGTCAAGGCCAACTACTAAAACCCGCTCATTCGACTAGCAATGAAAGAACAAATCTCAGGCCCGGTAGGATGGGGCACAAAACAGGGCTGCCCAATGTCCCCCCCATTCTATATGCTCTTCACCTGGAACCATTCCTGGCAGCAATAAGGGCTGCCGAAGATACAGAGGGAATACCATTTGGGGGTCGCGTCCACAAGGTGGCTGCCTTTGCGGATGACATGTTGCTATCATTGACCCATCACGTGACCTCTCTGCAGGCAGTGGGCAGGGAACTGGACCGTTTCGGTCAGGTGGCAGGTCTAAAAATTAAAACGCACAAATCTGATGTTCTCAACCTCACCCTGTCAGAGAGTGCAGGGCAAGACCTCAGAAGGGCCTATAAATATAGATGGATCGATAAATCCATAAAGTACTTAGGGATACAATTTACTAAATCGGTAGGCGAACTGTACATGGCAAACTACCCCCCTCTCTTAGAGAAGCTCAAACCCTAAAATGATCGACTAGGGTCCCCTATCGATAACTTGGCTGGGACGCATTAACGCCCTAAAGATGGCGATTTTACCACAGCTGCTATATTACTTCACGGCCCTCCCCATATCTATCTCAGCATCATTTTTCAGAGCCATCCAGAAAATAACGAACCGATTTGTCTGGAACCAGAAGCACCCGAGAGTAGCGGCAAAGCTAATGAGAACTCAGACACCCCGGGGGGGCATGGGAGAGCCGGACTTTAGGGCATATTACCTAGCGGCACAAATCCGGATCATCAAGGATTGGCAAAGGGAAGATAGGGGGAAGGTGTTACGCTCACCTGGTGTCCACGGGGGCGCTGATCTGGACCGGCCTGATGTTACTTCTTCCAGCAATACTCGGGGCGCCGAGATGGCGGAGTGGACCGGGCCACCCAGCTTGGTCTGTGTGGCTCGTAAGAATACTCTTCTGATAATATGGAAAGATGAACTCTCCATCCTGCTTTAAGTGCAGGGGCGCGTAGATGACCAGTTGCCTCACTGGTGTGGGAAGCTGGCGAGTTACAGACAGAGTTGACTTCGTAGAGGTAATAGTTATAAGAGTTCAAAACGTCTGGAATTCACTCTGTCCAATTCCCCTAGGTTGCCCATATGGATCTGGAAAGAGTTCACGTGGCAACCAGAGATGCCAGGTAAGTGTTTATTAAAGCTGTTCGGAATAAAGAGGGAAGCTTGCTCTAATCTGTAGTCTTTTTCCTTTTCAGGGATCCATTCGGAGGAAGATCCGTGGATAGAAGCGTTTACCGCAACCGGGTAAGCCTGTAGCAGAATGTTTTCCCATAGGGGCCGGGGTGCGGCGGATATGCGGAAAAGGTCGCGCCGACCCGAGATTAGGTGAGTATCCCTGGTGTTCTCAAGTAAGTCTTAATATTTGCCTTTGTTGCCTTAGATACTCTCTGTTGCTCACATTATTGTTTTTATGTCCATAGGTGATGAAGGGCGGCCGCGGACTGAAGATGAGCGTGATGGAATGCTGAAAATGGCAACAGGTGAGTTCAGCGCGGCGTTGCAGGAGGCGCGGCAAGAGCGACTAATGGATTCTTTCTTCCAGGTCAAGTCGGGAAGATGCAGGATTCAGGTGAGTATGGCTAAACTCTTGCTCTAACCTTTCCTTCTGTTTTCCTTGCAGGGTTCAGGAGCTCCGGAGTGTAGACGGGCGTGGCAGAAGACTGGAAGCTGCTGCAGGCATGGTGAGCGTTACGCTGCTACTGCAGAATAACGCGAAGCACGTGTGGCTGTCCGGGCGTGGCTTAAATAGCTTTGGAAGAAGTCGCAGCTAAGTATTCTCCCACTGCCCCACCCAGGTAAGAAAATAGTCCCTGCATTAAAATAGTCCCTCCTACGCCTCATTTGGCTTAGGTCTTCACGCAGCATGGTCTTCATCAGGTGAGTAAGCAGCATGGTCTG
Organism: Ambystoma mexicanum; assembly: GCF_040938575.1. Taxonomy (NCBI): domain Eukaryota; kingdom Metazoa; phylum Chordata; class Amphibia; order Caudata; family Ambystomatidae; genus Ambystoma; species Ambystoma mexicanum. The sequence continues at coordinate 1,066,781,025 of NC_090931.1, read as the reverse complement.
CTTTAGGTAAGTTCTCATAAATGAGCCTGGCGCCAAGGGTGCCAGGACTGCACCCAAACAGCCCCTAACTGGGGCTTTTGGGCATGCTCCAAATGGCGTGATGCCAGCTTCCGGGGCTGCTGGGCCTGGTCTGGTTTCCCGGGGGCAGGCATCATGACAGAAGGTTTGGAGGCCGATGGATAGGGCGGTGGTGGGAGGAAACTTAGAGGGGATGCTGTGGATACCGAGGTCTGACAGAACCAACCAAATGTACAGACGCATGGGACCAGGCAGTAAAGAGAGCGCACATCAGCACCTATCCCTCCCCGTATATTCCCGTTTGGCAATCCGCAATTCACCCCAGGACACAGACAAGCATCTGCTTTTGATTCCTGGCAACAAGGGGGATGCCGTATGATACAAGACATATTCGACGGAGAAAAGGTCAAACTATTTGAGCAGTGCAAAAAAGACTTCGATATAGGGGAGAAGCAGAGGTTTTCCTATGTCCAGCTGAGGCACTGGCTCTCTCACCCATCAGTAAAGCAGGCAGAGTCCCGCCCGCTTACCCCCTTCGAAAAGTACCTAGACAAGAATTCGGGCGACAAGGGGGGTGCTGGCGTCCATATACAAACACATCAAGCAGGGTGAAGTCCTGCCGAGCAGAAATGACATGAATTAATGGGAAGAGGACACAGGGTGCGCAATAGGGGAATCAGAGTGGGAAAAACTGTGGGAACAGATCCCCAAGCTAACAATATCGATCCAAATTAGAGAGATGTGGCTGAAACTGATGCTCCAGTGGCACCTAACCCCGATCAGGCTAAACAAAATCTACACTAATACATTGCGGCTCTGCTAGAGCGAGTGCGGAGGAGCGGGTTCCAGGGCTCACATCTGGTTGGAATGTCCCAAAATTGATCAGTACTAGAAAAATATAGCAGGCAGTTACCCAAGTCCTGGGGATCACATGGGGAGGGGGGACAGAGGCCTAGAATTGATAGGTCTAAATGGGAACCTGGAAAACATTGCTACTAAGCCAGGCCGAAAGTTATACGTTATGATGATGATGTCGGCAGCATTGGTTCTGGCACGTAAATGGAAATTGAAAGAACCTCCCCAGGAACACAAATGGATATCTAAAATCTGGTCGTTAGTAGCCATCGAATGGCTCACTTACTCAATCCAAGGAGAACACTAGAGGGTCATTTCTGACTGGTATAACCTTCTGATTTATATAAACGGTGTAGCTTGCCAGGCCTGGTGCCCTAATGCCATGGAACTTCTGGGAATCATTGAGTCGCAAGATGAGACTGATCTGTAAGGGACTTGCACAGCAGGAGTAACACTTCGGCCCTTCCAGGGGAGAAGGCCAACAAAATCTTTACAGCACTAGCATCCTGTCTGGACGCCACGGAACCAAGCATGGACAGCTCTTGGATCAGGTGATGGAGGGACGGGAAGGGGATGAGGGTCTGTGGAGGGGGGGACAATTTTGTGTCAATGTTACTTGTTTAGAAATGCAAATAAAAATGTATGTGAAAAAACAAAAAAAAACATGGCCCAACGTAGGTAGTACAGTCACAGTGGGTTTACATGCACACCTCAACACATTTATTTTTATTGAATTGGTTATTTATTAAGTGTTCAATACCCAGAGGTTTCTAATCGCGGACCCGGGGATCGAACCCGTGTTGCTCTGTCTCATCTTGCTTCCATGGCGAGCGTGTGGCCCCTGAGCTATCCTCCCGAGACCATGGACTATGGAGGTTCCACTGCATCCAAGACATTGCCTGAAACGAGTGGCGTTATGGCTGCAGCTTTACCCAGGGATGGGTGTGAAAAGCAAAAAGTGCATCACCCCAAAAAGGTGGAAGCTTGCGGATATGATTACTGACCTGTAGACAGACGAACAGCAGCAGGACAGGATGGTTATAAACAGATACAGTAGAGCATGCCAACAGGTTAATTTAGAAACTAGCTCGCACAGCCCCCTAAAATGTGACATCAGTTGCTGAATTTAAAACAATCTCAAATGAATGTGCGAAAGGAATGTTTTACACACTCTACATGAAAAAAAAGCTTTAAATCATTTCACTAGACAGATTTGTAAGTACAAAATGTTTAGCCAATACATTCACTACACAGCCAAAACACTTGATTATATGAGGAGACATAAACTTTACCTCGTCTTCACAGGGGTCAATCCTTTTCCCTTTTTTGTCATCTTTATCTTCCTCATCCTCTTCATCTTCATCGGCTGGGTCCTCACTATCATCATCGTCATCATCTTCGTCATCATAATCGCTATCTCCCAATTTACGCCCATGCTTGTGACCAGGAGAAGGTGTACCTAGTAAATGTTGTCCATCTCCAACTTCATCTCCCAAAGAAGTGTCTTTCTTTCCAGTTTTCAAAGCATGAATGGTTTTAAGCCTATAACAGATAAACCAGCACTTTGTTTGTGCATACATTTGTGGTATACATCTAAAATAGACAGATCTGCAGCATATGGATTATAATTTGAATAATACACCTTTTTCTAAACCAGTTGGATATAACAGGTGAATCAGAGATGAGTTCCCCAGAAAACCTGGCCTGGGACCCTTCTCGTGTGGCCAGGGGAAGGCAGATGTTTTCTAATCCCGACCTTGGGGGAAGGTGTTCTGCGGGAGGATCACATGAGGGGGTAAGAAGGTCAAGGGGAATGGGAAACCCCCTTTTATAACTTTTCCCAAGACCCCACAATTCTAATGGCTTATTGTAACATGGAAACTGAGAAAAGCTGATTTTGACATTGTGGACTTCAAGTCCTGCAATGCCCAAAGTACTCGGACAAAGAAGAGGGCTGCAGAGGCACGAGACTGCAAGTTGCACCCTAATGGTGTTAATGACCCACACCTTAGGGAGACAGGAAGGAATAGAAGCCCCCTCAGGTGCAGGCCATGTAGAATAGTAGCAGGAGGTGGAGCAGTCATGCTACATCCACGCTGCAGCATAAGCAGAAGCTGGAGGAGAACAGATAGGCTGGGGCCACTGTCGTGTGTCCAGCAGTTGCTGGTCCTGAGTGGGTCTCTGCCTCTGGAGACCTTGATTGCACGGCGGAAAGCGTAAACTTTGAAAGATTTCCCCAGAGTAAGTCGGGCTCCGGTGGCAGGCAAGCACCGGAGAGTGTCTGTTGTAGAGAACGCTACTTTTTTGAGTGGCGCAGGCACAGGGGATCGAAGGAAGCAGGTTGTGGGGCTGCACAGAGCAGCAGAAGCAGAACACCTGGAGGCAGTGGAACGAGTGGACACGCAAGCCAGACCCGGTGGGTTCAATATTGTGTTGTGACCCAGAGCGTTGCGTGATCACCTGCTTGCCAAGCCTAGCTTTTGATTATCTAATTAATGTAAAGCTGAATAATAATCCAATTGAAAACCAAGCTGATTTAAAGAGGAGAAGGTGGCAGAATAAGAACTTGACAAACAGTCCAGAAAGGTGTGATTGTATTTATGTGGGTCAGACAACAAGAGAGGGCAATAGTCTGAGATACCAATACAAACAACTATTGCCAAAGCCAAAAGAGAATACTACCAAGGCACGTTAAAAAGAACTAACATTGCCAAAGCCAAAAGGGGGCAATTAAGAATCCAAGTGTTTTTTAAATGTTTTTTATTTGAAAATAAACTTTTACACTTGAGTAAGAAGAAGTAAAACTAAAATTGATCATAAGGTCTCGCCATACACATATACAAATGCTAAAATCAAAAACAATCATATCACAATTTCACAACACCATTTTTTAGCAACTAGTGCTACAATGGAAGTAGAGCGATTTCCACTACACACTTATTACATTCCTATTCAAAACAGCTGCTGTCTATTCCTGCAAATACCCTTATCCTTTATCGGAGTGTGTGAAACGCAATCTCACACCCGGAGACCAGTATGGGGGTGGGAGGGCATCTAATCCTCCCATATCGCTCTCCAGTCTGTTTCTCCCTGTGACATTTTCGTATTCAAATATTTGTTCAAGCAATGTTGCCAGGGCTACTATGAGACCCTTGTTAGTGTTCATCATAATCCTTGCCCGCAGATTGTCCGTTAGTACCCATGAAGTCGAGTGGATGAACTTTCCCAGCAGATGTATTCTCTGCTTCCGAACCCCAGACATTCCAGGACTAAATGATACAGGGATTCGATTGGGACAAGCCCACCTACATGGAAACCACGCATTTCCCTTGGGACTGAAAGTTTCGGCCCTAAAACTTCCATTGTTGGAAAAACATTCAAACAGAATCTCAAGTATAGATTTCTGTGCTTTTTAGAAGGACATTTTTGGACGTAAAATCGTAGCTTATTCGAGGGGATGCGTAGGTGCTGATTATTTGTATACAATTGTAGCCTGTTCAGATCCTCATAGTCAGTGTTTCTCTCCCAGCGCTTAATTTTTTTTAATTATGTAATCACTGTCTTCGATTCCCACATGCGTCATAGGCAGCTAGTATGTACACTTATTATGGAATTCTTTCAGGAAGGATTTATGGTCTATGCCATTGCGCATTCGTTTAAGCACGTATGAGCTCAGAGAGTATTCCTCACCTTCCCCTATTTTGGTCAGTAGAGACAATGATCTTTTTATGTATTGCGCCCACCCGAAAGTCAGACCCAGTTCCAGTACGATTGCACTGATCGGGGTACACTTTAGTAGGCTCAGCACTGCTTTCCAGATTTTACTTCCCAACCAGTGTAGGAAAACCCTGTCCGCAAACAATATTAGTTCACAGCCATATAACATTATTGCAGTTATCTTAAGTTTATAGAGCTCGATTAAAGGTAGTAGAGGATGTGCAGAGCTTATTTTTGTTTAGAACTTTCATCAACGTAATAGATGAGTTAATTTTTGCCTCCATTTTCCCCTTTTGAATGATAAGATGTTGCTTTGAGGATATCGGAAAACCCAGATAATTAATGCTGGTTACCTGCTTAATCAGGATTTGACTTACTTTCCATGTATACATGCTACCTGGGCATTTATTTGTGAACGTCATTGCATACGATTTAAGGTGCTGATGTTCGAATAATTTGACTCCAGGAAAGCTTGAACGTTTGCGGGGCTTGATCTGTCACCACTCTTAAAGATCGGAACAACAGTCGCTGTTTGCCATGAGTTAGGGCAGTCCATAGCCTCAGCAATATGCTGGAATAGTCTAAATAGGATGTCGGACCATCGGTCAGGATCTCCATTATAACATTGATTTGACACCCCGTACGGGGCACACGCTCTGTAATTATTCAGCGTTTTTATTGCCATACAGATGTCTAACGTGTCAAACTCGTACTTTCATATCTCAGGCTTACTAGCACTTCCCCTGTCCTGTATGCTGCAGCGATTGCCAGAGTTCAATTTTTATAACAGTAGTCACATCACTCGGCCTCTGAAACACAGCACGATTGCAAATTGAATTTCTGATCCTGGGTGCCATTTAAGATCCTCCAAATCGATCTGATGTCTTTATCAACCAGACTTTAAATACATTTTCGAACAGAACGACGCTGAGACAATGTTGAGCGCAATGAATTCAAGGAATACCAGGGATCCATGGAAGATATTGAATCCACAAGCTGCAATAACAGACAAGATGATACCGGATGTTGAGGAGCCCAGATGGATGTCTTACTTTCAACAACTATACAAAAAAAAAGACCTCTGACACAAGCTAATCTTACTCCTAAGCATTAAGAAAAATGGTCATTCACATGGGAGCCCACAGAGATACTAACTATTATCTCCAACTTGAATGCTTTGCGTGCCCCTGGCCCGGATGGCCTTTCAAACTATATCATAAAAGAGAACCCTGACATCTGGGCTGCATTTTGTATACAACTCTTCGAACTTATAAATCACACAGATCAAATACTCTCTGCGTGGCAAAAAGCAATCCTAATCCCAATATACAAACAAGGACCAACATAAAATCTGGGGAACTATCGTCCAATTGCCCTGTTGGACCCTCTAGAGAAAATCTTTGCCAACATCTTGTTAACAAAACTTAATAAATAGGCTATTTCAGCAAAGAGATAAGCAATCCGTCAAATTGGTTTTATCAAACAAGTAAGGACAAATGTCAATTTATTCATCCTGAATCTGCTAAAACATGAAACAACAAAAGCAAGAACCCAAACATATGCAGCATTCGTCGATTTGCATCTTGCGTTCGATAAAATAAACCAAAATATTCTATTGGACAAACTTGAGAAATGGGGTTGTCCAAGAGATATCATTGAGCCAATCAAGTTACTTTATTCAAACACAAGAGTCCAGATACGGATGACAAAGGATGGTCTTGTAACCCAGCCAATACGAACATGGCATGGCTTGTAACAAGGCTGCCCCCGGCCGCAGCTCTATTTAACCGGTTTACTTCAGATTTTGAAGAAAATGGCTCCACCCCTCTCACAAATCCCGCTAAACTAAATTCAACCATCTTGTCGTGCATTCTTTATGCCGACAATATTGTTATCTTTGCAAAAACCCCAAGAGGTTTACAAACTGCTTTGAACAAACTGCAAGAATATATGATGGCATACAAACTTGAAATAAATGTAAACAAGACCAAAATCATGACACTAACGTGACAACAAGGATTAAAGAAAAATCATTACTCATTCTAACTGCAAAAGCAAAAGATTGAACAAGTTCTGACGATCAAATATCTAGGAGTGTGGATTAATCAATCTCAGACGGAAAAGCCCTGGATTGAGCACCTCATATCTACGGCGTATGCGTTGGAAAGACAAGGGCTTAATATACACAAGAAATTCGGGAAGTTCTCACTCAAGCCAGTAGTCTTGTTGTACAGACAAAGGTGACAGCCATTCTGATTTACGGCAGCGAGATCATGATGAACATAGACGCAAGTATATGGGAAAAACTGGAGAGTATATTTTGGAGAAAGGTCCTAGCCCTCCCACAATCCACCCCTATGCCACGCATCAGATATGAACTCGCCCTCTAATCGCTTCAGTCGATCATAAAATGGAAGCAATTTGACCTTTTTAGGAAATTGAACAACGAGGAGTGTATTCCGCCCCTGAATATCCTTCAGAAAAAAATTGAGAATATCAATGCCCTGGCTTTGAACAAATAGAAAGACCTTGTTAATTCCAAGAGAACTGAAAGTGAGATATCCATGGATACATTGATCAACAGACCGCAAAGAGCAAAAATTCTTCTTGCAAGACTAGACTGGATAACAACCCAGAATCTTAAAAATCAATACAATCTAACCCTTAATTGTAAGGGCGAAACAAGAGCCTTAAATCAAATGCCACACTACCTTAACCTATTCCCGGACCAGGGGATTCGTGATACCTTCATGAGATTGAGACTTAACATTTTACCAACACAAGAAATCATAGGAAAAAGAAGCGGATTCCTAATTCTGATCAGTCGTGTAGATTCTGCAAGAATACAGAACAATCGAAAGCATTTACCATGTACTGATGCAATGTCCAGCCCTAACAGTTAACGCCTTCATATCAGTAAAATGTATCTCAATGCCACAACTGATCTAGATCCCAGTGAACGATGGTCCCTCATACTCATTGGTAACAAAAGAAGAACAGTAACGATCATCATCCGATTCTGGACAGAGATATTGACAGAAATAACGGACAGATGAAAAATCATAGAGATCTAAAATGAATTATGAATTTATGTATAAATGTAAGGTTTAAGATATAAACCGCACACATTTTAATAAAAAAAAGAAAAGGTCTGATTTTTTGAGATGTAGAGTTGCAGTCTGTGCCACTTAAGCCATTTCCTATAGTCTAATTTCAGTAGTTTTGTATTTTCTTTGAGGACTTCCCTTTTTTACACAGTAGCCCCAAGACATTTCAATTTCTGCCTTAGCTTCTTTTTCTTATAATTGATAGTTTGATCAAAGACATTTGGATGATTCAGATCTGCGGGGACGCCTGTGGTTCTAACCCCCCGGATCTCAATTTGAGCAGAATGGTAGCAAATTCTGCTGGAAGTGGTTTCATCTTTCTGCTCTTCGGACAGTGAGGACCACCAGTTGTTAAGTAGGCTTTGTGGACCTTACCTATTTTCCAAATTCTATTTTTCCTGCTGGTTATTATTAGGTTAGTAGGACCGCAAGGCTAAGCCACCACTGGCGCCCCCACACTGATAGTAAGGCAGAGCATAGCATGATCGCTCAAGAGCGTTTTCTCCACCTTAAAAGCAAATATATTTTCCAAATTCACATTTCTCAAAAACATATAGTCAATAATAGACTCGGTGACATGATTCTGCCATGTAGGCGTCTTCGACCATTGGTCACCAAAAACTAGGTTCGATTGAGTGAAGCCCCATATAGATAGGATCTGTGACCATAGGCTGCTGTGGGCCTCCCTCTTCCCTGTGCTGGCTATGTGATTGATTGTAGTACAAGATTCTTTGTCCCCAAACCCAGCTCCTTCATCAAAGACTATGCACAAATTCAAGTGTTTGTAAAACATATTGCCCATATGTAAAGGAGGCCATAAGAGGGACTGGCTTAAACCCACATTGCCAAAACCAAAGAAGTGTAGGAGTCAGAGAGAACCATTGTCAGCATTAGGTTAATGCGTAAGTGGGGAAACAAGAGTGGCAGGAGAGCTGTCCTTCTGACGGGAGATATTCAGGAGGAGTGGAGCATAACCTCCATTGCGTGTGACAATCACAAATGTGCAACACACACCCCCAGTGTGTTTCATGTTTTCCCAGAAGAAATAGTTAAACGTGATGTTGTGGAGCAAAAGACATTGCTAATTTGTTGGAAGCAAACCTTTACTACAGAAGTATTTGTAGTCAGTAGTTTTATTCTTTCCTGGCAGGAGAGTACACCAGGGCAGAGGACACCTTTTAGTAGTAGGCCTGGATGTGAGTGGACCAGGTGGAAATCATTGAGGTACTGTGGTGGAGTGGTTAAAAGTGGTGTGGTTAAAAGTCTCGAAGAAGCGGCAGAATCACAGATGGTTTTGTGAACTGTTGCAGAATCATCCAGAGAAATTGTGTTGATCCTAATGAACTATGAAATTACTTTGAGCTCTTTGTCACAAGTTGAAAGAGGAAAACCTTGTTGAACTATTTTGAACTGTTGGTAGAATTCAAGTTGAAACAAAAAGAACTGCATTGGAGCTTTGTTGAAAGACAGGATTTCCTTATCCTTTTGAAACAGTTGAATAGAATCCTGCTTGAATCGGGGGAGGGGAAATTCACCCAGATTATAAGGAGAGACAGTTACCAGGCTGTGAACATAACTGTTATTTCTGTTATATTTGAACTGTCATATATTACCTGTTGGGTTGTTGTGTTGTATGTACAAGTGTGAGGGAAAGAAACCTATTGTTCGAGTGTTTCCTTTAGTTTATTTTAGGCAGGGAAGTCCTCATCAGGGTAGGGGTATTGAGGCGTTTATCGAACCTTTTGAGTTAATAAAATGGCATCTTTTGATAAAATCTTCACAAAGTTGTCTGCCTCACATTTCGGACCCCTCACATAACTGACAAGAGCTTTTTATCTGGTCTGATTACTAAAATACTTACTCCAATGACATGTGTAAGAAGCTGAAAGACCCAGGAGTGGTGGTCAAAACCATCCTTTCACATGTAGCCTAAAAATACACTGTAGCACAAGATGCATTCATGATTTAACATGATCAGCTTTATGAGGTGAAGAGTGTCTTAAATGACCAACTTCCACACCTGAAGGTGTCCTATGATTCGGCCTTGTATATGAGTCTGGTAACGTATGACAGACATAAGAAATAAGACTGAGGAGCTGACTGGTTACAGAAATATTTTAGCTGACCCTGGAAAGAGTGGAACTGGGGGGAGGTGAGGCACCAAGGGTTTTGATATTCCCTCATGCACCCCTTCATGTGCCGGTGAACCCCACCTGCCCACCACTTAGTCAGGGATGGGCCAAACAATAGGAACAAATTGCCAAATCTTGATGCAAACAGAAGCACTTGACTTGTGCCTCGCCTTGACCTCTGCATGTGTTCCTGGCACCGTGCAAGCCAGTGTGAATGTATTCACGTAATTTCAGGGCCTCTGTGATGTGCCGACAGCACTGCAGCAGCCCACATATGCTAGCAATAGCACATATGAGTGTGCTGGGATTGTACCGCCGGTGCCCCCTGCCAGACTCCTTTTGGGTGTCCCCTCAGAAAATATATAGGACAACCGCATTGCTGGCACATACTGCTGTCCCCATCATAAAAAAGGTTTACAGTGGTAATCTTTGCACATATTATGGCCAAATTCAGCATGGAACATGTTTTGCAGGTTTTTGTTGGCAAATAATATTCACTGGCAGTATGGACATGTGCTTTACGAAGGCTTGCTGGCATATGGGATACATTACTCACCGTAATCGTATTTCTGATGCTTGTATTTGCTTAGATTAACATGCTGTGCATAGGCCGACATCTAGTGGAAGCTGCAGAGTATTACAGTTGTTGTTTTAGAAACTCGAAAAGGGACGTCGACAGGGCGTGCCAGTAATAATATCCTTAGTATGACATCCACTGTACCCATGATCCTTCACGCGTCGAGGTCCCTCAGATTGTTATTTTTCTGACAGGTAGCATGAAGTGTAGCGTGAGTACAGTTGTATCCAAGTAGATACATATTAGACAAGCTCATAAGCATCCATGCGCCTTCTCTCCGAGGGGAGGAAGTGTGGGCGCATGTGAATCTAAGCAGGTACAAGCATCAGAAATACGATTACGGTGAGTAATGTATCCCTTCTGAGGCTTGTGGAATCTACTTAGATCACATGCTGTGCATAGATTAGAGAGCAGTGTTAGGAGAAGGTGGTGGGATGTGAGAAAGTTTATGTGCGACGAGGTGTCTTAGAACCCCTTGTCCCACCTGTGTATCTGTCTTGGAATGAGTGTCAATGCAGTAATGCTGAGTGAAAGCGTGTACTGAGCTCCATGTAGCTGCTTTGCAAATGTTGTCTAGAGGGACGTTTACAATGAAAGCTAGAGTGGCTCCTGTGCTCCTTGTGGAGTGAGCTCTGGGCGTGAAAGGCAGTGTCTTGTTTGAAAGGAAATAGTACAATTGTATACATCTGACTATCCACCTGGGGATGGCATTTTTTTAAATGTGGTCTCCTTCTCTGCCTGGTGCTATGGAGACAAACAGTTGGTCTGTTTTTCTTAGTGGTCTGCCCTTGTTTACAAAGTAAAGGACTGCCCTCCTCACATCTAGTGTGTGGAGTTTTACCTCAGCTGAACTGGTGGGGTTCTGTAAGAAAGCCTCTAGCTCAATACACTGGTTTACGTGAAATTTTGAGATGAATTTAGGGGAGAACCTAAGGTGAATACGTAAAACCAGCTTGTCCTTGTGTATGATAAAGGATCCTGCACTGACAATGCTTGTATTTCACTAACTCTTCTTATGAAAGTAATAGCCACTAAGAAGGCAGTTTTGTAAGTCAGGTGTTTAAGACTAAATTTATGCATCAGCTCGAAAGGGGGTCCCATCAGTTTAGCAAGTACAACATTGAGATTCCATCCTGGCGGCAAGCTTGACATTGGAGGGTAAAGTCTCTTTACTCCCTCCATGAATGTTTTGATGACGATACCTTCTACCATGAGACTTTATTGTGGGAGGTGATATAAGCTGCCAAGGCTGCCAGGTGGACTTTTAAGGAGTTGAATACTAGCCCTGAATTTAGCAATTGGATCATATAATTTAGAATGTGGGCAGGAGTACATTTTATGGGGTTAATTTGTTTTGACTGGCACCAAATTACAAATCTCCTCCACTTGTCGAAATAACAGTGCCTAGTGTTAGGCTTTCTTGCTTCCTTCAGGATGTCCATACACCTCTGTGGTAGGTTAAGATGTCTGAACTCTATGACTTCAGGAGCCATGCTGCCAAGTTCACTAGGTGAGGTTGAGGGTGCACTGTTAGTCCCCCGTGCTGAGTGAGCAGATTGTACGGGCACAGGAGCTTGATGGGATCCCACATCGCTAGTTTGCGCAGATGTGGATACCAAGGTTGTCTTGCCCACATAGGAGCAACTAGGATGAGCGTCACTTGTTCCTTGTGGATCTTGTTCACCACCTTCCTCATGAGAGGTTTTGGGGTCAAAGTGTAAGCAGATTTCCCTGACCAGTTCATCCTTAGGCCGTTCCCCTTGGAGCCTGGCTGGGGGAACCTGGACGCAAAGTTTGGGCATTGACTTTTTTCACTTTATGCGAACAAGTCTATTGTGAGGAAACCGCATTGAGAGAAGAGGTGTTCTACGACCCCTTCGTGCAGTTGCCATTCGTGTTCCTCTGGTAGGGGATCTCTGCTCAGTGAGTCTGCCAGAGAGTGGAGTTGCCCTGGAATGTGCTGCGACGATAGGAATATCTGCCGTTTGAGTGCCCATTTCCAAATTTGTTGCGCAAGCCTGGACAGATTTGGAGAACGTGTGCCCCCCTGTTTGTTGATGTAAAACCTTGCTGTAGTGCTGTCTGTCAGAACTTGCACAGAACGGTTCGGTAGTTGAAACTGGAATGCTTGAAGGGCTTTGAATACTGCCAGTTGTTCCAGCAGAATGATGTGGTTCTGTGCTGTCGCATGAGTCCATAGACCTTGAGCTCTGTGGTGAAGGTAATGAGCCCCCGGCGAGTGAGGCGTTGGTTGTGACAATCGCTTGTACTTCCGGATCGTGGCAGGGTTTTCCCTTCAACAATTTCTCTCTCTTGTTCATCAGCAAAGATTTTGTACTAGTGTTGGTGAAATGACCACTAGATCGTCCCGCTGACCACTTCCCTGAGACCACTGTTTTTCCAACCACGCCTGCATGGGTCGCATGCGCAGGCACGCGTGAGGTACCAGGTGAATGCAAGATGCCATCATGCCCAGCAAACGCAAAGCTTTGCACACCCTTATCTGGCGGCTGGCCTGATAATGCTGTATTTGCAGTAACATGTTTTGGACTCTCTCCTCTGACGGAAAGACCAACCCCACTTCTGTGTTTATAACAGCTCCTAAGAACTGCTTGGTTGTGCTTGGCACTAGGCTTGATTTTTTCTTGTTGAAGGAGAAGCCCAATTGAAAGAGAAAGTTGATAGTTCTTTGAATTTTTTGCCTGCAAATTAGGGGAAACTCCCCTGTAATCAGCCAGTCGTCCAAATAAAGGTACACTGGGATTGCCTCCGTGTGTAGGTGTGCTGCCACCACCACTAGTACCTTTGTGAATACCCTTGGAGCAGAGGCTATCCCAAAGGGCAGCACTATGAATTGGTAGTGCTGGTTCGCTATCTTGAAACGCAAGAATTTTCTGTGAACATTGAAATATGAAAATAGGCATCTTTCATATCCAGTGTTGCCATGTAATCCCCCTTTTTTAGCAGAGGGATTAGCTTTTGTAGCGTAGTCACGCAGAACTTTTGTGGCTTTACATATTTGTTTGCAGGGCGCAAATCTAATACTGGGCGCATGGTTATATCTTTCTTTGGTACAAGTAAGTAAGTTGAATAAATACCCTTGTTTACCTGGTTGGCCGGGACGATTTCTATGGCGTCCTTTCGGAGCAGCATGGAGATTTCCTCAAGGAGGTTGCGCTGGTCTTCTTTGGAGTGGGTTTTCTGGGGTCGCTCGAGGATCTCTATACAATATCCGCCTGTTACGGTGGACAGCACCCATCTGTCTGAGGTGATTCCCTCCCATCCTAGAGTGAAGTTGGAAATGCACCCTCCTACTGGAGAGGCATGGAAGGGCACCTGAAGCGGGATGTAACTGTTTCTGACTTGAAGTAGCACCTCTGGAGGGGGGACCCCTTCCGAGACTGCGTGATCTGCGCAGTCCTCTCTGGTAATTCTGAGAGGCTTGGCCTTGATTGTTCCCCCATGCTGTTCCCTGGGTTTGGCTGTAGCTGGAACCTGGGGAAATTGTCAGCATGGGCGACGAAAATTGCTGTTTCCCCTTTGGCCAAGAAGTTTGTTGGTCAATTGACCCAATGATTTCAGTGTATCATAGTCTTCCTTGGCTGTTTTCAAGGCGCCCTCGACGGCCTTGCCAAAGAGTACATTGGGTCACGGGCATGTTATACCCAGATTGGCGTAACCAAGTGTGACGCTTAATAATGGTCCCTTCAGCTATGATTCTGCCGGTGTTGTCTGCGGTTTCAAGAGTGCTTTTTAGCAAGCAGCTTGAAACGCCCCTTCCTTCTGAAGCCACCAGTGCTAATTGAGACTTCAGGGGTTCTGGGGCTGAGGAGAGTAAAGCCGAGACCTCATCCCATTTATGGCAGTTGAAACTGGCTAATAAAGTAAAGTTATTAGCTATTCTGGTTTGGAAAACAGTGGAAGAGGCAACATTCCTGCCCATTGTGTATAGCCTTTTACTTTCCTTGTCAGGAGGAGCCTCAGATGAGGCTAGGGGAGTACCTGCTCTCTTCCTTGTCGTAGTAACGACGAGCGAGTCCAGCGTTAGCTGACCCCTGATGTACAAGGGTCAGATGGGGCAGGTCTGAAATGTTTTTCTATGCAGGGGTTCACTGCTCGCGTTTGATTTGGTGTTTCTAGCGAGGGTTGTACCTTTCGCTGGACAGACTTTAGTAGGGGAATAAATTGAGACACAGCCTTCTTATCTCCCAAGATCTCATCACCGACATCCTTGTCCTGCAGATCCTCTTGAGTAGATATTTGGAAGGGCTCGGCTGCTTTAATGAGTACTTTGTTTAGAAGAGGCTGATTATCTATGTGCAAGTCTACAAACGGGGGGTCCTTATCAACTGGGGAGTCGATGTTGTACATGTCCATATCTGGATCACTCTCATCGTCCTCATTATCCCCATAATAAGGGTCTGCGGCCTCTTGACTATAGAGGTCTTAATGATCTGTGTCTGGGTCATATAGTTCAATGATAGTGGGATCTTGTACTGGCTCACCGGGGTGAGACCTTTTAGCAGGGGATTGAACTGGGTTTTGAGACCCAGAGGCCGCTGTTGTGGGAGGGGTGGAGTGAAAACTTGTGAAGTAGCTAGGGTCCTTTTCATAAAAATTTGCCATGAAAGACATTCTTCTCATGACCCTATCTATATCTTCAGCTGAACATTGGGCAGAACTAGGAAATACCATAGGTTGAGGTGGGAGACCTAAATCTTCTGCAGTGTGTGGGATTAAAGTAGACGGTGTAGCCTTTTTCTTCAAGGCTGAAGAGAGCGAATCCTGTGATTTAGGTTCTTTACTCTTGTGAGGGGACTTATCCTTCTGTGATTTATCCCTATGAGGGGTCTTAGACTCCTTTGATTTAGTAAGACCTTCTGGGAGGTGTTTTATTATTAACTGGGCTAGTCCGGCCTGTACGGGCTTTTTTACTGCTATCGACGCAGACCGTCGAATTTCGGCTACAGTCAGATCTGAAGTCTCGTCAGCTGACTCACGATCTTCGGGAATGTCTTTATCAATGACGTTTGTTCGGTCTTTCGACAGTCAGGGCGTGTCATGTGGTGATCTCGATCTGAAGTGCCCAGAGGACAACGATTCAACAGACCTCTCCCTAGACGTCGTGCACTGCCGTTTGTTCCACACGTGTGTCGAGTCTCAGCGGTGGGTTGTGTGTTTGGTGGAGGGGGTATTGATAGCACTTCCGCCACAAGGTGTAGCCCCCATAACAAGGCATAACAAGGCCTTCCTTGTCGTTACTACGACAAGGAAGAAAGCAGGTACTCTGTTGGGGCCGGCGCTAGGGAAACCGGAGTAACTCCGTCGCCTTCGCCGTCAGATACTCCAGCGTTGCAGCTGTCGCTGAAGGTCCCATCAACTTCCATGGCCTCGAGCTGCCTGGCGTGTTGGGCCCAGAATTTAGTTAAGCAGTCCGTCAATGTCTTGAGTTTGAAGAGTATACATGCTTGAAAGGTACCCTTGACGTGGTCACGCGGGAGACAAAAGGTTACACAAAAGGTGTTTGTCGACCCACGGGAACTTTTTGTTGCACTTAGGGTACAATTTAAAGGGGGCCCTATCCATAACGGAATGACACAGCAGCTAGGCCAATGTAGTGTACGAAAAGGGGTATATACATTCTAAAATGTCCTCTCCCATAACCCCCTACTGTGTGGGCCGAAGCCCAGTGCGTCCTTCCAAGGCCGGAACGGATCCGTCGACAGGAGTCTTTTGACGGTCATTTCTCTTTCTTCACCGCCGTCGGATTGTCTCAATAGTCAGTGAATTTAAAGGATAGTAAGAAAGACTATCAGTAATTGGTAATAATGATAAATGGCAATAAGCCGAAAGGAGAACTCTGCTTTAGCGGCCGTCTACGATGGTGGAAAAAAACAATCTGAGGGACCTCGACGCGTGAAGGACCATGGGTACAGTGGACGTCATTCTTGGGATAGTATTACAGGCACGCCCTGTCGACGTCTCTATGTTTGAGTTTCGAAAATAACAATTGTAATACTCTGCAGCTTCCACTAGAGGTCGCACAGCATTTGATCTAAGCAGATTTCACAAACCTCCGAAATTATGTTACGTTACTGGGATTAATACCATGCACCCCTGCCATTTTCATGGTGTCCAGTTGCTGTGGTGCCGATAAAGAAGGTTAGGTTAGTGGGGCAAGAGGGAAAATGCTAGAACACTTTGCGTTGTGCTGAATCATGCAGACAAGAACTACTTTGAGATCTTTGTGCCTGTGTAGAGGCATTTGCAGCCAGATAGAAGCATCGGGTGCCTGTACTACTAGGGTGTGCTGGATGGGGGTTTGGTATACAAGTCATGTAGGGTGTGCTGGATGGGGTTTTGGTATACAAGTCATGTTGCAGTGTAATGTTCTGTTATTGGAAGTCTCTCGGGAGGAATACTAGGTGGAAGTGGACTGGGTGGTCTGCTTACGATGTGTTCAGTTCTAGAAGTTGAGAAAATACAATGAGGTTGGCAGAGATGCCAGTGGAGAATGTATGCGTCCATCCAATATGTCCTTGACCGTGTCTCAGTAGTGGAGCCCTTCAGATGTGGGTGCTTGTGAGGGGATGTCCTGGAGCCTCAGTGTGGGTGAAATCATTGGCAGGGGGCAGTGCATAGCATCTGCTTCTGTCAAGTAGAGAAAACTGTTGTGGGTACCGGGAAGAAGAGGGTTCCTGAAGAGTGAATACAGTAGGGCTTTCAGAAAGGGCAGAGTTCCTTTGAACGCCCCAAGATGTGAGTATGAGGTGAGATATTTCCATGCTGTGTATGTTGATGTTAAGATGTGTTGAGCCATGTCTTATGTTATCCAGAATGTAAGCTGATCCTCCTGTATTGTACGAATTCTTTTTTGAAAAAAGCGCCAGATGTTTGCAGCGATGTTAGAGAAAACTCATCCTTAATATCTCTTTCTGAGGTATTGCTGAGGTTTAGGAGTGTGTTTTTGCTCGACTTTGGGGTTCTTCTTGTTTGGAATGAGATGTTTCCTTGGATGATTCATAGCCCTGAAGTCCTTTGTGCGATGCACAGTGCTTCAATGTGGAATCTTTCCCAAGTCTAGAATATTCTGTTAGCATAGCCGATTCTTGTTAAAGCAGGGTAATGGCCCTATGTGGGAAAGGTCATTGTCTGCATGATTAAGTATTGGTGGAAGAAGCATTTCTTCACTACTGTGTTACTTTGTGGTTACAAGCCTCTCAAAATGGCTAAATTGTTAACTGCTTGCAAAGATTCCGGGCAAGTGCCCATTTATGCAGGCCAAAGTTTTGCTGCTTGTAGTGTGGCTTTCGGTGAGCATGTTCTCTGTTTTGTATGGGATTAGTTGTATGTTGTTGTTCGTCATCCCTGCATTCCTTTGTGAGAGAAAGCTGGTGTGGGCAGTGTCTGTGCCTTTGCTGGTAGTCTCTTTGAAAATTATTTCTGTGCTAGGTGAATAGTTGCAGCAGGTTATTGTCATGGATTGTATGAGTCTGATTTGTGGGGCTATGCAAATATAGAACAGGAGTTTTAAGCTTGATTCTTAAGTACCCCTCAGTCTGAAAACCTGATGGAGCTCATTCTGCCACACCTGTTCACATAATGCATATGGTGGTATTGGCCTTAAGTAAGCATCTTATCAGGCACTGTGTTTTTGTTTTGTTGTTTCTGGCGCTCCGTTCGCGTTTGTGCTGCCCCCTGCCCCCTCCCTCCACCTGACTTCCTGGTCCTCCTCTCCCCTGTCCCCTCCCACCTCCCTGTCCACCCATAACCCCACTCCCCTTCGTCTCCTCCTGCTATAAACCCCCCCCCCCAGGGCAGCCCCCTGCCCGGCAGCCCCCCATCGGCTAAGGGCCACCTTAGGCAAAGGGCGGCTCCTACGGCTGCGGCTCCCTGTGTCTGCAGGTGTCCGCAGGGGACGCCAGGCGCCGGTCCGCCACTCCTCTGGTTAGCTCCACCTGCTCGCCCAGCCCAGCAAACCACTCCTTTCCTTTTCATTCACATGGGTTCAACACTTCAGTGTGTCCCGCTAATTGTGGTAAACTAGGGCTTTTTTCACCCCTCGCAGGACTCTCAAACTTAGGTGGCCTCTACACCGGGCACCAAATTCGTACTTATTGTGTTACTGTTGCTCGGTAATTGAGGTAAACTAGGGCTTGCCGCTTCATTCCTGTCCGCTTGCTCTCGTCTGTCTTCCCCCCACTCCCTCCTTATTCCATGGTACTCTCTATCTCTCCTATCTTCTCTAACTGCTTCTCCATTGACTATCCTGCTCTACTCACTAAATCTGGTAGGAAAAAGTTTAAAAAGGATATCCTGGTCTCCAACCCAGGACTCCCTATCGCTGACACCTAGACTAATGCCTCCTCCAAGGAAACTCTTACTGACATCCTCTTTTTCGCGCCTTCCCCTGACCAATGGACCCTTCACATGGTCTCAGTGCTCTCTCCCTTCTCCTCTTCTCCCATTAATGGTGGCACACGTTGGGATGTCCTCTTGGCCCCCTTCCGCTCCTCTAAGGCCATCATTAATGTCTACGCTAATGGGACCGTCTTGGTCCAAGGCCCTCAGGCCAACCTCCACCTCTTTGATAAGACGCTTCCCGCGGCTTATCAACTTCCTTTCCTCTCCTGCTGTCCCCTCTTCTCTGTCCTCGGCTATCTTGCCTCCACCCTCTCACCCTGCCCTCTCTCTGGCTCCTTCTTCTTCACCTCCACAGGGTGTACCTCTGATCTGTACCCCTCCCCGGAAGTCCTTCAAGGATGGCAACCTTCTCCACATTGCCACTCTCAACTCTCGCTCTGCCGTCAAACATTCCTCTGATATCTGTCGCCTTCTTGAGGAACTGGACCTTGACATTCTCGGTCTCACTGAGACATGGTTCACGGCCAGCTCTGTCACCAGCTTTGACACACTCCTACCTGACGGTTACAAGATCCTCTCCTTTCCCAGGCCCAACCGTGCTGGGGGGGGTGTGGCCCTTATCTTCCCTGAGTGGATTCCCGCCACTGTCACTCCTACGCAGACCTACTCCTCCTTTGAATGCCTTGTCTGCCGACACTCTCTCTCTCCCAGCCATTCCCTTACCTTGGCTACTATCTATCGGCCACCTGGTCAAATTTCCTCCTGCCTCCCTGAGTGGGCTGACCTCTCCTCCTCACTCCTGTCCTCAACCACTCACCTCCTCTTTCTTGGAGACTTCAATATCCACCTTGATGCCTCCTGTCCTCCCTCCAGACTCTTTCGCGACCTCTGCGACTCTCTCTCACTCTCTGTTCTCCTGTCTGGGCCAACCCATTCTGCAGGGCACACTCTTGATGCTCTGATCTCTTCTGACCTTCCCCTCTTGTCCCTCTCTCCACTCCTCTCTCCTGGAGTGATCACTTTCTCCTATCCTCCCACCTCACCTTCCCTACCCCACAGGCAAAGCCACCCTCATCACTGCCACCCACCTTCGCGGTCATCCGACCCATGAAGCGCGTGTCAGTTGAGGCTTTCGCTACCACCTTCTCGCCCCCCAGTCCCCCTTCGGCTGACTCCCACCCTAACACAGCCCTCTTCACTCTCCAGTCTGCTATATCTGATACCCTTGATATCCTTGCCCCTGTCATGAGAATCCGCCTGAAGCCCAAAGCCAAATGTAACTCCTGGTATGACTCGGATCTCGTCACCCTTAAACGCAAGTGCAGGGTGGCAGAGAGGAAATGGCGTGCTTCATGCTCATCCTCTGACAAACTGGCCTGCTGCCTCCTCCAAAGGCAATACCGGCTCTCCGTTCTCACTAAGAAGAGAGCCCTTATCCAAGCTCGCATCTCTGCGGCATCTAACAATTCTGCCGAACTCTTTAAAATCTGCAAGGAGCTGGCCAACCCTGCTGCAGTCTCTACCTCTCCTGTCCCCTCCCAGGCCCTCTGCACGGCACTGGCTTCTCACTTCATTTAAAAAACTCAGGACATCCTGTCCTCACTCTCCTCCTATCACCTCCCCTCCCCTATTCCCTGCTCTCCCTCTGCCTTTCTGCAGCCATCCCTCCTCCCTCCATCCCTGCCTTTCCCCTTTTTTCTGCTGACAAGGTTTCGAGACAAGTCCGATCTATGAAAGTCTTGTCAAAACAGGTCCACCCCTGTTCCTCCAAAACTATCAAGGACCACATCGATTCCCTGGTGCCTACCCTGGCTGACTTCTGCAATCACTTCTTCGCCTCTGGAGTCTTCCCATCCCCCCTCAAGCACTCCCTTGTGCACCCCCTTCTTAAGAAACCCTCCTCCGACCCCTCCTGCCCAGTTAACTATCACCCAATCTCTATCACTCCCTTCCTTGGCAAGCTCCTGGAGAAACTGGCCATCTCCCAGCTTAATCTCCATGCTGAATCTGTTGGTAGTCTTCATGACCATCAGTCTGGCTTCAGAGCTGCCAGAAGCACGGTAACCGCTCTCCTGAACATCCGCGAGGACCTGCTCTCAAACCTTGACTCGAACATCCCTTGTGTTCTCATCTTGCTTGACCTCTCTTCTGCCTTTGACACTGTCAATCACACCATCCTGCTCAACCGTCTCCGTGATAACCTTGATATCACTGGTAAAGCTCTGGCGTGGCTGTCCTCATTCCTCTCCAATCGACCCTCCCAGGTCCAACTGGGTTCCTTCCTCCCTGACATCTTTTTCTCTACCTGTGGTGTCACCCAGGGATCTAACCTCTCCCCCTGGCTGTTCAACCAGTATCTTGCACTTCTTGGTCACCGCATCGCCGCTCTCTGTCCCAACTTTCGGTGCTACGCGGATGATACCCAGCTCATTTTCAGGCTACCCTCGGCCTCCCCTTCCACTTCCCTCATCTCTGACTGTCTTTCTGCTATCCAGGAATGGTGTGCCGCCAACGACCTCTGCCTTAATGCCAGTAAGACTGAGATTCTACTTATCGGCACACCCACTCCCTCCTTCCCTGCAGCTCTCTAGCCGGCCTCCCTTGGCCCTCTTCCTGTTCCTACCTGCACTGCAAAAAACCTCGGGGTCATCTTCGACTCCACACTCTCCTTCTCTCCTCACATATCTGACGTCTCTTAGAAGTCACACTACCAGCTACACCTCCTCAGAGGTATCCTTCCTTTCCTCTCCTTCCCCCAGAAGCTCAATGTCTCCAGAGCACTGGTTCTCTCTAGGCTGGACTACTGCAACAGCCTCTATCTAAATCTTCCTGCCTCTACTCTCCGCCCTTTGCAACTCATCCAGAACAGGACTGCGAGACTTGTCCTTGGCCTCAAGCCCAGGGACCGTATCTCTCCAGGACTGAAATCACTACACTGGCTCCCAGTGGCTGCGAGGATTAAGTTCAAAACCCTCTGCATTGTCCACAAGGCCTTCTGGGGCCTTGGGCCAAAACACCTGCAACTCTCTCTCCCTAAATACTTTCCTTCTCGAGCTCTTCGCTCATCCACCTCCAACTACCTCAGGGTCAGCCGCTTCTCCAAGCAACGAGCTGGGGGTAGATCTCTTTCTGCAGCAGGGGCCTCCCTCTGGGACAGCCTTCCTGCCTCCTTGAAACTTGAGGAGAACCATCTCCGGTTCCGGAAGCACCTCAAAACCTTCCTCTTTGCCTCCGCTTTCTCTCCCTCTCTCCCGTGCTAAAATCACTGAACCTGCACTGAATCTGCAACTGGGCCACTCACCGATCTCGGTCCTTGGCCCAGCCACTCTTCCCTGCACTGCCCACCTGCACTACATGACTGTCTCTGTATCCTACAGCCCCTTCTCCCGGCACTTACCTTGCATTTGCCACCAGCTGGCCCTATTATTTATCTTGTATTCTACTAACCATTTACTGCACTTCCCCTCTCCCCTTCCCCTTTTCCCAGTCCTCCTACCCTTGCACTTGCGCGATCTGTATGACACCTGGCCTAGTAGGATCGTTGTCTGTCTCCCCTTGTCCCCCCCCCTGCCTCGTCGCGCCTTGAAATACTTGTGTATAGGCGTGTTACAAATGCCATATCATATCATATCAAGACCTTCTCCTTCTTTCCCAGCAATTGTGCCTGGAAAACCTGCATTGTAAAGAAAATTGTTCTCAGCTCTAGAAGACTGGTGTGGACCCTTGACACCCTCTCTTACATCTCCAGATCAGTGAGGTGGGCCACTTCATTCATGATGACCCATGCTTAAGAAAAACTAGTGTGAATGGCCCACACACCATGGCAATCTTCTCTCTGTACCACCAACTGAAATCCTACATAAAATTGGCACTCAGCGGTAGTTTGTCCTCCAGGAATCCAGTCAGCTGGTTCCAACTGAATTGTACTTCTTACTGGAGCCTCTGCATACAAAAGCCTTCCATGAGGAAGGAGAATAATGCACAAACCATCAGGACCAGCAGCCTCAGAAACATCTGAGCTGTGAGCATGAACTACACACTGAATTTCTACAGTGTCATCTTGATAGCCTGCAAACGTTCAGGAAGCAGGAAGGCCCTCTTTAGTAATGTGGCTAGCACTGTATCTATGAACTTCAGCAATATGGTAGACGTTGGATTGGACGTCTGATGTTAAATGAAGACCCCAGTCTGTGGAGCGGCCTCATGATCTGACACTATGCAGAAAACACGCCCTACTGACTGGAACATTTCATGAAACAATTGTCGAGGTGTGGGGGTACCTCCACACCTGCCATTCGCAAATAGATATATCAGCCATTGCCTTTGAGAAGTCCCTCACATCAGGCGTCAGGCCAATGAGCATAACGGCATACAAATGCCATATCATATCATATCATAACTCAAAACTGCCAATGCTGGCCTGCAACAAAAAGCCACAGGTACTTCCTGTGTACCAGTAGGATAGGGACATGAATAACAAATTACTTATCACTATGTAATGCTCTTTCTGATGGGTTAGTCATTCCAGGCCCCCACCACAACACAAAGAAAACCGCCACAGCCCACCCACAGTTAAGTGAAGGCCTTAAGTCTTAACTCTTGCATTCCCAAACCCACACACTTTCTACCTTACCCCAATTCTTTCCCTTAATTCTACAACAAATGAAACCCCAAAACGGCCCAAACCAAATCCCCCTGTCCACTGTCCCTGCCCACCCTTCCCAGGCCCAGATTGATGCTACTGGGGAATCACTTGGCACAGAACAGAGGCACCAAGCAAAACAGGTAAGCAAGCGAAGCGAGGGAAGCCCACTTGCTTCCTGTCACAATGCAAAGAAGACCCCCATTCCTATGTAAGCGAAGGCCTTAGGCCTAAACCCTAGCATTCCCAACCTCCCCATGGCCCCCTTATACTACTACTCCAATCTCTCCCCTTAAATTGAAAACAGAAAAAAATTTAAAATCTCCCAAACCCACTCCCACATAAACTGAGACTGCCCCAGTCCGTATTTCCCAAGCCCTGATTGGTACTGCTGCCGGTCCCGTGACCCAGAACAGCAGCACCAAGCAAAACAGAAGCAAAGTTAGATTAGTCCACTTGCTTCCTGTCGCAACACAATGAAGACCCCCACCACCCACCCCCAGGCATTGAAGGCCTTAGGCCTAAACTGGTGCCCAAACCCCCCCCATCCCTGTTACAGCCCTACCCAGATCCGTTCCCTCAATTCTAAGACCAAAAAAACAGAAAAACCACCCAAACCCAGTCCTGCGGCCACTGACCCATCCCACCCTCTGCAGGCCCTCAATGGTGCTGGCTGGGGGAGTCATGTGACCGACCCAGAACAGCAGAACCAAGCAAAACTGGGAAATGAAGTAAGGGAAGCCCAGTTGCTTCCCGGCACAATGCAAAGACGACCCCCACTGCCCACCTCCAGGTAAGTGAGGGCCTTAGGCCTACACTCCTGCATTCCCAAAGTTCCCTGCCCTTAAATCCCTACCAGATTGCTTCCCTTAATTTTACAACAAAAAAAACAAAACCTAAGAGACCCACTGCCTCATCCACTGACCCTGCCCCAGTCCATCTTTCCCAAGTCCTGCTTGGTGCTGCTGGGGATAACGTGACCCAGAACAGCACTCTGCTGACCCTGCCAGGGCAGCCCTGCCCGGGCTGCCAGCACAGGGCTGATGGTAAGGACAATTTTCCGGTTTGCCTGGCAGCCAGCTCTCCAATGACAACGCCAACCAGGGGAAGCACTGAAAAGGAGGCAACAATTCTATGCTCCCTCTGTAACCCCGTAGCCCCACTCTGAGGTTTGCCATTGCGAGACCTTCCACCTTGACTTTGCTACTGTAGAACATTGCTATTTTAAACTCTGCTAGTGTGATACTTCACCACATAAACATTGCTACTGTGGAACTTTGCCACTTTGGGTTCTGCCACTGTGGAACTGTACTGCTTTGAATCCCAATACTGTGAAACCTTACCAATGTGGTTTGTGCTACTGCAGAACTTGGATGCTTGGACTTTGCTACTTTGAAGCTTTGCAACTTTGAAGTTTAATACTGTGAATGTTTGCTGTTTTTGAACTCTGACATTGGGAAACATTGCGACTTGGCAACTTGCTAATGTATACCGTTGTTGCCTTGACTGTTGCCACTTTGAACTTTGCCACTTTGAACTCTGATACTGTGTAACCTTGCGATTTCAAATCCTGATATTGTGAAGCTTTGCCACCTGAATGTTGCTATTGTAGAACTTTGCTGCTGCTTTGAACTTTGCAACTGTAAAACTTTCCCTCTTGGCCACTAACTTTTCTACTGCTAAACTCTGCTAGTCTAAATCCTGCTACTGTTGAACGTGGCCATTGAGAACCAGATACTGTGAACTTTTCTCACCTTGAATTTTATCCCTGGTGTAACTTTCCGAATTTGACAGTGCTACTGGGAAACATTCTGAATTTGAACTTTGCTACTAGGAAACTCTACCAGTCTAAATATTGCTACTGTGGGACTAAGCCACTGTGAGATTTTCCCAACTTGAATTTTCCTACTATTGAACTTCACCACTTTGACTTTGCTACAGTGCAACTTTGCCATTTTGGGTTCTGCTACTGCAGAGCTGTGGCACTTTGAACTTTCCTGCTGTGAAACCTTACGCCTTGATTCCGCTACATTGAAACTTTGCCACTGAGGCTCACTGCCACTTTGAGTTTTGATATTGTGGTACTTCGCGACTTTTGAATTCTGGTACTGTGAGTCTTTGCCATTTTAAACGTTGCTACTGTGAGGCTTTGCCAGCATGACTTTTCTACTGGACCACTTAGGATTTTACTACTGTGGAGCATTAGCACTTTTCAGATTTGATACTGTGAAACCTTGCCACTTCAAATTGAGCTACTGTCAAACTTTGCCCCCATGATTTGCCACTGTTGAGCTCTGCCACATTTGAATCCTGGTACTGTGAGACTTTCTCAGTCCCCACCACCCACCCGAGGAGCAGGAGCTCCGGACCATGTCCCTGCAGGAGCAGAGGACCAACGAGTGCAACAGCTGACTCCATGCACAAGCGTACCTAATTAGGGTAAGCGCTTAGGCACGAGCGTTATTCCCTGCAAAAGTGCTCATTTTGCCCGCTCTCAGTTGTTTGTGAGCTTATTTTAAATATTTTGTATGTGGAGGCTTTGTCCACATTGCCCTGCACCAGAAAGCCCACTACAGAGCCACTCGCCGCCATTACAGCACACAAGGCTCTCTGCCACTACAAGATGGCCACCCTTTGAATCCAGCAACTACACTTGCCGAATCCAGCCCACCAGCAGCCAGCTGATTGGCTGCCAGGCCTACCTCTTGCCCCATTGGCTGCCGGCAGGCAAAGCCGGCCCTCTCCCTCCAAGGCCCACAGGAGGCAAGGCCAGCACCTGTTTTGTGCCTGTTCGGTGCCATGACTGCCGTCTGCCAGACCCCCTGGCCCTCTTTATACAAGGTACTCTTCCAGCCCTCTTCAGCCACTGTACTGCCACAGTACTCTAAATCTGCCTCAGTGCACCTATGTGTGACTTTTCCACTTATTCAACATGAACTGATGGACCTGTCTATGCCTATGCAGCCTGACTGCTCTGACCATGCCCCCCGCCTGAACTACGTGCATTGTCACCTTCTTCCTTACTCATCTACTCCCACTGCCAAATGAGTGTGTAGTGGTGGTGGCTAAGCACCTGGCTATCTTGCCATACTGCACCATTTAGCGCCTACTGCTCAGTAGCATTATCATACTATGTACTTTACCTAATTGTGACCTACTACACTCAATTGCTGCATTGCACCCAAATGCATAACTTCGAATCTCGGTGCCACTCACCACACGCTACCCAACGGCGCTCCCTCAAAATTCAGGAACTACGCTACTTTATCTTAGCCAAACTGTGTAATCTCTAATCCAGATGCTATTCTGATGTGCCCTGTGCCCATAACTGCCCACAACTGCATTAGCCTATCTATGTCTAGCATTGACTAGCTTTGAGGTGCCCTGCGCCTAGAATTGCATTTAGCCTATCTGTGATTGCATTGACTAGCCTAGACGCAACCTAACCACAACTAGCATATGTTAGGTATAGCACAGTAATCCTGCCCCTCCTTCATCTACATTGAATTAATCATTTAGATGTCAATATGATCCCAGCATAACTTAACTATGAACTTGGCCTACTTAACCAAACTAGCCCAGACGGCATTACTTACCTGTGCATTCATAACCATAATGGCCACTGCCATCATAACAAATCCCCGTAAGGATAGAAATTTGAGTCTCAGGTCTAGATTGTCTCCTATCTATGAACCCAATAGAAACCTACCTAATAACACCAATAGTCGAACTATGACCCGGTCTAAGAACCTCTCGTCCACATTAACGCAAACTACCAATACCACTGACCAAACTTCCCACAAAAATCACACCTCCCGAGATACCCTTTCTCACAAAACGTCGCCAACTGCCAACCCTGACAGTACTCTAATGCTAACAGGGTCCCTCATTAACTCTAGATCAATGTTAGCCCATGCTACTGAAATTGCAGATATCCTAAACAATGACAACCTCGATTTACTGGCCATAACTGAGACTTGGCTACATGAAGCCGCAGGACCAACGCTCATGTTAGCAGTACCTGACAACTACCAAATCATCAGAGCAGACCGGCCTAATGCCAGAGGTGGTGGCCTAGCCATTATCTTCAAAACAACCCACCCCATTAGATTTGCCACCTCTACTCCGTTCACATCTTGTGAAGTACTCACTGCCAAATGACCCCTCCCCAACAACCGTACATTAACGATCCACTTGATATATAGACCCCCTGGGCCTCTAGGCACCTTTGAAGACGACTTAATTGGCCTTATAGCCGACAACACTAAAGATCACTCCCAAACATTACTGTTTGGAGACTTCAATCTAGGCTTTAAAGATACCGACAACAAACATGTGGAATCTATTTCAACCTTGCTAAATGACCACGGTTTTACACAAAAAGTCCTCTCTCCGACGCATATCAAAGGAAGGACCCTTGACTGGGTATCCAAACTAAACTGCAACATTAGCATTACCGATATTGTCCCACAACCTTGGACAGATCATCATTTAATAAACTTCTCTGCCACATTAGACCTCCTCAGCCCCAAGCCTAACAACATGGCACCACCTCTCCCCACCAGAAGTAAGAAGGATATTACTGCTGAAAAACGTATCCCTCTTCTCCTTCCTGCCATAGCTGGAATAGAAAATAACAACCCTGACACAATGGTAAATACCTTCAACAATGCTATGTCGAAGGCACTGGATACAATTGCTCCTGTCAAACTGCGCAAAGCCAGGCAAGTAGCGCACCTAAATGCCTGGTTTACCCCCCCCCACCCCCCAACTCAAATCCCTAAAATTACAAAAAAGGAAACTCCAATCTATTTGGCGCCACTCCCCATCTGAAAATAACAAAAATAACTTAACGGAATTTGCAAAAATGTACAAAAAAGAAATAACCAAAGCCAAAAAGAATACCTTCAATGACAGGATTGAGAAAGCTAAATCTAACACTAAAGAATTATTCTCCATCCTCCGCGAACTAGAATCCCCAATCCAATCGGTAGACAATACCCCAAAGGATAAAACATGGTGTATTAACATACAAAATGCTCTATCGAATAAAAGGTTGTCCCTGCAATGCAAAATCACAAAAAAAAAAGGCCTCATTACCTCACACTGACCAACAAACCAGTCAACCTGCGGTGACTAGGACAACCACACCTTTTAGATTCAAGACTATCTCCATAACTGAAACAGAAAAAATACTCTCCCTCAAACCTTCGAATTGTAAAGGCGGCACGTGCCCAGCACAGATAATAAAGGATGCAGCTTGAGACCTAGCCCCTTTTATCTAGAAGTTGATAAACGACTCATTTAAAACTAATACAGTACCAGCCAACCTCAAAGAATCCTGGGTTCTACCATTACTAAAAAAATAAACTCTGGACCCCACCATCCCTACTAATTACAGACCTATTACCACTGTACCATTTCTTCTTAAAATTTTAGGTAGAGCTGCCTACATACAAATCCAGGACTATCTGGAAGCCAACCACCTACTTGGCTCACGACAATCGGGCTTCTGCCCTCTCCATGGCACTGAAACAATGCTGCTAGACCTCATGACACAAATCGAAGAACTAAAGGACAATGGAAAAATAGCTTTGCTCCTCCTACTGGACTTGTCGGCAGCACTCAACTTGGTGGACCATGCAGTGTTATGCAATCACCTCCAATCTGCCGCCGACTTCACTAATGATGCTACAGCTTGGGTCCAATCTTTCTTAGCTAACCAGACCATGAGTCTTCTCTACTTCAGCCTGTGCCGACCCTATCAAAATAACCTGTGGGGTCCCACAAGGTTCTTGCGTATCCCCCACTATGTATAGTATCTCCACTAAGCCTCTGTATGACAAGTTGGATAGACTGGGTGTCACTTACACTAACTATGCAGATGACACTCGGATCCTCATACCCCTTTCGGGCAACTTCGAAGCAGACTCAGACCTGGTGAACAAAATATAAACCCTCATTCAGGCATGGATGGCATCCCATGGCCTCTGCCTGAATGACGAAAAAACAGAGTTATTAATCCCAGGCTCTGAAGCTAATATCCAAAAACTCAGCCCAAACTACACATCCTTTAACATTGATAACAACCCTATCAAGGTGATGTCTGTAGTTAAAACTCTAGGATTCTACCTGGACTCCTCTCTCAGTCTCAAAAAGCAAGTCAACTCCCTTGCCTCATCCACAACGTACACTTGCAAACTCATCAGAGCCTCCAGACCATACCTCTCGAGAGCGAGTTGTACCACCCTAGCCAATGCTCTTATTATGTCAAGATTAGACTACTGTAATGCCCTGTACTCCGGAGCTAACAAATATATTACAGACAAAATTCAAAGACTACAGAACAACGCCTTGAGGGCAGCTTTAAACATCCCCTACAGAGAGCTTATCACCAAATTTAGGGAAGAGGTTAACTGGCTGAAAATAACAGACAGAATTCTACTTAAAACAACATCCCTCACTTCCAAATGCCTGAATAACCTAGCACCTCCATACCTCATGGATAAAATTACTAGGAGAACAGCTACCCGCCCCATGAGATCTGCCAACTCACTTATGCTGGAGATTCCTAGGTTCAAACGCTCGACAGCAGGAGGAACCAGCTTCCCTGTTAAAGCTGCACAATGTTGGAACAAATTACCAGTTGACATCTGACAAGTACAACCCTACCCTAAATTCAGACACAAGATACTCAATTGGCTACACACTAATGACACCTAACTGACGAATTACATCTCCACCCTCCAGCCCCTACACGACCCTTTTGTTTTCACCAAACTACATGGTAGCTTGGTTAACTGTGCACGCAGTGTATACGTAGGTGTGCAGACACCGATACTTCGTAATAATACTTCCTTGACTTACCATGACCATTGCTTTGCACTTAATGTATCTTGTACCTTGTATCTTGGTCCCATCGCAATCACTGCTCTATGTATTGCTACCTTTGTACTGTCACTAAGTTTTAAGACTTCTTGTTTCCGTTGCGCTCGTCTACCTGAGGGCTTGGTGCGCATTACCAAACAAATAAACAAACAAACAAACAAACTTTGCCACTTTGATTGCTACTGTGAAACCTTCAATGTGGGTGTTGCAACCAGGGAGCCTTACCACTTTGTGCTTTGACACTGTGAAACTTTGCCACTCTGAATCCTGTTACTGTCAAACTGCGCCACCTCGATTTTGCTACTGTGGAAACTTGACATTTTGGAACTTTGCCCCTTTGAGTTTTGGTATTGTGAAACTTTGCCACTTCGAACCTTGCTAATGTGAAACTCTGCCACATTGATTCTGAACTTTGACACTTGGATTCCGCTAGAGTTGCGCTTACCAAGGACATTTTGCCTCCAGGGATATCCTGCTTCCATTATAGTCTGCCCCACAGGATAGTTTGCCCCATGGAAACTCTACCAACTAGATAGCTCACCCATGTGATAGTTCACCCCCAAGGATGGTTCCATCCCATAGGAAAGTTCACCACCGAGAATAGCCTGCCCACCAAGATAGCTAACCCACCAGGAGAGTTAGTCCTCTAAGACTATTTGGCGCTGAAGACTCCACCACTGGGCTAGTTCACCCCCTCGGAATAGTTCATGCCCGGGATAGTTACCTCCCTGGGATACATCACCCACGTGAGAATCCTGCCCATCTAGATAGCCTGCTCACCTAGAAGTTGCACACTGAGATAGCTTTGCCCCCTGGGATACATCACCCCCTAGGATAGTTTTTTCATAGGATAGTTCATGCCCAGAATAGCACACCCCACCAGGATAGCCTGCCTACCGAGATAGTTCAGCCACTAGTATAGTCTGCCCAGCGGGACAGTCTACCAACCAGGATAGTTTTCATTTTTTTCCATACCGGAATAGCTCTTACCCCTCAAGATTTCCTTCCCGACAACAACGCACCCTTCTTTGCAGGAGTAACCCAAACACATGCACTTGAATTAAGTATTGCGTGATAAAACTCCAACCAACAAGAATATCAACCAAAGAAAGAAAACATCTTCCATAAAATCTGTATAACTATACATTCAAGTTACATTATGAACAAACAATGGACAACCAAACAACCCATCGGACTAACTAGAACAACTTAATTTGAAAAACGGATGCAGAGCCAAACACCCAACCAGCAAGACACCTCTGCAAAAAATGCATCGTACCAGGAAAGACAGACGCACAAGAAGGAACCAAACAAGATCAAACCAGACGCAAAAAGACCAAGCACCTCAAATCACTAACACCAAGAAACAACACATGGAACCTTCCTCTAGAAGAAAGCCCTTTGCCAGAACAAGACCAAGAACACTATAATTATCGTGCTACCTGCAACCTACCACCCACTCGCACAACCAACCACTCACAAACACCTTAATATTCCAGGAAGGGTGGCTGAAACTACAACGATCAGACATGAAATACACAGAACCTTAAATGATAATGATAATGATGTGTTATTTATATAGCGCCTTAATCCAAAGCGCTTTACAGAGCACATATTTACATACAATATCACCCAACCGAAATTGGTACTCATTTATCGACCTCAGAAGGCTCAAAGGCTGAGTTGACCTTGCCGGGATTCAGACCTGTGACCTGCTCAGATTGCAGCAGCGAGCGCTCAACCCGCTGAGCTATCTTACCGGCAACACCCATTCATTACACCCACCACCATTACAACACCCACCAAATTGAGGCCAACACCCATTCATTACTAAAAACTGCGAATCCCAGAGAAACATCAGCATGACCAGACAGACAACTCTGAAGAAAACATCAATCCAAAATGCAACCGTCTTAATCTATTTGAAATAGAAACTGAAGCAAACCTCAACGTAGCACCTAAAAGAAAAATTGACCTACATCAAAACAAATTACAAACATCACCCTCAAAGGACAAATACAGCAATGGGATCCCTTGCAACATAGTCAACACCAGATCAATGCCAAAACACACAACAAAAATATACAAACTCCTAAGTAAGGTAGGAACAGACATCCTAATCCTCACTAAAACATGGCTTACACAAAACTTCAAAGTAAACGCACATGAATCCCTACCCAACAACTTGAGGCTGAAACAAGCCAACAGAGAAGGAAAAAAGAGGAGGTGCCTTAGCTGTGGCATACAAAGACCACCTAAAGATGACACCAGCCCCACCATTTAATATCCCAAACTGTGACTCTCTCCTCCACCTAACCTTGGGCCATCAAACTAACCTTGAATTCTTTCTCATCTACAGACCAATGACATAAGACCCTGCATTAACAGACATTTAAGGAGGACATCACCAACATCGCCATCAAATATGACCACTTGGTCATACTAAGAGACTTGAATATCTGCTTTGAAAACACAAACTCTTCTAAATCATTAACAAACCAACTCTCAACAACGCACCTACAGCAACTTGTGAAGGGAGCAATGCACATGGCAGAACACACCCTGGATGTAATCTTCTGCACAAGAAATCTGGTTACAACTGCTCCCACCCCAATGCAGATCCTATGAAATGACCGACTCTTAATACATTTTTCGTGATCCACCCACCAATGCGAAAACAATCTAACACCCATCACATTTAGAAGAGAACTGGAAATCCATAAACTTCGTGGACCTAAACAACAAACTGGAATTCACGAAACCATTTTAGAGCCACCCAAAATTGAAGAAAAAACAGACTAAATCCAAACATTAATCACTAAAATACTAGATAATGCACACCGGAAAAAAGTTAATTAAAGAAAACTGCGATGAGATGGTTCACACCTCACCTCAGAGCTCTGAAAAAGATTTGCTGACATCAGGAAACGTATCACGAAGCTTCAAATCTGCATACATCAAGCTGCTCCTTAAAGACCCCTCAGGAAACACTGAAGACCTAACCAACTACTGACCGATATCAAATATCCCATACCCGGCAAAATTCCTAGAAAGCTACATCTACAAACATATCCTGGATCATGCAGAAAAGAACCAGCTACTAGAACAAGCGCAAGTCATTTTCAGACCAATCAGAGGAACGGAAACAGCATTACTTTGAATATGCAATGATCTAAAAACCAACGCTGACTCCAACGTCACCTCAGTGCTAGTACTAAAAGACCTATCAGCAGCTTTTGGCACAGTCCGGCAAGAAACCCTCATCAAAAGACCAGGCGAAAAAGGAATCAGTGACACAGTTTTAGTATGGTTACAATTCTTCATTATAGAAAGAACAGAAACAACATCGCTAAGCCCCTAAAACTCAGCCCCATGAACTACAACCTGCAGGATCCCAGAAGGTTCATCAATTTTGCCACTGCTTATGTGACCCATCTCATCAGTCTAGTCAAAGGATGCAGACTCACTTGCTACAATCAAGCAGACAACACACAAATCATCTATAAAGTCAGCACAAGTGAAGAATCAGACCTAACCCTTATAAACTGCCTCTCAGAAATAAACAAATGGATGCCTATCAACAGCCTTCAACTCAACCCGGACAAAACCGAAATCATAATCAAGTCCAACAACTCCTTGAACCCACTCTACATCCCATGGCCTACGGAAATGGGAAAGCAAAAGGAAGCCTGAAAAGTAACTTGAAACCTTGTAATACTAATGGACAATGACTTAACTCTAGAACTAGACATCAGCGCAGTACTAAAGAAAGGCTTGTTGCACCTTCACACAATCAGAGGGAAACTACCCTACCTCACCTTTCAACATAGAACGCTCGCCGTGATCTCTCTAGTCAAGTCAAGAATAGACTACTCCACCAGCATCAAAATGCTGGACCACATCACCAAAAAATTACAAACAATTCAGAACTCAGTGGCAAGACTACCCCACAGATTCAACGTGAGGGAACACATCGCCCCAGCACTAAGGACCCTTTATTGGTTGCCAGTCAAAAAATGAACAACATCTGCCTCAAGCCAAAACAGTACTACAAGCAGACATTTAGTGGATCAGCATTATACTGCAACACGGCAAAACTTTGGAGCTCACTCCCAAAGGAAATACGAACAACAGAAGGAAACCCAGCGTTCAGAAAAGTACTCAAAACATTGCTTTTTAACTCACTGAACTAAATAGGAAAATCTGTAGAAGAGAAGCAGCCATCATAACACTATACAAGAGAAACACACCAAACAAACTAAACATAATGAAGCGAAACCTGGATACCCAACGCAATGAAGCATCTCAATCCGGACCAGTATAAAAGTACTGGTACCATGCAAACCCAACATAACACCAAGGAAAAGTGAACAGACCACCATCATAACTTACCCTATTCATATAATGTTCAATTACAATGTATAACCAACCCTCAAAAACCAAAACAAAAATCACACCTTCCTCTACTTAAATAGAAACCTGAAACTACTATACACCACAAACAATCTGCAGGGAAACACCCACTACCCCAAACACACCAGAGAAAAACAAACCACAAAACAGGCAAACCACCCATGAACACGCATACACAAAACAAGGCGTGACCACTACCAACCAAAACACACACAGCACAGTGGCCAGTCTTTCTAAACTGAAGCTAATTACAGCACATCAAAGCTCTCAAGCACTCTCCCTTTCAAACCCTCTAAAAAACCCCGAGCCCTGCTTCCTTTTCAGAACCACCAGAGCACCTGGAGACCATGA
The DNA here is from genome assembly GCF_040938575.1 of Ambystoma mexicanum. NCBI lineage: Eukaryota > Metazoa > Chordata > Amphibia > Caudata > Ambystomatidae > Ambystoma > Ambystoma mexicanum. The sequence continues at coordinate 1,066,745,961 of NC_090931.1, read as the reverse complement.
AAATGGCAGCAGTGCGTGGTATAAATCAAACTAACATAACATCTTCGATATATTTTCTCTAGCAGCAATTGCCTTCGGAATCCTTTTAAACCACCAGGCAGGGGGTGCAGCGTGGCCCCATGTCAGATCTGCTCAGCACTGTTCTGCATCATTCACATTGGATGGGATGCCGGGGGCCAGTATAAAAGGAGCCATAGGCGTTCCAGAACCTTAGTTCTGCCTTCTTCCCTAGCACTCAGCAGCTGAGGGACCACAGAACAGCAGATGTACAAACTATCTGCCACAAGGGGCTGGTTGGGTGTGCGAGAAGGAATCTGTGGGAGTAAAGTCTAATCTATCAGAAAAAACATGACTAAGAATTAAGTTATTTGTTCTTCTAATAGATTCATTCTTCCCACAGATTACTCAATTTAGATGGATTCCGATAGCAGTATGAAACCTGGAGGAGGGAGGAAAGCAAGAACATCTCCTACGCAGAACATCTACATCTCTGGAGGACTGCTGAAGCACAATGACCATCCAGTTCTGACAAAGAATGCAGACAATAATGCTTATCATATGTGTGCAGTGACGCCCACATAGCCCTCTGACAGATCTCCAACACAGGGGCAGCCCTCTACTCAGAGAGAGCTGACAGACCCCCTGTCGAATGGGCTCTGAGGCCATCATGCACATCTTTCCTTGCCAGATCATAACATTCTCCAGCATTGGATCTTTCACAGATTTACATGCTTGAATATTCCCCGTCATCAGACCGGAAATCCTCAGCGATTTAAAAAAAATCCTTCTCACTGTACCTCCATTCCCCTGTGCTTCCTCCCGTTTCCGCTCCTTCCAACTCCTTGCACCTCTGCACTGGAACTCGCTCCCTCTCACAATCCGCTCTACCATGACCTTCACCTCATTTCGCACTTCCCTTAAATCCCTCCTCCTCCATTCTCCTCCTTGAAAACTCCCCTCTGCCCTCTCTACTTCCCTTCCCGCCTTCCCTTCATCTGATTCCTCTCTCGCCTCTCCTGCTCCTCTCTCTCTCCCTTCCATTTTCCCTCGTCCAATCCATCTCCAACCCCTCCACACCTAGTCCCACTCCCCTTCCCCCCAACTTCAGTTAATTGCTCTTTGCACTGTTTTGTTGAATGATATGTTCAATCTAAATATGCACTTCCCAAGAGATTTGCTAATGTCGTAACTCCTAACTATCACAGTTTGATTTTACGACATTCGCCCTGGGTGTATGATGATATTATTCGGGCAATTGGGAAGATAAAGTCCTGCCGTGCGCCTGGTCCAGATGGTATCCCCCCTTGTTTGATCAAGTCGGATCCCCCTTTCTGGGCTACGATTTTAGAGATCAAATTTGATAGTGTTTACCTTACGGGTTCTATTCAGCCCAGTTGGTGTTCTGCAAATATAATCCCGATTTATAAGCAGGGGAAATGGGATGACCCTAATAACTTCAGGCCCATTGCATTGATGGATGTCTCAGCAAAGATTTTTTTTCTTACTTATTGTTAGAATCCATTCAATAAAAATATTGTTCAATTGGATGTGCTGCCTCGTTTTCAGGTTGGTTTCCGCAAACAGCTAGTGTGTGCTCACTTAATGCATTTATCTTAGCACACTTACATGCACAAACTAAATGTGAAAGGAATGGGCCGATATATATGGCCGCCTTGGACCAATCCTCTGCATTTGACTCGATTATTCGAGACGTGCTTTGGGAAAAGATGACTGGTTTCCCGAGATATCTTGTAGCCATGATAGCGCTCTTACATCAAAATACCACCTATCGGATTAGATTAACTGAGGAGGGCGCCATGACTGACAAGATGCCTACGGAAATTGGTCTTAAACAAGGCTGTAATCTAGCAGCTGTGCTTTTTAACTTACATCTAGCAGATCTGGAATCAGCATGGGTAGATTTGGTGATATTTCCAGTAAGGCTGGGTAGTTTGGTAATTGGCTTGCTTTCGCCAATGATCTTTTGTTTATGGATCGAACTCTGTTTAGTCTTCAGGCGAAACTTTCTGCATTCCAACTTTATGCTTATCAAAATAATCTTCAAGTAAATCCTACGAAATCCTATATCATTGCAATAGCAGATGGTAAGAAAAGAACTGCAAAATGTACTTGGTGCCTTAACGAGATCATTATACCAAAAGCTAATGCAATACGTTACTTGGGTTATCAACTTTCAGCGGTATATTCTATAGGAATGTGGAAGGAGTTGATTAATATTAAATTTAAATCACTCACTTCACAAATGAAAATTGTATACTATAGATTTAGCAAATTTTCTTTATCGCCTATTATTCAGTTCTACTTATTAAAAGTTGAACCTATTATCCTGTACACATTGGATATTTGTACCTATGACCTAGAAGACTTTATTGATTGCCTACAAGGGAAGATTGGGAAACAGGTTTTAGGGATGGCATTGTCAATACCAAATATGATGATATGCCATGAAATAGGTATATTACATTTGTCGGTCAAATGGCATTGGCGACGATTAAACAACTATGTCAAAATACTAGCACCTCCAAAAAATACCTTATATAAAGACTTGGCAAAACTCCTTAATGATGGCTGCCCCCCCATATGGTAAAATACAAAGACAAAATGGGTAAGCTCTTGAGTGAAACCATAATTGACAAAGAAGACCTAATACTGGGACTCCCAGCTTCTAAAAAGACATTTCAATTATACTTTTGGTGCATGTTGGTTGATTGTATCAGTAAAAGTAAGATGTACTCTGAATATGCGAAATTCATTAGGAAATTTGGTGACCGAGCACGCTATTTGGAAATATTTCCCTGTAACATAGCTAGAAAGATCTATCTTCGGTTTAGATGTAATCAATTAATAATAACTAATGAAAGGCTTAAACTTTGGTCACATGATAGGTCGGATGCGTTGAGTGGTAGTTGTCGATTTTGTATTCAGGATAATGTATTGGAAACCCTGAAACATCTCACTTTATTCTGTACATACTTTGACTCTCAACGAAAGCTGTCTTTTGGATCCTACTTGCACAACGATTCTGTGACTTGGAAAGAATCTTTGTGGGAAAGGTTGATGTGGGGTACAAGCCAACGATTGATATTATGCTTGACTAATTTTTTGGTCCCCCTGGAGTTTGTTTTATCTTTAAAATACAAGGTGCTTAAAGATGTGACGATTGCTGATGCCTATTTGGCCGAATAAGTGAGGAACCTTTTTTGGTTGGGGGAGGTTGACTGACCCTTGAATGATACTTAGAGCATATTGTACTGTATGAGGGGATGGTGCATCTTGTAATGTTTATTAGTGAACAAGGAGTTAGGTTCTTTCATCTCTTGTATGGCTTTGTATTGGTTAATGCTTGAAACATTCTACCTGTGCTATTATATACTTTGCCTACGAGGATGATGAATCGTTGTATTGATGTGTATGTTCTATCATGCTGTGATGTTGCGATGTCCAAAAAATGGATTTTAGTAAGTTTGACTGAAATTAATTTATATGTGTATTTTAGAATCTTAGTAATTGTTTTATGAAATGCGAAAACTATTCTATTTTTTTGTAATTTTTTTTGTAAAGGTTTTTTTAAAACATAAATAAAAAAAAATAAATAAATAAAAAAAGGAGCAACTGTGCAGGATGATACTCATAGCGCCGGAATGCGGTCGACAAGTATGGTACCCGACTCTCCGGCACCTCCCCCAAGGATCATCAATTCGTCTCAGAGCGCACCAGAGTTGACCGACACAGCAGAACTACAAAGTTCTCCACCACGACCCAGAGAGTCTGTCATCACTTCAAACGCAGAAAGGACACTGCACTCGCTAGATGTCAGCTGAGTCCTCAAATTTTACATTCAAAGGAGCAAGGAGTTCTGTGCTTCCTCTGGGCTTTTTGTAGCTTTCCCGGGTCGCACAAAGGGTCAACATGTATCTAAGCAAGGTATTTCACGATGGATGACTAACTGCATAAGCCATTGCCACCAATCGAAGGATGACCCGCTCACCAGACCTCCCACAGCTCACTCCACCAGGGGAAGAGCAGCCTCGATCGCATTCCATGCAGGGGTAGCATTAAAAGACATTTGTAGAGTGGCTACCTAGAGCACGCTACACACATTCGCCAAGCATTATTGCTTGACAGAAGACACCAACAAGGAATCAGCCGTTGGACAGGAAGTCCTCGGCCACCTATTTGTTTCAGGTAGGAGCAGCCTTTTTTCTCCCGCCTTCCCTAGTACATGTGACTAAGTTGGAGTTGCTATACACTAGGTATAGTGAAGATTAACCTTGAGGGTGTAACCAAATTTGGACATGCTTAACTGCTTGGTATTCTATTCAAGCATGTGAATCTATGAAAGATCTAATGCTGGAGAAGTCTTAGTTGCTTACCTGTAACTATATTTCTCCAGCATTGGTATCTTTCATAGATTAACATGTGCCCACCCGCCTGCCCCGAGAGGCTGCCCCAAGGCCCAGCAGTCATCATACATGTAGTCTATACATGGCTCAAAATCTAAAGATGGCTGCCTGGGGTTGAGCTTAAGCCCTGCCACTTCATTGGTTAGGGTCAAAAAGGGCCAAAATTAGGTGGAGGGGCTACACAAGTGGATGCCTCATTGGGCATAATGGGCAATCCCCATTAGTTTTGTCTACGGAAATAATGTATATATATATAATTATTAATAATAATCCCGGTCTTCCGATGGTGAATATTCAAGCATGTGAATCTATGACAGATACCAATGCTGGAGAAATACAGTTAAAGGTAAGTAACTAAGACCTCCCATACACAAATGGAAGAACAAGTTACTTACCCCTGGAAACGTTCTTTCGACTGGATGTTCCTCCCACGTATTCCTCATCTTTGAAATTCGATATCCAGCTTCAGCTACTTGGGATTTATTTTTTTGGCAGCGGGGTGCTGTGCGTCGATGCAGTCGACTCGATGTCCCTCGAGGGCCTCTCCCTCAGGGATGATATCATCGAAGGCATATATATCACGCGCAGTGCCCGTTGGCGTCAGTTCTTTTTTTTCTTACAGTAGAAATACCTGCATAACCAGGGGAATGACCGTGAAGGAGCGAAAGCTGTAATAGCAAGGCAAATTCTACTGTGGGGTAGGTTGGGAGGGCGATGAGGAATACGCAGGAGTAATGTCCAGTCGAAAGAACATTACCAGGGGTAAGTAACCTGTTCTTCTAATGGATTGTGTCCTCCCACGTATTCCTCATCTTTGATAGACTCCAAAAGCAGTATTAGATTTGGTGGAGAGAGTAAGACTTCTGGTTTCCTAAAAATTTTCATGAACCGAATGCATGACTGCTTTTCCAAAGCTTCCCATCTTGACCGAGCGAAGACTCCAGGCAGTAATGTTTTGTGAACGTGTGGATAGTAGACCACATTTCTACCTCACAAATACACTGGCGGAGGGGAGGGGTGAACCCAAACTGCACTCCCGGAATGTGCGGGGAAGTGATTATGGCCTCAGACGTTAAGAAGAGGAGTGGGGTTGCGGTACTGATCTCAGCCCGGTTGGGCTTCACGGTAGAGTCGGTTCTGTCCGACTCCAATGGGAGGTATGTGTTTATAAAGAGTCAGCTGCATGGTATTATGCTTACGATGGGTTCAGTGTACGTACCGAATGTGCATCAATGTGAATTCTGGGAAAGGGTCAGGGATAAACATATCGAATTTGTTGAAGGTCAACTAGTGGTGGGGGGGCTTTAACATGGTTCTGGACCCATTAAGGGACCGTAAGAGGATGGCGGAGAGACAAATAAGCAGGGCGAATGCAGGCGAGTCGGAACGCTGTAATACCAGAAGGTGATATGCTATTCACCTTTTACTCTGCGGTCCATGACTCATTCTCACATCTTGGTAGAGTCAACCTTAAAGGAACAGGACCCGGGATTCCACGTAGCCCCCATCCCATGACATGGTAGAAGTTTTGGTGGAAATGGGGGGAGCACGGGTCCCCAGGGGGGTACTGTAGATATAACGACTTCCTGCTAAAGGATAAAGCGGTGCAACAGGAATTGCTTGGGGTAATCAAGGAATACCTCCTATTCAATGATACCGGAAAGGTGGGAATCCAATCAGTCTGGGAGGGCATTAAGGCAACTATTAGTGGGACCCTGATGAGAATAGGTTCCCGGAAAAAGAGAGAAAGGGGGGAGAGGGAGAGCACGCCCCGTAGGAAAATAGAGCAGATACAGCCAGGGGGTACCCAGGGAAGGTATAGCTCGCCTAGCAAGTCGAAAGAGATTCGAAGATATAAGACACAATTGAAGGCCATCCTGATGGAGGATACAGAAAAAAACCTCCTGTTTCTGAAGCAGAAATACCACAACAAGGGGAATAGGGCAGATAGGATCCTGGCCTGAAGACTGAGGGAGGAGAAAAAGAGGAGGGCCATAGGGGCTATTAAGACGGAGGAGGGCAGGTGCCTATATGATGGCAAGAGCATTGGGAGTGAATTTGTAAAGTACTACAGTACACGCATCAGAGTGGGAGGGGGAGGAGACTCAAATAGACACATTTCTGAGATTACCCCTCCCAGGGCTCCCCAAGGAAATGGTGGAAAATCTTGAGAACCCTACAACCGTGGATGAGGTCCTGTGGGCCATCACGGGATTGAAGTCAGGGACTGCGCCAGGGAAGACAGTGCCATGATAACACTTTATACATTTAAATCCCTCTTAGGCCCATTCCTAGTGAAGGTGTTTAACGCATGTCTGGGAGGTGCCTCGCTTCCCCCTACGATGGTGGCAGCAATCATAGTATTGATCCCAAAGTAGGGGAAGGATCCCGCCAGGTGCTCCTCTTATAGGACCATCTCCATCCTTAATGGAGACATAAAGATACTGGCAAAAGTACTCGGGCGAGATTGGAGGGGGGGTCTGCCACTCAATCCATGGGGATTAGGTGGGATTCATCAGGGGAAGACAAGATTCAGATAACATCAGGAAGACTATCAACCTGATCCATGGGGCACAAGTGGGGGGGACTGGACGCATGCTTGGTTCCGCTGGACTCAGAGAAGGCCTTTGACAAGGTTGAGTGGCCCTTCATGATGAAGGTTCTGGGACGGATGGGACTGGGAGCGAACTTCCTGAAATGGATGGCAGAACTATACAATAGGCCCAGGGGCAAGGGTCCGAATAAACGGGGAACACACAGAGCTTCAAACACGAGAGGCACTATGCAGGGATGCCCCCTTTCCCCATTATTGTACGCACTTGCCATGGAGCCACTAGCAATTGCGATTCGAATGAACGACCAAATCAAGGAAATGGCGGGGGGAGACTTTGAGTGTAAAATCTTGTTACTTGCAGATGATATGTTGGCTTACCTTACGAACGTCCAAAATTCCCTCCCAGCACTCGTGATCCAGATTGTGGAGTATGGCCGCCTCTCGGGGCTTATAATTAATGTGGGGAAATCAGCTATTATGTCGATACTTGAACAGAGGCCCCTTCCAGGCTCGTAAGAGAGTTAACAAGGCATGAGAATTAACCAGAGGATTATTCAATACTTGGACATTTGGGTAACAATAGGCCTGGAGAAGATGGTGGAAACTAACTACAACCTCTTCCAGGCTCAGTTGACGGCTGACTTAAAGAGGTGGCACCCCTTGATATTGACATGGTATGGTAGGATGTTATATTTGTTTACAGCCATTCCGAGACAGCTCCCGGAGATATTTCTCCTAAAAATTACAGGGGATCTCCGTAAATGTATATGGGGGAACAAGATCCCAAGGGTAAAAATGGCAACCTTGACACTTTCAAGAGATAAAAGGGGATTTGGGTTACCGGACATCCGCTTATACTATAAAGGCGGCGCAAATTAGGGGGATGCTGAAGCACATGCGGGAAGTTCAGCAGACCTATTGGACTTACCTGGAAGACCTTGTTAGACACCCACTGAAGGTCAGGGATTACTTCTGGTCCTCCCTTAGATCGAACGTCTTGGGTCCCACCCCACACTGTTTTTTTTTGGGTCGGTCTGGCGTTAATCCAGAGTTACACAGGGCTATACATCGTGGCCCTCCCCTATGTCTTCGGTATGGGGACCCCCATTCGATTTAGGAAACCAGGGATTAGCCCGCTCACATAGGTAGTCGGATTCAAGCATTGAGAGGGTGGGACAACTGTGAGGGGAGAAGCTTCCAGTGATGGGCCAAGGTAAGGGAGGCACTGGGAGTGGAGCTGATTTCGGTATTTGAATATCTCTGCATCAAGGGTATCCTAACAAACCCAAAATGGGGAGATGGTGCTGCTAGAGAATTAACAGCAGTGGAAAAAGTTCTAGACCAGTCCACAACAAGAAAGGGTATACTGTCCAAGTTATACAAAGCCATGAATGAGACTGTGTTGCAGGGGAGACAAACCTTCCAGAGGTATTGGGTAGACTTGGTGGGGGATGAGATTTCCGAGCAGGAGTGGGCACGAATATATAGAGTGGTCTTCCAGGGTGGATTGTTTATATCCACGATAGAACATAACTTTAAAATGCTAATGAGATGGCACAGGGACCCAGTGAAATTGTCAAAAGATGTTTGCAGGAGTTTCTCCTATGTGCACAAGGGGTTGTGGTAGCAGGGGGAAAATGGCCCACATGTGGTGAAGGTGTTCCAATGTACAGGTTTTTTGGAAGAAGATGCTGAGTGGATGGAAGAAATCATGGGGATAGGGTTGGGTCTGGACCCAATGCAGTCTCTACTAGGGCTACCGCAAAAAGATGAGGAGGAACACAGACTCCCGAAGATGTGGGAAGCAATGTTAAGAGCGGAGAGATTAGCCATAGCCCAGGAGGAGGGTAACCACAGGGATTGACACAGGAAGATATGGAATAGAATGGGGAGGCAGGTGGGAGAAGGCCCGGAAGGGAGCTGACAATGGCAATGAACAGACAGTGTGAACCCTTGCCTCTGAGAACCTGAACAAGGTACCTACACCAATGAACAAGTGTTAAGTTAGAAGAGGGGCGTGGGAGGGGGCACTGGTAGGAGGGTGGGGAGAGGTCAGGAGACAGACTGTTGACGTCAAAGTGGGTTACACTTGCATCTTTTGTTGTATTAAAAATGTCCTGTTCTCTTTATAAATGCTAATAAAACTAAGTTTAAAAAAAAAAGATTTGGGGTAAGAATTAAGGCTTAACCCTCAGAACAACCCTATCCTTACGGAAGATAGTAAAGTGTGGCTTGGATGAAAGTGCCTGCAATTCACTCACTCTACGGGCTGAAGTTAGAACTACCAACAGAATGGTTTTAAAGGTTAACAACCTTAATGGACATGCGTGTAAGGGTTCAAAGGGTGCACACATTTGGAAATGTTAGTACCACATTAAGGTCCCAAATTCGAACCTGGAAAGGAGATGGGGGGAACAAATTGGTGAACCCCTTTAAAAATTGTGTCACCAGTGGAATCTTAAAATATGAACATTCTTCTGACGAGCACTTAAAGATGGATAACACTGCCAAATAGCCCTTAATAGTTCCAACCTGGAGTCCCAGATTGGCTAAAGATAGTAGAAAGGATAACATTTTAGGTGTTTTGCACAGAAAAGGGTCTACATTCTTGTCCTTGCAACAGTTGCAGAATTTGTTCCAACGGCAACGGTACAAAGAATTTGTTGCTGGCCTTCTGGCCGAAAGCAGAATCTCCATTACGTCATCCAGGAGGTCTCAATCCTTGTAATTCAGCCTCTCAGAAACCAATGCTTGAAGGCAGAGTGCTTTGACCTCTGGATGGTGAACCTGACCCTCCTTTCGCAAGAGAAGTTCCACTCTTAGTGGAAGACGTATTGGAGGACAGATGGACATGTCCATAGGGTATGTGTACCACGTCGTCCTTGCTCAATCCGGGGCAATTAGAATCATGTGCTTCCTGAACTTTCTCAACCTCCAGATCACCTGAGGAATGACGGGGACTAGAGGAAACGTGCACAGGAGCGGAAACTCCCAGTCCATTACGAACGCATCCCCTAGAGCTCCTCTTGGGAGAAATTCTCTGGAGCAGTACAGTTTGCACTTCTGTTTGCGACCAGCGTCAACCGGATCTACTTGAGGGGTTCCCCAAAGAGTGATCTCTTGAAGGACTTCTTGAGCCAGTTCCCACTTGTGGGAGACTGCGCCCTGCCTGCTCAGAGTGTCCGCCGATGTGTTCTCTTCTCCAGCTAAGTGAACTACCAATAGAGAGATTCCTTCTTGAATTGCCCAGTACCAGAGCTGCACTGCCTCTCTGCACAGTGGTAGTGACCCTACACCTCCTCTCTTGTTAAGGTAGTACATGGTCACTGTGGAGGTAAGGAAACAGGAAGAAAGTGAGCAAACGCAAGGAAATGAAAAGGTTCAAACAGAACTGCCATTAGAAATGTAAGAACAAGGTTCAAATCCCATGCAGGAAAAATAAAACTGGCTTTGGAAAACTGGTTATATAGACCCTGCAAATACTACAACAATGGTGGGGATTGGTGGGGATAGTGAAAAACAAGCCCCGTTTGGGGGTCCTCCTAAAGACTAAAATAGTGGCCAGGTACCCTTTCACATTGTCAATATGATGCTCCTATTGGGCAAAAAGGAGCAGAACATTAAGCACAGAGGCAGTTGGACAGATCAATATGTCCAAACCCCGACTAAATTGTGCGTCACATGGAGGCATAGATTAATTTAGTGGCTCCTGGGAGAAAGGAGAACATCCAGTACTTCACTGAACAGAGCTCGCCCCTTGTACAATATCTCTAAGGTAGATCCACAGAGAAGTCTGTGGAAGCAGTGTTACACACCGTAAGCACAAACATACTTTCAGTCAATAATTTCAAAATCAAATGTGAAACAATTTAATACACAATACCAATGTAGCTTTTTCTGATGTCAAATTCATCTTAACAATGGTAGTCTTAAAGCAATAATTCAACAAATATAACATGCTCACAGACATTTTTTTAAACAATCAAAAAAGTTAAAGACGAATAAAATAAAACCAACAAGAGTGAAAAATACTAATGAAACACAGTGCTTCATAAAACTCAGCCGATAAATTCATGCCAATATTCCAGACAAAAAAACCACTAAATAAATTCAATATAATGTAAATACAGTATTGTACAAAGGCAACAATTTCAACATGCTTCAGGTATCCTTCATCAGGAAATCAGGCTCTCAAACTTCATTAAAAAATCGAAATAAATATAAATAAACTTCAATTGGTCACATCCAGCATCTAAAGTCTTGCATATTAATCATCTACTCAGTACGCCATCAGTATTCAGTCAAAATATGTGAAACATAACAGAGTGGTGCATTTCAGAGTGGACAAAGACACAGAAAAACACAGCGACCATTCATTAAATAAATAAAGGGTAGCAGGGTAAAGGGGTTAAAATGGGCCAGGATGGGGTTGAGGTGGCGTTTTAAGGGTTAACCAACGGGGGGTTAGGGACTCCCCCAATTAAAAAACAAAACAAAAAAGGAAATTGTTTTTCTGTATTTTTTCCCACAATGAAATTGACCACTCTGTAATTGTGGTCGGTAAGATCACATATAACCTATGCCACCTACAACAAAAAAAAACAATTCAATCATAATCTATTCTCCCTGGTCTAAAAGTTGACCTCTTAAGTAGAAAGCCACTCAAAGTGCTATGTGGTGAAAGCCATATCAAAGTGGAATTCAACCGTATAAAGGGAGCAACGATTTTCTGCAGCAAGCAGTGCATCAGTAGCTAGTTCGAACATAACATTAGGACAGTTGGCTAATGACACTCGTCATCTTGGGAACGGTAACCACGGACAAAAGCCATTGTTTGCAATTATGCAGTGATAAAAAAACCTTACAAGAACTGAAGCCTCCGCTTGTTGTAGTGCTGATTGCATAAATCCACCAGTTACAAAGAAAAGTGTCACACGCATGAACTTCAAGAAGCTGAGACTCCAAGCTCGAAGTACATATAATGTAGAGTCAGTCATAAGCATATTATAAACTTCTACACGATCCCAAATTGAATAACTCGCAACCATCCGTATATTAAACATAGCAACTGAAATCATGTTTGGAATTCATCCCCTTTGGTGTAAATCCAAAAAGATTCTCTTATTCTCGGATAAGCCTGTTAGGAGAATAAGGGCGTGTGGATGGGTGGTAATAGTTATTTACAGTAATTTTACTGTCTTACTGCTCTTGAATATCCTTCTTCTACGACCATATGTTGGTTTGGCTAGATTAAAGCTGGAAGTAAGTGCTTCATTGTTTACATACTGAAGGGACCGCCCTGTTTGGGGGGGGAGGGAAGAGTCGGGCTAAGGCAGCTCCTTAAGCTGTCGGGCGTGCCCAATACGGGCGGTCCCGCAAAAATCAATTGTTAACTGTGGAAGCTCTCTGAAATCAGACTTGGAAAGTATTCTACAGCCTGTTTGAGTTTAGTCACTGAACTGAATTAACACTTTTTGGCTGATTTTGAATTAATGGTTTAGTTATTTTTTTCTTTGGTACACCTAAATTCAAGACATTTTATAGCGACAGACTTCTAGATTAGCTCTTTCTGGAAATTGTGTTGCTACATTTTATGGTCACTGAAATATTTTACTCTGCCCTAATTGTTATATAACTGCTCCCTCCCCCTTGAGGGGCTGTGAAGGACTCTTCTCCTCTGTAAATAACGATACTGGCATATTTTTAATTTCCTTAGCAAATTAAGGGTCTTTTGTTTTCTTGCGGCACATTGCACTTTAACTTGTTGAGCATTCCTATTTAAATGGATATTTGATTGAATTGTAAAAGTTTGACATCAAATCATCGGAGGCTGCGAGGTGCGCCTCTCCTCTGTTGATTTTAGTGGTACTTCTTTCTAACAATATTTTTTAGACAGGTAAAGAGTGGATGGCCATTTTATACATAATCTTGGATATATCGTGGGGATAAGTGGAAAACTTCTGTTTATAATATTATTTTTCCAAACCCTCTAACATTTTTGAACTTTGGCCTTTTACCTTGGGATAAGTAATATGGTTCCCAGTTTGCTATCCCATAATTTAAGATCAAAGAAAGGCAAGATAAATGTGCCTTCTCTCCAAGCTAAACAGGGGGTATCAGAGATAGGCATAGAGAAATGTAAAAAGGGAAAAGGAGATAAAGGAATTAGTCACACAACACAGGAAAAGTGACCGTTCGATCAACCCAAAATACTGAGTTTTCTCAATATAAAAGAAAAAGTACAGGAACCCCAGATTGAGGACATCCATCCCATAAGTAAAGAGTGGGGTTTAGAAAAATGGTTGAGGGGTAAAGATTATACTCCCGAAGTAATAGAATTGGATGGTGAAGAGCCACCGGGAAATGAAATAAGATATTTAAATATCCCAATTAACAAAATGGCCCTGTCTCATATTAATAATGAAACTGAGACATATATAACTGAAATGGAACGGTTGGCAATGAGCGGAAACTTGAGTAAACATACCGTTAATAAGGAGCTAATAAATAATAATCTGGGGAAAGTATTAAGATTATTGAAAAAGTCACCTCTGAGGAAAGCCCATCAATGAATAGGACCTGGACATTGGGAAAATTCATTAAAATCCTGCAGTTGCATAATATTAATTCAGGGGTTATAGATACGGTTATATTGCACGAATCTGGGAGTTGGGAAAACTGGGCAATTGTCCAATTTAGATCCGCAGTCCTTGTAATTTTGATTTGTGGGATTTGGGACAATGAATTTGAGATCGTAATATGCCATACTACTGTAAACCCAGATCATATGGAGGAAAAAAGGGACTCTGGGAAGTATCAAATAACAGAAATAAATACAGTGGGTAACCTAAAGGAAGTATGGGTTCCAGAGAGCACCTATTTTCCAGACAACTGAGATAAGGAATGTGAAAAGGGGATCACCCTACGGTCTTGGAATAGTAGGGGTTTTAATTCCCTACTACATATAGATGGAATCCAATTATTGTTGGATAGTGATATTTGCCCTCCAAGAACCTTGGGTGTGTGGGAAATGCTACTGGAAGGGTATAATATATGGAATAAAGCCACCATCAGAGGAGAAAAAGGTTGACCGGTTGGAGGTTTGTGTATTGGAGTGAAAAATCATATCCTGTATAGGACCTTCGACCATTTTGGGAATTCCCCATTTGTTATGGGTGCAGCTATAGATAATGTGAGTCAATTTGGTGAAATGTTGCTTATTAATATATATTCTCACCCTGGGGGGGGGGGGGGGGGGGACAAAGTATGGCTGAGATAGGAGATATTATAAATAACAGCATTGAAGGATGGTTAGCTGAATCCCCCGACTCTGAAATTTGCATTGTAGGAGACTGTAATGCTTACTGTGATCATGCGAAAAAAAAGAGTTGGATAGATGGCAGGATTTATGGGATGATAAGCTTGCTATTCTGCCGGTTGAGATGCAGGGCTGTGGTCTGGATAGGAAACATAATAAAGAAATAGTTAAAGGGGCACAATGGTTAAAATTACTATCAAATAGGGGGTTGGAGTATTTGGAACCAAATAACAGGACGAGTATCAGGGAAACCTGGACGAATGGGAAGGTTAGTTATTGCCTCGACTATATGTTTGTTAGCAAAAGACTAAGTAAATCTATGAGCTCCTTTAAAACATTCATCTACTTCTCTCAGTGACCATAAAGCACTGAAGGGATCATTTGTTACATTTTCACAACAGGGGTGGGAAGTAGGAAAGGAAATTAATATACAATCTACGGTTGGAGGAAATAGGATCATGTGGTCTGATAAAAACTTAGATACATTTAACAGACTATTGAATAGAATGCCCCTCGAGGGCCATGAGATAGCCCTTAATGGTCTTAAAACGATCAAAACACTATTGGGCTTGATACAAAAAGCTAAGTGCAAGCTGGATGTTATAAATAATCAAGGGAAAAGTAATTTTAACACATTTGACCACCAGATCCAGGAAAGGAAAAAAGTGATGAAGAAGGAAATTAAAAATTTCAAAGAGTTGTACGATTTAAATGATGAAGAGAAACGACTTGGATCAAGTAACATGATGACCAATTATAAAGATTGGCTAAAAGCGCATAAATATAACATTAATAATGCAAATTGGAGGAGCATATACACATTATGTAAAACCCACGATTAAAAAAAAAAGAAATTGGTATTTATACCGCAATTTCTGTTAGAAGATGAAAATAGAGAAAATAATGATGTGGGACAGGATTCATGGATGCATTATATCTCTAATCTCTTCTATAGACAAAATAGAATAGTGGATACATACATAAGTAGTTGGGTGTATGGGAAACAGATATTTCCTTATGACATCAGAAATATACTAGAAATAATACAAACATTAAATCATCTCAAGCCCCAGGCCCGGATGTGTTGGCGAATATAGTAATTAAATAAAACCCTAACTCATGGGCAGAGCTGTTATTTCAATTTTTTACTGGAATCTGGGAAAATGGTATTATCCCCGATAGTTGGAGGAAAGCTAAAGTAGTTCCCATTTTTAAAAAAGGGGACAGAAAGATCCCCGATAATTACAGTTTACTAGTAATGGCCGATAGCAGTTGTAAGATCTTTTACTCCCTCTTGGTGGGTAGTATTGATAAATTGAGTAAAGATGAGACACTGCTACCTATCCAACACACACGTTTTAGAAAAGATCACAGTACCGTGGACAATTTGACCATGGTCAATCATATTATCTCTGATACAAAGGACAATAAAGGAGGAATATTATTTGTGTGCTTCATCGACTATTCCAAAGCTTTCGATAGTGTTGATAGATAATTACTCTGGAAAAACTGAGTGGAAAAAAACTTTGCCCTATAATCCTACATGTCTGAAAGGAAATGTAAAGAGACACAACCGTTGTTATTTGCCTGATTAAAGGGGGGGAAATATCTCCAGCAATTAGAACAAACCTTGGCCTGAAAAAGGGTTGTGGGACATCTTCATATTATACAATCTTTATGTGTCAGACCTATGTGATAGATATGTTACTATAAACAACTATCCACCGAAAGTAGGGGGTAAGGCGATCTGTGGTCTGATGTATGCGGACGATACCATTTTGATGAACAAAATTCCAGTAGGATTGCAAAGGTTGCTGGACGAATTGTATCTTTAGGAAAATAATCTAAATATCAACATTAATAAAACCAGGATTATGATATTTGGAGCAACCAAAAAGGAGAAGAGTAAAATGGCCTCTAGATGGTATATAAACTCCGTAACCTTGGAGGTGGTGGACATCCATCACTATTTGGGTATTCCAATTATGAGCAATCCCCCTAAGAATTTTTGCCAGGAAATGGGCGAAACAAAAATACTAAAAAAGTGGAATGTCATCCGAAAATATATGTCTAGCAAAGGTGGACACTCTATAGAAGGCTTTTTAGAGGTATGCAAAAGTTGCATTATACCTGGAGCACTTTATGCTTTGGAAACGGTGGAGGGAAAATATATGACTAACTTAGGTAAATTATAAGGGAAGCTGTGGAGACCCGTTCTAGGTTTACCCGGGGCTATACCTGTAGAGGTGATTAGATGCAAATTGGGGTTAACCTCTTTGGAGACTTTGTGGAAAATAAGATGCTGTAAACTGCATTTCAGAATTGTGACGTGGGAGGGGAAGGAAGAGCACCTAAGAGACCCATTGGTAAACACAGAAGTGGCCAAGGAAAAAGAAATACATATGTGTTAAGCCTGCAAAATGTGGTACTCTCCTTTCTCAAAGATCTAGGCCTGAAAGCTCCAATGGAGAGAGATGAGGTAAATATATTACCCTGAAACCTAAAGAAAAACTCAATAATTTTTTGGAATCTGAGTAAAAATGTATCTCTATACAAAGAAATGCTATATTGCTTATGCTCTACAGGGGTTAAAACCTGGCACACCTAGAGAATATCAGATAAAAACAGGAAATAGAGAAATGAGGAGATTTATCACCCAACTTCCTTTGAATATACTCCCATGTAAAGAATATACATATATTTGGACCAACATCCCACTTTAAACTAAATTAAAATAATTCAAAAAAAGATTCTCTTCAGGCCAACACTTTTGCGCCTCCTCTAGATGGACTACTTAAAAAATCAAATATTATGTCTGGGCAATTGTATGATGAAATTCTGCCAAGTGGGTTGCTACTCGAGATTTCAAAGTTTTTAGTCTACTGTTGGATCTGTGTTCTGTCCAACTGATTTTGGCGTTTCACATAGTCATGCTCACGTGAAAAATCTCATATGGACACTGTATCCCATATACAACATTAGAAGAATCACATGTCATTGCCATGCAAGGTAATCGACTTGTCCATATATGGGGGGTCCGACAGTTGGTCCCTTCATAATATTGGTACAGTGGTGACAAAATAAACAAGGTTAAGTCATGTGGCAAATCCCACAATGTCATCAATGCTTCCATATGGCGTGCCCCTTTCCATGAGGGTAGGGAGGTGAGGCCGCTACCTGATAGTCCCCCTGGGGTGGTACTCAGCGGGTGGACCTCCCAGCACGGGAAACCCCCTATGGAACCAGTTACAACCATATTGGGAGTACGCAGTATCCCTATAACACCCCCACCTCTCCTTCACCCCAACTCTTCACCCCTACCCGTGTATGTCATGCACTTCTGTACTAAACCAGAAGTAGAGAGTACTGACACAAGGAAGATCTCTAGTAGTTCACAACATCATAACCCCGAACAGTACTGTGGCGAGGAAAGGCGCAGAGCAGTACATAGAACTTCCCAGAACCTCTTTGCCCATTCTAGTGGTTCTCGACAGCCAATTAGAAAGAGCCAAGTTAAAAGCGAAGAAGGACGTGATAAAATGCCAAGCCGGCCCTGGAGAAACCGCGAGACCGAGTACACTCAAGGAATAAGAGGCGCAGACCGGTGAGCGAAGAAAGGAAATCACTGTCAAGCTGGTCCAATGTGCAGGGGGAGTGCAGAGAGCAGCAAGGAAAACATTCCTGGCATTCCCGAAGGGTGGCACCCATTGAGTAACGGTCCCACACTGACTAGGAAGAAGCAGGCACAGCAGAGCCACAAGAAGTACTTGGGGGAAGCCCCACCGCAGATGGAAGGTGCAAGGATGACCCAAGATCATTACAGACCATGAAATAAGGTATTCTGATGGACTTTGAGGCACCAGGGGCACTGTAGAGTGGCAGAGACAGCTCAAGGGCAAAAGTAATCCTAAGAAGCCACACAAATGGGTCAGAGACCATGATGGAAGTCAAAAGACATTCAGAAAGCCAAATTAGAGATACTAATACTTGGAAGAACAGTAAACCAGGTTTAGCGGGCTACTGGTGAAAACCCGTCGCAGTACTGTGACGAGGAAGAGGGGCAGAGCAGTACAAAGTACTTCCCACTTTGCCCATTCTAGTGGTTCTCAACAGCCAATTGGAAAGAACCAAGTTAAAAGCGAAGAAGGACTTGACAAAGTGCCAAGCCCGCCTTGGTGGAACCGCAAGACCAAGTATGCTCAGGGAAGGAGAGTGGCAGACTGGGAAGCCAAGAAAGGAGGTCGCTGTCAAACTGGTCCAGTGTGCAGGGACACCATAGCGAGCAGCAAAGAAGGTGCTCCTGCCATCCTCGAAGGTATGCACGCGTGGAGGAAAGGTCTCACACCGACAAAGAAGAAGCAGGCACAGCAGAGCCACAAGAAGGAAGCAGGGGAAGGCCCAAAGCAGATGGCAGGCGCATGGAGTGACCCAAGACCATCACAGACCACGAAATAAGGTACACTAATGGACGCACAGGTGCCAGGAGCCATGTAGAGTGGCAGAGACTACTCCAGGGACAAGCAAGCCTAAGAAGCCACACAAATAGGTCTGGGACCCTAATGGAAGACAAAAGACATTAGAAAGCCAAACTGAGATACTAATACTTGGCAGAACAGTGAACCAAGTTTAGCAGGGTACTAGCGAAAACGTGGGAGCCGCACCCATATGAAATCAAGCCTGTGTGTAAAATCCGGGACCCACAAAGAGATCTGTGAGAGTGATATACATGAATGCAGTACTTAGCAGGTAAGTAAACCAAGTCTGTATGTGATACCATAGCTTGGAAGTGTCTCCAACCTACTCTTTTTCAATAGAAAACCTGGTAGGAGGAAACCAGTGCTGCCAACCAGGGTCAGGGACCCAGCACAGCCTGGATGTGCATCCAAGCTATTCTTCTTCGCAGTGTCTGGTGGGAAGAAATCAGCTCTGCCCATCGGGGTCAGGGAACCACCACAGTTTAGAGAAGCATCAAAACTCCTCTTGCAACTGTGCCCGGTGAAAAGGAACCAGGTCTGCCAATCAGGGCAGGGACACAGAGACAGAGAAGAAGTCTGAGAAGGGCCAACTAGGGAACAGAGTTATACCCAACAATTGTTACAATGTATTTCGAGCCTGAAGAAGGCTGGTGTAGAGAGACACCCCCTTTTCCCCCCCAGCAGTTAATGAACTTTACAAGCAGCCTGACTAAAGGCTGGGGAAGGGAGATACTCCCCAACACTCGAGGAACTGTCTTGTCCATGGGAAGGGAGCCACTCCCTTTGGGCAAGAAAGACCTTCTTTTCATTTAGTTTAAACTTAAGCATCTGAGGGACAGTTCGGATTCTGACATTGGGACTCTTAATTTGGACATTGGGAAGCAAGTTATTTTGGTTGATGTAGAGAAACACCTCTTATAGTTAGAACAAGACAGGGTTTTCTTCAGTAATTTTATCACTTGAATAAATGTTCCGACTAAGCACTATAACTCCTCCGTGTCAGAGTCTTACTTCTGCACCCTTACAGTACCTTTTCTTTGAACGCTCAACCCCTCCCCATTAATAATATTAGCGTTGATGAGCCACTACCTTAATGAGGTATTGTTGCGGTAAGAAAACATGGATCAGGAAAACGTTGGGCTGACAAATTAATCATATTGGAAAACACGCCAATTGCTTTCAATGATTTTCCGGGTTTGTGAAAGCTCTGATGTGAATAAGTACTAACATGGACTAGTCTGGATGAATCTCTAGAAGGTTTAGGTTGAACAACAAAGTCTGTTCAATAGTGGTAACTTTTTGTTCAATTTTAGTCAGTTGTGATGCTTTGTAACTTCTTGCCAAAAATGTGTTACATAGTTTAACATTCTCTATTTCAAGAATTTGTGATACAAGAAACAGTTCCTTCGACTCATGTATTGGCTTAGAGGTACGTTTTCAATCATCTGTAGAGGGTAATAAACTAGAAGCATGCAAATAATGTTTCCCATCAGTAGGTTTAGAAAAATGCTGTATCTAATATGTTGTTAGTAACTGTCCCTTGTACACCTGAAAATAGGTATTGTCACTTTATCAAAAGGCAAGATACATTTACATGTGTGTGTATTGTGTTCATGTACTCATAAAACTCAGTTTCATGCGATCCGCCACCATACCATTCAAATATTGTTAATGTAGCATCTATAGAATCTCATGTGGTATTGCCAATGTAAATTGTTGATTATATGATGATGTTCAAAGAAATACATAAATATGTTAGCATACACTGGCGCTATGCCTGCCCCCATTGAGGTCCCTGTAATTTGAAGAAAATGTTATCCTTTTTATCAGAAAAAGTTGTTATTCATCATAATTTTCAGAAGGGTAAGTACGAAAATCAGATTAACAGAAACCAATATGCAGCTTCAAGCCCTTCTCATGGGGTATAGATGTATACACACTCACATTAATCGTCACAAGTAAATCATATTCTGAAAATTCTATTCCCTCAAGTAATTCAACAAATCTGTTCTGTCTCCAATATAATGAACATCAGTATCTCAGCAGCCAAGAATTAAGATTTGGCCTGCTGAGATTTATTTATTTGTTTGCTTGTTAGGCGCTTATTTTTTTGTTTTATTGTATCTGGTTTACACAAAGTAAACCTTTACAAAACAAAGTAAAACATTTTTTTTACATTAAATGCCGAAACATATAAAAGTCAGAAATACTTAAAATGACAGAAAGAAACTAAAAGACCAACAAATTAAGTACAATTTTTCACATTCAATAGTTAGACGAGTGAAAATATCCCTTGTCAGCCAATGTTCTGGGACTTTCCCATCGTACAGTTTATCTCATGATTACATTTGTCCTTTCGTCAGTCTTTAACAGGGGTCTTGTTCAAGTTCCACGGTATTTTTACCTGTTGCTACCAGGCCACACACTTCTATTAGAAAATTCACCACAGCCAATTTAAGCACATTTAGTCTACCATGCAACATGTTCCACCATAGAGTCTTAATAAAAACCCTGGAGGGGTCATGGATGAATCTACCAAAAGCCGCTAGCCGCTGTGAAGCTATTACTTCGCACTCCAGAAGTAGATGTTTAAGCGATTCGATAGTCGTTCCACAGTGGCAGAAGCGACAGGGGATTTGTTGTCGTGATCCAGATCTGATTTCTAATATTTCCCCGTGAGGAGAACATTAGATCGAAATCGTACATAGACTGCTCTCTTTACTGGATCTGGAAATGTAATCAGATAAGATTCTAACATACCTAATTTCTTCCCCTCATAGAATAGTTGCTTATAGATCTTAGATGCACCCACCACTTCCATTGTCCTCATCCAATCCAACCACTGCAACCTTTTTTTCACACCCATAGGGTTAGAGATCAGAGTTTCATGCGAGTAGTTAATAACTTCAAGAAGGTTTACCCATTTTCTCTGTAATTTCAGCAACCACCTTGATTCGGTGGTACCATTTCTCAATCTATTTCCCAGTTGGGCGTAAAGTGAATTTTTCCTAAACATTATAATATTTCGATACAATGACATTCTTTTCCACCAAACGCTCATATTGAGAGAGAGAATACCGAGTTCAAAACGTATTGCTGATAAGGGGGCACTCATAGGTAAGTAGTAAATAATTTTGCCATATTTTGGATTCCAACTTCTCCATCAATTGAGAGGTTTCAAAGGGTAGAATTTCAAAACCATATATTAATTTTGGTACTACTTTAAGGTTATAGAACCTAATCAATGGCATTACTGAATATTTACAATATTTGCTAGATATTTTTTTCATTTGAAATATTAGTCTATCCACCTTCTCCAAATAGAAACTCTACTACATATGGATAGTGGCACCCCAAAAACTGGAAAGCCCAAGTAACATAGATCTTATTTTTACCAAAAAACATGATTTGATCTTCCATTTATAGTTTATCATTTTCTTCCTATTGGTAAAAGAGATTACCACAGATTTCTTTTCATTTATAACCAGTGCATTTTCCTCTACATATGCAGTTGGGGCCATTAGTTTTCTCTGCAGACCAATGGGGTGTTATCGACCAGGAGGAGGTCATCAGCGTATGCGCTCCAAAATATTTTTAAACCTTTTATCTTTGGTGAAATCAGGGAGAAAGTCGTCAGGGGAACATTCACATCTGAGGTATAGAGATTGAACAAGGTGGGAGCAAACAGGCACCCTTGTCTCAGCCCATTACTTGTTTGAATCAGTCTAGAAAGGTCACCGGACATATTCAATCTCACTTGAATGGCTGAGTCCTCATGGAGATTAATGAAAACAGCCAAAAGTCCCGAGGGAAGCCCGATGGATGACAGCTTGGTCCATAGTCTCACCCTATCCACCTTATCAAAGGCGAGGGAGAGATCGATTGACGCCAGATAAATGGGAGTTGCTGTTTTCTTGCAAGCCTTCTCTAAGAGTATACATATAATCAACCCTCCTATCTCCGTACCCATGCCTTTTCTAAAACCAAACTGTTGGATAGGTAAGATCTTATTAATATCGGCCCAATCCAAGATTCTCTGTAATACCAATCCAGCAAATATCTTTGAGTCAGCATCCATAACAGAGATCGGGTGATAATTAATTGGACAAGTTCTATCCCCCTTTTTATAGATTGGGACAACATATGATATCCTCCAGGATTGTGGAACTGACCGAGTCATAATGATGTCATGAAAAAGAATATATAACGCTTTAGCCCAATGTTCCGGATTTCTCTTTAGTGTATTATTTGTCAACCCATTTGGACTAGCCGCCCTTGAGTTATTTGCCCCCTTAATCCGAGTTTCAATGGCTAATATGGTGAACTCACATTTCCACTGCCCCCTTTTAATGGCAACCAATTAATTTGTCATCTCTAGTTTTCCTTTATAGAGTGCTGAAAAATATTTTTCCCAAGTATCTTCCTGTACATTGACCGATTGCATCGTCACATGGGAATTTTCAATTGCATTTATGAGAGACCAGAACTGTCGTCCCGAAGAGTCTCTTATAGCATCAAGCATGTTTGTATTACCATTATCCACCAAGACCATCTTATGGTTCTTCAACCAATTTTGTTTTACCTGTTTAATTCGAAGGATTTGTCTCCTTTTTCTAAGTTAGATTTCAGTATAGCTCGGATATCACGATTAGCCAGATTTTTTTTTGTTGCCTTTCTAAGGGGTCATAAGCATGAGCATGGCGACATTTCATAATACCATATTTGCCTTGCTTCACAGACCTACCTATCATATCTTTGACATATCCCATAAAGTAAGATACAGAAAAAAGATGCGATATAGTAGACAGTGTCATGCTCTGATATTCATGTACAAAAACAGTATTGAGTTTGTTTATATTACCTTTATATATAGATTATACGGTTCCCCCCACAAGAAACAATAGCTTTCATCTGGATGGCTCCTCGATTAGATGCTACTGTATTCCAGTCCAGTTTAACCTCAAGGAATCTATGATCACTCATGTTGGTTTCAATTATCCGGAATTCCACACATAGGGCGGACAGGGAATTCGACATGAAGATATGGTCGATATGTGATTTATGAACACTATTCGACCATGTATGCTCATTTACAGAGGAATTAAAGAGAACATTAATGTGAGTAAAGCCCCAGTAATCAAATACATTTCTCCAAATCTGACCATTAGTTGCCCTAGGATTCGGAGCCCCCTCAATATTCGTTGAGTTCGGCATGGATCTCATCACAGAAGCGCCCATCTTTTTACCAATTCCTTCTCCGTATTTGAGATCCCCCGCAATTATAATGTATAATCCTCTGTATTTGAGAAACATGGACGATATGCATTTATTTAATAACAGGATAACATTGCCCTACAGTTCCAGCGGATTCCAGTAAATATCTAGCACAAAAATTAGATGTGGGTGCAATGTACTCCCATATTCCAATACAACACCCAAGGCGAGATTCAAAATTTCCACAGATTCCAGAATTTGTTTACCTGCTGCTATTTTAATCGGAATGAGTAAACCTCCTGCTGGTCTACCACGGAACCCCGTTTTAGCAAACAGATGTCTACATTCAAAACCATCTAGTTGTAACGGAAAAGTGAGCCATGTCTCCTGTATGCATATCAGGTCAAATTATTTGAATTTGTCACATAGAGCCTCCGAGTTGATTAGGTTCGAGTGTCCCCTAGAGTTCCATGATAATATTTGCCATTGGTTGTTTATCTTTGGGCGACTAAAGTTTTTGTTGCATATTTTGGATTTGTGAGATGGACTCTCTCAGAGACAGAGCAAGCCATCTCCATTCCTGATCCTCTCCCCCTTTGGGAAGCGTGTTAGTTTCCTTTGATCTATGTATTTCATCCCTAGGTTGGTAGGAATTAGCCTTCTGATGCATGAGATCCTTCCCATTCTCCCACCCATTGCTGAAGATCAGGATATCATATCCCATCCTATTAAATTGTTCTGTCTCCTGTATGATCAAGTCAAAGATCTTTTGAGAATTCGGGACAATACGGACATGATCAAGGCGCATATGATGGATAAAGTCCACCAGACAGATGTCTGCTGAAGAGATCAGCCTCAATCGGGGTATCTCATTAAAGAGTGACAGAACACAGGGTCTGTTCAGGGAAGATGGACCACCAATATCACACAAGTTATAGAGTAAGATACTCGGATATTCAGGAAATGAGACATTCCTCCACATTGTGTTCCTTAGATCACTATCCTTGATGTGGAGGGGCCTAGCCGATTCATATTGTATTGACTTCCCCAATTCCTGAGGTCCTTTGAATGGGGTAGTTACATGCATGTTGCCAGATTGTGCAGAGGAAATCCCCCCATCCCTTACAGGTTCATCCCCCTGTCCCAACTGGCCCTCATCCATGTATTGTCTTTTAGTCCCCCCTCCCAGCAAGGTGTGATTAGTAGACATCTCATTTTGTCCCCGGATGGAATTACCATTTATTTCATGATCACTACCCGCTGAGGCCTTGTTTCTAAACACTGCTAGATCTGGTAATAGGTCAAATATAATTTTTTTAATGGTGTTCGGGAGATCCGGGTTTTTTGTAACATTTTCAATGGGGGACTGATGTACTCCATTTGAGAATGACGTTGGTTCCCCAAACACCACGTTGTCATTTACAGACTTTCCAGTTTTAGATTGCATTTTCCCTTCTATTCCATCTGGACCCTGGGATTTCAAAACCCCTATAAATAAAGGGGCCTGATTCAGATCCATGGGTTTCGAAGAGAAGCCCAATCTATTCGATTCGGCAGAAGTTGTAGGATATTCAGCCATCAGACTTGAGAGTTCCTGTGGCAATATTTGTCGAGAGGTCGATTTCTCCAGTATCTTGTGGGATTTGTGGCATCAGTATTATGGAGTTGCAAGGCCATCCTGTTTTCTTCATTTAGTTGTATTAGATCCGATAAAGCCACTTCATTTGTTGGAACCTTAAGATTCTTTAATCTTAGTTTCCATCTTAACAGGCTTCGATCCTTTCTTTATCCTCCTCTTTTTTGCTTTTAAAGCTAGGCATTTTTGACGCCTCGAGAGGAAATAGCCCTCCCCATCTACACTTCCACCATCCTCCTGTTTTTTTAGTCAAATCTTCTCACCCCTGGACCCTCACCAGGGTTCATAACATCAATTAGGGCAGATGGTCTATCTGGACTCTCATTGATGTTTGTTTCCTTTTCCTTGGCCGGCAGCACCATCCCCAAAGTTGTTCTTGGGGTTGTGTTCCCAGTCAATGTTAATAAGCCTTGTTCCAGTTTGCTAATTTTCAACGAGAGCTCATTGACTGCCTCTATGATCCTTTTTTCTCCTTCTGATTCTAATTTCAAAACACTATTTCCATTTTTCTCCTTGCTCATATTCATCCCATTCCTGGAGGATAGCACATTCACAATGCTGGGTCCCTCATTTCCAATAACCATCATTTGGCATCCTTGCGATTTAGTTATTGGGACTAATGATGTTCTGACCTTCTTTGCCAAGGGGTCCATGCCGTCAGTTTTACCCATTAGGAAGCCTTCCACTCTACTAAGTTTTAGTTGAGATTCCACTACAATCCTTTTTAGGTCTCTCATCTCCCAATGGGTAAGCTCATGCCCATTTTCAAGGAGATTCAATATCCTTTAGATCACTGGGAGTGATTCCTCGAATTTATCATTATTTTCAGGTATAGGGGAGCTCGTAAGAGAGACCCCCTGATGTTAACGAATTGGTAGCATGTAAAGGTAGAACGGTACTGATCAAGTTCTCTGGTACTATCTGCCGCACCTGTTCTCCCATAACAGTTTTATGTTCACCTCCCCAAGTTTCCTTTGTGTCAGTAAAGATTGAGGCCGATGGTAAGGGGAATCTCGCATTTACTGAGAACATTCTGTGGGGTGTTAAGGTCCTCATTTGTGGCAGGGTATTAAAGAGATGCACGTCATCAATTCCGTACCGTTCTGCATTTACAGGCGTAGATAGACCCCTGGAAAGCCTAGTATGCTTCCCCAGTTCCATCTTCACTGTTTGACCCATCATAGAGACATCTAAGTTTATATCATTTGTCTCAGTATTCACTTCCTCATTGAGTTGTTGGTTTTGTGGCTCTCTTATACTAAAAAAACTGGACTGAATGGGGATCTGAGATTCAAAGGACAGGCCAGCAGGCACAAAAGATATATCATCCTCCGCCAGAAATTGCCTCCACATTTTTGTGTGTATTTGTGAGTGCATATACGAGGGTTTCACCTCTTGTTTAAGGTCAGCCTTTTTTTCTTTTCATATTCCTCAGTATTCAAATCCCAGGTACTTTCTTCTTCAGTCATAATATTTACAGTGTGGACCTTTACTTTTTGTCCGTCCGCCACTCCCCAATCTGAATAGATTCATGGGATTCCCTAAATGATTTCACCTCGGTCCCTCTGCATGGGGTAGGAAGGTTGTTATCCATATTCAGTACCTCACCTGGAGTCTTTGCTAAACATACTTTTCCAATCCTCAACACCGTCGCCATTTTTCCTAAACAGTAATACTGTTTCTTATAAATCTGTTTAACCTATATTTTGTCAGAAACCACGGTTCCTCTACCCCCACTCACCCACACAGCCAAACAGCCCAACAGCACACTTGTTCACACTTGTAATGGGCGTGCGACAATGCGCGTGCACTGCAGGTAATGTAGAGCCTTTCTGGGTGGAGGGGGCGGGAGCAGCACGCAAGACAGCTGAAAGAAACAACAAAACGTACGTGAGCGTCCCACGTAAAAAGTATACGTGCTAAGGGAAGAAAGCAATCCCAGCCCACAGAAAAGCAACGACCCGCCCATAAGACACAAGCACAGCCCACAAGGTGTGAGCACAGCCCACAGAGAATGAAACAGAGTCCCAAAAAAGCTAACAAGGTTTGAGACCAACAGTAGTAAGTAAAGAAAGTTAATTACTGTGGTTGTTGTAGTAAGAGGTATATAAGCGTTTCGCCAAATTCGTAAGAAACGCTCTTCCTCTTGCGCATACAGCGCTGTAACAGTGAAGGATCAATGGAAGGTCCAGCAGCAAGGGCAAAAGAGTCAGAGGGGCAGCGTCTCATCCCAACAGCACACTTGTTCGCACTTGCAATGTGCTTATACAGCAAATGAATTCTGTTCCAAAGCACAAACAGGGCAACGGGGGGGGAGGAGACAAGGGATTGAAATACATTAAAAACACAAACAAATACAGTGGGGGAAGGAACAAACAAACCTACTATGCCTTGTGAGTATTCAGAATAGAACGTGCAAGTGAAGCAAGGAAGAGGGCAGTGGGGTAGTTGCTGGGTCGTCCGTGCTTATGGGCGAGACAAAGATGAAGTGCAAGGTATGGTAAGTGCTATAAGGCCCGGAGTCGCATAGGGTGGAAAAGTGCGAATCTCCAGGGTGGAGGGTGTGCCGATGCAAGTGCTGAAGGTATACAGAAGCTGGGAAGATTGGGTGTGAGGGTCAACCCAGAGGATGCATAAGACACCAATCACAGCATCTGTGAGATAAGCAGAGGTGAAGAAGAAGAAAGTCTTGAGGTGCTTTTGGAATTTAGGAAGGTCCTGCTCAAGCGGTAGTGGGAAGCTGTTCCAAAGGAGGGATCCAGCAGAGGAAAGCAAATGATCTCCTGCTCTCTGTTCAGCAAAACGCTTTACACACAAGGAGTTGGAGTTGTTAGAGAGAGTTACAGATAGTGAGGTCCCCGGCCTCAGACAGCCTTTTTGGATGATGCAGAGGGATTTGAATTTGATCCGTGCAGCAACGTGGAGCCAGTGACGACTTCTTAGGGCAGGAGCACTGTGGTCCCTGGGCTTAAGGCCAAGGATAAGTCTTGCTGCTCTATTCTGGATTAGCTGAAGGGGGTCGCAGAGCGGAGTAAGGAAGATTGAGGAGGCTATTGCAATAGTCAAGACTACAAAGAACCAGGTCTCTGGAAACATGGAGCTTCTGGGGGAAAGTGAGAAAAGGGAGAATTCCTTTGAGAAGGAAGAGTTGGAAGTGGGACTTCTTAGCAATGTCCCGAGTGTGTGGGAGGAAGGAAGGAGAGGAGGCAAAGATGACTCCACGGTTTCTGGCTTCAGAAGAAGGAGCCGGGGGAGAGCCCATGGAAAGAGGCCAGAGAGAATGGAAGAAGGAGGCAGCAGGGGTCAAAATTGGAAGGATCTCAGTTTTGCTGGTATTGAGGCAGAGATCATTGGAAATGCACCAGGCCTGGATGGCAGATAGGCAGTCAGGAATGAAGGAAGGTGTGAGTCAGTCAGCAGAAAGTCTGAAAAAGAGTTGAGTGTCATTTACATAACACTAGAAGTTGGAGGAGAAGATGAGGAGGATGGTTGCATGACCAGGCCCACTGAATGCAAGAGCAGTTGCACCTTAGTTGTAAGGCGCCAATAGGTGGCCGATGTACATGCCTAGAAACTCTGTGTATCGTGCGCTTCATGACCGTCTGAGATGATCAGGATCATGATGGGCCTGAACTTCTGCAGTCTCCTGAGAGACGATGGATGGCAGAAATCAGAGGGAGCGCATAGATGAGATTGGAGTTCCACTCCACAATCAATGCATCTCATAGGGCTCCCTCCTCACTGATGAAATGTCTATGAGCAGAGCCATTCACTCTTCCACCTCAAACTCGAGATGAAGCAGTCTACCTCAGAGCACACTCATGACAAAGAGGTGTGCTTAAAGGTTCTCCCTAGGGTTGAAGTTCCAGTCTGGAACTTCCTGGAAGAAAGCCCACTCATGAGAGGTTGACATCTGCCTGTTCATGGCTTCCTCAACCAGGTTCTCCGCTCCCGCAAGACGGGGAGTGGACAGGGACACATCATTTTGCTGAGTCGAGAACAACAACTGTATCTCTGTACAGAGGCAGCAACCCTACACCGTCCCTTTTGTTGAGGTAGTGCATGGCCATCGTGTTGCCTTCAAAATCAGGACACACATACCACTCAGAGGCTAGGAAAGTCACCAGTGCCAGCCTGATGGCCCACAGTTCTAGCATGTTTGTGAGTTTCTGAACCTCAGATAGGAATATGAAGCCACTAATTTGCTGATCCCTCTGGTGGGCTCCCCAACCACTAAGAGATGTGTCTGTTATGTTAGAAAAGATGCCTCTTTTGAACTTTCCCTGCATAGTTTCTATGCCCCTCCCCCAATCTTTCTGCTTTGTTTTTGAACCTGTTCTGACTTTTTGAGGGGAGGAAAAGCCCTCAGCACCTTACAATTCAGTGCAGTGGGGATATGTTATCACCTAGCTTTTTACACTTGGGATTTTTGGTTAATTTTATATGTGCCCAAATACAAGTTAGTGGCAGAAATTATACTTTTACCATTTTTGTGTTATTTCTAGTGTGCATATTTGCATTAACCATGTATGGCTGCTAAACGAGGCTAGTGGCCTAAAATGGCCTCGCCACAAGATTTCTGCTTGTTCTTAGGCCATATTGTTGATTGGCTTTCTTCCTGCCTTGCCAGGGTAGGGAATCCCATATAGCAACATTCACTTGCGGGTGAATGTTGCTACTTTCGCGTGCTAGTGGTTCTTTGGTGTGTGTGTGCGTGGCCCAAAAAGTGGGTGGGACTGTCTAGCCTGTCTCCATATCTGTGGTAGAAACTCAACTCAGGGTGTGGGGATGAGTGAAACCAGTAGTTGTCCGTGATTGGACAACTACTGGTTGTTTGAATGGTGCAGATCCTTCCCATTGGTGGGCATGGGCTTGCTTCCAGGCTGGATTTTGCATATGAAGAGGACTCCAGCAGTGGTTTATTCAGATCAGTGCAAGAGTCAAGAATCTCTCGTAGAAGAAGATCCGACTGAAGATCCAAAGAAGACTCCCAAAGAGGCCTGGCATCCTTTCCTGCATCTGGCCCAGTGAAGCCCTGATGGACTACCTGATCTGTGAAGGTCCTGTGTGGTGCTTCAAGCCCTGAACTGGTGTAACAAACCAGTCTTGACGTGTTCATGAGAATCCAGCCGTCCTGAGCTTTGAGAAGTGTCCTTGAACCACCCAGTGAAATGTCCAGCTCTGCGGTAAGCTACCTCATTAGAACTGCCACCATTCTGCTTTTGCACTGGACCTTTGGTGGTCACCAACTTGCGGTTTAAGTCGTCTTTCTGCTGAATTTCCACATCCCACCCTCAAGAGATCCTGTCCTGGAAGGACTTCTACAACCGTGACTTGAAGGACCCCTGCTGTCTTCTGTGTGCGGTGGCCGTCACCGGAACCTGCAAAACCCCGGCCTGTGAAGTATTCTGAAGATGGTAGCATCGGTGAATCTTGCTTTTCTCCATCGCCAAGCATTGCACTCTGCTCCAGGACCCAACCGGAAGAATCCTTCACCCGCAGCTCCAGTGGGAAATCCAACCTCCAGCGGCCCCCAGTTGACCCATCAAGTCATCTGGGAAAATCAGTGTAAGCAAAAAGCATTTGTGTCCCCCGGAACTCCATAGGACAACACTGAGAACAAGTCTCTTTGTATTCTTCCATTCCACTGACCTTTTGTAGTCGAACATGGGCAGTACAATCTGAAACTTAAGAACACATTTTACTTATCTGGTAACTTTGTTGCAGCTCTTATTTTTAACAATCACCAACACAAGATAACTTATCTGTCACAGATACATTCTGGGGAGAAGCACTGTGGCTCCTGTGACTTTTGGGCAGAAGATCACATTCTTCTTAGGGATTGGACTGCTGAAGTCAGGGAATATTACTGGGTTCCATCTTTACTGCATCACTTTACTTACCTCCTTTGGGTATCAGGTAATAATGTTGCCATGAAAAAAGTTGTTGGGTTGGCGACTTAAAAAAGAAATGCATTAATGAAGCACCCTCCAGGCTATCAAACACTTCCCCCAAATATTCTAGGACTGGAGGTAATGATATATAATTATACCCCTTCCTAGAGTATTTGGGGAAAGAATTTTGGTAGCCAGGAAAAAGTCTCCAGAACCTGACTACCTTTTCACGACAACATTATTACATGGATCCCTGCTTTGCCGATTTAAGTCATTTAATGCATTTTAAGAATCTATGGTGACTGCATGTGCTTATTATTAAGTGTTGTGCGATATTATCATCGGCTTGTTTCATTGTTTAGTGTGTGTTTAAAGTCTAGAATAAACATATTTTTAGACATTGCTGTCTAAATTGATGTATTGTGTGCTTCACTGTGTGGACTCATTGTGAAACCCTGACACCCCCCCCCCCCACCTCTTCCCGAGAATAGCCTTGACTGTGCTCTCCATGTTTACCTTGATTGGGTTTTGGCAAAACTTTCAGATTTCACCTGTTCGCTATAACTAGGGTGGCCTCATAAAATTTGTCCACCAGTCAAGATTCTAGGAAGGAATCCATCTTAATATGTTACAATGGTCAGATGGGACCAGGGTTGCCTATGGGCTCCTCCTTCAGTAAGCTGACCCACAGAGACCACTACAACATGTCCTGAGACACCTTTTTTCAAGACCCACACAAGGTCTGACATGTTGCCCCCAAACAGACCACTAGTGGCTCCAAAGCAGCCACTGGAGCAATTGCTCCTGTTGCCGGGCCTCTGGACCAAGAGGCCATAAAGTCCAGAAAAAGAAGGCAAGACAAAGTTGGGACCAGACTCAAGAGACTGAAAAACTGACACCATCTTTAGATGGTCGCAACTCACTCTTCCGAAGAAAAGGCCCTTCCTTTTGAGTTTTCAGTACTGCTCTGAGGAACTGGGTTGACTGGGATGGCGAAATGTGGGACTTCTTGAAGTTTAGGGGGATGTCCAATCAGTGTGGTTCCAATTTTCCAACACCAACTCTGGGTAGTTGTCTCAAACAAGCCAATCAACCAAGTAGGGGAAGGCATGCAATTTCAGCAAGCAGCTTGGTGGAGACTGACAGTACACAACACTGGTAAAGGGAATCCCCCACTATGAACCTCAGGTACCTCCTTTGCTTCAGAAGGATCGCCACATGGAAGTAAGCATCCTCAATGGCCAGAGACACCAGCCAGTCCTGTAGTTCGAGGGCCTGGAAGATCTGTGCTTGGTGATCATCTTGAATTTGTCCTTAAGTAGATAAAAACTCCAAAGCTGCAGATCAATGATGTGCCACCGGCCCCCAAACTCTTTATAAATATAGAAAATACCACACTTATCCCTCATTCTGAGACAGACACTAGGCTGATGGCACTTCTCCCACAGAACCCAAACCTCTTCCATTAGAAGAAGACTGAGTGAGATACAGTGACTAGAAGGAGGGTGGTTGGGTGTGCGATGAACGAAAGGAAGACTGTATCCCTGTGATATGACCTGGAAGGCGCAAACGTCAGAAGTTGCCAGGTGCCAATCACTGACGAAGAGGGGCAGTCCTCCTTTCACCAGACAAAAGTGGAAAATGCACAAATTAAAGTGGCTTTGGACCAGAAGGAAGGGCCTCTCGGAAAGGAGGTGGAAGGCTGCTTGAAAGCCCAACCCAGAGATTTAGCAGGGGCCCTGGTAGACAAACTTCAACAAGGACTCACTGGCTTTTGTTCCAAACAGGTTGTCACTGTCAAGTACCATGTCAAGCAGTTTGGCTTGGACATGCAGGGCGAACCCCTAAGTCCTCAATTAAAAATACCAGCGGGTAACGGACCCAGTGCCCATCGCACACAGTTGCTATGTGAAGACCAGACTAAAGCATCTGATATGCAGTTTCTTGCCCACCCTCCACCACGGTAGCAAACCCATCCTTCATCTCCTGAGTGGGAACATTAGTGGCTGCCTCAGAGATCATGGCCCACAATGTGTGCGTATACATTGCCAGAGCACAAGTGGCTTTGACAACCCTCATTGCTAAACTGCCAGAGGCGAAAAGCTTGCAGCCTTAATCCTTCACCTTGGTGATCTCCCTGTCTGGGGGCAAGGAAGGAAAGGTAGCCGGCTTTGACCCACTGTAGAGGCCTGGGAATGGGGCGAGCAGATAAAAACCCTGGAGCTGGTCTCTGCTTCTTAGCTAGGTCAAATGAGGGGGGTCATGACATGGCCAGCCACAGCAGATTTAAAGAGAAGCAGAGTCTGTCTAGGAGGACCATCTTCCAAAATGTCACAGCAAAATGGATTGTAGGTCTAGTGGGCGCAGTCAGCACAAGGGACTCCACCACTTTCACAATGGTTCTCATTAAAGATTGTCACAGAGGGGCTCAATAACGTGTGGAGTCTCCTGAAGACTCAAGGGTTTTATTAACAAATAAAGCAAAAGGTATATTGACAGTTCTCTTCTGAGTGAGTAGATTATCTAGTTTAGAGACATGCAGATTGGTTCAATAGAATGCACCTGCTACAAAAGGGGGTTTATGAGGCTAGCTAAGGCCAACCCTGTCTATCTCGTCTAATCGAACCTCCTCCCTAACCTAGTTGTCCCTAACCACAGGATAGTCGATGCCGATTGTTACTTCCTCAGTATGCTGAACACTAAATAAACTAAGATGTTAACTTAAAAGCACGTAGCCTTATCTGTATAACCCCCCTTATGGACTTTCTAGACTGGACCTAGACTATTCAGTGGTCAGATGTTAAGAGATATGGGGTTGTGTCCAATGGTCGAAGTGTACGAAAAGAAATAGTGGAGCCAAGTTCCCTACTGGCCTGCAACGCTCCCCACAAACCCCATCGCCATTCTCCCTCCCACGCACAATACAAACCCCAAATCACATGCTCCTGCTTTTTAAGAGAACGCTCAGTGCAGTGCACTGAAAGTGAGAGGTTCAACTTCTTCCTACACTTTAATTTCAAAACGAAACCATTCCAGAACGGTTTCTTTTTAAAACAAAAGTATAGGAACAGTAAAACTTAATTAAAAGTAGTAGAGGAGCACCGCTCCCGCCCACTTCGACCACTGGTTGTGTCTTACAGATGCTCAAGCCCTACTCTGTCTTCCTTCTACGCCCTGATGTTCCACTCATTAACATCCATCGATCTCCCTCATTTCCTCATACTCTCCTCCCTCTTCTGTACTACTACTACTCTCCTCCCCTCTCTCTACACCGCTCTACTTACCCCCTTGTTTTTTTTTAAACATTTTTTATTAGTTTATTCAAACAAACAATACAAACCAAACATGCAGTGCATATGATAACATTCCAATTATACATCGCTTAATTGTGATCACTGCTTCCCTTATCCCACCCCCCGTTCCGGGCCTATTACTTCTCACATTCTGTTCCTGCATCTTGTGGTAGGGTCTCCCTTTCCATGGGTTCCGTTGGGTCTTGTATTGAGCCAAACAACTCTGCTATTAATAATTTCCAGGCCATCAGGGTCTCGGTCTCCTCCTCCCCCCAGCACTGCTCGCTTCTTGCCATACCATGGTTTCTGCCTCCGCTCATTTCTGCAAATCTTTCCACCACACCTCTACTCTTGGTCTGTGGCATGTCTTCCACCCCATAGCAATTCTCATCTTTGAGAGCACATATGCCAGGTCCTTTAGTTTGCTCACATGCTTGAGTTACCGTGATCTAGGGAACCCCCCCTAACAAACAGGGATCCAGAGCACGGGATCTGGGCAGACTGCTTGGGCTTGGACTCCAATTAAAATTCTGGTATCATGAACTGGTACATAGGGATTTTGAGCGCTCCGGGACTGATATCTCCCCAAAACGGACAGGCGGCTCACTGTACGGACTGGAGCTGTGCCGAGTGTGGGCCTGGACAGAGGCCAACTGGGGGCGGGTTGTGGTGGGGGCCTGGTCGGTGCCTGCTTGGGGCGTTCTCCCGATCTTGCTCTCCTTGCTGTGTGGACTAGGGTTTGTCAGTGCCCCTCGGACAGTGGCAGGTCTGGAAGTTCGTGGGTGGTGCCAGGGGGCTGATGAGACCGGTCCCTGCAAGATCCTTGGACTGGTTGTGTGCTGATCAGAGTGCGCAGGGACATACTGTGGCTGGACTCCCCCTGAGAGAGACGGTGTGTGGCTGGGTGAAATATCACGGGATAATCGCAGCATAGACTAGAATCGGCTATCGCCTGCCTCCCTCCCCACCCCCAGCAGGAGCAATCCCAAAAACAGGCCAAGATGGACCAGCTTGCTTAGGCCGATCGGGTGCTACCCGCTCCTGAAGCAAAGACTGGCACGTCACAGTTGGATGTCTCGATCTTGAATTCGACATTACTGGCCCTAAAGAACAGTACCGATAACCTCTGAGCCAAAATTGAAGCACTAACATGCAAAGTTGATATATCAGCAGTCCAAATCGATATGCTTTGTGGCTGCATGACCGAGGCGGAGTAGAGGATTGGCGATAGGGAGGATATGGTGGCTGATTTGCAACGAGAGGTTGCCATACTCAAGCAAACAGTTAAGAATGTGGTAAGCAAGAATGAGGACCTCGAGGGCAGATCTAGAAGGAATAATATTTGTATCCTGGGAGTGCCGGAAATCCACATCCATGGACAATATGGAAACATTTGTAGAAAAATTGCTCATGTAGGTCCTGGAGTGCCCGCCGCTCATGAACATGTTTATGC
The DNA here is from genome assembly GCF_040938575.1 of Ambystoma mexicanum. Taxonomy (NCBI): domain Eukaryota; kingdom Metazoa; phylum Chordata; class Amphibia; order Caudata; family Ambystomatidae; genus Ambystoma; species Ambystoma mexicanum. The sequence continues at coordinate 1,066,709,700 of NC_090931.1, read as the reverse complement.
TGGAGTGCACACACAGATCCTTGGCAGCCAGGCCTCCATCTGGGGTACCGGAGCAGGCCACCATTGCTAGAATTTAAAACTACTGGGGCAGGGATGTCTTGCTTCGAGTCGCCAGAGATAAAAGGATCTGCGTTGGGGCTCGACGACCATCTGCCTTTCCCTGGTTTTTAGTCCGCAGGTGCAGGATCAAAGAAAAACCTTTCAAACTGTTAAAAGCATCCTGTGAAGGAAGGAGGTGCACTACTCAATGTTGTTTCTGGCCAAATTTAGGGTGGTACTCGAGGGCAGGGTCACTTTTTCCACAACCCTAGAGGCCGCAGAACGCTTTGCATTGGATCCTTCTTACACTGGTGGGTCTCCCCGCCAATCACCTCCATGATCAATTGATGGTATCCTGTCATGTTCAATTGCTCTGGTTTTCTATCTATGGGGACTATGGGCCCATCCTTGGGATGCCTATGGAGAACTGCTCCCCATTTGAAATTGGAAACAAAGCAAACATGTGGTAATATGCCTTCCCACACATTGTACAGTCAGTATACATTAAATCTTTACTGTAACTATTTAGATACAGTGACACTACTCCTGAAGAAAGATCCGAGAACAATCAGAGAATTGAAACATGTCGAGTCTTCCCTAACTAGTTTAATATCTACTAGTTAGTATAAAAGAATTACCCCTCAATAGGGTACACTAGATCAGGGCAAGGTAGCAACTATTTGCTATCAGATCATACTATAACCTATGTGTCACAAACTAAATTGTCTGTTTTTAGACAGTGTGTAACTGTTTTACTATGTGAACTGAATGGGATTCTCCCATCAAAAAAAACTTTTTTTTTTAAATGTTGAATTGTATTTTTCTAAAATAATTGAATACTAATAAATGATGAAATTTGTACTACCTACAGCATTGATTTAATGTATACTGACTGTAGAATGTGTGAGATGAGCTAACTACCTCCTATGTCTAAAATATTATCCCACCCAATAAAAGGTAGAGCTACTACTTTAGTAGTAATATTGGGGTTCCCCCCCCCCTTTTTTCTGTGCATTGGTAATATGCCTTCCATCATAGGGAGCTAATCCAGCCGCCGTCGGCCCCACAGGCCTGTAGGCACTGCAGCCATTGTTTGGTGTTATTTGTTGGGGGTGGCTAGGGTGGCTGGGGAGGTGTTTAGGGGGCCAGTAAATTTGTGTTTCTGGAGTGGGCGGGTTTAAAGGGGGGTAGGAGTTATAGGTTACAGCACAAATGTGTTTGTGTTTGGGGTGTTGGGTTGTATCGAGCACTAGCGGTTACTATTGATCTCCTTAAGGAGCTGAAGCGTTTTGCTCCCCCACATGGTCATCAATGGGGCTCAAGGGCAACTTATGAGGCCACAGAGGGATTCACTGGCAGGTTAGAGTAAAGGAATGCCTAATGCTAACAAAGGGTCTGGTGATAACATCTCATTGTTGACTTGGAACATACGGGGGGTTCACTAATTGTAGGAAAGTTCAACTGATTGCAAATTATTCTAAGAATCATGACATAAATATTGTATGCTTGCATGAAACACCTGGCACGAGATGGTACACTTCCTAATATTGCAGGGTGGGGTATACATAGGTATTTCTCCGACTTTACCTGAAACACTTGTGTATAGGCGCGCTATAAATAAAATATATATCTCCCTCACGTGGGGTGGCTACATACATTCACTGATCATTGGAATTTAAACATCATGATCAAATTGGGGATAAGGAGGCACATTATCATTTGTTAGCAGGGGAGATTGCAGGGTTGCAGGTTGTTCTTGTGAATATATATGCACCAAATAACGATTGCCCAGACTTCTTCCAGCGTTGTGCTAATCCCGTACATACATTTTCGAATGTCAAGGTCTTGTGGGCAGGCAATTTCAATTTTGCAAACTCTCTGGTTCTGGACAGATCCTCTGCTACCCAGGTCACCCTTCCCAGAGCGGCTCAGAGGTGGGAAGCCATAGCAGAATACCATGGGGGGCGCCATGATACCTGGCGCTCAGTGCATCCCACTGCTACGGAATATTCCTTCTATTCGGGAGTACACCGTAGTTCCTCCAGGATAGACTATGTCATGGTGGTATCGGACCTGGCTCAGAATATATTGGGGGCCAAGATTCTTCCTCAGACCCTTTCAGACCACTCCCTGTGTTGATTTGTTTCTCTAGTACGACCTGAACCCCTAGACAATTGCGCTGGAGTTTCAAGGCTCGCGCACTGTAAGACAGTTTTCCGGGAAGATATGGCACAAGGCATACAAACCTATTTTCAGACTGAAGGTTCTGTACCAGACTCCGGGGTAGAATGGGAAGCCTTTAAGGTGCAAATCAGGGGGTGCTGTATGTCCAGGGAGGGTGGAGTCTTGAAGGCTTTGCAAAGATTTATAGTTACACTTGAGCAGGAGATCAAGACTCGGACATGATTAAGAGAGATTAGGGAGGAAATGCCCCTCCTAACAGCCAGAGCAGAGCAGTTCTTCAGGGAGCCCATTGCAGTAGCAGCATATGGTGAGGAGCATCGTCTCAGCCGGACGTTAGCCTGGGCTATTAAACACAAGCGTCAACTGGATGCTGAAGTTGAGGACGCAAAGGGGTATCCTAATAGGGATTCTGAGAAGATCAATAACATATTCTGCGAATTATATGAGCGACTGTATACGTCCCAAATGACTGCCAGATGAGACTCCATTGTGCAATATCTAGATAACATGGCTTTGAGCTGGATAGACCTGGCTCAAGGGGAGAGCCTGAATGAACCCCCCTCCAATAAGGAGTTTCGTAGAGTTATCCCTTTCATTCCCTAATGGTAAAGCCCTGGGCTTGGATGGGATTGCAGTAGAACTGTATAAAGCATATGCTGATCTCTTTAATTTCTCATCTGCGTAACATGTCGAAGGAGCCACAGCTTCAGGAGTAATCCCAGAATCCACTAGGATCGCCCTTGTGACAGTGTTGTTGAAACCAACTAAGGACCCCCCAAAAGTGCTCCTCGTACGGACCACTGTCCCTAATTAATACGGACAATAAAATCCTAGCCAATATACACCCTGACAGACTCTTAACACATATGGCCGCGCTGGTCATCCCTAACCAAGCAGGCTTAATCCCGGGAAGGTCCAGTCAGAATAACTTGAGACGTCTGTTTGCACTTATGCATAATGTGAACCCTGCGATCCTGATTGCTGTGGCCGCTTTGGACGGTGAGAAGGCATTCGACTCATTGGAATGGCCATTCCTGTTCAAGGTCCTTCACCGTTTGGGTATCGCCAGTGAGTTTGATTATTGTATGCAGCGTCTAGGGCGGCAGTATATACTAACTGAATGATGTCTGATTACATCCGTCCAACACGGGGTACGAGGCAGGGATATCCTCTGGCCTCATCCTTTTTGCCCTGGCAGTTGAACTTTTGGCCTGCACCCTACGGGAGTAACATGCTCACAGGGGTGTACAGATCTATTCCCATAGCTCCACAATCTCTCTATACGCAGATGACATGTTGTTGTATGTGAAATACCCTAGGCAGAATTTACAACCACTGGTACAAGAGATCGGCTGGTTTGGGGACTTCTCGGGATTGAGGATTAACTGGTCTAAGTCAGAGGTGCTCATGTTGACTGCCAGTGTTCGACAGACTGATATTGGAGAGGCCTTTAGGAGTGGGAGTGGGCATTGGGAAGGGTGTTTACAGATGAGCAGTGGAAGGTGATCCATATGCAGACGCACAACTTGTCCTTGAATAACTGCTTTCGAGTGATACATTTTAAATTTCTGCATCAAGTGAACTATTGCTCAGCACGTCTGCAGCCACTACTGTCTGCTTAGGTTTAAAGTTGAAAGGAAAATCCAGATCGACTAGGTCTTGTTTTGGTTCACCTTTCGCATATTGCCAGGAGGTTAAGTGGATAGGGGCACATGAGAGAAGTGAGCGGGTTGCTCTCATTTAACAATGTTTGGGCCTCATTACGAGTCCGGTGGCAACCAGACAGTTTTTCCAGCTCGGTTACCGCCGGACTCGTATTACCATTCCGCCTCTGTGACTCCCGGAATTATCAGGGCATAACGACCCTGGTGTCCCGGCAGAATTTGGTAAATCCCCATTGAGTCCCATAGGACTCAATGGGAATGGGGAAGTGGAAACACCGGCACCATCTTGTGATGTTGCTGGTGTTTCCACGTCCGCCTGCAGGGAATTCAATACCTAGGGATCCTGGTGACCCCGTCCTTGGAAGTCTTATACAGGGAAAACTATGCGGTGGCGCTTGAGAAATTGGAACACAAAGTTGAAGCATGGATCCTCCTCCCAATCTCCCAACCTGCCTGACTATTTCTGGCCAAGATGGTGATCCTGCGGAAACTTCTATATATATTTAATAATGAACCAACCTGGCCCCCTGTGGGCGTTTGGTCCTGTTATAGGAGTCTGATGGTCTAGCTGGTCTAGGCTGGCAAGCAAGCCAGGATATCGTATAATACCATGACCTTGCCCTTTTGGCGGGGGGCGGGAGTATCCGGATCTGTATATTCATTTGTTGAATCTGCGGCACAGATAGAATACTTGGTCTGGTGGTGGTCCCCTTCTGCTGAACTCCCACATATCCTGCTTGAAAAGGCAACTCCACACCCGAACGACATTAGAGAGTTGTTGTGGGTCGACCCGGGAAGAGTGGAGCGATCAGAGATGCAACCAACCGGTGGAAACTACTTGCAGGGCCTGGGGTCAGCTACGACGTGTTGTGGGGGAGTAGGTTCATCATTCCACAGTGCCATATATAGAGTCTGTGAGGTGCCACTTACTCACAAAATAATATTTCAGATTAATTTCAAAAGGTTGGGCGTTCATACACTGGGGCTCTCATACAGGAAGGGCAGTTCATCACTTGGGAGGCCCTGAAGGACAAAGGGGAATGGACGGCAGTGACTATGCTGCTGTACTTAGGGCTGAGAGGTATTTAAGTCTAAATGGCCAGACTTCCCGCATGCACCTATAACTTCCCCAATACTCCAATACGTCACTGCACCACTGACTACCAGGAAACTAGTGTCCTCTATCTAAAAAGTTATTAGATCACAGAAGGTAACTAAGGTGGGTAATTACAGGGTCAAATGGGAGTGGGCATTGGGAAGGGTGTTTACAGATGAGCAGTGGAAGGTGATCCATATGCAGACGCACAACTTGTCCTTGAATAACTGCTTTCGAGTGATACATTTTAAATTTCTGCATCAAGTGAACTATTGCTCAGCACGTCTGCAGCCACTACTGTCTGCTTAGGTTTAAAGTTGAAAGGAAAATCCAGATCGACTAGGTCTTGTTTTGGTTCACCTTTCGCATATTGCCAGGAGGTTAAGTGGATAGGGGCACATGAGAGAAGTGAGCGGGTTGCTCTCATTTAACAATGTTTGGGCCTCATTACGAGTCCGGTGGCAACCAGACAGTTTTTCCAGCTCGGTTACCGCCGGACTCGTATTACCATTCCGCCTCTGTGACTCCCGGAATTATCAGGGCATAACGACCCTGGTGTCCCGGCAGAATTTGGTAAATCCCCATTGAGTCCCATAGGACTCAATGGGAATGGGGAAGTGGAAACACCGGCACCATCTTGTGATGTTGCTGGTGTTTCCACGTCCGCCTGCAGGCGGGCGGTGTTAAACCCGCCAGGTCAGACCTGGCGGGAATGCCACCTCCCGCCTGCAGGACTCGAGATCGGGCGGTCCGGAATTAACAGTGGCGGCGGGTTTACCGCCACTGTTATTTCCGGACCGCACGACCAGTAATGAGGCCCCATGTATAGGGTGTCGCTTTTGTCTACCAATTTTATATGATTCAATCAAATGTACCATGCTACCTCGATTTGTGGGGGGGGGGGGTAAGGTGGGGAGGGTTACTTCAGAGTTATTGATCATTTCTGTGTGTGTTGTGAAAATAAATAATAAAAATACAAAATAAAATGTTACCATAGTGACTGGAGTATTCATAGTTCATAGTCCCCTTTCCTCCATCCTTGTGGGCGTCCCCCAACATTTTGACAGTACTGTAACCTTTGGCAGCCGAAAATGGAGATTCTCCTTTAAATTTAGTATAGCGTCTGGGGGCGTGCCTCCAGGCGTGGGCATGTCCCCCCTGAGGCCCCGCCCTACGGTGCCTCACTTCAGTCCCCTTTTTAACACATCAAACGCTTAGATACCTGGCTACACTTAACGTATTAGTCCCTGGCATAGAAGCGGTGGAATGTGGGTCGGATGTATGGAGGAAAGGGGATGATGGACTATGAGTACTTTAGTCACTATGGTGAGTAACTTTAATTACTCACACGTCCCGTCCCCTTTCCTCCATCCTTGTGGGTGATTCCACCGAAAAAGAACATAGGATGAAGCTGTGACAACCTGCCTAATATCTATAACGAAGCAAAAAGGTTCTTCAGAACAGCCTGACCAAACTCTGCATCACGCCTGGAGCTGTTATCCAAGGAATAGTGCTTACAGAAGGCAGATGGGGTGGTTCAAGTAGCCGCCTTGCTGATGACATCCCCAGAAGCATGCTCTGAAACGTGACGGCCGTGGCCTTAGCCCTGACCGCATGGGAATGAATCCCCTCAGGAACAGGTTTGCCCATGGACGTATATGCCTCTGAGATGGCCTGGACCACCCAACGGGCAAAAGAGGTTTTGGAAGCCTGGATGCCGGCAGACAAGCCCCTGAAAGTAATTAACAATGCCTCAGGGTTCCTGAAGGATTTTGTCAGTGAAAGATAGAACTTGAGAACTCTCTTGAGGTACAAGGAATGAAGAGCCCTTTCTGCTTCCGGCTGCCGGTTCGGGAAGAAAACACCGGCAGGCAGATTTCCTAGCTCAAGTGGAATGGAGAGACCACCTTGGGACAGAAATGTGGGTGCGTGCGCAAGATGACTGTCGTTATGAAACATGGTGAGGGCTTGCATGATGACAACAACTGTAGCTCGATAACACTGCGCGCAGAGGCGAAAGCCACCAGAGTACTGTCTTCAGTGTCACCAGCTAGCTGTCCACCGAGGCCATCGACTCAAAGGGCGTGCGCTGCAAGGCCGCCAGAACCACACTTAGGTTGCAGACCGGATGCAGCCTATGCACCAGAGGAAAAAGCCTGGATAATCCCTTGAGGTGGGCCTTAACCACCGGGTTGGCTGCTGAAAAAACATGCTTTGGGGAATTCTTGTAGGCCCAAATGGCTGCCAAATAGGTGCAGCAGGTATCCACCTGAACGAGCCCGATTTGCAGAGAATCCCAGCACGTCGTCCATGGAGCAGGAGATGGTGTCCAGCCCATTGTCGCGAGCCCAGTGGCAAAACCAAGTCCACTTGCTCTTATACTGGGATCGAGTAGACAGCCCCCTGTATGATGTCCCAGTTATCATGCGAAAATTGAGCATCCTGCAATCTCAGCTGGTCAGGAACCAGGCCGCTAGGGCCACCCTGGCTGGGTGCTCCACTGCCCTGCCCTGCTGTGTCAGAAAGCACCTGCTGGGGATCGGAAGATGGAGGCCCCTGGGAGCATAATTGCAGCAGATCCGAGAAACACACCCTCTAGGGCCAGTGAGGGGCAATCAGGATAAGGCTGTAGCCTACCAATGCCAAGGATTTGTGGAGGATCCACTGGAGCAATGGGGGAGAAGGGAAAGCGTAATCCCTGCGGCTGTGCTAGCAGATGTGGAAGGCGTCTTCCAGAGGCCTCCTGACCCTGACCAGCCCATGAAGCAAACCAGGGGCACCTGGAATTCACAGGAGATGTGAATAAGTCCAGATCCGGAAACACCCTTCTCTGGAACAGGGGCAACATGGAGTTGATGTGAAACTCCCACACAAAGGTGTTGAACCCTAAGTGGCTCAGCTGGTCTTCTTCTGTGTTGCTGTCCCACAAAACGTGGACGGCTGAAATCCAAATTCCCTCATCAGGGCCCATTCCCAGACAAAAACTGGCTTACTGCCCTCATCTTGTGCAGATTGATATGCAGGAGGACTTCTACCCTGGACCATGCTCCATGAATGGAGTAGCCCTCCAGAGAAGCCCCCTAACCCAAAAGAGTGGGCTCTGGGCTGATAAACGGGGCTACCACAGCCACATTGCAGTCCATCAGCCACCACAGAATATCCGGGAGGAGGAGCAGGGGTATTGGGATCCTGTCTGATTGAGACACTGTCTCCTGGCCCCAATTGCCCACCAGGTGGAGCTGGAGGCGCCTCATTTGCACCATGAGCACGCAAGATGCCATCAGTCCAAGACGGTGCTGGAACCACCATGCCAAGGTGGTTGATTTGGCCAGAAAATTCCCAACCGCCTTGCAGAGGGAAAGGAGCCTCTTAGGCGTGGGGAACACCCGCTGCGCCTCTGTGTCCCAGAGCACTACCAGGAAGACCAGATCCTAGGCGGGAGTTGGCTGCGACTTCCACCGGCTGAGGGAAAAACCCAGCTGGGGAAGAACGTCCGCCAGCCATTGGCAGGAGTGCACCGCCCCCTTACCAGCCAGTCGTCCAGAAAAGGGTATTAGTGATGGCCCACCAGGCGGAGGAGACCCACTACTGCATTCATCAGTTTCGTGAACACACTGGGGGGGTGAACTGAGGCTGAACAACTACACCTTCTACTAGCAGTGGTATGACATAATCGTGAACCACAGAAATTGCCGATGTGGCTGGTAAATGGGGACACAAAGGTACGCATCCTTGAGGTCTAGTGAACACATCCAATCCTTTGCGAAACACAAATTCCACTATGTGCGGGGGAGTAATCATCTTGAAGCGTTCGAGCGGTAAAGACAAGTTGAGGAATGACAAGTACAGGACTACCATCAGGCCAGCGTGGTTGTTCTTGGGAATGAGTAGAAACAGATCCCCTGTCCCACTGAGGAACCGGTTCCACCACCTACATCTCCAGAAGAGAAAGGATCTCCCGTAAAAGGGCCAGGGACCCTTTCTGATCTAGAGGAGAAGAGGATGGTAGAGGAAAAGGAAGAGGAAGACTGAAGACTGTGGAGACTATAGAAAGGATCCAAGGACTCTCGTAATAACGCTTCCATCTGTTCTGGAAGAGAGCCAGCCAGGCCCCTACTGGGGAGCTATGATTCCACAACCATAACGTCACTGCTTTTTGGTGCCTGAGGCGGGAGCAGAGGAGGGTGTAAGGAACTCATGGTGGCAACAGTAAAACAGACACAAGTGATCACAGATCAAGGGTGTTTATTGAACTATACAGGTTGGAAAAACACCTAATCTAAACCTAAATCTAAGATGGGAGCAAGCGATGACCATCAAATAAAAATAAGGCAGTCCTAGTGGCACTGTGTCAAATAAGAAGGGCCTATACTAAGAAACCTATTGCCAATCCTTACATTTAAATACAACAAAAGTGTGGGATAGGGTTCACAAGAAAGAAAGAAGTGTTCAAAAATGATAAGTCACAATGCGGTAGCCGGGGGTCTCCCTTCCTTATGCTTTGCGCACAGGACAAGACGGGGCTCCTGAGCACAGCACACGCTCCAGCTTTCCCAGCACGAGCCGACAGTTCTGTTCTCAGTTTCAGGAACTTCGCGGGGTAAGTCTCTTTTTCTACAAAAAGTCTGTTGCCTCCAAGGACCAATGTCTTCAAAATAAAGAAAAAGCTCCTACCGTATGTTCGTTGGGTGAAGACTTTTCACCCTTGGATCCCCCCTCTTCCGGACTCAGATCCACAAAATGTTTCTAGCGATATCAGGACCTTCGGTGGGTAAATCTTTCCCTTCCGAAAGCCTGATATTTTCAAAATGGTAAACAAAAAGTTATTTTCTGATTGTACTTGGATGGCAATACTTCTGCCGTGTGTCCCCCTCTTCTAGGCTAAGACCCCTCTCGAATAACTGCCTCCCTCCGTCGAGTTCACTCTGGTTTGTATTTTATCTGTTGCATTTACGTGTCGGTGGGTGGTGGCTTATTGCCCCTGGATTCCCCTCTTCTGGGCTCAGACCCTTCTCGAATAGCAGTCTCCCTCTGTCTGGTTCACTACGGCTTGTACTCAAAACAATTTCACCACCTGGATTCCAAGATGGCCGCCAACGATAGAGCACCGTGAGCGATGCTCTCCTGTCCCCCGACATGATTTAAAAGCTTTTCGTGCAACCCCCTCCCCGGGTGCGAATGTTATCTAGAACGAGGTGGCATAAAAGGATCCCGACGTCCCAGAAGAAAAACAGAGCTGTACGGACCCTGTTGTGAGAAGGTGCAAGCAGAGAGGGGGAGGAGAAGCTGAAAAACCTGCAGACGCAAGCAAAACAGCTCCGGAACCCCCACAAGCGAGGAACCGGAGGCGGAAGAGCAGGAGAAGTAATCCCTACGACTGGGCGGGAGGAAGAGGACCCCCGAGGTCAGAGGAGTTGCAGGGCATTCAGAGACAGGATCCTGCAGGAGGAGTGAGACACGCACTACCAGGGAGGAGGCAAGGCCACGTATAGTGACTGGAGGAGTGAAGGCCTACCGCAAGGTGAGAGGAGACGGTACTGACTGAAGAGAGCGGATCGTAATCGGGAGGCACAACGGAGCCGGAGCCGTGAGGTGGAGACAAGCCCCGGGAGATCAATGCAGAGGTGAGACGTGTGTTCCTGCTCCACTACTGTCCCCCAGTGCCCAAATAACAGAAACCTGGGGAAATAACCCAGGAAAAGGAGTGGAAGACACCGCGGGGAGCATTTGGACCAATAGTTAACCCCACGGAGGCAGACTGGAAGCCTGGACCCGGGGCACAAAGAGAAAAGCGGGACACTCAATCCAAAGAAGGGAGAGGTGCATAAGGGTGGAGGTACCCTCAACCTGGGGGACCCCGCTTAATAAGGACAAAAATGGAGGATCCAGGAAGAGGGGAAGGAAACCGCAAGGGTAGAGACTGCTTCAGATTAGGCACAAAGAGCCATCCACAGTGAATGAGATCCCAGAGTGGGGTGAAACAGAACAAACATAAGTCACTGGGGACAGCAGTATTGGAGGCGCATGACACTCCCTGCGGTCAGACTAAACCTAAGGAAGCGCCGGGAGCGCGAAAGAGCATCTCTACAAGGGGACGGAAGGGAAGATGTCGAAAAATAGAGGTACAGAAGTGAGGCTGCAAAGGCACCAAAAAATTGCAGGACGGCACGATCCAAAAACTATGGAGGAAGGAAATGGAAACCCAATCTGAAGTGGAGGGAAGCCAGGCGAAACAGGAAGGCAGGGTACGTCAAGCAGGAGAGGGGCAAGATCAAGCAGTCACGCAAAAGATACTTAGAAGGTACTTCCAAGACTTTGGAGACAAAATTGCAGTCACGGTCAAGGCGCAGCTAGATAAGATCAGAGAAGATTGGGAGTCAGCTCTTCACGAGGTAAAAGGAGACGTGAACAAACTGGATGAAAGAGTAAACGCGAATGAGACGATGCTGCAGGGCTTGGCGGAGGATGCCAGGAAAACAGATTAACTCATGGAAAAGCTGGCAACTGCTACCCACAACCTTGAACTGCAAACTGAGGATCTTGAAAACAGATTGAGGAGATTGAATGTAAGGGTCAAAGGCCTGACTGAGGATGTACAAGATAATGACCTCAAGAAGGCAATCCGGAAAATATTTGAGGGTCTAATAGAATTGGAAGGGGATGGTGAACTGAAACTGGACAGAGTCCAGAGTGGACCCACTGAGGAAGGAACCGGGTGCCAGACCTAGGTACATCCTGGCGGCCCGTCACGACTATGACCAGAAGGAGGAGATCCTGCTGGCAGCAATAAAAATGAAACAGCTAAAATATAATGGCTCAGAACTACAACTTTATTAGGACCTGTCCCAAATAAAATTGCATAAGAGGAGGAAAATGGGCCCGGTAGTGAGGTTCCTCCGTGAGAAGGACATTAGATACCGTTGGACTTTCCACTTTGGCCTGGTATTCGAATGGGAGGGCCGACAACATAGTGTCTCAACCTGCAACAAAGGAGTGGGCATACTCTGGCTAGAGGAGGAAGAAGCAGGACCTAGCAAACCCAGAGCGAAAAGCCAGAAAACCAGAAAAACTTGGGAATGGACTACGGTGAAATGAAGGAACATCAAGAAGGTCCCGAAGGATCCTACAGCCACATAACAAGAAAGAAGAGGGATCCAGAGAATATCTAGATAAGTTAGCCCGGGAAGGGCAAATGTGTTAGCAAGGTAATTGTTGGGGGCGGCTGGTAGGGGGTAGGGAGATCCTTGAGACCAAGAAAAGGGCCCGGGAGAGCCTGCAGTTAATCGTGCTGGGGTGAGAACTGGGCTCAATCCCCGAGAAGGCAATTTGGGAGGGGCTAGAGGCTGATTGAGTCCACCCATAGGGAGGGGGGTCCCAATCAAGACATAAAGGGTTACACATACAGTTCCAGGACCAACTCGGGAGATGCCTAGGACCAGTTATATGACCATTATGTCATTGAATGTCAATGGGCTGAACTCCCCTCTGAAAAGGAAAACACTTGAAAGATTCTTCCAGAGGGACAAACCAGACCTTCGGACAATACAGGAACCACATCTGCAAATGACCGATAAGCACAAACTTAGACTTCAGGGATATAGTCAAATATTTCAATCAAACGAAGGGAAGAAAAAAAGGCGGGGTGCTGATTGCCATTCGAACCAGCCTCAACCTTACAGTAGCAGAATGGGAAAAAGATCCCAATGGCAGATATCTGGCAGTGATATTACAGGCAAGGAGAGAATGATGCACTATAGCTACTATGCATGCGCCTAATTCAGGGCCAGATAAATTCATTCCGCAGAAATTAGGTAAATTAGAATAATTTGTCCTTTAGCAAATTTCTCCAACAGGAGATTTTAATATAGGGTGGGACCCAAGAGCAGATAGGAGCACAAGTAGACCAGGCACCCAGGGCAAACCCACAAAAGAATTAAAGAATTGTGTGAAGAAATAGACAAGCTATCACTGGTAGACGCTTGGAGGGAAAAGAAGGGAGATACAAAGGGATATACATTATTCTCATGCACATAGGTCATCCTTGAGAATACATTATATGTGGATCTCCCGGAGCATGCTGGGTATGGTAGCAGAAATGTATGTAGGGGCAATAGCTCTATCAGACCATGCGCCCATTACAGTGACAGTGAAGAGAAAGGGCAGCCTACCCAGCTGTGGAAATGCAAATACCCAACATATATATTCAAAGACATATCACTGAGGGAGGAAATAAGAAAAGGTATAGAGGAATTCTTCCAAGATAATAAGCTCGGAGACACAGATACAGACACCAAGAACAGTAAAATCCGAACTTTAAAACATAGACAAGGGGCTATGACAAAGATAGACAATGTCGGAAGAGGCGGTTGCCTTCTGCGGCATGAGAAAGAAGCTAGAGAAGCCTTAAGGAATAACGGTTTAGCTTGGTTTCGCCTAAGAACTGGACCTGGTGTGGTCAGAGGTTCTGACTTGAAGATTGTACGAAGGCTAGAGATCAATGGTTGGTGCTCCCAGGAACAAAGGGAGTTCCTTTTCATTGGATGTGGGGCCAGTAATTTGCCATCTATCCTTACTCTCTGTAAATATATGCCCAAGGGCTATTCAAATCTGAATCTTTTAGTGGGTTAACCCGTTTTATTTTCTTTTTGTCCCTACCTTAGATTGTACCTTGAGGTATTGGGTGTGGGTTATGTTGTTTTGTCATTGTAAGATTTATTGAATGCGTTTTACTGTTGTTCTTGTGTTTGTGCTCTGATGCCTGCGATTCATAAATAAAAATAAAAATGTAAAAAATTAAAATAAACAAAAAGGGCTAGGCGGTCAGAAGCCAGTCACCAGCCCTTTCTATTGGTAGATTCCTAAAGTCACATTTTTCTTGTTCTTTTTCTTTGACAAGCTAGGGAGAGTGAAAGGAAAGGATAGGATTCCGGACACTGGATCTATGATTATGTTCTGACATCCTGACAAGCACCCCTTTTCCTTTTGTTATAGATTAGGGCCTAAGATTATAGATTTAGGGAAAGTTTTGTTTTGGCATCAGAAGAAAATAATGAAGAACCTTGAAAAATGCCTCATTGTGCGAGTCCTGATTCTGACCTACCACACTAGATGATCCTGAAAGACTGAGTTTGGAGGCACAATCTACATTTGAGTCGCTGTCGAGTCCTCAAATGAGGGCTTAGTCAGGAAAATAAATCTGGTAAATCGGAAAGGGGCAATCCAAAAACGACCATGTGTCAAATTGGCAAAACAGGACATTCAGTCAAGGCGATATTTACAATCGGCGCATGAGGTGACCGAAGGATCAACCTTGCAGATCCTTGAGGGCCAAGAGCAAACAGGACACAGGGTTGGAACAATATTAGCCACAAGAGGGCAAGAGCGTAAACAGTGCACAGGGAATGGGACAGAAAAAATGCTTACACCGAAGCTAACGGGTAGTTAAGGGAAAATCCACATAAATGGAGCAAGAGTGGAAAAGGAACAAGTTACTTACCTGTAGCTGCTGTTCTCTAGCATAGGTCTGGCATGAATTCACATGCTCAGGAATATTCCCCGTCGTCAGGCTGTGAATCCTTGGTAAAAGAAAACTGTCTTTCTCCTATAAACCAATCACTGAGCTCAGGGCCATACTGCCCCCAGCAAATAACCGCCAACTCCCTAAGCCCCTCTTCTGGCAGCCATCTTCAGATTTGGTAGCATATAAAGTGGCAGTATGACCAAGAAGAGCTGCAGAGGGGCATGCAGGAGGGTTTGCATGTGAATCCATGCTAGACCCATGCTGGAGAACAACAGTTACAAGTAAGTAACTTGTTCCTTCTCCAGCATGGGGTCTGGTATGGATTCACAATAAAGAATCCATAGCAGTACATACATACACAATCATGGGAGGTGGCAAGGCTCAACAGAAACAATTACTCTTACCCCCTCACCAGGATCACCTTCAAGCAAAGAGGTTGCGTAGCACTGCTCTGGACTCCTCCCTGCAATCCCTGTCGCTGCAATAGAATTTTGTGAAGGTGTGAGTAGACCTCCACGTAACAGCCCTGCATATGCCCAGCAGGGGCACACCAGTCAGGAACGCCGTCGTTACATTGATCGCTCTGGTAGAATGGGCTCTCGGACATCCAGGAAACGGTCTGTTAGCCAACCGGTGACAATGAGTGATGCAGCCGGAGAGCCATCAGTAGATTGAAGCTCTGGACAAGGCCTTCCCATGGTTCACAGGACCAAAGTTCACAAAAAGCTGAGAAGTCTTCCGGAAACTCTTTGTGTGGGCTACATAAAACTTCAGCGCTCGAGCCACATCCAGCGAGTGCAAAGTCCTTTCAGCCAGCGATGAAGGCGTCTGAAAAAATACAGGTAACACCAAAGGCTTGTTGAGATGAAATTCCGAATGAACCTTGGGCATGAAGGAGGGGTGCATCTGCATCACCACCTTTGTCTTGTGGAAAGCCTAGTAAGGCCGCTTGCAGGACTGGGCCTGGATCTCAC
Source organism: Ambystoma mexicanum (assembly GCF_040938575.1). Taxonomy (NCBI): domain Eukaryota; kingdom Metazoa; phylum Chordata; class Amphibia; order Caudata; family Ambystomatidae; genus Ambystoma; species Ambystoma mexicanum. The sequence goes on along the minus strand of NC_090931.1, from coordinate 1,066,694,223 downwards.
CTACTCTCCTGGCACGAGGAAAGCTGTCTTCCAAGACAGAAACATAAGCGGGGCTTGATGCATCGGATCGAATGGAGCCCCCATTTGCCTAGTCAGCACCACGTTGCGTTCCCACGCCGGGGAAGACGCCTTCACCGACGGCAACAAAAGGAACAGTCCTTTGATGAACTCCTTCACTAGACGGTGTGCCCAAAGAGACCTGTTGTGTGCCAGATGCACCTTGATGGAGGCATGTGCCAGCCCTGACTTAGCCAACGAAAACAAGTATGGAAGGACCTGGGGGGCTGTGACCCTCAGAGGGTTAATCTTCTGTGACTGGCACCAAGTCGTGGAACGCTTCCATTTGTGTCCGTAACACTTCAGAGTCAACGACACCCTGTGCAGTCCGCAGGCAGCTCGTAACCACCGAACTCTTAACACTGCAGGAGCCAGGCCTTCAGGTTCAGCGATCCTGGGTCGTGGTGCAGGATTGCGCCTCCTTCCCTGGCGAGAAGATCCGCGACCACGGGCAGCTTGACTGGGGGGGGGGGTGCTGATATGCTGAGAAGAACAAGTTACTTCTTACCTGGTAACGTTCTTTCAACGGGATGTTCCTCCGACGTATTCCTTATCTTTGATAATACGTTTCCAGCTTGCTGGCCTCGGAATTTTTTTCTGTAGAGGGCGCTGCGCGTCGACGTCCGCCGAGTCGATGACCTTCGACGGCCACCGTACCGGTGCCGACGTCACCATGCCCATAAATAGCCACGCGCTGCGTTCGTTGCTCAGTTCCGTTTTGTAGCATAAGAATAGTCATGCCTGAATTGGTTAGTGACCTTGAAGGAGCGTAAACTGCAACCACAAGGGAAGTTATCACTGCGGGGATGGTTGGGAGGGGCGATAAGAAATACGTCGGAGGAACATCCCGTCGAAAGAACGTTACCAGGTAAGAAGTAACTTGTTCTTCGAAGGGATTGTGTCCTCTGACGTATTCCTTATCTTTGATAGACTCCCATAGCAGTGGCATGTAAATGGAGGTGGGAGTGAGAATGTTATGTATCCCCTTAGGGATGAACCGAATGTAATACGGCCTTGCCAAATCTGGTCTCTTGAGCAGTGTAGGAATCCAGATTGTAAAATTTTGTGAATGCATGTGCGGACAACCATGTGGCAGCCGCACATATGTCCCGGACCGGTACCCCTCTTTGGAGAGCCGAAGAGGCTGCGATACCCCTGGTTGAATGAGCCCTGAGATTTTGGGGTGGCTCTTTCCCTGCTAGTCTATAACATTCCAGGATGGCCAAAATAATCCACCTGGAGATGGTTTGTTTTGTTATGGGTAGTCCCAACTTGTGACCTGAGTATCCTACAAACAGTTGGTCTGCTTGCCTGATCCTAGCCATTCTGCTGATGTAAAAGCTGAGAGCTCGCCTAGGGTCCAGCCTATGTAGCCTTTCCTCCTCTTTCCCTGGATGGGGAGGAGGGTAGAACGAAGGCAAGGTAATTTTCTGAGTAATATGAAATTGGAAACCACCTTTGGGAGGAAATTAAGCTTCACCTGAAGGACAACTTTGTCCTTATGGAAAATTTTATGTGGGGGTTTACAGTAGAGAGCTTGTAGCTCGCTCACCCTTCTAGCGGATGTTAGTGCTACCAATAGGACAGTTTTAAGCTTGAGAAATCTCAGTGCGCAAGAGTGAAGTGGTTCGAATGGAGTGCCCATTAAGAAGTTTAAGACTAAATTTAAGTCCCATAAGGGAACCTGGAATGGTTTTGGAGGGTAAACATTAGTTAGACCCTTGAGAAATTGTACCACTAGAGGAATTTTGAAATACGATGGTTCCTCCGCAGTGCGCTTGAAGAAAGAAAGCGCTGCAAGATAGCCTTTTACAGTGCCCACTTGAAGGCCTGAGTTTGCCAAGTAGAGTAGAAACGATAACACCGTTGGTGTACCACATGAAAAAGGGTTGATATTCTCTTCCCTACACCAGCTGCAAAATTTGTTCCAACGGCAACGGTATAAAGACTTTGTTGCCGGTCTTCTGGCCGAAAGCAACACCTCCATGACGTTATCAGGGAGATCCCAATCCTTGTACCTCAACCTTTCAGAAGCCAAGCGTGAAGGTTGAGGGTTCTGGTGTCTGGATGGAGAACCTGACCTCCCTTCTGCGAGAGAAGATTCTCTTTGAGTGGAAGACGGATTGGAGGACAGATGGACATATCTAGAAGGTCCGGGTACTACGTTCTCCTGGCCCAATCCGGGGCAATTAGGATCATGGTTTTCCAGAATCTTCTCAACCTCCTGATCATTTGAGGAATAACAGGGACTGGAGGGAACGCGTAAAGGAGTGGAAACTCCCAGTCCACTACGAACGCATCTCCTAGAGCTCCTCTCGGGGGGAATTCCCTTGAACAGAACAGATCGCACTTCTTGTTGTTGCTTGGGGCAAACAGATCCACCTGAGGGGTTCCCCAAAGGGTGAAGATCTCTTGAAGGACTTCCTGAGCTAGCTCCCACTCGTGGGAGACTGTGCTCTGCCTGCTCAGAGCATCCGCTGTCAAGTTCTTCTCTCTGGCTAGGTGGACAGCCGATAGAGAGATTCCTTCTTGGATTGCCCAAAACCAGAGCTGCATCGCCTCTCTGCACAGTGGCAGTGATCCTACGCCTCCTCTTTCGTTGAGGTAGTGCATGGCCACCGTGTTGTCCGTCATTATCAGGACATTTCTCCCCTGTACTGATGGCAGGAAAGCTTTCAGCGCTAGTCTGATTGCTCTCAGCTCTAATAGGTTGATGTGTAGTCTGGACTCCGATGGAGACCAACGACCGCTGATGGTCAAGTCGTTGGCATGGGCTCCCCAACCCGTGAGTGAGGCGTCTGTGACTACTGTTATCTCCGGAATTGGTTGCCAAAACAGTTCTCCTTTCAAGATGTTCTCTGGATAGGCCGACCATTGAAGGTCGCGAGCTACCTTGTCCGGAATCCGGAGGAGATCTGCCATTCTCCCTGAGAATTGCGACCACTGACTTCTCAGTGCCCACTAAAGAGATCTCATTCTCAGGCGAGCCTCTGGTACAAGGAAGATGCAGGATGCCATGAGGCCTAGCAACCTCAAAAAGTCGAAGGCTGGGAGACGTTGGGCATTTTGGAACTTGGTGACCATCTGTAGAATATCTTGAGCCCTCACCTCTGGTGGCGAGGCTTTTCCCAGGGAAGTGTCCAGGACCGCTCCAATGAACTCGAGTCTCTGTGATGGTATCATCTGTGACTTCTTTAAATTGAGGGAGAAGCCCAGTCTCTGAAGGAAGTGGCAGACATAATCTAGCTGGGCCTGGGCCTGTTCCGAAGATACAGCCCTGATCAGCCAGTCGTCCAGGTAGGGGTAGACGTGGATCCCTTCCCTCCTTAGACTCTCCGCCACTACCGACATCAGCTTGGTGAAGACCCTCGGGGCAGAGGTCAGCCCAAATGGCAGAACTCAAAATTGATAATGAGAGTCGCCAACTGCGAACCTCAGGTATTTCCTGTGTTTGAGATGGATTGGCACATGGAAATAAGCATCCTGAAGGTCCAGAGATACCAGCCAGTCCTGGAGCTGGAGGGCCTGAAGGATCTGAGAGAGAGTTACCATCTTGAACTTGTCCTTCCTGAGGAACTTGTTCAATTCTCGCAAGTCCAGGATGGGTCTCAGTCCTCCGTCCTTCTTTGGTATGAGAAAGTAGGGGGAGTACCAGCCCTTGTTCCTGTCCGCTACAGGTAACGGTTCTATGGCACCTTTCTCTAGCAGGTCTATAATTTCCTGCAAGAGGAGCGGATCTGGAACTTTTATAGAGCTGTTCCCCTGTGGATGACTCTGAGGAATGTGTAGAAAGGGTAGGCAGTAACCCTGGGCAACTGTCTCCAATGCCCAAGCATCTGAAGTTATAGCCTGCCATTCCGTCAGACGGTGAGTTAACCTGCCCCCTACAGGTGTATTGTGTGGGAAGGCCTCAGAGTGGTTTGGGGGCGGCTGATGCAGATGCCGAGGGTAAAGAGGCACCTGCTGCTGCTGCGGCCTTAGTACTTTTGAACAGTCCACCTCGGGTGGATCTCCTTTGGCCTCTTTGAGCCGGCTGTCCTCTGCCTTTCCCGAATGCGGAATAATAGCCCAAGGACTTTCCTCTTCCAGAGGTTCCTGAGGGGCGAAAAGGAGGTTGGCGGATAGCAGCTCCTAAAGATTTTGCTGCTGCTTTAGAAGTCTGTAACTTTTCCAGACTGTCATCAGCCTTTTTCCCGAATAATGAAGAGCCGTCAAAGGGTATATTCAAATGTCTGGCCTGTACATCTGGAGCAAAGCCCGACTTTCGCAACCACGCATGCCTGCGGGATTGTTGTACTTGCCGCCATGGCCCTGCTGATACTGTCAGCGAAATAGATGCCAGTTTGAAGTGATTCGCACATGGCATCCTTGCCATCTTTAATAATGTTAAGGAAGGCTTCCTTTTCCTCTCCTTCGGGTATGCAGTCAGCCGCTGATGAAGCACACTCCCATAGTGTGTGACGTACAGGTGGCGTTGATGGACTTCAACACCATACTACAGGCAGAGAAAACTTTCTTCGCCATAGAGTCGTACCTCTTGTCATCTCTATCCTGTGGGACAGTAAGGTAAGCGGTCCTACTGCTAGATGAAGTTGCCGCTTGAACCACCAGGCTCTCTGGAGTCGGATGTTTTGATAGGTATTCAGGGTCAGCAGCTGCTACCCTATACTTGGTTGACAATCTTCTATTGACTGCAGGGATAACTTCGGGAGTTTCCCAATTAGATGCAATCTTCCTTTGTAAGGCTGCATGGAAGGGGACCACCGGGTCCTCCTGTGGGCCTTTGTCTAATATATCTGTTAGGTCGTCCTGTTGAAAAACAGGTAAAGGCGCAGACCAACCCATAAACTCAATAATTCTTGCCATCAGGGTTCTATAGGGTGTTTCGGCATGTTCCCCTGGGTCTGGCTTAACAAATTCCACTTCTGGGGAAGTGTCCAGCCCACTTGCCTCATGTAGTGACTCCTGCAGGTCCTTCAGCCTTCTTTCCTCAGAGGAAAAATCCTCTGTAATAGGCAGTGTGGTCCTCTGTAACCTGAATGTTTCCTGGTCAGAATCTTCCCCCTCTTCATAAATTGAAGGAAGTCCAGGGTACTCTGACCTCTGAAATGGAGTAAAACCCATCTCCAAGGCAGAAGGAGCCAAACTCGTCATTATTGGACGAGAAAACGTCGATGTCGTCGACGCCGATGTTACAGGCTTTGAAGGCGCCGAGAACAGCATCGAGAAAACTGGAAGGGGTCTCGAAGAACTCGAGAGGATCGGGATCCTACTCGAGGGCATCGACGACGGTCTCGGCGTCGTGCCGGAGGCCCTTGAAATCACCGTTGGCTGTGGAGTGGCCTTGGTCCTCTCTTTCATCGGCGTTGGCGTCGACGATGGCGTCGAGTCGATCAACCGATGCGTCGAGGAACCCTTCGACAGCGGCGTCAATGGCGCCGATCCATGCGTCGAAGGCATCCTCGACGACGGCGTCGAAGACGGTGCCTTCTTACCCGATGGCTCATGGAGCACTCGGGTGGAATGTTTCGCCGGGTGCTGCGACTCGCGGCGTTTTGATTTTTTGGGTTTTTCACCCGGGGCATCACCCTCAGCTGTCTTCGAGGGGGTCGAGGCCGCGTTCTCGAAGACGCTTAACATTTTCTTTCTGAATTCCTCCCACTCAGCTTGAGAACTGTGTTTAGTGGGACAGGCGACCCTTTCTGGGGACACAGAAGACGACGAGGAATGGGACCTTCGACGTCTCTTTTTTTGAGTGTCTTGATCTCGACGAGTGATGGGAGCTGCTTCGAGATCTAGAATGGGAATGTTTTCGACGGCGAGGAGATGAATGCCTCAACTCAGCCGACGAAACTTTCGAGGAGGTTTTGGCTGACTTACCTCTCTCGAGCTTCCCCTTGCGCTCCTTCAAGGCTTTCGTCGTCATGGACATGCAGTCCTCACACTCCGAAAAATGCTCGGATCCCAAGCACCACAAGCAGATCCTGTGTGGATCCATTATTGACATTTTTTTACCGCAGTCTCGACATTTCTTGAAGCCGGATCACGGCATCGTCGGTTCTGATGAAGAAGCCATCGAGAACGATAAGGTATATTCGCAGTAGAAATAGATAGTTATCCTGACTGAACTGAGCAATGACGTTCCGAGGCCCCACGAAGCGCGGAAAAACGGAACTGAGCAACGTACGCAGCGCGTGGCTATTTATGGGCATGGTGACGTTGGCGCCGATACGGCGGCCGTCGAAGGATATCGACTCGGCGGACGTCGACGCGCAGCACCCTCTACAGAAGAAATTTCTGAGGCCAGCAAGCTGGAAACGTATTATCAAAGATAAGGAATACGTTGGAGGACACATCCCTTCGAAAGTATGAGTACTAAACTTGCCTCTGCCACGCTGGCGCGACAAGGCTCATCCTGCACCGGCACCGTCTGGGTTGACTGATGACTCGTAGTAGCAGCGGCAAAGGAGGGAACACTTACAGGAACGGGCCTTCCCAAGCAAAGGTGAAGGCGTCCCCCATGCTCCCCGGCTGGGGAAGGCTATAACAAAGGGGTTGTCCTACCCTCTATGAATCTAACGGGTGCGCAAAGACAATCTGGTGCACACTAGTTTTTAGACCCTTAAGGGTGCCTGTACAATTTGGGCAACCAATATTGGAAACAACATACTTGCTGCTGACAAACACATATCTCAAACTGGTAAAGGAATTTCAGCTTTTATTAATTAATTAGGTGATGCTTTTTTCCATTTTTTTGCAAAAAGTTTAGGTTTTTAAATGTTTTCTTTTTTACAAGGAATTTAAGTTTTGTATATACATGACAATACATGATGTATGTTGTGGTAAACAAACACATAGTTATGTTAGAAATTCACTAAAACGTAAATACAATTGACAAAGAGATGTGGATCATCCACTCATACATTTGACAAGCAACTTGTTTATCAGTGGAATGTCCATTGTCATTAGATGTAGAAAACACAGAATAAAAATACAAAGGGGAGACGTTGATAGTAGGTCTCCTGTGCCCGGCTAAAGTCTGACCTCATCTATGGCCGGCTGGGGAAACCTGCTGGCGAACCTCCAGCACTTGGTGTTCCTCGCCATCGCAAACAGATCGAAATGGGGATTGCCCCACTTAAGGAAGAGGTTGTCCCCTTGATCCTGCTGAAGCTCCCACTCCTGGCAAGAGCAAAGCTCACTGCTGAGGCAGTCGGCGACAGTGTTTTTTTATTCCGGCAAGGTGGAAAGGAATGAGGAACATCCCCTGGGCGACGGCCCAGTGCCACAAGTCCTGGGCCTCTCTGGAGAGCGCATGGGATCTTGTGCCCCCCTGCTTCCCGATGTAAAAGATTGTGGTGGTATTGTCTGTGAAGACCCTCACCACTTTGCCCTTGAGGGACGGAAGAAATGACTCAAGGGCCCAAAACCCAGCCCGCAGTTCCAGTACATTGATGTGCAGCCTTTTCTCCTCCGGCAACCACAGGCCTCTGGCGTGGAGACGTCAGTTGAGTGCTCCCCACCCTTCCAGGGAAGCGCCCGTCATGACTGTCTCCTGGTATGGAGGGCTCTGGAAGTCTGTGCCCCAAGTGATGTTGAAGCGCACGCCCCACTACCTTATGCTCGACGGACCTCCTCATCGTGCACGATCCTGTCTTTGAAACTTCCACATATGGATCCAACGGGTGTCCAGGAGCGGTCTCATCCGCAACCTGCAGAGCTTGACCAGGTAGATGCATGACATCATGCCTAGTAGCGACTTGACGGTCCTCACAGTAGAAATCTTTAATGCTAACAGCAGTTGCACCTTGCCCAAAATGGCTGCTATTCTCTCCTACGACTGAGCTGCCAGACAGGACACTGTGTTGAGCCCGGACCACAGGAAAAGCGTGTTCTTCGATGGAGTCAAGCAGGATTTCGCACAGTTCACCGAGAACCCCATATCCATCCGCAGCCGAACGGTCCTCTCCGTGTGATCAACGGTGATGTCCTTCGACTTGGCCCGGATGACCAAGTCATCAAGGTAAGGGTACACATGTTAATGTTAAAGGACATTTGTACCGCGCACTATCACCACCGGACTTGTCCCCTGGCGTTCTGGCGGCTCTGAAAGAGGAAGGGAGGGGGGGGTTTAGTGGGAAGATGCTGGAAAAGTGCAAGAGAGCAGTGATGTGCTGTTGGCGGCCTCAGCCCGGTAGGTCTGTTGGCTGGGCCTGGGGTGTTTGCGGCCGGTAGTCTTTGTGTACTGTTGTACGAGTCTATATGTGTTTTTGTTTTGCTGTTGCAATGTAGTGAAGTTTGTGCGGTTTGTTGTGCTGTAGGTTTGTGGGTGTGTTTGGTTTGGAGTTTGAGAGGTGTATGCAAAGGGGGAAATTGTTAGTGCAATTGGTTAGTTGGCATCTTTATCCTGAATTGAGGCGCTGGGCTTCTGTAATCTCACCAGGTGCGGTTCGGAAGCACCCCTGCGCCTTTGTCCTGATCTGGGTCCGTCCGGCCTTCAAGGTCCCTTTCACATCTGCCCCCCTCCTCCCTCCAGTATCTCTTGCAGCGCTACCTGTCTTCCCTTCCCACTCATACGGCTAGTGCTCCTGCCAATGTCCACAGCTCAGATAGTGTGGTGATTGCCAATATCCCGATAATTCCACCACACTGTGGTACCTGGTGGCAACTAAGGGGCGAGTGAGGTTGTTGGGTGGGATTAGGGTGGGTTGTTGACTCCGTCTCCGTGGGTGTCGCATGTGTTACACTGTAACCGGCGTCCTTCGTCCAGGTGCCGTGGGAGCTTCTTCACATAGGGAGTTGTCCACAGTCGGTACTGGGAGTTGTCCGTGTCCACTCCAGTTTAGTCATCCCTTTTCATTTCTGTTTCAGTTTGAGTCTGTGGTGTTGAAGAGCCAGGTTTTTAGTAATTTCCAAAATTTTAGGTGATTTTTGGTGTTTCTTATTTCTTTTGGGATGTTGTTCCAGGTTTTTGTGGCTAAGTGGTAGAAGGAGGTGCCTCCAAGTTTCTTCTTGGGGTATGGTTTTGGTTCCAGGTGGATTTCGTTGCTTGATCTGAGGAGTCTTGTTGGTTTGTAGATTGTTATTTTCTTTTGTAGGAATTCTGCTCCTTGTCTACTGATTGACCTGTGCATTCTGCACATTGTTTTGAAGGTGATGCAAAGTTTTACTGGGAGCCAGTGTAGTGTTTTTAGGGCAGGAGTGATGTGTTCCATTCTTGATAGTTTGAGGAGTAGTCTGGCGCCTGCATTTTGGATCCGTTGTAGTTTCTTCAGGAGGAATTCTGGTATTCCGAGGTAGAGGCTGTTGCATAGTTGATTCTTGACATGATGAGGGCGACGATAGTTAGTGTTTTGTGCGTGAAAGAGAGGAAAGGTAGGATTCTTCTTGCCGTGTGGAGGAGGAAAACACATTTCTTCATTGTTGTATTTACTTGAGGTTCTAAGGTTAGGGTGTTGTCCATCAGGACTCTCAGATTTTTTACTACCTTAGATGGTGATGGTTTGGTTCCCATTTCCGTTGGGCACGGGATGGCGGTTTCGTTCTCTTGGTCTTTGGATATGATCATGATTTCTGTCTTTCCTGGGTTGATTTTCAGGTTGTTGTCAGTCATCCAGTTGAAGACTTCTTTTAGATACTCGATTAGGGTTGAATGATCAGCTTGGGTGTCTTTGATTTTGTAGAAGATTTGGGCATCATCTGCATAGCTGTAGCATGTAATGTTGTACTTTTTGAAGATTCTGATAACCGGAGTCTGGTAGCTGTTGAAGTACAGTGGAGATAGTGAGGATCCTTGTGGCACTCCACAGTCGTTAACTCGGAGTGGATTTGATCCATACGGTTTCGGTTCTGTCTGCTAGGAATTATTTAGTCCAGAGTAGTGCTGTGTCTGTTATGCCTATGTCTTTTGGTTAGGGTGTCATGACTAACTGTGTCGAAGGCAGCGGAGAGGTCAAGTAGAATGAGGGCTGAGATTGTGTTTGAGTCTGCATTCGTTTTTAGGTCATCCCAGATGGATAGTAGTGCTGTTTCCGTTCCTCTTGCCGGTCTGAAAACAACTTGAGCTTGGTCTAGCAGGTGGTGTTCTTCTATGTATTCTTGGGTTAGTTTATATACATAGGTTTCCAGGAGTTTTGCAGGCAATGTTTGAAATCGGCCTGTAGTTGTAGAGGTCTTCTACGTCGCCACATGTGTTTTTCAGAAGTGGTTTGATATATGCTGATTTGAAGGTCTTTGGTACTGTTCTTGTTGCTAGTGAAAGGTTCAGAAGGTTTCTGTAGTATTCTGCTGGCGTTCCTTGTGCAAGGATTGATTTGTAGATGTCCCCTGTCCCATGAATTCCCTATAGTTGTAGATGGGCTGCCACCCGAGCCAGGCACTTCGTAAAGACTCTGGGTGCTGACTTTTGTCCGAAAGGGACAGTCTTGAACTGGTAGTGCTTCCCTTGTACGTGCTGCAATGTGACCATCCTGAATTTCTGGCACTTCATCTACTTGTTGAGTAGTCGTAGGTCGAGAATGCGCCTCCAGCCCCTGGTCTTTTTGCTTACCAGAAAGTATCTTGAGTAAACTCCAGAGCCCCGAAGTCGCTTTGGAAACCAGCTCTATCAGCCCTTTTCTTAACATGGCCCGAACTTCTAGCAGCAGCTGAGGGATGTGTTGTTCCTGCCGGGCCACCGGTGGTATTCGCAGACACTTTCGCTGAAACTCCAAAGTATGTCCGTGAGCGAGAGCGTCCAGCACCCATCAATCAGTTAGAACGACCACTGAGAGCTTCCTGGGTCATGGAAAAGGGGGGAGTTGGTGGTAAGAGGACAATCCACTGCTGAAACTCTTCCAAAACCTCTCTAACTTCCCTCCTGAGAGACGAAAGGACAGACGGTGCTGTTGTAGCATGCCCAGGGCACGGGCCGTCTCCGGGTCGGCTTTGATGGCTTGAAGAGATTAGTCGACTGCCTTGGCGAAAAGATTGTCTATGTCGAACGGACCTTGTATGGACCTCTTGTCTAAAGTTGGTGGCCTTCAACCAGCCACGACGACGGAGGCAAACCCTGTTTCCCATCTGGTCAAGCCCTGTGTCCGCAATGCCCTGGGACACTGATGGCATGGTCTGACGCCACCTCACCCTCCTGAAGGATCTCCATTGCCTCCATCCGCTTTTCCTAGGGGAGGAAATCCAGGCTCAGGGCCATCTTGTACCATAGCTCCCGGTCGTACCTGGCCAGGATCTCTAGGGTGTTGCCCCCCTTGACTGTCATCACTGCCCAGTAAATGACCGTCTGTCACACAGCTTCCAATTTATTCCCTCGACGGCCGGGGAACAGAGGTTGATGATGACGGGTTGAACAACTTCTTCCTTTCCGTAGCTGAGAGACCACCAAGTCCATCGATGGTTGCAACCGCAGACATTTGGGCGCAGACTCCAGCACTCAATATTTGTTCTCTAGCCGGTCCCTGCTTGCCAGGGCTGAGGAGGGGTTCTTAAAAAGTGCCAGTCCCTCATCTCAGACGTTGTCCAGGAGCGGTACCGACAGAATGGTATTCCTTTTCACCGCCCGGCGTTGGTACAAGAGGCCTTCGCTTTTCTTCTCTTCCGGGGTGAGCTGAAAAACGGGCGATCTTGGAGTGGAAGGATGCCGCTTTGCCTGGCACAGAAGCCCTCGGTGGCGGAGAGAGTCCACCGTCGTCGTCGGTGTCAGTCGTAGCCGTGTCTGTCCCTGTGTCCCTAGGAGGGAGGGCAGTGATGGTTGGAGTGGAGGTGTAGGGTGCCTCCTCCTTTTCTTCGGCGGTGGTGGCCCCGGTGTCAATGGGGTCGTTGCTCGGTGGAGCCGTTGCTGGTGCCGCCGGCATTCTGTTCTGAATCTCTGACACCAGTATGTGGAGGTTCGAGAGAATATCCTGCAACCGATCACGGGGAGGTGTCTGGGGGACAGGGTCACTGGGCCCAGCGCCTATGTCATCACACCCTACCTCGTCTTCGTCACCAATCTCCTCTGGGATGATGAGGACAGAAAGAATGTCTTCCTCATCGGACGAAGAAATATCCGTGTGCTGTAACTCTTTCAAGCCCCCCCCCACTTTCTTCAGGTCCTTAGGGGTCAGCTTCGGGCTGAGGTACTTCTAGCAGCAGCTGAGGGATGTGTTGTTCCTGCCGGGCCACCGGTGGTATTCGCAGACACTTTCGCTGAAACTCCAAAGTATGTCCGTGAGCGAGAGCGTCCAGCACCCATCAATCAGTTAGAACGACCACTGAGAGCTTCCTGGGTCATGGAAAAGGGGGGAGTTGGTGGTAAGAGGACAATCCACTGCTGAAACTCTTCCAAAACCTCTCTAACTTCCCTCCTGAGAGACGAAAGGACAGACGGTGCTGTTGTAGCATGCCCAGGGCACGGGCCGTCTCCGGGTCGGCTTTGATGGCTTGAAGAGATTAGTCGACTGCCTTGGCGAAAAGATTGTCTATGTCGAACGGACCTTGTATGGACCTCTTGTCTAAAGTTGGTGGCCTTCAACCAGCCACGACGACGGAGGCAAACCCTGTTTCCCATCTGGTCAAGCCCTGTGTCCGCAATGCCCTGGGACACTGATGGCATGGTCTGACGCCACCTCACCCTCCTGAAGGATCTCCATTGCCTCCATCCGCTTTTCCTAGGGGAGGAAATCCAGGCTCAGGGCCATCTTGTACCATAGCTCCCGGTCGTACCTGGCCAGGATCTCTAGGGTGTTGCCCCCCTTGACTGTCATCACTGCCCAGTAAATGACCGTCTGTCACACAGCTTCCAATTTATTCCCTCGACGGCCGGGGAACAGAGGTTGATGATGACGGGTTGAACAACTTCTTCCTTTCCGTAGCTGAGAGACCACCAAGTCCATCGATGGTTGCAACCGCAGACATTTGGGCGCAGACTCCAGCACTCAATATTTGTTCTCTAGCCGGTCCCTGCTTGCCAGGGCTGAGGAGGGGTTCTTAAAAAGTGCCAGTCCCTCATCTCAGACGTTGTCCAGGAGCGGTACCGACAGAATGGTATTCCTTTTCACCGCCCGGCGTTGGTACAAGAGGCCTTCGCTTTTCTTCTCTTCCGGGGTGAGCTGAAAAACGGGCGATCTTGGAGTGGAAGGATGCCGCTTTGCCTGGCACAGAAGCCCTCGGTGGCGGAGAGAGTCCACCGTCGTCGTCGGTGTCAGTCGTAGCCGTGTCTGTCCCTGTGTCCCTAGGAGGGAGGGCAGTGATGGTTGGAGTGGAGGTGTAGGGTGCCTCCTCCTTTTCTTCGGCGGTGGTGGCCCCGGTGTCAATGGGGTCGTTGCTCGGTGGAGCCGTTGCTGGTGCCGCCGGCATTCTGTTCTGAATCTCTGACACCAGTATGTGGAGGTTCGAGAGAATATCCTGCAACCGATCACGGGGAGGTGTCTGGGGGACAGGGTCACTGGGCCCAGCGCCTATGTCATCACACCCTACCTCGTCTTCGTCACCAATCTCCTCTGGGATGATGAGGACAGAAAGAATGTCTTCCTCATCGGACGAAGAAATATCCGTGTGCTGTAACTCTTTCAAGCCCCCCCCCACTTTCTTCAGGTCCTTAGGGGTCAGCTTCGGGCTGAGGTACGGCATCCTCTTCTCCGGATTCTTCTCCACTGGTTTGGCCGAAGCCTCCCGCCTGGGAGGGAGAGCCACTGTGGAACATGTCAACCTCTTTCACCTTCGAGAGGGCGGCAGCAACCATCTCTATAAAAGAGGACGTCTTGGCCTGCAGCACCTGGGCCTTGGCTGGCAGGACGGACACCTTGTCCTGCTTGGCCTTCTCCGGTTTCTCTCGCAGCTTCCCTGGGGTAGCTGACTTTCTCATCGACAAAGAGCTGGAGATTGAGGCTGATGGAGACGATGAACGCCCCCTGACCGTCGCGGGACCCGCTTGCACAGTGAACCCAGTGGAAGCAGACTTGTGGTGCTTGGCCTTGTCTTGGGCCCCCACAGTTGGAGCGCCCTCAAAGGACTGGTCTGGCTGGCTGGATCCGGATGAAGCACACTCCTGTGAACCACATGGGGTAGAGGCCATGGCCTTCAGCTATGTCGCCAGTCGGACATGCCGGTCCTTCATCGGGCACCTGCAGAAGCCACAGCAGATCTCACAATCTTCTTCCTTTTGCATCGGGTGTAGACAATACAGGCACTAGGAAGGCTTGTCATCCGCAAAAAAATTCTACAAGCCGCAGCTGGTGCAGAGCTTGAAAAGGGAAGCTCTGTCCTTCTTCTCCTTTGACATGATCTGGTGCCGTGTAGGCCTGATGGACTTCTGGAAACCTGAAATACGAAAACACTCAATTTTTGCCCTTGATGGGCGATGAAATATGCCGAAAAACAGATCCCTGTTAATCGGATGGATAAACGAGGGAGCGCACAGGCTCGATTGAACCAAAAAAAAAAAAAAAGAGTTTTCCTAGACAAAAAGCGTGAAAGACTTAGAAAGCTAGAAGAGCGAAACACGAGGACTCCCAACACTTGAACGTGCAGTAAAAATCTGAAGATGGCTGCCAAAGGAGGGGCTTAGGGAGAGGGCACTCATTGGCTGGGAGGCAGTATGACCCAGAGCTCAGTGATCGGGATGGGAAAGACAGTTTATAAACGAAAGCGAAACTGTTTTTTCTTTTACCGAGGATTCCCGACCTGACGACAGGGAATATTCCTGACCATGTAAATCCATGCCAGACCCCATGCTGGAGAAGTAAAACATGCTAGATAAGAGCAGATAAAGGTAAAGTGGGGCTTGAGTACTGGAAGGAGAGGGAAGAGCTAGAATATAGTGTGATGAATCCTGCAGAGTCACCACTGATCTCCAGACTAAAGTCTCCTCCCATGTAGCCAGATAAAGGCATCCGCTACCTGATCCTGACCTTGAGGGTGGTATTCTGAGGGTGGTTCACATGGGAGTAGATGGCCGTCAGGGGAGGTGATGGCTCTGACAGAAGGGATACGAGATTCTTCCCTTGACTGTGAAGAAGAAACCGTAATCACCAAGTTTCTAATGGCCCATTGTCATTATTCAGAACCGTTTAATTCTAAGGACTTGAAATCTACCTTTGTTAAACATCTTAAACACAACTTTATTCATTGTTCATATTTGCACAACCTCTCTAAAACTTCATGATGATTCTTATGTAGACAAAAGTGTTCACCAAAAGAACTTGAATTACTATGAAAATACTTTGGACTTCAATTCCCAGAAAGCTTTTCGTACTAGGACGAAGAAGAAGAGTAAAGAGTCAACGAAGATTAAGAGCAATACCAAGAGTAAAATGCTCTCAAACCAGAAGGAAGCAACCGAATCGGCGATGAACCACAAAGCCGGCAGAGGACCTAAAAGGGGATTTGACAAGCTGCACATGTCATACCCGAGGCTGGGCTCTGATGCTACACCAAACCACGAGTCAGAGACGCCATGAGATACCAGTGAGTTGGCCCTTTGATAGTGGTGACCATAGGGTGTTCCGACAGGCACATGGACAATTAAGTTAAAGTTCTGAATAGCGACCAAAGAGATTTACAGAGAGGACAAGAGGGCAAACATGGTACGATTTCCCTAACAAAAGATGTCAGTTGGGGAAACCTGAAATCAGCATTGTCATAAGCCGAAAGACATTACAGAAGAAGGAAAACATGGTGCAAGTCTCTCGATAAGAGATGTCAATTGGGGGGAACCTGAAACCAGCATTGCTATAAGCCAAGCGACTTTGTAAAAGAAACAAAGAGGAAACATTTGTACAAATCTCCTGACAGATGTCATTTGGGGAAACCTAGAACAAACATTGCAAGAACCAAGAGACATTGTAAGAAAAGTTGACAGAAACAAACCCTCATATAGGGGACATTAATAAGGGGGACATTGGTGCAAGTATTAATTGTAGTCAACAAAGTTATTGTACTTAGGAAGTACAATTGTGTGACATTTAAGAGAAATATGAATTTTGCAGAGGGACCTGATAAGAGCATCAGGTAGTGAACCTTTTTGAAAAGAGATACCGGCACGAGAGTAAACCAGTGGATCTTTGTGTGCCCAAAAGGGGGATATTCCTGTCAGGAGAGTAAACCAGGAAATTCAATGTTGTGTTGAAAAGAAACTTGTATTAAGTGTTCTGTTGAAAGTGAACATTTTGCTTTGCCATCCTGAAAAAATGATAAAAGATTATTTCTTGCTTAATTCCAAACAGTCTTGAAGGAACTTTACTGTTATCAAGCATTTGTTAAAATTGAAAATTTTGCTTTGCCATTCCTAAATACTATAACAGAAGGTCTTTCAATATATTTCAGCCTGTATAGTAGAAAGAATATAGGCCTTGTGATCTTGCCCAGGAAAGAGACATCTTCATCATCTTTAATGAAACTTTGGTGAACAGAGTATTTCAAATTCCTTTTCCCGAAACAGTTCAGGGGAAGGAAAGCTAAACCCTGGTGACAAGGATTGTTTTGCTAAAATTGTATGGGATGTATTACTCACATTAATCTTATTTCTGATGCTTGTATCTGCTTAGATTCACATGCTTTGCATAGGCCGACGTCTAGTGGAATCTGCGGAGTATTACAGTTGTTTTAGAAACCCAAAAAGGGACGTCGACAGGGCGTGCCAGTAAAACTATCCCCAGTGTGATGTCTACCGTACTCATGGTCCTTCACGCATCGAGGTCCCTCAGATTGTTTTGTTTCTGACATGAGGTAGCATGAAGTGTTGCGTGAGTACAGGTGTATTAAAGCAGATACGATCAGGTAGAGCTTGTATAAACATCTATGCAAATTCTTCTAAGGGGAGTAAGGGTGGGCGCATGTCAATCTAAGCAGATACAAGCATCAGAAATACGATTATGGTGAGTAATGTATCCCTTCTTGGGCTGGTGGAATCTGCTTAGAGAACATGTTATGCATAGGTTAGCGAGCAGTGTTAGGAGAATGTGGTGGGTTGTGAGAAGGTCCAGCAGGAATGGAATGAGTGGCAATGCAGTAGTGCTGAGTGAAAGTGTGTAGTGAGCTCCATGTAGCTGCTTTGCAAATGGTGTCCAGCTGGACATTTGCGATAAAAGCTAAAGTAGCTTCTGTACATCTTGTGGAGTGAGCTCTTGGTGTGAAATGCAGTGTCTTACTTGATAACGAGTAACAGAGCTGTATGCATCTGACTATCCATCTGGAGATTTAGTACAGGGGGGGTGGTCCTGACCTCAAATATTTACACTACAGTGATTTGCTGTGGAAACAATTATAGCACATCTCCATGTTCAATACATCTTCAAAAGTATGCATCCTGGGATGAAAAACGTACAAATCCAAATTCTGGAAAAACCAGTCGTTAAGACCTTTATTTATTTAGGTCACATATTACAGCACAGATAATTACATTTTGCTGGCTGAAAGACTTACATATAGACAGTAAACAGTAAACATGGTCACCAGCTTGCTAAGTTTTGTAAGGCGAGGACACAAATGTTTAACACAAAAGTCACTAAATGCAACCTGTTGTACTTGAAGTTGTACAGAAAACCAAATTAACTTTTTTAAGCACTCTGCCAACATATCAAAAAATGAACACATTCAAAAGACAAGTACAGTGTGTTAAATCCACACTACTATACTGTTACTCTGTTGTGTCATCTGTGTGTTGTGTTACAAGATATTGCTTCATATTTGTCAACATTTTTGCAACCAATTCTTTGTACAATACAATACAATATTGTGCTTCAAGAAACCTAAAAATAAGGTCTGAAGATGGCATTCTTGGAAATGCAGTCTCCTTCTCTGCATGGTGCTACTTAGGAGACAAACAGTTGGTCTGTTTTGCTGAGCAGTCTGGTCTTGTTTACATAGTAAAGGACTGCCCTCCTTACATGTAGTGTATGGAGTTTTTCTCAGCTGAGCTTGTTGGGTTCTGGAAGAAGGCCGGCAGCTCAATGGATTGGTTTACGTGAAATTTTGAAATTAACTTAGGTGAAAACCTACTGTGTGTTTGTAAAACCAATTTATCCTTGTGTATGACAAAGAAGGGGTCCTGCATTGACAATGCATGAAGTTCACCAACTCTTCTTATGGAAGTAATAGCCAATAGGAAGACAGTTTTATAGGTCAGGTGTTTGAGATTTGACTTATGCATAGGCACAAAGGGAGGTCCCATGTGCTTTGTGTGTACTACATTGAGATGCCAGCCTGGAGGCGGGTTTAAAATTGGAGGGTGTAGTCTTTTAATTCCTCCATGAATGCCTTAGTAACAGGAACTTTCCACCACAATACTTTATTCTGAGAGGTTGTGTAAGCTGATAAAACCACCACGTGGACCTTTATAGAGTTGAATACTAACCTTGAGTCTACCAAGTGGAGCATATGGTTTAGAATGTGGGATAGAGTACATTCTACAGGGTTTATTTGTTTAGACTGGCACCAAATTACAAATCTCCTCCACTTATCCAATAACAGTGTCTCTGGTGTTTGGTTTACGTGCCTCCTTGAGGATTTCCATACACCTCTGTGGCAGATTGAGATGACCAAACTCTGACCTCAGGAGCCATGCTGCCAAGTTCATTGAGTGATGTTGAGGGTGTACTGTTATTCCCCTGTGTTGGGTTAGTAGATTGGTCTGGCATGGGAGTTTGATGGGATCGCATATCGCCAGTTTGCAGATATGTGGATACCATTGTGGTCTTGCCCACATGGGAGAAACTAGGATGAGCGTCATCTCTTTCTTGTTCACCACCCTGCTCATTAGAGAAGTTGGGGGAAAGGCGTAAGCAAATCTCCGTTACCAGCTCATCCATAGGGTGTTCTCCTTGGAGTCTGGTTGGGGAAACCTTGACGCAAAGTCTGGGCATTACTTGTTTTCTCTTGTAGCGAACAAGTCTAGTGTGGAGTAACCCCACTGTGAGAAGATGTGGTCTAAGATATTTGTGTCCAGTTGCCACTCGTGTTCCTCTGGTAGGGGATCTCTGCTTAGCGAGTCTGCCAGGGTGTTGAGCTCCTCTGGAACATGTTGGGAAGATAGGAACATCCCCCAACCGAGTGCCCATTTCCATATTTTCTGTGCTAGATTGGACAGATTTGGAGAATGGGTGCCCCCCTGCTTGTTGATGAACATTGCAGTAGTGCTGTCGGTTAGGATCTGTACCAATTGATTTGTCAGCTGTGCTTCGAATGCTTGAAGCGCTTTGAACAGTGCCAGAAGTTCCAGCAGGTTGATGTGGAAGTTCCAGCAGGTTGATGTGGTTCTGTGTAGCGATGTGAGTCAACAGACCATGTGCTGCGAGACGAAGGTGATGTGCCCCCCCACCCGGAGAGTGACGCGTCTGTTGTAATTATCGCTTGCACCGCCGGACAAGTCTGTTGTAACTATCGCTTGCACTGCTGGATCGTGGACGGGTTTTTCCTTCAACAGATTTTCCTTTGTCCTCCAGCGAAGGTCTTGTACTAGTGTTGGCGAAACATCAACTAGATCGTCCCACTGACTGCTTGCCTGAGACCATTGTTTCGCCTACCACTCCTGCATGGGGCGCATGCGCAAACGTGCGTGTGGCACCAGGCAAATGCAAGATGCCATCATGCCGAGCAAACGTTATTGCTTTGCGTATGCGTATCTGGTGACCGGCCCGATAGCGAGGTATTTGCAGTAGCATGTTTTGGGCTCTTTCCTTTGATGGAAAGACTAACCTTTATTGCGTGTTTATGACAGCTCCTATGAACTGTTCGGTTGTGTATGGTACAATACTTGATTTTTTCTAGTTTATTGAGCAGCCCAATTGGAATAGAAGGTTCATAGTTCTTTGAGTATTTAGCCTGCAATTAGGGGGGACTCCCCTGTGATCAACCAGTCGTCGAGGTAGGGGTACACTGGGATTCCCTCCCTGCGCAGGTGCGCTGCCACCACCGCCAGTACCTTGGTGAATACCCTTGGAGAAGAAGCTATGCCGAAGGGTAGCACCTTGAATTGGTAATGCTGGTTTGCTATCTTGAAACGCAAGAATCTTCTGTGTGCTGGGAACATTGAAATATGAAAATAGGCATCTTTCATATCTAATGTTGCCATGTAGCCCCCCCCGCTTTAGCAGTGGGATTACTTCTTGTAGCGATGTCATGCAGAATTTTTGTGGCTTGACATAGGTATTTGCAGGGCGTAAGTCTGATACTGGGCGCATTGTTAGATCTTTCTTTGGCACAAGGAAGTAGGTTGAATACATACCCTTGTATACCTGGTTCGCTGGGACAAAATCGATGGCATCCTTGAGCAGCAGGATGCGTTGTTCTTCCTTTGTGGTTTTTTTTTGGGGCAGAGGGTGGTTTGAGGGTTGGTGAAGTAACTACATGCAATAACCGCATGCAAGGGTAGACAGCACCCACATGTCCGAGGTGATTCCCTCCAATGCATAGGTGAAGTGCGTTATACGCCCTCCTACTGGAGAGGCATGGGAGGGGACCTACATCGTGTGGTCACTGTAAAGCAAGCGTTGCTCCACCTCTGGAAGTGGAGGACCTCCGACAGCCACGAGATCTACACTGGCCTCTCTGGAAACCTTGTGAGGCCTGTCCCTGATTGTTTCCCCAGGATGATCCCTGACTTTGGCCATACCCGGAACCCCTTTGCGAATTTTGTCCGCGAAAATGACGTAAATTGCTTCCGCCTCTTTGGCCTGGTGGCTTATTAGTTAGTTGGCCCAGGCATTTTAGAGTGTCATACTCTTCTTTGGCTGATTTTAATGAATCCTCAAATGCTTTCCCGAACAGGACATTCGGTTCTATTGGCATGTTAAGGAGTGTTGCCAGACTGGCGAAGCCATGCATGGTGTTTAATGATGGTCCCTTCTGCAATGATCCTGCCTGCGTTGTCTGTAGCATCTAGGTTCTTCTTTAAGTTGCAGCTGGAAATTGCCTTGTCATCAGCTACTGCGAGGGACAGCTGAGATTTGAGGGATTCTGGAGCTCAAGCCATTAAGGTTGCAATTTCGTCCCACTTGTGGTGGTTGTAGCTTGCCAATAAAATGGTATTGTTTGCAATCCTTGTTTAAGAGGCTGCTGAGGTAGCCACCTTTCTCCCTAGAGTGTAAAGCTTTTTGCTTTCTTTATCTGGGGGTGCTTCAGATTACGATATCAGTGTTCCTGCCCTCTTTGTCAAGTGGTCACTACCAACAAGTCTGGTTTAAGATGACCCCTTCTGTAAAGTGGATCTGTAGGGGCGGGGCGGCACACCTTTTCAATACGAAGGTTCACAGCCCGCGTTTGGCCTGGCGTTTCTAGTGATGGCTGTATTCTTCTTTGTATAGATTGGAGGAGGGGTATAAGCTGGGTAACAGCTTTCATATCCCCTAATATATCCTCCACAAAATCTTTATCCAATTGTGTCTCCTGGGGGTATGTCCTGGCTGTAGTAGGTGTACATCAAAAAACACAACATGCGCTTTCTTTTTGGTGAAGTTAGGTACAGCTTTTAATATATTGCTGACCTGTTAACTCTTTTATACTCTTTTTACATATTCATGGAGTAACACAACTATTTCAGAAGTGCAATTATTCTACACAGCAACAATCATGGACAATGAGCACAAAAACTATATTACAAGCATAAACCAAGTTAAACAAATTGGTACAGGGATATACTTCATAGTAAAATGAAAAGAACAGAGAAACACATACATGAAAGTTCTTCTAGTACATGTTGGTGTCCTAGTTGTACATCATGGTTTTTTAACATGTTTTACCAACCAGATAGAGCTTACATTTTGTCATTACTCTAGGTGGAAGACCTTGGCTAAGTCTGTCATAACCAGGCTAAAGGGTGACCAAATGGTAGGCTTTTAGGAGCACATAATTAAACTGGGGTTTATTGTCTACAGGTGAATCTTCCACTGGTGTATCAAGATGATCGGGAGAGGCCATGACGTAAACGTTCTCGTCGTCATAATAGTGATCTTCCCTCGCTTGGGTATCCTGCTGTTCAGTGTCTGAATTGGGAACATATCGATAATATTGAACTGGATCTAGCTGGGGACTGACTAAAACGGGTGCCTGGGCGTTGCCCCTTTACTGGGGTTTGAGAAGTGGATGCAGCATTAGTGGCTGGCGTTTTCTGCAGGCTTTGTACTGCCTGTGGATTCTTTAGAAAGAAATCTGCCATGAAAGTCATTCTGCGCATTACCCGGTCAATGTCTTCACAGGACTATTGGGAGGAGCTAGGTATAGAGATGGGAGTCAGTGGTATTTCTTGAGTAGGTTGCTTGTGACTCATAGGACCTGCTAAGGTATCCTCCCCGTGGGAATCTGTACTTTTTTCCTTGTGAGGTGTACTGCCCTTCTCCTTGTGGGAATGGTGGGACTTAGAGGATTGATGGCTCTTAGGAGTGTTTTTTCGACGTTCTCCTCTTGAGGAGCTTCCCTGGGGCGTGTTTTGGAAAAGTTGGGCTATTTGAGGAACTGGTGCTTTTCGTCGAGTTCGACGTTAGAGTGTGAAGTCTAATCTCAGCGCAGGGCAGTCCGAAGCTGCGTCCTCTGGCGTTAGGCTTTTGGCCGTTATATTAGGCACGGCGTCTGTGTTGCGTTTTTCATGCGACTTTGGGGGCCTCTAATGTGGCGATCTAGATCTTGAGTGCCCAGAGGACAGGGAACTTGTGGACCTACCCCTTGAGGCCGTGTCTGGCCGTGTGGACGAAGGTGTCCTCAACCTTCGGCCATGGGGTATGTGCTTGCTGTGAGTTGCACTATGTGTGCTACTGCCGCCAGGTGTCGTCCCCGTAACAGCACCGCTGGCCTGTCTACTGGCATCGGGGGCTAGTATGTGGGAATCGAACGGTGTTGGGGAGAATTCTCTCTTTAGGCTGAATTTTCTAATCTAGTGAGTCCCCCCAGCAGCTTTACTGGATTTCTGGAGTTTGTTTTTTTCTCCTGCCAAGAGTGAGACTCTTTCTCCCACTCTTGGACATGATTTATGGTGTTCCTTTGACTGGTAATGTGTTTTATGGGCTATGGGGTCCTTTACTCCATAGGGTCTCATGTGTTTTTACTATGTGTGTTACACAGCACCCTCCGTGCAGTAACACAGGGGTGTCATAGTGACACCCCACCATAGACTCCATACCCTGGGACTGACTACTGTCTCCCAGGGCATGCAAAGTCACCATTGGCTTTACTAGTCCCAAATTATTAACAGAAACCAGTACAAACCATCATATTGTGGACGATCTGGTCGGGGCAATTCGATTGCCCCGGGGTCTGTTAGTCGAGGGGGCACGTCTCCGTCCCCACTGATCGAGTTTTGGCTGGTGGCAGTGGAAACTACTTTTTATATTCGACTGCAAATATTTCCCTATGGGATTTTCCCATTGTTCGAGGCTACCAACTTTAATTATTTAATTCTCATAGCCTCAAACATACCGCCGGTTTATTTATTTAATATTGATTCGCTGGTTGGTATTTTTTACCAGGACTCGATTCTAAAATGGTGTTTGTGTTCTCTTCTGTGACTCCAACCCAAGTCGAGCCCTTTGTTCCACTTTTTGGCGGGCTTCTCCACAGAAGCCTCCAAAAGTGGTGCCACTCTGTCTGGGTACCACAGGGAGTGTGGGAGGGGGTTTAGGCACCCTGGACTGAGTTACCTTGGTAACTCAAGTCGCACTCTTGTGTGATTGGCCCAAGTGGTGAGCCGGCCGGCTCACCACTTAGCATGTTTGATTGACAGCTGGGCTGAGTGAATGGGGGTATGCTGCATAAAAGCAGGGCTTTGGGGACTGGAACTTCAGAAGTCGCCACAGGACCTGAGAATCCGACGAGGGAGAAGCTGAGCCGACCTACCACGACACCACCGGTGGAGCCCTGCGGAACCGACTCACCACTTCCTGACGACAGAGAAGATCTCCCGGCTGGAGAGGCTTCTTCCCCTGACTGGTGGGCACAACCAGTTTACCTTCTCTTCACACGCCAGACCGGCTTGTGGTCGAATTGCCCATGCCAAGCACCCCGGCAGCTGGATAGCCACTCAACGCTCCTTGTACCTGAGAAACTCCGCGGCTGGTTTCTTCCCTGGCAGTGCAACGGACTCCTATCTTCCTCCCCGACGAGATCCTCTCTTCCCCCGGACAAAGCACCGACTTGCATCCGCTGCCAGGAACAACTGCCCCCGCTGGAGTATTCGCACCACTTTAAGGTACTGTGTCCGCCAGGCCTCCCTTTCTAAAGATTGCTACAAGGTAATAATAACCCCTTAACCTTCTGGACTGGGCTGGCCGCCTTGACCCTCTAACTGGTCCCTTTCTTTGGTCCAACTCCTTTTTGAACCGTTACAAGACTTTTGTGCACTGCAACCGTGTGACCTTGGACACATTTCGTTTTGATCCTCTTAAAGCGGATCCGGCCTACTGACTCTGAATTCACGGTGTTACTTTGCCTTCCTCTCTTGTTGTGTTTGTGAAAAAGTGTTGGGATCGGTTTCAATTAATTCTCTGCTTTTCTCTCCCTTTTTAAAACGAATTATTAGAGTGCCATCTACGTTAAGCGCTCACCGCTGTCTGAAAATAAGTGAGGCTTTACTTAAGACTTGTCTAAAATTCTTTTAAGGGAGTGTATATCTTTTAGTGACCGTGTTTTTGAATTGCTTCCTATTAGTGCCTGTGTGTTTTTCTAGATGTGGTATTAAATAAATAATTATATCTCTTTTACACCAAGCCCTGGTCAGTGTTTACTTGTTCTATTGTGTTCTCTTGACCTATTGTGAATACTCTCTATACTGCCTAACTCTTCTTGAGGGAAGTCTGACTGCTCAGCCACAGCTACCAAGCGAATCTGTGTGGTACAGACTGCTACCAAGTGGGTTTACTGCCAAACACCTGTAAGTCCTAAATCTTTTGCAGTGGTCCCAGAGGGAACTGCACAGGTTTCTGCCTAACAAACGGTTCCCCACTGCCCTCGTCGTCCGAAAAGGCGGCAATGCTGCCATTGCTGGATGCACCCTCCACATCCACAGCGGCCTCTGCCTGCATGGCGTGGGGGACCCAACGCTTGGTCTTTCGGTCCAGAATGTTTTCGGCTTGAAGAGCTTACAAGCTCAACAATGGCCCTTGTCGTGGTCCCGTGCTAGACAAAGGTGGCACACCCAGTGCTTGTCTACCCAGGGGAACTTCTTATTACAAATAGGGCAGAATTTAAATTGAGTGTTTTCTATATTTAGACGGAATGGCTGCAAGGTAAGAAAAGAGTGTAAAGGGGAATATGCATTCTCTTAGAGCCCTAAGAAATGTCCACCCCCCAACTCTCCCTACTGTGTGGGCCAAGGCCCGGCCTTCCAAGGCCGAAAGGGTGCATCGAATCAAGGTCTTTGTCAGACGTTCGTCCTTTCAACCGCCGTCGAAGATGTTGTCGAAGGTTGACGATTAAAGAGTAACTAATTCATTATTTTTCAATCAAATGGCGTAAGAACTTGACGTGTGAAGGCCCATGGGTACAGTGGACGTCACACTAGGGATAGTATTACTGGCACGCCCTGTCGACTGAGCTTTTCGGGTTTCAAAAAACAACTGTAATACTCTGCAGCTTCCACTAGATGTCGGCCTATGCATAGCATGTGATCTAAGCCGATTCAACAAGTCTCAGAAACATATATATATGTATTTCGGATACAAGGTCAACTTACTTTAGTTTTAGTTTCATATGTAGGCGAAGTGTGGTCACAAGTGTGAGCAGTCTGCAGTACCGGCAGCGTTGGCTACTTTGTTTTTGGTCCTTTCTCTCTGGCTGCAGTTGGAGACCCCCCTACCTTCTGGGTGAATGCTACATCATTAGCAGCTCCCACAAAGTGTGGTCACAAGCGTGAGCACTCTGCGGATGGCAGGCGAACGGGTGATCCCTTTACCTCTTTTTCTTTAAATATAATTACAGACACCTATCCGCCAACTGGCTCTTTTCCCCTTCCTCGGGTGAATACCCAGTCGAATCTGTGACAAATATAGCAATATTATTATCATTAACACTGAAGTCTTTTCGAAGTTTGCCAGTGATTAAGGATTGGACCGCGGCCTAGAGACTGTGGGGGTTGGTCCATTTTATCTAGGTCTTATCAAGTTACTTCCACCGTATTAACACTCTTAATTTGTACACCTAATTCGAGTTTGAAGTGCTACATCTCTGGATTAGATTTGCTTCCCCACTGGCCAGCCTTTCTGGGATTTGGCTGTGTGCAGAGCCCTAGTGACTGTGGGGGCTGTCCCCTTTGAACTAGGTACTCTTGTGGTGGTAAGCATCCAAAAGTAACACTTTTGGATGTTTACTCTCCTCCATATTCTACCAGCTTGTTTAAATTGAATCCGAACTTGGTTTTTGTACATTAACATCCAAACACAAGCAGAAAAAATCTGCTCCGATAGAATGCGGAAGGGGCAGATGAGCAAATCGGCCACAGGAGCAAATCTGGAATGGACGACCCAGTGGAACTACTGGTCCCTCACTCCTTTCGGGATTGCGTCTTCGCTACAGGACCAAGACAAAGGGGAGAGAGCTAACATTTTCCTGATGTATCAGGAAGTTCAGAGAGCAGCTCTCCCAATCCAAAACCTGTGAAATGGCAGCTCCCATTCTTGCAACCGGTACAAATCTATTTGCAATGGCGTATTGAATGGGGGAAATATGACATCTACTGATCATAATGAACTGTTGACACCAAAAAGTCTGATTATAATGAAGCCAAGTGCCGTTGAAATATTCACTAAGCAGAATGCAACTCAGTCCCCAAATGCGGGACAAAGAATAATAGATTGTTATTTTGCAAAGTCAATAGGCACACGTATGGAGATTAAACCTATTGCTCCAGTTAAATGGATGGCAATGTTAGATCATTCAATCATGACCAATAACAATATGGTTGACTCCAAGGAATTACATGACTAAAGCACAATTGAATTTGCTGATGCAGCTTTGGGAAGTCACTCCTGTTTTGGTCATGATTGTAACCCTCAGAGCATGATTCTGCAAACGTGTGACGCATCTATGCCGGACTCCCCTACGGTATTGACTAAATGTATTGCCAAAAATGGCTTATAAGGGCCAGGTCAAGAGGAAGCTATGCTAGCCTCTGTCTCCGAGGGTCTGGAGATCTCAGGGGAGGCAGCCATGCACCATACTTTGAGAGAGGTGGATGAGCGCATTCGCCTAACCCACCTAACTGTCTCCTTGGAATATGGTTCTCAGCTCTTTTGTACATTTGTACGATAACATCTGGCATGAACTAAAAGACCAGAATGTAATGCTAAATGAGGTGAAGGAGAAATTGCTATTTTTGGGTCTGGGTCCCATTTTAAGACCTGTTTTAAGGGAAGCAGCCTGTGGTTAATCGGACAGAGGCTGTATTAAGGATGAACCCGATTGCAACTAGTGAGGCTTCGATTGAAATGACTGCTGTAATACCCCAGTTCCTTCCAAGTACAACTGTGATGTAAGGCTGGGGCAGAACTCGCCTGCACACCAATTTAATAATGAAGTGGGTGTCTCAACAAAAGTTCAGCCCTTTTGTCAGCCAGTGGAGGTACTGTCATTTGGGCCAGAGCAGAGTAAGCAACAAAAGGTTACCGAATCAAACAACCAACTGGATTTAAATTGCTCTCCGTCTAGCACAAAAAAGCAAAAAACACTAAAATAATCATGGAAGAGATGATTGCCTGTATGTAAATATGCACGAAGGCCAACCCTAATTGATGTAGTGAACAAGTGTGGGGGCAATAAGAGCGCCTCCCTGCCTGTAATATTGCAGTTGGTTGAAGAATTCCGGTCAGATTTGGGGGTTTTGCATTAACCCCATCTGTAATGATTTTTCAACACAAACTATGAATAGGGATTCTTCAATTCAGAATACGAAGATGTCTACTGCTTCGGATTTTAACACTGGATCATCCTGGGCACAACCTCTACTAGGTTAGAGGTTGGAACTCAGTATTACCTGCAAGGATGTAGTTGGTCTGGAGTGAATGGGACTAGTAATTGTACAAACAAGGACTCCAGTCGGCATGATCAAGGGGTTTTTACCATGCAAAGGGAAGATCTGGTATTGGGATGAAGGACTCCACTTATGATGGATGGTATGAATATTTACGTTCCTGCCACTCATGCCACACATGGAGATTCCAACCCTGTTCGATCCCTGACTCAGAGTGACACCATCATTCAATAAACAGCAGAGTATGCTAAAGAAATTTGATTTTCCAGTAAAATCAACTCATAAGGAAGTACACCCTGATTTTCGGGACACAGCAAATGCACTTGTTTCGAGTATTAAATTAAAACAAAACTGTAAAATGAGTTTACCCCCAAATCTGTACCCCACTCTGAGCCTGGGGGTCGCGCAGTTACTGGATAAATTGCATCTGCATAACTCAAAGAAAATTGGTGATGCACCCGTGGCTGGGAATTTCATGGCTAGCCCAAAACCTTGCAGCATTTTGCAGCAGACTAGGGAGTGGGATGTTCAGTTGCGTACCCTGGATTATAAACAGGTGGGCATGAAATACAGTAACACTCCCCTTGAGAATTTCCTCCTGGGAAAAATGTAACAACCAGCCCAAATTAAAAATGGTTAGCCTTTTGGGCCCTGAAGTGTTGCTCTGTTTGAATAGGAGTAGTGTCCTTACAGTTTTCTCTGAAATACTAAGCTTGGGCTTATTAACATCAGTGGACATTGATCAGGTGGCACCCCCTGTTCAGAGTCACACCGACTGTTCTATGCTCTACTTTAGATCTAAACTGGTTAAGGGGTTGGTATTTTCAGAGAGACAGAAACTAAAAGAGTTGGGGTTTGATATTCGGCATGTGTCTGACGAAGAGGAAGAATGTACTAGGTTGACTATGGGGACAGAGGCTCGAAATAGTTGTTAACTCTGGACTAGCTGGAGCCAGGTGAATTAACAATTGCAATGAGCATTTGGGTCCCAAAAAAAGATTATTGGGACTTAGTCACATCTACCCTATGGAAAAAAATCAGCCCTGTTGTACTTACATGGAACAGATGAATGGGAAGTGTGATTTACATCTTAGTATTTTATCCTGGAATACAACACTTGCTTAATAATCCCGAGGCAATGAGGCAATTAAAGGAAGTTCATTCTATTCTACTACAGGAAACTTGGTTGATGGGTCCGCCTATGTCAGATGGATATCAGGTTTTTACTCAACCTGCAAAACCTAGCAAGGGGGGGAAGGCTTGGGGGGTGGGGTTGGTTGCTGATTGCAATTAATTCCTTGTTGGGTATGCAGGTGGTTCTCAGGTATAACCTTCCTTTTGGGATTATGGCAGTTTCAACAATATCTTCCAATTCACAAGTGAGCATTATAGTGCTCAATCTCGAATGGTATACTCGATTTAAATAATTTTTGTAACTTCATTTCTGAGCTCGTGCAATTGTGTTTAACCACTACTCCCAATAGGAGGATACTTATTGCAGGGGACCTGAATTCAAATAGCTTCCTACCTAATGTAAAAGGGGGAAAGTGATCTGACTTTGGATATGTCATCTAATGATTTTAAGTCACAAGCAGGTAGGACTTGGTCGCTTGCAATGGAGGCTCTCGGCCTCTTCCCCCATGAATAGAGTTATACAGGGGGAGACTCTGGTGCAACCTACTTGGTATCGAGGGTCCAGTTCTTCGACATTAGATTATATATTCGTAGACAAATAGTTTTATGAAAGTAATGGTAAATAGAGTTAAACTGGATCCTAAATTTATAAAGAATACATCTGTAAAAACCAACCATATTTTCAATGAGGAATTGGCCTCTGTAAAGGGGATTATGTGTAAAGAGATCAGGGTAATGAAGTTGCCGTGCTGTGACCTAGAAACTCTTAATCAGGGAATGAAGAGTTAAAACTAAAGTATAGCAATGACTGTAAATCTAGGAGGGCCGTACTGCTTCAGGCAGACTGTTAGGCAAGATTGTGTGCAGTACCCTTAGGGTGCACTACAATAACCTTGACCTCCTGCCAATAGGGACCCAAACTATGGTATAAGTCTGAACTACACAGGTTGGTAGTGTGGTCGAGCAGCCAGGCTTATCTCAAGAGGGTTCAATACGAGCAGTAAAGTTTTGACACAGAGTTGCACAGTACAGTTATTCAAATAAACACTTATACACAAGGTTTCTTGATAAAACAATGATTAATTTATTTCACAGTCAGTTTTATAAGCCTTCTTTATAAAGGGAGCAAAACATGTAACACTTATAATACACTTCAAAACACACTCTTAGTTTCTCTAAATCAGATGACACCCATTGGGGATGGCACACAGACACTTCCTACACCCTCATGTGACTTAAATAGCTAGGACACTGTGGAAATTGATTTATCACTGGTACATTTAGAGCAATATTGAGTTTGGTGTAAAAGATAGAATAGAGGAATAAAAGAAAGGTTAACAAATAACTCATAAACAGGCAAGTACTTTTAAAGAACTTCCATAGCACAAAGTCAGAGGTAAAGAGGAGTCTCTCAGGGAGCCAGGACAGCCAATGTTAATTGCGCAATGTCAAGGGGAGATGGAGGTCTTCTTTGCAAGTAGGTAAAAAGTATTGCGCAATCTTTGTAGAAATGTTTGTAGACAATAGAACACTTGTAGGGCCACACGCTGGGAGGCTTGTGAAGGGCAAAGCTTTAGCAACTCTGCAAGGTAACCAAGACAGGTCTTAACTGAGAGCAAGTAAGGCTACACAACAAGAGGTACGTTCTCTCAGACTTTACAGTACCTCTGGTTAGAAGAAATGGTCCCAGCTGGCTTCTGGTCCTGTACAGCAATGCAGATCCTGTTGTTCCTGAGCCTCAGTTGTGGGGACAAGAGGGAGGATGTCTGGGGACTCCAGCTCTGCAATGGGACGGTCAGCGGCAGCAATGGGCAAACTTCAATTCAGCGGTCCTTCAGTGTTTCAGCTCCTCGCGTCTGACAACAAATAGCAACACCGCGGTTCTCGGATACCACTTCAGACTTTCCTTGCTTCTGGGGTCCAGCACTCTGTTGCGGTGGCTCAGGCTTGGTCGGTCCTGCATCAGGGCAGTCCGGAGGATCTTCTTAGCGCTCGGGTCTGACTTAAAAGCAACGCACACAATGTGGTGTTCCTCTCCCTGGCTCTTCAGCTCCAGCAGCAACTGCAGTGGAAATGCAACCAGCTTCGAGAGGATGTCCAGACGTGCTACCTTTGAAGTTGATTGTTCCCACCATCTCAAAGGGAGAAGTCGTCCTTGCAGGGCTTCTCTAGTCGAGGCGAATTCGGAGCTTCAGCACAGCAGCAGGGCTTCACCGGGCAAACCAACGGTCCAAGAGTTGCAGCAGGCGTCTCTTCCAAGATCTTCTTCGGATTGCTTCGTCCAGTGGTCGACTCTGCTGGACAGCCAGCTGACCAATCACCTTTGGGTGCATTCCTGTAGCCAAGGGGATTAAGCAGAGAGAGTTTTGGGCACCTCCCTCACTTCCTGCACCCTATGGTAAGATAGTGTGTGCTGGGTCTAGAAAGTTACAATTAGTAAGTAAAGTCAATTTCACTTCACTGCTCTTGGAAACAGTAGTTTCACCAAGAGAAGGGATTTAAAAATCTTGGGGAAATCGAAGAGACTTCCCTGTGCCAATGCACTGAAGGTACTGTGTGACACAATGTAAAGATGATGCCTATGGAGTTTGTCAGTGTCATGAACCGTCGTCTGCATCCCTTCTGGACTTCCTGGTCCCTGACCCATAGGGGATTGTATGCAGTGATCCTTCCAACATGGCCGCTTGAAACGGAATGCTGCTGGCCAGTCTCTACACTCCATGCTCTACAAAACAGACACGCCCCGGGGCTCTGTGCGTCTCAACGCTACCGCTTGCTGTAGTCGGACGTGTGTTGCCGGAGTTCGCTCAGGGCTCTCTTCTGATTCCTGGTTCCTTGAATCCCCCTTCCTTCCTCCCATTCCTCTACCTTACCTCCGATCTTTCTGGATTTTCTTCAGCGCTCGGGTCACGGCGTTCCATGCCTCCCAGTGCGAACATCATTCCTTCCTGGTATCCACCCTGGACTTCTGAACGTTCCCGGAAGTTGGATAGCGAACCTCATGCTGGAATACAAGGACCAGTGCTCGGGTTTGTACAAATCCCGGACCGTGAGAAAGAAGACATCACAGAAGGTCGCAAGCAAACAACAAAAGCAGGTGAGAAGGGGAGAGACTTCTTAGTCAGATTCTTAAGTCACAAACAACGCAGGAATTAAATCACACTAAAATTACATCAGAGATAAAAAGTCCTGAAGTCCAGCAAAAGAGCTGGGGGTCTCTAAGGTAGAAGGGAATTAGCACATTTCTGAGAATTCTCCCTAGCACAGACACAGAATGCATGCTGCGAATCTTGGCGAAAAATAATGTGCATGCTTTCTGGGCTCTGATAAACAATCTGGAGCCCTCATTTCAAATATCACAGAAGCTCAATGGGTTAATTTCTTCAACGACCTGTATGGCCGTGAGAAATTGCAAACTGAGACGAACATTGCAGCCAGAAGTAACAATCTCTCCACTGTTGGGTGGCTTGAGCTTGAATTAAGGATCAACCAGGATTTGTTGAAGGAATGTAAAAACTCTAGAGCCTGAGGACGCACCAGCTTTACAAATTATGCCCTTAGAGCGGACCCGAATAATTGGTTGAAGGTTCTGATCTTGCTTTTAGGGAGCATCTGTGACTCAGGGATTTTTGCAGCTTCATGGAGTACCGCCAACTTATTACCAATTTTTAAGAAAGGCTAAAGATCAGACCCTAAACATTATCAGCCAATTTCTTAAATAGATGCCGACTGCAAGATCTTTGCCTCCCTCTTATTGAGTCATTTGGAATCTTGGGCTAGGTCCATGCATAGGTTAAACAATTTGCAGACTGGGTTTTGCAAATGTTATGCAACAAATCTTAACGGTTTAATTATAAGGGCATTACAGGAGGCTGCCTGGGCGGATCCGAACGGATGTACCTATCTAGCCTCAATTGACCTCTCGGCGGCTTTCGATAAGATCAACCGCAATAGATTATGGACAAAATTGACCAACTGGAGGTTGCTGGGTGGACTCTTAAGGCTATTGATTTGATTGTATGAGAATTCTGGTATTCAAATTAGACTGAACAAAGATGGAGATCTAGCAGAGCGAATAACTACGCATATTTCTTTGAGGCAGGGATGCACTCTAGCACCCTGACTCTTTAACCGCCACGTCTCTGATGTCGGTAATTATTTGGCGGAAGCTGGGTACATTGCCCCTAAGATTGGGCCTAATAAAGTGGAATGGTTGGCTTAAGCGGATGACTTATTATTTGATAATACTAAAGTCAGATTGCAATGATTGCTTGCAACTTTTCCCAAGTACGCAAAAGAGAATGGCTTATTAATCCATCCCAAAAACTCCAGGATTTTGGCTATATCTAGGGGAAAAAACCAAAACATTATGCCATGGTCCCTAGAAATAATTTCTAGAGAGACCACAGTTTGCTTGGTCTATTTGGGATTTCATTTTGGTGCGTAACCTGTTTTGAATAATTTATGAGAAATCCTAGTAAATAAGTCAACGCTGCTTATCAATCATGCACTTAAAGTGGATAGAAAGTATGGTCAATTTTATATAAAACTGGTTTTAAGTTTCTATGAAGGGAAAATGGTCTCTAAACCCATGTATGGCCTAGATCTATTATTTTCAAACTACTGGATACAATTGAGGCTAAATTATGGCGGCGAATATTAAAGATTTCAAATGCTGTCCCATTAGCCGCTTTAAGATTTAAGTTAGGGATCATTTTGCTTGGGGCACGTGCTCAATGGCGTCAGCTTTCACTCTTTTTCAAACAGATTTCTCCTATGGCCAATTCATTATATGAGGACTTAGGTGCACTTCTATTTGCTACTCATGCTGCTCCAAGTAATGCACGATTTTAAAAATCATTGCGAGCCAAGTGCGTATCCATATTGACTAATACTGCCATGGATAAGAAAACCTTAATTGACAATACAGATAAAGTAAAGAAGGCACTCTTATGATCAGGATTGGGTGATTAATATAGATTTGTTCCACTCTTATTCCTCCATGAAGTACCTACCATATGAACATAAAAAGCGAGGGACTTTATGGTTTACATTATTGCAATTTCCCAATCATTATTATAGATCCATCATTTTAAGGCTCTAGTGGAACTTGCTCCTAACGAAAGAGATCCTACTTGGGAGGCATCTTATTATGGAAAAGGAGACTGGTTTCAGGTTATGTAATGAAGGATCTATTGACACTGCAAGACACTTGGTGCTAGAATGTACTGCGTTGCGGGAACGTAGGAAGGTATTTATGGCTAAATTACTGACTGGGAATATTTAATTTGATGACGATTACATTTGGAAGGGATGTGTAAACATTATTAATGTCCCCGAGTGGTTGGCATTTGCTGGTTTTATATAAACAATGAATTTGATGGAATTCTGGGTTTAAAAAAAAGATGTGATTAAATGCTTTTATTGGATATGTTTTAGATATGTATCGATATTTGACTGATTTTACCTTATTGTAATTGATGAAGTATTTGCTTTTAGCAATCGTTCTATGCTTCTATGCATGAATAGTGTTAATATTTGGAATATACTTTTGTATTGTAAATGTTTTATTTTTAAACCAAATACAAACAAAAACAATAGGTAGGGCCATTTTCTTTTGGTCAGGGCAGGGCAAGATAAGCCTTTTTCCAAACCCATTCTCTTGAATAAATATGGCTAATGTTGAGAACATTGCAAATTTGTGTCTGCCTCGTATCAATGACCCCTCAGAATAGCTGCATAGAAGGGCCATATATGCGTGAAAAACTATTGAAGATGGCTAACGTACAATGTTTATAAAAATACTGAATTCAAGTACGCCACACACAATGTAACTGTTAAAGCTTGTTATCATAGTTCAGTTACCCTGCCTTTCACAAAACAAATAAAATTACCCAGTTGTTAAACTATAAGAATTGTTTTTTAAAAAGTCAATACAATCCAAATAAGATACAAATAAATACTTACTTGCGAAGTCTACCTTCAACCATCCATTTATCTTTCCTTAAATTTGACATATAATCAATGCTTTTATCAATTTCACTGTTAGAAATAAAAATGAGAACATATAAACATGTGTTTCCAACATGGTGAAAGTTTGATGAATGCTTTCTGTACAGATAGGAATCTGAAGAGATGATTCTAACAGATGTGTCTTTAAGCAAAATGTGGGTGAAGTTAACAGGGCCAACATTACACTCATCTCCCACCTGACATTTCCCATTAATCACTAACAGCTTTAAAACCGAACATTATAAAAAAAGAAAATGTTACAGATACACTTATATGCAAACACTTGCTTTCCGATTTCTACCTACCTGTCTGGATGACCTGCAAAGGTGTGTTTTATTACCATAAGAAGCACTTTCCATTGTGGAAAACAGGATTTCATTGAGATTGCAAACTGACTTACCAAAATACAAAACAAATCTACAAAAAATGTCTACCATAAAGAGACACAAATGGAACTCTTGAAGGAGCCCTCTTTCCATATACTTGGCCACAAGCCTGGGGCTGAATATATGGAAAGGCTAGTAACTAAATCTGAAATTAATTTAAAATATTGGGTGTGACAGGAGGTGACGTGGAAAGCACAGCTGGAGTAAGAAGCAGAAGTTAGAACGTCCATCAAACATTTCAAAACAGAGGTTTGGGCAGTTTGTTCTGTGTTTACCGATTATTATTAGCTGGCTACCTGAGGCAGGGTGCTAACTATGTGCAAACACATCTCAAGCTGCTGTGCTTTTGGCCTTCTGGTCAGTTAATTGCTCTTAACATCCACTTACTTGTATATGTGTGGTTTTATTTCTCAGCATTTTCATCTTTTAAATACATTATATTCAGCTTTTTTTTCCAAGTATTTGCCTCACATGATTTTTCTTAGGGATTTCTTTATTGTAATTGGCTTGGGTCCAGATTTTAAATGGGCCTTTTAATGCTAAAGGTTGCATGCTTCGCGTATCAAGTTACAAGGCATTTATCCACAGCAAATATTCCCTTTCGTCGGTGCACCTACGCAGAACCTGTGTCATATGCTTGGTCAATCCCCATTCAATGCTGTTCCATGTTGGAATCACACCTCAGGCTCAAAAAACCACTTCAACATATTGAATCTGTGGAGGTGGCTGCACGGTAAGCCAGTAGTGGGAAGAAAGTCACTTCCCAGTTTGTGGGTTTCCATTGGGCTGTATACAGACCTCCATGCAAGCAAATACCTGCTAGGGATAGCGATTTGGAAGTCCTTTTTTAGTTTTAGGTAGACCGGGCCCATACAAAGCAGCTGGGGGCCTCTAAGAATTCAGCTTCGATTCATAGAGGTTTTGACCAGCCCTGGCCAGATAAGGCTTTGGTGAAATCCTCTAAAAAGAGGGGAGCTTAGCACTGCTGTCTCTAGGACCCTGGCATTTCAGTATCAGGTGCTTTGAGGGCTTTCACTAATTATGATCAACAAACAGCTTCAAACAGATTATCAGGTAGGTTCAGGGTTTTTTATTACAACAACGGAAAACCAAGGGATGAAGCTAACTGAGATTACTGAATGTGAATTGAACAGAACAAAAACACATGAGGATTTTCTGTAGGAACGTGGTCCTTTGTCATTCCCTCTACCCCTTAGATCCTGCTTTCTTGGTGGGAAACAGAAAACTACTCATAGTGTTTGGGATTTTAAGTGCTCTGCAGTTCTTTCTTGGCAGTTATCATTTTTTGCTTAGATTTCATAGGTGACAAAATGTCACTCTTTGCCATTAGGACATGTCAGCACTATCAACCCTAGTGCCCTGGGTCATCAAGACGAGGGCCAGGCATCAGACTCTTTAATATTCTTTGTAGGATCACAATGGGCCCTGGAGTTGTTAGGCTGAATCCCTTGACAAGCTGTGGGAGACGTTCTTAAGTACTACTCTATCACCAAGCTATGAGTCACTCCCGGGTCTTTGGCCTTGTCATCTCTTTGTTTCTCTCTCTCTCTAGTCACAGCCTGCACCTTGCCACTATCATTTGTCTGCTCTCCTTCACCTCTGCCTCCTTTGCACCCCTTTCTTTCTTTAGCCTCACCATTCTGCCTTTCCTCCACTCTTCCCTCTCATCTTTCCATTCTCCCTTGTGCGGTTTTCAACTGGTCTTCTCTCCCCACCAAGATGCAACTCCACTTTTTCTTGTGCCACCTCCACTTCTCTCTATTGCTCTTTTCCATTTCCTCCACCTTTGCTTCTTTATCCTTCTCACTATTAAATTTTTCCAAAGTCGTCTTCCTCTCTCTGATCGTCTTCCCTCCTCCTTTCATTCTCCTCCACAATATGTGTCCCCCTACTGCACACACACTAATCTTCGGCACTCACCTTAAACTCCTGACACCCACACTCCTTTCTTCTTGATCCCTTTTATCCACCTGCCTACCAACACATAGCTCACTTAAATGAGCAAAGACTAGCAGCTGGTTGCCATGTGCGATGGGCACTGCGATTGGTGTTTTCTGAGGGACTAAAAACCTTTCATGCATTGTCAATCTGAAAGTAGGGTCCAGCACTGGTCCACTAATGAGGTTACATAAAGGGTAAGCACCATATTAGACTCAGATGACTGAAGGATGTGCTTGCCGCCGCTCAGCATTGCTCGGTACTGTAGGGGAGGCATGGTATCACATGTATGACTGACACAAAAAATACAATTTGTAAAACCGTTTTTAACTTTGTGGGGTTTAGAAAAACCACTACTTTGCCCTATAACTAGGATGGGAGTCGTCTTCACCATCAAATAATAAAGAAAACAGTCTTAGTCGTGTCTGTCAAATCAAAATAGCCTATGCTAACAAAACCTAAAGCCGCCCTATCTCTTGTACAAAGAAATGTGTAAAGGCGGTATGTATATAAAAGAAAATGAGTGTTCGACACAGTGAATCAGCTCTCCTCCCCACGTTTAGACAGCATGGAATAAAGCAGTCACTATAAGCATGATGACACACTCTGGCTTTAACACTGAAACAGTTTGGAACATGGATCGAGGCCCACCTAGCCTTCCACGTTAAAGGCTATTGTTCCAATCTTCCTCAAATAATGAAACAAAAAGTTCACATCAGTCCCCCCTCTGCCGGGCTCAGACCTTTCACTATTCAACAACACTTGCCGGGGCTCCCTTCCCCAAGCTTTTTACACTTTGGGATTCCCTCAATCGGACTCAGACCGCTTTCCAGATGTCGAAGACTTTCGAATATGCGGGGCTTCCTTTACAGACCGCAGGACCACTTCAACTTAGAATTCAATGTTCAGCTTTTCCTCTTCCCTTCTCTCGGGGTTAACTTTCGCTTTTACAGTTCATTCACTTTTATCACCTCAAACAATGCATCTTTCACGGAGACTTTTGAGTGGGCTACTCCTTTTCGACGAACCACTCTGTTACTCAGTATCGCTGATTCCACAGTTGTCTTTACTACAAAGTTCATTAGGTCTGCCTTTCCTCGCGTCCCATCTACACACAGGCAGCCTTCACTTGCAATATATTGTTGCAAACTTCAATCTTTCTTAGCACACGTCTCTCAGGTCGCTTGCCAACTCACCAGCTGTGTGTGTGGTTTTTTTGATTTCCAATTCACGAGTCAAGTTAGTAAGTACCCCAGGCTTGGCCTCGCCTCCTCAACTCTGCCATTCACCCAACAGGGTCGCTGGCGTCCTTGAAACACAATGCAGTCTTTGATATTGGGATCTGGCCTTCTCCACATGTCTTTTGCTGCCTTGTGGAGGCAACAACCTCCAGTAAAGAACGCTTGGGGTTTTTGGCACGCTGCTCTCGTCCCCTGGTCAGTCGCTCTGCTCCAGTAGGTTTGCCTTTGCCCCGGAAGTTTTGCTTGTACTCGTGTTCCACCTTGCTCAGAGTGTGGCTCTCGGTTCCGCCTCTTATTTGTGTTAGGAGAGCTAATTGCAATCAGGTGTATGTACTTGAAGTCAAGTGCCTGACTTTGCCTGACCCGATTAGCAGGACATGTCCAGTAAGATGTATAAGAGTTAGTCTTGTTACTCTCAGTCACCCTCTGCCTAGTGTATGTGAAGAAAGGGGCGTGGGGGAGTTGGGACACTGAATGCTTAACAATATGAGGGGTTGGATGTACAAAATAAAGGGGGAATACCGCGTCTCACCATCGGCTGCCTCACCACTACTCCCGGACGACCTCTCACCCAAGTGATCCTCCCACACTGGTCAAGCCCCAGGACCTGTATCCAAATGCAATGGCTGTGTCCTGGCCACCTGGATGACAAGTCCTCCAGGACTAGCGTATGAAACACCTTTTGGCTTCTCACAGTACCTGTTCCTTCCCAGGCCGGTAAGTGGGTCTGTCTCTGGTGCACACAGTCATTCACAAGCTCTCTTTCATTGGGTGTGAAAAATTATAAGTTACTCACCGTAGTGACTAACGTACTCCTAGTCCATAGTCCCCTTTCCTCCATACTGTATGGGCGTCCCTCGCTAGGGACGGGAGACCAAACCTTTTTCACCAGAAAAAAGTGTTCCCCTTTAAACTTAGAGGCGTGTGGGGGCACGGCCCTGGGAGCCTGCACTCCCCTGTCTCCGGCGCCACTCCTCAGTCCCCTTTGATGCATCGACAATGTTGCCATTGCCTAATGACACCAGTATTATTAAGGGGGAGGATGGTGGGACTTATAGAGGAAAGGGGACTATGGACTAGGAGTACGTTAGTCACTACGGTGAGTAACTTATAATTACTCCTACGTCCCATCCCCTTTCCTTCATACTGTATGGGCGATTACAACTGAATGTAGCCCCAGGGTGGAGAGGTGGCCCTCCTAAGTAAACAAGTTCCTTAAGCCTGCGTGCCCAAATGGTGCGTCTGACCTGGAACCAGCATCCAAGCAGTGGTGCTTGCAGAAGGCCGAAGGAGTGGCCCATGTAGCCGCCTTGCTGATGACCTGCCACGGAACGTGCCGCTGGAACGCGACTGCCATGGCCTTGGCTCTGATAGCATGGGCATGCATATTTGCCAGGAGTGGCTTGTGCTGCCCTTCCTAGGACTCCTTGATGGCCGCCACCATCCATCTTGCTATGGAAGCCTTGGAGGCCTGATAGCCTGGCTTTGACCCACCGGAGGTCACAAAGAGAGCCTCCGACTTGCGGAAGCTCTTGGTTCTGACTAGGTAAAATGTTAGAGCGTGCCTAACATCTAGACAGTGCAATACCCTCTGAGCTTTGTTCTTGGGGTATGCGAAGAAAGTGGGTAGAATTATCTCCTCATTCAGGTGAAACCAGGAGACTACCTTAGGTAAAAAGGTGGGGAGAGTTTGAAGCATCACCTTGTTCTTATGAAACGTAGTGTAAGGCTCTGACGCCACCAGTGCCTAGATTTCACTGACCCTGTGTGCAGACATAAGACCCACCAGGAGGTGACTAGCCTACGTTGAGGTCCCACACAGGGTGTGGCTTCTTGATAGGCGGGTAGAGGCCCGCCAGCTGTTGTTTAACCATCTGGTTGAAGGACGAGAAGACCTCCACCTCCGAGTTCCGGTAGGCTCTGATGGCTGCCAGGTAGGTGCGGCATGAAAAAAGGAAAATAATACAGATGCACACTAAATATTATGGATAAATGTGATTAGTTTAGGATAGGTAGTGAGATGCAGAGGAGTGTAAAGCAACACTGACACTAGGCTGCATTAGTCAAAAACCAAAAGGAACGATGTCCACGGTCTGTGGAACACTCGCGTCACCTGCACACTCAGGGTTTTGTCTACTGACAAACAGGTAAATAAGAACTCAACAGGACAGGTGTCTGTTAGATCATGTACTTTTTAGAAATTGGAATGTCCACTTATGCCATTCAGACTAAAATAACTTGACGTCATTGATACATTTTCTTAAAGAGTGAAAATGTATTCACAAAATTAATCATCAAAACAACTGAATGATAATGACATGTTAAACAATATTCAATTCATATTGTGTACTGCACATATATCAATATTCTTATTCATCCACACATCTAGTGTGGTCAACGCATTTCGGGAACAGATTATATTCCCTTCATCCGGAGCAATCTTTCATTCAATATTCGAGAAAATATTTTTCTCTAGTTCAATCTCGTCAATCTTTCAGCAGGTTCTGAGGTAAAAAATCAAATAAAATGTATATCAGGTATACTCATTAGTTTATTCAAATATCACATGTAATCATCAAGAGATGTCTGTCAGCTCTCTAGCTCTCATAGGTGCCCTTTCGGAGTTCTATGTACTGATGTTGGGCGATGTTGTCCAGGAAAGTCTTGTAAAAAGCCTACCCACAATGTAGTAGGGGCCCTTGGAATGAAAATGAAAATTAAAACACCTGGTGAGTGAGGGTGTTATCAACTGAACCCAAGGTATGTGTGCCATAAGCACTAGAAATCAACACAATGTAATGGAGATGTGGGTTATTCAACTTTTGCGCATACCTCATTGTAGGCGCTGTGCTTAAAGCTTATCAATAGCCCTGGGGTATGTTTGCTAGTGGTGCACACTGTAAAGTGTGGTTCTAGCGTCCACTTGCTGTCATCACCATGAGCTGGAATTTTTTTTCAGAAAGGCCCGCTTAGTGCTGTGTAAACAGCATAAATCAGTTGTCCAGATGTGTTTGAATATTCTAGACGCTTACCTCTAATGGCATGCCGTCTTGTGATCAGTTTCAGGGTTCGTGTTGTGATTGTAAGAGACAAACAAAATCATGCAGCTGAATGATGTGGGATCAGAATTCCAACAGATGGAGCTAAAGTAAAAAAAGACAGAGCGGCCTGGTCAGGCTGTGCCGTAATGGAGATTCTATCTCCTGTCAACATTGTGTCTGAATCGTATGCTCACTTTAAAGAGGAACATGTCTTTGTGCTCAATAAGTTATCATGACAACTTCGGTCCGTGGCGGCAAAAAAAGGCACACCAGAGATACAATAGTGAATATGTGGAGCAGCTTGATGACGCAGCACATGTCCGCAAGGTGACGTCACATGACCTGGGCACACCCTGTCTTACTGCCTGCGGAGTGCATCTGCCCTGCGATGAAGGATATGCCGTAGGCCATGTGCCCGGTGAAGACCAGTCCACCTGGAAACTCACTCCCCTACCTGTTCCCCAAAGGGGGATGGTGTCGGGAGAGGCACCATTGTCTCTCGGGCGAAGCGCCATTGTCTCTGGGCCGCTGGCCATTTTGTCGGGTTGCGTGCCTGTTAGGCAGAAACCTGTGCAGTTCCCTCTGGGACCACTGCAAAAGATTTAAGACTACAGGTGTTTGGCAGTAAACCCACTTGGTAGCAGTCTGTACCACCCAGATTTACCTGGTAGCTGTGGCTGAGCAGTCAGACTTCCCTCAAGAAGAGTTAGGCAGTATACAGAGCATACATAATAGGTACAGAGGAACAGTAGTACAAGCAAACACTGACCAGAGCTAGGTCTAAAAAGTATATAATTATTTATTTAAAAGAAACACTCATAAATTACACTAGCACAGAAAAGGAAATTAAGTCAAAACACAGTCACTATTACTTATTTGTACATCCCTAGTTATTTGTTGGACAAGTCTAAGTTAACACCACTTATTTCCAAACAGAGGTGAGCGCTTACCGTTAGATGGCACTCCAACAAGTTAAAAAAGGGAGGGAAAAGGCAAAAGTAATGAAAATAGCAAGGCAAAACACTTTTCAGAGATTCACAGTGAGTTTAGAAAGGCAGTCTATTGAGGAGCAAGGAAGTTCGGTTGCCAGGCCCACTCTAGGGAAAGCCAGGCGAAAAGATGCCCAAGATCACACAATGTCACAAGTCTTTACAGGTGAGTAGAAAAGGTTTTACGAAGTTTAGAAAAGTTTAGTTAGGGTGTCCCAGGCTTACCCAGGTTCGAGAGCCGAGGGCTAAATCTACCCCGTACAATCGGTGGCAAGGGAAGCCGGGCGGAACACGGTACCTTTAAAATGGAAAGGATCCTCCAGCGGTG
Source organism: Ambystoma mexicanum (assembly GCF_040938575.1). Classification (NCBI taxonomy): domain Eukaryota; kingdom Metazoa; phylum Chordata; class Amphibia; order Caudata; family Ambystomatidae; genus Ambystoma; species Ambystoma mexicanum. Next base: position 1,066,651,154 of record NC_090931.1, on the reverse strand, counting down.
GCAGTTGTTCCTGGTAGTGGGTGCAAGTCGCGGCGTCGTCCAGAGGAGGAGAAGATCTCGTTGTGGAGGAAAGCTGAAGGTCGTTGCACTACCAGGGAAGAAACCAGCCGTGGAGTTTTTACGGTTAAAAGGATGTTACCCCTCTTTCGGGGTTGAGGTAAAAAGTGGTATCCCAGTTGCCGGGGTGCTTGGCACGGGCAAGGCGGCCACGAGATGCTTCAGGGCGGCGAAAAGAAGGCAGAAACTGGTTGTCCTCACCAGTCAAGGGAAGGAGACTCTCCAGGCGGGAGATCTCCTCTGTCGTTGGGAAAAGTGGTGAGACGGTTCCGGAGGGTTCCACCGGTGGTGTCGTCTTGGCAGGTCGGCTCGGCTTCTCCCTCTTCGGCTTCTTCGGTCCTCTGGCAACTTCTGAAGAACCAGTCCCAAAAACCCTGCTTTTATGCAGCAAACCCCCATTCATACAGCCTAGCTGTCACTCAAACATGCTAAGTGGTGAGCGGGGCGGCTCACCACTTGGGCCAATCACACCAGAGTGCGACATGAGTTGGCAAGGCAACTCAGTCCAGGGTGCCTAAACCCCCTCCCACACCCCCTGTGGTACCCAGACAGAATGGCACCACTTTGGAGGGCTTCTGTGCAGAAGCCCGCCAAAAGTGGAACAAAGGCTCGACTCGGGTTCAGGGTTACTGAAGTGAACCTAGACGCCATTTTGGCGGCGAGTTCCGGCAAAAAATCCCAACCGGTGAATTTATATTAAATAAATAAACCGGCGGTATCTTTAACATTGCACCAAAAAGTGGTGCATTAAAATCAATGGGAAATCCCATTGGGAAATATTCCGGTGGAATATTTCCGTGGTATCCACTGCCACCAGCCAGAAACTCGGCGAGGGGGGGCGGGACAGTACCCCCTCGACAACAGACCCAGGGGCAATCTAATTGCCCCTACCAGTACTTCCACAGTATGATGGTTTGTACTGGTTAAGTTCCTAAATTAAGACTAGTAAAGTCAATGGTGACTTTACAGACCCAGGGAGACAGTAGTCAGTCCCAGGGTGTGGAGTCTATGTTTGGGGGTCTCTATGACACCCCTGTGTTACTGCACTAAGGGTGCTGTGTAACACACATTCAAAAACCAATGATAGCCTATGGGGAAAAAATACCCCATAGCCCATAAGCACATAGCAAGTCACAGAAACACTCTCAAGTCATGCCCAAGAGTGAGGGTAAAAGAGTCTCACTCTTGACAGGAGAAAAAATAAACCCCAAAAATCCAGCAAAGCTGCTGGGGGACTCACTAGGTTAGGAAATTCAGCCTAAACAGAGAATTCTCCCTAACAGTGCCACGTGCCTGTGTCGTGGTGCTTGCCGCACTGGGCCCGGCCTCTTCCAAGACTCTTGGCATTGGAGGTTGAGGCCTATTCTGTACCTCAGGCCGAGGCTGATTGCCCTCGCCTGTGTCGCCGGTAGTGCTGCATACTGGTGCCCCTCAAGACATGTGTCCGGTACTAGGGCGTAGACCCTCAGGTGTAGACCCAGTAATAGAACCTTGCGGTCCCTCAGTGACGACACCGAAGAGCTCCCTCCACCAAGCTTTTCTTCAGAGAGCGCGGTGTGAGCACATCACACGTGGAGCAGCCTTCCCAGCCGTGGTCGGGGCCAAGGCAGCTGAGGCAGAGAGCGTGGGGGTCGGACATAGGGAACAGCCCCTCGGAGGCTGGACACCTGCTGAAGCCCGCTGAGGTCGACATGAGTCGGGAGGAGCGTGGCGCTCGTGGACAGAGGTATCTGATTAAAGACAAGAGTGAAGAAAAAAGAAAAAAACTTCTCTGGGGAAGATTGCGTAGAATTACTAGGCCAGAAGCCTAACCAAGGATCGCTGGTAAAAGCGGTCCGTTCTTGTCGACGAAGAAAAGAGGACTGGAGCCAGTGGGTGGAGCCAGGGGCTCGCTGCGCATCTCTATATATAAAGGGGAAGAAGGTTTTTTCTGGTGAAAAAGGTTCTGTCTCCGGTCCCTAGCGAGGGACGGACATACAGTATGGAGAAAAGGGGGCGGGACGTCGGAGTAAGACAAATGTTGACTTCTGGCATTTCTCAAACTATGCTTCTGATTTAAGTTTGCAACCTCTGTGAAAGTTTATGGAAGTAGTCTGTCACGCGGAGCCCAGATTTCAAATCCCTGTTGAGAATTGAAAGGACTGAGCTCAGCTAATGTGAGTAGGTGACCACAATCACCAATCCCTTTGCCTGTGGGGCGGACCCCAATGAAGTTCCTGGTGGGTCCACAGAAGAGACAGAGCTGGTTCCTGGGCGGCGATAAGAGTCGGGAGGTTACAGCACAACGGCAGCAGCGAGCAAGCCTGAGCCCTGGACAGACCCCAGTTATTTCCTGGGCCTGTCCCAGGTGGAAGCAGAGTGGGCCGCCTCCAAATGGTGGGTCACTTGCAGGGCTCCAGCAAGGGGAGCAGCGGCGGATGAGAGCACGCCAGAACAGGAGGAAGTGGAGTTTAGGAAACAGGCTCCTCTGAACCAGTGAGGCCAGCCAGCGACCCTTTGGAGCAGGTCAGTAGCGCGACACAAGCTTTCCCTCTATGTCGTTGCCTGCATCAGCAGGGAGTGTTCAACCACTGAAAAGAAAATGGCCGACTCCTAAGAGCTTCGAAGGAAGAAGTGGGATGAGCCACTAAACAGTTTAGTTAATTTCTGGACTACTTCGTAATTATTCATATTAATTTGATCACTAGTAATCTCATAGGCACCTTATTTTCAATGCTTCGTGTGTAATCTTATGACCACCACCAAGTACCATTATTTGTGATAACCCCAATCATTATTTTTTTGTAACTTTAAAATGTATTTTTAAAATCCAGCAAATGTGTTTTAAATTAATACTTCGTACCTCATTCCATTCCATGATGTAGATGTCAATTTAGACTACCCTAATCCAAATTTAAAATTCACAATGAATTATCCCCAACTCACATTGGTGCAACCAAATAGTTCTCAACTACATATTGTCAAAAAAGTCTGAATATTGTTCTGCATGCTCAATCGCTTTGCAGACTGTGCTTTTCTCTTAAATTCAACAGCATCATTTCCCAGTAACACAAATCCTAAAAAGTGATAATCCACATAATCTATTGTCTTGGGAGGATATCTCAGAAGCAAAGCCCTCAACTTGGAAAAAAGAAGACGTGGAGCAACACAGGTTCGATCTGCGGGTCCGTGCTTAGAAACCTCTGGGCATTAAGCGCATTACAAATAACCAATTACAGTTACAATAATTCATCCAAAAGTTGTCCTAATAATATAGGAACTATGGTAAATCAATCTCTCAAATCAAGCGTATCTTCCATCTAGTTACATCTGTCAAGCTTTGTTAAGCTTCAAGGCCATCTCCGGGCAGCAGAATGTGGCATTCTGCATTGTGCGAGGGTGCCATCTTGTTGCAATCTCTATTTTGTAGTATCTGTGACATCAGACGTCAACATCCTACGTGTATGCATCATTGTTTTAAATACATATTTCTGCTAATAGTGCGTGAATGACATTGTTTTCAAACAAGTTACGGTTATGTCGTAAATCAAAATACATCTTACGATTTATACCTTCCATGTCACATCTTAATAATAAATAGTGTGTTGATTCGCAATCAGAGGTAATATCTTAAATTTATCGTTTAGCACCAGGAAGGTAGCACTCATTCTTAATGTTATGCCGTGTTTGGCGTTCAGAGTCTATTATAATAATTTTTGTTTAAATTTATACTTGAGACATTTCTATATGATAGTCAAGGAATTAAATCAGTGCATTGTAATAAATATATTTTGTCACACCAGAAAAAGACAGTTTTCAAAACAATACATTAATGTGTTGTATCGTGCATGGTTCGCATCCTAAATTACAGAGAGTAATCCCGCTGTAATGTAGATTACAGTGAATATTCACGCTGCAATGCGGGTATGATAGTGTCCAGGAGCAAGAAGCACTCATGTCATGATACATCAGGTGCCTTTCGCATCAGATCTCCAAAGTACACAATACACTTGCAACTCAAATGAAGATAGCTTGCTAACCTGGTCCTTTACAACTAGAATGGCTGAAAATGGTCTAACAGGTAATCTCTGTTAAGTAGTCATAGTGTTATGTACCACACTTTATACAAATGTAATGCTTAATCATTCTTACACATGTAAATAGTTGGCAATCCACAAACAATTTCCCAACAAATCAATATCTAAATGATGGACAAAGATTCACATCAGTGCATTGTTACAAATATTTTGTTATACATCACTTAAATAAACAATTGCTAAAACATTATATAGTTGTAAACATTTACACATATGATCACAGAAAGTGACCCATTTCATAGTCTGAATTCAGGCCTCTAAGTATAGTTCTGTACTTGCATATCATTTTAGCTTCAAGTTTCCGAAGTGCTTTTTCTCTATTGCCACCTCTTGGGGCTTTTGGTACTGTCTTAAGACCAATGAATCAGATAAATGCCTTATCATCCATTTGAAGGCATTCCTGTCAGTGTCCCACCAATGGCAGTCTCATATCCTCTTTGTGCAATGCAATTAGATGTTCCCTAATTCTTTTTTTGTTTACCTCTTTATTTAAATTTTCACAAAAACAGCATATTCAACCATTACACAGGCTTTGAGTTATTATAGTTACAAGGGTGAAACACGTGTATGGGGTTGCTGGTGGTACTCTCGTTCAGATTGGAATTGCCATTGTATTTCGGTGCTGGACTGCCCCTGGGCAGGACAAAGACTGATATGCAAATGGATATTACCCGTCTGTGAAAGGCACAGTGAGTAAAAGCAGTGGCTGCGAACTCTCAAGTGGTTAATAACCACTGAACAGGTTATCATGTCTGTTCTTGCGAGAGAGGGGCGCCCGCTACCTTTGTAAAACTATTTTTAAGGAACCTGGGATTGGTAACCCTAGGTCTCCTGGGGGCAACCAGACGTGGTCTCCCTCTCACTGTGCTTAGAGAGGCATCAGCTTCACCTCACTGATGATCCCCAACAAGGGTGAAACACGTGTATGGGGTTGCTGGTGGTACTCTCGTTCAGATTGGAATTGCCATTGTATTTCGGTGCTGGACTGCCCCTGGGCAGGACAAAGACTGATATGCAAATGGATATTACCCGTCTGTGAAAGGCACAGTGAGTAAAAGCAGTGGCTGCGAACTCTCAAGTGGTTAATAACCACTGAACAGGTTATCATGTCTGTTCTTGCGAGAGAGGGGCGCCCGCTACCTTTGTAAAACTATTTTTAAGGAACCTGGGATTGGTAACCCTAGGTCTCCTGGGGGCAACCAGACGTGGTCTCCCTCTCACTGTGCTTAGAGAGGCATCAGCTTCACCTCACTGATGATCCCCAACAAGGGTGAAGCACGTGTATGGGGTTGCTGGTGGTACTCTCGTTCAGATTGGAATTGCCATTGTATTTCGGTGCTGGACTGCCCCTGGGCAGGACAAAGACTGATATGCAAATGGATATTACCCGTCTGTGAAAGGCACAGTGAGTAAAAGCAGTGGCTGCGAACTCTCAAGTGGTTAATAACCACTGAACAGGTTATCATGTCTGTTCTTGCGAGAGAGGGGCGCCCGCTACCTTTGTAAAACTATTTTTAAGGAACCTGGGATTGGTAACCCTAGGTCTCCTGGGGGCAACCAGACGTGGTCTCCCTCTCACTGTGCTTAGAGAGGCATCAGCTTCACCTCACTGATGATCCCCAACAAGGGTGAAACACGTGTATGGGGTTGCTGGTGGTACTCTCGTTCAGATTGGAATTGCCATTGTATTTCGGTGCTGGACTGCCCCTGGGCAGGACAAAGACTGATATGCAAATGGATATTACCCGTCTGTGAAAGGCACAGTGAGTAAAAGCAGTGGCTGCGAACTCTCAAGTGGTTAATAACCACTGAACAGGTTATCATGTCTGTTCTTGCGAGAGAGGGGCGCCCGCTACCTTTGTAAAACTATTTTTAAGGAACCTGGGATTGGTAACCCTAGGTCTCCTGGGGGCAACCAGACGTGGTCTCCCTCTCACTGTGCTTAGAGAGGCATCAGCTTCACCTCACTGATGATCCCCAACAAGGGTGAAACACGTGTATGGGGTTGCTGGTGGTACTCTCGTTCAGATTGGAATTGCCATTGTATTTCGGTGCTGGACTGCCCCTGGGCAGGACAAAGACTGATATGCAAATGGATATTACCCGTCTGTGAAAGGCACAGTGAGTAAAAGCAGTGGCTGCGAACTCTCAAGTGGTTAATAACCACTGAACAGGTTATCATGTCTGTTCTTGCGAGAGAGGGGCGCCCGCTACCTTTGTAAAACTATTTTTAAGGAACCTGGGATTGGTAACCCTAGGTCTCCTGGGGGCAACCAGATGTGGTCTCCCTCTCACTGTGCTTAGAGAGGCATCAGCTTCACCTCACTGATGATCCCCAACAAGGGTGAAACACGTGTATGGGGTTGCTGGGGGTACTCTCGTTCAGATTGGAATTGCCATTGTATTTCGGTGCTGGACTGCCCCTGGGCAGGACAAAGACTGATATGCAAATGGATATTACCCGTCTGTGAAAGGCACAGTGAGTAAAAGCAGTGGCTGCGAACTCTCAAGTGGTTAATAACCACTGAACAGGTTATCATGTCTGTTCTTGCGAGAGAGGGGCGCCCGCTACCTTTGTAAAATTACAAAATAATCAGAATGCATTTTATGTAACTAATCAAATATTACAAAATGCGCAACGCAATTTAGATCTATAAATTCTACTAGTAACATAAAATTAATTCAATATAAAGCAAATAAGTATAATACACAAACTACGTACACAAAACAGGACCAATCACAAAACAGACACACACTCCCCAAATAGACAAACACATATATATATTCAATCATTAAACGCTCTAATCTACATTTGTCCATACATATTATTGAAGGGCCCCCATAATTCCAAATAAGTCTCCTCCCGGTTCTGTATTTGAAGCATATCTTTTTCAAAATTTGAAAGTGTTTGCATATCTGATAACCAACCCTCTACAACCTTCTGTTTTTAATTCTTCTATTTGTGTAATTAATCTACTGTGTTCCCTAGTGGCATGTTCTATTAGAAGCTGAGCCATTATTTTTGACCCCTGATTGAGGTTTTCAAGCCATTTTTCAGCCACATCCGTATCCTCTACGTTATTAAATTCCGGGAAATTTTTCCCAGAAATAAAAGAGTTGAATGCAGTGCCAACTACGGTAGAAAAGAAATTACAAAAAAATGTATGAATTGTTAACTGACCCTCAAAATGAGGTAAAATTGAGGAAATGTCGAAAATTCTTTCAAGATGATTGTGAAGACAGAGTTTAATTGTTTCAAACCAAGTATGACGACAATACTATAGGATATTCGAGAGGAAACACACCACAGTCATCACCGGCTAGCTCTGACCCAGACAGTGAATAAGAAGACCAGTGAACAGGTGGTGAACTTTCTGAAAGTAAAACGTTTTTTAGATCAAATAAAACGTATCAAGAAAGGGGATTTCAAGCAACAAGCAAAAGGGTTAGTTTTCCAAGACCCAGTGATCTCAAATACCACAACAAGCATGGCAACAGGCAGGGAACTAGGGGTGGCAAACGGACAAGGAGGAGGGGATCCAGACATAAGAAAAAGGGTAACCAGATTGTGGACCCAAAAACAACAGAATCGATGACAGTGAATCTAGTTCTGAATGTATGTACTAAACAATTGAGAGATACTAATATATCATTGTTGAATAAAGGAATGGCATTTGCTCCAACAGTCAGAAATGATTTGATCAGTGCACAGGTAGGTCTCTTTAAATTTACAAGAAAATTAAGACTAAAAAAGTTTTTCCATAATAAGACAATGAAGAAAGACGTGACACCAAGAGTTGGACCTGATAGTGATTTAACGATTACAAATATCAGTAATACACAATTGTTATTGTCTCCAGACAGAGATGATGAAACCATTGAAAATGCAGGTATCCTTCAGGATTTAAATATGATTCCCAGACATTTGACAAATACAGAAATGAAAGACAGTTCCAAGTTTACTCCTGGTTTTGGACCGGACAATGTTGCTGATTTATTTCAAAAGGCTGTCACTCGTCACATACACCAAGTATTAGACAACCCTAAAAAGAAGGGATCACAACAATTTGACAAGAGCAGAGGGACAGGCCCTGGATCTACTTAAGCGTGACACAAAAATTGTAATCAAGCAAGCTGATAAAGGGGGCAAAATTGTCATAATGAAGAGTGAAGATTATCTAACAATGGCTGATACACATTTGACCATACGATGATGTTATGACAAATTAGTTACCACTTCTATTAAAAGAATTAAGAAAGAGGCAGATGAACTGGTGACCAAATGGATGGGTACTGGTTTACTAACTGAAGATGACAAATGTTACTTAACAGTAGCATATCCAAAATTACTGAAAATATATTTTTTACCTAAAGTTCATAAAATATTTGAAAGAACACCAGAGGGAAGACCAATAGTGCGCGGGATAGGGTGGCTCACTGAAAAATATTGATGCTATTATAGCTAAGGAAGTTCCTAAATGATCTGCTTATCTGAGGGACACTATGCATTTGTTACAACTCAGACAATTTTGAGTGGGAAGAGGATTTTTACTTTGTGACTTTAGATGTCAAAGCTTTATACACATCACTTGACCATCTATTAGCTTTGAAGAGCATTGATTTCACTTAGGCGCAAAGATCAGCTTCATATCTACTTCATATTTTAATGGTTAAAGCAATGTTGGAGTACGCGTTGAAAAACAATGTATTCTTGTGGTCAATGGAAATATGTATAGACAGGTTAGAGGGGTAGCTATGGGTGCTAATTATGCCCCCTCACTTGCAAATCTGTTCATGGGATTCTTTGAAAACAAATTTGTGTATTGCGATCAACTTTCAAATCTAGAATCAAACTTTGGACGAGATTTATAGACTATGTGTTTTTAATATGGCAAGGAAATCAATTTCCCTTAACAGAATTTAGTAATTAACTCAATGTAAATTATTTTGGAATTCAATTCACTAGTAATAGTCACCAGGATGCAAAAGACTTTCTTGATGTACAAAGACATATTCAGGACAGTAAGATCCTCTCGAAAACATTCAGGAAATCTACAGAAGTGAATTCTGTACGATAAGCCTCATGTTGCGCCAATATGAGTGTCATAAATAAGATACCGACCAGGGAATAAATTAGAGCCCATAGAAAATATAAAGAAAAGGAATAGTTTGAGAAAGAATGTGCTATTTTTGACACTAGATTTAAGCAAAAGGGATATACGGATCATGTTGTGGCAAATGCAAGAATTAAAGGTTTTAAGATGAAAAGAGCTGATTTGTTGAAACCTAAAGAGAGAGATAAGAGTGGAGACCAAAAAGTAAGGATGGCAACACAATTTTCAGCCGAAAGTCAAAGACTGTATGGTTTAATGCAGAAATACTCGAAAATTCTAACTTTAGATCCGGACATTACAGACTATATTGGTAACAAACCAAATATAGTGTACACGAAAGCACCAACACTGAAGAATGTTTTGTGTCCATCATTTCTATAACCAACCAAGACTGACAAGACCTGGTTACATCAAGATTTAAAGCGATTCCACAAATGTGGAAATTGCAGCATGCGTTGTTACACAAATGAATGTCAGTCTTATGATTAATAGGAATGAGGAGCTACAAATAAGGGAGTTAATCATAAGACAACATTTGTGGTTTATGGAATTATTTGTGTGTGTTATCTCATTTATATAGGAAGAACAATACGAGATCTTTGTATAAGAATTAGGGAACATCTAAATGCAATTTGTTAGACAATGGCTTGCAGATTGCCAACTAGTTACTCATCCTTAGCAGTGTAAGTATTCATTTTGTATAACGTGTGGTACATAAGACTATGGGCCTCATTACGGGTCTGACGGTAACCCTGCCGATGATACCAGTGCATTGCCTCCAGAGGCAAAAAATAAAAAACAGCGCCTGTCGTCCCTTTAACACCGGGGGATTATAACCCAGGCGGTTTGGGAAGTCAGGCGCTGGTAATTTGTAAGTCCAAAGTCCCATGGGACTCTATTGTAATGGGGACTACGGAAGCACTGGCACCGTCGTTAACGGTGCCGGTGCTTCCTTGACGGCTTGCCTACCTACCATGGCGGCTATGCCTGGTAGGGTCAGCCCTGCCGGGCAAAGCGGCTCTAGCAGGCAAACCCGTAGTGGGCCGGTCTGGAAACAACAGTGTAGGTAGGCTCACCGGCACCAGTGTTTCCGGACAGGCACACTTGTAATGAGGCCCTATGACTACTTAACATGGGATTACCCATCAAAAAACTTTCAGCAATTCTGGTGGCAAAGGGCCAGGTTAGCAAGCTATCTTCATTTGAGCTGCAAGTGTATTATATACTTTGGAGATCTGATGAGAAATGAACCTGATGTATCATGACATGTGCGCTTCTTGCTCTTGGACACTATCATACACACATTGCAGCGTGAATATTCACTGTAATCTATATCACAGCAAGATTACTCTCTGCAATCTAGGATGCAAACCACGCACGATGCAAAACGTTAATGTATTGTTTTGACGACAGGCTTCATCTAGTGTGACAAAATATATTTATGACAGTGCACTGATGTAATTCCTTGACTATCATAAAGAAATGTCTCAAGTATAAATTTGAACAAAAATTATTGTAATAGACTCTGAACACTAAACACGGCATAACATTAAGAATTTTTGCTACATTCCTGGTGCTAAATGATAATTTAACATATTACCTCTGATCGCGCATTAAGCACACTATTTATTATTAAGATGTGACGTGGAAGTCTTAAGACATATTTTGATTTACGACATGACCGTAACTTCTTCGAAAACGATGGAATTCAGGCACTATAAGCGGAAATACATATTGATAACAATGACGCGCGACGTAGGACGTCTGATGTGATGGATACTACAAAATAGAGATTATAACAAGATGGCGCCCTCGTGCCATGCAGAACGCCACATTCTGCTGCCCGGAGATGGCCTTGAAGCTTACATAAGCTTAACAGATGTAAGTAGATGGGGATATGCTTGATTTGAGGGATTGACTTACCATAGTACTTATAATATTGGGACGGATATTGGATGAATTATTTACAATAGTTTATGTGGTTTATCAGGACTTGCGTTACTGGGAAATTATCCCGTTGAATTTAAGAGAAAAGCACAGTCTGGTGCAAAGCAATTTGAGAAGATAGAGCTAATTTCAGGATTTGTTGACAATATGTATTTGAGAACTATTTGGTTGCATCAATGTGAGTTGGGGATAAACTGTGAATTTTCAATTTGGATTAGGTTATTCTAAATTGTCATCTACGTGAAGGAATGGAACGAGGTACGAAGTATTAATTGAAATCACATTTGGTGAATTTTAAAAATAAATTTTAAAGAGAGAAAAAAATAAGCCCAGATTGGGGTTATCACAAATAATGGATCGTTGGTGGGTCATAAGATTACACTGGTGCATTGAAAATAAGGTGCCTATGAAATGACTAGTGATCAAATCAATATGAATAATTACGAAGTGAAGTAGTCCACAAATTAATTAACTTAACTGCTTACTGAAATTAACTGCTAATGAGAGTATAGGTGTTTATTCGTTTTTGTGAGTTTTATTTTCTTTTTCCCCCTCTGTTGTGACTCGTCGCTGACTTGGCTGTTGATTTGTATGCATGAATTATTGATTGTATACGTTACTTATAATGATTATGCTCAAATTAATGTGATATGTGTTACGCTCACCTGGTCTCTGTGGAGGCATTGGGACACGGTTGCAGCCCTCCCGGGGGTAAGGTCGCTCGGGTCCGACTTCGCCCTCTGTGCTTATGTGGTGACTGGTGGTAATAGATGATGCTGCTCAATACTGCTCCTGTTGATTAGTTTTGGCGAGCACTCTGTCCTGCTGCTTCTGGCAGGGGCGCTTGTATAATCTGAACCGAGTTCCTTCACTGGTCCCTTGCATGTGGTAGTCCAGTCCTGCTGCGACTAAGCCACTGTACTTCAGGTAAGTGTTCCTGTTTGCCTTTGTCTTTCCTCATCTGTTTTTGTTGTATTGTAAAGTTTGTTGTCTTGCATTGCTGTCCGTTCCACTTTTGATGTTTGCTCTTTTGCTTTCTTCACTTGCAGGTGATGTTGCCGGCCCGGCAGAAGTTGCAGAGCTCGAGGAGGCAGCCAGAGGGAATGAGGAACGAAGCTGCAGCGGTACAGTAGCTAGTAAGTTGTTAATTAGGGGGCGTGCAGGGTTCAAATGTGGCGCGGCCCTAGGACGGATGTTCTAACCTTGTCTTTCTTCTTCTTCACAGGGTCCAAGTTTGTGGATGCAGAGTGCGGTGCTGCGGCGTCGGGATCAAGATCACTGGATGTCTGCAGATGAAGCGATGAAGCACCGGTTTCCTGAAGGTGAGTATGCAGGAGAACGACTGGTTTTAAAGTTAAGTAAACTGGTCCAAGCAGCGGTGAGCATCACGTTGCACGCGAGTGCACAGTAACGCGAAGCACCGGCCTTAAGGATAGAGCAGCTTATATAGCTGAGCTTATGAAGCCACGCCCACCAGGTTCAGCCTGCCTACCACACCCTGCCACATTTGATGAGTCAGCACATGAAGACCAGGCCTAGGGAGCCACACTCGATGAGTCAGCACATGAGGATGTTCTCTGGAATAAAGGCTTTGAGCTCCTGGAAAGTTATTGTAAAATAAAAGCACTCTTGCACTGAAATAAAGTAAAAGCAATCCTGCACTAAAATAAAGTGTTCCTGCTCACATCACTATATGAGCCTGGTGCCAGGACTGAGTCCAGCCAGGGCCCCTTTGTTTATGGGTCCAAAAGGGACATAAGTGAGTCAAGTGACCCATTGCCCCCATCACTAGATGGTGTGGTTTTTGTATTCTGGGGCCTGTGGCCATGACAATATGATCATTTGTTAGCCCTGTGGAAATCCTAAGGTGAAGGGTCGAAACACTTGCTGGCAACAACTTTAAAAGTGTCAAGGCAATAACTGTAAAATTGTCAAGGGATAATAGAAAAAAGGATATAAAAACAATTTTCACAAAATGCTATATTGTGTGAGGTGTATGTATCTAATGTTTGGAGTCTGGCGCATTGGCAAGGTTTAGACCAAAGAAACATATATTTGATGTGACATTAGGCTTAGAGTCACATTCTAAAGAAGCCAATACTGCCTGCAAACTAAGAATATTTCATAGTGTGCACAAATTAGAGAATAATAAGATTTTCTTTAACAGCACGGTAGTGAGCGCAGAGAAGTACAAAGCCCTCCCTTTGTTTCTGATGTATGTACTTGCCACTGACTGACACACCAACAGTCTGTTGTTATACCTGTGCCTCGTGGCCGACTTCTGGCCATGTACTGGTCGTACCCTCCGATGCTTGGTGGTTGTGGGTCATGCAATTGGGTCATACTCCAATCCCCCCCATCCAGCCTGTGCACCATTTAGCAATGTTTGTGTACTTGTTCATGTGCTCGCCCAACATCTAGGTTCTATGCCTGCTGTACCGCGTCATGTATGCTGGCAGGGTGCTGTTCCGCAGAACCATGGAGTCGAGGGTTGACCCTTGGAACCTAGCGCAGAAGTGCCTGATGGTGAGGTCGGTGTCACAGGTCATCTGCATATTCATGGAATGGTACTGCTTGCAGTTCTTGTACACCTCCTATGTGTTGTGTGAGGGCACCAGCTCGACATGTGTGCAGTCCAATGCTCTTAGCAAGTTTGGCATGCCTGTAAGCGTGTAAAAGCAGTCCTTGGTGACATTCACTGTGCCAGGGTGGTTGGGAGGGCGATGTGCTGGCCCACATGGCGCAGGAGGGCCTCCAGTACCTGCACTCTGGAGAAGGCGGGCTGTGATATGCCATGCAGCTGGCCCACAGAGTGCTGGAACGTGTCTGTGGCTAGGAAGTGCAGGACCGACTCCAGCTTCAACAGCCATGGTATGACTAACTGGATGCCGATCCTGCTCCCTATGTTGTCCTGGATTAGGGTCAGTAGTACCTGGATCGTCCTTGTTTAGCCAGTACAGGGTATGTATCTAGCCATCTGTTACGCTCACCTGGCTCCCACAGAGGCGTCGATCTGAACTGGACAGCTGCGGTCTCCACCAATGTGACACGTAGGGCCGTGATGACGGACTGGACTGGCCCAACTAGCTTAGTATGCTTGGCCGGTAGGAATATTCTTCTGCAAATGGAGAAAGGGAATTAACCACCCGTGGAGTTGAGCGTAAATCCCCCCGACCCCCACTGTTCTCCCCACAGATCACCTTTGATGTCCCCTCTTATAGTCTCACCTGATGGTTTGAAAAGATGAGCTCTCCATCCTGCATTGAGCGCAGGGGCGCGTTGATAACCAGTTGCTTCAATGGCTCGAAGGAATTGGTGTGTTCCAGAACAATATTGACTCCGAAAAGCATGTAGTTCGTAAGAGTTCACATGTCTGACTTTCACTCTTGTCCGATTCCTTGCAGTTTGCAGCTTGACCCAGCGAAGAGTTCCTTGTGGTAGCTGACGAAGTTCAGGTAAGGATTTGGCTTATCCTACACAGCTCAATAAAATAAGGCCAGAATATAACCTGTTGCTTGCTCCCTTATTCAGGTGTGGAGAGAAAATATGAAGTTTGGGGAATAATGCCTCCGGCGGTAAAATTAGGTAAGTCTATTGCGGTGAGAAGAATTCCCCTTGTTTGTCCCTTTGTCTCACCTTGTTGTCCTTTTGTTCCCCTTCGGGGTCGGGGTACGGCGAGGATGCAATGGAGACTGCGCTGACCCGTGAAGAGGAATAGTACCCTCGGCAGTAATCAGGTAAGTCTATGGGGGTAGTTACTATTGCCTCTGTTTATTCCCTTGGCTCACCTTTGCTGTTCTTGTGTTCCCCTTAGGTGCCAGAGTGCGGCGGGAACGTGCAGAAGGATGCGGTGGATCGTGAGGATGCTGCGAAGTCCGGTGAGTTCAGCACGGCGCTGCAGCAGACGAGGAAGAGCGCGTAAAATGCTTCTTTCTTCTAGCTCGAAGGCGCGGTGGATCCGAAATTCAGGTTAGGATCGAAGGCTTTGCTCTTATTCTAACCCTTTCTCCTTCTGTTCCTCCCCTTTTCTAGGAGCTGCAGACTCGAGGCGGGCGTGGCAGAAGACTGGATGCAGGCTTGCAGACACGGTGAGCGTTACGCTGCTGGATGCAGAATAACACGAAGCGTGTGCTGCTCTTCGGGCGTGGTTTAAATAGCCTCCAAAGTAGTCCCAGGTAAGTATTCCTCCCCAGCCCCACACGAGTAAAAAATAGTCCCTAGGTATAATAGTCCCTTCCAAGCCTCATTTGGCTTGGAGCTCTGCAGCATGGTCTGCATCAGGTAAGTTTTACTCTATGAGCCTGGCACCTATGGCGCCAGGACTGACTCTCCATATGAGCCTGTCGCCATAGGCGCCAGGACCGCAGCCAAACAGCCCCTAACAGGGGTTTTTGGGCTTGCTCAAAATAACTTGATGCCTGCTTCCGGGGTTGCTGGACCTGGTCTGGTTCCCCAGGGTAGGCATCATGACACCATCCTTCAGGGGCCAGAGTGTAGCCCTTGTGTGGGGTATGCCTGCTTGCCTCTGCCTGGCCACTTGCATCACGGCCATCAACATCCTCCTCCTGCTCCTCTCCTTAGCCTGCTGCCATTGATGCTGCTCCAGCTCATTCAGCTGCACTGCAGCGTGCAGCACCTCCATGTCCTTTGCTACCACTGAGAGAGGCAGCATGGTTGTGTTGGTGGAGTGTTCTGGGTGTGGGCCTTTTCTAGTGTTCCTGGCTGTATTGGGTGCACCTGGGCGGTATTGGTGCACCTGTGGCCTATTTGGGACCCTTTACTGCCTGGTTCTGGCATGGTGTTTCCAGTGCTACTGGCATTTTTTGTCAGCAGTACAGGTAATACCATGGTCGTAATTGGCTGCTAGTTCCGTGGTGCCGGTGATTCCAGCATGAGTTTGGGGGCTGGGGGGTTGCTGGTACTTCCGATGCATGTGTCTCCTGCGCCAGTGGAACAGGGTTTGCTGCTATCGGTGCCGGTGCTTTTGGCTCGGACTTGTACGATCCGGTAATATCGCTGGTACACGGTGGTACCGGCACGTTATTATCGGATGGCCAATCTTGTAGTGAGGGCCTAAATCGTCTTCTTCCTCACAGTTTCCAGGATTAAACCGTTGTGTACTGTATATACTGTTATATACATATAGGATGCTTCTGTTTCTGTCAGGGGGAGCACGAGCGGGCAACGAAGAGAGTACCTCTGGGACAGCCCGCGACGCAGTGGCGGGCACCCAGAAAGGCCTCTGAGGAGCAGCTGGCCCCCGGGGAGACATGAGGTGGCGGCACCGGAGCCGAGCGTGCCCGCGGGAGCGTCCAGAAGATTGGCGAGAGGCGCCGCCTCTCGGGCGCGGCTGCAGGGACCGGTGCAGGCTGATCACCGGGTAGAGGAAGACAGCAGAGAGCAGCAGGGGGGGCGCCTTGCCCCCGGGCGCAACAGCAGAGCGGAAGTGAGGAGCGAGCAGAAGTGGAGAAGGGGAGCGGAGAAGGACAGAGAATGGTGGCCGTTGGGTGTGCAGACCCCGGCTGCAAGTAACGAGAGCTGGGGCGCACCTGGTGGAACAGCCTGGAAATTGGAAGCACCGGTACCCACTGCGGAGGCGGGTGGTGACAGAACTTGGGGCCACCAGCGAGCAGCAGACCTCTGCGCAGCATCAAGAAGCAGAGGCCCGGGGGACAGTGAGCAACCTGACGAGGGAGGGGCCACAGCAGAGTAAAGGACAGCAGAAGTCCCTCTCAACGCAGGAGGGCAATGGGCTCAGTATCGGACCACCTCCAGATCCTAAGGGCTTGTGGCGGAGCATACCCCTGGACCCCCACAGACTGGGGGTCTGGGAGCTTGGAGGGAGTTGAGCCCAGAGAGTAGGCATGCAGGATAAAGAAGGAAAGGCCTGGCGGCCCTGGAGGGATTAAGTGGAAGCCCACTGGTGGAGGGAGTGTTGCTTGGTCCAGTGGCTGGAAAAACACACGCAGGGAGGAAGGCGCGGCAGCAGCGGAGTGAGGGGCCACCAGGCCACTGAGGAGACAGCATTGGACCTGGACATTCTAGGGCGACGCAGCTGAGTCACAGGGTGGACCTATAATAGATGTCTTCCAGGTCCAAGGAGAGGACTGGGAAGGCTGGTCACCTTGTGGGCGAGCCTCCGGGAACGCTGCCTACGCTTTGGCCCGCAATGGACAG
Organism: Ambystoma mexicanum; assembly: GCF_040938575.1. Lineage (NCBI taxonomy): Eukaryota > Metazoa > Chordata > Amphibia > Caudata > Ambystomatidae > Ambystoma > Ambystoma mexicanum. The sequence goes on along the minus strand of NC_090931.1, from coordinate 1,066,633,783 downwards.
CAGGGACTCATAAAGGTGGGGGGGTTGGCCAACTGAGAGAGCAACAGGACAAGGAAGGAGTGGACGAGCTGTCGCAGATGACGAGGCAAGATCTCAGGGGAGAAATGCAGAATTTGAGAGAATCCCTGGCCAAAACCTTTCAGGAACAATTCCAACTACTACTAAGGACCAATCTCAATGTGGCGCTAGGAGAACTGCGGCAGGAAACGGCTCAATTGGGGGAAAGGACGGATCTGCTGAAAAGGGGCCTCCAGGAGTGTGAAAGGGACACAATGGTAAACAGCGAAGCTATAGATAGACTGGACACGGCAACAAGGAATATGGAAGCAATGGAGGAGGATCTGGAGAACAGATCCAGAAGGGTTAACATTAGAATTAAATCACTGCCTGATACTGTCACTGACCGACAACTGAAGGAAGAGGTCCGGGGGTCTTCGCGGAGCTACTGGGTGAGGAGTCCCCAGGCTCAATAGAACTAGAGAGGGTCCACAGGGTGGCCCGGTCCCCGGGAGGACCCAACGCCCGTCCCCGAGATGTGTTGGTTTTCTTTGCTAGGTACGGCCAAAAAGAGGCAGTGTTGAGAGCGGCAAGGCAGAGCGAACCAGTACTCTATAAAGGGCAAGAAATATCCTTGTTTCAGGACTTAGCCGCTAGTATGCTGATGAAAAGGAGGAGCATGGGCCCAGTTGTGAAGGAATTGGCTAAGAAAGGGATAAAGTATAAATGGTCCTTCCCTTTCGGGCTGGTGTTTGAGTGGGAGGGGAGTCAGAGGCAAGCAACTACCCTTCAGGAGGTGGCCAGTATAATTCGACTGGAACTAGATATTGGGGGGGGGGGCAAGAAGGAGGGCCTCCAACCCGAGGGAGTCAAAAGGAAAGAGGTAGACCATGGGAATGGTCCACAGTGGGGGAGCGGGGCAAGAGGAAGGCTGCGCTGCGGGGACCAGCGGTGGGAGGGGAGATTGAACAAAATAAGGGGATGGAGACAGCAGAGCTGGGGGGGCCCGGGTGAATTGATTCTTAGGAGAAGGCTCATCGGGGGGGGGACAAGTGTTTTATAAGGGACTGGGGCTGGTTGGTTCTTTGCCCAGACTTCAGGTGGCTAACACATAATGTAAGGGGCTAAACTCCCCCCTTACATGGACAAAACAGGAGCAATTCACCAGGACTCGAGCGCCAGACATCCTGGTGCTGCAGGAGACCCACTTATTGAGGAAAGATCCGAGCCGTTTGCGGCTGAAGGGCTTCTCGCAGATACTGTTCGCGTCGGGACCTACAAAGAAATGCAGGGTAACCTTGGCATTCGGGAGGGGGGTGGATTTTAGAATCCAGGACACCCTTAGGGACAAGTATGGGAGATACATCATGGTGAGGTAGGAGTACACAGGAGTGTCCTATTCCATAGCCTCGGTGTATGGCCCGAATGCAGGGCAGGAACAGTTCATGTGCGAAACCCTGGGCACTCTGGAGAAATTTGCGAGGGGGCAAGAAATCTTGATGGGGGATCTCAACCTTGCATGGGATAGGCGGCTGGACCGAACACAGCAAGGGGGGTGCGGAGGAGGAGAAGTGGCCTTTTCCCAGTTAAAGGAGAGATGGGAGGAGGCCGAATAGCGCAATGTGTGGAGAGCGCTACGGGGGGAAGAGCAAGGGTTCACGTTTCTCTCTGACATTCACAGAACCCAATCAAGAATCGATTACATCTGTGTGTCCACAAGTCTGATGGGGGGAGTGGAGCGGGTCGAGGCGGGTCCCATGGGGATCACCGACCATAAGGTGGTACAGATGAAGTTGCTGCTGGGGAGGCGTGGGCCCATGGTGTAGAGTTGGAAGTTCCCAGGGGAACTCCTGAGGGATCAGGTTATGTGGGAGGAGATAGGGAGCAAGATTAGGGATTTTTTCGAGAGGAACAACAGCTCGGATACGAGCCTGGGCACAAGGTGGGACACGTTCAAGGCTACACTGAGGGGGGAATTTATTGCTCTTAAGGCGGAGAGAAATAGACAAATGAGGGGGTTGGAAATCCAGTTGGAAAGGGAGGTTGAGGCTGCGAGTGAGGAAGACCCCCACAAGGAAGGTATACAGGGAATATAGGTTAGCTGAGGACCAACTGGGGATCCCAAGCACCAGGAAGGCGGAAGAGGCAATGCTAAGGGTTAGGCAAAAATTGTATGCGAAGGCCAATAAAGCAGACTCTCTCTTGGCTCGCCTGTTGAGGGGAAGTAGGGAACAGAATGTTATCATGCCCATGAGGGATGAAAGGGGGGAGAGACTCACCCGGACAGAGGAGATAAAGGGGAGACTAGCCAGATTTTACAAATCTCTATATATCTCACAGAACCCGCAGCCGCAGCCCCAGAGGGACTTTTTGGGGGCCTTGCCCCTCCCCCCGCTATCCCGGGAGGTCGGGGAGGAGCTCGGCCGGGATATCAAAGAGGATGAGGTTAGGGCTACCATAGTGGCACTCCCCCGCAACAAGGCCCCGGGTCCAGACGGTTAACCAACTTCCTTTTACAAAACCTACTCCCACATATTGGTACCGGATCTCAAGCAGCTGTTCAATACGTTTGGGTCCAGGGGAAGCATTACCCCCTTGATGGAGGAGGCCAAAATAACACTCATTCACAAAGCGGGACAAGATCCGGAAGAATGCACTTCCTATAGACCTATCGCCCTCAAACACGGAAGCAACAATATTCACTAAAATGTTGGCGAAACGCCTGGAGATGTACCTCCCCCTAGCTGATCCATCAAGACCAGACAGGGTTTGTGGTAGGGAGGCAGACTGCTGACAATGTTAGGCGGGTGGCCCACCTGGTGGGGAAAACACATAAGACAACCACTCTGGCGATCCTACTAGAGCTGGATGCCGAAAAGGCGTTTGATCGGGTGGAGTGGTTGTTTCTGTTTCAAGTTATGGAAAGGATGGGCCTGGGGGAAAGGTTTATTAGTATGGTCATGGCGAACTATAAGAATCCCACATCATGCATTCAGTGAATGGAGGTATGTCACACCCAATTAATCTGAGGCGCGACACGAAGCAGGGGTGTCCTCGCTCCCCTTTGCTTTATGCAATAATTTGGAACCCCTCCTATTGGCCATAAGGGAGGCAGACACCGTTCAGGGCGTACCATTCGGGGGGGTATCAGCATAAAGTGGCGGCGTTCGCCAATGACATGCTGCTTACGCTGACGAACACAAAGGAGTCAATCAGGGCTAGCTTATAACTATTGTCCAAATTTGGGGAGCTATCGGGTCTGCGAGTCAATTTACAGAAGTCGGAATTAATGAATCGGTCCCTGGGGGAGAATGAGGTGGGAGCACTGAAGGCAACCTCCCCGTTTAAGTGGAGTCCTAGTGGGGTACTTTACTTGGGAATTAGGATTACCCCTCTCTGGTGGGTTGGTATGGAGCAAATTATGCACCCATGTTAACAGCGATCAAAAAAGATCCCTGGAACTGGAGCTCCCTAAGGATATCCTGGCTGGGGAGGGGGGCAGTCCTAAAAATTGTGGTTTTACCCAGTTTGCTTTACCAATTTCAGGCTATCCCGCTATCAGTTCCGGCGAGCTTCTTTAAGGATTTAGATCGGGCGGCCAAGGAGTTCATTTGGGAGGGCAAGAGGCCATGTTTGGCCAGACAGCTACTGGGGGAGGGAGGTCTGGCTATACCCGACTTCCGTCGATATTATGAGGCTGCACAGCTTAGGGTAATCAGGGAAAGGTTCTCGGAGGAATACAATATGCACTGGGTAAAAATGGATAGAGCAGTAGCTCAACATCATACTATGGCTCCCACGGAGGCTGAGGCCGCCCCACCTCTACTTAAGCGCTGTCACAAAGGGAATGGTCGACATTTGGGATGGTGCGGTGGGAAGGCGAGGGATTACGACCTTTCCATCACCATTCACCCCCATCTTCAATAACGGGGACTTCACGCCGGGGTTAGAGAAGGGGGCGTTCCTGAAATGGGAGAGGGGGGGTGTAGGACTGTGAGGGACATGTTTCACAATCATAACGTGAAAACGTTTGAGGAATGCACGCGGGAGTTCGGGGTGGGACAGGAAGAAAGGCACAGATATTTCCAGATTAGACATTGGGTAATGTCGGAGGAGATATGGAAGGCCGCCACATGCGTTTTGACGCAGTTTGAACGGTTTCTCCTGACACACGAGGGGTCCAGAGGATTAATCTCAGACATTTATAGGCTTCTGGACAGTGCTGGCCCGAGAGCAAACTGGGCCTATATGAGGGGGTGGGAGCAGCAACTGGGGTCAGAATGGAAAGGGAGGAATGGGAGAAGTTGTGGAAGATGATTCAGAAGGAGACAAAAGCAGTCCAGCTGCAGGAGGCCTGGTATAAGTACATTTACGGTTGGCACTTGACTCCGGCCCATCTGCATGCGATGTACCGGCAACGCCGGGGGAATGTTGAAGGGCCTTTGGGGAAGAGGGGACCGCTGCTCATATTTGGTGGGACTGCCCTGTTATTAGACCCTTTTGGCGAGACATCCCACAGGCCCAAACGCAGGCCCTCAGGAAATGGTCCAGCCAAGACCACAGGGAGATCTTATTGAGGAGGCAGGTACGGGGTGGTGGAGAGGAGAGGGAGCGTTAAGGCGAAAGTTATCTTTACCCTGGCAGCAATGGCTCTTGTCGCACAGAGGTGGAAGAGCCCTACGATTCCGATGGAACAAGACTGGTTACGGAAAATGTTGGAAATTGTGTCGATGGAATGGGCAACGTATGCGCTTAACAACAACCTGGGGAACTTTCTGGCAGATTGGGGGAGACGTTGGCCTACTTAAAGGGAGAGTTCAGGGAGCAGTGGTGCCCCCAAAGACTCAATTTGTTGGACATCTATGGTTGACTCTATGGGAGGAAGAGAACAGAACGCAGGGGTCTACTGGCGCTATGGCAGAAGTTTGGGGGGGTCAGGTTCAGTTGGATGTTGTCTTATTCTGTTTATATGATGAAAATAATAAAAAGTACAAAAAAAAGAAACACTTGAGTCAGGATGGTTCAATAATCACTTTCAGCAAAGCAACATAATATGAAGACAATGTGGCAGAATCAAAACTTCTTTTCCAGCACACCTTTTTACCACAGTACTTTAAATCATCTTCTTCCTTCCTGGTATACTCGCCTGCCAGGACTAACTACAATGGGTCAGTTTACTCGTTTACTCGCTTGCCAGGATAAAAACTCCTACTGCTACAATTGTACTCTGTTAATGCTTGCGCCAAAACGTTCCACACCAGGAACATAAATGAGGAGGTTTGACCCAACAACTGCATCTCTTTAAAGTCTCTTGACTCTTCATCTATTCCCAAATTGATATTCCATAAAAGAATAATTCTCTTGCTTGCCTTTTATCTGTAGGCAATGCCGGTTACAGTTCTCTACCCATTGGCCTCTCATACAAAGAGGGCTTTGCTCCTGCTGCTGTTGTGTTCTGGTTATGCAAATTCTTGGCTGCTGGCAATGCAGGGTATAATTATCTCCCAATTGAAATCTCTTACTAGGAGAGTTGCACCCGGTTTGCCCTTGTATCTCTTCCCTGGCTTTGGCAATGCGGGTTACAATAGTCCCCTAATTGATATTCCTTTTTAGGAGAGTTGTGCCCAATTTGCCATGTTATTCCTCTTCTCTGGCTTTGGTAATGCGCGTTCCATTGGTCCACTTATTAAATCTTTTTCCTACTAACGATGTTATAGGTGGCCAAATTGAAGCGCCCCTAACATCATCAATGTCGCTGTTGTAAATCAATTGTTGAAACATTGAAGTACCTTATTATTGACTGTTTAGTTTTAAACGTCCAACGGGCTGGGACTTTTAAATTGTATGTTCCCATTCGCCCATTTCTTTACTTGGGAAGATCTTTGGTGGATTTTATTAAATAATCCAAACGATAGGTTGCTAATTAGCGCAATGAATTTACTTAAGTCGCTTTTGACATTGTATGACATTAATTTGTGTTAGATGTTTTTTATCTTGTTTTATTGATTCCTGTCTACATGTGTGTAAAGTTTGTTTTCACTAAATCATACAAAAAATAAATGAAATAAACAAACAATGGTCTACTAATTGGTATCCTATACAAGGAGAGTTGTGCCCAGTTTGCATCTGTTAATTCGCTCGGTATTCAAAATTACTACGTTTACCTAGCAGTCTCCTTTGGAGCGCCCCTGGGTCACCAGCTTCAGGCCAACTCACTGGTATGCCTTGGCATCTCCTTCTGACTCGCTGATGTTGCTGTGGATCTCTTCGGGGTCTTCTCTGCGCCTGCCAGCTCCGGTTCGACTGCCGCAGATCTTCAGAGGAGCTCCAGCAGCTGTGTGTGCTCTCGGGAGTGGTTCACAGCGTGTCGGGAACCCGTCTCCCACATGGCGTGGCTTGCATTATAACTGCCTTGCGCTGTGCATTTTCTGCATGGCCACGATGCCCCAGCATCTACAGCATCTCCCACACAACGCCCTGCTGCTGCCACAACAGTGCCATCAGCTTATCCCTAATAGCAGCCTACCACTGCCACAACTACACCACCAACTTCACTCTGCCCCGGCACATGAAGCCTATTTATATATTTAAAGGTCCAGCTCAGGTGCCTTCTGCCAAAACAACTACATCACCTCTGAAGCCCTCATCCTCGTCCCAGTACTATGGGCATTATGGGACTTAAAGTCCATAATGTTTTAGTTATTTTATAATTAGTTAACTTAAGTTGAATTGTTAACTGATAATGTTCAGATTTATAGGAGGTTGCTAAAGGAGTTTGTGGTGGGCCCTTGGGTTTCATACTTTGATTTAAGGCAGAATCATACAACGAGAAGTTGTGAGATTAACTTCTCGAACTTCCAATGTGCCACTGTTGTGCTGGTCAAGAGAGTTTTCATGTGCTGCACTTTGGGTATCTCTGGGAGAGGTGACCTTACATTGACAGCATGCCTTTAGGTTTTAGGGAAATATCATCTTCGGAAGAGGATGAATACTGCGTCCCTCGTAACAGAGTCACCATTTCCCTCTGACAGCCTTCTCCTCCCCAGTGAACCTCTGTCATGTTGCCACCCCGAGGGTTACGACAAGGTAGCGGCTGCCTTCCACTGACCACATCGGAGGCGACATTAGGCTGGGGTTTAGTGATGTCTCCACAGGATTATATTTGCTCTCTTATACCCCTTGCTACAGACACGCCCAAACTGTTTATCCCACAAGACAAAAGTCAGGCATCGTCTTTGATGTAGCAAGAACATTGTCCATATTTTTTCCGTACCGGAAGTGTTTTTTGTCTTGAATGCGATCTTGAGTAGACCACCAACCTGTCTCGCACCCAACCTCCACAAACACTGTCACAATGGACTAGGAACCAGGCCAGTGTGTATTAATAAAATATTTATTAATTTATTGTTTATATCAAAAAAATCAACCAATTACAACAGCCACCAATGTTGTGGCAACTCAAAATACAATAATCACTACAAAAAAACAAGGTTTAGATATACTCTCACAGTTACCTCCTTTTTTTGAAATGGCAGAACATCAAAAGAACAATTTACCACACAATGATAGCACTAGAGTTAAGCACTCCCCCTGCAAAACTCAACCCCCCAAACATCAATTGGACTTGATTCCTTTGAATGGAAGGCAGTGGCAGAGAGTAAGAATACGGTGGAACAATCGGTTTTGGTGTGGTGCCCACAGAAACAATATGAGGAGCCAGCAAAGCAAGAATGTTTTATTTTTTTAATTATTTCTCACAACTGCTAGGGGAAAGAGATACAAAACGTGGAATTTGCTTGCTTATGTTTAGAAAGACAGGCAGAGCTTTTAGGGAATACTAGTTGGCACAAGGACAACATCGATTCTTAGAATATACAACAGATGTGCAGTGGAAAGGGAATGCAAATGAAAAATCGTTTTGACCACACAATAGGGAAAGAAGAGGGAAATCGTTTTTTTGGGATATTAGGCTTAATTTCAATGGGAAAGAAAATACTGAGGCTGCAAATGACAGGTAGGCTCTGGGAAAGGGGTTATCTCACAAAAGGAAAATCGGTTTTGGTTCAGGATGACAGATGCAAAGAGAAAATGCAGTGGCAAATGGAAATTCGTTATCAGGGCCCAATTTGAACACAGGGACAAATTTGTTTCGCAGATCATAATGGGATTAATTCTTTTGGGCAACACTTTATACTATAATAATTAACAAAAACACTGGGTCAAGAATTCCACCAATCCCAATCTTGTGAAATTCAATGGGGGAATTCATCGATTGATTTACAAAAATACTAAGGATTTACATTGACAAATGGGTTTTTCAATGGGTATTTGCTGATATACGTGGGCAAACAAGTGATTCTTCAATGGGGAGATGACTGAAATGCACTCGCAATTGGGGGTTTCAATGGGGAAATATTGTATGCAATGCTACAAGAATGATGGGCTTATGCAATTTAGGGCTGGGGTTATTGCTACTTACATAGCAAGCCTTTCTTTAAGGTTCAGGAAAGCCAGGACACTCAGGATACTCTGAAAAGATAGGGCAGGGGTCTGGTCACTCCACTCTCAAAGATGGTAAGTTTCAGCAGCCTTCTCTCTGTCCTCCTTCTTCTGTCTCCCCGGTTTTTGTCTCCGAGTCCTAGTACAGTCCCCCCTTATATAGCAGAAATGACCTCACCAATTTTACAATCTAGATGAAGAACCCTGCAATAATCCCTGCCGCTAGGATTGGACAGTTACTCTCTCTCTCTCCGCCCCCAGTCAGGATTGGTTTAGGGGTTTGGAGCAACATCTGTCTTTTCCGATTTGTCATCATCCTTTGTTCTCCCTTCAACTTTTTGGCAAAAACTAATTATGTATCCCAACTTCATAATTGTACTAGCAACTGCCATATGAAACATATTTTCTGTTTTAGCTGATCATGGGCAATTAGATAAGCCGACCGCCGAATCTGTATGATGTAGCATGGCCATGGGTCAAATTTTTGTCGTTTTCATAAAATGTACAACAGTTATGAGTATGTAAGCTATCAAGCATATTCCTAATTTCATGTTCTACCTTTCCACCAACTCTCACATTTGTAACATGGTCAGAGCAGCCAGAACCAAGTACCTAGTCTAACTGGCCATTACAGTTCCCAGAGTCACAGGAAAATGCATTTTATACCCCCAAAACCGCCTGGAAATTACGAAATCAATCCACAGTATGGTTGGAGCGCAAAATGCCTAAAATGAAAATAGTCTTTTTAATTAAGGGTGAGGGTTCCTGTTCAGCAAATTGGATGGCTGCTTCATCCCCCAACGCCATCTGTCCCCCTGGGCCTGCCTGTGACCAGAGGTTTTTATGAGTCTCTTTGAAGTTAGTGTGTGTTCTTTGGAGTGGGTGCAACAAGGATTCACACCTCTTTGCCATGCTCCAGCCAAGGATGGCTTTCTCTTGAAGTCCCTGCTTCCCTAGTCAGAAGGTCTGGAGTATACTGAATTTTGATGCTTTTAGTAGCACCAGATTTTATTGTGGGGTCATTAGATGGGAGATGGAGATGTGACATCCAGCTGGAAATGGTGTTTCCTTTGTGAAGTTTTTGCCCTCAGCCAGAAACAGGTTTTTCCTGAAGTAAGTGTCTCTTCAAAAGTCACTGGAGTTTTGTGGGTGAAACATAATATACATTGCTTTGGTCAACCCACACATCATGTTTTGCTTTCCTGACATTTTTCTGTGAGCAGTGATATTTTTCCCATTGTGGCTTTTTAAAGCCGTTTAATTTGCAAACACATGTGCAGGCCGTTTTATCTTTCAATGTTGAAAAATCCTGTTTTCCATGTTACAGGATTCTTTGAATCCTCCTCCTTTCATAAATCAAACTGCTGCTTGCCCATTGATAATGATAGGTAGGGCCCATTTCCACATGGCTCTTTAACTTTACATGGAAAACAAAAGCAAAAACCAGGCCGTTTTTGTTGCAGTTTAAATGCCTGCCATTCATGTGAAAAGCAAAAGCCAGGCCGTTTTTGTTGCAGTGTTTAAATGCCTGCCATTCATATGAAAGGCAAAAGCCAGGCCATTTTGGTTGCAGGGTTTAAATGCCTGCCATTCAGGTGAAAGAGATTTCTGTTTGGGGCCTTTAAATGCACCCCAAAATAATGCGTTGGAGATACCGTGTCTCTTTTGCTTTTTAATTTCACAGTAGGTGTGGACACATTACAGCTAGATTGACAAATAATGTGCCATTGTCTTTAATGTTTTTGTGACCTAGGCAGCGTTTGAGTGACTTTACAGAACCAACTTCTTCCATGCACAATTGGTTACAGTACCATTAAGTGCATTTCAATTTACATTGCCAATTTATGATGTTGGCACACATTGTGCACATGAGAATGCATTGTGATTAAGCAATATTATTTCTCTTCACTTTTCATACAAGGATAACCTGTCCTGAGAAAACATTCCCTAAAATGGGAGGGATGTTGAAACTAGGAGGAATGGGAATTTAGTTATACCCTTCAAAGGGCTCCATCAAAATCTGGAAGACAGAGGTTTCATAAGCTGTCTCGCCTAGTAGACTATGGGTTTTTACTACCAAATGTTACACTTAAGTATAGGTGTTTGACTTTAGGTGATATAGTATTGTCTACCTACGCCTAGGTTTGGTGGAGATGCATGTCTTTTCTCATTATATATCCTTCCTCCGAGGATTCTGTGGTGGATATCAGCACTTTACTACATGTTGCACTTTTAGAGGGTGTTCTGTGTATGTATATTTTGATGTTGTTTTAAATTTTACTGCATTAACAATGTGTTGCTAATGAAATATAAGCCAGCTATGGCGGCACGTCAGAAGAAAAATAATATTTGAATAAAAATAATTGTGGTATTCAAATGAAATACTCATTCTATTTTGTACAATATTTTGTTATCCCACAAGAAATGCCACCTCATATAGCCCAATGTTTAGTGCACCTGGCCCTTTGCAGAATACAGAGCCTGTTTCAAGGGCACACGGTCCAGGCAGTCATAATGGACAAAGATGAAAGTAAGTGTGCCAAGAACAAAGGGGAAGCACATTGTCAAATAAGACCACTAATGAAATTGGAAGTTGGGTGAAAGGCCTAGTGAGCAGTACAGTGTGGGGGGGGGGGGTGAGAGGGAGGGTGTCTGGGGTTCTCAGAGGATGTAGTGGCATATGCCAACCAAAAAGTTTCTATAACGCGGAGCACCTATGTGCCAAAACTCACCTGGATCATACTGAACGAAAAGCCAGCTAAGCTGCGGATACTGACACACTTCTCCTTTTGCTTCAGAGGAAATGGCACTGTACTCGTGAGCACAAGTAAAAGGTTAAAAACAACTTTATTTATTCCAAACCTAACTAATGGCACCTCTGCGCTGATAGAGTTTTCCGGGTGTACAGGCAATACACTTATCTACACCATCCCCATCTTGGAAAGGCGTATGTTTGCTCACCACCTTGCATTTGGCTGTTCTCAAAGTGCCCGATTCGCATTTGACTGCCATAAATGTGCCACCCCTGGGTGCAACTGAACCCGCCCTCTATCAGCATGCTCACCAATCACTAAGAGCCAGCCGACAAATGAGGCTGAATTATTGGTTCCAAGACCCCTCTGACAAGCTGAAATTGATCCCAGAGCAGTTCCGTCTGTTCACAAAGATGGAACAAAATGTCACTTCCCTCCTTGTGCCTGACATCCAAACTGCAGCAAATACAAAGCGGTTGCAGATCTCAAGGTGGGAGATGCTCCACATAGAGAAACAGACTGCACAGGGTCTCACTTCAATAAAAGCAGAACTGCAGGATATTCGTCTCATGGCCCTCCAGAAGGTAGGATCTTCTTGCTTCATATACATACCCCCAAATGATGCAGACAATCAATATCGGACCCATGCCATAGGGGCCCTCGATAACCTGCGGATTGCCATGGAAAAGGAGGGTGGAGTGAGTGCAGAAGACTGGTTGGATTCAATGTTTTTATTGGCCCCATCTTGGTTGGGGATAGCCATAAAACTGCCGATTGTTATTGTAGTATTTTTTCTTGTAATTATTTAGCTTGTATCAAATGATTCTACAGTGCAGCACCAAGACACTGCCTAAGTGTGCAATGATGATGGCAGTGTATATAACAGCAGGTAGAGCGGTTCACTTCCCAGAACACGTGTACACACAGCCCGAGAAGTGGAATGGTTAAACAGAGAACAGGGTGCTAACAGTAGAACAACCAGTTAGTCCCCCGGGGACACTGTCTCAACTCCCCACTGTTAGGACTGATTTTCTAAACTATGGCTTGGTTGACAGATGTATAGAAGGCTAACCTATATTGTGACAGGGACAACTCTGGGGAGCTGTAGCCAATCCAGTTAAAAGGTAGCAGTGACAAGGGTCTAGACTAAGTCTCAAAAGGTGGCGAGCTTGTAAAGGGTCCACAATGAGTACACACAATGAGAATCACAGATTACACTTAGACAATATGTATAAAATACAGATATTTCTTTATGACCAAAGAACACTATGAAAAATGACTACTAACAGGTAGGCTTTTCAGACAACACTAATAGTAGATTACATATATCCAGTCACTGGTCGAGGGCATAATACCAATCAAACCCCTGTAAAAAAAAAGTACAGATTAGATTATGCACCAATGACCACAGATAGTTAACCCTAACTTCAATTGTCCTTCCCTAAATTGTCTGGGCCCTTATGCCGAAAAGTTCAGAAAAGTTCTGACAGACTTTGTGAAGCTGGAAAAAATGAAGGTAGGGTCTCTGAGGTCCAATGAACAGTTCCAAGGGTTAGAGGACAATGTATTCTAACTAATAGAAGTGTCCCCAACTTTTGGAATGGTTGCGCCAGCAAGCTATGGTAAAACCAAAATATAGTCAAAGTTCTGTAAAAGTTAGGAAAACTTATAAAGGGCGTATAACTTGACTCCGATTCTTCCCCAGACTTGGCAGGTCAATGGAAGAGGGGCATAGGTTGCTTTTCCCGATGTTTGTCACAGCTGGGAGGATAGCTATGGGTAACACGTTCGCCTTGGAAGCAAGAGGATGCGGAGCAACACAGGTTCGATGCCGGATCCGCGCCTAGAAACATCTGGGTATTAAGCATGTTATAAATAACCAATTACAATTGCAAAAAAGTCCTCGATTCGCAGGGTTTGCAGGTTCTAGCTGATCTCCGGTTGGTGTCTTTCGCTGGTGCAAGGACTCTTGAATGAAGAATGCAGCAAAACTCGATGCAGAACCCCTCTCAGGACTGGACTCTGGTCACGTAAGCTGTTACGGACGGTGGTCACCGCAGCATGGCGGTGCAAAGGGCCTCACTTGTCATGGTCAGACTTTCCCTCTTATCTTGGGTCCCTTGAAGCTAGGACGCCGAAATTCTGCTGAGGTGTGTCTTGAAGGACAAGATGAGGATCCCCCAAGTTCCAGGTCGGAACAGCAACCTCGGCAGCACAGCAGCCCAAGCTCAGACCTGGTCAACCACAGGACGCTGCCGGGACGCTGTTGAAGGCTCTTCTTTGCAGTGTACCGAGAAGACATCAGGGATGAATGTTCTCTCCATTCCAAGGGTCGTAGCTACCTCGCAGGACTGCTGAAGATTACGAGCAAGACAGGGTTCTACCAGAACAGCAGCAGAAGTTGGTCGACAGGCCTCTTTCAGGCGGGTCTCCGGTCTCTTCACAGATCTCACAGCTGGACAGGATTCTTGGCTCCTTTAGGATACGTGCAGGGGTCCTCTTCTTATCCTAAAACCCAAGTAAAAGCCGAAACTCCCACTAGCCAATTGCAGGAATAGCCCACACACACCTCCCAGCAGTGGTCCAATCAGGGCCACTGGTGGGAACATTCATGCACACCACACAGATACACCAAAACCAGTTTGTGGATTGGGACCAGAGAGACCCAGCCCACATCCTGCCAGTAAAAACACATAGCCCTCCATTAGCCTGTCAAAAGCTCATGCTTTCCGGGGCACTACAAGTCCATATAAGGATTTTCCTGCCCTCACAGGCAAAGAAGACTAAAGAACAAGATGGCAAAAGGACAAGCGAAAAACCACATGGCACGGCCATGTTTGGACACTAGCCACAGTTGGTAGCCAAACGCGCTAAGGCTAAAACGAAAAGCACCAAAACATTGTAAAAAGTCACTGCTGCCACCAGCTTGTCCATTTAGCACACCTAGAGTAACCAAAAATCCTTTCAGAGTGAGTCTACGGCATAAACAAAAGTGTACCCCATTGTGCTGCACGGTAAGATGCTTTGTACAATGATAAAAAGTTACAACTAGTGATAACAAGTTACTGAAAGTAGTAACAAAGTCGCAAGACTAAGGGAAACAATGGGCCTCATTACAAGTTTGCCGGTCTGGGAACTACGGTACCAGTAAGCTTGTCGGTAGCAGACCGGCAAACTACGAGTTTTGCTTGTGGGTGCCTTTCTGCCCGCCAGGTCTGACCTGGCGGGTAGAGCGGCACCCGCAAGCACAGAATGTCGGATGTACCGGCACCATTCTGAATGGTGCCGGTGCATCCAACCTCCCCATTCCCATTGGGGCTCAATGGGAATGGGGAGCATTTAATTACGGCGCCCGCGAATGGGCAATTACCGGGATCCGGCAGGGCCGTAATGACCCGGTTAATGCCCATTCGCAGGTGCCGGAATTTTTCACAAGTTTGGCGGAAGGCTGCCGGTTATACCGGCAAGGCTACCACCAAACTTATAATGAGGCCCAATGTTTGGCAGTACTGGTAGCATGAAGGACATGTAAGTTTAACCCTTAACAGATGAGCAAAAGACAGTGTAGTGAAGCTTATGGCTTTACTGCACTGTATAAAGTACAGTTCAGTATCAAAAATAAAAGCAAAAAGTTTGGGGGACCATTAAAATGGACGGAAAGGTGCAGTAAAGAGAAATCTTTCCCAACACCCACCGGATCAAGAAATGATGTGCAACATTGGGAGGATTTGGCAGGAGATGGGGGATGTTGTTTCATGACGTGTAACCCAGAATAATATGTCCGGATGGGGAAGGTTTACGCCACCTGTGCAAAGTGTGGGTGTGCAAGGACAATTACAAAAGAAGAGAAGCCGGATTAGTTAATGGAGTATTAACTAAAGGGGGTAGTTTTGGGATGCAAGTGTAACGTCCTAGTCAGGCGAAGAGAGTTAGACAGCAAAAAATAGATCAGCAGGCGTCGTAGTTCTAACAGTTGTCATGTGGCGTGGCAGAATGCGCATGTACCTAATTGTAGGTAACGGGGCACATTAGAAACACCATATTAAGGAAACCTCAGCCAACACCACAGACTACGAATCCCTGCTGGTAAAACTAACACTCACCCACCGCCTCGCACAGCTTCCTACTTATCTACAGACTCCATGGCTACAACAAAAACTTTGCAGACTCGCTCTGTAATGCTCTGACAACCATCCACAATCTCCATCCAACACTTACTATCGTAGGAGATTTCAACATCTGGTTTGACTCACCCTCAATCCCCATGACCCGATCTCTGACAGACAACCTAAAAGCATTCAACCAGACAACGCATTTCCCCACACACCCACAATGGAGGTCACACCCTCAATGCGATCTTCACCACTGCAAACATATCCACAAAGCCCCCTCATCCCCCATCATGGACTGATCACTCTGCAGTCGTCTTCTCTGTACCACTGACCACTGCTGCTCGTACCCAAGGTCACACCAGACCACCAACCCCCACACCTCTCATTCCGCTGTGGAAAAAAAAGTCATCATCACCTCACATCTCGACAACTCCCTCCTTTCCTCTCTACCAACCCTATCCCTCCAGAAAAGGCCACCCCCATCAACGCTTATCTCTGGGGGAATAGTCGGGTAAGCGTTTTGTTTAGAGGTTGTTGGGCGGCTTGTACCACTAAACCTTCAGGAGTGGGATGCTTTATCAAGTAACTGAGTTCACTACTGGACACCCTGTCTTTAGATGTCAATTTTGTATTCACTGCCGGAATCAATTCTGGCATTTCCCAATTTGAACTCGCTCTCCTTTGCAATGCCACATGAAAGGGAAGAATAGGGTCCTCCTGAATTTTGCTTGGATTCCCAGATTCGGGCAACTTTTTAAATATGGTTGTACCATGCCCACTTTTCTTGTTTCTGCTGCTAGAGCTTGGTGGAGTTTTAGCTGGGCTACTTCCTCTATTGTGGTTATCTAATCTTTTTGTCTTCGTTTTTTCTTTATATACAGAGCAATTCTGTCATTTGACTTTCCAAGTCCTTAAGTAATATAACACTCCTTTACCCATGTAGTAATTAAAGTGTTGGTACCATGTAGAAGTTCCCGCCGGATTCTTTCAATCATGGGTGCAGGGGGGTTATTCTTACATTTAACATACAAGCTCAATTTCTTCCACTGGACTGTTATTAACAACGAGCTCAGGCCTAGTTCTTTTCTTATCGTCTGAATAGGTAGCTATTGAGGCAAACCCAGAACTTTTTTCCAGAAACGGCCTTCCGTTAAGGCCTACCATTGGGCCGATAGATTAAGGAATACATCAGATCCATAGGTTAGAGTTGGCATAACCTTTAGATGTATAGAACTTTATGATCGGTGTCAACGGATATCTGCAATATTTCCTTTTCAGAATTGACGCTTGGCTAGCCAGTGTCCTTGCCTTGAGTTTCAATGAATCGGCAGCTTGAGTTTCAATCATGCTACTGGAGATCATAATTCCCAGATAGCTGAATGAATAAACTTTTACTATTTCTACATTATTCAGATACCATTTGAATTTTTTCTTTTTGCCTGGAATGCCCTTTTTTAGCATCAAAGTTTTTGTATTGATTTCTAGATTATTCACTTCTCCATACCTCTGGAGTCCGTCTAGTTGGCGTTGGAAGTCCTATTTCGGTATAGTCCAGAAGGACTAGGTCATCGGCATACAGTAGGTGGGTTACTTTCATTTTAACTACTTTAGGCGGGAAGCTGCGAACAGAGTTCAGTTGTTCTCCCAGATCAGCGATGTAGAAATTATAGAGGTCTGCTTCACTCCTCTGTGAGTTTGTATTTCGTCGCTTAGTAGACCTGCGGTATTAAGTCGAAGTATAATAGAGGTATTAGAGTAAAGGCCCTTTATTTGATCTAATAGATCAGCTGAACAATCTTTCTCTGCCAATGTTTGCAATAGGCGATTTCTGTTTAAGCGAATAAAGGCCTTAGTAAAGTCCACAAACACCAGGTGCAATTTAGTATTTGACAGCAAAGTTTTGGCTTTGAGCAGGGAGATTATAAATGCTGGGGGGCAGTCCCAAAGAATTTACAAAGCCAGCTTGCAATCTTGCCCTGGATAGCTCTTGTTTGCAGCCAAAGGTTCAATCTTTTTAACAGCAGAGAAGTGTATAATTTTCCCATGACATCAAGGAGGGCTATCTGTCTGTAGTTGGATGGATCTGATCTTAGCCCATTTTTAAATATGGGGATTACATGGGTTGTCTTCCATGACACCGGCACCAGTTTTTTATTTAGGACGTTTTCGATCACCATGTCCAAATGATTAGCCCATTGTTCTGGGTTTTCTTTCAACGTCCGATTCGATATTCCCGTCTGGTCATGGTGCTCTAAGTCATTTAATCATAAGAATCCGGTCTTCTTGCTCATACAGCAAGTGCCACAACTCGGATGGTTTCTTCCAGGGTGTTGTCTCCTGCTGGAGAACTTTGAATAGCTTGCTGTGAAAAGCTATCCAAGATAATTAATTAATTAAAGATGCTTCTGTCATCCCCGTAGATTGGTAGCAATGTTGGGTTTGATTTAGCAATCTTATTAAAGACCACATCTGTGCCAGAGATTTCCCTTGTAGAGAGGATATTTCTGTGATTTATACACCAGGATCTATAATATGACATTATATGTTTGACATTAGCTTCCTGTGAGATGGTTGGGTATCAACTCAGGGATTGTATAGCTTGTCATCTTCTTTTGTTTCAGTACAAGTTCATGATGGAATATGTGCTGGTGTACTGACTTTTGGCAAGAATTCGTTTGTTTCCTATTGCTCCGATAGAGGGCTAGCAGGTTTGTGTAATACACCCCATATGTATGTTTGTCAATATTGTATTTTTCAATCGCTTTGACGAGGGTTCGTGCAACTTGATCTACCATTTTAGCGTCCATTCTCATTGGTTGCCATTACTGATCACTTCTAGTTGGACCATGGATTTTAGTAAGGCATAGGACGAGGTATCAACCCAAGTTAATTTTAGCCAGTTATGATCGCTTTTCTCAGATGTTATAACTTCCAGGGACATTAGGATATCATTCAGTACTCTGGAAACAAAGATATAGGGCCTCATCACGAGTTGGGCTGTATTCCCGGCTGTAATACCGCCGACTGTAATAGCCCTAGCACTGACCGGTCCAGTGGTATTACCACCGGATCACGGGTTGGGCCTTAACGATAAATCCCCATTCCGCATTGGGTCCATTGGATCCAATGGGGACTTTTCGGTGCTAATACTGCCGGAAACAGGGATTTTCACCTCCAGAAAAAAGCTGGCGGTAAAACAGCCGATTTAGTGCCCAACTCATGATAGGGCTAGCCCTTAAATGCAGCGGTAATACCGTTACCACCGCATTTAAAGGCTACAGCCCAACTCGTGATGAGGCTCAGTCTATGAATTTGATCCTCTTTTCCAGGTTGCATGACAAATCGCGTCTTGTTCAAAATGGCCCATTTGTCATGTGCAGGTCGCGACTCAACATCAGGTCATGCCAAAGGTGAGTTTTCTCTTTCGAGGGAGCTGCTTTCATTCCATCTGCTTGTTCTTGCTCAATCGTAGCAGAAACAGGCATATTGAAATCACTGCACAAGATGATTGATTAATTATCATAATTATAACCCACATCGATAGCATCAGCTACCTGGTCAATCATACAATTAAATTCCACATCAGTGCCGCCCCAGTAGATGTTAATAAGAGATAAGTAGCTCTGGAACAAGGGACCTTTCTTCAGACAGTTATGAGTCTTTCTAAAGACAGGGATTTATATTGTAGGATTCTATGATGTCGTATCCAGGTTGTGTGTTAATTAGGGTACAGAGCCCAGCTTGTGGTCTTCCTGCTACTCCTCTCAAGGCTGGATTAACCAAAGCTGTAAAGCCATCTAGGGCGGGTCCCTCAACCAGGTCTCCTGAAGGCACACAAAGTCAAACTCATTCCATGGTAGAGCATCTTGCTATGTTAGATGAGGAAACCCCCTTGTATTCCATGAAGCGAGGGTGCGTTCCTTTGCGTCGCTATTTGCTGTTGTTCTTGGCTAATGCTTCTCCTTAAATGCAAAGGTTCCTGGGAGCCATGCCCAGGCATCCTCAAGCTCTTATCTCAGAAGCAGATGCTTCTTTAGCATGGGACGTTAGGGTATTAGAATCTGAATCATGATTAATGGTTAGAATAAGGTTGGGCTTGGTCTTATTAGATGATATCTCTTCGATCGTTATTTGCCTGAGGGACTTACTTGATAAATAGTTACGCCCTCTTCCTTTCGAAATTCCGCTTGTGGGTCCAGTAGGTTGCTCACGATACTCCCTATCCCGTTTGGCTTGAGACCAGCTCTTGGGCTCCTTACCTTCTTTACAGTATGTGGAACTTGCCCCTTTTTAGGGAGCTCTTTTAGATCAAATCCAATTAGCAGGAAATTAGGGGCCTCTGACATTAGCAGATTTTTGACAACCAGATTTCAGATGTATGCGGACTAAGTCAGCTGTTTCTTCTCTTCTGAATTCAAATATTGCAATGTCTTCAGTGGCAATGTGTTTTAAGAGCAGGATACAGTGACATAATCTAACCACATTCTGTCTGTTTAAAATGAAACCATCCCCCTTGTCTATCACTCTTTCCAGTTTTACACATCTTGAGTGATATTTTAGTTGAATGATGTCATGTTTAGTTGGATTTGATTTTACTTTTCCTTCTCAGGTCGATCTTTATGTCTCATGGACCTGTGAGATTGTATTGCCTCTGGCTTGTCAACGGGGTCCAGCAACCGAAAGAGATTGTCTTCTAAGGTATTCTTTATTTTTAGATGTTCTGGCCTCTTCTCTTACAGTTCAACCTCGTTCAAAGGTGGGGTGGGACTGATGTTTCTCTGGTTACTTGGAGGGCTTATGAATCGATAGGTGCTTGTTCTTAGTAATGATAGTTATGTCCTTAGCCTGAAGTTAATTAATCGGATTTTCCTGTTTTTCGGCTAAAGTTAGAAACAGGGAAACGATGGAAGGGCTTTGCGGACTGGATCCCCTCGATTTATCATGAGCTTCTTTTGGGGTGCCTGTGGGATCAGTTCATCACTTATGGTGAGCATTGCTAGATCCTCTACCCTCAGATGTGGAATAGTTGCTTCGTCCTCTTCAAATGAATAGATCAGTGATTCAATGAGGTGGCTGTTGTCGATTTGTTGCGCCTGTACTGGCTCTTTGTTTCCTGTTATGATAAATGTCTCTTTCTGGATAGCTTTTGACGCTTTGCACATGTTATCTTGGACCTGTCGCTTGGAATCTTTAGCTGGATGAGTGAGTTTTTTAATGAAGTTTCTGGGGTCATTACAACGTCGCAGTGGATGGATTATCACAGTTGAGGATACTTGAGATTTCCGTTTTTTCCTAAAAAGGGGATACATCTGATCTTTTGTACTAGTCTCTGTCGTTGAGGTAAGACCCGTCAGGTCTATAACCTGTAATTCAAGCGCAGGATCCCCGGTGTGGCATGGAACTTGCGATGGCCTCAGCAGGGAAGGCTCATCTCCCCTAACGTGATCCACCTGCATGTTTTTCAGTTGCTGAAGATTTTCTTTGGGCTTCTCTTGATACATCCTCTGTGTATCTAGTAGTACAATGATATTCTGGTAGGTGTATCACATTCAGTGGTCTTAGGGACTCCTGTTGGATAGTGGTGCCACACTGTTGTTCTATTCCCGCCTCTGTGGTTATGTCTCCCTCCATAAAGATCATTTTGGTGTGTAACATTGCCAGCAAGGTTGTGTGGTCAGTTAGCGTTTAGTGGATGGCTTCGTAAAGCTTCATAAAAAGAGCCATGGCAATTGTGACTATGGATATCTGAGTAAACAGATCTTGTTTAGCAGGCTTCCCTTGTTTAGGTTCAGGACGCCCGTTCTGTGGACCTTCCTCCTGGGCATTATCCTTTTCTTCACAGGTGTTCCGATATTGAGTGTCCACATTATGGGGCATAGACAGCCGTTGAGCCAAGCTTAAACCTCGAGGTCCTTCAAAAATATTGCTTCCTTCCGCTCTATTAGATCTAAATAGACCTAACTCAACAATAGCAGTGGTTTGCTTATTATTGCGATCCATCTGGTTCCTCCAGATTGCTTCCTCACAGTTTCATTATGCATGTAGTTGGCAGCTTTGGAGGCCGATGTAAGGACTGTAGTGTTCTCTGCCCATCATCTGATGAATCAATCGATACTACAGGTCGACGGTTATCAGTGAAGAAAAAAAGGGGTGTTTGCGTAGCGTGGCTTTTTTTTATTCTGAATTTTGAGGCCCAGACGGGATGTACTTAAGCCCTGAACTTCCCTAGGGGAGTAAGAGGAGCGTCTAGGGTGTTTATGGGTTGGGGTATTTCAACCATACCTTCTTTATCTAATTGATTTACCTTGTTGCTTTGGACAGGTCTATTAGATTTTCAGGAGATATGGCAGATTTTTTCAGGTCATCAGTTATACCATTCAGTAATTCACGACCTATGGGGTTGACTCTTAGGGTAGCCATAGAGGTGTCTATGTCCGTATTAGATGACCAAGACTTGGGATTTGGGTCAATGATTGACTCCCTTGTATGGGAGTTTTATGTCAATTGTGGACCCCTTTGATTCTGGGGGTTATCAGACCTGCTCTTAAGTGTTTCAGGGCCACGCCATTTCCATTTAAAAGGGGGAAGCGTTTGTTTGTCAGAGACAAAAGCCAGCTTCCTTGGTTCGCCTGTACTCGTGGGCTGACGTTTGTTGTTTGATTCGAAGGAAGCCACTTCCATAGGCCGACACAATGACTCTTCTTCACTTCCCTGTGGGACGTCTTTTTGAATCTCTGGAAAAGGGTTAGTCCAGTCGGCTTAGCCGACTTCCGATGTTGCTAGGCAGGTTGCGACTTCCAAGGGAGTTTCGGTGGTTTTGTTCCCGGAGGCTATCCTTCCTTTATTGATAACCATTGTCTCAAATATGTAAGAATTTTGTTCAGGTGGAATATTCGTCGATTGAGCCAAGGGCCAATCCCCCGACACGCTCGGGAAGACATCTAAAGGCTCCCTGCCATTCTCTTTCTCCCTTGGTTTTTAGAGGGCGTAAAAGGGATTAAAGCGGGGGAACCCACCACAATATTGGTCGTTTGGCTCATAGCGGAGGTCACTATTGTAAGCATCAGGCACCCCTGACCTTCGGACTGAGCATTTGGATCCACGCCGTTGCAGGATATGGGGGAGTGGTCGGACGGCGGGTAGGCAGCCAAGGGTGTCGGGGGAATAGAAATGATTATTTCTGTGGGCTCACCTCCTCTCTTCCTTGTTGAGCTGGTAAGAGGATTGGAGTCCACCATTTCCTTTGACACACAGAGTTCCCACTCCATTGATGAGCAGATGGAAGTAAAGCGAAAGCTTTGCAGGCTTGCTGCGCGGTCCATGAGGATACGGTTATCCAGCTGATCGTTCTTTCCCAAATTCTTGGCCATGGTGGCGCGGAGTCATCCTGCAGTCGGTCCAGCCACTCGTGAGAGTAGCTTCACTGGTAAGTCACTGGACTCAACGCCGGACTCCGCGCAGGCGCTTCACGCCTGGACAAGGGAATTGATGCTTTTCCTTAAAGTGGAAGCGTCCACTTCAGAAGTAAGCGGGCAGACAGCTCAAAATGAACTGTGTTATTCTGTATCGAGGAAGCAAAGCAAACCGCGGTTAGTCCTGAGTATGGTCCTAATTTCGAGTGACTGGACTCGACACTGGACTCTGCGCAGGTGCTCTGCGCCTTGTCAAGGGAATTAAAGTGGAAGCGTCCACTTCAGCGGGCAGATAGCTCGAAATGAACTGTGTTATTCTATATCCAGGAATCAGAGCAAAAAAACTCTCTTTACTCTGAACTCCTACCACTCAGCCTGGGAGACCGATTTAGTCGGGAATATAACCCGTTCTGGGGAGGAACTCGACGAAGACAGCGACCTATGGTGCCTTTTCCTCGATCGTCGTGAAGACGACCAGTGGTGAGAACTACTGCGTGATGTTGACCCCTGTCTTTTTACGACCAGGAGAAACTTTTCTCGACTCGTCTGAAGACATTTTTTTGACAGGGTTGAAGGGAGTTTTGACCTACCTGCTGCTAATTTTCCTCTCCCCTCTTTCAGGGCTTTCGCCGTCATCGATAGGCAGGCCTTACAGTCGAAGGTAGCGTGAGTGGAACTGAGGCACAACCGACACACCCGATCGGGGTCTGTAAGGGACATCTTAGCCACACAATCGCTGCACTTCTTAAACCCCGATCACGGAGTCGAAGACGCCGATGAAGATGCCATTTTGAACAATATATTTGAAGATTTTCGATATGGAACCGAAGTGTACCGTATCCAAAGTGATAACTTTTGCGAAAAAACTGAACTGAAGGCAACGGTCACTGCGCACGCTTTATACCATCAATGAGGTCGACATCAAGACCGAGGCCTCTTAGGAACATCGAGTCAACCAACATCGACGCGCAGAGCCCTCTACTGGAAAGAATTTTCCGAAGCAGTTGTAGCTCGATATGGAAATATTATAAGATGAGGAATACGTGGGAGAACACAATCCATTCGAAAGGGCCACCCCATCAAACTCTTCAAACTCTGGCTCTCAAACGCCCTTACACCGCTCCACCCAATAAATCGGTCCTCTTAGAGATCAGGACCCACACCCAGGTGGGTACACCACCAACCTCAAATCACTAAAAACCCTCAAGCAAAGGCTGCAACTGACCTGGAGAACCATCCCTATGGCCCAGACCTGGAGAACCATCCATACGGCCCAAAGATTATAAATTACACAGCGCAGTGACTAACATACTCCTAGTCCGTAGTCCCCTTTACTCCATACTGTGTGAGTGTCCCTCACTAGGGACGGAAGCCAGAACCTTTTTCACCATAAAAAATCTTCTTCCCCTTTAAATATAGAGGCACGCGGGAGAAACAGCCATGGGAGCATGCGCCACCCCTGACTCCGCCCACAGGTGCCATTAATCAGTCCCCATTGACGCATCGACAATATTACCATTGCCTAATGACACCAGCTTCATTAGGGGGGAGGATGGTGGGACATATGGAGGAAAGGGGACTAGGAGTACGTTGGTCACTACAGTAACTTATAATTACTCCTACGTCCGGTCCCTTTTCCTCCATACGATATGGGCGATTACAACTGAATGTAGCCCCAGGGTGGAGAGGTGACCCTCCTTAAGAAAACAAGTTCTTTAATACGGCCTGCCCAAATGACACATCTGACCTGGACCCGGGATCCAAACAGTAGTGCTTGCAGAAGGCCGAAGGAGTGGCCCATGTGGCCGCCCTGCTGATGTTATGTTACTTGGCATTTGTATAGCGCCTTATATATCATTGGTATGACCTCAAAGCGCTGGTAGGTTGAACGCCCTTGGGAACCGCAGTTCGAGTCAGTAGAGAGAGAGAGAGAGTGATGAATGGTGCGTGGGCGCACCGGATATGTGTGCAACTGGTGTGGTTGTCGCATGATAGCTGCTTCTTAGCGGTAGATGTGGTGCTGAGGAAATCAGTTGGAATGTTTTCAGTCTGGCAGGTGGACACCCAGACTGAGTTCTGGCTGCGTTAGGCCAGAGGAACGCCTATGCCAGCCGGAATGTGCTCAGCCAGCTGTGTTTTATTAGGGTGATGAGGTGTTGGTGGGGTCATGTTAGTAAGTGAACAGCTAGGCCGCATTTATCATGGCATAGCTGTGTTCTAGTTGAATGATGGTGTATAGGGGAGAGTAAGCGTAGTAGTGCGATATGGTGGTTATCAGTTAAGCGCCTGAGAACGGGCACGAGAGCAGGACAGTGGGGGCGAACATAGCAGCATACGTACATAAAGCGACAGGATGGATAGGGGTAAACATGGGATACAGATAGACATGGTGATGCAGGTACATAGCATATATAGGAGATACAGATATGTTCCATCATCCACAGCATCTGTACCGCCCGCAGCGTCTGCATTGTCCACGGCATCCGCACTATTCTCACCATACGAAGCATCCACACTATCCATAGCGTCCACACCATCCATAGCAACCTGTCACGTAACATGCCTCTGGAACGCGACTACCAAGGCCTTGGCTCTGAAAGTGTCGGCGTGCATGTTCGCCGGAAGCAGTTTGTGCTGCCCTTCATAGGCCTCCTTGATGGCCGAAACCATTTTTCTTGTTATGCAGGCTTTAGAAACCTTATGTCCTAGCTTTGACCCCCCAAAGATGAGAAAGAGAGCCTCAGATTTGGGGAAGATCTTGGTTCTATCCAGGTACAATTTCAGAGCACCCCCAAGATCTAGACAGTGCAGGCCCCTCTGAGCATTGTCCTTAGGGTCCGCAAAAAAAGTGGGTACCACTAATTCCTCATTTAGGTGGAATGAAGAGACTACCTTAGGCAAGAACGCAGGATGAGTTCTAAGGACCACCTTGTCCCTGTGAAAGGTAGTGTTGGTCTGGGGAGTCACAAGAGCTTGGATCTCGCTGACCCGGCGTGCAGATGCAAGACCCACCAAGAGGGCTGTCTTGATGGTGACCAGCCTGATGTTCACGGACACCATTGGCTCAAAGGGTTTATGTGCCAAGGCGCCCAACACTATGTTGAGGTCCCACACGGGGTGTGGCCTCTTGATAGGCGGGTAAAGCCTGGTGAGGCCCGCCAAATGTGTTTTAACCACCAGGTTGGAGGAAGAGAAAACGTCCTCCTCCGAGTTCCGGTAGGCGCTGATCGCTGTCAGATAGGTGCGACAGGTGTCCATTTGCACCACCCCTCCCCCAAGTGGGCGAGGTGTGCCGAGAAGGATAACACGTCGTCCAACATGCAAGTAAGAGGATCAACCTCCTTAGACTCAGCCCAGTGGCAAAACCTAGATAACTTGCTTTTGTATTGGCTCCTAGTAGCATCAATCCTAGCACCCTTTATGAAGTCTAGGATAGTCTGCGAAAGATGCAATGCTTCAATTGGACCACTTCTGAGGAGTATGGTGGATGGCTCTGCCCCCCGTTGCGATAGTAGATGAGCTGGGCCCAATGGAAGGTGAATCGGAGGCTGATCCGACAGGGTGAGCAGCTCTGAGAACCATGGTCTTGATGGCCTTCACAGAGCTATCAGAATGAGGAGTAAATGCATAGGCTTCTATGCTGTTCCACTGTAACTGTAACGCATCGCCCAGGGAGCCTAGGCCCTGATCCTGCTAGGACGTGAACTCAGGGCACTTTCTGTTGTACCGGGTGGCGAAAAGGTCCACCTGGGGATGCCCCCATCTGTTGAAGATCCCCTGAAGGACCTGTTCGTTCAGTTGAGATTGTTAATTGCCGCACCCAGCTTGCTGAGCCTGTCCACCTCCAGGTTGGACTCCCCCAGGAGGTGGATAGCCCTCAAGTGAATGTTGTTCTCCAGAGCCCCCTCCCAAATGCTGACTGCCAGACTGCATAGGGGAGGAGACCTGGTGGTGAAGCTGTCCGTTTGAATGAGGATCATCTTGCCACTGATAAGTGGAAGGAAGGCTTTGAGAGTGAGCCAGATCGCCTTCAGCTCTAGCCAATTGATATAGGGCCTCCTGTTCCTGAAGAGACCAAACTCCATGGACGCTATGGTTGTCCAGGGTAGCCCCCAGCTCTCCAAGGAAGAATCTGTGATGATGGTAAGCTGTGGTGCTGATTGCCGGAAGGCTCTGTCTATCCTCAGGTTGCAGTATGTGCTCCACCAGATAAGGTACCGGTGGAGAAAAGGAGGAATGCTGACGAGGTCCACCTGGGAACCCCGCTCCTGACTTCACGAGGCTGCAAAGTGCAGCTGTACTCATTTTGAGCCTTGTGTATGGCACTGCCAGTAGGCATGCCGCCATGATACCCAAGAGGTGCTGGTACCACCATGCTGAGGTCACTGCTCTGCTGAGAAAATGACCTGTGGCCCTTGTGATAGCTGTGATCTTGTACTCCGAGGGAAAAACTCTCTTGGAGCTTGTGTCCCAGATGAGGCCCAGGAACGCCAGACTCTCTGTTGGCTGCAGCTGTGAATTCTTGAGATTGATAGAGAATCCCAAATCGTGTAGTAAATTCATGAGGGCGGAGAAGGTGTGATGCACCGCCTCTGGGGATCTCGCTCGGACGAGTCAGTCGTCTGGGTATGGATAGACATGGTGACCCTGGGCCCTGAGAAGGGCTGCCACTGCATTCAAAAGCCTGATAAAGACCCTGGGAGCGGAATTGAGGCCAAAAGGTAGAACCTTGTATTAGAAAGGGAAGCCCATGATCCAGAACATCAGGAAGGACCGATGAGTCTGCCAAATCGGGACATGTAGGTATGTGTCCTTCAGTTCCAGGGAGCACATCCAGTCTCCCTTGCACAGTGGCTCCGCAATAAATGCTGGGGTAACCATCTTGAACTTTTGAAGAGGGAGGAAAAGGTTCAGGGTGGAAAGGTCCAACAAAACTCTCAGGCCAGCCTGGTTCTTCTTGTGAATGGCGAAAATCCTGGAGTAGAAGCCCAAACCTAGCTGGGAGGTTGGGACGTCTTCCACTGCCTGCCTCTCTACGAGTGATCGAATTTCCGCCAACAGAGTTGTTGTCCCAATCTGTGAGAGTGGAGGGGATGGGATGGGAGGAGAGGGAGGACCCGGTAGGCGGTAGCCCATGGACACTGACAGGATCCAGGGGTCTGCAAACCTTGTGTGACAATAATAATAATGAGCGTGAAGGGCAAGCCTGCCCCCCCTCAGCAGGGACACGTGGACCCGGAGAGGAGTGTCATGCCTTTTTCCCCCCTGAGGCTGGGGCTGAGGAGGGGGACTGAAAGAAGCCCTTATTCCCTGCCTTGTGTTGTTTGTGGCGGTGCTGCCTTGGAGACTATCCAGCTACCTGGACCTTCGTTCCTGGAAACCCCAGAATCTGCCGAAGACCTGCCGCTTCTCGGAACGCTGGTGCGTCTGGCTGTACTTCTTGGGTGTTGACTTTGTGAAGGTGGATAAGGATTTCGCAGTCTGGGAACTGTTCTTCTTGTCTAGCTCCACATAGGTGGTGGAATGAAAGCAGTCACTGTGGACTCCATGATGTTTTGGGCCACCAATTTTGCTTCTGCTAGCCCCGCCTTGAAGCTTGCCTGACTGTGAACTGAAAGTTCTGTCAGGAAGTCGGCTATTTCCCGCCAAAGCCTCTGGTTAACGGCTGCGAGCATGGCGTAGACCTTCTTTCCATACACCTCCGAGATCTTCTCCTCCTTACCTAGCAGCGCTGAGGACGAGTTGGCCGAGGAAGACAGAGGCTTAGAGTAGATGGAGGCGGTGGCAATCACCGAAGAGTTAGGTTGAGGGTGTGCCGACAGCAAGAGTGTATCCCCCTCCAATTGCCTGTACTTGGTGTCGAGGTGCTGAATGGTGGGCTGCGCCCAATGGGCTTTCAGCCATCCTTTCTTGGCCAAGGCAACAACATCCTTCTGCATCAAAAACCCTGTTCTAGCCACGGGACGTAGAGTGAGGACTTCCGGCAGGACACCCGTCACCGGTTGTTCAACCTCAGATTGTGGAAGCCCCAAGTATTCGGCCAGACCTGCAAGTCTATCATGGAAAGCCTTGGCTGAAGACGGCGTGTCGGGGTCCTCCTCCTCGTCGGTATCAACCAGGGTGTTGGATTGGTCAGGGACAGGTGGAGGAGTACTGGGCGTCACAGGCTGAGTTGTCGCTACGGGGGCCAGAGACTGCTGCAGAGGCTGGTATGGAACCGCCTGGGGTGCAGAAGGCAGAGGAGCCGGAACCACGGGGGCAGGCGCACAAAGCAGAGGCTGTGCGGGGGCCTGAGGTGCTGGAGCTATAGGAGGAATGACTATGGGCGCAGGTGGCGAGACAGGAGGCAGCATGTCCCTGATCACAAACCGATGGAAGGTGCCCATCTGAGGGGATCTCATGAGCGTGAGGAATTTCTCAAAGAATCTGTCCTCACAGACCGGTGGGCGCTAGGTACCGTAGGAGTAGAGCCCTGAGGTTTCTGGGGTGTACTCTTCCTTGTTGCCTGTGGGATGTATTTGCCCTGCGCTGTTGAAGAATATCCAGTAGGCCACGTACCTGGTGGAGATCAGCCCCACCTTGAAAATCTTTCTCCCATCTGCTGCGCACCATGGGGCGCTATCGGAGGAGCAGCCATTTTGTCTGGCGCGGCAGCCATCTTGTCAGTCTGCATGGCACGTGCCTGTGCCGTGGTGCTTGCCGTGCTGGGACTGGGCTCCTCCAGGACTCTAGGCGGTGGAGCTTGAGGCCTACCCTGCACCTCAGGACGAGGCCTGGTAGGCGTTGTATCCTCGGCTGTGCTGCCGGTAGTGCTGCATACAGGCGCCCCCTCATACATTTGTCCGGTAGTAGGGCATAGCCCCTCGGGTGGACACCCGGTAAACAAACCTTACAGTCCCTCAGCAATGCCCCTGTAGGATCTAGTGACCCCTCTCCTGGAGGCCAGTAGCAGAAGCAGCCTCGGTACCCATGCTGGTGGTAGAACCTGGACAGTCCTTCCCGCTTGGACGTCTCCTTGGGAAGGAGTCGCCCCTGTGGGGTGCAGATGAAAAAAGTTGCTCTACCTTGGGCCTTGACTTGTGCTTGACGAAGTCCTTCAAGTCCTCTGGAGGCAATCGTCCAAAGAGCTCCTTCCATCGAGCTAACCTGTTCTTGTGAGCCTGCGGTGTAAGCGCATCACACGCGGAACAACCTTCCCATCCGTGATAGGGGCCAAGGCAGCTGAGGCAAAGAGCGTGGGGGTTGGCCGTGGGGAAGAGCCATTCGCAGGCTAGATACCTGCTGAAGCCTAAAGACGTCCACATGCGCCAGGGAGGAGCGTGGCACGAGAGGACCGAGTACCTGATTAAAGACAAAAGACTAAAGACAAAACACAGTATCCGGGGAAGAGCACGTAGAATTACAAGGCCAAAGCCAAACCCAAGAGCTCTGGTGAAAACGGTCCGCTCCCTTCGACTTGGGAGTGGTGCTGGTAGGCAGAGTCAGGGGAGCGTAACCTTCCAGGGCCTCGCCCCGGCGTGTCTCTAAATTTAAAGGGGAAGAAGATTTTTTCTGGTGAAAAGGTTCCATCACCCATCCCTAGCGAGGAACACCCATACAGTATGGAGGATAGGGGACAGGACGTAGGAGTACAAAATCGTCCTAGCAAAACTAACCAGAAATCAGAAAAACCAAGAAAGTTACTATAGGAACAGAATCGTAAACTCTCGGGACCCGAACAAGGAACTGCATAAAATCATTTCCGGATTGAACTCCCCGGCCTGCTCTAACCATGCCCCACCCAGCTCCACAATCCCTATGCGACACCTTATTAGAACACTTCCACAGTGTCGCTATCGACAGACACTCCGCCATCATCTCTAAATTGGAACGCATGCCCCCACCCCATACCCACCCACAGCCCTAACCTCGTCAAAACCACCCTTCAACGCAACACAAACATTCCCCTCTTTCACTCCAATCACACAACAAGCTCCTAGCACAAAGCCGCCCATCAGGCTCCCCTGAGGACCCCTGCCCACCTACCCTCCTCAAAAACATTGTAGCCACAACCTGTACAGGCAGTATCGCAAGCTCAATTCTCAATCTCTCCCTAACATCGGGAACTTTCCAAGAAGCCCAAAAAACCTCCAACATCAAACCCCTCCTCCAACACCCGCTTCATGGCCAAATTCATAGACCGCACAGCGTACAAGCAGTTTGACCTGTTCACTAAAACTAACACCTCCTGGACCCTGCGCAATCTGGCTTCAGACCGCTCCAAGGAATAGAATCCTCCCAAGTGTGCATTTGGGATGACCGAAAAAGAAGAGCTGATGCAGAAGGCTGCGCTGCACTCATCCTTCTTGACCTCTCTGCCGCCTTCGACATCATTGGTCACACCATCCTCCTAGATAGGCTACACTCACTAGGAATCAAAGACAAAGCCCTCTCATGGATTTCCTCTTTCATCTTTAATCGCTCGCAAATCATACTCCTCCACCCGTTCACCTCCACCTCACGACCAGTAACCAAAGTGGTCCGACAATGAGCATCCCTATGTCCCCTGCTCTTCAAAATCTATTTTAACCCTCTGCCCGCACTCATCTGCTCCCACAATCTGACCTGCTTCAACCACGTAGACGATACCCAGATCATCCTCAAAATCGCCAGCTCCAACCGTCCAGATCGGTCATAATGCCTCTCGGATATTGACTACTGGATGACGACCAACCACCTCATCCTCAATCCTGGGAAAACTGAAATCCTAGTCTGTGCTCCTCCCCCAACTTATTCCCTGCCTGCAATCACTAGCACCCCCAGCCAGCAAACTCCACCTCAGTGAAAAACCTTGGATGCACTCTGGACACAGATTTATCCCTCTCCCAACACATCAACTCTATATCCAAAACCTGTTTCTTACATCTACGCTTTCTCAGGCGTATCTTCCCTTACTTCACCCACCGTTTCTCCACCATCATCTCCATCATCCTCTACCGCTTTGACTACAAAAACTGTCTTTACCTAGGCACACCAGCATTTCAGCTAAGGAAACGCAAAGAATCCAAAACGCTGCAGCCCACCTGCTTATTAACCTTCCTCCCAGAGAACACATCAGCCCTACACTAAGAGTCCTCCATTGGCTGCCTATTGGTCGACGCACTACATTTAAAGCCAGGTGCATCACCCACTGGGCCATCCACAACACCGGCCCGTAATTCCTGTAAGACAAAATCGCTCTCTACTACCCCTCAAAGACTTTCAGATCGCGCACAGCATCTCTCCTAGTGGTCCCACATTACAACTCCTTGAGACTGGGCAGATCCTCTGTCTCTGTGCAAGCATCGATCATCTGGAACTCACTACCGCTACACATTTGCAATATTGACAACCACCTGGCATTCAGAAAGGCCCTCAAAGTCTGGCTTTTCCCTCCCTCCTCTTGAAACCCTCCCCCTCTCTACGCTCTCAATAGGGGCACAGAAACGCTGACCCAAACAACACTCCTATCCACCAATACCCCATGAATGCCTGCAGCGGTCGCAGAGGCACACCGTAAGAAACTACAGTCCTCCCCTCATCCCCATCATCCCTCCGGGCCCTCTCCCACTGCTCAAACTTTCATTCCAGGGAGCCCACGAATAGCGGGACCAGCCAATCGCATTGGATCAAGAAAAAGAACACTGCAGTCGAACTCCATCCAAGACTATGGTACGTATACTTACAACACGCCTGTGGACATAGGCCACAGGCACGGCCACCCATCCATACACACTAGAATGCAGCTATGGCTATGCTATTCTGGTCTAGCAGCACACATAGCCGTCCACACTGAAACCCCTGATGCACCTCAACACCTCCGCCATTAGTATACAGCAAAACCAATGAAAACAAATTTGGTTTAGCTGGGCACACATCGAATCTTCAGCACAAGCACTCTATCATAAACCACCAACAGCACCCACCCACTTGCCTGACCTCCGGGCTGCTGAATGGAGCCTAGCCAGCCCACCTAAGATCAAACCCGGCAAAAATGCACACACGCATTCAATTTAAACTCTTAGTACACTGTGGTCGTTGAGGGAGTTCCAACTAAAAAGCACATTGAGGCCATACATATGGGGAAAGGGTGCTATAGAAATGACGAATACAATATAGCCATATAGAAAGAGCAACAATGCATTCACGTAGCGGTTACAGAGGTTAAAGATAAATATAGGGTGATGTATTTTGCATTTAGCTGTAGTGTATGATGTTATGTTGTAAGGGATGTGCGAATCCATAGCTGACGTAGGTAGTGTGAGAAATATGAGGGTATTCTCACTCTTAAATCCCCTGGATCCTCTTCTCAGGTGTCCAGGGAAAGCCCATCGCTCTTGAATCCCGATCCTAGGGGTGGAGAAGCGAGGGAGTATCAGCTGGGTGAAGGGTCCTCTGAGATTGGGAGTGGGGTACCCACAAGAGACCTGGTATCCTCCTTTCCCTATGGATGACCAACCTAACCCTTCCCCAATCTTTATGGGCTACTTGCAAGACCGTTCCCCTCATTTCCTCCACATTTAATATTTGAAAGCACTGGGACGAGGAAGAGGAGACAGAGTAATGAACACTACACCTTCATTTTACCACTCTGGTACTGGGACGAAGAACATGCCTGCAGAGTGTGGTGAGAGTCAGGCATGTCCCCTTAATCATAGTCAGGCAAACCTAAGTAAGGATCCACACCTGCAATCTGTTAAGTGGTTGCAGAGGTATAAAATGAGGGTCAGAGAACAGTATGGGGAGAGTAACAGGGAGGCCTGCATGGGAGAGACCAGCAGAGGACCCTTTTTGTGTGGAGGCAGCCGCAGTGGGACCGGAGAAGCGGCCAGGACATCGGCAGATACCTCAGGGAGCTTGTGGGATCCAAGACAAGGGAGCCATACCGTTGCCACAGGTGTGGGAGCCTCCAGGACAAATCGCAAGCAGCAGGAGCTGCGGGCGAACCAGGGAGAGGAAGCTGTCCGCGTCCCTAGATAACCCTCTCCATTTGTCGGCATGCATAGAAAATTGCCCGGCAGGCAAGCAGGGCTCGCAACAGATGGCCACCGGCCTCGCATGCAGAGAGGACGCTGCAGGGGCCCATCAGAAGGAGATGCAGATAGACGGTGATTGCCAGGGAGAGCACTTGGGCACCGGCGCTCACCTAGCAGACCGTAGCTAAGTAACAGTCCTTGAATGCAAGTTCAACGAATAAATATTGAATACTGAATTGAACATAAACCTGAAATTGAGCATAACAAATACATATTAAATCCCAACTGAATGGAACCTTGAAATTGAGCATTACGAGTGCATTGTAAATACTGAACTGAATGGAAACTTAAAATTAAGCACAATGCATGCATCTTAAATATCGAACTGAAAGGAAATGTGAAATTAAGTTTAACAGATGCATATTGAATACCAAACTGAATGAAACTTGAAATTAGACATATTTAATACTGAATGCAATAAAACTGAGTAAAGCAAATATTGAAGGACAGCCAAAGTGCCCATGTGAAAAAGTACGGAAAAGGGCATAGGTGTAAATGCGTGAATGCAAAACGACAAGGCCAAAGACTGGCAAGAGGTGTGCAACACGTGATGGCAGACCCAAGAGGTTGACAAGGAGAAGCCAAAGACGTGTAAAATTGCACATAAAGCCAAGAGACCAACAAAGAGGAATTAAGTGAAGGTGACTCGGTACACAGGGGCAGGAGCTGACGAACATGTGTGGCCTCAGAACCTAGGGATCTGGGTTGTGCAACCTGTGGTCTGAAAAATGCGCCTAGACCATTCAGCCCTAAATGAAGAAAAATTAAAGACATTGTAAAACAAACCAAGGAGAAGCATTGTGAGTGAACTGGTGAGTCAAACCAGAAGGAGGGTCAGGTTGACCTTTGAGTTATGTTACACTTTTGAAAAGACTGAAATAAACTTGGCGGAGTTCAAGTCTTGGGGAAGGGAACCCTGAGATTTAGGGAACTGCATGTGTTGTCTTGAGAACGGAAGCTCAAGATTCCTTTGCTTTTTGAACTGTGTTTCCTGGAGCTTGGGGAATGGAACACCGAGGATTGTTTGGAACTGTACTGCCTTGAACGTGAGAAAGGTCATCTTGAGACATTTGTGAAACTGTCTTGCACTTGGGGAGGGGGAGCTGAAAGTAAGATGGGAGCTGGAAGAAGATCAGATCTTTGAGTCAAGCACCATTTCTTTTGTTAGTAACATCCCTATACATTGGTTAACGTTCGTTGTGAGGGCAAGAATAGGTTTTGGACACAGACAGACTTTTAAGTTAAACTCTTTGACTCAGACTTCCCTTAGTTTCATTGAGATAGGGAAATCCCACCTTAGCATAGGGCAAGTTAGGGCTTCTACCATCCAGATATTTAATGTAATAAATATTGTTTGTTTGAACTTTTAAGTCTGTTGTCTGTGTCTTACTTCATGATGCCTTCACAGTAGGTGTAGGAGATGGGAGTCAAAGAGGAGAAAACAGACTCCCAACCAAGCAGTGTACCCGACACGTCCCGCTACTATGGTCAGGCAAAGTCAGGCAATTGCTGACAATCACTCACACCTGGCTTTCATTAAACTTCCCCACACGGATAAAAGGCAGAGCACGAGAGCACACTATGAGCGAGGCAAAGCACACGAAGGAGCAGCAGTTTCGAGAAGGCAGCTGAACGATGGAAGAAAGAGGGCAAATCAAGAAGGGTTCACAAGGAGGAAAATACCCATGATATTTCCGACAGGAAACCGATACTTTCAAAAACCTTGTAGATCAGAAAACGTAAGCCCAGGAAACCATGCTAAAGAGTCCTGCATTGTGTGTTGGAGATACCACAGGCCGACCTGCGTAGCTGACCAAGTCAGGGAGGAGTAGCAGCCACTGTGGTATCATCCTTGGCTCCAAGAACAAAGTAGCGCCAGAGATATCAACACAGCTGGTGAGATGGGCAGGCCGATGTAAGACCGGTCTGTGTTGAAGTGAAGGTTGCAAGCGACAACATTGTATAACGAGCGGAGGAACGAACATTGTTGAACGCGTGTGATGAAAGATGCGAGTAAAGCTAAATTGCTGATGAATGTTTGAACTTTGAGAAGGAAAGATAAGATACAAGTGACAGAGTGGTCCAGCACCGCGTGGGTGCTCAATCAAAGGTCTCTGTAAAGATATACAGTGAAAAGGTGGCAAAAACGAAAGTAAGAACATTGTGTGAAGTGAATCAAAGTGGTCCTGGGATGGTTAACCAAAACCCATCACACAATTGAAAGTCTTCTATTTTTGATATCAAGAGGAAAACATAGAAAGTGAGATTGCATGGTCCTAGCCCGAAAGGGGGAGACCAAATGTGAATATTGTGCAAAAAGAATCCAAGCCTGAACGAGGGAGACCAGTTGTGAACATTATGGTAAAAAGGGGTCCAAGCCTGAAGGAGAGAGGCCCATGATGAATAATGAAAACAAGAACTTGTACATGTGAAAGCCCTAATAAGAAAGGAAATGTGGTGCTTATTTGTTGTGACAGGCCCTCTGCAGTAAGAGACTGTTAATGGAAAAGACGCTTTGGCAAAAGGTCCAGATACATTTGCTTTGAACTATATCCTCCTGGCAGAAAGGCCAGACTGCATGCGAAGCTCGAAAAGTGTTGAAAACGTAGGTAAGGTAAGCCAACTGCTCATCTATCCTGACATATTGTTTCTTGAACACCTTTCTTTTTGCATACACTATTATCCCACATGATTTTGTATTTAGAGGTAAGGATTGGGAGGAGGAAGGTTTATTAGTATAGGCCCTTTTATTTTGCCAGACTTGACTGGGACTGCGTTATTTTTATTTGATGGTCGTGGCTTGCTCCCATCTTTAGATTTAGGTTTAGATAGGCATTCAACCAACCCATTGAAGTTCAATAAACACCCTTGTACTGTGATCACTTGTGTCTGTATTCACTGTTTGATACCATGCCTTCCTTACAGAAGACAACAGCACAGTCTCCCCTTCTGACTGTCTGACCCTTGCTTTCAAATGCTTGTTAGTGGCGAAGGTGGAGTGAGGCTTCATCCAGAGATTTTTTTCTACCGCCAAGACATCCTTTTGTAAAGGAATGCCTGAACGGTGTATCTGCTGAAGGGATAACACCTCTGATAAAACTCCTGCTGTTCCTGGAGAGGTGCGGGCACCCATAAAAACCTGCAATGCGGCTGTGAAAAGCCCTTGCAGATCTTGAAGTGTTTTCCTCATTGTTGACATCTGTATCTTTAAGAGGAGAACTAGCTCCCTGAACCCCCGGTGTTGAATCACTGCCAAGTTGCCTAACAAGAGGCTGAACTGGTTGTGCTGGCTCCGGTTGAGCAGCTAAAGGAGCTACCGGAGGAGGAGAAGGAGGGGACAGAGGCATGTGTCCTGTATATGAGGACCAAAAAGAGGCCCTATAGGTTGAGCCTGAGGAACCACCTCTTTGATCACATTGTTTAGTATGCCAGTCATCTGGAGGGACTTTGCAAGTAGGATAAAACTGTCAAAAAACACTGCTCAGAAGCTGCCTGTGATAAATGCCTGTGTAGCGCAGCAGCTGCTCCTATGGGAGTATACGTGGCTGAAGGAGATGGTGTGTACGTTGGTGCAGCTGTTGGTGTTTGAGAGGTAGTAGGTCTGTCAGAAGTATACTTAGGATGTGTGAGGGGTCTGAAATCTGAGGCGGACAACTTGGTAAAGGTTTTTCACAGGTAGCCATTTTATTACTTCATAAGGGTTTGACAAATGCCTCGCTATCCCTAACCTAAAGATGATTTCCCTGCCTATCAAAATAAGATAAAAACACTAATAAAAAGGAATCTGTCTCTCACATTTATACATACATCAAACTCATAAAGGTAATATATGGCAATTCAAATTTAACAAAAATAACAGTTGTATTCAACATAAATCTAATACCTGTGTATCCTGGGTCAGATCCCTTCCTCAGTTTCAAAGCAATGCTTTCAATCCAAGGTTCAAATAAGAAAGTTCCTTGTTGTAGCCAAGGTTTGATCATTAAGTCCTTCTTACTCCAAAAGTATTTCACTTGGACTTCAACAAAGGTTCAACCAAACCAAAAGTCTTCATCTCTCCACATAGAGACAAAAGTTCAACATAACCTCTCCTTAGGAAAACCAAAATACTTTCACAATTCTTCTGCATCAACAACAATGTTTTGTCAGGATGATTCCACAATAATTTACTGAACACTTTAGTGGTCTGGCCATTTCTTCTCCACAACCTTCAACCACAATGCAGCACTTCAATGATTTCTTCCTGGTCCACTAACTTACCATGATACCATGGTATTATACGTGCGAAGCCCAGAGGATACCCTAGAGTCGTATCTAGAGGTGCTAGCAAACTTTGCTGAGTTATCAGGAATATCAATCAGCAAGGAGAAGTCCTGTATATTTCCGCTGGGAGGTTGGGTTGGAGTAGGAGAGTCGAGACATCCATGTCTAGGACTACAATGGAAGGTCAACACATTTAGGTACCTCGGAATTGATATCTACCATGATACAACAGAGACCCAACAGCAGAACACGCTACGGGCAAGATCTGGACTGGAAACCTTGATCAAATTCTGGGGAAAAGTTACCTATTTCGGTAACAGGTAAGATTACGCTTCTAAAAATGTTTGCCCTCCCCCATTTATTCTATCACTTTGTGAATGTCCCATATCTTATACCGCGGTCCTTTTTCCGGGAGCCGAACTCCATGATCGGGGGGTTCGGGAAAGGGCAGACGTAGAGTAGCTCTGGACACTTGGAATAGGGAATATGTGGATGGTGGAATGTGACTTCACATTTCGAGATCTATTATTTGGCAGGACATCTACAGGGGTGAGGGGTGGCTGACAGCTTTTGAAGACGTAGAACAGACCTTGACAGGAGCTGGAATAACTCCTTATTGGCTGAAGGAGGCACTGTGGCTGTGGAACAATAGGAATACTGATCCTACTGAACTTTTGCAGTTGGGTAGGCATATTTGGGCCAGTATCAGGTCAATACTTAAGCTGGATGAGCCCTACTCACCCCGATACAATTGGCAGCCATCTATGGGAAAAATACCAAAGACTTAGCGCAGATTAGGTCACACTGGGAAAGTAGGAGGATAATATTGGTTGCAGATCTGCTCTACTCAGACGAGCATTTAGCATTTCAGGAACTAGTGGAGGGATTTAGGGTGCACAGGGGGAAGTTCCTGACATATTCCAGAATAATATTTGCAATACGTAAGAAATGGCCAAGCTTTCCGAGCTCCCTGGATGAGAAAAGTATTTTAGGGCTGCTATACGAAGTGTCGGAAGGGGACACAAAGTGTCCAGACTATATCAGGGGCTACTGGAGGCCATATCGAAACATGTAACCAAAGGGAAGAGTGCATGGGAATCAGATATGGGTAGGGTGCTAACGGAAAGTGAAGGGTTCAGGGCACAATTGTACCCGAAAAATAAATAAGAAATGCTAGTTTAAAACTAACCCCATTCTATATACTACACAGAACGTACTTGACACCACAGCATAGAGTAAACAGGCTGGAATGGTGCATATGTTCTGGAGTTGTTCAATGGTGCAAGTATTTTGGCAAGAAATAGAACTAAGACTAAGAAAAGGGGGCATAACAAAACACACATTGACACCGGAAGCTTGCCTTCTTGGCGTATTCGCACGTCCAAAAACAATCAAGCCAGAAAGCAGACTGATAGACCTGGCCTGGGTACTACCAAAAAGAAGGATTGCCATGGTGTGGAAGTCACGAGAAGGTCCATGAATAAACAGATGGTGGGAGGACCTAAGGAGATGGTCTATAGCAGAGGTGGATGTGTGGTATGAAGCCATTCAAATAGGAAAGAGAGAAAGCTCAGAGGATGTAATGACCTGGAATGCTTTAGTGCAGCCACTGTTCAGCTCACCTGATGACAAACCCCCCTGAAGTTCTGCTGATGCCAGAAAAAGTGAAAGAGGGGATATATTTAAAGGTGTTGCTAGAGAAAGCAAGGAGGCCAGATGATTTAAATTGTGAACAGATATGAGAAAAACGCTGCAAACCTGTGCAGATTATAAGCCGTGGTTAAAGTTAACGTTTAGTTGGGGTTAGGACGGGATGTTGGAAAATGGGTGGGATGTGGTCATTGAACATTTAATGTGTTATGATGCAAGCAATGGTGTACAATGGCATGATGCCTGAGAAAAAGCTTATTAAACGTATTAAAAAAAAAAATTACCATGAGTACCACTAAAAGATCCCTATCCTGGTATACTCTCCTGCCAAGACAAATGTTCCTAACACTACAAGGACACTCTTGTGGGGTTTACTTCAACCCTTTTGGAAAAGTCTTGAACTATCAACAACATTGAAATGCACAACTTATTTTGGGAAGAAATGACACGCATTGGTGCTGTTTATTCCATTGTTTTGTTTGCCACATGCAATGCAGTTTAGGCTCCTCCGCTCCTTGATACTTTCTACCGGGAAGGATTTCTCTCCTGCCACTCTTGTTTTCCCACTTTCACATCAATTAACTTCTGACAATGTTTCTTAATTACATTTGTCCCTTTTTGGCTTTGGTAATGCGTGTTGCTATCTTGTTATACTGCTGCCTCTTCCTCACTCTGGCAATAATGGCTACATCTTTCTGCATTAAGGTCCTGTCATGGTCATGAAGTCAGGGGCACAGTCATGCAGGGGTTACATGCACAGTAGACCTGGGTGGACACTGTCCTGGCGCCTTTGGCGCCAGACTCATGAACAAAAGTATTTGATCATTATAGGCGTCCCCTACCGCGTAAACCCTGCGGAGTAACTCAGCAAGTGAACAGGGGAGAGGGGGTAACGCAGGGCAAACTGCTAGAAGAGTCAAGCAAGGTAAGTAACCATCAATATGAAAGCCCAAATGAGGGGATTGGCCAGGTCCAGGATAATATAAAATCTAATAATCTTTATTGTTCACATATTAAATCACATAACATATGGTTCTGAATCCATGGTAAAACAGCATAAAAACAGACAATGAATATGGAATATGTACAGATAAAGTTCATGTCACCCACCTGAGCTCCCTGCAATGCAGGATGAATACAAGGTGCAAAATGCAATCACCCCCCAAGAGAAAAGAAAGGAGAAACAGTCTTACAGTGGGGTCAAAGCAAATTGAAAGGGGAGAAGAGAGGGAAGGGGAGCATAAAGCTAAAGCGAAGGATACCTTGATAGGGTCCTAATCCTAACCCCGGTCTAAGACTGCATGCACAGTCCAAAGATCAATTCTAAGTCTGGCTGCAACTATGCCATCAATTAAGAATAGAAGATAAAGAAAATAAGAGAATACAAAATTTGAAAAATTACAACACCTCTCCAATATAGTGTTCTAAAGTGGCAGAAATTATTTTTACAACTTAATGGACTGCATTGCAGTGCAAAATTAATTAAAGGTGCAACCTGCAATGCTAGTCACCATTTTGCCCTAAACAGTCTATACTATATCTGTACATATTCCTTGACCTAGCCTATCCCCTCATTTGGGCTTTCATATTGAAGGTTACTTACCTTGCTTGATTCTTCTAGCAGTTTGCCCCGCAATACCCCCTCTCCCTTGTTCACTTGCTCATGAACAAAAGTAAACAAGAACATCCATTTAACACCAAAAAGCTTTTATTATGGACATAACACTTCAGATGCATTAACCTTGAACAGTTCATCCATTAAGCAGGATGCATTAACCTTGAACATTCCATCCATTAAGCAGCCCCAAGTGTTTTCTTGGGTGTAGCTGCTAATGGATTGCCTTCGCACGTGCTATCTCTCTAGGAGTGGCACGGTATGGCTGATAAGCCGGCCCTAATGGGCGTGCCCACGATCTCAGCTATATAAGCTGCCCCGATCCACAAGACAGACACTTTGCATTATTCTGCACTTGCAAGCAGCGTAACGCTCACCGTCGCCTGAGGTCAGACTTAACTTTGAAGATCCTGCTTCCTGGACATCCTGTTTCCTGCCAGCATACTTACCAACTGGGGGAGGCTGTTCTTACCTGGACATCTCTTTGGCGAACCAAGTATTCATCTTTACACTTTCCGGAACGCCGAAATCTTCATCTTGGCACCGCAGCACAACACGCGCCATCGTCGACAGCAGCGCCTGCAAGGAAAAACAGAGGACAAGGTTAGACATCGAAAAAACTGCCAGTTTAAGGTTGCACTTCACCATACTTCGCTCTTTTCCTTAAACCATCACTTACCTGCAGTCGAACATTGCGGTAGCATTCATCTTCTATCCGGCCGCGTCTCGTGTCGCACAGCTGCATTGAGGCCGCATTTCCATCTAAGGGAAGAAAACAGAAGAGAGACATTATTGCAGGCATACATAAGAGCAACATATAAAGACATTAAACAGAACGAACAGCATCACAAGAGCTCAAGAAAGACTTACCAATCATAAGGAGAAGCATAGTCGCAGATGCACTGGACTAATCCTTATCAGGGATCAGTGAAGGAACTAAAACCCATTTGACGCGCCCCTGCCAGAAGTAGCAGGACGGAGAGCTTATCTTCCATAATTCACAGTGAGCTTTATGGGCCGGCGTATGCTCACAGAAACCGTACTTTGGGGTGAAGGGTTCGAGAGGTACAACAATCACAGATTGGCACACTCACACTCTTACTTCCACGCAGGAGCAGTATCACCACGTACCACTCCTCACAGCTTTTCTACTGAGGGAGAGGCCTGAAGCGGGTGATTCAAGTTCAGCGAGGGCTGCAACCATGCCCCAACGCCTCCGCAGAGACCAGGTGAGCGTAACAGGTTCTCTTGTTATTTAGCCAACATGGATTATATGCTCTTTGAAGTATTTCCCCCTCTTTACTTTTGCAATGGTGGTTATAGTTAGCTTGCTTCAGTATTGCCCCATCTGTCTTGGCAATAATATTGGCTTTAATAGCAACGATTAAAACCTTGCTTTTCTTTTCTTTTTATGAAGTTCTTATTACGGCAATGTGACTATTAGTAAGATATTCAAAATTGTTATTATTGGTCAGTGGTTGATTACAGAGCATACCGGTATTACCCGACCAGGAACAAGTTACTTACCTGTAACTGTTGTTCTCCAGCATGGGTCTGGCATGGATTCACATGCTCATGAATATTCCCCGTCGTCAGGCTGGGAATCCTCGGTAAAGAAAAAATTAGTTTTGTTTCTAACTGTCTTTCTACTAATAACCAATCACTGGTCTCTGGGTCATTCTGCCCCCAGCCAATGACTGCCTTCTACCTAAACCCCTCCTCTGGCAGCCATCTTCAG
Organism: Ambystoma mexicanum; assembly: GCF_040938575.1. Taxonomy (NCBI): domain Eukaryota; kingdom Metazoa; phylum Chordata; class Amphibia; order Caudata; family Ambystomatidae; genus Ambystoma; species Ambystoma mexicanum. The sequence continues at coordinate 1,066,590,690 of NC_090931.1, read as the reverse complement.
ATTTGGTAGCAAGCAAAGTGGCAACAGGACCAAGAGAAGAGCCGCAGAGGGGTAGGCGGGATGGTTTGCATGTGAATCCATGCCAGACCCATGCTGGAGAACAACAGGTATAGGTAAGTAACTTGTTCCTTCTCCAGCATGGGGTCTGGCATGGATACACATGCTCATGAATAAAGAATAAATAGCAGTACACACATGCACAACCACAGGATGAGGCAAGGCTGAACATTAAGCATCTCAACATTAAGCATCTCTTACCTACTCACCAGGCTCACCTTCAAGCGAACAGGTTGCGCAGCACGGCTTGGCCGACTCTGAACTCCTCCTTGGAATCCCGGCCGACGCAGTAGAATCTCGTGAAGGTGTGCGTCGACCTCCACGCAGCAGCCCTGCAGATGTCCAGCAGGGGCACACCAGACAGAAATGCTGTGGTTGCAGTGATCGCTCTGGTCAACGGGCTCACGGACGGCCAGACAATTGTCGGTTTGCCAACCGATAACAATGGGTGATGAAGCCGAAGAGCCGTCTTGAAATAGAAGCCTTAGAGAGGGCCTTCCCTTGGTTCACAGGGCCAAAGTTCACAAACAGCTCTGGTGTCTTCTGAAAACTCTTCGTGCGGTCCACGTAGAAGTTCAGCGCTCACATCCAGCGAGTGCAAAGTCATCTCAGCTGGCAACAAAGGCGACGGGAAGAAAACAGGCATCACCAAGGGCTCGTTGAGATGGAAGTCCGACGGCACCTTAGGCATCAAGGAGGGGTGCATACTTAGCACAACCCTTGTTTCGTGGAATGTCAAGTACGGAGGCTTACATGAGAGGGCCTGGATCTCTCCCACTCGTCGTGCAAGGTAATGGCCAAAAGAAACGCCGTCTTCCACAACAGGAATTTCAGAGGTGCAGAATGAAGAGGCTCGAATGGAGGACCCATGAGCCTAGTCAGCACCACATTGAGCTCCCACGCCGGGGCCGTAGCCTTCACCGGCGGGAACGAGCGGAAAAGTCCTTTCATGAACGCCTTCACCAGGCGATGAGACCAAAACGACGACCGCCCCAGAGTTCTGGTATAGTGGGAGATAGCCGCCAGATGAATTTTGATGGAGGCATGTGCCAGCCCTGCCTTGGCCAGCGACAGCAAGTATGGCAGCACTTCAGGTGCCGTAATCCGTAGAGGCTTTATCTTCTTTGCACGGCACCAGACGGTGAACCTCTTCCATTTATGTCCATAGCACTTAAGAGTCGAAGAAGCCTTGGCCTTGGCAAGCACCTCCTTGTAATCCACCGGCATCTCGTACCCTCCGAACTCTAGTGCTGCAGGAGCCAGGCCTGCAGGTTCAGCGACCCTAGGTTGTGGTGTAGGATTGCGCCTCCTTCCCTGGCGAGGAGATCTGCATCCGCCTGAAGCTTGGCAGTCCTCTGTAGGCCTCCTGGGACGAAGAACGGGCCGCTTGACGGTATGAGGAGAAGCTGCCGCCGAATCCTTTGGAGGCACCCGACTTGCCGGAAGCCCGAAAGGACAACCGTCGTTGCTGCTGTTGGAGTGTGCCCAAGGCACGCGCCGTCTCGGAGTCTGCCTTAATGGCCTGCAGCGACTCATCCACCGCCTTGCCAAACAAGTTGTCTCCGTCGAAGAGCATGTCCAATACCCTCGTCTGGACGTCCTGATGGAAGTTGGTGGCCTTGAGCCAATCACGCCGGAAAAACATCTGGCGGAAACCGGTGTCGGCGAGGTCTGTGGCCACCGTGATGGCATGGTCCGAAGCCACCTCGCGTTCTTGAAGGATTTCAAGGGCCTCGGCCCTCTTGTCGCCTGGGAGGAAATCCAGGAGAGGGGCGGTTTTAAACCACAGCTCCGTGTCGTAGTTAAGTACGATAGCGAGAGCGTTGGCTACCTTAATGTTCGTCGCCGCCAACGAGATGACCCCTCGTCCCATGGCGTCAAGCTTCTTCCCCTCGCGGCATGGTGGGGAAGTGAAAGGCGGTGCCGCCGATCCAGCAGATTTCTTCCTGGCCGCCGTGGAGACCACTGAGTCTGGGGACGGCTGCGCTCTGAGGCACATTGCTGCAAAGTCCGTAAACCTGGTATTTCTTCTCGTACCGGTCTCTCTTCACCGGGGTCGAGGCTGGGTTCTTCAGGAGGGACAGACCTTTGTCCCAGATGTCATCCAACAACGGGACCGCGAGTACGGTCTTCCTCTTGGCATCTCGTCGCTGATAAAGGAAACCCTCCTTCTCCTCGGGTTTGAGCTGGAACAGCTCTGAAGCTCTGGAGATCGTGGCGTGGAAGGATCCGATCTCATCGGGGGGAAAAGCCCTGGGTACCGGCGACGGGAGATACGTTCTGTTGTCGTCGCCCGTACCAGTCGTCGCCGTATCCGGCTCCGTCTTGTTCCTCGGTGAGGGGATCGAGGGGAGGGGTGGTATGGTGGAGGAGGATGGACTTGTCTCCTCTTAGCTGGCGGATCCCCCAACGGCCCAGCCTTGTCCTCATCTCTGTGCACAGGATGTGCAGTGCTTGCAGGATGTCTTCCGACCTGTCCGTCGGTGGTGGAAGCGGTTGCGACGGGAGTGGCTTGGGGTCTAGTTCCTCCCCGCCCTGCCGTTCCTCATCGGTTCACCTCGTCGCTCTCCTCATCGGGGTCCTTCCCGTAGGGCCCGGTCTCGACGGCCCTCTTCTCAGGCCCTGTCAGGCCCGAAAGGTCTTCCTCAGAAGAGATCTCCGAGTCCAGCCAGACCACTGCCCCCCCCTTCTTCTCGGCCAGGGGCGACAGTCTCGGGGGGATGATCAGCATCTTCACAGGAGTATTTTCAAAGGGCACAAATGAAGATTCCCTCTGGGCAGGCAGGGAAACTCTCGCTTTAGTGGCTGCCTCCTGGTAGCCTGAATTTGCGGCCTTCACCAGGGATGCCACGACTCCCTCAATAGTCAAAATGGCCATTTTAGAAACCCGACGCGTGATGCAGTAGAACAGAACTTGTCAGAAAATGTTTGGAGTCTGATGGGACTCAGCCACCAAATACGTTATTTGTAGCGGACAGAAAAGTCGATGGACATTGCCCTGATCTGAGGAAGGCACTAGGAGTGTGCCGAAACACGTGTTTTCAAAAAGGGCTATTAATAAATCCACTCTTAATATGACCAGGAGTCGAAGTTTTTGAAATACACTTGTGGCGCAGTAAAGAGATGTGTGCAGCCCTCGATATCTTTTTCACAATCGGAGTGGGGGAACTCAATGTCTCCGTTTCTGCTGCACATACCATTGCGACACCACCAGATTTGGTGTACATAATTGAAGTCGCGGAGGTCAAAGAGTGATTTGCCCCAAAAAGTTCCCTATAAAAATTATCCCTCAATAGACGGTTTGGCCTGGTGAACCGGGGCCTTCACGACCTTAGGCGCGTCTGAGGCCTTCAACGTGGGGGGAGAGTCAGCACCTCGCTCCCCCTTGGCCTTCTCTGTCGGAGACAACCGGGCCTTCTCCCGAAACTTACCCGGTTGCTCCGACTTCCTTTACTTCGCTGAGCTGGAGCATTGTCTCGTGGTTGATGGCATCGGCGAAGCTGTGCCCAGAGCCTGGCTGGCGAGGAGCCTGTACCCACGGCGCTCCCGCACTTTGCCTTTTGTTGGGCCTCCGTCGCCGGAGCGCCTTCAAAGGTCTTAAAAGACCACTCTGATTTTCTCTTGGGAGACCATTGTTGCCGGGGCTCACCTGCCGCCTGGTTCTTTGTCTACAGCCACTCACTCAAAGAACCGTTTGTGACGGTCCTTCATGGTGCGGGAGGACATGTCCTTGCAGAACGCACAGGCCTCCTCCACGTGCGATTTGTCTGAGTGCAGGCAGTAAAGGCACCGGCAGAGCCCATCAACCTTGAAGACGTTCTGTAGTCCACATCCTGGGCAGATCCTAAACAGAGGCGTCGAGTCTCCTTTGTCTTCGACCATGTCCACGCGGGGTAGGCCCCAAGTATCTTCTGGAATCCTCTAAGAAGTGAAGTTCGATGAAAATTTTCCCTTGAGGGGCGTAGAAGCTTCCGAAAACGGGTCCTCTTTAATCGGATGAAAATTCTCGGAAAAAACGCAATACGTAGTTGAAGCTCGAGAGCTATCGCACGAGGACTCCCAACACGTGCGGTAAAAATCTGAAGATTGGTTATTAGTAGAAAGACAGTTCAGAAACAAAACTGAAACTGATATTTTCTTTACCGAGGATTCCCAGCCTGGCAACAGGGAATTTTCATGAGCATGTGAATCCATGCCAGACCCCATGCTGGAGAATGGTAAACTCACCTGTGTCAGCACACGTGTCTGCTCAATCCGCTGCCACTGTTTTTTCGGTCTCTTTGGTTGCCTCCTGCACAGCAGACGGCTTCGGGTTTCAGGGGCCAACGCTGATCGGGAAAGGAGTTTTTTCTGCTCCTAGTGCCCTCAGTTGCTTACCAGCCACCAGGAGAGACAGTACGCAATCAGGAGAGCCTCACTCTCCAAGGGGTGTTACGCTAAGCTTGTCTCCGCGGGGACGTTGGGCGCTGGTGCGTGGCGTGTTTGCTTCCCTGGTTTGAGGCGCTGCGTGTCCTTTGTTCCCTGGGCTGGCCTTGGGTCAGCTCTTACGATAGGGGAAAGGGTGGTGAGTGAAACTGTCTGTGCCTGCCACCTGTGACCCCGACCCTGTTCCTTCCACACGTGTTCCCCACTCCGGGGTGCTCTCACCTTGTGTATTTTGGTTGGTGGGCTCTCCTTCCTGCTTAGTCTCAGCAGGGGCGCAATGTCCTGTAGGATCCAGTTACTTCACTGACCCTTGATCATGTTGCTTGTGTTGTTCTGCTTGTTATTGTCCGTGTAATCCGTTGTATGTTGTCCGTGTCCAGTTATCTGTGTTGCCCTTTGCTGCGTGCTGCAGTCCATGCGTTTTTCACTGCTGTGGCTTGTGTCACTGTTGTGGCACTAAGCCCACCTTGGTGTGCGTTGGTTTGGTGCAACGCATGCGAGTGAGCGAGCCAGTGGGCCAGGGTGGCCTGCCTTGTGTCCAGGGGCCAGCGCAAGCTCAGGTGCGGTTTGCGTGATCTAACCTGTTCTTTCTTTCTCTTTTCCAGGTACCTGTGAGCCGGCGTGATGAATTAATCTGATCGATGGCAACGGGAGCGGTGAGTAATGCGCGGTGATGACAGAACGCGATGAATGAGCTCAGCGATTCACCTTGTTTTTCTTCTCTTGCTTCTGCAGGTGCTGGCGACTGATGAAAGATGGAGTCCTCGTCAAACAACTGGGACTTTGCTGGAGGCACAGGTAAGTCAGAGCCAGTGAGTATGCGAGGCCTGATGGTCTCCGGCTTTTCTTTGCAGGTTTGTGGAAGAGTGCTGGCAGGATCGAAAACAGATGTCAGTGGGTGTCGCCTGTACACGGTGTAGAAAGGGGTCTGTTCGGTGCTGGTATGGATCGAATTGTTGTATGCATATTCTGCTATCCACAGCACGTCTTTCCAGGTGTCTTCAGTTTGGTGCAGCATGCACCTCACATATTGCTCCAGCGTCTGGTTTGTCCGATCGGTTTGGGGGTGATGGCTTGTAGATAGACGAATGTCGATTTGTGCGAGTTTGCAGATTTTTCTCCAGAACTAAACAAACTGGCTGCCTCGGTCTGATATCAGAATTGATGGGAATCCGTGTAAGCTAACAACTTGCTCCAGAAACACCCTCGGCATGGTGGACGCAGTCGGCAGGCCTTTTAGTGGGATGAAGTGGGCCATCTTTGAGAACAGGTCTACCACTACTAGGATAGTGTTGTAGCCCTTGTGGGGAGGCAGCTCCATGATAAAGTCGAGCGACAGTGTGTGCCAGGGTGTAGGAGGTATAGCCAGGGGACGAAGCAGACCTCCAGGTCTCTGTTTTTGGGATTTGCTCTGTGCACAGATCCCGCAAGTTAACACCTATTGGGCCACATCCCTCCGCCAGGTTGGCCACTAGTAGTTCCTCTTGATTTTGGCCATCATCTTGGCGATTCCCAAATGTCCCTCTATTAGTGAGTCGTGGTAGCTACCAATGACTTTGTGTTGCAGTCTTTTGCTTGGGATGTAGAGATGTCCCTGGTAATAAGGTAGCCCTTCCGTGATCATATTTTTTTGTCCTTTCATCACCCAGGTTTGTTGGGCTTCCTGGTTCATAAGGCGTTGAACTTCAGCTTGCAGGTCATCCAGAGGTGAAGCAGTGACAAGAATCCTTTCTTCTGGGATGATAGCTGGTATTGCGTATCCATTTTCACCCTCACCCATGCGGGACAGTGCGTCTGCTTTCCCATTGCGCACCCCTGGCCGGAACGTAATCACGTAGTCGTATTCCGCTAAAAAGAGGGCCCAGCAAAGCTGACGAGAAGACTGCGCTTTGGCTGATTTCAAGTATTGCAGATTGCGATGGTCTGTAATCACTGACCATATGCCTGGCTGCCAGGAGGTAGTGTCTCCATGCTTTGAACGCTGCTTTGATGGCCAGGAGTTCCTTGTTGGTGACTGCATAGTTTAGTTCTGGTGCTGAGAACTTGCATGACCAGAATGCTACCGGGTGTAACTGTCGGTTATCTGGGTTTCTCTCGGAGAGGATTTCCCCCATGCCGAAGCTGGAGGCGTCAGTTTCTACCACATACGGGAGATCGGGCCATGGGTGTTGCAGAACTGGGGCTGTGGTAAACTTCCGCTTCAGCTCCTGGCTCTGTGGACCAACTAGAGCGTTTGTTCTTCCGAAGTAGTGAAGTAATCGGATGGACGATCTGGGAGAACCCTGGAATAAACAGGTGGTAGAAGTTTACAAAACCGAGGACGCTCTGAACTCCTTTCACAGATGTTGGTGACGGCCAGTTTAGAATGGTGTCCACTTTGCGGATGTCCATTTGAATGCCACGCAGGGTGAGGATGAAACCCAAAAACTCGACTTCGGTAACGTGGAAGGAGCATTTTTCTAGCTTGGCATACAGATGGTGCTGCCAGAGTTTTTGGACGACTGCTCGGATGTCAGTGATATGATCTTGCCTTGAAGTTGAGTAGATCAGGATATCGCCAATGTATACTAAAGCGCAGACATCGAGCAACTCCCGGAGCACATCGTTCATAAAGAGCTGAAACGCTGCCGGGGTGTTGCATAACCCAAACGGCATAACCTGGTACTCGTACAGACCATACTTTGTACGGAATGCAATCTTCCATTCGTCTTCCTTTTTAACCGTTACCAGGTGGTAGGCCAATCTAAGGTCTAGCTTGGTATAGATCTGGGCATCCTTGACCTGGTCTAAGAGTTCTGGGATGAGTGGCAAGGGGTATTGGTTCTTTGCCATGATCTGGTTCAGGGATCTGTAATCTATGCAGGTCCTCAGGTTTCCTTCCTTTTTGGGCACAAAAAAAGGGGCGAGGCTGCGGGCGACTTCGACGGGCGGATGAAGCCGTTTGCCAGGTACTGGTTCAGGTAGGTCTTTAGGTCGTTTTTTTCTGTTAGTGCATAAATCCGGCTACAAGGAATCTGGGCCCCAAGTAGAAGGTTGATTTGGCAGTCATAGAGCCGGTGTGGAGGAAGCGAGTTTGCTTGTTCCTTCTGGAAGACCTCTCGATAGTCTTGATATTCCGGTGGCAGTGTCCCTATCATACCAATCGTCGCTCTTCCCTTTAGGAGGGGCTTCACCTGTTCACCCGAGGGTCTTTTTCTTCATAGCAAGTTTACGCACAGTCACCAGCGAAGGTTAACACTCTTCAGCGCCAGTCGATTCGAGGATTGTGGGCCTCCAGCCAGGGTATTCCCAGGATCATCTGGAATTGCAGAGCGCTGATGAGATCAAAGATGATGTTCTCCCGGTGACCTTCCTGGCAAAAAAGCGTCACTTCTTCCGCGCAGGGTGTTACCGGACACGGGGACAATTGGGTGCCGTTGACTGCAGTGATGTTTTCTTTTGCTAATTTCTTCCGGAGGGATAGACCCATTGTTTCTGCCAAGTCTTGATCCAGGTAATTGCCAATTGCGCCACTGTCCACATACACTTCCAAGGCGTGCATTTTAGATGGCTGGTCGTGGCTTATCAAGATGACTGGTACGACGAGGTGCGAGGTATGAGGTTCCTTCTCCTTGCTCGACAAGCGGACCACTACGCTTGCCGGGCATTGGAGTTTCCCAAATCGGGTTGTGTCTCTTTGTCTGTGGCCCCCACTGTCTTTCTGGGTGGTTTCACTGGGCACTCACGAAGAAAATGGCCCGGCTTGCCGCAGTACAGGCATAGTTGCTGTTGCCTTCTCTTTTCTCATTCAGCTTTGGTAAGAGGGCTCCGCAAGCCTCCAATTTTCATGGGTTCGGAATGTGTCTCGGGTTGCTGAGGTTGAGCTTCTTTGGGTCGCACATACACTGTTCGTCCTTCAGACCGGGCTTGATCGTTCTTCTGGTCTTGTAGCCTGTGGTCTACTTGCACTGCCAAGTCAATGTATTGCGCATACCCTTCGGGAGGGTTCATTACCTGAGCCAACATGTCCTTTAACTCTCCTTGCAAGCCCGGGTAGAAGAGCGTGGTCCTTTTTCCTTCTGGCCAATTAGTTTCCGCCACTAGCATGTTAAAGGTGGCGATGTACGTTAATAGATCCTGGTTACCTTGTCGGAGGGACAGCAGTTCGTTATCCAAGGCTTAACACCTGGTGTGCCGGGCAAATAGCTTCTCGAGCTTGTGTTGGATACCCCTGAAATCACAAAGCAATGGGTCATCACGGTTGACGAAGGGAATCGACCAATCTGCAGCACTGCCTCCCAGATAAGAGAGCACAAACGCGACTCTTGACTGGTCGTTTGGGAACGCCGTTGGTCTGCACAGGAAGTGCAAGCGGCACTGTTTCATGAATATTGCATATTTGTTGGTATCACCTGTAAAATGTTGGGGCTAGGGGCCCTGCTCCAGGGAGGACAACCTGCACGGTGCGTGGAGTACGAAGGTGCGGTAGACGGAGCAGAACCAAGCAGCGGGGCTTGCCTGGCCTGCGTTTGTAGTAAGTGCCTGGCTAGTTCTTCCGTGTGATCACGGTTTACAATGAGTTCTCTTCTCAGGGCATTGGTTTCCTGTCGGGTGGCGTGCACCTCGGCACGCAACTCCCCCAGTAACTGGGCTAATTGGTCGGTGGAGTCTGAGGCTTCCATGACGCCCAGGCAGAGGCTTTGCATTCTGTTACGCTCACCTTGTCTCCGCAGGGACGTCGGGTGCTGGTGCGTGGCGTGTCTGCTTCCCTGGTTTGAGGCGCTGCGCGTCCTTTGTTCCCTGGGCTGGCCTTGGGTCAGCTCCTACGATAGGGGAAAGGGAGGTGAGTGAGACTGTCTGTGCCTGCCACCTTTGACCCCCACCCTGTTCCTTCCACACGTATTTCCCACTCCGGAGTGCTCTCACCTTATGTATTTTGGTGGGCTCTCCTTCCTGCTTAGTCTAAACAGGGGCGCAATGTCCTGTAGGATCCAGTTACTTCACTGACCCTTGATCGTGTTGCTTGTGTTGCTCTGCTTGTTATTGAGCTGAGGCTGCGTTGAGCCCGGAGGGGCTTGACCCTGTTATGGAGAATTATCTGTTAAGGCTAATTTCCCAAACCTAGTGAGTCCCCCAGCAGCTTTGCTGGATTTTTTGGGGGTTATTTTTTTTTCCTCCTGCTAAGAGTGAGACTCTTTTTCTCCCACTCTTAGGCATGATTTAAGAATGTCCTTTGACTATGTAATGTGTTTTATGGACTATGGGGGTCTTTTTACTCCATAGGGCTTCATGTGTTTTTGGTATGTGTGTTACACAGCACCCTCAGTGCAGTAACACAGGGGTGTCATAGTGACCCCCAAACATAGACTCCATACCCTGGCACTGACTACTGTCTCCCAGGGCATGTAAAGTCACCATTGGCTTTACTAGTCTCAAATTGTGAACAGAACCAGTACAAACCATCATATTGTGGAAGTACTGGTAGGGGTGATTTGATTGCCCCTGAGTCTGTATTCCAAGGGGGCACTGTCCAGTCCCCCCTTGTCGAGTTTCTGGCTGGTGGATACCACGCAAAATATTCCCCCGCAATATGTCCTATGAGATTTTCCCATTCATTTTAAACGCACCATTTTTTGGTGCAATGTTAAAGATACCGCTGGGTTATTTATTTAATATTTATTCCCCGGTTGGGTCGTTTTGCCAGGACTCAGTTTTAAAATGTCGTTTGTGTTCGCCTCTGAAACTCCAACCCAAGTCGAGCCCTTTGTTCCACTTTTTGGCGGGCTTCTCCACAGAAGCCCTCCAAATGGTGCCACTCTGTCTGGGGTCAACAGGATGTGTGGGAGGGGGATTAGGTACCCTGGACTGAGTTGCCTTGGCAACTCAAGTCGCACTCTTGTGTGATTGGCCCAGTGGTGAGCCACCCGGCTCACCACTTAGCATGTTTGTGTGACAGCTAGGCTGATGAATGGGGGTTTTGCTGCATAAAAGCAGGGCTTTGGGGACTGGAACTTCAGAAGTCACCACAGGACTGAAGAAGGAAGAAGCTGAGCCATCTACAACAACGACACCACCGGTGGAGTCCTGCTGTACGAAACTCACCACTTTCCCGACGACAGAGGAGATCTTCTTCCAGGAGAGTCTTCTTTCCTTTGAGCTGGTGGGACCAACAGGTTCGCCTTTTTCGCCTTCCTGGATCGTCTCGTGGTTGAATCACCCGTGCCAAGCACCCTGGCGGCCAGATAGCACGCTTCCCCACTACCGCGAATAAAAGGGTCGTACCTTTTAACCGGGAAACTCTGAGGCTGGTTTCTTACCTGGCAGTGCAACGACCTCCAGCTTTCCTCCACGTCGAGATCATCTCTTCCCCTGGACGAAGCTCCAACTTGCACCCGCTGCCAGGAACAACTGTCCCCGCTGGAGCTTTCTCACCACTTCAGGTACTGTGTCCCGCCTGGTCTCCTTTGCAACAGACTGTCCAAGGTGTCCCGTAAATCCATGACTCTCTATCCTGGGGTGACCTCGGACCTGCTAACATTACCTTTCTGACTTGATCCAACCTCTTTTGACTTTTCTGCAAAGACTTTGAGTGCATTTCCACTGTGTGATCTTGGGCACATTCTGCCTTGCTCTCTCCTAGAGTGGGTCTGGCCTATGAACTTTTTGCTCTACAGTAGACCCTGCCTTTCTTGACTTGCTGTGGTTTCTTAAAAGTGTTGGTAATGTGTGTTTTTTCCTATTCTGCCATTTCTCTCCCTTTTTAAACAAATTATTGGAGTGCCATCTACGGTTACGCGCTCACCTGTTTTGCTAAATAAGTGGTGTCTTAACCTAGACTTGTCGAATAATTAACTAGGGAGGTGTATATACTTATAGTGACTGTGTTTGAACTTGCTTGACATATTAGTGCCAGTGTATTTTTACAAGTGTGTTTTTAAATAAATAAACAAATAATTATATACTTTTATACCCAAGCTCTGGTCAGTGTTTGCTTGTGCTACTGTATTTTTATCCCTATTGTGTATACTCTATATAGTGCCTAACTCTTCTTGAGAGAAGTCTGACTGCTCAGCCACAGCTACCAGGTAAATCTGGGTGGTGCGTACTGCTACCAATTGGGTTTACTGCTTACTCCTGTAGTCTTAAACTTTCTGCAGTGGTCCCTAAGGGACTGCACAGGTTTCTGCCCAACAGACCCATGGGCAGGGCAGCAGTGGGGGCTAGGGGCTCTACAGGTTAGAGTATTTCTCTGATAACATCCCTAGGGATGATGCACATCTGCAGGGACCTCATGAGGGTGAAGAACTTGTCAAAGAACCTGTCTTCACAGGCCGGAGGAGTGCCTGGAGGAGGTGGCAGCATAGGTGCGGGGTCCGGAGGTTGCTGGGACCTGGGCGCACCCTGTCTTTCTGTATGTGGCGAGGCGTATCTGTCTTGGGACGCTGATGGATATGCCATGGGCCAAGTGCCAGGTGATGACCAGTCCCACCTGGAAACTCATTCCCCTACCTGGTCCCCAAAGGGGGATGGTGTCGGGCGAGCCACCATTTTGACTGGCATGCGGCCATTTTATCCGGCTGCATGCCACGTGCCTCTGTCGCGATGCTTGCCGCGCTGGGCCCGGCTTCCTCCAGGATGCAGAGCAGTGGAGGTTGAGGCCTACTCTGCACCTCAGGACGGGGCCTGGTAAGCTGAGTGCCCTTGGTTGTGTCGCTGGTAGTGCTGTGTAAAGGCACCCCCTCAGACACCAATCCGGTATTAGGGCATAGCCCCTCAGGTTGAGAACTGGTAATAGAACCTTGCGGTCCCTCAGCAGAGTGACCGGTAGGATCTTGCGAACCCTCAGCTTGAAGGCTGGTGGCTGAATCAGCCTTGGTACATGCGCTGGTACTAGGACCCGTTAGGTTCCTCCCGCTCATGCGCTTCCTGGAAAAGGAATCGGCCTTGTGGGGTGAGAAGGAGAACAGTGCACCTACCTTGGGCCTGGTCTTCCGCTTAACAAACGCCTTTAGGTCCTCTGGAGGGGAATTCCCAAAGAGCTCCCTCCACCTGGCAAATCTGTTCTTCAGAGCGTGCAGTGTTAGCACGTTGCACGCGGTACAGCCCTCCCAGCCGTGGTCGGGGCCAAGGCAGCGGAGACAGAGTGTGGCGGTCTGACGTAGTAAAGAGACCCTTGCAGGCTTCCTAAGAAGCCTGTGGATGTCGACATGCGACAGGGAGGAGCATGGCGCCAGAGGACACAGCAGTACCATATTTGAAAAAGAAATCAAAAAGTACTTCTCTGGGGAAGAGTGCATAGAATTACTAGGCCAGGGGCCTAACCCAGGAATGCTGGTTAAAGCGGTCCGTACCAGTCGACGCAGAGAAAGAGGACTGGGGAGTGGCGCCGGTGGGCAGAGTCAGGGGAGCGCATGCTCCCAGGGCTCTGTCCCCACGCGCATCTAAATTTAAAGGGGAAGATGATTTTCCTGGTGAAAAAGGTTCAGTCTCCCGTCCCTAGCGAGGGACGCTCTAACAGTATGGAGGAAAGGGGATGGGACGTAGGAGTACTTATAATTAGTTCTACGTCCCGTCCCCTTTCCTCAATACCATATGGGCGATTACAACAGAATGAAGCCCTGCAGAGGAGAGTTGCCTAGGAAAACAGGTTTCTTAAGACTGCCAGGCCAAATGCTGCGTCTGATCTGGCGCTGGCGTCCAAGCAATAATACTTGGAAAAGCTGCCTTGCTGATTGTCTGCCAGAGCATGTGCCTTTGGAAAGCCTGTGCCGTGGCCTTGGCTCTGATCGCATGGGCATGCATGTTTGCTGGGAAGGTCATGTGCTGCCTCTCGTAAGCTTCTTTGATGGCCATTAGCATCCACCTTGAAATTGACGCTTTAGATGCTTGGCCGCCTGGTTTTGACCCACCAAAAGTGACAAACAGGGCATCTGAATTTCAGAAGGTCTTAGTCCTGTCTAGGTAAAATATCAGAGCACGTCTGACATTCAGACAGTGCAACTCCTTCTCTGCCTCTTCCTTTGGATTTGGGAAGAAGGTTGGAAGTACTATCTCCTCAGTTAAGGTGAAAGGATGAAACAGCCTTTGGTAGGAATGAAGGGTGGGTCTTAAGCACCACCTTGTCCTGGCGGAATGTGGCATATGTTAGGGAGAATTCTCAGAAATGTGCCAATTCCCTTCACCTTAGAGACCCCCAGCAAATTTGCTGGATTTTGAGGACTTGATTCTTTTACCTGGAAAGGGTGTGAGCCTTTTTTCCCACTCTCATGTATTTTGATGTGTGTTTTACTCTTGTGTTCTTTAATTATGGAGTTTTAAGATAACTCTGTAGCCATCTCTTCATGTGTGCTACACAGCACCCTCAGTGACACAGGGATGTCTTTTTAGACTTCCCAAAGGTTTAAATACCTTCTCTGAGATAAACTATTGTTTCCTAGAGAATGTAAGGCTAAATTGACTTTACTAGTCTTTTTAAATTCCTAGTACCAGCACACACTATCTTCCTATAGAGTGCTGGAGGGGCTACCTAGTATCCCGTGTCTAGAAAATCATGTAGCAGTCAAATGCTACCCTTTTCTATCAAAATGGCTGGTGGCAGTGGTTTTACAACGAACTACCATGATTTTTCCCGACCGTGGACACCAGTAGTTAAAAATCGCAGGAGCCATGTTTTTCAAGATGGCGCCTTAAGCCCATTTCTTTAAACAGGTCCGGTCTTCTTTTTTCGCCATTTCATTTTTTGGAAAGGTCCTTTTAGAGCTTGTCTCTGCGCGCCAAATTAGGTCTGGTCCCTTTGTTTCTATATCTTTGGCAGGCTTCAGGACTGAAGACCGACTCTGGCGTCTGAGTGTCTGTGGTGGGCAGGAAGTGAGGGAGGTGCCCGAAACTCCCTGTGCTTAGTCTCCTAGGATACCGAAAGGCACTCTGGCGTGATTGGCTGGCTGACTGTCTGGCAAGGACAGCCACCCTGCTGGGTGAGTGGCAGCTAGGCTGGAATGAAAGGCAATAAACTGTTTAAGAGGCAAGTCTCTTGGACTGGAAAGCACAATCGACCACTGGAATGAAAGAATCGAAGACGAGATGGAAGAGGACGGCTGCTGCAACTCCTGGACCATTGGTTTGCCCGGTGAAGCCCTGCTGCAGGTCGGAATTGCCAATTTCATCTCGACAGAGAAGCCCCTTCAAGGACAACTTCTTCCTTTGAGTTGGTGGGACCAATCACCTTGACAGTAAGCCACCTGGATACCATTCTCAGAGCTGGTTAGGATTAACCAGAGGGAAGGACACCAGCTTGTGTGCTTGATGACAGCTCCTCGAACTGAAGTGACTCCATTTTGTCCGTGTTTTTCGACGATCCCGTGCAGTGCAGGAATCCCCCGATGCCCTCCCTCTAGTCCCCACAACTGAGGCTCAGGAACAGTGAGATCTGCAGGAACTGCCAGGAACCAACGTCTTCTGCTGCCTCTTGTTCTTCATATTAAGGTACTGTGCCAACCCAATTGAGGGAACTTACCTCTCGCGGTGAAAGTTTATGGAACTTTCCCAACTTGCAGGCCTAATCAGCTTGTGACCCAACATATGATTCTTTTTTCGTACAAACTACTTCTGAGAACATTGGCAAAGACTTTACCTCCTTTACTTTACTTTCTACCGTTTACTACATGAACTGCTCTTTACTATCCAAGACACTAGTCCATTGACTTTGGCCTAGGCCTATTGAACTGAATTGAGTCCTCTAGTGAACTGAAACTATTTGCACTGCCTAAGAAAGTATTTGTGATCTATTCTATTAACTTATGCCTTTTTACTCACATTCAAAGTAACTGAAATGCCATGTTGCTCCTATTTCAGGGGAGCCTAATTTACTCAGAAACTTATTGGTTTGGTATTGAAGTATATTTGTGTATAATATTAAGTTGCCTCCTTCTAGTGAATGATTTCTAAATGATTGTGTAATAAATTAATAAGTGTTTACCGAGAAACCTTGAGTGTAAGTGTCTACTTGAACCACTGTGATTGTAAAACCTCTGTGTGACCTCTTGTACTGCTCACATTCCCTCTTCAGATAAGCCTGGCTGCTTAGCTTGCTACCACAAACTGTGTAGTACAGACTTATACCAAAGGTTGGTTTTTGCTTACACTTGTACGCCTAATTGTATGTGGTGGTCCCAGAGTGTACTGCATGCAATTCTGCCTAACAGTATATGGCTCCGACGCCACCAGGGCCTGGATCTCACTAATCCTGCGCATCAGACCGGGTGTGGTCACTTAACTGGAGGATTCAATCTGGTCAGGCCCGGTAGGTGTTTTTTGACCACCGGATTTGAGGAGAAGAGGTTATCTCCAGAGTTTCCTGAAGCCCCAATGGCCACAGGATAAGCACGGCAGGTGTCAACCAGGACACCTGATTGAGCTAAGTACGCTGAAAAAGACAACACATTGTCTAGTGTGCATGCCAGAGTGTCCATCTTGTTTGCCTGGCTCCAGTGACAGAACCTGCTCCATTTGCTTTTGCAGTGACTCCTTGTAGAGCTGCTTCTGGCCCCTTGAATGATGTCCAAGTTGTCCTGTGACAACTATAGATGTCTTAAGGTGACATGCTCAGAAACCAAGCTGCTAGGGATAACTTCTCTGGCGCGGGATGCATCATTGTGCTGCCCTGCTGGGATAAGAGCGGAGCTGATCCCACTGGGAGGAGGATTGGAGGGTGACACGAACCAAGGTCTGGCCGGCCACTGAGGCACAATCAAGAGGAGGAGAAGAAGCTGCTGCGACTCCCTGACCTTGCAGATGACCCTGTGTATCAACGGGTTCGGAGGGAAAGCGTATGCCCACATGTCGTTCCACTGAATCTGCAACGCGTCCCCCAGTGAGCCTCATCCCTTCCAGGAAGCATACTGGTGACATATCCTGTTGCTCACGGTTGCAAATAGGCCCACCTGAGGATGTCCCCACCTGTTGAAGATCTCCCTCAGGATATGCTCACTCAACTGCCATTCGTAGTTGTCGACCCCCAACTTGTTGAGTCTTTCCGCCTCCAGGCTGAAGTCTCTTGGGAGGTAGACGGCTGAGAGGTAAATGTGCAACAGTGCCCACTCCCATATGTCGATGGACAACCTGCACAGAAGAGGAGACCTAGTACCCCCCTGTTTTCTGATGTAATACATGCAGGTGGAGCTGTCTGTGAATGCAGACTGATTTTTTGCTGATAACATGGAGGAAAGCTTTGAGGGCCAGCCAGATGGCCATCATCTCGAGCCAACTGATGTGCTCTAGCTGTTCCTGCCCTGTGGCAGACCTGATTGCATTGTTCTTGTCCTGGGAGGGGAAGAGCCTCTCCGCCCTCGTATCCCAAATTAGGCCCAAGAACGTTAATGACTGAGTGGGAAGTTATTGCAATTTGTTGAGGTTGATGGAGAACCCAAACTCGTAAGTGTGTGCATTAGACTGGTCGCAGTGCGATGGACTCCCTCGGGAGACTATGCTCGTACTAGCCAGTCGTTGAGGTATGGATAAAGGTGGTGGCCTTCTACACTAAGCAGGGCTGCCACTGAATTCATTAACCTTGTAAAGAACCTCAGGGATGAATTGAGGCCAAATGGGAGAACCTTGTATTGGATCCTGAACCAGAGGAAGGAACGATGGGGCTCCCAAATTGGGACGTGCAGGTAATCATCTTTCAGGTCCAGGGAGCACATGCAGTCTCTCACGCAAAGTGTCTCCGCTATAAGCGCTGGCGTAACCATCTTGAACTTTAGAAGGGGCAGGGAAAGGTTAATGGTTGACAGGTCCAGTACAACTCTCAGGACAGCCTGGTTCTTTTACTGTATGGCAAAGATACGAGAAAAGAAGCCCATGCATCGCTGTGAGGTAGGAACCTCCTCCACCGCCTGACTCACCATGAGTGAGCGGATCACCGCCAGTAGAGTTGCCGTCCCAATCTGTGGGAGTGGAGGAAAGAGGAGAGGGGGGAATGGGCAGGCGAAAGCCTGAGGAAATTACTGATAGAATCCAAAGGTCTGCGAACCTTGCTTGCCAGACATGAATGTGAAGGGCAAGCCTGCCCCCGACCAGAGAACTGTTGATCTGGATGGCACTGTCACTGTTTCTTCCCTTCTGAGGCTGGTGCCTGGGAGGGGGACTGGAAGAACCCCTTGTGCAACGATTTTTGCTACTTTCGTCGGTGCTGGCTGGGTGACCTGTCTGGCTGCCTAGAGCGGCGCTCCTGAAAGCCTCTGAAGGCAGCGAAAGTACAACCTCTGTCAGAGAGTGGGTGACTCTGGCTGCATGTCTTGGGCGCTGACTTAGTTAAAATTGATGGGGACTCAGTCGTTTGGGAGCTGTTTTTCTTTTTATCAAGCTCCTCATCCGTAGTTTGCAAAGGGATGCCGGTTCTTGTGGTTGAGCGTATGGTCTGCACCTCTGCTAATACCCCTGCCTTCGGTTGTCCAACCTGCGGCTGTGGGATCCCCAGATACTCAGCGACGCCCACCAGCCTCTCAAGGAAAGCCCTAGCAGAGGAGGAAGTGTCCTGGTATTCATCATCGTATGTGCCCTCCGCCGTGTCCTGCAGGTCAGGTGCTGCAAGTAGCTGTGGCATGCTGACAAGCAATGCCGGTGGTTGCGGCAGGGGCCGTGCCGAGGGCGAAGCCGCCGTGACTATATTCACCTGGGGGGTGGGGGTCGGTACAGGATGAAGCATGTCTTGGATGACCCCCCTGAGTATGGTGCCCATTTGAGGTGAGCTGATGAGGGCGAAGAACTTCTCAAAGAACCTGTCCTCGCATACTTGTGAGGAGCTTACTTGCGTGGGAGCGGGTCCTTGGACCTGTACCTGTTGCTATGCTCTCACCTCGCCTCATGTAGCTAGGGTCTGTGTATCGTCCCTGCGCAAATGCAGTTGGGTATGGGGTGGACCAGGTAACTGGCGCTGACCACCGCCATTTTGTCTGGCCTGGTGGCCATTTTATCCTGTACTGCACCACATGCCAGCTGCGGGACGACTGTTGTACTGGGACTAGTCTCCGCCTGCACACTTGGTTTCAAAGGCTCGGACCTTCCCTGCACTTCAGGTAGGGAACTGGGAGACGGAGTGCCCTCGGCCATGACACCGGTATTGCTGGTACTGCATACAGGTGCCCCCTAAGGATCGAGCCCTGTATCAAAGCAGAGCCCATCATGGAGATTGCCGCTACTAGAGCCTTGCGGCCCCTCACTGGTGGGACTGCGAATGACCCTGGACCGCTTAGCTGGTTGGCTGTTAGCTCCTGGGGCCTCGGCCCCCTTGCTTGTCTTAGGACCTGAAAGGCCCCTCCTCCTTGAACGCTTTCCAGGGAAGGAGTCGCCCTTGCAGGGTGCAGAGGAGAACAGGGCACCTACTTTTGGCCTGGTCTTATTCCTCAAGTACTGCTTGAGGTTCTCTGGTGGTGATCTTGAGAACAGCTCCCTCCAACTAGCCAAGCGGTTCTTCAACAAACGCACAGTAAGAGCGTTGCACGCCGAGCAGCCGTCCCAGCCGTGGTCTGGGCCAAAGCATCAGAGGCGTAGTGTGTGTGGATTCAACGTGGGGAAGGAACCCTAGCAGGCCGGACACCTGCTGAATCCCGTCGTCATTGACATGTGCCAGGGAGGAGCGTGACACCAGAGGACAGAGTACTTTTGCCTCTGAAGAATTGACTATGGAAAAAAAGGGAAAAAAAGAACCCAGGGAAGTGCGCTTGGAATTACGAGGCTTGAGGCCTCACCCAGGAGCACTGGTGAAAAAGGTCCACTCCCATCGACATGGAAATGGGGACTGAGGAGTGGCGTTGGTGGGCCGAGTTAGGGGAGCGCATGCTCCCGTTGCCGCGCACATCTAAATTTCAAGGGGAAGACAATATTTTCTGGTGAAAAAGGTTCTGTTTCCCGTCCCTGGCGCGGGCCGCCCATACAGTATGGAGGAAAGAGGATGGGACGCAGGAGTAAGAGAGGCACCATTTTAGTATAATAGTGACCCATATGTCCCTTACCGCAACTGCGACAAAAGCCTGCATGTAAGTTTCACTAAAAATCTGTAGAAAATATTCACGCCCATCAGCCACTCAGATGAACATGTCACTATAACTATAAAGTAACTGGAGAAGTGGAAAAAGGGATACATTGTGTCCCCTCTGCACTCCACATAAGGTGGAGTGTGCTGATTCCATAAACTAAAAGTTAGGTGGGATTGAACGTATCCCCCTATACTTGGAAACAGTAGTTATCACAAGGAAAACAAAAAAGCAATACTGCACAGGAAGTGATGTTGCTGCAATAATAAATGCAGATGCCTTAAATGGTGAAGGAAAGCATTACTCCAAAAAAGTTAGAACTAAAGAGGTTGAAAAAGGTTCCCGGAGGTAGACTAAAAGACAGAGTGAGTGGGGAAAAAGGTTCCCACTCACTCAGGAAAACTGATTAAAAAAATCCAAGAGTCCAGCAAAAAGTGCTGGGGGACTCACGTGGGAAGAATATTGCACAAAAATGAAATTCTACCTAACAGAGTGTCCATTCATATGGTGGACATAATTTGGCACGGTTTCTCTGGGGTGCTTGGAAGTTGCTTGCTTGGAGTAGCTCCCTCAACCCTACACTGTTTAAAGCCCTCCAGTGCGCTGACTGTCCTTTGAACTTTGTCCTTTAGGAGTATTGCTGTCAGGCCTAGACCGGTAGGCGTGTTGCGTGCAGGTGCCCCCTCAGGTGTAACCCTGGTGATAGAGCCTTGCGGCCCCTCGGACTGCTGTCCGGTAGAAGGCCTCGAAGGTCCCTCGGCAGCCTGCATGGTAGAATTCGAAGACCCCTTGGTAGCAGTGCCGTTAGCCCTAGGAGCCTCAAGCGTGCCACTGGTGTCCTTAAAAGTCTTTGGGACCCCTCTAAGGCAGAGAACGGAGAACGTCCCAGAAAGGAGTCTCCGCAGGGATCTTGAGAATATTACCCTGCAACGCGCCATCCGGTTATTCAATGACTGAGTGTTAGGCAGAAACCTGTGCAGTTCCCTTAGGGACCACTGCAAAAGATTTAGGACTACAGGTGGTTGGCAGTAAACCCAATTGGTAGCGGTCTGTACCACCCAGATTTACCTGGTAGCTGTGGCTGAGTAGTCAGACTTCTCTCAAGATGACTTAGGCAGTATATAGAGTATACACAATAGGTACAGAGATACAATAGCACAAGGTAACACTGACCAGAGCTTTGGTGTAAAAGTATATAATTATTTAAAGACACACTTGTAAATTACACTAGCACAAAAAGAGGTAAGTAAATTCAACACACAGTCACTATTAAATATATACAACCCTAATTACTTATTAGACAAGTCTTAGTGAGAAACACCACTTATTTTCAGACAGAGGTGAGTGCTTAACCTAAGATGGCACTCTAATAAGTTATATAAAAAGGGAGGAAAAAGGCAGAGTTATGAAAGCACACAATTTCAATACTTTTCAAAGAACCACAGTGAGGCAGGTTAGGCAAAGTCTACTGGAGAGCAAGGAAGTTCAAATGCCAGGCCCACTCTTAGAGAGAGCAAGCAAAATGTGTCCAGGATCACACAGTGGGGTTATGCCCAAAGAGTCTTTGTAGATAGTTCACAAAGATTGAGATCAAGACATAAAAAGTTAGTTAACAGGCCCCAGGCTAACCCAGGTTAGAAAGTCAAGGATTTACTGTCACCCCGAACAATCGGTCGCAAGGGAAGCCAGGCGGGACACAGTACCTGAAATGGGAAGAACGCTCCAGCGGGGGCAGTTGTTCCTGGCAGCGGGTGCAAGTCAGTGTTTCGTCCAGAGGAAGAGGAGGTCTCGACGTGGAGGAAAGATGAAGGTCGTTGCACTGCCAGGGAAGAAACCAGCCGCTGAGTTTTCCGGTTACAAGGTACTACCCTTTTCTTCGCTGTAGTGGTAAACCGCGGTATTCCGGTTGCCGGGGTGCTTGGCACAGGCAAGGCGGCCACGAGATGGTCCAGGAAGGTGAAAAGACGGGCAAACTGGTTATCCCCACCAGTCAAAGGAAGAAGAGTCTCCGGACTGGAGATCTCCTCTGTCGTCGGGAAAAGTGGTGAGACGGTTCAGCAGGGCTCCACTGGTGGTGTCGTCGTTGCAGGTCGGCTCGGCTTCTCCCTCCTCGGATTCTTTAGGTCCTGTGGCGACTTCTGAAGTTCCAGTCCCCAAAGCCCTGCTTTTATGCAGAAAACCCCCATTCATTCAGCCTAGCTGTCACTCAAACTTGCTAAGTGGTGAGCCGGCGCGGCTTACCACTTGGGCCAATCACACAAGAGTGCGACTTGAGTTGCCGAGGCAACTCAGCCCAGGGTGCCTAAACCCCCTCCCACATCCCCTGTGGTACCCAGACAGAGTGGCACCACTTTTGGAGGCTTCTGTGGAGAAGCCTGCCAAAAAGTGGGACAAAGGGCTCGACTTGGGTTGCAGTCACAAAAGCGAACACAAACGCCATTTTGGAACCAAGTTTCGGCAAAAAATACCAACCATTGAATTTATACAATTTAATAAACCGGCGGTATGTTCGAGGCTATTTTAACAAGTGGTAGCCTCGAACAATGGGAAAATCCCATAGGAATATATTCGCGGTCGAATATAAAAAGTAGTATCCACTGCCACCAGCCAAAACTCGGTCGGGGGGGGACTGGACAGTGCCCCCTCAAACAACAGACCCCGGGGCAATCGAATTGCCCCGACCAGTATGTCCACAATATGATGGTTTGTACTGGTTCTGTTCACAATTTGAGACTAGTAAAGCCAATGGTGACTTTACATGCCCTGGGAGACGGTAGTCAGTCCCAGGGTATGGAGTCTATGTTTGGGGGTCGCTACAACACCCGTGGGTTACTGCACGGAGGGTGCTGTGTAACCCACATATCAAAAACACACGAAGTCCTATGGGGTAAAGGACCCCATAGCCCATAGAACACATACAAAGTCAAAGGAACACCTCAAATCATGTCTAAGAGTGGGAGAAAAAGAGTCTCACTCTTAGCAGGATAAAAAAATAAACCCCAAAAATCCAGCAAAGCTGCTGGGGGACTCACTAGGTTTGGGAAATTAGCCTTTACAGAGAATTCTCCCTAGCACTGAGGAGTCAAAGCGTTGCACAACGTGCAAGAATCCCACTAGTGTCCAGCCCCCAAATATTCTAGACAGAGCAAATGGGGGTCTGACGCTGGGAAGGTACTCACTAGACGAGCACCTGGAGAACCCGTTCAGAGCAGACAATACGCCGGGGGAGTGAGGCACTGAAGGCTGAAAAGATGAGTAAAAAAACAAGGAGAAAAACTGTTGTGTGGAAAATAATATCTGCGCTGCATGAGGCAGGCCTGACCCTGTCCGAGCAAAAAAGAGGACTGAGGTGAGGCGCCTGGGAACAGGGCTTGCAGGGCGTGGTTACGTCCGCTGCCACACCCTAGCGTGCTCCAAAGTTAAGGGGAAGCAATATTTACGAGGCTAAATAGTACCGTCCCCGTCCCTGTACCGGGACCCCCACACAGTATGGACGAATGGGGAAGGGACAAAGGAGTACAATGCTGCGGACATAGGACTTCAAAGTTAAATGTTCAACTAGGTGTACCCACAATGTTTTAACTTGATCAGCTACCCTGATGTAAGCACCCACAACATCAAATTTGTTGTAGTCAAGGACCCTTTTTTTCAAACGGGAAGAAGACCCCACTAGAAGCAGCTTCATTTTAGCATCAGTCAATGTCAGAGATATATGCACCAACCAACCTTGGATGAGTGTGTATGTTTGATCAATCAAGGCTGCATCCCCTGAAATAGGGAGGACAACTTGTGTGTCATCATTATAGTTTGTGTACATGATGCCTTTTTCATCCAAAAGATTGAATACGGGTTTGGTGAAAAGATTATTGAATGAGGGCAAGAGCCCTGATGCACCCCACACTTTGTTTCCACCAGATCAGCAGTGGCCTCATTGCTTAAGACCCTAGCTATCTGACCTGACAGAAAGGAGTGGGTTTAAAGTGCTACATCAAGAGAGAAGTTGTCCCCTTTATGGAGCAACTCAACCAACAAGTCATGATCTACCAGATCAAAAGCAGCAGAAAGGTCTAGGAGGAGAAGAATAGAACTAATGACACTTCCTGTTGGCACAGGTCGAAAACAAGTTCACTTGAGCAGTTCCTCACAAGAACCTCCTGGCACAACTCCCACTCTCGAGAGACTGTGCTGTGCCTGCTCAGAAAATCTGCCAGCATGTTATCTTTTCTGACTACACAAGGAGATCTGGTTCTCTAACACCCAGACCAAATCTGCATTGTCACTGTGCAAAGGGTTAGTGAACCAACACCCCCTTCCTTCTTGAGGTAATACTTGGCCATGTTGTTGTCTATCAGGATCAGGGCAGTCTTCACCCTGATAGAAAGTAGAACAGCTATCAGAGCCAGTCAGATCTCCTGCAGCTCAAGTGGATTTATGTACAATCTTGTCTTTGTCAGGGACCAGGTCATGCTTGCCCTGAGCGCTCCAGCCTTTCAGGGAAGCATCTGTGATAAATGTGTGTTCCAGCCATGGTTGCCAAAAGGGCTTTCCTGCTTTCAGAATTTCCTCCTCTGTCCACCATAGTAGGTTGTGTGCTAGCTGGGCCGACACTTGCAGTTGCTCTTCCCTGCATCCCCAGTGTTCGGACCACAGAGACCTGAGAGACCACAGCAGCGTTCTCAAACAGTGGTAGGCCTGTGGCATCAAGAAAATTAAGGACGCCATCAGGCCCAGGAGGCTTAGGAAGGCTTGGGCACACACTGAGTTCTGGAACAGTCTGAGGAGGAAAAAGCCTTCTCAGAGCAAGAATCCACAAAAGCTCGGATGAAGTCACCTGGGACTTATTGCCCAAGCTGTGAAGGAGGTGGCATATGCTCTGTGGATTTGGGTAATCGCTTGATCTGGGGACCTGGCTTTGTCAAGCCAGTTGTACTGGTAGGGAAATACATTGATTCCCTGCTTCTTGAGCTTTGCCCCACCGCTATCAATATGGTGGAAACACTACGGAAAGGGGGAGCCAAAACAGGAGTACGCCCAACTGGTAATGCGTCTCTCTGATAAGAAATCTCAAGAACTTCCTGTGCGTCCGATGAATGGGCATGTGGAAGGAACAAGTTACTTACCTGTAACTGTTGTTCTCCAGCATGGGTCTGGCATGGATCCACATGCTCATGAATATTCCCCGTCGTCAGGCTGGGAATCCTCGGTAAAGAAAAAAATCAGTATCAGTTTCGTTTCTGATCTGTCTTTCGTAGTAGTAACCAATCACTGATCTCTGCATCATACTCACAACAGCCAATGACTGCCCTCTACCTAAGCCCCACCTCTGGCAGCCATCTTCAGATTTGGTAGCACGTGAAGTGGCAGAATGACCAAGTGAAGAACCGCAGAGGGGTAGACGAGAGGGTTCGCATGTGAATCCATGCCAGACCGATGCTGGAAAACAACAGTTACAGGTAAGTAACTTGTTCCTTCTCCAGCATGGGGTCTGGCATGGATTCACATGCTCATGAATACAGAATACATAGCAGTACACACATGCACAACCACGGGAGGTGGCAAAGGCTCAACATTAAGCATTACATCAAACTCAACATTAAGCAATTCTTACCTCCTCACCAGGCTCACCTTAGGCGAACAGGTTGTGCAGCACTGCGTGGCCGACCCTGGACTCCTCCCTGGAATCCCGATCGATGCAGTAGAATTTCGTGAAGGTGTGCGTCGACCTCCACGTAGCAGCCCTGCAGATGTCCAGCAGGGGCACACCAGATAGGAACGCCGTGGTAGCTGCGATCGCTCTGGTGGAATGGGCTCTTGGACGGCCAGGCAGCGGTCGGTTTGCCAACCGATGACAGTACATGATACAGCCGGAGAGCATTCTGGAAATGGAGGCCTTTGAGAGAGCCTTCCCCTGATTGACAGGTCCAAAGTTCACAAAAAGTTGTGACGTCTTCCGAAAACCCTTCGTGCGGTCCACGTAGAACTTCAGCGCTCTAGCCACATCCAGCGAGTGCAAAGTACTTTCGGCCGGCGACGAAGGGAAGAAAACAGGCAACACCAAGGGTTCGTTGAGGTGGAAGTCCGACGGCACCTTGGGCATGAAGGAGGGGTGCGTCCTGAGCACCACCCTCGTGTCGTGAAAAGTCAAGTACGGCGGCTTGCAGGAAAGGGCCTGGATCTCTCCCACTCGTCGTGCGGAGGTGATGGCCACAAGGAACGCTGTTTTCCACGACAAGAACTTCAACGGAGCCGAGTGCAAAGGCTCGAACGGAGGTCCCATGAGCTTGGTCAGCACCACGTTGAGCTCCCACGCCGGGGCCGGAGCCTTCACCGGCGGGAACGATCTGAACAGTCCCTTCATGATTTCCTTCACCAGACGATGAGACCA
This sequence comes from Ambystoma mexicanum, assembly GCF_040938575.1. NCBI lineage: Eukaryota > Metazoa > Chordata > Amphibia > Caudata > Ambystomatidae > Ambystoma > Ambystoma mexicanum. The sequence continues at coordinate 1,066,564,815 of NC_090931.1, read as the reverse complement.
CAAAGACGTCCGCCCCGTGGTTCTGGTGTATCGGGAGATCGCAGCAAGATGAATCTTGGTGGACGCGCGAGCCAGCCCAGCCTTGGCCAGCGTCAGAAGGTACAGCAGTACCTGGGGAGCCGTAATCCGTAGAGGGTTAATCTTCTGTGCGTGGCACCAGACAGAGAACCTCTTCCATTTGTGTCCATAGCATTTAAGAGTTGAGGACGCCCTGGCCTTTGCAAGAACCTCTCTGCAGTCGGCCAGTATGTCGTATCCTCCAAACTCTAACGCTGCAGGAGCCAGGCCTGCAAGTTCAGCGACTTCGGGTCGTGATGGAGGATGGCACCTCCTTTCCTGGAGAGAAGATCCGCGTCCACTGGCAGCTTGATTGACGGGGACGCTGACAAGTCCAGAAGGTCCGGGAACCATATCTGCCTCGGCCATGCAGGTGCGACGAGGATCATCCTGCACAGTGACCTTTTGAGCTGGTTGATGAGCCGGATCAGCAATGGCAATGGAGGGAACGCATATAGAAACAGGCCCTCCCAGGGGAACGAGAAAGCATCGCCCATGCTCCTCGGCTGGGGAAACCTGCTGGCGAACCTCCGGCACTTGGAGTTCGTCGCCGTCGCGAACAGATCGATCTGGGGAGTGCCCCACTGTCGGAAGAGGCGGTCCACTAGATCTTGTCGTAGTTCCCACTCGTGGCACGAGCGCAGCTCTCTGCTGAGCGAGTCGGCGATGGTGTTTTTTATTCCTGCCAGATGAAACGGCACCAGAAACATCCCTTGGGCAACGGCCCAATGCCACAGATCCTGAGCCTCCTTGGACAGGGCTGGGGATCTGGTACCGCCCTGCTTCCTGATGTAGAACATGGTGGTAGTGTTGTCGGTGAAGATCCTCATCACCTTGCCCTTGAGGGACGTAAGGAAGGACCTGAGGGCCCAAAACACTGCACGGAGCTCCAGGACGTTGATATGGAGGGACTTCTCCGTCGGGAGCCAAAGGCCTCTCGCGTGCAGATTTTCAGTGTGCGCTCCCCACCCTTCCAGGGAGGCATCCGTGGTCACTGTCTCCTGGTGGCCGGGGGTCTGGAAGTCCATGCCCGCCGTAAGATGCGCGTGGGTGCCCCACCACCGGATGGCTCGTCGGAAACTTTCGTCGAGTTTGATCCTCTCCTCGAAGCTGCCCGTCGTCTGGATCCAGCGCGCGTCCAGGAACTCCTGTAACGGGCGCATCCGAAGCCTGCACAGGCGGATGAGATAAATGCAAGAAGACATCATTCCGAGGAGGGATTTGATGGACCTCACCCTGGCCGCGTCCGCAACCAGCATCCGCTGCACCTTGCCCAAGATGGCCCTCGTCCTCTCCTCCGACGGAGAGGCCAGAAGCGACACTGTGTCGAGCTTCGCTCCCAGAAACAGTGCGTCTTGCGAGGGTACCAGGTGGGACTTGGCGTAGTTTATGGAGAATCCCAGGTCTGTGAGTAGTTGGACGGTCCTTGCCGTGTGCTCCACGGCGAGCTCCTTCGTCGTTGCACGGATGAGCCAGTCGTCCAGGTAGGGGGTAGACGTGGATCCCCTCTCGGCGCAGCTGCGCCGCCACCGGTGCAAGGCACTTGGTGAACACCCTGGGTGCCGACCTCAAACCGAAGGGAAGGGCTTTGAACTGGTAGTGATGCCCTTGGACCACAAACCTGAGAAACTTTCGGTGTCCTTTTAGGATGGGGATATGGAAGTAGGCATCCTCCAAATCCAACGACGACAGGAAATCGCCCTCCTCCAGCTCACCCAGGACGTGTTGGAGGGTGACCCTACGGAACCTCTGCGCCTTGATGAATTTGTTCAGTCGTCGTAGGTCCAGGGTGGGACGCCATCCTCCCGTCTTCTTCTTCACGAGGAAGTATCTTGAGTAAACTCCGGAGCCCCGAAGCCTCTTTGGGACGAGCTCGATGGCGCCCTTCTTGAGCATCGCCTTTACCTCCAAGAGAAGTTGAGGGACGTGATGTTCTATCTTGGCCACAGGGGGAACGCGCGGGCACCTCTTTAGAAGCTTGAGCGCGTGACCCTGAGCTAGGGCGTCCAGCACCCAACGATCGGTGGAGATGGACTCCCACACGCTGACGAAGCTCGCCAGCCGGACTCCCACCGGGGTGCTTCGGTGGGGGCCCGACCCCGCGGCCGGTTCAGTCCTGTTTTGACGAGGCTTTGCCGCCTTGTCCTCCCTGGCGACGACGGCGGGGTCCGCCTGACCTGCCTCGTCCCCTGTAAGCTTCCTGTGACGACGAACGGGCCGCTTGACGGTAGGTGGAAAATCCGCCGCTGGAACCTTTGGAGGCATCCTGTTTGCCTCCGCCGCTCCGAAAGGGCGGCCGCCGTTGCTGGAGAACCCCAAGAGCCCGGGCCGTCTACGTGTCCGCCTTGATGGCTTGAAGGGAATCGTCCACTGTTTTCCCAAACAGGTTGTTTCCGTCGAACGACATGTCTAAGACTCTGGTCTGCACGTCCTGACGGAAGTCAGTAGCCTTGAGCCATCCACGCCGCCTAAGGCACATGCCGTTGCCCAACTGGCGGAATCCAGTGTCAGCGATGTCCGTCGCAATTGTAATGGCGTGGTCCGACGCCACCTCTCCTTCCTGCAAGATCTCCAGGGCTTCCGCCCTCTTGTCGTGTGGTAGGAAGTCCAGCAGGGGGCCCAGTTTGTACCACAACTCCCTGTCGTAGCGGGCTACGATAGCCAAGGCGTTGGCCGCCTTAATCGTCTTCGCTGCCGACGAGTTGACTCTGCGTCCCATCGTGTCCAATTTCTTACCCTCGCCGTCCGGCGGGGTGGTCGATGTAGAGGCCGCGCCCCCCGCCTTCTTCCTGGCCGCCGCGGAGACGACCGAGTCCGGGGTCGGCTGCGCCCGAAGGCACAAGGGGGCCGCGTCCGGGACCCGGTACTTCTTCTCGTACCGATCCCTTCTAGCCGGTGTCGTGGATGGGTTCTTGAGGAGGGCGAGGCCCTCATCCCAAATATCGTCCAGTAGAGGTATAGCGAGGACCGTCTTCCTCTTGGCCTCGCGACGTTGATAAAAGGTATCCTTCCTTCTTCTTCTCTTCCGGGCAGAGCTGGAAAAGCTCGGATGCCCTGGCGACCATGGAGTGAAACGATCCAATCTCGTCGGGCGGGGAAGCCTGGGTGGGAGGTGACGACGGGAGATCCTCGTCGTAAACCTCGTCGTCCGTACCCGTCGCGGCCGTGTCAGTCCCCGTATCATCCCCACGTGTCGTGGACGGGGAGGAGGGCTGAACAGGGCGCGATGGCTGAAAAGGAGGTGGAGGATGAATCCTTCTTCTCTTAGGGGGAGGGCTCCCAGAAGGGCCTGGTTCCGGGTCCCCCGTCGGGAGCGGTTCCTCCGTCGGTGGTAACGGCAGTCTCGTCCTTATCTCCGAGCATAAGGACTGTATAGCCAACAAAATGGCCGCCGAGTTGTCTTGCGGCACTGGTTGAGGGGAGTCCGACGGGCGGTCAGGAGCCCCGTCGGCACCCTCGACGTTCTCGTCGTCTCCTACATCGGGGTCCCTCCCGACGGGCTGGTCTTCTTCCACGCCAACGCTGTGCCTTAAGACTTCGATCAGCTCCTCCTCAGAGGTTGAGGCGGAATCCACGACGACCTCCTGCCCCCCCTTTTTCTTCTCCGTCGGAGGTTTCACGGGGGTCCTGTCGATGGGCAAGAAAGAGGACTCCCTCCGCGGTGGCAGGGAGACTCTGGGCCCCGAGGTCGCCACCACTTGTGTAGCCTCCACAGGCTGAGCCAGGGCCGCCGCGACTGTCTCGATAGAGGCCTTGGCCGGGTGGATTAAGGCTTTCACCACCTTAGGTGCGCTCACCGCCTTCTCCTTGGGGGGAGGGTCACCGCCTCGCTCCCCCTCCGATGGGGCTTTCGAGCTCGACCGGGGTCTCTCCAGGAGCTTCGCCGGGTGCTCGGCCTTCCTCTTACCCGAGCCAGAGCATTGGCTCGTGGTTGATGGCGCCGGGGAGGATGCGCCCTGCCTGGCGCCCGTAGAGCCCGACCGTTCGGCGCTCCTGTTGCCAGCGGACTCGCGGTGTTTGGCCTTCTGTTGGACCCCCGTTGCCGGGGCGCCCTCAAAGGTCTTAGAAGACCGCTCGGATTTCTTCTTCTTCTTCTCACCTGACGGGCTCTTTCCTTCCAGCCAGTTGGCGAGACATTGATGGCGGTTCTTCATGGTCCGCTCCGACATATTGCCGCAAAACGCACAGTCCTTCTCCACGTGCGTCTTGTCCTCATGTAGGCAGTAAAGGCAAAGGGAGTGTTCGTCCTCCTTAAAGACATTCTGAAGCTGGCATCCAGGGCAGACCCTGAACAGCTTTCCGGGCGTTGAGCTTCCCTTCTCCTGGGCCATGTCCGAGATGGGCCTCAGAAACTTCTGGAATCCTCCAAAAGCGTGGCTCGACGAAATCTTCACCCTTGAGGGGCGTAGACGAATCCGACACGGGTCCCCGTTAATCAGATGAAGAGACGGTGGAGCTTGAGGCTCTTTGACCGAAAAAAGAGAAATTTTTCTGAGAAAAAACGTGAAAAAAGCACTAACGCTCGAGAGCAATAGCACAAGGATCCCAACACTTGAACGTGCGGTAAAAATCTGAAGATGGCTGCCAGAGGCGGGGCTTAGGTAGAGGGCAGTCATTGGCTGTGGTCAGTATGACGCAGAGATCAGTGATTGGTTACTACTACGAAAGACAGATCAGAAACGAAACTGATACTGATTTTCTCTTTACCGAGGATTCCCAGCCTGACGACGGGAAATATTCATGAGCATGTGAATCCATGCCAGACCCCATGCTGGAGAAATAGGCGACCTGAAGGTCGAGGCACACCAGCCGGTCTTGGATTTCTAGGGCTTGCAAGATCTGGAAGTGTCACCATCTTGAATTTGTCCATTCTGAAGAACTTGTTGAGAAGTCTTCAGTCCGAGATGGAGCGCAATCAGCCAGCTTTTCTTTGGTACCAGAAAGTATGTTAAGTACCATCCTCTCCCTTCCTCTTCTTTGAGAACCACCTCTATTGCTGCTTTTTGTAACAAAGTTGGTACCTCTTCCAGCAGGCCGTGTATGGGGTGACATCTTTCCTTTGGAAGATCACTCCAGATGAATGGCAGGCAACAGCACGACTCCACAACCTTCAGCATCCAAGCGTCTGAAGTAATAATCCGCCAGGCATCCCTCCCAGTGGCTGAGGATTTTGAGGTGCCATGTCAAAGCTGAAGCACTCTGGTGCTGAGTCCTATGAACATTTCTACATTTTTTACCCAACCTAGTAAACCGTCTTTGTAGTCCTCTAGTCGCAGAGAAACAAACTCTGGCCCTTTGCTGCAAGACCATATTGTTAGGAAAGATTTCTCTTTAGGCAACATTCCTTCCATATTCAATGGACACCAAAACATTTTGCTTTTGCTTTTGAACCTATCCTGCATTTTTAAAGCAAAGTGAAGCCTTCAGCTGGCATTTGTTATAGGGAAACTGATCAGTCGTTCGGACTATTAGTTATGGGAAGCTATGCTTCTCATTACAAGTGTGGCAGTCTGGAAAAAAGGTGCCTGTCACACCATACCGGCACACTTTCCGGACCGCCATACTACAACACTGCGGGAGGGGGCTTTGCGCCCGGCAGGTCTGACCTGCTGGGCGCAATGGCACCCACCCGCATAGTTTTCACAGATGCACTGGCACCGTTAGCAACAATGCCAGTGCTTCATTTGGCTATAAGGTCGTTTGACCTGCTTCCTGCGTTCTCAGGTCAGGAAATCACTTATATGGTCATGCATTCGCCCGGGAAAGCTGCTGCTTTCACAGGCTACTGCTGGCCTGGTGTGCGTGGACCTAGGATGTGGGTGGGAATGTCTCTGGTTCCACTCCACATATGGGGTGGTTGAAAGTGTGTGGGCATAAGTGAAACCCACAGTGGTCCCGCAGTGGACCACTGCTGGCTGTCTGAATGGTGCAGATCCTTACTATTGATGGATTTAGACTTGCTTTCAGCCAGGATTTAGGATAAGAAGAGGACTCCTGCAGCCATTGTTGGGGAGAATTCTAATTTCTGTGCTAATTCCCTTCAACCTTAGAGACCCTCAGCTCTTTTGCTGGACTTTGGGACTTTTTTACCCTGCAGTGAGTGAGACATTTTTCTCACTCTCTCATGTGTTTGGGCCTGATTTGGATTATGTGGTCCCTCTGTTAATGGAATCTGAGAGACTCCATACGCATCTACTTTGTGTATGGTGACCCACAGCACCTTCAGTGCAGTGTCAAAGAGAAATCCTTTAAGACTTCTCATAAGAATTAAATACCTTTTCATGTGTCAACTACTGTTCTCAAGAATAGTAATTTGAAATTGACTACTTACCTTTTCTCTTTGTAGGTATGCACAAACCCATCTTAAGTGGAGTACTGAGGGGTTACCTAGTAGCCCCTTATCCTACATTCTCATGTAAAAATGTTTGTGTTACCCTCACTACTTTAAATGGCTGGTGGCAGTGGTTTCATTTTCCTACCATTGTGCTTTTCTACCGTGGGCTGAATCTTCATGGCAAGTCCTGGACCCATTGGTGACCATTTTGTCAAAATGGCCACAGTCTTCTTTTTCCGCCATTTTCTGTTTGTGATGTCTTTCTTGGGTTTCACTCTTTGCGTTGAGCCAGTTTTGAGCCCTTTGTTCGTTTTGCCTTTGGAGGGCTTCAGCCCTGAAGCCCGCCTCTGGCTCCAGTGTGTCTGGAAAGGGAGTATGTGAGGGAGGTTCCAGAAACTCCCCTGTCCTTTGTCTCTATGAGTGCATGGATGCAACCAGTCAGGATTGGCTGTCTGGCTTTCCTTTCAGGACAGCCACCCTGTTGTGTGATTGACAGCCTAGGCTGTGCATGAATGGGAGAAACCTGCTTAAAATAAGAGGGTTTTGGGACTAGAGGCAGTGTTGACCACTGGGAGAAACACCTGTTGAAGAAACCGAGAACGAAGCTTGCTGCATCCTCCTTGACCTTTGAATTGCCCGGCAAAGCCCTGCTGCTGTACTGGAATTCGACAGAGAAGCTCTGGAAGGCACGACTTCTTTCCTTGGGTTAGTGAGACCAAATAAGCCTGAGACGAACTCCACTGGACCATCTTCCCTGATTGACTGTTCTTCGCTGCTGAAAGAACCGTGTGCCAGGGGTCGAGAAATCCATAGTCGAGTGCAATGTCTGAAATCCAGCCAGAATCTCCAGGAGTCTCCCAAGGACCCTCCAGAATCAGGACGACCCAAGCTCGAGTCCCCTCACAAGAGCATAGGACCCAAGAAGTGAAGAAAGCCCAATCTGCAACCGAGATCCGCAACGGTGCTGGATACAGAGCGCTGAAACCATGAAGTGCTGCTGAACTGAAAAGAGCCCGTAGTTGCTGATGACCTCCAATTTGCCGCCTCTGGAGTCCTGCAGATGTCCTCCCTCTTGTACCCACGACTGAGGCTCAGGAACCCAAGGTATGCATCGCTACAATAGGACAGAATCCAGCTGGACCACTCTTCTTCTAACCAGAGGGTACTGTTTAGACTTGGGGTACTTATTGTTAGGGAGAATTCTCTGTTTAGGCTGAATTTCCCTACCTAGTGAGTCCCCCAGCAGCTTTGCTGGATTTCTGGGGTTTCTTTTTTCTCCTGCCAAGAGTGAGACTCTTTTACCCTCACTCTTGGGCATGTTTGAAGTGTGTTTCTTTGGTTTACCTTGTGTTGAATGGGCTATGGGGTCTTTTACCCCATAGGGCCTCATGTGTTTTTTGATATGGGTTACACAGCACCCTCCGTGCAGTAACCCAGGGGCGTCCTAGGGACTCCCCAACATAGACTCCATACCCTGGGACTGACTACTGTCTCCCAGGGCATGTAAAGTCACCAAAGACTTTACTAGTCTTAAATCCTGAACAGAACCAGTACAAACCATCATATTGTGGACGTACTGGCTGGGGCAATTCGATTGCCCCAGGGTCTGTTAGTCGAGGGGGCACGTCTCCGTCCCCCCTGATCGAGTTTTGGCTGGTGGCAGTGGAAACTACTTTTTATATTCAACCGCGAATATTTTCCTATGGGATTTCCCATTGTTTTAGGCTAACACATTTAATTATTTATTTACGGTAGCCTCAAACATACCGCCGGTTTATATATTTATTATTATAACACTGGTTGGGATTTTTTGCCAAAACTTGATTCTAAAATGGCGTTGGCGTTCGCCTCTGTAACTCTGACCCAAAGTGGAGCCCTTTGTTCCACTTTTGGCGGGCTTCTCCACAGAAGCCCTCCAAGGTGGTGCCACTCTGTCTGGGGTACTTAGGAGGGGTGGAGGGGGATTTAGGCACCCTGGACTGAGTTACCTTGGTAACTCAAGTCGCACTCCGTCCTGATTGGCCCAAGTGGTGAGCCGGCCGGCTCACTACTTAGCATGTTTGAGTGACAGCTAGGCTGGGTGAATGGGGGTTTGCTGCATAAAAGCAGGGCTTTGGGGACTGGAAATTTAGAAGTCGCCACAGGACCAAGAATCCGACGAGGGAAGGGCTGAGCCGACCTGCTACGACGACACCACCCGGTGGAGCCCTGCTGAACCGTCTCACCACTTTTCCCAACGACCGAGGAGAACTCTTAACGGAGTGGCTCCTTCCCTTGACTGGTGGGGACAACCAGTTTTCACCTTCTTTCCGCTTCTTCGAGGTATCTCGTGGCCGCCTTGCCCGTGCCAAGCACCCCGGCAACCGGAATACCACATTTTTACCACAACCGCGAAAGTCGGTACAACCCTTTAACCGGAGGACTCCGCGGCTGGTTTCTTCCCGGGCAGTGCAACGACCTTCTACTTCTGCTCTTCAGCGAGAACTTCTTCTTCCCTGACCGACGTCGAGCCTTGCTGCCACTGCCTGGAACAACTGCCACCGCTGGAGGATCCTTCCCGTTTAAGGTACCGTGTTCTGCCTGGCTTCCCTTGCCACCGATTGTACGGGGTAGTTTTAGCCCCCGGCTTTCGAACCTGGGAGTGCCTGGGACACCCTGGCTAAACTTTCTAAGCCTCTCTAAACTCTTTCTGAACTCTTTTGCAAGACTCTGAATCCCTAATAACTGTGTGATCTTGGGCACATTTTCGCTCTGTCTGCTCTAAGAGTGGGCCCTGCCTAGTGACTTTTGCTCACCTGTGACTTTGTGCTTCTTTGAGCCTACTGAAAGTGTTCTTGACCTTAGAGTGGTGTGTTTATCCTAATTCTGCTCTTTTTCCCTCCCTTCTTTGAACCCCTAGAGTGTCATCTAACGTTAAGCACTCACCTCTGTTTGAATTATGTGGTGTTAACCAAGAGTTGTCTAGTTGGGAATAAGGGTTGGGACTGCTTTCCATCTAACTGTGTTTGAAGTGTTTTACTATATATTGCTAGAGTGTTTTCAACTTATGTGTTCTTAAAATAAATAACTATATACTTTTGAAACCAAGCTCTGGTCAGTGTTTGCTTGTACTATTGTGTTTGAGTACCTATTGTGTATACTTTGCATACTGCCTAACTCTTCTTGAGGGAAGTCTGACTGCTCAGCCACAGCTACCAGGTAAATCTGGGTGGTGCAGACTGCTACCAAGTGGGTTTACTGCTATACCTGTAGTCTTAAATCGTTTGCAGTGTTCCCTAAGGGAACTGCACAGGTTTCTGCCTAACACTTATCTTAGTGTCTTTTTAGCTGTGTTCTTCTCAGTTGGGAATTGCATTTGCTTACCTTAGAGTTGATTCTAACTCTGCTTTTCACAGGCTTCACACCTTGTGACCCTACAGGTGATTTCTACCAACTCTCTTTGTGCAAGACTTTTTATCTAAGCAGTGCCTCAGCTCCATAGACTGTGATCCAATTGACTTCGACTGTCCTGGCTCCCTGCAGACTCTTCTAATCCATTAACTTTGATATTTCTGTCCCTCATGGGTGGTAACTTGTTTTAGACTGTTACTGCTGGGAAAGGCTTGTCTAGATCTCATTGGAAGATTTAAGTGTCCTCACCATACTCAGAACCTGTTAAACCTTTTTCCTTCCTTAAACCTTTCCTTTCTGCAACCTCAGAATCTGCAAAGTGTATTCAGTGTGCTATATAAACGCCATTACTGTCTTTGTGAATGAAGTCACCTCAGGGTGTAGGAAGTGTGTAAAAAGCAGATCTAAAGAGTCTCCACTAAACTTGTGCTGATCCGGTATTTTAAAATGTATTTACATTGTTACATAAATTGCTTATTTAACAAAAGCTTACTTTAAAATTGATGTTAACTAAATGACAATGCATTACTTACCGTAAAAGCATTTCTGATGGTTGTATCTGCTTAGATTCACATGCTGTGCATAGGTCCGACATCCAGTGGTCACTGCGGAGTATTGCATTTTGTTTTTCGTAGTCGAAAAGGGAACGTCGACAAGGCGTGTCTGTAACACTATCCCTATAGTGACGTGCGTTGTACCCACAATCCCTCACGCGTCGAGGTCCCTCTGTTTGTATTTTTTCTGCCCTGAGGGAGCCTTCTATACGTGTTTGAGTACAGAAAAGAGAGAGATGTAGAAAGATGTCTATGTTCCTTCCATCAGAGCGGGGAGGAAGGGTGGGCGCATGTGAATCTAAGCAGATACAACCATCAGAAATGCTTTTACGGTAAGTAATGCATTGTCTTCTGATGTTTGTTAATCTGCTTAGAATCACATGCTGTGCATAGACTAACGAGCAGTAGCCGGAGTTGGCGGTGAGTTATGAGAAGGAACAGTAGAGAAAAGATGTCTTAATACTGCCTGTCCCACCTGGGAATCAGATCTAGAGTGTGCATCTAGACAGTAGTGTTTTGTAAAGGTGTGCACAGAACTCCAGGTAGCCGCTTTGCAGATGGACTCAAGGGGAACATTTGCAATGAATGCTATGGATGCCCCAGTGCCTCGAGTAGAATGTGCTCTTGGCTTGAAGGGTAGTTCTCCCTTAGCAAGAGTGTAACAGAGAGTGATGCATTGAACAATCCAGCTAGATATAGTGGACTCTGAGACTGCATCTCCTTCTCTTCCTGCTGCCACCGAGACAAAGAACTGATTAGTCTTTCTCAGTGGCCTGGTTCTTTCCATGTAGAACATGACAGCTCTGCGTACATCCAGTGTTGTGCAGACTTTTTTTCTCCCAAGTTGGAAGGGTTTTAAAAGAACGTTGGTAGTTCTATTGACTGGTTTACATGGAATTTCGAGATGAATTTCGGTGCAAACCTTGGGTGTGTGCGTATAACCACCTTATCTTTGTGAACTGTTACGAAGGGGTCTAGAACAGAAAGAGCCTGTAGTTCACTTACTCTCCTAATGGAGGTGATAGCTATTAGAAAAGCAGTCTTAAGAGTGAGGTCCTTAAGAGTTGCCTTGTGCATGGGTTCAAATGGCGAGCCCATGAGTCTGGCAAGTACCACATTTAAGTCCCATCCGGGAGCTGGGTTAGCTATCGGAGGGTGTATTCTCTTTAACCCCTCCATGAAGCCCTTGATAACTGGGATCTTCCACCACGACACTAAATTGGGAAGTGGTCTATGCAGAAAGTGCCGCCAGGTGGACTTTAATGGAATTGAACACTAGACTTGAATCCAATAAATGGGTCAAGTACAGAACAATATGTGTGGGAGAGCAGTCAACCGGGTTGATGCTCTTTCCTCTACACCAGATGACAAATGTTCTCCACTTGCTAGAATAGCAGTGGCGAGTATTAGGTTATCTGGCTTCCCTGAGGATGTCCGTACATCTCTGCAGGAGTTGTAGATGTCCAAATCCTATGATCTCAGGAGCCAGGCTGCTAAATTCATGGGCTGAGGGCATGGATGCAGTGTCCTGCCCTTGTCCTGTGACAGCATGTTGTGTGGGCAGGGAAGTTTCACTGGGGGAGATAGAGACATCTCCATCAAGTGAGCGAACTATGGCTGCCGGGCCCACATCGGGGCCACTAGTATCATGGTAACTTGTTCCTGGTGCATCTTGTGCACAACTTTGTTGAGAAGGGGAGTTGGGGGAAAAGCGTAAACAAATTTCCCTGACCATTGAATCGACAGACCGTTCCCCTTGGACTGGTTCTGGGGGTACCTGGAGGCGTAACTTTGGCATTGTAAGTTCTCCAGAGTTGCGAACAGGTCTATTTCGGGGAATCCCCATTGCGTGAAGACGTCTAAGACGATGTCTTCGAGCAATCGCCATTCGTACTCTTCGGGCAGGGGGAAGTCTCTGCTGAGTTCGTCTGCTAGCAGATTGAGTTCCCCTGGTACGTGTTGTGACAGTAGGAACATGTGTCTGAGAGTCCACTTCCATATATTCTGGGACAGCTTGGACAGTCCTGGAGAGTGGGTGCCCCCCTGCTTGTTGATGTAGTACATGGCTGTGGTGCTGTCTGTAAGGACCATCACTGTCTTCCCTTGTAGGTGTTCTTGGAAGGCTTTTAGTGCTTTGAACACTGCCAGTAGCTCCAGTAGGTTTATGTGCTTGGATGCTACGCTCGGGTCCACACTCCGTGAGCAGTCTGATGGGATAGGTGAGCCCCCCATCCTGTGAGGGATGCGTCCGTGGTTAGAGTGGCCTCTACCGCGGGTGTGGCAAAAGGTTTCCCTATTATCAGGTTTTCCTTTGTCCACCACCGTAGCGAGAGAACCAAGGCCTGCAAGACCACCACTAGATCGTCCCATTGTCCGCTGGCCTGACACCACTGGCTGTTGAGCCACTCTTGCATTGGGCGCATGCGCAGGCGCGCGTGAGGTACCAAATAAATACACAACGCCATCATTCCTAGCAAGCGCATTGCTTTGCGCACCGTCACCTCTCGACCTGCCACATATTGGGGGATCTGAAACAGCATGTTTTGGACCCTCTCGTTGGAGGGGAAGACGAGGCCGTCCTTTGTTCGAATTAGAGCCCCTAGGAATTGTTTGACTTGGGTGGGGTCTAAGCTGGACTTCTTCTCGTTGATGGAGAAGCCCAGCTGGAACAAAAGGTCTACAGTCTTTTGGGTGTTTGAGAAGCATGTCTCGTAAGAGTCCCCTGTTATGAGCCAGTCGTCGAGGTAAGGGTATACTGGGATGGATAACCTGCGCAGGTGGGCCGCTGCCACTGCCAGTACCTTCGTGAATACCCTTGGAGCAGATGCTATGCCGAAGGGTAGCACTCTGAACTGGTAGTGTTTGCCCTCTATCATGAACCTGAGGTATTTTCTGTGCGCTGGCAACATTAAAATATGAATGTATGCATCTTTCATGTCCAGTGTCGCCATGTAATCTCCCTGTGACAGCAGTGGGACCACCTCCTGTAAGGTCACCATACGAAACTTTTTTGGGTTTGACAAACTTGTTCGCTGGGCGCAGATCTAATACAGGGCGCATGGTTAGATCCTTTTTGGGTACAAGGAAGTACACTGCATAAATACTTTCCGTTACCTGAGATAGAGGCACGACCTCTATGGCTCCTTTTTCCAGCAGTTGGTCCACTTCTTGGAGAAGGATGGCGACGTGTTCTGGTGTCATGCGGCGTCCCCTCGGGGGTCTGTATGTTGGGGAACTGTTCAACTCTATACAGTAGCCGCGGGCTATGGTGGAAAGCACCCAGCGGTCTGATGTTATTCCCTCCCATGCTGGAAGAAAGCATGTTAACCGGCCCCCGACCGGCGTTGCATGGGAGGGGACGCGAATCTTCGCGTCACTTGGTGGTGTTGGTGGCTTGGGAGCCTCTGGGGGTGGAACCCCGGCCTCCCCCTTTGCCACGGCGTTGACCCCTCTGATTGTACTGGCCACTATTTCCTTGGTAGTTGCTGGCAGAATACTGTTGTTGGTGTTGTTGCTGGCGTTGGACACGAAAAAAACGCTTATTACCAAATCCCCGCCTGTTAGGGGGTTTTGAAATTTGGTCTAAGGTCTTTATTGTGTCAAATTCTTTCTTCGCGTTCTCCAGCGCGTCATCAACTGCTTTCCCAAAGAGGTTGGACTCCTCTACGGGCTTATTAATAAGGGACGCTTGTGTTTCTGCCTTAAACCCGGAATTGCGAAGCCAGACGTGACGCTTCACCAAATTCCTTGTACCAAAGTGCGGCCAGCCGTTTCTGCTGCATCGAGGGTATTCTTGACGATGCTTTGTTTGACCAGAGAGCCCTCATTAACTGTAGCCAGCAAACGAGTTCTTAGGGGTTCGGGAGCTTCTTCAATGTCCTGGTTAAGCTTTTCCCATTGATCATCAGCATAGCTTGCCAATAGTATGTTATTATTGGCAATTTTGGTAGAGAATGCTGCAGAGGTGGTGATTCTCTTGGCTAGGGCATAAGGCTTCTTCCCCTCTTTATCTGGGGGTGCCTTGCTGGTAGATAGTGAGACTCCGGCCCTTTTCCTGGTGTTGGTCACGACCAGGGAGTCGGGGATTGAGTGACCCTTAATATATAATGGGTCTGATTGAGAGGCAGAGAACAGTTTCTCAATCCTCGGATTGAGCCCTCTCACCAGTGCAGGAGTGGACAGAGAAGGGGTAATACGTCTCTTAATTGAGGCGAGGATGGGGATAGTTTGGCCAGTGGGGAGGTTTTCTTTGATAATCCTCTCCACAAAATCGGTGTCTGGGGTGACCTCCCCAGTTTCAAGTTCAAAATGTGCTGCTGCCTTCTTCAGCAGTGCATTGAAGGTGGGTTGATCATCAACAGACGAAGGGTTCCTGACTGGTGTAGTTTCAGTAGACCTGATGACTATACTGCTACTGCCTGTGTCTGTAGACCTAGCTGGTGACTGCCAGGGATTTGGGTCGCCCTCGCCTGTGTCCACCTGGAATCCCTCCTCACCTAGGTTAGTGTCCTCGTGAAAACCTTCCTCTTCTTGTTGGTCTTCAACATAGGTGAACTCATCTTCCTCCTGGAAGAGGGTGTCTTCCTCAGTGAGGTCGTAAGTGTATATGTCCTCCTGTATGGGGTTATAAAACATCTGGTATTTAGCCCTTGGACTCTCCAGGGGTGCCTCCCTTGGTCTCTTGGGTGCCCTGTCTTCTGGGATGAACATGAACCTGTCTAGTTTATCCATACAGGTCTGGAACCTTTCAAAGGTCCACTGAGGTCGGCCAGGACGGTCTGGGAATGAAAAAGGAGTTTCTTCCTCCTGTAGTTGTCTGGTTCTGTCCCATAACGTTGAAGAAAGTGAGCCTTTGCCTTCTGAGAAGCCTTCTCGCTGGCCAGGGCCTTCCGTCGGTGGCGGGAACTGGCCTGATCTGTTTTCGGGCGCTTTCGGCGTATCTTTGGCCTTGTGCGTGGTTTTCGGCGTCTCACTCGCCGTTCGTCTCTGGCCATCCTTAGATGATATGCGCGCGAGGCTTTCGCCGATCATTCTCTCTTCCGAGGGATCGGTCGCCGTCGCGCTATCTAACGTCGAGTCCTTGCTCGTCGAGTCCTTGCTGGAAATGTGAGCGCTCTTATGATGCGCGTCGCCGGAGGTTTTGGTGTTAACGCCCATATCTTTAGAATGCCCAGTCGCCTGTTGCGGAGGCGATGGCGGGGAGGGCTGACGACCCTTACCGTCAGCGGAAGACGCCGGTGGGCCGGCGCCCCCGTTGGCGCTATGGCTGCCTTCGTCTTCGACAAATGCGTGCCGGGGGGTATGTGCTTTGGTGTTTTTCCGTGTGCGTCCTTGTCGCCGGGGTGTTCATCCCCATAAACTGGGCGTGAGCCGGGCTTGTCGGGGCCAGGGACGGACAACGAGGAGCGTGAACGCTCCTTTGAGAGGTCTACAACCTCTGTTACGGGGGCCGTGTAGTCACTGTCCTCGTCACATTCGGCGGCAGCGGGCGAGGAGTCAGGCCTAGACATGGCGTAGGCCGCCCACCTTTTGACCCTGCAGTCTTTTAGAGTTTTAGGCTTTAGTAATTTACAGGCCGCAGAGCCGTCCTCCTGGTGATCGAGGGGTAAGCAACGGTTGCACCGTTTGTGCTTATCCTTCCAGGTATATTTACCCTTGCAAAGCGGGCAAAACCTAAATGGCGTCCTCTCCATAGCTGAGGGCAAGAAGTGTGACTATGACCTCGAAAGAGAGGGAGGGGAAAGAGAAAGGCATTCTTTAAGAGAAAGAAAGACCACACAACCCCACTCTCCCTACTGTGTATGGGCGGCGAGGCCAGGTCACGTGTTCGGCAGCGCCGAAGGATCCCCTACGCTCGTCCTTCCGTCGAAGATCTTGCTCGGCAGAGAAACAGCTCTGCGTCGAGGGAGGGATCTACGTTATTGATATTAATAACAAACGACCAAAGGTCAAAGAAACTATTTGGCAATGTCTCTCGAGGAGCTCCGCATAAAGGCGACCAGTAGCTGGGCGGAAAAAAACAATCTGAGGGACCTCGACGCGTGAGGGATTGTGGGTACAACGCACGTCACTATAGGGATAGTGTTACAGACACGCCTTGTCGACGTCCCCTTTTCGACTACCAAAAACAAAATGCAATACTCTGCAGTGACCACTGGATGTCGGACCTATGCACAGCATGTGATTCTAAGCAGATTAACAAACATCAGAAAAATAATTATTTATAACTCAAAGCTTGAGTGTAAGTGTGTTACTTGGTTATCTGTATTTACAAATTTCATTGCTACAACTCTATAGCTCACAGGTACCCCTCTTGAGATAAGCGTGGCTGCACAGTCACACTACCAACGTGTGTAGTGTAGACCTATACCAAAAGGTGGGTTACCGAATACCAAGTAGATAAGTGTTGCGTAGTCTCACAGTGTTACTGCACCAATTCCTACCTAACAGCCATTGCTTCATCTCAGTGTTGGATCCAAGTATCCTGTATAGATGGGCAGCCGACTGACGATCTGTTGGCAACTACCGAAGAGGCCTGGCATCCCTTCGTGCGTTTGGCCCGGTGAGGCCCCGCTGGACTACCCGATTTATGAAGGCCCTCTACAGTGCTTTACCCTTTGGACTTGTGGGTCCAACCAGTGAATGCCTTCTCAAGGTACAGCTGTCCTGAGCCTTCGGAAATGTCCCTGTACAACTCTGTGGACTGACCAGCTCTCCAGTGGGCTACTCGGTAGAATCATCAGCGTTCAGCGCTGGAGCTTCTGTGGTTGCCGCCTTGTGGTATAAGTCTGCTTATTGAGGAAATTTAGCGTCCCAGCATCAAGGGATCCTGCTATGAAAGGTCTTCTTCAACCACGACTGGAAAGTCCCTGCTTCCACCCGTGTATGGTGGATGTAGCTTTAACTCTCCTTTCCCTGGTGAAAAGTTCCAAAGAGATCTGCATCAGTGCCTAATGCATTTCTTCTTTGCAGAGGGTTGCAATCTGCTGCTGGAACTGACCGGAAGGATCCTTGCACCCGTAGCTCCTGAGCACCTCTCAATGGTACCAATGGCGGGAGAACCCACCTTCAGCGACTCCCATTTGACCCACCTAGTCACCTGGGAGAATCAGAGTCATGAGGTTAAGTAATTACAATGCATTCACCACCCCCGTTCTCCTTAGAATAAACCTTAGAATACATTTGTTTAGTCTATTCCATCACTTTTTGATCGTTGGATCGAACAGCTGTATCCAAAAGATACAAATATAATTTTACTGACCTGTAATATTTTTGAAATATCTTCTGGAACATCACCACCAAAATAATTCTTACTCTGTCTCCTCTCCCAAGAAGGGACTTTGTGACCTTTGGGTACAAGGCCCAATACATCATAGGGATTGTAATTATAAAATTAGAGTATCATTCAGGTGAGCTGGTTTCATTCTACTGTATCAGTACTTATCTTCTTTTAGTTGTCAAAGTTATTGTATACATTCCTAAAAAATCTAAAAGGTGACTGTATAAATGTTTGATAATGGAGTGTTGTGTGATATTACTACCTGCATATAGTATTTTTGTACTTACATATCTAAATTTAATTATTGTGTGCTTCACTGTGTGGACTCCTGACCCCACTCACTTTCTCTTGAGACTAAGCCTTGACCATACTTGATTGGGTTTGGCGATCTTCTCAGAGTTCCCCTGTTCACTATAACTAGGGTGGCCTCTAAAAATCTGTCCACCTGGCCAGAGTATAGAAATCCACCCGAACATTAAACTATTATTTTTATAAATAACAAGACTGAATCAGACTTCTTGCTTTATATTTTCTGCTAGTAAACCGTGTGAGATGGAATAATCCCCACTGCCCTCTGGAGAGCAGCCTTGGGCTATCGCAGATGATGTTACCTCCCGAATGTACTGGTTGATACAATCAAGTCTTCACATGCTGCAACACCCTGCATTGATCCAGTCTAATTTTGAAATTTCTAAAGATTCTAATTTGTGCTAATGTCCCAGAAGCACAAACTCCAATACTAATTGCAATTAATGTGTTATCAGATCATGGGAGCAAAGCACATATATGGGCTTGGCTAAAGAAATAAAATTTAAAAAAAACAATTATCCTAGTAAACAGTACAACTGAATCTTCAAATGAGACAACTCTGGAGTAGAACAAGCAAGCATCCACATTGCTGCAGCATACTGTTTTTCTTAATGGATTTTATAGCCACAAACTATAATCATTAGTGAATGCAATATTCTTCCACTTTGTTTTAAAGCTCATGAGTAGGCTAGTTCAGTCAATTACTTCTTAGTAGGTCTGCGCTAAATACCATGTCAGCAAATCAGTATTGTGCATTTATTAAGACTAAGAACACAAAGTCACTGCATACATCAGGAATATTAGTTTGAGGTCCTAAATGCCCCCAAAATAATATTAGTATATCACTCAATCACAATGCACCAGGAAACATAGCAGGTGCCTCATAATTCCTGCAAATCCAAGAAAGAATCCACCTATATGTTAAAATAGCTTACCTGACGACACATTTGCTACAAGCTAATTCATTAACAAGGAAAGCAAGTACTGAAGCTTTCTCCGAAGGACTGTGTGCTTGAAAAGCTTTGGTCTTTAGACTTTCTGTAAATTCAGTTTGTCCAGAGTGTGCTTCCATAAAAATCTGTAAAATTTCTGATACATTGTCTCGATTGATACCAATGTTGATCAAATGTTCGCCAAGAGCTGTTTTTGCCTAAGAAACAAAAATTGGAAGAAGTCATTTCTTATTTTAATTAAGGATGCAAAGTGTCTTATAAAATAAATTACTGATTTAAAAGTGGCAATCCTTTATTGTAATTGTGTTAGTTTTACCACAGGTTTCTACAAAACATTGTAAAGATGTCCACATAACCTCAGAAAATAAAATGAAGTTACCCAAAAATAAGCATTTCATTCACAGTCTTGCTCACATATATAGCAATTTCACGTGGTGATATCCACAAAAAGTCAATGACAAAATCCAATATAGCCGACCAGGTATGTATAATCTTATCTACCCCTGTTATAGGAAAGGGGCCATAAGGCAAAGCATGACAGTAAAAAGGACTGAGCAAAAACTTGCGGAGCCAAACGGAATTCAAAAGAAAAGGTAGAGAAATGTCTTCCCAATCAGAGATTAAAATTAAGAGCGTAAACAGGAACATCTTAATGCTTGTTCTCAAGCCTGGGATCATCACCCAGATCCAAGCAAATTTGGGGTAATGTCCAAATGTGCTTATCCCACATAGCATAAATGTGGTTGAGCAATCAAGGCACAATCTTCTAGATGGAATGTGGTGCAATAGAAATACAGTAAGGCAAATTACTTACCTCTCAGTAATGTTCTTTCTAAGATCTCGTTCCCAGTGCCAGCTGTCTTGGAAACACGTTAAGCCACTAGAAGTCACACCGAATCTCTATTGCGGCTCTGCTGGGCGCCACTTGGTGCTCATGATGCCGCATGTGACATCAAGGTCAGCATATATGGAGCCAGCACCATTCTGTTCCCTAAATTACGCCCATTTCCCTGGGACCCAGCAGTTTAAGGACCACAGGTCAGCAGTTAGTGAACAGGCTATGATTTTTTGGCAATAGGCTGGGACTGGAATGAAGAATCTGTGGCAGCAAGAACTAATCCATCAGAAAGATCAAAAGAACATTACAAAAATTTAACAAATTTGCTCTTCTAATGGATTCCTTCGGCCCACAGATTTCTAACCTTAGAAAAACTAACAAAGCATCACAGAACCTGCAAGAGAGCCAGAAACCACTACCTACACACCACAAAACTCTCGAAGACTGCCCAGCCAAAATAGGCGTAATGACCTGATATGGAATCCAGAGAGTAGTGATTGGCAAAAATGAGCTATGAAGCTGCCGTCCATGCCCAAACAAGGGACATCCCTATGCAGGGAAGAGGTAGCCAACAGGCCTCTGCTAGAATGAGCCCTAAGATCTTCAGCACTTAATTTCCAGACAAATCATAACACTCGAAAATAAAGAGAATTCTACTCTTCAGCAGATTATGCTTGGTAACAGTCCTGGCTACACAAATTCCAGCATAACCAATGAAGTTTGTCATCTTTCCTAAATGTCCCTAATACCAATAAGACACAAAACCTAAGAGCACTTTAGGTCCAGACAGTAAGGCCTCTCCCTCCATCATAGCTGGATGAAGTGGAGGGTGGAAAATAAGAAGATGGCTCTTCTGTGGAAGATGGAAATCCAACATGTTCTTGGGAAGGAAGGTTGGTCTCACGCTCAAGTGTCACTTTTTCCTTCTCGGAGCAAATGTCCCCGATGAGGCCCAAGAATGTCAAGGTCTGCGTGGGCTGCAACGGCGACTTCGTGAGGTTAAGCGAAAAGCCCAAATTGTGCAGTGTGTTCATAAGGGCATGGGAAGAGTGGTGAACCGCTTCCAAAGATGTAGCACTGACGAGCCAGTCGTCGAGGTATGGGTAGACGCGGAGGCCCTGCGCTCTGAGAAGGGCAGCCACAGTATTCATGAGTCTGGCAAAGACCCTGGGGGCCGAGTTGAGCCCGAAAGGAAGGACCTTGTATTGGAAATGGTAGCCCATGATCCTAAACCGTAGGAAAGAACGATGGGGCTGCCAAATTCGGACGTATAGGTAAGCGTCCTTCAGATCCAGGGAGCACATCCAGTCTCCCTTGCACAATGTCTCCGCTATAAAATCTGGCGTAACCATCTTGAATTTTTGAAGAGGTAAGGAGAGGTTGAGGGTGAAAAGGTCCAGCACAACTCCCAGGCCCACCTGGTTCTTTTTCTGAATGGCGAAAATCCTGGAGTAAAAGCCCAAGCCTCGATGGGAGGCTGGGACTTCCTCCACTGCCTGGCTCTCTGCGAGCGACCGCATCTCCGCCAGAAGAGTTGCTGTCCCATCTTGAGGGAGTGGAGGGGAGGAAAGGCTGTGATGGGTAGGCGGTACCCCGTGGATACAACTGAGAGGATCAAGGGGTCCGCAAAATTCTGGTGCCACAAATGTGCATGCAGAGCAAGCCTGCCCCCCAGTGGAGACATGTTGACCTTGAGGTGCGTGTCATGCCTTTTTTCCCTCAGAGGCTGTTGCCGAGGAGGAGGACTGGAAAAAACCCTTAACCACCCCTTTTTGTAGCTTGCGCCGATCAGGAGTCAGTGAGCGGTCAGGCTGCCTGGATCTTCGTTCCTCAAGCCGCGAAACCCTCTGAACGTGCGCCCCTTGTCGGAGCTCTGCTGTGACTGGGTGTAAGATATGGGCATGGTCTTTGTCAAGATGGCTAAAGACTTGGCCGTTTGTGAGCTGTTTTTGTTTTTGTTCAGCTCCTCATCCGTGGTGGAGTGGAAGAGGTCCCATCCCTCGAACGGCACATCTAATATGCGTTCATGGATGTCTGGGTTGAATTTCAATGCCCAGAGCCAGGCCGTCCTTCTCATGTCCGTGGCAATACAGATGGACTGGCCAGAGGTGTCAATATGGGCCACGTGGATTCTATGAGGTCCTGCGCCACCAGCTTGGCTTCCGCCAGTCCTGCCTTGAAACATGATTGGCTCTGTGTAGAGAGTTCCGGGAGGAAGTCCGCAATTTCCCGCCATAACCTTTGGTTAGCGGCAGCCAGCATGGCATCAGCGTTGGCTTGACGAAGATGCAAGGACGTGTTGGCATACAGCTTCTTCCCGTATGCCTCCAAGATCATCTCCACCTTGCCTAGCGGAGTCACCGAGGAGGAGACTGAGGATGACTGGGGCTTGGAGTATAGAGATGCCGCAGCAATCACTGAGGAGTGTGGCTGGGGATGGGCCGATAGCAATGGCGTATCCCCCTCCATCTACCTGTACTTAGTGTCCAGGCGTCAATTGACTAGCTGGACTGAGTGGGGCTTGAGCCAACCATTCTTGGCCAGGGAGACTATATCGGTCTGCAGTGGAATTCCTGTTTTGGCCGAGGGGCGTCACGTGAGGACACCAGCAAGCACCCCCTCCGCCGGTTGCTTGACCTCAGGTTGAGGCAGGGCCAGATACTCCACCAGCCCCGCAAGACGTTCATGGAAGGCCCTGGCTGAGGATGGTGTGTCGGGATCCTCCTCCTCATCAGTATCCTGTGGATCAGGAGGATCCTGAGTAGGTGGAGGAGTAGCGGGAGCCGGAGGCTGGGGTACTGGGACTGGAGCCAGAGGCTGGTACGGAACCGCCTGTAGAATCGGCTGGGGAGCCGTAGGCAGAGGCTGCGCTGGGGGCATCGGCGGAGGAGCCTGTGGTGCCGGTAGCATCGGAGGGAACACGTCCCTGATGGCATCCTTGAGGATAAACCCATCCGAGGGGACTTCATGAGCCTGAGGAACCTCTCAAAAAACCTGTCTTCACAGGCCAGAGTGGTAGGGGATACAGACGGGGTAGTGGGAGGCTGCTGGAGCTGCTGCATACCCTGCCCACACGGACGCAGTGGGAACTTGCCCAGCGCAAATGAAGGATAGGCTTAGGCCACATAACTGGATAAGGGCAGTCCCACCTTGACACTCGTTCTTCGCCAAACTTCTGGAATGGCGTCGGACGGATGTTGTTGTCTGGCGCAGCTGCCATTTTGTCGAGCTGCCTGCCATGTGCCTGCATCGTGTTGCTCGGCTCGCTGGGCCCAGCCTCCTCCAAGACTCTTCAGTGTGGATAGCGATGGCCTACCCAGCTCCTCGGGCCTAGGCCCGGTAAGTGTGACACCCTCGGCCCATGGGTCGGTAGAGCTGCGTTTAGGCACCCCCTCGGTCGTATTGCCGGTACTAGGGCGTGGCCCCTCGGATGGAGACCCGATCAAAGAACCTTCCGGTCGCTCAGCACTGTCAACGGGAGGATCCGAGGATCCCTCAGCTAGTAGGCTGGCAGCTGGAGCAGCCTTGGTGCAAGTGCTGGTACAAGGACCTGAGCGGTCCCACGCTTGCAGGCGAGTCCTTGGGAAGGAGTCTCCTTTGCGGGGATGGAAAATAGAGGCCATTCTCTGGACCTGGCTTAATGTTTCACCAAGTTCTTGAGGTCCTCTGGAGGCGACTTCTGGAAGAGCTCCCTCCACCTGGCTAGTCTGTTCTTCAGCGACCTCGATGACAGGGCTTTGCACGCTGTAAAAGCTTGCCAACCGTGGTCTGGGCCAAGGCAACATAGAGAGAGGGCGTGGGGGTCTGAAGTTAGGAAGAGCCCGTCGCAGGATGGACACCTGCTGAACCCAGTGGAAGTCGACATGCACCGGGGAGGAGCGTGACGCCTGAGGACAGAGTGCCTGAATGATAAAAAAGACAAAGAGAAGAGGTATCCGCGCATGGAATTACATGGCCGAAGCCAAAGCCAGGAGCGCTGATGAATTCGGTCCGTTCCAGTGACGCAGAAAAGGGGACTGGGGTGTGGCGCTGGGGGGCACAGTCAGGGCAGTGCATGCTCACAGGCCCCCCCCCACGCGTTTCTAAATTTAAAGGGGAAGAAGTTTTTTTCTGGTGAAAAAGGTTCCGTCTCCCGTCCCTTGGAAGGGATGCCCATGAAGTATGGAGGAAAGGGGACGGGACGTAAGAGTGTAACAGTTACAGTTAAGTAACTTGTTCATTCTCCAGCATGGGGTCTGCCATGGATTGACATGCTCATGAATAAAGAATACATAGCAGTACACACATGCACAACCACGGGAGGTGGCAAGGCTCAACATAAGCATCTCTTACCTCCTCACCAGGCTCACCTTCAAGCGAACAGGTTGCGCAGCACTGCTTGACCGACTCTGGACTCCTTCCTGGAATCCCTGTCGACGCAGTAGAATTTCGTGAAAGTGTGTGTCGACCTCCACACAGCAGCCATGGAGATGTCCAGCAGGGGCACCTGAGCCAGGAACGCTGTTGTAGCAGCGATCGCTCTAGTGGAATGGGCTCTCGGGCGGCCAGGCAGCGGTCAACCAGTGACAGTGGGTGATACAGCTGCAGAGCCACCTGCAAATGAAAGCCTTGGAGAAGGCCTTCTCATGGTTCACAGGGCCAAAGTTCACAAAAAGTTGAGAGGTTTTCTGGAAACTCTTTGTGCAGGCCACATAAAACATCAGCGCTCTAGCCACATCCAGCGAGTGCCAAGTCCTTTCAGCCGGCGACAAAGGTGTCAGAAAAACACTGGTAACACCAAGGGCTTGTTTAGATGAAAGTCTGATGGCACCTTGGGCATGAAGGAGGGGTGCGTCCGCAGCACCACCCTCGTGTCTTTCAGGACAGGGCCTCAATGTCACCCACCCGTCAAGCAGAGGTGATGGCCACGAGGAACACTGTCTTCCACAACAAGAACGTCAGTGGAACAGTCTGCATAGGTTCGAATGGAGGGCCCATGAGCCTATTCACTACAACATTGAGTGCCCATGCCGGGGCTGGAGCCTATACCGGCGGGTGCGAATGGAATAGTCCTATGACAAACTCCTTAACCAGACGGTGTGACCATAACAACGACTGTCCCAGAGATCTGGTGTAGCAGGAGATAGTCGCCAGATGAACCTTGATGGAGGCATGCGCCAGTCCCGCTTTGGCCAACGACAGAAAATACGGCAGCACCTGCGGAGATGTGACTCGTAGAGGGTTGATCTTCTGTGCATGGCACCAGACGGCAAACCTCTTCCATTTATCTCCGTAGCATTTTAAAGTAGACAAAGCCCTGGCCTTAGCAAACATTTCCTTACAGGGAGATGCTGGGAGATCGTAACCCCCCAACTCTAACACTGCAGGAGCCAGGACTTCAGGTTCAGCGATCCCGGGTCGTGGTGCAGAATTGCGCCTCCTTCCCTGGCAAGAAGATCTGAAACCACTGGAACCTTGACTGGAGGGGATTCCGCCATGCTGAGAAGGTCCGGGTACCAGATCTGCCTCGGCCACGCTGGTGCGACAAGGATCATCCTGCACCGGGACTGTCTGAGTTGATCGATGAGTCTAAGAAGCAACAGCAACGGAGGGAACGCATACAGAAACAGGCCGTCCCAGAAGAATGAGAATGCGTTCCCATGCTCCCGGGCTGGGGAAACCTGCTGGCGAACCTCCGGCACTTGGTATTCGTCGCCGTCACAAACAGATAGATTTGGGGATTGCCCCATATGTGGAACATTTGGTCCTGCCCACTCGTGGCAAGAGCGTATCTCCCTGCTGAGAGAGTCTGAAACAGTGTTCTTTACTCCTGCCAGATGAAACGGAATGAGGAATATCCACAGGGCGACGGCCCAGTGCCATAGGTCCTGCGCCTCATCTTCCCATCGGGTATGTTTTCTGCTGCCTCGATAATTACACTCCATAGTGTATATGTGTATTTTGCCAAAGCACAAGATGTATTAATGGCTTTCAGTGCCATACCTCCCGCATAACAAAGCCTCTTGTCTTCTGCATTGTATTTTTTAACCATCCCTATCTGGTCGGATGGCCAGATAAGTTTCAGCCCTTGAGTTGGAAGAAGCCGCCTGAACCACACTTCTCTCTGGAGTAGGGTGTCTGGAAAGAAAGTCTGGGCCAATAGATGAAGGTCTATACCTTTTCACCAACACATTGTTGACAGCAGGAGTGGTGTTGGATCTCTGCCAATTTTCTAAAAGGTTCTATTTTAGAGCTGTGTGGAAAGGCAGCACAGGATTCTTAGGAGGGCCTCTATATAGGATGGCTGCAAGATCATCCTGAGTATTGTCCTTTGGAGGAGGCCCCAACCCAATAATGCTGTCATTTTGTTCATAACTGCTCTATATGGCGCATTTGGGTAAGCATTCACATCAGGGGTGTTGAATTCTACCTCAGGGGAGGTATCTAGACCACTGGTTTTCTTCAGTCAACTAGCTAGGTTTTATAGGCGTGATTGATCAGAGATCAATTCCTCTGGAAAATAAGGTGATCCAAAATGGTCATGCCCAAAGGGTATATAACCTTGTCATCTTCTTCATTCCTCAGAGATAGATCCAAAGCATTGGAAAATATCCTTCTTTGACTGAGATTTAAAACTCAAAGTTGGATTTGAGGTCAACGTTGAATGGGCTTTCAACAAAACAGTCAAAGAAGCTTTTGGCTTCGATGTTGTCTCCCTGGTGGACACCGTCGATGCTATTCGAAACGACATCCCTGAGGTCTTCGGACTCTGGCTTTTGGGCGTACAATTCGAAGCCTTTGACGATTCCCGGCTGATCTTGGAAGGCGGGCAACATTTTTTGACTGAACATTTCCCATTCGGTCGCCGAGGTCGTCATAGCATTAAAATGTAGCTGATGCTTGTCAGGAGAGGAATACGAAGACGAGGAACGATGGCATTGTTTCTTCAACTTCTTTCGTTACGATGAAGACGAAGAGTGACAGCAATTACAACTAGATCTCGACAGCTTGACATGTTTGGAGCGTTTCTTGGGCCTGTCTGGAGACCTGTTTCCGGTAGACCTCCTAACCTTTAGAAGATTCTCTCTTCAAAGGAGTTGAGGACAGAGACTTCGAAACTGATCGACCTAGGGCGATTTTGACCTGGTCTCTTAAGGCCTTGTTGGTCATCGACTGGCAGCAGCTGCACGCAATGACGTTGTGCTCCTTGCTGAGGCACCAGAGACATTATGTGCAGATCTGTGATTAACATCTTTGAGTCACAGTCCACACATCTCTTAAAGCCTGTTTTTGGCATAGCCATTATTGAGAAAAGCAAATATAATTGTGAAGTTAGAATCGGTGAGGCAAGGGGAACTGTTCAGAGAGCATGCTGTGCATGCAGAAAAACAGAACTGAGGGGGGGGGAGCGAGAGAGGGAGAGAGAGGAGAGAGAGGGAGAGAGAGGTAGAGAGAGAAGGAGAGGGAGAGAGAGAACTGGAACTATCTAGTTCCAGTCCACATCTTTGGTGCCAGAAAGTCTCTGGAGCAGATATGAAACCAGTCGTCGTCCCCGTTTGGACAACTACTGGTTGTTTGAATGGTGCAGCTCCTTACCATTGGTGGGCTTGGAATTGCTTCCAACTTAGGTTTTGGATAATAAACCTCTGCAGCTATTCTTCAGATCTGCATTGGAGCCATGAATTCCTTGAAGAAGAGGATCCAGTGTGACCCTGGACTACACAGTGGACTGACCAGTTTCTTCTGGGATACCTTGCCAGAACCGTTGCTGGTCCGAATTGAAGTCTGGAACTTTGGTGGACCCCAGCTAGTGCCACAGGCCACCTTCTCTCTGAATTTCAGCTTCCCACCTTCAAGGAAACATGTCCTGGAGCAGCTGCTGTGGATGTGATTGGAAGGACACCTATCGTCACCTGCAATCGATGACCATCGCTGTATCTCATCTTCCTCCATCCTGTGAAGTGTCCCAAGGAGGCGTGCAATGGTGGATTCTGCAACTCCGGGCCACCTCATACTGGAACAAATGGGCGCAGATCGAGCCCTTAGACAATCCAAAGCGACATCTGGGAAAATCGGAGTCAGGGGTAAGTTAGCCATCAATGCATCTATCCCTTTGTTGCCTGTTTCCATTCCACTCACCTTTGATTGTCGAACATGAGCCAGGTATCCAGTCCCTGGGATAGCCTTTCGTCTGGAAGAAGGGAGAACACTTACCTTTCCTTTGATAAATTGTTAAATTTGTATTAGTTTGAAACTAATAACTACCACAAACCCAATGAATCCTTCCTACATAGAACTCCTACGGATGAGAAACATTGTGTTGGTCCATGTGAACCCTTGGACACAAGGCTCAATTAATCTTAGGGGTTGGACTTCTCAAGTTAGGAAAATGTCTTGGGATTTGGTTTCCATCATTTACTACAGCTAACTAACTTACCTGCTTTGTTGATTAAGTTATCTGATCTATATTTGAACCTATTGTGATTGTATACATTTGTGTTATAAGACATTTTGTGATAATAGTACCTGTTAGATTAATTTTCCATTGTGTTCATTAGGTCTAAAATAAATGACTGTTATATCCCTTTCCTGCGAGTTATTTATATACCTATGGGAGGTTATCAAACTCTGGGACAAAACTGGAAACAATGGTGGTTTCTAAATCTGCTCTTGTTTCTTGGCTTGAACGATGTGGACAATTCTTGCTTTTTCATGATCCGTCATCAATTTGGCTGAGTCCAGGTCTGCAAATTGAAAATAAAATGCTTAATTGGAGAGCTTGGGCTAATAAGGGTATTTTGAGAATAGGAGATGTTTGGAGAGAAGGAATTATGGCTCCTTTTGATGATTTGATCAATTGTTATGGCCTGAATAATAGATAATTTAGGAGATATAGATCTTTGAAACAGTTGCTAAGGGTGATATTACATATGTTAGATGAGCCTTTGAATTATAGACCTCAAATATGTGAATTGTTTACTATACCACCGGGGGCGGTCTCGACCTTTATCAAATTGATGCCTATGCAGGAATGTATGTGGAACTCTTGGGATAAGTTGAGATTGGAATGGCAATCGGAAATGAGAATAGAGCTATATGAGGACTCGTGGAATTATGTCTGGAGGATAGCGGTGAAAGCTAAAGTTGACCTGAACCTGAGGTACATTCACCAACGCGTTTAAGGACAAATTTATTGGACGTCTGTGAGGATGAATAAGAGAGGATTAGCAGATACTGATTTGTGTTGGGGGTGTAATTGTTTAAGAGGAACCTTTCAGCATATGCTTTGGGAGTGTAGTAGAGTATTAGATTTTTGGAAGGATGTCCTGGATCGAGCTGATTTAGTGGTAGATGGTCTATTACCTCGAAATTTTAAATCGGTTATTTTTCTTTTGGTTGATGATGGAAGTGGAGATATCTGTGATTCATTGGATTGGGTTGATAGAGCATTGTTGATGGCTATTAAGCATATTATGAAGGTGTGGAAATCTAGGAAGAAGCCTCACTATGAAAATTGGTTATTGGACATTCGAAAACTATTGTGGTATGAAAAGACACAAGCCTTGAAGCGCGATGGGGAGGCTGACTATACTGAGATGTGGGGTTCATGCAATAGTCCGTTAGATTAAAATGTAGAACTGGTTTTATAAATGTGTAAATGATATTGGGGGTGGGTGATGGGTGGGAGTTTGTCTTGTCTATTGTGCTGTTTTTATTGTATTTGTAATAAAGATATGCTATGGGGAGGGGGTTTCTTGTGTAGAGATATGATAAGATGCTTTGAAAAGAATTTAAATGTTTTATACCTGATATTGTATACTTATTGCAAACTCACTCCTTTATGTATGGTTTAATATTTAATGTTTTTGTGGGAAATAGTAAATAAAGTTGGGGAAAAAAATAAAAAATAAAATAAATGACTGCATTTTTATAACGGACTGTCTAAATTGAATTATTGTGCGTCATACTGTGTGGACTTACTGAGGGCCCCTGACCACACTCACACTCTCCAGAGACTAAGCCTTGACTGTTGTTCATACACCTCACTTGATAGGGGGTTGGCTAACCTCTCAGGAGCTCCCTGTCCATGACAACTAGCTGGCCTCCTAAAACCTGTCCACCGGGCTAAATTCTAGAAATCAATCTCAACACCAAGCGAGGGCCTTGCCCCTGATGCCTAGGAGAGATAGTGTACAGTGAAAGTCAGACTGGTTTATGGTATCGGAGGCACAAGAGAGGACAAGAAGAATAAGAATTGATGAACGGTCAGCAAAACGAGTGGAAAAGATGTAGTTGCCGACATTGACGAGAGCTGGCTCAGTAGAGTGCAGGGGTCAGATGCCAGACTGAAGAGCATCCCGGAGGTTGTGTGTGTCAAGGAAGTCAGACAGTCGGTTGAAAACTATGCACTCTATGATTTAGGAATAGTGAGGAAGAAGAGAGACAGGACTAAATTTGACAGGGCAGTTAGGCTCTAGGCCAGGTTTTTAAGGATAGGTATGACAAACGTGATGGAAAAGTGGCATAGTCAAGAAAGGAGTTGAAGAGGGAGGTAAGTTATGGAGCAACACTTTGTAGGGAATACATGGTATCACAAGTATGACACTGACTCAATGGATACAATTTGTAAAACCTTTGCTGTATAACTAAGATGGGAGTATTCTCAACCATCAAAAGATAAACAAAACAGTCCTATTGGTGTCCTTCAAATCAAAATGGCCTATGTTAACAAAACCTAATGCTTGCCCTATCTCTTACGTAATATTAAATTGGGTATTTTCCCTATTTTTGGTTATCGGGAGATCAGCTTTCGAGCGGGAAAAATGTATCATAACAAAACACAAGTGGAAGGCTGATTACCCCTCTCTGCGCCCACTTATCTTAGACCAACAACATTTCAAATGAAACTTGTTAATTCATTGAGTTCATTAAAAGGACTCCAGATCTCACCACCATAGACTGTCAAACATAGAAATATCTTCCACATTTTATTCAATACCTTTAATCAATTTTAAAAAACTTTTAAATGTAAAAACATATACAAAAATTACAAATACAGAACCATCCAAAGCACGATGGGTTGACAGGGTGACTAGACGCTTTTCTTCAGCAGTAGCATTATTTTATAGTCGATTGTCGGAGATAGGAATTACAAATCACACATTTTGTCAAAAATCCATAATCTATCTCTTACGGCGTGATAGAAAAAATTCTAGACAGCAACTCCTAAACACCACCATCTGTAGGGGTGGTTACTAGACCTATAAGAAGATATACATAAGACTAATTATTTGAAGTCTTATTTACTGTCGACATGTTTCGGCCATATGGGTCATTCGGCACTATCTCTAGTACTTTTTCTCCCCGTTGGTTTTGTCTTGGCCTTCCTCAGGACAGGAGTATTTCTTTAATTTTTGTATATGTTTTTACATTTAAAAGTTTTTTTTTAATTGATTAAAGGTATTGTATTACATTTTGAAGAGATGTCTTTGTTTGACAGTCTATGGTGGTGAGATTTGGCCTCATTTTAATGAACTGAATGAATTAACAAGTTTCATTTGAAATGTCGTTGGTCTAAGATAAGTGGGCGCTGAGAGGGGTTATGCCCTATCTCTTATACAAAAAGTGTAAAAAGGAAAAGTGAATGCAAAGGAAAAATCAGTGTTCAAAAGAATAAAGGTAATTGAACCAACTCTCATCTTCCTCCCGTTAAACCTTAAGGAGTAAGATTGTCCTTGTAGGCAGGATGACACACTCAGGCTCGTTTCTAACACTCTAAGCAGTTCCAAAATGCGGATTGAGGACTGTCTGGCCTTCCACATTCAAGTCTCTTTCTTGCCTTTCAAGATATTACTCCAACGTAAAGTTCAAAAAGGTCCCCCTCGGCAAGGCTCAGACCTTACAGCACACAGTTCACGTAGGTCCCCCTCTGCCGGGCTCAGACCTTACAGTACACCTGGGTCCCCCACTGCCAGGCTCAGACCTTGCGCGTCACAGTACAACAAAAACTTGCGAGGGGGCTCCCTTCCCTAAGTTTAGTGTACTTCGGGTCTCCCTCAATCGGGCTCGGACCCCTTTCAGATGTCGAATACTTTCAAATGTGGGTGGCTCTCTTCACAGACCCCCGTAGGACCACTTTGACTCAAAGTTCATGTTTTAGTCTTGCTTAACTCACTTTTACTGTTTGTTTTTTAGCTTCAAACAATATACCTTTCACAGAGACTTTCAAATGGGATCCTTCCTTTCGCCGGACCACTCAGTTACTTGGTATCGCTTATCTCACAGCTGCCTTTCACTTGAAAGTTCATTCACAGGTCTGCCTGTCTTCGCGTCTCACCCACATGCGTGCAGCCTTCACCTCTGATATAATGTTGCTTCTTCCTTCACTTTAACAAATACCTGTCTCTCAGGTTGCTTGCCATCTCACTGGCTGTGTATGCTTCTTTCTTGTTTTGCTATTTCCAATTCACAAGTCAAGGTAAGTACCACAGACTTGGCCTCGCCTCCCCAACAATGCCATTCACCCGTGAGGGTCGTTGGCGTCATTCAAACACAAGGCAATGGCCTCCAGCAGGGAACCCTTGGGGTTTTTGGCCAGCTGCTTTCGTCCCTTGGTCCGTTGCTCTGCTCCAGTAGGCGTGCCTTCACCCCGGAAGTTCTGCTCGTACTCTTATTCCACCTTGCTCATAGTGCGTCTTTAGGTATTGCCTTTTATTCGTGTTGGAAGAGCGAACTGGTATCGGGTGTATGCACTTAATGTAAAGTGCCTGTCTCTGCCTGACCCGATAAGGCAAAGATTGTGTGCAGTACCCTTTGGGTGCACTAAAACAACCCTGTCCTTCTGGCAATAGGAAACCAACCTTTTGTATAAGTCTGTACTACACAGGATGGTAGTGTGGTCGAGTAGCCAGGCTTATCTCAAGAGGGGTCAATGTGAGCTGTAGGGGAGTTACATAGATATTCACAGTGACAAGTATTCAAATGAACTCTTACACACAAGGTTTCTAGAGTAAACAACTATTAATTTATCAGTCAGTCATAGTAAGCCTTCTTCAGAAAGGAGCAATATAAAGCAACACACACATATACTTAAAAAATACACACTCTTAGTTTTCTTAGGAAAATGTCAAAGAAAAGAGGGATCAGAATAAAACAAGTATTCAAACAAAGATTCTAAAGCAGGTAAATACTTTCAATAACCCCCCAATGCAAAGTCAGTTAACCCTTTCCTTTAAGGAAGACAAAACAGAAGAGAGAAGAGTCATTCAGGGAGGCAGGCCAGCCCATGCTTAAGTTGGCAAAAGTCGGGGTAAATTGAAGCACTTCTTGCAGGTAAGTAGAAAGTCTTTCACATTGTTTTAAAAGTCTCCATAGAATAGAAGAAATCAAAGTAGGGCAATAAGCTGATTTGGCTTGTGAGGTAAAGAAGCTGATAGCAACTCTACAAATGCAACCAAACAATTCTCCAATGAGGACAAGTGACTACACAACAAGAGGTAAGTTCCCTTAGACTTTACAGTACCTTTAGGTTGAAGAAAAAGTGCAGCAGATGACTTCTGTTCCTGTGCAGCTCTGCAGATCTCGCTGTTCCTAGGCCTCAGTCGTGGGCACAAGAGGGAGGACGTCTGGGGACTCCTGCACTGCAATGGGACGGTCACCGCTCGCAACCGGCAAACTTCAAACAAGTGGCACTTTGGTGTTTCAGCTCCTCACGTCTACCGCAAATAGCAATACCACGGTTCCTGGCTGTCGAGATGGGCTTTCCTTGCTTCTGGGGTCCCGCACTCTGTTGAGGGGGCTCAGGCTCTGTCGAGGATCTTCCTGGAGCTCTTGGCCAGCTTAAAAGCAACACACACAATCTGGTGTTCCTCTCCCTGGCTATTCGGTTCCAGCAGCAACTGCAGTGGAAATTCTCCCAGCTCCAAAAGGATGTCCAGGTGGCTTACTTTGTAGTTGATTGATCTCACTAACTCAAAAGGGAGAAGTCGTCCTTGTAGGGGCTTCTCTGTCGAGGTGAACTTGGCGATTCTGACCTGAAGCAGGGCTTCACCGGGCAAACCAACGGTCTAGGAGTTACAGCAGCCGTCCTCTTCAAGCTCATCTTCGGTTCTTTCGTTCCAGTGGTCGACTCTGCCTTCCAAGCCAAGAGACTCTCATTTTATTCAGTTCTCTCCCATTCATTCCAGCCTAGCTGTCACTCGCCCAGCAGGGTGGCTGTCCTTGCCGGACAGTCAGCCAGCCAATCATAACAGAGGGCATTTGGGTCTCCTAGGAGACTAAGCACAAGGACTTTCGGGCACCTCCCTCACTTCCTGCCCATCGCAGACACTTGTGTGCCTCAAGCGGTCTTCACTCCTGAAGCCCACCAAAGATGAATGAACAAAGGAACCAAACTAGGTTTGCGGCGCAGAGCAAAACTCTAGAAGGACCTTTCCACAAAGAAATGGAGAAAAAAGAAGACCGGGACCTGTTTTTACAGAGGGGGCTCAGACGCCATCTTGAAAAACATGCTCCCGCAATTTAACGCTACTGGTGTTCGCGGTCGGGGAAAATATTGGTAGTCCGTTGTAAAACAACTGCCACCAGCCATTCTGAGAGGAAAGGGTAGCATTTGACTGCTACATGAGTTTCTAGACACAGGCAATATTAAGTAACCCCTCCAGCACTCTATTGTAAGATAGGGTGTGCTGGTTCTAGGAATTTAAAAGACTAGTAATGTCAGTTTCACTTTACTTACTCTGGGAAACAGTAGTTTATCCCAGAGAAGGTATTTAAACCTTGGGAAATCCTAAAAAGGTGTCCCTGTGCCACTGCACCGAGGGTGCTGTGTGACACAAATGAAAAGAAGATGCCTATGGAGTTGGTTAGACTCCATAACCAAATGAAACACAAGAGTAAAACACATTTCAAAACACATGGGAAAAAGGGTCACACTCGCTCCAGGTAAAAAAAAATCAAGCCCTCGAAATCCAGCAAAGTTCCTGGTGGTCTCTAAGGTGAAGGGAATTAGCATATTTATGAGAATTCTCCCTAACAACATCTGAATGACCAAAGTGAGGGGGGCTCTCAATCCAAGCTTGATCTAGATGTCAAAGATGATGACAAGAATGATATTTCGATTTCAAATTTAACTGGTGTGTTAATGCCATCTCAGAAAAACCTTGAAAGACTGAGTATGTCTCGAGAACATTTAAAGTCAATGGTGCGCAAAAGTCAAAGTCAAATTCTCGACGAGGAAGCAGGAGAACCACGCTCCTTTGGAAACTTCTTCTCAACAGCTTAATATGATTATAACAAAGGGAAAAAAGAACAAGCCCAGCGTAACAAAAAAATCTATAAACAAAAAGAACAAGAACTTTAATTTAAAACATTCTTCGAGGAAACTCATAAGGGCTTTGTCTACTGTTGATTAGATAATTTACAAATTCCCCATCAAATTATAATGTGAAGTACAGCCAAGTACTGTTTGCTGTCCTGGGAGTGCTGTGACTCTCCGCCGCCTTTCCTTCATCACACTCTGCAGTTTCAGTGAGCCTGGATCTGCTCTGCTGCAGTGTTGAAGGATTTCACACTGGAGGACGTCTTTAGCGGGAACACATGACTTGCCTGACCTACGGAGGAAATAGAAGGGTGTTGCACGTAGAACGCGGCTGCCTCTTTTTGGCTCGAGTGACGCCCCTCCCACTACTACAAAAACCCAGGCGCACCTGCGCCGCGCACTGCGAAATACAGCCAAGTACTGTTTGCTGTCCTGAGAGCGCTGTGACTCGCCGCCGCCTTTCCTTCATCACACTCTGCAGTTTCACAGAGTCTGGATCTGCTCTGCTGCAGCGTTGAAGGATTTTGCACTGGAGGACGTCTTTAGCGGGAACACACGACGTACCTGACCTACGGAATAGAAGGTGACTGTGCGATATTACCCATTGCTCACAGTGGAGCTCATTAATATTGTGCCTCTTAAGCTAGTAGAACAGTGGGAATTCAAACGAGGCTGCATATTTAAAATCCCTTTTCTATTTTTTCTTAGGGTGTTGCAAGTAGAACGCGGCCCCGCCTCTTTTTAGCTCGAGTCACGCCCCTCCCACCACTAAAAAAAACCCACACCAAGGCGCACCTGCGCCGCGCACTGCGAAGTACAGCCAAGTACTGTTTGCTGTTCGCAGTGCGTGGTGCAGGGTGCGGAGTACTTACTCCCCAAACTTAGAGACTTTGTCCTGGCATTACTACTACACACTGGTGCTAGGACACCTGCTATTAAGAACGAGAATTACCGTGATTCCCTATTGAGTGAGTACTCGGTTCTGGTGAATGTATGCTTGTATGTTTGGGTTCTCTTAATTTTTTGATTCAAACATATAGCTGTTGTAAAGGCCTGATACAGCTATCTGCACAGTCAGCTGTAATAGCGGGATGAGCAGGGCCGAGTGCTGCTAATTTGTGTCCCGGTTTATATGGGTGTACACCAGTTTCTTTTCTAAAGCACTCACGGGTTGGGTGTCCTACAACCTGGGGGATCCAAAACTTAGCAACACAGTGTCTGGTGAACATCAAAACTTAATATAAAAATGGAAATTACACTGCGCAATTGGAAAAAAATGAAAGACTCTTTTTAAAAAGATTCAACAGGGATAAACCCTGTAAATATTAAAAACAACAAAAAAAAAACAAACTGAAAGTTAGCCTATTTTGCCTAAACAAAAGCGTTCATTCCTATCGATGTCAGTTCAAACAGCTGACAACGTTGCTGAAATGAGTCTCAATGTAGAGACTCAAGAAGCCAATGTGGTGTGCTCCCTGAAAAAGGCTAACGAAGATATAATTCACATTCCGTTTGCCAAAAAGGAAAATACAAAAAAACACATGATGCAGATACCCAAGGGGACAGTCGCCTTCCAGCTGCGGATATATCCATGTTAGCACCTGTTATCATGGCAGACCTAGATAAAAGGGTACGTCTCTCTCTAGGTCCATCAACGCCAGTATCCACTTTTAGACAATTCCGTGAACATGTCCACTTCCACAAATTGAATATGAAAGAAAATAGTGACCTTTCACATAGTTTCTTTCACAACGGAGAGGAACATAACTCAAAAATTCCATATCAATCTACCAGCTTGCCTACTTCAACATTGGAAAAGAAACATACATCTGTACCAGAGAGGTATCTATCAGGAGATCTACAAACTTCGATCCCGGTCTTCAGTAATAGACATTCTCTTGAAGTTCCAGTGCAAGCAGAAAGAAGGTTTTCAGAAGTACTAGAGGAAGAAATACAAGACTTTCCGGTAATTACCAGAATTCTCAACTTGTTAGATAAGGGACACAAATTTACACATACCTTACTGAAGGACATAAAAAATAACATCACTACAAACTCCGAAAAATTAAGCAAAGTAGAAGGATACATCCTAGCGCAAGAAGCCTGTCATAAATTTAACTTAGAATGTCCAACAAGAACTGCTCTAATAGTTAAACAAGAAAGCTTTGCATCAAAAATACATTCACAAAATTCTACAGGGACACAAACGAATAATGATCCTCTATTGCACCATGGAATTCCAAAATCCTTTGCACATTTGGTAAGGAATCAACCTAAAGCCACTATCATGGAGGATAACGGGGAATCAATTGATATTATTGAAATTGCTAAAGCACAACATGAGCGATTGTTGCAGATTGAACAATTTCTGTATCAAACTAATCCCCAAATGCATCACTCGGAAGCGCCTCAAACACAACTAACACCTGAGGGTGAAACCCAAAATGCTTCTCCTGATAGCCCATCAGCGATACTAGAAATTATAGAGAAGGATATTGAGTTGGAGAAAATCGCTGAAGATGCAGAGAATACAGTTATATCTGCTGAAGGGCCTTATCCTATATCGAGAAGAGCTAAAAAAAATTATCAAAGAGCTTTGACATAAGAAACGGGGAGATGTCTCCGGAACACATCCAGGAGTGAAGATACCCCCTTTGGGTGCGAAGAAAGGCAAAACACAGAAACAGCTTCCCACACCTAACCATGATGAGCACGCCTTGAACTTAAGTCAATTAAATGAAGAAAGCAAAATAGTTTTGCAAATACCTCCAAATACCTTCCTTTTGGAACCTTTCATAAAAACCGCCTTTATGATAAGCTCAACGCAAGCACCCTCATAATTGAGGGAGTTAAAAATCATTACGTGGAATTGCTGTGGCTTTAATAATCTTAGAAAATGGTTCCAACATGCTCACGTGGACATGTTGCCAAACATACTTCTGATCCAAGAAACAATGTCCACGTTTGAATTGCACTTTGATGGTTTTACTTCTATTGTGCACCACGCAGTGTGTAGCGGTGGTGGGAGACCAGCAGGGGGACTGGCGCTCCTTATCAACAATGCACTTTCCTTTAAGGTGAACCATATTTTCCACTCCGACTTGCTGCTTTTGGTAGATGTTACAATAGACTCCCTGTACAGTTTGAATGTTTTTTTGATTACACTCTATTGGAATCCGTCCTGCATGACATTCATACAAGCTTGCAAAAGATTTGACACAGTTTTACAGGAGGCGCACGAAAAATCTCCACAAGCAGAAATACTGATTGGTGGAGATTTTAACGCAACCTTCATATCTGGTTTGAACATTAAAACTCATCATAAACTGAAAACTTATGTTGAACCTTCTCATGAAAAAGGTATAAAGTGGGTTCAATATTTGGAAAGTCATGACTTGTATATTATTGAACCGGATGTTAGTCACGAGGCATATTCATGGAAAAGAGGTCCAAATTCCTCGTGGATTGATTATTTAGGGGGCTCTAGAATTTTGACGGGTCAGAT
This sequence comes from Ambystoma mexicanum, assembly GCF_040938575.1. Classification (NCBI taxonomy): domain Eukaryota; kingdom Metazoa; phylum Chordata; class Amphibia; order Caudata; family Ambystomatidae; genus Ambystoma; species Ambystoma mexicanum. Next base: position 1,066,526,298 of record NC_090931.1, on the reverse strand, counting down.
GTCTCTCTCTAGTACGATAGATCCTGCATTGGGGGACCACCTAATGATCACCTCTTCAATGATATGCAATATTGCTAAAAATACATGTGATTCCACGCTATCATTGATCCAGAGTAATAGAACTAGGCTCTCAATTAATTGTACTTGTAGAAAAATAACTTTCCATGTCAATCAAGACCTCTGGACATGTAAGAGTAAGATACCCAAAGAGATGGAATCTATCATGCAAGGGAATCTAAAGATGATCGCTTTTCATCTAAGATCTATAGCCAGTACACAAAAATTTCAAGACCATAATAATTATGCAACTGTTACTGGCCCTCCGGACATCTTGGAGCTGAAACGCAAAAAATATATGGAATTAAGGAAATTAAGGAAGTCCTTTAAGAACCTTGACTCGATTTGCTTTACAGCTGCAAAAAAAAAAAAAAAAATACTTATGCAATTTAAAAACGAACTATCACGAATTCGTGCACATATGTTACTGAATCAAAACCAAAAAATGGTTGTAATGTTATGTAAACGTAACACCAAAGAAATTTGGAAACACCTTAGATCTAGTAACAAAGTACAATACTTAGAATTCGATTCAGCAATCGATGGAGCAACTTGGACTTCCTTTTTTCTACATAAATACAAAATTACTCCTGAATTTGAGGGCGCAGAAAGACCTCCAATATGTGAAAATATTCCTGACATTTGCCCGTGGGGCACTGAAGACATTTTGTATGCCATTAAGAAATTAAAACCACCGAGATGCCTGGGGCCTGATGGTTTGCCCCCTTGTGTTATTAAAGACGATCCTCTATTCTGTAGACAAGTTTTCTTAGAAAACTTCAAAACTATATTTCGAACCAAAAAAATTCCATCATCTTGGCTCACATCCATTATAATACCTATACACAAAAAGGGACCCATTGATAACCCGAACAATTTTAGACCTATAGCCCTTATGGATGTTGCAGCCAAAACATTTGCTATATTGTTGTTGCAGGAAATAGAGACCGTGATCCGAAACACCGATTGTCTAAGTATAGGCCAGGTAGGCTTTCGAAAAGCAATTGGGACAACTTTAAATGCAAGCATTCTGGCTCACTTGATTGCATCCTGCAAAGCACCCGACCAAAGTCCAATATTTGTGGCATCTCTGGACCTCAAAGCTGCCTTTGATTGTGTTATTAGAGGGATATTATGGAAAAAGATGTTAAGTGCTAATTTTCCAGTGCACCTAGTACACTGATTTCCATGCTCCGTTACAAAACAAATTTTAAAGTAAGAATAAAGGCACGCTTACAGAAGCCATACCAAGTGGGATTGGGGTAAAGCAAGGATGTAACTTGGCAGCTATACTGTTCAACTTGTACATGGCTGATCTTGATAAGATTTGGAGTGAAAATCAATCTTTTGCAGTACGACTGGGAAATCTCAAGTTATCATGGTTAGCCTATGCAGATGACATCCTGCTCTTTGACAGAACTCATTCTGGACTACAGGCAAAACTGGAGAGTTTCCTTTCGTACTGCAATTCCAATAATCGCATGGTCAACCCTCAAAAATCAAATATCATGATCTTTTCAAACCGAAAGAAAATTTGTCACTTTACTTGGAGCATAGAGGCAACAAAGATAAAGGTGGTACCAAAAATGTCCTATTTGGGATACAAGATTTCAAATAACATCTCAATAAAAAAGCTAAGGAACGGTTGATGGAGAAAATGCAACCCCTTAAAGGACAAATGAAAATGATATATCATAAATTCTGCAATTTCTCATTGATTCCTTTGTATGAATATTACAATAAGAAAGTTGAGGCGATATTGTTATATGGGGTCGAATTACATCTAGAAGACCTGGGACCCTTCCTCAACCGCCTACAAGGAATCTTGTGGAAGAATGTTTTGGGCCTGCCTCTGTGCCTCCCAAACGCCATTGTAAGGCATGAACTAGGACTAACATCCTTAGCAGCACGCTATTATTGGCGGCTACTAACACTCTATTTTAAAATGTTAGACCCTCTGAGAAATTCTATCTATACAGAATTTGCTAACATGTTAATTCAGGACCATCCTGTATCTATTGTAAAATTTAAGGAGAGAATGGATAAACTCTTAGACAACATCAACATACGAGCAGATGATCTTGATGTGAACATCAATAACATGAAAATAAAAACCTGTTTGTTGATGACTGGGCAGAATGCATTACACAAGTACAGTCTTATTCATCGTTTGAACAATATGCACTATTCATTCATCGACAAAGTCCTTGTTTGAAATACTTACTGCTTTGTACAGATAAAACAATTCGAAGAATATACATGTTATTTAGAATCGATCTGATTCATACCAAAGTTAAAACCAGACATTGGAACAAAGATTATGACACGCAAACTGATCAAACATGCAGATTTTGTAAAGAGACTCTAGAATCTCTAAAACATCTATTTTTATACTGTCCTTACTGGAAAAAGATTGTTTTGCGATTTAGGATCCAAAAAAAAGGAGTGATGAATCGAGAAGTGTGCCTAAAATGTATTTTAATGTATGGTATTCTATTTTAGTGAAGTCATTTGTAAAAGGTGTGTTACACCAAAAACAAATTTTAAAATAAAATAAAAAAATAAAAAAATGCTATGTCATCATTTTCGGTACACAAACAAAAGTTAATGAATTGCAATTGGTTATTAATAACACGCTTAATACCCAGAGATTTCTAAGCACGGACCCGGGGATTGAACCTGTGTTGCTCCGCGTCGTCATGCTTCGAAGGCGAGAGCGTTGCCCCTGAGCTATCCTCCCAAGACAAGTTGCTCTAAGTATTCCAAATGTCCCCTACTGTGATCCGCAGGAGGCTGTCCCACATATTATGGGTCCCAACATGTTTATAGGCAAGGGAGCCTTGCTTTCATTTGTCTCCAATAGTGTCAGTAACTAACTTGCCACCACTTTCACATCACGATCCAGTGGGTCGAGCTATTGGAGGCGAGAATTGAATGACTGTTCGCATTTTAATAGATAAACTATACTTCAAGTTTTTTCTTTTATCTCAGCTCTAATTACATTCTGGGGATATTGACTGGGTGGATTTAACATCAATGGTAGTGACAAAATTGTGGTTAACATTTTTTCATCTATTGTTGCACGTTTACTGTGGGATCAGTCAGACCATTTTCGCTCTATGGTTCCTGATATTCATGATTTAAATAGTCAATTTTTCTTACCATGCAATGATTGTACGAAGACTTTTCCAACCCTTACTATAAAGCGTGACATGAAATCAAATGGTCCAAGGTTAGTGTTTGGAGCAAAGGAAATAGGAACTCAATCAAATGTCATGCCATTCACCGGGTCTGAGGTGCGGGGTCAATGGCTCCGGCGGGTCCTGTTGCGGAGGCTTTACCCTCGATGGCGCTTTGGACGGACTCGTCTGGTCTGGGTACCCGGCTCCTTGGGTGCCGCCATGATCGCGGGTCTGCGCATGCCCGGGCGTCCGTGCCTGACCCTCTGCACATGCGGAGTCTGCTTGGATACCGAAGCCTGCGCTCCAAGCCCCGCTTTGGATAATGGCCTATATCCGGGTCCCAATGGCAGGGAATCACTGCGTCTCAATGCGGTCAGGTTCTCATCGTATCCCTCGCTCATTTCTTGCCTTGCTCCTTGTGATGCCATCCGTGCTCCTTCCCTGACTGCTGTTCCTTGATGGTTGGTCCTTTGGTCAGCCTGCCTTCCTGGGCCTGGGTTGGGTCCCTGCCCCTTGGTTCCCTGGGTCTGGGTTAGGAACCAGTCCCCGGTTCTCCACCTTCTCTTGATGGTTTCCTGCTTCCTCTTCCCAATTTCCTGTATTCCCTTCTTTGCAACTTGAGCCTCCCTTGGCAGTCACTGGGCTGTCTTATGACCATCTGTCTCTTGTTGTTTCCCTGCCTTGTGCCTTGCTTGGTACACTGCCTCCTGGAACCTGTAGACCGCTGTCTCCCGGAAACCTTCATTGTCATCTGGACTACAGCTGGACACTTTGGGGCCTTCTCTGCCAGTGCTTGCACTGTCCAGACGTTAAGCTAATCAGAGAAGTGCCGTCCTGTGGCGTTGGGAGCCGGTCCAGCTCTGCCCTGTTTGAGTTTTTATTAACCAGGAGGGTGCTGGGCTGGTACCACGCTTTGCTTGTCGTACGCCTCAAGTATACGTTGACAGACTGGCAGCCTCACCGCCCCACTCACCAGGAAGAACAGGTAAGCAGCGTTCACATGACGCCTTATTTAACATCAAAGAAACAAGAAGAAAGGTCCTGATTTACATCTTCTCCTCTCAAAGATAACAAAAAAAGACACCATAGATCTTCACCTTTAACCAGCACTATTTGAGAATTTGATCTTGGAACAGTTGTGGGTTTAAAAACATTACAGACATTGGCAATATTTCTTCATTTCTAGCAGAGTTTGATCTCATTCTTTTTCAAGGAACCATGCTCCTTTCTCCATTAATAATCCAAGGCTACCAGGGGTAAACAAAAGAGGCAAAACGTGGTTCCAAGGGTCGTCCTTGTGGTGGCCTACTTATCGTAATAGATCTAAAATTGGGATTTACTTCTTTTATTATGAGTTTTGCCCCTCCTTCCCCGAACCCCCAACCATTCCCTAGGTTTGGTGCCACCGCTAGGAGACGATTATCTGGACACTCGCAGAGTGCCTTTCTTCCTCCTCTAAGTTCATTACCGACACGCCCTCATCAAATGTCATTGCTCTCTGTTGTCTGCATTCACACGAGACGAGGAGCCCGAACAGGAATGTCCATTTGTAAGGAATATTTTTAGCAATTAAGGCCTTGGTCACCAGGTTCATAGCCTTCCTTTTTTGTAGCGTGGATAGTGCCAATTCCTGGTAAAGTTGGATTTGGGCTCCGTTAATTCATAATCCTGTGTGTACCCTTGCTGCACGGACTAGGACTTCTTTCATTATGTAAGATGATAGGGCCACTAGAACGTCTCTTGGTCTCGCTCTTGGATCTTGCCTCTTTGGTCCCACCCTATGTACTCGGTCTATTTTCACGTCCTCCGGTTGCATCCCTGTCAGAAGGCTTCCAAAGCATTGTTGCACAGTTTCTCTCAGGTCCCCATCATGACTCGCCTCACTCAAGCTTTTCACCTGAATATTTGACCTGCAAGAACGTTTTTCCAGATCCTCTGACTGCAGTTCGAGATTGTGGGTGGCTCTGGCTACCTGTTACAAAAGGTCACTGTTCTGCCTCACCTCCTCCGCCACTACTGACAGACCCCTTTGAGTTATGTCTACTCTGGTGCCCAGCTCACCATTCTGCCCTCCATGCCTCTAAGGCACTCCTGTAGGTCCTCTTTGTTCAGGGCCATAGTGTTTGGTTCCCCTTCCTTGAGCCTGTTTTTCACTTGGTTCCCAGAGCCCGAAGTCAAGGCTTCTTCTGACTGCTAATGTCAACAGCATTCCAGCTGGCCCCTTGCAGGTCAGATAACCTTTTAAGCTTAGCAGGGACGTTCTTCCTCCTGGCATCTGTGGGGCTCTCAGGGGATTCTCTGCGATTGCACCTTCTTTGCCTGGGCAAGGGTATTGGGAACTGCAGTCTCTGGTTTACCCCGGGGTACCCACCTGTTCTTCTCCAGGTCTTACAGCTAGTTGGGCCCAGGGATTACCAATAAACAATGTTGGTCCTAACTGTACTTATAATTGCCTCGTTTGCTTTGCAGTCTATCCCTGGGCCTCGTGGCATGGCTGGACTAGTTGCCCGCTGTGTTTTCCCCGGGGCGCAGATGGCAGGGCCTCTTCACTGCTATTCTCAATCTCCACCTGAATAGCCGTTCACTCGTACTCCTAATTGACGCCGTTCCTTGTGGTGCTGCCCTACCACAGGAGCTGATCCCTTTTGTTGCTCCTTCAGTGGGCTCCTGTTTGTGTCCCAGCTGATTATGTGTCTCTTGCTAAAACGTTTTCACCCCGAAGGTATGATTACCGCTGGGGGGGAGGGCGTGGGGGGTACGGGAAGAGGCCCGACCGCCTCATCCGTGCTGAGTAAGGGAGCAGGGAAGGGCCATCGCAACAGCCGACATCAAAGGCCCTGCAAGCAGTTTTTGGGAGAGGTATGGGCAGGGGGTGGGGGGAGAAGTGCACACCCCCCCTCCCAAACCCCACTCACTGCTTCGCTCCATTGGGGGTCAGGTCTACTCCCCGTAGTCTTGGGAGGGCAGTGCGGGATGCTCCTCGCCTTATCTTGCTTTGGGCTTGTTCGAACTCGGTGGGGCACTGCACGCCCCCTCTCCTCCGGTCTGCTCACCTCCAACACTGCTGCTCTGACGGCAGCCCTGCGAGGCGCGTCCCTCCTCCCGCTTCAGATGTTGCGCCGCAGGGGTCCGAGATCCTCTATGCTATAAGGCAGCTTGGCTGCGAGACGCGAGGCACCAATTATCAATGCCAGGTCCACGTTTGTACGCTCGCAGCTTACCAGCAGCTCCAAGTATCTAGATGTCTCGCGGGGGCTACTGCTTTCTTTGACAGCCCGAAGGCCTGCTTTTGTGGACTCCATCGAAGGACAGAAAAACACATCCTCACACGTTGACAGCCATCTTGGAATCCGAGAGCAATAGTTCTGATGCAAATCATCTTAGCACAAGTATGTAACAAGTTAGTTGGTATTTGTAAAATGCACAGGAGCTTAGCAGAAGCCTTCCTGAAGGGCACAAGCTGTTAGGTCTGGGCGACTGCAAATGGATGAACACCGTAACAGTAGAAATAGGGCTACAAAAGCAAACAAGCAACGCAAATGGCTTACAGTAAGATTACCAACAGCCCCACAGTACCTTGCGAGTGTAGAAGAGGATGCAGCTGGACGCCTTCTGGCTGTACAGCGGCAAACCCGGTCTGAACCTTGTCCTTGTTCATGGTGACGAAAGGGGTGACCCTAGATGGGCTCCTGCAGCAGTAGTTGAGAGAGGGACTCGCTAGCAAAGAATTCTTCTTACTCCTGCGCCGGTTTGCATTTTTTGCACCTTTTTCTCAGCAGCAGTAGTGAACAATCAATGCCGGTTGAAATCTTCTTTTCTCGGTCCTGCACTTTGGTGAGGGAACGCGTAAGGGAGGACTTGTGCTTCTGAAGGTCCACATGGATGCCACCTAAGTTCCAGTGAGATTTGTCAACGGCAAGACAATGCACTCCAAGGTGGTTGCAGTACCCTGGGTATTGGGATTCTGCAGCCCAGGAAGGTCACAGGACGTAGGGTGACCGCTCAAATTGAAGAGTGCCCTGAGGCTGGTTAGGCCCACAAGCCAGGAGGAGGAAGTAGTCCTTGGTGGAGCTTGGCTGCCGATTCAAAAACGGGGTCAAGGCAGTAGCGGTACTTCAGTGGTGCTGCACGCATCTCTGGCCATCGTCTTCATTGGAGCTTCAGTTCCAGTGGTCGAATTAGCCTTCTGTACCAAAAGCCTTGTCTTTTATGCAGGAACCCATTCATTCAGTCCTATGGATCTGTCAATCACCTGGGGGTGGCTGTCCTTGTAGGACAGCCAGCCGCCCAGTTCAAACTGGTTCCAGGCAGGCATCCCCTAAAACAAAGGCCAGGGAGGTTTTGGGCTCCTCCCTCACCTCCTTACTCAGCAGACACACTGGAGCCTTGGCGGGCTTCACAAAGAGATCTCGCCAAAGGCAAATCTCAAAGAAGACTTACCCCAACCTGGAATGGTAGAAGAAGGACCAAGAAGGAACACACATGAAAAATGGTGATATAAGAAGACTGGGACCATTTTGGGAAAATGGTCACCCATGGGTGCTGTACTACAGCTGTGAAGACAGCCTGCAACTAACAAAGAAAATGGTAAAAAAATATCCACTGCAACCAGCCATTTAGGTGTCTGTTACTGTAACTATAAAAGTTACATGAGCAGTGGGAAAGGAGGTAAAGCGTAGCCCCTCAGCACTCCACATAAGGTGGTGTATGTTGATTCCACAAAAAGCGAGTGAAGTAAGATAGTAGTTATAAGGAAAAAGTAATACAACTCAAAAGGGAAGCCAAAGGGACTCCCCAGCAACCCTGCCCAGAGGGTGCTATGTGCTGCAACAATTTATACAGATACCTGCAGTGAAATACATGGAGGAAAGCATGACTCCATTCAAATTAAAAAGAATGCAGTATTAGAAAAATAGGGTTCCCATCTAAGAGCAAAAATAATGAGTTAGTGCTTAAAAAGTCCCACTCACTCAGGAGAGTAAAGCAAAAAAATCCCAGAAGTTCAGCAAAAGTGCTGGGAGTCTCTCAGGTTGAGGGGAATTGGCACAAGAAATGAATATTCTCCTTAACACCACTTTGGCTTGGTTGTGGACTGGGTAGAGACAGACCCAGCCCCCACGTCCCGTCACACACACAGACCCATGCTTTGTTTTGGGTAACCACTTTGTATATATGCCGATTCCAGTCCAGAGAGGGCAAAAAGAAGGACAAAGCACAAAATGTCCAAATAACTGGCACAATAATTGTGGCAGAGCCATTTTATAGTATTAGGTATTGCAAGGAGATTTGTTCAGTTTAAAAATAACAAGAATTCCACTAGTGGATACAGTCTCCCGGTACTGATAGTCTTAGGGAGTCCCCAGTCTCCCCATAAAAAGTGAGCAAAAGCAAGGTAAGTAAGGCTGCAGGCTTTACTTACCTCCAAAATGTTAGGTCAGAAAGCAGAACATAGCAAAAAGATAGTATGCCCCATTGACGTCTATGGGAGGAAAGCAACAATAAGAACATCTTTAATAACAATTACCCTTGTGGTCTCAGCTATCTTAATCAGTGGTTATGTCTGTTTTTAATGTGACCTATTGCTGGCCCACTCAGAAAAAAACATTTTATAAAAAAAACATACATGGGGATATTTCTATCAGTGTAAGATGAAAACAATCAATGAATATTTACTTCATAAGAATGATTGAGTGCGATACCTTGTATCCTGATGGAAGCCCTGGATCACATACAGCAGATGAAAGGAGTCGTACAAGTAGGTCCTGTACTTCATCCAGGCTTGATCCCAGATTTATCAATCCCTCTTGAAGAACGCGTAAATTGGGGACATCTGTATTCAAGTCGAATCCCAGAACTTTACCAAAGTTACGCAGGAATTGTACTACCATGAGGCAATCTGAAAATGTACTTCCAGAAAGAATAAGGCCTGGAATACGATGCAAATCTGGCAATGGCTAAAAATCAAAGGAAGCAATTAGTCAAAAAGCCTTTAGCTATGTTTATATCACTTTTAAAAAAAAATATTGTCAATTTTTAAAAAAATCCGATATAGATCTCAAACACACACACAAACACACACACGCACGCACACACGCGGTATGTTCTAATGGCAGAAATAGACAGACAAGTTAAAAAATCCAAATATTATCTCACTGTTTCTAGGGGATGTGCTCTTTCCTGGCAAAAGTGTGAAATTACAAACAATTCCAGCAACCTTTATTCATGTGTGGGTTGGGGATGATCAGTGGAGACTTCTTTCTGCGTCAATATTGTCTCCTATTTTCAGAAACGGTTCTGGAAGCTTAAAGTACACTGTCTGAAGGATTTTCCTAAGCCCTATACGTAGGGCAAACAAAGACTAATTCAAACCAAGATTGTAGGGTTTCTCTAAAGATTCTGGCTCTCTCATGCGTAAATGTGGAGGAACAGTCAAAGGCTGTATTGTAAGGCGGTGAACAGGATGATAAAAAAAGGTACATACAACAACATACAAAAAGGGAATGTCCATGCAATATGTAGGCAAAAATATTCTTTCTATAGGTTTTATGGAGAGAAAATGCAATGGATTACAGGAATACATTTTTCCAAAGACGTCCCTCAATGTTCATGGATTCAGTTTTGAGTTCAATATCCTGTGTTATGGGTGAGGTTTTTTATAACTGGCGAAACCCAAATTTAATCCAATGGGAAAAAGTCAAAATGGAAGACCTGAGATTTCAGGCAAGCAAAGCTATCAGATTTTCTAGCTTGGACAGAGTGGCTTGGGGTTTACACATGCCCCATGGACATGTAAACGTATTTGGAGTTTCTCAAATGTACCTTTTTGTGCATATAATTCACAAGACGGGAAACCTAATAAAGCATTCTAGCATTAGTGCAAGTCAAGGTCCTCCACATCTTGGACTCATTGTTATTTTATGGGGAATAGTCAAGAAAAATCCCTGACGAATATAGTATAAAAGAGCTGTGAAAGTCTTGATTCAAGGACAAAGCTGCAGGGTATGATGCAGTGGATGACCAATGGCTGAGGAGGACAACAGAAGGACCCTGCACACCAACGTTGAAGTGGAGAAGGACAGAGCTGATGCTGAGGTATGGTGAAGCTAACTCAGTTACCAGGCTAGCTGTCTCGATGATCAAGCGGGGCCCAGAGATCTGTCTGCAGGCAAGACTCGGATTCCTCTGATCCACAGAAGACGAAGTCTTGACCAGTTGTAGGTCGCATATTCTACCCACTGCCAGTCCTTTCCGGAGCTTATGTGCTCCACACTAAGTCGAGCGGTGCATGCTCCAGTAGGTACTTTTTCAAGAAACAAGGGTTCCTGATGGCAAGTAACCCACCAACCTTGTACCGCTGAGTCAAGGGAAGGAAGTACCAGCATGGTTCCCTCTGTTACACGAAAGAATTCGGAGTTGTGCAGAGCCAGCAGTAGTTCAATGTGAGTTGAGCCAAGTGGCTACATGAGGATTACCAATAATAATACATAGTTGAGGATAGAATCCCGGTTTTGAAGTTCGCTGACAACTCAGTCCTACTATCATTGACCCCTGTGGGACTGTGTAGCCAGCTGGACCTGTTTGTGGATTTTTGCCGGGAAAACGACCTGACAATTAACGTCCAGAAGACCAAGACCGTGGTCCTGAGGCAGAACAGGGCAACAAAATCATCCAAACTAAACTTGTCCTGGGGGAAGCTCGAATTGATCAGATCCCTACGTACGGGGGAGAAACCTCTGGGTATTAAGAGTGTTATAAATAACCTATTACAATTACAACTATTGACTGTTTGACTGGTGCAGATCCTTGACATTGGCAGGCTTGGACTTGCTTCCAGCTTGAATTTTGCATAAGAAGAGGACCTCTGTAGCTATTCTTCAGATCTATGTTGGAGCCAAGAATTCTTTGAAAAAGAGCCGTCTGCTCAAGATCGAAGACGACTCCTGAAATGACTCAGCATCCCTTCTTGTGTCTGGCCCGCGAAGACCCTGTGCAGTGCTTCAGTCCTTGGACCAGGGGAACCAACTAGTCTAAACATCTTCTCAAGGATCCAGCACTTCAGGGCCTTTGTAAGTATCCCTCGACAGCATGGTGGACTGACCAGCTCTCTCGTGGGCTACCTTGCTATAACCATTGCCGTTACGAATTGAAGTATGGAATTTTGGTAGTCGTGTGTGCCACAAGCTCCCTTCTTCCTGAATTTCAGTGTCACACCTCCAAGGGAACCTGTCCTGGAGCAGTTGCTGTGATGGCAAATGAAAGGACGCCGGTCGTCGCCCGCAATCGTTGACTGTCGCTGGAACTTGTCTCCCTCCAGTTCATGAAGTGTCCTAAGGAGGCCTGCATCAGTGCATTTCTTCTCCAAATAGGGTTGCATCTTGCACCTCCAGTCAAGAATCCTCGAACCTGCACCTCCTGGGCACCTCTCACTGGAACAAACAGCAGAAGATCGATCCGCAGACAAGCCACAACGATATCTGGGAAAATCAGAGTCAGGGTTATGTATCATTGTGGCTGGCCCTCCCCCCACACCCCTGTCCTACACAGGGTAATGTGGGGAACACGCCCCTCTGTCTCCTATCTGCATTGCACTCAACTTTGGTCTTCGAACCTGGGTCAGGTATCCTGCCCCCTGGGTTAGTCTTGAGTCTGGAAGAAAAGAGAACACTGAAGGTAAGGTGGAGGAAAACTCCAGCCAGAAGCTGGGAGTATTTCTGCCACCTTACCGCCCACAATCGCTCAATTTGGCGGTATTACTGCCAGAGGTAATGAACTCCAAGTAATGAGGACCAACACCACCTATCGCCAATTATAATCCGGCAGTAACACCGCCAGACCAAGTGGTGGTATTTCAGTAGATTTACTGCTTGAGATACCACCAAACTTGTAACAAGGCCCATTATGTTGGCTCCTGTGACTTTTGGACATAAGGCCCCAGTCATCGTAGGGTTTGGACATCTCGAGTGAAGATATTGTCTTGTGATTTGGTTTCCATTATTTACTGCATCTAGCTTACTTACCTGCTTAAGTTATCTGATGTATATTAGAACTTACAGCGATTATTTCTATTTGTATTACAGAGCATTGTGTGATAAATTATAAGTTACTCAATGTAGTGACTAACGTACTCCTAGTCCATAGCCCCCTTTCCTCCATACTGCATGGGTGTCCGTCGCTAGGGACGGCAGACAGAACCTTTTTCACCAGAAAAATCTGCTTCCCCTTTAAATTTAGATGCACCCAAGGGCACGGCCCTGGGAGCATGCGCTTCCCTGACTCCACCCACCAGCGCCACTCCTCCTTAACATTGCCTAATGACACCAGTTCTATTAGGGGGGAGGATGGTGGGACGTATGGAGGAAAGGGGACTCTGGATTGCGAATATGTTAGTCACTACGTGAGTAATTTGTAATTACTCCTATGTCCCGTCCCCTTTCCTCCATACTGTATGGGCGAGTTCTAAGCAGCACCTTGTTTGTTAATTTGTTTATTTATTTATATAGTGCTCCAAACCCGGAGTTATCTGGGCGTGTTACACATTGCATAGAAATACGTATTACTTTACATTGTTTCAAAATACAATAATATACAAACTACAAGACAAGAATGCATCAAGAATTACATAGTTAAAGGTCAAAGATTTTCATAATATTTACAAACCTATACAGAAACAGCAGGTGAAGGTCAAGCGAGGAAGTGTAGCCCTCTAGGATTTGTAGAGATCCCTAGCTAAAAGCCAACTTTTCTTTTTTTCTGAAGCCAAGGAAAGAAAGGTCAGATCGTAAAGCTGTAGGAATGGAGTTCCATAACTGTGCTGCCAAGACAGGGAAGCTGCTTCCCCCTACATTTTTAAGATTATATCTAGGGACCTTAAGGCAGTGTGAATAATCTGTCCTAGTCGGTCGTGCAGATATATTCTTAGTACATGTTTCCATCAGGTATTTTGGTGCTGCATTGGCAAGGCATTTGTGGGTAAGGGTTAATGTTTTAAGTTGTATTCTGTCATTAAGTTCAAGCCACTTGATGTTGCGTCTGGTCATTGAGATATGTTTTGTTCTCTGGATGCTTAATGCAGTTCTTAGAACGTTATTCTGTAGAATTTGTCGTTTTTTTGATGTTTTGCTTACTGGAACCCAGATATAGTGCATTACAGTAGTCTACTTTGGAAAGAACTAAGGCTATGGTGTGATACACCTGACCGTTGAGAGGAATGGTTTGCAGGCCTGAATGAGCTTACAAGTGTGTAAGCTGTCGCTGAAGCAGTAGCATTGACTTGCCTTTGTAAGTTGAGAGCTGAGTCTAGGTGGAAGCCCAACGTTTTTCCATCTTTGGCAACTTTTTTTTTTCAACTTTGTTTTATTGGCATTTTCATACTATAACAAAAGGGCGCAAAACATTTTCCACAAATTGTGCAAGTAACAGGCCCCAACCCCCCCCCCTCACCCGCCCCAAACGCACCCAACCCCCCCCCCCCAAAAAGGGAAAAACCAAAAAAACGTAGTCCTCATAGAAACGTTCTGCTAGGGAGCCACTGTGTAAGCTCCGAGAGTCTGGAGCTCCAGGAAGAGCAAGAGCATTGACTATTAGTAATGGCTGATGAAGTACCATCGTCCCCAGGGCCGAGGGTCCTGTCCGCTCCTTGTCCCCCTTGAGGATCAGTGCACATCCCAACCCCATGTCTGCTGTGCCTCGTACCAGTTTGCATGGAAAGAGCTCAAGTTATTGTTCATCATTGCCGTCAGTTTATCCATCAGGTACATGTTTTTTACCTTTTTTAGCCAGTCCTCCTTCGATGGGGTCTCCAGGCTCTTCCATTTCTGGGCCAGTGCTACCCTTCCCGCCCTTAGCATTGTCTCCCACATCCTAGGGTATCGGGGAATGTCCGAGTCCTCCGGGGGGAGGCCCAGCAGCATTGTCAGGGGGTTCTGGGGGAGAAGCTCCTCAGAAACTTCGGCGATCCAGCCCCTCACCTTCTCCCAGTATGCCTGGGCTTTCGGGCAGTGCCACCACATGTGCCCTCTCGTACCGACCTGGCCACATCCCCTTGGGCATGCGGGAGACACTCCCGTGTACATTTTAGCCAACTTCACTGGATCTCTGTGCCACCCCTGTAAAATCTTGAAGTTGTGTTCCATGTCCGCCGTGAATAAGTTCCCATGGAAGGCTATTTTAAATATTCTCGCCCAGGCGTCCTCCGAGATCTCATCCCCCGCTAAGTCATTCCAGAACGAGCGGAACCCCCTTCTCTCCCCTCGGTTAACCGTGTTCAGTAGCTTATACATCCCTGATACCGCCCCCTTCCTGGAGGCTGCCGAGTCCAGGAGCTTCTCGAAGGGGGTCAGCTGTCTTTTCAGGTTCTGGCCCCAGGCCTGGTCACATAGAATTCCCTTCAGGCGGATGTATTCAAATATGGAAAGGGACCCCTGACCAAGGGCGTCCCTCAGTTCCTCATATGGCCGGAATTCTCCTTCTCTGAACATCTGCCCCGCCCACTCCATTCCCATGTCAGACCACGACTGGGCGTTGCGAAACCCCCTGCTTCCCAGTTTGAGGGGGTGACCCCAAAGAGAGGACATCGGTGATGGCCACGATGTAAGGTGTGTCGTCTGGGGACCCTCCCTCCAGATCGTCCAGAGGACTCCCAGGGTTGGGTGGGATTTGAGTCTGTTCGGAATAAACTTGTTAGGGGCCCAAAGGAGGTCTCGAATCTTCAGTGGGTGGGCGTCCATGTCCTCCAGGTATGACCAGTAAGTGCCCATCCCCTCTTTCATATGTTCTAGGAGAACGCGTAGTTGGGCTGCCCGGAAATAGAGTTGAAAGTCTGGTAACCCAAACCCTCCCTCCTCCCTCGGTAAGGTCAGGACCCCATTGGCAATTCTCGGGGTCTTACCCTGCCATATGAATTCTCGCACCGCGTTCTGAAGGGCTCTGAAGGTCCGGTCAGGGACTACAGATGGGAGGGCGGTGAAAAGATATAGTAGTCGCGGGAGAATGTTCATTTTCACAGCCGTCATGCGGCCGTACCAAGACAGAGTCATTGACCTCCACCTCCTCAAATCTGTAGTGATTCCCGCCACAACGGGATCATAGTTAGCAGGGGCTAGATTGGTTAGGTCCCGAGTAAGGAGGACTCCCAGGTATCGAATGGAGGCCTTTCCCACCGTTATTCCTTCCAGGCTGGCGAGGACGTCCAAGCCCGGGTCCCGGGTTCTCATTGGGAGCAGGACTGATTTGGACGCGTTGATCTTGAGACCAGAGAAACGCCCGTAGGTAGCCATCAAGGAGAGGAGCGGGGGGAGCGAGGATCTCGGGTCTACTAAGTAAGCCAGGATGTCATCTGCAAACAGGGAGAGCTTAAATTCCACCTCCCCCCTCTTAATCCCCTTAATCTCTGAGTGGGCTCTGACTGCTATGGCTAGAGGTTCCATGGAGAGGATATAAACTAGAGGGGAGAGTGGGCATCCCTGTCTTGTCCCCCGCGACAGGGGGAAGGGCTCCGATAACCCACCATTGACTTGGACCCTGGCCCTCGGGGCCCTATATAAAGCTGCCACCCAGTCCCTGATGTGTGGACCAAAGCCCATTTTTTGGAGGGTAAGTTCCATGAATCTCCACTCCACCCTGTCGAACGCCTTTTCCGAGTCTAGGGACAGGACGCTCGCGTCCAAGTCTGACCTCTGGGCATAGTGCATCAGGTCTATGGTCTTCCGGATGTTGTCTGAGCCCTGTCTCCCCCTAATAAATTCTACCTAGTCGCCGTGGACCAGCTTCGGCAAGACCCCCTCCAACCGTCCCCCAAGCACCTTGGCCAAGATCTTCACGTCAACATTCAACAGGGAGATTGGTCGGTAGGAGGAGCAGTCCCTAGAGTCCCTGCCGTCCTTGGGGAGCACCACAATAATTGCCTCCATCATGGAGTCCGGGAGAGACCCCCCCTCCAGCACCGCGTTAAACACTTTTACCAAATGGGGGGAGAGGGTCGAGCGGAACCTTTTGTAAAAGTAGACAGAGTACCCGTCCTCGCCCGGGGAAGTGCCCACCTTCATTCCTCCAATTGCACGCTCTACCTCGTCCTCGGTCACCGGGCCCTCCAACCCCTCCGCTATCTCCCTGGTCAGGGCCGGGATTTGGATTGAATTCAGGAACCCCACCATCTCTGCCTCCTCCCCGTCGTACTCGGACGAATATAATTTCTCATAGTATCGGCGGAAGGCTTCGCCAATGTGGGGTGTGTCGTAGCCTACCTTTCCCACCTCGTTCTTGACCTCTTTCACTAATCGGCTTCTCTGCACCTCCCTCAGTTTCCAAGCCAGAATCCTGTCCGCCCTGTCCCCTTTTTCATAGTACTTTTGTTTGACCAGTTGGAGACTCCTCTCCGTCTTGTGGAGAAGGAGATCCTTCAATTGGAGTCTGTAGTCGTCCAAGGCGGTCACCTGCTCGCTGTCTAGGGGAACCGTGGGGAGACCCCCAGGTTGGAGTAGGGCGATTTTCCCCCTGAGGTACCTTTCCTGGCCTTCCCTTTGCCTTTTCTTCTGGGCTCCTATTTTAATCAGGGTTCCCCGTAGGGTTGCCTTAAAGGCGTCCCAGAGGGTATGTGGGCCCACCTCCCTGTTGTCATTAAGCTCAAAGAATTCCGTGATGGCCTCGAGGACCTCCTGGGATAGGACTTCGTCCCTTAACAGGGAGTCGTTGCACTTCCATCTCCCTCTGCGTTCGTGTAGACCTCCCCTTGCTATTGTAGCTCGGACCAAGTCGTGATCAGACCAGGGGACGGGGTCTACCCTGTGGCCCGAGACAAATGGACGTAGGGTCTCGTCTACCAGGATGTAGTCTATCCTGGAGAACGACGTGTGGATGGCTGAGTAATATGTAAAGGAGGGGGAGTCTGTTCTAGGGACGGGGATCGTGTCCAACAGGCCCAATTCTAGGTTGACTTTTTGGAAGGTGCGCGCCATGATCTCGTCCGCAGCCCTGGAGGACTGCGGGCCTACTCGTTTCCTGTCCAGGGTGGGGTCCAGAACCATGTTGAAGTCCCCCCCCACCACCACCTTGCCATAGATGAAATATTTGAGTTTGTCCCCCACCTCCTCCCAGAACTGGGCTTGGCCTTCGTTTGGGGCATAGATGGCCGCTAGGGTCAGTGGGGCCCCCTGCAGGGACCCCCGCACCAGCAGGTAACGGCCCCCCGGGTCTTTCAGCGTGGCTTCTTTCTCGAAGCCCACATGTTTGACTACCAGGATGGCGACCCCTCTTTTTTTGCACTTGTGGGATGCACTGTGGACCTCGCCAATTCCCCCTCCCCGCATTTTGGGCTCCTTCCCCTGTGGCCAGTGGTCTCTTGAACGAAGAGAAAATCCAGGTGTGCCCTTCTAAATTCCCTGCAGAGCAAGGACCTCTTGGTGGGGGTGTTTAAACCACGGACATTAAGTGAGCCCACTCCCAGGGCGGGCAGCCCGTCAGCCATAGTCACTATTTTTCTCTCTCGGTCAACTCCTTCCCTGCGCTCCTCCCCGTGTGCTCCGTTATATCAACTCTGTGTTCCCAGTTTCCCCCCTTCCCCTCCCCCCGGGTGGGCTTATGACAAAACCCCAACTGCCCCCCTTCCCCAAACCGTAACTGAACTTCCCCAACTCCCGTGGTCCCCCCCCACCCCCCTCCCCGGCATCCAGACAAGTAGTTCTGCCATCGCTGGCTTTTGGCCGAACCACCAGCCTGCCCACCTCGGCCAGGCAATCTGCATTAGAAGCTCATCTCCTTGAGCCCCCTAAGATCCCCCGCGTCTGTGACCCCTCTGCGGACCCCACCTACTTGCAGGTCGTAGGGACGTTGATAGTAGTGAATCCTCTGAGACTGCGTCCCTCCGACCAGGGCGCGCCAAGGTGCCCCCGTGTTCAGTCCTCGGAGTCTTTACGTTCTCCGTCCTTTGAGGGGGAGGGGGTGTTCATTTTCCTGAATTTCCTCGCGCCGGTGCGCTTTCTCCTCTCGCCGGGCGGGCCAGGGCCGCCGGGTCTCCCGTGCTCCGGCCCCGATGGGCCCCTCTGGGGGTTCGTATCCACTGCGTATTCTTGTATGGCTCCCCTTATGTCCTCTTCCGTGATCAGGGTCGATCTTTGGCCCATGTATTCGAAAGTCAGGGAGAAGGGGTAGCCCCATCTGTAGCGCACTCCCTTTTCCTTGAGCACCTGTGTGAGAGGGCGGCACATCCTGCGCCTGGCCAGCGTGTAGGCGGAGAGGTCTTGGTATATCGAGACTTGTGCGTTGTTATAAGTGATTTCCCTAGCCTTTCTGGACTCCTCCAACACCTTCGTCTTCTCTGAGTAGTAGTGAAACCGGACCAGAATCGCCCTGTGCACCCTATCGAAAGTTGGCTCGGTTGTCATTTCCTCCGTGAACAGGAGAGTAATGATGTCTCGTACTGCTCGGGTGACGTCCCTCTCCGTTTCCCCCTCTATTTCGGGCACCCCAAAGATTCTGAGGTTGTTCCTCCTCTCCCTGTTTTCGAAATCGTCCATCTGTCGGGCCCTCTCCTCGTCCCTCCTCTCCAGGGCCTCCAACCTCATGCTATATTGTATGTCTTGGACTGCTATGGAGGATTGGTTGGATTCGACCTGAAGGAGCCTGTCCTCAATCTTGTCCACCCTCTGGTCCATTTTTTCCAATTTTTGGGCAATGTCGGAGCGCATGTCCCTTATTTCCTGTAGGATAGAGGCAAAGCCCCTTTCCATTGCCGCCGAGGAGGGGGAAGCTTCCCCCGATTGGGCCATGGTTCCTTCGCAGGTTAAGCCTTTGTCACCTCTTACACCCCCCCGGAAGCGGTATCTCTGCAAGGCTTCCCTCCAGCTCATGTGGTTCTTCCCTGTGTCCTGTCGTCTGGAGGTCCCCTACTGGCCCGTCCTTCCTTGCTTGGGTTGTGCGCTCCACAGGTGTCCCAAATGGGGTGGCAAAGTCCGGGGGGGCGGGCACACGCCAACCTTCCAATCCAAAAAAAAAAAAAAAAAAAAAAAAGGGGGGGGGGATGTTGTGGCTCGCTCCGTGAGTCCTGGGGGGGGGGGGCACCTCCGGGCGGGCACACGCCCCACCAACTGCTGGCGGGGGCCTCTCACCCTGGTCACCCCCGCTTCGGGCCTTGCTGTTTCCGGGGGGGGGGGGGCCCTGGTCCACAGACCCCACCTTTGGTCCCCTTGCTCTGCTGTGCTGTGCTGGGCTCCGGCGGTGGGGGGGGGGCTGCCCCACTCCTTTCTTTCACTCCCAGAGGGGGGGGCTCCGAGTCCCCGGGGGCGCCGCTCCCGGCCCCCGGGTGCCGCCTCCTCCGCTGACCTGGCCTCCGACGGGACGTGGTCGCCTGCGCTGCCGTCCCCAGAGGGGGGGGGCGCCCCGCTCCTTCTCTTCACTCTCGGGGGGGGCGGGTGCCGACTCCCCAGGAGCGCTGCTCCGCTCCCGCTGATGCCGCCTCCCCGCCGCGTGGGCCGCGCGGGCCGCCCCGGCGCTCTTCGTTCTGGTCCGGGCCGCGGGGGGAGGGGCGGAGAGGGCCGGCCCACTGCCGCGTCCCCAAAGTCCCGAAGTCCCGGGGGCCCGGACCTCGGCCGGGTCGTTCCCCGCACCCCGAGGGGGGGGGGCGTTGATGGGGGGAGTGAAGGCCAGTCGGGCTGGGGTGCCGTGTGCACCCGGGGTGGGACCGCCTCGCTCGCGGTCCCGAGGCCGCTCCTGTCCTGCTGTGTCTCCCGCTCAGGCGCCGCGGGCTTCGTATTCTGGCTCCCCGGGGAGCTCGCGCTCCGTTCTTTCTCTCGTCATGGGGTATGGGGGGGTGCCAAGTCGGCCACCCCAGTTGTGCTCGCGGGGGGGTCCCGGGGGGGGGGCTCAATCCCCTCGGATACCCGGGCCTCGGCGGGAGCTGTGCACTCAGGCAGCCATTGCCTGTGCGCCCCCTGGTGGCCTCACCCTTTGGCAACTTTAATGTCTATACCATCGATGTTCAACGATTGGAACTGGATACTCAGGGCCCGATTCAAAGAATCTGGGGCAGAAAAGGCGCAAGCGCTGTGCGCCGAGGAGGAGCGTGCACCAGCCGTGGCGCAGAGAAAAGATTGCGCGGCATGCGTATTCAGAGTTATCAGTAGCCGTGGCGCAAGGAACAGCAAGCTGTGCCAGTCATGCCCCCAACATGCCCCCACGTGCAGTAAAAAGCAAGTGAAATGCCTAGCACAGTGCAAGCCTCCGCGCCATTGCTGGGCCAGCATACAGCCCCCCTAGCGAAATCGCGTGACAACAATGCGGGACCCCCGGCCGCACCCCAGCCAAATCGAGTGAAAAGACTGCACGATCCCCGCTGGGACCCCATTGTAATTGCGCGAAAACACCTTGCAATCTCCGGTCGAACCCCCCAGCCAAAATCGCGTGAAAACACTGCACAGTCCGCATCCGCACCCCAGCGTAATTGTACAAAAGCACCCTGCAATAACCCCTGACGGGACACCCACACCCCAGCCCCCATCACCCGTGAGGCCACCCTGCAGGCAGCCCCCTTGTCAGGCTTGAAAGCTTCCTCCCCCTCCTCACCTGAATCTTCAGAGGTGAACTCCCTAGGAGCAGCTTCCGTCTTCCTGCGGTCCTTCTTCTTCTTAGTCTTCTTGTCTTTGGGTGTTCGAACCTTACGTTCTTGTAGGTAGGGTCTGGCCCCTCCAGAGGCCACCTTGGCAGAGAAGGAACCCTGTCTGCGGGGACCCCCAGGGGGCCAGCCCTAATTCCAGAGAAAAAGCAAAAAGGCAGAAAAAACCCTGGGTTCCAGATGGGTTCAAATAGGTGGAAGTCTGTTATCCCCGCTCTGTAATTCCAAAGGTAGATGTAATGGATACAAAATACTGAAGTCCAATGAAGATGGGAGGAATACCATACCAAGCACAATATCCAAGAGTTATTACTATGATGTCCTGAAGGGCACGAGAGCAAAATGAAATAAGGGAACAGGTAACCAAGAATTAGAAGAAAGTGGAGAGGAACAATAAAGAAGGGAGGAATAGGTAGAGCAAGAGGTATCAGTATCTATAAGAAAGGAGCAAGGGAAAGAGGAAACACCAGTCCTGAGCACAAAAGTATGCAAGATAGAAAGAAATAAAAATAGCTCGCAGAGCGGGAGAAACCTCTGCACGCGAATGAGGCTGCAGGCACTGCAGAGGAGGAACTGAAAGGCGCCACAGAACTAATCACCGCTCATAGCGTGGCGGAGATAACAAATGACAGAAAAATGAAAGAAGCAGGCAAGCTGCGACGGGGAAAACAGAATGGTGAAAAATAAGTACAGAAAGATAGAAAGGCGCAAATCCAGCTAAACAATCAGCGTGTCGCTAGCCGCGGACAGAAAAAAGGATGGCAGACACCGTGAGAACGGTGAACGGTAGTATAGGAAAGGAACAACGTGAATGCCAGAGAAGCGGAACACGAGAGTAGACAGAGATTAGATGGCCGCAGAGGGGGTTAGACGAAGGGAAAACGGTAGAGGAGGAGTAACGAAGGAGAATAGGAACGGACGTTGCTACGACACAATCTGAAGCGCTGAAGTTGGAGAAACAACAGATACAACGCACCAGGTTGTGGGAGGAGTCAGGATTTAAAAGAACGCCCACCCTATTGAGTGAAGACAGGAATGCGCACCGGGCAAGTCAATGCCTCCAGCTATTCCAGATTTTCCACTCACAGTTCCTGACACCCCTCCAAATGGGACACCCCAGGCCCCATCACCTGTGACACCACCCTGCAGGTAGCCCCCTCCACATGGGACACCCCAGCCCCTATCACCCCACCCTGCAGGTAGCCCCCTCCACATGGGACACCCCAGCCCCCATCACCCATGATCCTGGGACTGGGCTGTGGAGCGGTGGTGATGTTCTGGCACGTTGGGAGTCTTCTGAATCAGCAGAGGTGGTCACAGGGCCGAGGACAGGAGCACTGACAATGGCTTGACAGCAGGCACTTGTATTGCAGGGCAGGAGGGCAGCAGGCACACACAGTGGGCAGGCAGCAGCAGATGGCTCGTAGGGAGCAGCTCAGGGCAGTAGGAGGCATGTAAAATGGCTTGCAGGCAGGAGCGCGTGGGTCTTCCGTGTAACTAGCACGGGCAGTCGGAAACAGTAACGATTACTTCGCGCGTGCAAAATTAGCGCGTACAAGTGAAATCAGAGGAAAGGGCATAATCGCATAAGTTACGTGACACGCGCTGGCCATTGGCGTTCAGATTTGGGATAAAGGAGTGCGTAGGAGAACATCACAGCGCTTGTGCGAGTTGGAGTGGACGGGCGTGTGGACTTCGGAGATTTTAGGGGTGCCACGCACTTTGTTCACTACTGTGACAGTGCAAACTTCTTCTTTTGGTGGGGGATTTGCCTATGCATTTTTTGTGTTGCTGGGTGCCACAGCAGACCCCGTTAACGCTTTTTCTTTTCACGTGATCTACCAAGGGGTAGCGTACACACCTTTTTTTTTTTTAAACTTGTATTTATTAGTTTTACATAGATATTTACATGAAAAGAAGCAAGAACAAAAGGAAAAACAATATAACTTTGAATCTTATAACATTCCCTTCCCCCTCCCCCCTCCCTCCCCTCGGGTCGGATAGAATCATTTTGTCCAGGGTTCCTGTTATGCGTTGAATATGTCTGAGATTTTTATGTTGTGGGGGCACCATTGTTCCATAAAGTCTGACTGGAGGTATTGCAGGGTCTCTTCCCATTCTTTTACAAATTTGTCTCCTGTTCCTTGAAGTTTGTGAGTAATTTTCTCCATTGTCATATGGGCCCATACTTTCTGTAGCCAGGTATAGGTCAGTGGGGTATTTTTGTTTTTCCAGTTCTGCGCAATGGTGGTCCAAGCTGCTATGAGTAGTCCCATGAAAGATCTCCATTGCGTTTTGCTGTATTGCCTTGCTGTGTCGTCTCTGATTCCGCAGAGCCACACTTCCTCCCCCATCAACCCCACATCCGGGAATATTTTGCCCATCTCGTTTTTCACTTCCTCCCAGAAGGGTCTAATGCCTTTACAGTCCTGCCATATGTGTCTCCATGTTCCCACTTCGTCACATCCTCTCCAGCAGTGGTTGGACGTGTTGGGGTACATTGAGTGGAGCCTCTCTGATGTGTAGTGCCACTGTGTCATAACTTTGACCCACATCTCCCTAGTTTGTGCCGACCGGGTCATTCTGGGGATCTGTTTCCATAGGTCCTCCCATTGTTTATCCGTTGGTTCCACCCCCAGTGTTCTGCCCCATTTTATTCTGTATGACCCCTTGATGCTTTCCCCTTGTGAGTTTATGTATTTGTATAGAGTTGATACCCACTTTTTTTCCCCCGTGTTGGATATGATGTATGTTTCGAACCCTGTAAGGTCCCTGGTTGCTGCCTCGGTGATTATTGGAGAGTTTAGCCAGTGCTTTAGTTGTTCATACCTATATCTATCGCTCTTAGGGATTTTCGTACCTGACAAGCACGACTCCAGGGAGACGATTTCCTTGCCCTCAAACATCTTGCCTATTTTAGTAATGCCCGCCTTCTCCCAGGTGTCATATGCCCCTTGTTCCATCCCCGGTGGAAATAGTGGGTTTCTACAGATGGGTGTGAAGGGTCCAACTGCCGTGGTCATTATGCCTTTTTTTGTTTGGCTATCCCATGCTTCCAGCGTGGTTTTCATAATTTTGCTTAGCCTTAGATTTTCGTGCCTGTGCTGCCTCTGTTTCCAGAGAAGTTCTACTAGTGGGGTCCTTGCTACTGCTCTATCTTGTTTGGCCCATATCTGTTGCGGATCCTCCCCCACCCACTCCCTCAGAACTTTAAGCTGTGCTGCCTGGTAATATTTTCTAAAATGGGGGAGCGCCATTCCTCCTTCTCTGGTTGGGGCCGTGAGTATCATCCTGGCTATTCTCGGTGTTTTCCCTTTCCATATGAAGGACGATACTATTTTTGTTAGGGTTTTGAAGAACGTGTCTGGGACCCCCACCGGGAGCGCCTGAAAATAATATAGTACTTTTGGGAGGATGGTCATCTTAATTGATTGTATTCTACCCCACCAGGATATCTGTAGTGGGTTCCATCTATTTAATTCCTTTCGGATGTTTGTAATTAGCGACGGGTAGTTTTCCCCGTAGAATTGTTCTATTTTTGGGGGTATATTTATTCCCAGATATTTAATACCTTTCTGTTCTATCTTAAGGTCCAGTTTTTTTGCCTCCCGTTCTATGTTCGTTCTATCCCCTGCCAGGCTGAGGATCTCTGATTTTTTTCTATTTATTTTTAGGCCAGAGATGGCCCCATAGTTTTCCAGTTCTCTAACTGTAGCCGATAAAGTGGATTCAGGGTCTTCTATGGTTATTAGCATATCGTCCGCATACGCAATTACTTTGTGTTGCTGGCCCGCCATTTCTATCCCTTTAATGTGTATTGACTCCCGAATTTTAATTAGGAGGGGTTCTAAAAAGAGAGCGTACAGTAGTGGTGATAGGGGGCAACCCTGTTTCGTTCCTCTCGTTATCGTTACTTTGCCAGTGAGCTCGCCATTAATGGCTATTCTACTTGATGGGGAATTGTAGTTTGCTCTGATACTCGCTATATATTGTTCCCCGAACCCCATGGATTCCAGTATCTTAAACAGTATTGACCACTCCACTCTATCGAACGCCTTCTCTGCGTCTACTGACAGTAGTATCGCTGGGGTGTGGGTTATCCCTATTTTCTCGACCAGATGGGCTAGCCTCCTAGTGTTATCGTGGGTTTGCCTACCGGGAATGAAGCCTGATTGATCCTCACTTATCAGTTTAGGAAGGAGCGGGGATAACCTTGTTGCCAGGATTTTCGTATATATTTTTGCATCTAGGTTGATTAGGGAGATTGGTCTGTATGATGCGGGGTTAATTGGGTCTTTGCCTGGTTTGTGGAACACCAGCACCTTCGCTTCATTCATTGTGGGGGTCACGTTGCCAGTGTCCTTGAAGGAGTTTAAGAGTTTTGTTAGGATCGGAGTCAATATGTCTGCATATTTTTTTATAAAATGGGGCCGTGAACCCATCCGGGCCTGGAGCTTTGTTACTTGGGAGTCCTTTATGGCTTTATTGACTTCCTCTTCGCTGTTAGGGGTCTCTAGTGCTTGTTTGTCTTCTTCTGAGATTTTCGGGATCTTTAGGGCCTCTAAATATGATGTTTGGGCGTTAATATCGGGGTGTTCTGTTGAGTAGAGCGTTTGATAATATTGCCTCAGTGTTTCCCCCATGTCGTGCGTAGAGGTTTGAATGACCCCTTTCGCATCGCATATGGCCTTAATCGTTGTTTCTTTTTGTTTCGCCCTCAATTGTCGCGCTAGGAGTCTATCTGCTTTGTTCGCTCTTATATAATATCTCTGTTTCAGATAGAGTAGATTCCTTTCTGCGCCCTTCGTACGTAGCATCTCTAGTTGGCCTTGTGTATGTTTCAGTGATTTTTTTAATATCTTTGTGGGTTGAATCGTCAGCTTCTCTTGGATCTCCTCAATTGTTTTTTCCAGCTCTTTTTCCCACCGATCCCTTTGTTTATCTCTCGTGGTTTTCATCGCTATCATCTTCCCCCTCAAGACTGCTTTAAACGCATCCCAGACTGCGCTCATTGCTACCTCCCCTGTGTCGTTTTGTATGAAGTATTCCTCTATCATTTCCCTTATGGCCTCCCCTGCAACTGGGTCATGGATCAACTCTTGCGGTAGCCTCCATTTCCATAGCCCACTCTTCCTCCCTGGGAGAGTCACGTCCAGCCATAGAGGGGCATGGTCCGAGAGGGTTATAGAGCCCTTATCCAGCCCTTGTATCTTTCCCAGCAGTCCCACTGACACCCAGAGATAGTCGATTCTGGACATAGAGTTGTGAACATGTGAGAAATATGTGTACCCCCTCTGTTCGCCTTTCAGTTCCCTCCAGACATCATTCAGAGCCAATTGGTCCATTTGCTGTTTCAGACGTTTTGATGGTGCCCCCTGTCCATGTATGTTTCATGTGCTCCTATCCAGCTTTGGGTTCCATGCCAAGTTAAAATCCCCCCCCACTATCACTTCCCCTCTAGCGAAATCTTCCAGTTTCGATAGTGCGCTTCTGAGAAAGCCATCCTGTCCCTGATTGGGTGCATATATTGTGGCGAGTGTTATGCAACATCCTTCTATTTCTACATTGGCAAAGGCGTATCTTCCTTCCTTATCGGTTATAGTGTCTAGTGGTGTTATGTCCTTTCCTTCTTTTATCGCTATCAGGACTCCTGCTTTTTTCTCTGTTGTCGTTGCCTGTGCCCATATTTTGTATCCTTTTATCCGCATTTTGTGCTTATCCTTAGTTTTGATATGGGTTTCCTGGAGGAGTAGTACATCCGCCTTCCCCCTTTTGAATTGTTTCTCCAGTTTCGCTCTTTTTGTTGGGTGGTTCATGCCCCTAATATTGTAGGTCATAAGGCGTGTCATCCCCATTCTATTTTGTTTGTGTGCCATTGCATCCGGTCCCCTTCTGTTCTCGATTCAACTCTTTGATTCTTCCGATCCCTTCCCCTCCCATGAACTTCCCTTCCCCCCCAACTTTGAACTTTAAACCAATTAACCTGTCCCCCGAGTAGGGCTAGGGTTCCGATTGTCGCTTGGGCGTTGCGCCCTTCGCTCCCTGCCCTCCATACACTCGGGGGGTATGTTGTGGGGATTCCTAAACCCCACTGAACCATTTGTCTTCACCTGGTTCCACACCGTTGGGTCTCGACCGGACCGCCCTCCGTGAATTGTCCGTTCCACACCGTTCCCATACTCCCCCCCCCGACTGGGTCTCTATGGCAGCGTTACCGTGTCTGTCCCCCTGGCATATTTTTTTCTTTTGTTTCTCATGGTACCTTTCTCCGGGTGTCTCTCCCCGTATTTGCCTTCTTCTGTCTGCTGGATTCCCAGCCCATAGGTTTTCTCGTTCGTTCTCTCCTGTGTGTGGCCTCCCCCTGCTCTATCTGCTCCATCTCTTCATCTTGTAGTCCCATCGTGCTGAGGCCTTCTTCCAGTGTGGCCACTCTTTTCTGTTTTCCTTCCCATGTAAACAGTAACCCAAATGGGAAGGTCCATTTGTAGCGGATTTGTTTTTTTATTAGTGCTTTCACCAGTGGGGCCATTGTTCTTTTTTGAAGGGTTATTAGTGCCAAGTCCTGATACAGTTGGATGTCTTGCCCATTCATTTTAATATGTTCCAATTCCCTGGCTCTCCTGAGGATCTGTTCTTTCTGCGGGTAGGAGGACAGCGCCACCAGGACATCACGTGGTCTCTCCCCTGGGGCCCCAGCTCTTTTCGGTCCCACCCTGTGAATTCTGTCGACTCCGATATCTTCGATGTCTTGTGTTCCCAGAATGTCTCTGAACACCTCCTGCACCGCTTCCTTCAGGTCTTTGTCTAGCACTGATTCCGCCATGTTCTTTATTCGGATGTTAGAGCGTCTAGAGCGGTTCTCTAAATCCTCACATTGTAGTTCCAAGTTGTGAGTGAGTGTCACCAGGTGTTCTTGCGTTTCGCTTGTTTGTCTCGTGTCTTCTTCAAGACTTTGCACCGTTCGTTCCACTATATCTGTTCTTTCTTCTAGGTTGTTTATGTCAATTCTCATGTCTTGTACCGCTTGTTTCATTTCGTTCTTCATGGATGTAAATTGTTCCTGGACTGTGGACATGAACTTTTCCTGGAGGTCCATGAACCAGGTTTGCATGTCCTCCCTGGTCAGTGGTTGCTGTTGTTGGGATAATGGTTCTGCCTCCCCTGTGGGGTCTCCCTGGTTTCTCCCTCTCGGTTGTGGTGTCCCCTCTGTTGACCACATTTGTAGGATATCGGCCCCTTGTTTCGCTGTTTGGGGAGTCTGCTGGATGGGGTTCCCCTTTCCTTTTGCTCTAGACATGTTAGGGTGCTCCGTCAGATAGACCACGTGGCTCCTGCGCCCTCTTGTAGCCTTCCAGTGGGGCCTCCTCGCTTCTTGTCCTCCGAGATGTTTCTCCTTCCTGGGTTTCCCCCCCTTTCCTTGCCCCTGTCTTGTGGGCCTTGGGTCCAATCTGCGTGGGTGGCGGGGGGGTGGGGGGGTTTGCGAGGTGAGTCCTTGTGTCCCGGGGGAAAAACTAGTTGGTGCCGGAGAGGGGTCCCCCCCCCTGGGTATGTGCACGGGCGGGCGCCTTATTTCTGGGCCTCCCCCTGGGCCGGCTCACCTTTAGTGCTGCGTCCTCTGTGCAGGGCGGCCCCCGCGGCTCCTCTCCTGCGGTCCGCCCTGTTCGCGCTGTTTTCTCCCGGCGCCGTATCTGCTCCGCTGCACACCGCTCTCCCCTCACCTCGGGGCGGTGTGGGGTGGCGTTCTTCGGGATCCGCTGTGTCCCCGATCCCGCTCTCTCGCTGACCGGTGCCTCTGAGTCGCCCGACGCCGCGCTGGACGGCCCTCTGCGACGCGGGAGAGACTCCTTCGGCCCCGATGGGGGAGGGGCGGCCTGCCTCGCTCCTCGTGTTTTCGGCGGCGCTCGCTATCTCACTGCGCCTGCTTCCTCGCCGGGGGGGTGTTAATGGGGGGGGACAGTTTGGTATTCGGGGGGGAGCGAAGGACGGCCCGTCACGGCTTCGGTCGTGCTATTTTCGGCGGCCCGGGCGGAGCGCGGTTTAGCTGCGACTCCTCACCCCGGCGGCCATCTTGGATCTCCCTTACACACCTTTTTGATATTTGGGGTGCCTGTCCGTTACGCATCCCGTTTATTTTTTCACCAGGGGTAATATTTGAGCCTTGCTGGACCATACTAGTACGTTTTACATCATGTACCCTGCCCCCTCACCCCAATTGCCCAGGACAACTGCTTGGTGTGCTTCCCATTGTACTCATTCATCTGTACCATGAGTGGGAAGGTCACAAGAGGGAAAGGTGGCAGAGGTGGGTAAGGTGGCCAGGGTCGGGGATGTGCAGCAAGAGCTCTACACCACCCCCAACTGGGTCCAGGAGCTGCAGGGCCAGATGCTGTCCCCACCAGCCAGGGTCATGAAGCTGCAGGGGAAGTTGCAGTCTCCACCACCCAGGCTCAGGGACCATCAGCCATGGGTGTAGTGGTCACGGCCGAGGTCCACAAAGACGCAGGGGAAGATGTTGTCAGTGCATCAAAGTGGAAGGGCCGTGCAGTGAAAGGACATGGCACCAGCACACAGGTACGGATACCTACAGGGGCACCTACTGTCCCACCATCAGTGCTTGATGCCATGGCCCAGGCCACTAGTGCTCCAGCCCCTACTGACCTGATTGGTCTCAGCCACACAGGGTCTGCACGACCTTCTAAGAAGGTAAAGCGTGCAGTAGGTGAACAGGCCCAATCCCAATCCATAGCACAGGAGACCGCCACGTCGAGGAAGAGGAGCTTCAATGATGAAGAAATCCAGATCCTCGTGGACTACGTGCACGTACACTACCGTGACATGCTCACGCAGCAGGGAGCACACATACGCCTGCTCAGCGTATGGTCCACTGGCAGTGAGTCACGGATAGCATCAACGCCTTGGGCAAGGAAAGGCGCACCGCTCCCGAGGTCGTGAAGCGGTGGAATGACCTCCACCGTGGAACCAAACACAAGCTTGGTGCCAACTTCACCTCTACTCTGGTGACTGGAGGTGGGTCACCACAAGTGGACGAGGATCTCACACCACATGAAGAGGCCATTAGTGAGTTGATTAATGTGGAGCCGGTCCAAGGCATGGGAGGCCTGCCAAATCACAAGGAAATGTCAGGTGAGTGATGAAGCGTGTACATCCAGATTATGTGTATGCCGATTGAATTAATTGTTATGATTGTGTAGCACTTCTGCCTGCATTTCCATGACTGCCATGGGTGAAACATGTCATGGTATACTGACCCGTGCTTGGTGTCCTGCAGAGTGCATACAACCGATGTGCTGCACACCGAGATTCTCCTCATCACCACACCGGCTCCCTCCTTTCCTGTCACTCTCTGACCGGCATCCCTTGGCCCTCTTCCAGCTCCCACCTGTGATGCTGGATACCTTGGGTTAATCTTTGACTCCACACTCTCCTTTTCCCCTCACATCTCTGACCTCTCTGAGAGGTCAAACTACCAGCTGCACTTCCTCAGAGGTATTCTTCCTTTCCTCTCCTTCCCCCAGCAGCTCACATACTCCAGAGCACTGGTTCTCTCTAGGCTGGGCTCCTGCAACAGCCTCTTTCTTAATTTGAATGCTTCAACTCTCTGCCGTCTGCAACTCATCCAGAACAGGACTGCAAAAATTGTCCTTGTTCTCAAGGCCAGGTATTGTATCTCTCCAGGACTGTAATCTTGGCACTGGCTCCCAGTGGCTATTATTATTAAGTTCAAAACCCTCTGCATTGTCCACAAGAACTTCTGGGTCCTGGGGAGGCAATACCTTCAACTGTATCTTCCTAAATGTCTTATTTCTCAAGCTCTTCAATCATCCCTTTCCTTCTCCCTCAGGGTCATTCGCTTCTCCTAGCAAAGAGTTGGTGGTTGATGTCTATCTTCGGCTGGGGCCTCCCTATGGAACAGCCTCCCTACCTCCCTGAAACTTGAGGTGAACCTTCTCCGGTTCTGGAAGCACATCCGATACATCCTCTTGGGTTGTGCTTTCTCTCCTCCTCTCCCCTGCTGAACTCCTGGCTGAATCAGAAACTGCACTGGTCACCTGGCCACCCTCTGATCTCCGGCCCGGTCCTCTAGCCCACCAGTTGCATCCATGCACTGCCTCCCTGGCATACCCCGCACTTGGGGACTGTTTACTGTATCCCTACAGCCGCCACATTTAACTAAGCACTTATGTTGTTATATTTATTTTACTGCTGTTTCCATGTACTGCACTGCTCCCTCCCACCCCCCACTCCTCCTCCCCCTTTCCCTGCACTTGTGCAAACTCAATGTTACCTGGCCTCATAAGATCGGTATGTCTGGTTCACTCGATTCACCCACCCTTGCCTCGTCGCACCTTGTAACACTTGTGTTATGCACTTTATGAAAACCATATCATATCACGTTACAAACATTGTACATGGCTTTGGGACATTAGTCATCAAGAACCGTCTCGTGCTAATAGACAGTTCTGGCATGCCCATACAAGGTGGCATCTGGGTATTTACATCAGTGATGTTAGTGACTGAACTATGCCAGTCAAGTGCTTGTGTCTGAAGCAGGTGCTACACCATGCACTGCATGTGGTGTTAAGTCCATCCACACATGTCCATGGATGGTTTCATGCTACCCATACCTTCCATTAACACTGGCAACAGCGGGACATTGAGTGACATAGCATGCTAATGTGTTGCAGGACACTATTGTGATACATATGTGTGTGGGCTATGCTATTTACATGGCTCTTCATGTATTTTTCTGTCGATGTGCAGGTGATGAGGCACTGGATGCAGAGGAGGAGTTTGAGTAGGAACAGG
This sequence comes from Ambystoma mexicanum, assembly GCF_040938575.1. Taxonomy (NCBI): domain Eukaryota; kingdom Metazoa; phylum Chordata; class Amphibia; order Caudata; family Ambystomatidae; genus Ambystoma; species Ambystoma mexicanum. Next base: position 1,066,494,630 of record NC_090931.1, on the reverse strand, counting down.
ATCCTGAGCTGCCACAGAGCACCAGTGGAGGACGTGTTGTGGCAGCCCATAAAAATCCACTGGTGCTATAGACCATCCGGGGCCTGACTCAGTACGAGTCCACCTCTGATGAAACCAGTAGCTCTGGTCTTGAACCGAATGTGAATTCCTCTATGCTGTCGCAGGCGAGTGCATCAAGTGTTGGTGCTGTTGTATCCCCAGCGTCTGCACGGGGTCATGTCCCCTCACAGGGCCAGTTTTAGGTCCCAACTCCGAAATCCTGCACAAGCAGACGAGTAGCCCTCCAGATCCCCAAAACTGGTACACCCAACAGTAATTACACTACTAGTTGAGTTGACCAGACCAGGGGAAAAGGGGAAGTGGAGAAAATAACAAATGGTCAGGATAACACGGAGTCTCCAACTGCTTGACACCTTGGAACTCTGTATACCTGCAAATGACACAGCAATAATTAAATTCTGAATCGAAACTCACTAACCATTTCCAATATGTACCTTCCCAGAACCCTTTGTTACCCGACAGTCTCTGTTTCTTTACTGAGAAACTCTTGAAAGAATTAATCCTTATTGTTAACTTTGCTTTCCTCTGCTGAATTCTCTATGACTTCAAACTCCTCATAAGCTATCTGGATTACTTCAGTGTAGTGATGAACCTTCTGTAATAGAACACTAGAACCTGTATTGAATGCTTGCTTAGCACAACTAATAGATGGTTATCACATCAATTGATACTTCTGCTAAATTCTAAAACTGCTTTTGTTTTGCTGTGTTCTCTTGTAGTTCAATTGCCTTGGTTTAGGGTTTACTAAGAAAACTCCCCCCTGATTGTTGTTATTGTCTCTCAGTGCTTCATGAAACTAAATGGCTTTGTGAAAACAATTTGAATCTAGTGATGCCTTTTGAACTTCTTCTTTAGTTGTATGTAGACTAATTACTTCTTCTATTTTCAGAATATAGATTCACTTCAAATACATGCGCTTTTATTTTGAGAACACTGCTGAATTATTTTTAAACTCGCACGCACACGCTACCTGGATTTGCATGCCGCCACAGGATCACGCAATATAGATGACCGCTGCCTTCTTGACCAAATAGCTGTTCACCGACAACACCGAACAAATTTCCTCAGATCCGACGAAAACCGTACTATGAGGCTGCAATTAACTTCCTGGACATGCCGCCTTACGCTACTAGGTCCTTTGCTCAAATGCGGCCGGCACGCGACGCATACACGAACACTTCTGTTTACACTACAAAGGCTTCTAGAGTCGCGCGCAAGGTGATATTCATTTACTTCAACGCTGGCGCGCACACAAAGAAAACAAACGTTCAATAGTACTTTGTAATTATTTTTTCTTTCCAAAACTTAATTACATTGGTTGCATGACAAACAGTTTGACTTTTCTTCAATATTTGAAATGAAATACTTTCCAAAACTGAACTTGAACTAAGTTAAAACTGAACTTGAACTAAGTTAAAACATGAAAACAATTTCACACAACGTTGCATTTAGCATAACTTCAGTCACTTATCTGTATTTTCACTTCTCTGGCTTTTTCAGATGAATTGATAACAGGTATTCTGAGGTTTCTTTAGTTTTCTTTTGATTTTACTGGAGGTTCCAAACTGCATCACAATAATTTCAGTCCAATCACTGCTGACCAGGAAGTGTTCCATCAAGAGTTGGGACAATAGTTGCTGGCTGATATAATGTTAAGATTAAGGAAATGTCTTTACAAATTGGTCTTTCATAGCTACAACAACCAACAAAATTAGTAATGCCTAAACTGCCTTCTATTACCTAGGGACCTGACAGCCAGTCAGTGTTGTCACGTCCGTCTGTGGTGGTTATGGCTGCAGGGTCACGCTCCAGAGTATTGGTTCCTGGTCCTGGGACAGCTGAGCAAGGGAGGGAGGCAGTACTGCAGCCACAGACAGCGGCATCATATCAAGAACAATGCTCCCTTGGGTCAGACAGGCGTGGGGCTCCCACACGCGGTGGCCGTGTTGCGGCTGGCGATACAGTGTGGGAGCAGTCCATGTATATTGTTGCACAACAACAGGGTGATTCCTATGAGATGTTGGCTGAGGCCATGGAGAGGGTGGCCAGTCCCCCGATCCCACTAGCAAAACAGATAAAGCACCAGCTGTAGGCACTGCGGTCCACGTGCCGCTCACAAAGGCTGCACATAGAGGACAGCAACAGGAGCCAACGGCCGGAACTGTGGTCTCTGCAGGCATCCACGCTTGCAGAGGGTCGGGCCCACAAGGAAGCCCTGAGGCAAGAGTTTGTCCCTCAGAGCTACACTGGAAGTGGTAGGGGAAGCCCGCAGTACACAGTATGAACAGCAGATGCAACTGTTGACTCGTACCATCTCGGAAGAACTCTGAGCATCCTGTGAGGTGTTGCATGCGGACCTCCGAGGCTTCATGTTGCAGATGCATTCAGTTCAGTCCCGCCTGGCCGCTGCCATGGAGGACCAGACCAGGGCTATACATGGTGAACCTCACTTACCACTACCACCTTCAGATGCTACACAGGAAGGTGGCGACAGCCCGCCCAATCCATGATAGCCGTGCAGCCCATGAACCCATGAAGGGGTATTTTTTTCATAACATCCACACATGTGGGTGTTAACATGCACTCTGCCCCTCCATCCTCCTGGGTGCCCCCCGCCCTCGGTCCAATGTGGACATTTTTGGTTTTTATTTACTTGTTTTTCCCCTTCTGAACCTTGCTGACTTTACTGCCTATTTTCCCCTAGTTATTTTAGTTGCTGTTCTTGTGCTTGTTAGGGAGAATTCTCATAAATGTGCTAATTCCCTTCACCTTAGAGACCCCCAACAACTTTGATGGGTTTTGAGGACTCGACTTTTTTACCTGGAAAGAGTGTGAGCTTTTTTACCACTCTTTCATGTATATTGATGTGTGTTTTACTCTTGTGTTCTTTGATTATGGAGTTTTAGATAACTCCATAGGCATCGTCTTTTAATGTGCGTTACACAGCACCCTCAGTGCAGTGCCACAGGGATGTCTTTTTAGAGTTCCCAAAGCTTTAAATACCTTCTCTGTGATAAACTACTGTTTTCCAGAGAATGTAAGGTTAAATTGACATTACTAGTCTTTTAAAATTCCTAGACCCAGCACACACTATCTTCCTATTGAGTGCTGGAGGGGTTACCTAGTATCTCTGATGTCTAGAAACTCATGTAGCAGTCAAATGCTACCCTTTTTCTATCGAAATGGCTGGTGGCAGTGGTTTTACAACGAACTACCATGATTTTTCCCGACCGCGAACACCGGTAGCTAGAAATCACAGGAGTCATGTTTTTCAAGATGTGTTTAAACGGGTCCCGGTCTTCTTTTTTCGCCATTTCTCTTTGGAAAGGTCCCTCTAGAGTTTGTCTCTGCGCGACAAACTAGGTTTGGTCTCTTTGTTTCTATGCCTTTAGAGGGCTTCAGGACTGAAGACCGCCTCTGGCGCCTGAGTGTCTGGGGTGGGCAGGAAGTGAGGGAGGTGCCCGAAGCTCCCTGTGCTTAGTCTCCTAGGAGACCCAAATGCACTCTGGCATGATTGGCTGGCTGACTGTCTGGCAAGGACAGCCGCCCTGCTGGGTGAGTGAGAGCTAGGCTGGAATGAAAGGGAGAAAACTCTTTAAAAGGCGATTGGACTGGAAAGCAGAATCGACCACTGGAACGAAAGAATCGAAGACAAGCTGGAAGAGGACGGCTGCTGCAACTCCTGGACCGTTGGTTTGCCCGGTAAAACCCTGTTGCAGGTCCGAATTGCCAAGTTCATCTCGACAGAGAAGCCCCTTCAAGGATGACTTCTCCCTTTGAGTTGGTGGGACCAATCAAATCGTAAGCCACCTGCACAACATTCTTGGAGTTGGTAAAAGGAGGTGAGCCAGTTTTCCTTTATCCTTTAAGTCATCTATTACCTTGGACTTGAGGAAAGGTAGTATAAGGCTTTGAAGCCACCAGCGCCTGGATTTCACTGGTCTGGCGTGCCAAGGTAAGGCCCACTAGGAGGGCCAAGTTAAGGCCCACAAAGAGGGCTGTATTAATGGTGACTAGTCTGATGTCCGCGGACGCCATAGGCTCAAATGGTTTATGCGCCAGGGCACTCAAGATCACATTGAGGTCCCACACTGTTCTTGATAGGCGGATAGAGCCTGGTAAGGCCTGTCAAAAGTCTTGTAACTACTGGATTAGAGGAAGAAAATACCTCTTCCGCTTACTTCCTGTAGGCTCCAATGGCTGCTAGATATGTGCAGAATGTGTCTACCTGCATCCCCGAGTTAGTGAGGTGCGCTGAGAAGTATAGCACGTCGTCCAACATGCAAGTCAAGGGATTGATCTCCTTTGATTCAGCCCACTGACAGAATCTAGTCCACTGTCCACTTGCATATGTAATGGCTCCTGGTAGCAACGCTCCTAGCCCCCTGTATAATGTTCAGGTTGGCTTGTGACAGATGCAGATGCCTCAGTGTGACCTGTTCCAGAACCACGTTGCAAGGGCTAACATCTGGGGGGCGGGGTGGATGGCCGTGCCTCGCTGCTGAGAGAGTAGGAGGGCTGGGCGCAGCAGAAGGTACACCGGACCTGATCCGACAGGCTGAGTAGTTCCGAGAACCATGGGCTTGCTGGCCACCACAGTGCTATCAGGATGATAACGAGGTGCCAGGCCTCCCTGATCTTGCAGTGTACCCTGTGGACCACAGGAGTGGGAGGGAGCCCATTCATGTTGTTCCACTGGATCTGCATGACATCGCCCAGAGAGGCTGAGCCCTGTCCCTGCCAGGACGTGAACTGGGGGCACCTCCTGTTGGACCAGGTGTCAAAGATATCCAATTGAGGATGACCCCACCTGTTGAGGATCTCCTGAAGCACCTGTTCGTCCAACTGCCATTCGTAGTTGTCTTCACCCAGCCGACTGAGCCTGTCCGCCTCCAGGTTGACCTCTGTCGGGAGGTGTATTGCCATCAGGTGCATGTTGTTTTCCAGAGCCCACTCCCAAATCTGGACTGCCAGGGTGCTGGACGGGGGGGGGGAAGAGGAGGGTCCTGGTGCCACCCTGCCTGTTTATGTAATACATGCTGGTGGAGCTGTCTGTTGAGAGTGAGCCAGATGGGCCATTAGAAAAATGCATTGAGCATCCAAGAAACACTGAAGCCAAATTTGAAATTAGCTGAATTTCATGCTATAGAGACCCTCTCACAAGACTCGGCTATAGTAATCAAAACATCCGATAAGGGGGGTGGTATAGTCGTGTGGGACGCTGAGCTTTATGATCAGGAGGTCCTTAGACTACTCAGCATTCCTGAACACTATCAGATAATCAATAGTGACCCCACAACTTTGATCAAGAGGAAAATATTAGAACTTAGCGAAAGAGCAGTACAGGAGGGTTTCTTGTCTAGTAAGGAATTCGGTTTCATCAATTCCTCAGAAGAAAGAATTCCGTTATTCTACATCATCCCTAAAGTTCACAAAGACATCTTGAATCTGCCGGGTCGTCCAATTGTTTCCGGCTGCGGTTCTATTCTACGACCTTTGTCCAAATACATTGATGTCTTTATCAAACCGCTAGCAATGGCTACTCCAACATTTCTGCTGGACTCCAGGGATGTCATTAATCTGGTAGAGGGCACTCCTTTTGACTGTACTAATCTTGGTCACTTTAGATATAGAAGCCCTTTACACTAATATTCTGCAAGACAAAGCTATATCTTGCCTGCGTGTTATGTTAGACAGACGTCCCCTTTCACATACTGTTTCGACAGAGTTCTTAACATGTCATGATGCCTACCCCCGGAGCACCAGGCCAGGCCCAGCACCCCCGGAAGCAGGCATCTTGCCCTCGGGTAAAAGCCCAGTGGCCCCTTATAGGAGCTCTTTGGACTCAGTCCTGGCGCCTTTGGCGCCAGGCTCATGTTGGACATCAGTCCTGGCGCCATAGGCGCCAGGCTCATAAAGGGAGGTGTTTTGTGCACTTACCTGATGCAGACCATGCTGCACGCTTCAGGCCTCCCTGAGACCTGAAAGGGACTATTTTTTCATAGGGACTATTTTTTCACTCGGGCGTGGCCAGGGATGGATACATACCTAGTTGGGGAAGGATACATACCTGGGACTTCTTTCGGGGCTATTTAAGCCACGCCAAGACAGCAGCTCATGCTTCGCGTTGTTCTGCTTCCTGCAGCTTAACGCTCACCGTGTCTGCTCCTCCACTCCAGCCACGCCCGCCTCGAACCTGGAAGACCTGCAAGGAAGGAAGAGAAGAGAAAGGTGAAAACCAAGGACTATTTCAAACTTCTTACCTGCATCCGGAATCTTCTCGCCAGCATCCCTGAAGAAAGACTTCCATTTAAAAGCATCCAGTTGCTCGCTGCAGCGCCACGCTTCACTCACCTGTCCTCGAGACATCTCCTGGCTCCATCGCGGCTGTCAGCATCGGACGCCACATCTCTGCACCTAGGGGAGAGAGGAAGAAACAAAAGGTGAGCAGAAGGAACACAGAAGGAAAGCCTGATTAACAGCCATAATACTTACCGGCTTTTCTTCCACATTTCGGGTCGGCGCCGCCCCGTTGGCAGGTACCGTACCCCGGCCCCTATGGGGAAAGGACAAGAGACATTTCTGGGGAATGATAGGGACATTTAGAGGGATCGCCCTCATCACTACTCACCTTGGCAGTTTAACCCCTCGACGCATCGCCTTCATTCTGCACCTGAAATAAAGGACAGATCACAGGTTAGAAAGACAACATAAAGGGGGCCTCACTTGAACTTTGAACTTTCATACTTACGGCGCATCGCTCAGGAAAGTCAAGTGGATTTTGCCAGCGCCATTCTGAAAACCAGTGAAGTAACTGGACGAACGCGCGCCCCTGCACCAGAAGCAGGGTGGAGAGTTCATCCTTCCAAACCATAAGGTGAGCTTAAACCGGGGTTTGGAGGAAGTTAGAGAGGAACGAAGGGGGAAAGGGGTGAGCTAGCACACTATTCTGCAGACTATTAATCCCCTTTCTCATCTGCAGAAGGATATTCCTACGGGCCAGGCAAGCACGATTTGGAGGTCCTGTCCAATCGGTATTCCGGGTCCTGCGCATCACGCTAGAAGAGGCCACAGCAATCCAGACTAGACCAGCGCCCCCGTGGGAACCAGGTGAGCGTTACACAACATGCGCCGAGCTGGTTTTGGCCAATTGTTTTTTCAAGTTCAAAGATACCTATTTTTTACAAACCAAAGGTACCGTGATGGGGTGCACTTTTGCCCCCAATTTGGCCATTATTTTCATGGCTTTATTTGAAGAAAACAATGTGCTGAACCACACTAATCTTTTTCTGAAAACATATTAAGTTATATCGTCGCTATATAGATGATATTCTTTTGATCTGGGAGGGTGATGTAGACACACTGATGATGTTCACTACCTGGCTGAATCAGGTGGATGCTAATATACATTTCACCTTTGAATATGCCACCACCTTCATTCTTTTCCTTGATTTATCCATCTATGAGGAAGGATGTTTTTTGCAGACAAAGCTCTATACAAAACCCAAGGGAAGGAATACCACTTTGCAATTTGAAAGTCAAGTTTTTACGGCTGCGCCGCAATTGTTCCAGTATTGCTCACTTTAATAAACATGCAGATGCTTTACAGGCTAGACTTCTGTTCCGAGACTACCCTAAAAAATTGGTAAAACACTCAAGGAAAAGGGTACGCCACATAAATCTTGACACCCTACTTGCTGTCAAGCCTAAAGGCCCAGATCAAGATCAAATGGTGTGTGTCTCTATTTACTGCCAACATAGCGATACAATCAGAGCTATTATTTCGAAGAAATGGAGAATCCTTAATTCAACTGGTTTAAAGTTACAGAAACCACTATTTGCATTAAAAAAAAAGCAAAGATTTGGAACAGAAACTTACACGGGCCAATAAACTTCCATTACGACACAATTTGGTCAGAGATATTCATCTCAACCCAGTTATAGGTCATTATCCTTGTGCTTCTTGCGTGGCCTGTAAATATTTTTTTTTAAATGACTGATTTTGCTAGCGAGCGCAAGAGTTGGGAGTTACACACTTTTATTACTTGTAGAAGTAAGAATGTCTTTTATGCCATCAGATGCCCGTGCCAATTGCTGTATGTCGGCAAAACCTCTAGAGGTTCATGTGCGTATCAACGAACATCGTTCCAAAATTAGAACGCGCACATGAACTTCTCCATTAGTTCTTCATTTTGTAGAGATGGGCCATTATGTAGATCAACTGTCATGGTTCTGTATCGAAAAAATCATTGCCAACGGGTCTGTGCAAATAGCTAACAAGCTGGCTTATAAAGAACAAATGTGGATCTTTAATTTAAAGACACTCCACAAAGGCCTCAACACGCTAGAATCATGGGATTTTAATTTCAGTTGGAGCCATGTAATCTAGCGTGGTGCGAGACTAAGATTCTTTTTGCAGGTTAGGTAGTGGATGTTTTCCTTGCTGCCTTTCCATCCCGCCAAGCTGGCTTCCATCTTTCTCTTCTGGGTTAGGGTAGTTTCTTGCACCAGCCAATTACCCCATGCTTCTGTTTTCAAGGTCGGTTTGCCAGCTACGGGCACTGGCAGACACTAATCCATTTATTTGTGCTCCTCTAATTTATGGTATAGGGCAGTCAATGCCATCTATCCATGGGCAATGTTGCCATCATGTTGCTCCAATTCAATTTTTTCATTTGTTTTTTTTACTCTGTTTGTTATAATTACTGCAGATTTTTATCAGCCATATGACTGACAGTTACAGTCTATATTTTCTGCTGTAGCTTTCATATTAAATACTAATGAGCACAGCGACGGCCGCGAGGTGCACATACAGCACGTCACGCCGTTCTGTTACTTCCGGAGTACTGCTCTTCCGCGCTTGCGCTGGTGATCGCTCATTCCCGCAGCCACCACATGTTCTGCCACCCGGGCAGCAGTACGAGACTCCATTTGAATGACAGGACAAGTGGGTTTTGTTCATATTTCACCCCTTTCAGCCTTAATGTGTGGTCCGTGTCCATTTTTACAAACGGCATAACTATTTTTCACCCATGCGGCGGCCACTTTGGCAGCATATAATTAGTGGCTCATTCATCCTGGGGTGCTCCACCCATTCGCATTGCTTTAGACCACGTTCCCTGGCTGGGTCACCTAGTTCATGAAGCTCACTTTCCTGCCATCGAGTTCACTAGTTTGACCTTTAATCTCTAATCCTTTTTTGGCAGAATTCAGCTACATCTGCCCCATTTTTCACGGTTCATCCATGTATTTACCTTTTACTTAATTACAGTTTTGGGCTGCTTTACATGTATGGCTTCTACAGGCTTCTCTCAGTTGTTGCGTTTTTCCCTTGGTTTTAGGCACCAATTATTTGCTATTTTGGTGTATATGTTGGACACTTCTACTTACTGAGTGTCAAGTCCTTCACATCCGACTCCTCATTGGCAGCCCATTCACAGGCTGCCCATTGCCCTGACATAACTTCAGGTGAGCCGTTCGTCCGTCCCACTGCAGGATGCTGACCCATATTTAATACGGGCCCTCATAGGTCTTCCAAGTTTTATTTATTTATGTTTTCATCCATCTAGGACCCTACACCTAACAGGCTTGCTGTGTAGGCACAACGCTGGTCAGTTGTAGGTACATGTACTATTCCTGGGATCTCGTGGTCCCCCCACACAAGGTCAGTCACCGGGTTGTGAGTGTTTGTCTGGATGGCCCTTTTGGGTTATGGTGGCACTTGCATTGGCACAACAATCATTGGGTTGTCTCAACTTCTCCATGGTGCTGTTTGCACCCCACCACCAAGCATGTTTTTTTTCTTTCCAGGTTTCACTTCCCTTTCGCTCTGGGTAAACCCCTGAGGGTCAGGTACGTCTCTATATTTACTAACCGACGTCCACACCTATATAATAGTCCTTCTTGGTCTTTTAAAAGATATTACAACTGGCAGGCAGCATGTGTTGCAGGCACTTATGCGGTTAGATTCAGCATGATGAAAGGCCATTGCTTTACATTTATGTAGTCATGTCCCTGTTTTTGCAGTATGTTTATATCTTCCTCCTGATGAAGATGTTGACAAAATCAGTACTTCACGTCGTAACCGGTCATGGTCATGAAGTCAGGGGCACAGGCATGCAGGGGTCGCATGCACAGGAGACCTGGGTGGACACTGGTTCATGAACAAAAGTAAACAAGAACATCCATTTAACACCAAAAAGCTTTTATTATAGACATAGCAATTCAGCTACATTAACCTTGAACATTCCATCCATTAAGCAGGAGGCATTAACCTTGAACATTCCATCCATTAAGCAGCCCCAAGTGTATTCTTGGGTGTGGCTGCTAATGGATTGCCTTCGCAAGTGCTCACTCTCTAGGAGTGGCAGGGTGTAGCTGGTAAGCCTGCCCTAATGGGCGTGCCCACGATCTCAGTTATATAAGTATCCCCGATCCCCAAGACGGACGTTTTGCGTTATTCTGCACTTGCAAATAGCCTAACGCTCACCGTCGCCTGGGGTCAGACTTACCTTTGAAGATCCTGTTTTCTGGACATCCTGCTTCCTGCCAGCATACTTACCAACTGGGGGAAGCTGTTCTTACCTGTACATCTCTTCATCGAACCAAGTATTCATCTTTACACTTTCCGGAACGCCGAAATCTTCATCTTGGCACCGCAGTGCAACACGCTTCATCGTCGACGGCAGCGCCTACAAGGAAAAACAGAAGACAAGGTTAGACATCGAAAAAACAGTCAGTTTAAGGTTGCGCTTCGCCATACTTCGCGCTTTTCCTTAAACCATCACTTACCTGCTGTCGAACATTGGGTTAGCATCCATCTTCCATCCGTCTGCATCTCGCATCTCACAGCTGCATTGAGGCCGCATTTCCATCTAAGGGAAGAAAACAGAAGAGAGACATTGTTTCAGGCATAAATAGGAGCAACATATAAAGACATTAAACAGAACGAACAGCATCACAAGAGCTCAATAAAGACTTACCAATAATAAGGAGAAGCATAGTCGCAGCTGGACTGGACTAATCCTGATCAGGGATCAGTGAAGGAACTAGATCCTGTTCGATGCGCCCCTCCCAGAAATAGCAGGATGGAGAGCTTATCTTCCATAATTCACAGGTGAGCTTTATGGGCAGCGTATGCTCGCAGAAACCGTACTTTGGGGTGAAGGGTTCGAGCGGTACAACAATCACAGATTGGCGCACTCACACACTTATCTCCACGCAGGAGCATTATCACCACGTACCACCGCTCACAGCTTTTCTACTGAGGTAGAGGCCTGAAGGGGGGGGGGGGTGATTCAAGTTCAGGGAGGGCTGCAACCGTGCCCCAACGTCTCCGCAGAGACCAGGTGAGCGTAACAAAACCGGTCGAGAAAACCTAAAAGGGGTGTGATTTTCTTAATTCTTGTTGCTCTGATCCACCTTTGCGATAGATTATTTGTAATGTTTTCTATTGCTCTGTAATATACAAAATAACAAGACTGTTTGTAGGGACAATTGATAAACCCCTCTTCTTAATGTTTATGGTATGTTTTTTAGCAATTGATGTATGTATGATTGACACTGTGTGTAAATAAATGTTTGAATGTGTTGCACGATGAATGAAAAGTGTTCTGGTATGATGAATTATTTTGCTATTTTGGGTACATGCTTTCCTGCTATGTTATAGAATGATTAAGTGTATAGTGATATGTGATTAACTGACTTTTGTATCATGCTAAATATATTTTGATATGTCATTTATTAAATGAATATGTCCTCTGGACAATTTTTTCAGTATATCGGGCCTCAACTCGAGCCAGTTGATTTGGGCCACCTGCTCCAGGCTGGACCATATCCCATAGATACTGTGGCTGTTCAAGGTAGCTCCCCAGCCCTCTAGGGAGGAATCCGTGGTGATGGTGACCTGAGGGGCTGGTAGGCAGAAGGGCTGGCCTATCCACAGGTTGGTGTCCGTTCTCCACCAGACAAGGTCCTGGCAGAGATGATGTGGAATGGAGACCTGCTCCGCTTGGGAACCCTTCTCCTGACTCCAGCAGGCTGCGAAGTTGTGCTGCAGCCTCCTCATTTTGAGTCTCGTATGTGGAACTGCCTGAAGACATGCCGCCATGTCCAGGAGGTGTTGGTACCATCATGCCGAGGTCACTGTTCTGCTGAGAAAATGACCCGTGGCCCTCTTGACGGCTGCAATCTTGTCCGCGGAAGGGAAAATCCTCTCATAGCTCGTATCCCAGATAGGTCCAAGGAAGGTTAGACTCTGCGTGGATGCCAGCTGCAACGTCTTGCCATTGATGGAAAATCCCAGCTCATGTAGTGTGCTCATAAGGGTGGATGCAGTGTGCTGGACTGCCACCGGAGACCTTGCCCTGACTAGTAAGTTGTCTAGATATGGGTTAGATGTGGTGACCCTGCATCCTGAGTAGGGCTGCCACCGTGTTCATTAGTCTTGTAAAGACCCTGGGAGACTAATTCAGGCAAAAACGCAGAACCTTGTTTTGGAAATGAAAATCCATGATCCTGAACCTCAGAAAGGACCGATAAGACAGCCAGATCTGGACGTGTAGGTAAGCATCTAACAGATCCAGGCAGCACATTCAGTCTCCCGCACACAATGTCTCTGCTATTCGCGCTGGGGTAACCATCTTGATCTTTTGAAGAGGAAGCGAAAGGTTCAAGGTGGAAAGGTCCAACACAACTCTCAGGCCTGCCTGGTTCTTTTTGTGTATGGTGAAAATTCTTGAATAGAAGCCCAGAACTCCTTGTGCGGCTGGGACTGCCTCCACTGCCTGACTCTCTACAAGCGAGTGAATTTCCGCCAACAGGGTTGCTGTACCAATTTGAGAGAGTGGAGGGGAGGAGAGAGGAGAAGTAAGGATAGGTAGCCGGAAGCCTGTGGATACTACAGATAGGATCCATGGGTTCATGAACCTTGTCCGCCAGCGATGAGCCTGAAGGGCAATCCTGCCACCCACCAGAGACTCGTGGATCTGGATGGTGTGTCATACTTTTTTACCCTCTGAGACTGGTGCTGAGAAGGGGGACTGAAAAAACCTTGTGCGCCGCCTTATGCTGCTTGAGTCTATGCTGGCTCTGGGATCTGTCCGGTTGTATGGACTGTCTCTCCTGGAAGTCCCTGAAGCCTCCGACCTTTGTCTGAGTGCTGGTGCGCCTGGCATTATGCCTTGGAGGTGGACTTGGTTAGGATCAATAAGGATTCTGCAGCCTGTGAACTATTCTTCTTATCGAGTTCCTCGTCCGTGGTTGAATGGAACAGATGCCCCTCCCCCCCTCAAAAGGAAGGTCCAGAATATGCTCCTGGGAGTCAGGGTTGTAACTTAGTGGCCCTGTGTCAGGCCGTCTTCCTCATATCGGTCGCAATGCAGATGACACGACCTGATGTATCAATGTGAGCCACCGTGGACTCCATCATGTCCTGTGCCACTATTTTGGCTTCTGCCAGCCCTGCCTTGAACCGGGTTTGGCTCTGCACAGGGAGTTCAGGTACAAAGTCGGCGATCTCTCACCAGAGCCTCTGGTTCACAGTTGCAAGCATGGCATCCGCATTGGACTGGCGCAGATGGAGAGTAGCGTTGGAATAGATCTTCTTTGTGAAAGCTTCCAGAATCAGCTCCTCCTTGCCCAGGAGTGCAGAGGTTGATGGAGCCGAGGACGATTGCGGCTTAGAGTATAGAGATGCAACATGATCAACACCTGGCTAACCTGTTCTTGAGTGAGTGCGGTGTGAGCGTGTTGCATGTGGCACATGCTTGCCAGCTGTGGTAGCTGTGGTTAAGCCCAATGCAGCGGAGGCAGAGGGCTTAAGGGTTGGATGTCGGGAAGAGACCCTTGCAGGCTGGACACCGGCTGAAGCCCGACGACGTCGGCATGTGCTGGGGAGGAAAGTGGTGCCAGAGGACAGAGTGGTACCTGATTGAAAAAAGAAGAGAAAGAAGTGAAAGGTACTTCTCTGGGGAAGAGTGCTTGGAATTACTAGGCCGGAGGCCTAACCCAGGAGCGCCGGTGAAATTGGTCTGTTCCCGTCAACGCGGAAAAGATGACTGAGGAGTGGCCCCGGTGGCAGGGGAGTTGCTAGGTCTGGAAAAGACCCGGGGCTAAACTGATGTCGGAACTGTTGGGACTGTGGGCTGGCTAGTCTTTTGGCTGTAGCTCCTGAGATTCTATCCGGGGCTACAACCAAAAGATCAGGGGCTCTAGCCTCCTTAGCCCCCCCCCTAGCAACGCCACTGGCTGGTGGGCAGAGTCAGGGGAGCGCATGCACCCAGGGCCATGCCCCGGTGTGCATCTAAATTTAAAGGGGAAGATGATTTTTCTTGTGAAAAAGGTTCCGTCTCCCGTCCCTAGCCAATAATGCCCATACAGTATGGAGGAAAGGAGACGGGACGTAAGGGTCTATTACCTGTTAGATTGATTTCCAGTGTGATCACAAGGCCTAAAATAAATGACTATTTTTATAACTGACCGTATACATTGATTTATTGTGTGCCATACTCTGTGGACTCATTGAGGGCCTTTGGCCCCACAAACACTCTCCTGACACTAAGTCCTGAGCGCTCTCCATTCTACCTTGATTGGGTTTTGGATAACCACTCAGCGATCCCTGTTCATCATAACTAGGATGGCCTCCTCAAAACTGTCCACTAGGCCAGATTCAAGAAATCAGGATACATTTTAAGATAAGATTACCAGTGCAATATATGTTAGGGAATCCTAGTTTCCAGTATGAGTTACAGTGTAAAATGGGATTTACATTTGGAGATGTGGCGAGCAAAACTAAAAATACAGATAAAATCCCTAATAAAAACTGAAAATCCAGTTCTCAGCGTACAACTCCCCGAGCCTCTTGTGTGCACTGGAAAAACATCTAGGCGTAGGTAAGAATTCCTAACAACAACTTTAGGAGAGTTCCAGGGTAAGTATAAAGTTCAATGAAACTCTATGGGACCACGCCCGTAGGCCATCTGCTTGTATGTGGAAACTGAAGTGCAGACCTTTTTTTTCCCATAGGTGCTGATCAGGTGGAAAACAACCCTAGGGAAAGCCAGAGGAGACCCCAATGAACATGTCCAAAGATATCCAAAGGTCAATTGAAGAACTAAAAGGCTGAGAAGATGACGCAGCAAAGCAGGAAGATCTCCCTATGTTGGCTCATGGAAAATATGGTAGAGACTTGCCCCCAGAGAATCTGGACTCTGAACCAGATGACCCCCTCCAGCTGAGAAGGATGATTAATCGCCCACAAAAGGAAACAGAGGTAAGTACTTATGGTGGCAGTTTCGAATAAAACGGCTCAGGCAAGATAAAAAACCCAAGTAAATGGGCTTCTTCCTACGTGCGGTTTACAGGGATCCAGCGGCAAGTGATTTGAACCCTCGACAAACGACTGCCCAAGCGAACAAAAGGAAGAATAAGTGGCCATCCCCGGAAATAACGCCTCACGGCAGCAGTGAAAACACCATTGAGAAGACTCAGGGAAAACAAGGCAACCTGTGATGAGAATTGATGAAAGGAGAGTGGGACAGCCACAGGAGGCAGTCCCACAATATGGATGGGGTGGAGGCGATCCAGAACAGACATCCCAAGTAGCAGATATGGCGGGTAGTGGTTTCCCACCACCTTTTCAGTCAATGGTAGCAACCAGCAGTACAGCATTAGATCCTTGCGGGAAACAGCCTAGAAAACAGTTTCAGCAAGGAAGGACTTACTCAACACATCAGTAGAGTCAGCAGGGGGAGGACAGAAAGCCTGAACTGGATTTTATCAGCAAGAAACCTTGACCAGTATATGCCCAATCCACTACATCTAGCCAGTAGCGCATGATGAGGACTTAAAATAGCATAATTGGTGGGAAAATGGCAGTCGAAATCTCTATCGTGTCAGTGAACCTGTGTCTTCCAAATTCCAGTAACAAGAGATAGCAGTTGGAGGGGGAACCCTACCACTGCCCTTATGGGCTGGTTGAAGCCAGCCCACCAATGATAATGAGAGCTACGGTGGAAGGAGTCCAGTAGCCAACAATTCTGGCTGGCCATCTGGATGGCCATCCAGCCCAGAACACTCACCAATGAAATGAGAGGGAACGCTTAGGGACTCTGATTCCAATTACAACCAGTATGGTGGCTGCCATGTAAGCTCACCTAGAGCCCACCTGATCTTTATGGCCATTTAAGGCCTACATTGTAGTTACCCTGAACAAAGAAAGCCCTAAAATACAAAATGACGGAGGGCAGGACGTTAAAAAATACATGAGTACCCCAATGACTACCTAAAAGTTAGATTGGGCTACCAACGTGGTATAATTAATTACAGCAGCGGTGAAGCCAAAATAAAATACCAGCTGCCACCAGCCAACTCCTTAATCCATTGAAATAATCACCTTGGGGCAAAAAGGAGTGCTTGAGGGGCACCCCTGGGGCTGCAAGTCTTATGGGGGTCCGATAACATACCCTAAGTAAGGCAATAAGGGTTGCAATGTCAAGGGGACTTCAGGAGAAGTCCTTTTGGACACTAAAAAGGACAGTCAACCGTGGAAAAGGGAAAGAAGAAGTGTCCTCGAAAGCAGCCCTAGAATCCCGAAAACAGGAACTCTGTCTTAACAGTGTACACCACAAAATGAATTGTTACTAGGCAATCGTATAATCAAGAGGTAATGGAGGTAAGGAAAGCTGGATGGAGAAATAGCAGAAAAAGAAGGAGACCGGTCCATAAAGAGAAGAGGTCAGCATGTTAGATTCCAAAACCACGTCTTCAGGCACTTTCTGAACTGCAACAATGAATTTGCTTGCCGAATCTGTCAGGGACGTCATTTCACCCATATGTCGGGGATAGCGGAAGGGACATCACACGACCCTTGACCTCTGATGACATCACAGGCAGTGATGTCATTTGACCCAACCCAGGAAGTGATGGAATACGACCCTTCACCCTTTGACAAAACAGGAAGGTGATCATATAGCATTGTTCCTAAGTACACTATGAAAAATATGGTTATGATATCACTATAATGTGATATACACTTCATACAAGAATGGATCACCATATGTATCGTTAATATCAGTGTGTATAGGCCCATATTACCAAATTACTGTGAATGTAAGCAGACGTCCAAGGCCAAATGATAATGATGTGCTTCTATAAAGCACTACCGCTTAAGCGCTTTATATACAACAAATATACATACAATATCACCCAACCTGTGTTGGTACTCATTTATCAACCTCAGAAGAATTAAAGGCGAGTTGAGGTGTTTAAGAACAGATTAAATCAGTGACTCACACCTGAAGTGTGCCTGAAATAAACCTTTAATGATTCTAGCAATTATTGTATAGAATTCCAGAAAGACAAATTATTTGTTATTCCTATTCTTTCTTATTTAGGGTCACTGCTCAAAGTGTTACACTTGTGCAACACCCCGTTTAAAAAAAAAAAATGTAAGAGGCCCGAACAAGAAAGCCAGCCACTCCAGAATCAAAGAGCCACATGGTGCTGGCCACAGCCCAGGAGCTTACATTGGTGAAAACATTTGATTGTTTTAGGGGTTGCAGGGAGACCAGAAGGGTAGCAAGGGAGACCTTAGGGGTTGAATTTGCGACCCCTGGCAAACCCCAAATGACGTGCCTGGAATGTGGAGTGAAAGTCTGCTTCAGAGAACCTGAGCCACAACAGAAAATGATTAGTCGCTTCTCCTAGAGAATCTGGAAGGAGGAACTCTCGAGTGGTGGATTTGCAGAGCGGCCAATTTTAGTAGGATGTGGGTTAGGAAAGATTGCTCTTTACTGTACCTTTCCTTCCTTTTCTATGAGTCCCCAAACTTTTTGATTCTATTTTTGTATCTGACCTTTTTACCTTTCCTTCCTTTTCTATGGGCCCCCAAACTTTCCGCTTCTATTTTTGTAACCAACCTTTTCTTTTTACAGTGCAGTGAAGCCTTAAGCTTCACTAGACCGGCTCACCTGTTATGGGAAACTGACATATCGAACAGGCTGTCAGTACTGGGAAACATTGCTTCCCTTAGTCTGGTTACTTTGTTACTACTTTTAGTAGCTTAACACTTGTGGTAACTTTTTATCATTGTACAATGCATCTTACCAATACAATGGGGAATGCTTTGTTTTGGCCTAGATTAATACTCAGAGGATTTTTGGTTACTCTAGGTGTGCTAAATGGGCAACCTGGCGGAAGCAGTGACCTTTTACCATTTTTTGATGCATTTTGTTTTAGCATTACTGCGTTTGGCTACTAACTGTGGCTAGTGTTTAAACATGGCCATGCCACAAGGTCTTTCGCTTGTCCTTTGGCCATCTTGTCTTTTAGCCTTCTTTCTGGCCTATGAGGCCAGAATATACTTACATTGCCCAGGAAAGCAGAGGCTTTTGGCAGGCTACTGGAGGGCTATGCGTGTTTGCTGCCAGGAAGTGGGCTGGGACTGTCTGGTCCCAATCCACAAACTGGTGCCAGTGTGTCTGAGTGGTATGCATTAGTTTTGCCGCCAGTTGTCCGGATAGGATATAATGGCTAGTGTGAGCTGCTGCTCTTACATGGCTTATAGGATAAGAAGAGTACCCATGCACCCACTCTGGAGATATGCTGAAGAAACTGAAGGAGCCAAAACACCTGTCCAGCTACAAGACTTGCGAGGAGACCGTGGACCCATCGGAAGAAGGCTTGGCGACCAACTTCTGCTGCTGCTGCCCTGGTCGAGCCCTGTCCTGTATAAGATCTCCAGCAGTCCTGCGAAGGAGCTGCGACCCTTGGAGTGGAGGGAACATCCATTCTCGATGTCAGCTCGGAGTCCTACGAAGAAGAGCCTTTGGAAGTACCCGAGGACCGCCCTGTGGCTAACCAGCTGAGAGCATGGGCTACCAAGATGCAGACGTTGCTGTTCCAAGTTGAGGCCTGGAACTTGGGGGGTCTTCAGCTTGTGCAACAAGACTTACCTCTGTGGAATGTCGTGGTCTGAGCATCAAGGGGACCCGAGATAGGAGGGAAAGTCTGTCTGTGTTAACTGAATCCCTTTGCTTCCCTTTGAGAGGGGCCGTGCAGTTATTTACTTGAAGACTTTGCACCAGCCAATAGTCCACGACCGGAGAACTGCTCAAAACTGCAACCCCTGGGAATCAAGGGCTGAGGCTGACAGCGGGAAAAGCGACCTTGGACCGTCTTCAATCGACCTGACAAGTCCTGTGAAGAATCTCAGTACGGGGGGTGAGTTGTAGCAATACTTACCTGAACCCCTTTACTCCCTTTTAAAAGTTTGGTAACTTTTTCACACAAGCAATCCGAAAGTTGGAAACACGTTTGTTAGCTAGTTTAACTCGTCCCCTGACAGTTGAAATTGTTCACTGGACCCCAGAGACCCGATCTTCAGTTTTTCCAGCTACACAAAACTGTATGGAACATTTGCTGAACTTTTGGGCACAAGGTCCCATACATCTTAGAGATGGGCTCTGAAGATAGGATTGAATCTCTGTGGACTAGTAGTGCTAATACAAATCTGTACCTTCCTTGTCAGGGGTTTGATATGTATTTTGCCCTAATCTAGTAATTGTATGTATGTATCTAATTTTTTTATTGAGTTTTAACACTACCTGTTAGTAGTCATTCATCACTGTGTTATTTGGCCACAAGTAAGTATTTTTATACCTGATTGTCTAAGTGTGTTCCTTGACTATTTCACTGTGTGTGCTAAATGTGAACCCTTTACAAGCTCACCATCTCTTGGGACTTAACAAGACCACCTGCCTTGCTACCTTGAACTGGTTTGGCTACAGCTCCAATGGCCTTTGATACATCTTTCCACCAGGCCAGAGTATAGAAAATCAGTCCTAACAAATTGGTGTACAGCGGTGGGATGACCCTCTCCACTTAACATTTAGGTGTTTAGTAGGTGAGGATCAGTATTAGGTACCTCAGTGTTGTACACTGGTGAAGTGTCTGGATAACACTTACACAGTACATGGTTATCTTTGACTGCCTTGTAGTTAACAGTCACCTACTGGATTTGATAATATGGAAACAATTACTTTTACTAATTTAAGTTCTTCAAAAGTAGATCACTTGAAAAAGTTGTGTATTGACAGAGACCTGACAATCTCTGGCACTAAAGCTGAACTAATTGTAAACATTCTTGATTTTGAGAAGAGTAACTAATGGTACTAAGAGTGGAGCTGTGACTGGACCCAGCAACCGTAATGAAGATGCTGCCACTGCAGCTACTAATGTTGAGGATGGGGAAGAAGAGGGCGAATCCTGTGGACTATATTCTGTCACCACCTTGGAGGCTGAGTCAATATTTGACTTAAAAAAGGAGACACCCAGGCTAAACGAAAAAGAGCTTGAGTTTAACTTCGCTAGGTTAGACTTTGAAAGTATTGAGAGGCAGAAGGACAGAGATCATCAGACAGAGCTTGCCAAGTTTCAGGCTTCACAAGGTTCTTCCAGAGGAAATTGATATGGTTCTGGCTCCTCTTCATATCAAGGATTCCCAAAAGATCTGCTCAATGTGTATGAGAAGAATGATATAACAGATTGTAACTTTTGAGTATGCATGTGAAATACAAGGATTGAGTGATGCTGATAGGATTGCATGGTTGCTCAGTAGACTGCCCCAATCCGGCTGCAGTGCCATTATGGAAATGTCAAAAGCTAAAAGGCAAGACTTTGCAAAACTTAAGCAAACTCATCTTAAAGTTTGGGAAGACTCCTGCCCAGTACTTGAGGAGATTTAGAGAGTACAAGAAAAAATAATGTATGACTTATGTTACTTTTGTTACTGATTCTTTGGAAAACTTCTGTGGCTGGGAAGAGGGTTATCAGGTAACCACCTTCGAGAGCATGATTAATTTGGTCATGCTTGAGCATATTTTTGCCTCTTGTTCCCCAAAGCTTAAGTAGCATTTGGCTGACTCGAAGGAGTTCAATCCTAAGAGGTTAGTCATTGCTTCCGACATATGGGTCTCACATAGAGTGTCAACCACACTGGGCATACACATTAGGTTTAGATGAATGGACTATTTTAATGAAATTGAAAACAGCCGACACATGTTTAGACCACACGGTCTTCTTCCAGGCTGATATATACATATCAAATAACACAG
The DNA here is from genome assembly GCF_040938575.1 of Ambystoma mexicanum. Classification (NCBI taxonomy): domain Eukaryota; kingdom Metazoa; phylum Chordata; class Amphibia; order Caudata; family Ambystomatidae; genus Ambystoma; species Ambystoma mexicanum. Next base: position 1,066,473,457 of record NC_090931.1, on the reverse strand, counting down.
ACAGTTAATTCACATAACAAATACATCAATATGAAAAGTCAAAATTGGTTGAATGCATCAGAAACAAAAATCGGGCATATAGGTGCAGTTAAGGATGTAAGGTGGACCAATAATTAAATTCACAATATTACAGTGAAACCATTTTATCATTCATGAGTTGACGTCAACATAGTCAACAACAATCCATAGCAGGGAGAAAAAAAGACATATAGCACGCGGTAAGGATACACATAATTCATTGTTAATTGACAAAATAACCGTTTTTAGTGAACCTTTCAGGGTACTACTAATGTTAAGAGTGGGACTCCACCATGTAAACCAATAAAAAAATTGTTCGCCATATTTATAGAACCCAAGCGGGTGACAACAGAGCCAAGACATCATAACGCATGCTCAATCATGCAGAGAAAATCCCATATCTATGAAGATCCAGCTGATTGTACACAATAGGGTGCACTTAGATAAATCGACAGTGAGCCATTGTTTGGGACTTGTTAGGGAAATGCATGATCAAATATCATGTCCGCCTACCTTGACTGTGTTCTGTTCTCCCACTTGTGGGAACTTAAAGTGTACTAAAATTGAAAAAACAAAAGCTTTAAATGAATTAAATAACTCCCACACTTACTTATAGGGAACCACGTATACACCCTCTCTGATATGCATACCTGTTTTCAGTAAATTATATTAGCCACAATTGCATAGCTCTCAACTCTGTCTGCTAAGAGATTTAACAGATTTTGTCACATATCGCAATTCAATAATTGGGGCCTATCCTTTACCCACACATTAAGTATATCCAGCATAGACTTCTTGGACCTTAGAAGCACAATTACTCCGACTGGCTTTATGACACATACTTTAGAAAAAACACAAACCAAGAAAAAGTGTCTAAACTTAAAGACACTCCAGTCCCCTGCACACCTTTCACGCTGAAACAAATCAGTCCATATTTTCATAAATTCTCCACATTTATATACATAAATATTATAATGAAACATAAATATCAGCATACATTTGCTTTGTTCAAACACCATAATTATAGGCTTTACATATAGCCAACATGGAAAACAAAAAGAAACCAAGTAGGAAATATCCTTTAACAATTGGAATACAATCTCAAGCTTATATTCTTTAACAGTTGGAATGCAACTTCAAGCTCTACGCGTTTCGGGGAAACCCCCTTCCTCAGGAGCAGAATTATAAATCACCACATGGTCCACTGGATATTCAAAATCTTAGCCCAATTGTACACACAATGCTCTCTATAAGTTAAACACAAACCAAGATCCGATGATAATGTGCATAATGTTTCAATGTGGCTGCTATATCACAATTGAACAACTGGTGTGACTCCAAAAAGTAAAGCTTCAAGTGAAAAAAGAAGCAGGAAAAAGAACCCTCATATGTACCTTAAAATAGGATTGTTGCCAACGTGATGTATGGAATGTTCATTTCACAACTGTGCAAACTATGCACAGAAAACACGGTCCATGCGGCATCTCCAGCTGTTAAGATGAGTCAGGACAAACTCTCTGCACTGCCAAATAAAACATAACTATTAAAAAAAAGGACATCTACACAAACTTATACTAAATAAACCACTCCATCTTAAATGCCAACCTAATTTCTAAAGTGCAGCCCAAAAATCAAGCAAACCTCAAAAAGACTCCAAACAGTGAGTACACCCCAAAGTGTAAATTAATCTCCCATATACGCGAAAAAAATTCAATGAAATCACCAACCCTCGTAAAAACCACTCTGACAACCCTCATGACTGATTAAACACCTGTGCATTTAACTTTTACCTTCAACACTATATTGTCAGCCTATCCCAGGAAACCGACTTTCAATCTACGTAGGACGTAGACATCCACTTCATAAATGAGGCATCGAGCCTCTGGTAAATTTGTGCTGCAACACTGTTAAAACAAACACGTCCATACCAACACATATACATACACATTAACTGAAGTGCATGGAAACATAAATCCACACTGTCATAGCTTATATATATATATATATATATATATATATATATATATATATAAACTCCGCTCAAGAGCTAGTACTCACATTCCAGTTGTTATACTATTCAAAGTACGCTGACCGACACCTCTCCCACGAAACCGCAGTCTCTCAAACGCAAGTGCACTGAATAATCAAATTTATACCATATCCGGGTGTACGTGATCACGTGATCTCATCACGTGACGCACAAATGCTTAAAGATAGCAACACCAAAGTGTTAAGAATCCACACGCAATTTCAAAACAAAAAACCCCCCACCCTAGATATCCATCTAATTTCACCACAATAAATGTAAACATAATGCATCCTCTCGCGTGTGCCCGCGGTACCATGTCCAAGTCACATGACAAAAGCCCTACCAACACGTCCATATGTCAGGGACTTTAATGAGGCATTACTCGTGCATAAAGCACAAGAATACAGAAACTTAACCCACACAAGAAGAAAAAAATGTCTAAATGAATTGCATCGTAATAAAAACAGTCCAGAACTTCACCAATTCAAAAAATTACAGTAACTGCCCACTTTTCCAAATAAAAGAACTCCACATTTAGTTGCAGAGCCCTCTCCAAGTAGATATATAATTAACGATGAACAGCACAAACTAACGATAATAACGAAGGTTAAATCCAGAGAAACTTAGTAGAAAAATGAACATAGAAAAAAGACTAAAGAAACAAATAATACTAGTTACAAGGTAATTCAAAAGACATGTTCAAAACTACATTCAATCAAAAAGCAGCAAGGGTCCAAACACCCCAAATGATCTAAAGTGTATAATAATAAAAAATTAAAACCCACATTAATGGAAAAGTTAACAATCATTCACACCCACCAAACTGCCCTAGCTAACGAATTAGCCAGGCTTCTTACTCCAAACAACCCAGTACAATGAAAAATAAAGAACAAATATAAAGTAAAAAAGATTGGGGTCACCCAGTATGAGAAATCAGGAATATGCAGACCACATCATTGGACCTAAACCACCTCCATACACAGAAATCCACAAACTAACACCACTTAGATTATACTCTTTTAACTAAATAAAACAGTTCAATGAAAATTCCTCAATGAGACCTCTTGGAGATATCGTTTCCAAGAGGTCAATCCAAAACATCTCTCTCTGTGCCAGTAACCTCAAAAAATCTCCCCCTCTAGAGAGTTTATTCACTACTTCCAAAACATTAAATCTTAACTGAACAATGGTATGTCTGGTCATATTAAAGTGTCTGGCCACTGGAGATTTCTCATTCTTGCAGCGAATATATGATTTATGTTCTGTCCACCTTTCACGGGCCGATCTGGCTGTCTGTCCAATGTACATTAAGCCACACGGGCACTTGATGCTGTAAATCACTCATGTAGACCTACATGTGGCAAAGTCTTTAAGTTTGATTTTTCTGTCTGTATGTGGGCGTATAATGAATTCTCCTTTTGCCACATTATTACAATGACTACATGTCAGACAGGGAAATGTACCCTTTTTTTAGTATCAAATGTCGATTGGGACTCCTTAGGTCCCCTTCTGTCTCTAAGGTTCTTACCCCTTCTATATACCATTATTGGTGGGCTTGGGAACAATTCCAACAATGTTGGATCATGATGGAGAATTGACCAATGTTTTTGTAAAATTCTTTTAATATGAAAGCTCTGTCTAGAGAATTTAGAGATGTGCATAATTGCAACCGACTCCTTCTTAGGCTTTGGGTTGAGCAATTGTTCCCTTGAAATGAGAAGTGCCCTGTTATGTGCTTCATTCAAAAGATGTCTAGGATACCCTCTTGCTGAATACTTATCAGGCAGTGTTTCACATTCACTTTTGAACTCATCAACATCAGTAATAATTCTTTTGAGACGCAGAATCTGACTGTATGGTAAACTAGCCATCATTGGTTTCGGATGGAAACTCGAATAGTGTAATAAATTATTCACATCTGTCGGTTTGTGAAAAAGTGATGTTTTAGAAAAAACACAGCAGTAAATTCAGTGTTGCATGCTACAAGTTGTCATATGGAGAATACATAAGAGCCAAACGTAACTGTAGTCGGGAATTTGATTATCGGGTTGAATGTGGAAAAATCAGAAAGAGTTCTGCCAAGAGGCTACTCATCTGCAATATTAGATGCAGCACAACATAAGGTCAACCAGTTGGAGAGAGTTTCTTTGCTTACCCTAAATCTAAAGATTATGCTATGAGTCCCAGAACACTCAGATTTATCACAAGGTACAATTAGCCAGCGTTTGTATCATATTCTTCAAAAATAACTGCCATCTTCTAAGACTGGATAAAGATTAGTTGGAACACTTGATATCAAACCTCATTTCACATACAACAAAGCTCCTACATTGAGGACATTGTTATGTCCTTCATTCATGAGGGATACTTTGCAGACTGGAGATTGGTTATATAAAATGTGCAAAGGGGGCTTCCATAAATGTGGAGGCTGCTCAATGCGTCCATTTGCCTCTGAAACAAATTATATTAACTTTGGAAATACATGCACTCAGAAAGTGGCAACATTCATCAACTGTAATTCCAAATTTGTAATTTATTGCATCATTTGTATTTGTGGTTCTCATTATATAGGCAGCACAATTTTGGGCTCTAAAAGTTAGGATTCGTGAACATATGAGTATGATTTCTAGTCAAGATGCCAAATACCCCATTGGCCTTACACTGACAAAGATATCATCAAATGGACAACACTAAAGACTTGAGGTTTGCAGGAATGAAGCAAGCACCCTCGCCACATCCTGGTGGGAACCGAGAACTCATGTTGAGGGAATTAGCGTATCGCCTTATCTGCAAATGTTATTAATAAGGGAAAATTCCTAGTAAGGCTCAAAGAACCCACCCCCATTGAAAAACAATCCAATAATAAATAGCGCATAGGGGTTTGTTTCAAAACACAAGTGGATCATGAGCAGGGAAAAATCCTAGTAAGGCTCAAAGAACCCAACCCGAAGAAAAACAATCCAATAAAAATGCATAGGGGGTTCAAACACAAGTGGATCATGAGCTAAGTGGACGCACATAGGCTCTAAGAACCCACCCCTGAGGAGAAACAAAGCAATAACAACGCATGGGGGTTTCAAACACAAATGGATCATGAGCTAAGTGAACACCGAAAGGCTAAAACCCCTTACAAAAATGGTCAAATAAGAATAATATACAAATGCAAAGGCTCAAAGAACCCACCCGCTAGGAAAACAATGCAATAACAACACATAAGGGGTTCAAGCACAAGTGGATCATGAGCGGAGAAAAATCCAATTAGGGATCAAAGAACCCACCCCCGTGGAGAAACAATGCAACAACAACGCATAGGGGGTTTCAAACACAAGTGGATCATGAGCCAAAAGAACAGCAATCCTTCGCCCTGTGAACTTGGAAGGGCACATGCCCCAAATTCCAGATCAGGTTGGATGTAAGTGGAAGAAAATATTACTATTTTCCCTCTGGGAGACACATCACAAGTTGGCACCAGAGCGATAAGAAGGTATGCGCATGCCTCAAAGCGCAGAAAAGCACACAACAGTTGATGTAATGCATATACCTCTCCACCAGACATAGAAAAGACAAAAAGAATGCAGAAGAAAGTCAACTGCAAAGTAAAAGAAGAGACACCAGGCACAGCTCACATGCTGGGCATACCAAATACACCAGACACAACCCACACGCTGGGTCAAATGAACGTCACAAGCTTTTGTAGGATGGGCGGCAGGGATCAGCCTCGAGTTGGCCCTACGTGGAAGTAGGGCCCCCGCTCACCTGATCACTTGTTCCCCAAAATATTTGTGTGATATTATCATCCTGTTTGGTTGGTTTTCTTTCCACTACAGCTCATCATTTCTCCTGATCTCCCACAAGGGAGTATATGCAGTGTGCCAATTCCTCCCTGAAGGGAAAAGCTGTAACCCAGCCCAGCCAGAACTCCAGGACGGTTGGAGGTGATGTCCCCGGCCTTGGACATCCATTTACCATGTGGGTATACCATCCCCAAGCATAGCGGCAGATACAGGGAGCCCTGGCAGGGTCCCCTTCCGTCCCCAAGGGAAATTCTGTATTGCAGCCCAGCCCGCACTCCAGGATGGTCAGAGCTGATGTCCCTGGCCTTGGGCGGATGCGGGAATGCAGTGTGAAGACCTCCGGAGCGCACGAAGAGTAGGTAAGCCTTTGTCTTTCAGATGCCGGAATACAGCGCGAGGCGTTGGTGACAGCCGATGGACCAGGTAAGTGAAGAGCTGTCACTGAAGACCGTAATGCTAACCTGTTCTTTCTTGTCTTTATAGGTGTTGCTGAAGACTGGATTCAGGATGGTAAGCCTTTTTCCTTAGGCCCAGGATCAGATGCAGAAGACACGATGAGCGTTCTGCTGCAGAGGATGCAGAATAACGCAAAGCAAGATTCATTCATCGGGTGTGGTTTAAATAGCCTCCTGTAGTGCTTAGGTGTCTCCTTCCACAGCCACGCCTAGGTAAGAAAAGAGTTCCTGCTTTCCAGAAGAGTTCCAGTGTTCTGAATCTAGGGAGTGGCTCCTGCCCCACCCAACAGGAAAAGTAGTTACAAACAGAAGAGGATCAGAGGCTCAACTGGCAGGCAAGTAAGCAGCATGGTCTGCTGCAGGTAAGTCCACCCAGCATTATGAGCCCGGCGCGTCCAGCGCTGGGACTGGGCATATTTATGAGCCTGGTGCCACTGGCGCCAGGACTGGGTCCAAAAGGTCCCAATGGGACTGGTTGGCACTCGGAACCTGGGTTATGGATCTGCTTCCAAGGGACTTGGGAAAACCCTGACCTTTTGGAAGCAGAGATCATGACAGTCATATCCCTGGCCTTGGGCAGCTGACTCCCAGTGTGGGTTGAAGGTCCCCAAGTCCATCGGTGGTTCCCGGGAGGCCGGGATATTCCCCATCCTTTCCCAGAGGGAGAAGCTTTAAAGCAGGCTGGCCAGAATTCCAGTATGGTTGGGGATCACGTACCTGGCTTTGGGCACCCTTCTCCCATGTGGACTGACCATCGCCAAGTGCAGCGGCAGACCCATGGAGCCCCGGCAGGATCCCCATTCCTCCTTGGAGGTGACATCTGTAACGTAGCACAGCTAGAAGTGCAGTCTGGGCTTGCGGACTGTCAATCCACATGGGAGACATCCGCTCCCAGGGAAACATCAATGTTCTGCTGGCATGGGTGGCAATTTGTGGCCTGCCCCTGCAATTGTGTCTCAGCCCATCAAAATATCTCCCCAGATGGCCCACTCCCGCCCACACCACCAACAATCCAGCCCTAGTCCCAACCACCCCGCTGACAGTGGGCCCTAACCGTAGAATAATAAAAAAAAACAATACTCACATAATGTTACAGCTGCTCGGTTAGAAAAAGCTGTTAATGATTTCCTACCTATGGTCACCCCAGCAAAAACAAATCATCACTACTACTCTCCGATCACGGTCCCCCCTCTCAAGCCATCCCTGGTGGTCTACTGAACCTCACCCCCCAGTAAAAACACATTTGTCCCTTCCTAGGGGCAGAAATCTGCCCCCCAGGGAGGGTTTTATGAGGTGCTCCCTCCATCCACTTAGGTTGGGGGGAGGGCCACCCCCCTTTCCATTATAAAATTCCCTGGTGGTATCGGGCACCTCTCAGCCCCCCTAAAATACACCCAAGCCTTTTCAATTTTTTGTTTGTTTACCCAACTTCCCCTGGGGCAGATGGACACAGTGTGCCCATCTGCCCCCAGGGTGCCCTAAAGCTACTGCCGGATGGGGGGCATCTCATGCAGCCCTCCCTGGGGTCAGATGCCCCTTGAGGAGCAGATAGCCCCCAGGGAAGGCAGCATGAGATGGCCCCCACTCCATTTTGGTGGGGGTAGGAGGGGGCCACTCTCCTTTCCATTACAAAACTCCCTGGTGGGTTAGGGTGCCCCTCAGCCCCCCCCCACCCCCAAAATGCAGCCTAACATTTTCAATTTTATTTGTTTGTTTACGCAACTTGCTTTAGGCGCAGATGGGCACATTAGTGTGCCAATCTGCCCCCAGGGTATCCAAAATCTACTGTCCCATTCATTGGGGGCCCTGTCCCACGTTTTGTGGTGGTCCTCTCCCACCACCCCAAGTGGAGGGGTAGGGGCATCTCATGCAGCCCTCCCTGGGACTCCTTAGAAGGGCTGCATGAGGTACCCCCCTCTGTTTTGGTTCGGGGGGGAGAGGGTCACCAAAAAACATGGGCCAGGCAGTAGGTTTTGGGCACACTGGGTAATGTGCCCATCTGCCCCAAGGGAAGTTGGGTAAACAAAAAGAAAATTTGAAAATGGTAGGATGCATTTTAGGGGGGGGCTGAGGGACACCCTAAACCACTGAGGAAATATATAATGTAAAGGGGGGGTCGCCCACTCCCCCACCCCAAATGGAGGGGGAGGCATCTCATGCATGCCTCCTTTGGGGCAGATAAGGGGGGGGCATCTCATGCAGGCCTCCCGATATCAGCCCCCTGGGAGGACTGCATGACATGGCCCCCACTCCATTTTGGGTGGGGGGAGAGGGCCACCCCCCTTTCCATTACAACATACCCTGGTGGTCTAGTGGGCCCCCACCCCCAAAACCACCCATCCTTAATGTTGTTCTACTTTTTTTAATGTTTGGGCCCTTCCCTAGGGGCAGATAGGCACCCATCTGCCCTAGGGGGGCCCAAACCTGCAACCCCATCCTTGGGGGGCCCTGCCCACACTTGTCTGGTGCCCCCCCCACCCAAATGGATGGGGGAGGATCGCATGTAGTACTCCTGGGGGGCAGATGCCCCTTCCTAGGGGCAGAAATCTGCCCCCAGGGAGGGCTACATCATGTGCCCCCATCCACTGAGGGTGGGTGGGGGAGGGCCAGCCCCTTTCTTTTCACAAAATTGCCTAGTGGTCCAGTCGTCCCCCCACCCCAATTGCATCATATATTTTGTTTAGGGGGTTGGGCCCTTCCCTGGGGGGCAGATGGGTACCCATCTTCGCCCAGGGGGCCCCATACCTACAGCCCCATGTTTTGGGGGCTCGGGGGGAGATGGGCCGCTTACCTAGTAAGCAGCCACCCCTCCGCCCACGTCACAAACAGATCCCTGGTAGTCTAGTGGCATTGCTGGCCATGGATCGAATGCTCTGCGCCGATTCACGACCAACAATGCTTCCAAAAAAGGTGTAGTTGGAAAGTGTAGTCTCCACTTTCGAATGACACCTCCCTCGATCTCATCGGCTCAATAAAGCCGGAGATCGAGGGACAGGGAGAAGGGCTCTTACCTTCTCTCTCCACTGCGGCAGACGAAAATGGCTGCCGCGTTGAATTTACTTTCAGTTTCATGTCGGTGTGCATTACGCATGCCGACGTGAAACTAAAGGTAATCCAACTCCCGGGCTGTGAGGAGGGACCTCCCCCTCACATAGCCCGGGGGTTGGATTACTGTTTTGTGCGATCCCTGCCTAGCAGGGATCGCACAAAACAAAGTGCCTAAAAGGACGAGCTATCTCGTCCTTGGCAACACAGAGGTAATGTTAAGGACGAGATAGGTTAACTCCAAAACAATAACAATTAAACAAGAAAAACCTATTGCCTGCCCTCACTCTAATAACATACAAGTGAAATAGGGAAATGTAATGCAAACGGAAAATCAGTGGGAAAGGAACAAGTTACCAACCTGGAACTGTTGTTCTCAAGCATGGGTTTGGCATGGATTCAATGCTCATGAATATTCCCTGTCGTCAGGGTGGGAATCCTCGGTAAAAGAAAAAATCAGTTTCAGTTTCATCTCTGAACTGTCTTTCTCCTAACAACCAATCACTGAGCTCTGGGTCATACTGCCCCAGCCAATGACTGCCATCTACCCAAGCCCCTCCTCAGGCAGCCATCTTCAGATTTGGTAGCACATAAAGTGACAGTAGGACCAATAGAAGAGCCGCAGAGGGGTAGGAGGGAGGGTGTGCATGCGAATCCATGCCAGACCCATGATGGAAAACAACAGTTATAGGTAAGTAACTTGTTCCTTCTCCAGCATGGGGTCTGGCTTGGATTCACATGCTCATGAATAAACAATACATAGCAGTACACACATGCACAACCACGAGAGGTGGCATGACTCAACGTAAGCATTTCTTAACTCCTCACCAGTCTCACCTTCAAGCAAATAGGTTGTGCAGCACTGCTTGGCCGACTGACTCCTCCCAGGAATCCCTGTCGACGCAGTAGAATCTTGTGAAGGTGTGTGTCGACCTCCACGTCGCAGCCCTGCAGATGTCCAGCAGGGGCACACCAGACAGGAACGCCGTTGTACAGCGACCGCCCTGGTAGAGTGCGCTCTCGGACGGCCATGCAGCGGTCGGTTTACCAACCGGTGACAGTGGGTGATACAGCCGAAGAGCCACCTGGAAATGGAAGCCTTGGACAGGGCCTTCCCATGGTTCGCAGGACCAAAATTCACAAAGAGCTGAGAGGTTTGCCAGAAACTCTTTGTGCGGGCCACATAAAACTTCAGCGCTCTAGCCACATCCAGCGAGTGCAAAGTCCTTTCAGCCGACGACGAAGGCATCGGAAAAAACACAGGTAACAACAAGGGCTCATTTAGATGAAAGTCCGACGGCACCTTGGGCATGAAGGAGGGGTGAGTCTGCAGCACCACCCTCGTCTCGTGGAAAGTCAAGTAAGGTGGTTTACAGGAGAGGGCCTGGACCTCCCTCACTCGAGAAAAGCAGTTTTCCACGACAAAAACTTGAGTGGTGCAGAATGCATAGGCTCAAACGGTGGTCCCATGAGCCTAGTAAGCACCACATTGAGCTCCCACGCCGTGGGCTGCAGCCTTCACCAGCGGGAACGAGCAGAATAGTCCCTTGACGAATTCCTTGACCAATCGGTGCTACCGAAAGGATGGTCGTCCTGGGGATCTGGTGTAGAGGGAGATAGCCGCCAGATTAACCTTGATGGAGGCGTGGGCCAGCCCCGATTAGGCCCAGTACAACAAATATGGAAGTACCTGAGGAGCCTTGGCCCTCAGTTGGTCGATTCTCTGGGAACGACACCAAATAGCAAATCACTTCCATAGCATTTCAAAGTAGACAATGCTCTAGCCTTGGTGAGAACTTCCTTGCAGTCCGCTGGGAGATCGTAGCCACCGAATAGTAGCGCTGCAGGAGCCAGGCCTTCAGGCTCAGAGACCCTGGATCGTAGTGAATATTAGCGCCTCCTTTCCTGGTGAGAAGATCGGCGGCCACTGGCAGCTTGACTGGTGGAGACGCTGACATGCTGAGAAGGTCCGGTTACCAGATCTGCCTCGGCCACGCCGGTGCGACGAAGGTCATTCGGCAACGGTACTGTGAGTTGACTGATGACTCAAAGTACCAACGGCAATGGAGGGAACGCATACAGAAAGAGGTCTTCCGAAGGGAATGAGAATGCGTCCCCCATGCTCCCCTGCTGGGGAAACCTGCTGGCAAATCTCTGGCACTTGGTGTTTGTCGCCGTCGCAAACAAGTCGATCTGGCTATTGCCCCATTTGTGTAACAGATTCTCCACTAGGTCCTAGCGAAGGGAGTCGGCGACCATGTTCTTTACTCCTGCCAGATGCAACAGGCTAAGGAAACATCCCCCTGGGCGACGGCCCAGTGCCATAAGTGCCATAAATCCGACACCTCTTTGGAGAGCGCAGGGGACTTGGTGACCCCCTGTTTCCTAATGTAAAACATTGTGGTGGTATTGTCTGTGAAGACCCGCACCACCTTGACCTTGAGGGATGGCAGGAACTATTTGAGGGCCAAAAACACAGCCCGTAGCTCCAGAATGGTGATGTGCAACGTCTTTTCCTCCGGCAGCCACAGGCCTCTGCCATGAAGACCTTCCAGAGTGGGCTCCCCATCCCTCCAGGGAGGCGTTAGTTGTTACCATCTTCTGATGTGGTGGGGCCTGGAAATCTGCGCCTCCTGTCAGATGAGAGCGCATGCCCCACCATCTTATCGCCCGACGTTGAGAGCGATCTTGTCATGGAAGCTTCTGGACACTTGAATCCAACGGGTGTCGAGGAACTCTTGCAGAGGCCGCATCCGTAGCCTACAGAGTCGGATGAGATATATGCATGACGACATCATGCCGAGCAGGGACTTGATGGCCCTCACCATGGTGATCTTCAGAGCGAGCAGCCGTTGCACCTTGCCCGGGATGGGTGCCACTCTTTCCTCTGACGGCGACACCAGGCAGGACACTGTGTCGAGCCGAGATCCCAGGAACAGCGTGTCATGCGATGGAGTCAAGCAGGACTTTGCATTATTCAATGAGAACCCGAGATCCGTCAGAAGGCGGCGGTACTCGCCTGCTGTTCGGTAATATTTTCACAGAACTGGTAAATCTTCCTGACCTGGGTCAACCCCAGAACTTTTTGCTTTACTTGTGGGATATTTTTCCTTAATACCTCAGTGAGTGGGAAACTTTTTCCACACTCACATAATCTTTAACTCTTTTTATGTGTGTCATTTTTAAGACTCTCCATAGTGTCTTTTTAAAGTTATCCTCTTTAACAACTTATTGGCAATAAGTGCCTGTTGTTGCTGGGTTGCCCCAGGGCTCCCCTCTTAACTTTCTTTTGCTAACCTTGGGTGAACTACTGTTCCCTAGGGTAGAAAGGATCTTTGGATCCCTTTTACATTTTGTTAAGTGAAACCATCACACCCCACCTTATGTGGAGTGCGTGGGGGATACAATGTATCCCCTTTCACACTAAAACTAACAATTCTGTTACAGGGACAAGCTTACCTTCAATGGCTGGTGGCAGTGATACCTTGTATTAATTTGGAGCACCTTTTACGCGGGTTGTGTTCACAGCTGCAGTAAAGGCAGTGGGTGCTCGTTTTACCAAAATGGCCCCCGTCTTCTTTTTTTCGCCATTTTAGTGTTTCTTGTCGTTTCTTGTTCCTTCCACTGAATTCCTTTGTGTGATTTTTATCTTCGGTGGGAGTCCCCTGGACTGCCAGCCCAGGCTCCAGTCTGTCTGTGAGAGCAGGAAGTAAGGGAGGAGTCTAAACTCCCCAGCCCTTTGTCTTATGCCTTGCTTGAATGGGGACAAATCCCAGTGTGGGGCTGGCTGTCCTGACTGGACAATGAGACCGCCCCTTCTTGTAAAATGTGAGGAGAGAATGCAGATGTTGTGTTGTAATTCCGGATAAATACTGCGAACCTGGAAGCTGAAGAAAAGTCGACAACTGGAACCGAAACCGAAGAGGAAGATGAAGGCAACGCAGCTGAAACGATTTCCAGCGACCGGAGAGCCTGCTGTGTAACCAGAGCCTGTTGTAGCACTTCCTTCCAATCGACCTGGGGACTCTGAAAACTAAGACCCTGACCCAGCGCCTGTTGAGACCCACTAGACTGCATTTTGAGCCATCCCACGCATTGCTGCGACCTTGCGTTGTTGCAATACCCTAATACCCTGGGACCTCAAGCCATCGTGTGGTGCATGGTCTTCCAAATTCCGAATCTCGCTGAACCTTCTTGGGCATCCTGGTGGATCTCCAGAGACACGAATTGAGTCCGAAAAAGTCCCCTTAACATAGTTATGACACTTGTGTTGGGACATGTCAGGTAAAAAACCCTTGTGTTAGTCTGTTGTCTTTCATGGTATAAGAAAGTGCTTGTGTCGGAAAAAGGGGCGTGGGTAGAACATCTGAATATCCTACGGGCTAGGATAGGGTACAGGTGTTACAAGAAAGGGGGTACCGCGTCTCACCCGTCAGTGTCCCACTTCCCGAGGACCTCCCATCCAGGTGATCCTCCCGTCCTGGTCCACCCCCAGGAACTGGATCCAATAGCGATGGCCGTGTCCTGGCAACCTGGATGACGGATTCCCAGGGACTTGCAGGTGAGACACCTTCAGGTTTCTCACATGACTAAATGCAATTACTGTATTACTCTGTGGGTGCGTGTTATTCCCAATAGTACAGTATACCTGTCAAACTCCTACAACAATTGTATGCGTTCAGCAACTACCAATTAAGAAGTGGCCTTTTGCTTTTGAAAGTAATTTAAAGTATACCCATGTGTGTTGGTTCATTGTGCTCGGTATTTAACAGTGACTCTTGTGTACATATAATACATCTATATTTGAATATAAATGTATGTGTAAGTGTTTCTGTCATGGTGCCTGCCCCCAGACATCAGGAGCAGACCGGGCGACCCAGAGTACTGGGACTGGACTCAGTCCTGGCGCTCTTGGCGCCAGGCTCATACTGCCTTTTTAGGAAAGACAGGTTATCAAGTAACAGAACCATGCACAGCCCAGTCTGAGGTTGGTTGAAGGGACTACTTTATCTGGGGGGACTATTTGATAAGGTGTGGTGCAGGGACTACCTGGGAACTACTTCTGGGAAGCTATTTAAACCACGCCAGAAGAACAGAACATGCTTCGCGTTATTCTGCACTCCTGCAGCGTAACGCTCACCATGCCTGCAGCTCCAGTCCTGTCTTCAGCCACGCCCGTCCTGGTCATCATGATCCGCGCCTGCAAAGGAAGAAGAGATCGCAGATTAGAACAAGAGCTTTACCTGATACTTCATCACCATCACTCGGGAGTCTACGCATCTGCAGAAAAAGGAACATCAGTTAACTGCGCTACGTAAGAACCAGCTTAAAGACAATTAGCATAGCGCAGCGCGTACTCACCTAAGCGCTGTACATCCATGGGATCCAACGAGGCATTCTAACACGATCGCCGTCCCGGTGCAGCCGCATCTGCAGAACAAGGAAAGAACACAACAAGTGAGCTGCGCTTCGCTAAAGGACATTCAATCTCGCGTAGCATAATACTCACCAGAAGCAGTATTCACTTGCCGTCCCACAAGTCACCATTACACGACCTTCGCTCCGGCGGCGCCGCACCTGCAGAAATAAAAGGAGACAGCGGATTAATAGCACGAAAGAACAATATCACTTGTTAGACATTTTTGAATCGTGCAAGTATTGAAACTTACCTTGGCATTACCTCATCTTATCCGGAGGGGAGTCGCCTTTCTTCGGGAGTACCTCAAAAGGGGAATCTGCAAAGAAAAGTATAGGAGTGAACTTTAAGACAACCAGAACTCTAAAGCATTTCACGCTATGTAGGATTGGCATAAAGACTTACCTCAGAGTCACTGTTGTTTGGAACCTGCCATAAGGCTACAGGATCAGTGAATTTAACTGGATCCCTGAATCTCGACGCACCCCTGCACACGGTCGCAGGATGGAGAGCCCATCCTTCATAACATTAAGGTGAGATACTGTGAAGGGTCATTGGGAGGTCGCAGAGGTGGAAGTTGGCCCTTCTCCTTACGGCTAGTTAATTTATCACTTTCACCATTTTAGGCAAATCTTCCTTCGTGCCAGACAGATGAAACTAAAGGGGCAGGTGCAGTCACTCATCACTTCGCTACGAGTCACACTGGTGGAGACCGCCGCAGTCCAGCTTCGTTCGGCACCCCTGTGGAAACCGGGTGAGCGTAACAGTTTCCTTGATATACATTACTAGCTAGGTTCAGTGTACTTACCTACAGCTCACATCTGCCTCTTAAGATAAGCCTGACTACTCTGCCACTCTACCAAGGTCTCTGAGTAGTACAGACTGATACTAAGAGTTGTGGATCTACAAACCACTGGGATAGCTTACTAAAGTCTTACCTCCAAGTGGGACTTAAGGAAAACTCTCATAACACTGTAGTCTAGAAAGGCAAGTTAATAAACACATAGAACCAAGTGAGTAATCAAAACTATGAGAACTAATAGTCGAGAATAAAGAAGTTAGCAAACACCAAACAACTAAGGTTCTAATCTAAAAAAAAGTCCTTATGTCGCTAGAAAAGCAGGGGCCTACGTCCTTAGAGTCAAAGGTCGCAATAAAAGTTATTTTCAGGAGGCTAGAAGTCTCTTTTAGGAAGTTACAACTACTTGTTGGCTCAACCCTACATTCATGCAAGTGGTACAAAGATCAGTTCAAACAAGAGGAAAGGCTTTAAAGACCCTATGCTAAGCCTACCGACTTATGGCCGACCTAGGAGGAGGACACCAGGCCACACCCGTTCAAGGCTAGGCAAAAGGAGAGAAAGGGCTAGGAATGTATCAATATGCAGCCCTATGGATACACAGGTCAGGGGGCAAAATAGGTGTGTTTACTCACCCCATGTACGCAGAGTGTCTCATGGTCCACTGTATAAGTTCCTGAAATCACTGGGTTTTGGATTTGTGCCTTGGTTCCGTTTGAATAAGCCCATGGCTCACGGTGCAGACGTAAATTCAGGCATTGGGTTCATGGACCAGATTCTGAATAGTCAGGACACACCGACTACTGGACCATCACTCCAGCAATAACCTCTGAGAACTCCCAGGGCGTGATAAAGGTGGTGAGCAGCAATGGCCACTTGACGAAAATAGAAAAATACGATCAGTGGAGAGAAAAAAGAAACCGGTCCCTTTTCAAGGTCCCTTTTCGTCTTGGAGATGTGCAACTTCAGGAAAATGCTTCTTGTTACATAAACCGAGGATCTGCAGAATCCCAAGCTTCAACGCAGGACAGCTACCAGTGCAGAGAAGTAGCACTGGATGATGTCTGGCTAGCCCATGTGATGGTTCTGGGACTGTTCCGAGTTCTTCCAGCAGATGGATATTTGAGCAGAGTTTGGGGCTGGTTGTTCACACTGGTCCACAGGTTGTAGCACCGATGAAGGTCTTCTTGAGATATGCATAGAGACAGGGCTTGACAACGCAAGTGAAAAAAGGGCTGCTAGCGATCTTCCAATGACGAGTCCCGGGTCTTCAGCAGGCTGCTCTCCTTTGTAGGGGTTTCAGCTCCAATGATGATCTGAAGTGTGGCTGCAGAAGTCCTTCTTTTATCCAGGATCTGGGCGTAAGCTGTCCCAAGCCCACCAATAGCAATGGTCTGTATCATTCAAACTGGCAGGGGCAGTCCAATCCTGGACAGACTTCAGGAGCTGCATCTGCCCAGCAACAGACACGCACGGTCAAGATGTGGACGGGGTCCAGACAGACCCAGCCCCCAACATCCGGCCACACACACAGACAGCCACTTTGCCTGCAAAAGCTGGAGCTTTCCCCGAGTAAAGGCTTACCACAAATGGAAAATTCGGCCACTCCAGGGAGGGAAGAAGCTCTATAGACAAGGTGGCCAAAGGAAAGCGAAAATCTCGTGGCACGACCATTTTAGAGTATATGGTACTCTAAATGGCACTAATCTTTAAAATGTGAATGTGTACAAGACTATAAAAAATGAAAACACTGTAAAAGTATCCGCTGCCACCAGCCCATCATGGACACATCATGCAAGTAACCACAAAGTAGCTAAAAACAACTTTACATGGGCACAAAGTGTCCCTACCGCACTTCACTGAAGGTGATGTGTGCAGGAAAAATAAAACAAATGTACAATGAAGTACAGAGTTCTCCTGCACTGATAGCCATAAGGAAAGATCAATGCCCCAAAACAGATGAGCAAAGCAAGATTGTGGGGAAAAAAGGCTTCACTTACGTTAAACAGTCAGGAAAGGTCTAAAATAATAGCACAAATAATTGAATTACTGAAGACTTAAGGAGGGAAATCAGCAAAACGTTAAATCTTTCCTAACAAATAAGAAGAGAGAAACAAACTGTTTGCTGGAGTACACTTCAATGCCAACACCTCCTTTCCCATGGATTCCCCAATATCTATCTCCAGCATTCACCTACCAAACAACACAGCAAAACCAGTATTTTGATTTTCCTTTGGAATTCCTTAGGGGCATATGGATATCTAAGGGTCATCACCACTGTCACACAAACCGATCATTCTCCTGACTCAGACTTCCCTGAGGTAGGCCGTACACACAATAGATAAGGAAGGTGTGATGAGAAAGGAATGAGACTTAGATACAAGGAATTCATGGTTTTGGTCAAAGACTTATTAAAATAAAAAGCCGTGGGGAAATGCCTCTCTGTCCCTGCACTAGAGGTGTTTCCCTACTTAAAATTAAAATGAAGGGTCTGTCGATGTCGGAAGGTCCAGAACAAAACCATCCTGTG
Organism: Ambystoma mexicanum; assembly: GCF_040938575.1. NCBI lineage: Eukaryota > Metazoa > Chordata > Amphibia > Caudata > Ambystomatidae > Ambystoma > Ambystoma mexicanum. Next base: position 1,066,455,371 of record NC_090931.1, on the reverse strand, counting down.
TCCAAAGTACTATTCTGGCCCTCACATTCTAACAAAATAAAGTCCAAGGTGAAAAGGGTAATGTCTTTGGCCTCGAGTGGCTTATAAATGTTCATAAGGAAAAATGCTTAACTCCAACACAAAAGTTCAAGAAGGATGGAGTTCCTTGTTCCAGAGGGTGGTTTCCCCTCCCCTGGATTTCTCTTCCCTCTGTTGTATATTCAAAGATAACAGTTCCTTGAGTTTCTCTTCTTTCACAATACTTCTGATACACAAAACAACTGACTCTTTGTCTTTGTCCTGTTAGGATACCTGGTGTACTCCCATACCAGATTTTCACTCCTGTTCTCTTTGGTGCCACACAGCCGTTAAACTAGTCCTGATTAATCCTGGACTCATTCTTGTGATTTATTTCGTATGGACTGCTCAGTTTGTCCTTGCGTGGTACTGCATCCAGGTCTTTTTACAAACACACTTGAAAAGCCTGGTATGCTTCTCCTACCAGGGCTTCCTTTAAACACACTTGTAACTGCCTGGTACACTCTCCTGTCAGGACTTCCTATAGACACACTTGTAACTGCCCAGTATGATTCTCCTGTCAGGATGTCCTATTGACACACTTGTAACTGCCTAGTATGATTCTCCTGCAGGGCTATCTTTAAATAAACTTGAAACTGCCTGCTATACTCTCTTGACCGGATTTCCTTTAAAAACACCTGGAACTGCCTGGTATGCTTCTCCTGCCATGACTTCCTTCATGTGGGCTCTGCACCCATTTCCAAACATGATATCCTCTTGGGTCTGCTTTATCGAATTCTGTATCTACCTGGTACACTATCCTACCATGGCTTTTCCTAGCTGTGTATTGCATACACTGACATTCCTGAAAGTTTCTTACTTTTCATTTACTTTCCCTTTCAATTAAATGTTCACAGGTTCCTTTCCTTTGAAATGCCTTCTTTGTTTTCTTTACAATTATTCGTCTTTGGCATAGCTGCCAATATACCCTGGTGTCCCTAGTTCCCTTTTGGCGAATCAGCGGTTCTTGTTGACATGCTTTGTTCCTCTCATGGTAAGCCATTGGCGGGCGATCGCCTTTTCCCCATGTCTCACCGCCTTCCTTCTTTGGTTTCTCTGTGTTCTGCTGTTCTTGTCGGGCCCGTCTGCTTCGTGTCAGGCGCTGGTAAGGCAAATGCTGTTGCTTTACACCTGCAAACACCCATGAGCCCTGCACTGTTTTCAGGCGATCTTGCAGCATGTCTTCTCTTGCGGGCAGCTTTCCTCTTCTTCCTCGCTGAGCCGGACAGCTCCACTGAGCTCCCTGCAGCCCATTGGTCATTAGGTGCAGGCTAGTTGTCACCATCAGAAGCAGCTCTCTCTCCCGCAGCTAGCAGCACAGGAGACTTTCTCTCTGGTTTCCCCCTCAGTGAAGGAATCTTCAGTTTCCTCTGGACTGAGGCACTCTGTTGATACCCAGAGGTTCTCCTTTCTGGAGGGCCAGATTGGTGTATTTGGTTCCTCCACTTCTCAGCTTTCCATAAGCAGTTGGGGTGCAAAGATTTCCCCTTTCTTTGGCCCAAACAGCAGTCTACAGTTTTGTCTCCTGGTACACACAAATCCTGCAGCCAGGTCCTCCAGAGAGGGCCTCTCTCACACATACTGAGTCTTTCCTTGCTTTTATACTGGCTCTGGCCAACAGGATTTTGGGAAAGACTAGACTGCTCATGTTGTTTACAAGTAATCCTCATTTCAACCTTCTTCTCCCTCGTCACAGTACTGATCGTATAACTTGTTTATGATTCATTGGGGATCTTCCTCGTCACAGTACTGGGAAAGTGATCTTCTTTCAGGATACCTCTATTTTACCTTGTCCCAATAGAATACTTTTTAGGGGAATGGTAAAATAAGTACAACCCATGAGTCCGTTAGGGAAAGGATTGTCTTTAGGGTTGTAGGAAGGGGGTCTACGGCCTCTTAATGGGTGGGGATACCACATTCCCTCTAGCAAGCCCACTTTACTCCCCTGAGGGTTGTCTCCCCCATATGGTCCTCCCTCGGGCAGCCAACCCAAGGCTGGAATCATGTAGCGGCTGCCCTCCTTTGGTCACATGGGGAGAGACTTCTATCGGGGAGACATCGCTAGATTCATCGCAAAGGCTTCACACCATTATCTCAGCTTCCAATCTCATGATCCAGCAAAGACTGCAGTGCCGCTCACAGATGAACAGCTGTCCCTCCAAATGGGACCCCTACGACTCTTACATTCATCGCTTGCCTTTGGTCTTCTGTGGCCTCTAGCTTTCAGTTACTGATGAGCATTGACTCAACAATCCTTTATTTCAATATAAAAATGTTCAGTGTGTTTGCTTCTGTTGCAGCCACTGTCCCTTCTGAGTGAGCCATCTCAGTCTCCACTGGAATTAGAACCTGGTCAGTCTTTTTAATTTGACCCTGGATGCCTTTGAGGCGTGCCTCCATAGATAAAAATTACTTATCCACTTTACATACAGTTGCTTGTAAAGCGGTAATGGCCGCCGTAACCCCTTGGAATCCTGTGGCCAAGTCAATAAGTGGTACCCTCATTTTCAACTCTGGGTATATCTCACGGTGATTCATTGCAAGGTGAAAATAAATCCTTTATGCCACTCTTGTTCGGCCCACTTGCTATGATTTCATGCCCCTGTGTCATTCCACTGCACACCACAACGATTTCACAGCCTCCAGACCTGCCAGGAGAGAGCAGGACCTAATCTGAGGCTTGCTCAACTCTCCTCATGGGCGTTTATAGCCCGCAAGTGATAACCCTAGGGCGTAAGACTATGACAGCTCTGAAATGCAAACACATCTGGTGTCTTCTGCCAAGTGCCTGCAACTGCCGTAGAAGCCGAGGGGGAAAAGAAAACAATGCAAGTTTCCCTGAAGTAGTGGTGGGCGAAATAGCTCAATTCCAATGAAAAATGGACAGATTCAAGACAACATTCATCCGACCTGCCAATTTCGCCCGTGGAGTGGAATTGGCAGTTACTGGTCTTTCCTTACCCAAAATTCCGCTTTTCAAAATTTGGTTTTTATTAAAAATTATATTTTCGGATGTTTCACCCCAAATTTCATTTTTTTATGACCGTTGCGGGACAAAACAAAATGTCCATGTGTGAAGAAAATCGCTAAAAGATGTTGGGGAAAAAGAAATAAATTTGCCCGGTCCGCCAGCACTACAGATAAGGGATGTAATCAGCCACTTTTACTGCCTAATATAAGCCACAAATAAATAAATAAAAATAGGCAAACACTCCCGAAAATATAAATTGGAAATACACATAGGGCCTTGTGCCTCTGCTTTCACTCAAGCAGCTGTATGTATATGTTTGAGCCAGAAGTGCATGTAGTAATATGAGAAGAAACTACTGCTATTACTGTCTGATCGGAAGCAAACGTGTTTCTTTTGGTGTGTATGAATAACTAGGTGCAAAGACATACTTCAATGAAAACATTTCCATTTTCAGATAAAACATATTTCTACTTGCTTATTAAATACTCTGATTGGGAATTGGACTTACATTTATACTCCCTAAAAAATCATTTTGCTCCCAACTTTAAAAAATGGTGAGTAAAATACACCCACTTCAAAATTTTATCTGTAGCACTGCTGTTGGTTGAACGGAATTGTTGGTGAGTCGATGGCAGTCATTTCACTCACCCCTACATGGGAGCTCTCACACCGCTTCAATAGCAGGTCAAAGGAGCTCTTTCACTGCTCTTCCCGTGACGCTCCGCCAGGGCATTTCGCCTGCTGTATCACGCCCATCTTGGTGCTCTAGCTCCATGCAGCCCCCCACCATGGTGCTTCTGAAAATCCTTTGAGAAGGGCAGATTCAATTTCATAACTGGCCAATCTGGACCCCCGTGGGAAAGGTCAGAATGAGTGTCCTGTCACAGTGATAGCCAATTCCTCAAGGAGGATATGAAAGGCCCAGAGAGAATTTTATAGTCTATGACAAATGCTGCTATCTTAAGCGCTGCCAAGCTCCGCCTCCATCTTACCATACCTTTTAAGTGAAGTTTGGTACAGAAATGTGAACGTAAACTCACAAAGAAGAAGAAACTGCAATAAAGGAAACATTCTAAATTATGCATAATCTATAGAGGAACATGTTTATTAAATTAACAAACTGTACAAGATGGGTCACCTTTTGATCTCCTAAACACATGTCTTCAGTAGGTTTCTTTAACGCTTTAGCCATTTCTAACTCCAATCTTCGCAATTCAAGCTTGCGTTCTTTGTTTATCCTTTTTTCATCTCTTTTCTCCTGCTTTAATCTCTCTTTTTCCTAAAAGGGACACAAATTAAATTAAAAAAAACCTTGAAATATTCAAATACTTTAATGAAAACACAGTATGTATTTAATTATGTGTACATGTGTCCTAAATGTTTGTATACAGAATTTAAGAGCCATGCTGATGTAGTGCCATTTATTTACATTGTGCAACGCTCATGGATCTCGAGAGGCAGAACCTGAGGCCCACAACAAAACCCTCTCGTCGCTTAGTTTGTATTTAACACTGTAAGAAGCATCGACAGAGACAAAAGGTTTTAGATTCTGCCGTTTGCGGTTGTGCAACAGCAGTAGGCACTGGTTTGGGTTGAGAATTACCTTTTGGCGAGTAGGACAAAGTGGCTGAGGACAGAGGGAATCTGGCAGGAGACAATGGTTCAACAGGGTGGGGTTTCTCCTACCTTCCCAATGTCCGAGGCAGCATCAGCTGCTGCATCACTGATCTAAAAGGCCCACTATTGGCAGATAATTAGGGGAAAGGAGTATAGGGGAGATGATGCATTAGAAAGATGAGTGTGAGAGGCTGGGCACAGAAAAGAAAGATAGTGCAAATATTAAACACACAAATATATATATATTATAAAAGCAACGATTGACTGACATTATGAAAATTCGATTGCTAATAACATTTGACTTGTTTAGCACATCACCCAAAATCATGTAGGTACATGGACTATGGAAATCACTGAACTGTATCAATAATCAGCACAACTGGCCTCAAACCACCCTCGACTTTTACTCCATTAACATCTATCGTTAGCCCTGAAATAATTACTTTTCCAAACAAAATCATCAGTGAGACCGATAAGCTCTTTGCCACAAATAATCAGTACCGCAATAACCTCACGAATGCTGAAAGGACAGCTCTGGCTCATTTGGAATCACACTCAGCGTTTATAATCAAACCTGCTGACAAAGGAGGGGGCATTGTGCTCTGGCCTAGGACCGCCTATTCACTAGAGGTACAAAAAGATTTAAGTAACATCAAGTTTTACAAAGCATTAGGTAACAACCCAACTGCTAGACAATTGGATGAGATTGATAGCCTGATGTCAAATGCACTTATGCAGGGCTGGATGATGATGATGAAAAGCTGTTTTTGGTCAGAAAACATCTGACTATACCTGCGTTTCATTGTTTACCTAAGGTCCACAAGAATGCCACTAGCCCCCCTGGGAGACCTATAGTGTCCGCAATTGGCTCCATTCTTGCACCACACAGTTTATGCAGACTTTCTCTTGAGACCCTTTGACAGTCTATGCAATCATTCGTACAAGACACCACTGCAATGATCCACATTTTAGTCTCTTTGACCATCCAAGCGAGTGATATCCTAGTAACTAAGGATGCAGAGGCTCTGTATACCAGCATTCCCCAGATGGCTAGCACAGAGGGGATGTGCAGGAATTTGGATAAAATGCAGACACTCACCGCCCCGTCAGAGTTCATTCTTGAGAGTATAAGGTTGGCCCTTACCGAGAACTACTTCCTTTTTCAAGGCTGTTTTTACAATCAATGGCATGGGACCAGCACGGGGACAACTTTTGCCCCAGATGTAGCAAATTTGTACATGGAGAACCTGGAAGAGGAGACGATCTATAGTGAGAACCATTTCGCCAATGATATGCTATCATGACAAAGTTCCATCGACAATGTCTTTATGGTGTGGTAGGAATCTCCTGACTCATTAAAGAACTTTCTAGTGTGGGTCAATGGTCAAAATTAATTTATCAACTTCACTATGACTTCTGACAAATCATCTATGCCCTGCCTCGTTTTGGAGATACATAAAACAGAAGAAGGCACCCTAAAAACAACTCTATTCAGAAAGCCCACTGATAAGAATACATTACCGGCTTTTGAAAGTTTCCACCCTTTCAATCTTAAGGAAAATCTCCCTTACGGACAATTTTTAAGAATCCGCAGGAAAATGTACCACAATGGTAGATTTCGATGGCCATGGTAATATCCTGAGCACGAGATTGAAACAAGGATACCCAGCTCAGACAACATGAAGGACCTGAAAAAGAGCGTAAAACACATACAGAAATAGCTGCCTATCCAAACAAGTGAAGGTTGCAGAAGAGAAGATCACATGTGTCGCCGCCTTCAGTCTGATAAGTCATTCCCGGAGAAGGGCTAAACTCCAGAATTGGAAAATCATTAAAACACCTAATTTCCATTCAGATAAACCTCGCTTTGCATATAAGCGTCCGAGAAACCTAAAGTCCACACGTATGAAGACAGTGTATGCAGACTAGCACTCAAGCTACCTTGTGGTCCCTACCGTCTATCATTGGACATTTTCAATGCAGTAAATGCTCAGGATGCTCTCTCATAAGGGACTTAAAAGAAATAGCTCTGAATGGTCTTATTTGGAAATTTTGCAGGTTCACTAAGTGTTTAACAATGTGGGCTTTTTAAGGAATAAAATTCCCTTGTGGTTTACTCTATGTTGGGAAGACCATGAGAGAGATCCGTCAGCGGATATGTGAACATCGGTCGTGTCTGAAAAATCTGGTGCCGAAAAACCGATGGTGGCACATTTCAAAGAAAAAATCACACTAATGCACAGATTTCCTGTGGTTTATGATTCAAACTGTAAGATGTCCAGCAAGAGGTGGCGATCATGATCTACTGCTAAGTCAAACTGAACAGAAGTGGATACATAAGCTTCATTTAGTCAAAAAAAGACTGAAGACTTCACGAGTGGAACCTGTTTCTACATTGATCCTATCGTTGAGCTAGTAGTACAGAGTCTGAATACTGGGTGTCTCATACTGCTGGAGGACGCACATACCCTTGAGCACAACAGAAATGAAATCTACTTAAGGGTGCATCCACCTAGTGTTACAGCAGGACCATCAAAAGTAAATCATGTTAAATGGTTCCCTTTTTTCTCTTGGTGATCCCCTGGTAACGACCACAATATGACGATGTTTAGTGGTAAAAATAGGTCCACTTTATAACACTGCTTGGCGTCGCCTGTAGTCATTTCTTCAGTATAGAGCTCTGGCCAAGTAATGCATGTAGAATGTTACAATTGCAGAAAAAATTAAAATTAGAATAAGAAAAAAAAACACAAATATATTTAAATTTTCTTATTTTAATTAATTGTCTGTGCAAGTATTAGGTTAAACTATTGCGGCTGCCTCAAAGGACGAGCGGCATAGGTATTAATTATTTGTACCTTGCCTCTCTCTACATTGCCGTATGAGCAGTTCATACACAATACTTAATATTCCCAATCCAAGATGGTGCCCGCCCACACACGTGACATGCATCATGTGCATTTATCACATGAAAGTCTGATGAGCGTTCAGGCTCGCAACCAAAGTAGCGCGATCAGCGTTCGTGTCCATCCTGTTCTTTTATCGAGTTCACAAAATGAGCTATTTAGGTAAGCCCGCCGTACCCTCATAACATGACCACATTAGAGGTCTTCTGCAATCAAAGTGATTAGATGCTCCCCGTCAATGCTTAAACATAATAATCCGTGGTTATAGGGACCTCTCGCTCCACTAATAAAACAGTTGGAAGGGGACTGTACTTTTTAGCCTAGCAGAAACGTATGTATTTTTTTGACTCTATGTAACGAGCCATAAAACAAACTCAAATTACTTATTTTTTATGCAACGACTGATATCTCAGCCCAGAGGTCGAGCATCAGATTGTTTCTTGGGCTTTTTTTGCTTCCTTGAACTATGCCAGCAATGTGCTACTGCAGGATTTGATATATAAATTAACGTGACACCCTCTTCACTGTGTAGTATAACGTGAGGCTTCCCGTTAATCACAGGGACTACAGCATATGGCCTCTCCATTCTGAAAATGTAGTGAAACACACGACTAAGAAGTAACACAGAGACCTTTCACGCTGATGGGATCTTACCCTAGAGGGAAAACACTAGCCACAAGGTAATATGCCCTTAAATAGCCAGAACGTTCAATAATATGACATACTGTTTACAAGAATGTCACAGACGGCACTGTGCTCCAATTTACCTTCAGGTGCTGGGTGATCACATACCACTAGGTTCTGTGATATGAGTTTATGAAGCAATCTGCCCTGTATGCGCTGAAGAAATAGCAGATTAGTAGTTAAGAATGGAATTATGTTTGAATTTACATTAAATTTGCATAAGTAGGTCAGCATTTTAATAAAGTTTGTTTCGTTGGTTAATGTTAATGTTTTTTATCCTGATGAAGGCTTCTTGGGATAAATTAACATGGCTGTTGATGATAGACACAAAGTACAAAAGAAGCCAGAAAACACAATGTGTCGACTATAGAGAGCAAATAGTTACTCTTTTTAAAACATTTTTCACACCTAAACCCCACTTCCTTGACGTAGCTTTCGTGTTGCTTTTTTAACTACATATTGCGCAGGTCACAGCGCAGCAGTCTATCATGTTGTAAGTGTATGTTGATGTACTGGCTATTGGGGTTAGTGTTACTATGAATTGTTTGTAGGGGAATATATTACAATTTTTTTCTTACACCTCTCTGACCTAAGAACTGATTATTGATACAGTTCAGTGTTTTCCATAGTCCAGGTACCTACGTGATTAAGGATGGGTAGCCTTTTTTCCTTTTGTGTTTCTGTTATGTTTTCCTCCCTTTTGAAACAGGCCCCCATTAACAAAAAAATAGGTAAGCACCCAGAATGGTCATGCTTGTTTAGCACACCTACATGACATTTTCTCAAATAAACTGTGCGTTTCATTTCACGTTCAGCTCCCATGCCCGCCCAAACAATTCAGGCTCAGGAAAATCTATTAGCGCATGTGTAAGTGAACGTGGGCGGCCACAGGGGGGTAAAACTTGCAAGGTCGGAATGATAAATACAGATGTTTCGTAATCATTATGCGAGTGTAGCTAGGCCCAGCTATAGGGCACAAGTGATATTGTAGCACAGTAGTCAAAATATGATGTATAGCAATGCTGACGTAGACCCTGGTCTGGTGAGAAATACTGAAGCACTGACATATTGGAAGTGAGGCAGAGCATTATACAATCCCCCTTGGAAATGTGGCACCATGGCATGATAAAGCTCAGCAGTAAAGTTGAGCACAGAGGCCTTTGGGCCGAACAAATGAAAAGTTTAATTGTATCGAGCTACAGGCCTGCAAAAACAGAAAGGAATGCCAATGGACAAGCACGGGCAGAGCTGCGCCTGTCCCGAAGGACAAACCCATGGGAGTTGGGGTAGAGGTCTTCAGCTGCTAAAATGTCCAGTCTAGATTTCCGGTACTAGTGCCCCCCAGTCGAATGACCATCCCATTTGAACTGCCAGATGCCCATAAGAGAATACCTAAATCCATCACAATTCGGTTGATTGGTGTATCCATCGAGAGGCCTAGTTGAAGCTCCAGGGCGGGGCAGCTGATAAAAGGGGAGCCTGGAGTGAAACACTGTGATACGGGTAACAGGAGGTTATGCAAACAAATGTAGTTCAGCGACACAGAGGCATGGTGGGGGTGCCCGCATGTGTGGTATCAAGAGAAGTGTACCATTATTCTAAGCGGCCAATTTGACCTTGAAGTAATCCACTGAGATCATGTTAACGACCAGGTGCACACCACACGACCAAGCCAATGGGCAGGGTAACATAACAGGTACCTCGCCAATCAGGTAGTTGAGAACCAAGATGACGGAGTAGGGGGGGCACATGTTAGAGGGTACAGGTATATTAGGATGTGGTCAATCTGTTGAGGTGGTAGCCAATGAGGGTGGGGGTTAACACTGTATATTGTGTACGTCATGAGTGACTCTTTTGTCCTTTAAAACTTCATACTTGCTTTATACTAACAGAGAGCTCTGAGGCAGTTTGGTTCTACGGGGTTCTACGGGACCTTCTGTCACCTTTTTCCTTTTTGTATACAATATAAACCTTGTTTATCTTGCAAAGAGGTGCATCAAGCCTTTTTCGTTAGAGGAGTGTTTTTTACTGTCTGGTTGCCCGGAGGTCTTGCCTTATAGGTGAGAATTACCTTTTGGCAAGTAAGAAACAGTGCCTGGGGCATGGGGAAGTGGGCAGGAGACAATGGTTCAAAGGGTGGGTGTATTCCTACATTTCCCAAGTTCGAGGCAGAGAATAAGGGGAAAGGAGTGCAGTGGAGATGCTGCATGAGCAAGATGAAAGAGAGACTGGGTGTAAAAAGTCTGCATGTATTTAACACACACAGACACACACATATATAAATAATAGAAGCTACGATTAATGGACTTCCTGAAAATTCTATTGCTAATAACATTTTACTTCATTAACACAACTACATGACATTTTCTCAAATAAACTGTCTGTTTCAAAATGGCGGGGGTACTGCTACCTTCCTAAAGGTTGAGGCAGCATCAGCTGCACAATCACTGAGATCATAGGTTCACTATTGGCAGAGAATTAAGGGAAAGGCAGGCAGGGGAGATGCTGCATGAGAAAAATGAGGAGGAGGGAGAGAGAGCGAGCGACTGGGGACAAAAACGAAGATAGTGCAAAAAGGTTATATTTATATTAGACACACAGACACATATATATTATAGAAGCTACGATGAATTGACTTTCTGAAGATTCTGTTGCTAATAACGTGACATATGTTTAAACACACCTGCATGACATTTTCTCAAATGAACAGTTGTTTAATTTGTGCATTGGTTTTCGCATTTAAAAATGCGCAGCCATTAAAGAGGCGCACAGCTTAAACCGCAAGATTAACTTTCATACTTCAAAGTTAGGTGTCCTTGGTACTTGTATGTTTCTCCCATGGTGCATTGCAGCAAATGAAGATTTTCATAAATGATGAGCCTATTTATTTTACCCAATGAGAGGCGTTCAGGATATTAGGTGGGGAGTAAGGAATTATTTGCCTTAGGGTTAATGTGGGGAGGATGCAAACAGCAGCTATTTGGGTTGTTTGAGAGTTAATGGTGGACTAGGGAATGCTTTGCACGTGCTTTCACGAGAAAAGAACGGTCCTCACAAGAATCTGATTTAATTTCTGAAGTGCACCATGGGAAGAAGAAAATGGTTCAAATGATATCAGCAAGGGGCTTGAGACAGATTGTCTTCAGATTGGATATGGGCAGAGTAAAGTAGTAGTATCTGGGCGCAATGGAAGTTCGTGTGGGGGCGGGGCTTGGGTTAAAGAAAAACGTTCAACGCGTTTTCAACTACTCTTGAGTATCAACAACACATTCGCTAAACTTTTAACCCTTGCACTTGCCACCAGCAGGCTGCACTTTTTACTTATTTTGTGTCTTATTTATTTTACGGTTTATCCTATGCACTTGACTGCTCCCTCCCCGTCCCCCTGCACTTTTCCCCTTCACCCTCCCCTGCACTTGCGCGATCTCAATGTCACCTGGCCTAGTAAGATCGCTGTTTGTCGTCCTTCTGTTCCCCCTCCTTTGCCGTGTCGCGAATGAAACACTTGTGTATAGGCGCATTATAAATGCCATATCACTGTGATCCACCAGATCTAAGGCAGCAGACAGGTCCAACAGCATTAGAGTCACTGCTTGCCCTTTGTCCATACATTGTAGGATTTGTGCTTTTAAATCTAATAGGGCTGACTCTGTACTGTGTCCTTGTCTGAAACCCGATTGCCATTTATTTAATCTTTTCTTTTCCTTCAAAAATGTTGTCAATTGTACGCATGCAACCCGATCTAAGACCTTTAATATAAATGGTGTTTTTGAGATGGGGCAGTAGTTTAGAGCACTCTTTGAATATAGACCAGGCTTTTTTATTAGCGGGGTGGTCCATGCATTTTTTAGGTCATCAGGAACATAATTCTCTGCGAATGTTGTATTCATGAATTTGCAAAGGGCACTTATCAGGTGTGGTGCACATTCTTTTATGACCATAGCTGGGCATGTGTCTCCTTTACAATTTGTAGGTTTAAGCTTGGCAATAATTTCCATTAATTCAGTTTCACTAACTGGTTCAAAGCTAAACGGATATTCGTGGTTTATTTTCTGCTGTTTAGTTTGATTTTATCTTTAGGAGGGTAGACTTTATTATTGGCTTCAACCCTTTCCCTTATAGTATCAATTTTTTTGGTCATAGTGATTTGTATCTCATTGCACCACTCATCATTTTTATCAATGCTGTTTATTTAAAAAGGTTGTTCCAGCTCTTTTGGCACTTTAGAAAGTTCTTTTTGGCGTGATTGGGTGTTTCTGTCATTAAGAAAGTTCCTTTTTGCTGTAATAATAGCTTGTCTGTATTTGTTTGTTGCAGTTTGAAAACCCTCTTTGTCACATGGATTTCGTGTTAACTTCCATGCGTTAAAGTATTTGTTTATTGGACTTTCGTTTTTGCAAATCAGTTGAAAACCATGGGTTATTTTTCCTTTCAACCACTTGTTTGAGTTTCAATGGGGCTAGTGAATTTGTGACTTCCTGTATTGTTTGGTTGTACATGTCGGTCATCTCATCTAACCTTGTGGCCCGACTCCAAGCACCACTGACAGGCGCAATGAGGATCTGTGATGGACATTTTTGCCCCACAGTCCGTAAACCGCTTGAAGCCGGTCTTCATTGTCAAGGACATATTCGAAGAGGTAACCGCCAGCGTGCATGCTTCATATACCAGCATCAATGTCACAAAGGACGCTACAGAGGCCATCGAGGACCAATACTCAATGCTGCATGACTCTCGAGCCTATGAAAACAAAAATCGGAAGCAAGCTGCAAGCAGACTTGAATATCAAAGATGAGGAATACGTGGGAGGCCAATCCATTAGAAGGAAGCATATTCTTGGCAGGGGAGTAAACCAAGCTATTGCAAATGAGCATTGCAAGTCTGGGACCTGCACCCATTTGAAAGCCAGAGACTAAGAGGGTTTGGGACTCTGGGAGAACCAGAGACAATCCAGACGAAAGCACAGGCTTAGCAGGAGAGAAAAGCAGGCTAGTGCGGTCACGCATTGGAAGTCTGGGACCTGCACCCACCACATGAGAACCTGCAAATAACGAATGGGACCATGAAAACAAAAGAGACGGAGCAGAAGAAAACAGGCGCTTGGCAGTAGAGTACAGCAAGCAGATATAATACAATATTGTGAGTCTGGGACTAGCACCCATATGAAAACCTATAATAATACAGTGAAGAAGGTTCGGGGTCTGGGACCCAAGGAGATAAGAAAAGGGAAAAACCACACAAGGAAGAGACTCGCTCCTAAAGTAGAACCCAAAGGAATCCAGGGGAAAAGAGCGAACTATTAAACCCTTAAAGTAATACATTTTCGAACACTGAAACACCCAAGATATTGGGAAATATTTTGTTGGCAAGAACTGCCATTACCACTTTAGTTTGGAAAAGAATACCTGTGCACATTAGATTTATGTTAGTAGCGTTGGGGTCAGACAAAGGGGTTTTGGGACACAACATCGACTGACTATTTGTTTGACATCCTGACGTTTTCCTTACTTTTCATTGTGGCAGGGATACCCCTCTTAGCTTTAGGGACAGAGAGGCCGTGTTGCCAACCCTTTTACTGGTTAATAAAAGCTTATAACCAAACAAAGCCACCTTTGTGTCTGAGCCTTACTTCTACACCCTTACACGACCCACTGGTGCTCTTAGGACATGCATGTAAATGAAAAGTGCGGTATGCAACAGTTGGCAGTAAAATGGCAGTGTCACTGGGTCTAGGCAAATTCTCACTGTTAGTCCTGGGCACCTCACAAGTGATCCCAGCAGCGGGATTAGAAGACGTGAAGACTCTTGCGACATGCTTGTTCCCATCTGATGGGTCTTAATAGGGAAGCCCGAAAGCCAAGAGTAACACAGAGCAGGGAATGGTCCAGAAAGGCACTCTAAACAAAGTAGGAACAGCTCTGCATTATTAAAAGACTGATCACAGTAGAAGCAAAGCACAGATATTTGCCTACAAGGCATGCAAGTAATGAATACATAAATGCACACAGTATTAACAGGCACACACTTAAGTGGTTATATGCTGTGTGGAGTCAGCAATTAGTGGTGGACACAAAGTTGCAGGTTTCTCAACAATAGCTATATTTATTAAAAGAAATTGGGTTTTGAAAAAAGCCTATCTTGTCCTAACAAAAAATTGAAAGGTCCCCAACTAAACAACGAAGACTAAAGAAAGTTGACCGAGTCCAAAGTACATCGGACCCTCACACTTACATACAAAATCAAAAGGTATAATATAGTTCTTGTTGTCACTTCAACCAAGTTATGCAAAATGATAGATATATACAACTTCAGCAGACCAGTCCTTGGCTCCAGGGTTTAACTTCCATTCCCCTGAACTGTTCCAGGGAAAGGACTCATACTCATGTTTCACCAAAGTTCATATTGAAGGGTGATGGAAATGTCTCTTTCCTGGGTAGTCCCCTTTCAGATGACAAGGCTAATGTTCTTTCTCCAATACAGGTTGAAATGGATTGGAATACAATCTTATAGTCTTTAGGATGGCAAAGCAAAATTTTCAATTTTAACAAAAGTTTGATACAAGAGTTCCTTTAAAACTGGTTGGACTCTAGCAGGAAAGAGTCTTATAATTTTTCAGGATGACAAACTAAAATGTTAACTTTCAACTTAAGACTTGATATAAGAAAGTTTATTTTTAATAGAACATTGGTTTTCCTGGTATACTCCCCTATCAGTAACTTCCTTACTGAAATATTCAGCTTTAAAAAAAAAAGGTAATAGAAACTCTTTTGCAACACAGCACTATGTTTCCTATTGTACTCCCTTGCTAGGAATATCCTCCTTTTTGGCTCATACATATCCCGTGGTATACTCTCCTGCTAGGTATCTTTTCCAAAAGAAGGTTTAACTGAAAAACCCTGGATATCCTGGTTTACTCTGCTGCCAGGAATATCCTCCTTTTGATTCACACAGATCCCCTGGGTGTACTCTCCTGCCAGGTATGCCATTCAAAAAGGTTTCACTCCCCCTTTTGGCTCATACACGACCCCTGGTGTACTGTCCTGCCAGGTATCTTTTGCCAAAGAAGGTTCAACTGAAAACCTCTGGATATCCTGGTTTACTCTCCTGCCAGGAATATTCTCCCTTTGATTCACACAGATCCCTGGTGTACTCTCCTGCCAGGTATCTCTTTCAAAAAGGTTTCATTACCGAATGATACTCCTATTAAGTCTTTCTGCAACATTCACGTTTCTCTCAAATGTTCTCACAATTGCACCTCTGCAGTGGTACAACCTTGCTGACTTAAGTTAACACATCAATTTCCCCCATAGTCGCATCCCTTATATGAGGGTTTGTTCAAGCTCCTTCTGTTAACCTCTTTTACAATGTCTCTTGATTCTTGGCAATGCTTGTTGCAGGTTTCCCCCAAGTGACATCTCATGTCAGGAGAATTGAACACCTCCTGCACTTTATTTCTCTGACAATGTCTTTCGGTTTATGGCAATACAGGTTTTCAGGTTTCCCCCAACTGGCATATCTCATCATGAGAATTGTACCATGTTTGATCTCTTGTTCATTCTTTTGGCTCATGGCAATACTGGTTCCAGTTTTCACCCAACTGACATCTCTTATCAGGAGAATTGTAAAAGTATTTGCCCTCTGTTTCGCTCTATAAATCTATTTTGGTATTCAAAACCTGTATTTAATTGTCCACATCCCTGTCGGAAACATCCCGGGGCCAACAATAAAGGGGCCAACTCACTGGTCTATTCTGGAGTCTCTGACCCATCGTATAGCTGTACTGGTACAGACCTCCCTCGGGTGTGACATCTGTAGCTTGTCAAACCCCCTTTCAGGGCCTCTGACGGCTTTGTGGTCCATCGCTGGTACGGTGGCTGCCTGTGGATTTGACAGCATCGTGGACAACCTCTCTGTGTTGGCTGGTTCCTTTGCAGAACTACCCTGGAGTCCTCTTGTCTCAGTTGGGTCTCCTGCCACCCCGTTATGTCGGGTGGATCACTGGCAGTCTGGGGGCACATCTCCCCTTTAGCTGGGCTTGCTTCCGCACGTTTGCCTCTCTCTCCGCGGCCCTGCTTCCTGCTCCACATACTCTACAGCCTGTTCCGACTTCTCTTTCACCTTCCTTCATCTGTGGGTGGTTTCATGATTTTAATGTCCTGCAAACTGGACTGATTGCATAACTAGACCGAACCTTACTCTTAGTATTGCTGTTGATCCTTATTGACTCCTCGCTCCTCTTCCCAGTCCCAGTACTAAAAGCTTTCTGGGAATTGGAGTCCAACGCATGTTCACAGAGATTCAAGTTCTTTTGTTGAACCCTTTTGTCTACATAATCATCATGAACACCAGATGTCAAATGAGTTTTAGAGAGGTTATGCACACAGGAAGAGTTAATAAAGTTCTGTTTAAGATATTTAACAGAAATAGGTTTCAAGTCCTCACAATTAGAGGATTTTGAATAATGACAGTACGGTTTTATAAACTTGGGACTGAGGGTCGTTTCTTCCCAGGCAAACAAAGAATTTTGTGTTTCCCCTGTTGGAGCCATCTCCTCCCCCAGATAGCCATCTCCTCCCATGTGATCCACCCACAGAACACCACCCCCAGGGACAGGATCAGGTAGCAGCTGTTTTGCCATGGCCACATGGGAGGAGACTGTAGGTTGGGGGTCAGTGATGGCTCTGCAGGATTCATCACAATGCACAGTCTTATCTAAGTATGTTCCATAGCTTTAATCTTTCCCACTATGAAGATAGCTGCACAGAACACTCCAGTAAAGTATGGAGGAAAGGGCACAGGAGCAGGAGTATTAATGAAATGGAGGAATGAATTTCAACATGTTTCACTAAAATGTTAAGTAGTGTAAGAAGTCAGCAATGAAACTCGGACATAAGTTTGCCATGTTTTTGGTTAAAGAATTTTATTGAAACTAAAACCGTTGGGAAAAGGCCTCAGACCCAGTTCAAAGAGGAATTTACCTACATATACCAAAACTAAGGATCTATCTGGGTCAGGATGTCAAAATCAAAACCATCCTTGTGTCCAAAAGTTCTATTCTGACCCTCACACTATAAACTAAAATATAAGGTGAAAAAGGAAATGTCTTTAACCGTTGGTGCTTTTTGACAAGTGTTCGTAAAGGAAGAACAAATAGTTCCATCACAAAGGTTCTTCAATGATAAAGAGTTCTTGTTCCAGAGGGTGGCTCCCTTCCCCTGGATTCATCTTTAATACAGGTAGTTCTTTATAGAACAGTTCCTTGTGTCTTTCTTGGCCCACAATAGCACTTTCACACACAAAGCTGCTTAGCTTTGTAATTCTATTTCGTTCTGAATTCCTAGTTTCCTTTTCTGCCAGGATTTTACTTATCGTCCGGTCAACAAAGTCCTGATATTCTTTCTCAGAACTTCTTATTTCCACACACTTGCAATTGCCTGGTATTGTAAGGAAGGCATGGTATGAAACAGTAAGACAGACACAAGTGATCACATTTCAAGGGTGTTTCTTGAACTTCAATTGGGTTTGAAAAACGCCCATCTAATGCTAAGTCTAAAGATGGGAGCAAGCTACAACCATAAAATAATAATAACGCAATGCTAGTCTAGTCTGTCAAAATAAAAGGGCCTATACTAATAAACCTAGTCCCAATCATTAGTTCTAAATACAAACAGCGTGGGAAACAATGTTATGCAAAAGAAAAGTTTCCAAGAAATTATATACTCGAATGCTCAACCTGCCGCAGGACCACTTCAATTCACAATTACTCCTCTTTTTTATATAACCTTTTCCTCACTTTCACCACTTCTCAGCTGGCTTACCTTACAGAGGCCTTCGATTGAGCACCCACGCGGTGCCGGACCACTCTGTCAAAAGGTATTGGGCCTCATAACTGTGGCGGCCACGGTTTGAACGGTGCCGGCAAGGCACCGGCACCGTTCATACCGGGCCGCCACATTACGAGTTCTGCTTGTGGGTCCCTGACAGCCCGCCAGGTGTTACCTGGCGGGCTGTGCGGCACCCGCGAGCAGAACTCGTAATTGCACCGGCACCGTTAGCAACGGTGCCGGTGAAACCATGCTCCCCACCACCATTCTGCCTTATGGGGCAGAATGGGGATCGGGAGCCCGGCATTACCACCTCCCGCGAATGGGCAATTACCAGCCCACTCATCTCGTAATGGGCCGGTTATTGCCCAATTGCAGGAGGCGGTGCCCGAGGTGAGCATGGCAGTAGCCAGGCCTGCCATACAGGCACGGCTACCGCCATGCTCGTAATGAGGCCCATTGTATCTTGCTTTTATAGTTCAATCACTCATCAGCAGTTCAACTTTACTTGCGTCTCTTATCACACGCGTTTTAAAAATGTTCATTCCAGCGCTCGCCATAGAATGTTGCTGCTTGCAACCTTGGCTTCAACACAGACCAGTCTTGTATTGGTCTCCCCAGCTCACCGACTGTGTTGATTTCACTGACGCTGCTTTGTTCTTGAAGCCAAGGATGGTACCACGAGTCGGCTGGCCATTCTCCCTGCCTTGATTATTGACGCAGGACGGCCCTGGGTATCTGCGACACACAACGCAGGATTCTTCAGCCTGGTTTCCTAGTCTTACGCTTTCTAATCTTGAAACAGTACCTTGTCGAAAAGGTCATAGGAACTTCCCTCCTTGCAATCTCCTTCTGTTTTACAGTTTTTCTTCTCTCGTTCAGCTACCGTCTCAAAACTGCGTTTTGTCGTATGCTCTGCCTTGCTAAGAGTGTGCGCTTGTGCTCTGCCTTTTATCCGTGTGGGGAAGCTTAATGGAAGTCAGGTGTGTGTGATGGTCAGGGTCACTCCCTGAAGACCCCTCATCCGCGTGATGCTCCCGCGCTGGTCCACCCCCGGAACTGGATCCAAAAGCGGTGGCAGCTTCCTGGCCACCTGGATGACAGACCCCTGGGGACTAGTGGGCGAGACACCTTCTGGTTTCTCACAGTATACTCTCCTGCCAATGCTATCTATATATATTCACTTGTGATTCCTTGGTGTACTCTACTGCCAGGACTTCTTGTATTAACAAAGCGTTTTCTATCCACTTCCACAGTTGTATATTTGCTTGGTTAGATAAGGTTTAAGTTACTTACCTGTAACTATTGTTCTCAAGCATAGGTCTGACATTGATTCTCATGCTCATGAAT
This sequence comes from Ambystoma mexicanum, assembly GCF_040938575.1. NCBI lineage: Eukaryota > Metazoa > Chordata > Amphibia > Caudata > Ambystomatidae > Ambystoma > Ambystoma mexicanum. Next base: position 1,066,435,962 of record NC_090931.1, on the reverse strand, counting down.
AGTCACCGTCATCAGGCTGGGAATCCTCAGTAAAAGAACAAATTGTTTCACTGTCAATTAAAAACTGTATTTCTCCTCTAAACCAATCGGTGTCCTCTGGGTCATACAGCCCCCATCCAATGACAGTCGCCTTCCTAAGCCCCTCCTCCGACAGCCATCTTCAGATTTGGTAAGCACATAAAGTGACAGTATGACCAAGAAGAGACGCACTGGAGGTGCAGGTGAATCCATGCCAGACCCATGCTGGCGAACAATAGTTACAGGTAAGTAAATTAAACCTTCTCCATCATGGGGTCTGGCATGGATTCACACGCTCATGAATAACAAATACATAGCAGTACAACATTACACAACCCCAGGAGGTGACAAGGTTCAACATTAGCAATTACACTCACCCCTGGAACAGACTCACCTCAAGAAAACAGGTTGCGTAGCACTGCTTGGCCGACTCTGGACTCCTCCCTGGAATCCCTGTCGATGCAGTAGAATTTCGTGAAGGTGTGCGTGGACCACCACGTAGCAGCCCTGCAGATGTCAAGCAGGGGCACACAAGACACTCTGGTGGAATGGGCTCTCGGACGGCCGGGCAGAAGTCGGCTAGCCAAACGATGACAGTGCGTGATGCAGCTGGAGAGCCATCTTGAAGTGGAGGCCTTGGATAAGGCCTTCCCACGGTTCACAGGACCAGAGTTCACAAACAGCTGTTAAGTGTTCTAAAAACTCTTTGTGCGTGTCATGTAGAACTTCAGGACACGAGCAACGCCCAGCGAGTGCAAGGCCCTTTCCACCGGCGATGAAGGGTCCAGGAAAATAACAGGGAAGGGCCTGGATTTCAGTGACCCTTCTGGAAGAGGTGATGGTCACAAGGAAAGCCGTTTTCCACGAGAGAAACTTGAGAGGGGCCTGATGCAGAGGCTCAAAGGGGGCCCCCGTGAGCCTCGTCAGAACCACGTTGAGTTCCCACGCCGGGGCAGGAACCTTCACCAGTGGCCAAAATCTGAAAAGTCCTAGTACGAAAAGCCTTGATGGGCAGGTGGGACCAAAGTGAAGATCTTTCTGGTGACCTGGTGTGGCGGGAGATGGCTGTCAGAAGTACTGTGATGGAGGCGTGTGCCAGTCCGGCATTGGCAAAGGATAGCAAGCACGGCAGGATCTGTGGGGCCGTGACCCTTAAAGGGGTAATCTTCTGTGACCGGCACCAAGTAGCACTTCAAAGACGACAATGCTGTGGCTTTGGCGAGGACCTCCCTGCAGTCCGATGGCAACTCATACCCTCCAAACTCTAGGGCTGCAGGAGCAAAGCCCTCTGGTTCAGCGATCTTGATGCAGGATTGCGCCTCCTTCTCTGGTAAGAAGATCCAGAACCACTAGCAGCTTGACAGGAGGCGACGCTGACAGGCAAAGAAGGTCCAGGTACTAGACTATCATCCACGGGAAGGAGACTGTGCCCCCAGGTTCCTCGGTTGGTGGAATATGCTGGCAAACCTCTGGCATTTGGAGTTTGCCGCCGTCGCAAATAAATCAATCTGGGGCCTGCCCCACTTGACGAAGAGGCGATACCTGATCCTGCTGAAGTTCCCACTCATGGCAGGAGCGCAGTTCCCTGCTGAGGGAGTCTGCAATGGTGTTCTCAACTCTCGCTAGGTGTAGAGGGATGAAGAGCATCCCTTGTCTGACAGCCCAGTGCCACAAGTCCTGCGCTTCCTTGGAGAGCGCCGGGGATAGAGTGTCCCATTGTTTCCTGATTTAAAACATGGTGGTGGTGCGGTCTGGAAAGATCCTCACCACCCTGCCCTTCAGAGACGGAAGGAATGACTTGAGGGCCCAGAACAGAGCCTGTAGTTCAAGGATGTTGATATGGCGATCATTCACCTCCAGCAGACACAGGCCTCTGGCGTGTACACGGCCTGTGTCGTCGTCGAGAGGGATCTTGTCCGTGAAGCTTCCAGACACCTGAATCCAGCGCACGTCCAGGAATTCCTGAAGGGGTCGCATTTGCAACCTGTAGAGCCGGATGATGAGGTATATGCAGGACAACATCATGCCCAGTAACAACTTGTTGGCCCGCACTGTGGCCGTCTTCGTGGACAACAGCCGTTGCACCTTCCATAGAATGGCTGTTTTTCTCTCCTCCAAGGGGCGACGCCAGGCAAGACTCTGCATTGAGTCTGGTGCCTAGGAACAGAGCGTTCTTCGATGGCGTTAAGCAGGACTTTGGAAAGTTGATGTAGAATCCCAGATCCGTCAGTAACCGGACGGTAGTCTCCATCGGCCAGCTCCCTCAAGCGGGTGCGAATCAACCAGTCATCCAGGTACAGGTATACGTGTATTCCCTGTAGACGCAGATGGGCCACCACCAGAGCCAGGCACTTTGTGAACAGCCTGGGGGCTGACTTTAAGCTGAAAGGTAGAGCTTTGAACTGTTAGGGCTGTCCCTGCACTACGAAGCGTAGACATGTTCGATGTTTCTTGTGAATGGGGATGTGGAAATAGGCATCCTCCAGGTTCAACGACATCAAGAAGTCTCCTTTTTCCAGTTGGCCAAGCACGTGTTGCAACGTAACCATCCTGAATGTTTGGGATTTTAGATATTTGCTGAGGCGTCCTAGGTCTAGGATGGGCCTCAGCCTCCGTCTTCTTTCTGATCAGAAAGTACCTGGAATAGACTGCGAAGCCCCGGAGCCGTTGGGGAACCTCTTCCAGGACCTGAGGGATGTGCTGCTCCTGCCGGGCAACCGGTGGGATCTGCAGAAACCTGTTTTGAAACTCCAGGGTATGTCCTAGGGCGAGAGCGTCCAGCACCCACATGTCGGTGGTGATCTTTCTCCACCCGCTGGTGAACCTCATCAGCCAGCCTCTCACCAGGGTGCGCGGGTGAGGGCCAGACATCCCATTCGGTTCAGGCTTGCTTCAGCAATGGTGACCTACCGCGCAGACAACGCCAACGTTGTCCTCTGCTACCATAGGCTTGGGAACAGCTTCTGTAGGCTTCCTGAGTTGAGATTCTGGAAGGTTGATGCTATCATGACCTGCATGATTTTCCCCTGGAGGAGCGAAACGAGGAGCAATGTTGCTGGAGAGTGCCCAGGGATCGGGCCGTATCGTTTTGTTGGCCTGGAGAGACTCCTCAACGAGCCTGTCCAGCATCTTCGCCTGGACTTCCTGACGGAAATTCGTGGACTTCATCCAGCCTTGACGAAGAAGGCAAACACTGTTTCCCATTTGCTGCAACCCTGAGTTGCCGATGTCCAATGCCACTGTGATGGCGTGATCAGACGTCACTTCCCCTTCCTGGAAGAGATCGATTGCCTCCATCTTCTTATCATCGGGGGGGGGGACTCCAGAATAGGCCCCAGTTTGTACCACAACTCCCTGTCGTAACTGGCCAGGATTGCCAGTGCGTTGGCCGCCTTGATAGTGGAAACCATGGTGTAAATTGCCGAGAGAGAAGGAAGACGATGAGCACGGGTAGGCCAACCGTTTCCTCGTGGCCGCCAAAACCACCGGATCCGGTGATGGCTGTGACCTCAGGCACCTGGGTGTGGAGTCCGACACTCTTTATTTCTCCTCCAGCCTATCCCGTTTGGCTGGAGCCATGCAAGGGTTCTTCATGAGGACCAGGCCCTCCTCCCAAGCATTGTTCAGAAGGAGCACCACCATGATTGTCTTCCTCTTGGCCTCGCGCCTCTGGTACAAGAAGCCCTCTTCTTGGTTTCCTCGGGTACCAGCTGGAATAGCTCAGAGGCTCTGGATATAATGGAATGGAACGTTCCCACCTCAGCTGGTGGGGAACACCTTATGTGGAGCATCCAAATGTGGAGATTCACTGTCCGCTGCAACAATATCCTCGTCATCCGTCGTGGTGGGCATATCCGTCCCCATGTCTGGGTCTGCTGGGGAGAAGGGACCCGACGTGGTAGCGAAGGTTGAAACGGGGAAGTCAGATGACGCTTTCTTCTTCTTTGCCAGAGGCTTATCGGGGACCTGGGGCCTTTTTCTCTACCGTCCGCGGCTTCTGAGATTTCAATAGGTAGTTTAGCCGGGGTAGATGACTTCCTCTTTGAAGAGGAGCTCGATGGTAGGCTGTCAACAGAGGTGGAAAGTGATGTTGATTGCGTCCTATCCACTCTGGGACTTGCTTCCGGGGCTAACCCGGAGGACTCGAACCTGCGGCTCTTGTCCTTGTCTTAGGCCACCATGGATGAGGTGCCCTCAATTGACTTAGAAGACCGCTCCTCGGACCGGCTGGTCCTGGGTGAGGCATGACACTGTACGGAGCATGGGTCAGAGAACTTGGTGTTGAGAACTTGGTGTTAAGACATGCTGCCAGCCTACTGTGCCTGTCCCTCCATGTTTGCTTTGAAAAATTGAGTCAAATTTCACACTCTACCTCCTTATGGTCTTGGTGCAGGCAATAGAGGCAGTGTAGGTGTTTGTCCTCTACAAACACATTCCATAGCCCGCATTTGGTGCAGGGCCTGAAGAGGGACCATCCCTTCTCCTCCGTCATGGTCGGAGGGCGCAAAGGCCTTGTAGAATCTTCAACGATCTTCGCCCTTGAGAGGCGTAGAACTTCACAGACAAAAGGTCTCCACTGTCAACAGATGAAGTAAAGAGCACACAGGCTTCTTTGAAACAAAAATGTAACTTTCTGTCAAAAACACGAAGAAAAATACAAATAGCTTGGAGAGCACACTCAGGGATTCCCAACACTTAAGCGTGCAGTACAAATCTGAAGATGGCTGCCAGAGGAGGGGTTTAGGGAAGAGGACTGTCATTGGATGAGGGCAGTATGACCCAGAGGACAGTGATTGGTTTAGAGGAGAAATACAGTTTTTAAGTGAAAGTGAAACAGTTTTTTCTTTTACTGAGGATTCCCAGCCCCACGACAGGGAATATTCATGAGCATGTGAATCCATGCCAGACCCCATGCTGGAGAATATATCGGGCCTCATTACAAATCTGGCGGTAGCCGTGCCGTTAAAAACAGCACGGCTGCCTCGGGAGTTGTATTTTTTCTGGCATCCGCGAATGGGCAAGAACTGGGTCATCCTGAGCTCGGCGGACCCGGTAATTGCCCATTTGTGGGTGCCGGAATCAAGGGCCCCCCATCCCCATTCTGCCCCAAAGGGCTGAATGGGGATGGGGACGTCGGATGCACCAGCACATTCAGAGTTGTGCCGGTGCATCCGATGTACTCTGCTTGCGGGTGCCGTTACACCCGCCAGGAAAAACCTGGCGGGTGAAACGGCACCCGCGAGTAGAGCACGTAGTATGGCGGTCCGGGGACTACGGTACCGGCATGCTTACCGGTACTGAAGTTCCCGGACCACCATACTTGTAATGAGGCCAATCCTCTTGATATATTAGTCAATTCGGTTTCTCAACCCATGTATCTGCATTCCATGAATTCACATACTGGTAAGGACTTTGTAATCACTTCCCCATTTTACCATTATTCACTTTGCTTTCTCTCTTTTTGCTGTTCTGTTTACTATTATTCACATTTGGCAGGGTCGCCGATATGCCCGGGTGACCCAACTATCCTAGAGTTGACTCACTGCTCTTGAGACGTTCTTGTTCACAGTCAACCGGTGAAGGTAAACCGCCTGCTTTCTTCTAGTGACTGCTTTTTTCTTCGTTCTCTCATTTCTCACAACTCCTCTTCAACACGCCCATTTCACTTTAGGCTGTTAAGTATTGTGTTGCTTTTGGTGGTCTGCGAAACCCTAGGAGTCTTTCACTGGCTCTTCACGTTTCTGCAGTGAGTCTCTTTCTTACAGTGCCACCCTTCTTCCTGGATTGTGAGCCTCTTAGCTCCACTGCGCTTGTCTCTGTGTTTCGATTCCCAGAGCATCGCGGAGAGGTGAAACGTTCTCTCACCAACAGCCGCCTCTTAACACTTTGCTTCTAATCTTTATACTTCCTTCGCACAGGTGTTTGCGAGCAACAACTAGAATGCTCGCTGGACTTGTGTCATGTTACCCTATGTACTGCTCTTTCGCTCTTCTTCGTCCCAGTATTTGCGTGATTCTGGGACAAGAAAACCATGGTTGGCAATTGATTTAAAAAACGTGAATAACCACTTACAATAGTTTTAAATGGTAAATCAGTTCTGGATGATGGATAAATGTAACTGGAGAAGGCAGTCTTGTAATAACTGCAAGGTATACCAAAGTTGGAAGGTGGGTCTATATGATTTTGGGAAAGGTTTTCCCTATTCTTACTAGGGGAAGGTTTAGATGTACGACAATACTCCATGAGGGTATTAGGTATGAGAGGATTATCTTCAATGGCTAATGGGGCATACCATGTCTCATCCAATGAAGCCATGACATCTCCCCAAAGGCTGTTTCCTCTCATGTGATTCTCCCTCATATAGCCACCCCCAGGGTCAGGATCGTGTAGCGGTTGCCGTCCCCTGGCCACATGGGAGGAGGTCACCGCCGGGAGATCAGTGATGACGCCATCGGATTCATCACAGTCAATACTAAGGATCATTTTTTTGAAATTTCTGTTCACAGTTTGTTCTACTGTGTCACAAAATAAGAAGTGCAAAAAACTAACCACTGGGAAACAATTATTCACTTGGAGAACACACCATATGCTATGAGGAATTATAGCTCTATAAGAATATTGCGTATCATAATTATTGAATGACTTGGTGCCCTTTTAGGATCAAGAATATATACCCTCTTTTCTGATTTTGATAGATGCAAAGAGCAAATACATGTAGGTATTGGGGTTGTTAGGTTTATGTGGAATATGAAAAAACACACATTTGACATAAATTAAGGTAAGCCAAGGTAAAGATGTGTCAGTGCATTTTTGTGAAAAACAAAGGGTAAAATGGACAATCATGTTGAGTTCCCCATTCTAGACTACATATAATATTCCCCGAAACACTTTTAAGCATTAAAAACAGAAAGCAGCAGCTATTCTAATAACTGAAAGTGTGAGCTACAAAGCTGACCCAGAACCACTCTTAAACTGCATTGAGTTGGAGAAAAAGGAACCGGACGGAAGATACTAAGCAGCTTTTTTGGAAGTAGAGAACCTTAGGGAATCCCAAAACAGGATCTCTGTTATGGCTTAGGCAAAAACATGGGAAAAGCTTGCACATGCAGGTAGCTGTAGATTAAAGAAACAGCAAAGGAAGTCATTGTCAAGAGAGACATGCGAGTGGAAACAAATTGCAGTGCTGTGCAGGTTGGTTCTTTATATAACATTATTACATTTTCACCAAACAATGTGCTGAAGCTACCTACAAGCAATTTACTAGGGGGTGCTATCCTGGGTGGTAGGGAAGAACAAGGAGGAAACTCACCAGCCACCCTTTGGTGAGTGGGCGAGTTGTCTGTCTGGGCCGATTAGAGTGATGCGTGGTGTAGAGCAGCTTTTCTAGCTGCTCACAAGAACGGCATGGAGTCCACCTGAGCAGCATGAGCCAAGCAAATGGTAAAGTACCTAGGTCCCGAGCCTTAGGATGGGCTAGAGTAAAAGGCAGAGTGTTCCTGGAGGTGCTGGGCCTTGGTTGTGGTTGTAGATAGTCAGCGACATGAGAGCATCAATGACCTTGGCACGAAGGATTGCACAATGTCCTCACTCCACAAAAAGCAGCCATCTGTCCCTTTAAATTACCAAACGTCAATGAGGAACAGAAAAGGCACAATACAATATAGGATCAAATACTTGGCTGAATACTGGAGTTAAATTCAGCATGGAAGTTTGGATTTTTTAACAAACCCAAGCAGAATGCAGGAAAATTCAGTTAGATTGAAAGAGGATGTTTGAAACTATTCACTATAAGCAGAATTTTTTTTGGGGGCGTGGCCAGCACGCATGGAGTGAGGACTGCTCTCCACGAAGCTCCTGCCCATGATCCTGAAGCGAGAACAATCGCGGCCGAAATAATGCACATTTGACGCTGAAACTCAGCTGAGCCATAGATGAACCACCTCTGGGGGACCGGCGAAAATACCGGAGAAAATCGGAGCAGATAACACCGAGAACGAAGCGTCCCGAAACTCCCCCCAAGACGTCCAAGATGGCGGCCGGACCATGGGACCCACGACGCTACGGCCTGCCGAGAGCGTAGGATCGAAGGGCGGACTGCGGCCATAACCACACTCCTCCACCAAGCACAGGAAGCGGACGATTGTCGGGCCCCTGCTGCATCGCCCCGAGGAGGGAGAAAGCGGAGAACCTTGCGACAGCCAGAGAGCGAGGGGACCCGACGCCGCCGCTAGCTGTCCCTGCCGGCCCGCCGGCGAGAGCACACGCGGAAGCGACACACCCGAGCATCGGTGTGGGCCCCAGCTGGAAACCCACGGATCACCCAGCCCGGGACAAGGCCCGGATTAGGAGCGGCAACCGCATCCCCGACCAGCACACCAGAAGTAAGTGCCTGCCATTACGAGCGGACACACGGCCACCCACCGGCGGGGGCCGCCGACCGTCCCATCAACTGCAGGGTGCGGCGGCGACCAACGCTCGGAACTGCTTCACACCACCTAACCCCGGGGGGAGCTATCATTCACCCAGCTACCCGAACTGCAAGCCCACGGACAATCCGCTGAGGGTCGCGCCTGGGGGGGGCGCCACGGACGGCTGATGACGCGGTTATAGCGGGACTGTGGAACCATCTAACCACCCCCCACGGCCAACGGGGGTGAACACGAGCACCAAGCCAGGGTGTGACTCAGCTCTGAAACGATCCCCAGAGGAGAGATCCTCATAACTCAACGTGGCCACTACCCATAAACTGGCACCGGTAAAACCAGAACCATCAGGCGGTGTAATGTCTCCTCCCAAAGGCAGATCAAAAAACATAACGATGGACGCATTTACTACCCCCAAACCGAAACAACAGATATCAAACGCGGAGAACAACATGGCCGAGGCGCCAACACCGACGGCAGACCCTCGTGACTCACAGATCCTTCAGGCAATCGCAGCACTGAGAACAACGGTAGAGGACATGAGGGGGGAGATAATATCGGACCTCCAATTAATAAGGCAAGATGCCCGAAACCTGGCTGAAAGAGTCACCGCCACAGAAGCCACCACACGTGAGACCTCAGAGGCGACGCAAGGACTACAAGCGAAGGTCAAAGCGCTAGAAACAACGGTGGCAAGACTAGAAGCAAGATCTGAGGAAGCAGAGGGCCGGGCACGTCGGAACAACGTTTGAATCTTGGGAATCCCGGAGGGCATGGAGGGCTCAGACCCCACAGAATTCATAGAATCATTGCTACTACAGGAAATTGGGGCAGGCAACCTCACCCAGGGGTTCTCCGTGCAACGTGCCCACAGATCTCTCCAGAAACGCCCACCCCCAGGGTCTTACCCGAGACCTGTGATTGCAAAAATTTTGAATTTCAGGGACCGAGAAACTATACTGAGGTTCTCCAGAGAAGGGGGAGAGATCAAAAGAAATGATGCATTAGTAGTCATGTACCCTGATTACACGCCGGTGGTGCAGCGAGCAAGAAATTCCTTTGTACCCATAAAGGCCAGACTACGCAAACTAAATCTTAAATACATGCTGCTGTACCCAGCAAGACTTAAAATAATACACAAAGGGAAGGCGATCTTCTTGGAAACCCCGGACGCGGCAAACTTATGGCTCGAACATAATAACCTAGCGGAAGACACAGAGGAACAGGCGAAAAGCAGCAAAAGCTGACTCCGCAAGAGCCCAACGCAAGCGAAATAGAAAGTAATGATTGAACCCAGATCCGCATCAAGGAAACAGAAAGATTGGGCAGGAAGCAGGAGCCCCAATCACAAGACAGCTGCTGAACCCCCCCAACAGACAAGGTGTAGTCAACGCAGCTACACACCGCCCGAACCCGAAGACCTGGAGAGGTATGGAAGGCTTGGGAGCCCCCGAGCGTTGTGAGTTTGAAACAACTGCTGGGGGCAGTTTCTTCTTGTTGTTTTGTAATGTTAATCCATTCCCCGGAATGATAGTTGAAGTAGTTAGTCAGTCTCCAAAGGAAGAAGCACAAATGGAGGGCCAGGGGGCCAGAACGGTGGCTGGGAGGGGCAGGAGTCCACGAGCAAGGGTCGACCTTGAGGCCCCAGATGAGAACGCAGACACACCAGGGAGAAGTAAGACCCTCCCGCACCTCCAACATAACCCAGATGGCAACGCACATTAAGATACTGACCTGGAACGTAAGGGGCCTGGGCACCTACCTTCGTAGAAATAGAATCAAATCCTACCTAAGCAGGAAGAGAGTGGACATAGCCCTGATACAAGACACACACTGTGACAAGGAAGCAAACGCAAAGCTTGATGAGTACTGGGGGGGACAGGGCTTCGGAGCACCTTACTCTAAATACGCCAGAGGGGTTTACACTTGGATCAACCCACGAACACCAATCCACCTGCATAAAACGGAAATAGACCCAGAGGGCAGATACCTCATAATATGGGGCACCCTTGAGCACAAAGAGATTTGCATAGTTAACTCATACTTCCCCAATAACAACATCCCCAACCACCTGAAAACACTGGGTTCCAAGATGGTGCAGTACAGGGAGGGCCTCTTTTTGTGGGGAGGCGACTTTAACTGTGTTCATGACCCAGAACTGGACAGATCCTGGTCCCCACAGAAGGGCCCCTCCGCAGCCACTCTATCCTTTGTCACCTTATTAAAGGAACTGGATCTGACCGACACGTGGAGGGAATTACACCCAGCCGAAAGGGCCTACTCATACTACTCATCACCCCACAAACTCCACACCAGGCTTGATTACTTCTTCATAAGCAGAGAACACCTACCCCAAGTAAGTGACACGCAATACTTAGGGAGGACTATCTCCGATCACTCCCCCCTACTGCTAGACTGGCGACACAATAGCCCCAGACCACCCATCCCCATGTGGAGAATGCCCACCGAGGCCCTAATAGATCCAGCTTTCAGGGAGGAACTACATGAAGTTATAGAGAACTACATAACTGAAAACTCAGGTAGCGTCGAACACGCCAGGACATTATGGGACGCCCTAAAAGTAGTTACGAGAGGGGAAGTTATAGCGAAAGCCGGAGGAATCAGGAGAACCCTAAAAACCGCCCTTGAACAGAAAGAATGTGAGATATTAACACTTGAATCCACGCCAGTGGATACCCCCGGGAGGGAAAATGACCTCAGAACTCTTAGGGAGGACTGCTCAGGGGCATGGGACAGACTAGCCAAATTTGATTTCATAACTAGAACAAACAGAACACACTTAGAAGCGGACAAACCTGGCCGGCTACTAGCCTGGCTTTGTAAAAGAGAGCACCCTAAACACATAACCACGACACTACAGGATGAACATGGTGCAGTGCATGGTACCCAACAGGGCATCAATGATGCCTTCAAAGCTTACTATGCCAGACTATATTCCCATACAGAAAAAGTCCCGCAAGAACAAATCTTGGACACCATAGAAGAAATAGGGCTACCCAGACTATCGCCAACACGATCCGAGACCCTAGACTCTGACATCACACAAGAGGACATATCAGAAGCCATTCGCTCCCTAGCTACATGTAAAACCCCGGGGACAGATGGGCTCCCCCCCGAGTTCTACAAAGCATTTGAACCTTCCCTGACCCCCCTACTACACCAGGTCTTCTTAGAAGCCTACGAAGAAGGCATCCTACCAGACAGCATGAGAGAAACCCTGGTGGTACCAATGCTCAAGCCCGATAAACCTCCCGATAAATGCTACTCCTACCGACCGCTCGCTATGCTGAATTATGACGTCAAAATATTGACGACGGTCCTAGCAAACCGACTCTCCAAAGTGATTGGAGACGTCATACACATAGACCAGAATGGTTTTATACCCGGCCGAAGCACGTCCCTGAACTTGCGAAGGCTCCAACATATAATAGCCCAAACCAACGCATGTGACGAACAACTAGCACTACTGTCTCTAGATGCCATTAAGGCGTTTGACTCCATATACTGGGAGTGGCTCATAGCGGTTATGGAGGGATTTGGAATTGGCCAAAGGTTCATCAGATGGGTTAAGATCCTATACAATAATCCGAGGGCTAGGCTCAAAACTGGGAAATACGTGTCGGAAGCCTGGGACATCCAAAGGGGCACTAGGCAGGGCTGCCCACTCTCTCCCATGCTTTACGTTCTGGGATTAGAACCCATAGCAATTTACCTTAGAAACCAGTTCTTTGATGCAGGGATCAGACTAGCAGGAATAGACCACATCATCTCATTATATGCCGACGACGTCCTGATATACGTAAATAACCCCCATAAAAATGTCCCGACAATATTGGACGTCCTTGACAACTATGCCAAATACTCTGGCATTAAGTTTAGCAAAACTAAATCCTGCTTGTTCCCACTAGCAGGACTAAAAAATAGAAGCACTGATGAACTCCCCAAGGTGGGCGTCGAGTGGCGGACGACGGCTTTCCGTTACCTTGGGATCCAAGTAATGCATACCCCGGAGCTGATGCATGAGCATAACACGAAGGCAGCGGTTCCCATACTTAGGAAATCCATAAAATTCTGGGCAAAGCTTCCATTGTCTATGCTAGGCAGGGCCTCAATAGTTAAAATGATCATCCTCCCCAGATTCCTGTACGGATTTCAAAACGTGCACTTCTACATTACAAAACCCTTTTTCCAACTCCTTGACGCAATAATCAAGGAATTCCTGTGGGGAAACGGCAGACACCGGGTGGCCCTATCTACGCTGGTCCTGCCGTATGAGCAGGGCGGAATTCAACTACCAAACTTAGAAAAATACTACCTGGCGGCCCAACTGAGCCATGTATCCAAATGGCTAGCAGACGATGTCACTTCCGAGTCCCCTCTGCTGCAAGGGCTGATAAAGCCGCTTCGGCTGAAAGAATTGATCTGGGCCCCTAAAAACCTTATGTCCAAACCACCATTCCTGGCAGACCTAGGCAAGAGAATATGGCACAGAGCTATGATGATCCAGCATCTGAAACAACCATACTACCAAGAAGTGCCGATATTGGCTGGCCTGGGCGAAACACACGTTAACCTGAACAACATCAGATCGTGGGAAAGGAAAGGGCTATACACTTGGGGTGACCTCTACATGGACGGCATATTTAGAGAATTTGCCGAAATACGGGAGATGGAGGATATCCACGCCGGACAATTCTTGTGGTACCAAAAGCTCCGGAACATATCCCGATCTAGATGGGCCACCTGGCCCGAGGAACCGGAGGCAGATCCCTTTCTGACATTGATATACAACCTGAACGATGGCGGGAAGGTAGTATCGCAGATATACAGCATCATGCGCAACATCCCCAACCCTCGAAGCGAAGCAATGAGGGCCCGCTGGCAAATGGACATGAGGCAGGAAATGTCCGACAACGAATGGCTCAGGGCACTGTCGTTCCCGAAGGAAGTGTCAAGGAACCAGAGATTCCGATTAATACAAATCAATGTGCTCTACCGCACCTACCTGACTCCAAGAAAACTAGCAAAGTTCAATAAGAACAACCAAGCACAGTGTAACTGGTGCGGGACGGAAGGAGCAGATCTGATCCATATGCTATGGAACTGTGTTAAGACACAAACTCTCTGGGCAAAAGTGAAGCAGACTTGCGAAGTAGCTGAAGTCACGAGATATAAATGGACCCCAGCGGAATGCCTCCTGGGTAGCTACCCCAGGCTAGCCAAACTTAAACATGCTGTGAAACTGATGGACCTGTTGTGTATAACAGCCAAGAGGACCATCGCCATGGCATGGAAAAAACCTGCGGGTCCGAGCTGTAAAGCCTAGCGCATCGAACTGGAAAGGTGGGCAAACGCTGAAACCAAAGCCTGGGAAGACAGCATAGCCAGATCCACCGAAGAATCAAGCACGGCACTGGAGGCATGGAAAGACACTATGGCTAAAATATTTCGATCCTCCGATGATAAACCCCCTTGAATAATGAACTCGAACACCCTACCGACCCACTGAAACGAATAAACATTGGAATACGGCCCCCCGTCAACCAGGCCATCCTAGAAGGATTCCCGATGGCCCCCCCAAAGCCGTGCCAACCGCCCACCCCCCCCTCCGAAGACGGACTAACCTCCAGCTAACCCCCATAAGGAGACAGTTAATGTTTTTATGTTGTATTAATGTTGTTAACCTTTGTGAATGTAATGGCATGTTACCTGCAAGCAAGTCAGTCAGCCTGAGCTAAAGACCTGACCAATGAAAATGTGTAATGCATATAACCACAAATGCCAATAAACAAATTTTAAAAATAAAATAAGCAGAATTTTTTTTTCTCTCGTCTCAGGATAGTATTATTTGAGGGAAGTGGTGATCAAAGCACATTAAGCATTATTGTAAAATATGACATGCATTACTCACCGTAATAGCATTTCTGATTGTACCTGCTTAGATTCACATGCTGTGCATATGGTCCGACATCCAGTGGTAACCGCGGAGTATTGCATCTTGTCTTTTGGGGACCGAAAGGGGACGTCGGTATAGGTGTGTCTGTAAAACTATCCCTATCGTGAAGTGTAGTGTAAACCAAAATCCCTCACGCGCCGAGATCCCTCGGATTGTATTTTTTCTGCCATGAGGGAGCCCAAGGCTATTGTGAGTGAGTACATGAAGAGAGAAAGTAGTAAGACGTCTATGTTCCTTCCACCCCGAGCGGGGAGGTAGGGAGTGTGCATGTGAATCTAAGCAGATACAATCATCAGAAATGCTATTACGGTGAGTAATGCATGTCTTCTGATGCTTGTTAATTTGCTTAGAATCACATGCTGTGCATAGACTAGCAAGCACTACCCGGAGTTGGAGGTGGGTTGTGAGAACAAACAGTAGAGAAAAGATGTCTTAGTACTGCTTGTCCCACCTGAGAATCAGACCTAGAATGAGTGTCTAGGCAATAGTGTTTTGTAAAGGTGTGTACAGAACTCCAGGTTGCCGCTTTGCAAATGGACTCTAGGGGAACATTTGCCATGAATGCTATGGAAGCCCCAGTGCCCCGGGTAGAGTGTGCTCTAGGCTTGAAGGGCAGTTCTCTCTTAGCAAGAGTATAACATAGTGTGATGTATTTGACAATCCACCTTGAGATAGCTGATTTAGAGACAGGATCCCCTTCTCTACCAGCTGCCACTGAAATGAAAAACGGGTTGTTTTTCTCAGTGGTTTAGTTCTTTCCAGGTAGAACATGACTTCCCTCCGCACATCTAGTGTGTGTAGGCTTCTTTGGGCCATGCTATTGGGATTCTGTAAAAAGGTAGGTAGTTCGATCGATTGGTTCGCATGGAACTTTGAGATGAATTTAGGCGCAAATCTGGGGTGAGTGCGCAGAACTACTTTATCCCCGTGGACTGTCACAAAGGGGTCTAGAACAGAAAGGGCCTGTAGTTCACTAACCCTTCTAATAGAAGTGATAGCCACTAGGAAGGCCGTCTTGTAAGAAAGGTCCTTTAGACTTGCGTTATGCATTGGTTTACAGGGAGATCCCATGAGTCTGGTTAAAACCACATTTAGATCCCATCTAGGAGCTGGGTGAGAAATGGGAGGATAGATCCTCTTAACCCCTTCCATAAAAGCTTTAATCACTGGTATTTTCCACCATGACACCTTCTGTTGTGACATGGTGTATGCTGAAAGAGCAGCCAGATTAACTTTTAGGGAATTGAAGAGCAACCCTGTGTCTAACAAATGCGTTAGGTACAGCACAATGTATGTGGGTGAGCAATCAATGGGATTGACACCCTTGGTATCACACCAGATGACAAACCGTTTCCATTAACTGGAATAGCCATAGCGGGTGTTAGGTTTTCTAGCCTCCCTGAGAATGTCCATGCATCTGTGAGGGAGCTGAAGGTGTCCAAATACTATGACCTCAGGAGCCAGACCGCTAAATTCACAGTTTGTGGGCATGGGAGTAGGGTCTCCCCCCTGTCCTGGGACAACATGTTGTACGGGCAGGGTAGTTTTACTGGTGGGGAGAGGGACATTTCCATTAGATGTGCGAACCAGGTTTGGCGGGCCCACATGCGGGCTACCAATATCATGGTGACTGGTTCCTGTGCATCTTGTGCACTATCTTGTTGAGTAGGGGAGTCGGGGGGGGGGGGGGTCGCGTAAACAAATTTCCCTGACCATGTTATCCAGAGACCGTTCCCCTTGGAGCGGTTCTGGGGGTACCTGGAGGCGTAGTCTTGGCATTGGGCGTTCTCCTGAGTTGCGAACAGGTCTATCTCTGGGAAGCCCCATTCTGCGAAGACGTTGGACACAACGTCTTCGTGCAGATACCATTCGTATTTGTGGGATGTTTTAACCCACTTTTGCTCTGCTAGGCGGCATCACTGTGTTATGATGGTGCCAGAAACATCAAAATGGCCGCAAAACCCTTGTGCGCGCCAAAACCTCTGAAAATTGCGCTTTGCAACGCACAAAAAGATGGTTGCCCAATCTGCCATGCATGTTGTCAGTGGTGCAACAGAGATCTCGCTCCAGAAATATGTCACTGGGCTCCACAACAATTGAAAATGGAGTACAGAAGGAAAAAGCAGCGTTTTGCTCAAGAAACCCCAAAATCTTGAATTAAATCCCCTTTTCCTTTTTTGCTGAAACAGGAGAATGCCGGTCCAACAAGCATCGGAAATTCTGGCTGGGTGCTACAATTCATTTAGTTTAAGAAATCATTGTGAACTTGCAAGGTCCTGAAAAGCTGAAAGCATAAAGGGATTTCCACAGCAAAAGTGGTCTGGCTGTGGATGTCAAAAATCTCTGTGCAGCAGAGGACTGCAGGGATGACAGCTGTCAGGAGCCTGCCTGATTAAACTTTGAACATGTATAAACTGAAATCAAATGTTTGCAATCTAATAGGCCTATTACTGAGCGTAACCTATGTTGTAATTGTTTTGATCCCATGGTTTAAAATCTTGAATAAGTATTCTAGCTGCTATTTTGAAATCACAAGTTTGTTTTAAGCTAAGGGAAAATGGTGAACAGAATTAACAATTAAATCAAGTCGGGCTAAAAGCTACCAAACTGGAATTTCAGGTTTCCTCACAGAAGGAAGGCCTTTCCCTCCACCAGGAAATCACACCAAAGCGATAATTATAGGGTTTGGAAAGACCCTGGTCTACAGAGGCAAAAGGGAACAATGAACAGCTGCTGCTAAGGAAATGCGAGGTGTGAGGACAGTCGTAAATGGCCTCTGCAAGGAGCAAACATGGGGGATGGCTACTGGGCTTCCAGGGAGAGACCAAGGGGTGGAGCTAAAACAACCATTTGTTGCTTAACAAGGACAAAGAACACATTTTAAAAAGACGGATAACTTACTGTTTAAAATTGTGAAAGACAAGAAAATAACAGATTTGTGTATCTAAATTTTGGCTGCACATTTCAAGTGGTGGCAAAATCGTGTGACATGTTCTGGAAAGAAATGGCAGGAAATGTGATTTTACACAAAATGTATTTCTGATAGAAGTATGAAACTTTATACACTTATGCCCATGTTAGACCCGCACACTGGTAGAAACTTGCTTAAAAATTGGACATTGTGTTCCTGATGAAAAGGGCAAAATTCTGTGAAAAGCCGAGACAAGATCCCACAGCTACGTGGTTTTGAGGGATAGCTGCTATATAAAATATGTAATCTGTATATGTGATTATTATAGAGGTTGCACATGTGGAAATATGTATTGTTGCAAAAGTAGATTTTGTGCTCAAGAGGCTAGAGGTGGATTCTCAGCATCATAAAATCACACCATAAAGATGACACACTGTTTCCCTCCTCCTATCAAGGCAGAGAGGAGACTCTGACCCAATCACCTGTCAAAGGGGCGAGCTTAGGCGAAACCAGCCCACACACCCTTTATCATAGCATAGAGACAGCTCATCACTCAAAAAAAAAAGACAGATTCACTCACTATCCCGATGCTGGCGGAGCACCCTGCTGCTGAACTCTACATATTCATTGCTCCAGACACCAGAAACTTGGCAAAGCAGAAACCCATTGCATAGCTGAACCATTTTCAGCTAGGCCTCAAATTCCAGAACCCCCCAAACCTAAGGGGAAGCATCAAAACACAGCCGGGCTGTGCTGTGCTGCTTGACTGCTGAAATAAATATCATCAGAACCAAGATAGGTAGATCTAATCCAGTCCTGTGCGGTGCTGTGTCCAGAGTGCTTTGCAGATCCTGTCCTGTCCTGTGACATGCTGTGACCAGAGCGCCTTGCTGATTGCAGACCCAATCCGATGTGCCCAGCCGTCTGTCCTAGAACCAGATCCAATTCCCTGACCAGAATCTTGACGGACCAGAATCCTGACGGTTCCGTTTAAAAACATGTCTAGTGAGTATCTATAGAAATAACTGTCACTAGCATATGTACTGTCTATAGTCAATCCCTATCTTAAACCCATCCTATCTTGTATTCAGAACCTGTTAGGAATATTTTTGAATTGTCTGAACTCTCTATCCAAACCATCCTATCTTCCTCCTATAGTAGTATTGCTGAAACTATCTTTGCGCTGATCTTTTCTCATCTGAAGAAGGTGAGTTCCTCTGCAGGCAGTCATTCTGATCAAGTGGCTGTGTTCCTGTGTGGTATTCGGTTTGTTCATAGTCACCCTTTAGTGTAGAAAACCTTTTGTCATTTTAAAAGTGCATTCCTGTTTTCCATTCTTGCGCCTGTCTCAAAAAATGACCTCCACAAAAACGTCCATAACTCCCCTCAGTTTTTGTGCTGGAAACAAAATTTCAATTTCTGCTTGTAGCCAACATCCACAGCTTTAAATCACATCTAAAACTGCACCCCGTTATCGTGATTATCGCGCAGTGAAAAGTTTGCCGCAAATTTCATTTTTGGGAAATTTCTACACATGTAAAATAGCTTTTGATTGCTTCCAACTTGAATTTTAAGATTTCAAATTGTTTCTTGGTATTAAATCATTTCTTGTGTTTGTGTGCAACTGTCCAAAGCGGCTCCCATAAGAATTTTTAACAATTTCAGCAATTTAGATCATATTTAGTGTTTTTGCCCAGTCTATTCTCAAGATAACTTTAAAAGCCATTCTGACAGCTTGACAGTCAATTCTGTTTTTCTCTTGTGTTTGCTGGGGGAAAGTGGGATTGTTATTCTGTGTGAATTCTGCCATTCCTGAAAACCTGTTCTCTCCTCCTATTTCTTTACATTGCCTATTGGGGGTTGAGGAGTGTGCAGGGGGAACCTCTAACCACAAGGCTATCTAATCTGAACACACACACAAAAGTATCATTTCTGTGCTGAATTGTTTTGCTCACTATTACTCCTTGTGTATTAAAGAGATTATTCAGTGTTACATCACCCCATTGGTGATTATTGTGCACCAATTAAAACATTGGGCCTCATTACACCGACGGCGGTGGACCAAGGTGCTTTTAGAACCTTGGTCCATGCCGGTAAAATACCGGCACCGCCTTGGTGGAAAGGGGAATTACCGCCCTATTCCAAGGTTGGTGGGGCGGTAATTCCCCCTTCCCCCATTGCCCTTCCCCATTCCCATGTTTGCCCCATAGGGCATAATGGGAATGGGGAAGGTGCTAATTACAGCACTGCAAATTGCGGTGCCGTAATTAGCTCCCTAGTCCCCTTGCGGGTTGGTTTTTAACGCCTGCAAAAAGCAGGCGTTAAATTCTCCAACCCGCAAAGGGACCTCGTAGTAAGGCAGTAAGGGTTTACCGGTACCGGTAAACCCTTACCGCCGTCCGTGTAATGAGGCCCATAGTGTGATTCAATTGTAAATACATAAATAAATATTTTAACTTTGCAAATCAGCCTGATTCCTGGTTCAGTGTGACCAGGGGGGGAGGGGGTTCCAGGAGAGGGGTGTGATATGAGTAGTGTATTGTTCAGAATAAAGAATAAGGATTTCAGTTGTGCACTACATGCTAGGAATTGCCTTCGGTGTGTGCCGGTTTGAAATCACTTCCATTTCTACGGGCAGTGGGAAATCTCTGCTGAGCACGTCCGCTAGAAGATTGAGTTCTCCTGGAACGTGTTGTGACAGGAAGAACATCTTGTGTCTATGAGCCCACATCCAAATGTTCTGGGACAGCTTGGATAGCCCTGGAGAGTGTGTGCCCCTTTGTTTGTTCATGTAATACATTGCTGTGGTGCTGTCTGTCAGGACCAGCACTGTCTTCTCTTATAGTTGCGTCTGAAAGGCTTTCAATGCCTTGAACACCGCTAATGGCTCCAGAAGATTTATATGTTTGGATACTACTTGTGGGGAGCACACTCCATGAGCTGTCTGTTGAAGCAGGTGAGCCTCCCAAATCCGTGAGAGATGCTTCTGTCGTAAGAGTGGCTTCCACTGCAGGGGTGGTGAAGGTTTTCCCCTTCAAGAAGTTTTCCCTCGACCACCACTGCAGAAAGAGAACGACGGCTGGCGAGACAACTACAAGATCTTCCCATTGTCCGCTGGCCTGACACCACTGGCTGTTGAGCCACTCTTGCATGGGACGCATGCGCAGCCGCGCGTGGGGAACCAAGTATATGCATGACGCCATCATACCTATCAAGGGCATGGCTTTGCGTACCGTTACCTACCGACTGGCTACATATTGAGGGATATGAAAAAGCATGTTCTGAACCCTCTCATTGGAGGGGAAGACGAGGCCGTCCTTCGTCCGGATTAGGGCCCCCAGACATTGTTTTACTTGACTGGGGACTAGACTGGATTTTTTCTCGTTGATGGAGAATCCCAGACTGAACAGAAGGTCTAAGGTCTTCTGGGTGCTCAAAAAGATTGTGTTGTAGGAGTCCCCTGTTATGAGCCAGTCGTCGAGGTAAGGGTAAACCGGGACGGACAGTCTGCGCAGGTGTGCTGCCGCTACTGCCAGGACGTTTTTAAACACCCTTGGCGCTGAGGCAATGCCGAAGGGGGGCACTTTGAATGGATAATGCCTGTCCTCTATCATGAACCTTAGATATTTTCTGTGCGCTGGCAACATTGAAATATGAAAGTATGCATCTTTCATGTCCAATGTTGCCATGTGGTCCCCCTGTTTCAACAGTGGGATCACTTCCTGTACCGTTACCATACGAAACATTTGAGGTTTTATAAATTTGTTCGCTGGGTGCTGGTGAGGTCCTTTTTGGGTACAAGGAAGTACACTGAATAAATACCGCTGTTTACCTGAAGAATAGGGACGGCGTCTATGGCGTCCTTTCCCAGCAGCGCTTCCACCTCTTGTTTCAGGATCTGCAGATCGTCTGGTGAAGAGGCGCCGTGAGCGTGGTGGTCTGAACTGTGGTGGTCGGGCAAATTCCACGCAGTACGTATGGGCGACCGCCTCTATAACCCACTGGTCTGAAGTTATCCCCTCCCATGCCGTGAGGAAAGATGTTAAACGCCCCCCGACCGGGATGACATGGGAGGGCACCTGGATCTGATGGTCATTTCTGACCAGAGGCTGCGGCTCCTCTGGGATTGGGGCCTCTACAGCTGCCGCATCGCTGACCCCTTGTTGGGTAGTAGGCGGGGCTTCCTGATGTTTGTCCAGAGTTATAGTTTAACGTGCTGTAGTTGTTCTGATTTGCACTGGACTGCCCTCGAAAGAACCACCGAAAACCACCTCCCCTTTGGGCGAAGGTTTCTGAGTTATCGGTTGCAAGGATTTAAGAGCCTCATGCTCTTTTTTGGCCGTATCCAGGGTTTGAGGGGGGTTTCTCCTTGAGAATGTCCTCCACAAAGTCTTATTCAGGAACCACCTCTTGAGTAGTGATCTGGAAGTGATTTGCTGCCTTCCTTAAAATGGCATTGAAGGCTATTTGGTCGTCTACAGGCAAGGCCTGGCGAGCCGGAGTGGATGGAGGAGAATCCAGGCATAGAACATCAGTGTCCTGATCTTGTGTGGGGAGCGTCCAAGGCTCTGTTTCCACTTGCTGGGTTTCCTCCCAGTTGTCCATGGCATCCGCATGGTCCTCAGTGTAGTCCTGTCGGAAGGAAGGGTCTTCTTCTTGGCTGTAGCTGTCTTGATAGGTGATAAGACATTTTTTTCAAGACCATCCATGCACCCTCCAAATTTCTCCCTTGTCCACTTAGAGGAACCAGAAGTGCTTAAAGGTGGAAAAGCGTTGTTTTCCGCCCTTTGGCATCAAACTTCATCTCTTAGGGTGCTGGATAGAGGCTCTTCACTGTCCTTGTAGTTTTCGTGAGTATCGGGGCACCATGGCGTGTCTTTAGACTTGTCCGCGGCCTGCCCCATGCGTTTCAATGGTGTAGGTACCAGCCCACCACCAAAGTAATTCTCGCAATGCTGTCTTCAATCTCCGCCGAATCGACGTGAGTTAACGGATTTGAAGGCTTATCGGAAGATTTACTGTCTACCGCGGCGTGAGAGGGCCTAGCGGCAGATTTTTCACCTGGAGGCCTAGTAGTAGGTTTTAGGCCTACCGGGCCTTTAGGAATCGTTAGAGCGTCGAATGAACGTGCTTCGACGTGTAAATATTCGACTGCCCTGTTGGCGCTTTCATCTTTTTCGACAGAACTGTTGAAATTGGTGGAAGGGTTGTGTGTTTAGTGTGTTGCAGTCTTTGTACGCCCCTGTCAACGGGTGTTGTCCCTGAAGCGTGACTTGTGTCAGGCCTTCAAGGGTCGGGGACGGGCGTGGAGGACCTAGAAGTGCCCTCGACATACCATACTCGGCCCACTGCTTTACACAGCGCTCCTTAAGGGTCTTAGGCCGAAGGAACTTACAAGCTGCACACCGCTTCTTGTCGTGATCTAAGGGGAGACAAGAATTACACATTCTGTGCTCGTCTTTCCATGGGTATTTGACTCTACACTTAGGGCAGAACCTAAATGGAGTCCTTTCCATAGAAAAAGGTACAAACAAGGATGACCAGACCTAGAGGGTATAGAGGAGGAAAGACATAACGAAAGATATGGCCACCCTGACCCCACTCTCCCTACTGTGATGCCTCAGCCGCCGGAACTTAGCCGCTAAAATCCACTGGCGTAGAACTTCCTGCAGTCTTCGTCGAATTTCTTAATCGAATTTCTTAATTATAAGGGAATAACCGAAAAAGTCGATAAAAAGATAAACAATGTATCTTATGTAAGAGCTCCGCTATAAGGCGTCCAGTTATCTGGGTGGAAAAAAACAATCTGAGGGACATCGGCGCATGAGGGATTTTGGATACACTACACGTCACGATAGGGATAGTGTTACAGACATGCCTATGCTGACGTCCCCTTTCGGTCCACAAAAGACAAGATGCAATCCTCCGCGGTTACAACTGGATGTTGGACCATATGCACAGCATGTGATTCTAAGCGGATTAGCAGATTAAAAATGTCAAAATAAAAGGGCCTATACTAATAAACCTATTCCCAATCTTTACTTCTAAATACAAATAGTGTGGGAAACAATTGTCATGCAAAAGAAAAGTGTTCAAGAAATGATATGTCAAGTTATTCAAGCTACTTGCTTCCCTTCCTCATGTTTTTCGCACGGGACAAGGCGGCACACTCGAGCTTAGCACAGTCTCTGGCTTCTGAAGCACAAGGATGCAGTTCAATACTTCAACATCAGGGCCTTATGTGCCAAAGTCTCAACACGATGCAACACGACAAACATCAAAGTTCCTTTTTCACATGGATTTCACGTGTTCGAATTCTCAGGTGATTTTCTGTTCACCCCGGGTGCCTCTCCGCCGGGCTCAGACCCACTTTAACACAAAACCTTCAATTGGTCTCCCTCTGCCGGGCTCGGACCAAATTCAAATACTTTTCCAAGCTTTCTCTATTTCATCAAAATCAAATATTTTCGACTGTGCGCAGAATTTTGCTTGACCCGTCGCAGGACCTCTCCTTGATCCACATGTATTAATTATCTTTCAATTGGTCTCCCTCCGTCGGGCTCGGGCCAAATGTATCTGTTTTTTTACTTCTCAGCTGGATACCTTACAGAGACCTTCCATTGAGCACACATGTAGTGCCAGACCATGTATTGTAGCTTGCTTTAAAGTTCAATCACTCATCAGCAGTTTAACTTCACTCGCATCTCTTATCACACGCGTTTTAACAATGTTCGTTCCAGTGCTCGCCATACAATGTTGCTGCTTGCAACCTTGGCTTCAACACAGACCAGTCTTGTATCAGTCTCCCCAACTCACCAGCTGTGTTGACTTCACTGATGCTGCATTGTTCTTGGAGCCAAGGACGGTACCACAGCGGCTGGTGATTCTCCCTGCCTTGATTACTGACGTGGGAGGGCCCCGGGTATCTACGACACACAATGCAGGATTCTTCAGCCTGGTTTCCTGGTCTTATGCTTTCTATTCTCAAGGTCTCTGGAAAGTAATGGTTCCTTGTCAAGGGGTCAAGGGAATTTCCCTCCTTGCAACCCCCTTTGGTTTTGCCGTCTTTCGTCTCTTGCTCAGCTGTAGTCTCGAAACTGCGGTTTCCTTGTGTGCTTTGCCTCGCTAAGAGTGTGCTCTCGTGCTCCACCTTTTATCCGTGTGGGGAAGTGTGATGGAAGTCAGGTGTGAGTGATTGTCGATATATATATATTTTTGTTACTTTATTTTTTAAAGAGCTTGGCAATGCAACAACGGAAACAGGCAGTGCATAACTGATCAGTGAACTTACATCAGGTGTACATATGCAGTGTCAAATCATTCATGAACAGCCAAACAACTTTAAGGTGACCAGGAGGATGACATCAACACAAGTAACATGAGTATAGCAACACAAAGGGACTAAGCAATTCCAGGAAGGGGGGATGGCGGCTCACCGATCTCGTCACCCGAACTGGCAGACAGGGAGGAGATGTATGAGCGGTAGGGGCCCCACATATCACTAGGTCTAGCTCTTAAAGGTTGCAGTAGTTGCCATCATTCTTCGGTGTCAGCAGCCCATGTGACCGCGCGGAGCCATTGTTTGTGTGTGGGGGTTCTGGGCCGTTGCCAAAGTAAAAGAATGCACCTGGTGGCAAGCAGCAGGCACAGACTCCCCAGCCTCCTGGAGCCACGGTTTAACATGGGAAGATCATAAAAGAAACACACAAGGGGGCATGGGGCAATGATACACTCCAGCATTGCAGAGAGGGATGCACACACTTCAGTCCAGAATTGGGTAATTTGCGGACATAACCACATCAAGTGGATATAGTCTGCGTTATCAGAATTACATCTAGGGCATGTGGCAGGGTGGTCCTGTGACATGCGGTGAAGTCTGATCGGTGTATAATGGAACCTGTGTAGGATCTTAAATTGTATAAGTTTAAACCGTGAGTTGAATGAGATGTTGTGTGTATGAGTACACATGCGTTCCCACCGTTGATCAGATATCTCGGTTCCCAGACTGATTGTCGATATTTTCCTCATTTCGCCTGACCATAGTATTGGGACAGGTCAGGTACACAGTTTGGGTGTTATGCAGGCTGTCAGTTAGAAAGCGTTTGTGTTGTAAAAAGGGGGTGGGGGAGATAAAAAGTGCCTAAATAACCAACCAGGTAGGATGGGGTAAAGGTGTTACAGGGAAGGGAATACCGCGACTCACCATCCGGTGTCCCACTCCCCGAAGACCACTCACCCGGTGATACTCCCGCACTGGTCCACCCCCAGGAACTGGATCCAAAAGCATTGGCCGTGACCTGGCCACCTGGATAACAGATCCCCAGGAATAAGTGGGTGAGCCATCTTCCTGTTTCTCGCAGTACACAGAATGAAAAAAGGGCACATAACATCTGTGGATTACATCCTCCTTGGAATACTTTGAGGGATTTCTAAAGTAGGAAGGTGCTAAATAATTCTAACGCAGTGGAAATCTAGCTTTATGGGAGTTCTCTAAAGCTGTACATAAGAATCTCATCTGGAAAATTCTATAGTCCGAACAAAGACTATTGGCCTGATGTCCTTTTGTAATGAGAAGGGCACTTCAATGTCAAATTGTGGGATTCACCAATCACTGGATAGAGGCCTAAAAAGAAGATAGTAATTTAAAGTTTTACATGCACGCCAAGTTGTGAGCACAGAGGCAACTATACATAAATAGCAGTGAACTATTAATCAGGTTGAGGTACAAAATGAGTAGCAAACAAATTGTTTAGAAATGGCTTACTAACTTCTGTTTTTTTACGTGCATCCATGGCTTTCATAAGCATCACATGCTGCCTCCTCCTTTCTCGTTCCTAGTAAGAGCAGATATAATTAAGAGAACTCAACACCATTTAGATATTGAAATTGTTCCTGGAATTACTTTCAGACAGACATGGTCGAAATGAATATTAAGTAAACAACAATGGCCAACGTTATGCATATTTTAGTTGAGGTTTAGAAAGCATGTACAAGAACAATCAGAAGCATAACGGTAAAGCAATGAACATGAATGCAGGGTACAACAAGCATACAAAATGTACTCATGGTCAGTAGAAAATGATGCAACTTCATTAGCAGGCAGAACACAGAGCATAATGGCTGGCCGGAACAGGTCAGTCATTTTTCTATTATGTTCCACTCTTTTTACTTAACAGGGCACCAATTCTTTCTCAAAAGCCCTGTCCATCTATTGTGTAAAATAGTAAGCGTATCTGGTAACAAAATATGAGTTTTACTATTTGGATTCACAAATAGGCAAATAATTCTTGCAACTCCAGCACTTGGCCCGAAAATATTAATTTGAGTTTTTAATAGTTTATCAGTTGCATGAAAAGTACAAATGACTTATATGCAAACATGGATGATATAATTTTAAAATACACTGATGAATGTCCCTTGCTGCGCTGCATAAAGCCACAGAAGCTGTTCCATCAATGGCACTTTTAAATGCATAGTATGCACAGCTTGTGCTAGCAGGCAAAATAACACCCTTCAACACTTTTTGAAAATACCCAAATAGAAATCAGGTATAAAAGAATGAGTTCTACTGTAGTAATTTAACTACAAGAAATAAGCTTCCCAGCCCAACTCCCCAGGCCCAAAATACAAAACACAATGTGTACATTTGGTATTAAATGACAAACAAAGTTGAATCCAATGTTTTGTTGTTTTAGTCAACGCAGCCTTAAAGGTAGATTGCTGTTACAGTGATAAGATATTGAGACAAGCTATACTTTTATAGACAGACAGCAGATGTACGCAGTGCACTGTGTTGTGAAGCCATGCAGCAAAATGTAATGTGACAGCAGCCAATGCTACACTTTATGCATTGCTATGACAACCATATCACAACCAAACCACGATGCAGTGTTAGATGAACAAAAATAAACATACCCATACCATATCTAGTCTATGCCTCTCCAACTCCTGGTAGAAAGAGTTGGCACAACATTATGAAAAAGAAATCACAGTGACATAAAACACTTCATCAACAAATCCCAACATCTCACTATCAAAGAAAGGTATGCAAACATAAGAGGAAAGAAAATATATTACAAAAATTGACAATAAAATAAAGTCTTTGCAAATTAGCCAGTAAAATGTGTTTATTGATAGATTTTATTTTAAAGAAAGTATGCATACATTTAAATATTCTGCCCCATGCAAATGTACAGACCTGATGTTTTAAAATGATCGCCTGTTGCCTTCTCAGCTCCTTTTCCTGTGGAAAGAAAAAACTATCAAACATAGTTCGGGAGCTCCACATGTGTTGAATTTGTATTAGCATTACAAATACATAATATGGGGTTGTTTTCTTTTTGGATGGGAGGATGAACATTTCCACATGATTCCCTTTCTAGATTCATTCATGTATATCAACAACAGAGGTTTGGTGTGGCAAACCGACCAGAAAAACACCATTGCAACAACAACAAAAAAGATTCTTGTTGAAGGGAATTCATAAAAGCAATACAATCCTTTTTGTTGGCCCTCTATCAAGAGGGTTTCTAAATTAAACTAATAAAATCAATCAAAGAAGATTTCCAGAAGAACAAAAATTAAAGTATTCATTTTTATTGTTTAGTAACCAACAAATATATATAAATTGACTATACACTTAGTTTAAGTTAATTATAGCCAGAGGGTTCTCATATGTTCTGTTATTTCGTCAGCATTTCTCATGCTTCCCAATTTATCTTAAGTGTGGATGAAATTATCTAACAAAATGCCTGCATATTCTTTGGCCAATATACAATTACTCATTGGACATCAAAAAGTATTATTTCAACTTTTTATCATTTAATATTTTATATCATGCATATGACATTTGAAAGATGTAAAACTCTGATGCTCCTCTAAACTAACCTTTATTCGTTTCTCGGCCTCCAATATTTTGGCATTTGCCGCTTCTTCCTTCTTTTTCTGTTTAGCCTGTGCATGCAAAACAGGTCTCAATGTCATGCAACAGCACAACTACAACCTGCAAACAATCTCAGATTCCAAATAAAGCTGCATGTTTAAAATGTGGCAGTTTATACACAGCACTTTTGAACACATTAACAATCTTTGTCAAAACTGCATCATTCAACATGATTTAGGATAAAGGGCAACTCTGGTAATAAATATAAATGTAAACATAAAAAAGATGCAAACACGATTGCTGATCTAACTAAAAGACTGTTTCCATAGACTCTGTTTTTCTGCTTCCAATGAGTTGAACTGCTTTTGTTATTTATGCTAACGTTGTCAGGAAGATTTGTACCTTTAGGCAACAGATTCCAATGCAAGTCATTGAATTAATTTGCAAACATCTACAGATGGGTATTCCTGAGGTAAAGATAAACAGTGTGGCTTCCATAAGCAAAAACGTTCTCTATTACATAAAGAAAATGGGTGCAGGTATGCCCCAAATATCAAAATTGAAAACAATTCTGAGTCCTAGCAATAATTGATTTCACATCGAATGTGGCCCTCATCAATGATGGAATGCCCAAAATGGTAATGGGGAGCAAAGAGTGTATATATACACTTTATGCTTTGTGACAGCCATGTAGAACAATATGATAGTACAGTTAATGTTTTGTAAAAGGTTTGAATCAGAGTGACACCAAGGATGAA
The DNA here is from genome assembly GCF_040938575.1 of Ambystoma mexicanum. Lineage (NCBI taxonomy): Eukaryota > Metazoa > Chordata > Amphibia > Caudata > Ambystomatidae > Ambystoma > Ambystoma mexicanum. The sequence goes on along the minus strand of NC_090931.1, from coordinate 1,066,406,993 downwards.
TAATTACAATATTCCTAGGAAAAATAACATGCAAGTCTGATCAACAATTTTTGATTGGTAGAAACGTCCTGTGGACAGACTACTCAAAACCTAATAATGTGGTCAAGATGAAATATGTCACCTCTTATTCTCTACAAGTTACTCAACGTAGCGACTACTGCCCTCATAGTTAATAGTCCCTTTTACTCAATATGTTTGGGTTTTTGCTCCTGTGAAAGTGGATGGGACTGGAGTACTCTGTCCAGCAGCATTCATTTTAAATATATGTTGATGGTGCATTCGCAGGGAACGCATGCACATGCATCTCCCAACCGCTGCACCAACCAGCAATCCTCTTCAATATTCTTTATGAAATATATGGCGACTTTTATTAGCAGCAATGGATGGTGGGACCAATGGAAGAAAGGGGACTATGGACTAGGTGTACATTATTCACTCCAGTGAGATAATCAACATTACTTACCTGTAGGTTTAGTGGTCCGCTATTGTTATTTTAAATAGATTAATGCGCTTATTGAATATTTACCCAAGGGGAATCCCACATGTTAAAAACATTTTCCACAGTAATACATACATGTGCACATTAGTATGCACCTTCCACTAAGGATTGTTTTTTTAAGGCAAGCTGGCTTTTTTAATCTCAAATGCCACTAGCCCTGCTAACCACTTAGCTCAACCCCCATCACCTCACACTAAAGATTCGAAGCATGTAAGATTAACACTCAAGACTACCTCAAGGTAGGCCATGTAAATCTATATGTTAAGATGGATTGTGCAAATCTGTACTGGTGGACAGACTTCCGGCGGCTACCGTAGTTATAGTGATTAGGTTAAATCTGAGGGGTTAGCCAAACCAATCAAGGTAAGCATGGAGAGTGGTCAAGGCTTAGTCGCAGGAGAGGTGAGTGGGGAATGGGGTCCAGGAAAGAGGTCCACAAAGTGCAATGCACAATGATAATACTTAGGCAAGCATAGGCCCAAAAACACACTAGAAAATTAATCAAGCAGGTAATACAATCACACAACACTCAGTTATATACAGCCACCTTTGGTTTGTACGAATGCATACAATTCATGTTAACACCTGAAAGGAAGGTAAGCAATTATGCAATTGAGGAAAACCAGTTCAAGAGTGTGATACCCTAACTTTATGAGTCCAATCCCTAAGTAGACTGGGTCACAAGGTTCCTTTAGGAGAGGGGACAATGTTGGGAAAGATTCTTGTGGTGGTGAAAAATGTTACAAGTAAGCAAGATACTTTTTCTATCTCTTGGAACAGCTTTTTAAGCAAATGTTTAAAAAGTGAGGGAATAGAATGAATCCAAGTTATTCATAAAGTTTATTATAGGGGAGATGGGGACTTCTGTACGTATTCTGATTACTTACCACCCTTACTCTCATTCTTCCAAATGACTTGGCAGGTGAACTGGAAGTCGCTGGAGGTAGGTTTTCCTGCTGTTGGATCCAGTAGACGATGCCCAGGAGCTGTTGGCGCAAGGAAGGTTCTGGTAGGGTCCAGGAGCAGAGTGCAACCCTTTCTGATGAGGAAATGCAGCGTGGCACTGATGCCTGTCTCTTTAGGACACTCTACCAGACAGGGGATGGCCGGTTCCAGTGACCACCAAAGTTCCAGGCAAAAACGCAGAACGGTGGCGCTTCTGGTGCAGTAGCCCAATTCAGAGCTGGGTGGTCCAGGAACGATTTGGAAGGTTCAAAGCTGCAGAAACCAGAGAAGACGTCAAGACTGGTTGGTCCCAACAATCCAAGGGTCAAAGCAGCGACAAAAGGCCTTCTAAGATCAGGTAGTCCAGCAGGGCTTCACCAGGACAGTTGCAGGAAAGGTTGCCAGGCTTCTTCAGGAATCGTCCATGGTTCTTCAGTTGACTGCACAGCTACACAGGATTCTTGGCTCTGTTTCTGATCTACTAGAATGCCTGCAGGACTCCTCTTCCTATCCTAAACTCTGCTGAGTGATTAAACCCAGCCCTCCAATGGTAAGGATCTGCACCACTCACTCAGGCAGCAGTAGTCCATTCAGGGACCACTGTGGGTTTCTTTTGTGCATGCACACCAAACTCTGACACCAGTTTGTGGATTGGGACCAGACAGTCCCAACCCACTTCCTGGGTTCATGCACAAATGGTATGCACTAGCCCACGAAAGCAGCATCTTTCCTGTGCAAATGCATGCAAATATGTTAGGGAGTTTTACTAAAGTCCACCTGTGGTAGGACTGGAAAAGACTCAGTCTTAGATGTACAGGGCTCTAGCTCTTAGGTTTGTCCTGAACTACTCAAAAGGTTTGGTAGCTATGGGCGAGCAGTCAGGCTTAGTCTAGAAGGGAGGAAGGCTGCAGTGGAGTACAAAGATCTTTGAGCACACTTATAGTCAAGGAAGCACACACCGTAGTTATACAAAAATAGCGTTATTTATCAAATAGAGAAGGGCAATGAAACTCAAAATGCAATTCAGGTAAGTAAGGAAGGTTTCACACATATATACAGTAAGAAATTTGCTGTAGCATTACTCAAATCAATACTAGACCTTTAGATGAGGAACGGGCAAGTATCAAGAGTAGATTTAGGTTAGCAAATCATTCATCAACCAACATTTACTGAATAGCAATACTGGTAAGTTGTGTAGGTCTAGAAATTAGAAGTCCAACCCTATCTGGAGAATGAGATTCTCAAAGATCATATTGGGGCACTGGGAAAACCAGTGGGCAGCAGAATAAAGGAAGACAGATGCTGTCAAAGTTGTCAAATGCACAGATGATACTTTTCATAGAAAGTAAGTAACAAAATTGCCTTCGAAGGTTTCAGGGCGACTGGATAGGCCACTATAAGTATTTCAGCCTAAAGGACAAAGAACACGGTTGGGTCATCCACCCCAACGTGACTCTACAAGCTCAGGAGAAGCTAACAGCAACACAAAAACTGCCCAGGTAAGTATTGTAAGGGTATGGCAGGAAGAGATAGGCACACGGGTGACATTGTTGTGGCCAAAGAGTTTTATTTAGGTTAAAATAAAAAAGGAACACTCTAACTGTCCCTAATACTCAGAGAGGTTTCCCTGCCTCAACTATATACTAAGCACTCAGTCAGGATGTCTGTCGAAAACAATAATCCACTGCCATGTGTCAAAACCTATTTCCGTCCTTTACATTCTTAACTAAGGAAAGAACAAGGATATTCTTAGTCCAGAAGAGCAACTCCCTTCATCTGGACTGAGGCTTTGTGTTCACCTCCAGCTGATGCAAAGTGTTCTCCAGATTATATAAATAAAACATCCTAACAGTTCTCTTGGAGGATTTCTCTGTCAATAGCAGACACAGAAAAGAAAGTTTACTCAACTACTTATTCTATTCACAATACCAGGAGGATAGCTATCTCCCCTCTGGCTCTTCTTGGGGGCGTTCACAGTTCACAATGCTAATGGGTATGGTTCTTCCCTTGTCCTCCATAGGCTTTCCGGTTTCTATGAAATTTGTAAGGTGGTCCTGGCCAGGTCCTACGATTGTTCGTATTATGGCTTCTTTAGTTAGTATAGCAGCCCTGGTTCACTTTCCTGCCAGGCACTGCTATTGTTTGTAAAATGGTTGTAATTGCTTCTCTGTATTTGGGGTTCCGAGACCCTTGTTCCATATGTACTCATTTCTTCATACTCTTTCTTACACGTAGTGTTCCAGATTCCTACTTCACATGCAGTTGTTCCTTTAACGTCTCTCTCATAGGCTTTCCTCACAGTGTGAAACTCCAGGGTCCTTTTATCCTTCTTAAGGGGTTCCCAAATCTGTCCTCTGTTCCCATCAGCTAGCCCCTACCTTCAGGGAGCTTGCGTTCGGTCTCCGGCCGGCTCCAGGAGCGGTTCTCTTCCGCCCCGGGTTCTCGGCATCATCTGTCCCAGCCACGGCGTCTCCGTAGTCGCTGCTTGCTGCTATTCTGCTTTGACAGTGTGCAAAGCGCAATCTCTTCTCTCGGGCAGACCACTGTGGTCTGTTTCCAGCAGTGCAAAGGGTCCTTTTTCCTTCCACCCTCTCTGGGGCTTCTGCTTCTTGCCTCGTGTCTTGGTTCCTCTTGTCTCCGTTCTCTTCTTCGCCGACCTGCTTGCTGCTTCTCAAGGGAGGGCTGAATGAACTCCTCAATCCTTCTTCCCTTTCTATGCACTACGGAGTCCTCACAAAAACCCTGCCAAAAGTCACCTCACAGGTGGCCAGGGAAACGTAGACGCTTCCTAATCCTGATCCTGACCCTGGGGTGGTATTAGCCGGGAGGATCATCTGGGAGGAGAAAGACCCCAGTGGAACAGGAGGGCTCCGTTGGATGAGACGCTGTATTTGTCTTCCTCAAGGGAGGAAATATCACTAATACCGTAATATAGAATAGCATGCTGTATGCTGTCATAGAGAGCTTTTATGCTCCGAAACGATCTGAAGTTGGGTGAAAACAATCATAATCAGTTATTTATTGTGAGAAAGAAAACCTCTTTGAAAGTCACTGACATTTAATGAGATAAAAGTTTCTATGAACCTCCGGGGGAATAATAAAGAGTCTTTAAATATTACCAATTTAGATCCAACAGTTAGAAAGACTGCTAACAGACCCCTCATAGGTCTCGAATTAGCCCTACAGGAAGGCTCAACGGGAAAGGGAATCTCAAGACTTTATAAACTACTGGATAGGGCCCTGCCAGAAGATGCATTGCAATACAAAATGGACAGGGAGAAGGACATTGGGGGCAGTATCTTGGTGGAGGCATGGGGAAAGACATGGGAAAGAGCTCATAAAAGTTCTAGATGTACAGCAATCAAAGAATCGGCCTACAAGATCTGTTTCCGGTGGTATATGCCTTCCTTCAGACTGCACAAGATAAACGTTAAATACTTCCCGCTCTGTTGGAGGAAGTGTGGAGGAATAGGGAACTTCTTCCACATGTGGTGGTCCTGCCCTAAGGCACAGATATTCTGGAAAGAGGTCTTGGGACATATTAAGGCGATGACGGGGACTGTGATGCCGCACAATCCGGAAATCATTTTGCTGGGAGCAGTAGCTGAAAATGCATATCTGGCAAAGGGGTACAAGGCTACACCGATTACCCACCTGCTCTCGGCTGCAAGGTTGACTTTAGCCCAGGGATGGAAAACGGAGGAGGGTTCAATAATTGCATGGTGGTGGATCAAAATATGGGGGATATTGGTGATGGAGAAGATCTGCGCATTACAAGCAGGCAGATAGCTCAAGTTTCTGGCAACTTGGGAACCCTTCAGAGAACTGGTAAAAGATAAGGAACCGCAATCTTCAAACCCAGGATACTTAGAAATGCTGACTTATACTAGAAAACAAATAAATATGGCCTATTTGGATTAAGATACCCAGCAGTTTTCAACCACATACAAACTCGGAACTGAATAAGTTGGGGAAAGGAGGGAAGAGGGAGGGCAAGGTGTGAGGGGGGGAGGATGTTGGGCTGGGGAGTTGAAATGTTAAAACCCGCAGAGCCAGCAGAGACATCTAAAGGGACTCTAAAGGGGTGGTCATTTAAGTTGTAAGATCATGGTTTATGAATATGTTGAAATGTTTGTTCTCTGTATGATTCTGCGGAATAAATAAACTATGAATAAAACAAATATTACCAATTTAGACATTGAAAACCCTCATTCCTCTGAAAAGCCAAACCCTTCATTAAATCCTTATAATTATTATTATAATTTTTTTTGTTTTGTTTATTGTGATTTTTTAGTTTGTTCAAACTTTTATCACAGAATCTATATGTGGTTAGTATTCATCATTGAGTGTTAAAGTCTTCCTAAGCACGTGTGACTTGGGTTCAAGGGTTTAACATTTGGAACTTCTATTGTTCTTTCAAAATTGTGTCTAAGAAATTAATTATCGCGCAGGTTATTTTCATATTGTGACCTGCTGTCACACACGACCACCAGTCTTCTCTATTTCCATTTATTGGAAAGCAAAAGTCTAAATGTAGGGTCCTTTGACTCGAGATTGCATCGCAGTTTATGATCAGATGGTAAAGTGATTCCGTATCTTTATTGCAATGTCTGCATATGTCATCTTTTTGATCCAGATTTTTGCTTATCCATCGCATTTCATTTGTTGGCAGTGCATTTAGTCGCATTCGCAAAAATTGGTCTCGGTGGTCCCGCGATGGACATTTGAGTAAGTATTTCGGCTGTACATTTTGTATATTTGGTGCAGATCCTGACGGGAGTGTACATTTAAGGAGTGCTCTTTTTTCACTATTCTGAATCCATCCCCACCATTGGAGACGTTTTTTGACAATCTGCGGGCGGAGTTGCAAGGACTCTATTTCGATGACAGCGGTCGTCATTATTTGGTCTACTTTATAAGGCCACTCATTTAGAATCTGTGAGTTTGAGCTGGCTGTATCTTGTTTGAGTATTTTGCACGCTGGTTCTCCAGGATGTTCTCTTATTTTGCTTAGGAGTGCACAAGCTTTCCAGATTGTTGAATCGTACAAAGAATTTATTCCCAGTTCGTATCGCAGGCTCGTCATCGAAACGTATCTGGGTAAACGTAGGGCTTTGTGCCAAAACAACCCTTCTAGAGCATCCCATACTTTAAAGTCGAGGTTCCATGCGCATTCGGCCCCAAATGTAATTGCGGGTAGTACTTTATTTAGGTAGAATGTTAGTACTGGTCGAACAGAAAATTTTCCGTATTCATTGTGAATTTTCAGTCCTTGTAGGGCGTATGTTAACATTCTGTTTTGCAGATCCTGGTACCATGGCCATTCTCTGATGCAAGTGCTGTAAATGATTCCGAGGTAGCGTATCGACGTTGTTGTTTCGATTTCCTCATTTGCCACGTACCATTTAAAATGGTTTGATTTCTGACCTATCGTGTTCGTCATTTTTATGATTTTGGTTTTGGCTGTGTTGATCTCGAGCATATTCTTTATGAGATAGCTGTTTAATTTAGTCAGCAGCCGTTGTAGTCCTATTGCTGTCTGGTCAGCCAAGACAATATCTTCTGCATACAAGATACAATTTAGTTCTTGGTCATTTATTCTCGGTGGGAAACATCTTACTTCTTTTACCTCGATAGGTAAGTCAGAGATGAATAATTTGAATAGCAATGCAGCCAGTGGGCATCCTTGTTTGACACCTTTTGACGTCGGGATTAAGTGTGTCAGATCTCCATTCTGATTAGTTCGAATACGAACCGATGTTTCTTCGTGTAATGCTCTTATCCGGTTCAATATTTGTGGAGGGCATTCCCATTGTGTGAGCTTTTGCCATAGGAGGTTTCGGTTTATTTAGTCGAAAGCTTGCCGCATGTCCGCAAATGCTATGAAGAGAGATTTCTGACCTTTTAGCGAGGCTAGTTTTAGAAGGTTTAATAGTAGTAGATTTACTTGAGTGCCCAATTCTTTAGTGAAACCTGTTTGCCGCCAGTCACCGATCTTTTCTCGTTTAGCCCAAGCTGACAGTTGTTTTTGTAAGAATGAAGCGAATAATTTCCCAATTGTATCTAGCAAAGCTATCAGGTGATAGTTTGCCGGGTCAGCTCTAGGTCCCTTTTTGTGAATTGGCACTACCACTGCTGTTCGCCAAGAGGAAGGTAATTCTTGGGTAGTTTCTATTTTCTCAAATAGTTTTTCGATACACTGTGCCCACCGCTCTGGTTCTATTTTAAGCATCATATTCGAGATGTTATCGGGTCCTGGGGCTCTTGAATTCTTTAGTTGCATAATTGCGCTCGTGATGTCAGTGTGAGACTCAGTTACGTTCCATCGGACAGCTGGTGTTTCAAGCTTAATTTCCTTTTTGTTGGCACCATCATTAAATAATTCAGAGAAGTGTGATTCCCAACGCTGGGGAGCTACTTTGTTAATCAGCACTTGGTTGCTTTTGGTGTTACCTGCGTTCAAAATGGCCCAGATTTCCCTCGAGTTATGTTTTTGAAATAGTTCTAGCATGGTTTCTGCTCGTTCTTGATCTCTTTGGATGGAGAATACTTTGACCCAATTTCGATAATGTTGTCGTCGAAGGTGCAACTGCTCGTCCTGGTTAGGATGGTTTGATTTCTTGATTTTTCTGATGTCTTGCAGCAATGTTTTTTTTCCTTTACTAGCTGGTTACTAAATTTATGTTGGTGATGATGGCCAGCTATCCCTTTTGAGGTCGTTTTCACCATGAATTTGCTTAACAGTGGCACATAGTTTGTGTCCTTTCCAACTGTGATTTGATCGAACATAGCAGTGAGTTGAGAAATCTGCTGTCCGTTGATCCGAAGACGAGTTACAGTTGCATTAGACCAAATCTCGTTGTCGTATTTGGCCAATAGTGACTGCTCACTCGTTTGCCAAGTCAGCTTCACTGGATTGTGGTCGCTGTTGAAGGCTTGGGTCACCTTTAGTTGTGTGACTTTTTTAAATAGATTATGAGATGTCCAGATGTAATCTAATGTTTTCTTTGTTTGATTTTGGTGCCAGGTTGTATTGGCTGGTACATCTCCTTGAACCTGTCCGTTAAGCAGTATACAGTTTCGGATCTTCATTTCCGTGTGCCATAATTTGGCATCTGCTGACAATTTTTCAAACGTTTTAAGCCTTTGTTTCAACGTCAGATCGTCTCTCTCGAACCAAGTGTTGTTTAGGTCAACACATATCATGATTTGGAGCTTGTTTCCAAGTGTTAGGTAGGTGTCTATTATTGTTGTTACAGAATTGACAAATTTGGCAGGGGTGATCATTGCAGAATTCCAGTAAGTGTTTATGAGCAGCATCTGATTTTTTTTGGCAGGTGAATTTGTTTGCTGTTCAAGTAATGCTCCTTGCACAAATAGATTTGGATTGAATGTTTCTATCAGTTGCCAATGTGCTGAGTGTTTTATCATCATTAGTAATCCTGAGAAAGGTCTTCCCTTCCTGTTTTTTCCAGCAGGATTTAATAAGATCGTATACCCGTCTTTGGTAGGGGGTTCTCGCAGCCATGTTTCTTGTAGACATATGGCAAAGTTTCCCTCAAGGTTTGCTGGGAAGGTATTTAGTAGGTGTACGAATCCTCTTGTGTTGCAAGAAATTATGGTCTGGTCCTGGGTTTGGCTTTCTGTCTCTAGCTAATTCCGGGTAATTGTGTGGTATTTTCTATTTGAGTCCTGATATTCTGATTGCATGTTCGACTTTTGTTGACTTGACTTGGATAGATGGTGTCTTAGTTGTTCTCTTCTTTGTTCCATTCGAGTCTCTTGGACTGGGTTTCTTTTGGGCGCTTGGTCAGCTTTGGTGTAGTCTTGTGGTTCGACAGAGAGATCGAATCCGTACAGTAGGAGGTCATCTGGGCGTCTAAAAGCATTCTCCTTACAGCCAGTGAATTAATATGCAGCAGTACTTGGTCCGAGGTTCTTTCTGTTGCATATTCGAAGATCAATATGTCGTCAGAGGTTACTGTGTGTAGCACGGGAATGCATTTGAATAATTTCATGATGTTGCTTCGATTTAGGTTCACATCTCCGTCATCTGGGTGGATGTTCTGTAATCGTAGTTTTATTTGTGCACAGTTTTTTAGAGGCTCTCGCCTTTGAGACGATTTTGGATGTTGAGTGACAACTTTCTGTTGTTGTAGTTGTGTAAATTTGGGATTTAGTTTACAACTCGGATTAAGTTTCCCTTTGTGCGGCTGTGGAGATTGCTTAGCTTTTTTCACGTCTGGCGATGTGGTTGATCCTTGAAGAGTGTTTTTTTTCCCAAGTTTAAATTTGTCCGCAGTGTCTGCCTTAGTTCTTATGTCTTTTTGAGATGAGTTGTTTCCAGTTTCACGCGTGCTTATTGCTTCAGTAGTCTGGTCATCTGAGTATGTTGAGAGATCGCATAAGTCGATTGACAATGCTGAGGAGCAAAGGTTTGCTTGGCTTTCAGAAGCCAATCGCCGGTGTTTTTTTTTTATTGGAGTTTTTAGTTACGGTTTCACCAGCAGAGATCTGTTCTGTTGCTGCAGATGCTTTTTGGGAGTCGATGACTTTTTCTTGAGGCTTTGTACGTTCAAACAGCGCTGACTTCTTAGGTGTGGTAAGGTTGCGGATAAAAGATTTGGCTACTTGACGCAAAGGCTTCCTTGGGTTGTTTTTGTACGCAGGCATTGGTGGCTTTTTGTTTGGTAGTGTTGTCTCGTTTGTTAGTCCTTTCACATTCCAGTATCCTGTTTTCGCAGAGCCTGAAAAGATTACAAATGAGGCTGAGGTCTTTTTTTCAGAAGTATCCGTTTGGACAGCAGTTTCGTTGGTTTTTATTTTCGGTGAGTTGGATCTGCCGTCTTGTATTATCCCGTCACTCTCTTCCGTGTGTGTTTTTGAAAGAGATATTTGAGGGGAAATACTTGATGGGTTTTGGGATTTTTGATTGGCCGCCAAAACGATTATGTCTGGGGTGTTTACTGTTTTGTCCTGAGCGCAGCCGTTGGATATGTTCTGATCAGTGTTATTTGAGGGTTTCAGTGCTATCCTAACAGTCGGGTAAAGGGCAGCTGACGGTCTCTGGAGTGGTTCGTCGTTTTCATTTGACTCAACACCAGCTTTGGGTGTTGGGAGTTGATCTTTACAAGCTGTGCTAGAGCTATAGCATGTAGCTTGGGAATCTTTTCCAATTTCATTTTGGTGCATCCATTTTATGGATTCAAGTAGTGCTGCCATTAGGTCGTTCTTAGAAGCTTGGTCTTTTAGCATCTGCACTTTTTGAATTGCTTGCCACTGTGTTGAATGTTCTGCCTCATTTGCGATTTTGCAGTGCAGAAATTTTGTGAATTCATCAATTGCCATTATTTTCAAGATCAAGTTTGTCATCATGATCGTTTGTTTGTTCACGGATTCGTGTAGAGTCTGATAGAGGTTGATGAATGGGCATAACGCTAAAGTTGTCGCTGCCAGAACATTGTTATGTATTTGAATCGCTGCGGCCATTGAAAGGTTGGGTTTGGATCCTGATTCGCGGTTTTTTTGGCTTTCATCTTCATGCGTTTTGCATCTGTTTTGGCCATGTTTACTTTCGTTTTCCTCTTTTACGCAGTGCGGTTTGGTGGCTACAGTTGACAAGTTTAATGTTGTATCGCACTGTTGTATTGATTTTGGTTCGAAGTTTTTCAAATCGTGAGATTTGGTTAGTGGGGTACTGGCAGTAGCTTTGTGTCGAGCTTCCGAATTGTAGAGCAATTTTTTCAGGTCGGACAACCTTTTGTCTTCGTTCTTTTTATTTGCTTCATTTTGAAAACTTGCTGTCAATTTGGCTTCGACAGCAAGATAATCTGCTTTTAGTTTTTCCATCAGGCATTTGTCTCGTGCTTCATGGACAGGCAGTCGCTGCAATTCGGCTTCGTCTTTTCTTGACAGAATCAGGGGGAGAGCTTTGCTTTGTAGGTTCTGTTCTAGGTTGGACTTTACTGTGCTTCAGTTGATTCGCTCTTTTTATTGGGTCATTTATGTATCGAATGCCGATCTCTGATTTGATTTTTGTGAGCGGCTGTTCTTTGGAAGGTGTCGAGTCTGAGATCGTGGGACTGATCCTGTCTTCAATACGCTGTACCTCAGTGGTCACTGGATCATTGTCGATAGTGATATCGGCTCCAGATAGTTTACTAGTTTGACTGGTTGCGTTTAGCAGTTCAAGGTCAGTTACTTCGAATGGAGATAGGAACAAGGCCGAGTTTATTTCAACTGCATCAATATTGAGTGGAGAAAGTTCTGATTTACCGAAGTCTGATGCTAAGTTCCCAATCTGTGAGGGTAACGTGAGTAGTTTGCATACTTGTTTCGAGTTTACTCGACCTGGGCGTTTCACTTTTTCTTCGCATATGCCAGCTGCTTTGGCTGCTAGGGTGTAAAGGGAGGGTATCTGTATGATTGATTGTGTGTTTGTCCAAATCGCTGGAGACTCTTCCGTTTTGTGCTGGGTAGTTAGCGTTTCGTTCTCTACATGATTAATGTCTCCACTCTTGCGTTGTCGATTTGCTTGTGCGCTTCTTCCTGTTGGTTTGGCAAGTGTCCAAGGGTTCAAGAGGCGCCTTTGTTGTAAGGTCTTGCCTCTTGTTTGTGGGCCGGCATCGAATTGTACCGGAACTTGGGCGTAAGCAAGCATGGGTAACTTCATTGTGATGCTTTCTGAGGCTGTCGGCTGACAGCATACAGCATACAGCTAGCAGTTTTCTCTTGTGCTCTTTCCTGCTGCGGGCTTAAAATGAGCAAAGCACAATGTTTGACTTTGTATTGAGGTCGGGATCAAAGAGGGAACACCTCCGCAGTCTCCCGTCCAGTAGTCACGCCGTCAGCGCCAAACAGCCGCACAACAGCCTATGGGCTTTTCTCCAATGGGCTTAATGCCACAAGGGCGGTAGCCTCCGGCTTTTGAGGTTTCAACAAGTCACGTGATGGAGTCACGTGACGCAATCGGCACGCCTCCTCCAGGAAGCGCGTTTAGATTGTGCATGCAGCAAGAGCCTCTCGGCTCGCAGTGCAGAGTTGGCAGGTAAGTGAAAGTCGCTTCGACACGGCTTCACCTCTGTGGAACCTGATTTAGAAATGAATGCTCACACTGAGCGGGCAGCAGTCTCCGGCTTTTGAGGTTTCAACAAGTCACGTGATGGAGTCACGTGACGCAATCGGCACGCCTCCTCCAGGAAGGGCGTTTAGATTGTGGATGTGCCAGAGCCTCTCGGCTCGCAGTGCAGAGTTGGCAGGTAAGTGAAAGTCGCTTCGACACGGCTTCCCCTCTGTGGAAACAGATTTAGAAATGAATGCTCACCTAATCCTTATAATACTCCTTTAGGGAATATAAAAAAGGCGATAACTCACCTTGGTGTTGATAATTTCATTGGAAAAGCGGATTTTAACATTCTTGATTCCAAGTCCCACAATTCCCAAAGTACTGGGAAGAAGAAGAGGGCTGAAGAAGCACAAGACTGCAAGTTACAACCTATTAGTGGTAATGACCGACACCGGAGGGAGATTGGGAGGCATAAAATGCCCCCCAGGTGCATTTTATGGCAGCAGAAGCAGAAATTAGAGGAGAGCAGAGACGGTGGGACAACCATCATGTGCCGGTCCAGAGAGGGGCACGGGCTGCAGGAAGCCGAGAAGGGGAGGTTGCTAGGCCACGCAGTAAAGCAGAAGCACAGGACCAGGAGGCAGCGAGGCGAACGGACGTGCATGCCAGACCCGGTGAGTTCACTAGTATATTGTGACACCGGAGCACTTCGTAGACGCCAGCTGCCGCAGTACAGGGTCCTTGAGCACAATAATTTAAACAGACTGAAGTGGAAGAAGAAATTATATTTTGAATACCAAACTAGTACAGCCACTAAGATGATATTGTGAACTGATACAGAATCATCCTGACAGACATTTTGAAACATTTTGTTGAACCTAATGAACTATGGAAGTATTATTGGTTTATGAGAAGTTATGAGCTCTTTGCCACAAGCAGAAAGACAAAAAACCTGGTTATTGAGAAGATGTTATGAGGTCTTTGTCACAAGTGGGAAGAGAAGAACAAGTTACTTCTTACCTTGTAACGTTCTTTCGATGGGATGTTCCTCCGACGTATTCCTCATCTTTCATAGATCATCTCCCAGCTTGCTGGCATCGGAATTTTTTTTTCAGTAGAGGGTGCTGCGCGTCGACGTCCCTCGAGCCGATGTCCCTCGACGGCCTCTGTATCGGCGCCGATGTCATCACGCGTATAAATAGACTCACGCAGCGTCCGTTGCTCAGTTCTGTTTTGACGTTAACAGTTGTTTTACATTAATTGGTTATTGACCTTGAAGGAGCGTAAGATGCAACCACAAGGGAAGTATTACTGCAGGGATGGATGGGAGGGGCGATAAGAAATACGTTGGAGGAACATCCCATTGAAAGAACGTTACAAGGTAAGAAGTAACTTGTTCTTTGAAGGGATTGTGTCCTCCGACGTATTCCTTATCTTTGATAGACTCCCATAGCAGTGGTGTGTAATTGGAGGTGGGAGTAAAACGCCATGTTTCCTTTTAGGCATGAACAGAATTTAATACGGCTTTGCCAAACCTAGTCTCTTGACTAGAGGAGGAATCCAGGTTGTAAAATCTTGTGAAGGTATGTGCGTACGACCATGTGGCAGCCGCACATATGTCTCGAACCGGAACCCCTCTTTGGAGGGCCGAGGAGGCTGCGGTACCCCTGGTTGAATGAGCCCTAAGATTTTGAGGAGGCTCTTTCCCTGCTAGTTTGTAACATTCCAGGATGGCCAAAATAATCCATCTGGAAATGGTTTGTTTTGTTATCGGTAGTCCCAACTTGTGCCCTGAGTAACCTACGAACAGTTGGTCTGCTTGCCTAATCCTAGCAAGTCTGCTGATGTAAAAGCTTAAAGCCCGCCTATGTAGCCTTTCTTCCTCTTTCCCCGGATGGGGAGCTGGATAGAATGAAGGTAAGGTCATTTTCTGAGTGATGTGGAATTCAGAAACCACCTTTGGGAGGAAATGAGGCTTCACGTGGTGGACAACTTTGTCTTTATGAAACATTGTATGAGGGGGTTTACAAGACGCTCACCCTTCTAGCAGATGTTAAAGCCACTAATAAGACAGTTTTAAGGGTGAGAAATCTTAGCGAACAAGAGTGGAGTGGTTCGAAAGGATTACTCATCAGGAAATTTAAGACTAAATTTAAGTCCCATAAAGGAACCTGGAAAGGTCTTGGAGGATAGACTTTAGTTAATCCCTTTAGAAACTGTATTACTAAGGGTAATTTGAAATACGAAGGCTCCTCTGCAGTGCGCTTGAACATCGATAGCGCTGCGAGATAGCCCTTGATAGTGCCAACTTGAAGGCCTGAATTTGCCAAGTAGAGTAGAAAAGATAACACCGTTGGTGTACCACATGAAAAGGGGTCGATATTCTCTTCCCTACACCAGCTGCAAAATTTGTTCGGTATAAAGACTTTGTTGCTGGCCTTCTGGCCGAAAGCAACACCTCCATGACGTCATCAGGGAGGTCCCAATCCTTGTAACTCAACCTTTCAGAAGCCAGGCGTGAAGGTTGAGGGTTCTGATGTCTGGATGGAGAACCTGGCCTCCCTTCTGTGAGAGAAGATTCTCCTTGAGTGGAAAACGAATTGGAGGGCAGATGGACATGTCCAGAAGGTCCGGGTACCACGTTCTCCTGGCCCAGTCTGGGACAATTAAGATCATGGTCCTCTGGAATCTTCTCAACCTCCTGATCATTTGAGGAATGACAGGAACTGGTGGAAACGCGTACAGGAGTGGAAACTCCCAGTCCACTACAAACGTGTCCCCTAGAGCTCTTCTCGGGGGAAATTCCCTTGAACAAAACAGATCGCACTTCCTGTTGGTACTGGTGGCAAACAGATCCACTTGAGGGGTTCCCCAAAGGTCAAAGATCTCCTGAAGGACTTCCTGAGCTAGTTCCCGCTCGTGGGAGACTGTGCCCTGCCTGCTCAGAGCGTCCGCCGTCAAGTTCTTCTCTCCGGCTAGGTGAACTGCCGATAGAGAGATTCCCTCTTGAATTGCCCAAAACCAGAGCTGCATTGCCTCTCTGCACAGTAGCAGTGATCCTATGCCTCCTCTTTTGTTGAGGTAGTGCATGGCCACAGTGTTGTCCGTCATTATCAGGACATTTTTCCCCTGTACAGATGGCAGAAAAGCTTGCAGCACTAGTCTGATTGCTCTCAGCTCTAACAGGTTGATATGTATTCTGGACTCCGATGGAGACCAACGACCGCTGATGGTCAAGTCGTTGGTATGGGCTCCCCACCCCGTGAGTGAGGCATCTGTGACTACTGTTATCTCCGGCCAGGGTTGCCAAAAACAGTTCTCCCTTCAAGATGTTTTTCTGGCAGGCCCACCACTGAAGGTCTCGAGCCACCTTGTCCGGAACCTGAAGGAGGTCTGTCATTCTCCCTGAGAATTGCGACCACTGAGTTCTCAGTGCCCACTGAAGAGATCTCATTCTCAGGCGAGCCTCTGGCACAAGGAAGATGCAGGATGCCATGAGGCCTAGCAACCTCAAAAAGTCGAAGGCTGGGAGACGTTGGGCATTTTGAAACTTGGTGACCATCTGCAGAATATCTTGAGCCCTCACCTCTGGTGGCGAGGCTTTTCCCAGGGAAGTGTCCAGGACCGCTCCAATGAACTGGAGTCCCTGTGATGGTATCATCTGTGACTTCTTTAAATTGGGGGAGAAGCCCAGTTTGTGAAGGAAGTGACATAATCTAGCTGGATCTGAGCTTGTTCGGAGATACAGCTCTGATCAGCCAATCGTCCAGGTAAGGGTAGACGTGAATCCCTTCCCTCGTTAGACTTGCAGCCATTACCGACATTAGCTTGGTGAAGACCCTCAGGGCGGAGGTCAGCCCAAATGGCAGAACTCGAAATTGATAATGAGAGCCGCCAATTGCTAACCTCAGGTATTTCCTGTGTTTGAGATGGATTGGCACATGGAAATAAGCATCCTGGAGGTCCAGAGATACCAGCCGGTCCTGGAGCTGGAGGGCCTGAAGGATCTGAGAGAGAGTTACCACCTTGAACTTGTCCTTCCTGAGGAACTTGTTCAATTCTCGTAAGTCCAAGATAGGTCTCATTCATCCGTCTTTCTTCGGTATGAGGAAGTAGGTGGAGTACCAGCCCTTGTTCCTCTCCACTACAGGTACCGGTTCTATGGCACCTTTCTCTAGCAGGTCTACAATTTCCTGCAAGAGGAGCGGATCTGGAACTTTCAAAGAGCTGTTCCCAGTTGGAGGACTCTGAGGGATGCGTAGAAAAGGCAGGCAGTTACCTTGGGCAACTGTCTCCAATGCCCAAGCATCTGACGTTATAGCCTGCCATTCCGTCAGATGTTGAGTTAACCTGCCCCCTACTGGTGTCTTGTGAGGAGAGTCCTCAGAGCGGTTTGGAGGCGGCTGATGCAGATGCCGAGGGTAAAGAGGGACCTGCTGCTGCTGTGGCTTTTGTATTTTTACCCCGTCCACCTCGGGTGAATTTTTTCTGACCCCTTTGAACAGGCTGTCCTCTGCCTCTTCCGAATGCGTAATAGAAGTGAAAGGACTTACCTCTCCAAGAGGTTCCTGAGTGGCGATATGGTGTCTGACGGATTGCAGCTCCTAGGGATTTTGCTGCTGCCTTTGATGTTTGTAGTTTTTCTAAACTGTCATCCGCCTTCTTACCAAACAAAAAAGATCCGTCAAAGGGCATATTCAAAAGTCTGCTTTGCACATCTGGAGCAAAACCAGACTTTCGCAACCAAGCAAATCTCTGGGTTGTTGTACTTGCCGCCATGGCCCTGCTGATGCTGTCAGCAGAATCTATGCCAGTTTGAAGGGATTCGCACATAGCGTCTTTACCATCCTTGATGATGTTTAGGAACGCTTCCCTTTCTTCTCCCTCTGGGAGGCAGTCAGCCGCTGATGAAGCACACTCCCAAAGTGTCTGACGAGCGTACAAGTAGCATTGATGGATTTCAACGCCATGCTACATGCAGAAAAAAATTTTTTGGCCATAGAGTCATATCTCTTATCATCCCTGTCCTGTGGAACAGTAGGGTAAGCCGATTTACTACCTGATGAAGTAGCTGCCTGAACAACCAGACTCTCCGGAGTTGGGTGTTTGGATAAATATTCAGGGTCAGCAGAAGACACCCCATATTTAGCTGATAATTTTTTGTTAACCGCCGGGATTACCTCAGGTGTTTCCCAGTTTGCCAATATTCGCCTTTGTAATGCTGCATGAAATGGCATCACAGGATCTTCCTGTGGACCTTTGACCAAGATGTCTGTGAGGTCGTCTTGCTGAAAAGCAGGTGAGGGTGTGGACCACCCCATAAACTCTATTATCCTTGCCATCAAGGTTCTATAAGGGGTTTCAGCTTGTTCCCCTGGGTCTGGTCTGGCAAATTCCACTTCCGGGGAAGTGTCCAACCCACTTGCTTCCTGTAAGGATTCTTGGAGGTCTTTCAACCTACCTTCCTCAGAGGTAAAGTCCTCTGGTACAGGAGTTGCAGATCCCTGCAACTCAAAAGGTCTTTCCTGATCCGAATCCTCCCCTTCTTCATAAATAGATAAGATTCTGGAGTGATCAGGTCTTGAAAATGGTATAAATCCCATTTCAAGAGCAGAAGGGGCCAAATTCGTCATGATTGGCTGAGAAAACGTCGACGTTGTCGACGCGGACGTTAAAGGCTTCGAAGCCATCGAAAAAGGCGTCGAGAAAGGTGGTAGAGTCCTCGATGAACTCGAGAGTATCGGGATTCTACTCCAGGTTGTCGACGACATTCTCGTGATCGAGGCTCTGGGTATGGCCACTGGCTGTGAGGTGGCCGTGGTTTTGTCCTTTCTCGGCGTCGAAGACGGCGTCGACTCGACTGACCTGTGCGTCGAAGAACCCATCGATAACGGCGTGGAAGACATGTTCGACGACGGCGTCGAAGACGCGACTTTGCCTTTACTCGAGAGTTCGTGACGCTTCTTTCGCCGGGTGCTGCGACTCGCAGCGTTTTGATTTTTTGGGTCTTTCACCCAGGTTATCACCCTCAGCAGTCTTCGAGGGGGTTGCGGCCGCTTTCTCAAAGACGCTCAGCATCTTTTTCCTGAATTCCTCCCACTCAGTCCGAGAGCTATGTTTTGTGGGGCAGGAGATACTTTTTGGGGAAATGGAAGAAGAAGACGACGACGAGGAAGGGGATCTTCGTCGTCTCTTTTTTGAATGCTTAGATCTCAAAGAGTGATGGGAACTGCTTCGAGCCCTAGAACGAGAATGTCTTTTGTGATGGCGAGGAGACGAATGTCTCGACTCCGCCGAGGAAACTTTCGAAGAAGTTTTAACTGCCTTACCTCTCTCGAGCTTCCCCTTACGCTCCTTCAAGGCTTTCGCCGTCATGGACATGCAGTCCTCGCACTCCGAACAATGGAGCTCGATTCCCAGGCACCATAAACAGATCCTTTGAGGATCCGTCAATGACATTTTCTTTCCACAGTCTCAACATTTTTTGAAGCCGGACCGTGGAGTCGTCGGTTCAGGTGAGGAAGCCATCGAGTACGAGTCGGTATTCACGAGGAATAATGAAGTATATTTGACTGAAGAACTGAGCAACGATATTCCGAGGCCCCACGAAGCGCGGAAAAACGGAACTGAGCAACGGACGCTGCGTGAGTCCATTTATATGCGTGATGACGTTGGCGCCGATACAAAGGCCGTCTAGGGACATCGGCTCGAGGGACGTCAACGCGCAGCGCCCTCTACTGAAAAAAAATTTCCGAGGCCAGCAAGCTTGGAGCTGATCTATCAAAGATAAGGAATATGTCGGAGGACACAATCCCTTCGAAAAAGCCTTGTTGAACATTCTTTTGGGGAGATTGGTTTTTATCAAGTTGGAACCAAAAGAACTGAAGTGGAACTTTGTTACAAGACAGGATTTCCTTTTCCTTTTGGGACTGTTGAATAGAATCCTGCTTGAATCTGGGGAAGGGAAATAAACCAGGATTATAAGGAGAGACTGTTATCAGGTTGTGAACCTAGCTGATACATGTGTTTTATTTGAACTGCCATATATTACCTTACCGAGTTGTTGTATGTACAAGTGTGAGGGACAGAAACCTTTTGTTAGAGTATTTCCTTTAGTTTATTCTAGGCAGGGAAATCCTCGTCTAGATGGGGATAGTGAGGCGTTTATCCAACCTTTTGAGTTAATAAAATGGCATCTTTTGAACAATCTTCACAAAATTGTACGCCTCACTTTTCTAACCCTTCATATTACTGATTGTCCGTATTGACTAGACCGCTGGAGTTGGTTCTGCGGAGCACTCTTCATTACTCTGTACCTCTTCTTCATCCCAGTACTAATGTTATTCCTCTCAACTGGGTTGTTTGGAATCTTCTTTGTCGTAGTACTTTTGCAAGAGTAATACAGGGAGTCTCTACTCTTCCTCGTCTAGTTATTTTGGAAGGTGTTTGGGTGCTCTACCTAACATAGATACATGCAACAGTGTGGAAGCATGTAACCCTGTAGAGGGCAGGCAGATGAGGGAGGGTATTGGATATTCAGGGTTGGGTCTCTGGCCTTGGGGGGTGAACGGGGAACTTTCGGCTGGAACAGGCGGTCGGATTCAGTTACAGGGATGCCCAGCAGACGATCTTCGTGGCGCTTGGTTGTGGAGGCATGACAGAGGATTTGTCGCAGCGACGGCTGTCATTCAGCAGACTTTCATCCTCCTCTCTGTCCACTACTCAGCTGAGGGGACATCTACGATCGGGTTGGAGTCTCTGTAGGCCCAGGCAGATGCCCAGGTTTGCAGCAGGAGCCGCGCTTCACGAGACGATGCACCACAGCAGTGCCAGAGGTCCCAGGTTATTTGCATAGTGCAGGCTTGGAAGGTCACATCTCGTCAAAGGATGGCTCAAATTGTATCTGGTCTCGAGACTGTTTAGGCCCACCAGTCCCAACGGAGGACGTCATCCGGTCTGCATCTTCCCTGTTGCACAGAAGGGCATGTGGAAGCCTGGGGCGATAAGGAAGACATTTCACGGCAACAGAGAGTTGGCCGCACACTAGCAGGGGGCAGAGGCACTGCAGCAGGGTGCTGGAGTCCGGGGTGGAGGGGCCAGCAGGCTCATGAGAGGTACCCTGCATGCAACTGAAGGCGGCAGTGATAAAGGCGCGCACATTGCAACTGAGGGCTTGGAGTGAGGCAACAAAGTGGCGCGGCCCTGGCGGAAGGGGCTCAGGGAGAGCAGAGGGGGGTGTTTGGTGGCCTTCCTGCTCCAGCACCCTGCAGGCAAGACCACCAGTGGCAGTATTTCAATAGTCAGCAGGTCAGAGACAATGGTCCCCTTTGTTGAGCACCGGTGGGCAGTCAGGCCCCAGAGTACATAGCCGGGAGGAGCCAGCGGGGGGCATCCCTGGTGTGGAGATTGCAGCAGCGCTACTCAGGGGAGATGGGGCCTGCAGGCTGGACTGAGAGTTAAAGCAGGGAATAATTTTGCATAAGAGACCCCTGCTGGGTGTCAGTCGGGGAGTGGAGTATGGGGCCACTGGAGACCGGCAAGGGAAAGAGCGCAATGCGAAGCCCCAGGCGGGCGCCCTACAACATATACGTCACACCCGAGGCTGCAGCGAGATAGTGGGCTGGGGGAAGATGACAGAGGCGGTGCTGGACTGACCTGAGTTTGGCACCGGGATGCCAAGACGGTCAAGGGGGACAAGAGCCAACAAACACTATCCGTTGAAGGGCAGGTGGCTGAGAAGAGGGCAAAGACCTCGGAGGAGCCCCCAAACCCATCTGGAAAGTCTAGGGGAGCAACGGAGACCCTGGAGGATACGGATCTGGAAGTGAGGGAAATCCTACTGCACCTCAAGGCAGGTATTGGGAAACTGGACACTAAAGTGGATGCCCTAGATACTAAGGTGGATTTCATACAATTGCAGCTGGATAAACATGGGACCAGGCTTGACGAAGCAGAGAATAGGATCTCTGGGCTTGAATATACTGCGGCAACCGTCCTAACTCGACTGGCAGCCCTGGAGGTGGCGGTTTAAGTAATCATGGCCAAGATTGAGGACCTGCAGGGATGAGCGAGGCGTAATATTATAAGCTTGGTGGGGGTCCGGGAACAGCAGTCGACGGGCCGCATGGAGGACTTTGTGAAAAAATTGTTCACTACACAAGACCTTTCGCCACTGTTTACTGTGGAAAGGGCCTACAGAGGCCTGGCGTGGCACCCTGTTCCAGGGGCTCCTCTGTGTCCCCCAGTATTTTATGATGAGCTATGCATAGACATCCAGGCCTTTTTTGCAACCAACTGTGCTACTGCAGACTCCACCCAGGTATTGTGGGAGACCTTAAAACGCTATGTGAGAGGGATTTTTCTGACGAAGGGGGCAGGGATTTTGAAACAGAATAGAGCTCTACTGGAGGCCAGTGAGATCACTTTGAAAGATTTAGAACGAGTATCGCGAGGCAGGTGAAGAGGCATTGTTACCAGAAATTCATTAAGAACAGGGCTTTTTTGGAGCAGCTCCTGACGGTTGGGCGGCGTCCCACTCAGGTGCACAATGTGAGAAATTTGCGAGAGGGATTATATATTTGAGACTTCCACCATCCGGGCGGCGTTTCGAGTCTATTATAGAACTCTGTACTCATCCAAAGGAACGGACTCAGGGATAAACAGCGATCTGGAAGGGGTGGAGATGTACTAGCTGTCTCCAGAGAAGAGGAAGCACTTCATCAATCAAGGGGATAATCAAGGACCTACCCGTGGCTAACCCCCGTGTTCGGACGGTCTCACCGGCAACATTTATAACATCTATAGCAGTATACTGGCCCGTACCTACTTCAGGTATACGAGGAGGCAGTGGAGCAGGGAACCCTCCCGCTGACACTCGGTAAGCCACAATCGCGATCTTATACAAGGAAGGGAAGCCAATGGAAAGTTGTTCCTTGTATAGGCCTATAGCCCTTTTTAATGTGGATAATACAATCCTGGCTAAATTGTTAGCGAATAGACGGCTCCCGTTTATGCGGGAGTTAGTGCTGGCTGATCAGTCCGGGTTTATCTGGGGGAGAAACACCACCTTTGGGCTCCAGTGATTTTTCGGGCTTCTTGAGGGGGTGAGTCATGACATACCGGCGCTAGCGGTCTTACTAGATGCTGAGAAGGCATTTGATTTGGTCGAGTGGCCATATCTGTTTAGCACGCTCTGGAAAACGGGCTTGGCCCGTACGTTCCTGAACTATGTAGCTCTTTTATACACCTCCCCTCGGCGAGGATAGCAGTAAATGGAGAATTTACTGCACCTCTGCGGATGGCGAGAGTGACGAGCAAGGGCTGCCATCTCTCACACCTGCTATTCGCACTAGCTATGGAGCCGTTGGTCATGGTGTTGAGGGAGTGCCACCTGTAGAGAGGTATACAACTGTACTCTCACAAGGTTATTCTCGCTTCATACGCGGACAAAGTTGCTTCATTTCTGGAGAACCCCAGAGAAAACCTTAATCCAATTATGTGGCAGATAGACACTTTGGGAAAATGTCAGGATTAAAAATCAGTTAGGACAAATCGGTGACATTCCTTCTCACGGCTGGAGTGGAGCCCTTTTAAGATGACTTTGGGTTAAGGGGGAACCCGTTCATGCCAGATATTTGGCCATAGAGATTTCACGGGACCCAGATGTTCAATTTAAGGAAAATTATGGCAGAGCAGTGGACAGACTGCAATCTCTCAGAGAAGTAGCTCAAGGTGCTGCTGGCTACATGCAGACCATCAACAAGATTGTTGTACGGGTGCAGATGGAGAGGTTTTGAGGCATGGTGCGGGGAGCGGGAGACACACCCTATCTCTGGCCCCACCATTGCAGTGATGGACTCGTTCCAAATAAAGTTCTGAGCTTATTCCAGCGCTTGGCTTACTTTCCAGCTCGCCTTCCCCAAGTTCAAAGTAGTTCCAAAAAGCCTTGGGGTTCTCTTCCCCAAGAGGAAAACAAAGTTCCAGAAGGGCCTCTGGGTTCCTTTCCCCAAGGCGACAACAAAGTTCACAATGTTTTAGGTTTCCCTTCCCGAAGACATCAGCTTGTCAATGCACACCCAGTTCCAGTCTCTTAATAGTCAAAACCAGTTCCAGGTAGACTTTACAATCCTTTAGACATTTTAATAGATTATACAGATTGATATCCTCTGCATTTACTTCAGCAATCTGATTCACAAGTGAAGATTTGTTATCTTTACTGTCTCTTGGCTTTTCCAGACAGGGTATCCTTGGTCTAGGAGTAGTTGTCGGACCGGACCCCACAGCTCACCGATTACAGGTCACGCAACCGATAACCTTAGGCTTTCTAACCTCGAGGCTTTCTCCGTCACTAGACCTGTGCACTGGTTCACATTCACTTTGGTTTCCAACAACTTGTTTTTTCACCCAATTCACTTTGTGGTACTCCCTCTCTTTTCACCCCTTGTGAAGGCATCATGAAGGAGAACACAGACAACAGATTCCAGCTTCAAAATAATCAACTTTATTAACATAAATGTCAGGATGGAAAAAGGTCCTACCTGCCCTATGCTACAAGGACAGTCTGAGTCAACAAGGTAAAGTCTCAAAGTTCTCTTTCTTAGAGTTAGAAAGCAATTAGCCTTTTCAAATCTCTTGGTCTCCTTCCCCAAGTTAGGACACAGCGTTTCCTTCCCCAAGCTCCAAATGCCACACTTCATCAGAAAAAACTAAATGTTATTGTCTTTCACAGTTGTAAGGAAGGCATGGTAACAAACAGTGAAGAAGGACACAAGTGATCACAAAACAAGGGTGTTTCTTGAACTCCAATGTGTTAGTAGAACGCCTAGCTAAACCTAAATCTAAAGATGGCAGCAAGCTATGACCATCAAATAATAATAACGCAGTCCTAGTGGAGTATGTCAAAATAAAAGGGCCTTTAGTAATAAACCTATTGCTAATCCTTACTTCTAAATATAAAATGGTGTGGGATAACAATGTATGCAAAAGAAAAGTGTTCAAGAAATTATATGTCAGAATAGTTGAACAGTTGGCTTCCCTTCCCCACGTTTTCAGCACTGTGCAAGGCGGCATGTGCGGGATTCGTACACAATCTGGCTTCTTGGCCATGCGGTAACAGGTCAACACATAGGCATCAAGGTCTTCCGCCAACGTCTCTCTCACAATGACAGTCTCTTATTGCAGAGGGCCTAACGAACAAAACACAAAATTTCCTTTCCTTTGTCAGGGTTTTCACTATCTGAACTTCAAGAGTTGTCTCCCTCCTTTAGGCTCGGACCACTGGTCCCTATCGTCCGGGCTCAGACCCCTTTTCTACAAAGTTCACAATTTGGACTCCCTCGTTCCAGCTCGGACCTTGGATCGCCTTTGTCCGAGCTCAGATCCTTTTTCATAACAGAATCAAGGATTTTCGAAAGAGCGATGGGTTTTGCCTAAACTGTCGCAGGACCACTTCGAGTCACTTCACACAATTTACACTTCATATCAATCTTCTACTTTTGTTTCTCTCATCAGGATACCGTACAGAGACCTTTGAATGTGCACATTCACAGTGCCGGACCACTCTGTCAAGGGTATCATATCTTTCCTTCTAATGTTCAAATATTCACCAGCAATTTAGCTTCACTCACGTCTTTCATAATACAATGTTTGTTACAGCTCTCGTTTTACAATGTTGCTGCTTGCAACCTTGACTTCAACACAGACCGGTCTGGCAATGGTCTCCCCAACTCACCGGCTGAGTTGTTCTCTGTCGCTTCTTTGTTCTTGGAGCCAAGTACGATACCACAAAGTCTGTTGCTCCTTCCAGCCTTGGTCAGTTACGCGGGAGGACCCTTGAGATCTCCGACACACAATGCAGGTTTCTTCAGCCTGGTTTCCTGGTCTTACGTTTTCTGCCTTGAAGGTTTCTTGAAAATAACAGTTTCCTCCCAAAAAGGTCAAGGGTGTTGCCCCTTTCAAGAGCCTCTCGTTTCTGGCCCTCTTTCTCCCCTCGTTCAGCTACCAACTCGAAAATACTGTACCTTTGTGTGTTTTGCCTCGCTAAGAGTGTGCTCTCGTGCTGCGCCTTTTATCCGTGTGGAGAAGTGTAATGGAAGTCATGTGTGAGTTATTGTTGATATCTGCCAGACCTCGCCTGACCACAGTATTGGGACAAGTCAGGTCCATGGCTCGGGTGTGAGTCTGTTTTCTCCCAGACAGAGATGTCTCTGTAAAAGTGCTTGTGCCAGAAAAGCAGGGGTGGGGGGTTGAGTTTCCATTATCCCATTGGGTAGGATAGGGTAGAGGAATTGCAGGAAAGAGAGGGATACCTCGTCTTACCATCCGGTGTCCCCCTCACCCAGGTTATCCTCCCGCACTGATCCAACCCCAGAGTTTGGATCCAAAGGTGATGGCCATGCCCTGGCCACCTGAGAGAGAGATACATGGGGAATAGCGGGTGAGACTCTTCTTGTTTCTCACACACCCTTCCTCCATGCGATGTAGATGCATCTGTTTCACAGGGGAACCTGGAAAGAAAATCAACGTTCCCTTGGTCTTTGCTTTTTCAGTGTTCCACAGTGAAACAGTAGGATTGCAGGTCTAAGAACCATCGCATGACTCGAGGGTTAAAGTCCTTTCGTTGACTTATCCATACTAAAGGTGAATGGTCTCTGACAAGGGTTGAAATTCCTCCCGAGAAGGTAGTATCTTAGATGGGTGATTGCCCATTTGATGGGAAGGGCCTCTAACTCTAATAAGGAGTAGTTATTTTCGCGAGCTAAGAGTATTTTACTAGTCAATAGGATATGATGTTCTAATCTATGAAAAATGTGTAATAAAGCTGCTCCTAACCCCGTGAGAGAGGCAACAGTTTTTAACACAAACTCCTTTGAAAAATCTACCACCTTTAGGATAGGATTGGGTTGTGGCACAAGGTGGTTGTAGCATATGTCATCCTCATCAGGCCAATGAAGCTTCTGGGGTTGAGCGTTCTTTAAATTGTCGGTTAATCTAGCGGTTTTATCTGAGAAAATAGGAATTAACCCAAGGTAATAACCAAATTAATCCTTGAAACAACCTGACGTCTCTTAGTCTTAGGCACGGGGGTATCTAGGAGGGCTTTCACTTTGTCATTGGGGCTGGATACTGCCATTCCTTACAAAGAGGCAAAGGTATCCCACGACTGTTTGGGCCAGCTCACATTTGGATGGAAATTTTTTAGGTGTGTTCAAACAAAATTGCATTGTTAAAGTATCTTTTCCGCGAGCGTTCTTGCAGGGTTCGGGTGACAGTGGCTCTGAATAGAATTCTGTTATTTTGGAAAGAAAAGGATTGAAAATACCCAGCAAGCCGCGGAGCGGCCGCGGAGTCTGCTGCAGAGTCTTTTGGTCGTGCCTGGAGAGAGACTCTACAGCGTTTGCTCCTGATTCCAGTGAGGGTGTGCTTTACCCTTTTGTCCTCTTTCTACTTTTACACTTTGAGGATTGAAAATACCCAGCAAGCCGCGGAGCGGCCGCGGAGTCTGCTGCAGAGTCTTTTGGTCTTTAGGCTCTGCAGGCTCCGCGGCGCTCCCGCCCTGTATATCCATTAGAACTTCAATTAAAACACCATCGGAAAGCTCCTTGGGAAACAACAACCGCAGTACACTATCATCATATCAAGCCGGAGCTGATACTGATACTGCCGCTCTATTTCGACACTTGCTCGAAAGTTGCACTCGCCGGACAGCGTATCATCAAGATTCCCCCCGTGAAACCCACGCCCGACAGCCCGCCTGGCCCAGTCTACCCCCCGGCACTCCTGGCTGCGACCGCTGGCCCCCGAGCGACTTCGACGTCTCTAAAGCCTGCAGTATACGACTCATTCTATCGATATTTTCACACAATCCTGTAGTGTAATATCTCACGCCCTAGACGCCCACTAAGGATAGCACGGGACTCCCTGATCACTAATCAGTTTACAAACATCACACGCATCTCAGTGGAGAAAATCTGCGGAAAACTCAACACAGCTGCTCCCTTTATTGAGCTCCGCCACTCGAACACTAACAGGCTTGCCCAACCCATCTGCGCTCCAGGATACCGAAAGAGCTTGTCCCTTGAATCCTGCGAACAACATACCCTCAACAAACAACATTCTTTGACAACACCTGGATGTGAGATATTGAAAGAATACCTCATTGAGACACACCAGCGCCCCAGGAGACCGAAAGGGCTCGTCCCTTGGATCCTGCGAGCGCCATATCCTCAACAAACAACATCCTTTGACAACACCTGGATGTGAGATATCGAAAGAACACCTTATTGAGACACACCAGCGCCCCAGGAGACCGAAAGGGTTCGCCCCTTGGATCCTGTGAGCGCCATACCCTCAACAACCAACATCCTTTGACAACACCTGGATGTGAGATATTGAAAGAATACCTTCTCTAGACACACCAGCGCCCCAGGAGACCGAAAGGGTTCGTCCCTTGGATCCTGTGAGCGTCATATCACCACCTTCAAACTTCAAACGCGTCAGGAAATACCAGATTCGTCAGTAAACAAAACAGAAATGCTGACAACTCGTCCTAAACAACCAACAGCTGCCCGCCCGAAGACGAGACTGAGAACAAAACTGAACACAGCCGCTCAATCTGACTTGGATTCGTCACAACTCACGATGGAACAATCCTTTCTACGAGGACAACATCATCATTCCCATAAACCTCATACTGAACAACTGCCCAATATAGACCATTTTACAAATACAACAAGCTCGACAACAAGTTTACCAAAGGACCATCGTGATATGCAACCTCAACCCAGCACACAAAACCAAATACATAACACATCTGAGACTTCTGAACACATCACTAACAGCCCCTGCGTCAATATCAGCTAAGACGATCAGCCAATTGCAGAAGCAGAAAACGTCACTACTGCATCACTACATGAAAGCCGAATTAACCATGACAAAAATCCCCCGTTAACACTGGGCTCCAACAAATTACACGCCCTAGACGGAAAAATTGCACTTTCACCTAATGAAGAAGCAAACCCCCCGCACGGACCAAAGGACTTTAAGATTTTCGACAACACAAAATATCCTCATGAAATAACAACACTACCGTTACAAAGAGATCTTGCCCTACAACCAGCGGAAGATATGAACAAGTTACTGAACAATCGCCCTGAAGATAGACGTGAAGAGTTGATCTTGCTCAACACCGTTACACAGCCTCATGCAGAATCAAGTGCAAACAGAGAGACCTCTCCATTAATCAAACCACACGACAGAGCACAAGCTCTCGGCTCGACAGAAGACAGATACAACTCCGAGCTGCAACCAGCCACAGCAAAAAACCAACAACGAACCAATAATACCGAACAAACGAACAACGGAAAACAAAGCCCATCGGACAATACTATCTCCCTAGTCAAAAATCACAATCATAATAAAGATTATCCCTACAATAAAAATGTAGACTTTTCTAACCATGAACCAACCAAACCGCAACCAGAAGAGTCAACCAAATTATGCACCTCTTTAAACAACACATTGCAGCAAACACAGAAGGAAAAAGCAAGATTAGCCAAACTTGCATGGCTACAGACTCACAACTCAACCAAACGCCCCCACTCCCAAGAATCTACCAACACCAAAACTCTTCTCAAAGCAAAAAGACTATCAATGGACATAACAGAAATAGAATCAATCATGTCAAGCCTCGACAAACGCAAAGAAATATTTAGCACAACTACAGGAAACCAACAACTACAGATGACATCAACCCCGTCTCTAACACAAGCAACCGGAAAAAGACTCATCAAGACAGAAAGCGACGTGAACCATCCAGGAAATCAGAATATCCCCGACCGATTCAACTACGATACGATAGAATCCTTCTACACACCAGACAACATAAACAAAAACGACAACTCAATGCTGCTACCAGAACCAACAGAACGCAATTCTCCTACCACAACACCCAACAAACCGGAAAATGACGAAAATACCAACCTAAGAATTCCAACTACAATGATCGATTTGCAAAACATGTTGATGGCAGTACTTTCTCAAACTATGATACCTTTCATCAAATTACACGAAGCAATGAACGATAATATCAAAGACCAAGGAACCCTCTTAGCAATGATCCACGCCAAACAGATTTATATCGAAAACTTTCTAAACAAAACAGAGGCCCGCCTCAACTCAGAAGCAGAGCATTCGAATCGATGGCAACAACGTCTAATCGAAATGGCCAGAACCGACCGACAGGAAAAAACCTACCTAAACAACGAACTACTAGCTCTACTGAAGCTACAACAACAATGCCAATCTAACCAAAAAATAATCTCAAAGAGCATTCAACCTCAAATACCTCAGTGTTCAAATATCCAGCAGACTGCTTCACAAACCGAAAGTTTGGACACAACCCTTACATTACAACCTGTACCAGTGGCTCCTGCCATTCTAATAGAGCCCTCCGTCTCTTCTCAACCACAAGCAACCAAACCGGAACAGTTCAAGATCTTCCTGAAAGAAAAACCGATCCTTACCACCAAATCAATACAGCCCAAGACAACTAAGAAAAAACAAACAGGATCTAGAGCCTTCCTCAGAACAATAAAATCTACGGATCAACCTATACATGCGTCAAAAAATAAAACACTTATACAAGCCCATCAAGCATCATTGGATCAAGTAACATCACAGCTGGCAAAACCTTCAAACAGACTACAAGCCACTAAAGATACTTCCAATATACAGCTGCCACAACTCCTCCCACAGTCCCCTGTCAACGACGAAGAACTCCTAAATTGTTCAATACATGAAGACTCTGAACTAGATGACACACCGCCACCCATTCATTCCATAACATCACCAGGATATATCATTCTTGATGAATACTCTAACACCCGTGAATCACAATTCTCATACCAATATGAAAATATCTCAGAACATTCCTTACAGGAAACCTCCAAGATTTCGTTGAATACTTCTGCTTGCACATCAGCACTTGCTGATGACTATGATCAAGTCTCATATGCTTCCTTTGCCCCTCACAAAATGGATTCCACTGACTGCACATTTCCTTCTTTCGTCAATCCGTTAGAACAAAACTTAATCTATCAAATTCACATTGAAAATCAAACTACCAGACCAAAACCTCTAATACTCAATAGAACTAATACCCTTAGACTATTTGGAGCGATATCACAGCTAAAACACATAACATCTAGCAAGATCGATTCAATAATTTTCAAAGATGAAGAGCACTTAGATAGAATCATCGTAGAATTATCTGATCCAGACGATCAAGAACTAATTATAACAAAACGTGACCAACTACTCAAACTTGGATTCAACTGCTGGGCCTCAACATCAAGGAAAAATCCTATAAAAAAGTACACGCAAAATCGTAATAAAAAACACTCAACGAACCACCTAATCTCCCCGTACTTCCCAATTCCAGAAGAATTGAACATACATGAAAGACCATTCAAGAGAATTTATGATCCAGAAACGTCATTTACAGAAACCATTTCCTCAAGAAGTTCAATCTACTCTCAAGCATAGCAACTAAACAATAAGAATATAACATGGTCACTCTGTTCATGGAACACAAGAGGAAACCAACATCTGTTCACTCAACCTTTGCCTGACCTTGAAAACTATCTCATCATCTGTCTACAAGAGACTTGGATCACTGAAACACCAGCATGCGACGGCTACCTCACTTTCCTAAATCCTGCCATAAAAAAACAACAAGGAAGACCAGCATCAGGCCTACTCACTCTAATCAAAATTACCACGCATTGGAAAGTAGTGCGCAATGAAAATATAAATCCCTGGATTCAACTGCTGATAATAACAACACAAGTGCACCAACAACGAAAAAAAGGAGATGGCGAAACTACAATCGCCATCTTGAACTTGTACTGGAATCCTGCAGCCATTTCACCTGTCGCATTCATTGATGGCGTATTCACAACAATAGACAATCTAGTAATGACCCATCAATGCCTTGAACTTATACTGTGCGGAGATCTCAATATCAACCTAATCACACCAAATGGAACCCCGCGCCCACTCGAACAATTGACAGGCAAAGCAGCGACATGGATGAACGAAATCAGAACCCGAAACCTTACTCTCCTAAACCATGCAAAAGATAACTCTACCCCCTTTGTCCCAACATGGAACAGAGGCCATTCAACAGCAATAATTGACTATATATTTCTCTCCCAAAACCTCCATGAATCGGTCAAGACAGCTCTAACATTAACCTCTGATCACAGTGACCACAACAAGATAACTGTCACCTCACACAACATCAGCCAACAAACCGCAAAAGTTGTTCCGCTCGAACTTACTGGCACATCATCAAGGCTACGAATACCACAATCAGTGCTAACACTCCTGCCGATGAAACTACACGCTTCAACAAAACCAGATCTTGAAAAGTTGAATTATGAATGGATTCTGCTCCCATTTCATCAAGCATCAAAAAACCGTCCACAAAGAACTCACCTACATTCCTACAACGGAGAAATAGCACAAAGAAAAAAAGAGTTAGCTAAACAGATACGCCAACTCAAGAAAAACAAAACATCAGAAAATATGACAAAGAGTAGAAAACTGAAACTTCAATACAACAACTGGAGGAAATCACAACAAGCAATCCTCCTCCAGACAGATGCCGAAACAATAATGAAAACCTACAAGACAAACAACACAAGAGAATTGTGGAACCTATTGAACGATAACCAGCAAAAACAACACAAGCTCGTAGCTAACGTACCAGAACAAACATGGATTACCCACTTCTCGTCCATGTATGCAGCACACGAACAACAACCTCAAGAAAACTTCAACCTCAAACCCAAAACACACTGGACTGTAGTCATTATGTACGAAGAGCTACTACTCATGATCCAAAACCTTAACCCCTCAAGAGCCCCGGGTCCTGATGGTCTTTCCAATGCTGCCCTCAAACAAAATCCTGAGGCATGGGCTGAATTCATGATACAGATCTTGGAAATTATAAACACACACAACCAAATTCCAACTACATGGAGAACAGCCACCATAGTGCCGATTCATAAACAAGGACCATGTGACCTTCCTCAGAACTTTCGTCCGATTGCCTTGCTTGACCCACTCGGAAAAATCTTTGCAACAGCACTCTTGAGGCAACTCACTGAATGGGCCACTTCCACTGGACGACTATCACCGCGACAAACAGGCTTCATACGCAACGTTGGAACTAACATCAATCTTCTTTTATTGCACGTAATTAAGCACGAAGCAATAAACAACAAGTCCATGATCTACACGGCCTTCATTGACTTAAAGATGGCCTTTGATGCAATACCTCGCCAAAAGCTTTGGGCTAAATTGAGCAAATGGAACTGCCCTGCGAATATCCTAGAACCCATTATACAACTTTATTCAAACACTTCAATAAAAATCAGACTCACAAAACAAGGTCTGACAACGGAGCCTATCAACACAGTGAATGGTCTAAAACAAGGATGTCCCCTTGCAGCGACCTTATACAACCTGTTTACATCAGACATTGATCAATACCTCTCCAACACTCAAACAAACCCTCCGAAAATAAACTCAATACCGGTCCCCATTATGTCCTATGCAGACGACATCGTCTTGCTTGATAAAACACCATTTGGTCTCCAAATTTCTCTTACAGCACTAAGTGCCTACATGAATCAAAATGAGCTAACAATTAACAGCACAAAAACAAAAACCATGGCTCTAACAAAACCCAAACCAAAAGCAAAAAAAACACTGGATTTCAGCATCAATGGAATACGTTTGGAAAATGTCACAACATTTAAATATCTTGGCATCATGATCAATCAATCAAAGACAGAAAGAGATTGGCTAGACAACCTAGAACAGAAGGCTCAATCACTTGCACGACAGGGCTCCATTCTACACAGAAAATATGGAAAATTCTCATTTAAGCCCATTATCATGTTCTACAGACAAAAATATATTCCCATCATAACCTATGGAACGGAAACAATGATGAACGCAGACCAGGTAGACTGGGTGAAATTTGAAGCAATATTCTGGCGCAGGATCTTAACTCTTCCTCAATCGTATCCCATGGCGAGAATCCGATACGAAGTAGCTACTCAATCCATCGGCTCCATGGTACGATGGAAAAGACTAGACATATATCGAAAAATACTGTCGGATGACAAGACCCCGGCAACCCAAATTTTGAAAACTAATTCAACTGCTCTAAATAACACAGTACTACAAACTTGGAAAAAATCAATAACCAATGAAATGGAACAAGAAAACATATCTGAAGAACTCCTAACGAAACGTCCTCAACACGCTAAAACCAAAATGCTACAAAATGATTGGATCAAAACCATCGAAAAGAAAAATACATACAAACGGACTTTGCGATGCAACAAGGACAACAGAAAATTACATGAACCACAGCCATACATCCTGTCATTCCCTGATCCAAATATCAGATCGACCTTTTTAAAAATCCGTCTGAACACTTTACCAACTAATGAGTACTTGGCATCCATTAGACAAATTCCAAAAAATCAGAACCACTGTCGATTTTGTGAAATCACCACGATACCAGAAACCATATTTCATTTGATCATGGAATGCCCCTTCCTTGCCAACCACCGCAAGCAGTTTGGGGCCTACTTTGACATGGCCTCGCAGCAAATGACAACAGATGAGAGATGGGCTGCGATTCTCAGTGGACAAAATAACAAATACATCTTCACAGTTGTCCTTTACCTTCACAGCATTCTTGAGATTAACGGAGGAAAAATGATATCCTAGAAATGTAGACTGCAATTCTGACCCCTCTTCTATTCACGTACTCCGCACGAACCACAAGATGAAAAAGTTTGAGACGAAACTAAATCATCAAAAAAAAAAAAAAAAAAAAAAAAAAAAAAAAATTGAATTGTGAAACCTAGGCCCCCCCTTACAGGACTCTCAGACTTGGGTGTGTTTTTCTCCAGTATCTAAATATCACTGGAATAGTAGTGCCATTCTGTGGTCGACTTCTTAGCTAAGCATTCATCTAGCAACTGTCTACCATTGTCTGAGCGCCTGTCGTCTTGTCCAATTGCCTGCTATTGTCTCATCTCGCCCGGTCTCGTCTGCCTGCACCCCTCCTTGCATCCTTCTGTAGTGTTCTCCCCTCCCCCCCTTCTTCTCTCCTATCCCCACCTACTCTATGGCGCTCTCTGTCTCTCTCATCTTTTCTAACTGCTTCTCTATTGATTATCCTGCTCTCCTCACTAAATCTAGTCTGAAGAAGTATAAAAAGGATATCCTGGTCTCCAACCCAACCCAGGCCTCCCTATCGCTGACACCGATACCAGTGCCGCCTCTAGGCAAACCTTCACTGTCATCCTCTTTGTCGTTCCCTCGCCAGACCTATGGACTCTTCATATGGTCTCTGTGCTTTCTCCTTTCTCTTCTTCTCCCATCAATGGTGGCACACAGTGCGAGGCCCTCCTGGCCTCCTTCCACTCCTCTAAGGTCATCATTAATGTTTACTTGAATGATACCGTCTTGGTCCAAGGCCCTCAAGCCAAGCTTCTCCTCTTTGATAGACGCTTATGCTTCCTGCGCCTCATCAATTTCCTTCCTTCTCCTGCTGTCCCCTCTCCTCCCTCCACGGCTTCGTCGCCTTCCCCTGCGGTCTCCTCCTTGGTGACCTCGCTCTCTCCTCTTCTAAACCTCTGCAAGGCATACCTCTGATTTGTACGCCTCCCCGGGAATTCTTTCAAGGACGGCAACCTTCTCCATATTGCCACTCTTAACTCTCGCTCAGCTGTCAAACACTCCTCTGACATCTGCTGCCTCCTGGAGGAACTTGATCTCTATATCCTCGGTCTCACCAAGACGTGGTTCACGGCCAGCTCTGTCACATGCTTTGACACTCTCCTCCCTGACTGCTTCAAAAACTCTCCGCGCCCAGGTCCAACTGATCCAGAGGGGGTGTAGCCCTGATCTTCCCCGAGTGGATTCCTGCCTCTGTCATTCCTATGCAGGCCTACTCTTCTTTCGAATGCCTCATCTGCAGGCACTGTCTCTCTCCTAGCCATTCCCTTACTGTGGCTACTAACTATCGACCACCTGGTCAGATCTCCTCCTTCCTCTCTGAATGGGCGGACCTTTCCTCTTCCTTCCTGGTCTTGACCACTCAACTCCTGCTTTTGGAGACTTTAACATCCACCTGGATGCTTCCTGTCCTTTCTCTGGACTCTTTCATTACCTCTGCGACTCTCTGTCACTCTCTATTCTCACCTCTGGCCAGACTCACTCTGCAGGGCACACTTGGGATGTTCTGATCTCCTCAGACCTCCCCCTTTCTATCCCTCTCACCACTCCTCTTTCCTGGAGTGATGACTTTCTCTGTTCCTCCCAGCTCACCCTCTCTTCCCCCCAGGCTAAGCCAACTCCAGCACTGCCACCCACCTTCTCGGTTATCCGACCCATGAAGCGTGTGTCAGTTGAGGCTCGCCGCAACTTTCTCACGCCCTCATCCCCCTTTGGCTGACTCACACCCTGACACAGCCCTTTCCATGCTCCACTCTGCTATATCTGATACCCTCAATGTTTTTGCGGCCGTCATGAGGATCCGCTTGAAGCCCCAAGCCAAGTGCAATTCCTGGTACGACTCAGACCTCGTCACCCTCAAACGCAAGTGTGGGGTGGCTGGGCGGAAATGGTGTGCTTCTGGTACATCCTCCGACAAAGTGGCCTGCCGCCTGCTCCAAAGGCAATAATCGGCTCTCTGTCCGCACCAAGAAGAGAGCTCACGTCCAAGCCCACGTCTCTGCGGCATCTAACAACTCGGCCGTACTCTTTAAAATCGGCAGGAATGGGCCAATCCTGCTGCAGTCTCTACATCTCCTGTCCCTTCCAAGGCCCTGTGCATGGCTCTGGTTTCTCATTTCATCTCTAAAACTGAGGACATCCTGTCCTCTCTCTCTTCCTCCCCCCTCCCCCCTCTAATACCTGCTCTTCCTCTGGCCCTTCTTCAGCCACCTCTCCTCCCTCCTTCTCTGCCTTTACCCCTGTTCTCCCCAGACAAGGTTTCTAGACAAGCCCGATCTATGAAAGTCTCATCAAAACAGGTTCATCCCTGTTCCTCCAAAACCATCAAGGACCACATTGACTCCCTGGCTCCTGCTCTGGCCGACTTCTGCAACCACGCCTTCGCCACTGGAGTTTTCCCATCCCCCCTGAAGCACTCCCTTGAACACCCTCTTCTTAAGAAACCCTCTGCCGACTCGTCCTGCCCGGCTAATTATCGGCCGATCTCCATCACTCCCTACTGGGCAAACGCCTGGAAAAGATGGCCATCTCAATCTTAATCTTTACTCTGAATCTGCTGGTGGCCTTTGTGACCAACAGTCTGGCTTCAGAGCTGCCAGAAGCACGGAAACTGCTCTTCTGAACATCGTGAAAACCTACTCTCCAACCTTGATTCCAACACCCAGTGTCCTCATCTTACTTGATCTCTCTCCTGCCTTTGACACGGTCAACCATGCCATCCTGCTCAACTGCCTCTGTGATAACCTGGATATCACCGGTCAGGCCCTGGCCTGGCTGACTTCTTTCCTCTCTGATCGACCCTCCCAGGTCCAACTTGGGCCATTCCCCTCCTCTTTCTCTATCTCTACCTGTGGTGTCCCCAGGGGGTCTAACCTCTCTCCCTGGCTGTTCAACCAATATCTGGCACTTCTTGCCCACCGCATTGCTGTTCTCTGCCCCAACTTTCAGTGCTATGCCGATGACATTCAGCTAATTTTCTGGATACCTTCGGCCACCTCTTTTCCATCTCTCATCTCTGACTGTCTGTATGCTACCCAGGGGCGGTGTGCCGCCAATGATCTCAGCCTTAATACCAGTAAGACTGACATTCTCCGCATCAGCACGCTCGCTCCCTCCTTTCCTGTCACTCTCTGGCCGGCCTCTCTTGGCCCTCTCCCTGCTCCCACCTGCGAGGCTAAAAACCTTGGGGTCATCTTCGACTCCACACTCTCCTTACATCTCTGACGTCTCTAAGAAGTCACACTACCAGCTGCACCTCCTTAGAGGTATTCTTACTTTCCTCTCCTTCCCCCAGAAGCTCACTGTCTCCAGAGCTTGCTTTGGTTCTCTCTAGGCTGGACTATTGCAACAGGCTCCTTCTAAATCTGCCTGCTTCTACTCTCTGCCCTTTGCAACTCATCCAGAAGAAGGACTGCAAGACTTGTCCTTGGCCTCAAGCCCAGGGATCGTATCTCTCCAGGACAGAAATCTCGGCACTGGCTCTAAGTGGCTGTGAGGATTAAGTTCAAAACCCTCTGCATTGTCCACAAGGTCTTCTGGGGCCTCCATACCTTCAACTCTCTCTTCCTCAATATCTTCCTTCTCGAGCTCTTCGCTCATCCGCCTCCAACTCCCTCAGGGTCAGTCGCTTCTCCAAGCAACAAGTTGGTGGTAGATCTCCATCTTCGGCTGGTGCCTCCCCCTGGAATAGCCTCCCTGCCTCTCTGAAACTTGAGGAGAACCAACTCTGGTTCCAGAAGCACCTCAAGACCTTCCTCTTTGCTTCTGCTATCTCTCCTCCTCTCCCCTGCTGAACTCCTGACTGAAACTGCACTGGTCACCTGGCTACCATCTGGTCTCGGGCTCAGGTCCCCTCCCCCGATAGTTGCACACCTGCACTGCCTCCCGGGCAACACCTGCACTTGGGGGCTGTCTCTGTAGCCCTACAGTCCCCTACCAGCTCTTGACACTTGATGTCTGCACTTACTCCTGCACTGCCACCAGCTGGCCGCACTTTTTTAACCTATTGTTTCTATTTATTATAATGTGATCCTATGTATTGCACTGCCCCTTCCCCCCACACATTTCCCTTTCCCCCTGCCCTGCACTTGCAATCTCAATGTCACCTGGCCTAGTAAGATTGTTGTCTTTGTCTTCCCTCTGTTCCCCCTCCCTTGCCTCGTCGCGCCTTCAAACACTTGTTTATAGGGGCGTTATAAATGCCATATCATAACATATCATGGGGGGCATCCTCCAGCTGGAAGGCCACGGGCTGAACTAAGAGGGGGTATATGTTCTTAGACCAACACGTTTGAGCACAGCAAATTGGACCTGGGGTTGAGCAAAAGGGATAGGCTAAAATACCTGCATCTCAGACACTGGCTACTAGCCCCTGGTAACAAAGCAGCCGCAACCAGACCCCTTACTCTGTTTGAGAAATAGCTAATCTCTAGCCTGGGTGACAAGAAGTTGGACTCCACAATATATAAACTGCTGACAGATAACATGCCCACTCCACCGAATGTGTACATGCCTAGCTGAGACAGGGTAGTAGGCGGGTCCACAGACCCAGAGGATTGGAAACAGCTGTTGTGAGATATTCCTAAGCTTTCAAGGCTGTGCAGACGAGAGAACTGTGGTACAAGATTATGACTCGGTTGCACTACACACCAGTGTGGCTCCACACAATGGGCGCAGAAACTTCGCAGGAGTGCTGGCGCGATTGCGGGATCAAGGGAGATTGGGTTAATAAATGGTGGACCTGCAGGAAATTGGCAGACTTTTGGAAAGCCGTTAATGGCAACATGGTGCAAATGTTTGGCAGTCAGATAAAGCGAGGGGTCAGGGAATGTGTACTGGGACCGGGATTCCCCGAAGAGAACTGTGCATAAGTACAGAAGGAAGGCATATGCAATCTTCAATCTAGCAGCGCAATTGGTCATAGCACACCACTGGAGAGCGAAAGATCCCTCAAGCGAGCAAGACTGGTTCATAAGAGTCTGCAACTTCACAGCACTGGAATGGATGACCTACTTGCTGAAAGGAGATGGCACGAAGTTCTCGATGGGCTGAGAGCAGGTTTTATGGTTTCTGCACAAGGACTATAAGGAATCATACTGCCCACAGAACCTGCAAATATTGGGCATGAAATGAGCAACTTGCGGGCACAAGCCCGTAAGAATCAACTGGCTTCCTACTGTTTCTAGTGGGGCAGTGGGGAAGCAAAGGGGGGGGATGTTTGTTGTTGTGTTAATCATAAATACCAATAAAACAAACGTTTAAAAAAAAAAAAGAGTAGGTTATTGTTGTATTACTAATAGGTTCAAATCACACGGTTCTGTGTAGGTACACTCAGGATACTAAACCAGTGGACAATCGAGGAGTGCCCAAGACCTTATCCTCACCACTGTACACCAATTTGTTAAAATCAATTTCTCAAATCTGGCCTGGCAGACAGATTTCAGGAGGCCACCCTTGTTAGAGTGAACAGGGGAACTCCGAGAGGTTAGCCAAACCCAATCAAGGTAAGCGTGGAGAGTGCTCAAGGCTTAGTCTCAAAAGAGTTAAGTATGGTCTGGGGTCCACAATGAGTCCACACAGTGAAATACACAATTATTCCACTTAGACCGGGAAGTACAACATATTCTATTTATTATAGGCACACTAGAGGAAATTAATCAAGCAGGTAGTATATCACACAACACTTGGTTATAAAACATATATACAGTCAGCTTTGGTTTGTAGGAACGCATACAATTCACTTAAACATCTAAAAGAAAGGTAAGTAATTATGCAATTGAAGACAGGCAGTTCACAAGTGTGATACCCTAACTTTATGAGTCCAACCCCTAAATTGAATGGAACTTCATGACTTTTGGGCATGTACTCAAAGTTAGGGTATCACACTTGTGAACCGTTCCAGAGACTAAGCCTTTACCACTGTGATGAACCACAGGTGATCATCCCACCAACCCTGGCGTGGGACCCTTCTCATGTGGCCAGGGAAATGCAGACACTTTCCGATCCTGATCCTGGGGGTGGTGTTCTGTGGGAGGATCACATGGGAGGGGATTCAGGTAAGGAGGATTGGGAGAATCCTCTAAACAACTTCCCTAGTGAAACTACGGCCTTAATGGCATTTTGCAAAACCAAAATATGTGATGAAATTAAGAATGGGAAAGTTGGGGACTTCAGGTCCCATAATGCCATAGGTACTGGGACAATGAAGAGCTTAGTGTCATGAACCGCCGAATTCGCCCATTCTGGACATCATGGTCCATGATGCACCGCGGTGCGGTTCTACCAACATGCCCGACGCTTCCGAAACGCTGCACACCAGCCTTTCCATGCTACGTTCGGCTTCCTAGAAAAGGGCCACGCCTCTGCGGCGCCACGCCTCTCAACGCTACTGCTTGGTGTAGTTAGACGTGCGTTTCCGAAGTTCGCTTCGCGCTCTTCTTGATACCTTGTTTCCTTCCTTCCTGGTACTCCTTCATTCCCTTCCACTTCCCTTTCTTTCGTGGCTCTATTCCTGGAATTTCCTCGTGCTCGGAGTTGGTGCTCTGACTCTTTCGAGCCGACTCGTCTTCATCCTGGTTCCTCGTCCTGCATACTGAACGCTTCCTAGTGAAAGGCTACAAACATCACGCTGGACTCCGAAGACCCACATCCAGGGTTATACAAGTCCCGGACAGTAAGAAAGAAGGAAGCTACGTCCAAGAAAGTCATAAATAAGGAGAAACAGGTGAGAAGGGGAGAGACTTGTGACACTTAGAGGCACAGAACTGCAATGCACAGTCTAGTGTTCATAACAATCTACACCTGAGCAGGAATTCTGACTATTTAAATCCCCCTCAGGTGCAGATGCAAGGGAATAGCAGCAGTTATTAATGGCCGTGTTTGCAGCAGGGGCAGAA
This sequence comes from Ambystoma mexicanum, assembly GCF_040938575.1. Lineage (NCBI taxonomy): Eukaryota > Metazoa > Chordata > Amphibia > Caudata > Ambystomatidae > Ambystoma > Ambystoma mexicanum. Next base: position 1,066,365,763 of record NC_090931.1, on the reverse strand, counting down.
TGAAGATGCTGGGACCACTGCCGTGGCTTTGGCAGTTAATGGTGTTGAGAAAGTCGTGAGCAGAAGCCCAAACAGCAGAGGTTGCGCAGCAGGAAGTGCTGTTGTTGCAGGTTGCCCTGTGGGAGAGAGGAACTCTCCACATATTGTGCCTGTCTCTGGTGGCTGGCGAACACAGAGAAACGATAGCAACAACGTGAGATCCTGTCATGGAATGCGCGAGACATGAAACTGCAATCAGAGCTGTCAGGCACTCCAAGTCTGGAGAGGAAAGAAGAAGTGGCAGCAGCGGGAAACCCGGACGTGCAGTGAGAGACCAGTGAGTTGGCCTTGGACAGGTGACCTTGTGGCGCTCTGTCGTAAACCGCTAGCTGCAAATATACCAATAATCAAAGCATTTTTGGCTTAACACGCATGCTGAGAGAAACCAAAATAAGAACGTTTATAACTGACTATTCAAGTAAAGAAAGAGTGATATTTAACAAAGGCTGTAATTACCATAGCCCAAGAAAGGAGGGGGCAATATTAAACCCACTGTGTGATCACCATTTGCAAAGAAAAGAGGATACAATATTAGAACAAAACTGTAACCAGCATTGCCAAAGCAAAAAGGAGGTAATAAGTGAATCAGATAACAACCAGCATTGCCTAAGCCAAGGAAAGGTCATTAGAAGGAAAAAGGGGAACCGCTTTCTTCGAGAGAGAAACTTCAATCAACCGTTACCTGATGTGATAATAGAAACCCAGAGTTGGCAGAAAAGTTACCCTCATTGGGGAGAGTGTCATGGCTCAGAGGAACATAACCTGCATTGCATGTGGCCAATTAATCATTGGAACAAACAGCATCAATGGGTGTTGCATCCTTATGGAAGTTGTGAATTTGACTGTAGTTGAAAGTCAAAGACTTTACTGATGTTTTGAAGTGAACCATACCACAGAGTAGTTGTAGTAGTGTTAGGAGATTCATCCTGGCATACTAGTACACCAGGAAAGGGATTATTAGTAGTAGTCCTGGCAGGTTAGTGAACCAGAAAGAAGACATTGAAGTACTGTGGTGAAAGATTGTGGTTTAAAGAAAGTGGCAAAGCTAATGTGAAAGATAAACTGTGGTAAAACCATCCGGACAGAAACATTGTTATGTATAAAGAAGAAGTCTGAAGTAATTGTCTTTAATTTTCTTTCTCAAGTGAAGAGAAATCCTATTGAAAAAGTCCTTGGAAGAAATGAACTTTGTTGGGATTATATTACCAAAACGTTTATCAAGTTGTCCGCCTCACATTTCTGACTCCTCGCACCACTCTCCACGCTTACCTCGATTGGATTTCGCTAACCTCTCAGAGTTCCCTTGTTCGCTTTAAGTAGGTCGGCCTCCTGAAATCTGGCCAAAAGGCCAGATTTGAGAAAGCCATCTTAACAATATATCACTGCTGTATAACTTTACTGACAGGTACGCAAATTTGATTTCTCTAGCATTGGATCTTTTATAGATGTAAATGCTCACTGAATGTATGCAAGCAGGAAATATCCAGGCGGTGGGACCACAAGTTGGCTCTAATGTAAGAGGTTCTTTCACCATAAGTATTATTTTATTTGGAGTTTTGTAGAGTGACACATTGAGTAAATGCTGCTCCAAAACACATTTGAGTTACATAAACAAAAGTATGGCCGCATCAGAGGTTGGGTAATGTTACAAGGCACAATGACCAAGCAACAAGATGTATATATATAGTGGGGGGGAGGGTAATATTCAAACCACTACAATACTATATGATGGGTTAGCCTTTCCCTTTCAGCCTTTAGCCTTTCCCTAGTCAGGGTTAACAAACAAGGCAAAGAACAGGCCAGACAACCTTTTAAAGAGCCAGGTGGGGAAGGTTCAATTTTAAAAGCCTCAAGTAAAAGTAGGTCAGTGGACAATGATGAGAAAATGAGTGCGCAGGATGATAAAGGTAGAAAACCCAGACAAGGTGTGGCTTGTCGTGCTGGATAGCTTCGATTGTTAGGCACTATGGTCAGAGAGGCAAAGCTTAAACTGTCCTTTGACTCTTCTGAATTTGACAGTTGGAGGGTAGGCTGTTTCGCTGCAAGGCAGTGAAAGGTTGGTCTGGAGCTTAATGTTCTCTCAGGAACACACCTGGTGATGCAGGAGTTGATGTACCTAACAATATATGAGAGACCCCTGGGATTTGCTCATTGGGACATGCACCCTCCCGGACTCAAATACACGACAATCTGGGGGGTGTTCCGATCGACCTATCGCAGATTGAGCCTGTGTGTACACTCTTATAAAAACCAAATTTCTCTGTAACAATTGTGAAAGAATATCAATTTATTCATTTTACTTTTGATTAGTTAAAATCTCAATATATTATGCATTTTTGAAACTTGCAAAGCTTATTGCAAATATTTCCACAATTACATGAACTCTACTCTTTCAGCTGAAAGCAACGCTATATATAATGCAATGATGCCTATATTTACCTCCTCTTCTGTAAGAGCAACACACTTTTCCCATTGCTGATCAGACACAACAGCTGTCAAACCCTATGAAGCTATTATTTTGGGTTTATAGCATGTCTCTGCAAGAAATTCTCATTTCGTGACACCCTCGTCACAGGAGTACATATTCCACCAGTACATATAAATATGCAATTTTGTGACAACAGAATGCTCTATATGTCATGTTTTAGTTCAAATGTATCTACTGCTGATCCTTCTTCAGGAGCTCAAGCAGGTTGAAAAAAGGGTTCTTCTTTGGCGTTTCCAATAGAGTGAGTAACAATCTCTATTTAGTCAGTAAGCCCAATCTGCAAAAAGCCAAACAAAAGGATCCACTTTTAGTGTACATTGTTGACCTACTAAATAGTTAACTATTTGCAGGGCAGTTTCAATTTTGAAAAATGATTACCTTACTATTAGGGCTAGTTCTTCCCCTCCTTGCATGTGGGTCCAATCCCACAAAGAACTGCAGATTGTCTTACCCTATGGAAAGTACAAACAGTCACCAGAGGTTTTTTTCGCCATCTAACCAATGATATCCGAACATTGACCGATTGCCACTACTATCATACAACAAAAACAGGGTTCCTACCAGGATTTCCGGATGGGTTTCACTTCGCTGACATAACTGCTACAGCCTTTACAGAGGAATAGTTTCATTCAGCACCTCTGTGGCAGGCCCTCTCGCCTCAATATCTAATGCACAGAACAGACAAAATGTAAATCCTAAAAATAAATTACTTCTCTCAGGTCAATTAGTCACTGTCTCCTCCCTGATCCCTTATTTCCCACTTGCTTACCATGGACATGAAGTTCGAAGAGGAAACAGGCTGCCACTGTTCAAATCACAGCGTTGCGGGCGCCATATTTGTTTCCCACATATCTGAAAGATCGTCTAATGCTGGCAAGCATGTCACGCGATGTGCATGCTCTGTATGTTCAACATCTAGTATGGCCCAAGCAATTGAGCCTGGCTCCTGTTCCACAGGTGCCATGTTGGAATGGGCTTCAAAAAAGGATACCCTTGATAAATCGAAGTAGCCCTGCATACACTAATGGTTCCATGTTTGCTTATTGACATGTTATGGAATAAGGCACTACATGGAAAGTAAGAGCTTGGGCACGGTATCATTATAATATGGATATGGAACAAGTTACTTACCTGTAAGTGTTGTTCTCCAGCATGGGTCTGCCATGGATTCACATGCTCATGAATATTCCCCCGTCGTCAGGCTGGGAATCCTCGGTACAGAAAAAAATCAGTATCAGTTTTGTTTCTGATCTGTCTTTCCTAGTAGTAACCAATCACTGATCTCTGGGTCATAATGCCCACATCCAATGACTGCCATCTCTTCAGCGCTCTAGCTACATCCAGCGAGTACAAAGTGCTCTCGGCCGGCGACAAAGGCAACGGGAAGAAAACTGGTCACACCAAGGGCTTGTTGAGGTGGAAGTCCGACGGTACCTTGGGCATGAAGGAGGGATGCGTCCTGAGCACCACCCTTGTGTCGTGAAAAGTCAAGTATGGAGGCTTGCAAGATAGGGCCTGAATCTCTCCCATGCGCCGTGCGGAGGTGATGGCCACAAGAAAAGCTGTTTTCCACGATAGGAACTTCAACGGTGCCGTATGCATAGGCTCGAACGGGGTCCCCATGAGCCTAGTCAGCACCACGTTGAGCTCCCACGCCGGGGCTTAGGCCTTCACCGGCGGGAACGAGCGGAATAGTCCCTTCATAAATTCCTTCACCAGGCGATGAGACCACAAGGACACCCGTCCTGTTGTCCTGGTGTATCTGGAGATGGTAGCCAGATGTATCTTGATGGAGGCGTGAGCTAGACCAGCCTTGGCTAACGACAGTAGGTATGGCAGTACTTGAGGGGCCGTAATCCGTAGAGGGTTAATCTTCTGTGCCCGGCACCAGACAGAGAACCTCTTCCATTTGTGTCCGAAACACTTGAGAGTTGAGGACGCCCTGGCCTTTGCAAGAACCTCGCTGCAGTCGACCGGTATATCGTATCCCCCAAACTCTAGTACTGCAGGAGCCAGGCCTGCAAGTTCAGCGACTTCGGGTCGTGATGAAGAATGGCGCCCCCTTCTCTGGAGAGAAGATCCGCGTCCAGGGCAGTTTGACTGGTGGGGACGCCGATAAGTCCAGGAGGTCCGGGAAGCAGATCTGTCTTGGCCACGCCGGTGCAACAAGGATCATCCTGCACCGGGACCTCTTGAGCTGGTTGACGAGCCGGAGTGGCAGTGGCAACGGCGGGAAAGCATAGAGGAACAGGTTGTCCCAGGGGAACGAGAAAGCATCGCTCATGCTCCTCGGTTGGGGGAACCTGCTGGCGAACCTCTGGCATTTGGAGTTTGCCGCCGTCGCCAAGAGATCGACCTGGGGTCTGCCCCACAGCCTGAAGAGTCGATCCACTGGATCCTGGCGTAGCTCCCACTCGTGGTACGAGCGCAGCTCCCTGCTGAGTGGGTCGGCGATGGTGTTCTTTATCCCTGCCAGATGAAAAGGTACCAGAAACATCCCCTGGTTGACGGCCCAGTGCCACAGATCCTGGGATTCCTTGTACAGGGCTGGGGATCTGGTTCCACCCTGCTTCCGGATGTAGAACATCGTGGTGGTGTTGTCAGTGAAGATCCTCACCACCTTGCCCTTGAGGGACGGAAGAAAGGACCTGAGGGCCCAAAACACTGCGCGGAGCTACAGAATGTTGATATGAAGCTGTTTTTCCTCTGGGAGCCAAAGGCCTCTCGCGTGGAGATTTCCGGTATGCTCTCCCCACCCTTCCAGGGAGGCATCCGTCGTCACCGTTACCTGGTGAGCTGGGGTCTGAAAGTCTGTGCCCGCCGTCAGATGAGTGCGGGTGCCCCACCACCGGATCGCTCATCGGAAGGTCTCGTTGAGCAGTATCCTGTCCTCGAAGCTGCCCGTCGCCTGGGTCCAGCGTGCGTCGAGGAACTCTTGCAGTGGGCGCATTCGAAGTCTGCACAGACGTACCAGATAGATGCAGGTGGACATCATCCCGAGAAGGGATTTGATGGATCTTACACTTGCTACGTCCCTGGCTAGCAGGCGTTGCACCTTGCCCAGGATGGCTTTCGTCGGACGGCGAGGCCAGCCGTGCCACTGTGTCGAGCTTGGCTCCCAGAAACAGGGCGACTGCGAAGGGATCAGGTGGGATTTGGGGAAGTTGATGGAGAACCCCAGGTCCGTGAGTAGCTGGACGATCTTCGCTGTGTGTTCTACGGCGAGCTCCCTTGTCCTTGCTCGGATGAGCCAGTCGTCCAGGTAGGGATAGATGTGGATCCCTTGCAGGCGTAGCCATGCCGCCACCGGTGCAAGCACTGTTAAGATGGATTTCTGAACTCTGTCCTGGAGGGGCAGAAGTTCAGAAGGCCAGCCTAGTTTCTTGGAACAGGGTAACCTCTGGACAAGCCAGACCAATCAAGTTAGCGATCGCGGCGGTCAAGACTAGGTCTCAAGAGGGGTGAGGTTGACTGAAAGCCTGCAATGAGCACACAAAGCAAGGACACTTACAAATTACTCCAAGCAGGTGTTATATTAAAAATATAGACACATTTATTACAAGGCCTTTGTAACATTGACCGTATCAAGAAATCACAATAAAACTCAAGTAAACCAACACATCACAATCAAATACAATATATATACAATTACTGAAGGGTCTAAAGAGTTAGAAGCACGAAATATGCAGACCACCTAGATGGGGCGGAAAACAGGCAGTGCAAGTAATCGTTTAGGCCCAGTTTGCCTTCAGAGGCCACCTAACTAGAAGGAAGTCCGAGCCCTACGAAGAGTGGAGCCTTGTGCTCAAAAGTACCTGCACACGCTGGTGCCGATGGGCCAAGGGGAGTCTCTTCAAAGAAGTCAGGCAGTTCAGAGCGGTGAACAAAGGAGGGCGAACAGATCTCCGCTACTCAAGCGCGGCCTCCACTTGCGGGCAGAAGCAGAGCGCGAGTGCGAAAAAAGGGGTGCTGTTTAACACAGCGAGGAAAAGCTACGGGCTACTGCAGGAGGGCAACCAGTTCCTAGCGTTGCTACTCACCGGTCCCCGATGCAGGCAGACCCAGGCTTCTCCACGTCAGTTGAGGATGTCCCAAACGCAGTGAACCCGCACAGATTGTTACCACAGCAGGGCAACGAGAGGCTGTGTGTATTTCAGCCCAAAGTACACTTCTCACTTCAGACCTGGGAACGCCAAGTGTACGAATCGTGTGAGAGTGGCAAGGACTCGTAATACAGCAGCAACCTGATGGCGGTTACAGAGCAAGACTCCTGGGTAGGCTGGTCAGTCCCCTGGATGGCCCAGAGACACTTCCGAAGGCTTACGTGCAGGAGATGATGAAGATGCCGAGAATAGTTGTTCCCACTATTCCAAAGGGTCAAAGTACCAGTACAGGCCTTCTCGTTCAATCAGAGGCAGAATGGTTTCACAGAGCGACAGAAGTGCAGAGGAGCAGTCCTTCAGCGGGTCACCAGCGATTCCTCGGTTCAGCCTCTTGGTTGCAGGATACTTGGCTCCTGTATTCCTTCGTTCGTGAGAACCCAGGAGATCGACATGGTAGTGGTGTTTCCAGCCTCCACTTATCCACGGTTCCCTTAGTGCCAAAACGGAGAGGACCCAATGGGAGATCTGCTCATAAAACACTCACACCATACATGGACCTATCACGGACCACGGTGGTCCCAGGCATTCACGACACACTAGACTCTCTGGCACCCAGGATGTGCATTGGGACCAGACATCACAGCCCACATCCTGGAGGCACACACAAGGCCTGTAGAAGACTGCAAAAGCATCTGTTTTGCAGGAAAGTACATGCCCAAATAAGGAGGCCCCGGGTCGGCTCAACCTGGGGAAGGTGAAGGGGGCAAGACAGTCAGAGGGCAGGACAAAGAGCCTCGTGGCCTGGCCATTTTGGAAGCCAGGCCACCATTTTGGGCTAAGCGCAAGAAACGCGCTTAAACAGCCAAAAGGAGCTCAAAACACAAAGAAACGATCGCTGCCACCAGTCCCGTCCGTGATTCAGTAGCACCATTCGTTAACAATCCAAAGAGAGTGTCTAGGGCCTGTAGAAGACTAGAGACCCAAGAGAGCAGTAACTTAGCTTACAGTGCCCTCTTGTGTCATGTTGTGTGAAAGCTGCAACATGATAAAAGAACTACGGAAAACAACGTTTCCCAGTACTGACTGTCTTAAGGGCATGTCAGTTTCCCCGTAAGAATGGAGCGAAAGCCCAGAGGAGTGCGGCAGAAGGCTGCACTTCTTTGGTAAAGTCTAGATCATGGTGAAAACAGCAGCAAAAAGTTTAGGGGTTGCCACATGGAAGGAAAATTACCCACACTTAAGAAATCTTTCCTAACAGGCACTTGGTGAATACCCTGGGTGCCGACTTTAATCCGAACGGGAGGGCCTTGAACTGGTAGTGCCGTCCTTGGACCACGAACCTGAGGAACCTCCGGTGTCCTTTTAGAATGGGGATGTGGAAGTAGGCATCCTCCAAGTCCAACGACGACAGGAAATCATCCTCCTCCAGCTGTCCCAGCACGTGCTGGAGGGTGACCATCCGGAATTTCTGAGCCTTGATGTACTTGTTCAGTCGCCGCAGATCCAGGATGGGACGCCAACCTCCTGTCTTCTTCTTTACGAGAAAGTATCTTGAGTAGACCCCGGAGCCCCGAAGTCTCTTTGGGATGAGCTTGATGGCACCTTTATTGAGCATCGCCCTTACCTTCAGCAGTAGCTGGGGTACGTGGTTTTCCTTCCTGGCCACGGGTGGCACGCAAGTGCACTTCTTTAGAAACTCGAGGGCGTGCCCCTGGGCCACGGTATCCAGCACCCAACGGTCGGTGGAGATGGACTCCCACACGCTGACAAACTTCGCCAGCCGGCCTCCCACTGGGATGCTTCGGTGGGGGCCCCGACGCCACGGTCGGTTCAGTCCTGTTTCGAGGCCGCCTTGCTGCCTTGACCTCCCTGGCGACGACGGCGGGAACCTCCAGACTTGCCCCGCCCTCTATAGGCCTCCTGCGACGAGGAACGGGCCGCATGACGGTAGGTAGAGGAGCCGCTGCCGGAATCTTTGGAGGCCCCTTGCTTGCCTCCTGTGTTCCGAAAGGACGGCCGTCGTTGCTGGATAATTCCCAGGGCCCGGGCTGTCTCCGTGTCCGTTTTGATGGCTTGCAGGGACTCATCAACTGTCTTCCCGTCGAAGGGCATGTCCAACACTTTGGCTTGTACGTCCTGGTGGAAATCCGTCGCCTTAAGCCATCCGCGCCGTCTGAGGCAAACACCGTTGCCCAACTGGCGGAAACCGGTGTCCGCGATGTCCGACGCCACTGTTATGGCGTGGTCCGAAAGCCACCTCGCCTTCTTGCAGGATTTCCAGGGCTTCTGCCCTCTTGTCGTCCGGCAGGAAGTCCAACAAGTGAGCGATCTTATACCAAAGTTCCCTGTCGTAACGGGCAACGATAGTCAGGGCGTTGGCCGCCTTAATCGTTGTTGCCGCCGACATGATGACTCGTCGTCCCATTGTGTCGAGCTTCTTTCCCTCGCCGTCCGGCGGTGAAGTCGATGCCTCCCCCTGCCTTCTTCCTGGCCGCCGCCGAGACGACTGAATCCGGGGTCGGCTGTGCTCTAAAGCATAGAGGGGCCGCATCAGGGACCCGGTACTTCTTTTCGTATCAGTCCTTTTTTGCCAGCGTCGTGGACGGGTTCTTGAGGAGGGAGAGCCCCTCGTCCCAGATGTCATCCAGCAGAGGTACCGCGAGGACCGTTTTCCTCTTGGTCTCTCGACGTTGATAAAGGAACCCCTCCTTCTTCTTTTCTTCGGGGCAGAGCTGGAAAAGCTGGGATGCCCTGGAGATCATTGCATGGAAGGATCCAATCTCATCGGGCGGGGAAGCCCATGGAGGGGGGGACGACGGGAGGTCCACCCCGCCGTCACTACCCTCGTCATCCGTGCCCGTCATGGCCGTGTCCGTGCCCGTGCCATCCCCGCGGACCGTGGATGGGAAGGAGGGTTGAGCAGGCCTCGAGGGCTGGAAGGGTGCAGGAGGATGTGTTCTTCTCCTCTTGGGTGGTGGACTTCCCGACGGCCCTGCCCCTGGCTCCTCCGTCGGGCCTAACTCCGGCTCCTCTGTCGGGGGTACAGGCAATCTAGTCCTTATTTCAGAACATAAGGATTGAATTGCCATCAAAATGGCCGCCGAGTTTTCCTGCGGCACTGGCTGCGACGGACACAATGATTGGTCTGCGGTCCCGTCGGCGCTTCCGTCGTCCCCCTCGTCAGGATGCCTCTCGACGGGCTGGTCTGTAACGCTCACCTGGTTCCCACGGAGGCGCGGCGTCGAAGGCGCAGAACTCTGAAGATGGACAGGAAGGGCCCCTCTATTCTGGCTTCCCTGGCTCGTTGGATACCCTCCTGTGCGTGAAAAGGGAGTATTACCAACTGTGGAACAATGCTCAAGCCTCCCACTCCGTTCCAACCATCCACGATACCTCCTCCACGATTCCCCGTGAAGCCTCACTTTAGGGTTTGGAAGGATGAGCTCTCCATCCTGCTTCTGATGCAGGGGCGCGTTGAAACCCAGTTACTTCACTGGATTGAGGATTGATGGGAATTCAGGTAAGCTTGACTGTTCAGGTAAGGCGCTGTAAAAGTTCTGTTCAAAAGTTCAAGCTTAATAATAATGTTCGTTGTCTAATTGCAGCAAGCGCTAATGCTTATGTCTTTTTCCCCTTAGGGGCCGGGGTTCGGAGTGCCGGAGATATGGCGCCGACCCGAAGTGAAACAGTTCTGGATGAGCGCTCAGGTAATGTCTTTGCATTCGTACATTCAATGTCTTTGTCTTTTTTCCCCATTGGGGCTGGGGTCCGGAGATGCCAGGAAGCGGCAGGACCCGAAATGCAGTGGGAATAATCCAACAGGTAAGACTTAAAAGGAAACTGAGCTTTCCTTATTCCTTTTCTCCCTCTCACCTTTGTTCTTGTCTTTTTTCCTCTAGGCGCCGGGGCGTAGCTGAATCCGGAAGATCGCTGCTGAAGATGGAAGCGCCTTGCAAAGGTGAGTAAAATGCAGCGCTGCAGCGATTGAAACGAAATGCCTTTAAAATGATGTCTTCCTTTTCAGGGCCGTTGGAGAAATGACTCCGGGATGCAGATTTAGCAGGTAAGGGCTTTTCTTCTCCTATTCTCTTCCTTTCTCCCCTTGCAGGTGTTCCAGGGTGCTGGCAGGCGTGGCTGAAGTCAGGATGCAGGAGCGGACACGGTGAGCGTCCAGCTGCTAGGTGCAGAACAACGCGAAGTATGTGTGGCTGTTCGGGTGGGGTTTAAATAGCCTTGGAAGAGGTTCCTGGTATGTATCCTTCCACCAATCAGGTATGTATCCTTCCCCGACCAGACCCGGGTGGTGAAGTAGTCCTACAGGTTAAGTAGTCCCATTCAGGCCTCAAGAGGGCCTGGATGAAGCAGCAAGGTCTGCATCAGGTAAGTGTGCACCCAAGCACTTAAACACATATCCTCTTCTATGAGCCTGGCGCCTAAGGCGCCAGGACTGGGGTCCGCTATGAGCCTGGCGCCTAAGGCGCCAGGACTGAGTCCAAAGGGCCCCAACTTGGGCCCGCTGAGACTTCCCTGGGGAAAATGATGTCTGCCTCTGGGGTTGCTGGGCCCGACCTGGCTCCTTAGAGGTAGGCATCATGACATGGTCCTCCTCCATGCCCACGTCGTGGCTCTCAGGGGCTTCGACAAGTTGCTCCTCGGAGGTTGTGTATGAATCCACGACAGCCACTGGCCCCCCTCTTTCTCTGCCGGGGGCTTCGTGGGGGTTCTTTCCATGGGCTTGAAAGATGCCTCCCTCCGAGGTGGCTGGGAGACTGTGCCCCGAGGCCCCTACCACAGGTGTAACCTCCGCAGGCTGCGCCAGGGTTGCCGCGACCTCTTCGATAGAGGCCTTGGCTGGGTGAATCAAGGCCTTAGTCACCGACTGCGTGCTTGTGACCTTCATCTTAGGGGAGGCTCGCTCCCCCTCAGCCGAAATCTTCGAGATCGACCGGGGCCTCTCCAGAAGCTTGGCCGGGTTCTCGGATTTCCTCTTACTCGAGCCAGAGCGTTGGCTCGTGGTCGATGGCGCCGGGGAGGGTGCGCCCTGCGTGGCAGCCGAGGAGCCCGACCGTTCGGCGCTCCCGGTGCCCGCGGACTCGCGGTGCTTAGCCTTCTGTTGGGCCCCTGTCGCTGGGGCACCCTCACAGGACTTAGAAGACCGCTCAGATTTCTTCTTTTTCTTCTCACCCGACGGGCTCTTTCCCCCAGCCAGTTGGCGAGACGAAGATGGCGGTCCCTCATGGTCCGCTCTGACATGTTCCTGCAAAACGCACAGTCCTCCTCCACGTGCGTTTTGTCCTTGTAAAGACAGTAGAGGCATAAGGAATGCTCGTCTTCCTTGAACACGTTCTGCAGCTGGCATCCAGGGCAGGCCCTGGACAGCTTCCCGGGCGTCAAGCTCCTTTTCTCCTGGGCCATGTCCGAGGTAGGCCTCAGAAACATCTGGAATCCTCCAAAAGCGCAGTTCGACGAAATCTTCACCCTTGAGGGGCGTAGAAACTTCAGAAACGGGTCCCCATTGATCGGATGTAAAGACGGTGGAGCTTGAGGCTCAATTTAACCGAAAAATGAGAAATTCTCTTTGAAAAAGCACGAAAACGCAGCAAAAGCTCAAGAGCTACAGCACGAGGACTCCCAACACTTGAACGTGTGGTAAAAATCTGAGGATGGCTGCCAGAGGCGGGGCTTAGGGAGAGGGCAAACATTGGCTGTGGGCATTATGACTCCGAGATCAGTGATTGGTTACTACTAGGAAAGACAGATCAGAAACAAAACCGATACTGATTTTTTTCTGTACCGAGGATTCCCAGCCTGACGACGGGGAATATTCATGAGCATGTGAATCCATGCCAGACCCCATGCTGGAGAATGTAATCTACTTTACATTCCTACTGGGTGCCATTCACCCTCTTCATTGAGCCCTTGCCTGTGACTATTTGTGAGAAAGATACGTTCTTGTTCCCTTATAAAGAGCTTCTTCTATTTCTTTTTTTAAGTTCCTCTTATTTTTTGGGCCAGTCCACTTGAAAGCTTCAAAATTATGTTGTTTTTCAATAAAATGTTTCACTGGGGGTGCCTTCTAAACTGTGTTTTGGAATGCAACTCGTGTGTTCACAAATTCAGTTTTGTTTACCCTTCTACAGGTCTTCCCTAGATATTTTAGGCCAAAGGGCAAACAAGGAGGTATATAACATTTTCTTAGATACAATTTGTGAATGTCCTCTGTATCCCTGGGTTCAATAGACATATATTAAATTGGTTACTCTTCGGGGTGAGTTTACATACCACACATGTTCTGCATAGATGATGACGCCACATTTTTCCTTTTTCATCTTGTTTATTATTACAAGATTCCTGATTGATTAGCTTTTTTTATAAGCAACAATAGGTCTCTTAATTATTTCATCGATCTTTTGAAACAACTTCCAATGTTTATTGATATTTAAATTTTCAAACTGAGATTTGAACAAGTGGTGACACAAATTAATCTCTGTTCTCTTTCTTTCATTTGTTTTCTTCTCACCAGATGGGCTTGCCTATTTTTAAAGGCTCTCATCACTGCTTTTTAATAGGCTTTTTAGGGTAACCCCTGTTAAGTTTATTGGAAAGAAAAGTTGTTTCAGACTCAGATTATTTAGTACTGCCCAAAAGGAAGATATGAGATATGCAACATGATGAATGATACAGTAAGAGGGAATTCTTGTCCGTTTCTTTGTGGAACGGTCTAACAAAAGGTTTAATTTGGGAATAAGAAATTGTGCTGTCTAAAAAAAGTATTTGAGCTTATTTTATTCGTAAGTTTAAGATTAACATTCCGCTCATTTAGCCATTCAACAAATTGCTTGGCCTCTTCTTGGGTTCCTGACCAGATGGCAATAATGTCATCTATATAGCGCTTCCATACTTCAATGTGTTGCTTGAAAAAATTGTTGTATGTGTAAATCTTTGCTTTCTCAAAACGATCTACATATAGATTTGCTAAACTGTTTACAGGAGACCAGCCATGTAACATGGGATTTCCGCAAGTAGTACTTTCACACTCACATGAGAAGGGTAAGCCTTTGCCATACTCCTACCTAGCATGGCCCCTAGGAATTGTTTGTATTGCCATGGAAAGAGACTCGACTTCTTTTCGTTAATGGGAAAGCCCAAATTGTAAAGGAGATTTACTGTCTCTTGAGAGTCGAGGAGGCATTATTTTGTGCTATACCCTGTTATTCGCCAATCTTCCAAATAGGGGTATAGTGGGATTATCTTGAGGCGCTGGGGAGCTGCCAACACTGTAAGCGCCTCAGTGAATATACATGGTGCCAAGGCAAATCCAAAAAGGAATGACCGTGCGAATTGAAAATGTCTGTCTTTTTTGCAGTGGAGATACTTTTGATGTCCTGGAAACATTGAAATATGAAAGTATGCATCTTTCATATCCAGTGTTGTTATATATTATCCCATTTTAAGTAGGGGAATGATCTCTTGGAGGATTGTCATTCTGAATTTTTGTAGTTCAACATATTTGTTTGTAGGCCTTCGGTTTAGAACAGGCCTTTGTGTTTTGTCTTTTTTGGGAACTAGAAAGTATAGTGAATAAATACATATTTACCTAGCCTCGGGGAACATCCCTGATGGTTCACTTTTGTACCAAGGCTTGTATCTCATCTTAACTTAGTACAATATGATCTGACTGGAGCTTCTTGCATCTTAGAGGTAGATTCCATGGTTATTTTCTAAGAACTCGACTCAATAAACAGTCAGTAGTTCGCATCCACTTGTCTGTTATACTCTCCCATGTGTGGGCGTACGTTGTTATCGTTCCCCCTACCGGGGTAACATGGGAACTACCAGCACTACTGAGTCATTGTGTCAGGGTAGAGGCTGACCTTCAGGGGGTTTGGGCCTCTACCGCATCCTCTGTCACTTCTGTATTGGCAAGGAGTTCCTGAGAAAACTGCAAGTTGTAAACCCTGACTGGAGAACCATGTGTTATCCGCTGGGTATGTATATTGAGCTGTGGGCTATGGATACTGCTGGGGATGAAAATTCCACTGACTGCAAGAGAATCCTTGCTATTGAAAAGGTTCACTTCCGATGTGAAAGACACTTGATTGTCTCATATTCTTCTTTTGCCTGTTCGAGTGCTTTGCCCACTGCTTTCCTGAACAGACGTGTTTCCTCCACAGGCATATAGAATAGAGTTACCGGTGTCTCAGGTCTAAAACCAGAAGCCATGCATATCTTTTAATGGCAGTGCCCCCTACTAACAGTTGCACTACGCTGTCACAAATATTTGAGAAGGTCTGTGAAATGCTTTCGTACGTGAAAAATATAAAACTTCAAAGCAAGGGCAACGTCCAGCGAAAGCGATAGCCTCTCCGCCAGAGAGGTGGGAAGAACCAAAGAACACAGGCAGGAGCAGAGGTTCGGTGAGGTGGAAAGATGATGGAACCTTCGGCATGAATGAAGGATGAGTGTACAGCACCACCCTGGAGTAATGAAAAGTCAAATACGGCAGCTTGTTAGAGAGAGCTTGCAACTCTACAACACATCTGGCCGATGTAATAGCCACCAGAAAAGCAGTCTTCCATGAGAGAAACTTTAGAGGAGCCCGATGTAGAGGCTCAAAAGGCAGGCCCATTAACTTGGAGAGAACTACATTTATCTTCCACGCTGCAGCTGGTGCTTTCACTGGAGAGAATGTTTGGAACATAGCCTTGATAAACTCCTTCACTAGTGTTAGGGAGAATTCTCTGTTAAGGCTAATTTCCCAAACCTAGTGAGTCCCCCAGCAGCTTTGCTGGATTTTTGGGGTTTATTTTTTTCTCCTGCTAAGAGTGAGACTCTTTTTCTCCCACTCTTAGACATGATTTGAGATATCCTTTGACTTTGTAATGTGTTTTATGGGCTATGGGGTCTTTTACTCCATAGGGCTTCATGTGTTTTTGGTATGTGTGTTACACAGCACCCTCCGTGCCGTAACACAGGGGTGTCATAGTGGCAATTTGACTGCCCCTGGGTCTGTTTGAGGGGGAACTGTCCAGTCCCCCCTGAGCGAGTTTTGGCTGGTGGCAGTGGATACTACATTTTATATTCGACCGCGAAATTATTCCTATGGGATTTTCCCATTGTTCGAGGCTAATACTTTTTAACATAGCCTCGAACATACCGCCGGTTTATTTATTTAATATTAATTCCCCGGTTGGTATTTTTTGCCAGAACTTGGTTCCAAAATGGCGTTTGTGTTCGCTTCTGTGACTCCAACCCAAGTCGAGCCCTTTGTTCCACTTTTTGGCTTGCTTCTCCACAGAAGCCTCCAAAAGTGGTGCCACTCTGTCTGGGTACCACAGCGGGTGTGGGAGGGGGTTTAGGCACCCTGGACTGAATTTCCTCAGCAACTCAAGTCGCACTCTTGTGTGATTGACCCGGTGGTGAGCCGTCCGCATGTTTGAGTGACAGCTAGGACTGATGAATGGGGGCTTTCTGCATAAAAGCAGGGCTTTGGGGACTGGGACTTCAGACGCCGCCACAGGACCAAAGAATCCGAAGAGGGAGAAGCTGAGCCGACCTGCAATGACAACACCACCGGTGGAGCCCTGCTGAACCGACTCACCAGTTCTTCCAACGACAGAGGAGATCTTCATCTTTTGACTGGTGGGGATAACCAGTTTGCCCGCCTTTTCGCCTTCCCGGATCATCTCGTGGCTGCCTTGCCTGTGGCAAGCACCCCGGCAACCGGGATACCACAGTTTTCACTACCGCGAATAAAAGGGTAGTACCTTTTTACCAGAGAACTCCGCGGCTGGTTTCTTCCCTGGCAGTGCAATGACCTTCAGCTTTCCTCCACGTCGAGATCATCTCTTCCTCTGGACGACGCCGCGACTTGCACCCGTTGCCAGGAACAACTGCCCCCGCTGGAGGATCCTCTCCACTTTAAAGGTACTGTGTCCGCCTGGCCTCCCTCGCAACAGTCTCTGTGGGGTGACTCTTAAAGCCTCAACTTACCACTTGGGTTGGCCCTACGCTGGCTAACTGAACTTTTCTAAACCAAACTAATTCCTTTCTGAACTCTCTGCAAGACTCTCCAAGCCTTTTAAACTGTGTGATCTTGGGCGTAGTGGTGTCCTACTCTCTCCAAGAGGGAGCCGGGCCTCTGAACCTTTGGCTCACAAGTAGACTTTGACTTTCCTGCCTTGCTGAGTGCTTCTAAAGTATTGTGTTGTGTGTTGTTCCTGATTTCTGCCTTTTCCCTCCCTTTTTCTTAACTTATTGGAGTGCCATCTTTAGTTAAGCGCTCACCTCTGTCTGGAAATAAGTGGTGTTAACTAGGACTTGTCTAATAAGGAATAAGGGATGTATATATATTAATAGTGACTGTGTTTTGAACTTGCTTACGATAATAGTGCTAGAATGTTTCTAAGTGTGTCTTTAAATAAATAATTATATACTTGATACCAAAGCTCTGGTCAGTGTTTGCTTGTGCTACTGTATTTTGGTACCTATCCTGTATACTCTATATACTGTCTAACTCTTCTTGAGAGAAGTCTGGCTGCTCAGCCACAGCTACCAGGTAAATCTGGGTGGTACAGACTGCTACCAAT
The DNA here is from genome assembly GCF_040938575.1 of Ambystoma mexicanum. Classification (NCBI taxonomy): domain Eukaryota; kingdom Metazoa; phylum Chordata; class Amphibia; order Caudata; family Ambystomatidae; genus Ambystoma; species Ambystoma mexicanum. The sequence continues at coordinate 1,066,348,544 of NC_090931.1, read as the reverse complement.
TGGGTTTACTGCCAACACCTGTAGTCTTAAGCCTTTTGCAGTGGTCCCTAAGGGAACTGCACAGGTTTCTGCCTAACAACTGCATTGCACTTGGTTACATCAGTATCGTAGACATAAAGCAAACGAGTCATGGCGCACTACAGCATTGTGCGCAAGTAACAACAACAAAGGAAATTGGGCAGTTTTAATAGCTCCAAGAAAAGAAATCTCACGATAAATAGTGTCTCTGAAAAAGACGATTTGTCATATAGAAAAAACACTACGTGCCTTTATGGTAAATGAGATATTTACCCCCTGCCATGGATCTACATGGGTAGGTAAATACACCACAGACACATTGGCAAAACAAATCAAGAATGTACGTCCCTCGCGGGCACTTACTCTCCATATGTTGTTCCAATGGATCAGGAAACATGGGGTAATACCTCTATCCTGGTGGGAAAGTATTATTCTCCCCTTATATAAAAAAGGGACATGGAAATAGCCTGGAAATTACAGGATGCTAACGATGTGAGACATCCCTGTGAAGATTTTCACAAAAAACCCTACTGATTGAATTTAACTCATGGATAGAAGAATTTAACATTCTACCCTCCAATCAATCTGGATTTAGGGCTCAGTCCTCCACCACGCACAACATAGTGAATTTAGTTACAGTAACAGCTATTGAATGCTCCTGGAGAAACCATAATCCCAAAGTATTTTCTGCTTTTATAGATTTCACAGCAGCATTTGACACTATCATATGTGAAAAATTATGGGCCAAATAAAAAACTTGGGGCATTCCTGATGGATTACTGAGTATGATCCAACTTCTTTATACCGGAACATCAGTGAGAATACACCTTGACAACAAAGGTAAATTGTCTGATCCTATAGTAACTCTGCTAGGAGTTAAATAAACAAGGGTGCATTGTCGCAGCAACTCTTTTTAATCTCTACCTGGCCGATCGCATGGTAGATCTTTATTCCTTATTAACAGATGACATTAAAATTGGGAACCTGAGATTGGGCTATCTGGGTTATGCAGATGACATGCTGCTACTGGATTATACCCCTAAATGCTTACAAACTAAATTAAAAGCACTGCAAAACTTTGCAGGGATAAATGGATTAAAGATTAACATCAGTAAACTAATATCCTTCACAGGCATGTCCTCACTCTCTCAATTATAAGTGGATGATTATGAATTAACAAATTGAGATTGTAGAATGTTACAAATATTTAGGCGTAACAATTGATAAAAAAATTCTGCTGGAAAAAAAAACTGGATGGACACAAAATTGAAGTGTGTGCAGATTGTTATGTCTATAAGTAACTTTATTGGTCAACAAGGAGACTTTTCAGTTGAAAGTATTCTGTTGCTGTATTCTTCTAAAGTGCTTCCTTGCTTACTCTATGTGGCAGAAATATGAGGTGCAAGATTTATTAATGAAATCAATCAGTTTAAAGCGAAACTTCTGAAAATTTTACTCAGAATGCCTAAATCGCTACCCTCCATTAGAGTACCATCTTTTGGTGCCATTGATTTTCTAGAATATAAAATTCAATGTTATACGTGAAACTGTGCACCCTCAATATTAAGACTTTTATAGTGGAGTTAATAAGCATTGAGATGGATATTATTCTGTTTAAGACTAGCCCGATAGCAGCAATGTGCAGAGTATACTCTAGATGGGCCAAAGAGAATGCACATGCGTGGCTCCAAAATACTCACGCTAAGACTAAACAGCTGCTGAAAACAACAATACTAGATTATGCCAAAGAACGTGACATGACCAATCCTTGGGCAAAATCTAATAGCGGGTTGTTTTTACAATTTTGGTCTATAGACTCAGTTGGTCCCTTATATCAAGCAGCTTATCCTGACTGTAAAACTGTTAGGCTCTACTTGTTTACATTTAATATGCGTGATACATTAGAGATCCTTCGAGCAAAGTTGGGAATTGCTAGGTCCCTGAGAAATTGTAGATTATGTGGGACATTAACTCTAGAAACTGCTGAACACATTATATGCCAATGCGAGAGATTAAGCTTTTTAAGAGGTAAATATCTTAGGGCTTATAAAAATAGCAGTGGCGATATAATCATGTCTGATATGTGGACACTTGTATTGCTTGGAAATGATCAAAACCTAATATTCCATACAGTGAATTTTTATGTATTTCTCTATTTTAACAGAATTAGCTGATGATATCTGGTTTTAACTTTTCTTTTTATATTTTGCACTTTTATCTGAAGTGTTATGATGTTTTTATGACCTTGAATTGTGTAATGTTCTTTTATATGTGAAGCCTTAATTGGCTGTACATATATTAAATAAATAGTGAATATATATATATATATATATATTCACTAACAAAAACGTTGTTAAAGGGACGTTATGGTTAAGTTGCACCACGAAAAAACCTATGAAATTCAATGGAAAAACGTTGCTACAGGGAAGTTATGGTTACAGGTAAAACCTAAAAACCCCAGAAATTCGCAAGTTATGGTACGCTACGCAACCATAACTTGCGCTACCACTGTGCACTACAAAAACTAACACCCATGACATCAAAGATGACATCACAAATGTCATTGATGACATCACATGTATATGTAGTTGGAATGAGAAGCCTCCAGAAGGGATTGTCTTTCTTATGTTATCATAAAACTATCAGAGATCATGGGGAGAACTATCATTACATAAGTAGGTAACTATACAAGGCATTAGTATAAATAGTATTGCATTACACATTCTTTCCATTACAAGACCATTACAAGACCATTACAAGACCGAACTCATGTACAAACGTTAGCACATTTTTCATTGACTGTCAAGTAATGTATGTGCCATTCACCCACAGAGCATACGCTGTCGCTCGTACAACACACAGCCATAAACTCACCCTCTGCAGTAAGGTTAACCAATATATGGTATAGCACATTCTGGGCATGCATTGCACATGCAGAAAGCATATTGCGCAATCCTGTGTCCTCCACAATCCCTAACAGAATATGTACATTTGCAAAATCGGCGTATGTTAGACTTACAACCCTGCAACTGAGGCAATGTCTGCGATTTTTTGCAGGTGTGCACACGCGAGAGTAGGGGAATAAATGTCAACCAAGGTAGGGGATGTCCTTTGTAGTGGTGGCTTTTAAAGAAATCTGTCTTGTTTTTAAAAAAAACTTCCACAGTAACAACTCCTTTTGCAGGCTTTCATAATGGTTTTTATTTGTTGCTTTGTGCCTCACATTCTTACAGTAGCGTCTTCAGTGCAGCCTGTAGATTCGAAAACCAAATGTCATTGCCACTGTGCGACAATGAAATGCCACTTCCATTGAGAAAGTGGACATATTGATGACCAATGTTCTTATTTGTACAGGAGTACATCCCAGCAGCACAACAAAATGTTGCACATACTTCTGTTGATAAGACGCCTTCCCACCTCTAGCTGCCGACAACATTCTTTGGAATAGTTATATACTGGACTTGGTGGTATAAAAGAGGAAAGCACCTTTGCAGTGGGAAAAATGCGCTTCACTTCTTTCATCATCTTTTTCAGTTGACGGTACACACTTGCACAAGCTATTGAACCCAAAAGCAATGCTCCATAATGCACTATCACTGTGTCCACAGAACCTAAATTGGCCACTCGTCGACATACTTCAACCAAATGGTGGAAATTACTGACAGGGATAGCACATCACAAAGCCTCCACTTCGTTCAAATTGAAATTGCCATTAAGGCCTCTTTCCACGGCATACTGGAACAGATCGAGCACAAAGCGATCACCCACTGTAAAAGTTTGCTTTTCGCCATCTGTGCCCGCCTCACTACACACAGGAATGAAAGAAATTATGTCTGCCTTTTCCTGGGACGCACCCTTTAACCACCACATTGGAGAATTCCAACAATCGCATTTCCATTGGTCTGCATGTTCAAAAGCACAGAATATAGCATGTGCGCCTCGCAAAGTACCGTTAGAGCCGCACCCAACAATTCATAAACAGTTCTTCTTCCCTTTACACTATCCTCTTCCCACCACGCCCTTATCTGCGTCCCTTTCGTCGGCGCTCCTTCACACACTTGCATGTAGGCACAATACAAATGAGAAAAGATAAAATTAATAATTTTACTAGACCCTTATAATCAACAAAGACAATCCCTGATATTCCAGCAAACAAGTCCGTAAAAAATAGACTGTAAGCTATGAAGTAGCAAAAAAATAACGATAAATATTTATTTGACAAAGTATAAATACAAAAATTAAACAGGTAAAAAACGACCCAACACAAAAAACACAGTGGAGCAATTAGAATGCTACCTAAACTATATCAGATAAAAACTTGAAACGTGATTACACAAACACAAGAGACATAGGGCCTCATTACGAGTCCGCCGACCCGGACTTAACGTCACCACTAAAACCATACCAGCGACATTTCCACGACCGTGCAATCACGACCCACGGACCCGGAAATACCACCACCACAAACCGCCGCTGCGTAGATAAGGGATCCGTAAAGAGTGACGGCGGTGAAACCACCCACTTACCGCCAACATGAAACACCATGGCCATCACGAGTACTACCGACATGGAAACACCGCCAGAAAAATGGCGGAAAAACCGAGGCCACGGAGGCGGTAACGGCACCGCCGCGAACATGACGTTAAACAGTACCAGGTGAGGCAAATCAGGCCACAGGTGCCCCAAATGAGGCCAGCCGGACCCAGCAGCTCACTGGGAGGCTACAAAAAGTACACACCCAGGCCAACTCCAAACACAACAATGCAGGCAGCAGCAGCAGCAGCATTGGGACTGGGACTTTTGAACCTAGAGGCAGCAGTGCACATAGTGGCAGCAATGTTGTAGAGGAGGATGAGGCAGAGGCGGAGGAGGCGCAGGTGTCAGTTAGCAAACCCTGCACCAATGCCAAACCCAAATGCGCAGCCGGCACGGACCCGCAGGCAGCCTGCAATACCCCGCATCAGGGCCTCACTGTGGAACTTGACCCCAGGACAGATCCACACATTATACCGGCTGGACCGGCCAACAATCATGTACATCACCGCTATAATTGAGGACATTAGCAGCCACATTGCAATTTCGACTGCAGTTCCCCCCCTCCTGAAGGTGGTGTCAGTACTGCATTTCCTAGGCACAGGAACCTATCAGCACACAGTTGGTGAGCTGCATGGGCTCTCACAACCCTGTTTCTCTAAAATATTGGGACAGGTACTGGACGCTCTACTGCGCCATGTGTCCGAACACATCGCCCTACCCCGTACACTTGCAGAGGTTATTGCAACCAAGTTGGCATTCCATGCCATTGCAGCCATGCCAAATTGCATAGGTGCATTAGACTGCACCCACATAGAGCTGACAGTACCACATACAATGGAGATGGTGTACCGCAACAGGAAACAGTACCACTCACTGAATGTACAGATGGTATGTGATGCCGGACTGCTGATTACACATTGCTGTGCACGTTTTCTGGGCTCAACACATGACTCAATGGTTCTGCGGAATTCAACATTGCCACGCTACATGGAACGCTACTTTGGACAAAGCACATGGCTTTTGGGTGAGTACTTCTGCCAATGCACATGTCCTATGGAAGTGTGTTGAATGTCTAGGCCAATGACCCGTGTAAGAGGGCTGCCACAACTGCACATGCATCAACCCCTTGCACATGTAATGGACGGTCAGCATAACCCACACATCTAAAATATAGACATGACAGGTTGCCACTGTACAACACCTGCCTAAGGAGACATACGACCAATGCTACCAACAGGCCATACAGGTGGATCCTCTCAATGCAGCCATCCACACCTAGGTCCACTTCCCCCCCAATACACATGTTTGTCTGCTCATGTGAAATCCTGCAAAAGCATAATCATCACAGGCCATGGATTTAGTCCCCTATGTGTGCCTGGCATTGCACAGTGCATTAGTCACCAACCACTATCGCGTATAAGGTCCACTTCATATGCACAACAAGTAATAGTGCCATGTCCAAATGACACCAGCTACAACAATCACCGCTGGATGGTAATCACCTGCCCTTCAGACCATGGCAAGGCCCTTATGGATGAATGTATGATGACACAGTATTGCATTGCATCAGATCGTGAGATGAACCACAAACACCGACATGCCCCACACATTTACTTCACATGTAGGTGATGCTGGATATGTACTCACGCCATCGCTGATGACACCTGTGTGGAGGCCAAGGAACAGGCATGAGGAGGCGTACAACAGGGCACACATCCGCACACGTGGCATGATAGAGAGGACGTTTGGCCTACTGAAGGCCAGGTTCCGCTGCTTGAGCAGATCTGGAGGATCACTGCTGTACAACCCAGTTAAGACGGGTAAAATTGTGCTTGTGTGTGCCATGCTGTACAATCTGTGCTTGCGCAGGACCATTCCACTTCCCCCAGATGCAGAAGATGAAGATGGCGATGGGGAAGGGGATGGAGTGACACCACAACCTCCCAGGGGTGCCCAAGATGGCCAACAAGCACGGGATGCACTCATTCGCATTTACTTTTGAGAGACTGCACATTGATATCAAAGCATGGATATGACGATGCTAATGATTAACTGATGTTTTTCTGCGAATGAAATAACAGATGTCCACACATGAATGCAGTATTGAAAGGTTTTGTATTACCATTTCAACAGGGTAGAAGGTGCATTGGGTCTAGGGAAGCTGTACACCCATGCCCACCCACCACCCAAACGTTCCAACCCCCAAACAGGATCCTATCAACTAACCCCCTAATGACTAACCCCCACCACCCACGCCACCCAAACGTTCCCACCCGTCCAAAAACCATGGTGTCCACAAATGCCATGTTCACTGGCATCCCTGCATGCCACTATTTGCAGGGATGCTTGTGTGCAGGTGTGTCCTTGCTCGTGGATCCAGTCAAGTGACTGGAACGCCTCCGTGGGCTGCCAGTCGCAGAGCTGGATGGGGTGGTGCTGGCTGAGGTGACCGTTGGTGTGATGATTGGCAAGCGTCCTTGAAAGGCCTGCTGGGCTACCAACATGGACTCAGCAATGCTTGACTGCACGCTGTTCCCTGACATGGCGTGCCAGGGTGAGAATTGTGGCTGCAAATCTGCCAATGGACCTGGTGAGCCGACGGACCGACGTGGCATTGGTCTCCCGCTGCAGCCTGGCCTCCTCACGCTGCAGCCTGGCCTCCTCACGCTGCTGCATGGCCTCCGCACACTGCTGCATGGCCTCCTCCAGCTGTCTTTCCACCAGCTGCGTCAAGGTGGCCTGCTGTTGTACAATGTGCTGTAATCTTGCACATAGCTCGCCCATGGATGGTGTTGGGGAGCGCATGGGGCTGTGCATTTCTTGGGCGCTGAACTCTAGCCCATGGATGGGTGAAACGCCATCCATGTTTTCTCCATCACCCTATTGCACTTGCTCGGCCTGCATGGCCGGACCACTCCCATCACTTGATGCTGCCTCCTCAACTGTGCAGATGGGTTGTGATTCATCATCCGGGGCATGGGTGGCTGGCTGCATGTGGGTAGTGTCTTCTGGTGTGCCTTATTCTGACAGTGTTCCTGATGTTGCCGGTGTGCCTAGTTCTGCTGGTGCCTGTGTGCCAGAGCAGCTTGCATCATCGTCCTGGACTTGAGTGCTGCGTTGTGCGCCTGCAGGTGGCCGCTGCGTCGCATCTTGTCCATCGTTGCTGTCACTTGTCACAACTATGGGGATACAGAGGACATGTGTTTAATTGTGTGGTTGTATGTTATGTGTCCATCACATTCATCAGACATCACAATCCATATCCAATTGCATTACGACACTTTTGACTATTTATGCACACAGGTGTGTGTCTGTGTTTCCTGTCAGGCATGCACGGTATGAATGTTGAGGGGTCGTACCTTGGGTATGTGTCACTCATCATTTGGCCAGTCAGTGGGTCCATTGGGTCACTGCAGCCCTGTTTTGGGGGGGCATTGGAAGTGGGTCCATTGGGTCACAACAGCCCTGTTGGGGGAAGGGGGGGGCTTTGGAAGTGGGTCCATTGGGTCACTGCAGCCCTGTTGGGGGGGGCATTGGAAGTGGGTCCATTGGGTCACTGCAGCCGTCCTGTTTGGGGGGGCATTGGAAGTGGGTCCATTGGGTCAGTGCAGCCCTGTTGGGGGGGCATTGGAAGTGGGTCCATTGGGTCACTCTCATTCACACGTATGGCTGTGTACTCTGTGCACTTACCACCATCTGCAGGTGGGCTCACTCCTGCCTCTGCCTCTCCTATGCTGTGGATGCCTTCCAGGTGCATTACACTGCTGCAGCGCTCCTCCCACGATTGCAGCTTCAGTGGGGATGCAGGGCCTCCACCAGTTCCAGTGCTGTGTTGGCGGGGGGCTGTGATGAGGTTGCGCACCTGGAGCCTGAGGTCATCCCACCTCTTGTGGCACTCCTTCACTGAACATGGGGTCACGCCAACCGCTGTGCACTTGCGTGCTGCCTCCGTCCACACCTCCTTGCGCCTTTGCTGAGTGGCACGCCGCTGATCTGCACTGAAAAGCATTTCAGCATGCTCAACAATGTGCTCCACCAGTACTGTGAGCTCAGCCTCACTGCTCACTGAAGCACTGCCTTTTATGCCTGTGTACTGGTATCCTGGATGACATGATGGTGTTGGATGGTTTGTCAGTCTCAGGGAGGTAATCTGACCTGTGGTGTCTCAGGATGGCAGTGGATTGTGCTTTATATAATGGCCGCCTCTCTGTTTCCGGTCTTTTTCCCGCGGTCACAGTATTTCCCCTTCCGGTGTTTCCGTGTCGGCGGTGGCGGACACGGTTGTAGCACAGTTTAATGTGCCGCTAGATCGGCTCGCGTGGGTGTTTGCGTGACAGCGGTGACTCCGTTTCCGCCTTGGTGTGTTGCGCGCGACCCACATGCCGTAATCGGCCCATCTTTCCACAACCTTGTGGAAGCGGAGTCACCGTCGACACGGAATCACCGCTTTCCAGCGCAGAGGACTCGTAATGAGGCCCATATTCTTAAAACAATAACCATTGTGCATGTGTTGTCAAAACAATTCCCAACATGTTTCTGTTCTTCCACAGCCTCAAAAGGGCGAACATTCATCAGGGGAAAACCTTCTGTAACTTTGCAGGCTGCTTCAACACTGTGGGTGAATGGGTCAATTTTCACATCACCAGAATAAAGAAGTGCCTAAAATACAATAAAAGGGAATGATCTTAAGAAAAAGAGTCAAGAAATTACTGAATCCATACCCATACCATGGTGCAAATTTCTATGGCCATGGAGACTAGAGACAAGACAAAACAAATATTGTCTATCTCATTATTAATCCTCAAAATGAACTACATAAATACCTTGACTGAGTATTTTCTTCAGGGGTATCCTGGCAGGTGACGCTATACCACAAAACATCAATCCATGGGTGTATCTGTTACACGCGGAGCATCAATTCCGCCCAATATTCGGTCAAGAAGAGTACTAAAGAGACAAAACACCAACAACCCACAAGAATATGAGTCGAGGCTGGAGACAAATTCACTATCACAGGAGTAATCACATATATTAACCTCATCCCGTGAATTACCTTAAATCAGGAGATAGAAAACGGCAATGGAACACATCTCGGGACCAACCATGGCACCACTGACTGTAGTGTAGTCATTAATACATGTTTTAGTCGCCTACAAAGTACAAGGCAAACACAGAGCCTTAAGTATTAGTCACCTGCTGTAAAGAGCCCACCAATCACCAATAACCAAGCGTGTTTGTGCCACCTGTGTCTAGTGCATATAACATGAAAGTATTCATGTGAGATATCCCACACCAACTATATCGTGAAGCCACTTCAGTTGAAAGGAACACCGTAACCAATTCAAAGCAAACATATCCCCTGGCAGCGTGTGTTCTCATAGAGACACCAGTAACACGTCTTACCAGGTGAGCACGGCAATCGCTGTATGAACGGATCAGAACTCGTACTTCCTACATGCACCAAGGGACAGCCTCACCTCTGATTGCGATCGGCACGTCCGACACAACCAGAACCCGGAAATGTATGTCGTACAACAAAACTGAAAAAGAACCAATCCAATGAATCAGGGAATCGATATAAAAAACAGACTACAACCCAGGGTACCACTACGGCTACGGATTACAAACATCAGAAAAATATTCCGCCATGAAAAAGAGTTCCACCTAGGAACCCCGGATGGGTAAATGAAGCCGAAAGGTGCACTTACAGAGATAAAGAACCATTCAACCGCATTGAAGCAGCCTGCACGCCTTCAAATACATAATACATAGCAGGGTCCATAACAGTATAAATGGTACAAAAAATGCAATTTATGTATGCAATACCCCTATTCACATACTACAGGTTGACATGAGTAAACAGACTATTTTTTACAGACCTGTTTGCCGGAATATCAGGGATTGTCTTTGTTGATTAGAAGGGTCTAGTAAAATTATTAATATTATCTTTTCTCCTTGATATAAATGTATGTTTTTCCTTACTGGTGGAGATAGATTTTGTGTTGAGTAGGGGTCTCTTTGACGGCCTAGATTTAATACAGGCACAATACAAACAGCAGAAAGTACCATAGCACATCATATATGAGGCCAGAGGCATTGCTAGAGGGGGGCTGAGGAGGCTATAGCCCCGGGTCTTTTGGTTGTAGCCCCAGATAGAAGCTCAGGTGCTACAACCTTTAAGGCTAGCTAGCCCCGAGTCTCACCAGTCCCAACATTAGTGTAGCCGCGGATCTCTTCCAGACCTAGCAACACCCCTGTATGGGGCACACACTGGATGCATAACAAAATCATTGCTTCCACGTAGGTTATACACTTCACAAAATGGTCTTCCCATTGTAATGCATGTACTACAAATGTTGGGAAAGTGATCCAACAAAAGCAGCAGGGAATGTATAGTAGCTACTTTACTCAAGTGCGTGCGGTCCATGCATACAAACAAACCATGCCTCTTACCTTGCACATGTTCACCATAGCCTCCTACATTTATCTGTACAACCAAACCTTCCATCACAGTGTTTGTGTACACACCACAACCAGTAAGAACATTGCCCAAATGCTTTGCCTCCTCAGTGCCAATGCTATAGCTGCCATCCTAAAAACAACCGGATGTGCCACATCAAATCCTCACAGTACCGTGCATTGCGCAGCATTACCGTGCTAGACACTAGAGGTGGGGGAGGTTGAGAAGGTGTTACGGTGGTGGGGGTTGGGGGGGTGAAATAAAGGGGTGGGGATTGTGCATGTAGGATGGTGTGTAAAAACATTTTTTTTTCCTTTTTGTCGTATTTTCATTATACACGTGCATTCATACATTTTTTTCTTCATTTTCTGTCTTTTGCTCAGTTTCTGTTTGCTTCTCCTCCTGACATTTTTCCCCACTGAAGACGAACCGTTATCTAACATTTCTACAGGATTCTATGTAAAGCTTTGTGCATAGTGGCAAACACAACAGCATTGCCAATGGAAGCCAAAAATATGCCATTTCCCTGGAACCACTGGAACTCTTGCTGGTTATTAATGCTGTCATAGTCTGTGCAGAATATCCCAACACTGGACATAAAGTCGCACATGCTTCTATTTATCCAACGTTGCTCAACCTCTAGCTGTGGACAACTGACACAGGCATGCTCCCATTTTCATCTGTGTGATCGATGAGAAAATCACCTTTGCTGTAGGAAAGATCTGCATCACAGCTGTCATGAACATCTTTAAATAAACGAGCAAAAATAAACACATTTGCCCCAAATGTAGTCCTCCAAAATGCACGACCACCACATCCACAGTACCAACAGAGGCCACATATTTGCAAACAAGATCCATGCAGCCGAAACCCCAATCAAACTGTGTACCAAAAAGCCTGCACTCCTTCCAACTAAGAATCAGTATCGAAGCCTCTTTCCACGGCATAACTGTGCAGATCGTTCACAAAGCCATCACCAGCTATAAGCGCTCGCCGTCTCTCCATGTCTGCCAACCTCAGTACATCTACCATTCGGTAAATAAGTCACTGCCCCTTCAGTTAAACCACACCCTCCAATCCTCTTTGGATAATCCCCACAATACCATTTGCTAAGGCTCCATGCTCATAAAGCCATGATGTGGCACGTGCACTTTCCCAGCTATAGCTAAGACCACGCCCCAGTCAAGCACACACAATACTTCCTCCCTTTGCACTCGATTTCTCCAACAGTAACTTACTGGCGCCTATTAACAACTATCCAATTTTCAAAAACACCTACACCAACCACATACTGAAACTCTGCATAGCACACTACCATTTCTGTACACAACTCCATATGTCCCCTTTAACACTCTGAGAATACGTTCCCTTTGCTTCCAAAGCCCCTCCAACATAAACCTTTCCTACACAATGCCCAATTTCACCATCCACATTAATCTGCCGACGCACCCGGCACACCATTCGCCATGCACACAACACTGCACCCTTGCGCACACCCACAACAACACTATGAATGCATGCATACAACCATGCAGGTAGCTAACATAGTACACAAACGTAACATACAAAGCAGCACTTCAACCCAACTCCCTCACTCCAAAAAGCAACCATTGAGGAAAACAGGTTGCAATTACCACGATCTACAAACATACCATAGCCTCGATCACCCCTACCCACTATCATTCACAAAGTAGTGTTTCACTAGCAACCTAACCACAACAGTGTCACAACATTGGCCCTACCTCAACAAGTCTGCACACATCATAGTAAAGAACCCAAATAAACTGCACTTCAACAATACCCTGTGCCATACTGCCAGTATGCACACACTGCAGCAAGTGGGCACACTGCGTGACTTTTTATTGCACCATCTCCAATCACACATCCAAAACGTTACCATATTCTAACATCCACCTCACCTACGGAACCAAACATACACTCCCGCCAGCTCATTTCTACTGCTCTATGTCATCTGCAAAATACTGCACAACCATTCTTTACAGGTCATCACTGTCTACCAGATGCACAGTCAACATTGCATTAGTGGCGTGGATTTCCCAAAGTCCAACGCTCTTCAATCCATGGCCTACAGCCTACCTACTTTGGCCATACACAAATAGGCTACCCCTTCAACACAGCCACCACAATCTCAAAGTGACAGTATGCAAACCCAGCACCCAGTGCCCACACTGCATCACTTTTCACAGCACCATCTCCAAGTACACATCAAAAAGTTTACCATGTTTTAACAGTGTCCTCACCAGCAAAACCACACAAGCAGTCATAGCAGCTCTCTTCTCCTGCTCTATTGCGTCTGAAATGTGCTCCACAGCCATTCCTTACAGGTCACAACCCTCTGCCTGCTACAGACTCTAAAATGCATTACTACCGTGTGTGTCCTAAAGTCCTAGCCTCTTCAGTGCATTGCCTATACCCTTCTGCCATGCACCCAACAGTCTACACCTTCAAGACAGTCACTGCTAAGTAATACCATCATCCATTTCATCCACTTCGCCTATCCACATACACAGCAGTATCATCAGCACTACTACCAACCTGCGCACCGCCATGGACCTATACAGCTACAATTTGCACCACTTACCATAATGTAGAAAGAAAACACTCTCTCCTACACCCCTGTGCACTTTCATTCACATACTAAGGGCGTCCCCATTTCCATTCCCAAACTATAGTGCCACTGCCAACATAGCCACATTCAGTTCGCAACACTAGCCTACTGCAATACATTTGCACACACTGCACTATGCAAGCACCACCCTGCACCAGATGTACACCCACACTTGCTTTACTGCACTAGATATGGTAAATGCCTACGCTCTTCCCTGCATGCCCTACGGTCTACAGCCTTTGTCCATGCAGCCAATATTATAATCCTTTCACAAACCCAACAAAGCTTCCTTAGCCCATGCATACCACCATGTGCCCAAGTACCGCATTCCATAAACCTAACACACCCACCTGCACTCCCACCCAACCTATTTCATGTGCAAATCATTCCGCTTCTACACTGTACCTGCCACCACTTACCACAGAAAGAGGTGGCCGCAAACACGTGACCTGCGCACGCATCCAGCAATCACATACAGAACCTCTACATTGCACCCATTCACTAAAAGAGGTTGCTATAAGCAAAATACACAAACATAACACATCCTCCACCAACCCTACCCAGACCCATTCACAAAGTATGCTGTCAGTTTCAACCTACCCAGCACTGATGCACAACATTGGCCCTAGTGCCACAAAGCAACACACAGCATAGTTACCAATCACAATTAAAATACATCTGTACCATATCCTCTGTCATAGTAAAAGTATGCAAACCCAGCACCCACTTCCCACACTGCATCACTTTTCACATCACCATCTTCAAGTACAAATCAAATACTTTCCATTTTGTAACAGGGTCCCCGGTACCAAAACCAAACATGCAGCCATGGCAGCTCACTTGCTCTGCTTTATTGCGTTTAAAATGTGCTGCACACCCTTTTTTTACAGGTCACCACCCTCTAAGTACTTCACATTGCAAAATGCATTAGTACCGTATCTGTCATAAAGTTCTAACCTCTTGAGTGCATGGCCTACGGCCTTCGGTCTACACCTTCAACAGTCTCACTTCCACGTAATGGCACCATCCATTCACCAGCTTGTAACTAATGCTTTTGAAATGTGCTGCACACCCTTTTTTTACAGGTCATCACCATCTATGTACTGCACATTGCCAAAAAGCAGTAGTACCGTCTCTATCCTAAAGTTCTAGGCTCTTGAGTGCATGGCCTACGACCTTCGCCCATGCACCCAACAGTCTACGCCTTCAACAATGTCACTTGTACATAATGGCACCATCCATTCACCAGCTTGTAACTACTGCACATTCCGAAATGCATTAGTGCCGTGTGGGTCCTAAAGTCCTAGCCTCTTGAGTGCATGGCCTATGGCCTTCGGCCATGCACCCAACAGTCTAGGCCTTCAACAGTCTCACTTCTACATAATGGCACCATCCATGCACCAGCCTGTAACTGCTGACCATTCCGAAATGCATTAGTGCCATGTGTGTCCTACCCTCTTGAGTGCTTGGCATACGTCCATGCACCCAACAGTGAACACCTTCAAGACTATCACTACTACATAAGTGCAACATCCATTTGACCATGTGACCAACTTCACCCATCCACATACACAGCACTACCACCTGCACTACTACCCAACCTGCTCACTGCCATGTACCTATACAGCAGCAAATGGCACCACTTACCCTAATGTACAAAGAAAACACTCTCTCCTGCCCCCCTGTGCACTTTCATTCACATACTATAGCCGTCCCCACTTCCATTCCTAAACTACAGTACCACTGCCAAAGTACCCACATTTGGTTCGCAACAGTAGCATACTGCAATTAATTTGCATACACCGCACTATGCAAGCACCACCCTGCACCGGATGTACACCCACACTTGCGTTAGTACGGTGGGTATCGTAAAAGCCTACGCTCCACTCCATGCCCTACTGTCTATATCCTTACTCCATGCAGTCAATACTGTAATCGTTCCACTAACCCAACAACTGCACATTCTGAAATGCATTACTGCCGTGTGTGTCCTAAAGTTCCAGCCTCTTGAGTGCATGGCCTACGGCCTTCGGCCATGCACCCAACAGTCTAGGCCTGCAACAGTCTCACTTCTACATAATGGCAACATCCATTCACCTGCCTGTAACTGCTGCACATTCCGAAATGCATTAGTGCCGTGTGTGTTCTACAGTCCAACCCTCTTGAGTGCGGTTCGCAACAATAACCTACTGCAATTAATTTACACACACCACACTATGCAAGCACCACCCTGCGCTGGATGTACACAAACACTTGTGTTAGTGCAGTGGGTATGGTAAAAGCCTACGCTCTTCACTCTATGCTCCACTGTCTGCGTCCTTACTCCATGCAGCCAATGTTGTAATCCCTCCACTAACCGAACACATCCATCCGCACAGCACACCCACCTGCGCTACCTCCCAACCTTTGTTATTTACAAAATGTTCCCATTCTAAAGCATACATACCTGCCACCACACTCCACCGAAGTAGGTGTCCGCAAACAAGTGGCGGCACAATGTATGGGGTTGTTGCGGCACCTGCCGCCAATCACCACACAAAGTACTCGCCTGTGTAGGTACCTGCCAGTTCAGACAGTACACGCAAACACTACAGGCACTCCTCCGTATTCTTCCACATACACACATATTTCACATTACCCACTTTTCACTCCCCCACACGTTCGGTACTGTCCATTTTCCAAACCCTTCCGCCGCCGCACTGTCTTCTGATGCACCATGGCGGCATTTCCCAACAACGTTCACGTAGAGCACGCTTCCCTCCAGCCAACCACGTCCAACGTTTGCCAACATCACGGCGTGCCGCAGGCCAATGACACTGCAGTCCGCGGAGTGAACAGGGAAATGGGTCCGCGGAGCGGAACCATATATCACCAATTTTTTGGGACGTACATTTCAGTACTTCTACATAATGGCACCATCCATTCACCAGCTTGTAACTACTGCACATTCCGAAATGCATTAGTGCCGTGTGGGTCCTAAAGTCCTAGCCTCTTGAGTGCATGGCCTATGGCCTTCGGCCATGCACCCAACAGTCTAGGCCTTCAACAGTCTCACTTCTACATAATGGCACCATCCATGCACCAGCCTGTAACTGCTGACCATTCCGAAATGCATTAGTGCCATGTGTGTCCTACCCTCTTGAGTGCATGGCATACGTCCATGCACCCAACAGTGAACACCTTCAAGACTATCACTACTACATAAGTGCAACATCCATTTGACCATGTGACCAACTTCACCTATCCACATACACAGCACTACCACCTGCACTACTACCCAACTGTAACGCTCACCTGATTCTCGCAGAGGCGCCTGTC
Source organism: Ambystoma mexicanum (assembly GCF_040938575.1). Taxonomy (NCBI): domain Eukaryota; kingdom Metazoa; phylum Chordata; class Amphibia; order Caudata; family Ambystomatidae; genus Ambystoma; species Ambystoma mexicanum. Next base: position 1,066,331,583 of record NC_090931.1, on the reverse strand, counting down.
TTGACTGGGCGACTACCGTATCTTCAAAGGTGATGTGCAGCACCCGGTTGGCTCTTTGGGCTGGACCTCTGTGCCCTGTATGCCTGACGTGCAGAGAAGATGTCTGCAGATAGAAAATACGGGGTTAATGAACTGGGGTTATTGGGGTGTCCCTATCTCCTCTTCTCCTCTCCTGTAGACCCCCACAGGTTAACGCTCTCACCTTAGGTAAATGAATGCCGAGCTCTCCATCTGCCTCGGGGCAGGGTGCTGTAACCAGTTTCTTCACTGGATAGGTAGCGCAGGCCTCTTGACTTCAGAGGACTGCTGTCCGTCGTTTACTGCACGAACGGTAAGTTTCGAGTAACTCAAATGTCTTTAAAGTCTTTAATAATGATGTCTCTTGTTTTGCAGGGTTCCGGCGATGGCGGATGACGGGCTGAAGTGAGTTGAAGATGGAGCCCGTGTGATGAATAGAAGCGCCTGGAAGCACGTAAGTAAGCGCTTGTTGCCAGCTTCACGATGCGCTCTAACTGTCTTTTATTTTGCAGGCACAAGTTCGGAGCGGCTGCAGGGTGCCGGGATACCCACTGGGTTGGATGTGGAAAGGAGTAATGGCACGTGAGTATTAAAGTTCCCCAATGTCTTTAAACGCACCTTGTTTTGTCTTACAGATGCGGGATGCAGCGCCGACGGCCTCCGGAGCGTGCGAAGAGTTGGTAAGCTTTTGTCTTTCAGATGCCGGAATGCAGTGTGAAGACCTCCGGAGCGCACGAAGAGTAGGTAAGCCTTTGCCTTTCAGATGCCGGAATACTAACCTGTTCTTTCTTGTCTTTATAGGAGTTGCTGAAGACTGGATTCAGGATGGTAAGCCTTTTTCCTTAAGCCCAGGACCGGATGCAGAAGACACGATGAGCGTTCTGCTGCAGAGGGTGCAGATAACGCAAAGCAAGATTCATCCACCGGGTGTGGTTTAAATAGCCTCCTGTAGTGCTTAGGTGTCTCCTTCCACAGCCACGCCTAAGTAAGAAAAGAGTTCCTGCCTTCCAGAAGAGTTCCAGTGTTCTGAATCTAGGGAGTGGCTCCAGCCCCACCCAACAGGAAAAGTAGTTCCAAACAGAAGAGGATCAGAGACTCAACTGGCAGGCAAGTAAGCAGCATGGTCTGCTGCAGGTAAGTCCACCCAAGCATTATGAGCCCGGCGCTTCCAGCGCTGGGACTGGGCATATTTATGAGCCTGGTGCCACTGGCGCCAGGACTGGGTCCAAAAGGTCCCAATTGGGACTGGTTGGCACTCGGAACCTGGGTTATGGATCTGCTTCCAAGGGAGTTGGGAAAACCCTGACCTTTTGGAAGCAGAGACCATGACAGTACCCCCCCCTCAAGACCCCTCCCAAACCGGGCTTCTCCGGGGGTTTTGGCTTGTCAGGAAATGTTCGGTGAAATCTTTTGATTAGGCGAGGAGCGTGGACATATTCAGCAGGTTCCCAGGATCTCTCTTGGGGGCCGTAGCCTTTCCAGTCAATTAGGTAGAATAGTTTAGATTTGGAGATCTTGGAGTCCAGAATACTTTTGACTTCAAACTCGAGTTCTCCATCAACTAGGATAGGTTTTGGAGATTTGGTTAGTCGGGTTTGAGGTTGCACGGGTTTTAATAGAGAGACGTGGAAGACCGGATGTATCTTCATGTGCGGGGGCAAGTCCAACTTGACAGCTACTGGGTTTACTATGGTAGTGATGGAATAGGGACCAAGGTATCTTGGGTTGAATGTGCGTGGCCCTTTTAGAGATAGATATTTGGTGGATAACCAGACTTGATCCCCTACTTGGTAGTGAGGGGCTTCCTTCCGATGTTGATCTGCTCCTTTCTTGTATTGTTCTTTAGCCCTTTGAAGGTGAGAAACAGCTTCCTTAAAGGCTTGGGTGATTGTAGAATGCAGGTAGTCTACTTCTGGTGTTTCAAGATCTTGGAGGGGATCCAACTCCGAGGTTCGAGGGTGACTGCCGTACAAAAGAAAAAACGGGGTTTTCCCAGTTCCCGAATGGACAGAGTTATTGTAGGCATACTCGGCTATCCAAAGGATATCTTTCCAAGTTTTTTCAGTTTGTTGCAGCATGCAGCGTAAATACTGTTCCAGAGTTTGATTGGTCCTCTCGGTTTGTCCGTCGGTCTGAGGGTGGTGACTGGTCGATAGTCTCACATCAATTTGAGCCGACCGACAGCAACTTCGCCAAAAATGAGAAATAAATTGACTACCTCGATCCGAAATTAGAACCGAAGGAAAACCGTGCAGTCGGACGATGTTTTCGAGAAATTCTCGGGCCAGAGTTGCTGCTGTTGGCAAGCCTTTGAGCGGAATGAAATGCGCCATCTTGGAGAATAAGTCCACGATTACTAGAATCGTATTGTATCCGGAGCATGGAGGTAGATCGGTGATGAAGTCCATAGAAAGCGTATGCCAAGGGCGAGGTGGGATGTCAATAGGGCGTAAGAGGCCTGCTGGTCTTTCCTTTTGACTCTTGTTTTGGGCGCATACTCCACAGGACATTATAAAGTCTCTGATATCTTTTTTCCAAGACGGCCACCAGAAGTAGCGCTTGATCTTTTCTGAGGTCTTGGCTATACCGGGATGACCTTCCATTAAAGAGTCGTGATAACAAGAGATTACTTTTTTCTGTAAATCTGTGCTGGGTAGGTATAATCGTTCTTGGAAATACAATAAGTTGTCCTTTACTGCAAAGTCCTTTCCCTGCAGATGCCAATTCTGTATGTCTGCTGGAGTTACAAGTTGCCTGGCTTTATCCTTAACTTCCTCTATGGATTCTGTGGCGATTACACCCAGAATTCTTTGTTCGGGAATGATTGGTACAGGTTTAGGGTTGATCAAGTGTTCTTCCACTCCCATCCGAGAAAGGGCATCGGCTTTACCATTCTTTGTACCAGGTCGATAGGTAATTATGAAGTCAAACTCGGCAAAGAATAATGCCCAACGGAGTTGTCTAGAGGATTGGGCTTTTGCGGTTTTCAAATATTGTAGGTTTCGGTGATCCGTAATCACAGTAACGGTGTGTCGGGCCCCCAGCAGATAATGCCGCCAAGCCTTAAAGGCAGACTTGATAGCCAGAAGTTCCTTGTCAGTAATCGTGTAATTGACTTCAGGAGGCGAGAATTTGCGGGACCAAAATGCCACGGGATGCAACTGATTGGTTACCGGGTCCTTTTGTGATAGAACTGCCCCCATGGAAAGGCTTGAAGCATCAGTTTCCACGATGTAGGGGAGTTCGGGGCGAGGGTGTTTTAAGATTGGTGCAGAGATAAATTTAGTCTTCAAATCCTGGAAAGCTTGTTCCGCCTCGGTAGACCATTCAAAACGTTTGTTTTTCTTTAACAAGGCAGTGATGGGCTGGACTATTCGAGAGAACTCGGGGATAAACCTGCGGTAAAAGTTAGCGAAGCCTAACATGCTTTGCACACCTTTTACGGAGGATGGTGATGGCCATTTGAGAACTGCATCGACCTTCTTTGAATCCATACGCACTCCGCCAGGTGATAATATGAATCCCAAGAATTCAACTTCAGTCACATTGAAAACACATTTTTCCAACTTAGCGAAAAGTTTGTGTTGACGCAATCTTTCGAGGACCATTTTCACGTGTTTCCAATGTTCAGATTCCGATGAAGAATAAACGAGAATGTCGTCGATGTAAACAACAACACACACATCTATGAGCTCTCTGAGGACATCGTTCATAAAATATTGAAAGGCGGCTGGGGCATTGCAAAGTCCGAAGAGCATGACCTGATATTCAAATAGCCCATACTTGGTGCGGAAGGCCGTCTTCCATTCATCGCCCTCTTTTACTCGTACCAAGTGGTAAGCTCCTCTAAGATCCAGCTTTGTATATATGCATGCTTTTCTGACTTGGTCCAGGAGTTCAGGGATCAAAGGTAACGGATATCTATTCTTAACGGTGATCTGGTTCAGGGAGCGATAATCGATACAAGTTCTAAGGTCTCCTTCCTTTTTTGGAACGAAGAACAAAGCTGAAGAGGCAGGGGACTTGGAAGGACGAATAAACCCATTTGCCAGGTATTGATCCAGGTATTGTCGAAGGTGAAGGTTCTCAGGCTCGGTGAGGGCTTACATTCTACTACAAGGAGGAGTAGATCCAGGTATCAGGTCTATCTGGCAGTCATAAGACCTATGAGGAGGTAGAGAGTTAGCCTGCTCCTTCCGGAAAACATCTTGGTATTCTAGGTATTCGGGAGGTAACTGGGGAGTCTCTGAAGAAATTGCTGCCAGTGCAACACCAGGTGGAGGGTGACAAGTAGAGACACATTCTGGAAACTGGACCGTTCTTGCTCGCCAATCGATCAGAGGATTGTGTTTCTCTAACCAAGGTATTCCTAGAATAATCTGGAACTGAGGGGCCTTGATCACATCGAACACGATCTTCTCATGCTGTCCATCTTGACTTACTAGCGTCACCTCTTGAGTGGTATGCGTTACTGGCCCGGAGGCTATCTCCGTACCATCCACCGTAGTAATGACGTCCTTTACAGCCTTGGGACAAAGAGTTAGATTCATCCTCAAAACCATTTCATGATCCACATAATTGCCGATGGCACCGCTGTCGACGTAAGCTTCAATTGCATGTAATCGATCCGGATTATCAGGGCTAATGAGGACCATAGGTATCACGAAATGCGAGGTCACGGAACTGGTTTTCACGCTCGGCAAGAGGACCTCTATTCTTGTCGGGCGAGGTCGTTTCCCTGCTCAGAGTTTGTAACTGTGGTAACTGCAGCTCCTACTGCCTTCTTGGCAGGTTTCACCGGACAGTCTCGAAGTAAGTGCCCTGAGTTTCCGCAATATAGGCATAATTGCAACTCTTTTCTCCTTTCCCGCTCCCTTTGTGTTAGAGGACCTTTCAGACCCCCTATTTGCATGGGTTCCCCGGAGTCTACTCCTTTGGATGGAGTTGGCGGTTTGGAAAATACTCGAGCCTCAAACTTGGAACGATCGGCCTTCCTGTTCTGCAGTCTGTGATCTATTTGAACGACCAAGTCTATATAATCCGAACAGTCTTGTGGGGGATTCACTACTTGGGCTAAAACGTCTTTGAGCTCTCCACGTAGACCTCTATAAAACAACGTAATCCTTTTGTCCTCAGGCCATTGAGTTTCCACTATTAGTCTATTGAAAGATGCAATATAAGCCAAAAGGTCTTGATTACCCTGTCGCAACGAAAGAAGCTCATTGTCCAAGGCCTGCCCCTGTGCATGTCTTGCGAACAGTTTTTCCATACTAAGCTGAAAGGCTTGAAAATCATGGAGAACCGGATCATCTTGATTAACTAGAGGGATCGACCAGTCTGCCGCATTGCCACTAAGGTACGAAAGTACAAAAGCTACTTTAGCTTGATCAGTTGGAAAGGCTGCTGGCCGGCATAAGAAGTGCAACCGGCACTGATTGATAAATACCGCAAACCTCTTTGGGTCACCAGAAAATCGTTCGGGCGGAGCCAGAGGTACATTCCCAGGTAGGTTGATCTGCACTGGATTCATAGAGGATGTTGAAGGAAGATTTGCCTCTGATGCGGGTAGCGGGGTCTGTCCGGCTTGTGACTGTAGCAATTGTCTAGCAAGATCATCTGTTCTCTCCTTGGAAATAATTAGTTCCCTTCTTAGAGCGTTCGTTTCCTGACGAGCTGCATGCACTTCTGCCCTTAGTTCCCCAAGTAACCGGGCTAGGTGGTCAGTATCCGAGGTTTCCAAAGCGCCTGGGCGAGAGTTTTGCGGTAGGCTTTGCGTTCTGTAACGCTCACCTGATTCTCGCAGAGGCGCCGGTCTTGACTGGGCGACTACCGTATCTTCAAAGGTGATGTGCAGCACCCGGTTGGCTCTTTGGGCTGGACCTCTGTGCCCTGTATGCCTGACGTGCAGAGAAGATGTCTGCAGATAGAAAATACGGGGTTAATGAACTGGGGTTATTGGGGTGTCCCTATCTCCTCTTCTCCTCTCCTGTAGACCCCCACAGGTTAACGCTCTCACCTTAGGTAAGTGAACGCCGAGCTCTCCATCTGCCTCGGGGCAGGGTGCTGTAACCAGTTTCTTCACTGGATAGGTAGCGCAGGCCTCTTGACTTCAGAGGACTGCTGTCCATCGTTTACTGCACGAACGGTAAGTTTCGAGTAACTCAAATGTCTTTAAAGTCTTTAATAATGATGTCTCTTGTTTTGCAGGGTTCCGGCGATGGCGGATGACGGGCTGAAGTGAGTTGAAGATGGAGCCCGTGTGATGAATAGAAGCGCCTGGAAGCACGTAAGTAAGCGCTTGTTGCCAGCTTCACGATGCGCTCTAACTGTCTTTTATTTTGCAGGTACAAGTTCGGAGCGGCTGCAGGGTGCCGGGATACCAACTGGGTTAGATGTGGAAAGGAGTAATGGCACGTGAGTATTAAAGTTCCCCAATGTCTTTAAACGCACCTTGTTTTGTCTTTCAGATGCGGGATGCAGCGCCGACGGCCTCCGGAGCGTGCGAAGAGTTGGTAAGCTTTTGTCTTTCAGATGCCGGAATGCAGTGTGAAGACCTCCGGAGCGCACGAAGAGTAGGTAAGCCTTTGCCTTTCAGATGCCGGAATGCTAACCTGTTCTTTCTTGTCTTTATAGGAGTTGCTGAAGACTGGATTCAGGATGGTAAGCCTTTTTCCTTAGGCCCAGGACCGGATGCAGAAGACACGATGAGCGTTCTGCTGCAGAGGGTGCAGAATAACGCAAAGCGAGATTCATCCACCGGGTGTGGTTTAAATAGCCTCCTGTAGTGCTTAGGTGTCTCCTTCCACAGCCACGCCTAAGTAAGAAAAGAGTTCCTGCCTTCCAGAAGAGTTCCAGTGTTCTGAATCTAGGGAGTGGCTCCAGCCCCACCCAACAGGAAAAGTAGTTCCAAACAGAAGAGGATCAGAGACTCAACTGGCAGGCAAGTAAGCAGCATGGTCTGCTGCAGGTAAGTCCACCCAAGCATTATGAGCCCGGCGCTTCCAGCGCTGGGACTGGGCATATTTATGAGCCTGGTGCCACTGGCGCCAGGACTGGGTCCAAAAGGTCCCAATTGGGACTGGTTGGCACTTGGAACCTGGGTTATGGATCTGCTTCCAAGGGAGTTGGGAAAACCCTGACCTTTTGGAAGCAGAGACCATGACACCAACCTGCTCACTGCCATGTACCTATACAGCAGCAAATGGCACCACTTACCCTAATGTACAAAGAAAACACTCTCTCCTGCCCCCCTGTGCACTTTCATTCACATACTATAGCCGTCCCCACTTCCATTCCTAAACCTAAGTACCACTGCCAAAGTACCCACATTTGGTTCGCAACAGTAGCATACTGCAATTAATTTGCATACACCGCACTATGCAAGCACCACCCTGCACCGGATGTACACCCACACTTGCGTTAGTACGGTGGGTATCGTAAAAGCCTACGCTCCACTCCATGCCCTACTGTCTATATCCTTACTCCATGCAGCCAATACTGTAATCGTTCCACGAACCCAACAACTGCACATTCTGAAATGCATTACTGCCGTGTGTGTCCTAAAGTTCCAGCCTCTTGAGTGCATGGCCTACGGCCTTCGGCCATGCACCCAACAGTCTAGGCCTTCAACAGTCTCACTTCTACATAATGGCACCATCCATTCACCTGCCTCTAACTGCTGCACATTCCGAAATGCATTAGTGCCGTGTGTGTTCTACAGTCCAACCCTCTTGAGTGCGGTTCGCAACAATAGCCTACTGCAATTAATTTGCACACACCATACTATGCAAGCACCACCCTGCGCTGGATGTACACCAACACTTGTGTTAGTGCAGTGGGTATGGTAAAAGCCTACGCTCTTCACTCTATGCTCCACTGTCTGCGTCCTTACTCCATGCAGCCAATATTGTAATCCCTCCACTAACCGAACACATCCATCCGCACAGCACACCCACCTGCGCTACCTCCCAACCTTTGCTATTTACAAAATGTTCCCATTCTAAAGCATACATACCTGCCACCACACTCCACCGAAGTAGGTGTCCGCAAACAAGTGGCGGCACAATGTATGGGGTTGTTGCGGAACCTGCCGCCAATCACCACACAAAGTACTCGCCTGTGTAGGTACCTGCCAGTTCAGACAGTACACGCAAACACTACAGGCACTCCTCCGTATTCTTCCACATACACACATATTTCACATTACCCACTTTTCACTCCCCCACACGTTCGGTACTGTCCATTTTCCAAACCCTTCCGCCGCCGCACTGTCTTCTGATGCACCATGGCGGCATTTCCCAACAACGTTCACGTAGAGCACGCTTCCCTCCAGCCAACCACCGGCCACGTCCAACGTTTGCCGCAGGCCAATGACACTGCAGTCCGCGGAGTGAACAGGGAAATGGGTCCGCGGAGCGGAACCATATATCACCAATATTTTGGGACGTACATTTCAGTACTTCCCAAAAAAAGTTGTGGTCAGATTTCCACCAAACACAGAAAAGCACGCTTTCTGACCCAAGCCCCCGCTCCTGCCACAAATTTGGCGAAAATCCATCCAGCAGCCGTGCGCAAACATTTTCCGCATTCACTCTATGGGAAAAATATTTTTTTTGGGGAACCCCCCTATAACTTTGCCCCCCTGCCCCACTAATCCTCGCAATACTTGGAGAAAAAAATCAAAGCCGTCCATATACTTTTTTTGCAAAGTTTGGTGCGCATTCGTCCATGGGGAACTAAGTTATAAGCCGCCAAAAAAGCGCTCTTCCTACGAGTTTAGCAACTTAACCATAAGTACACGGCCGCTACCACGGGCCGTGTCATAAAAGACTATATTTTCAAAATGGATGGCTTTGTAAATGTTCAATGAGTGTTTACACTTCAAGTAATACCAAAATGTATTGAAAACGTAGGGGAAAACCAAACATTAAAAGAATAATTTAAATACAACCTTAAAAATACTGTAGCCTTTACGTAGCTTCACAGGAAATTAGGATTCCAGCTTTGAACTTGCATTACATATTTTTCAACACATGGGATGCCTCATTGGGTAGCATACATGCTCCAAAAATATTTTCAATGTAAAGGTTCCATATTGTAATGTTTTTAGGGCCAATTCCGACTTCCATCCTTAAAAGATGTCAAAAGGAGCCACTTTTAGCATGCTTCTATTAACCTGTTATTGACAGCACTATAAAACCACAGGACGCTGTTGGCCTTCATTTTGTATTGATTAAAGAGCAATGAGAACTCCCTTTTGTTTACTTAACATGAGTTAAGTACTTCTTTCAATCTGTTTAGCTCTTGCAAGATATATTTTGGGACCAAAATAAATCTGTGTTTACATTCTGTCCCGTATAGCCCACTTGAAGCTACACAGATCATATTACACAATCATATCACATTCGTGATATATCTTGATATAGGACATGTTAATTGAGGTGTCCAGTTAAAGTACCTAATACAAAAGGATCGAATGCCAAAGGGTCGACTCAATTTGACCTAAAACCAAGGGTCGATTTTTTTTTTTTCAATATAATTTTTTTTGGGTTTCCATTTTTGAAAAAAAGTGGTTTTACCACAAAAAAAGGTGGTTGGAGGAGAACCCCCCCAAAAAAATGTTTCATAAAAATTCGACCCTTTGGTTTTAGGTCCTTTTGATTCAACCCTTTTGGCATTCGATCCTATGCATTCAAAACTATTACCTATAACCGTTAATTGATGTTTTACAGCCTTAATATCCCCTTTTAAAATGTGAACTTGCATGCCATAACAATCACATCAAAACTAGGAGAAAAAAAAACAACCAATAATTATAAATAAAACACTGTAAATAAGTTTCCGTGCAATAAAGAGTTAAGCTGAATAATGTTACCTCCAGAATTTGCTGAGCTCGAAGTTCTTTCTCCACTCTTATTTGCTGAATGCGCTTGATTTTTTCCTAACAAGTGAAAAAGAAGAGAACAATTGATATTTGATATTGATATTTTATTTCAATTGCGCTCGTACACAAGTGTTTCAGAGCGTGACAAGGCAAGGCAGGGGAACACGGGAGAACAAAACAACAATCTTACTAGTCTCAGTGACATTGAGAACGCGCAAGTGCATAGGAGAGGGGGAGGGGAAGTGCATGGAAGGGGGGAGAAGTGGAAAGTGCGAAGTAAAGGAGAAACAGATAAATAATAATAAATAAATAATAAGGGCAACAAACAGTGGTAGTCCAGCCAGCAATTTGCAAGTGCTAAGTTTCAGGCAGCAGACGGGGTAGGTATGATAAGTGCAGGAAGAAAAAAGGGGGGGCTGTATAGGTACAGATACAGACCCCAGTGCAAGGGGTGGCCCAGAGGCAGAGCGGGAGGGTGGCAGGGTGAGCTGCTACCTGGGCCTGGAGGACAGAGGGTGGCCAGGTGCACAGTGCCAAGAGAGAACAGCTCAGCAGGGGAGAGGGGGAGCGAAGGCAGAAGAAAAGAGGAAGGTCTTGAGGTGCTTCCGGAACCAGAGATGGTTCTCCTCAAGTTTTAGAGTGGCAAGGAGGCTGTACAAGAGGGAGGCCCCGGCCAAGACAGAGATCTACCCCAGCTCGTTTCTTTGAAAAACAACTGACCCTGAGGGAGTTAGAGGTAGAAGAGCAAACAGCTTGAGAGGGGAGGTATTTGCGGAGGGATAGCTGAAGGTATTTTGGACCCAGGAATATGAATGAACTAAAAAAAATGGTAAGCATACTATACTTACATGTACTACAATTAAATTACTTACTACTATTAGTGATTTTCTACAAACACAAGGTCCTTCAGTTCATCAACTATTTAGGATATCCTTAAGTCCACAAGAGGGAAAATGATCCAGGTGAAAGGGAGGGGAATGCCAGGACACACATGTCCGAACTACGGAGGAATGGGGCATTGTTGTGTGTACAGCTAACACTTAGTGAATAGAAGGACCCTATCAGGTAAGTGTTAAGATGCATTTCTCAAATCTGGCCTGGTGGACAGATTTCTTGAGACCAATCTAGTTATAGTGAACAGGGTAACTGTGAGAGGTTAGCCAGCCAAACACAATCAAGATAAGCATGGAGAATGGTCATGGCTTAGTCTCAGGAGAGGTGAGTGGGGTCACGGATCCACAATGAGCCCACACTGTGAAATAATTAAAGTTACTCACCGTAGTAACTAGAGTACTCATAGTCCATAGTCCCCTTTCCTCTATCTTTGGGGACGGTACCAGAACCTTTGGCAGCGAAAAACAGAGCTTCTCCTTTAAATTTAGTATAGCGTGTGGGGGCACGGCCTCGGGCATGGGAACACCCCATCAAGGTCCCGCCCTCCGCCGCCTCACCTCAGTCCCCTTTAAACACATCGGATGCTTAGATACCTAGCTACTCCTAGTACATATTAGCCCTTAGGATACTGCATACTGGCGGATGAAGGTGGGTGGAGCGTATGGAGGAAAGGGGACTATGGACTATGATTACTCCAGTCACTATGGTGAGTAACTTTAATTACTCATACCCTTTCCCGTCCCCTTTCCTCCATCCTTGTGGGTGATTCCACTGAACAAGAACATAGGGTGGAGCTGTTAGAACCTGCCTCATATCTAGGATGAAGCGAAAAGGTTCTTCTGAACAGCCTGACAAAATTCTGCATCGCGCCTGGAGCTGGTGTCCAGCGAGTAGTGCCTACAGAAGGCCGATGGCATGGCCCAAGTGGCCGCCTTGCTGATGACATCCAAAGAAGCATGTCTCTGAAACGCGACGGACGTGGCCTTAGCTCTGACTGCATAGGCATGAATCCCCTCAGGTACAGGTTTGCCCATGGCTGTGTACGCCTCCGAAATGGCCAGAACTATCCAATAGGCGATGGGCGCCATGGAAGCCTGAGAGCCAGCGGAGAAGCCTACAAAAGTCACAAACAATGCCTCGGACTTCCTGAAGGATTTCAGAGAGATAAAACTTGAGAACCCTCTTGAGGTCCAAGGAATGTAGGGCCCTCTCTGCCCCAGAGTGCGGGTTCAGGAAGAACAGTGGCAGGCAGATATCTCAATTCAGATGGAACGGAGAGACCACGTTGACAATATGTTTGAGTGAGTACCCAAGATGGCCTTGTCGTCGTGAAACGTGGTGAAGGGCTTGCACGAAGACAACGACTGCAGATCACTAACCCTACGGGCAGAAACGAGAGCTACCAATAAGACAGTTTTTAGCGTCACCAAGCAGATGTCCACAGAGGCCATCGGCTTGAAAGGCGTGCGTTGCAAAGCTGCAAGAACCACGCTAAGGTCCCAGATCGGATGCAGTCTATGCACCGGAGGAAAAAGCCTAGACCACCCCTTAAGGTGGGCCTTAACCACCGGGTTGGCTGCTGAAAACACATGCTGAGGGGAATTCTTGTAAGCTCCATTGGCCGCCAAATACATGCGGCAGGTGTCCACAACTCCAGAGCGAGGCAGGGGTGTTGAAAAGGCTAGTATGTCGTCTAGAGGACAGGCGACAGGGTCCGGACCTTTGTCAAAAACCCAATGGCAGAACCAATCCCAATTACTCTACTACTGGAACCAAGTCGAGGGCCTCCTGACCTACTGAATGATGTCCCAGTTGTCATCTGAAAAATATGCATGCTGAAGCTTCAGCTAATCAGGAACCAGGCTGCCAGGCCAGTTTGGCAGGGTCTGTATGTTCCACTGCCCCACCCTTCTGTGTCAGGAAACCCCTGCTGGGGATTAGAAGAACCTGCAGAGGGTCAGTTGGAGCAAAGTGGTGGGAGGGAACGCATAACAACTGTGGCCGTGCCAAGAGATCTGGAAGGCATCTCCCAGTGACCCCCGACCTGCCCATGAGGCAAACTGAGGGCACGTGGCATTCAGGGGAGATGCAAACAAATCCAGGTCTGCGAACCCCCAAAGCAGGAACAGGGGCAACAAGGAGTCGTTGAGCAACCCCACTCATAGGTGTTGAACCCCAAGCAACTCAGTGACTCCGCTTCTGCGTTGCTGCCCCCCGGCAGGTAGACTTCTGAAATCCAAATCTCCTCTGTAAGGGCTCATTCCCAAATCAAAACAACCTCCATGCAGAGGAGGGGAGTGTCAGGTTTTCACATTTTGTATCTCACATTGGCAAGGGCTCTATAAGAATATGCTGTGTTAAATATAATTTTAGGAAAGGTAGAAAAGGGGGTTAGTTAAGTATTGTACAAGCCCTGGGTAGAGAATTAAAAGATTTCATTTTCTTTTCTAGACTTACTCAATTTTCTTTAACTCACTTTCATTATAGAAAGAGGAAAAGCTCCCAAGTCAAGATGGTGGAACACCTAGCCAGCAGTGATTGGTTTAGTTTACAGCAGGCAGCATTGTGTTGTCATTTGGAATGTTCTAATTAGTTCTAAACTGCCTTTCATTAAAGTATTCATTAGAGTAGGTCATGTTTACCTTAGCTCTGTGAAAAATACAGTAAAAGTATAATTAAGATAGTAGAATCTCTAGTTGTAAGTTTAGATTCAAGAACAAGGAAGCAGAAAATTAAAGTAGAAGAATTTCCAGCGTAAACCAAGAAGCTGAAGTTGCAGAGTTCTTTGCACATCTTTCAGGGACTATTGCCTATTGTGAAATATTCAAAGTATGGACTGTTGAACTGAGCTCAATTGAAGTTTTAGGAGAAACCTGTTTTGAATGTATTATATTAATTTTGAGTTTCAATATTTATTTTGAAGAGTAAACAAGTTCCTTAAGGAAATACACCAAAAGACATTAGCGATTTATTCTTTGATGTAAATAATTGTATTATATTAACAAGGCGTGCGGTTCGCTACCGTCGTGTTACTAATGTACATAACAATTCTAAAACAAAGAACTAACAGTTTATAGTGGTTCTCCGTACAAATTTTTCCCGGCACATATTGTATTTATCTACGAGCGAGCGAGGACATTAGAAGAAAAGACCCTCCGACATTGCGCATGCGTCGCAGCCATTTTGTGGACTTCCAAAACTCTTCGTTCAGTTTTCTTCGTTGCTCATTGTACGAACAAGATCCTATGAGAAGTATATGTTGTTACTCAGTGTTTGTTAGATGAGCAGATTTAAACTTTCCACAGTTATCGGCAGCTTCAAAATATATATAAAATAACAACCAGAGACATGCTTTGAGTAGCATACACAGCGCGAACGAGAAGGTGTCAGTTTCAAGTAGCTTATCTGACGAGTGTTCATCCACGCAGAAGGGCAAGTGAGAGCAGCTGACCAGAATTTTACTAAGACATTATTTAGAAGAACTTACAGCAGTCTATTTTGGAAAGTACCTTCTAGCTGAATGTAATAAGGGCTACAACGAAAATACAGCAGGTAATTTAGAATAAGAAGATAAAAGTTACCATTCACTATAGCCTGTAAGGTATTACCATTAATCACAATGTTGTTTTTTGGAAAATAATTAAAGGATTTAAGAAGTAATGAGATCAAGGGAGAAGATAGAAAAGTTGAAGATATAGTATTGAGAGTACCACAGTCATCTTACACGTCCCTAGAAGCAGCCTAATGGCAATGCAAGCTTAGGCTACAGGTAATTAGAATCAATAGTCAGTGAGAAAACATCAGATGGATGAATAGAAAGACGATATGTTTTAAAAGGTGTATTTTTCTTTTAGGAACCCTACTTAGTTGAAAGTTCCAGTGAGGAAAGTCTGAAGTACCTGGAGTGGGAGTTCTTGTCTTTTGTTGTCTTCTCCACTCCCCTTTCCCCTTGGGTTTGCCTGGCCAATAGTTTTATAAAGTTGGATTGTTGAGCAGGCAGGCTTAGGGGGTTTGGTGGGCCAGCTTCACTCCTGCAGGGTCCAACTACTTCAGTTCCTTGACAGGGAGAACGGGTGCCATCCTGCTTGTTCAGGTAAAACATTGTGGTAGAGTTGTCCATCCTGACCAGAACTGACTTCTCCCAGATTAGGGACAAAAAAAGTGTTGAGTGCCAGGTCCACTTCCCTGAGCTCAAGCAGACTGAAATGTAGGAAGGCTTCCGTCCTGGACCATGCTCCATGAATTGCATAGCCTTTCAGAGTGGCCCCCGAGCCTGAAAGAGAGGAGTCCATCACCATCAGGGTAGGCTCTGGTCAGGTGAAAGGGGCTCCCACTGAAACATTTCCATCCATCAGCCACCAGAAAAGATCGGCAGAACGAGAAGTGGTATTGGGATCCTGTCTGACTGAGACCCCATCTCCTGATCCCAATTGGCCTCCAGGTGGAGCTGGAGGCGCCTCATCTTGAGACGGGAGTGCTGTACAGTCAGCACGCAGGAGGCCATCAGGCCCAGAATGTGCTGGAACCACCATGCCGAGGTGGTCAAGTTGGTCAGAAAGTAACATACCGCGTTGCGGAAGGACATAAGCCTCTCCGGCATGGAGAACACTCACTGAACAGTGGTGTTCCAACGAACCCCTAGGAAGACCTGTTCCTGAGAAAGGGATAACTGGGATTTCCTCTGGTTGATGGAAAACCCCAGATGAAGGGTATCCACTAATCTCTGCTGGAGTGCACCATCCCTTCGGGGGACCCTGTTCTCACCAACCAGTAGAGTGCATTCCTCATCTTTGTGAAGACACAAGGGGCCGAGTTCAGGCCAAAGGGTATCGCTTTGTACTGGAAGTGCTACAACATAATCGTGAACCGCAGAAACTTCAGATGCGGTTGATATATGGGTACATGCAAGTACACATCTTTGAGGTCCAGGGAACACATCCAGAGACTCGGCTAAGTGCGCAGGAGTTGTCATCTTGAAAAGTTCCAGCGGTAAAGACGGATATACAAATGACAGGTGCAGGACTACCATCAGGCCAGCCTGGTTGTTCTTGGGTACTGCCAAAATTCTGGAATAGCAACCAAAACCCTACAAAAGGAACCAGTTTTATCGCATGCATCTGCAAGAGCGAACTGACCTCCCATAAAAGAGCCGGGGACCCGATCTGACGAAGAGGAGGAGAGGAAGGTGGAGGCAAATGAAGAGAAAGACTGAAGCCTGTGGAGACTACGGTTAGGATGCACGGGTTGCTGAAAAGACACTTCCAGGTATCCGGGACAGAGCAAAATAGCCCCTGTGAGAAACCTGAAGGTGTCTCCCTGACTAGTCCCCGGAAATCCATCATCCAGGTGGCTAGGACACAGCCATTGCTACTGGATCCAGTTCCTGGTGGTGGACCAGTGACGGACGATCACCTGGATGGGGGGTCCTCGGGGAGTGGAAGTGGGACACCGACGGGTGAGGTACGGTATCCCCCTTCTTCTAACAACTTTTCCCCAGCCTACCACGTAGGATACTCAAGCACTCTAACCCCCCTTTTCCGACACAAACAATTAAGCATACCACAAAGGACGGCGGACTAACAGAGCTTTTTACCTGACATGTCCCAACACAAGGGTCCTGCAAAGTCAGGCAATTGACCAGAATCACACACATCGGACAGCCCTTTCCCTTCCCCACAGGGATAAAAGGTGAAGCATGAGAGCACAATACGAGCTGTACGATGACACAGCTATCCAGACAAAGCAGTTCAAAAGTAGGAGAAAGGCGGCGAAAACCGAAAGGGTGACAAGGAGAGAAGCGACCTTGCCCCCTCCGACCAAGACCTGCAAGGCCTCCGTGAAACCAATCATAAGTCCGCAAACAATAACCAGAGTGTGTTGCAGCAGATGTCAACGGTACACAGAGCATGCCTACGCTGATAAGCAGGACAGAGGAACCTACTGTCCTTGACTCCAGAAACGAGGAAAGCCAAGCGGTTCATCAAAGCCAGTGAGTTGAGGGGAGAACCGATAAGAAACCGAACTGTGTTGAATGAAAGTCGCAAAGTGGAACATTGAGCAAAGTTCAAAGAACTGTAAACTGTTAAGGGAAGACCAGCTGTGAGAGGAGTCTGGCACCACATGGGTGCTCACTCAAGAGAAAAAGTTGATCCTGCGTTAAATGAAACTACTGATACCACAAGGCCCTGAGAGAGACGCAAGTAAAAGGTCAAAATGGTCATAGAGGGGTCTAGCAAAGTCCCTGTACAATCAAAAGTCTTTGGCCGACAAACCATTGAAAACGCAAGGGAAGTGAATCCTGCATGATAAGAAAGTAAAAGGGATTGTAAAGTGACAAAAGTGAACCCCACAGAGGGATGTGTAAGGGAGGCATGGTATCAAGAATAGACAGACACAAGTGATCACAGTTCAAGGGTCTCTATTAAACAGTATAGGTAGGGTGGAAAAACGCCTAATCTACACCTAAATCTAAGATGGGAGCAAGCTACGACCATCAAATCAAAAAAAGGCAATAAAAGGGCCTATGCTAAAAAAAGACTATTGCCAATCCTTACAACTAAATACCAAAAAGAGTGAGGGATAGGATTCACAAGAAAAAAACAAATGTTCACAAACGATGAGTCATTATGTGGTAGCCGGAAGGGTCTCCCTACCTCACGTTTTAAGCACGGCACAAGGCGGGACTCCTAAGCACAGCATGCGCTCAAGCTTTCCCAGCACAAGACGACAGTTCCACTTTAGGTATTGGGGCTGTCGGTGGTTAAGTCTCTTTTCTACAAAAAGTCTCTTGCCTCCGAAGACCCGATAGGCTCCAAAATAACAAACAAAAAGTTCCTGTCCTTGTGCACATTGGGTGATGACTTTTCACCCCTGGATCCCCTTTTCCAGGCTCAGATCTCCAAACAATTCTTAGCGATATCAGGACCTTCTAAGATTAGCTTTCTCACTTCTGATGGTCCGATAGATACAAAACAAAAAGTTCCTTTCTGGACTGTACTTAAGGTGATTAGTCTTCACCCTTGGGTCCCCTCTTCTAGGCTCAGACCCCTCTCGAATATCAGCCTCCCTCTCGCCGGGGTTCACTCTGGCTTGTATTCAGAGACATTCTCTCGCTGGCCTTTGCATGTTGTTGGGGAGATGGCTTCTCTCCCCTGGATCCCCCTCTTCCGGGCTCAGACCCTTTATTAAATGTTTGCCTCCCTCAGTCGGGTTCACTACAGCTTTTCACAAATCAATTTCTCCTGTAATATTCAGGATTCGTAATGTCTTTTTAAATCACGCTTCACAAATCTTAAAGTCTTTTTAAACAGTTCACTGTGGACATCCCTCTGCCTGGTTCACCTTTGTCAACACACTGTTCCGCGGGACATTAGGCTTCACCCTTTTCCATTGGCATCCCTCCGTTTGGATCAATCTTGCCAATCACACAATTTCTTCAACTTTCTTACAATGCAGGATTCACTTCCCTTAACTTTACAATCTTCTGCCGGTGAAAGACCTTCGACTGTACAGAGGATTTTGCTAGACCCCTCTATGGCCACTTTGACCCCTATCTTGCCCTGTTCCCAAAGGCTTCTGGTAACGGTAGTTTCAACACTTGGGTATTCGCCTGTATTCACCCAGAGGTTCTCGAGTGTGCACCCACGTGGTGCTGTACTTCTCTGCGGCTGGTTTTACCCTTGTGTATTAACAGTTCTTTGTACTTTTCTTCAATTAGCAGTTTGTTACTTTTGTCCAACACAGTTCGGTTTCTTATCAGCTCTCCCCTCGACTCTTGTCTCTGGAGTCAAGGCCGACACCACGGTGGCAAGCGTCTCTCCCTGGCTTGGTTATCAGCAGAGGAGGGAGCCGTGTACCGTTGACATCTGCTGCAACACACGTCTGCTATTGTTCGCGGTCTTACAATTCCTTCCACAGAGGTGCCACAAGCCTGGCGCGGAAAGGGCAAGGTCGCTTCTCTCCTGGTCACCCTCTCGGGTTCGCGCCGTCTCTCTCCACCTCTTGAACTGCCGTGTTAAGTTAGCTCTCTCGTCGTTCGGTTTGCCTTGCTCATACTATGCTTACATGCTTCACCTTTTATCCCTGTGGGGAAGGGAAAGGGCCGTCAGGTGTGTGTGATTATGGTAAACTGCCTGATTTTGCCTGACGCTTGTATTGGGACATGTCCGGTAAACGGCTCTGGTGTTAGTCCGTTGTCTTTCGTGGAGTGCAAAGGTGTTTGTGAGGAAAAAGAGGGGGGCAGTGTTTCTGAATGTCCTACGTGGTAGGATGGGGAAAAGGTGTTGGAAGAAAGAACAAGTTACTTACCTGTAACTATTGCTCTCCAGCGTGGGTCTGGCATGGATTCACATGCTCATGAATATTCTCCGTCGTCAGGCTGGGAATCCTAGGTAAAAGAAAAAACAGTTCCACTTTCACTTACAAACTGTCTTTCTCCTATAAACCAATCACTAAGCTCTGGGTCATACAGCCCCCAGCCAATGACTGCCCTCTCCCTTAGCCCCTCCTTTGACAGCCATCTTCAGATTTGGTAGCACGAAAAGTGGCAGTATGACCAAGAAGAGCTGCAGAGGGGCAGGAGGGAGGGTTTGCATGTGTATCCCTGCCAGACCCATGCTGGAGAACAATAGTTAAAGGCAAGTAACGTGTTCCTTCTCCAGCATGGGGTCTGGCATGCATTCAAATGCTCATGAATAAAGAATACATAGCAGTACAACATTACACAACCACGGGAGGTGGCAAGGCACAACAGAAGCAAATACTCTTACCTCTGGAACAGGCTCCAACCTACAAGCCAACAGGTTGTATAGCACTGCTTGGCCGAACCTGGACTCCTCTCTGGAATCCCTGTAGATGCAGTAGAATCTTGTGAAGGTGTGTGTGGACCACTACATAGCAGCCCTGCAGATGTCCAGCAGGGGCACACCAGACAGGAACGCTGTCGTCGCAGCGATCGCTCTGGTGGAATGGGCTCTCGAATGGATGTGGCGATCCCTCTCCTTCGGGTAGCCACAGGCCTCTGGCATGGAGACGTCCGGTGTGGGCTCTCCAGCCCCTCAAGAAAGCGTCTGTGGTAACCGTCTCGGCTCTGGAAATCCGTGCCCCTGGAGATAATGGAGTGCACGCCCCACAACCTTATCGCTCGACGGAACAGCTCGTTGAGAACGATTTTGTTTGCAATACTTCCGGACACCTGGATCCAATGAGAGTCCAGGAATTCTTAAAGTGGTTGCATCCGCAACCTACAGAGTCTGATCAGATAAATACACAACAACATCATGCTGAGTAGCGACTTGATGGTCATTACCGTGGGAGTCTTCAGTGGCAACAGCCGTTGCACTCTGCCCAGGATGGCTGCTATTCTCTCCTCTGAGGGGGCTGCCAGGCAGGAGACCATGTTGAACCTGGACCCCAGGAACAGAGCACTTTGCAATGGAATTAAGCCAGACTTTGGATAGTTGACAGAGAATCCCAGACCGGCCAGCAGCCAGACGATCCTTTCCGTGTTTTTGACGGCAACTTCCCTTGACTTGGTGCAAATGAGCCAGTCATCGAGGTATGGGTACACCTGTATCCCCTCTAGAAGCAGATGGGACTTGAGGTACTTGTTGAGAAGCTGTAGGTCGAGAATGGACATCCAGCCCCCCAGTCTTCTTTTTTACCAAGAAGTGTCTGGAGCAGGCTCCAAAGCCCTGTAATCGCTTTGAAACCAGCTCTATCGCATCTTTTCTTACCATGGTCCGTACTTCCTGAAGGAGCTGAGGGATGTGGTACTCCAGCAGGGCCACCAGTGGTATCCGCTGACACTCCTGCTGGAATTCTAGAGTGTGTCCGTGGGCGAGAGCGTCCAGCATCCATTGGTTGGTGGAGATCTTTTCTCACTCGCTGACGAAGCCCTCCAGCTGGCCTCCCAGCGGGGTACATGGGTGGGGGCCAGATGTCCGGGATGGTTCAATCCTGCGTCGGGCCTGCGTGCTGCCTTGGGAGCGATGACAGCGGCCACCTCTGAATGCCTTGGAACAACCCATGGAGGCCTCCTGGGTTGTGGAATGGGAGGGCTGGCGATAAGAGGATGATCCCCCGCCGAAACCATTGACGAACTGCCGAATTTCCCTTCTGAGGTACGATAGGGAGGAAGATGATGCTGAAGCGTGCCCAGGGCACGGGCCGTCTCTGTGTCGGTCTTGACAGCTTGCAACTATTCGTCGACGACCTTCCCAAAGAGATTATCCCTGTCAAAAGGCATGTCCAGAACCCTCGCCTGAACTTCCTGCTGAAACTTGGTGGCTTTCCACCAGCCATGACAACGGAGGTAGACACTGTTCCCCAACTGTCAGAACCATGTGTCTGCGATGTCCATGGTCACAGTGATGACATGGTCCGAGGCCACCTCGCCCTCTTGGAGGATCTCCAGCGCTGCGACCCGTTTGTCATCAGGGAGGAATTCCAGCAGCTGGGAGATCTTATACCACAGCTCCCTGTCGTATCTGGCCAGGATTGCAAGCGCATTCGCTGCCTTGACCGTCATCGCTGCAGAGTAGATCATCTTTCTACCTATAGTGTCCAACTTTTTCCCCTCGCTGTCGGGAGGAACAGAGGCTGAGCTTGAGGAATTTTAAGATTTCTTCCTCGCAGCTGCCGAGACCACAGAGTCCGGCCAGGGCTGTGACCGCAGGCACTTGGGTGCAGACTCCAGCAGCTGGTATTTCTTCTCCAGCCTGTCTCTTTTCGCTGGGGCTGGGATCCTCATCAGCGCCAGGCCCTCATCCCATACGTCGTCCAGGAGGGGCACCGCCAGAATGGTCTTCCTATTGGCCTCCCGGTGTTGATAAAGGAAACCTTCCTTCTTGGTCTCTTGTGGCGTCAGCTGGAGAGCTCAGACGCGCAAGCAACCATGGCGTGGAACAATCCCACTTCGTCCAAGGAGAAGCCCTCGGTGGCAGGGAAACGCTGCCGCCGTCATCCGTGTCCATCACCGCTATGTCCGTCCCCATATCCCTAGGGGGGGGGAGGGCATGTGAGTGGTTGATCAAGCGGCATAGGGTGCCACTTCCTCTTCTTCACCGGCGGAGGCCCCAGAGCTACAGGGACCGGTGTCGGGGGTGCCGTCGGTATCCTCTTCTGGATCTTCGACACCAGCGTGTGGAGAGTTGAAAGGATGTCCAGCGACACATCCCTGGGAGGTGTCGGGGGGTAGGCTTGCAGGGCCCAGCGCCCACGTCTTCATCGTCATTCCCGCCGTTGTCATCCCCCTCCGCGTTTTCACCGCTGTCGTCCACCTCGTTGTTTCCTCATCGTTCCCCAAGTCCTCTGTGACGGTGTGAATGGACAGCAGGTCCCTTCGTCCGAAGAAGAAATATCTACACCCTGAAGGACAGTAAAGGCCGACACTCCCCCCCCTTTTTGCATCCTGAGTGGTAGGCTTCGGGCTCAGGGCTGGCATCCTCTTTTCTGTTGTTTTTACCACTGGTTTGGCCGAAGCCTCCAGACTGGGAAGGAGGGCCACTCTAGGCACCGTCGGAGTCTCCTGGACTGGGTCAGCTCCTTTCGCATTTAAGAGGGCGGCAGCCACCAGCTTGATCGTCGAGGATGACTTTGCCTGGACCACAAGGGCCTTCAAGGGCAAGTCGAACACCTTACCCTGTGCCTTGGTCTTCTCTGGCTTTTCCAGCAGCTTCTCCGGTTTACCCGATTTCCTCTTCGAGGAGGAGCTGGAACAATGACTTGATTTGGAGGCAGACTGTGAAGATGAGCACACCCTGCTCGTCGCAGGAACCGGTTGCGCCGCAACACCGACAGAAACGGACTTGCAGTGCTTGGCCTTGTTTTGGGCCTCCACAGATGGAGCACCCTCAAAGGATTTAGAAGCCTGCTCCTTGGACCTGTTGGCCCTGGGTGAGGCATGCCCCTGTTTGCCACACGGGGTAGATGCCTTGGCATTGAGACACAGCGCCAATCTACTTTGCCGATCCTTGACGGTGCGCTTGGTAATACCAAGGCAGATCTCACAATCTGCTTCCTTGTGATCCGAGTGGAGACAGTAGAGGCACTGGGATTGTTTGTCCTCCACAAACACATTCCTTAATCCGCAGGTGGAGCATAGCTTGAAGAGGGAACCTCCGTCGTCCTTTTCCTCCGACATGGTCCGGCATGCGGTGTAGTCCCGATGGCCTTCTGGAATCTTCGATTAAGCTCTCAACGATTCTTACAATTGTGGGGCGCTGAAAGACACAGACAACGGATCCCTGTTTGCTGGTAAAAGAAACACAGAGCACACAAGCTCTAATTGACCAAAATAGTGATTTTTTAACGAAAAAAGGAAAACGTACAAAAGCTTGTGAGCAAAACACAAGGATTCCCAACACTTGAACATGCAGTAAAAATCTGAAGATGGCTGCCAGAGGAGGGGCTTACGGAGGGGGCAGTATGACCCAGAGCTCAGTGATCGGTTTATACGAGAAAGACAGTTTATAAGTGAAAGTGAAACTTTTTTTCGTTTACCAATGATTCCCGGCCCGACGATGGGGAATATTCATGAACATGTGAATCCATGCCAGACCCCATGCCGGAGAAGGGGATATCGCGTCTCACCCGTCGGTGTCCCACTTCCACTCCCGAGGACCCCTCCATCCAGGTGATCCTCCCTCACTGGTCCACCCCCCAGGAACTGGATCCAATAGCGATGGATGTGTCCTGGCTACCTGGATGACAGATCCACAGGAACTAGTTAGGGAGACACCTTCAGGTTTCTCACAGATGTCCACAGTGAACTGTTTAAAAAGACGAACAAGTTACTTACCTCATGTAACATTCTTTCTACTGGATGATCCTCCCACGTATTGCTCATCTTTGACATTCGTATCTCTCCAACTTTGCTGCTTCAGAAAAAGGATTCTCGGCAGAGGGCGCTGTGCACGATGTTGTGGCGTTGATGGCCCTCGAGGGCCGCCGTGGAGCGTCGACATCATCAGTAGTATAAATAGCTTGTGCAGCGCCCGTCGGATTCAGTTCTATTTTTTTGTTCCATAAATCTAGGAACTAAACAGGCGCACCCCTGACCGCAAGCTCTAGTAACGCATTATTGCAAAGTGTACAACGCGTAAATTGTACGGTGGGGTAGGCTGGGAGGGGGAATGAGGAATATGTGGGAGGAACATTCAGTGGAAAGAACAATACCAGGGGTAAGTAACTTGTTATTCGAATGTATTGTGTCCTCACACGTATTCCTCATCTTTGATAGACTCCCAAAGCAGTGACAATTTGGAGGAGGGAGTACTATTTAAATTAATCGTGAATGGAATGAAGAACTGCCTTAGCAAAAAGACCTCCTTGAGTGGGAGAGGAGTCCAAGCAATAATGCTTGACAAATGTATGAATGGACAACCAGGTCGCCGCGGAGCAGATATCAGTTATCGGGACACCCCTTTGAAGAGCTGCGGAAGTTGCCATGCCCCTCGTGGAATGAGCTTGAAGCCCTTCCGGCGGGTCTTTGCTCGCTAACCTGTAGCATTCGCCAATAGCCAGTGTAATCCACAGGGATATGGTTTGTTTAATTACTGCAAGCCCCAATTTAGGCCCAGTGTATCCCATGAATAGTTGATCATCATGGCGAAATTCTGCCATTCTTGCAATATAAAAGCTTACAACCCTTTTTGAATCCAGCCTATCCACCTCCTTACCTAAATGAGAGGGAGGATAGAAAATGGAAGTGTTATCTTTTGCGACAGATGGAAGTGGAAGTGTTATCTTCTGCGACAGATGGAAGTCTGAGACTACGTTCGGCAGGAATGATGGTTTTAGTCGAAGGACTTATGAAATGTAGGATGAGGAGGCTTGCATGGAAGGGCCTGTAACTCACTTACCCTGCGGACAGATGTTAATGCCACAATTAGTGCAGTTTTCAGAGTTAAAAGCCTTAATGGGCAGGAATGTAAAGGCTCAAAAGGGGAACAAGTTAGAAACTTTAACACACAGTTTAAATCCCAAGCAGGGACATTAAAGGGGATTGCAGGATACACATTAGTGAGTCCCTTCAGAAATTGAACAATTAAAGGTATCTCTTCAGATGAGCGCTTAAAAAATGGAAAGCGCCGCCAAGTATCCTTTTCTGGTTCCAATCTGGAGCCCCAGATTAGCCAGAAGCAAAAGGAAAGAAAGCACCCTACAAGTGCCAAATTGAAAAGGATCCACATTCTTGTCCTTGGACCAGTTACTGAACTTATTCCAATGACATCAGTAAAAGGATTTCATTGCTGGCCTTCTGGCCGAAAGCAAATTCTCCATTACGTCGTCCGGAATGTCCCAATCCTTGTATCTCAGCCTCTCAGAAACCATGCGTGAATGCTGAGTGTCTTGACCTCCGGATGGAGAACCGGACTTCCCTCTTGCGAGAGATGATCCTCTCTTTGTGGAAGACGTATTGGAGGGCAGATGTACATGTTCAGAAGGTCCTCCTGGCCCAATCGAGGGCAATTAGGATCATGGATTTCCCAAACTTTCTCAACCTCCTGATCATGGGAGTAATGAAGGGCACTGGAGGAAACACATACAGGAGTGTAAATTCCCAGTCCACCACAAACGTTTCTCCTAGAGCTCTTCTCCGGGGAAATTCCCATGAGCAGTACAGATTGCACTTCCGGTTGGTACCGGTCGCAAACAGATCCACTTGAGGGGTTCCTCAAAGGGTGAATATCTCTTAAAGGACTTTCTGAGCAGGTTCTCACTCATGGGAGACTGTGCTCTGCCTGCTCAGAGCGTCTGCCGCTGTGTTCTGCTCTCTGGCTAGGGGATCTGCTGATAGAGAGATTTCTTCTTTTATAGCCCAGAAACAGAGCTGCATTGCCTCTCTGCACAGTGGTAGTGACCCTACACCTCCTCTCTTGTTGAGGTAGTACATGGCCACTGTGCTGGCCATCAATATCAGGACATTCTTTCCCCGTACAGATGGCAGGAAGGCCGTCAGCGCTAGTCTCATTGCCCACAGCTCCAAAAGGTTGACGTGTAGTTTGGAATCCAATGGAGACCAAGGACTGCTGCTTATCAGTTTGTTGGTGTGGGCTCCGCACCCCGTGAGTGAGGCGTTCGTCACTACCGGTATCTCCGCCCATTGTGCCAAAAAGATTCTCCCTTGAGAATGTTGTCTTTGCATGCCCACCGAAAAAGGTCTTGAACAACTCTGCTCAGAACTTGCAGTTGATCTGACATATTACTTAGAATTGGGACCATTAAGTTCTGGGAGCCCACTGAAGGGATCCCATCCACAATCGGGCCTCTGGCACCAGGAAAATGCAGGATGCCATGAGACCGAGCAACCTCAGAAAATCGAAGGCCGGAAGATGCTGGGCATTCTGGAATTTTGCTAACATCTGCTTAATGTGTTGAGCTCTCACCTCGGGAGGGGACGCTTTCCCTGAGGAGGTATCCAAGACTGCTCCGATGGATAGGAGTCTTTGGAATGGTATCATATTGGTCTTCTTGTAACTGAGGGAGAAGCCCAATCTGTGTAGGGAATGGCAGGTAATACTGAGATGCTCCCGGGCTTGCTCGAGTGAACAAGCCCTAATCAGCAAATCGTCGAGGTAGGGGTAGACGCGAATCCCCACCCTCCCTCGAGACTCGCTGCCACTACCGCCATCAGTTTGGTGAAAACCCTCAGGGCGGAGATCAGCCCGAATGGCAGAACTCAAAACTGATAATGATAACCGCCAATCGTGAACCGCAGGTTACTCTGCTTGAGATGGATTGACACATGAAAGTAAGCATCCTGAAGGTCCAATGATACCAACCAGTCTTGGAGTTGGAGAGCCTGAAGGATCTGAGAAAGGGTAACCATCTTGAACTTGTCCTTCCTGAGGAATTTGTTCAAGTTTCTTAAGTCCAAGATAGATCTCAATCCTTCATCCTTCTTGGGAATGAGAAAGTAGGGGGAATACCAACCCTTGTTTCTCTCTGCTACAGGTACATGTTCTATTGCACCCTTCTCTAGCATGGTTAAAATTTCCTGCACAAGGAGTGGATCTGGAATTTTGACAGAGTTGGCTCCAAGTGGATAATCTTGAGGCCTTTTTTTGTAAAAGAAGGCAGTAACCTTGGGCTACTGTTTCCAGTGCTCAATCATCTGAAGTAATGCCCCGCCATTCGTTCAGATGCTCCCACCGGGGTCTTGTGGGTCAAGGCTTCAGAGTGGCATAGAGGCGGCTGCAGCAGTGGCTGAGGGTAAAAATGCCGCTGCTGGGGTTGATTTAGCACCCCTTCCTCGTCTACCATGAGGGAATCCTCTTTGCCCCCTTTGTCCGGCCTGTCCTCTTCCTCTACCAACTGACTTAGCCGCCGCCTTGGAGCTCTGCAGCTTCTCCAGACTCTCATCCGCCTTGCTGCTGAACAACCTCGAGCCATCGAAGGGCATGTTGAGCAGTCTGGCCTGCACATCTGATGCAAACCCTGACTTTCTCAACCACGCAAACCTGCGCAGTATGGTGCTTGCAGCAATGGATCTGCTGATGCTGTCAGCAGTCTCCAATCCTGATTCGAGACACTGGGCCTCATTACACGGAAGGCAGTAAACCATGGTGCTAATGGCACCACCATGGAGAAAAGGGGAATTACCAGCCCATTGCAAGGTTGGAGGGGCTGTAATTCCCCCTTTCTCCATGGCCCTTCCCCATTCCCCTTTTTGCCCCATAGGGCATAATGGGAATGGGGAAGGAGCTAAGTACGGTACCACAAATTGCGGTACCGTAATTAGCACCAAGATCCCTTTGCGGGACCCAACTTTAACAGCTGGTCTACACCAGGCATTAAGGTCGGGTCCCGCAAAGGGACCTCGTAGTGGGGCGGTAAGGGTTAACGGTCACCAGTATCCTTACCAGTGACCGTTAACCCTTACCGCCTTCCGTGAAATGAGGCCCACTCTCCGATCGCCTCCTTACCATCCTTAACTATATTCAGGAAGCTGTCCCTTTCCTCGCCTTCCGGAATGTGATCAGCCGCCATGGCAACACAGTCCCACAAGGTATAAAAAAATCTAGCCAAAGTACATGCAACGTTATTAGACTTCAAAGTCATGCTCCCTGATGATAAGACCTTGCGAGCCCATGCATCAACTTTCTTGTCGTCTTTATCTGGGAGGATAGAGGGAAAGGCAGATTGTTTGGTTGAAGTAGCAGCCTGGACTACTAAACTCTCCGGCGTAGGATGTTTGGTGAGATAGTCTGGATCACTGCTAGAGGGTCTATACTTCCTATTCACAGCAGGCCCAGATTCTGGAACTTCCAAATTAGCCACAACCTTCCTCTGAAGGGCCTTGTGGAAGGGTAAGATCGGGTCCTTCTGAGGGCCCTGATCTAGGATGTCTGTCATGTCATCGTGCTCATATGCCGGGGAAGACCTACTCCACCCCATATACTCCGTGACTCTGTTCATCAGGTTTCTGTAACGGGGATCAGCATGCTCTGATGGGTCACGCCCGCCAAAGTATCAAGTCCACTAGCAGACTGCAGGGAGTCACAGAGGTCTTTCATCCTTGATTCTGGATCAATGAGCTCTTCAGGTACATTTTTAGTGCCAAACTGCATCCCAAATGATGAAGTCTCCTCATCAGAAGCACTTTCCTCTTCATATATGGAGGACGTTGACGGGTCGATTTGCTATGAACCGCCCTCGACTTCGGTGTCGAAGCATTCAAAGCTGATGGCGTCGTCACAATCGTCAAAGGTCTCGATGATTTAAACTTTTACAATGGTATCGTGAATGGACCAGTCGGGTTGAGCTTCTTGATGAACAGCCGGCTTACTCAGTTTTGCCGAAGTAGCCTTTGACTTCCCTGAATCGTCCGAAAGAGCAACTGGGGCATGGTTCTTGCGTGATTCTTTTGAGGGGTCGAGGCCGCATTCTCAAAGATCTGCATGATATCCACTCAAAGCGTCCCATTTACTAGGGGAATCTGACCTAGTCGGGCACCTGATAACCTCCGTAGAGGAGTCTGAGGAAGAAGAGGGAGACCTATGACGTCTCTTAGCCTTCTTTGAAGAAGCGAAGATTGCCTCGATTGGCTTCCCGACTGAGACCTCTTTGACTGTTTATGCCGAGTGGAATCTGTATATTCCCTGAATTTCTTTTCTCTCTTTGAAGAATACTTCAAAGCCTCCTTCACCACCGCCAGTTTACCTTTGCGTTCCCGGAGAGCTTTTTCTGTCATTGAATGACAGGATCTGCAGTCAGCGGTACGGTGCCCAGAGCCCAGACACCAAAGGCAGATGCGGTGAGGGGTGGTTATTGAAATGTTTGCCCCGCAGTCATGACATTTTTTAAATCCCGACTTTGGGATCGAGAGTGTTGAAGATGACGACTTTTTACGACAGAAAAACGAAGCGCGCCATTAGTGCTCCAAGCGAGTGCTTTCGGAAAAACAGAACTGAAGCCAATGGGCGCTGCACGAGCTATTTATACTACTGTAGATGTTGATGCTCCACAGAGGCCCTCGAGGGTCATTGACGCCATGACATCGTGCACAGCGCACTCTGATGAGAACATTTCTTTCCAAAGCAGCAAAGCTGGCGAGATAAGAACATCAAAGGTGAGGGAGGACACAATCCATTTCAAAATTAAGATTACTGAATGCCATAAGGGAAATTGATTTGGAAAGCCAGAGGGAGGCTAACATTCAAGAAGGGTTAGAGCCCGGAAGAGGGGGATCCAGAGGGTGAATAGTCATCACCCAAAGTACATTTGGAAAGGAACTCTGTTATTTTGAATACATCAGGTCCTCAGAGGCAAGAGACTTTTTATAGGAAAGAGACTTCACCACCGAAAGTCCTGGTAGCTGGAAACGGAACTGTCGTCTCGTGCTGGACAAGCTTGAGTGTTTGCTGTGCTCGGGCGTCCCACATTGTCCAGTTCTCAAAACATGAGGAAGGGAGACCCCCAGCTACCACATCCTGACTTTTCATTTGTGAACACTTCTTTCTTTCTTGTGAATTGTTAGGCAAGATTGTATGCAGTACCCTTTGGGTGCACTACAATAACCCTGACCCTCCTGGCAATAGGAACCCAACCTTTGGTAGGAGTCTTTACTACACAGGTTTGTAGCATGTTGAGCAGCCAGGCTTATCTCAAGAGGGTAGATACACCGAGAACTTGATCAGAGCTGCGAGCGGGAGCTCTTATACGATGCAAACTTGATTACTAAACACCCGGATTTTAACGCAGTAAGGCAAGCACAGATCGGCATACAGTGGAATTAGTGATTTGGAACCAAATGATTAATGGTATATGAAACCCCAAGATACTGGGACTAGTCAACACTGAGCACTCACTGATATATACATCTAGACGGTCCTCCAAAGCATCACGAAGAGTGCATATTGCAATATGGCACCACTTGACGGAGCATATAAGAGAGATTGACTATACCATCAAGCTATCACTTTTTGAAGTCCATGCAAACCCCATTCGCACCTCTTGGAAGCAAACCCATATGGCTAGATTAATCATTTAACACTAGTCAAGAGCAGTAGAAGGGCAGACAGTGTTCACTGCGCTACGCTACAGACAATACTAATAGAAATTATTCCCACTATCAAGTCACCGTCCCCTGAAATCCAGTGGAGACTGCGGGGCTCATCTTATCCACCCTCGAGGCAACGCATATTGGACAGTTGCACTCCGTCCTGATGAAGGTTGGCTAGAATTACAGGGCAAGGGTTTCCGGCCCATGTTGAACTACAACGAAACATGCGTCGACAGACATACAATTCCTGTAAAATCCACAGGGAGATGCATCTAAAAAGCATATGAGTATCGATTTTGTATTCAAAGTCTTTTATTATGTTAGGGGAATAATAAATACCCAGTTTAAGAACAACCGTTTGGTATGAAGATGGTATGAGACATGAATGAATTGTGAATGATGGGAAAAGTTTTGTTGAGCCTTGATACAAAAGAATGATGTTCAGAATTTGAAATAAAAATTATATATTGTTAAGATTGTATCATAAATATATACAATCCTGTCATCTTTTATACTGGTCCAACTTTTTCTTTCTGTGTATACTCACCTGGAGGCCCGTAGATATATACCAGGTTTCCCTGGTTTATTATATATAATTATCTCAAGAGGGGTCAATGTGAGCTGTAGGGGAGTTGCACAGAGATTCACAGTGACAAGTATTGAAATAAACTCTTACACACAAGGTTCTTGCGTAAACAATTATTAATTTATTTACAAGTCAGTTAGAATAAGTCTTCTTCAGAAGGCAGCAATATAACACAACACACAAACTCCAAAATGACATACTCTTAGTTATCTAAATCAGTAGACAATCATTTTGGATGACTTACAGACACTATCTACACCCTCAGGTGACATCAATTGCTAGGGTGCTGTGGACATTAATATATCACTGTTTGCATTCAGACTTTCTTAGGAGAGTTTCAAAGAAAAGAGGGATCAGAATAAAACAAGTATTCACACAAGGATTGTTATGCAGGTAAGTACTTTCAATAACCTCCCAATGCAAAGTCAGTTAACCCTTTTCTGGAAGGAAGGCAAAACACATAAGCAGAAGAGAGAAGAGTCATTCAGGGAGCCAGACCAGTCAATGTTAAGTTAGCAAAAGTCAAGTTGAACTGAAGCACTTTTTGCAGGTAAGTATAAAGTCTTGCACAATGTCTTAAAAGTCTTGGTAGAATAGAAGCAATCAAAGTAGGGCCACAAGCTGATTAAGCTTGTGAAGCAAAAAAGCTGACAGCAACTCTACACATGCAACCAAGCAAATCTCCAACGAGGACAAGCAGCTACACAACAAGAGGTAAGTTCTCTTGGACTGTACAGTACCTTTAGGTTAAAGAAAAAGTGCAGCAGATGACTTCTGTTCCTGGGCCTCAGGGGGGAGCACTCCGGGGGACTCCTTCAGATCCTCGCGTCTACCGCAAATAGCAACACTGCGGTTCCTGGCTGTCGAGATGGGCTTTCCCGCACTCTGTTGAGGTGGCTCAGGCTCGGTCAGTCCTGCCGCCGGAGAGTCCGGAGGATCTTCCTGGAGCTCTTGGCCAGCTTAAAAGCAACGCACACAAACTGCTGTTCCTCTCCCTGGCTATCCGGTTCCAGCAGCGACTGCAGTGGAAACTCGACCAGTGTTGAGAGGATATCCAAGTGGCTTACTTTGGAGTTCATTGGTCCCACCAACTCAAAGGGAGAAGTCATTCTTGAAGGGGCTTCTCCGTCGATACGAATTCAGAGTTTCAGCACAGCAGCTGAGCTTCACCGGGCAAACCAATGGTCCAGGAGTTGCAGCGGGCGTCCTCTTCAAGTTCTTCTTTGGATTCATTCGTTCAGTGGTCGACTCCGCCTTACAAGCCAAAAAGCCTTGCCTTTTATGCAGCTTGCTCCCATTCATTCCAGCCTAGCTGTCAGTCACCCAGCATGGTGGTAGTCCTTGCTGGACAGCCAGCCGGCCAATTATCTAAGAGTGCATTCCTGTCTCCTAGGAGCCTAAGCAGAGGGAGTTTCAGGCACCTCCCTTGCTTCCTGCCCCCACCAGACACCCTGGAGCCAGAGGTGGGCTTCACTTGTGAATCCTGCCAAAGGCAAAATGAGGAATGGGCCCAAACCTGGTTTGGCACACAGAATAAATCTTGAGAAGGACCTTTCCACAAAGAAATGGCAAAAAAAGAAGACCAGGGCCATTCTGACAAGAATGGCACCCATGGGTGCTTTACCGTGGCTATGACCGCAGCCTGAGGTAAAATCCCATAATGGTAGTAAAAAGTAAACACTGCCACCAGCCATTCAGTGAGGAAAGGGTAACATAAAAATGTTACATGAGAAGCTAGACAAAGGGGATACTAAGTAACCCCTCCAGCACCCTATTGTAAGATACTGTGTGCTGGGTCTAGAAAGTTCAAATGTAAGTAAAGTCAATTTCACTTTCCTGCTCTGGGAAACAGTAGTTTATCCCAGAGAAGGTATTTAAACCTTTGGGAAATCTGAAAGACTTCCCTGCGTCACTGCACTGAAGGTGCTGTGTGACACAATGTAAAAGATGATGCCTAGTGAGTTTGTCAGACTCCACAACCAAAAGAAACACAGTGTACAAAATCACATTAAAATACATGAGGGAGTGGGAAACAGGGTCTCATTCTCTCCAAGTTAAAAAAAAAATCAAATCCTCAAAATCCAGCAAAGTTGCTGGGGGCCTCTAAGGTAGAGGGAATTAGCACATTTCTGAGAATTCTCCCTTACATGCATCTAATCGCACACCCTTTTGTATTAGTTGTAAGGATTGGCAATAGGTTTTTCTTAGTATAGGCCCTTTTATTTGACAAGACACCACTAGAACTGCCTTATTATTATTTGATGGCCGTAGCTTGCTCTCATCTTAGATTTAGGTTTAGATAAGGCGTTTTTCCAACACGCATATACAGTTTAATAAACACCCTTGAACTGTGATCTCTTGTGTCTGTCTTTACTGTTGCCACCATGAGCTCCTTACACCCCCCACAGGAGAACTGTGTTTCCTGACCTTGACGTCACTGCTTCTTGGCGGAGGCAGAGGAGGGGATGCGGAAAAACCAGTGCAACGTCCTCTGTTGCTTCCTTATGTTGTCGCTGGGCGACCTGTTAGCCCTCTGTGTACTGCAGTCTCTGAACCCCTTGAAGCCGGGGAAAGCGTGGGGTTTGAAAATTGGTCCTACCCTGGGATTGAGGGAAGGATTTCCGACCTGGTTTTTTGAGGATGGCCAAGGACTTGACAGTTTGAGTGGAGGATTTCTTCTTCGTTAACTGGTCATCAGTGGACGAATGAAAAAGGACCATGCCCTCAATGGGCAGATCCAGGATTCGCTCCAGCACATCAGATGACACCAAGGTACAGCCCTCTGCTGTCTGTATCGATGTGGGCGACTAAAGGCTCCATGAGGTCCTGTAAAGTGGCCCGGGCATCCGCCAGACCGGCCTTGAAGGAGGCTTGCTTGTCCAAAGGGAGGTTGGGCAGAAATTCCCCCAGCTCCCGCCACAGCTTTTGATTAGCCGCAGCCAAGAGGGCATCCACATTGGCCTGCTGCAGATGCAGCCCTGAGATGGAGTAGCAGCACTTTCGCAAAGACTCAAGGCCCTTGTCCTCTTTGGAGCTGCAACTGGAGGTGGCTCACATGGAGGACGACGACAATACAATGGTTTAGAATACAAGGCCGCAGCCCCCACAGAGGAATGGGGTTACAAGTGGGAGGCCAGAAGGATAGGCTCCCCCTGTCTGTCAGCCTAAACCTACTGTTCAACTTCTTGTTCATCTGGGCGTTGGACCTGGACTTCTCCCAGACTGCCACCTGCAGGACATCATTCTTTAGGGGAATGCCAGACCGGATCGTGGTGCGTTTGCCAAGACCTCTGCTAGCACTCCTGACGCCTGCGGGGCTTCATCGGGAAGAGGGACCCCAAGAATTCCGCCAGGCCCTGAAGGCGGTCATGAAAGGCCTTGACGGATGCTGCAGGTTCATCGTCCTGGGCGTCATCGCCATTGTCAACCCCCACACTTTTGCCCTGGGACACAGGTGCCGGCAGAGTCCCTACCAGGTCTGGAGCCGCAAAAAGGTCCAACAGCTATTGAGGGGAAGGCATAGGTCGGTAAAGGAGGAGGTGGGGGGCTGGGAGTTAGAATAAATGGTAAGGCCAGCAATGGGAGCACAGGAGGAGCAAGAGGAGTACCCAGAGTAGGGAGCCGAGGTGACGACACCTGCCCGATGACCTCCTTCACAATGTCAAAAGTGAGGAGGAAGCGCTTGAAGAAGCGGTCCTCATTAGCTGCTGGCCCCCAGCGGCCCTGCCCTTCGAGGCGTTGGGCCTCAGCTCCTGGTGAAAAGCACTGAGGCGCCTGGTGCGTGTAGCTGTATGGCTGTGATGGGTAGAGGCATAGATATACCCCTGAGGTGACGAAAACCCTGCACCGCAGGATCTGCAGCCACTTCAAGAGGGAAGGGAGCTGGGATCATCATGCAAAGCCCACACAATGGGCAAAAGCACTGACGGGCCCTGAGCCGAATCCAAGATGGCCACCTGACTGGCAGGCTCCGCCACGTGTGGCTCCACAATTTTAAAGCCTTGTGCCAAGCTGTGGGAGGGAGTGAGCAGAGGTCCTGAGCCAAGAAAGGCCTCAGGCACTAGAGGATACAGCTTGGGTCTTAAAGCAGAAGTGTTGACCTCAGAGATCCCTCTGGTAAGAGCGGAGCCCTCAGCCAGACGGCCGGTAGCCTGGAAGGACTCAGGTATGTCACCAAGATCGCCCAGAAGAGCCCTCCGGCCCATCGGCTTAGAAGCCGGTAGCCATAGAGAAATCCTGATATGTGGAAACCCTGGGGAAGGAGTTGCTGTGCTGTGGAGCCGTGCTGAACAGAGGGAGAACCTTGTCTTGATGAGAGGTCCGGGAGACGAAGTCCTTAAGGTGGGGCAGAGGAGAAGTGTGGAAGATCTCCCTCCACCGCGACAAGCGATTCTTCAAAGCCCTGTGACCGAGAGCGCAGCAGCCGCACACGAGTCCCAGTGGTGGTCGAACCCCAAACACTCAAGACAGAGTGCATGTGGGTCAAAGGCTGGGGACGAGCAGTCGCAAGAGGCACATCTTGTGAATCCTCCTGTGGCCGACATGCGCCATGAGAGGTGAGGCACCAAAGGGAAGTGAAACAGGAATTGAAAAAACAAATGGGAAGCAAGCAGAAAGCTAAAAAAGTCTCTGCGCTGGCTGCCAGGCCCGACACCGTCTGTGAGGAAAAAGGCGAGAGCCGGAGAGGGTGGGGGGATTTCCAACACCTGAGGCACTGCCTCCGTGTGCTATACTAAATTCAAAGGGGAAGCTCAATTTTTCCCTGCCAAAGATTCCGGTACTGTCCCTATGTTGGGGGACACCCACAAGGATGGAGGAAAGGGGACAGGACTTATGAGTACACAATGATTCTTAGAGAAGTAAGAACAAAAAATACTCTACTCTACTTATTAAAGACCCAAGAACACACTAGAAAATGAATCAAGCAGTTAATACTATCACACCACAACACTCAGTTATAAAACATATATACAGTCACTTTTGGTTTAAAGGAATGCATACAATTCACTCCTGAAAGGAAGGTAAGTAATTATGCAATTGAGGAAAACTAGTTAACTTTAACTTTATGAGTTCAATCCCTAAGGTAAAAGGAGCCTTGTGCTCAAAAGTCACAAAGTTCATTTCGGAGAGGGGGCAAAGTTGGGAAAGGTTCTTGTGGTGGTAAAAAAAAGAATCCAGAAGACTAAGGATTTTTCAGCTAAGTAAGTTACTTTTTCTATCTCTTAGAACAGCTTTTTAAGCAAACATTTAAAAAGCGAGGGAATGGAATAAATCCAGGTTCTGCACAAATCTTATTATAGGGGAGATGGGGACTTCTCTAAGTATTCCAATTACTCACCACCCTTACTCTGATTTTCCCAGGAGACTCGGCAGGTCGACTGGGAGTCACCGGAGGTAGATTTTCCCGCTGATGGATCCAGTAGAAGATGCCCAGGAGCTGTAGGTGGAAGGACGATTCTGGTACGGTCCAGGAGCTGAGTGCAACCCTTTCTGATGTAGAAATGCAGCAGGCACTGATGCAGATCTATTCATTACACTCGACCAGACAGGGGGTGGCCTATTCCAGCGACATTGATGGTACACGGGCAAAAGCAGGTGTCTCAATAGTCATGAACAAAGGACGGGACACATTGATGCGGGGCACTGAAACTTGGCAGGAATGCAACCTGTAGGACTAGCTGGAGATCCCAGAGGTTCCAGGCAAAAACACAGAACGGCAACGCCTCCGGTTTAGTAGCCCATTTCAAAGTTGGTTAGTTGACCGGGTGGTCCAGGGATGATTCCGAAGGCTCAAAGGTGCAGGAGCATGAGAAGATAGAGAGACTGGTTGGTCCTACCACTCCAAGGGTTGAAAAACCGACCAGGGCCTTCTCAAATCAGGTAGTCCAGCAGGGCTTCACCGGGACAGTTGCAGGAAAGGTCACCAGGCCTCTTCAGGGTCTTCAGTAGGCTGCACAGCTACACAGCTCACAGGATTATTATAATTTACTCACTATAGCAACTAACATACTCTTAGTCCATAGTCCCCTTTCCTCCATACTGTATGGCTGATTACCACTGACTGAAGCTCCAGGGAGGTGAGACGTGGAAGACCTTTAAGAGATCAGGTTCCTCAGGAACGGTTGCTTGTAGTCAGGGTCCGACTGTGCACTGCCATCTAGGCAATAGTGCTTGCACAATGCTGAGGCGGTAACCCAGGTAGCCGACCTGATGATGGGTTGCCAAGGCAGTTGCCTCTGGAAGGCGACTGCCATTGCTTTAGCCCTGACTGCATGAGCGTGAAGATTTGCTGGCACCTCCTTTTGATGAGCCTTGTAGGCCTCCTGAATTGCCTTCGATGCCTGGCCACGACGCACCAAAGGTGATGAATAACGCATCAGACTTGTGGAAGCCCCTTATCCTGTCAAATAGAATTTGAGGGCTCTCCTGACATCCAGACAGTGGAATCCTTTTCCTGCCTGGTCCTTTGCGTTAAGAAATAAAGTTGGTAGTACTACCTCCCCGTTGAGACGTAACGAAGACACCAACTGGGGGAGAAACGAATGATGAGTGCAGAGCACCACCTTGTCGCGATGGAACGTGGTATAGGGTTCAGAGGGCCTGAACTTTGCTAACCCTACACGCAGATGTAAGGCCCACTAGGAGCGCTATCTTGATCTTGACCAATCTGATGTCGACAACCGCCATGGGCTCGACTGGTTTATGCACCATGGCTCCCAGAACCACGTTGAGGTCCCAGACCAGGTGTGGGTGTTTGATCGGAGGGTGGAGAGGGGGGGTACAACCTTGTCAGCCCTGCCAGATGCCTCTTGACCACTGGGTTGGAAGTGGAGAATGATTCGTTGTCTGACTTTTTGTACGCACCTATGGCAACTAGGTAGGTACGGAATGTGTCGACCTGAACCCCCGACTCTGCCAGGTGTGCCAGGAACAATAGCACCTGATTCAGTGTTAGTGGGTCTATGTCTCTTTGCTTGGCCCAGAAGCATAACCTGGTCCATTTGCTCCTGTATTGTCTCCTGGTGGAATCCCTTCTTGCGATTCTGAAGTATCTCCAGGTTGTCCTGAGACAAGTGAAGGTGCTGCAGGGTTAAATGCCGATGAACCAGGCTGCTGGGCTAATCTCTCCGGGAGGGGTGAACCACTGCCCCGCCCGCCCTGCTGGGAAAGTAGCAGCATCCCCCCTACTGTGAGAGGCACAGGGCCCAGCGGCGAGAGCTGTGTGAGGTCTGAAAACCATGGTCTGGCTGGCCACTGCAGAGCTATCAAGATTAGATGCAAGTATGAAGATTCTCTGATCTTGCAGATGACTGTGTATTAGTGGAGTCAGTGGAAATGTGTAAGCCCACATTCCACTCCACTGAAGATGTAAGGCATCCCCCAGCAATCCCGTACCCTGTCCTAGCCATGAGGCACACTGTTGATATCACTGGTTCTGCTCCGCGGTGAACAGGTACATCTGGGGCTGGCCCCACATCCATAAGATCTCAGTTGTTCGTTCAACTGCCGCGCATAGTTGTCAACTCCCAGTCTGCTGAGTTTGTCCGCCTCCAAGTTGGACTTTCCCACAAGGTGGATTGCAAACAACCAAATGTTGCAGGTTATCGTCCCTCTCATATCTCAATGGTGAGCCTGCACAGGGGGGGTGGGGTGATCTGGTGCCCCCTTGTTCATGTAGCACATGCAGGTGGAGTTGTCCGTCTACACACAGATTGAGGCCTTGAGGCAGGGATGTCATTTCACCAAAATGCCACGGGTAGCGGAAGTGACATCACATGACCCTTGACCTCTGATGACATCACAGGAAGTGATGTCATTTGACCCCACCCTGAAGTGACATCATCGGAAGCGAATGGAACACAACCGTTTACCCCTTGACAAAACAGGAAGTGGCATCACATAGCATCGATTCCAAGTACACTATGAAAAATATGGTTACATTATCACTGTAACGTGATACACTTTTCATACAAGAATGGATAAGAATGTCTATCGGCAGAAAAAAACATGCTAGAACAGCAACTTGCGAAAAGCTAAATACATAGTCTGAAATGGATGCCTAATCTACTCAAAATGCTTTTTGGAGGATTTTGTCTGCATTGTGAATTTGAGGTGTTTAAGAACAGACTAAATCAGTGACTCACCCCCTGAAGTGTGCCTGAAATAAACCTTTAATGAGTTTAGCAATTATTGTATAGAATTGCAGAGCAACAAATCATTTGTTATTCCTATGCTTTCTTATTTAGGGTCACTGCTCGAAGTGTTACACTTGTGGAACCCCATGCTTTTTTTAAGAAGCCTGAACAAGAAAGCCAGCCACTCTAGAAACAAAGAGCCACATGACATTAGCCAGAGCCCAGGAGCTTCAATTTGTAAAAAACAAAAAAAGAAAGAAAAAAGAAACCCCTAAATGACGTCCCTGCCTTGATGGCCAGTTGCATGGCCTTCAGTTTGAGGAAGTTGATGTGGTTCTTCTGTTCCTCCCTCGTCCACAGGCCAAGTACACTGGTCGCCCACTGTGGCTCCCCACCCTTTCAGTGAGGAGTTTGTTGTGATAGTACCATCTGGCAGAGGCTGACTGAAGAGTCTGCCTGCCATAAGATTGTTGTCCTGCCTCCACCAAATCAACTCCTGATGGAGCTCCGCTGGTATGAGACAGATGCTGCTTGGGACCCGGTTTCCTGTTTCCAGGAGGCTGATCGATACAACGGCACCCTCCTCATTTTGAGCCTTGTATGCGGAACCGCTGTTAGGCAAGATTGTATGCAGTAACCCTGTGGGAGACCACACTAGTTGGTAGAGTGACTGATCAGCCAGACTTATCTCAAGAGGGGTAAATGTGAGCTGTAGAGCTGTAGCTTCGGAATCCACAAATACAAGTATCCAAATAACACTTACACTCAAGGTTTTTCTAGTAAAATAATTATTTATTTAACAGTCAGTTTTAAATTAGCATTCTTTAAAGAGGGCAATGTGCAACAATAAAAATACACTTCGTAACACTTATTTTTATTTTTTATTTTAATATTATATTGCGCCGGTAGCTTGCAAGCCTCGGGGCGCAGAAACACAGACACGAAGGACAAACAGTAACAGGAATTATACAATGAGGATGGGACGGCTAAATAAGTTTACTCTGGCTGGGGATAGACTGGGGGGCATTTTATTTGAAGAAGTGGGTTTTTACCAGTTTGCAAAAACGGGTGTAGTTGGTTTCCAATCTTAAATGATCCGGAAGACTATTCCAGAGACTGGCTGCAAGGGTCGGAAAGGCTCTGCCTAAGCCGCTTTTGAGTTTGTGTGGGGCCGCTGCAATTTTACCAAGTTGGGACAATCTCAATGTTCTATTTGGAACATATGGTTTAATCCTCGTTTTAAGGTAGGTTGGTGCTTTTCCATAAATACATCTATGTACAATGGTTAAGGACTTGAATTGCACCCTGTCTTCGATTTTCAGCCAATGGAGCTCCCTTCTGGAGCTGCTGATATGCTTGGTTCTAGATTTGAGCTTGACAATTCTTACCGCGTTGTTCTGTACAACTTGGTAGCTTTGTAGACACTGCTTGGAGGCACCCAGGACTAGGGCGTTGCCATAGTCAAGGCGCGACATGATGGTAGCTATTGCTATGGTTGCGCAGTTGTCCTCTGATGTAAAGGGTCTGATATCTTTTATTAGTCGGAGATGGTAAGCACAGTTTTTTTTTATGTACTGTACTTGGGCGTCCGCCCCCAGAGATGCTTCCAGCAGCATGCCAAGGGTTTTAACTTTACCTAGGACCGGTATGGGTGTATCTTTAATCTGGAAGGATGTGTAGGAGAGAGATAGCTTTGCTCGGGCTGAGGATGAGCCGAATATCATGAGCTACGTTTTTTTCCCGTTGAGGCACGTCCAATTTGAGTCCATCCATTGTTCAACGTTGTTATATATCATGGTTAGTTGCTCACTATCTTTCAGATAGTCGCCAGTTTGTCCCCCCCAGTGCACCCTAGATATCCTATTTTTTGGGAAAGACATTATCCAGCCGATGGTTTCATCGGAGAAGTTGGTGGTCTTTTTTAGTGCCTTCTGAAGTAGGTTGTGGTCGAGGAGGTCAAATGCGTTGCTGAGGTCGAGTAGGATAAGGAGACCTGTCCTACCCTTGTTGATAATACTGATCATTTTGGTCTGTAGGCCTAACATGGCCGTCTCAATACTATGAGCAAGGCGGAAGCCCGACTGTTGATGGGTGGAGGGAGTTCGATTCCTCCACGTGTGCCTGGAGCTGCATGGTGGCGATCTTATCCATGATTTTAAGGATGAAATTGCAGTTTGTTATAGGTCTGAGGTTGTTCGGATCGTGTTGGTCGAGATTGGGTATTTTTTACCAGGGGGGTCACTGTGACCTTTTTGATGGCTTTAGGGACTTCCTGATCTCTGAATGAGGCATTAATGATCTTTGTCAGTATAGGGGCGAATATGTCTGTGTTGTCCAGTATTATTTTGGGCGGGATGATGTTTTCCACGCATGTCGTGGGCTTCATGGAGGCAAGTACCCATATCAATTCACTGCTGGTGATTTCTGTGAACTTGAAAGTTCCAATACATGGTGTTGCGGTCTCATCTGGCAGAGTGACTGGTGTCTTTTTGTTGGTCAGGGAATTTATAATAGTGTCCCTAGCTTTAGAGATTTTGTTGA
This sequence comes from Ambystoma mexicanum, assembly GCF_040938575.1. Lineage (NCBI taxonomy): Eukaryota > Metazoa > Chordata > Amphibia > Caudata > Ambystomatidae > Ambystoma > Ambystoma mexicanum. Next base: position 1,066,290,019 of record NC_090931.1, on the reverse strand, counting down.
AGAAAGTGATCTGAGTAGCATCGCATTCTTCTTGTGAGGGTAGGAAAGGAGGGGTGATGGCTTTAGGTTTTTCTATGGATTTCAGAATGTTGAACAGTTTGCTGGTGGAATTAGCGGCTGTAGATTGTAGAAGTTTTTCTTAGCCTCAGATATCATATGTTTATATTTTATTTCACTTTCCTTCCATAGGGCTTTATTGGCAGGTGATGGGTCTTTTAGCCAGACATTTTCTCTGTTTCGTTTATCCCTTTTTTGTTCTGCTAGTTCTTTGGAGAACCATTGTTGTTTTTTTTGAGTGGATCTAGTTGACTTGGTTTGAATGGGCTCTACTTGGTCCGTAAGTTTTTCAAGATGACTGAGTAAATTTGCCAACAAAGTTTCACAGGAGTCGTTCTCATCTTGGTTGTTTAACACCTCAGCCAGGCATTGTATGAGATGGTTCCTATCGATGTTTTTTGTAGTTACGGTATGTTGAGAGGGTGTGGCAGTTGGGGGTTTTAGGTTTAGGAAGTGGCAAAGTGATTTGAAAGGATATGCTGTGATGATCTGACCATATGCAAGGTTCCATCTTAAACTCTAGAGTTTCAAGGTTGTTAGAGATGACCAGTCAAGAAGATGACCGTTATCCATTGTGGGCTCTTGGTTGTTGATCTTAAAATCAATGTTGTTTAGGGATCTTTGTAGTTTGCCAGCTTCTTTGTCTTTGGTGTCGCCATACCAGCGGTTAAAGTCACCCATGATTAAGGTGGCTGTGTTGGGTCCTTTAAGCATGTTTAGCTGGTGTGTTATTTCGTCGTTAAAGTCTGGGGTAGACGTAGGGGGCCTGTAAAGGATGATTAAGTTTAAACTATTGTTAGGCATGGGGGTGTGTTTAAGGTGCAAGATTTCGCAACCTGTGCATGCTATGCTATTGGGGAACATGTGGATGGAGTCTCTTGCAATGACTGCAGCACCACCCCCCTGGCCCTCTTCTCTGTTTGAGTAGAAAATGGAGTAACCTTCCGGGACTGCGATATCGCAGGTAGGGCCCATGGGGTCCTTAAGCCAGGTTTCAGTTATGCAAAAGATGTCTATTTGTTCATTGACAATCCTGTCGTGAACACATTGTGCATGTTTATTGAGAGAGCGAGTGTTTAGCAGGCACATTTTAAAGTCAAGCTTATTTGTGAGGTGATGGTCGGGACTGTTCCGGGGGGAGCGATCAATTTTTCTTTGTTGACTGGCCTTTTGGTAGCAAGTGTTTCCCTAGTTGTGGACATATCCTGACTAGTACGGTCTAGGACAGTGTCCACTGCTTTTTGGACCATATTGATGCGTGTGTGTTTACTAAAATCTGACGAAAGCTTGTCAATTGGGAGCATCCCCATGATTGCCTGTAAAGATGTTGCTGCGGTCTACGAGGAATCGAGCAGCGGTTTCTGCCCTGGACGCCGTGGACAGCGAGGACCGGCGCTGAAACACGTTGATTCTGAGAACATGTTCTCAGAATCAAGAAAAGCAAGTAGATACATTTAGAGATGCTTCATACACACTTCCTACACCCAGAGGTGACTTCAATTACTAGGACAGTATTGGCATTTATATGTCACTTTTTGCACTTGGTAAAATTCTGAGGTTGTGGAAAAGGAAAAGGTTAGGGAAGAAAAAAAGGTTAACAAGTTCTCAGAGCAGGTGAACACTTTTCAATCTCCCAATGAAGTCTAGATAGAATCTTTCCCAGCGATATTAGTTAAATCAATATAAACCAATGTATCACCCCATGAGGGACAGTTGAAATCAAAGTCAACGGTTCTGAAGAGTCTGCAGGAAACCAGGTCAGCCAAAGTCAATTTGAACAATGTCTATGGAGCTGAGGCACTTCTTAGATAGCACAAAAGTCTTGCACAAAGTTAGAGAGTTTGTAGAAAATCACTGTTGGGCCACAAGCTATTAGGCTTGTGAACGTCAGAGCTGAGCTCAACTCTTCAAAAAGCAGCTACTGCAAGTCCCAAGTGTGATAATGCAAACTACAGATAAAAGAGGTAAGTCCCTCTTAGTCAGCACAGTACCTTAGGTTAGAAGAAGAGGCTCCAGCTGGCTTCTGTTCGGGTTTCAGTGCTGCAGATCTTGGGTTCCTGGGCCTTAGTCGTGGGGACAAGAGGAAGGAAGTCTGGAGGACTACTGCACTGCAGTTCGAAGATCGTCAGCGGCTACAGGCTCTTTTCAGTTCAGCAGCACTTCCCGGTTTCAGTTACTGGCAAATAGCACCACCGCAGATATTGGAAACTTGTTGGGGTTCCTTCACTCCTTGAGTTCGGCACTCTGGTGAGGTGACTCGACCTTGGTGCGTCCTGCTTCGGGAGGGTCCTCAGGATCTTCCTGGAGTTTCGATCTGGCTTAAAGATGTTGCACTCGACTACGGATTTATCTACCCCTGACACTCGGTTCCAGCAGCAGCAGTTGGGGACGGTCTTCCAGCACAGTTCGTCTGGAGGTTAGTTGGTCCCACCAACCCAAGGGGGGAAGAAGTCCTTTCCGGAGCTTCTCTTTTCGATTCGGAAAAGCAGTTTCAGCACAGCAGCAGGTCTTCACCAGGCAGTTCAACAGTCCAGGAGGATGCAGCAAGCTTCTCCTCACGATTCCTTGTTCGGACGTTTCTTCCAGTGGTCGACTCTGTCCTCTGTTCAAGAAGCCTTGCCTTTTATGCAGGTTTCTCCCATTCATGCACAGCCTAGCTGTCACTCACACAGCAGGGTGGCAGTCCTGCAAGGACAGCCAGCTAGCCAATCAGCACTGGGTGCATTCAGGAAACCAAGGAGACTAAAGACAGGGAGTTTTGGGTACCTCCCTCGCTTCCTGTCCTGCCAGACACACTGGAGCCAGAGACATGTTTCAGTACTGACACCCGCCAAAACAAACAAAAGGGTTAAACCCAAGAAAGACCTAACAAACAAGAAATGACGAAAAAAGAAGACTGGGGTCATTTTGACACAATGGTCACCCACGGGTGCTATACTGCAGCTGAGGATTCAGCCTGCGGTAGAGAGGCACAATGGTAGGAAAATTAAACCACTGCCACCAGCCATTAAAAGTAGTGAGGGTAACATCAAAAAGTTACATGAGAACGTAGGATAAGGGGCTACTGGGTAACCCGCTAGCACTCCACATAAGTTGGTGTGTGCTGGACCCACAAAGAGAAAAGGTAAGTAACGTCAATTTCACTTTACTATTCTTGGGAAAAATAGTTCACACAAGAAAAGGTATTTAAACCTTATGTACTATTCTTGGGAACAGTAGTTCACACAAGAAAAGATATTTAAACCATATGAGAAATATAAAGGATTTCTCCGACGCTGCACTGAAGGTGCTGTGTGTCACCATACAAAAAGTAGATGCCTATGGAATTTGTCAGACTCCAAAAACAAAGGAAATACAGAATCTAAAGCAGATCAAAATACATGAGAGAGTTGGGGGAGTCTCTAAGGTTTAAGGGAATTAGCACAGAAATGAGAATTCTCCCTAACAACCGCCAGTAGGCATTCCGCCATAATACCCAACAGATTTGGTATCACCAGGCCGAGGTTACCTATCTGCTGAGAAAGTGTCCAGTGGCCGTCTTCATAGCTGTCGCCTTTTCCATGGTGGGGAAGATCCTCTGCTCCCTGGTATCCCACAGCAGCTCCAGGAAGATCAAGGTTTGGGTGGGCTGCAGCAGAGACTATTTGTGGTTGATGGAGTACCCCAGCTCGAAAAGGATATCCATATGCCTAGAGGCCGAATTCAGGACCCATACCGTCGTCAAGGTATGAGTATACATGGTGACCCTCCGACCTAAGCAAGGCCGCTACTGCATTCATGAGCCTTATGAAAACCTGAGGAGCTGAATTGAGCCCGAATGGAAGTACCTTGTACTGAAAATGGGAGCCCATTAATAGAAACCAAAGGAAGGAGCGGTGGGGTTGCCATATAGAGACATTTAGGTATGCATTTTTCAGAACGAGGGTGCATGTCCAGTCTTCCCTGCGCCGAGACCTCGCAATCAGCGCTAGTGTAACCATCATGAGCATTTGTAGGGCCAGGGATAGGTTTAAGAAGGATAGATGGAGAACCACTTGCACGCCTGCCTGGTTCTTCTTCTGTATTGCGAAAATCCATGAGTAGAACCCTGAACCTCTCAGAGAGGGGCACCTCCTTTACTGTGGCACTTACTACCAGTGCACAGATCACCGAAAGGAGAGCTGGTGTCCCGATCTGGGGTAGAGGAGGAGAGGAGGGTGGGTTCGGAGGGAGAGTTAGGCAGAACCCATGGTAAACCACTGATTGGATCCATGCATACGCGAACAGAGTCCGACAGGACTGAATGAGGAGTGTTGACCTTGATGGGGCCAAGAATGACCGAGACTAGACCGTGTAGTACTCGTACACGCGGTGGCAAGGGAAGACATGGCACTGCCGTGTGCCTTAAAGGTAACAGCGCGAGGACACTGAAAGTCCATACACCCTTTGATGTTCATGGTTGTTTGAGGCTTCCAAATTGCAGCCGGCTTTTCATATATAAAAAGACCCAAAACTCAAGAGAGTAAACCTTCCGCACACGAAGACTCTTCCGTTACCGCTGCTACTATTCATAAGTTGGCAGTGAGGTTGGCACTTCACAGTGAAAAGAGCCTTCCTTAAAGAGCTGCCATGGCTTCTTTGCATTAAGTCACACTGAATGTACATGAGATCACTCCAGTAATTGTAATACCAATTGTTGTTTACAGAATATCCCCCTGATGAAATTCCCGTTAACAACCCTTTTGAAGGATAATGGGAATGAAACATGTCGGGTTTTTATGGCTGTGAGAAAGATGTCACAGTTTCAATAAGGCACCAAGAGCTGTTTTGTACTTAGAATTAATAAGAGAACCTCAGTACTAATATAAGAGATTCAAGATTAGACATCAGATTTGTGGTTTGACCCAAGATGCTAATATTTTATATTGTTCATGTCATGTGTTTTGTTTAGTATACAATTGGATGTTGTGTTTTGTTTAGTAATGTTAATAACAACCACAAAGAGTAACACTTTCTTCAGTAACTGTCTTTCTGTTTTCTTGCTCATTAATGGTGCAGGCTTCTAATTCACGAGTATATAGAACTTTATAGGTCCTATCTTAGGACTACTTTTTTTCCTCATCTTTTTTCCATTTATTTTTTCAATTTCAGTTTCATTTTCTCTCTTTTTGTTTCACACATACATTAGGATTGTTGTGGTTGATATGCTGTTTTTATTAAAAAAAGTTTTTATAATATATAAAATGAATTTTGTAATAAAACATAGCGATATATATATTTTTTCAATCATGGTTGCAAGTCTAATTTGTTGCAACTAAGGAGGGCCGGTCGCAAGGTTTCCGAATAGTTCAATTTGGATTCTTAAGGGTGATTTAGTGAGAGGAGTTAGGACCCTTCCTTTTTGTAAGTACGAGTTCCATTGGGCACTGTCCTAAGCCTCTTTAATCAAAAAAACCCAGTCCTTTACAAGTTTAATGACCTTGATGGGGCGTCATTGCTTCTTTCCCTCTGAGGAGGGTGCCTGAGAGGGGGACAAGAATAAGCCCTTGTTCGACGTACTTTGTTGCTTGCGCCTGTGTTGGCTGGGGGAACTGTCCGGCTGCCTAGCCTTCTGGTCCTGGAAGCCCCTGAATCCGCTGAATGTCCTTACCTTCTCGGCACAGGCCTGTCCCTGCCTGAACGTTCGGGGTACAGGCTTAGCTAGTATAGTCAAAGACTTAGCAGTCTGAAAGCTGTTGTTGTTCCTGTCGAATTCTTCATCCGTGGATGAATGGAACAAGTTCCCCCTTTGAACGGAAAATCCAGGATGCGGTCTTGAACGTCAGGGTTAAACCTGGTGGCCTTTAACCATGCCGTCCACCTCATGTCAGTGACCACGCAGATGGCCCAGACGGCCGCGTATCGATATGAAATACTGACTACTCCATTAGGTCTTGTGCCACTATCTTGGTGTCGGCCAAGCCTGCCGTGAAGACCAGTTGCTTGTGAGATGGCAGATCCGGGAGGAAATCGGCAATCTCTCTCCATAGCTGTTACGCTCACCTGGTATCCACGGTCCCCTTTTCAATGATTCCCTGGTGCGGTTCTCGGTGGGATTCCGCCTGGAAATGAAGACTATGTTTAGGACTGGACAGCCAAGGTAAGCCTTCCCACCTCCCTTGTGATTTCAGCCCCTCCGGATTCTCTTCTCACCTTGTTATCGAAGTTGATGGGCTCTCCGTCCTGCTTTCTGGGCAGGGGCGCGTTGTCTTTCGTGGGTGCATGCGGTCCAGTTACTTCACTGACAGCGGCCCAAGTAATGTCTTTCAGGTAGGTCTTATTGCGGTTTATGGAGTTGTTATTCTTGCATGCCTTTTCTCTGATCGATAATGCCTCTTTTTTTAATCACCCTTAGGTGCGCGGAGTGTCCGCTTGGCGAACTGGGTAGGCTGGTTCTCGCCGGTAAATGATGGCGCACAATAGCGCTATGATGTGGTAAGTAGGCGCTTTGTGCAGCGATGTCTTGTCTTCACTGACCTGTGTTTTCTCTTTTTGTACGTTGCGGTGTGCTCCCAGCGCGGATGGAGTTCTGGAGCTATACCGGTCGAACCACCACCAGCCAGGTGAGTCTCTAAGCAATTCGTGGTTGAAATGTCTCTACTACCTTCTTTAATGATGTCTTTCTTCCTTTCTCAGGTCCTTCGATTCGGGTGGCGAACCATCCACACGGAGCTGCCCAGGAGTGAAGGATGGAGATTGCAGGTAAGATTCTGCTGCTAACGATTCTCTTTGTTGTTTTCTGCAGGTCCGGATCTTGCCAGGCTTGTGAGAAACTGGACGCGGTGAGCGTCACGTTGCTAGTAGCAAAGTAACGCGAAGCGTGTTGTCTTGTTCGGGTGTGGTTTAAATAGTCTCTGCAAAGTAGCCCAGGTAAAGTAGTCCCTAGGCCACCACACCCAAAAAACTATACCGCATAGCTTGGTTCTAGGAATCAAGCTATGTGGATGCCTCCATGTTGGCTGAAAGCCTGAATAAAGTAGTTCCTTTAGTTGATGTCTTTCCCTGTTTATGAGCCTGGCGCCAAAGGCGCCAGGACTGGCCCCAAGAGAGCCTGTGAAGCGGATGCCAGGCCTTATTTGCAATCCGAAGTCTGATTCCACCTGGCCAATGGGCTTGCCAGTGGGGATCAGGGCTGAGGGTCGTGACAATAGCCTCTGATTCGCAGCCGCCAGTATGGCTTCTGCGTTGGCTTGTCTCAGGTGAAGTCCAGCGTTGGAGTAGACCATCTTTCCATAGGCTTCCAGAACGTTCTCCTTGGCCAACAAGGCGGCTGTCACGGATGACTATGTGGATGCTTGGGGTTTGGCGTACATGGAAGTCGCTTTTATCATGGATGAATGAGGCGGAGGATGCACCGATAAGAGGAGAGTAACCCCTTCCATCTGAATGTACTTTGCGTCCAGCCTTTTGTTGGTGGGATGCGTAGAGTATGGCTTGGCCCAGCCCTTTTTTGCCAGGGCTTGCACGCCCTTCTGGAGCGAAAATGCTTGATTGAGTGGATGATCTGACAGCTAGGACCCCCCACGTCTGGCTGTTCCTTCTGAGGTTGAGTGATGCCTAGATACTCTGCCAAGCCCGGCAGCCGATCGAGGAAGGCCCTCGCTGAGGACGAGGTATCTGGATTGTCATCATCGTCCAAATCCACTTGATCAGTGGCAACCAGGGGGACCGCTGGATCCACGGGCGGCATTGACGGTGCCACCGCAGCTGGGGAGGCGTGGGCAGGGGTGACAGAGCCTCAAAACTTGGCTGCATGGGTGATGGTGCTGTGGAGGTGTGCAACTCCCTGCCTTCCCTGGTGGGGACGGCTGCAACATGAGGAATTTGTGAAAGAATCGTTCCTCACACTCTGGAGACGTGCGTTCCTGCGTGTGTCCTGGCACTGGTACCGGCGTGTAGGGCAGCACTCTTCCCACGTATAGCCTACCCTGCATGTAATTCGCCTCTGCAAAGCGCCCCAGCCCTGGGGTCCCCTGGTATGACGTGCACCAGGTTATCTGATGGGTGACCATGGGGGACCATTGCACCCTGGGAGTGAAGTCAGGCCTGTGATGTTTGTTGGGGTGGCGCATGTGCTCACACGCCGCCATTTTGCCATGCTGCCCCGCCATCTTGTCCTGGTCCGAACCACACTGGGGTTGCGAGCCTGGTATGGAACTTTGGCCTCTACCTGCATGCTGGGCCGCGGAGGTTCGGGCCTCCTCTGCACCTCAGGCATGGGCCTAGTAGGCTGATTGCCCTAGGACATGGAGCCGGTAGTGCTACTGAGTGTAGATGCCCACTCAGGCATAGGCTTGGTAGGAGGGCCGAGCCCCTCTGGAGATTTCCCGGTACAAGAGCAGACTAGCCCCTGAGCAGTGGAACCAGAAGGATCCTTGAACCCTACGGCTGTTAGGCCGCTAGCTTGCAGAGGTTCAGTGCCCTGGCTGGCGACAGGACCTGAGTGGTCTCTCGGGCTAGGTTGCTTCCCGGGAAGGAAATCGCCTTTGCCGGGTGCTTTGGTGAACAGAATACTTACCTTGGCCTTCCTTTTTCTGCACACATACTCCTTGATATGCTCTGGAGGAGACATGGAGAACAGCTCCCTCCACCTAACAAGCTGGTTCTTGAGTGCCAGGGGAGTAAGGGTGTCACACTGCGAACAGCCGTCATCGCCAAGGCAGCAGAGGCAGAGCACGTGCGGGTCCGACTTCCGGAAGGACGCCTCGCAGGAAGGGCACTTACTAAAGCCTGGACCGAGGAGAGGCGAGGCACCATAGGGCGGATGAAATTAAAGTACCTACAAATTAGAAAGAAAATATTGGGACCGTGATCCCCGGGGAAGATGCTAGACACGTTGAATTATGAGGGAAAAAAGGGCCTCAACCACAGCGCTTGTGAAGCAGGTCTGCTTGTGTTGATGCAGAAAAGAGGACTGAGGTGTGGCACCGGAGGGCAGAATCAAGGGAGTGCATGAAACTAAAATGAAAGGGGAAACATTTTCTGTTTCCGTCCCTAGCAAGGGATGCCCATACAGTATGGAGGAAAGGGGGCGGCACGTAGGAGTACTTGGTTCCATTTCTGATCTGCTGGAATGGTTGCAGGACTCCACTTCTTACCCTAAATTCAGGTGAGTGATCAAACTCAGCCCTCCAATGGTAAGGGGATGAACGACTCACTCAGGCAGCAGTAGTACAATCAGGGACCACTGTGGATTTTGTGTGTGCAATCACACCAGACTCTTGGGCACCAGTTTGTGGATTGGAACCAGACAGTTCAACCCACTTCCTGGGTCGACACACAAATGGCATGCAGTTGCCCGCAAAAGCAGCAGCTTTCCCAGACAAATGGATGACTATATTAGGGATTTTCTGACCAAGGAAGGCAGGAATAAGGCCAAACAACAAAAGGGCCAAGGAATACGCGGAACAACTCATGACATTTTAGGATACTAGCCACTGTTAGTAGCCAAACGCAGTAAAAATATTGTAAAAACTGTAAAAATGTAACTGCTGCCACCAGCTTGTCTTAAGGCACATTTAAAAGTAACATACAATCCCAAAGGACAAAGGCTAGGCTGATACAAAAGTAACCCCAGTGCACTGCACGATGCTGTGTGCAATGTTAAAAAGTTACCAAAGAAGGTAAAAAGTAGAAAGACAAAAGTACTGATATTCTGAAGGGCTAATCGGTTTCCTCATAACAAATGAGCAAAAGGTCAGAGAACTGATGTTTCTCTATAAAAGGTCAGGACGGAATAAAACATAAGCAAAAGGTGTGGGGGAGGGGGAGTGGTCCATGGGGATGGAAAGTTACCTAAAAGAGAAATCTTTCCTAACAGTAAGTAGACAAAATACATTATTATAATACTACACACGGGCAGTCTCTAAATGTGCCCCCTTTATCTTTGCATACATGTGTCAACTACCTTCACCTCATTTATATAAAGTTGTGGAAGACTGTTGGTTAGAATTTCGGTTTTGGGTGACATTCTCCCCACTTGTGAGTCCCGCAGCACTTTTTTCTGGACTCTTGGATTTTTTACCAGTTCTCGTGAGTGAGTGGGAATCTTTTTTCCATACTCACTCAGTCTTTTACTCTACCTTTGGAAACCTTTTTCAACCCCTTTTTGTTGTATTTTCTTGGAGCTAAGTTATCCTACAACTTTTAAGGCATCTGCAATTTATTACTTTAGCACACAGCACTTTCTGCACAGTGTTGCTGGGAGCTCCTTGAGCTGCCCTTTTTATCTTAATTGTGATAACGAACAGTACCAAGTACATGGGATACTTTTTTATCCCATGTACTTTTATCCTACATGACGTATCGAATCAGCACACCCCACCTTATGTGGAGTGCTGAGGGGACACATTGTATCCCTTTTCTCACTACTCCTGTAACTTTCTAGTTACAGTGGCAAGTCTAACTGAGTGGCTGGTGGCAGTGGATGATTTTCTACCGATTTTGTGAAACTCACATCGCAGACTGTATTCGCAGCTGCGGTAAGGGACACATGGGGCACCCTTGTTCCAAAATGGTGCCCGTCTTCTTTTTCAGCAACTCACAATGACTTGTCCCTTCTTGCACCTTAGTCTTTCTGCCAACCTGGGTGGGGGAAGTCGCGCTCATTCCCTTTGTCTTCGCTGGGCTGCCCTTGGGAAGCCTGCACAAAGGCGTCAGTCTGTCTGCGAGGACAGGAAACCGGGAAGTCCCCAAAATCCCTCAGGTCTTTGTCCTCCAGTGTGTCGGCTTGGATTCAGTTCTGACTGGGTGCCTGGCTGTCCTGTGGGGGCAGCCATCACTCAAAGTTTGAAAATAACATGCATGCTGACTGGCTTGGTTCCTGCATAAAAGGTGAGGGTCTTGATGCTGAAGCCAGAGTCGACCACTGGTAAATCCATTCTGAAGAAGAAGAAAGAAGGGCGCCTGCAGCCATCTCCAGCTACCTCCAAAGCTGACTGAGTGACCGCTGTAGCTCTAACACTTTCTTCTCTTTCGCACAGAAGATCCAGACCCATTGACTTCCTCCCTTGGAATGGTGGCACTAACCAGTCTCGAGATCAGCTACAGTTTGAGCCATCCCACAATCAGCTGCGACCTTCCAGGCCTGCAAAATACGAATTCCCTCAGAAACCTCTGGTACTACTGCGGTGCATGGTTCCGGCTGCAAACTTGGGAGCATCTGTATGGATCTACAGAAAATCCTCGCTGCTAGTTGAAGTCCCCTTGGCTGAGTCATGCAAGGCAAGAAGGAAAAAAGGCTGCAGGGTGACATTTGTCGCTGCCACAAAGCCTGTGTCAAGCCTCCACAACCAAGTGCAGTGAAGAACGTCTGCTGGGCATCCCGAGTCTGACTGCCTGCTCCCTCCCAATGTTCCTCCACCAGCCGAAAAGGCCAGAGACCTGAAACAGAGCTGCTGTCATCTTACCTTTGGACTCGCTGGTGACATTATTTTTCTTCTTCATATACTGTCTCACTCCTGAGTACTTACCTGGGCAAGTGTTGTGTTGCTGTTCGCTTCTCCAGAGCTTGTAAAGTCACATTGGGGTGAAAGACCCAACCGTGTTCTCCCATACCTTAGGACATCTGTCGATTAGGCTGAAATCCTTCGGGTGGCCTATCCACTCCCCTGAACCCTTTGAATCCAATTTTGTTACTTACTTGCTACGAAAAGCATCATCTGTGAATTTGGCAACTTTGACAGTGGATGCCTTCCTTCGTTCTGCCGCCCACAGTCTACTGGTTCCCGAGTGCCCCCATCTGACTTTTGAGACTCATTCCCTAGATAGGGTTGGAATTCCAAAGTTTAGGCATACACAAAGTTATCTAACTTAACAGTATTACTATTTAGTATATGTTGGTTATGAATGATTTTCTAACCTAAAACTACTCTCGATACGTACCCGTTTCTCATAAAGAGATGACAGTGCATGATGCAGCCGGAGAGCCATCTGGAAATGTTAGCCTTCGAGAGAGCCTTCCCTTAGTTCACAGGTCCAAAGTTCACAAACAGCTGTGATGTCCACATAGAACTTAAGCGCTCTAGCTACATCCAGCGAGTGCAAAGTCCTCTCGGCCAGCGACGGAAAGAAAACTGGCAACACCAAGGGCTTGTTAAGATGGAAGTCCGACGGCACCTTGGGCATGAAAGAGGGTTGCGTCCTCAGCACCACCCTCGTATTGTGAAAAGTCAAGTATAGAGGCTTGCAGGATAGGGCCTGAATCTCTCCCACGTGTCGTGCGGAGGTGATAGCCACAAGGAACGCTGTATTCCACAACAGGAACTTCAACAGAGTCGAATGCAAAGGCTCGAATGGTGGCCCCATGAGCCTTGTCAGCACCACGTTGAGCTCCCACGCCGGGGCTGGAGTCTTCACCGGCAGGAACGATCGGAACAGTGCCTTCATAAATTCCTTCACCAGTCGATGAGACCACAAGGACGGCCGTCCTGCAGTTCTGGTGTATCGGGAGATCGCTGCCAGATGTATCTTGATGGAAGCGTGAGCTAGTCCAGCTTTGGCCAGCGACAGTAGGTATGATAGCACTTGAGGTGCCGTAATCCGTAGAGGGTTGATCTTCTGTGCACGGCACCAGACAGAGAACCTCTTCCACTAATGTCCGTAGCACTTGAGAGTTGAGGACGCCCTGGCCTTTGCAAGAACCTCTCTGCAGTCAGCCGGGATATCGTACCCTCCAAACTCCAGTGCTGCAGGAGCCAGGCTGCAAGTTCAGCGACTCCGGGTCGTGATGAAGAATGGCGCCTCCCTCTCTGGAGAGAAGATCTGCGTCCGTCGACAGCTTGACTGGTGGGGACGTTGAGAGGTCCAGAAGGTCCGGGAACCAGATCTGTCTCGGCCACGCCGGTGCGACGAGGGTCATCCTGCACTGGGACCTCTTGAGCTGGCTGATGAGTCGAAGCAGCAGCGGCAATGGAGGAAACGCATACAGGAACAGGCCGTCCCAGGGGAACGAGAAAGCCTCTCCCATGCTCCTCGGCTGGGGGAACCTGCTGGCGAACCTCTGGCACTTGGAGCCACTTAATCCTGGCGTAGTTCCCACTTGTGGCACGAGCGCAGCTCCCTGCTGAGTGAGTCGGCGATGGTGTTTTTTATTCCTGCCAGATGGAAGGGAACCAGAAACATCCCCTGGGCGACGGCCCAGTGCCAAAGATCCTGGGCCTCCTTGGATAGGGCTGGGGATCTGGTGCCTCCCTGCTTCCTGATGTAGAACATCGTGGTGGTGTTGTCGGTGAAGATCCTCACGACCTTTCCCTTGAGGGATGGGAGGAACGACTTGAGCGCCCAGAACACGGCACGGAGCTCCAAGATGTTGATGTGGAGAGACCTCTCCTCCGGGAGCCAAAGGCCTCTTGCGTGAAGATCTCCGGTGTGCACACCGAATCCCTCCAGGGATGCGTCCGTCATCACAGTCTCCTGATGTGCCGGGGTCTGGAAGTCCGTGCCCGTTGTGAGGTGTGCACGGGTGCCCCACCACTGAATCGCCCGACGGAAAACCTTGTTGAATGGGATCTCGTCTTCGAAGCTGCCCGCCCCTTTCATCCAGCGGGCGTCGAGGAACTCCTGTAGAGGACGCATCCGTAACCTGCACAGGCGTACTAGGTAGATGCATGAGGACATCATTCCGAGGAGGGACTTGATGGATCTCACCCTGGCCACGTCTGTGGCTAGCAGGCGCTGTACTTTGCCTAAGATGGCCTTCGTCCTTTCCTCCGACGGAGACGCCAATCGTTCCACTGTATCGAGCTTCACTCCCAGAAACAGCGCCACCTGCGACGGAACCAGATGGGATTTCGGGTAGTTGATGGAGAAACCCAGCTCCGTGAGTGAGCGGACGATCTCCGCCGTGTGCTCGACGGCGAGTTCTCTTGTCCTTGCACGGATGAGCCAGTCGTCCAGGTAGGGGTAGACGTGGATCCCCTGCAGGCGCAGCCGCGATGCCACTGGTGCTAGGCACTTTGGTGAACACCCTGGGTGCCGATTTCAATCCGAATGGCAGAGCTCTGAATTGGTAGTGGTGTCCTTGAACTACGATTCTGAGGAACATTCGGTGTCCTTTTAGGATGGGGATGTGGAAGTAAGCATCCTCCAAGTCCAACGACGATAGGAAGTCGCCCTCCTCCAGCTGTCCCAGCACGTGCTGGAGATTGACCATCCTGAACTTCTGTGCCTTGATGTATTTGTTCAAACGACGTAGGTCCAGGATGGGGCGCCAACCGCCTGTCTTCTTTCTGACGAGGAAGTATCTTGAGTATACTCCAGAGCCCCGGAGCCTCTTGGGGACGAGCTTGATGGCACCTTTCTTGAGCATCGCCTTTACCTCCAACAGTAGTTGAGGGACGTGATTTTCCTTCCTGGCCACAGGAGGAATGCAGGGACACCTCTTTTGGAATATGCGAGTGTGCCCGTGGGCCAGGGCATCCAGCACCCAACAGTCGGAGGAGATGGACTCCCACACTCTGACAAACTTCGCCAGCCGGCCTCCCATCGGGGTGCTTCGGTGGGGGCCGACGCTACGCCGGTTCAATCTTGCTTGGAGGCGGCCTTGCCGCCTGGCCTCCTTGGCGACGACGCCGAGATCCTCCTTGTTTGCCGTGACCTCTGTAGGCCTCCTGGGACGAGGAGCGGGCTGCCTGGCGGTAAGTAGAGGAACCACCGCCTGATCCCTTGGAGGCCCCCTCTGTCTGCCTAAGGCGCTCCGAAAGGGCTGTCGTTGCTGAGGCACAAAGGGGCGGCGTCAGGGACCCGGTACTTCTTCTCGTACCTGTCCCTCTTGGCAGGCGTCGTGGACGGGTTCTTCAGGGCCGCAAGTCCCTCGTCCCAGATATCGTCGAGTAACGGTACCGCGAGGACCGTCTTCCTATTGGCCTCTCGCCGTTGATAGAGGTAACCCTCCTTCTGTTCCTCGGGGCAGAGATGGAAGAGCTCGGATGCCCTGGCGATCATGGTGTGAAAGGAGCCAATTTCGTCGGGCGGGGAAGCCCGAGGGAGTGGTGATGGAAGGTCCGTCCCGCGTCGTATCCGTCGCCGTGTCATCCATGGGGTCCGGTGTGGGGGGATGAGGGCTCCAGGAGTCGTGGGGGCATGAGGGGCGGGGAGGGATGAACTTTCCGCTTGTTCGAAGGGCTTCCCGACGGGCCCGGTTCTGGATCGTCCACCGGGGTTCGTGGTAATCTTGTCCTTATCTCCGTGCATAAGGTTTGGATTGCCATCAAAATGGCCACCGAGTTGTCCTGAGGCTCGGGCAATGGCTGCGACGGGAGGGAAGGCTGCTCCTCCACTGGGGCCTCGTCGGCGCCACCGTCGCTTTCTTCGACCACCTCTTCGGGGTCCCTCCCGTAGGATCGTACCTTCTCAAACCTCTCGTTGAGGTTCTTCAGGGTTTCCACCAATTCCTCCTCAGAGGCTGAATCCGTGTCCGTAATGGCCACCGCACCCCCCCCTCTTTTTCCACCGGGGTCTTCACGGGTGACTTGTTCATGGGCTGGAAAGAGGATTCCCTCCGCGGTGGCAGGAAACTCTGGGCCCCGAGGTCGCCTCCACTGATGTAGCCTCCACAGGCTTCATTAGGGTCGCTGTGACTCCCTCGGCCTTAGCTGGGTGAATCAAGGCCTTCAACACCTTGGGCGCGCTTGAGGCCTTCACCTTGGGGGGAGGGCCACCGCCTCGCTCCCCCTCGGCTGAATCCTTCGAGATCGACCAGGGCCTCTCCAGAAGCTTACCCAGGTTCTCGGATTTCCTCTTCCCTGAACCATAGCGTTGGCTCGTGATTGATGGTGCCGGGGAAGGCGCGCCTTGCCTGGCAGCCGAAGAGCCCGACCGTTCGGGGCTCCCGGTGCCCACAGACTCGAGGTGCTTAGTCTTCTGTTGGGCCCCATCGCCGGGGCACCCTCACATGACTTCGAAGACCGCTTTGACCTTTTCTTCTTCTCACCTGCTGGGCCCTTCTACAAGCCAGCAGGCGAGGCGGGTACGACGATCCCTCATGGTCCGTTCCGATAGGTCCTTGCAGAACGCACAGTCCTTCTCCAAGTGCGTCTTGACCTCATGAAGGCAGTAAAGACATCTCGAATGCTCGTCCTCCTTGAAAACATTCTGTAACCCGCATCCAGGGCAGTTCCTGAACAGCTTGGATCCGGGCGTCGAGCTTCCCTTGTCCTGGGCCATGTCCATGGTAGGCCTCAGATATTCTGGAATCCGCCAAGAAGCGTAACTCGACGAAAACTTCACCCTTGAGGGGCGTAGAAAATTCTGAAACGGAAGTAGAAGGGTGGAGCTTGAGGCTCGATTTAACCGAAAAATGAAAAATCTCTTTGAAAAAAGTGCAAAAACGCAGTAAAAGCTCGAGAGCTATAGCACGAGGACTCCCAACACTTGAACGTGCGGTAAAAATCTGAGGATGGCTGCCAGGGGAGGGGCTGAGGGAGAGGGCAGTCATTGGCTGGGGACAGCTACTAAGAAAGAGATAGAAACAAAACTGATACTGATTTTTTCTTTACCAAGGATTCCCAGCCTGACGACGGGGAATATTCATGAGCATGTGAATCCATGCCAGACCCCATGCTGGAGAACACAAAAAATACACTTCAAAATACACACTCGTAGTTTCTCTAAATCAGCAAGTACCCATTTGGGATGGCACACAGAAGGTTCCTACACCCTGAGGTGACTAAATAACTAGGACACTATGGACATTAATATATTACTGAAACCTTTAGAGCAATACAGAGTTTGGAGTCAAAGAAAAGGGTTTGGGAATAAAATAAAGGTTACACAAATATTCTGAAGCAGGTAAGTACTTTTGAACCCCCAAGGCAAAGTAAATTAACCCTTTCCTGGAGGAAAGGTAAAGCACAAAGTCAGAGGCAAGAAGAGTCTTAATGTTAATTGAGCAAAAGTCTAGGTGAGCCGAAGCACTTCTTGCAGGTGGATAAAAGTCTTGCACAATGTTTTAGCAGTCTTTGTAGAAAAAATAGAATCACTATAGGGCCACAAGCTGGGAGAAGTCATCCTTTGCAGGGCTTCTATAGTCAAGGCGAATTCGGATGTTTCACCACTGTAGCAGGACTTCACCGGGCAAACCAACGCTCCAGGAGTTGCAGCAGGCATCTCTTCCAAGTTTCCAAGTTCTTCTTCGGATTCCTTCGTCCAGTGGTCGACTCTGCGTTCCAAGCCAAAAGCCTTGCCTTTTATGCAGGTTTCTCCCATTAATTTGCAGCTTAGCTGTCAATCACACAGCGGGGTGGCTGTCTTCCAAGGACAGCCCTCCAGCCAATCACCTTTGGGTGCATTCTTGTAACCAAGGAGACTAAGCACAGGAATTTTGGGCACCTCCCTCACTTCCTGCCCTGCTAGACATGCTGGAGCCAGAGGTGAGTTTCAATCGTGAATCCCGCCAAAGACAAAATGAACAAAGGGCCCAAACCTGGTTTGGCGTGCAGAGTAAATCTCAACAAGGACCTTTCCAACAAGAAATGGCGAAAAAAGAAGACCGGGGCTATTTTGACGAAATGAGCACGAAATGGCCACTCATGGGTGTCTTACTGCAGCTGCAATTGCAGCCCGCGGTAAATACACACAATGGTAGGAAACAGTAAACCACTGCCACCAGCCAAAATTGTCGAAAGGGTAACATAAAAATGTTACATGAGAAACTAGACAAAGGGGATACTAAGAAATCCCTCCAGCACCCTATATAGTGAGTTCTGGGTCTAGAAAGTTACAAAATGTAAGTAAAGTCAATTTCACTTCACTGCTCATGGAAACAGTTTCACCAAGAGAAGGTACTTAAAACTTTGGGAAATCTGAAGGTGCTGTTTGTCACAATGCAAAGATAATGCCTATGAAGTTTGTCAGACTCCAAAGTCAAAAGAAACACAGAAAACACATAGAATAAATAGTACAAAGTCCCAAAGTTCAGCAAAAGAGCTGGGGGTCTCTCAGGTGGGAGGAATTTAGCACTTTTCTGAGAATTCTCCCTAACAGACGTTAGGGAGAATTCTCATTTCTGTGCTAATTTTCTTCAACCTTAGAGACCCCCCAGCTCTTTTGCTGGACTTTAGGACTTTTGATTTTTATCCTGGAGTGAGTGAGACCTTTTTTCTCACCCTCTCATGTATTTTTGATCTGATTTGGACTCTGTTTCTTTTGGTTATGGAGTCTGATAAACTCCACAGGCATCACCTTTTGTACTGTGACACACAGCACCTTCAGTGCAGTGTCACAGAGAATTCCTTTGGATTTCTCATAAGGTTTAAATAGCTTCTCTTGAGTAAACTACTGTTCCCAAGAGTAGTGAAGTGAAATTAACTTTACTTACCCGTTTTCTATGTATGTCCAGTACATCCCATCTTATGTGGAAGTACTGGGGGGTTATTTAGTAGCCCTTTTTCCTAGCCACTCATGTAACATGTTTTATGTTACCCTCACAAATTTAATGGCTTGTGGCACTGGTTTAATTTTCCTACCATTGTGTGTTTTTATAGCAGGCTGAATCCTCAGCTGCAGAATTGCACTTATGGGTGCCCATTTTGTCAAAATGGCCACAGGTCTTCTTTTTTCGACGTTTCTTGCTTGTGAGGTCTTTCTTGGTTTTTACTCTGTGCGCCAAACCAGGTTTGACCCTTTTGATCATTTTGTCTTTGGCAGGTTTCAATGCTGAAACCCACCTCTGGCTCCAGTGTGTCTGGCAGGGCAGGAAGAGAGGGAGGTGCCCAAAACTTCCTGTCCTTAGTCTCCTTGGTTAGCTGAATGCACCCAGCGTTGATTGACTGGCTGGCTGTCCTTGGAGGACAGCCACCCTGCTGAGGGAGTGACAGTTAGGATGAGAATGAATGGGAGAAACCTCTATAAAAGGCGAGGTCTCTTGAACAGAAGGCAGAGTCGACCACTGGAAGAAACATCTGATGAAATAACTTGGAAGAGAAGCTTGCTGTACCCTTCTGGACCGTTGAACTGCCCGGTGAAGCCCAGCCGCAGTGCAGTACTGATGCTCCATCTTCATATCGACTAGAGAACTGACAATTTCTTCCCTTGGCTTGGTGGGACCAACAGACCTCAAGAAGAACTTTGCTGGAACCCCTCTCCATGCTGGCTGTACTTCCTTGCTGCTGCTGGAACAGAGTGCCAGGGGTCAGGTACACCAGAAACGAGTGCATTGTCTTTAAGCCAGACCCGAGCTCCAGGAAGATCCGGAGGACCCTGCCGAAACGGGAAGACTCAAGCCTGAGCCACCTCAACAGAGTGCTAGACCCCAGAAGCAAGGGAAGCCCAAAAGGTGTCCAAGAACTGCAGTGGTGCTATTTGCCGATAGCTAAAACCGCAAAGTGCTGCTGATTTTGGCAAGAGGCCATTGCCACCGCCGTCCTTTGAACTTCAGCGCAAGAGTCCTCCAGACGTCCTCCCTCTTGTCTCCACGACTGAGGCCCAGGAATTGCAGGACTGCAACTGGAACAGAAGCCAGCTGGATCCTCTTCCAACCTAAGATACTGGGCCTCATTACGAGTCCGGCGGTAACATGCCGGTTTTTCTGGCTCGGTTACCGCCGGACTCGTATTACCATTCCACCTCCATGATTCCCGGAATTATCGGGGCATTACAACCCCGGTGACCCGGAATTCCGGAGGAGGAATTCGGTAAATCCCCATTCCCATTGAGTCCTATAGGACTCAATGGGAATGGGGACCATGGAAACACCAGCATATTCTCGTGATGGTGGCAGTGTTTCCATGTCCGCCTGTAGGCGGGCGGTGTTAAACCCGCCAGGTCAAACCTGGCGGGAATGACACCTCGGCCTGCAGGACTCGATATCAGGCAATCCGGAAACAACCGTGGCGGCGTGTTTGCCGCCACCGTTATTTCCAGACCGCCTGACTCGTAATGAGGCCCACGGTCTTGACTGAAGGGATACTTACCTCTTTTGTCTATAGCTTGCTTGTTCTCATTGGAGACTTGCAGTAGCTGCCTTTTGCAGAGTTGCTTGCATCTTCGCCCTTCACAAGCCTAATAGCGTGTGGCCCAACAGTGATTCCTTTTCTACAACCTCTCTAATAACATTGTGCAAGACTTTTGTGCCATCTGAAGAAGTGCCTCCGCTCCCTAGACATTGTTACAATTGACGTTGGATGTCCTGGCTCCCCACATACTCTTCTGACCCATTGACCTTGGTTTTAACTGTCCCTCATAGGTGGTACATAAGTTCAACTTGTATTGCTGGGAAAGGACTAACTTAGACTTCATTGGAAAGATTGCAAAGTCTTCACATATTCTAAGAACCTGTTAACCTTTTCCCTTCCTTAACCTTTTCCTTTTCCACAACCTCCGTATTGCATTTAAGTGTCAAAAGTGATATATCAATGTCCACAGTGTCCTAGTAACTGAAGTCATCTCAGGGTGTAGGAAGTGTGTGTGTGACATCCCAAAAGGGTATCTACTTGCTTAACTTAAATCTCAGGAAGTGTTGTGAAGTGTATTTGTATTGTTGTATATTGCCCTTTCTTAAGAAGGCTTTTACTTTTTAAAGTTTTGTTTGAATCACATTAGTTATTTTTACAAAAGGTAAGTTTAGCGAGCTTCACTTCTCTCCAAGTGCAAACAAGTCTAAAAGTAGAACACAACAAGAGGCGACGGAAAGATGGATAAATGTAGCTATGTCGACAAATTAACTCTTGTGTGTTACTATGAAAGGTCGATTCCTTGTTCGATTTTCTTCAGTGCAGTCAAAAGAATTTTCATTGGTGCAATTGTCCACAAAGTTTTTTCTCCGTTGATGAGGCGTCCCCACCAGGAATCTTCCTCACCTAAGTGGAACAGGGAGCATAAATGTTTTAAGTAGACTTTTCTTGCGTCCTGTGTGTGCATGACAACAGGAGGTGTCTTAATGTTTCAATCTCATCTGGGTTTTTGCACAGTCTGCACTTGTTTGTGGTAGAGAGGTTTCTCACCGCCCAGATTTCGTTCGTGTCCAGAAGGTTTAGCTGAGCCCTGAGGAACAAGTTTCTTAATGCCTTGTTTGGGAATTTCTTCAAGAAAACCAGCGGTTCATTTAGCTTTTTAAGGTTCGGTGGGAGATGAGTTGTCAACTTATTCTTCACCGCCATTTCTAATGTATAGATCCAGTCCAGCTCTTCCATTTTCTTTTTTAACCTTTGTGGGTTTTGTATCAAGTCCTCTTCCGTACACTGTACTGTAGCCAGCTTTTCTTTATTTTCGTATGCCCATGTGTTCAGCGTTTTGCAGGCCGCTCCTTTAATTTCTGATTCTATCAAGTTGTAGATCTTTGGACTGTCCATGAGCAGGGTTTTTCTAAATAGCATCATTCTGTTCATCTCGGTCGTTGCTTTGAAGGCATGGGTGTTGACAGTTTCTGCCACATGCTTTTCGGGATCGCCTCTACTTCGTAAGTTAAGGTTGGTATCACCTTGGCTCTGTAGAATTAAATTGCTGGTAGGAGGGAGAAACGGCCAAATTATTTGTCCACAGCTCGAGTTTGTGATATGGGAGTTTCCTTGTTTTCTCCCAAAGAGCATGCTGCATGGTATTTTCTGCTCTGGAGCTGTCCAGCATCAGTCCCAAGTACTTAAATTCTCCATCTAGGGTTTTCTTTTCCATTTCTTGATTTTTCAAACACCATCACTTTTGTTTTTCCCTTGTTCCCTTGTTGATTTCCAAATTGTTTCGACTAATGTACTTGGAGAGGTTGTCAAGATGTCTTTGGAGACCGATTGCTGTATAGTCAAGGAGAATCATATTGTCAGTGTACAACAAGTGGGATATCGGAGTTTGGCCGATTTTCAGCAGGAAGTACCTCACACTCTTGTCTGTTTCTTTAAAGTCCCCAAGGTATGCTAGGAAGAGAGCCGGGTCAAGGGGGCAGCCTTGTTTTACCCCTCTTGTGATGGGTATTTCTTCTAATAACAACACCTGCTGGCTCGGACAGACTCATTTCGGTTCCGGAATAAAGAGATTTAATCAGGTCTAGGGTCGTCGGTGGACAATTCCAAGCTGAAAGTTTTGCCCATAGTTTGTCACGGTCGACCTGGTCAAATGCTTGAGCCAGGTTGATGAAGACAAGGAAGACCCTTGGACTCCCTTCCAAGATTTTGTTCTTTATAATGATCAGAAGCATTATGTTGGCCGAGGTTCCTATGTTTGTCTTGAAGCCCGCCATCACAAGCCGCAGTCTTTGCCCATGATTGAAAATGTGCCAAAAGGAGGGAGCCGAAGACCTTCCCAATTACATTGAGTAATGCAATCGGGCAGTAGTTTCTGGGGTCTTCTTTGCTTCCCTTTTTAAAAATAGGCACCACAATCGATGATGTCCAAGACTGTGGTATGGTCTTGGTCTCTGCACAACTTTTAAAGACCGTACTGATAAAGGCTGCCCACTCCACCGGATGGGTCTTTAGAGCAAAGTTTGTTATCCCGTCAGGGCCCGGGGCTCTTGATGTTTTTAACTTGCGTATTGTGTCTTCAGTTGTGACCCTATCATGAAGATTTGGACAGGGAAAGGTCTTTCCCTCTTTTTTCAGCGGGACATTTTCCGATGGCGAGTAAAACAGAGTTTTAAAGTGCTCCACCCAGGTGGCTTCCCCCACGCTATCTGAGATGGTGTTTTCAAGTTGAGGCTCTGTTGATCTTCTCAATGACCAGAATTCACGAACGTTGTGACCCCCCCACCATCCTCAGTATTGCTTCTGAGTCTTGTTGCTATAGTATTATCCGGTAGCTTTTAAGCCAGGACCTGTATTTCTTCGATTCTTCGTGCAGCATATTTGTGTAGAATTGGGACTTGTATTTAGATGCCGGTTTTTCGATTTTTCGCATCTCGCGTCTTTTGTCTACCAGTTGTGTTTTTTCTGTTGTGATTGGTAGGTGGACCTTTTCCCCACCAGTTTGTATACTGTTAACAGTGGTTGATAGTCTGTTAATGAATTTTCAGTGCCATCCCTGTAATTTCTCGTTAGTTCTTTGATGTTTCTTGTGCTCAGCCTAACTCTGTGTCCCTGGGAGTTCATTTCAATTTCTGTACTTTTTTTTGTTTTTGGAGTGTTCACAGTCGCCCATGTTGCCAACAGAAGGTTATGATCGCTGTGTTTTGTCTTGATCACCTCAAATGAAGTAATTATTGGTAGCATTGCGCTTGATGCAAAGATGTAGTTGATTGAGGCCGAGGTACCCTCTCTTTCCCAGGTTGGAATACAATAGGGTTGGTTGAATAGTTTCCCTGTGTCGAAAATGTTTCTTGATTCCATAAGATCGATCTAGAGAGCGCCTCGCTCTTCTGACAGTGACTTTTTCCTGTTCACCCGGTCTTCTAGCCTGCATGTAACATTTAAATCACCATATATTATTATGTGTGAAGCTTGATGTTCGGCGTAGGCTTCATCAAGTATTTTTTCTATCATCGAGAGGAAATCCATGTTTGTGATCGCTTGGGGATTCCAGTAGGTGTTTATGATTGCAATCAATATAAAACAAATAATGGTGCCGGAAACAAGAGAGCAACTGAAGAACTAGGCAAAAGGTATTACATCAAATCATCATTTTCTTTTATTGTAAATTGTGATAAAAAATCATTTTAAACATCTTTAATGAATGCATTTTTATAAAAAAACATCCTATATAGCAGACATTCATACATTCATTCAACTAATGCAACTCTAAAACTAGTACATTTTTATTTTTTTTGTGGAAATGTGAGACAAATGCAACAACAGTTCCATTATTTAGATAAAAGTTATACTTTCAAAAAGACAATTAATATTGTCAAAAGAGCATTCGATTGCACAAGTACAATTTCTATATAAAGAGAATGCAAAAAACACTTCCAGTGCTTTAGAGAATTAATGGTTCACTCCAGACAAAAAATATCAACTATTAGTGCCCAGAATGTTAATGCCAATACAAATACGTTGTCTTAATCACACAGGCTTCTTGGTAAATAGTTTGGACTTAGATGGTTATCTATGTCTTCATCAGGATAGGGATGAACCTAAACAACATTTCTGAAGACCATTAACGGAATGGTTGAATGGTCTTTGCTTAGCCCGCTTCTCGTCTATATTAGAGATGCTGGGTCAGACACAAGTTAGCGTCATTGAGTGACACACTCCAGGGATATCATGGACATGAATAATCCCTCAGTGTCAAATGGGTGAATCTCCTTGGCTATGTTTAAATGGATTGCAGGCGCCGTCTATCTCTTTTTATAGCCGACTTCATTGAAATAGGAAAAGAAGGAAAATCTATATCTCGCACAAACGACCGTAGCCCGCAACGAGTCCCAGCAAAGACCATTCAACCATTCCGTTAATGGTCTTCAGAAATGTTGTTTAGGTTCATCCCTATCCTGATGAAGGCATAGATAACCATCTAAGTCGAAACTATTTACCAAGAAGCCTGTGTGATTAAGACGACGTATTTGTATTGGCATTAACAGTCTGGGCACTAATAGTTGATATTGTTTGTCTGGAGTGAACCATTAATTCTCTAAAGCACTGGAAGTGTTTTTTACATTCTCTTTATATAGAAATTGTACTTGTGCAATCGAATGCTCTTTTGACAATATTAATTGTCTTTTTGAAAGTATAACTTATCTAAATAATGGAACTGTTGTTGCATTTGTCTCACATTTCCACAATTTTTTTTTTAAATGTACTAGTTTTAGAGTTGCATTAGTTGAATGAATGTATGAATGTCTGCTATATAGGATGTTTTTTTTTATAAAAATGCATTAAAGATGTTTAAGATGATTTTTTATCACAATTTACAATAAAAGAAAATGATGATTTGATGTAATACCTTTTGCCTAGTTCTTCAGTTGCTCTCTTGTTTCCGGCACCATTATTTGTTTCATATGTATTGCCTTACCTCGAGGTGTCAGATTTCTGGAGGTTCCCACCCCTGTTTGTTGGTTTACTATGATTGCAATCAAGGCCTGTTCCTTTTTCTTTGTATGCATGTTCATCTGGTCCCAGTTTACTAGGATTGCCAGTAGGGAACAGTTTGCTATGAGGGTCTCCTGAATATGAATTCCACTCCCTGAGCGGACGGCCGTTAAGAGGCCCGAAGATGGTCGTCCTTTTGTCCCTTTCAGAGCTGGTGATATTTCCAGAGCGTATCCATCTAAAGTTGGTTTTTCAGTCAGCCAGGTTTCCCGGAGACAAAGAATATCAAAAGCTCCCAGGTCTACATCTCCGGCTGCCGTAAGATGTTGGTGTCCTCTCGTGTTCCAAGATCCCATCCTGAGCGCCGTGAATGGAGCCTCAGGGGTTGTAGTGTCGTCTGTGTTATGTAGTTGTCGGTGGAGGAGGACAGGGGTGGACAAATTGCTATTTTTTCAGGTGGGAGGTTACAGCCTTTAGAATCCTTGCCCATAGTTGGTTTAGTGGGGCAGGAATTTGTACCTTTTCCGTCTATGTTGAAGGAGTAAGTGGCGCATCTTGTGTGGTAGTAATTTTTATTTTAGACGTCGGGCCGCTTGGAAATCTGTCGTTTACAGGTACCTCTCTCAAGAGAGTCGTTTCGGCCGCCCAAGAGCTGCCAGACACCTTTTCAGATTGTTGCCTGTGGTCCAGTTGACGTTTGCTTTCCATGTGTCGGCTTTGAGTATTCAGTTTTATCTTCATGTTTTCCGGACTAAGGTTGTTGAAGTCCTTGGACCCCACGTTTCCATTTCTGTGCTGGTTGTTTGCTCTTGATATGTAATGGAGTTTGGGTTTTGAGTCGGGATTTTCTGGATGGTGTGTTTTGTCTCTCACCTCCTTCAAAACAAAACCCAAATTCAACAGGTTTTCCACTGCGTCTTGGATCGAAGATTTCATGGCCAAGGAGTTTATGTGTAGGTAAGATTTTACTATGTGGCCCTAGTGGTAAGGCTCTATTAGTACGTGGTCTTCTGTCCTTAGTGATCTTAGGGTACGAGTGTGGTGCATAAGATTTAGAACTTTTCTCCTGTTCAGTGTTGTCTGATCTTGATTGTCCTTTGTTTGAGCCAGTTTGAACGTCCACACACCTGCCACTCTCCTGTCCGGGCTATCTAGTAGCTATGTGATCATATTTTTTTTTCACTTCCTTGGTGAGTTCTAGGGACGTTATTTTTACGATAGTCAGCGTCTTTTCATATGGATCTTGATCTGGGTCTACGAGTTTTTTTTGCAGAGTTGGCTCTCACTATTGATTTGGATCTTTTCCATCTAAGCAGAACGTTGGGTTTCTGGATGGTGTTTATCACAGACTTATTTGTTCTATGCCCAGGAACGACATCCTCCTTTCTTGGTTTGTCTAAAGGGAGTTTTTGAAGACCCTAGTTTGTAGCTGTGGTGGGTTTTTTGTACCTTACTTCCAAGGTTAAGAAGCTGCTTTCCAGGTTCGTGCGTGCCAAACTCCTGTCAGGGGAGTTTCCCTCTTCTGCAGTTTCTGGTGGATTACGGGTCACCATTTGTTCGTCTGTAACCGATTCCTTTTGCGAGTTACCAAGATGGCTCGAGAAGTGTTGACTTCTATCCATTGAAGCCTTGTCTGCTAGAAAGTCTTCTACAGCTCTCAGTGATTTTACCCCGATTTCTCATTTCGCCACGTGTTTCCTCTGCTTTACGGCCTCGCCTGAGTTTTTCGGCAGCCCCACGCGCGAGAGTGGTTTCCTCGGGGCCGGAATCGAGAGCGCCGTTTAGGATGGTGTTTCCCACAGCCGATCTTGTTTCCTCTGACGTTGATAAACAGAGCGTGATTTGCCTTGTTTCATCTCCGGATTTCTTTTGCTTTTCAAATACTCAAAGATGGGGAGTTCTTTGTTGAAGTTTCAGTTCTCCACAGTCAGTGAGGTAGCAGTCTGTCCCAGTTCCATCCTCAACAGAATCGCGTTCTCCCTGACAACACAGTTATTGTTTACAGTTTGTCTGGTCTCTCAAGCCACTAGAGCTTTCAAGGTCTTTGGGCCTGGTAGTTCTTTAGAGGTTCCTTTCCCTGAAGCTTGCGAGGGTGTCGCAGTGATCAGGCACAGGCCTACCACCTGGCTGCCCTCTTTGTCGTCTTGTGTAATAGTGCCTTGTTTCTTTTACTCTGGTAATATGAGGGTGTTTTGTTCCACTGGAGTTTGTATTCCCACCTCAATTGTACTTTGAACCTGCAGCTTGTGAACCTTCATATGGTCCGCTTCATTGTTGGTGTCTGCTCTTTGGGTTGATGTTGCCTCGGCCTGGTCTTTAAATCTGTTCCATGGCAGCATGTATCCTTACAGGAATATGAGCTTGGTGTGCATCATCGCAGACATCATTGTATGGTCTTTTAACTTGTCAATCAGCGACTCGTACAGTTTACTGAAGAGTGCTAGTGCAACTGTTACTGCAGACATTATTGTCAAGAGGTCAGGTTTTTTTGATGAGTTTCATTTGGTGTGTTCGTCAGGAGGACCTAAGCCTTCTAATTTTTGGTGGCGAGCACTGGGAGGTCGACAGAGAGTCTCTCCGAGTAGAATAGCTGTTCCTATTTTCATTGAATTTATTGTATCCTGGCACCGCCGTCAAGTTGTAAGTTTATTTCTCCTTGTGGGCTGGAGCCAATGTAACTCCTTTTAGGGGGCTGGAGTCATAATTTTCCATCCGCGGGGGTATGTCTAGTTCCGTTGGTTTTGCCTGGTCAGTTGCGAAAGCTTTATTTGGAGAGTGGCTTTCCTCAAAAGCTGGTCTTTATGTTATGGTAAGCCCATTAGCAGGGGGGACATGTGTGGAAAGGCTGAGGTAAAGTCTGAGATGATGGCGGGGGGAGCTAAGACTAGTGAGACCGGGACTCTGTTGCCCTTCTTTCCTTAGGCGTTTCTATCACCAAGTCGGTTTCAGGGTGTAGAGAGTGGATCTTGGATGTTTCAGCCAATCTCAGTATATCATTGGTGGTTGGGAGGCTTTTCAGTGTTGTGAGTAGAGGTTTACATTGGCTTATTTTGATGTTAGGATGGGCCAAGTTTGATATTTCATCGACTTTGTTGATTGATGCTCCTGAACTGCTTCCATAATTTCAGCATCAGAAATTTCCCCTTTTGTATCAAGCTTTCTCTTTCGTTGTTTATTGAAAAAAATGTTGAGTGCACTGGTGAACAGAGGTTTTGAGAAGAGCCTCTTGCTGGATACAGTTTTCACTTGCTTTTCATTTTCTTGTTTGCGTGAATGCCTTTGTTGATTTTGTGAATTGTTCAATGGGTTTCCCCCAACACCGTCTTTGTCCCAGTCTTCTTCAGGGGATAGTTTTGGTCCGCTTGTTGCTCAGTCACTCTTCCAACTTGTGTAGTACAGACCTGTACCAATTGGTGGGTTACCTATTACCAAGAGTAAGACTGGTGTAGTCTCCCACAGGGTTACTACATACAATCTTGTCTAACACGAGGCAAGTCATTTGCTTATCCTTATCTATGATAGACTCCCATAACAGGGAGTCTAGATCCGAAAACTGATTGATCGTTAGGAAATATTTCTCTTTTGGCAACTTTCCCTCCATAGTTTCTATGGACCCCAATCAGTTTGCTTTGATTTTGTACCTGTTCTGGCGTTTTGAGTAAAGCCCTTGGCTTTACCAGTTTCGCTCTTAACTTCTACTTTTTGACATTGCACACTGAACCTCACAAACGTATCCCCATTGCACTGCATTGTATCACCGTAGCTTTTTACAGATTTGGATTTTTGGTTACTTTTATATGTGACAAGCTGGTGGCAGCAGTTATATTTGAACATGTTTGCGTTATTTCTAGTGTGCACATTCGCGTTTTCTGCATTATGGTTACGAAATGTGGCTAGTGCCCTAAAATGGCTGTGCCACAAGAGTTTCACTTGCTGTTTGACCTTCTTCCTGCCATCCCAGGAAATCCCATATAAGGTCACGCACCTGCTGGTTTTGCTGGCTAATGGTGACGTGTGTGTGTGTGTGTCCCAAGAAGTGGGGGGACTTGCTGGTCCCAGTCTACATCCATGGAGCCAGAAAGCATAGGTGTGGGGCATGAGTGAAACCAATAGTTATCCCTGATTGGAAAACTACTGGCTGTTTGATCCTTAACATTGATGGGCTTGGACTTGTTTTTAGGCTGGATTTTGGATAAGAAGAGTAGATCAGCGTTGGAGCAAAGAATCCATCGTAGACAAACAGCTGACTGAAGAGCCGAAGAAGACTCCTGATGAGGTGTGGCATTCTTTACTGCATCTGGCCTAGTGAAGCCCTGTTTGAATCCCTTATCTCCGAAAACCCTGAGCGGTGCTTCAGGCCTTGGATTAGTGGGACCAACAAATCGCGACATGTCCTCAAGGATCCAGCCATCCTCAGCCTTCAGAAGTGTCCCAAGACCAACAAGTGTACTGACCACCTCTCTCGTGGGCTACCTCACAAGAACCATCGCCATCCCATATTTGCACCCGGAGCTTTGGTGGTCACCAGCTTGTAGTAAAAGAGTCCTTCGCTCTGGATTTCAGTGTCCCAGCATCAAGGGATCCCGTCTTAGAGAAGCTTCTTCTACCTCAATCGAAGGATATCTGCCATTGTCCGTGTGAGGTGGCCGTCACTGGAACTTGCCTTACCCCATCAAGTGAAGTGTCCTGCATTGGTGAATCTTGCTTTTCTTCATCACCAGATGTTGCTTCTTGCATTTGGACCTGCCCGGACGAACCTTGCACCCAGAGCTCCTGAGCCCTTCTCACCAGAACCAACAGTGAGATATCCAACCTCCAGTGACTCCCAGTTGACCCATCAAGTCATCTGGGAAAATCTGAGTTGGGGGGGGGGCGAGGGGGTAAGTAAGCACATAGCATTTATCCACCTCCTCCCCTGTCCTCCATAGGATAACTTTGGGAACCAGCCCCTTTGTATCCTGACATTCCATTCGACATCCTTTTGGTCGTCGAACCTGGGTAGTACCATCTGAAAGATAAGATCACAATTTGCTTAACTAGTAACCTTGTTCAATATCTTGTTTTGAACAATCACCAACACAAGTACAATTAGAAATTGCCGACAGACTATATTCTGGGAGGAAGCATTGTGGTTCCTGTGACATTTGGGCACAAGGCCCTATTCCTCTTAGGTATTGGACTGCTGAAGATAGGCAAATTCAGTTGTGACTTGGTTCCATCTTTACTGCATTGACTTACCTCCTGTGTTGTTTAAGTCATTTGAAGGCATTTTAAGAACCTATAGTGAAGGTATATATGTATATATTTATTATTGTGTATTGTGTGATAATATCTCCTGCTATTTTCATTTTTTAGTGTGTGAAGAGGCCTACTAAAAATAGTTGTATACATTCCTGTCTAAATTGAATTGTTGTGTGCTTCATTGTGTGGACTCATTGTGGACCCCTGTCCTCATTCACAAGCTCCTGATAATAACCTTAACTGCTCTCCACGTTTACCAGAGTTCTCTGTTCTCTATCACTAGGGTGGCATCCTACAATCTGTCCACCAGGCCAGATTCTAGAAATCCATCTTAAAAAAGACTATTCGGGGAATACATTTCTGTAAACTGGATTATAGAAGCACAGAGGACATTTTGGCTCTAAACATAAATGGGGTTTTAGAAAACATAATAGAATGTAAAATCATATTTGAAACATCCTATTCAAATAGTAAATATATTTCCCAAATTCAATAAACAAAATATTCACCTGCTGTCTCAGGATTTTAATTTGTTCTTTTTGCTTCCGTTTTTCTTCAGCAACCATGATTGCTGCAAATAAACACAAAGAATGACCACAAACATATAGAGGTTGCTTCAGTCATGTTAGAAGAACTTATGAGCGTACTTGGATACACTTGCATCAACAGACACTTTCCATACCTTGCTGTTTCTTTGCTTCCTTGGCTGCTCTAGTCTGTTCTTGCTTCTGAAGCTTTCTCAGCAGCTTTATCTGTGCTGCTTGTCTGGCAATTTCTGAAACACCATGATTCATTATTTTTATTTAAGTGTATTGGTTTAAACAAACCTTCACACTATATATACACAATGCAATACAAAACACAAAGTAGAAAAACATGCACGTCATAAAAATCTTCCAATTAAAAAAAGAAATGAATACAAAGTCAAACCTGTATTGCTTCATTAGATCTAAAGTGACAATAATACTTTCCATATAACTAGTGACAATGTGCAGTTCATTTTGAAAGTAATAATTCAATGTTTCCAGAGACTGTAAACAATGTATGTGAAAACCGACGAGTTACCGGATACAATGAAATACCAAAACTGATCTGTGTCTACAGTTTTATTGTTACTTAAACAGTGCTTACTGTTAGTCAAGATTTCTCTTTTGGAAACGTTTCTTCCATAGTTCATTCCAACTTACCCCCTCTCATTTTGCTTTGTTTCTGAACCTGTTCTCACCTTTTAAGGGGAAGTAAAGCCTTCAGCTTCACCACCCATGGCTTTTGCCAATTTGTTGTGAGGAAACTGATCAGTCCTTTAGACTATCAGTACTGGAAACTAAGTTCCCCTTTTTAGCTTTTACATTTTGTAACGTTTCAGAATTGCACACAGCATCTTACAATGCAGTGCAATGGAGATATTTTATGTCACCCTAGCTTTTTACACTTCAGATTTTTAGTCGCAGCAATTACATTTTTACCAATTTTGTTATTTCTAGTGTGTGCACATTCTCATTTACTGTGCAGAGATAATAAACATGGTTAGAGCCCAAAAATGGCAACGTCGCAAGATTTTCCCTTTTTCTTTCAGCATATTGCATCCCATATAAGAGAATGTGCTTTCCGGTAAAGCTGGAGCTTTCGCGGGGTAGTGATGCCTTTGTTTGTGAGTGGCCCAAGAAGATGATGGCACTGTCTGGTCCCACTCCCCATCTGTGTTGTCAGAAAGTATGAGTGTGGGGCATGAGTGAAACCAATAGTTGTTCCTAAATGGACAACTAGTGGCTGTTCGACTGGTGCAGACCCTTACCATTGGTGGGCCTGAACTTACTTACAGGCTGGATTTTGGATAAGAAGAGGACTCCTGCAGCAATTTCTTCAAATCACTGTTGGAGCCAAGATTCCCTCATAGAAGAACAGGCAACTGAAGATCTGAAAAAGACTCCCAAAGAGGTCTGGTACCCTTCCTGTGTCTTGTCTGGTGTAGCCCTGCTGGACTACCTAATCTGTGAATGCCCTGTGTGGTCCTTCAACCTCTGGGCTGTCGGTACCAACGTTTTCTTGAGGATCAAGCCGTCCTTAGTCTTCAGAAGTATCCGTCGATGACCCAGTGGACTGTCCAGCTATCCAGTGGACTACCTTGCTAGAACAGTCGCTGTTCCATGTTTTCAGCTGGAACTTTGGTGGTCACCAGTTTGTAGTATAAAACGACTTCCTGCCGAATGTCTGCCACTCAGCTTCAACGGATACTGTCCTCGAAGGACTTCTACAACCGTGACTGGAAGGACGCCTATTGTCATCTATGTGCAGTGGCCATTGCTGGATCTCGCCTTCCCCCATCCTGTGAAGTGTCCATAAGAGGGCTGCATCGCTGAATCTTGCATTTATCCATTGCCAGACGTTGCATCTTGCATCTGGGCCTGATCGGAAGTATTCTTGTACCCAGCAGCTCCTGGGAACCTGTCACTGGAACAAATGGTGAGAAATCTAACCTCCCGAGAACCCCAGTCGACCCATCCAATCAGCTGGGAAAATCAGAGTCAGAGGGGTAAGTAAACACAAAGAATTTGTCTCCCCCTGTCCGCTATAGGAAAACATTGAGAACAAGTCACTTTGTATCCTTGCATTCCACAGTTTTTTGTTCATCCAACCCGAGGAATACAATCGGAAAGATAACACAATTTACTTACCATTGTTGCATTTCTTCTATTGAACAATCACCAACACAAGCAACTTACCTGCCACAAATACATTCTGTGGAGAAGCATTGTGACTCCTGTAACTTTTGGGTACAAGGCCCCATTGTTCTTTTGGATTGGACTACTGAAGTTACGAACTATCACTTGTCACTTTGTTCCATCTTTACTGCATCACTTTATTTGTCTCCTACGTCGATTTGAGTCATTGACAGCATTTTTAGAACCTATGGTGACTGTATGGGATACATTACTCACCGTAATCGTATTTCTGATGCTTGTATCTGCTTAGTTCCACATGCTGTGCAGAGGCTGACATCTAGAGGAAGCTTTAGAGTATTACACTTGTTTTCGAAACTCAAAAAGGGACATCGACAGGGCATGCCAGTAATACTATCCCTAGTGTAACGGCCGCTGTACCCATGATCCTTCACGCGTCGAGGTCCCTCAGAATATTTTTCTGACACGAGGTAGCATGAAGTATAGCGCGAGTACAGTCATATCCAAGCAGAAACATTATCAGACAAGCTCATAAGCATCCATGTGTCTTCTCTCCGAGGGGAGGAAGGGTGGGTGCATGTGAATCTAAGCAGATAAAAGCATCAGAACTACGGTGAGTAATGTATCCCTTCTGAGGCTTGTGGAATCTGCTTAGATCACATGTTGTGCATAGATTAGCGAGCAGTGTTAGGAGAAGGTGGTGGGATGTGAGAAGGGTCATGGGCGAAGAGGTTTCTTAGAACTGCTTGTCCCACCTGTGTATCTGTCTTGGAATGAGTGTCAATGCAGTAATGCTTAGTGAAAGTGTGTACGGAGTTCCATGTAGCTGCTTTGCAAATGCTGTCTAGAGGGACATTTGCAATGAAAGCCAGAGTGGCTCCTGTGCTCCTTGTGGAGTGAGCTCTGGGCGTGAAAGGCAGTGTCTTGTTTGATAGGGAATAGCACAATTGTATACATCTGCCTATCCACCTGGAGATGGCATTTTTTGAAATGCGGTCTCCTTCTCTGCCTGGCGGAGAAGGACATGTTGGTGTGGCCAGTTCGGTGCGGGTCGATCCAGCGCAACCACTTTGGCGCAGCAGACATTTTGGTGCGCCCACTTCGGCGCGGGAACGTTTTGTCATCAGTATGTTTTGTCCATCAAAAATGCACCAAAAGAAAAGAATGCCATACCCACGGAAATGTATGTCCTAGTGCTACAAACCGAAAAAATCACAATTGCAAACTGTGGCCGTGAAGTAAGAGTAGAATGGGTGAATGTGCACAGAGAAAGGAATTGAAATAGAGATGTATTTATTTCCTTGTCCAGTATAGCGTCACCTTGTCACCCGTCAACCACTCTCGCCTGCTCAGTGAACCTGAAGTTGTAGCAGTGTAAAATGGCAGTGTTCAAATTACACAGACAGGTGGCATCCGACAACAACCTGCGCATGTTTTATGCGGTTGGCACATGCCTCGCTGCAGTCAAAGGCTGTCCCTATTGATGCAGGTTCCCGGGGAAGAGCGGCAGCAGCATTACAACAGTCTGCCAGTTCCACCTGGTCTGCCCATCTCCCAGTCTCTTGTGCCGCCGATGGCCGCTAGATAAGGGCAAGGGCCAGTCACCTGTCACTCTGTCTCTGCACCAGCCTGGTAGGAGGGAGGAGAGAGGCTTGCAGGACCATAAAATCTTCAGTCTGAAACTGCAGTTCTAGTAGCAGGCAAGAGTGGATGCATTCTCAAGACATGCTTTACTTTCATGGCCGCGCCTTCTCAGACAGTGAACACATCATGCATTTTCTAAGTGAGGCGTTCATCAGGCTCCACCTTTTGATCCTAATGCATGATTTTTTGGGGTAGTCCCCCTGTTATGGGAGGGCGCCAAAGTACTCTATGCAGTATCATTCTGTCTTTTTAGGAAATTGGATAGCTCAGTTCATGTGTGACTCTGCCCGCCAGCTGGGATTGGCCCAGTGTCTGTGAGGGTCTGGACACCACCACATAGCACCTGGTCCTCTGGAGAGAATTACTAAGAAGACTCTTAAATAGGATGCATGTTTATGAGTGTAGGTTTGTTTTAAGGGCGTGTATTTAGATCGAATTGTTTGACTGGCTGAGTTTAAAGTATGTTTTAATTTTGTAAATATGTGTTTAGGCGTGTTATGTGTTTGCATCTGCCTGTGTGTGTTTTAGATGTATGATTATCTAGGTATGCTATTTATTTATTGTAATACATATTTGTGCATTTGTTAGTGACTCTGTATGCCACCGTTTATCTGTGCCGTTTTTATATGTGCATAACTATGTGCACTTTGTGTGTGCGCCTATGTTTTGCGTGTATTTGAACGGATATATTCCTGTTCTATGTGTTCGTGGGTGGTGTTCACTATGGGCGAACATTTCTTTGTGTGCATGTGTTCTTTTCATGCTACTTGTTTTGGTGGGCGAGCTGTTGGGTAGACAGACAAATAACTTGAGCTGTCGCTTTGCTTACACGTGTGTGAATCTGACAGTATGCATTTATTTATCGATTTGGCATATGTGTGTATTTGTGTCCGAAAGCATGTGTATGCGTTTTTGTTTACTTTTGCATATTTGAAACTTGTGTATGTGTTTTGTATGTGCGGGCAAGGGTACAAGTTAGTGGTGTGTGCTGTTGGTGTGGATATGCGGTTGCTGTGTGTGTCTGTGTATGTTTTTATTTTTATGTATTCTTTTGAATGAGCTTGTGCATGTGCAAACTGGTACTGGTTTGGGGATATGTGTTGATGTGTGTTTGTTGACTGTGTACCATTCTTTGCAAATGTAGCACGTTGACAGGTACGACACCCATCAACGTGCTGCATTTTCAAAGAATTATGCTTATGAATTTGGCGTGAGGGAGTTTAGACGTGGCTGCAATGTCAGCCACGTCCAAGCGTCCCTCGCACCAAAACGCCCACGCCAGAAAGGCTCCTGCGCCAATATGGGTGCGCCAAATCAGCTGCTGAGCCAAACTGGCCATGTCGAACCGGCCCGCGGAGACGGCGGCACCAAAAGAGGGTGTACCGCAGCCTGCTGCTATGGAGACAAACAGTTGGTCTGTTTTTCTTAGCGGTCTGCTCTTCTTTACATATTAAATGACCACCCTCCTTATATCTAGTGTGTGGAATTTTACCTCAGCTGAGCTGGTGGGATTCTGAAAGAAAGCTGGTAGCTCAATAGACTGGTTTACGTGAAACTTGGAGATGAATTTAGGGGAGAATCTAGGGTGAGTATGTAAAACCAGCTTGTTCTTGTGTATGATAAAGAAAGGATCCTGCACTGAAAATTCTTGTATTTCACTAACTCTTCTTATGGAAGTAAAAGCCACTAAGAAGGCAGTCTTGTAAGTCAGGTGTTTAGGACTAGACTAATGCATCAGCTTGAAAGGGGGTCCCATGAGCTTAGCAAGTACAGCATTGAGATCCCATCCTGGCGGCGGGTTTGAAATTGGAGGGTGGAGTCTCTTTACTCCCTCCATGAATGCTTTGATGACAGGTACCTTCCACCATGAGACCTTATTGTGTGAGGTGGTATAGGCTGATAAGGTCGCCATGTGGACCTTTACAGAATTGAATACTAACCCTGTATCTAGCAAGAGGAGCATATAAGTTAGAATGTGAGGAGTACGTTCTAAGGGGTTAATTTGTTTAGACTGGCACCACATTTCAAATCTCCTCCACTTGTCGAAATAACAGTGCCTAGTGTTAGGCTTTATTGCTTCCTTCAAGATGTCCATACACCTCTGTGGTAGGTTAAGATATCCGAAAGCTATGACTTCAGGAGCCATGCTGCCAAGTTCATTGAGTGAGATTGAGGGGGCACTGTTAGTCCCCTGTGCTGAGTGAGCAGATTGTGCAGGTACGGGAGCTTGATGGGATCACACATCGCCAGTTTGCGCAGATGTGGATACCAAGGTTGTCTTGCCCACATAGGAGCAACTAGGATGAGCGTCACTTGTTCCTTGCGGATTGTGTTCACCACTTTCCTTATAAGAGGTGTCGGGGGATGGAAAAGCGTAAGCAAATTTCCCTGACCAGTTAATCTATAGAGCATTTTCCTTGGAGCCTAGTTGGGGGAACCTGGACGCAAAGTCTGGGCATTGACTGTTTTTGCTTGTAGCAAACCAGTTTATTGTGGGGAAACCCCATAGAGGGAAGTGGTGTTCTACAACCACTGCGTGTAGTCGCCGTTCGTGTTCCTCTGGTAGCGGACCTCTGCTCATTGAGTCTGCCAGAGAGTTGAGTTCCCCTGGAGCGTGCTGTGACGACAGGAATATTTTCCGTTTGAGTGGCTGTTATGGAGAATTCTCAGAAATGTGCTAATTCCCTCCACCTTTGCTGGATTTTGAGCACTTGATTTTTTTTAACCTGGAGAGAGTGGGACCCTTTTTCCCCACTCTCTCAGGTATTTTAATGTGATTTTCTACACTGTGTTTTTTTGGTTATGGAGTCAAAACTCTTTTACAATTGTGTCCCAAAGCACCTTCATGCAGTGACACAGGGAAGTCTTCCAGATTTCCCAAGTTTTAAATACCTTCTCTGGGATAAACTACTGTTTCCCAGAGCAGTAACTTTCTAGACCCAACACACACTATCTTACAATAGAGTGCAGGAGGGTTTACCTAGTATCCCCTTTGTCTAGCTTCTTATGTAACATATTTTATGTTACCCTTTCCTCACTGAATAGCTGGTGGCAGTGGTTTTGTTTTGAACTACCATAGTTTGCATTTACCGCAACCATTTGTGGCTCCGGTAAAGCAACCGCGGGAGCCATCTTTTTCAAAATGGCAGAGAGCCATCTTTGATAAAATGGCCCCCAGTTTTCTTTTTTCACCAAGTCTTTGTGGAAAGGTCCTTCTAGAGGGTTTCTCTGAGCGCCAAACCAGGTTTGGTCTCTTAGTTCATTTCGCCTTTGGTGGGGTTTCTGAGTGAAACCAACCTCTGGCTCCAGAGTGTCTGGGGTAGGCAGGAAGTGAGGGAGGTGCCCGAAACACCCTGTGCTTAGTCTCCTAGGAGACCCAAATGCACTCTGTGGTGATTGACTGGCTGACTGTCCGGCAAGGACAGCCACCCTGCTGGGTGAGTGACAGCTAGGCTGGAATGAATGGGAGAGAACTGAATAAAAGGCGAGTCTCTTGCTTGGAAGGCAGAGTCGACCACTGGACGAAGGAACCGAAGAAGAGCTTGAAGAGGGCGCCTGCTGCAACTCCTGGACCGTTGGTTTGGCCGGTGAAGCCCTGCTGCAGTGCCAACTTCGTATCAACAGACAAACCCTTGCAAGGAAGACTTCTCCCTTTGAGCTGGTGGGACCAATTAACTTCAAAGTAAGCCACCTGGACATCAATCTCGGAGCTGGTTTAGTTCCTAAGAGTTGCTGCAGGAAATCGAATAGCCAGGGAGAACACCAGATTGGGTGTGTTGCTTTTAAGCTGGCCTAAAGCTTTTGGAAGATCCTCCGGACTACCACGAAGCAGGACTGACCAAGCCTGAGCCCCCTCAACAGAGTGAGGGACCCCGGAAGCAACGAAAGTCCACCTTGACAGCCAGGAACCAAGTTGTTACTATTTGCGGTAGCCACAAGAAGCTCAAACGCGAAGCAGCCACTGAAAGTGAAGTTTGCCAGTTGCAAGTTTTGACAGTCCCAGTGCATTGCAGGAGTCCCCAGACGTCCTCCATCTTGTCCCCATGTCTGAGGCCCAGGAACAGTGAGATCTGCAGAGCTGCACAGGAACAGAAGTCCTCAGCTGCATCTTTTCTTCTTTACCAAGGTACTGTAAAACAAGTCTAAGAGAACGTATCTCTTACTGTGGAAGTGCTT
The DNA here is from genome assembly GCF_040938575.1 of Ambystoma mexicanum. Classification (NCBI taxonomy): domain Eukaryota; kingdom Metazoa; phylum Chordata; class Amphibia; order Caudata; family Ambystomatidae; genus Ambystoma; species Ambystoma mexicanum. The sequence goes on along the minus strand of NC_090931.1, from coordinate 1,066,251,318 downwards.
GTAACTTCTGCAACTCACAAGTCTAATCAGCTTGTGGCCCTACATTTGATTCTTCTTTTTATCAAAGACTACTGCGAACTTGTGCAAAGACTTTTCCATTTACTTACCTGAAGTGCTACATCCTATACAAAGACTTTTGCTTATTGACTTTGGCTTAGTCTACTGAATTGTAAGAGGACCTGAAAGTATTTGCCCAGCTTAAGCATATTGGTGATCTCTTGTGTTCTAATAACCTTTGCCTTTTACCAAATTTTAAGAGTGTTCTGAATGCCAACAGTAAGATATTAATGTCCCCAGCACCCTTGTTATTGAAGTCACCTGTAGGTGTAGGTTGTGTCTGTGTGCCATCCCAAAAGGGTCTTGTCTGATTCAGAAACTGCGAGTGTACAGTATTGAAGTGCATTTGTGTGTTACTAGCATATTGCTCCCTTTTAAATAAAGCTTTATAACTGACTGATAAATTAATAATTGTTTATGCAGGAAACCTGGAGTGTAAGAGTTTATTTGAATACCTGTAACTGTGAATCTTTGTGTAACTCCACTACAGTTCACATTTCCCCTCTTGAGATAAGCCTTGCTGCTTAACACGCTACCAAAACTGTGTAGTACAAGCTTATACCAAAGGTTGGGTTGCCTGTACCTGTAGTCTTAGTTGTTTGTAGTGTTGCCAGAGGATACTGCATTCAAACTTTGCCTAACACTGATCACTCTTCTAGATGTAGAAAGTAGGATTTTTGCAAGTGTTCTGTTTGGTCACTTGGAAATATGGGCAAAGAAGACGGGTAAACTGGATCGCTTCCAAACAGGTTTCCGACGCAGCCATTCCAATAGAAGTGGAGCTGTCTTGCGAGAATTATAAGAATCTGCTTGGAGCGCCCAGTACAAAAGAACCTATGTCACATCAATAGACCACTATGTAGCATTTGATAAGGTGGATTGCGTAGGTTTGTGGTCCAAATTAGCCAAATTGGGGAAACTTAAGGCCTCCGGCGCCTAATATCGGCTTACATTCTAATACAGGAATAATACAGGAATTTGTATTCCATTAAATCAAGCTGGAAACCTGTCACGTAGGTTTGCAACTTATCAAGGCCTAGGACAGGGCTGTGTGCTAGCTGCCTGTCTTTTCAATCTATACATTTCCGACATTGGTGAGACCCTCAATTTGGCTGCGTTACTCCCTCCTAAATTAGACACAATAAAAACTTTGTGGATAGCCTACATGGATGATTTTTACTATTCGATCAAACAAAGATTGGGATGCGTAGACTATTGTTGGCATTCACCAACTATGCAAAGGAGAATGCATTAGTGATAAATCCACAAAAGGCAAAAATGTTGGTGCTCTCTAGCAGTAGAAAGCATTACTCCGGCAAATGGTTGCTTCAGTCAAAAGAATTAGAAGTGGTCTCCAGTTTGATATATTTGTGCTTTCACTTCTCTTCAAAACCCAGCTTTGAAGTTATACAGGCCTCAGTAATTTGAATAATTTACCCAAACAACTGAGTTTCATCGATAGAAAATATGGAAGTTATTCCATGAAAGCAGGGGAAGGTAATTCCAAAGCTGATTTATGGGTTGAAGTTATGGCCTAATAAATATCAACTCTGGTTAGACACTACAGAAAGTAAAACCTGGAAACACATTTTGCAAGTCCACAACGCGGTCCCTGTAGTAGCCATACAGTTCAAATTAGGGCTTGTTTTGCTCAAGGTTCATGTAGAATGGCAGTTTCTACTTCTGTACCACACATTTCTCACAGCTGACCGGGGTATTCAACATTCAGAAGTGTAATAGGCTTGTCATCGTCAATCTGGGCCATCTTCTGTTGGATTTTTACCTAAACTGAAATCCCACTGTGAATTAATACTTTCTGATTTGCTACTGGATGTGGGAGTCCTGAAATCCATGCCTGGGAGGGTCAAAATTACGACTGATGCATTACATGGCTTTGCTTCACTGCAACATCTATCCCATGAACTCCAGCGTAGAGGTCTGGTAGCCCCTTCTCTTCTGATTATTCCTAACTGATATTATCGCTCCATGATACTACAACTTTGGTAGAATTTATTCCAAACCAAGGAGATCTTAATAAGGAGGAGTGCCATTGATCCTTCTGATTCAGTCTGTAGACACTGTAATGGCACTGAAGTTGTAGAGAATATCAAACATCTATTTATGGATTGTCATGCCCTACACTTTGAACAGACCTCCAATTTTAACAAAATTGTGGGTGCAACTAACAGATTTGACGTAATTGAATTGTGGAAAAGAATGCTGAACTCGACAGCTGAAGGGGTAGTGTTCGCTGTATTTGTTAAGTCATGGGAAATACCAATATTTTAAGAATCATTTTAACATTTCTATGTGAGGGAAATTTAAGAAATACATGTCTGGCTTTTCCGTATGAAAAACTTTTTTCTTTGCCTTTCTTCTCTCTTTCCAACCCCTGTCCTGTGTAACTATTATGCAGTTTTTGTCATCTATATATAATTTGTTTTACGTGTGATGAAGTCTTTCTTTTTTGTAAAGGTTTTGACAAACCAATCACAAATAAAAAGATGTTTAAAATACTATTATAGATGACCGCAATACCACCACAATTTGCTTGGATCTTTTCAAGGTTTGTAGATGAAGGTCAATACTTTATTGCAGGAGGGCCAGACTAAGGGGATTCCCTGACATAGACTCAATGTCCTGTCAGCTCCCTCCACCCTATCCCAGACTCACCTGCTCCCCTGGTGGTGGTTTGTCGATACTCACGAAAGGTAACCCCTAATGCCTTTTACTACGCTGTTTTACAAGTGAGGACATAAATGCTGCAGCCTTGTGTACCTCACTCTCTCCAGGAATTCCTAAGGATAAGCTACTCCGATATTATCCCCAGAATACTGATGGACAAGGTAGGCCTTCTCTCTCCCTCTCTCGCTCCTCTTACACTCTTGTTCACTCTTTCCCTCTTCTGTCCCTATGACTTCCTTCTCTCCACCTCACCTCTGATCCCACCTAGTCCTTCCTTTCTCTCCTCTTATCCTTCCTACAGTCTCTCATCTACTTCTATTCTCGCCCCTCACCCCATCCGTCTCTCAACTTCCCCTCCCTCTTTTCTTTCTCATCCATCTCTCGTCCTCTCTCTGTTCCTCCAATATGATTAACTTTACTCCTGTTCTTTTTCTTAGTAATCCCTCCTACTCTTAACCCCTTTTATACTTGCCTCCTCCTTTTTCATCCGCACGCCCACCCCTTCTTTCCACTCACTCTTTCTCTCTAAGCATCAATCTCTCCTACTCTCAATCTACTCTCTCTCTCCTATTTTACCCTTTCTATTTCTGTCACCTTCTCTACCCCTCACTCTCACAATAGTCACTCAACACTCTGACGCTTGATACCACTCTCTCTCACACAAACAATAACTTACCTGCACACTCCCAAAATCTCCATGTCCTTAGCGCTACACTCTAACATCTGTTCACCACCCGGTCTCTCAGTCCTCCACTACTCCTTCTTAACTTACTCTAGCACCCTTCATCCTTCTTTGTCCGTTGTGGTCTTTTATAACTAGGCCTTCCTCCTTGATCGCTTCCTCCCCATTCCTATTTGTCTTGGTCCCCCGTGTGACATCTCGGGCCAATGTGTCACTTCAATTTTCCCTGGCTGTGAGTCCCAATGTCCAAATCCTCGAAAAGTCTCCTTTCTCACCTCCGATCCCACCTACTCCTTCCTTTCTCTCCCCTCTGTATACCTCGTTCTGTCTTTCCTCAGGTCGCTCCTAGACTTCTATTCTCTCCCTCTTTCTGTCTCTCTCAACTATCTCTCCCTCTGTTCTTCCTAAACCTTCTTTCCTCCATCCCTATCTCTGTTGATCCAGTGTAACTCACTTTATTCCTGTCCTCCTTCTCACGCTCTCCTACTACTCTCTCCTATGCGTCGCCCTCCTCCCTCTTTAACTGTCTGCTCTCATTTTCACCCTCACTTTCACTCTCATCCTTCCACTCACACTCAATCTCCCTTTTCTCTCCCTGCATCAATCTCTCCTTCTATTCACTCTATCTCTCGCTCCTATTTTTCCCACTCACGCTTGGTACCACTCTCTCTCACACTCAAAACCTCACTTGTGCACTCTATGAAAAACTCAAACACATCCGCAGGTCACCACTCCAACCTCTGTTCTCCGCCCAGTCTCACAGTCCGCCACCTCTCCTTCTGACCTTACTCAAGCACCCTCATCCTTCTTTGGCAATGCAAGTCTTTTATGACCAGGTATTCGTCCTTAATTGTAGCACTGCCCCTCAGCATACTGCCTCTTCTGGGCCAGATGCTAGCACCCTAGGACACAGTTAAAAACCTAGGCTTCGTTTGTGACATGTTTATTAACTTTTATATCTCAAATGAATGCCTTGGCAGAGTGCTGTTTTCCGAACTGAAAACATTAAGAAACCTTTCCCCTTTGCTCATGCAATAGTACAGAGCTGTAGTGATAAGAACCACTATCGACTCAAGGCTAAAAAATGCCAATGCCATATACGCAGACCTTGATCACAATCTGCATCTGGTACACAATGCTGCAGTCCGGGTGGTCTGTGACTTAAAAACAGAATCGAAACAAAAATGTAAAACATGTAATACTGCAACTGGCTGCTTTATTAGGAATAGCACGGAAATGGAAATGTAAGACTCTCCGCACTTTGCTGAATGGATATCTGGAGTATGGTACTTTGTCGCACTTGAATGGATTACATACATTATTCAAGGAGATCAGTAAAAATGTTCATATGACAGGGTGGAAGTACTTACATTTTTACCAAGTGCCTATAACATTCAATACTGTCCTCAGCGCCTTTTAAAATCCTGGCCATATATTGACTTTCATTTCGTTCAGTTCTTATGTACCATGCTGAGAAATTGGGGGATTGGGGTGGCTTTGCTAGGTGACTCGGTGGGGAGGGGTAAATTACTGTTTGTTATAAAAGAAATGTCAATAAAATATATTTTATTTTAAAAAGAAAAAAAAATAGGTGACGTATCAAATGCTAATAGATGCTTGCACTGGACATGGGAACACCAGGGTACAGTTTAAACTGAGTTTACACAATGTAGCACCAACATATTGAAATATACTAAATACCAACATTCCAGACAACAGCAAAGTGCTAATCAATTCTTGCTTGCTACACCACCTACACAGTTGTGTCTCTCTGTCCGAGGAAAATGATTCGACATTAAGGGAGCCAAAATCTGAAGCGGCCTACCTCTCTCACAATGTCTGCTCGAACAATCCAATCATATTCTGTACTTCAAGGCTCATCTTTTCTCCTAAGCCACCGTTCACCAATACAGATGGTCACAGATATGGCAAAATGACTCATGGGCTTTTGCTCTATTTTCAAAGGTTTTATTGAAGAAAACAGGAAGGGATGGTTTGGTTCCTTGAAAAGTTGTAAGATTCCAGGATAAAAAGGCAATAGTTGGATAAAATGTTACGGGCTGGAAAAGGGGTGTGGGAGATGGTGATAGGGCTGTCCCTCTCCTCCATGATGATTCCCAGGCATCCCCTAACCCTAGTTTAGCCTCTAGTGCACAGTAACCTTGGTCTAATCAGGAGTCCCAGAGTCACTAACAGTCTATTTCCCTATGGAAGTTCCTATCGGTCTCTACAATACCAATTATGTTATTAATAGAGGGTGGGGTATGTACAACTACTGATCTTCTATCCCACTCTTTCACTACTCTGCTCCATCCCCTACTCTCCTCTGTCCTTCCAACTCCACTAACCTTCGATCCCCCTTATATCTTTCTCAGATGTTACTACCTCTCTCCCGTCTTCTCTCTGCCTTCTCTACACTATTGATACTCTTTCTTCGCTACCCGTCCTTCTACTACTCCCCACCGTACATCTGCCACTACTTCTTAAAACTACAACCTCTCTAGCTCTACTACTGCTCCCCCTTGTTAAGATGGATTTGTAGAATCTGGCCTGGGGGACAGATTTTAGGAGGCCAGCCTAGTTATAGTGAAAGGAGAACTTGAGAGGTTAGCCAAAACCCAATCAAGGTAAACGTAGAAAGCTGCCAAGGCTATTCTCAGGAGTATACACAATAGACAATAATTAAATATAGCCAGGAATGTATACAACTACAAATAGCTATTCGAGGCCTTTACACACACTAAAGAAAACAAAGCTAGCAGGTGATATTATCGCTCAATATTCAATAATAAAACATATATAAATTCACCATAGGTCCTTAAAATGCATTAAAATTACTTAATCAACACTCAGGGTAAGTAAATGAATTCAGTAAAGATGGAAACAAGTCACAAGTGAATTTCCTGAACTTCAGCAGTCCATTCCCTAAGAAATATGGGGCTTTGTGTGCAAAAGTCACAGGAGCCACAATGCTTTGCCCCAGAATGTAGTCCATGTAGGCAATTTCTAATTGTACTTGTGTTGGTGAGTTCAAGGAAGATATTCAACAAGGTTACTAGGTAAGTAAATTGTTCTCTTATCTTTCAGGTAGTACTACCCAGGTTTGATGACCAAAAGGCAGTGGAATGGAATGTTATGATACAAAGGGACTTGGTGCCAATTTTATTGACAGGAGGACAAATGCTTTGCATTTACTTACCCCACTGACTCCGATTTTCCCAGGTGACTTGATGGGTCGACTGGGAGTCACTGAAGGTTGTATTTCCTGCTGTAAGTTCCGCTGAGAGGGGCCCAGGAGTTGCAGGTGCAAGGATTATTCCGTTCAGATCCATATGCAAATATGCAATCCCTGGCGATGTCGAAATGAAAGTCACCAATGCCAGCCTCTTCAAGACAGGGGAAGGCCGGTTCCAGAAACGGCCACTGCACACAGACAACGGCAAAATGAAATTTTAGTCGCATCTCTAGGACAGGATCTTTTGAGGCTGGGACGTTGAAATTCAGAGGGAAGGCAACTTGTACGACAGGTAGGCGACTACAAAAGTTCTGGGTGCAACCTCAGAATGGCGACGCTTCTGGTGAGGTTGCCACGAGAGAGCTGGTCATCCAGGGACACTTCCAAAAGCTTGGGATGGTTGGATCCTCAAGAAGGCACAGAGACTAGTTGGTTCCACTATTACAAGGACAGAAGCACTGCTCGGTTCTTCTGAGATGAGGTAGTCCATCAGGGCTTCACCGGGCACGAATGGATGCCAGGCCTCTTCAGGAGTCTTCTTCGGACCTTCAGTCGGGTGTTCTTCTACAAGGGTTTCTTGGCTCCAACGCTGATCTGAAGAAATGGGTGTCCACTTTTTTCCAAAATCCAGCATGGAAGCAAGTCCAAGCCCAACAATGGTAAGGATCTGCACCATTTAACAGCCGGCAGTTGTCCAATTAGGCCAACTATTGGTTTTAATTATGCCCCACACCTAGACTCTCTGGCTCCACAGACAAGAATGTGACTAGACAATTCCACCTACTTCCTGGGCCACACAAACAAAAAGGCACACACTAGCTTGCAAAAGCAGCATCTTTCCTGGGCGCATGACCTTATATTGGATTTCCTGAACTGGCAAGGCAGGAAGACTACCAAAATACAATCTAGCGAAAGAACAAGCGAAAATCTTGTGGCACGGCCATTGTAGGGCACTACCCACATTTTGTAGCCATACACGGTAAACACAAATGTGCACACTAGAAATAAGTCAAAAATGGCAAACACATCTGCTGCCACCAGCTTGTCTTTAGACACATTTAAAAGTAACCAACAATCCCAAGTGTAAGTATTCCCATTGCATTGCATTGTAAGATGCTCTGTGCAATGGTAAAAAAGTTAAAAAAATGTAAAGGATAAAAGGGAAACATTGGTTCCCAGTACTAATAGTCTGAAGGACTGATCAGTTTCCAGATAACAATTGATCAAAAGGCAAGGGAAGTGGGGCTAAAGGCTTTATTTCCATTTACAAAAGTAGAACAGGTCCAAAAACATCACTACTGCTAATGCTGTGCCTACTACTAGGTTCCTCGCACTACTACAACAATTCTCCTCTCACTACCACTGTTTTGTTCACTAGTACTGTCACTGCTCTGGTTACTACTGCTCACTCCCCACTTCCCTGCATCCACTCCCACACAACTACTAGTCCTTGCCTCCACCATCTGAAGTTACCACTCCATCCATCCATCCAACCATCCATCCATCCATCCATCCATCCATCCATCCATATATCCATCCATCCATATATCCATCCATCCATCCATCCATCCATCCATCCATCCATCCATCCAACTATTACCACTCCTTCAACAATAATACTACAACAAAATGAGGGATATGGTGCCATGCTTCTACTTCCACTACACTCACTCTCACAGATTTTAGGAGGCCACCCTAGTTATAGTGAACAGAGGACTCTGGGAGTTTAGCCAAACCCAATCCAGGTAGGCATGGAGAGTGGTCAAGGCCAAGTCTCACGATAGGTGAGTGGGGTTAGGAGTCCACACAGTGAAATACACAATGATTATACTTAGACAGCTACAATGCACAAATATGTATTGCAGGTCCAAGAACACACTATAAAAAGGCATGAAGCAGGTAATATCACACAACTATCTAACTATAAAACATACATACCGTAACAGTTGGTTAATACAATGCATACAATTCACCATTACAGCTGAAAGGGAAGGGAAGTAATTAGGCAATTGTACAACCTGCCCACAGGAAAATAATCCCTAACTTTACGAGTCCAACCCTAAGTTGAATGGGGCATTGTGCCCAAACGTTCACAAAGTACCTTTAGAAGATGGGACAAAGTTATGAAATTTTCATGTGGGTGTGGAGATTGTTCCAGAAGTCTTTCAAAAGGATTTGCAGTTACGTCAAATACTTTTTCAAGCTTCTAGAAAAGCTTTTAAAATCAATGGAATGGACTATAAATCAAAGTTCTTCACAAACTTACGACTACTCACTGCCTTTACTCCGATTTTCCCAAAGGACTTGCCAGGTCGAATTGGGTAGCTGGAGGTAGGATTTCCTACTGTTGGATCCAGTAGAAGATGTCCAGGAGCTCTGGAGTTTCCAGTAAGGTCCAGAAGCTAAGTGAAACCCTTTCCAGCAAAGAAATGCAGCAGACACAGATGCAGGACTCTTCAGGACACTCTTTCAGACGGGGGAGGCCAGTTCCAGCTACATTCACTGCACACGGGCAAGAGCAGGCATTTCACCAGTCGCTAACAAAGGAAGCCTTCCAGAACAGGACCCGTCATTACTGGAATGCTGAAACTTGGCAAGAAGGTGACTTGTAGGACTAGCAGGGGACCGCAGAGGTTCCGGGCCAAAACACAGAACAGCGACAATTCTAGCACAGTAGCCCAAAACCGAGCTGGTCGTCCACTGGATGGTCCAGGGACTCTTCCAAGTCTCCAGATGCAGGATTTGAGAAGGCGTCAAGAGTGGTTGGTCCCACCAGTCCAAAGGGTCGAAGCACCAGCAAGGGGCTTCTGAGATGAGGTAGATCAGCAGGGCTTCACCGGGACAAGAGCAAGAATGGTCACCATGCCTCTTCAGGATTCGTCCTCGGGTCTTCGGTCATCTGCACAGCTACACAGGATGGTCAGCTCCTCTTCTAATTTTCTGGAATGGCTGCAGGACTCCTCTTCTTTTATTAAATTCAGGTGAGTGATCAAACTCAACCCTCAAATAGTAAGGATCTGCACCACTCATGCACACCAGCAGTGGTCCAATCAGGGACCACTGTGGGGCTGTCCCGTGCATTCCCACTAGACACACTGGCGCCAGTATGTGGATTCGGAACAAACAGTCCCAGCCCACTGCCTTAGCCCATACACACATGGCATGCAATAGCCTGTGAAAACAGTAGCTTTCCTGGGTGACCATGAACGGGAATTCCTGACCTGAGAAGGCAGGAAGAAGACCAAATAACAAGCAAAACATCTCATGCCACGGCCATCTCAGGCCACTAGTCACTGTCGATTGATTGATTTGAGTATTTATTTATAACGCGCTCAGAACGGACTCAACCATATAAAGGCACAGTTGATATAAAAAAAAAATCAAACCAATAGCATGAAAAGAAGTGCACATTTGAGTCCCTAAATAAGAAAAGAGGAACGGGCCCACCTATAGATCCCCTTTCTGCTATTCAAACAGGAAGGTTTCAAGGGCCTTCCGAAACTGAAAAAGCACCTTGCAGGCCCTGACCTCTAAAGGAATACTATTCCAGAGTCTAGGGCCAAAGACTACAAACCTTCGGTCTCCTCTGGAATCGCATGCCAATCGGGGAAGCAACTGGTCTTTTGATCAAACCATTTTTTTTTTATCAAACATTTTTTATTGAATTTTCATACAAGGTTAAATAAACATTACAACAACTGAGAGAGCCGAATAAGAAGCTCTCCAAACACAACATTAACAACTAACCGCAAAGAGAGGGAAAAGAAAAAGAAGGGGTCATTGTAAAACAAGAGCAAACATCTATGGTGTGTATCGGCACAATAGTCTCTGCACAGTTGACACATATTCACAGACTCAGGTGATCCGGTAGGGGAGGGACACGTTATCGATAGTCCTCCCATTTCTGCCAGATCCTCTTTGCTTTTTCAGGGCAGTCTCTCGCAGCGTAAACTCTGTACTCCATTGCAATACAAATGTCTATATCTGTGGCCTATTGTTCGAGGGTGGGTGCCACCTCCGAGCCCCATAATTGAGCTATGTTCCTCTTCGTTACTGCTGTGGCAGTTGACATGAATAGTTTTACGTATCTTGTCAGTTCAATTTCGTCCTCTATCCCCACCAGCAAAAGCTTTGGTTCCCTGGGGACTGCTTTATCTAGAGTTTTTGACAGTTCATTGCAACATGCTTGCCAGTAGCGTTGAATATGCTCGCACTCCTATAGAATATGGAAGAAGGTACCTTCTTCACGTTTACAGCGCAGACAGTTTGAGTCCAATATCCTGCCCCAGCAGAAGAGTGTCACTCTTGGATAGTAGACTCGGTGGAGGATTTTAAGCTGTAGGAGTCTAAATCTAGATGAGATCGCAATCTCCCGGGGGTACATTAGAGCGGTTATCCACTCCTCCGCCTGGATTATCCCCACCTCAAATTCCCATTTGGCCTTTAGACTTGCCAGTTCAGTTGTGGCGAAAGAGGCGATGGCATTATACATGACAGAGGTGACCTTATGTTTAATTCGTTCGGAAACGACATTGCGTTCCATCGGTGTGTATTCAGGCATATCGCACATGGCAGGAATGTGGGTTAACAGAGCGTGGTTTAACTGTGTATAGTGGTAATGTTCTGTGGGGGGGAGAGAGAAGCGGGACACCAAGGTGTCGAATTGAATCACTTCTCCCTCTCGTATCACATCTCCAATTTTTGCTATCCCATGCAGTGTCCAATTGGGCCATCTGGGGAGTTTGCTTACTTCTGGGAGGTTCCTGTTATTCCACAGCGGTTGTATGGGTGCTAGTTTGTTCCCCCAACCCATATATTTGTGTGTTTCTGCCCAAACTCTTGGTATGTGTAATAGCATGGTTGGAGGGGTCGCTCGGCCCACCTCTCGGTATAAGTGTTCCAGGGGAGGTTTGGTGGTGTCACTTCTGATTATCGCTCTGATATGTGGTAAGGAACAAGTTACTTACCTGTAACTGTTGTTCTCCAGCATGGGTCTGGCATGGATTCACATGCTCATGAATATTCCCCGTCGTCAGGCTGGGAATCCTCGGTAAAGGAAAATCAGTATCAGTTTCGTTTCTGATCTGTCTTTCGTAGTAGTAACCAATCACTGATCCCTGCGTCATATATATTTTTTTTTTTAAACTTTTATTTTTGGAGGCAGAGCTATACATAGGCACACACATCAATCCAGCAGGTGAGCAGTACAGTCGCATTACAACTTGGTACAAAAGTCAAACAAATCACAGTGGTCACAACAAATCAACTGAGCTTCACATGGGAGAAATGAAAAGATGAGTTCACGGTGCAGGAGTAAATTTCGCCGGAGTAGGGGACGCGCCTGAACCGGGCGCGCCATCACATTGGCTGCTGAGGTACTCATTAAATTCAACCCAAATGTTTTTGGGGCGTGAATGGCCCGGGACCATGGTCAGATATTCCTCTTGGCAGTTTCGTGACCAGGTGAGCAAACGCAGCCAAGTCTGGAAGACCGGAGGAGAGGAGCTCCTCCAACCCTGGAGTACACATTTCTTGGCTATCATACAGCCTATCTTCAGAAACTTAGCCAAGCTCCCGGTGCAGACCCCCCCCACACCCCAAACAGGACTGCCAAGGGATCAGGGTCAATCACGGTGTCCGCTATTGCAGCAAGTGTTTCTAGGATGCGCTTCCAGAATTCTGACAATCTATCGCAGGACCAAAACATATGTAAATGATCAGCTTTTTCGGCCCGGCAACGTGGGCAGGAGTGCACAGTGGCACGGGTGAACCTCGAGGTGCGATGTGGAGTATAGTATAGCCTGTTTAAAAGCTTGTATTGCATGGCACGATACCGAAAGTTTAGAGAGACTCTGAGTGCGAAGACACATTCCCTCCCAAATCTCATCGGAAATCTCCAGACCCAATTCGTCTGCCCATTCATCACGTGCCCTAAGAGCCAGATTCGGGGTAGTGTCCTGCAGGATCTTATACAGAGAGGATACGACGCCGCCGGCGCCACCAGAATTAGCGATGTATGCAATCGCCGGAGCATCCGGGGGCTCGTCTGGGAATGAGGGCCACATGGCACGAAACGCTGCCCGGAGTCTATAGTATTGAAGAGTTTCTACTGCGGAACCAGTGTGCCCCAGTTTCCACGTCTGGGGTTCAATAAATCTGCCCTCAGGGTAAAAGTCTGATAAAGCCTGATAACCCAGTGAACTCCAGTGTCGGACCAAGGCAGTGTCATGTGTGGGTTCCAGCCCGGGGAAGGACCATGCAGGAAGCCATTTGTAATATGGAGAGGACTCAGGCGTCGGGTAGTGCAGGTGCGTCCAGGCACGGAGGGTCACATCGATTGGATCAATAGGGGAGTCGGGTGTGTAATGTTGGTGCAGAATGAGGGACATTATGTTGACACCAGCGGCTGCTAGCCGCTCCAGCTTGACATGCGGGCCCACTGGAGAACCTGGGTACCAATGAGTGGCGTGTTGGGCTTGGGCCGCAGTCCAATATAGGGTCAGATTAGGAGCCGTGAGACCCCCTCGCTTGTATGGGAGTGCCATGTCAGTCCACTTCTTGCGAACCGCACCGGAGTGCCACAAGAACTGTGCGCAGAGCGAGTGAAGTTTGGTGAAGTAGGCCTTCCCGGGCCATACGGGTATGTTGGCAAAAACATAAAGGAGCTTGGGGAGTAGAATCATTTTAATGAGGGAGAGTCGACCAGCTATAGATAGCGGGAGAACGCGCCATCGCAACAGTTTAGACTCAACAGTTTGCGCTACAGCCGTGTAGTTGTCGGCCAGTAAAGCAGGCTTCGTCAGGGAGATATGAACGCCCAAATATCTGATACCATCCGGGGACCAGCGGAGAGGGAATTCAGTAGCGGGTTGTTTAGTCGATTTAGTAAGTGGAAAGATCTCGGACTTGGAATAGTTAATTGTGAAGCCAGAGTGGGCGCCGATACGGGTAATGTACTTCAAGATGGGGTCATGGTGGGTTGTGGGGTCTCTAATATACAGTAGGACATCATCTGCATACAGGGAGATGATCTCAGGATTATCTTTCAGTCTGATCCCCCTGTGAGCGTGCCGAGCACAAACCCAGTCTGCCATTGGCTCTATCACTAGGGCAAATAGGATCGGTGGGAAGGGACATCCTTGGCAGGTGCCCCTAAAAAGTGTGAAGGGATCAGAGGTTAGGGAGTTAACCCGTACCCGCGCCACAGGGGAAGTGTACAGCAATTTAATGAACCTGATCATATTTGGGCCGACACCCATTGTCTCCAGCACCAGCCACATGTACCGCCAGGAGACCATATCGAAGGCCTTCTGGGCATCGAGTGTGACTGCCACGGCCTGCGCGTCCTGGTTCATACGAGACATGGCGTTAAATAATCTCCTGATGTTGTGGGAGGTAGCCCTCCCAGGGACAAAGCCAGACTGGTCTTCATGAACTAAATATGTCATGATGGGTAGGAATCGATTCGCTATAACTTTAGCGAAGACTTTTGTGTCAAGGTTCATGAGAGAGAGAGGTCTATAAGATCCACATTCATCTTCGGGCTTACCAGGTTTGAGCAGGACCGTGATAACTGCTTCCCGCATGGAGGGGGGAAGAGCAGAGACCCGTAGTGATTCAGTCCAGACCTCGAGCAGCCTAGGGGCTAGCATGGAGGATGTGCTCTTGATAAAATTCGGCAGTAAGTCCGTCAGGACCCGGTGCCTTACCTTTGGGCAAGTCTGAGATGGCGGACACTACCTCGTGCAAGGTGATTGGGGAATCTAGTTGCTCTCGGGTGGAAATCTCCGTAGTGGGAATCTGGTCAAGAAGGTCGCGGGTGTGTTGCTCGGTATGCTCAGCAGGCTGGGTATAGAGGGAACTGTAAAATTCGGTGAAAATATCTAGGATTTGTTGGTCAGTCCACAGTATGTTTCCCTGTATATCTTTGACTGAGGTGATCCGAGTATGGCCAGACTCCCTCCTCACTAGTGTGGCTAACGTTCTCCCAGGTCTGTCCCCCTCACCATATTTCCTGGCGGCTTGTGGGCGGCTGAAATATCGGACCTCACTGGTGGCAAGAGCATTGTATGTATGGAGCTCTTCGCTAATCTGAGCGAGGATAGTGTGATCTGTCCCACTGGAGCCTCGCAGTTCCAATTGCTTTAGTTTGGTTTCGGAGCGGCCAAGGGCGGCTCTGATTGATTTTAATACCCCCGCCTCCCGTGAGATAGACATACCTCTAATATATACTTTGAAGGCGTCCCACCTAACCGCCGCAGAGGTGTCTTGAAGGGAGTTGTGCCCAAAGAAAGATTCGATATCCGCCAGTATCTCAGCCCTGAACACAATGTCCCGGAGGACCACGGATTTAAAGCGCCAGGTGGGAAATTTGGGGACAGGGGTCCCTAGCCCAACGGTCAATGTAATTGGAGCGTGGTCTCAGAGTGTGCGGGGCAGAATTCGGGAGCTCTCAATTCTGCCCATCGTATCCCTTGACACCAAGAACAGGTCTATCCTGGACCAACTGTTATGCACAGACGAATAATAAGTGTATTCCCTCTGCTGGGGGTGTAGTGTCCTCCAGACGTCACAAACATTGAGCATCCCGATGTGGTCTAGCAGTTACGGGGCAGCTCTGGACAGAGCCCGAACAGCCGTGCCAGTTCTATCCAGGACAGTGTTCAGTATAAGATTCAAATCACCACCCCATATTATCTGAATGCCAACATAACCCAGCAATATAGAGGTGATAGTGTCAAAGAATTCAGGAGAGTCGACGTTAGGGCAGTAGGTATTAACAAGCAGATATTCACCGTTTACCAGTGTGCAGTGGAGTATGACATAGCGTCCCTCTGGGTCAATGTAGCTTTTATGTAAGATAAACTTAATGGATTTGTGAATCAACGTGAGAATGCCCCTAGCCTGGGTGGAATAAGAGGTGAAGAATCTAGCGGGGCCCCATGTCGGGGCTATGGTCCTCGGCATGTGGCCCGCAGAGTGTGTCTCCTGCAAAAACAATATCTTACACGCATGCCTGTTAGCATAGGCCAAAATCTTGCGGGCCTTAGTGTGGTTGCTCAACCCCCTGGTGTTCCAGGACATAACGAGAGTGGTCATTACAGTGTCGGACAACTAATCCCGTAATGCACAGTTAATGTACCTCCCAAATCCAGCGATAGCATGGGTTTCCAACTGTGGCGCCGAAAGTGTAATCGTAGCCAGACAATGTGTGCGCCAACTCCCTCCCTCACCACTGCCCCATAGGCAGCAGTGTGCTCACTACCCGCCCTTAACTGTAAACGGCTGGGCCATCCCCAACTTGGCCCGAGCTGTCCAAAAGCCCAACCAGGGCTAACACACAACAATAGTATAAAGAACATTGCAATCGCAGTGGGGTGCGCCATTGTCGTGCACTGGCACGCTTAGGACCCAAAGGGCCGTTGCAAAACAAGCAGTGAACCGCGGTATCATAGTGCTAGTATATAAATCTAACCATCAGCAGGGCCTACCTGCCATGCTCTGGGACATTGCAAACCGAACACCCATACCGCCAGGAAAACTCAGGATGAACAGCTCACTAATACATTCAAACTAGCAGTAAGTATTAAAGACGCTATCCGACATGTGAGCTGTCGGAACCGCATACCCGGATAAATGGCATAACAGGAGAACCATTAATACGGTCGACGGCCAGCAACCCTCACAATACCCCGTAAACAGGACAATTAGGGAGAGCGGGGCCTAAGTCAATTTCAGTCATTGTTCATGATGACTTCGGCAGGGGGATGAAGAGGAACATGTGCCTCTATAAATTTCACTGCTTCCGAAGGGACCGTGAAAAAATAGAGTTTGTTGTTGAATGTGAACTTCAATCTCGCCGGGAACAGTATGGCATAAGGGATATTCCTCTCTCTGAGCAGCTTCTTAACACCGAGAAATTGCCGACGCTCCTGCTGAACACCAACTGAGAAGTCAGGGAAAATCCGGATTACTTGCGATTCCATTCTGAGCTCACCTTTTTCGCGTGCAAGCCGGAGAATCAGGTCACGGTCTTTAAAACTGAGGATCTTTGCAATAATGGGTCTCGGGAAGTCTCCAGGCTTAGGGCGTGGTGATAGTGCCCTGTGGGCTCTCTCAACTGTGAAGAAGGGGGGACATGTCGGGGTTGCCCAGGAGGTCTTTCAAGAGGCTCTCAACTGCCAATTCGAGTCGGCCCTTCAGCGCATTTTCCGAGACTCCAACAATACGTATATTGTTCCTCCGCGACCTGGATTCTAACTCATCGCATTTGGCCTTAACCGTCTTCATGTCCATGACCAAAGTGGATACTGTGCCCTGTAGCGTGGTTATATTATCCTTGTTAGCACTTATCCTATTTTCGGCCTCTGTAATTCTCGACCCATGCTGGTCCAATATAGCTTTGAGAGACGCTACATTTGCATTAATATCATCCAGCTTTTCATGGAAGGCAGCAAAATTCCTGGCCATTGATTCCATCATGGATTGTAGGTCTGTGGGAGGTGTTTCAGCGGTCGGCAGTGAGTCCGCCCGGTCCCCCGATGCATGGGCCGAGCCAGATCTCGGGGCGGCTCTCGCAAATTTGTCCATGGCTCCGGTCTTATTATTATTCCTGGATCTATTGGGCATGGCGCGGTACGGCCACTAGAAATACGTATAGCCTCTATGAGTGGTATGCCCGCAGATGTCACATGTCACGGGAGTAGAGGTGAGCACTATCTTGGTGAAAGTCAGAATACTGCTACGCAGTTCAAAGAAGGTTAGCAGGCAGGAGGTGTAAGTGCCAGGAGCCAGGGATCAGGGGGGACATTGCCTAGGGGGGCAAGCCAGGCACCGCTGGGGGGATCCGTCCCAATGGCAGAGATCAAAAGGTGTTCAATGCACAATGCGCGATGAGCCCAGCCCAGGGTGGCCCAGAGCCATGAGGGAGCGGGGGGGGGGAGCAGGGGCAGAGAAGCAGCGGTGGTCCCGCTCAGAACAGTTCCCCCGCTCCTCACCTGTATCCAAGTCAGAGTCCCAGCAAGCCCGATCCGTCCCGCGGCCACAGCACACCAAGCGAGGCACAGCAAACTGCCAGGAGGGAATGAACGGGGGGCTAGCGGGGGCACCCAGCCAGATTGTGAGCGTGGCAGCTGGGCCGGCGCTATTCCGCGTCGCTGACGAGGTGAAGCCCCGTGGAGATGGTGTGCAGCAGTCGGCCAGCGTCCACTCAGCTCCCCAACTGGAGCACGGCCCGAGATGCAGGCCGCGAGTGTCCGGGTCTTCAGGCGGCCCACGGGAGCCACCGCCCGGCGCAGAGGGATAAGGTGCGTCACACCAACAGCAACTCGGCGTCACGGATGTGGGCAGCTGGGACCACACACGGCCCCAGGCGAAAGCGGAGGCAGGAGCGGACGTGCCGCCGCCGAGCGGTTTCCAGCAGTGCAGTTCGGGGCAGCCAGCAGCTCAGGGTTCCGGATGCCGGCCTCATGCAGGGGCAGCGCCGCCCGCGGGTGTTCCGGATAGACGGCAGTTGAGGCGTTGACACCGGGCGGGCAGATTCGCAGTCGCCGTAGATTGCTGGAGCAGGCGGGCGTCACAGGCACGATGGTGATGAGGCCCAGGCAGGATGAAAAGTCGGGACGCCCCGCGACTCCACGGCCTCGGAGGCCGGCTCACTGCAGGGGCCTTCCAAGCAAGCCGAATCTCGGCATCGAAGGTCCGATTTGCGCCCAAATCACACTGACACGTAGCCCCAGATGTCAGCCAGGCAAAGGAGCAGGAATAAAGGCGTGGAAGAGTTGTAAACCGCAGATCTATACGGATAGAGAGCGGCCGTACACGGAGCTACCAAGCTAGGCAGCCATCTTGACGGCTGCTCAACAGCGCCCCCCATCTCTGCGTCATATTGACCACAGCCAATGACTGCCATCTCCCTAAGCCCCGCCTCTGGCAGCCATCTTCAGATTTGGTAGCACGTGAAGTGGCAGTATGACCAAGTGAAGAGCCGCAGAGGGGAAGGCGGGAGGGTTCGCATGTGAATCCATGCCAGACCCATGCTGGAGAACAACAGTTACAGGTAAGTAACTTGTTCCTTCTCCAGCACGGGGTCTGGCATGGATTCACATGCTCATGATTAAAGAATACATAGCAGTTCACACATGCACAACCACGGGAGGTGGCAACAGGCTCAACATTAAGCAATACAACAACTCAACATTAAGCATCTCTTACCTTCTCACCAGGCTCACCTTAGGCGAACAGGTTGCGCAGCACTGCTTGGCCGACCCTGGACTCCTCCCGGGAATCCCGGTCGACGCAGTAGAATTTCGTGAAGGTGTGCGTCGACCTCCACGTAGCAGCCCTGCAGATGTCCAGAAGGGGCACACAGATAGGAACGCCGTGGTAGCTGCGATCGCTCTGGTGGAATGGGCTCTCGGACGGCCAGGCAGCGGTCGGTTTGCCAACCGATGACAGTACATGATACAGCCGGGGAGCCATCTGGAAATGGAAGCCTTTGAGAGAGCCTTCCCCTGATTGACAGGTCCAAAGTTCACAAAAAGTTGTGACGTCTTCCGAAAACTCTTTGTGCGGTCCACGTAGAACTTCTGCGCTCTAGCCACATCCAGCGAGTGCAAAGTCCTTTCAGCCGGCGACGAAGGCGACGGGAAGAAAACAGGCCACACCAAGGGTTTGTTGAGGTGGAAGTCCGACGGCACCTTGGGCATGAAGGAGGGGTGCGTCCTGAGCACTACCCTCGTGTCGTGAAAAGTCAAGTACGGGGGCTTGCAGTAAAGGGCCTGGATCTCTCCCACTCGTCGTGCGGAGGTGATGGCCACAAGAAACGCTGTTTTCCACGACAGGAACTTCAACGGAGCTGAGTGCAGAGGCTCGAACGGAGGTCCCATGAGCTTGGTCAGCACCACGTTGAGCTCCCACGTAGGGGCCGGAGCCTTCACCGGCGGGAACGATCTGAACAGTCCCTTCATGAATTCTTTCACCAGATGATGAGACCACAAAGACGTCCATCCTGTGGTTCTGGTGTATCGGGAGATCGCAGCAAGATGAATCTTGATGGAAGCGTGCGCCAGTCCAGCCTTGGCCAGCGTCAGTAAGTATGGCAGTACTTGAGGAGCCGTAATCCGTAGAGGGTTAATCTTCTGTGCATGGCACCAGACAAAGAACCTCTTCCATTTGTGTCCGTAGCATTTAAGAGTTGAGGACGCCCTGGCCTTTGCAAGAACCTCTCTGCAGTCGGCCGGTATGTCGTAGCCTCCAAACTCTAACTCTGCAGGACCCAGGCCTGCAAGTTCAGCGACTTCGGGTCGTGATGGAGGATGGCGCCTCCTTCCCTGGAGAGAAGATCTGCGTCCACTGGCAGCTTGATTGACGGGGACGCTGACAAGTCCAGAAGGTCCGGGAACCATATCTGCCTCGGCCACGCAGGTGCGACGAGGATAATCCTGCACCGTGACCTCTTGAGCTGGTTGATGAGCCGGATCAGCAACGGCAATGGAGGGAACGCGTAAAGAAACAGGCCCTCCCAGGGGAACGAGAAAGAATCGCCCATGCTCCTCGGCTGGGGAAACCTGCTGGCGAACCTCCGGCACTTGGAGTTTGTCGCCGTCGCGAACAGATCGATCTGGGGAGTGCCCCACCGTCGGAAGAGGCGGTCCACTAGATCCTGTCGTAGTTCCCACTCGTGGCACGAGCGCAGCTCTCTGCTGAGCGAGTCGGCGATGGTGTTTTTTATTCCTGCCAGATGAAACGGCACCAGAAACATCCCTTGGGCGACGGCCCAATGCCTCAGATCCTGCGCCTCCTTGGACAGGGCTGGGGATCTGGTACCGCCCTGCTTCCTGATGTAGAACATTGTGGTGGTGTTGTCGGTGAAGATCCTCACCACCTTGCCCTTGAGGGATGGAAGAAAGGACCTGAGGGCCCAAAACACTGCCGGAGCTCCAGGACGTTGATATGGAGGGACTTCTCTGTCGGGAGCCAAAGGCCTCTCGCATGCAGATTTTCGGTGTGCGCTCCCCACCCTTCCAGGGAGGCATCCGTGGAAACCGTCTTCTGGTGGCCCGGGGTTTGGAAGGCCATGCCCGCCGTCAGATGCGCACGGGTGCCCCACCACCGGATCGCTCGTCGGAAGCTCTCGTCGAGTGTGATCCTGTCCTCAAAGCTGCCCGTCGTCTGAATCCAGCGCGCGTCCAGGAACTCCTGTAACGGGCGCATCCGAAGCCTGCACAGGCGGATGAGATGAATGCAAGAAGACATAATTCTGAGGAGGGATTTGATGGACCTCACCCTGGCCGCATCCGCAACCAGCATCCGCTGCACCTTGCCCAAGATGGCCCTCGTCTTTTCCTCCGACGGAGAGGCCAGAAGCGCCACTGTGTCGAGTTTCGCTCCCAGAAACAGTGCGTCTTGCGCGGGCACCAGGTGGGACTTGGCGTAGTTTATGGAGAATCCCAGGTCCGTGAGTAGTTGGACGGTCCTCGCCGTGTGCTCCGCAGCGAGTTCCCTTGTCTTTGCTCGGACGAGCCAGTCGTCCAGGTAGGGGTAGACGTGGATCCCCTCCAGGCGCAGCCGCGCCGCCACCGGTGCGAGGCACTTGGTGAACACCCTGGGTGCCCACCTCAATCCGAAGGGAAGGGCTCTGAACTGGTAGTAACGCCCTTGGACCACGAATCTGAGAAACTTTCGGTGTCCCTTTAGGATGGGGATATGGAAGTAAGCATCCTCCAAATCCAACGACGACAGGAAATCGCCCTCCTCCAGCTGACCTAGGACGTGCTGGAGGGTGACCATCCGGAACTTCTGTGCCTTGATGAATTTGTTCAGTCGTCGTAGGTCCAGGATGGGACGCCATCCTCCCGTCGTCTTCTTCACGAGGAAGTATCTTGAGTAAACTCCGGAGCCCCAAAGCCTCTTTGGGACGAGCTCGATGGCGCCTTTCTTGAGCATCACCTTTACCTCCAAGAGAAGTTGAGGGACGTGATGTTCCTTCCTTGCCACGGGGGGGACGCGCGGGCACTTCTTTAGAAACTCGAGCGCGTGACCCTGGCCCAGGGCATCCAGCACCCAACGGTCAGTGGAGATGGACTCCCACATGCTGACGAAGCTCGCCACCCGGCCTCCCTCTGGGTTGCTTCGGTGGGGGCCCGACCCCACAGCCGGTTCAGTCCTGCTTCGACGAGGCTTTGCCGCCTTGTCCTCCCTGGCGACGACGGCGGGATCCGCCCGACTTGCCTCGTCCCCTGTAGGCTTCCTGTGACGACGAACGGGCCGCTTGACGATAGGTGGAAAATCCGCTCGATAGAGGCCTTGGCCGGGTGGATCAAGGCATCCACCACCTTAGGTGCGCTCACCGCCTTCTCCTTGGGGGGATGGTCACCGCCTCGCTCCCCCTCCGATGGGGCCTTCAAGCTCGACCGGGGTCTCTCCAGGAGCTTCGCCAGGTGCTCGGCCTTCCTCTTACCCGAGCCAGAGCGTTGGCTCGTGGTTGATGGCGCCGGGGAGGATGCGCCCTGCCTGGCACCCATTGAGCCCGACCGTTCGGCGCTCCCGGTGCCAGCGGACTCGCGGTGCTTGGCCTTCTGTTGGGCCCCCGTCGCCGGGGCGCCCACACAGGACTTAGAAGACCGCTCGGACTTCTTCTTCTCACCTGACGGGCTCTTTCCTTCCAGCCAGTTGGAGAGACGAAGGTGTCGGTCCTTGATGGTCCATTCCAACATGTTCTTGCAAAATGCACAGTCCTTCTCCACGTGCGTTTTGTCCTCATGAAGGCAGTAGAGACATTTCGAGTGCTCGTCCTCCTTGAACACATTCTGAAGCTGGCATCCAGGGCAGACCCTGAACAGCTTTCCGGGCGTCGAGCTTCCCTTCTCCTGGGCCATGTCCGAGATGGACCTGAGAAACTTCTGGAGTCCTCCAAAATCGTGGCTCGATGAAATATTCACCCTTGAGGGGCGTAGAAGAATCCGACACAGGTCCCCGTTCATCGGACAAAGAAACGGTGGTGCTTGAGGCTCTTTTGACCGAAAAAGAGAACATTTTCCTATGAAAAAAGCGCGAAAAATGCACTAAAGCTCGAGAGCAATAGCACGAGGATCCCAACACTTGAACGTGCGGTAAAAATCTGAAGATGGCTGCCAGAGGCAGGGCTTAGGGAGATGGCAGTCATTGGCTGTGGTCAGTATGACGCAGAGATCAGTGATTGGTTACTACTACGAAAGACAGATCAGAAAC
Source organism: Ambystoma mexicanum (assembly GCF_040938575.1). NCBI lineage: Eukaryota > Metazoa > Chordata > Amphibia > Caudata > Ambystomatidae > Ambystoma > Ambystoma mexicanum. Next base: position 1,066,228,429 of record NC_090931.1, on the reverse strand, counting down.
GAAACTGATACTGATTTTCTTTACCGAGGATTCCCAGCCTGACGACGGGAATATTCATGAGCATGTGAATCCATGCCAGACCCCATGCTGGAGAATGTTGTGTCCCCGTGCAGCATGTCATTCACAATCGCCATTTGGCTGGCCCAATAGTATGTTTGTAGTCTGGGGAGGCCTATACCACCCTCCCATATCGATCTTTGGAGCGTCGCAAGTGCTATGCATGGGTGTCCTCCACTCCATAGCAGTTTTCGAAGGATACAGTCAATTTCGTGGAATTCGCGCCTTGGGACATGTAGTGGGGCATTTTGCAATATATACAAGCGCGGGAAGACTATCATTTTGAAAATGGCTGCTCTGCCAAGTAGGGTTAATGGTAGGGAGACCCAGTGTTGCACGTCTTCAGTGAACCGCGTTATGATCGGGTACAGGTTTGTGGGTGTATATTCCCTAAGGTCTTTTGTAATTTGTATACCCAGGTATCTGAATTGTGTCAGTTCAATATGGTAAGGGCAGTTTGTTGGTATTGTTTCGTTCACCTTACCCAGTGGGAATAGTATGGACTTAGTCCAGTTAACACGTAGTCCACTAAAGGAACCATATCTTTCTAAAAAGCGTGTCACTACGGCACAGGAGTTAATCGGGTCTTTTAAATATATCAGCAGGTCGTCTGCATATAACGAGACTCTATCTTCCCAGTCATCTGCCCAGTGAAAGCCACTCCACGTCACTGTGGTACGCAGCAGTACTGCGAGGGGTTCAATCACTAGGGCAAAGGTCATTGCCGACAAGGGGCAGCCCTGTCTGGTTACTCTGCCTAGTACAAAGGGGTCTGAATTCCAACCATTCACCCTCACCGTGGCCCTTGGAAGCCTGTAAATTAGTTTGACCCAGTTCGTGAAGTGAGGTGCAAAGCCCATGCAGTGCATTATTTCCCAAATCGCCTCCCAATAGACTGAGTCGAATGCTTTATCGAAGTCCATTTCTATGTCCATGACCTCGTTAAAGTCACCTCCCATAATCATGATGTGAGATGAGTTCCCGGTGATCAGGGGTGAGATATCAGTGAACAAAGGAGATAGCAGGGTCGGTGGCGCGTAGATTGCCAGAATTGCAATGGATTGTTCCCATAGCGTCCCCGTGATGTATACATATCTGCCACCTGTGTCCTGAGTGACGCTGGATAATTGGAGCGGGAGTGTTTTGTGTATTAATATGAGCACGCCCCTTGAGCCGCTAGTGAAGCCGGCGTGTATTGCAGTTTGATAATTTGTGCGCTTAAACAGACTGCATTCTGTGCCCGATAAGTGCGTTTCGGTTAGGAATACTGGATCTGGCTTGTGTCTGTTTAGGAATTGCGTGACCAAACGTCTCTTTAAACCGGTACCTAGCCCATTGACATTCCATGTCATGAACCGGAGCATTCTAGTGGTGTTGCTATGTGAGGCCATGACAACTTGGGGTGGGAATGTCACACATCATAACATGCACCATGAGTGACTTGTGCCATCTGGCTACTGCTGTCGACTGTGCAAACATGAGGGAGCAGGGGGTTCGCTTACGGGATACGTTATCCCCAGTGGGGCCATGTTTATGTTGTCTTTGTGTGTTTTGCCCCCTTTGAGGCGTTGTGCCTTGCTCGATAGACCCATAAATAACAGAACAAAAAAAAGAATACCCAACATACCCCCCACCTTACACTCCACCCAACTTGAAGTATCTGACGCCCACATTTAGCAGCTGTCAAGTTGACAACCTGCTCACTCTAAAACAAACTCACAATAGACTGGAACGTCTAAGTGTCTGGAGGGTGAGGGCTCCGGGGGGAACTTTCCCTATCCACTGGACCGCTCAAACTTAAGTCAATACGTGGGGCTCAGAATTGCGTGATGAGACTTTTGTTGAGCCAACAGAATGTTATAAATTTGTTCACGTCAGATTAGGATGCTACCCTTTTCTGTTTTGTGCCTTCAGCGATCTTAAACCGGCGGCGACGGTGGGTCCAGATCTTGTTATATTGGTGGCAGGGCGGGCAATCCCCGTTCGGGCGGCCGTCTGGGCCTCCGGTTGTTTCTCAATCTCGCTACCCCCAGTCGCCTTCAATGTGTTGTTCTGCCCATCTCCATGCGTCCTTTGGATCTGTAAAATGCACCGTGGTGCCTTGGTGGTATATTTTAAGCTGCGCTGGGAAGAGGAGGCCATATTTCACGTTCTTGGTTTGGAGGTGTTTCTTGAGTTGGTCAAAGGATTGAAGTGCCCTCTGGACCTCCCTAATGTAGTCCGGAAAGAAGGCGATGCGAGAACCGTTGTGTGTGATTGTTCCCTTTTTGCGGGCCATTTGCAATAATGCGTCACAATCCCTGAAATTCAACAGTTTCGCAATCACTGTGCGCAGTGTTAAGCCTGGTGTAGGTGGTCCAGATGGCATGCGGTGGGCCCGTTCAATGGAGAAAAATTTTGAGAATGATTTGGGTTCAAACATGTCAGAGAGCCATTGTTCTAGGAATAGTTCCATGCACGGCCCTTCTGCCTTTTCCGGCAGGCCCAGTATGCGGACATTGTTGCACCTAGATCGACCTTCTCCCTCATCGACTCGCTCCTCCAATGTTTTGATGCGTGACATGGCCTGGGTAACATGTTTCGTAGCCGGTCTTCTGCTCCAGAAATGCGCTGTTCAGCTTCCCCTGTGCGTGATGTCAATTTTTGCAGTTCATGCCGGAGAAGGGAGAAGTCCATGCTAATTCCATCCATTTTTTGCTCCATGGATGCCCGCGACTCGGCTATTGCAGCCATGATATCCTTAAGGGATATGGAGCTTTCAGCCTCCGTCATGTTGTGCAGCTGCTCTTGGTCCGAGGAGGAGGCCGCTGGTGTTGTAGTATATTGATCGATTCTGCTTCGGGTAACTGTCTTTCTGGCTTTATCTTTGTCCATCATGTGCTCGGCTGATACCAGTCAATGTGGAGGGTCGTTTTCGCTGTGTGCAGCGGGTTGTTGCCCCGATGGATGTTGCTCCACAGCAAGTGTAGGCCACGCCCAGCCGCGGCCCACCGAGCTTTACAGCGTGTTCTCCAGACGGGGCTTGCCCCGCCATGCCTCCCCGGGCCGCAGTGCCACCGGATCCTGCGGCCGGAGGCAGTCGCAGATCTGTGTCTGTCCAGCGCTGTACCTCAGGCCGCATGGGCACTACGATGTTGGCGGTGCAGCTCCTTTCCGGTGTGCCTTCGATCAGGTCGCGTGCACCCACCTCCAAGGCCCAGTTCACCGTCGCCGAACACCCGCTAGTGACGCAGATGTGTACAGGGTATCACACGGGTGGGGACAGGCAACGGCAGCACGATCACCCATGGAGGTTCTTTCTTGTAGCTTTCCTCCGGTACTGTGGAGGCCACATCACAGGCGGCTCATGTGGCACGTCTACCCCACACACAGCGTCGCAGGCTCGGGACGTGGACCGCGGCCATCTTGCTTTTCACTCGCCGACGCCGCTACAAAACTTTCTCGCCGATTTAGCTCAGTTACGTGGAAAGCTCCGGGCTTCGTTTTCAGTTCGTCTGGTCACTTGGTGTGTGTGGCTCTCAGCAGGGTTATTTTGCGGCAATAAAACCACGGATAGCAGGTTGTTTGAGCAGGATTTGTGTAGCGGTCCCGGAAGCTTCAGGGACTCACGTCCGCATCGCACCGCAGCTGGCCAGGCCCCCGATCGAACCCTCTTTGACTTTTGGTAGCAGCAGATTTTGTCACTCAAATAGTCAGTACCAAACAATTTAAACATTGAAAAATCAAACACGCCACCTTAAATTTGATGCGATCTTCCACTGCCAACCAAAAACGTGAGCTGATTTATCTAGACGGCCCACCAATCTGACAGCCACATTTTAGGTGTATTGGAGCCTATGCATTTGTTTGGCAGGAATGCCCATCAAAAGACTATTGCAGTAGTCCAAGTGGGCATTTGTTAAGGCCCCACCACCGTTGCATGATCCTTGTCAGGAATAAACAGTAAAAGTAGCGAAACACAGTAAACGCAAATGAGCCAACTACAATTACAGCAAAAATTGTACAAATTTAACTGCTGCCACTAGCTTGTCTTCAGGAGCATTTAAACGTTACCAAAAATCCCTTTGGGCTAAAACTAGGGTGATACAAAAGTATTCCCATTGTACTGCACTAGAAGATTCTGTGTGCAATATGAAACGTTACCCAAACAGATAAGAAGTCAAAAGACACAAGGGAAACCGTTTCCCAGTACTGAAAGTTTGAAGGACTAATCCGTTACCACACAACAAATGAGCAAAAGGCCAGTGACATGAAGCTGAAGGCTTCACATCTCTGTAAAAAGTAATGACAAGGTGTGAAACAGTGGAAAAAGTGTATGGGGTCCACAGAATATGGAGGAGAAGTTGCCTAAAAGAGAAACATTCCTAACATTTGCTACGGCCTACACCTCGCGCAGTACTTCTACACTTCTCTCTACTGATCCTACTGTCTCCTAACAAGCACTCCCTCTCACACCAACTACTACACTCACAACTCTACTGCTTTTTCTGCCTTTCTCTCTCACTCTCACCCCTTCAGTTCCCCCTCCCCAAGTTCTACAATACACATGCTACACTATACATCACTGATACCACTATCAAATATATCACCTTTTCAAAGCTCTGCCACCAACTCTAAAACACTGCGCTGTACCATTCTTCCTCTGTCTGGTTTCTCGGCCCCTCTCCAGCTCATCCTGCAACCTCACCTGTACAACCCACACTCTGCTTCTGCTGTGGTCTGCTTTTAAAGTGAATGGCTGGTAGTTCTTTGCCTTTCTCACCTCCCTCATTGGCTGCAGGCTCACCAGGTTTTCTACACCAAACAGTGCCTGCCTTTTCCCTCAGCAGGTGAGCTAAGAGAGGCTTAGAAAACCTCTGTAAGCTCCTCCCCCATCTCCAGTATGGTTTTGTAAACAGTCTGATGGTTTTGTGTTGTGCTGTGGACTGGAAATTTTGAGGGCAAGCTCTCTGCCTTTCTGATGTGTTGGGTGATATTGCTAGCTCGCAGTTCACAGGAATTGCTGCATTTCAGGACTTTGTGGTTGCATCTGGGCCGGGTATTCCTGGTTGCTCACTGTTGCACTGTCTACTGGGCATAGCTGCAGATCACATACCCTCAAAAGCACCATCTAAAATGGTGTCATCAACTACCCTGATAGAGGCCACCAAACCTACAACAGTCTTGCCTTGGCTGACACCCATCCATTTAACAATCAACCCCACCAGATCCTTACCCTCACCTTTGTCAGATACCAAACCGCTCCAACTGACACCCCCTAACAGTCCGTCCCAAAACCACCTGCCTACCACCAACCCTAAACTAATTCAAGGTCCCATGGCAACCAATACAACCTGCTCCACCTTATCGAGAAATGCCAGACTCTGCGCCAGATTAACCAGACTACATGAGCCTCAATCCAGAACTTTCTACAAGTCACATCCCTCTCTAGAGAAATACCCCACTACCAATTTTAATGACAGCAATACAAATAGCGCCACACTGCCCACTCATACACCCATTAACAGCAGTCACACCATCATAAAACCACGCAAGAACCCGCTCAATACCACTCGACCCACCAAAAAAGCAAGACAGGTTAAACCCTTCACTACTTCTCTTAACAATAATACCTCCAACATCAAGGCCGCCCTAATCAACGCTAGATCGCTGGTGGCTCATGCCACTAAGATAGCTGACCTGATCCAGGCCGAAGATTCAACTTTATAGTAATAACAGTCATGGTTACACGCAGCGTCGGGCCTTGCCCTCCTACTTGCAGTACCAGACAATTATACCATCTTCAGAGCAGACAGGGCCGACGCCAGAGGTGGAGGTACAACAGTCGTTACCAAGTCCAATCTTGCTACGAGACTAGCCCCATCATGAGCGGTTAAATCGTGTGAACTTCTCACTATTAAAATACCCATCTCTAACTCCCAAACTATTACAGCCCACATTATATATAGACCCCAGGACCTATCGGTTCATTTGAGGAGGACATTCCCCTAATATTATCTGACAATGCCAAGACTTCCTCGCAAATATTACTGCTTGGGGAACTTACCCTTGGGTTTAACGATCCCAGCGACCACCAATCATCAGTTATAGCCAACGTACTTACAGAACTTGGCTTTACCCAAAGAGTGAGGCAACATACCCATAACAAAGGCAGAACCTTAGATTGGGTGGCAGACATCAATTTCAATGTTTCAATAAGCATTATAACTCCACAACTGTGGACAGATCACTTCCTACGGTCCTTCACCCTGGCAGCCAACGTCCCCATGACCAAGGTTACGTCCATAGCCCCGCCTCTCCAAACCATGAACAAAAGGAACATTACAGTGGATAAGATCTTACTACACGTACTCCCTGCCCTCAACTCTTTGCCAGACTAATTCGACCCCGATACCTTAGTAGAAGAGTATAATGCCACAATGACAAAAGCCTTGGACATCATCAACCCTCTTAAGTTGCGGAAAAGTAAACCAAGAGACCACTTGAATTCCTGGTTTACTCCCCAATTCAAAACACCGAGAACTGAAAAAAGAAACATTGAACGTTTACGGGGACTTACACCTACCCAGGATAACAAAAATAACTTGATCAACATCTCTGCCCTATACAAAAAAGAAATCATGCGTACTAAACAGGAAACCTATAACAACAGGTTTCACCAAGCCAGCTCCAACTCCAAGGAACTCTTTGTGATCCTAAGGGAGTTGGAAGCCCCCATTCCACCCTCAGACAACTGCTCGAAGGACAAACCCTGGCGTACCAACATCCAGAAAGCCTTATCTAGTAAAATTGCCCTTCTACAGAATAAGATCATTGATAAAAGAGCTATCTTAACCAACCTTTCCTCACAGTCCAACACCTCAACCCATTCTACCAAACCGCCTCAACGCTTCAGATTCGCACGAGTCTCTATCCCCAAGGTGCAAAAAATGATTTCATCACTCAAACCTTCAAATTGCCAGGGAGATAGCTGCCCAGCCCGGACAATTAAGGATGCCACCAGAGACTTGGCACCTTTCATCTCTAAACTCATCAAGGCCTCTGCCTCATCTGGCACCGTCCCCAGCAATCTTAAGGAGGCCTGTGTCCTACCCTTACTAAAAAAAAATGACTAGACCCATCCATTCCTACTCACTATACGCCTATTACGACTGTACCATTCCGCCTTAAGATTTTAGACAAAGTCTCCTACAATCAAATACAGAAGTACTAAAAGTATAATCACCTCCTGGGAGTCCGTCAATCAGGCTTTAGGCCGCAACATGGCACCGAAACAGCCCTGATCGATCTTAAAACACAGATCAATGAACTCAAGGATAAGGGGAAAACAGCCTTGCTACTACTCCTAGACCACTCTGCCGCTTTCGATTTGGTGGACCATAAAGTTCTATGCAATCACCTTGACTCAGCCGCACACTTTTCACAAGAAGCCATAGAAGCCTTGAGAAGAACCATTTCCGGTTCCGGAAGCACCTCAAGACCTTCCTCTTTCCTTCTGCCTTCGCCCCCCCTTTCCCCTGCTGATTCTACTCTCCCTCGGCACCATGCACCTGGCCACCCTCTTTCCTCCGGGCCCCGGTACCTGCTCCTCTTGCCACCCGCACACACTGCCTCCGGGCCACCCCTTGCACTGGGGTCTGTATCTGTACCCATATAGCCCCCACCCCCTTTTTGTTCTTCCTGCACTTATCAGAACTACTCAGCCTGCTGCCTTAAACCCAGCACTTACCACTTGCTGGCTGCACTCCATCTGTTTGTTGCCTTTTTATTTATTATTTTTATTATTATTTATGGGTTTTTTTTTCCCTCCTTGCTCCGCACTCTCCTTTTGTTCCCCCTTCCATGCACTTCTCCCTCTCCCCCTCTACCATGCACTTGCGCGTTCTCAATGTCACTGGGCCTAGTAAGATAGTTGTTTTTGTTTCTCCTTTGTTCCCTTTCCCTTGCTGCGCTATGAAACACTTGTGTATGAGCGCGATAGAAATAAAATATCAATATCAATATCATATATGAGCAATAGGACCAGGAGAGTCTTCTCGCCCTCAGCGGCTGCTGACCCGATTCCGATTACCTGTGGTGTGCCGCAGGGCTCATGCGTCTCCCCAACAATGTACAACATATTTACAAAGCCTCTGTTTGATGACTTGGACCATCCGGGTGTCACCTACACTAATTATGTAGATGACACCCAGATCCTCATTCCACTCTCTGGGGACTATGATAAAGACACTGCCCCATGTAAATAAAATGTACCTCATCGTTCAAGCATGGATGGCCGCCCACGACCTATGCTTGAATGATGATAAAACTGAGCTCCTCATACTTGGAACCACAATCAATCTCAAGAAACTGAACTCTAAATATACCTAATTCAAAATCGATGGCAACCACATCAAAGTAGTTAAAGAGGTAAAAACTCTAGGCTTTTACCAAGGCTCAACCCTCACGCTTAGCAAGCAGGTAAATGCCCTGGCCTCGTCTACTGCATACACCTGCAAACTGATTAAAGCATGCAAACCCTTTCTCTCCAAGGACAGTTGCACTAATCTTGCCAGAGCCCTCATCATATCCAAGCTGGATTATTGTAATGCTATGTACTTTGGGGCGAGCAAGTGCATTACTAATAAGATTCAAATACTCTAGAACAACGCCCTTAGAGACGCACAGGGCATATCCAGAAGAGAACATATCTCACAGATAAGGAGACAGAACAAATGGCTTTCCATCAATGATAAAATCATGCTTAAAACCATCTCACTCAAGCATAAATGCCTTAACAAAGCTGCCCCAGTCTACCTCTAGGAAAGAATCATCAGAAGGACCTCAGAACGCCCCACTAGGACTGCCAACTCCTCCTGCCTGATAGTTCCTAGATTTAAACTAAAAAGAAAGCTTGGGGAGCAGTTTCCCTGTTATGGCAGCACAATACTGGAATGCCCTCCCTCCCTCACTGAGAGCGGACCAAGCATTCCTACAATTTAGGTACAACTACCTAAACTGGCTCAGAGCCAAGGACCAATGACCACCCAACAGCCTCACACCCACCTGCTCCATAATGTATGATCCTTCATGATGTATATAATTGTACTAGTATGTAACATATGTAAACTGATGTATATAATTGTACTAGCATGTAACATATGTAAACTCTTGTATATTTCTGTAAAGCTTGATTGTATATAACTATTGTAATTCATGTAATCCATTGCATAAGATTCTTTGCATTTATTGTAACCTAAGCCTAAAGTATACCTGTAACCCTTGCTGCTTGCGCCCACATGCCTTCTGGTTTGGAGCGCCTTACAAATGAATAAACAAACAAACAAACTGTGGGAGATGTAGTTATGGATAAACCAATAAAGAACTGTTGCAAATAACTGCATCAGGTGGCACTGAGGTAACATGAGTGGTATAATATTTCGGCACAGGGTGAACATTTTTCGTGGCCTCGTTAACCCCTACCCCCAACAACAGTCCACCCATAATAGTCGTAAACTCTTCTGGCGAGAATGGATAGCGGGGAGAGAATAAAGAAGATCCACCATGGTGTGGTCAAATGGGAAGGTGACCAACTGAGTACTTTATATTCAAATATTTATTTTTTATTTATTTATTGGTCATTTAGAATGCGCAGTATACAGCATAAAATTTGTTTTGAGGTGCATGGGGGAAGGAAAGTCGGAAAAAAAGAAAGGTAAGAAATACAAACAAATACATTCTTAAAAGGTCTTGAAATATTCGGAACGTGCATGAGAGAAGGGGAGGGGAGGAAGTGGAGAGAGGGGTAAGCTGGGCAGACAAACAAAACATTCTACCATTCTGACTAGGTCGTGAGACGATTTAGAATATGCAAGTACTGTACAAGGGGGGAGGAGTGAAGTGCAAGGGGGTGAAGGTGAGGTACAAAACATGCAAAACAAGTAAAAGTGTATAACAAGTAGGAAGAGTGCAAATATGGAAAACCAGACATGCAATAACGTCAAACAGGTAGACTGCCTGGAGACTGGAAAAGCCATATCTCATAATGTGAGGGGCCACATCAGTCATGCAGGCAATAATGACAATCAAGAGGAGTGCAGGAATACAAAGGAAGGGAGAATGCTAAAGGTCCCGGAACAAAGGAATATGGCGGATGCAGAGTGCAAAAAAGTACAGGACGCGACACTGGTGCTCAAGGGTGAAGGCATAGGGGTAATGTTTTGGAGGGACCACAGCGCCAAGCGGGCAGACATCGATTCACATCACTCAACAGCAGCAGCCATGAAAGGGCTGAAAAGGAATGCCAAAATGGCAATGGGGAGCAACGCTTACTGAGAGAGGCTTCCTAGCGGAATGGCGAGATGGAGATGGAACACCACCAATATACGTTGGTGGTGCGCGAAATTCATTACTATGAAAACCTGTTGAAAATCGTGATCAGGCAGTCCCAACTAGTGATTGGTGGAATAGGCAACGCACCTCTGCAGAGATTGGTGACCTTGTGGATGGTAGTCTGCCTCACGAATATACGCTTTCATCAGCTCTGGCATAGTGTCCAAGTCTAAGGAGGACAGTGAAAGACTTCACTGGAGTGAGGAGTTTAATGTTAAAAATCAGGGAGACGGGGCGGCGCTGTTGAGCAGCCGGGGAAAATGGCTGCCTAGCCTGAGAGCTCTGCTCCTGCCCACCAGTATCTGCTGAATATCGGCGCTAATCCTCAGGATATTGCACCAATACTACCACGATTCTTGTTCGGACACTCTTTCCCTTGTGTGGTCGAAGTTTGGAGAGATTTCGCTGCTTGAAGCCGGCATTGCCAACGACTGGGCCCACATCGCCACGCGGCCTCCCTGCCATGGCTGCTCGCGCCGGGTGGCGCCGCCTTTCCCGATTCTCGAGCGTCGTTGGCTGCGGGCTCCCTGTGGCGGCTCCTTGCCGGAACGATCTGCTCCCCTGCCGGGCCCTGCTGTGGGGCGGGACCCTTCGCTGCCAGTCGGCCGCAGCGGGCTGGAGGGGAGCCCCCTGCGCCTACGCATAGAAGCGGCCCCATCCGATCGTTGAAGCGGGACCGCTCACGGTGCACAACGCGCTGCTTCTGAAACACCGCATGAGGAGTGGCTCTTTCCCCCAGCAACAGCTGCTGCTCCTGCCGGTGGTGGTCACAGGACGCAGACCCTCAGCCCCACCGAGATCCAGCCAACACAGCCCCTGGGCTGGCAGCCCTTCATTGACCCCGGATCTGGGCCTGACTCCGGCGGCGGAGCGCGGCCTCCTTGGTAAACATACGGGCCCAGCCGCCCTGGAGGCTGCAAGGTGGGTGTAGTGACCTAAACTTCGCCCCTCTACCCAAGCGGGAGGTCCTTGAACTACCCGCTACCCACACCCCATTTGAAGGAACGACCCCACGGAAGCTTACGTTTGGGAAGAATAGCATCCAGCCTGGCCTCGTCCCATGTGGCTCTGAATATCCATGAGCCGGGCTCCGCCTGATTTGAAACTGCGACGTTGTGGGGGCCACCGCCGGGCGAGTTCCCCACTCTAGAAAAGTGCACACCAGCGGGTGTACGGCCCCACTCCTGCCTCATTGTCCTGTACACCCAAGCATACCTCGAAGAGACTGTTTGCACAGGGCTCACTGAACCCAACGTCCTGCGCTCCCCTGGCTCCTCTTCTCCTGCGGCGGCCCCGCCATCGCTGCCGCGCTTTATGCGGACCTCCCCGCTCTGCCTGGTCAATACTAATCCTACTGAGCTGGAGCTACCTACGGGCTGCGCCCTTGTCCGGCTCTCGGAGACCCACTCTGCGGCCATCATTATCCCTGGCGAATCTATTGCTGTTCCTGCCACAGCAATGCCCAGCAAGGCACGGGCTGTCACTAAAGTAGGCGCTATGGACAGGTTCGCCAGGGAGGCGCCTGGTACTGACCAGGCGTCCTCTTCTGCGACACATGAGGATGATGGGGCCTGCCGGTTCACGCGCAACCGGACCCATCTGTGATGATGGAATCTATGGCGAAAAACTTCACAGCCTTCCATGAAAAGTTGGACGACATCAATGCGAATGTAGCCTCCCTGAAAGCGAAAATTGACCAGCATGGGGCCCGGATCACCGAGGCGGAGCAAAGAATAGCTACCAATGAAGACTGCGTTCATGCCCTACAAAACACAGTCACGCAGCTCGTCCGAGACATGAAACAGGTCAAAGCTAAGTGCGACGACCTTGAATTGAGGTCCCGAAGAAATAACATTCGCATAGTTGGGGTTCCCGAAGCTGCACTGAAGGGCCGCATGGAGCCGGCGGTCGAACAACTCAAAGACCTCCTCGACAACCCCGAGTTCTCACCATTCTTCACAGTAGAAAGAGCACATCGCTCCTTGGCACCCCGGCCTAAACCAGGAGACTTTCCCAGACCTATAATCACTAAACTGCTGAGTTATAAGAACAGGGACCACATACTCCGCTTGGACAGAGAGAAAGGGGAACTAAGGCTTGTCTCAAACATCATCAGGATTTTCCCAGATTTTTCGGTGGGTGTCCAGATGGAGAGACGCCAATTCGGGGGAGTGAAAAAGATGTTACGGACAGGAAAATCGAATACGCAATGCTTTTCCTGCGCGTCTAAAATTCACCCACTGCAACAAACTCTACTTTTTTACAGTCCCTGATGAGGCGGTTAAGTTCATTGAAGTGCAGATCCCACTGGTGGACCCCCGCAGGAACCGATGGATGAATACTAATGCCAGACACATGGACTCCTCTCGTGAATCCCCATTAGCTGTGGCAAACTGGCCATTGACTCCCCCGTGTGGCTAAGGGTCCCCCCTCATTGTCCCACTGCGAGTCTCCCGTGGCCCTACACTAACATATTGGAAACGCTGCTCCTTGGGGGGGCGCGCCTCTAGCTCGCCTGGCAACAATGCCACACATGGGGCCTGTACAATGTATGCCAAGCTCTGCCGTCATGTACTGGCTCACGGCAGTTCTGGCTATGTCCTGGATACCCTAGATTATGCATATCCTTGCTTTGAAACCTTACTTTCATCAGCCGATCTTCAGATTTATGTTGTATTTTCGAAAATTGTATTAAGACACGTGGGCAGAACGGCAGTGGCAGCCCCCACTGCAGCTGCAATACCCTCTAAGTCTAAATGTTTGTGTTTTAAACCCGGTTGGGAAATTTCTCAGGCGCTGCCGAGTTGGGGATGGCACGCAGTTGTTTACTTCAAGGGTGGGTATCTACACACTGCTAGTTTGCGCAGGGCGGTGAGGGAGGGGGGTGAAGAAGTTGGGGTATGTTATATACAAAATGGCGGGACAGTTTGGACCGGCTTTAAAGGGAGGCACTCTTATGCCACTGCAGCACACATGGCGTTTGTCAGAGACAGATCCTTTGCTAGGGATGTTCCGTGAGTTATCTATATGGCGATTAAAAGGATGACATGGAATGTTCGGGGACTGACGAATTTCACGAAGTCTCGTAGCATCGCGGCTTATGCATAAAGACACGGGGCTAAGGTCCTCCTATTGCAGGAGACACACGCCCTGAAACAGTTAGCATCAAACGTAGCATAGGCCTAGGGCCTCAACAGATACTATACCCAATACGCCACCTAAGCTAGGGGAGTTCTGACCCTTATCCACAAGTCGGTAAACTTCATACTCCACACATCCCACATCAACACAGAAGGCAGATATGTGATTCTCCACTGTACTTTGGCTCACGAAGAATGCTTGTTGGTCAACTCATACGTGCCCAACACTGACTCCCCCGAGTTTATTGATGAAGTGACCGCCATTTTTATGAGATATCTAGACGTCCCCATCATATGGGGAGGGGAGGGCATGAATTTGATACTCGACAATGTCCTAGACAGACCACTCGCAGAGCCACAACTCGAGCAGCCAAACGACTCCTCATACACATGGACTCCCTGAATCTACATGATATATGGAGAACGCTCCATCCCCATGAAAGGGACTACACTTTCTATTCAACGGTACATGACAGTTCCTCGAGAATAGATCTGTTCCTCTTGTCTGGTAACCATGTGGGTAGGGTTTTAGATGTCAGGATCCTCGCACGCACGCTATCTGACCACTCCCCTGTGCTCCTACAGATCCAACTCGGCAACACAATGTGGCCACGACCCGCCTGGTGCTTCAAATCTGCCGCCCATTCTGACATAACCACATTCTTTGAAAATAACAAAGCGTCGGACACACCTGAAGGGATCAGATGGGAGGCATTTAAGGTTTACATCAGAGGGATGTGCATCTCTAGGGAAGCCGGAGTCCTGAAATCCATAAGGCAAGCCCTAAATAACTCTGAAACCAAGCTTAAAGCCCTAGAACAGGAGTACCTCTCCACACCGACCCCAGTAACCCTAGCCAAGATCAGAACAGAACTGGAACAGTTTGAGTCGCATGCCCTGAGTGAGGTGCGATATTATGTTCGCCCAATTGCTGCCCGTAAATATGGGGAGGAAGACAGACCGGGTAGAACCCTGGTCAGGCTGGTGCGCGCGGAGGGTGGTAAGACCCGAATTGATAGCATTATAGACTAAAAAGGGTTAAGGCACTGGTCGGACCAGTCCATTCTAGACACATTCGCCAGCTTCTATGCTAATCTATATTGTCCCTAGCCTGAACACTCAGCACAGGACTTGGATGACCTGTTGGAAAGCATTCCTATGACCCTTATCTCCCAGGACACCAGGGAACGACTTGACACTCCGTTCACCTTGGATGAGATAGTCCAGGTGATTTCAGACCTTCCCAAAAACAAAGCTCCTGGCCCAGATGGGCTCACCTCTGAGTTCTATCAGGAGCACGTGGCCATACTAGCACCCGCTTTACACGGGGTCTGGGCCGAATCACTTCGATTAAACATCCTCCCCCCCTCCTTAAGAGAAGCCTTAATAACAGTCCTCCCCAAACCTGGGAAACCCCCAGACGAGTGCGGGTCCTACAGGCCCCTATCCCTTATTAATACTGACATGAAAATCTTTGCCAAGATAATCGCAAACAGGTTTCTCCCTTTCATGCCCCATATGGTCCATGCTGACCAAAGTGGATTCATCCCCGGTCGATCAACGGCACTTAACATCCGCCGCCTATTTAACGTGATGTCCAGAATTGATCCGAACGCTGATGCAGTGGCGGTAACACTAGACGCCCAAAAAGCTTTTGATATGGTCTCATGGCAATACCTATGGGCCGTGCTGGAGAAAATGGGAGTAGGGCAAAATATGACCTCCTATATAAAACTGCTATACACGGATCCACTAGCCAGGGTGCTTGTAAACTCTGTTCCCTCCTCTCCTTTCACGCTACACTGAGGTCTTCATCAGGGATGTCCATTCTCCCCCATCCTTTTTGCGCTCGCTATCGAACCCATGGCTGATCATGTAAGAAGGCGTCACATTAATAAAGGCATTCGGTTACAGGACACGCCGGAAATCGTCTCACTTTACGCGAATGACGTACTCTTGTACGTCAGAAACCCCTCCACATATCTAGACCCGATTATCCGCGACATTACCAAAATGGGCACGTACTCCGGTTTCACCATCAATTATTCTAAATGAGAAATCTTCCCCCTTACTATAGCAACTCAACAACCGGCATGTGAGTACCCCCTACGCTGGTCCCCGGTCAGGTATCTCGGGGTGCAAGTGTCGCTAACCAAATCTTCCTTACTAGCGGACAACTACGAGGCTATGGCACAGCTCGTCGTGTCCAAATTCTCCAAATGGCGCAATCTACCGCTATCCCTTGCAGGCAGACTCTCCCTAATAAAGATGATAGTGGTCCCCAAGCTCCTTTACATCTTCGCTAACGGACCAGTCTGCCCGGGAAGCAATACTTTAAGAGGCTCCACTCGGTGTGCGCCCAATTTCTCTGGCACTCTGGTTCGGTCCGCAAGAAGTGGCAACACATGACTTTACCCTATGATAAAGGGAGATTCACAGCCCCAGACTTCCAACTGTACTGGAACGCGGCACAGGCCCAACATGCCACCCATTTGTACACGTTCCAGAATCCGCCCCGCATGTAAAACTTGAGAAACTGGCGGGGGGTGGGACCAACATCATGACCTTATTACTGCACCGCACTTTCCAAACAGACGCCCAGGCCGACCCGATGGCCACCATGATCAGGGCTTGGAAAAGCATCCTGTGCCCCGAGCAAGAGCAACACCCATACTATAAATGGCTTCCTATATGGCAATTTCCCGGACTTCCCCCCACACACGACCAACACCTCTTGCGACACTGGTAAAATCTGGGCTACCGAGCCCTAACTGACCTCTTCCCCGATGGTAAGTTCGTTACCCCTCAAACATGGCGACCAGAACACTCCAACTCTCTTCTCGAGGTGCTACAGTAATACAGGCTTAGAGCAGTGGTACGAGCTATGTGGCCCTCGTACCCAGATGAACCCCCAGACTCACCTGAACTCCAAATTATAGCAAACTCTGCAGGCGGCAGGGGCATAATATCCACTTTCTACAAAAATGCAGCTGGAGAAAACAGTCGACACGTCTCTCAAACCACGAGAAGCATGGGCTAGGGAGCTTGACACAGAAGAACAAGTTACTTCTTACCTTGTAACGTTCTTTCGACGGGATGTTGCTCCGACGTATTCCTCATCTTAGATATCTCCTTCCAGCTCTGCTGGCCTCGGAAAATGTTTTCTCTAGAGGGCGCTGCGCGTCGACGTCCTCCGAGTCGATGTCCCTCAACAGCCGCCGTATCGACGTCATCCTGCCTATAAAGGCCGCGCGCAGCGTCCGTTGCTCAGTTCCGTTTTGTAGCCCACAATAATTCTTTCTGGACTAGACTAATCACCCTGAAGGAGCGTAAGCTGCAACAACAAGGGAAGTAGAACTGCGGGGATGGATGGGAGGGTCGATGAGGAATACATCGGAGGAACATCCCGTCGAAAGAACGTTACAAGGTAAGAAGTAACTTGTTCTTCGAAGGGATTGTGTCCTCCGACGTATTCCTCATCTTAGATAGGCTCCCATAGCAGTATTCTATTATTGGAGGAGGGAGTATTGACTTCACGCGGTCTTCTACTGATGAATAGAATGCAGTACAGCCCTTCCAAACCTAGTCTCTTGACTGGAGGAGGAATCCAAGTTGTAAAATCGTGTAAAAGTATGGACAGACGACCATGTAGCAGCCGCACAGATGTCTTTAACCGGCACACCTCTTTTGAGGGCCGATGAAGCTGCAATACCTCTGGACGAATGAGCCCTAAGGTTTTGAGGGGGCTCTTTCCCTGCCAGTTTATAGCATTCCAGAATGGCCAGAATGATCCATCTGGAAATGGTCGGCTTAGTTATTGGTAACCCCAGCTTGTGACCTGTGTAACCTACAAACAGCTGGTCTGCCTGTCTTATCCTGGCTAGTTTACTGATGTAAAAACTTAAAGCCCTTCTAGGGTCTAGCCTGTGTAACCTCTCTTCCTCTTTCCCCGGATGAGGAGGAGGATAGAAGAATGGTAGGGTAATCTTCTGAGTGATATGGAATTCAGAAACCACCTTTGGGAGGAAATTAGGCTTCACTTGCAGGACAACTTCGTCTTTGTGAAAGATTGTGTGAGGGGGTCTACAAGAAAGAGCTTGTAATTCGCTCACCCTTCTAGCAGAAGTGCTATTAATAAAACAGTTTTAAGGGTAAGGAATCTTAAACAAGAATGGAGTGGTTCGAAAGGTGTGCCCATCAGAAAAGTTAGGACTAAGTTTAAATCCCATAAGGGAACTTGGAATGGTCTTGGGGGATAAACATTGGTTAACCCCTTTAGAAACTGTATTACCAAGGGTAACTTGAAATAGGATGGTTCTTCCGCAGTGCGTTTAAAGATGGATAGCGCTGCGAGATTGCCCTTAATGGTGCCAACTTGAAGGCCTGAATTCGCCAAATATAGTAGGAAGAACAAAATCATTGGTGTACCACATGAAAAAGGGTCGATATTCTGTTCTCTACACCAGCTGCAAAATCTGTTCCAACGGCAGCGGTATAAAGACTTTGTTGCTGGCCTCCTTGCCGAAAGCAACACCTCCATAACATCATCAGGGAGGTCCCAATCCTTGTACCTCAGCCTTTCAGAAGCCAAGCGTGAAGGTTGAGGGTTTTGATGTCTGGATGGAGAACCTGACCTCCCTTCTGTGAGAGTAGGTTCTCTCTGAGTGGAAGTCGAATTGGAGGGCAGATGGACAAGTCTAGAAGGTCCGGGTACCACGTTCTCCTGTCCCAATCCGGGACAATTAGGATCATGGTTCTCCGGAATCTTCTCAACCTCCTGATCATTTGAGGAATGACAGGGACCGGTGGGAACGCGTACAGAAGCGGAAACTCCCAGTCCACTATGAACGCGTCTCCCAGAGCTCCTCTCGGGGGGAAATTCCCTTGAGCAGAACAGATCGCATTTTCTGTTGAGGCTGGTGGCGAACAGATCCACCTGAGGGGTTCCCCAAAGGGCGAAGATCTCTTGAAGGACTTCCTGAGCTAGCTCCCACTTGTGGGAGACTGTGCTCTGCCTGCTCAGAGCGTCCGCTGTCAAGTTCTTCTCTCCGGCTAGGTGAACTGCCGATAGAGAGATTCCTTCTTGGATTGCCCAAAACCAGAGCTGCATGGCCTCTCTGCACAGGGGTAGTGATCCTACGCCTCCTCTTTTGTTGAGGTAATGCATGGCCACCGTGCTGTCCGTCATTATCAGGACGTTTTTCCCTTGTACAGCTGGCAGGAACGCCTTCAGCGCAAGTCTGATGGCTCTCAGCTCTAACAGGTTGATATGTAGTCTGGACTCCGATGGAGACCAACGACCGCTGATGGTCAAGTCGTTGGCGTCGGCTCCCCACCCCGTGAGTGAGGCATCCGTGACTACTGTTATCTCCGGCCAGGGTTGCCAAAAATGTTCTCCTTTCAGAATGTTCTCCTGACAGGCCCACCACTGAAGGTCTCGAGCCACCCTGTCGGGAACCTGAAGAAGATCTGTCATTCTCCCTGAGAATTGTGACCACTGAGTCCTCAGTGCCCACTGGAGGGATCTCATTCTCAGGCGAGCCTCTGGCACTAGGAAAATGCAGGATGCCATGAGGCCTAGCAACCTCAAAAAGTCGAAGGCTGGGAGACGTTGGGCATCTTGGAACTTGGTAACCATCTGTAGAATATCTTGAGCCCTCACCTCTGGTGGCGAGGCTTTTCCCAGGGAAGTGTCCAGGATCGCTCCTATGAACTGGAGTCTCTGCGATGGTATCATTTGTGACTTCTTTAAATTGAGGGAGAAGCCCAGTTTGTGAAGGAAGTGGCACACGTGATTTAGCTGGATCTGAGCTTGTTCCGAAGAATCAGCCCTGATCAACCAATCGTCCAGGTAGGGGTAGACGTGAATCCCTTCCCTCCTTAGACTTGCCGCCACTACCGACATTAACTTGGTGAAGACCCGCGGGGCGGAGGTCAGCCCAAATGGCAGCACTCGAAATTGATAGTGAGAGTTGTCAATTGCAAACCTCAGGTATTTCCTGTGTTTGAGATGGATAGGCACATGGAAATAAGCGTCCTGAAGGTCCAGAGATACCAACCAGTCCTGGAACTGAAGGGCCTGGAGGATCTGAGAAAGAGTGACCATCTTGAATTTGTCTTTCCTGAGGAATTTGTTCCTCAGGAAAGACAAGTCCAAGATGGGTCTCAGTCCTCCGTCTTTCTTTGGAATGAGAAAGTAAGGGGAGTACCAGCCCTTGTTCCTCTCCGCTACAAGTACCGGTTCTATGGCACCTTTCTCTAGCAGGTCCAAAATGTCCTGCAAGAGGAGCGGATCTGGAGCTTTTCGAGAGCTGATCCCCGGTGGATGACTCTGAGGTATGTGTAGGAAAGGCAGGCAGTAACCTTGGGCAACTGTTTCCAATGCCCAAGCATCTGACGTGATAGCCTGCCATACCGCCAGATGTTGAGTCAACCTGCCTCCTACAGGTGTCCTGTGAGGGAAGTTCTCAGAGTGGTTTTGGGGTGGCTAATGCAGTAGACGATAGTAAAGAGGCACCTGCCGTTGCTGTGGCTTTTGAATATCTACCCCGTCCACCTCGGGTAGTTCTTCTTTGTCCCCTTTGAGCCGGTCGTCCTCTACCTCTTCCGAATGCGGAGTAGAAGCGAAAGGACTTACCCCTCGCAGAGGTTCCTGTGGGACGAAAAGGTGTCTGACGGATTGCAGCGCCTAGGGATTTTGCTGCTGCTTTTGAAGTTTGCAGTTTCTCTAAACTGTCATCCGCCTTTTTCCCGAACAAAGAAGAGCCATCGAATGGCATGTTCAAGAGCCTGGCTTGCACATCTGGGGCAAAACCAGACTTTCTCAACCAAGCAAATCTCCTGGTTGTTGTACTTGCCGCCATTGCTCTGCTGATACTGTCAGCCGAATCAATGCCCGTCTGGAGGGATTCGCACATAGCGTCTTTACCGTCCTTTATGATATTCAGGAACGCCTCCCTTTCTTCTCCCTCCGGGATGCAGTCAGCCGCTGTAGAAGCACACTCCCAAAGTGTATGGCTGAATCTAGCAAGGGTGCAAGTAGCATTAACAGATTTTAACGCCATGCTACATGCCGAAAAAACTTTCTTTGCCATATCATCATATTTTTTATCGTCCCTGTCCTGCGGGACGGTAGGATAAGCAGTCTTGACATCGGTAGAAGATGCTGCCTGTACCACCAGACTTTCTGGGGATGGGTGTTTTGACAAAAACTCCAGGTCTGTAGAGGATACCCTGTATTTTGTAGACAGTTTTTTATTTACTGCCGGGACGACATCTGGGGTTTCCCAGTTCGTCATAATCTTCCTCTGAAGAGCTTTATGAAAAGGCACCACAGGATCCTCCTGTGGGCCTTTGTCAAGAATATAGGTGAGGTCATCTTGTTGGAAAGATTGTGAAGGTGCAGACCACCCCATAAACTCTGTGGATCCTGGCCATTAAGGCTCTATAGGGGGTTTCAGCATGCTCCCCCGGGTCTGGCCTAGCAAACTCCACCTCAGGAGAAGTGTCTAACCCACTTGCCTCATGTAAGGAATCATGAAGATCCTTTAACCTGCGTTCTTCAGAGGAAATTTCCTCTCTAATTGGGGTTACAGGTCCCTGGAACTCAAATGTGTCTTCCTGTTCAGACAATTCACCCTCTTCCATAATTGAGGACATAGTTCTCAATTGTTCTGAACTCATAAAGGGTGTAAACCCCATTTCCAAGGCAGAGGGTGCCGAACTTGTCATAATCGGCCTCGAAAACGTCGATGTCGTCAACGCCGAAGGCTTCGAGCGTGGCGTCGAAAACAAAGGCGGAGGCCTCGATGACCTCGACAGAATTGGGATTCTGCTCGACAATCTCGAAGCCATCGTCATCGAGGACCTGGGGATAGTCACTGGGTGTGTCGTAACCGTGACTTTTCTTGGCGTCGACGCGGGTGTCGAAGCTGGCGTCGAGTCGACAGACCCGTGTGTCGAAGGTCCCTTCGACAACGGCGTCGAAGACACCGACCTCGGCGTCGACGGAACCTTCGTCGATGGCGTCGACGGAACCTTCGAGGAAGGTTTGGAGGTCATAATCCTACTCGACGGTTCGGGACGCGCTCGAGAGGTTTCCTTCGCCGGGTACTGCGACTTGAGGCGTTTTTGACCTTCGGGTCTTTCGACCAGAGCATCGCTCTCTGCAGTCTTCGAGGGGGTCGAGGACGCTTTCTCGAAGACGCTCATCATATTTTTGCGGAATTCCTCCCATTCAGCCCGGGAACTATGTTTCGTGGGGCAAGGGATTCTCTTTGGCGAAACAGAGGAAGAGGAAGACGGAGAAGGGGATCTTCGACGTCTCCTCTTCGAGTGCTTCGATCTCGAGGAGTGATGGGACCCACTTCGAGACCTGGAGCGCGAATGGTGATGAGGAGACGAATGTCTCGACTTCGTCGACGAAGAAGAAGCTTTAAAAGTCTTACCTTTCTCCAGCTTCCCCCTACGCTCCTTCAGGGCCTTAGCTGTCATGGACATACAGTCCTCGCACTCCGAACAATGGTGTTCAGCTCCCAAACACCACAGACAAACTCTGTGAGGGTCAGTCAGCGACATCTTTTTCCCACAATCTCTGCATTTTTTGAAGCCGGATCGAGGAGTTGTCGGTTCCGACGAAGAAGCCATCGAGTACGGATCGAATAACTCGAGGTAAATAGGTAAAACCTGACAAAACTGAGCAACGGTATTCCGAGGCACTGAGTAAGCGCGGAAAAACGGAACTGAGCAAAGGACGCTGCGCGTGGCCTTTATAGGCAGGATGACGTCGACACGGCGGCTGTCGAGGGACATCGACTCGGAGGATGTCGACGCGCAGCGCCCGCTAGAGAAAATATTTTCCGAGGCCAGCAGAGCTGGAAGGAGATATCTAAGATGAGGAATACGTCGGAGGACACAAACCCTTCGAAATAACTGATGAAATGTGGAGCAAAATGTGTGCACACACGCGCAAAGTCTCCCTTAGCGCCAGATTCCGCTACATGCAATTCAAACTCCTCAATAGGCTCTATTACACACCGTACAGAGTAGCGAAATTTACACACACCCCGACTCACACATGCCCTAAATGCAAATCCAGCGAAGCAGATCACATACACATGTTCTGGTCCTGCGCTGCGCTAAACACGTTCTGGGTGGCCGTGGTGGAGGGGCTCTCCGAAATAATTGGTTCCCCGGTGGATCTGGACCCACTAGCCCTGTTTGGTATCTGGCTTGGGGAAAATGCAAGGAAAATGTCAAAATTCTTAAATGTAAGTGTCATCGTTGCCAAAAGATATATATTGCAATGCTGGAAGCGCCATAACCCCCCCACCTTCATGATGTGGCTGAAAGCCCTTACTTGGGTACAAATGTGCGAAGAAGAATACATTGGATCCCTACCAATGTCATCACGCTCCAAAAACGTGGTGTCAGAATTCTGCAGCTACCTGAACAATAGAGGCGAAGTGGAATGGAGGTCTACCCTCCCACCAGCACAGCCCAACATACCATGTGAAGTTTGACTCTCCTTCCTTTTTTTTCTTTTTGCGCCTCTCCAAGCCGTCCACCGTCCCCAACCTGGGATGTCGGATATAGTCACGTTGTACTGTCTTTGAATGATGTTATGTTGCTCGCTTATTGCTATGTGATCTGTGCTGTGCCTGTCTTAACTTTCTGCCAATGAACAAAAGTAAAAAAAAAAATAAATAAATCAGGGAGACAGTGTGGAGGTACATATGCCTTTTTTGACACAATGCAAAGCCTGATCAGTCTCAGCAACAGAAGATAGTGCTTCATTTTCATTGGACACCTGCCTCAATGGTGAGGCTGGGCCTTTGGCAGTCTGACCTTTGTTGATGCTCTGGATGGGTGCCTGGGTCGCTGACTCATTTATTTGGGGCGTGTCCTAGGGCTTAGTCCTTTTGCAGAGCTACGAGAGACAATAGATCTAGTCTTGGGATCTCAAATTCCATGTCACCTCATTGTAGCACTCTTGCATTGCTCTTGCATCAATTTGATTATGTCAAGCTGAACATGCCCAGGTGGCACTGAGTGGACAAGGGACCTGTTGGTGACAAAAATGCGGATCTGAGGGTTTGGAAGTCCAGACAACATCCTTCTGTAGAAGCGTGGGTTCATGAGCTCCACATTGGCCATGATACCGACCCTTCTTTAACTTCTTTTCCTACTCTCTTCGGTCAATTTCATCATCCTTTTTTTAAATTTTATTTTTTAAAGATTTATTTTTATTATTTTCATATACAAACTGGGAACACATAACCGTCCCCCAAATCCACCCAACCCTCCCCACTCCCGCCTCGGAAGATTTCTAATTATCTCTGTTGCTCCTGGGAAAGTCTATGATCTGAAGATGTCTGATATTCTTATATTATGCGGGCACCATTGATCCATATAGTCTGATTGTAGGTAGTCCAAAATCTCTCCCCATTCCTTTGTAAAGGTCTCTTTTGATCCTTGTATTGTGTGTGTAAGCTTTTCCATGGTCAGTTGTGCCCAAACTTTTTGGAGCCATGTATATATCAGTGGGGGTTCATGTTTTTTCCAGTTTTGGGCTATTGTCGCCCATGCTGCTATGAGTAGTCCCATAAAACTTCTCCATTGTGGTTTCCTAAATTTCTTAGCCGCCTAATCTTTTATTCCACATAGCCAAACTTTTTCCCCTAGTTGTTCCGCCTCCGGGAATATCTTAATGATTTCTGTCTTTATTTCCCACCAGAAAGATTTGATCCCCATGCAGTCCCACCAGATGTGTTTCTACGTGCCCACCTCTGAGCAGCCTCACCAGCACGTGTTAGGTGTTTGGGAGTACATGGCGTGCAGCCTTTCCGGTGTGTGGTGCCATTGGGTTACTATTTTTAGCCACATTTCCCTTTTTTGGACTGATTGGGTCATTTTTGGAATGGTATTCCACAGATCCTCCCACTGCTGTTTGTGGACATCCTCACCCAGTGTCCTTGCCCACTTGACCATATATGCCCATTTGACTTCCTCTTCCTTGGAGTTGATAAAAGCGTAGAGTGAGGAGACCAGTTTACATGAACCAGAGTTGGTTATAAGGAACTCCTCAAATGGCTTGAGTTCTCCAGTGGCTGCTGTTTTGACGTCTGGCGTTGCCAGCCAGTGTCTGAGCTGTTCATATTTGTATCTGTCTGCTTCCGGTAGTTTTAGTATCGTTTTGCATTCTTTGAATGATCTTATTTCTTCATTTTGGTACATTTCGCCTATTTTTGTGTATTCCCCTGCCTCCCATTTCTCATAGGCTCCGTGCTCCATTCCCAGTGGGAACTGGGGGTTCCGGCATATCGGTGTGAAGGGACCATCCACTGTGGTCATGATGCCCCTCCGTGTTTGTTCATCCCATGCCTCTAGGGTGGTTTTCATGATCCCACTTATACAGAGGTTGGGATGTCTATGTTGTTTTGCTTTCCATAGGGTTTCCTCCAAGGGGGATCTGGTGACCGCCCGGTCTTGAGTCACCCATACTGTTTGTTGGTTGTCTCCCAGCCATTCTCTCAGGACCCAAAGTTGTGCTGCCTGATAATATTTCCGGAAGTGTGGCAGGGACATTCCCCCCTCCCTCGTTGGTGCTGTAAGGGTCGCTCTAGCGCTCCTCGGGGGCTTTTTATTCCAAATATAGGACGAGATTGCTTTGGAGAGTGACTTAAAGAAAGAATTGGGAACTTTGATTGGGAGAGCCTGAAAGTGATAAAGCATTTTAGGGAGGACGTTCATCTTTACTGTTCGAATTCTACCCCACCAGGACACCATTAGAGGGGGTCCAACGCTCCAGGTCCCTCTTTACCCGTTCGAGGAAGGTGGGGTAATTCACGTTATAAAGTGCTTCTATCTTGTGTGTCAAGGTTATCCCCAGATATTTGATTCCTTTGTCAGCTATTGTCAAGTCCAGTGATGCTGCTATTCTTTCTATTTCCGGCCACTCCCCCGCTAAAAGTAACAGTTCGGATTTTTTCTTGTTTATTTTTAGACCCGAGATTGCCCCAAAAAATTCCAGCTCCCTAAGTGCTTTGGGCAGTACCGTCCCCGGGTTTGTTAGGGCAAGCAGCATATAGTCTGCGTACGCTATTACCTTATGATGTGTGCTTCCCATTTCTATCCCTGTTATGCAGGCTGACTCCCTTAGTCTAATTAGGAGTGGTTCCAGGAAGATGGCGTATAGGAGGGGGGGGACAGTGGGCAGCCCTGTTTGGTACCCCGTGTTATCCCAATTTTGTCTGTGACCACCCCATTTATGGCAATCTATTGTTTGGGGAGGTGTAATTGGCTTTTACCATTTTTATAAACTGTTCCCCAAATCCCATATGTTGTAGAGTTTTGAATAGTATTGACCACTCCACCCTATCGAAAGCCTTTTCGGCGTCTAGGGAGAGTAAGACTGCCGGTGTGCAGGTGATCTCGGTCTTTTCCACTAGGTGTATTATTCTTCTCAGGTTATCGTGCGTTTGTCTCCCTGGGATAAAGCCTGATTGGTCTGGGTTTATTATGGAAGGGAGGAGTGGGGATAGCCTATTTGCCAGGATTTTGGTATATATTTTGGCATCTAAGTTAATCAAAGCAATGGGACGGTAGGAGCTTGGGAGGGATGGGTCTTTCCCTGGTTTATGGAATACTAATACCTTTGCTTCATTCATTCATTGAGTGAGTCACATTACCACTGACTTTAAAAGAGTTTAGAAGAAGTCTCGTCATGACGGGGACAAGTATCTCTATGTATTTTTTGTAAAAGAGGTTGTTAAAGCCGTCCGGGCCTGTAGCCTTGTCATTTGGAAGTGCCGCTATTGCCTTTTTTACTTCCTCTTCCGTGATCGGATTCTCTAATGCTTCTCTGTCTTCTTCTGGAATTTTTGGGATGGGGAGAGATTGCAGATATGTGTCTTGGTCGGCCCCATTCGGACGATCTGAGGCATACAGTGTTTGGTAGAATTCCCGGAAGACTTTTCCTATATTCTGGGTTCTTGTTTGTATTTTTCCTTACGAGTCTCAAATGCTCTTTATGTTTATAGTCTTTTGTTTTTCTCGGAGCTGTCTCGCTAGGAGTCTGTCAGCCTTAATGCCTTTTACATACAGACGTTGTTTAAGGTATTGGAGGGATCTTTCGGCCCCTTTGGTGCGAAGCATTTCTAGTTGTCCCTGTACGTGTTTTAGGGCCTTCTTGAGGGTTCTGGAGGGTGGGACTTAAGTTCTTCTTGTGTGTCCGCTACTTTTTTTTCGAGTTCTTTTTCCCATCAGTGTTTCTGGTTTTCTTTGGTAGCCTGTAGTGCTATGAAGTGTCCGCGGGTTACCGCTTTGAATGCCTCCCAGACTGTATTTAGTGGGACCTCTCCTGTGTCGTCGTGAGTGAAGTATTCTATTATTTTGTCCCTGATCGTTTCTCCCAAAACTGGGTCCTGGAGAATATCCTGTGGGAGCCTCCAGCGCTCAAGCCCTCCCCCCCTTTTCTGGGGTCCTTATGTCTAGCCAGAGCAGGGTGTGATCTGAAAGGGATATCGATCCTGTTTCTATATCTTGGATTGTACCCTTGAGGCCCACCGACACCCAGAAATAGTCTATCCTTGACATTGCATTATATACGTGCGAAAAGTACGTGTAGCCTCTCTGCTGGCCTTTTTGTTGCCTCCATACATCGCAAAGTGCCAGTTGGTCCATTTTTTCTCGGAGTAGTTTGGAAGGGGCACCCTGGGTACAAGAACCCCCCGTGCTCCTATCTGTTTGCGGATTCCATGCTAGGTTTAGGTCTCCCCCCATAATCACTTCCCCCTTTGCAAATCCCTCGAGCTTCTCCAGAGCGTCTCGAATGAAGCCGTCTTGACCCATGTTAGGTGCATATATTGAGGCCAGAGTCAGGTGGCATCCATCCAGCTGAATATTAATGATCGCGAGCCTCCCTTCCTTGTCCGTTAGCCTGTCTGTTAGGACTACATTCGCTCCTTCTTTTATCGCTATCAGGACTCCTGCCTTTTTCTCTTTGGCGTTGGATTGCGCCCATATCCGGTATCCCCTGATATGTATCTTCTGTTTGTCCTGGGCTTTAATGTGAGTTTGTTGAAGTAGGAGAATGCTCGCCTTTTCTCTCTTCAGCAGGGACTCTACTTTCTTCCTCTTGACCGGAGAGTTCAGGCCTCTTACATTGTATGTTAGGATTCTAAGTTTCCCCATATCGTATTATGGCGTTGTGAGTTTTAAGGATTCCCTGTGCTGTGCGATCTTGGCTTCTCCCGGTGCATTTCCCTCCCCGCCTCCCGCCCTGTCCCCCCAACTTAGCCCCAACTTCAAACTGTGAAATAAAGAACTTCCCGAGGAGGGCCCGGGTACCTAAGGTTGCTAGGGCGTTGAGCCTTTCGCTCCCGGCCCTCAATGCGCTCGGTATCAACTTCGCGGGGGATCCTATACCCCGCATTTCCTCAGACCTTCCTGAGTTTCAGTTTCAGGGGCTCCTTACCGGCCCGCCAGTGTATGCTTTCCAAGGACATTTAAAAATGTTACGTAATTAACCATTTTGCTTCTTCTTTTGCCGTATCTCTTCCCAGCCTCTCATCCTTTTGTGGTACCCACCGCT
This sequence comes from Ambystoma mexicanum, assembly GCF_040938575.1. Classification (NCBI taxonomy): domain Eukaryota; kingdom Metazoa; phylum Chordata; class Amphibia; order Caudata; family Ambystomatidae; genus Ambystoma; species Ambystoma mexicanum. Next base: position 1,066,200,268 of record NC_090931.1, on the reverse strand, counting down.
TGTTCTGTTGGGTCCTCCCGTCTCCCCCTCTGTTTGTATGTCCAATACGTGTAGACCTTCATCGCATGTGGTCACTATTCTTTGTTTGCCTTCCCATGTGAATAAGAGGCCGAACGGGAACGTCCATTTGGATCGTATTTCCTTCTCCACAAGTTCCTTTACAAGTGGTGCCATATCCCTCCGTTTTTGCAATGTCACCAAGGCGAGATCCTGGTACATGTGGATGTCCGTCCCGTTCATCCTGATATGATCCAATTGTCGCACCCTCTTCAGTATTTGTTCCTTTTGTGGGTATGATGATAGGGCTGCTAGGACATCTCTAGGTCTTTCTCCGGGTGCCCCTGTTCTTTTGGGGGCCCACTCTGTGGACCCTGACGATCCCTATGGATTCCACTTCCTGTTCTTCCAGGATATCTCTGAACACTTCCTGGACTGCCTTCTTGAGATCCTTGTCCAGTACCGACTCCGTGATGTTCTTGATTCTAATGTTGGATCTCCGGGAGCGATTTTCTAGGTCCTCGCACTGGATCTCTAGGTTGTGGGTTAAGCACACCAAGCGTTCCTGGGTCTCTCTGTATTGACGTGTTTCATCTTCGAGGTTTTGGATAATTCTCTCAGCCGTGTCGGTCCTCTCTTCAAGTTTGGCGACGTCCCTCTTGACTTCTTGGACCACCTGTTTCATTTCGTTTCTCATTGTGGCAAACTGGTCCTTGTTAGGCAGAAACCTGTGCAGTTCCCTTGGGGAACACTGCAAAAGATTTAAGACTACAGGTATAGCAGTAAACCCACTTGGTAGCAGTCTGCACCACCCAGATTTACCTGGTAGCTGTGGCTGAGCAGTCAGACTTCCCTCAAGAAGAGTTAGGCAGTATGCAAAGTATACACAATATGTACTCAGGCACAATAGCACAAGCAAACACTGACCAGAGCTTGGTTTCAAAAGTATATAGTTATTTATTTTTAAGAACACACAAATTGAAAACACTCTAGCAAAATATAATAAAACACTCCAAACACAGTTATATGGAAAGCAGTCCCAATCCTTATTCCTATCTAGACAACTCTAGGTTAACACCACATAATTAAAACAGAGGTGAGCGCTTAACGTTAGATGACACTCTAGTAGGTTAAAGAAGGGAGGGAAAAAGAGCAGAATTAGGATAAACACACCACTCTAAGGTCAAGAACACTTTTGGTAAGCTCAAAGAAGCACAAAGTCACAGGTGAGCAAAAGTCACTAAGCAGGGCCCACTCTTAGAGCAGACAGAGCGAAAACGTGCCCAAGATCACACAGTTGGTAGGGATTCAGAGTCTTGCAAAAGAGTTCGGAAAAGAGTTAGAGAGGCTCAGAAAGTTTAGCCAAAGTGTCCCAGGCAATCCCAGGATCGAAAGCCGAGGGCTAAAACTACCTCGTACAGTCGGTGGCAAGGGAAGCCAGGCGGAACACGGTACCTTAACGGAAAGGATCCTCCAGCGGGGGCAGTTGTTCCAGGCAGTGGCAGCAAGGCTCGACGTCGGTCAGGGGAGAAGAAGATCTCGCTGAAGAGCAGAAGAAGAAGGTCGTTGCACTGCCCGGGAAGAAACCAGCCGCGGAGTCCTCCGGTTAAAGGGTTGTACCGACTTTCGCGGTTGGGGTAAAAGTGGTGGGGTTCCGGTTGCCGGGGTGCTTGGCACTGGCAAGGCGGCCACGGGATACCTCGAAGAACAGAAAGAAGGTGAAAACTGGTTGTCCCCACCAGTCAAGGGAAGGAGCCACTCCGTTAAGAGTTCTCCTCGGTCGTCGGGAAAAGTGGTGAGATGGTTCAGCAGGGCTCCACCGGCGGTGTCGTCGTAGCAGATCAGCTCAGCTCGTCCCTCGTTGGATTCTTAGGTCCTGTGGCGACTTCTGAAGTTCCAGTCCCCAAAGCCCTGCTTTTATGCAGCAAACCCCCATTCACCCAGCCTAGCTGTCACTCAACCATGCTAAGTGGTGAGCCGGCCGGCTCACCACTTGGGCCAATCAGGACGGAGTGCGACTTGAGTTACCTAGGTAACTCAGTCCAGGGTGCCTAAATCCCCCTCCACCCCTCCTAAGTACCCCAGACAGAGTGGCACCACTTTGGAGGGCTTCTGTGGAGAAGCCCGCCAAAAGTGGGACAAAGGGCTCCACTTTGGGTCAGAGTTACAGAGGCGAACGCCAACGCCATTTTAGTATCAAGTTTTGGCAAAAAATCCCAACCGGAGTTATAATAATAAATATATAAACCGGCGGTATGTTTAAGGCTACCGTAAATAAATAATTAAATGTGTTAGCCTAAAACAATGGGAAATCCCATAGGAAAATATTCGCGGTCGAATATAAAAAGTAGTTTCCACTGCCACCAGCCAAAACTCGATCAGGGGGGACGGAGACGTGCCCCCGCGACTAACAGACCCTGGGGCAATCGAATTGCCCCAGCCAGTACGTCCACAATATGATGGTTTGTACTGGTTCTGTTCAGGATTTAAGACTAGTAAAGTCTTTGGTGACTTTACATGCCCTGGGAGACAGTAGTCAGTCCCAGGGTATGGAGTCTATGTTGGGGAGTCCCTAGGACACCCCTGGGTTACGGCACAGAGGGTGCTGTGTAACCCACATCCAAAAAATACATGAGGCCCTATGGAGTAAAAGACCCCATAGCCCATTCAACACAAGGTTTAACCAAGCAAACACACTTCAACATGCCCAAGAGTGAGGGTAAAAGAGTCTCACTCTTGGCAGGAGGAAAAAAAAATAAACCCCAGAAATCCAGCAAAGCTGCTGGGGGACTCACTAGGTAGGGAAATTCAGCCTAAACAGAGAATTCTCCCTAACAGTCCTGGACCGTGGTCATAAACTTATCCTGAAGCTCCACGAACCATGAGTGCATATCCTCCCTTGATGGAGGTGGTGGGGGGGCCTTTAGCTCTCGACATGCCTTCCCTTCAGTATATCTTTCTCCTGTGGTTGCTGGGTGGCGTGATGTGCTTTGGAGGGTCCAAGGGGCTGTCTCTTGTTTGTCGCCCTTATGGTCCTCCCCCTTGTTGTGTGGAAAGTCATGGGGGGGCCAAGGGTCTTCCTTTGAGGGGTAGGAGCCCTCGTGGGGGCTACCGCCTTAAGCAACGTCTTTAAATTACTTGGTTCCCCATCTGCCCCTCTCCCACTCCTCTCTGCCCCAGCGTTGGGCCTGTGCGTGGTTTTGGGGTCGGGCCAGTGTCCACCAGTGTTCTCTTGTGTTGTGGGGTGCGGGGGCGCTCACCTTGTGCGCCTCCGGGCGACTGACGACGTGCGGCGTGTTGATCAGGCCTCGGCCCCTCCCCAGAACGGATCCCCACGGTCCTGCGTGGTCTTCGCTGGCCCGCCGCTGCTCGTCTCCTCGGTGGGGGGGGGGCGGGTGTGTTCCGAAGGTGGGGGCTGCTTCTCGGTCACACGCGAGCCCGCTCCGGGGGCCTCGCAGTGTGCGATGTGTTACCGCGGCCACCTGCGCCTCCCTGCTGGTTCCCTGCCTCAGCTGAGGCCCGCAGCTGGCTCCGGTGGGGGAGGGGTGGCTGCGTCAACCAGCTTCTGTGGCCCCGCGTCTCTTGGACCTCGCTCGCGAGGCCGACTCTCGCCTGCCGGGTGCTGCCTGAGGTATATCGGGTAGGTTTTCTTGACCGTTTACTTGTTTCTGTCCAGCTTTATTGAAGCTTTAGTGGCGGCCCGGGCGGAGAGAGATCTATGTGCGTCTCCCTGTCCCGGCGGCCATCTTGGAGTCCTTCATCATCCTTTTTGATTCCTCTTTCTTGTTGGGTGGGAAGGTGGTGTTTTACAAAAGATGCTATTGTTAAATTGCAAGTGACTGCAAGTGTAGAGGCTGTTTGGCTGTAGCCTCTGCTGCTTTATTCTCCTGGTCTGACTGACTGCTGGAAGTATTGCCATCACTACGTGTCGTCTGCAAGAAGAAGCATTTTCCATTCCATTTCACTTTCCATTCGAAACGTGCTTTCTTGGACTACAACAAGTAAATAACTCTGCTTTGAACTTAGTATTGTGACTCGTTCACAAGAGTCATTGATAGCGTTCTTTGCTTTGTTGCTTTGAACGTGTATATGTGACTCATTGATTGGACTTAGTGATAGCGTTCTTTGTTTAGCTGCCGGCCACCTTGCAGCTTCTCTCATCACTTGCTTTTCTTCTTTACAGCAATAATCCTCGGTGCTGCCTGCAGCTCCTCCCCCGTCATTCTGGGGTTGGTGTTTCAAAATAGCTGTGCATGCGCACCGCAAGTGACTGCAAGTGTAGAGGCTGTTTGGCTGTTCGGCCGTGTGGGTGTGTGAAATAGGAATCTATTGTTCTTTTACCTCCAATGTTACCCTCGACTACGTTAGCGAACTTTACATGCTGTGCACATTCAACAGTACCAAGGTATGAAGAGTCTGTCCATGTTTTTTTATGTTCATGAAATAACGTTGGTAGCCTAAAGTCCTTTATTTCATTTTTTTTCCCAATCAACAACACACACTGCAAATCGCATATTGTTAAGTTTTAGGTCCTTCATTTTTCTCTATTCACATTTAAAGGATGGCTAATGGGCTAAGAAGTGGCAAATGTTCAGGTATGGCGCAACCAGCTGGCATTGGTAACATGACAGACTGAGAAAGGCTCCATACCCACTCTAGACTGTGATGTTGCTACTGGTAACATCAATCCTGTTTTACAGGAGGCAATATCCAACACAGTAACCAATGAGTCTCCAGGCTCGACCAAAGAAGGCAATTCACTTAATAGCGATTTTGATATTAGAGCATTGGCCGGCCTGGATTCTCGCATTAGATTATCCATTGGTGTGTTGGCTCCACTCGTTTCAAGAAATCAGGAACTACAAGATAATGCATCTGGAAATGATGCACACTCGCCACCTTACACTACTCTGCCATTATCTGGGGGCACATATTAGTAATGATGGCGCGGCTTCTTATCCTAATCTTCCATTAAGCCCCGATCCTGTCATCTCATACTCCCAGAACAATGGTAGTATCTCTAGCATGCCTCTTACCCCTAAAGATCAAGAACCCTTTACTTTTCCAGTAATAATAAGAATTCTTGACCTATTAGATAAGGGGCATGACGTCACCCATTTAGAACTGAGAGATATTAAATACACTATGAATGAGATTGACTAAGATAAATAGGATGGAGGGCTTTATTCTTGCCCTGGACGGTCTTTATTCAAAGACAATGACACCCTCAGGTGCCAAGACTAAGATTACTCATGAACAATGTACTGAGACAAAAGAATCTCTTTCCGATGACACAGCAAGCCATGGGCCTGAATCATAAAATGAACTTGAGTTAATACGAGGCAAACTAGTGACTATTAACTCCACCCTATTTCATTTTAGGAACATGCTTAATCCATACATTCCTGCTTCTCCACTAGAAAAAATGGTGAAATCCGCTGATAGTCCTTCAGTCCTACTTAAATGTATTGATGAACAGAAACTCTCCACTGGCTCCACGGAATGTGAATCTGAATATATGGGTTATGCATGCAGAAGATTCCGCAAAAATCAAAAATGCTGTGTTAAACGTGCAGAAAAAAAACGTAGATCAGCAAATGAAAAAACATAAAAAATCACTAAAAGAAATAAAAATATTGTGAGTCCTGAAAGTGGCAGCGAAGATGCGATTGACGTGGCCCAACTTTCAGTGGAATGCCAATCACATCTGGGTGCAGATCAAAAACATTAACCCAAACTAGAGGAAGTCAAACCAACATCAATTCCTGGCGTCATTCACAATACAATCACAGTCGAAGTACATAAAGAACCTGCAGCTACCGTGCCCCAACGAGATCTAAAACATGATTTAGACAATAAGAGCGAGACTGAAGGGGCTGTACCCAAAACTCAAAAAATACTTTCCAACTATTTTCATAGTGCATGAAAGAAAAAAACATCGACCAGCTTAATATCCTCATCCAATCTTACTAATAACCAGAATGTAGTACCCAACCAGCCTAATGGTGGAATGGTCAAAAAGGATTCCCAGTTTTATTCGGAAACCTTACAAAGAAATCTAGTGAATGCGCAGGTATTGATTCCCAAAAATGCACCACTAATTCTAAATGGAAGAGGTAAGCTTACCAAATTATCTAATGACATAACTATTGGTAGGACTTCCGTACAGAATGAGTCTGCAATGGGTGATTCTGCCTGCGCTGTACATGAAAAACACAAACAACTATCACAGAGTAGCAGTCTAACTGTTTCCAACATACAAGAGTCTATGCGCATAGCGTTAACTGCTGGCATTCCCCCAATTGAAATAATCAACCAGCTTCTAACTACACAATCTTTTGGAAATGAACCTAATGCGCACAGTGACTCGACTGCTATTCAATTTGAATCTGCAGGACTAGATGGTGGTCCCTTTAGCAAAAATTCAAATGATCTAAAAAGTAATCTCAAAGATCTTACATCTGATCATATGGACCAGCCCAATGATACCCATACAGGAAGTATCTTGCTTGCAAATGATAAAATCGATGATGCCAGACCCCCATGTTCCAATGTGAACAATAAGAACCACACCAACATGATTGGGCTCGAGGGCAAGCAGGAAATTTTATGTGGTGCACGAATTAATAGAAAATATTTTTTAGATCTTCTCTTTGTAATTCCATCATTAAGAATATCTTCCAGTGATATTGACCACATCGCATTAGCTCCTACCAACAACTTTCGTATGATATGTCATTTGTTCTCTGAACACGTACTCAAGCTCATTTGGTCCTTTAGAAGGGAACTTTCAGAAATGGGATTTTCACTGTTCACCTTTAACGATGAAAAACTAGCATATGAATTTTTATATGCTAACCAGCGCCGCAACTCAAATGAGCAGAAAATGAAGGGTGATCAATCAGTACCAAAAATGATAAATTTTGTATATCTCAATTTTTGACAATTAGTCGTACCAACAATGAAATGGCATGGATAGAACCATTGCTAAAAACGATGTATACGGCTAATCAAGAACTGTTTACATCATAAGTTAAGGTTAAATCTGTTCTTACTGTCCTGTCGTGGAACTCATGTGGGTATAATAATATTTCTACCTGGCTTTGCACGCTTGCAAAATTACCAACCATTTTTTTGTTCCACGAAACAATGAAAATGGATCCATTGGTCATTCCTGATTACCATTCATACTGCTCTCCTGCTTCCAAAGGTGCGGGTGGCAGGCCCTTTGGGGGTTTAGCCATCGCAATCAATAATACTGTTGAATGTAGGACAACCTTGGTATATTGTTCTGTTCATGTCCTAGCTGTAATTTCGTGCCTCGAGAAGCGTGACACAAATGTAATTTTAATAATCAACGTGTATTGCAATCCTCTGAAATATTCGATCTTAGATATCTTTGACGATTTAGATTGCTGTTTTGACCAAGCCTCAATGATATACTCTAAATATGAGACTATTGTAGGTGGGGATTTTAATTCGCATTGTAATGGACATCCTAAAAATGATCCTGTGTGTAAACAGTCCAATTCAAACAGTTGTAAAAGAGGAGCGAAGTTTCGTGAATACTTGAAAATTGGGGTATGTCATTTGTCACATTCAGTCAGTCCTCGAATGTACATACCTGGAAAAGAGGCATAAATGGTTCTGAGATTGATTTTTTTGTGTCTCCGATTTACTGTTATCTAGAATAGACCCGGTCAAAATTGGGGACATTATAGTGATCATGCCCCCATTATTCTTACATCTTCACTTGATACCGATCAATGGCACTCGAACATCCTTTTACTTCCCATTGAAAACAAAAGGGATAATATTTCCCTAAAATGGAATCCAACCTTATATAAGAAGTTAGCAGAACGGGTACATGACCATCTTAATAGCCTGTTGAACTAGGATTCTATTAACTCATATTCCATCAATTACGTAAATGCAATAATCAATGATTGTATTGAAGACGCCCTTAATCAGTACAGAACTAAAATTCCTCTCAATGACTCCAATCACAAACATAGTTTCAACTATAACATCAAAATGTTGAAAATATATAAAAATCGTGATATTAGACGATTAGAAAAGGGGAACTTTTCTGCTTTGCATTACATGCTAAAAAAGAAGCGCATCATTCTTGAATACAAATTTAAATTGAAAGGCGCACATTTGCAGCAATACAATGAACAAAATTGCAAAATGATCAAAGCAATTTGTTGTCGTAATTCACGAGACATTTGGACTGCGTTGAAAAAAGGTAATGTGTTAGATAGATCTGATAAGTGTGCAATAAAAGCAGAAACATGGATATCCTATGTAAAGGAAAAATATATGATACCTGCTCGTTTTGCAAATATAAGGGATGACATAGTTCCTGTCTCTCTTGTCAACTACTTTGCTTGGTCCTCATATGACATCATGTGGGCCATTAAAAAATTGTCTAATCCCCGTGCTCCGGGCCCTGATGGGATACCTAGTTGTGTATAGAGATCAGATCCCATTTTTTGGAGTCAGATCCTAAAGATCAAATTTGATAGTATTCTTCAAAAGGGCCTCATTCCGAATTCCTGGGTCATGTCTATTCTTATCCCTCTTTACAAAAAGGGTGATTCCAGTTTACCTGAGAATTACTGTCCCATATCTCTGACTGATGCAGCAGCAAAGGTTTTCTCTATTTTAATTATCCATGACTTAGAAAAATATTTATCCACTCACAAAATTTATTCAAAATGTCAGGTTGGATTTAGGCGCCAGATGGGCACAACTTTAAATGCCAAAATCATGGCCCATTTGATTGCTGGTATTAAAAGAAAAGAATTTGGCAATGTTTACATTGCCTCTATAGACATGTCTTCCGCATTTGACTCAGTTGTGCGACAAGTTTTATGGAACAAAATGCAGAAGTTTGGAATCCCAGAACTCTTTATACATTGGATCACCAAATGCCATACAACTACATCTTGTAGAATTCCCTTAACCCGGGGAGGTTCTCTAACTGAGTCTGTTCCCCTTCATCTTGGTCTGAAGCAAGGATGTAACTTTGCATCCATGCTCTTTAATTTGTATCTTGCAGACATAGACAACCTTTGGGAATCTGTCATCACATATCCAGCAAGGCTCTGTTCTCTTCGACTACACTGGTTAGCCTTTGCTGATGACCTGAATTTTTTTTTTTAACTCCATCTAGCCTCCAAGCCAAATTGGACATATTCTCAATGTTCGCCTATAATCATAATCTTATTCCAAATCCAAGTAAGACCTATGTTATGATTTTCCAATCTTGCAAAAAGCTTAATAAATTTAGATGGCGTATTGGTGATACCCCTATACATGAATTAAAAGAGACCGTCTACTTTGGATATTGTCTAAGTAATATGACTTCTTATAACTCATGGTTATACTATCTCAGGCAAAAATCCAGACCCTTACTGAATCAAATGAAGTTCATTTTTTCTACTCTCTGTAAATTTGCAATTATTCCGCTCCTTGATTTCCTCACATTGAAAGTGGAACCAGTTCTTTTATATGCATTGGACATTTGTCCCAGTAGCATGTTGAAAGAATTGGATCTATTACAGGGTAGCATGATAAAAAAAGCTCTGCGCCTGTCCTTATCCATTCCTAACTGCATTATTAGACACAAGATGGGTCTTATCGCCTTATCTACCAGGTTCACATGGCGTGCTCTGTCAAACTACTCTAAAATTTTGAATTGCCCTGATAATTCAATTTATCAAGATTTCTTGGATTTCAAAAAGGGCTGCTCTTCTAGATCTATTAACAGCTACTATGTGACCATGGAGAATACACTAATAAATGTGAGTGTTAATAGTGAAGATCTGTATAGGCGTCCAAATTATTTGAAACAAAAGTTATTTCAGTATGATTGGTGTAATACCATTGATCAAATTGCCACTCTGTGTACATATAAGGAATATGCGCAATTTCCCCATAAAAGAGATGGTTGCAGTGATTATCTCAGGATGTTTCCTTGTAACATAACGAGAAGATACTACATGCGTTTTAGGTTAAATCAATATCATACTCTTGAAAGAACAAAGTATTGGGTGACAGGTAAAAACAAGCTGGGCATTTCGAATTGTCGGTTTCCTGAATGTACAGAACGGAACGAAACATTAAAACATCTTATCTTAGATTGTCCCTTTTTTAGGGATCAAAGGACAAAGTCCTTTTTAAGATTTATCAATGTGAACTATGAAGATTGCATGATTTCACTCTGGAACAGACGTATGAAAGGCAATGAGAAGGCTTTAATTTTTGCTTTGGTTGCTTTTCTGAAGGTCATTGATAAAGAGATTTTGTTATTTAATTGTTAAATTGTTTTTAACTTGAATTTAATTTTATCTGGCATTTTTTTATTTATATTGTAATGAGTTGATACATTGTTAAATAGATGTTATTGTGTAAGTTTGTAAAGGTTCTTTGAACTATATACAAATTAAAAAAAAAAGAAAATTGCGTGCCTATGGTTCTTGATGTTGTGCTGGGGTTATTGTTTTTGTGTCCACATTGTTTCATATCAGTATCTGGTTTTTGTGACCTAATCTTTTCAGATCAGTACCTGGACGATGCCTTTTGCACTATTGTAATCCACTTTACTGGGTCTTATTTGGGCCCTAGCATAACATGTCACTTTATTTCATGCTTCTTTCAAAAAAATGTTTCGTTAAAAAATAAACAAAGAGGAAGAGAGAAGAACCCAGTTCTTGAGGCACAGAAAGACAATAAGAATAAATACAAAAAGTATATTTGTTCAGAAAATAGGTAGGGTACATCCACGTACATCCTGTCAACCCCCATTGATTCAGATTGACACAGATGATACACTACCAGGATATGCAATGAAATTTACATTTTGAACTATGCAGTCAAAGTTTGATATTGTGGCACAGTAGTAGCCCTGATGTCACAGCATTATTGTACATGTATGGTATGGTCAGAAACCTGGGAATATATAGAGGATGGAGGAAGAGAGCTGTAAAATACTATTGCTCTTTCCATCAGAGTTCATCTAAAAAAAGAAAAACTTACAGAAATGAATTTTGCTTCAAAAAGTAAAGTAACAAAACATTTACCTTGCGCTTGTATCTTTCTTAACATTTTAGCATCATTGTTTCCTACGAATTCTGGGCTGCTAACATTAGGAGGTCGACCTTTCCGATGTCTCATTCTTGAATGTTCTCTTGTACGCTGTCTTTCTGGATTTGGTGGTCTTCCTCTACGGCCTTCCATTGCTCGTATGCGAGGAACTACTTCTTCTTCTTTTAATAAGCACCATTCCATGCCCTTGTAGTAAACATATTTGACAAATAAATGGTACATATGCACACACAAGTGAGAAGCACACTACTCTGTTTATAACTTTTAGCAAGGTTGATACATCTATTAAAAAAATGTAAGAATACTTTAAAGGGCCTCACTACTGCTATATGGTAGTGTTGAAGTATGCTTAAAAAGTAATTCAGCATGTATTAACATTGCTCTTTTTAAAAAAGCAATAATTAATAAGGGAAGAAATAAATCCCATAGAGATTAGAAGCAATGCAGGCTTAGTACAGAATGTACCCGTTTTTGAAATCCTAAGAAATAATAGTTTGAATCTGAAAAAAAAAAAATATTATCGACTCATATGCAACTTCTCGTAGCCCGTTTTTAAATTGGAAAAATATCTTTGAGCTAATTCAACAAATATCACGATTAGTTATGATCTCGTTGAGTGACATCTCGTTGGCGGAGTTACCATCCTCAGCCCAGGAAGCTAACAGGGCGATTATTTATCTGGTTTCCTCCATTATCTCTGAGCTTATTCTGTTCTGCTCCAGGGGTTTCTTAGAAATGGGCTATAAATTTAAAAGAGTCGAGGAAAACACAGTTAAAATTGGTTCACTTCAGCCACTTAATTTGAAAGAAAAAGATTCTGATGGTGCAAATGCTGAGATTGAGACTTTGGTCAATAAAATTATAGATGCTCTAAAAACAGGCATAAAAACAGTGGCGTGGAAGAATAAAGTTTCTCATTCTGGGAACAATATGAAAAATGCTTCTTGACTTAAGTCCTTAATCAATGATAACATCACACTCATATCATGGAATACCAGAGGATTTAGATTTGTTTCTGTGAATCCTATAGGGTTATCAATATTGTTAGAGGTGGAGATATTTGTATTACAAGAAACGTGGTAAGCCCATGAGTTCTTGCTAGATGATTATACAATCATCCAGAGGGAGGCACGTCAAAAGTTGAAAAGAAGACCTTTTAGAGCTTTACTTACAGGAGCAAGTAGTGAAATTTTATTACTTGAAAATGATCCCTTGTATACGTTTCCTTAACTCGTGGCGGCTACTATTGTGCTGCTAGTGAATGGTGCTTTTTATAGATGTGTATAACCCTCCTGGTGGTGAATGCGCTTGTGAGATAATAAGAGTTGGAAAAAAAACTTACCGGATTGGACAAAAAGTAATTTCAATGCACTGTATTTAATCATGGATGATTTCAATTATAAGAATCTCAAATGTTTGCCAAGGGAAAAATTACTTGAAATCACCTTACAGCTTGCGCCATTGATTATATTGAGGATGAAAAATTTACATTTTATCCTTGGACATCCTTTATTAATATGCACTGTTTATTACAACTATATTGCTCTGTTAGCACCTTAAGTTCTACTCTATACATTTGGAGTAATGGGTTGGCCTATTCTTGGCTGGACTATATATTGTTCCCAGACGTTCCATTTGCTTTGATTGGATGCCTTTCTATTGTCCCAATATCAGTTAGTGATCATGTGGTTCTGAAATTATCCTTTAAAAATAGTAATAAAAAAAGAGATGAATTAAAGGGGAATATAATTGTGAATAATTCAGGTACTAAATTCAGATGGGATGAGTTTAATATAAAAAAATGCAATACGCTCTTCTGTAAAGATTGTAGAAACAATCTCATGAACAAGAGCCTGGCGATAGAGGTGGAGGCAAAACCGCATATTGAAATCTTATAAAAAAATATTTTCTTAAAATTACAAAGTCACAGAAAATATGACTAACATTGGGAAAAAAACAACAGCTAAAAAAGTATATAAAAAAAGTTATCAAAGAGAAGAGAGAATATAGTAATCAAAAGAATACAATTGTGAAGCTTAAAACCAGGTATAAAAATTATATTAAATGATACATGGTATCTGATAGTACAAATAAGTGGTGTATGGTATATAATGCACTCCGTAATTCTGATTCTAGAGTCTTTTGCAATTTATATAAAACTTACTCCCAATCCAATTTAGATAAAAAAGAAATAAATGGCACATAAGAGAATAGGTGGATTGTGCATATTGATAAATTGTATTATAGAGACCAAGGAGACATGGATAAGGATAATATTATATATTGCTTGGAAGAGGATATGTTGAAGCTTACAGATTTTTTTTCTCTATTTCTACATCAAGCAAAAAGACATGTCCAGAACAATAGTACAATCATGGTTGACACGCATTTACATACATATATCAGCAAACATTAGGGGTTTCAAAAGATCGGACTGAGGGGGGCTGATCAACCTTGGGTAAATATGCCCGAAACGCGGGCCAGATGATCTTAGACTTACTGGCACCTGGCACCCAAGTGATGCACAGTTCTTTGGTATCATTGGCCCAGACCATGTCTTGCATCCAAGTTTCTTTCGTGGGGGGTTGTTTATCTGTCCATTTCAGAAGGATAGCTCTCTTGACCAGCAGCAATCCCAAATTCGAGAATCTGCGCTGGGTTACCCCCATCCGGCCAACATAGCCTAGTATGCAATCGCAAAGAGATTGTTCCAAATGCTCCCCATTACCTCAGACAAAGTGATCTTAACAGCGTTCCAGTAACAGCTTAATTTGGGGCAGGACCAGAGCATATGCAGCAGGTGGGCTTCCTAATCACCACACCTGGGGCATTCTTTTGTCTCATCCACCTGGAACATGCTTAGCCTCACTGGGGAGTAGTATAGTCCGTTTAAGACCTTAAAGTGTATAAGTGTCATGATCTCTGCTTCCAAAAGGTCGGGGTTTTCCCGACTCCCTTGGAAGCAGATCCATAACCCAGGTTCCGAGTGCCAACCAGTCCCAATTGGGACCTTTTGGACCCAGTCCTGGCGCCAGTGGCACCAGGCTCATAAATATGCCCAGTCCCAGCGCTGGAAGCGCCGGGCTCATAATGCTTGGGTGGACTTACCTGCAGCAGACCATGCTGCTTACTTGTCTGCCAGTTGAGTCTCTGATCCTCTTCTGTTTGGAACTACTTTTCCTGTTGGGTGGGGCAGGAGCCACTCCCTAGATTCAGAACACTGGAACTCTTCTGGAAAGCAGGAACTCTTTTCTTACCTAGGCGTGGCTGTGGAAGGAGACACCTAAGCACTACAGGAGGCTATTTAAACCACACCCGATGGATGAATCTTGCTTTGCGTTATTCTGCATTCTCAGCAGCAGAACGCTCATCGTGTCTTCTGCATCTGATCCTGGGCCTAAGGAAAAAGGCTTACCATTCTGAATCCAGTCTTCAGCAACACCTATAAAGACAAGAAAGAACAGGTTAGCATTACGGTCTTCAGTGACAGCTCTTCACTTACCAGGTCCATCGGATGCCACCAACGCCTCGCGCTACATTCCGGCATCTGAAAGACAAAGGCTTACCTACTCTTCGTGCGCTCCGGAGGTCTTCACACTGCATTCCGGCATCTGAAAGACAAAAGCTTACCAACTCTTCGCACGCTCCGGAGGCCTTCGGCGCTGCATCCCGCATCTGAAAGACAAAACAAGGTGCGTTTAAAGACATTGGGGAACTTTAATACTCACGTGCCATTACTCCTTTCCACATCTAAACCCAGTGGGTATTCCGGCACCCTGCAGCCGCCCCGAACTTGTACCTGCAACATAAAAAGACAGTTAACGCGCATCGTGAAGCAGGCAACAAGCGCTTACTTACGTGCTTCCAGGCGCTTCTATTCATCACACGGGCTCCATCATCAACTCACTTCAGCCCGCCATCCGCCATCGCCGGAACCCTGCAAAACAAGAGACATCATTACTAAAGACTTTTAAAGACATTAGAATTACTCGAAACTTACCGTTCGTGCAGTAAACGACGGACAGCAGTCCTCTGAAGTCAAGAGGCCTGCTCCCCTTATCCAGTGAAGAAACTGGTTACAGCACCCTGCCTCGAGGCAGATGGAGAGCACGGCGTTCACTTACCTAAGGTGAGAGCGTTAACCTTTGGGGTTCTACAGGAGAAGAGAAAGGGAAGAAGAGAGAGACATTCAATAACCCAGTTCATTAATCCCACATTTCTATCTGCAGACATCTTACCCTTCGAGCCAGTCATACAGTGCACAGAGGTCCAGCCCAAAGAGCCAGCCGTGTGTTACACTTCACCTTTGAAGATACGGTATACGCCCAGTCAAGACGGGCGCCTCTACGGGAATCAGGTGAGCGTTACAATAAGTCTATACTTTGAGTTTAGCGATATGACCTTTGATAATAGGCAATGCATCGTCCATTGAAAAACAGAGAATTCAACCTGGAGATTTCTACCCCATCTCGCTCCATTGTTCTGTGCGCCGCCAGTAGTCATTGATTGTGCAAGACTATATAGAAGAGAGATACCCTTTTTACCATTAGACCTTTGCAGTATGTGTGTGTTGGTGGTTCATCCGGAAATGTGGCCCATAATGCCTGCACCGTTGCGCGCATACACAAATAATATAGCGCTTCTAAGGGGCCCCATCGACAGCTGTCCTCAATCCATTCTAAAAAGCGGCCCTCCACATATAGGTCTCCAGTCATGAGTATACCTGCAGCGCCCCAGGTTCTAACCATGCCACCATCCTTGGTCGGGGGGAGCAACAGGTTCCCCAACAAGGGCAACATCCTATTATCAAGTGGTGCCTGAGTCCCCTTATGCGACAATCTCCTCCATGCTTCACAAGTGGTCCTGACGGGGTCCTGTTGGTGATTCGCCCAGTATGTGCTGCCTGATGGTAAGGATACCAGATTACCACGCACCTTCTCTACAGGTGTGTTAGGTAGAGGAGGTTCAGTAGTGGCCCATTGGGAAGCATAGTGTATCTGAGCCGCCACATAATACAGTTTAAAATCAGGTGCATTGAATCCCCCTCCTCATATGGTCTGGTCATGTGTGACCATTTTAGGCACATCACCTGCCAGCCCATACGAAGCAGGAGCATGTGGGTGTCAGGTCTTGGAACAGCAAACGGCCTGGCCATAAAAGTATGTTATGAAACATGTACAGTAATTTGGGGAGCACCACCATTTTAATTGGGGAAAACTTTTTGGCCATTGACATTGGAAGCCTCCCCCATCTTCACAGCTTGGCCCTTAGACCCTCCATGTATGATCTACAGTTTAGTTCACAGGTTAGGTCGGGATTACGGGACACCTTTATCCCAAGTACCGGAACAAAAGGGAAGCCCACGATAATCCTATTTTGTTGGATGGTTCCGTCGTCCCAGGCCGCAGGGGAAAAATTTCAGATTTGCTGTTATTTAGATGCAGTCCAGAGTGTGCGCCAAATCCCACCACAGTATCGAATACCTTTGTTAAGTTAACCTCTGGGTCTCATATATAGAAAACGAAAGCCATGGCTTTTGTAAAGGCTGGTCTAGTTGGCGACACCTTTCTACTTGCTACTTGTTTTGTAGTGTGTTTCGATATAGTGTGCCTATCCCATGGATTCTCTTGACTGTCGGGTCTTGGTGATTAAGGCGGTAAAAAGCCAAAAAAACACCAGATAAATGGAACACAAACACTCATATAGACTTGCGCCAGTTACATTTTTATCATCAATATTTAATTAAACAAATCATCATAGTGTGCCCTTAGTGATGAAACGTGTTTCGGCATTCAACATTTTCAAATCAGGGCATGTAGCAATGTATAAACTCACAAAAGAAAACTCTGTGTGGATACAGTGTGTCAAATGCATCAATTATGTATGAGCACATTCAGCAATGTTCAATCAATCAAACATAATAAAAATATGGTTGTGTGACAAAATCATGGGCTGGTGTAGGGGAGGATTGTTAGGAGTTTGGAGAAGAAAAAAGATATTAAAAATGGAAGAAATTAAATAAAGCTAAGCAAACTTGCAATTATGTTACACTACTTTAAAAATCTGTGTTTTGATCATATTTCCACTTCATATTAACAATGGTTTACTTCAATTTAGTTTGAAGCTCATGGTAAATCTGTGTTTTGATCATACTTCCACTTCATATTAACAATGGTTTAATTCAATTTAGTTTGAAGCTCATGGTAATTGTTCAGTGATGTAAGTAATATAACTGTTCTTGGAGTAGTTCAAATTAGTTTGTAGCTAACTGTCCGGTTCAAATTGACGTACTTCATAATATGAGTTACAGATATGCTGTGTTAGTTGAATAAGTACTCATGGTGGTTTGTTTATTACTGTTAATTAAAAAACATACAAATAATGTTCTCCTTACCATTGGTCTTCTTGTAATAGTTGATTCGAGAGTCAATTTCGAGGGTTAGATCCCTGTGAAGAATATGGAACAAGTTACTTACCTGTAACTGTTGTTCTCCAGCATGGGTCTGGCATTGATTCACATGCTCATGAATATTGCCCGTCGTCAGGCCGGGAATCCTCGGTAAAGAAAAAATCAGTATCAGTTTCGTTTCTGATCTGTCTTTCTCAGTAGTAACCAATCACTGGTCTCTGGGTCATACTGCCCCCACTCAATGACTGCCCTCTCCCTAAGCCCCGCCTCTGGCAGCCATCCTCAGATTTGGTAGCACGTAAAGTGGCAGTATGACCAATTGAAGAGCCGCAGAGGGGTAGGAGGGAGAGTTCGCATGTGAATCCATGCCAGACCCATGCTGGAGAACAACAGTTACAGATAAGTAACTTGTTCCTTCTCCAGCATGGGGTCTGGCATGGATTCACATGCTCATGAATATAAGAATACATAGCAGTACACACGCACAACCACGGGAGGTGGCAACAGGCTCAACATTAAGCATTACATCAAAACTCAACATTAAGCATTTCTTACCTCCTCACCAGGCTCACCTTAAGCGAACAGGTTGCACAGCACTGCTTGGCCGACCCTGGACTCCTCCCTGGAATCCCGGTAGACGCAGTAGAATCTCGTGAAGGTGTGCGTCGACCTCCACGTTGCAGCTCTGCAGATGTCCAGCAGGGGCACACGAGACAAGAACGCACTGGTAGCAGCGATAGCTCTGGTTGAATGGGATCTCGGACGGCCGGGCAACGGTCGGTTTGCCAACCGATCACAGTGCATGATGCAGCCGGAGAGCCATCTGGAAATGGAAGCCTTCGAAAGAGCCTTCCCTTGGTTCACAGGCCCAAAGTTCACGAACAGCTGTGATGTCCTCCGAAAACTCTTTGTTCGGTCCACGTAGAACTTCAGCGCTCTAGCTACATCCAGCGAGTGCAAAGTCCTCTCGGCCGGCGACAAAGGCGACGGGACAAAGACTGGTAACACCAAGGGCTCGTTGAGATGGAAGTCCGACGGCACCTTGGGCATGAAGGAGGGGTGCGTCCTCAGCACTACCCTCATATCGTGAAAGGTCAGGTATGGAGGCTTGCAGGATAGTGTCTGGATGTCTCCCATGCGTCAGGCGGATGTGATGGCCACCAGGAACGCTGTTTTCCACGAAAGAAGCTTCAACAGGGCCGAATGCAATCGGCTCGAATGGCGGACCCATGAGCCTGGTGAGCACCACGTTGGGCCCCCACACCGGGGCTGGTGCCTTCACGGCGGGAATGATCAAAACAGTCCTTTCATAAACATCCCTTGAGCAACGGCCCAATGCCACAGATCCTAGGCTTCCTTGGATAGGGCTGGGGACCTGGTTCCGCCCTGCTTCCGGATGTAAAACATTGTGGTGGTGCTGTCGGTGAAGAGCCTCACTACCTTGCCCTTGAGGGACGGGAGAAAGGACCTGAGGGCCCAGAACACTGCCCGGAGCTCCATGATGTTGATGTGGAGCGGCTTCTCCTCCAGGAGCCAAAGTCCTCTCGCGTGGAGATATCCGGTGTGCGCTCCCCACCCCTCCAGGGAGGCATCCGTCGTCACCGTCACCTGTAGGGCGGCGGTCTGAAAATATGTTCCTGCCGCCAGATGAGCGTGGGTGCCCCACCACCGGATGGCTCGACGGAAGGACTTGTTGAGAGGGATCCTGTCTTTGAAGCTGCTCGTTGCTTTTATCTAGCAGGTGTCGAGGAACTCCTGTAGAGGGCGCATCCGAAGCCTGCACAGGCGCACGAGGTATATGCAAGAGGACATAATCCCGAGGAGGGACTTGATGGACCTCACCTTGACCATGTCCGTGGCCAGCAGACACTGCACCTTGCCTGGGATGGCCTTTGTCCTTTCCTCTGACGGTGAGGCCAGACGCGCCACTGTGTTGAGCTTGGCTTCCAGAAACAGTGCGACTTGCGAGGGGATCAGGTGGGACTTGGGGAAGTTGATGGAGAACCCCAGGTCCGTGAGTAGCTGGACGGTCTTCGCTGTGTGTTCCACGGAAAGCTCCCTTGTCCTTGCGCGGATGAGCCAATCTTCCAGGTAGGGGTAGATGTGGATCCCCTGTAGGCACAGCCGCGCCGCCACTGGAGCGAGGCACTTGGTGAAAACCCTGGGTGCCGATTTCAGTCCGAACGAGAGGGCCTTGAACTGGTAGTGCCGCCCTTGGACCACGAACCTGAGGAACATTCGGTGTCCTTTTAAAATGGGGATGTGAAAGTATGCATCCTCCAAATCCAACGACGACAGGAAATCTCCCTCCTCCAGCTGTCCCAGCACGTGCTGGAGGGTGACCATCCGGAACTTCTGTGCCTTGATGTACTTGTTCAGTCGTCGCAGGTCCAGGATGGGTCGCCATCCTCCTGTCTTCTTTCTCACAAGGAAGTACCTTGAGTATACTCCGGAGCCCCGGAGCCTCTTCGGGACGAGCTTGATGGCACCTTTTTTGAGCATCGTCCTTACCTCCAATAGCAGTTGAGGGATGTGATTTTCCTTCCTGACCAGGGGTGGAATGCGGTGGCACTTTTTTAGGAATTCGAGGGTGTGCCCCTGGGCGAGGGCGTCCAGCACCCACGCTGACTAACTTTGCCAGGCGGCCTCCCACCGGGGTGCTTCGGTGGGGGCCCGACACCACGGTCGGTTCAATCTTGCTTGGAGGACACCTTGCCGCCTTGGCCTCCCTGGCGACGTTAGCGGGGTCCACCCGACTTGCCTCGTCCTCTATAGGCTTCCTGTGACAAGGAGCGGGCCGCGTGGCGGTACGTAGAGGAGCCACCACCGAATCCCTTGGAGGCACCCTGCTTGCCTCCGGTGCTCCGAAAGGACGGCCTTCGTTGCCGGAGAACGCCTAGGGCCTTAGCTGTCTCCGTGTCCACCTTGATGGCCTGGAGGGACACATCCACTGTTTTCCCAAACAGATTGTTCCCGTCAAACGGCATGTCCAAAACCTTGGCTTGTACGTCCTGGCGGAAATCCGTCGCCTTGAGCCACCCTCGTCGTCTAAGGCAAACGCTGTTGCCTAGCTGGCGGAAACCGGTGTCAGCAATGTCCGTTGCCACCGTTATGGTGTGGTCCGACGCCACTTCGCCTTCTTGCAAGATCTCCAGGGCCTCTGCCCACTTGTCGTCCGGTAGGAAGTCCAACAGGGGGGCCATCTTGTACCATAACTCCCTGTCGTAGCGGGCCACGTACGCGAGGGCGTTGGCCGCCTTAATCGTTGCCACTGACGAGATAACTCGTCGCCCCATTGCGTCCAGCTTCTTTCCTTCGCCGTCCGGCGGGGAAGTTGACGTTGAGGCCGATGCCCACCCCCGCTTTCTTCTTGGCCGCCACTGAGACGACCGAGTCAGGGGTCGGTTGTGCCCTAAGGCACAAAGGGGCTGCGTCGGGGTTCCGGCACTACTTCTCATACCGATCCCTCTTGGCAGGCGTCGTAGACGGGTTCTTGAGAAGGGTGAGACCCTCGTCCCAGATGTCATCTAACAGAGGCACGGCGAGGACTGTTTTCCTCTTGGCCTCGCACCGTTGGTAAAGGAAACCTTCCTCCTTCTTCTCTCCGGGGCAGAGCTGGAAAAGCTTGGATGCCCTGGTCATCATTGTATGGAAAGATCCGATCTCATCGGGCGGGTAGACCCGGGCTGGGGGCGATGGGAGCTCTGTCCCGTCGTCACCGCCGTCATCGCCGTCCGTACCCGTCGTGGCCCTGTCCGTTCCTGTGTCATCCCCAGGAATGGGGGATGTCGGCAAAGGTTGAGTAGGCCGCGAGGGCTGAAAAGGCGGGGCTGGATGGATCCGGCTTCTCTTGTTTGGGGGGCTTCCTGTCGGGCCTGGCTCTGGCTCCTCCGTCGAGCCTGGTTCCGGTTCCTCCGTCGGTGGTAAGGGCAATCACGTCCTTATCTCCGAACATAAGGATTGTATTGCCAACAAAATGGCCGCCGAGTTGTCCTGCGGTTCCGGAAGCGACGGGTGACTAGGACCCTCGCCGGTGCCGCCGTCGCTCTCTCCTCGTCCCCTTCATCGGGATCCCTCCCCTGGGAACGGACCTCTTCGACACCCTCGTCGAGGCCCTCTTAGACTTCTACCAGCTCCTCCTCGGATGCTGTATCCATGTCCACAATGGCCACCGACCCCCCCCTCTTTTTCCGCCGGGGTCTTCACGGGGGTCTGTTCGATGCGTCTGAAAGAGGCTTCCCTCCACGGAGGCAGGGAGACACTGGGCCCAGAGGTCGCCTCCACTGTGTGGCCTCCACAGGCTGCCCCAGGGCCGCCGCGACTTCCTCGATAGAGGCCTTGGCCGGGTGAATCAAGGACTTTACCACCTTCTGTGGGCCTGTGGCCTTCACCTTGGGGGGAGGGTCACCGCCTCGCTCCCCATCGGCTGGATCCTTCGAGCTCGACCGGGGCCTTCACCAGAAGCTTTGCCGGGTTCTCAGCCTTCCTCTTCCCTGAGCCAGAGCATTTGCTCATGGTTGATGGCGCTGGAGATGATGCGCCCTGCCTGGCAGCCGAGGAGCCTGACCGTTCGGTGCTCCCGGTGCCCGCTGACTCACGGTGCTTTGCCTTCTGTTGGGCCCCCGTCGCCGGGGCGCCCTCACAGAACTTAGAAGACCGCTCGGACTTCTTCTTCTTCTCACCTGACGGGCTCTTTCCTTCCAGCCAGTTGGAGAGACAAAGGTATCGGTCTTGATGGTCCGTTCCAACATGTTCCTGCAAAACGCACAGTCCTTCTCCACATGCGTTTTGTCCTCATGAAGGCAGTAGAGACATTTCGAATGCTCGTCCTCCTTGAACACATTCTGCAGCTGGCATCCAGGGCAAATCCTGAACAGCTTTCCGGGCGTCGAGTTTCCCTTCTCCTGGGCCATGTTCGGGTAGGCCGCAGAAACTCCTGGACTCCTCCAAGAAGCGTAACCCGACGAAATCTTCACCCTTGAGGGGCATAGAAAAATTAGAAATTCTCTTTGAAAAAAACGAAAACGAACCAAAAGCTCGAGAGCTAAACACGAGGACTCCCAACACTTGAGCGTGCAATAAAAGTCTGAGGATGGCTGCCAGAGGTGGCGCTTAGTGAGAGGGCAGTCATTGGCTGGGGGCAGTATGACCCAGAGACCAGTGATTGGTTACTACTGAGAAAGACAGATCAGAAACGAAACTGATGCTGATTTTTTCTTTACCGAGGATTCCCGGCCTGACGACGGGGAATATTCATGAGCATGTGAATCCATGCCAGACCCCATGCTGGAGAAGTGCATTGTCAGCCATGTGAAAGACAATTTATGTCTGAATAACCATTGAAAATTAAGACACGCTTGTCCACTCGGAACTGTAGAGCGCATTTCTGTCATAATACTTTCTGGCTGGCTAGTAAGCCGCCAATTGTCATAGTAACATCATATGATTCTGTTTGTAATCGTTCAGTGCAGTAGTACAGGGAAGTCTTTCAGACTTCCCAAGGTTTAAATGCCTTCTCTGGGATAAACTACAGTAAAGCACCCAAGGGTGGCATTTTTGTCAAAATGGCCCCGGTCTTCTTCTTTCACCATTTCTTTGTGGAAAGGTCCTTCTTCAGATTTACTCTGCGCGCCAAACCAGGTTTGGTCCCTTTGTTCGCTTTGCCTTTGGCTGGATTCACGAGTGAAGCCTGCCTCTGGCTCCAGGGTTTCTGGGGTGGGCAGCAAGTGAGGGAGGTGCCTGAAACTCCCTGTGCTTAGTCTCCTAGGAGACCCAAATGCACTCTGTAGTGATTGCTGGGTGACTGACAGCTAGGCTGGAATGAATGGGAGAGAACTGAATAAAAGGCGGGTCTTTTGGCTTGGAAGGCAGAGTTGACCACTGGACGAAGGAACCGAAGAAGAACTTGAAGAGGGTGCCTGCTGCAACTGGAAACATTGGGTTGCCCAGTGAAGCCCTGCTGCTGTGCTGAAACTCCAAATTCGTAAGGACAGAGAAGCCGCTGTAAGGACTACTTCCTCCCTTGAGTTGGTGGGACCAATCAACTCCAAAGTAAGCCACCTGGACATTCTCTCTGAGCTGGTTGACTTTCCACAGAGTTGCTGCTGGAAAATGAAACGCTAGGGAGAGGAACACCAGATTGTGTGCGTTGCTTTTAAGCTGGCCAAGATCCTCCAGACTCCCAGGAAGCAGGATTAACCGAGCCTGAGCCACTTCAACAGAGTGCGGCACCCCAGAAGCAAAAAAAGCCCATCTAGACAGACAGGAACTGCACTGTTGCTGTTTGCGGTAGATGCGAAGAGCTGAAACACCGAACATCCACTTGTTTGAAGATTGCCGTTTGCGAGCAATGACCGTCCCATTGCAGTGCAGGAATCCCCAGAAGTCCTCCCTCTTGTCCCCATGACTGAAGCCCAGGAACAGTGAGATCTGCAGAGCTGATCAGGGACAGAAGTCATCTGCTGCACTTTTTCTTCAATACAAAAGTAATGTAAAAGTCTGAGAGAACTTACCTCTTTCTGTAGAGTTGCTTGCATCTTCTACTACTCACAGGTCTAACAGCTTATGGCCCTACATTGATTCTTCTTTTTCTTCAAAGACTTCTAAAACATTGTGCAAAGACTTTTCTTACTTACCGTCAAAGAAGTGCTTCAGCTCATATAGACTTTTGCCCATTGACTTTGGCTTAGCCTGTTCTACTGAATGACTCTTATTAGGGGATCAGAAAGTATTTGCCTGCTTAGGAATATTTGTGGTCTCTTTTATGTTCCAATAACCTTTTCCTTTGACTTATTCCTATATGATTCTAAATGCAACAGTGACATATTAATGTCCCCAGCACCCTAACTATTGAAGTCACCTGAGGGTGTAGGTTGTGTCTGTGGGCCATCCCAAAAGGGTACTCACTGATTTGGAGATATTAAAGTGTGTATTTTGTGAAGAATATTTAAGTGTTACTGTTATATTGCTCCCTTCTGAAGGCTTACCTAACTGACTGATTAATAAATTAATAATTGTTTATTCAAGAAACCTTGGGTGCAAGTGTTTATTTGAATACTTGTCACTGTGAATCTCTATGTAACTCCCTTACAACTCACATTGACCAAAACTGTGGGACAAGCTTATAGCAAAGGTTGAGTTTCCTATTACCTGTAGTCAGGGTTGCTGTAGTGTTCCCAAAGGGTACTGCATACAATCATGCCTAACAGTATTTTATTTAAATAGCTTTCCGTCTCTTTCTCCAAGGCTCTCCCTTTGGGTTGGTACAAAGCCTGATAGAAGACAAAGAATACCCTATTAATATCTGTATTATTGTGGGCTGTGGAACCATCAGGCATTCGGATGTATGGTATGTGTGCGTTCCTGAATTTCAGATTTAACCAGACCAGCCAGGGTACGGCCCAGCCTGTCAGCCACCTTGTATCGCATAGCCATCAGTTGCATCTCTCTCTGTGCCAGATCCCTGTATTCCTCTACTGTTGTGTCTTGAGGTGGAGGTCCCTGCAAGGGGATTGCTCACCCTCTCGGTGAAGGGCACCCAGTGCAGCTTCCTTCTTAGCAAGCTTTCTCCTAATACTTTTCAGGACTCCAAATTCTGCCGACATGGTTATACCATGTACGAACACTTAAAAGGCCTGCCATACGGTTGCTTCCATTGAGACCGACCCCACATTTGTTTCAAAGTAGATTGCTATTCGTTTGGGTAGTTGTAGGAAGAATGCTGTGTCAGTGAGTGCTGCTGCTTTAAATCTCCCCGGTGGGCGGATTGTCTTTGTCAGTGGGATTTCCAATAACAGCAATATTGGGTAAGGGTCGGAGAGTGTGCAGGCAGGATTTCGCAGTGTGTGACCATGTTGAGCAATGGGGCCGAAACAACCACATGTCTAAGCGGGAGTACATATTGTGAACAGAGGAAAAGAAGGAGTACTTTCTGTTAGTGCCCTGCAGTATTCTCCAAACGTCCAGTAATGCCCTCTCCTGCATGCCTCTACGCATCGCTTGCGCTGCCTTGGATAATGTGCGCTTGGCTGTGCTGGAGCGGTCCAGAGTGCTATCCAATATGGTGTTAAAATCCCTGCCTAACACTACCTCCGCCAAGGGGTATTGGGAGCACAGATCAAACAGGCTGTCATAAAAGGACGGATCATCGATGTTGGGGGCATAAACATTCACTAAGAGGATTTCTTTCTTGTGTAGGATACTGGAACCAGTTCATCTATGCCTACAGGGTCTACCTTGGTGTCTAGCACCTGCCAGCGCAGAGAGCAGTATCAAAATGAGTGCGCCCCTAGTGTTAGTGGAGTAGGTTGTGTAGTATCTCTGCGTGCCCCAGCTCGGCACCAGACAAAGAGCCTGCCTATCAAGTGTGTGCGTCTCCTGGAGAAAAAGGATCTGTGCTCCTTTCCGATTGACATACGCAACTATTTTCCACGCTTTGATCGGATTCCCCAGCCCCCTTATGTTCCCACTAAGAACTGTGTTTTTCGGAGTCATCCCCAATGCTTGAAGTATGAGGTCAAGTCTACTCGATGTGGACATCTAACCCTAAACTTCCCTTGTCCTTTCCCACGTTTCACCAAGTGTGTTTTAAAGCAACACCATAACTCAGCCCACCTCCTACCCCCCCGCCACCCTCACAGCACCCCAAAATGTGGCAGTGTTGTGCTCCCTCCCCAACATAAACAACGCATTGCACTTGCAAGGAGAAATGCTGTAGCCGCACGGAGTGGGTGGGATGCTTAATTCACAATACCTTAATCGCAGAACGTAGCCCGGATGCCGGGCATGCCTGAGCTTGTGATACAGTAAGCCTTGTATACGTGAGAGGCTATGCCACCATGTATGAAATGGACCCACAGATCGTGTGGCGGGCAAGGGTATATGCGTTTCAATAAAGTATATTGATTCAGCCGGGACAATGAAAAACAAGTCTTCTTGTTGTGCTGGAATTTTAGGCGAGCCGGGAACAGCACAGCTTAGGAGACATATCTTTCACGCAAGAGTTTTTTCACCCCCATGAATGTGTGGCACACCTGTTGAACAGCCACTGTTAAATCCGGGTAAATGTGTATACTGTTGGACTCAAAGCGAAGGTCGCCATTTTCTCTGGCCCGCTGTAGAATATGATCTCTGTCTCTGTAGTTCATAACGTGGGCAATAATTGGTCGAGGATAATCGCTCGGTTTGGGTTTAGCCGTCGATGGGCAAGCTTGCTGGTAAAGTGAGAGGAGAGCCGATATGCGCCCAGCAATTTTCAGAGTAGTTCCTCTACCGCAATCTCCATGTTACCTCGTAGCACCTCCTCGGGTATCTCTACAATGCATAGGTAATTCCTGTGCAATCTTTATTCCAGGTCGTCGCATTTGGCCTTCACTGATCTCATATACTTGGAAAGAGTCGTCACTGTGGATTGCAGGGACGTAATGTTGTCCTCAGGTGCGCCAATCCTGCAATCAGCTCCCGTAATTCTCTGAATTTTCCTTCGCCAGTTGGGTCCTTATGGAAGTGACCGTTGTGGTGATATCGTCCAGTTTGCCATTCACTGCATTGAACCCTTTGGTCATGGCATAGAGTATTTGCTGCATTGTTAATGGATCAGTGTCATAGGGGTTTCAGTGGTCGCTGCTGGGCTGTCACCTCAGAGGATTAAGGTACAGACGTTGTGAATCATTCCATGCCACCTCCTTTCTCACTCCCGGCACCTTTCGTCATAATGTTATCAGAGCAGTCGTGGGACCCAGCCCTCAATCTCACTTTAATAGTTGTTTTTCACTAGATGGTTCTGCCTGCTGGTGGATCCGATCGTTCACACCTCTCCTATCGGGGATCAGTTGTCAACGCATAGTGTTGTGCTGTGTGTCACCGGTAGGGATAAGTGGGGGCGCCCCTCTATTCCTCTAGGGGATGTAGCGTATGTGGCTGAAGGTGTTAGTCAAGTTTCAGCGCTAGGTTCTCGTTATGGTCCCGTTCGTGCGCGGAGTATAATTCAAAATAGTTATCTCGGGGTGTTGACAGGGTATTGCCACTTCCAGAAACCAGCCTGTTTCAGTTTCCTCCAAAGTCAACCCGATGTCCTGGTACGCCTCTCGGCAGGTACGGGGCACCACAGGGCACCCGCCGACTGTGGTGATGTATCACGTAATATTGCCACCCCCTCACTCCAGTCACAGCAGTTATCCCTAGAGGGCCCTCTTTACTCACAAGTATGTTGTAGTTCGGTGCCGAGCCTCGTTGAGGGACACGTGTACCTGGCAGGCTCTGCTTTTCACCAGCCCAATCTTGTGACCCCGCCGGGTGCAAGTGTTGATGATCTCCACCCACCAGCAGCGCCACCGCAGGATAGAGGCAGGTGGGGCTGGTTGTCCTCAGCTGACAAAGTACCTGGTATTCGGCATAGGGTCGCCCAACTGCGGTGGTGACCCCGGATCACAGCAACACCACCAGCGGGGAGATCACAGCAGGGAGGCGCAAACGTAGATGCATGGACTCTGGCACTGGTATCCAGTGATGCAGACTATGGGCCAGAAAGTATGCAGCACTGGGTCTCCACGGTCCTACCGCCTCAGCACGGGGTCCAGAGAGCCAACCCACGGAATCACACTGCAGCAGGACTTACCTGCAGAGGCGATGTCTAGCGAGCAACGCCGGCCCGTTCTGCACTAATATTAAGCTCGGAAGGGTGTAGGGCCAGGGCCGCTGTACCAACAGGGCTTCTCCAGTCTCTATGGTTCACTCGCCGGCATCAGACTGCGACAGAACAGTCGGCCACATGTCGGGTATGTCGAAATACCGGTCCCCAGGGCGTGTCGGGCCAGGATATGATTCATTTGAAGGTGCGGGTTAGTATCACATCGAATCTGCTGCTAGTATCACGTTTAGACAAGGATGAAGATGTTTATTTGGATTTCGACACCCGCTCCGCACAGATCTTAAAGAAGAGCCACCATCTTGACGGCTGCTCCACAGCGCCACCTTAAAGTTTACAGTTGAAGACCTGACCTCACTTCGGGAAAAAATAAAACCTTCACGTGCTCCAGGACCCGATGGAATTTCTAATTTAATTATCAAAAAATATATACAAAATTGGGCTCCATTGCTAGATAAGCTGTTCCAAACCATTAGGAACACAGGAATGATCACCATGAGCTGGAAGGCTTCTATATTAATTCATATCTTTAAAAAGGGTATGAGAGATAATACCCAAAACTATCACCCATTGGCGATGGTGGATGCGGTCTCAAAAGTCTTCTCTCAGCTATTATTGCAAGAACTAAATGATTGGATCAAGAAAAGTAACCGTTTAGGAAATCAACAATCGAGTGTTTAGAAGGGTACTTAGTACCCTTTCTAACCTGTGGACTTTATTGTAATTGATTAGAGCAACATTGAAAAATAAAGAAGGCGTGCTTTTCATCTACTTTGTTGATTACAAAGCGGATTTCGACACAGCTTACCGCAATATATTATGGGCCAAGCGGAAGAAATGGAATCTCAGTCCTATGATTTTACACTTCATAACATAAAATAATTGTACTCTATCACGGAAGGCCATCCAGGGTCCACCCTTTTGTCACCACGACCAAGGACGAGGAGATCGGGTTTGCAGCCATGCATCCAGAAGGCATCCAGCTCCATCAGCTTCTTCACCCTCAAGGTACTGTGGGACTCTTGGTAAACTTACCTGTAGCCGTTTGTGTTGCTCCTTTGCTTTGGGAGCACTATTTCTACAGTTAGGCTGTTCACCCATTTTCAGTCGCCCAGGCCTAATATCATGTGCCCCTCAGAAAGGCTTCTCCTAAGCCCCTGAACTTTTACAAAGGCCAACTAACTTGTTATTTACTTGTGCTATAAGAAGGTCTGCATCAGTACTGTTGAATTCATATTGACTTGGACATTGCTGGGTTCGTAACAGTAAATCCCTTGAACCTCTTGGCTTTGGCATTGCTCGGTCTTGTTAGGGA
Source organism: Ambystoma mexicanum (assembly GCF_040938575.1). Taxonomy (NCBI): domain Eukaryota; kingdom Metazoa; phylum Chordata; class Amphibia; order Caudata; family Ambystomatidae; genus Ambystoma; species Ambystoma mexicanum. Next base: position 1,066,170,790 of record NC_090931.1, on the reverse strand, counting down.
AAATACAGCCTAAACCTTCTAAGAGTTACTACTACTATTGCTTACCTGCGATTGTTGCTCTTTATATTCTTCAACTGACCTAAACTTGAATAACGCAGAGTTAATGAAGTCACTCCATGTGTGGATAACAAAAGTATATAACAATTTACTCACCTGCTTTATTCTTCCTTACTATTCTAAATGTACGTTTGATGTTGCTAGCTGAGACAATATTCCTTTAGTTTATAACTGCCTTGTGTATATATAAATTAAATCACTATTTTTGATATAACTGCAAGTGTGTAAATGTTTCTTTGGGTCTATGCATGTTCTGATTTCTTTGTACTGATTTACAGCTCACATTCCTCCTCCTAAGATAAGCCTGGCTGTTCTGCCACTCTACCAAACCTGGGCAGTACAGGCCTATGTTAGAAGTTGGGGCCCTACAACCAAGAGTTAAGTATTGTAGAGTGCAATGCCAATTGGACTTTAGAAAAACATACCCAACAGCGATGGTGTCATGTCGTCACATCATGACTTCACCACGCCCGCAGCACGGTCCGCTGTAGTGCATTCTCTATCACAACATTACAAATGTAGCAAGGATATGAAAAAGGATGCAGCAAAAGAGGGGGGCTGGGGGTTAAAAAAATATGAAAACATATGATAATGAAAATATGATAGAAAATTATGCGAACATGAAAAGATATGAAATATAAAAACTTGAGGAACCAAAAAAGAGGATTTGTATGCATTTACTGAGGAAATATCAAGAAAATATATCAGCCAGAAGGAACAAAAACACAAAAAATACCATTACTGGCAGCATTATAAATAACAGTCAAAATGACAGTACTCATTCAGTCCCTCCACATCTCCCTAGGGACAAGACATCCAGCTTGTCAATCTAAAATGTCTCTCAATCATGAATATAACTCACATTCCCATGTGGCCTCGTGGTTATAACTTCCACAACCTGAAACCGAAATTGCGCAATCTAGTGATGTGTCTCCAGAAAGAGAAGTGCCACTACAGAGTTCATGTTCTTCATGCAAGTGTTTGATCAATGTTCATTGCATCTTTGTTTGACTGGTTTGATACATTGTCCCACATAATAAATGCTACTGGGGCATCTTATTGTGTATATAATATATGCAGTGTCACAGATGGAAAAATGAACATGGCAGTCCTGGGGTGATGAATGACATTACATTTGGTGACAAAATTACAATTGGTACGGTGCAAACAAGGAAAAGGTTTTAGTAGGGTTGGTTATTAGCATTGTTGTCTGACAAGACACAGTCATTTTGTGGGTCTTCCATGGTTTAGACACATGTCCTTCCTTACAGTGATCTTGTTCCCGCATGACCCAAGGCTGTCCCACACCTCTCTGTCCATATGTCACGCTAGTCAGTCTCTGCAATTCCATCTTTGTTGTTACTCAGGCCAACCCTTGCATCCCAGTCAGTGGGCCTCATCACGACTTGGGCGGTAACGCCGGCGCTATCTGCCCTACCGCCGAACTTCCCGGCTCCAATAGCACCAGATCACGAGTTCGGCGGTAATGTTAATCCCTATTCCCATTGAGCCCATTCGGGGATGTCCCATTCCCCATTGGGCTCAATGGGGAAATTTCGCGCTAATACCGCCGGCGGATTTCCCGCCGGCGGTATGAGCGCAAATTTTCGGTGGATTTCAGAGCTGGGGCGAAATCCGGCAAAGTCCTGATTTGGCGGACCCTTAAATCCGGCGGTAATAGCGCTACCGACGGATTTAAGGGTTACCGCCAAAGTCGTGATGAGGCCCAGTGTGTGATACAAACTTGTCCCCATGGATCTATCTAGTTGTGACCCATGCCCGCTCCCATATCTCTATCTGGATGCGACTCGGTTCAATCAACACAACCATGTCCAGATTTGACGCAAGGCAGTCATCCTACCTATGCCTCCAGTGATTTTGGTTGTGTGCGTCAGGTTAGTCGTGTGAGATATAAATCCATCTCAGAGGTTCCTGCCTGGGTTTCGTGTATGTTAGTATAGTGGATTCTATCTTCTACATACTAGCTTAGGTGCAGGTTTTCTTAGTGTAACACAAGTGGTCTCATTTTGGCATAGTGGGTAGCTTGTATGGTGAAGTTGGTTTTGAAGATGGCTATCTTGTAAGCGTGAGGTAATTGTTGAATAGTGTGGATGCAAGATTGCATTGGGGTGGCGGTTTACAAATGAGGTTATGCTGTCATGTCTGGTAGAGAGGGATGGTGGGTAATGGTTAGGATGTTAGTTGACTGTTATCTGTGTCAGCCCTGTTAGGTATTGTTAGGTCCTGATTGGATTATCGCTCATGGTCGGTCAGCCTTGCCTTGTCTCTTTTGTTCCTGCGGGTAGTCCTCCTCTCTGCTGGTTCTCTGTGATTTCTGTCCCGTCATGGGTTTGTTGTTAGTTAGCTCTCTATTGCATTTTGGTTTTATTGTTTCAGTAGTGTCTGTCTGATTCTGAGGTCTTTAAGAGCCAGGTTTTGAGCAGTTTTCTGAATTTTAGGTGTTCCTTTGTATTTCTTATTTCTTTTGGGAGGTCTTCCAGAATTTTGCTGCCAGGTGGGAGAAAGAAGACCACCACGTTTTTTCCTTGTGTATGGTTTTGGTTCCAGGCGTATTTCGTTGCTTGATGTGAGGAGTCTTGTCAGCGCGTAGATGGTTATTTTCTTTTGTAGGAATTCTGCTCCCTGGCCACTGATTGCTCTGTGTGTTATGCACATTGTTTTGAATGTGATACATTGTTTGATTGGAAGCCAGTGTAGCATTTCTAGTGCTGGTGTGATGTGGTCACTTCTAGATAGTTTGAGGAGGAGTCTGGCCACTGCGTTTTGGATGTGTTGCAGTTTCTTCAGTAGGTATTCCGGCATTCCGAGATAGATGCTGTTGGTGTAGTCGATTTTTGACATGATGAGGGCAACAATTGTCAGTGTTTTGTGGGTGAACGAAAGAAACGGTAGGATTCTTTTTGTTGCATGTAGGAGGAAGAAGCATTTCTTAATTATTGCGTTTAGCTGTGGTTCAAATGTTAGTGCGTTGTCCATTAGGACTCCCTGGTTTTTGACTACTTTTCATGGAGTGGGCGCTGTTCCCAATTCTTTCGGTCTTTCGGCCACGTGATATAGGTGTTTTTCTCTTGGTTTTTGGATATAATCATGATTTCTATCTTTCCTGGGTTGATTTTTAAAATGTTGGCGTTCATCCAGTCATAGCTTTCTTTGAGACTTTCTCCTAAAGTTGTGCGTTGTTCTTGTGCATCTTCGATTTTGTAGATGATTTGAGTGTCATCTGTGTCACACTCAACCCCCGATCCTACCTGTTTGTCCTTCGCCGCTCTCTTCTTTGTGGGTTTCTCTGATTTCCGAGAAGTTCTGGACTTGAGCAGGTACGGCCGGTAGTCCTCTATATCCAGCGTGGAACGTGGATGGAGATAGAGGAAGAGTTCAGGATTCCGGGAAGCAAGGATAGACTAAGTTCAGGAATAAGCACAGAACCAGGAAGGAAGTTGCTGCTCGTAAGCTAAACAAGCAGGGTGTATGCACGGAGCAAGGAACGGACCCAGGACGGAAGGAGCGAGTGGCCTGGAAGAGGAGAAACCGCTCCGGGATCCGGGGAAGCAAGGGGAGAGGATTAAAGTATCGGAAAAGCATTACAAGGAAGGAACGCAAGGCACACTAGCCGCTAACTAGTACAGGAGCGTTGAGACACAGAGCGCCACAGGGGCGTGTCCTTTTTGTAGGAGTCCATTGCACCGGCGTAAACACTGGAGCGCAGCATGACTGGTGCGGTGGCCATGTTGAGAGGAACACCGCCCGGTGGTACGATGCACCATGGACCAGGAAGTCCAGAAGGGGCGCGAGTGGCGGTTCATGACAGCATGCCTCCTCCTAAACCCCAATCCACCGGGCTTGCCTGGGTGAGTCAAATGGAATTTCTGCACTAGGCGAAATGTTGAAGACAGGTTCCCAAGTTCGTTCGCTGGGAGGATATTCTTTCCATTCCACTAGGTACTGAAGTCGACCTCTTCTATATCTAGAGTCGCAGATCCTGGAGACCTCGAATTCAGTCTGCTCATTGACTAGCACTGGATTGGGTCGGTGAGTTGACCTAGTGGATGAAAGATAAGGTTTGAGCAGGGAAGTGTGAAAGACAGGATAAATCCTTCTCCAGGAGCCTGGTAACTTGAGTCAATACGCCACTTTATTGATGACCTCCTTGATAGGAAATGGCCCATAGAATTTGGGGGCCAATTTATTAGGATGTAGATGTCGAGGTAGTAGTTTTGATGACAGCCAGACCTTGTCACCAATCCCATAGACAGGGGCAGGTCTCTGTCTGGCATCAGCATGTCTTTTGACATCCATCCTGGCCTTTTTCAAATGTTCTTTAGCTTCCCTGTGCGAGGTGAACAACCTTTCAATCCAGGAATCAACCGATGGAACCGGGGTGGCATGAGGTAGAATGGATGGTAGCACCAATGGATGAAACCCTTGACTACAGAAGGGGCTTGTCTTAATGGCTGAGTGATCAGAATTGTTATAAGTGTGAACTTGCGCCGACTGTTTAGTACTCTAGCGCAGATCAAGCCTGAGGCACAAGCGGCTGCCATTTCATTGGACGCCGAAAAAGCGTTGGATTCGGTATCATGGCTATACATGTTTGAGGTTCTTCACAAATTCGGATTCGGCCCTTACCTGATAGGTTGTGTCAAACTCCTTTATGCCTCTCCCAAGTCCAGAGTTCTTACCAATCGTCCCCTGTCCAACCGATTCACTATGTACGGGAACGAGGCAAGGATGCCCCTTTTCACCCATCCTTTTCGCCCTCACTATTGAACCGGTAGCAGCTGCAGTTAGAGCTGAACAAGACTTCAGTGGTATAAAAATGGCCGGTGCATATCAGGCCATCTCATTGTATGCCGACGATGCACTATTATACATAAGGGAACTGAAAAAGAATCTCTACCACATTTTGGAGGTGATCGCCGAATTCACAACACACTCAGGCTATAAGATCAACATGGCTAAATCCGAGATCTTCCCACTGACACAAGCTACTACTTGTCCTACAAACACCCAGGGTTTGTCATGGGCCCCAATCACATTCGGTACCTGGGAATCCTGGTTTCTCACGATAAGACCTCTCTGTACATAGATAACTATGAATCCACGTTACAAACCATTTACCCTAAACTCCAAACTTGGTCCAAACTTCCCATATCCCTTGCCGGCCTGATAACAGTCCTTAAGATGACAGTACTCCCTAAGCTCCTATACATATTCTGTAACGTGCCTATATGGCCCGGCAAGCTCTTCTTTGATAATCTGCGTTCCATGGCCACCACCTTTGTGTGGAATGGTGGCGCAAATAGATTGAAATGGAATAAATTGGTCGAACCCTATGACATGGGTGGCTTCGCCGCCCCAGATTTTGAGCTATACTATTATGTGGCACAGGCTCATTACGCAAAGTTCTGGCAGGACCCGTTGGACAAAACGCCACACATACCTTTTGAGGGCCATTCGGTCAACCCAACGGACTTGAGGTCCATTATATTCACGAAGGCACACAGGGATGATTGCAAGTTTGATCCAGCTTCCTGTACAGTGGCATCATGGGCTGCAATAAGCAAACGTCTCGATATAGTCTGCCCTTATGATTCCCAAGCCCCTCTCTGGAATTTCCCAGGCATCCAACCGACATACGATGCTGGCATCCAGAAAACCTGACTGCCTGACTATGTACTCACGATGAAATCTATGTTCCATAACAGTAAATTTGTTACTCCGGAAGACTTTGCAAACTCAGTGGGGAACAGCCAACTAGCCACCCTACAATATCACCGTATGAAAGCTGCGTTCAGGGCTAGGTGGCCAACATTCCCAGATGAACCTCCCGAACATGCATGCTATCAGTCATTGTATTCCCAGGCGGGCACCGGGGTGTCCAAATTATACAATATTGTGCAAGCGCATACGAAATCCACAAATACCATCAAGGCATCTTGGGAAAAAGACATGAACACTGCTATTGATGAAGGGCAGTGGTCTAGATACTGTCTCTTATCTAAAAAGACCTCACTTAATGCTGGCCTAAGATTAATACAATTTAAGATTTTGAATAGGTTACATTTTACACCGGCCAAAATGGCAAAGTTCTACAGAACCATCCCCGATAACTGCCCGATATTCCATGACCCTGGTGCGGATTTGTTTCATATGTATTGGGCATGTCCCCAGATAGCGCGCTTCTGGCTTGCAGTGGCCAATATCCTTGAGGACATAACCCAAATTCCTGCACACCTTAGTCCGCCTAAATACCTTTTTGGTGACACTGGTAAGGTCCCGGAAAAAACCAGGAGACTGTTTAACGTCGCCTGCGCAGTAGCAAATAAATGCATCCTGCAGAAATGGAAAAGCGGCCAGGCTCCAACAGCAGAACAGTTACTAACAACCCTTACCTATGTAAATGAATGTGAAGAAAATTACGTGGGTATGACACCTGCTCCATGTAAACCAAAAGACATTTGGGCCCCGTTCAGGGCATACTTAGACAAAACTTCCATGAACGATGATAACTCTGATAATGAAAGTGGGGATGCTACTCTGTGCCATGTGACGCGCCTAATGTGACGTCAATCTTTGTGAATATGTAAAAACATGTACCTGATGTAAAGGTTGCGGAGGGAAGTTGGGTTGCCCTTTGTGTGTTGTGATCCTAATTGATGTTATTGTGAGACATGCTGAGTGTACTGTGACACACAAATCAAAAATAAAGTTCTTAAAAAAAAGAATTGTAATAAGTGAATTCTGCCACTGGAATCAAGATTGACCAATCATCCTGGACTTTGTCTGAAAAGCAGGGCATATTGTTCTACGGTCTGATTAACTCGCTCTGTAATCCCATTGGTTTGAGGGTGGTAACCTGAAGATGAGGCACGTTGGATGCCCAGCATATGGCATAGGTGTTTCCAGAACTGAGAGATGTATTGAGGACCACAGTCTGAAATGATCTTGGCGGGTAGTCCATGTAATCTGAAGATGTATTTCAAAAATATACCTGCCATTTCCTGGGCTGAAGGTAACTTATGCAGTGGGGTGAAATGAGCCATGTAGGTGAACAGGTCGATGGTAACCATTATGGTGGTAAATCCTTTGGAAGGGGGCAGCTCTACGATAAAACCGGTAGCGATTATTTCCCAAGGACGATCTGGCAACATAGGTTGATGGAGAAGACCAGCAGGTTTCCTATTATCTGACTTATTCTGACTGCAGACTGGGCAGGCTTGGACATATGCCTTTACGTCATCCTTCATGTTAGGCCACCAGAATTGTCTCTGAATATAACGAAGGGTGGAAGTAATACCTCGATGCCCGGAATGGAAGGTGTCGTGACAAAGGTTTATGATCTTGGTTCTCAATTTGTTCGTGGGTACTGCCAACCTATTATCTTTGAAGAGGTAACCATCTTTTGTAATTAAAGACCATTGGTTCTTTCCGATGTAGTCCTTCCACAATTCAGAGGATGGGGTTTCAGCTCGAAACCTTTCCAGCAGGGAGTTGGCTTGGGCGACAAACACTGTCACGGAACATTTTTGGAAAGGCACGGGCCTCCACTGGCTCGTAATACAGGCGCCTAGATAAGGCGTCAGCAATTACATTGTGAGTTCCAGGAACGTGATGAATGTGAAACTGATACTGTGCAAAGAAATAAGCCCAACAAGCTTGACGACTGTTCCTGCATTCCAGGGATTGTAGAACCTGTAAATTTCTATGGTCAGTTCGCACCTGGACAGGAAATTTGGCACCCAGGAGTAAATGGCACCAATCAGTAAAGGCTTGCCGGATGGCGAGCAACTCTTTCTCCAGCACTGAATAGTGGGTCTCACTGGGAGTTAAAGTTCGAGATAAATAGGCGATGGGGTGTTCCAAGTTGTCCTCGAAGGAAGTCCTAGGAAGGATTGAATCTGGTTTACTGTGGTAGGGGCTGGCCAAGATAGGATAGACTGCACCTTGGAGGGATCCATTTCGATTCCCTTTGCACTCAGGATGAACCCGAGGTAATGGACTGTTTGGGTGTGGAATATACATTTCTCAAGTTTGACCAGCAATTTGTTCTCACGTAAACGTTGTAAAACCGATGTCACATGTTTCTGATGTAGCTGAGGATCCTTGGAATAAATCAAGATGTCATCCAAATATACTATGACAAAGAGGAACATCATATCCGAAAAGACTATCCATGAATCGCTGAAACACTGCAGGGGCGTTTGCAAGGCCAAATGGCATTACCAGGTATTCAAAATGCCCAAAGGGGGTCCGGAAGGCTGTCTTCCATTCATCGCCTTCCCTTATCTGGATGAAATGGTAGGCACCTCTTAGGTCAAGTTTAGTAAAGATTACAGCTCCCCTGACTGCTTCCAAAATGTCGATATGAGCGGTAAGGGACAGCGATCCTTGAGGGTGCATTGGTTGAGTCCCCGATAGTCCAGGCAGGGTCGAAGTTCCTTAGTGTCCTTCTTGGGCACAAAAAACAAGGAGGCACCGGCTGGAGATTTGGAAGGTCGAATGGTTCCATTGGCAAGATTGGTATCCAGATACTCCCGCAATGCCCTTTTTTCCGGCTCAGAAAGGATAAACATTCTTCCAAATGGTATCACTGCAGAGCCTTCTGTGTCGATAGCGCAATCTTCTGGTCGATGTGGTGGTAGTGATTGAACTATAGTTGTGGAAAACATGTCAGAGAAGTCATGATAAATTTCCAGAACCTGGGAAATACTGGAGACACAGATGGACGGTCTGTTACGCTCACCTGGTTCCCATGGGGGCGTCGACCGGAACTGGGCTGCTGTTATTTCCACCAGCGTGACGTGTAGCGCCGAGATGACTGACTGGACTGGCCTGCTCAGTCCAGTTTGTCTGGCTCGCAAGAATATTCTTCTGCAAACGAGAAGAGGAATTAACCACCCATGGAATTGAGTGTCAACCCACCTTCCCCACTCCCGTTGTCTTCCCACTGATCCCTCTCGATGTCCCCTCCTTAGTCACACCTGATGGTTTGGAAGGATGAGCTCTCCATCCTGCGTCGACCGCAGGGGCGCGTTGATGACCAGCGTAGAGGAATTGGTGAGTTCCAGTATTGACTCTAAAGTCCAATTGTTCATAAGAGTTCAAATGTCTGCTCTTAACTCTGTCCGATTCCTTGCAGGTTGCCGATTAATCCACTCGAAGATTTCCAAATGGCACTCGGTAAGATTCAGGTAAGTCTATTGTATTTTTCCCCTTAGGGGCCGGGGTGCGGCGATGAAGCAGAGTTGACTGTGCCGACCCGAGATGAGGTGAGACCCCCGTGGTACATCAGGTAAGTTTTGTGGGGGGGTAACTGGTATTGTCCTTGCTTTCTCCCCTTAGGGGCCGGGGTACGGCGATGAAGCAGAGTTGACTGTGGCGACCCGAAATGAGGTGAGACCCCCGTGGTAAATCAGGTAAGTCCTTGAGGGTAGCTTGTATGGCCTTAGAGAGTCCCCTTGCTCACCTTGCTGTCTTTGTCTCCTTAGGTGTCGGATGGTGGCCGCGAGATGGAGAGAGCGTGATGGAATGCTGAAGTACCACCAAGCAGGTGAGTTCAGCGCGGCGCCGTAGAAATGCGAAGCAATGCTTCAAAGACTTCTGTCTTTCAGTTTTGTGGCGAAATGGATCAGGATTCAGGTAAGGATTAAAGTTGAAACTCCTGTTCTAACCTTTATCCTTCTTTTCTTCTTGTTTCAGGAGTCCCAGGACTGAAGCGGGCGTGGCTGAAGACTGGAGCTGCTGAAAACACGGTGAGCGTTACGCTGCAGCAAGCAGAATAACGCGAAGCACGTGTGGCTGTCCGGGCGTGGTTTAAATAGCCTTGGAAGAAGATCCAGGTAAGTATTCTTCCACAGCCCCACCCAAGTAACAAAATAGTCCCTTCAGTAGAATAGTCCCTCCTAAGCCTCATTTGGCTTGAGTCTTCATGCAGCATGGTCTGCCTCAGGTGAGTATGCAGCATGGTCTGCTTCAGGTAAGTTATCAATAATGAGCCTGGCGCCCATGGCGCCAGGACTGACTTTATCTTTATGAGCCTGGCGCCATAGGCGCCAGGACTGTACCCAAACAGCCCCTAACTGGGGCTTTTGGGCATGCTCCAAGTGGCATGATGCCTGCTTCCGGGGCTGCTGGGCCTGGTCTGGTCTTCCGGTGGCAGGCATCATGACACGGTCATTGGGAAACCAGGGGTTCCATATCCACATTCTGAATCATGTTGGGGTAAACAATGGGACAGGCAGTATTCAAATCCTAGGAATAAGGACCCTGCCGCCCAATAGATAAATGTGTTGTGTTTTTGTAGCCAGGGCATTCCTAGAACCAAGGGGTAATGTGCTGCCTTGATTATGTCAAAACAAAGCATATCCTGATGATTATTGATAGAGAGTAACAGTTCTGTGGTTTGTTGGGTTATGGGTCCTGATGAAAGGGGTTTTCCATCAATTCCTTCGACAGCCTGAATTGTTCCCTTAGCTTCCCGGGGAATGCTGTGTTTCAAGGCCCATTCATGGTCCAAGAAGATTCCCATTGCGCCACAGTCTACCAGGGCCTTAACGGAATGAGTCTCCCTATTGGCGGTAGAGAAGGATGTTTGTAGGACCAACAAGGTGTTCAATCGGGGGTAATGTAAGGAAGGAGCTGAGGCGGAGCAAATACCATTCTCCCAAAGCTGGGCTCCGCTCAAGATCGGGAGCTGGCGTTTCCCGAATGCTGGGGTGGAGCAATAGGGCAATTCCGTACTAGATGTTTATCAGAGGCACAATACATACAGAGCCCTGTGTTAATCCTACGCATCCTTTCTTGTGCGGATATTGGACCCCGTATGGAACCCAGTTGCATAGGATCAGGAGAGTGAGATGTGGTTGCTTCCTTAGTGTCAGATTCTAGTTGCCCACGTAGTGTAGCCGATTAATTCTTCTTCCCGATGTACCCCTCTGATTCTAAAAACAGATAACAAGAGCGGTCAATCAGAGAAAAGAAAGGATGCCAAACGGAGACACGGGTACTGCAGACGAACAATGCCGCAGGAGCAGGTACCAGCGAGGAACAGGCAAAAACCACAAATGGTGCAGGGTGGGCGCTGGACCTGCAAGCGAAGTGAGTGGTTAACACAACACGAATGTAAGGTCAACCCCTTCCAGTACTTCCACAATATGATGGTTTGTACTGGTTCTGTTCACAATTTAAGACTATTAAGCCAATGGTGACTTTACATGCCCTGGGAGACAGTGGTCAGTCCCAGGGTATGGAGTCTATGTTTGGGGGTCACTGTGACACCCCTGTGTTACTGCACTGCGGGTGCTGTGTAACAAACTTACCAAAAACCACATGAAACCCTATGGAGTAAAAGACCCCATAGCCCATAAAACACATTACAAAGTCAAAGGATATCTCAAATCAAGTCTAAGAGTGGGAGAAAAAGAGTTTCACTCTTAGCAGGAGAAAAAATAAACCCCAAAAATCCAGCAAAGCTGCTGGGGGACTCACTAGGTTTCGGAAATTAGCCCTAACAGAGAATTCTGCCTAACAGGAGAGATATGTCAATCAGGGCCTGGAAGGAACTTGGACAGGCCACTCTAGCAAGTTCGTCTTTGATTTCGTCATTTAATCCCCTGCGGAACAGGGTAAAGCTTGCTTCCTGGGACCAATCTGCTTCTTTAGCCAACCGCTTAAAACAGGTTACATAAGAAAGCATGTCTTGACTCCCTTGTTGGAATTCTAGGAGTCTTTCCTGAGCACTGTATATCTGTTCAGGACGATCGAACATGGCCTTTAAGGCTTCCACAAACCCGTCATAATTATCCAGAAGTGGATCCGCAGAATTGACTAAGGGAGTAGCCCAGGCTAAGGCATTTCCTGAGAGATGAGCAATTATAAACCCCACTTTGGCTCGAGGTGTAGAAAAAGAGTAAGGTTTAAATGTGAAATGCACCAAACAGGAATCAAGGAAGGACCACAGTGATTTGCTGGGACCATCATGCTTGTCCACTATGCCCCCGACTAGAGCACTTTCCTGTAGTGCGGAATCCGGGAAAGCACGAGTTGCTTTAAGGCTGCATTTTCAGCCTTGAGGTTCTGGACCTCTTAATTCCTGCATTCTTCTCATTAGATCCTGGACTGCAGCCTCCATATTGAACAATGTATCAGGTTCGTGGCGTCTCAAACTGTCACACTCAACCCCGATCCTACCCGTTTGTCCTTCGCCGCTCTCTTCTTTGTGGGTTTCTCTAATTTCTGAGACGTCCTGGACTTGAACAGGTACGGCCGGTGGTCCTCTAGATCCAGCATGGAACGTGGATGGAGACAGAGGAAGAGTTCAGGATTCCGGGAAGCAAGGGTAGACTATGTTCAGGAATAAGCGCGGAATCAGGAAGGAAGTTGCTGCTCGTAAGCTAAACAAGCAGGGTGTATGCACGGAGCAAGGAAGGGAGCCAGCAAGGAAGGAGTGAGCGGCCTGGAGGAGGAGCAACCGCTCCGGGGTCTGGGAAAAAAGGGGAGAGGATTAAAGTATCGTAAAAGCGATACGAGGAAGGAATGCAGGGCACACTAGCCGCTAACTAGTACAGGAGCGTTTAGACGCGGAGCACCACGGGGGCGTGTCCTTTTTGTAGGAGTCCATCGCACCGGCATAAACGCTGGAGCCCAGCATGACTGATGCGGCAGCCATGTTGAGAGGAACACCGCCCGGTGGTACGATGCACCATGGACCAGGAAGTCCATAAGGGGCACGAGTGGCGGTTCATGACAATCTGCGTAGTTGTAGCACATAAGATTGTATTTTTTGAAAATCTTGATTAGTGTACAGTGGCGATAGTGAGGATCCATGTGGTACTCCACAGTCGTTCACTCATGGAGCTGATTTCAAGGGCTTTATCCAGACAGTCTCTGTTATGTTGGCTATGAATGATTTTATCTAGAGTACTGCTAAGTCCGTTATACCTATTTCTTATAATATTTTGTTGAGGGTGTTATGGCTTACTGTGTTGAATGCTGCAGAGAGGTCAAGTAGAATCAGGGCGGAGGTCATGTTGGAGTCGGTGTTTGTCTTTAGGTCATCCCAGATGGATAGGTGTGCTGTTTCTGTTCCTCTCGCAGGTCTGAAGCCGATTTGTGCTTGGTCCAGCAACTTGTGTTTTTCTACGTGTTCTTGAGTTAGTTTGTAAACGTAGGTTTTTTTTTTTTTGGCCGGGTAGGGGATGTTTGAAATAGGTCTGCAGTTGGAGAGGTCTTCCACGTCGCCACTTCTGTTGTTTAGGAGTGGTTTAATATACGCTGATTTGAAGGCCTGTGGTACAGTCCCTGTTGCAAGTGACACGTTCAAGAAGTTTCTGTAGTATTCTAATGGCATTCCTTGTGTGAGGATTGTTTTGTAAATGTCAGGGGGGCCTACTTTCTTGCTACCTTTTACCTGTCTCTACTGATATTTGCAGGAAGCTTTGCAGTTTATGCTGTGGCTCCTCCTTGGATCTGGTTGGTTGAGTGTTTGGATTGGTCAGTCTGAATTTCCTTCTTGTACGATCGATTTGCCTCTGGAACTGGGTTTTCTTACCTTGGTCATATTCTTTCCTCCATCCTAGTTCCAGCTTCTTGTTGTTATTTTTCATGGTGCTCATTAGTGGGGTGAAACATTTTGCCATTGCTCTCTTTCTTGATGGGGTGAACAGTTTTTCCGGTGAGATGCTATCGATTGTATCAGCGATCCATTTATGAAGTAGTTCTGTTTTTCCGCCTAGGTCTGCCTTGTCCAGTTTGTTTGCAGTTCGGTTTTGTGAGCTCCGAAATGCACTGGCATCACACATATAATCTGTTGTCCTCGCCTTCTCATTATTGTATTAAAGCACTTTGAATCATACACACTGTGAACACGTCATTTTTTGTGTCATGTATCGAATGTGTTAAAACATTTATGCTACCATTTATCCTAGTTAGCATAAAATACTCTATTTGGCATTAAGCGTTAATGGAAAAGGGCATGAGATAATCAAAACAATAATGGTAGAAACGTATTCACTGACACTAAATCATCTTGTAGATATTGAGTTAATAACCACAAAGTTACAAATAACAAAGCTAAAGGAACACACAGTGTCACTATCGCACTTCACTGTAAAAGTGATATGTGCAGAAAAAATAAACAGGCAATTTTACAACGAAGAACAGAGTTCTCCTGCACTCAGACATTCGTACTGATCAGTGCTCCCAAAACAGATGAGCTTAGCAGAGCCAGTGAAGTAAAAAGGCTTCACTGACCTTCACAAGTCAGAACAGGCTCAGAACAGCAGCAAGGTAAGAAAACCTTACCTAACAGACACGAACTCCCACAACAACTGAGACCAGTGACACGTCTTTGGTAGTGACTCGACCGATGATGGCCGCACCAAATTATTCTTCAAATGCCAGCAACACTGCTGTCCCCATTGTCAATGATGGTGGCAATGATTTCATCCACTGTTAGGGAGACTTATCATTTGTATGCTTCATCCTCTCTCCTAGTGAGACCCCCCCAACACTTTTTGCTGGACATCTGGACCTTTTTCTTTAATCCTGAATGAGTGGAGCCTTTTTTCAGCTCATTCATTCTTATGGGCTCTGCCTTTTGGAACTCTATTCTTTGTAGTTGTAACTCTTAAAAGGCATCTGTATTTTACTATTGCAGCTCACATCTACTTATGAGCAGTGTTGCTGGGGACCCTTAGAGCCCTCCTTTGAGATTGTTTTTCTTTATCCTAGAGTAACTACAGTTCTTACGCATAGATACTTAGTATCTCTCCGGAGACGTTATAGTCTGAGAGATTGGCACACCCCACCTTACGTGGCGTGCAAAATGAATACCTAGTTTCACCCTTCTCTCTGCGGCTCTAACTTTTTAGTCACATAGACAATCTCCTAGTTATGGCTGGTGGCAGTGGACGTGTTCTACCAACTATTGTGTGGTTTTTCTCCCACAGGCTATATCCATAGCCACGGTAGTGCACAAAAAGGGCAACCAAGCAACACCTTGGGGCCTCCCTTCTTTTTTTGCCATTACTATTGTGGTTGTTCTTTGTTAGCGCTTCTTCTACCATTCTGGAAGGGAGAGGCCCGTGTCTGTGCTTTGCCTTTGGCGGGAACACTTGGGTGTACCCGCATAAGATCCAGACTCTCTAGGCAGGCGGGAATTGGGGAAAGAGTTTTCCACCCCCCCTGTCCTTTGTCTGCCAGAGCGCCTGAATGGGACTAGCTCTCACTGAGGGCCTGGCTGTCCTGATTGGACAGCCAAATGCCCCCTTCTGTGAAATGCTGTGGAAGATTGTAGAAGGGAGTGCTGGAACTGTATAAAAGGTGAGGCTCCTGGAGTGAAGAGCAAGTCGACCACTGGAAGATGAAGTAACTGAAGAAGACAACCAGAGATGCTTGCAGACCCCTTGCAACACCGTAAAGCGACCACTGCTGTCCTGACCCTGTTGTCTGGGTGACAGAGGAACTCCAAAGAGGAAGACTACTTCCCTTTGACTGGTGGGAACAACCAGTCCCAAGATGATCTTTGATTTGAGCCATCTCCCAAAATCCTGTGAGTTTCCAGAGCATGGAACACTAATACCAGGAGTGCAATTGTCGTGTAAAGGTCGAAACTGTCCAAATCTTTGCTTAGCCCTCAAGGACACCCCAGAGATCCGATCCAACTCACTCAGACCCCCTCATCAGAGTGCTGGACTGCAAGAAGTGAAGAAGGATGACAGGGCAAATCGCGTCCTTTGTTGTTGCTACAGAAAAGGACCAAAGAACTTTAAAGCCGTGCCAGAGGTCCTCCTTCCAGACTGCTGCTGAGAGATCCCGTCCATTGTCCCACCTTTCATCGCCAAACCAAGGAATCCGGAGGTCGTGTCTAGAGCTGCAACATCACAGAGCATCCACCACAAACGTTTTCTTCAAACCTAAGGTACTGTGGGGAAAAAGGTATTGCTTAGCTTATTCCAGAACGTTGCTCCAGTGGATTGGACTCCACGTAGAGGTATCCAGAGCAACCGCCTCTTAACTCCGACTCAAGCCGCTGCTTCTGTCCTTTAGTGAGTCCTTTCTCAAGGTCTCCAACGTTGGTTAAATCGTCTTGTATCTTCTTCCTAGAGAGTAGAAAGTATCCACAAGAACGTTTTGATTTCTGCTGTTTTTCATGACTTTACTCCTCTCTAAACTGCCCTTTAGCTAGGGTTGCGCTTTGGACTTCAAAAGACTTGCTGTTGCAGGGAAACTGCCTCTAGAACCTGAAGCTCTGCTATAATACCATTAACTAACTTTTTTTTGTCCCAAAAATCACTATCTTATATGTGTATGCTGACTAAATGTGTTAGGCGAGATAGTAAGCAGTACCCTTTATGTGCACTACAACAACCCTGGCTTCCTGGCAATAGGAACCCAACCTTTGGCATAAGCCTGTACAACAAAGGTTGATAACGTGATGAGCAGCCAGGCTTATCGCAAGAGGAGTCAATGTGAGCAGTAGGGGCGTTACACAGAGATTCACAGTACAAGTATTCAAATAAACTCTTATACATAAGATTTCTTGATTAAACTGTTATTAATTTATTTAACAGTCAGTTTGAGTAAACCTTCTTAAGAAGGGGCAATATAATAGTAACACACAAATACACTCCAAAATACACACTCTTAGTTTCTCTAAATCAGCAAATACCAATTTGGGATGGCACCCAGACAATTCCTACACCATCAGGTGATTTAAATAGCTAGGACACTGGACATTAATATATCACTGTTGCATTTAGAGCAATACTTAGGAGTATGTCAAAGAAAAAGGTTATTAGAATAAAACAAGCGATCTCACAAATATTCTGAAGCAGTTAAGTACTTTTGGTAACCCCCAATGCAAAGTAAGTTAACCTCTTCCTGGAAGGAAGACCAAACTCAAAGTCAGAGGGAAGATGAGTCATTCAGGGAGCCAGGCCAGGCCAAAGTCAAAAGGTCTAGGTGAGCTGAAGCAATTCTTGCAGGTAGGAAAAATCTTGCACAATGTTTTAGAAGTCTTTGTAGAAAAGAAGAAATCAAAGTAGGGCCACAAGCTGATTAGGCTTGTGAGGTAAAGAAGCTGAAAGCAACTCTACAGAAGCAACCAAGACAAGTCTCCACTGAGAACAAGTGAGGCTACACAACAAGAGGTAAGTTTGCTTAGGCTGTACACTACCTTTGGTTAGAAGAAATGGTTCCCGCTCAGCTGGCTTCTGATCCTGTGCAGCTCTGCAGATCCTGTGTTCCTAGGCCTCAGTCGTGGGGACAAGGGGAGGACGTCTGTAGGACTCCTGCACTGCAATGGGATGGTCGGCAACAGAAAAGTACCAACTTCTTATTCAGTGGCACTTTGCGGTTTAAGCTCCTTGTGCCGCAGCAAATAGCACCCTGCTGACTCATGGCTGTTGAGATGGGCCTTCCTTGCATCCGGGGTCCAGCACTCTGTTGAGGTGGCTCAGGCTCGCTCAGTCCTGCTTCCTGGGAGTCCGGAGGATTTTCCTGGAGCTCTTGGCCAACTTAAAAGCAACGCACACGATCTGGTGTTCATCTCCCTGGCTCTTCGGTTCAAGCAGCAACTGCAGTGGAAATACAACCGGCTTCGAGAGGATGTCCAGGTGGCTTACTTTGGAGTGGATTGGTCCCACCAACTCAAGGGCAGAAGTCGTCCTTGCAGGGCTTCTTTAGTCGAGGTGAATTCAGAGCTCCAGCACAGCAGCAGGGCTTCACCGGCCAAACCAATGGTCCAGGAGTTGCAGCAGGTGTCTCTTCCAAGTTATTCTTCTGATACCGTCGTCCAGTGGTTAACTCTGCCTTCCAAGCCAAAAAGCCTCGCCTTTTATGCAGGTTTCTCCCTTTCATTCCAGCCTAGCTGCCAGTCAAACAGCAGGGTGGCTGTCCTTGCCGGACAGCCAGCCGGCCAATCACCTTTGGCTGCATTCCTGTAACCAAGGGGATTAAGCAAAGGGAGTTTCTGGCACCTCCCTCAATTCCTGCCCCTGCCGGACATGCCAGAGGCAGAGGCAGACTTCACTCGAGAATTCTGTCAAAGACAAAATTAACAAAGGGACCAAACCTGGTTTGGCGCGCAGAGTAAATCTCAAGAGGGACCTTTCCACAAAGAAATGGTGAAAAAGAAGACCAGGGAAATTTTAACAAAAATGACACCCTTGGATGCTTTACTGCAGCTGTGAACGCAGCCTGCGGTAAAAGCACACCACAGTAGTTAAAAGTAAACCACTGCCACCAGCCATTCATCGAGGAAAGGGTGACATAAAAATGTCACATGAGAAACCAGACAAAGGGGATAATAAGTAACCCCTCCAGCACCCTATTGTAAAATAGTGTGTGCTGGGTCTAGAAAGTTACAATGTAAGTAAAGTCAATTTCACTTCACTGCTCTTGGAAACAATAGTTTGCAATAGGACCAAGAGAAGGTATTTAAACCTTTTGGGAAATCTGAAAGACTTCCCTGTGCCACTGCACTGAAGGTGCTGTGTGGTACAATGTAAAGGATGATGCCTATGGAGTTTGTCAGACTCCACAACCAAAAGAAAACACAGTGCTCAGGTCATAGCAAAAATACATGCGAGTGGGAAAAAGGGTCTCGCTCTCTTCAGGTAAAAAATGAAAAGTCCTCAAAATCCAGCAAAGATGCTGGGCGTCTCTAAGGTAGAGAGGAATTAGCACATTTCTGAGAATTCTCCCTAACAAAAGGCAATTACCATATTACTTTGTGAGTGCGCGTTATTAACAATAGTATTGTCAAACTCCTGTAACAATTGTATGCGTTCAGCAACTACCAACTAAAAAGTGAACCTTTGAAAGTATTGAAAATGATACCTATGTGTGTTGGTTTATCCTAAATATAATACATCTATATTTTAATATACATTTATGTGTGTTTCTTTGAAGTGCATTTCTAACTGGGTTCAGTGTACTTAGCTACAGCTCACATCTTCCTTGGTGCTTTATAGGCTCTTTCACATCATTCCCAGCGTTCCCAGCTTTCTCTCCTCTCACCTTGTGCAGCAAGACCAGGATCCTCCTCTCCTGGTCATGTCTGGTCCTGGAAGATAGACCCAGACAAAGCTCACAGGACTCCACCACACGAGGGTGAGTTTTCGCGGTGCTTCTGTGGTTCCTCATGGGAATGTTTTTTTCTCAGTTTCTTGGGGCATAACATAAAAAATTACATCTTCCTCTCGACTAGCCAGAAGGGTTTGCAGCTCCACACATCAGCCAAGAGAACCCTGGAACAGACTGGAAGCCAGAAATGGTGAAATAGTCCTCAAAAGGATCCACTCTCCCGCAGAGCAAAACAGAACAGGTGCTCTCTCCTCAAGTTCTTTCATAAAACATGTGAAAACTGGTGTCCAGTCAATTGGTCGACAGCAAACTGGTCGACTGCAATTTGGTCGACACCATTTGGTCGAATGCCAAATGGTCGAATTTTTTTTTTTTTATATATATATATGTGTTTTGTGGGTTTTCGTGTGGGGAAAAAAAAAGAAAAGAAAAAAAAGGGGGTTGGGGGGGGACCCCCCCAAAAAAAACAAAAAAAAGGGGTAAAAAAAAAAAAAAAAAAATTCGACCATTTGGCATTCGACCAAATGGTGTCGACCAGTTGTCCTGTCGACCAAATGTTTTCGACCAATTGACTGGGAACCGTGAAAACTAAGTTGTAGTGACTAGAGTACTTATAGTCCTTAGTTCCCTATCCTTCATCCTTGTGGGCGGCCCACAACATGGGGACGGTACCAGAACCGTTGGCAGCAAAACATTGAGCTTCCCCTTTAAATTTAGTATACCACACAGGGGCGTGGTCTCGTGTGTGGAAACGCCCCACTGAGGCCCACGCCTCTGGCGCCTCACCTCAGTCCCCTTTGAACACCTTGGATGCTTAGATACCTAGCTACTCTTAGCACATATTAGCCCTTGGCATACCAGCGGGGGAAGGTGGGTGGGATGTATGGAAGAAAGGGGAATAAGGACTAGGAGTACTCTAGTCACTACGGTGAGTACATTTAATTTCTAGTCCAGTCCGCTTTCCTCCATCCTTATGGGTGATTTCACTGAACAAGAACATAGGGTGGAGCTGTGAAACCTGCCTCATATCTAGGATGAAGCAGAAAGGTTCTTCAGAACGCCTGAACAAACTCTGCTATGCGTCTAGAGCTGGTGTCCGTTGAGTATTGCTTACAGAAGGCCCAGGGAGGGGCCCAAGTAGCCGCCTTGCTGATGACATCCTGAGAAGCATGTCTCGGAAACACGGCGGCCATGGCCTTGGGCCTAACCGCATGGGCATGAATACCCCCAGAACCTGGTTTGCCCATGGCCTTGTACGCATCAAAAATGGTCTGAACTATCTAACGGGCGATGGAAGCCTTGGAAACATGAGAGCCGGGGTAAGAGCCCCCAAAAGTCACAAAAAATGCCTCGGACCTCCTGAAGGATTTCATCCGAGGATACTCTTGAAGTCCAAGGAATGTAGGGCTCCTCTCGGACTTCTTCGGGAAGAACACCGGTAGGCAGATCCCTTGATTCAGATGAAATGGAGAGACCACCTAGGGCAAGAAGTTTGGGTGAGAGCACAAGATGACCTTGTCATTGTGAAACGTGGTGGAGGGCTAGCGCAAAGACAACACCTGTAGCTCACTAACCGTGCGCGCAGAGGAAAGAGCCACCAGTAAAACTGTCTTCAGTGTCAACAAACGGATGTCAACAGAGGCCATTGTTAGGTAAGGTTTGAATGCAGTACCCTCTGGGAACGCTACAAGCAACTATGACTACAGGTATAGGCAACCCAGCCTCTGGTATAAGCTTGTACTACACAGTTTTGGTAGCGTGTTGAGCAGCCAGGCTTATCTCAAGAGGGGAAATGTGAGCTGTAGTGGAGTTACACAAAGATTCACAGTTATAGGTATTCAAATAAACTCTTACACTCAAGGTTTCTTGCATAAACAATTATTAATTTATCAGTCAGTTATAAAGCCTTCTTCAGAAGGGAGCAATATACTAGCAACACACAAATACACTTCAATACTATACACTCTGAGTTTCTGAATCAGACAAGACCCTTTTTGGATGGCCAACAGACACAACCCACACACACAGGTTACTTCAATAACAAGGGTGCGGTGGCCATTAATATCTTACTGTTGGCATTCAGAACACTCTTAAAAGTTGGTAAAAGGCAAAGTTTATTAGAACACAAGAGATCACCAATATTCTTAATCAGGGCAAATACTTTCAGATCCTCCTAGAAGAGTCATACAATTCAATAGACTAAGCCAAAGTCAATAGGCAAAAGTCTTTGTATAGGATGCAGCACTTCAGGTAAGTAAATGGAAACATCAAGTCTTTACACAAGTTCTTAGGAGTCTTTGATAAAAAGAAGAATCAAATGTAGAGGCACAAGCTGATTAGACTTGTGAGTTGCAGAAGTTACAAGCACTTCC
This sequence comes from Ambystoma mexicanum, assembly GCF_040938575.1. NCBI lineage: Eukaryota > Metazoa > Chordata > Amphibia > Caudata > Ambystomatidae > Ambystoma > Ambystoma mexicanum. Next base: position 1,066,149,254 of record NC_090931.1, on the reverse strand, counting down.
ACAGTAAGAGGTACGTTCTCTTAGACTTGCTTTACAGTACCTTGGTAAAGAAGAAAAGATGCAGCTGATGACTTCTGTTCCTGTGCAGCTCTGCAGATCTCCCTGTTCCTGGGCCTCAGTCGTGGGGACAAGAGGGAGGACGTCGGGGGACTCCTGCAATGCACTGGGACTGTCAAAACTTGCAACCGGCAAACTTCACTTTCAGTGGCTTTTTTTTCGTGTTTCAGCTTCTTGCGGCTACCGCAAATAGCAACAACGCGGTTCCTGGCTGTCAAGGTGGACTTGCCTTGCTTCTGCAGTCCCGCACTCTATTGAGGGGGCTCAGGCTTTGTCAGTCCTGCTTCGTGGGAGTCAGGAGGATCTTCCAAAAGCTTTAGGCCAGCTTAAAAGCAACACACACATTCTGGTGTTCCTCTCCCTGGCTATTCGGTTTCCTGCAGCAACTCTGAGAGGTGGCTTAATTTGGAGTTGATTGGTCACACCAACTCAAAGGGAGAAGTCGTCCTTGCAGAGGCTTCTCTGTCGATACGAACTTGGCAAGTTGGCACCGCAGCAGGGCTTCACTGGGCAAGCCAACAGTCCAGGAGTTGCAGCAGGCGTCCTCTTCAAGCTCTTCTTCAGTTCCTTCGTTCAGTGGTCAACTATGCCTTCCAAGCCAAAAGATTCACCTTTTATTCAATTCTCTCCCATTCATTCCAGCCTATCTGTCACTCACCCAGCAGGGTGGCTGTCCTTGCCGGACAGTCAGCCAGCCAATTACCACAGAGTGCATTTGGGTCTCCTAGGAGACTAAGCACAGGGAGTTACGGGCACCTCACTCACTTCCTGCTTACCCCAGACACTCTGGAGCCAGAGGCGGGTTTCATTCAGAACAACCCGGACGAGGCAAAATGAACAAAGAGTCCAAACCTGGTTTGGCGCGCGGAGAAACTCTCTAGAAGGACCTTACCACAAAGACATGGCGAAAAAAGAAGGCTGGGGGCCATTTTATCAAAGATGGCTCTGTGCCATTTTGAAAAAGATGGCAACCGCGGTTGCTTTACCGGATCTGCAAACGGTTGCGGTAAATGCAAACCACGGTAGTTCAAAATGAAACCACTGCCACCAGCCATACAGTGAGGAAAGGGTAAAAAGGGAAAAAGGGTCTCACTGTCTCCAGGTTAAAAAAATCAAGTCCTCAAAATCCAGCAAAGTTGCTGGGGGGTCTCTAAGGTGGAGGGAATTAACACATTTCTGAGAATTCTCCCTAACAACCATCTGCCCGAAAGGCTTGAGTTGCAAAGCTGCAAAAACCACATTGAGGTCCCAGACCGGATGCAGCCTATGCACCGGAGGAAAAAGTCTAGACAACCCCTCAAGATGGGTCTTAACCACTGGGTTCGCTGCACTCCTGAACAGCCCAGGTGTGCTGAAAAAGCCAGCATGTCATCCAGAGGACAGGTTCCAGACCCATGTTGCGAGCCCAAAGGCAAAACCTAGTCCATTTTCTCTGATACTGGGACCGAGTCAACGCCCTCTTGGCCTGGTGAATAAGGTTCCAGTTCTCATCCATAAATGTAGCATGCTGAAGCCTCAGCTGGTCAGGAACCAGGCCACCATCTTTACCAGGCCCGGATGTTCCAAAGCCCCACCCTGCTTCGCCAGGAAGTGCCTGCTGGTCATCAGAAGGTGGACGAGACCCGGGGAGCATAACTGCAGGAGATCCAAAAACCAGGGTCTCGAAGGCCAGTGGGGGGGAAACCAGGATGAGCCTGCAGCCCACGAAGCCCGGACCTTGCAGAGGGTCCGTTGGAGTAGAGGGGTGGGTGGGAATGCATAACACCTGCGGCCGTACCAATAGATCTGGAAGGCATCTCTTAAAGGGCCCTGACCCCATCCTGCCCATGAAAAAAACTGGGGGCACTTCGAATTCAGAGGGGATGCAAACAAATCTAGGTCCGCAAACCCCCACCGCTGGAATAGGGGTAACAAGTAGTCGGTGCGCAACACCCACTCATAGGGGTTGCACCCCAAGCGGCTCAGCTAGTCCGCTTCGGCATTGTTGAACCAAGGGAGGTGGACTGCTGAAATCCAAATCCCCTCCGTCAGGGCCCATTCCCAGATCGATACCTCCTCCATGAAGAGGAGGGGGAAACAGGTACCACCCTGCTTGCTCAGATAAAACATTGAAGTAGAATTGTCCATCCCGACCAGAACAGACCTGTCCCTGATGAATGCAAAAACTACTTGAGGGCAAGGTTCACAGCCCTGAGCTCGAGCAGATTGATATGCAGGAGGACTTCTGTCCTGGACCATGCTCCATGAATTGCATAGCCTTCCAGATTAGCACCCAACCCGAAAGGGGGGAGTCTATCGTCACCACCAGTGTAGGATCTGGTCGGGTGAAGGGGGCTCCCACTGATGCATTACCAACCAATAGCCACCATCGAAGATCAGGCAGTAGGAGAGGTGGTATTGGGATCCTGTCCTACTGAGACCCTGTCTCCCGATCCCAATTGGCCGCCAGGCTGAGCTGGAGACACCTCATCTTGAGGCGAGCGTGCTGTACAGTGAGCACGCAGGAGGCTATTGGGTCCAGAATATGCTGGAACCACCATCCTGAGGTGATCAGAAAGTGCCCCACTGACTTGCGGAGGGACAGGAGCCTCTTGGGCATAGTTAACACCGGCTGAATGGTAGTGTTCCAACGTACCCCTAGGAAGACCAGTTCCTGAGAAGGGCACAACTTTGACTTCCTCTGGTTGAGGGAGAACCCCATCTGATGAAGGATATCTGCTAATCTCTGGAAGAAGTGCACCACCCCCGTTCATCAGCCAGTCATCCAATAAGGGCACAGATGATGGCCCTCCAAGCGGAGAAGGACCGCCACTGCGCTCATCAACTTTGTGAAGACAAAAGGGGCCAGGCTCAGGCAAAGGGGCAGCACCTTGTTCTGAAAATGGTATGACATAATCGTGAACCCCAGAAGCTTCATATGCAGTTGGTAGATGCGTACAGGCAGGTACGCATCCTTGAGTTCCAGGGAACAAATCCAGCCCACTGCACACAGAGACTTGGCTATGTGCGCCGGATTAATCATCTTAAAGCGTTCCAGCGGTAAAGACGGATTTAAAAATGACAGGTCCAGGACAACCCTCAGGCCAGCCTAGCTGTTCATGGGTACCGCAAAAATCCTGGAATAGTACCCGGAGCCCCTGTCCGAAAGAGGAACCGGGTTCTATCACCTGCATCTCCAAGAGCTAAAGGAAACTCCCGTAACAGAGCCGGGATACGATCTGACGAAGAGGAGGCGAGGATAGTAGAGGCAAAGGCAGAGGAAGACTGAAGCCAATGAAGATCATGGATAGGATCCACAGGTTGCTGAAAAAATGCTTCCAGGTGTCCTGGAACAGAGTCAAAAGGCCACCAAAAGGTGAGCTGTGTTTCCCGACCTTGACGTCAGTGTTTCTTGGGGGCAGAGGAGGGGGGGCAGAAAAACCTGAGCAACATCCTCTGCTGCTTACTCCTGTTGTTCCTGGACGACCCGTCAAGCCTCTGTGTACCAGAGTCCCGGAACCCCTTGAAGCCAGAGAAAGCGCAGCGTTTGAACTCGGTCCTGCCCTGAACCTGAGGGAAGGATTTCTGTCCTGGCCTTGTCAGGCTGGTCAAGAAATTGGTGGTTTGATTAGAGGTTAAACTTAGTGGCGTGCATCCATGCCGTCCTCCTCATCTCGACACAAAGGTACCGCCCTCTGCTGGCTGTGTTGATGTGGAAGACCGAAGACTCCATGAAGTCCTGCACAATGGCCCGGGCATCAGCCAGACCGGCCTTGAAGGAGGCTTTCTTGTCCAAAGGGAGGTACCGCCACAGCTTATGGTTAGCGGCAGCTAAGAAGGTGTCAGCGTTGGTTTGCTACAGATGCAGTCCAGAGATGGAATAACAGCACTTTCCCAAAGACTCAAGGACGTTGTCTTCCTTAGAAAGACAACTGCCGGTGGCTCCCGTGGAGGAAGATGACTAAGACGATGGCTTAGTATACAAGGAGGCCGAATCCAGCAGTGAAGAATGAGGCTGCGGCTGGGAGGCCAGGAATATTGGCTCCCCATCCGTCAGCCAGAACCTGCTGTCCAACTTCTTGTTCATCTGGGTGTTGGCCCTGGGTTGCTCCCAGACCTTTCTTGCCACCTGCAGGAAATCCTTCTGGAGAGGGATGCAAGACTGGATCGCGACTAGCAAAATAGTTTTTAGTGTCTATAGTCTCAATGGACATGAACGCATGGGTTCAAAAGGAATGCATGTTAAGAATTTTATTACAAGATTTAAATCCCAAACAGGGACCTGAAAGGGAGGAGGAGGAAACACATTAATATTAGATTTTAAGGAAGATACTCCACGACATATCGAACGACAAACTGAGAGATAACCATGTTAGGAGGGCACACTAAAGACTAAATCCATAGGCTGATCAAGACAGGAGTACTAGGATGACTCATCGATAGCACTGTGGCCCTGAACCATACCTAGCGACAACAGACCAATGTCACAATAGATAACAAGGAAATTGGGAAACCCCATCCTCAGCCCCCACAACAGAGGGATAGAAATTAGACATACCTAATCACATTATACAATGCTCATTAGAATACAGCCGGGACCGCGCCGCACCATCACACACTACAGCCAGACAGCCAATAAGAAATCAGTAACTACCCCACCCACAGGAATACAACTCAAATTAGAACCAGGATACAGAACCCACAAACTCTACTTTCAACTCTCTGCATACCCAACCCACCCAAAACTCACACAACCATCTCTCACCCAGCAATCCGCACGCACTTTGCAACACTGCACCAACAACACACAAACAACATACAACATATAAACACTACCAACAGCACACGAGGTCTCGCCCGGTCCGATACTTGCACCAAAGCTCAGCGCATGGTGTATACCAAACTGAAGCCGCCACTCGATCCAGTGGCCAGAACTTACTTCTTTATGATGAGGCATCCGAGCACCTCCCATGCCTGCAAGCACATATCAGTGCCTTATATGTAAATCCAAGCAATTTTGATGCTCCAACGTGCCTGCGCTTTGCATAGCCTGATTTCATGATGGCAGGCGCAACGCAGCACCATAACGAGGCTCTGGCCTTGTTAACCCGTTACTAAGCAACCAACCTGTTTATATTTACACAACATCCGCCGTCAAGTGGAAGAGCCGGCCGGTGAAAAAGGCCCGGTTTGTCCCTGTTCGCCACGGTGAGCTACGGGCCCTCTCTCTTACATCTTTACAACTGGGTAAGCGCTCCCTCGTTTCTCAGCCACGATTCATTATTACCGCTATTAAATGTGTAGTCTGTCTTCACCTTGCCACGTGCGCTTGCTACGACTAAGACTTGACACACTTATCAGGTCTGCCTCTGATCCTTATTAGCTACCACCGCCATAATAGCTACATGTCATATTTTCTCGCAGCTGCAGTCCATGACCTCCGATGTTAACATTTGCCACCTACATAAGTATCTGCCGCATTTGCAGCCCCTGCATTGTGCCGCCGTGCTCGGCTACTATATTCTCATCGTGCTATTATCAATGCTCTGAAAACCTGTCTCTGCCAGAGCAAACCAGCCTATTGTTCCTTGTTAATAAGCATGACCAATGCTCTAAGCAAACAAACTCATAGTGAACGCACCAAACCATCCCGCTGCTCTAAAGTAAGACAGCCCACTATAGTCAATGTGATCTAGCCCATTGCATTCATATTGAACTCGAACTGTATCTAAAGTGTACTGGCCTACTGCATCTAAGTGAACTGGCCCGCTGTATTCATAGCAAACTAGCCTACTGTATTCTTAGTGAACTAATCTATTGTATTCAAAGTGAACTAGCTTACAGTATTCATAGTGAACTAGCCTACTGTATCCAAGTGAACCAGTCTATTGCATTCTAAGGGAACTAGCCTACTGTATCCAAGTGAACTAGCCTACTTTATTCATAGTGAATTAAACCGACTGTACCCAAAGTGAACTAGCCTACCGCTCAGGAGCTGAACTATCCTACTCTATTTAAACTGATCCAGCTTATTGCTTAGGCGCTAAACTACCCCACTGCGACCATATTGCGTGTCACGCCCACGCCTATATGGCCACCCTCTGCAGTTTCACCCTAATCATGGCAGCCATCCTCCCTCTACTCAACTCAACCATCCCGTCTGACTTAATACCTACACTGCATCCTCATCCCGTGCCACCCCATGTACACAGAGAATCCACAGATCGCAATGACTACAAATCTCTCAGCCCTTCAGAATGGATCCATCCCTTTGCATCACCACCTACTCTGTGGACTCCCTGCCCGGTGAAGGCGAGGAACCTAAGACTATGCTCCCGGATCCACCATTGACCACTCTAACATAACAGTCTCATCATCAGTAAAGGCCCTTGGTGTGTACCTAGACTCCACTCTCTCAATGACACGCCAAGTCTGCGCCATCTGTTCCGCCTCCGCTCACACCACCAAACTTATAACTGCCATAAAACCTTTTCTAACCACTCAAAACTGCCTATCCATAGCCAGAGCCACAGAAGGAGTCAGACTAAATGACTGCAACGCCCTCCTGGCAGGCACTTCCACGAAAAACATTAACAGGCTCCAAACAGTACAAAACAACGCCCTGCACGCAGCCCTTCACATTCCAAAAAGGGACCACATATCCCAGATCAGACGTAACGCCCACTGGCTCCCTATTGAGGAAAGGATCAACTTCAACTTCAAAATTCTCACCCTGACGCACAAATGCATTAACCTCTCTGCCCCATCTTACCTATCAGAAACCATATCCAAATACACTTCTGGCCGCCCCACCAGAAGCCACTGTGCTAACCAATTCCGTGTACCACGCATAAAAAGAGCTAATGCCGGCGGCTTAAGCTTCCCTCACATAGCACCTAAACTTTGGAATGCCCCCGCAAATGCACTCAGAGCAGAACCCTCCCTGCTCGCCTTTCGCATATCGCTCAAAACCACACTCTTCACATAAACCTCACTACACCATCACAAGGACTAGACGATAACTCACTGCACCTCCCACAGTTCAGGCACTATGTCACCCATTTATTATGAAAAGTTTAAACATATGTAACCCTATATTGTATTTGTAATGGAACTGTCTCATGAAAGCATCATGCATTTCCTTGTTTTCATTGTTTTTCCTTGTAACCAGCAATGTATATCCTGTAATGTATATCCTGTACCAGTGCCACAATGCCCATGAGCGTGCACTTTGAAAATACGAATAAAAAAATACCCCACCATAGCTTGCCGCCTAGGAGAAACTTCCAATCCCGGCCACCTAAGTCTACACTCACCAGCCCAACTCCTCGCTAACACATAACTCCCCATAACTCCTAAAACAACAGAAACGTCTAGCCCAGATATAAATCCTATCATTAGAGGTGCGCTCATTAATGCCCGATCCCTGGTCGCCCACGCGCTAGACATTGCAGACCTAATCTCTAGTAATGACCTGCATTTCGTGGCAATTACTTAAACATGACTCCATCAGGCAGCTGGCCCAGTATTATCACTAGCCATCCCAGATGGCTACTCAATAATAAGGAAGGATAGAGATGTTAGCAAAGGAGGCGGAATAGCATTCATTGCTAAAACGTCACTAGGTATTCGAGTCACCCCCACAGCCTGCCCCTCGTCAACGGAACTAGTGTCAGTCAAGATAACCCTCTCAGCATCCCAAACAACCTCATTTACCGCCCCACCAGGTCAGATATCATTCAAGGAAGTTATCTCTGACCTACTGACTAACACTACCAAACCCCGGGTCACAAATATTCCTACTTGGTGACTTTAACAAAGGCCTCCGTGATCCTAATGACCGCAATGCCACAGCTCTGGAAAACTATCTCCCAGCTTGGCTTCAACCACCGTGTCACAGCCCTGATGCACAATAAAGGAAGAACATTGGATTGGTTGGCAGACGTCAACTGCTCTACCACTATCCTTCTAAATGAACCCACCGCCTGGTCGGATCATCAGCTAATTTCCTTTACTATCCAGGGGAATGCTCCCACCACGCCTAATCCATACATTGCTCTGCAAGTTCTCACCAAAAACAACCGAAACATAACACTCCAAAACCTACGCCCCTTGATACAGAACATCCTAGTCCCAGCCAACTACAAGGACTTGGACTCAAACAAGCTAGTTGACCATTACAATAGCACACTCAAGGCTGCTGTGAACAGCATTTCCCCAATTAAACCCTCCAAAGCCAAACCAATCGCACACCTTAACAAATGGTTTACCCCCGAACTAAAAATCCTCCAGAATGCCAAAAGAGCGGCAGAATCCTTATGGAGAAAAATGCCTAACCCCGCTAACAAGGCTCTTTTCACCTCAGCTGCCTCCTCCTACAAATCCGCTATACTCAATGCAAAAAAATAAACCTATGACAACCGAATCTTCAATGCCAAATCCAAAAGGAAAGAGCTCTTCAGTAGCCTTAGGGAACTTGAGTCCTCAGCACCATCATCGAAAACCTGTGTGAAAGATGCAGTTTGGTGCGCCAACATACAGAAAGCTCTCACAGACAGAATTTTCCTTGCTCCAATACAAAATTGAGCAAAAAAAGAACAGCTTGGACACTTTCATCTCTGCTTTAATTAATTCCGCCTTCGAGACTAGCACGGTACCCAACAACCTCAAGGAGACATGGGTCATGCCTCTAAAAAAAAAACAACCTAGACCCTAATACCCCCACTAACTACAGGCCAATCACCACAGTTCCCTTCATCCTAAAGATTCTAGACAGAGGGGCCTACCTGCAAATCCAGAAACACTTACACTGCTACCTGGATACAATCATTCCTGTCCAATCGCACTACTAGAGTCTTCGCACCCTCAGCCTCAGCAGACCCAATCCCCATCCACTGCGGCGTACCGCAAGGATCATGCATCTCGTCAACACTTTACAACATCTTAACTAAGCTCTTTTTTGACCGGCTTGATAACCTGGGTGTCACATACATGAATTATGTAAACTGCTCTCCTGAACACCTGCGAAGACTTGTTCTCGAATCTTGACTCTAATCTCCCTTCTGTCCTCATTCTCCTCTATCTATCCTCTGCTTTTGACATGGTCAACCATGCCATCCTGCTCAATTGTCTCTGCAACAAACTTGGTATTACAGATCAAGCACAGGCCTGGTTGACCTCCTTTCTCACCGACTGACCCTCGCATATCTAACTGTGGTCTTACCTCTCTTCTATCTTTCTCTCTATACTTGCAGTGTTCTACAGGTCTCTAACATCCCTCCCTGGCTCTTTAACCACTACCTGGCACTTGGCCGCTACTTTCTGCTCCAATTTTCAATGTTATGTGGATGACACTGAGCTCTCTTTCAGGCTCCCCTCACCCACATCTGCTTCTTCCCTCATATCACCCAGTCTGGCCGCAATTCAGGAATTGTGTGCTGCCTATGATTTCTGCCTTAATGCCAGTAAGACTGAGATCCTCCTCACTGGGACACCCGCTCCCTCCTTTACCTTCTCTCTCTCTCTGGCTGCCCACTCTGGCCACTCTTCCTGTGAGGCTAAAAAATGTGGTGTCATTTTCAACTCTGCCACCTCCTTGTCTCCTCACATCTCTGACGTCTCTAAGAAGTCAAACTATCAGGCACACCTCATCAGAGGTACTCTACCTTTTCTCACTTTCTGTCAACTTCAGATACTTCAGAGTCAGTCTCAACCTCTTCCTCACATAAAGAGCTGTGGCTAGGAGTGGAGACCGTCTTCTTTCTTCTGCTGCTGTAGCTTTTCTTCTTTTGTAGGTATGGCCTACCACGGGAGGAAGCCACTGTGCCTGCTATGAAATAAGCAGGCCAGGGACCTCGCTTCCAGGATAGCCAAAAAGTAGGGGAAAAGGCATATTACGGCACAAAAAACCCTATTCGCGGGAGGCGGATGTTCACAGGACACGATCCAGGTAACTAACCAGTGTCAAGGGGTCTGGGCAACAGAGGTTCCAGTCGTTAGTGGAAATCCTGATCCAAGCGATATAGCAGGGAAGATGTAAACTGGCAATCTCAATCAGGGCAGTAGCTAGGCAAAAGGAAGAACTGCCAATAATGGCAGAGTCCGTTTCCAGAGAACAGTAGAGAACCACTGATTTGGGGCAAAATACAGGCAGCTGGAGCTAGGACAGAGGGTCTGGGTGAGACACAGCCAGCAAGACCGCTATGGAGGGAGAGCAAGAAAGAGGGTGAGAGAGGAGGAACAGAGCAACAGCACTATACGAGAGAGAGGGGGACAACGCGAGCGGGAGAGCCCGTTCGCAGCGCGACTGAGTATCAAGCAGAATAAAAGGAGCAGAGCGCTCACGAAGCCCGGGGGAAGAGCCTGGAAGAGAAAACAAGGCAGGAGAAAAAAGGAGCGCCGGCCGACGAGCGGCCGGGCGCGACGGGAGAGTCTGGAGATAAAGCAAGTGAGAAAAGCCCCCGACAGAGGAAGGGGGAGGGAGACAAAGGCGAGCAGGCGATGTGAATCGCAAAGTGGAAAAAACTAGCACTTACCCCCAAAGAGGAATGCCTGGCACCGGGGTTGCAACGCGCTGACAAGTTGGGAGGGGAAGGCTAAGTATCTCCCAGCGATGGCCATGTTGCAATCAACTAGACCGTGAAAAAAGCATGGAAGAAAGCGTGGTGGAACGATAATGAAGACGAGTCCTCAAAGTCTTCCACAAGCGCCAACCCCCCGGGCGCAAGACACTTTCCCCCAGAAGCTCACTGTCTCCAGAGCTCTGGTCCTCTCTAGGCTGGACTATTGCAACAGCCTCTTTCTAAATCTTCCTGCTTCTACTCTTTGACCTTTACAACTTAACTAGAACAGAACTGCAAAACTTGTCCTTGGCCTCAAGCCCAGGGATCCTATCTCTACAGCTCTGATAGCTCTTCACTGGCTCCCTGTCACTACAAGGATCAACTTCAAGACCCTCTGCATCATCCACAAGGCTTTCTGGTGCCTGGGACCGCTCTACCTCCAACTTTCTCTTACAAAAACATCTTCCTTCTTGAGCTCTCTGCTCATCCAACTCCAACTCCAACTCGTGGCTTTTGCAACCTGCACCATTTAACACGGCGGCTGCAATACTTTTTTGACCAATATATTGAAGTGGTCAATCTGAACACTACCTCCAACAGGATCCAACAGGAAATGCCTGATTGCACATACTGCAACGTGATTCCGAATTCCCTGCCAGAACCCGCACAATGCGACGTTCACTCACAGATGACCGACGCCAGAATCCCCTCACCTTTCTTCCTTGTTGCGCTGGTCGAGTAGCCCATTGGCCAGCCCTCGCTTATTGCAGCCTATCAGAGGGCGCCGGGAGGCGAAGCCGGCACACCCCCAAGGCACACACTAAGTCTCCTGACTGAGCTGACCGAGCGTGCTGTGCTGCGTGCTGCTTCAGGTCCCTAAGCTCTACCTTCATGTTCTACCGTACGTCCGTTCTCCCGCCTGCAAGCCTGTCTGCCCCGGACCCCTGCCCCCCCCAAGACACACACGGTGAGACTCTGATGCACTGTCAGAATATCATTGTCCGTCATGTACCACTGTATTGTGTACATCACTTCACGATGTGAGACTTTTCAAGACACTTCCTGCGGCACTCCCTGTTGCCTCTCACCTATGACATTATTACAGGTCCACGATACGGACCCCAATATTGTTACCCACACCACCACCACGTATATTATATCCTGAAACCTAGTCATATTGTGCCGTCCGTGCATTTAGTTACCATCTATTGCCCACAACTCCATTGTCTATATGCCTGTTCCATATATGCCTGATATACCTGATATGCTGACCCATCAATAGTACAAGCTATCACAAGGCGTGTTATCCCCGCCTCGGCTCCCATGCCCCTTTGTCTCTGTAACATTGAGCATTCTAGTACAGCTTGAAAGCTAGCCCCACCCTGCTCTACACTGCATTCGGAATGTTTTGATAAATTGCAAATTGCCTGTATGCACAAACTGCCTGCTACCTAGCCTTAAATTGCATTTCATCTGACTACTGCTACCTAGCCTTAAATTGAATCTTATCGGACTACTGCTACCTAGCCTTAAATTGCATCTTATCTGACTACTGCTACCTACCCTTAAATTGCATTTTATCAGCTTACTTAATAAGCGTATTACTGCTTACTTGAATGTTATCCTTCCTCTTGTCACAGATGTGCCTGCTAATGTGCCTTGTACCCTGCAATCTTTGCTATGCTTGCCACTCGGTTCCCCGGACACATTAATAGTCTAGGCTATCTACTCTTAACAGTGCTTCCTTTAGACCCTTGCACTTTGTACTTCGTCCCAACCCATCCGTGGACTTATCTGAGGGTATAGTCATTATGCACTGGCAAAGCCCTTCCTCTGTGGCCAATCACTCCGCTCTGCCACTCCTCCTCAAGTTACTAGTACTAACTGAGGTATCTTCTCTCTATCTCAACTCCATACCTGCAGCCCTATCACATAACTGGATGCACACACCTCCACTGCCCTATCGCGTCCTGCAACTAACGCCCACCACACCCCACATGCTCACAGCCTCAGCACTACTCCGCTGACCAACCTACATTATCACCCTACCCCAGCTATGGCCACTCATCAACCAACCCATACCTTAACTCCCCTGCCCTCTGGCTCCAACACTTTGCCACCAGACCTACACCTAACCAATCATGCACGGTATCAGTGAGGAATTCCAGACTTGGCTCTAGACTCCCTCACGCCTCCCACCACCATATGAACGCTATTCAACATAATAACCTTTCACCTCCAACTAACAGCCCACACCACCATTCCATTTACGCCTATCACGGACACAAACCTTGATGAGAGCACCCCACCTGCTCACAAAAAACACAATCAAGGGGGCATTCATTAATGCCAGATCCCTTACGGCTCATGCATTAGATCTGGCTGATCTTATCATAACAAATGACCTTGACTTCATTGCCATCACAGAAACATGGCTCCACGCTGCCACTACTCTCATTAGCTATTCCTTCAGGCTACTCCATCATCAGATGCACTTGTAACACCAGTCAAACCAAAGGAGGTGGTATTGCATCATACATAAAAATTCTACAAACTTCCGCATTTCCCATGTGCATCAAATCACATCAGCAGAAGTACTGACAGCTAAATTAGCTCGAACCTCGAATCAGACTATTACATACCATCTTATCTATAGGCCCCCTGGGCACATATCCACCTTCGGCAAAGACCTGTCCTACATTCTTGCCGACAACACTAAAACTAAATCTCAAATCATCATATTAGGAGACTTTAATTTGGGTCTCCTAGACATGAATGATACCACTGCCTATGATATCAATAATCTGCTCTCTAATTCAGGACTTCACGCAACAGATCATCGAGCCCACACAATCCAAGGGCAGAATCCTGTATTGGATAGCTGACCTAAATTGCAAAATTAACGTGGATTCTAACCAACCATGTGCATGGACAGATCACCACTTAATCACCTTTAATATCCCCGCTATAATTATTAGTACCACTCTAGACGTCGCACCTGCGATCTCCAAGTGGCAGAGCAATGGCGGGTCTGTTGATACCGTTAAACAACAGCAGGGGTTTTAATGTGACTTCGGAAAGTTGTCCTTCACCCCTCATACAGGCCTTAACAATAAGAATTGGTGCCCATCTTGACTGTTTTGATAATGAATCTGTATTGGCAAAATGCCTCAATGCAGGGAAAGGGTTTTGCTGGCCAAGTCCTAGCCCTTATTTACGACACAATGGGTAATTGGCCCAACTTGGAAATCGTCTGATGCGGTGACCTGAATATCCATTGTTTCTATGTTAATTCAAATCTGATTGATATGATATGATATGGCATTTGTAACGTGCCTATAGACAAGTGTTTCAAGGCGCGACGAGGCAGGGAGGGGGGGAACAGGGGAGACAGAAACGATCCTACTAGGCCAGGTGTCATTCAGATCGCGCAAGTGCATGGATAGGGGGACGGGAAAAGTGCAAGGGGGAAAGGGAGAGGGGAAAGTGCAGTACAAAGTGATTAGTAAATACAAGATAAATAATAAGGGCCAGCTGGTGGCAAGTGCAGGATAAGTGCAGACTAGTGCTGGGAGAGGGGGCTGTAGGGATACAGAGACAGTCCCGTAGTGCGGGGGTTGCCAGGGAGGCAGTGCAGGGGAGAGTGGCTGGGCCAAGGGGAGAGTGGCTTGGCGAGTGGCCCAGTTGCTGATTCAGTACAGTTTCAGTGATTTAGCAGGGGAGAGGGGAAGAGAAAGCAGAAGCAAAGAGGAAGGTTTTGAGGTGCTTCCGGAACCGGAGATGGTTTCAGGGAGGCAGGAAGGCTGTTCCAGAGGGAGGCCCCTGCTGCGGAGAGAGATCGCCCCCCAACTCGTTGCTTGGAGAAGCGGCTGACCCTGAGGGAGTTGGAGGCGGATGAGCGAAGAGCTCGAGAAGGAAGATATTTAGGAAGAGAGAGTTGAAGGTATTTTGGCCCAAGGCCCCAGAAGGCCTTGTGGACAATGCAGAGGGTTTTGAACTTAATCCTCGCAGCCACAGGGAGCCAGTGTAGCGATTGCAGTCCTGGAGAGATACGGTCCCTGGGCTTGAGGCCAAGGACAAGTCTCGCAGTCCTGTTCTGGATGAGTTGCAGCGGGCGGAGAGTAGAGGCAGGCAGATTTAGATAGAGGCTGTTACAGTAGTCCAGCTTCGAGAGAACCAGGGCTCTGGAGACAGTGAGCTTCTGGGGGAAGGAGAGGAAAGGAAGGATACCTTGAAGAACATACTCCATTAGCTAGCCCCAAAGCGTTGTGAGGCCTTCAATGGAGGAACAACCTAGCCATGAGAAACATCTTCATGGCAAATGGCCATATCACTGGGGATCGTCCAGCAAAGCCAATGTGGAAAAGGGAACAGGAGCAAAAGGTATTGGATTACATCTTTGCCTCAGACAACCTATATGATCTTCCCAGTCTGATGATGCATGACACTGATCTCAGTGATCATAATATTGTAAAATTAACTGTTACTGCATGGACCACGGATCAAGTTATCAAATCAACATCAAAAGTAAAAGTTGGACTGGGTAGAAATAGGCTGAGCATACAGCCGGACTCTAGTAACGTTGCAGGCAAAGCACCAGGAGGAAATGGGACTTCCGCAGATATTCCTAATTTCAAAGCCTTTGATGAAGCCAGAGAAACCATCAATAAACCTGGCTTTTGTTCACGCCACAAATTTGACAATGAGGTGGCGTAACGAAAAAAGATCCTTAATAAAGCGGTCAGACTAAACCTTCGTAGGAACACCCAAGAGTCAATTGAACGTTCTAGGCAAAAACAAAGCTTCAAATATTGGCTAAAAGGTCACCAGCTCATTATGTCTCAATGTGATGCTGAAAAAATGCTGACCACTGTTTTCTAAAAACACAGCTGAGATGTGGCAGATGACAACCTCTCTCTAAACACCACAGGCATCCTCGATTTCAAAGTCCTGGGGCGAGCCTTTCACGTCCTTGTTCTCGAGGCCTGATAGCTTTGAAGTTAGTAAAGTGGAATGAAAGTGGAATGAAAGGAAGGCGCACAGTCATTTTCGACAATGAAGATTGATATCCTAAATCTAATCCAAAAGACCAGTAAATCTAGGGACACTTGCCCCGAGGGCATTACTAATCTTATATCTTATGCTGAAGCAAGATCCTGATAAATGGCCTGGAAGGATGTCTGACTGGTTCAGTGAAATTAAGAGGGTAAACATAATTCCAGATTCTTGGACCAGCTCCATAATCGTGCCATCTTCAAAAAGGGTGATATGTCTAATCCAAATAGTTATAGGCCAAGTGCCTTACTTGATGTGCCTGGTAAGATCTTTGGCTCATTCATCCTAGAGGCCCTTACGACCTGGAATAAATCTACAAAGCATTATGATCAATGGCAAGCAGGGTTCGTTAAGGGCCTAGGAACAGGACTTAACTTCTTTCTGATAAACATCTTAAAGGCTAGAGCTAAAAGAATGAATGGGTCTGAACTATACCTAGGATCAATTGACCTAGCTCAGGCTTTCGATACCATAGATAGACAACTGATCTGGGCTAAGTTAAAATCCTGGGGATGTCCTGACAACATAAGAGAGGCATTGTGGCTGCTCCATGAAGATACTTTGATGCGAGTGAGGTTAGATCGCAGCGGAAACCTGACTGATTCCATCAATACATTCCACTGATTAAAACAAGGCTGTCCAATGGCACCTTCCATATTTAATTTGTTTATTTTTGATGTAATTAAAGCCCTCGACTCAGCCAGAAGCTTTCCGCCCTGCCTTGCGCTTTCCGCCCTGCCTTGCTGGAGTGGCGATCAGTCGACTCCTCTATGCTGACGATTTGATTCTTCTGGAACAAACCCAGGTGAGTTTACAAAGACAATTGGATACACTGGAAGATTATGTGGTGGCGAACGGCCTAAGAATAAACTCTCAAAAATCACAAATCCTCATTTTCGATCGCAAGAAGGGGAAAAAAGGTGGCAAAACAAAAGCATGGCACATAAAAGGGGAAACACTTTTGTAAGTGACATCTCTAATGTACCTAGGTATGTGCCTTAACGACAGTGCCGTCGATGCCCATAGGGAAGCATTGCAGCGAAGCAAGGCAAAGAACTTCGCAGCCCAGTGAAGGCTGATCCAGGCACAGTATTGTACACTTTCCCTGACTCCAATAATTACATTTTATCGCCCGAAAGTTACACCTATTTTGACCTATGGGGCGGAGGCTTGTTTCACTCAGGTTTGGGCCAAATTAGAGGGTACTTTTTGGAAAAGAGTTTTACCCATACCCAACTGTGTACCTATTCAAGTTAGAAGGGCTAAACTAGGGCGAACCTTGCTTTATGACCTTACAGTATGGAACACACTATAATGTTTCATAAATTGTTGCATGGAGAACAATGATGGAGGGCCTGCAGCCATAGGTAAACCTATGGCACCACAGATCAACTATTGAGGACTTGGAGTGAGGCATGTATCGCCAAACTGAAAGAGTTGAACGAAACTGAAGCGACTTTGTTGGGGAATCCAGTCCAGGTAAAAATTATAAATGACTCACTGTGGTGACTAACGTACTCCTAGTCCACAGTCCCCTTTCCTCCATACTGCATGGGCAATTACAACTGAATGTAGCCCCAGGGTGGAGGGGTGACCCTCCTTAAGAAAACAAGTTCCTTAATTCTGCCAGTAGTGCTTGCAGAAGGCTGAAGGAGTGGGCCATGTGGCCGCCCTGCTGATGACCGCCATGGGACGTGTCTCTGGAATGTGACCACCGTGGCCTTGTCTCTGACAGCGTGGGCATGCATGTTAGGTTTGTGCTGCCCTTCATAGGGCTCCTTCATGGCCGAAACCATCCATCTTGCTATAGAGGCCTTGGAAGCCTGATTACACAGCCTTGACCCACCCCCCCCTGAAGGAGACAAAGAGAGCATTCAACTTGGAGAAGCTCTTGGTCTTGTCCAAATTTCAGAGTCTGCCTGATATCCAGACAGTGCAGGACCCTCTGAGCATCATCCTTAGAATCCACAAAGAACATAGGTAAAACTATCTCATGGTTTAGATGGTAAGAAGAGACTATTTTAGGCAAGAACGCTGGATGCTTTCTCAGGACCACCTTATCTCTGTGAAAGTTAGGGTATGGTTCTGAAGCCACTAGCGCTTGGATCTTGCTAACTCTGCGTGCAGACGTCAGACCCACCAAAAGTTTTAATGGTGACCAGCCTGATGTCGGCAGACGTTATGGGTTTCAAAAGGTTTGTGCGCCAGGGAGCCCAACACTACATTGAGGTCCCACACCGGGTGTGGTTTCTTAATGGGCGGGTAGAGCCTGGTGAGGCCTGCCAGATGCCGCTTAACCAACGGGTTAGAGGTAGAGAAGACTTCCTCCTCCTAATTCCGGTGTGCTCCTATGGCCACCAGGTAAGTGCAGCATGTTTCTATTTGCAGCCCTGTGTGTGCGAGGTGTGCAGAGAAGGTTAGTACGTCGTCCAACATGCAAGTAAGAGGGTCAATCTCTTTAGAGTTGCCCCAGTGACAGAACCTAGACCATTTACTCTTGTACTGGCTCCTAGTAGCATCACTCCTGGTGCCCTGAATAATGTCTAGGTTAGCCTGGGACAGCCCCAGGTGTTTCAGAGTGACCTGCTCAGGAACCACACTGCGAGGCTGGGTAGATGACCAAGGCCCCCTGCTGGGATAGAAGGAGAGCCGGGCACAGTGGCAGGTGAATGGGAGGCTTGTCCAAGAGGCTGAGCAGCTACGAGAACCATGGTCTCGCCGGCCACCACAGAGCTATCAGAATGATGCTGAGGTGACAATTCTCTTATCTTGCACAACACCCTGTGGACCAGGGGTGTGGGAGGAAATGCATATGCTGTCATGCTGTTCCACTGTATCTGGAAAGCGTAGCCCAGGGAGCCGGGGCCCTGGCCCTGCCAAGACGCAAACTGCAGGCACTTCCTGTTGAAGCAGGTGGCCAAGAGATCTACCTGTGGATGCCCCAATCTGCTATAGATCCCCAGCAGGACTTGCTCTGGCTCTGCTGAGCCTTTCTGCCTCCAGGTTGGACTCCCCCGGGAGCCACCCTGCTTGTTCATGTAATACATGCTGGTGGAGTTGTCCGTTTGAATGAGGGCCACCTTGACGCAGCTAAGCATCAGGAAGGCCGCGAGAGCGAGTCAGATAGCTTTCAGCTCCAGCCAGTTGTTATGGGACACCTGCTCCTGAAGGGACCAGACTTGATGGACGCTGTGGTTGTCCAAGGTAGCGTCCCATCCGTCCAGGGAGGAATCCGTGGTGATGGTGACTTGAGATGCTGCCTGCCAGAAGGGCTTGCCCGTCTGCAGTCCTTGGACCTCCTGACAAGGTCCTGGTGGAGAAAGAGAGGAATGCTGACAAGCTCCGCTTGGGAGCCCCGCTCCTGATTCCATGAGACTGCGAAGTGCAGCTGTAATCTCCTCATCTTGAGTCTCATGTGAGGTACAGCCAGTAGGAACGCTGCCATGATGCCCAAGAGGTGCTGGTACAACCAGGCTGAGGTCACCTCTCTGCTGAGAAAATGACCTGTGGCCCTCTTGATGGCCGTGATCTTGTCCTCCGAGGGGAAAACTCTCTCGGAGCTCGTGTCCCAGGCGAGGCCCAAAAAAGCCAGGCTATGTGTAGGCAGCAGCTGTGACTTTTGAGGTTGATCGAAAATCCCAGTTCGTGGAGTGTGATCATAAGGGCAGAGGACGTGTGGTGAACCGCCTCTGGGGATTTCACCTTGATGAGCCAGTCGTCCAGGTACGGGTAGACATGGTGACCCTGGGCCCTGAGATGGGCTGCAACCGCATTCATGAGCCTGGTAAAGACCTTGGGGGCTGAGTTGAGGCCGAAGGGTAGAACCATGTACGGGAAATGGAAGCCCATGATCTTGAACCGCAGAAAGGACCGATGAGGCTGCCAAATTGTGACGTGTAAATACGCATCCTTCAGATCCAGGGAGCACATTCAATCTCCCCTGCAGAGTGTCTATGCAATAAGCGCTGGCATAACCATCTTGAAATTTTGAAGAGGGAGGAAGAGGTTCAGGGTAGAAAGGTCCAACACAACTCTCAGGCTAGCCTGGTGGTCTTTTGTATGGTGAAAATCCTGGAGTAGAAGGCCAAGCCTCGCTGGGCAGCTGGGACTTCCTCCACTGCCTGGCTCTCTACGAAAGAACGAATTTCCGCCAGCAGAGTTGGATGGGAGGAGGGAGGAGAGGAAGGAATCAGTAGGCGGTAACCCATTGACACTACGGATAGGATCCAGTGATCTGCGAACTTCTGATGCTAAAAATGCGCGAACTTCTGACGCCAAGACCACCGGAGACGCATGGACCCGAAGGGGCGCATTATGCCTTCTTTCCCTCTGAGGCTGGTGCAGAGGAGGGGGACTGAAAGAAGCCCTTGCTCCCCCCTTCTGATGTTTACGCTGGTGCTGACTCAGAGAACGGTCAGGCTGTCTCGACCTCTGTTCTTGGAACCCGCCGAAAGCCCGCCCCTTGTCGGAGCGTTGATGTGACTGGGTGAATGCCTTGGGGCGTGGCCTTCGTGAGGATAAAGACTTTGCAGTTTGGGGACTGTTTTTGTTTTTATCTAGCTCCTCATCGGCGGTGCAATGAAAGAGATCGACAACCTCAAATGGAAGGTCCAATATGCATTCCAGGACGTCTGGGTTGGTTTGTTTGTTTATTTGTTTGGTAATGCGCACCAAGCCCTTAGGTAGACAGGCGCAACAGAAACAAGAAATCTTAGTTAGTTATAGTACAAGGTAGCAATACATAGAGCAGTGATTGCAGTAGGAGCAAAAATACAAGTACAAGATACATTAAATGCGAAGCAATGGTCTTGGTAAGTCAAGGAGGCATTATCGTGAGTAACAATATATGCACACATACATATACAGATATGTATATACAACCTTACATGTCTATGTTAACGTGTATCCATGGTGCATGCAAATATGACAGAACAGGCGACCATGCGTGTATAGTTAACCAATCTACAGTGTAGTTTGAGGGAACAAAGGGTTGTGTAGGGGTTGGAGAGGTAGAAGTGTAGTTCGGCAGTTAGGTGTCGTTAGTGTGTAGCCAATTGAGTATCTTTACTCGAGACTGACTCAGCCTTGGTGGACAAAATATACACCCTCATTCAGGCAGCTTGTTCTAGTCTGAGGTCAACCGGTAATTTGTTCCAACACTGTGCCGCTTTAACAGGGAAACTGGTTCCTCCTGCTGTCGAGCGTTTGAACCTAGGAATCTCTAACATAAATGAGTTAGCAGATCTCGTAGGGCGGGTAGCTGTTCTCCTGGTAATTTTATCCATAAGGTATGGGGGAGCTAGGTTATTCAGGCATTTGGAGGTGAGGGATGCTGTTTTGAGGATAATTGTGTCAGTTATTTTCAGCCAGTTAACCACCTTCCTGAATTCGGTAATATGCTCTCTGTAAGGGATGTTCAATGCTGCCCTTAGGGCGTTATTCTGCAGTCTTTGGATTTTGTCTGTAATGTATTTGTTGGCTCCCGAGTACAGGGCATTACAGTAATCTAATCTTGACATGATAAGAGCGTTGGCTAGTGTGGTGCAGCTCGCTCTCGAGAGGTATGGTCTGGAAGCTCTCATGAGTTTGCAAGTGTACGTTGTGGATGAGGCAAGGGAATTGACTTGCTTTTTAAGAGTGAGAGAGGAGTCTAAGTAGAATCCTAAAGTTTTAACTACAGACATAACCTTGATAGGGTTGTTATCAATGTTGAAGGATGTGTAGTTTGGGCTGAGTTTTTGGATATTAGCTTCAGAACCTAAGATTAGTAATTCCGTTTTTTCGTCATTCAGGCAGAGGCCATGGGATGCCATCCATGCCTGAATGAGGGTGTATATTTTGTTCACCAAGGCTGAGTCAGTCTCGAAGTTGCCTGAAAAGGGTGTGAGGATCTGTGTGTCATCTGCATAATTAGTGTAGGTGACACCCGGTCTATCCAACTTGTCAAACAGAGGCTTGGTGAAGATATTATACATAGTAGGGGAGACGCAGGAACCTTGTGGGACCCTGCAGGTTATTTTAATGGGGCCGGCAGAGGCTGAAGTAGCGAAGACTCTCATGGTCCGGTTAGCTAAGAAGGATTGGACCCAAGCTATAGCATCTTTGGTGAAGTTGGCGGCAGATTGGAGGTGGTTGCATAACACTGCATGGTCCACCAAGTCGAACGCTGCCGACAAGTCCAGTAAGAGTAGCAAAGCTATTTTTCCATTTTCCTTTAGTTGAACTTGGTAGCCTGTAGCCAGGCAGTCCTTCTCATGTCCGTGACAATGCAGATGGCAGGGCCTGAGGTGTCAATGTGCGCAACAGTGGACTCCATGATGTCCTGCACCACCAATTTATCTTCTGCCAGGCCCGCCTTGAAACGTGCCTGGCTCTGCACCGGAAGTTCTGGAAGGAAGTCAGCTATTTCCGGTCAGAGCTTCTGGTTAATGGCTGCCAGCATAGTGTCTGCGTTGGATTGACAAAGGTGTAGTGAGGCGTTGGAATAAACCTTCTTTCTGTAAGCCTACAAGATCTAGAAGCGCTGAGGACGACTGAGGCTTGGAGTAGAGTGAAGCTGCAGTGATCACCGAAGAGTGCGGTTGAAGGTGTGCCAACAGCAATAGTGGATGCCCTTCCAACTGCCTATATTTGGCGTTGAGGCAGCGATTGACAGGCTGGGCCGAATGGGGTTTAAGCCATCCCTTTTTGGCCAAGGCAACAACGTCCTTCTGAGTCGGGATCCCTGTTCTATCCGCTGGGCGTAGAGTGAGGACCTCGGCCAGGATCCCCGCCTCCGGTTGTTCGACCTTGGGTTGAGGAAGCCCCAAAGATACTGCCAAACCCGAGAGCCGGTCGTGGAAGGCCTTGGATGAAGACGACATGTCAGGGTCCTCCTACTAGTCTGTGTCCACCAGGGTATCCGGTTGGTCCGGAACTGGTGGAGGAGTGCTGGGCGCCGAGGGCGGCGGTGTAGGAACCAGAACTGGTGGCTTCTGCGGAGGCCGGTATGGAACCGCCTGAACTGTGGTAGGCAGGGGAGCCGGAATTGAAGGACCCGGCAAGGGCAGCAGGGGCCTGCGGTGCTGGAGCGATAAGAGGAATGACTATAGGCACAGGCGGAGGGAGCATGTCCCTGATCACATCCCGAAGGATGGCCCCCATCTGAAGAGATCTGAGTGTGAGGAACTTTTTTAAAACCTGTCCTTGTAGGCCGGTATTGCCGGGGTAGCGGACGGCTGCTGGGGCAGCTTGTGGGATATATCTGCCCTGCGATGCTGACGGATAAGCTGTAGGCCATGTACCTGGTTGAGACCAGTGCCACCTTGGACCTCATTCTCCCACCTGCACCGCAGCAAGGGGCAGTATCGGACTATAAGCCATTTTCTCTGGCGCTGTGGCCATTTTGTCAGGCTGCGTGACAAAATTGTGGTGCTTGCCTCACTGTGCCCAGCCACCTGCAGGACTCTTGGCGGTGGAGCATGAGACCTAACCTGCACCTCAAGACGGGGCCCGGTAGGTGTATTGCCCTCAAGTTGCCGGTAGTGCTGCATATAGGTGCCCCCTCAGACATCTGTCCGATACAAGGGCGTAGCCCCTCTAGTTGACACCCGGTAAAAGAACCTTGCGGTCCCTCAGCACTGTCCTGGGAAGAATCTAATGACCGCTCAGCCTGGCGGCCGGTAGCTGAAGCAGCCTTGCAACCTGTGCTGGTGCGAGTACCTGAACAGTCCCTCCCGCTCAGACATTTCCTTGGCAAGGAGTCACCCTTGCGGGGTGCGATGGAAAAAAGTGACCCTACCTGGGGACTAGACTTGTGTCTGACGAAGTCCTTCAAGTACTCTGGAGGCGACTTCTCGAAGAGCTCCCTCCACCAAGCTAACCAGTTCGTCAGAGCACGCGGTATAAGCGTGTTACACGCGGTACACCCCTCCCAGCCGTGACTGGGCCCAAGACAGCAGAGTCAAAGAGCGTGGGGGTCAGGCGTAGGGAAGAGCCCTTTGCAGGCTGGACACCTGTTGAAGCCCGCTGACATCGACATACGCTGGGGAGGAGCGTGGCGCCAGATGACCGAGTACCTAATTAGACAGAAAAGACAGAAAAAGTACCCAGGGAAGCGCGCGTGGTATTACAAGGCCAAAGCCAAACCTAGGAGTGTTGGGTGAAAGCGGCTCGTTCCCGTCGATGCGGAAAAGGGGACTGGGGAGTGTCGCCAGTGGGCGGAGTCAGGGGGGCGCCTGCTCCCATGGCTGCACCCTTGCGCGCCTCTAAATTTAAAGGGGGAAGAAGGTTTTCTCTGGTGAAAACGGTTCCGTCTCCCGTCCCTAAAGAGGGACTACCCATGCAGTATGGAGGAGAGGGGACGGGACGTAGGAGTAAGGAAATTGTATGACACAGAAAGGATCGAGACATTAGAACATATGCAAAATTCCAAACTCTAGTGAAACAATTTTCTTGATAGAAGGGCCAGGGGCACAGTTCCAATCTATATGACTGGATTCCAACGAAAGAACTCATGAAGTAAGAAAGAAGGAAGAATAGCGTGACTTTCAATGTAGATTGTGTAAATGCAAAAGAGAGTCTCTGTACCATTTGACACTAATATGCCCTGGTTTGAAAGGTTTAAGGACAAAATGGCTAGGGAAATGTGTTAATCTATCCTCAACTTTAACAGCCAATGACTGTTGGTCAAGACTAATGTTGGGAGAACGAATCTCGGTAACACTGGCGCTATTGGCTTCTTAAAAGAAGCATTTGTGGTTATTGAGGAGTCCTCCTAGAGGAAAATCACAATAATAGGTGCTCGTCCTGCAGAGGTTGCTTTCTTTTACTTCTTCCTAGGGGAAGATAGGTACTATGAAAGATGGGGCCTGCCCTTAGCTGAACGCTTTGGTCAAATTTCTTTTCTCTTTTTTCTGCAGTGTTTATTTTCTTTCTTTGCTTTTTCTCTTTTTTTTCTCTATTTCGTATATTTTCTTTGTTCTTCTCTTAGCTTAAAAAGAAACGAGAACGCTGTAGTTCTCCTTTCTTTTTAAACCAAATGCTAATACATTTCTTTTTTTAAATAGCAATTTTTCACTGATAACATCCCGTGGAGCAGTGACAGCAACAACTATAACATCTTGAGGCATCTCAGTTTACAGTATGCTGTACCTGAGGAACCTTTAGAGGACAAATCTTCCATTGAGTGGCTGAATGTAGCGGAAGCCTGTAAGTGCCCACATACTGGCGGTAGTGCAGTTCACCCGCTTGTGTCCTTCGCGTGCCCAATGTTGCTTGTAGAGACAGCTTTGCAGTCTGGTGTCTTCAGAGCGGGGTATCCTGAGGTGCGTAGGTTTGAGTCACTGATAGGGGGTGAACCTCGTCATGGAGAGACTTAAGTGGATCCACTCATAGATTCTTCTGACTCCGGCCTCCAAGATGGCTAAAAGCCCCCAAGCTGAGCAAGTAGGGAGACATCTCTGTATTGCTCCAAACTGCTGACAATAACAGGCGCATTGAGTTGGTGAAGGCCCAGATCCATGGGGCCGATCCGCTTCCAGCTATGCTGATGCAGATGTCTACCAAATCGGAATGTCAAGAATTACTAGCGGAAATTCATAATGAAATCCACAAAAGCAGTGATAAACTTTCCCACAAGATCTTTGCGCTAGATAAAAAAGTCTCTGAAGCTGAACAACAGGTTTCAGAGATGGAAGACACTATGCGAACAGTCCTATGAGGTGTGCGAGTGCTGGTGCGCTGCAATGCCCTGGACGATAAGCAGGAGGATGGGGAGAATTGATCCTGCAGGAATAATATCCGGATTTGTGGTATCTACTCAGCGGTACGGGACGACTAACAGACTTCTTCCGATTAATTTTGGACCTGCCTGAGGACTCTGCAATCTAACTGTACAGGACTCACTGTACCAGGACTCTAATTTCTACATCCCAGGACAAACCTCCGGATGTAGTGCCTTGTGGGCACTTCTTTAAATTGAAGGAATACATAATGACTGCGACCAGACCTTTTTTGACCATTTCCTTCCCTAATAAGTCACTCTCCTGATATCAGGATCTGGCCTCCATGACTCTGGCTGAATGGTTGCGCAATAAGGAGGTGACCCACGGGTGGGGCTTCCCAACTGAGCTTCATTTCTCTTACCAAGGGAAGCAATGGACTTTTCAGACGCTAAAAGAAGCAAAGCACCTGCTGAATGCTGGGGCGGCGGGTGGTGGTTGTCCAGAGGTGAAGGAGCCTGTGTCCCAGATCGGAGGCTTCACAAAAATGGATGAAGGTGGGCAGGGGAAGGAAGGTGAAAGATCTGGTCGAGAAGACAGGAGCAGTCCTGCTGACGGTACGGTTGTGTTGTAGATTGAAGGTTTTTTTCCTTTTGCATGTGGGTTCACCTAGCCCAGCACAAAGGTTGAGGTGTGGGGGTTCGGGTCCATGTGGTGGGTGAGCTGGGAGAGGTGGGGTACGGTTTGAGGGTAGTTTTGTTGCCTCCCAAGTCGGATTCCCCATTGGGTTTCTAGATGTCTGATTTTTGCAGTTGTTCGACCACTGTTAATGGTTGGGCGGAGGGGGGGGGGATGGGGTAGTTGGATTACAAATGTTTACTGTGGGATTGGTGTTGGATTTATACTTCTCATACCCTCTCTATGGCCACTATGATTGGGCATTTTCTCTTGGCGGGTAAGCTAACTATTAGCCAAAACTGGAAATCTGTGGAAGGCCTGATGGTCCAGATGTGGTGGGTAAAAATATTGGACATCTTGGTGGCAGATAAAATTACTGCATTATGCGAGTAGAGACATGACAAGTAAGCCCTTCATTAACTTTGTGGAAAACTGCTCAGCGATTGTGGCCAAACCCCCACTTATGTAACAGTTCTCATTGTTGTAATAATGCTTTTTGGATGGGGTTGTCAGGGTTGAAAGGGTTTTAAGTATTTATGGGACAGTGGGGATCTGGGCTGGTGGACCTCTCCTGCTGCACAGAACATATGACATTCTGTATACTTTGTCATTTTGTCTCTTTGAAATGTGATCCCCATGTTCATGTACTCGTCACTTCCCACAGTAGGTTAAATACATGTTTTTGGAGGGAAAAAAAGAAATAGTCACTACTGCTAGTGTAAAAAATTCCTTCTCCCAATGTGGCTAAAGGGAATGGTTGTGGCATGAAAAAGAAGATGCTGCTAAGGCGTGCATGGGGTAAAATGAGAACAATCTTCAACACAAAAAGTGAGCAAAAACAACATCAATTTGTTTGGTTTCTTCATTTGTATCCTTGTGGTAACCAAGATACAAATGAGGCAAACAAATTGAGGTTGTTTGTACTCACTTTTCAGGGATCTTTTGCAAACCTGGCAAATTCAGATTTCTGAGATACAACTCCCCCCACCCGCCAGATGTAGTTGCAGGCCTATGGCATTTTCGTCGGCATGTATACAGGTTGATATAAATGCCATATCATATCATATAGCTTGTCCAAGCTCACCCTGCAATGAATACATTACATACACATGCCTGATGCAGTGAAAACCTTTCTCCAGCTATCTCTCCTTTCGGTGCGGCTCCCCATAGAATACAGTTGGGTCCCACAATACATTTGATCCAGTGGTACCCAAAGCTCCTCCACCTTCTCCTTCCTGAAGGACTTTGCTTCTCTCTACCACTACTGAATTTTCAATCATACTCCTCCTTTGCAAAGTGCTTTGACGCCAGAACATATGGTAGGAGGCGCTATATAAATGCAAAGTAACATAACATAAGAGACAAAGTTCAATATCTACATGGGGAATCAAGATGTAAATGGCTACAACATTCCACACATGAAGAGACACATTTACAAGCTGTCTGGTTAGATCTTAGGAGCATTATGGAAAATCATAAATACCTGGTTGTATATGGAGCACAGATAATTATATGTCAAGACAGAAGGCGAGCATTATGCTTTACTTTCTTTTATTACTGCCACTCAACACTTTAAATGTATAATTTTTAAACTTAACATGTTTGTTTCACTTAAGTAGAAACTGAAGAAAACCAAAAAGGGTCCAAAAGATCGGGAGTTTAAAACAAACTGCCAATCCCTGTGATCCTCCTGAGTCTGGTAGTCCTAAGGCTACAACCACGCACCTATCAGTGCTCGCTCCTAAGCATAAATAGTCCCCCACCCAGATCCTCTCTTCTTTCTTTTTGCTGCAACTCAGATGAGTACACCTTTTTGTATTTCTGTGTGAATTGCATTCTTAGAGAGGCCTGTGTGTAGAGTGTTTTTACGAGCAGAGTCGCTCATTGTGTGTGCTTATCTTATGTTTCTATTGGAGAATGAGTATGTATTTATGAGTTTCTCTCAGATAAAGTGCGTGTGCGGCAAGTGAAATTTCAGTTTTTCTATTAGGTAAAGGGCTAGGTAAAGGGCTGGAGCTGAGAGCAAACGCGCTCACATTAGTTCCTCAAGGTTGCGGCGTTCGAGGCACAGCCGCCATAATAACAGAGCGCTAGGACCCGGAGGACAGCCAGAAGCGCAGCGTCACTCCTGGCATCCTTCAGCCCGTATTGAAAGCTTGTCGGAGCTCTGTGTTGCACAATATGCAATCAGCAAGCTCAGAATTTGGATTTGAATTCAAACTACTAAAAAAGAAAGAAAGAAAAGAATTTAAGATACTTGGGGCCAGGCTGAGTTCCCCTAGCAGCTTGCAGGTTCAACCATGACCCACTACAAAGGCCCCAAAGTCTCCGAGTACCTCTCCTGAATGGAGCTCTCAGGAGTGGGCAGAAGAAAACACAGAGAGGGACACTGATTTATCCCTTAGTTTTAACAAAGTCCTGGGAGACTCCCTATCAAAGGCAGTGTCACAGGGACTGCAGCCCCTCTCACAGCGGCTGGACATGTTACAGGCCTTGCTGGGCAAGCAGAAGATGGGCCAAGGAGCCTCCATGAAAAGGAGATCAGATAGCACAGACGAGGGAACCTCAGCCCGACACCTGCAGGCAGGAGTTGACCAAGAGGGATGTAAGAAAGCTCACAAGATGACGCCCTCTTTGACCCACCCCCGAGCAATAAAGAGGAGGTAAACTCAAGACCTCAAGAGGTGGTCGATCCTGTCAGCAGGCTAAAGAAAGCCTTTTTGCTGAAGGCGACTAAGCCACACCCACAACCACCTACCCCAGGAGTGAACAATGAAGGGAAAGAGGTCGGCGACTATTCAGCGGATGATGGAGAGGAAGATTATATCCTCAAAGAACCGTTCACAGAAGACCCTCCCCAGAAGAGGAAGATGGCACGGGGGATATGTTCGACCCTAAAGCGATGAGACACGCTAAATCCACCAAATGGGTGTCATCGTCTAGAGTGGCCATGTATATGTCTAAGCATATCAGAACGCCGTTAGACAGGGAAGTCCGCTCCAAGAGGAGGGCAGAATGCCCTACACCCGATCTTCCGGGCAAAGTAATGGACACTCCAGATCTCGACCTGAAAGACAGCCAAGGGCATACGGAAAGGCATAGACCGTGCTTGGAGAGGCTGTCAAAACAAATTGTTAGACCACGCAGGTCCTCTAGCAAAAATTATGGACCTAGCAGAGAGTGCCAAAGACACTGGCACTTCAATCAATGTTCAAGAGCTAGGAAGTTGGGCGCAGTGAGCAGTATGCCTTCTGGGTAATGTCAACTGTGACCTCTCGTCTGAAAGAAGAGGCGTGCTTCTTAAAATAGATAGTAAGCTCAGCGACTTAGCTTCATAAGAAGCAGGAGAAGGAGCAAAAGGGTTCCTCTTTGGAGAAGCTTTCGCCAAGGAGATGGCTCAGTTCGTGGGGACGTACTCAGCCTTAAAGAAGGTGCAAAGCTCGATAAGGAAGATCTTTCCTGGGTGTGTTTTTGCAGGGACCGGACGACACCGAGGTCGATCTTTCGGTCACTTTAACATGCAGCGCAGACCTCAAGGGCCCCAAGCTCAGTACTGGGAGAATAGGCAACAGGACACATTCTTCCCAGCTAGATCTCATTTCCCCAGAGGACGCAGAGGAAGGGGAGCTTAGAGGCAGCAAGCTGCAGCAGGTGGTGAGTACCCAGGGTGGCTCGAGAGTGGGAGAAAGAACTTTCCTGTTCTTGCATGAATGGCAAAAGTTATCCAGCGATGCATGGATGCTCCAAGCAGTAGCAGGCATGTCCCTAGAATTTACAGGTGTTCCTACACAGGGAGTGCATCCCGAGTCATGCATATGCCCTTAGAAGAGCGTGAGCTACTCCACAGCGAGTTACGCAGTCTAGTGAGCAAAGGCACAATAGAGCGAGAGAAAGGTCTGGGTTTCCTCAGCAATATGTTTTTAGTGTGCAGGGGGGGAGAAGTTAAGGCCAGTGATCAATCTGAAGTCTAAACGAATGGCTACCGTACAGACACTTCAAGATGGAAGGGATAAATCTCCTCCGAGACCTGCAGCGAACAGGCGACTTGTTAGCTAACCTAGATATCAAGGACGCATATCTCACCATCCCAATAGCATTCAGCACCAGAGGTTTCTTCGTTTTCTATGAAACAGCAAAACCTGGTGTTTCACTTGTCTACCTTTCGGCCTAGCTACGGCCCTTTGGGCCTTCACCAAGATAATGAGGCCAGTAGCAGTGGCCATAAGAGAGAGAGGAATCAGGATTATCATTTATCTAGACAACATCCTTATTCTAGCCCAGAGCGCAGCCGTGCTAAGAAGCCAAGTAGCATGGGTATGCAACCTGGTGTCCTCCCTCAGTTTCATCATAAACATAGGCAAATCAGAGCGTGTCCCGCTCAAAGGATAAAGTTCTTAGGGTTTGTTATAGACACCAGAAAAGCGTCCCTCGAACTACCGACTCAAAGTCAAGGCCATCAAGAAGGAGCTCAGCTCAGTCATTGCGAAGAAGACTATTTCGCTTTGCAATTTTGCCAGGATAGTGGGTCTATTGACAGCCTCGATTCAAGCGATTTTTCCCAGGCCTCTTCATTACAGAAAACTGCAGAGATTCAAGATCAGACACCTTCGGGGAGTATGGGCTACAACCAATCAGTTACCCTAGTTCAGGAAGCACTCACAGAGCTTCATTGGTGGTTACAAAACATGGAAGCTTAGAACAGCTGAGCAATTTTCAGCGACACTTCAGACCTTATCATAGAGTTCGACGTGAGCAGAGCCAGATGGGGCGCAAGATGCAGCAACTTACAGACAGGAGGGAAGTGGTCCACAGACAAACTTCTCTTGCATATAAACTGCCTAGAGCTTCTAGCAGGATCCTTCGTCGTACGAGCCTTCACCAATGACAGGGCCAATTGTTGGGTCTTGCTCAAGATGGGCAACATATCGGCAGTGCGATATATAAACAAGTTAGGAGGGACAACGTGCTAGCGGAATTAGCGAAAGACTTCTGGCACCACTGTCTACAACATTGCATAGAGCTAACAGCGCAACACTTAACGGGGGAGCAGAATGTCGTAGCAGACTGGAACTCACGATATCTCGTAGAATCCAGCAACTGGATGCTTCAGCCTCAGTTTTTTCCATGATTTCAGAACATTTGGGGTCCCCTACACATCGATCTTTTCGCCTCCAGGTTGAAAGCTCAGACTCCAAAGTACTTCAACTGGAGGTTAGACCAGGATGCAGTGGAACGGAAGCATTCTTGCAACAGTGGACAGCAGCAGTCCATTACGTGTTCCTGCCATTCGTCATGCTGACGAGAGTCCTAGCGAAAGTCTGCAGAGATTTGGCAGAGCTAGGGCTGGTAGTCCCGCTGTGGAAGTCCCAGCCATGGGTTTCCAGTAGTGATGGAACTTTCTTCGGATTTCCCGAGGGTGATACCTCACAGCCGGAACATTCAGACAGGTCCCAGCAGTCAGTCGTATCGGCTAGTGGAAGAGGGCAGAGTTTCAGGAAGAGATGGGAGCTGCCAGGCATTTTGCAGCTCGCTGCTGATTGCATTAGAGATTTCTGGGTGCCTTCCACCGTTAGGAGCTATGGTGCAGTTTGGAAGCGTTGGTCCAACTGGTATTCAGCCCGTTTCACCACCATGCTCAATTTCCTAGCAGAGATGTTTCAGGACGGGTGCGCCAATATGACGATAGGAGTGTACAGATTGGCAATATCGGCAGTACATGATAAAGTAGAAGGGAAATCAGTAGGAGACCACCCAGCAGTGCTGCATTTACTCAAGGGAGTAAAGTTGTGAAATCCACCAGAACCAAAATACTCTGTTCTCTGGGATGTTAGAGGTTTTTCAGTTGCTTCTCCGATGGCCAGACAATAGCAGTCTTTCACGATCCCAACTTTCAGGAAAGCGAACAATGCTCCTGTCAGATAGCATGTAGAAGGGTCTCCGATGTCAAGGCTTTAGAAGTAGACAGGAAAATATTATATCCAAAAGGTGTAGCCTTCAGCGTTAAGAAACGGACAAAGTGCGATTGCAGGATAATCGCTTACCCTTACATTCCAGCAAATAAAAAGTTGTGTGTATCTCAGTTTATTAAAGATTACGAGCTAGCTACAGTCAGAGTGAGGGGGTGACTCAGCTGCTCATAGCGCATAGGCAGCCTTACCACATGGTAGCTATGGCCACGATTGATAGGTGGGTCCGAGAAGTTATGAAATGGGCTGGCATAGACTTATTTAAATTTGGCACGCATTCTGCGAGGGGCGCAATGGCTTCCAGGGCCTTTCCTGCTGGGGTTCCCCTACATGATATTATGAAATCAGCTGATTGGTCTAACGAGTCCACATTTAAGACCTTTTATTTTAAACCTGTCTCTCAGATTGCAAACAGTGTAGTTGACAGCTTTGAAAAAGCATAATGCTCGCCTCCTGTCTTGACATAGAATAAAGATTGCCCATGCTATAGCGCAGGGTAGTCTTGATTCTATTAAAGACACAGAGGCGAGCTTTACATCCCGCCCTGGATACGCTGAGATGGGCATTTGAATGTGTTCATAAATGTGCACAGTTAAGCGTATCCCCACCCTCACGATTGTATTCTCATCTGTCGCCGGGGGAGGAAAGGAAAAAAAGACGACTTGAGACAAGAGACAAGTGAAGTTAGTCAGTCATGCTTCGGCAATAGCCTACTGCGTGGACACGGTTGGCAAGAGCTGTGGTCCTGGTAGTGGAGAAAAGTTGGAACAGTTGCTGTTTGAAGGTTTCGCTCAAAGTTTGGGCACTGTTTCACTGCCAAAAGAAAGATGAAAGGACACAAGTGGGAGACTATTTATGGAGAGGAGCAAGCACTGATAGCTCTATGGTTGTAGCCTCAGGACTACCAGACTCAGGAGGCTCATGGGTGTATTAATAGTATGTTTTAAACTCCAGATCTTTTGGACCCTTTTTGGTTTTCTTCAGTTTCTACTTCAGTGAAACAAAATGTGTTAAATTTAAAAGTTATACATTTAAAGTTCTGAGTTGCAGTAATAAAAGAAAGTAAATCATAATGCATGCCTCTGTGTATTTAATAGAATCTAGACTACCCTGCGCTAAAGCATGGGCAATCTTCATTGGCAATATGATTTCTACTTGTATCAATAATAGTAAGATCAATTCTGAGAAAAACTAAATCTTATTTCCCTGGGGTTTATGAATTCTGAATTTGAAAATGCTCACTAAAAACTAACGTGCATGGCTTTTAAGAATGAATGTCCTCAAGTAACATGTAGTTCTCTGATATCTGGGAGATACTACTTAATAATTCATATTTGCTTCCATCACAGACTTGACTTTTTTTAAAAAGTGGATACCTGCTGTCCATCTCTGGCTTCATAGAAGTCCCCCACTCTTACTTTTGCACTGAAGCTGAAATTGTCCCTTGAGATATCCATAATTCCATTTCTGCTGAGATACTGAAAAAATTAGATTTTTCCACTTCAGGTTTTCAAAATTACAACCCAGTACTTTTTCTTACATAGTTAAACACACATACAATTATTTGGCTTTTATATTTTTTTCCACAAAGATATACTTCTGAAATGCATTTGTTTGGGGGGTGACCAGCACAGCAATCTATTTTTGAAAAAATAAACCATGGTCCAGAAAGTAAGAATCTATTATTAGAAAGTGCATTGATTTACAGAATAACTTACCTTCATAACTTCAGGATACTGCCTAAGTTTCTTTCCACATGGAGCAAAGTAAGAAACTTCTCCTTGAAGGCGACCGGTGATGTTCCTTATTCTTGTTTCTCTTTGCCATCTTTACAACATAGAAAATAAACAGTTCATATTTTTCTAATGCAGTTTACAAGAAAGTCATATTGTGAATACAGCTAAGTGTGCAAAAAATAAAGTGCAACATTGACCACAGACAAATGTACATATATGTCAGTTGTAAATATGTTGCATAAGGAAACTGTTACTACTACTCTAAGATAAATATAACAATTTGTGCCCTAAAAAAGCACTTTATGACAGATTAATACCAGGTGTTATTGCCCAATTAATGCCCAATTAAATGGTACTCAATGTATCAACACCAGAAGGATGAAGGGCTGAGTTGTTCAGGCCTCAGGGTTCAAACTGGTGGTTAACCAGACTAAAATATCTCATCTGATCACACAAAATATCATAACTTTTCCATAATTTGACATCAGGTGGGAGTCGCCCATTTAATCAGCTAACCTATGTTTCTATTTGCATTTAAGGCAATGGCAATTCACATTTACTCCTGAAATCAACAATACAGAGTGTAAGGGATATGCCATAACAGACATCTCTAAACCTTAGTGCGTTGATGGTCGATTAGTAGTCATGATGCATCACATGGATGTGAACTCGTACCCAATTTGACACAGACTGGCAGGACAGAAAATGTATATGGCGGGGGGCTAGTCGGGATGGTGTGGAAATAGAAAGACATGTAGAAGCAGTAAGTGGTGGAAAGGAGGATAACATGTTTATAATTTATATTTTGTAAAACTCAGACTATAAACTCAATTGCCCATAGGCGCCAAATTCCTAAACAAATGAGCAATTTGTTAACAGGTCGATGAGCAAATTGGAGTTGTCCGATCTTAGAGACCAGTGGGTAGCTTACAGTTTTGCAGTGTAATTATTTTAGCGCTGTACTTTTGAGATACACCAGACTCCAATGTTTTCCTTTTTTAAGAGGGCCCTGGAGTGAATTGGAGCCAGTACAACATTCTGAGAAGACTGAAAACAAAGTGCAGTTAAAAAAATAAAAACAAACACTTAGGAGGAGATGCCCGGCAGGCACACAAACGGCAGCTCATCTTGGGAGCTTTGGAAACCCTCAGGAAAGAAGCTGAGCTGGGACACCTTGCTTCAGGTCATGATATGTGGATCCTTGCAGGTTGCATGCAGGAGCTTACAGGGAGCCACATGGAAGATTCCAAGAAGAGAGGCTTTTGTATGATTTCCTCCTAACATTGTGTAGGACTTCACCTTCGCCCCTCCCTGCGGCCTGGGGGTCTACACGTCAATTTCGCTGTGGCTGGCCTAGTGTCAGCTGCACTGTCCCCAGAGAGTTGCGGAGGTGGGTTGCAGTGCATCAGATGGCATAGGAAATGGTGGCTAGTGACGTTTGGAGTCCTCTGGACATTTGCTGTAGCAATAGAAAGAGCACTAGTAAGCCCAATCACAGACATGTTGAGGGCAACCAAGGCCCAATAGGCGCCACTCCGAAAGATGTATAGTTCCTCCTAGGAGGTTTACACGCTAAGCACACCCTCTCGTTGTCTTCTTCCCGACATATGGAAATTGATGAACATATCAAGATTTTAACCTACTGCCTTACATTGAGTAAACTAAGAGTTCCTTTTGTTGTCACCACTTGGGGTGTGCTATCAGTCGATCAACGTGGCTCATAAATGTGCACACAGGGATGGATAAGAAGTCAGACTTCTAACCCAAAGAGTGGCTCAAAACAGGGCTGTCTCGCCCGATTGTCAGTTCTTGGCGCCCCATCTCAGCGTCCAGCTAAACCATTATGGAAATGCTCTGAAAAATAAAGGAGGGTACTTCGCGGAGAGACGCTAAATTGGATAAGCTCAGAGACAGTTCTAGAATCTATATCTGGATGCGATGGAGTGGGATGCAAGATTGCAGCAGATTTAATTGATATAAAGGGGTGCAGTGATTGAACGGCTGAGGGCCATTTCAGTGTCTCAGATTAAAAAGAACAGTTCATGAGGTCCATGCAGAGAACTTGGAGAACTTCCAGAGGGCTACGATAATGCGTTCGGTAGGCTTTTCATGCAAGGCCGAAGGGTAGGGTTCACACGACTTATCAGGGCTACAACACTTGGCTCAGAGAGCATCTGGATTTTTCAGACACTGCCTAACAGCCAGTAACTGGGAAGTTTTATGCCTTGTCATAATCTCATGGGGGAAGGGGTCTGGGGCCGACCACTGTGGTTCATGTGGTATCTGCTACAGAAAGGGAGGAGGTTTTGAAAAGGGATAAGGACAAGAAGGGTCACATATTTTGTGAAGAGTGGAAGGTTTTGATCTTTACAGGCGACTAATAGCAGGAAAAGAGCTTTCCAAGAGATCTGAACAATTGGTGTGGAGCTTGGTTTAAGGGCAACAGTTATTTTTCCTGCAAAGCTGAAGGTATTCATGGGAAATTCGTTTTTTGAGAACACCAGAGGACTGTATGAATCACTAAAAGCTGGGACAAAGATGGGTTAGACTGAAACTTGAATGGGGCAGGACAGGTGGTACCAGCAGATCCTTGGGGTTGATATTTCTGAATTTCTAACAAAGCAAGGAATGGATAGGATCCCTTTCAAGATGTCTGTAGTTCTTTCTATTTAGGTCGATTCCGAAGAACTTGTTTTTTCTGTCAGTTTTACTGTTTTGCTGGAGTGTTAAGCCTATTGGAGGCACACTTTAGCAAGCCTCTGTAGATGGGGCCAGTGTCCCTACATACGTATCAATGAGAGCAAAAACGAACTGGGTTTATGATACCCAATGTACCATGCAAGGCAAAGGGGGCTTCTGATTTAACAAAGAGTACATTCAGGAGAATGACTCCCTTTCTCCTGACCCACCTTGCACAGCTTTGAGGGCTATCTTGCGATTTTCTTTAGCAATAGTCTCAAAATTCTCTTCACTTCTTCCCGAAGGGTTCTGAAAGCTTGCTTTACAATTCCAGGTATTCTTCCCTGTCCTCTGACGTTATGAAGATTATCTCCAGACAACTCTTGTTGTCTAATGTCCTCTTTCATCTGAACTAGATTACCACAGTGACGCGGGAAATTCCTCTGGATGCACTCTTGACTCTTGATTATCTAGATATCACTACTGTGACAAGAGAGATTACTCCAGATGCACTCTTGATTCGCTGAAAGTCACCACTGCAGATGAAAAAAAAGTCACTAACTTGGGCCTTGACTTGTGTTTGACGAAGTCCTTCAAGTCCTCTGGAGGCGATCGTTCAAAGAGCTCCCTCCAACGAGCTAACCTGTTCATGAGAGCGTGCGGTGTAAGCGCGTCATGCAATCAACAACCTTTCCAGCTGTGATCATGGTCAAGGAAGTGGAGGCAAAGAGCGTGGGGGTCAGACGTTGGGAACAGCCCTTCGCAGGCTGGAAAGCTGCTGAAGCCTAAAGACATCAACATGCGCCGGGGAGGAGTGTGGCACCAGATGACCGAGTACTTGATTAAAGACAAACGACACTATCCGGGGAAGAGCATGTGGAATTACAAGGCCGAAGCCAACCATTGAGTGCTGGTGAAAGCGGTCCGCTCCTGTCGACGCAGAAAAATTGGACTAGGGAGTGGCACCTGTGGGCGGAGTCAGGGGTGCGCATGCTCCCAGGGCCGCTCCCCTGCGTGCCACTAGATTTCAAAGGGAAGGAGATTTTTCTGGTGAAAAAGGTTCTGTCTCCCGTCCCTAGCGAGGGACGCCCATACAGTATGGAGGAAAGGGGACAGGACGTAGGAGTATGGGGATTTACGGTTAATGCCCAACCCGTGATCCGGCGGTAATACTGCTGGACCTGTGGGCGCCAACACTACTGCAGTTGGGTGTTATTACAGCCGGGATACTGCCCAACTCATGATGAGGCCCATTGACATTGCTTGAACTATAGAGCGGGTCCTATGAACAGTCCCGTTTGATTGTACTTATCCTTTTGAAGCTGATAAACCTACATTTGGTGAGAAGACCACCTGAAACCAATCCTGGTTTCCTATTTTTGTTGAACCATCACCTTTTGCGTTTGAAAGACTTCACAACACATGTTTGTCAAAGAGTGAGGGCAAGCATATGTTTAGACACGGAAAGATTTTTATTTTGGACTTCCAGATTTTGTCGGCACTTAGAAACATCAGTTAAGAGATCCAAGGTGATATCGAGGGTAGAGCTGCGTGTTGAATGCGCTCTCGCCCTCCAGGGCCTAACATAAAGAAATAACAGAGAGCCATCCCCAGCTGGGGATACTAAGTCGGGGGCCGCAGAGGAAGGAAGGAGCAGGCAGGACCGTGGGTGATCCGTGGTGTATATGGAAACGGCCCGAGTAGGGAGTTACAGGAAAATCCTGACCGTATAGCAGGCAGACGGCGCAGGTCGGGCATAGGATCCTGCCCGCCAGAAAGGGATGAATCGGGGGACAGTGTGACGGCATACCCTGCGGCAAGCATATACAGGGGTCGGCCGACATACTCCTAAGGCAAAGTCTGACGCTGGAGTGGGCCAGGGGTGCCGTCGCCCCGCCCGCAGATTCAGAGGCCTTGGTGAAACTGGGAATGGAGCTCGGGCGAGGAGGAGGGCCCTGCACCCTTGCGACGTGGAGGACTGGAGGCCTAGCTGTGCGGCTGTCTTGCCATTTGTCTGTGCAGTGGCCTCAGTGTGCAAAGAGCAGGGGGAGAAGAGTGCTGGGGGTACCAGCCCCCCTTAGACACAACAATCTCCAAGAAGGAAGGGCCCAGCGCCCACCAACCCCCGACCCGAACCAGAGGAGGAGAGGAGAGTAGAAGCAGTGTTGGATTTTCGTGCCTGCTTGAGGCTATCCATACACCTTTGTGGAAGGTTTAAGTGGCCAAACTGAACGACTTCAGGAGCCAAGCTGTCAAGTTCATTGATTGTGGGCGTGGGTGGAGGGACCCTCCGTTGTGTTGTGTCAAAATGTTGTATGGGCACGGGAGCTTGACTGGGTGCACATCACCAGTTTGACCAGATGTTGAAACCAAGGCTGTCTCGCCCACGTAGGAGCAACCCGGATTAGGGTTACCTGTTCCTGGTGCATCTTGTGCACTGTCCTTCTCAAGAGTGGTGTCGGGAGGGGCGGGTGGGGGAGCATAAGCACATTTCTCCGACCGGTTCATCCACAGGGCGTTCCCCTTGGGCCCTGGCTAGGGAAACGTGGACACGAAGTATGGGCACTGAGCCTTTAGCTTTGTGGTGAACAAATCTAGTGGGGGATGACCCCATAGTGAGAATATTCCGTCTAGGATATCTGTCAAGTTGCTACTCGCGTTCTTCTGGTAGAGGGTCTCTGCTTAACTTGTCTGCCAGATAACTGAGTTCCCCTGTAACATGTTGGGATGTTAGAAATATGTTCCGCGTGGGTGCCCACCTCCATATCTTCTTCGATAGTTTGGACAGACTTACAGAGCGTGTGGATGACGTGGTGCTGTCTGTGAGGACCTGCACTGTTTGACCATGGGGATGTTGCTGAAAAGCTTGAAGAGCCTTGAGGATTGCTAAGAGTTCCAGGAAATTGATATGTCTCTGGGTGCTAACGAGTGTCCACTGTCCGTGGGCTGTGTGGTGGAGGTAGTGTACCCCCCAACCGGCAAGTGAGGCATTTGTAGTTAGGATCGCTTGGGCTGGTGTAGCGTGAAACGGTTTTCCTTTTAACAGGATGTCCTTGCACCACCAGCAAAGAGCCTGAACCAGGATTAGCGACACAACCACTAGATCGTCCCACTGTCTGCTTGCCCGAGACCACCGTTTCGCTAACCATTCCGCATTGGACATGGGCAAGCGCGAGTGAGGATTTAAATAAATGTAAGAGGCCATCATACCTAGCAAGCATATTGCTTTGCATACCGTTATCTGCTGACCAATCGTGCATTGAGGTATCAGAAGCAGCATATTTCATACTCTTTCACTTGAGGAATATGCTGGCTCCTCGTTTAAGTCTAGAATAGCCCCTAGAAATTGCTTTGTTTGGCTGGGGATTAGACTTGATTTTTTCTCGTTGATGGGGAAACCCAGATTGAAAAGAGTTCTATAGTCTTTTGCGTATTTCGTCTGCAGATTTCAGGAGATTCCCCAGTGATCAGCCAATCGTCCAGATAAGGGTGTACTGGAATGGACTTTCTGCTCAGGTGTGCTGCCACTACTGCAAGCACGTTGGTGAACACTCTTGGTGCTGCGGATGATGCCGAATTGGAGTACCTTGAACTGGTAGTGTTCTCCGGCAATCTTGAAACGCAAGTATTTTCTGTGTGCAGAGTGCATTGAAATATGAAAGTATGCATCTTCATGTCCAATGCCGCCATGTAGTCCCCCTGTTTCAGGAGTGGAACCATCTCCTGAAGAGTGGTCATGCAACACTTCTGTGGCTTGACGTACTTGTCCCTGTGCTTAGTCTCTTAGGAGACAAGAATGCACTCTGAGGCGATTGGCCGGCTTACTGTCAAGCAAGGACAGCCACCCTGCTGGGTGACTGACAGCTAGGTTGGAATGAATGGGAGAAACCTGCATAAAAGGAAAGGCTTTTTGGCTTGGAAGGCAGAGTCGACCACTGGATGACGGAATCCGAAGAAGACCTTGGAACAGACACCTGCTGCAATTCCTGGACCGTTGGTTTGTCCGGTGAAGCCCTGCTGCTCTGCTGAAGCACCAAATTCGTATCGACATAGAAGCCTGCAAGGATGACTTCTCCCCTTGAGTTGGTGGGACCAATCAGCTCCGAAGTAAGCCACCTGGACATCCTTTTGAAGCTGGTTGAATTTCCACTGCAGTCGCTGCTGGAACCGAATAACCAGGGAGAGGAACACCAGATTGTGCTAGTTGCTTTTAAGCTGGCCAAGAGCTCCAGGAAGATCCTCCGGACTCCCAGGAAGCAGGACTGACCGAGCCTGAGCCACCTCAACAGAATGCTGGACTACAGATGCAAGGAAAGCCCCTCTCGACACCCAGGAACCGCAGTGTTGCTTTTTGCGGTAGATGCGAGGAGCTGAAACACAAGTGCCACTTGTTTGAAGATTGCCCGGTGCGGTTGGTGACCGTCCCATTGCAGTGCGGGAGTCCCCAGAAGTCCTCCCTCTTGTCCCCACAACTGAGGCACAGGAACACCAGGATCTGCAGAGCTGCACAGGGACAGAAGCCATCTGCTGCACTTTTCTTCAACCTAAAGGTACTGTACAGTCAAAGTGAACTGTCCTCTTGTTGTGCCACCTTTCTTGATCTCAGTTGAGACTTGTCTCTGTTGCTCTTGTAGAGTTGCTTGCATCTTCTACTACTTACAGGACTAACAACTTGTGACCCTACATTTGATTCTACTTTTGCTACAAAGATTTCTAAAACATAATGCAAGACTTTTACTTACCTGTAAGAAGTGCTTCAGTTCACCTGGACTTTTGCTAAGTTGACATTGGCTGGCCTGGCTCCCTGAATGACACTTTTTTCCCCTGCTGATGTGTTTTGCCTTCCTTCCAGGAAA
Source organism: Ambystoma mexicanum (assembly GCF_040938575.1). Taxonomy (NCBI): domain Eukaryota; kingdom Metazoa; phylum Chordata; class Amphibia; order Caudata; family Ambystomatidae; genus Ambystoma; species Ambystoma mexicanum. Next base: position 1,066,107,985 of record NC_090931.1, on the reverse strand, counting down.
GGGTTAACCGACTTTGCATTGTTTTCTTTTAAAGTACTTACCTAGTTAAGAATAATTAAGTGAATACTTGTCTTATTCTGAAACCTCTTTTCTTTGGTACTCCTCAAGTATATTATAAATGCAACATTGATATATAAATGTCCACAACACCCTAGCTATTGAAGTCACCTGAGGGTGTAGGTAGTGTCTATGAGCCATCCCAAATGGGTATTTGTTGAGTTGCTTTATACTGACCCTTCTGAAGAAGGCTTATTCAAACTGACTGTTAAATAAATTAGTAATTGTTTCATAAAGAAACCTTTTGTGTAAGAGTTTATTTGAATACTTGTCACTATGAAACTCTGTGTAACTCCTCTAAAGCTCATACTGACCCCTCTTGAGATGAGCCTGGCTGCGCGACCACACTACCAACCTGTGTAGTACAGAACTATACCAAAGGTTCGGTTCCTATTGCCAAGAGGTCAGGGTTGTTGTAGTGCACCCAAAGAGTACTGCATACAATCTTGCACAACAGTTTATTTTTGCTTGGCAGGCGGTAAGTTGGTTTCTGAATTAATTTGATGCAGTACCCGCCTGCTACAGTGGAAAACACCCATTTGTCCGATGTTAATCCCTCCCATGCGTGGGTGAACTGAGAGATTTGGCCTTCTACTGGAGTTGCATGGGAGGGTACCTGAAGCAGTGAGTCATTGTTTGGGGGGGCTGCCTCTACTTCTGCTCTTTTATTCCCTCTTTGAAAGTTAGCCGAGGAACCCTGGCCTTGACACTGCTTCCAAGACAAGGATTGTCCTCCATGCGAGTAGTTTGAGGAACATTGTCTGCTCTGTCCCCGAAATCTTTTGAATTTTCGGGAACTCCGTCGGGAATATGGTCTGTTTGTCAGTTGCCTAAGGGAAAAGAGTGTCGTGCTCATCCTTGGCACTCTTTAGGGCGCCCTCTACGGCCTTACCGAATAGGATATTTGGTTCTACTGGCATGTTCAGGAGGGTAACTTGGGTCTCCAGCTTAAACCCTGACTACCTAAGCCAGGCATGCCACTAAATGAGGGTCCCTTCGGCTATGATGTGTCTCGCGTTGTCCGCTGCATCATGACTGTTTTTCAAGATGCAGCTTGAGACTTGCTTACCTTCTGAAACAGTTTTAAGCAGCTGGGTCTTCAGTGGTTCTGGGACAGCCTGTAGTATTTGTTCAAGCTTGTTCCATTTGTGGCAGCCGTAACTAGCTAACAAGGTTGTATTGTTGGCAATTCTTGTCTGATAAGCTGCAGAGGAAGCTACCTTTCTCCCAAATGTATACATCTTTTTATTCTCCTTGTCTGGCGGGGCTTCTGCCGACTCCAGGGGAGTGCCCGCCCTCTTTCTGGTGGTAGTAACTACCAGAGAATCTGGTTTGAGCTGTCCCCCAATGTACAAGGTGTCAGTGGGTGCAGGCCTGAACAACTTTTCTATTCTTGGATTGACCGGTCTAGTAAGATTAGGTGTTAATAGGGATGGTTGAATCCGTCTCTGTATTGATTGCAAGAGAGGTATGAATTGCGTGGCTGCCTTTTTCAAAGTCTTTAATCGGCTTGTGTTTCCTCAGTGTCAATATTGAAATGTTGTGCCGCTTTCAGTAACAATTTGTTGTATTGCAGTTAGTTATCAACTGCCGAGTCTGCAACCGGCTGGTCCTGATGATCGGGGGACTGTACTACATAAACGTCATCATCATCATCTTCATTATAGTACTGGTCTTGATCCTGGCTATAGAGATCCCCCTGGGACCCTGCTTGGTCACAATAATATGGGTCTTGCAATGGGTCTCGATATTGAGAGCCGTCCTGGGGTGCCAAGGCTGTAGTGCCTAGAGCAGAGGTGCTGGACTGTGGCTCAAGGTGGGTTTTCTTGGCAGGGGTGGATCTGCTGATGCCCCTGGCTGCGAGGCATCTCTGAGTACCATTAACTCATCTGGGTGCCTATCCATAAAGTGGGAAGGAGTGACATCCTTGGTAGGGGTGAATTTTGTGGAAGGCTGTCCTTATGGAGCATAGCCCCAGAGAGGGTGTCTAAGGGAGTGGAGGTTTCTGTCTGGGTGGCCTCTGGAGTTAATGGCGTCACAAATGTGTGTTTTTTCAGTGACCTTGCCCTTAGGAGAGATGCGTTAACATGTTTTTGAATTAGTGCTTATATTTTCGGTGCTTTTTTAGGAGACGCTGAGATGCCTTTCGATGGCTGTTCTTCAGCGTGCAAAAGGAGGGACATTTTATAACCAACCAGTGAACCGACCTTTTATTTTGGTTTTCGGGAACGGTCAATAGGCAAAAGCATGCGCAATGGCCCACAGGACAGTGAGGAACCTGAGGCTTTATCCCCAGTCAGTGCATGGACCTCAAAGCTCGACGGAGTCTTCGAGGTTCGGCCGTGGGCTATGTCTTAAGCATGTTTATGCATATGTGTGCCGTGACCGGCAAGTGTCATCTCCATCACAGGACCGCTGGCCTGCCTCAGAGTCGGAAGCCTGCACTTGGGGTCCGGACAGATCCCGGTCGCCCTTGGCATCACTCATGACTCCGTAACTGCCCTCACTGGAGTCTTCCGTCACGTCTATGAAAGCCTCGGCCTGCAAAGCGTGAACAGCGCAGTGTTTCATCCGCCAATCTATTAGGGTTTTCGTCCGGAAAAGCTGACAAGATTTACACTTCCTTTCGGTGTGATCCCTCGGGAGACCGTGGTTTCACACGCAGTGTGTGTCTTTCCACAGAAATTTTCAAATGGCAAGAGGGACAAAATTTAAATGGGGTTTTGTCCATTACATATAAACAGGGCAGTTGGCCAAAAAGAGAAGAAAGGGGCTAATAGGATAAACATTCTCTAAAAGGAGTCAGTATAGAGAACCTCCCGCCTCTCTCCCCACTGTACTGGGCCGAAGCCAGAAGAGGCCTGTAAGGCCGTGCCTTAGCATCGATAAGTCACTGACGCTGTGTTTGTTCATCAGGAGCCGTTGTGTGGATGAGCAGTCGTGCGGTGAGGCGAACAATAAAGGAAAGGAAGACATTCTACCAATATAACTTTAGTAAATCAAAGGCATCAGCCTTAAAGAGAACTCTGCATTTGCGACCGACTTTGATGGCGGAAAAACCAATCTGAGGGACCTCAACGCGTGAAGGACCATGGGTACAGTACACGTCTTACTAGGGATAGTATTACTAATCACGCCCTGTTGACGTCTGTTTTGAAGTTGCGAAAACAAATCTTGTTATACTCTGCGACTTAGGCTAGATGTCAGACTATGCAGAGCATGTGATCTAAGCAGAGCCACAAGCTCCAGAAATATGTACATAAATGTTGGTATGAGAGGGACGTTACATGACATGCATAAAACTAACTTAAATAGCTTTCTGATGATTGTATCTGCTTAGATTCATATGCTGTTCATATGGTCTGACATCCAGTGGTAACCGCAAAGTATTGCATCTTGTCTTTCGGGGACTGAAAGGGGACTTCGTCATAGGCGTGTCGTTAACACTATCCCTATCGTGACGTGTAGTGTACCCAAAATCCCTCAACGGCCGAAGTCCCCCCGATTGTATTTTTTCTGCCAAGAGGGACCCCAAGGCTATTGTGAGTGAGTACATGAAGAGAGAAAGTAATAAGACGTCTATGTTCCTTCCTTCCACCCCGAGCGGGGAAGTAGGGAGGACGCATGTGCATCTAAGCAGATACAATCATCAGAAATGCTATTACGGTGAGTAATGTATGTCTTTTGATGCTTGTTAATCAGCTTAGAATCACATGCTGTGAATAGACTAGCGAGCAGTACCCGGAGTTAGAGGTGGACTGTGAGAAGAAACAGTAGTGAAAAAATGTTGTAATACTGCTTGTTCCACCTGAGAATCAGATCTAGAATGTGTGTCTAGGCAATAGTGTTTTGTAAAGGTGTGCACAGAACTCCAGGTTGCCGCTTTGCAAATGGACTCAAGGGGAACATTTGCAATGAAAGCTATGGAAGCCCCAGTGCCTCGAGTAGAGTGTGCTCTAGGCTTGAAGGGCAGTTCTCTCTTAGCAAGAGTATAGCAGAGTGTGATGCATTTCACAATCCACCTTGAGATAGCTGATTTAGAGACAGGATCCCCTTCTCTAACAGCAGCCACTGAAACAAAAAACTGGTTTGTCTTCCTCAGTGGTTTCGTTCTTTCCAGGTATAAATTGACTGCCCTGCGCACATCTAGTGCGTGCAGGCTTCTTACTGCCATGCTAGTGGGATTCTGGAAGAAAGTGGGTAGTTCAATTGATTGCTTCACATGGAACTTTGAAATGTATTTAGGCGCAAACGTGGGATGAGTGCGCAGAACCAACTTATCCATGTGGACTGTAACAAAAGGGTCTAGGATTGAGAGGGCCTGTAGTTCGCTAACCCTTCTAATAGAAGTGATAGCTACTAGGAAGGCCGTTTTATAAGTAAGGTCTTTTAGACTTGCTTTATGCAATGGCTCAAAGGGAGATCCCATGAGCCTGGTTAAAACCACATTTAGTTCCCATCCGGGAGCTGGGTGAGAAATTGGGGGGGGGGGGGAGTGAATTCTCTTAACCCCCTCCATAAAAGCCTTAATAACAGTTATCTTCCACCATGACATCTTCTGTTGTGACATAGTGTAGGCTGAGAGAGCAGCTAGATGGAAATTTAGAGAATTAATTAAAAACCAGTCCTGTGTCTAACAAATGAGTTAGGTACAACACAATGCGTGTAGGCAAGCAGTCAATGGGATTGACGCCCTTAGTATTACACCAGATGACAAAACGTTTCCCTTTACTAGAATAGCAATAACGAGTGTTAGGTTTTCTAGCTTCCCTGAGTATGTCCATGCATCTCTGAGGCAGGTGAAGGTGTCCAAACTCTATGACCTGAGGAGCCAGGCCGCTAAATGAACAGTTTGGACACATGGGTGTAGTGCCTCCCCCTCCCCCCGTCCTGAGACAACATATTGTACGGGCAGGGTAGTCTCACAGGGGGGGGGGGGGGGGAAGGGACATTTCCATTAGATGAGCGAACAAGGGTTAGCGGGCCCACATGGGGGCCGCCAATATCATGGTGACTGGTTCCTGGTGCAACTTGTGCACTGTTTTGTTGAGTAGGGGAGGAGGGTAAACAAATTTCCCTGACCATGCTAGGTCTTTTCCCTTGGAGTGATTCTGGAGATACCTGGAAGTGTAATCTTGGCATTGGGCGGTCTCCTGAGTTGCGAACAGGTCCATCTCTGGGAAGCCCCATTCTGCGAAGATGTTGAAGATAATGTCTTCGTGTAGACGCCATTTGTATTCTAAGGGCAGTGGGAAATCTCTGCTGAGCACGTCCGCTAGAAGATTAAGTTCTCCTGGAACATGTTGGGACAGCAGGAACATCTTGTGTTTGAGAGCCCACATCCAAATATTCTGGGACAGCTTGGATAGCCCTGGAGAGTGTGTGCCCTCTGTTTGTTTAGGTAATACATAGTTGTGGTGCTGTCTGTCAGGACCAGAACGGTTTTCCCCTATATCTGAGTCTGAAAGGCCTTAAGTGCTTTGAATACCACTAATAGCTCTAATAGATTTATATGGTTGGATGCTACTTGAGGGGACCACACTCCATGCGCTGTCTTCTGAAGCAGGTGGCCCTCCCACCCTGTGAGAGATGCGTCTGTCGTGAGAGTGGCTTCTACTGCAGGGGTAGTGAAGGTCTTCCACTTCAAGAGGTTTTTCCTCGACCACCACTGCAGAGCAAGAACGGGGGCTGGCAAGACAACTACCAGATCTTCCCATTGTCCGCTGGCCTGTTGGAGCCACTCTTGCATGGGACGCGTGCGCAGCCGCGTGTGGGGAACTAAGTAAATGCATGACACCATCATACCTAGCAAGCGCATGACCTTGAGTACCGTCACTTCCCGACTAGCTACATATTGAGGGATCTGAGAAAGCATGTTCTGAACCCTCTCATTGGAGGGGAAGACGAGACTGTCCTTTGTCCGAATCAGAGACCCTAGGAATTGCTTGACTTGGCTGGGGTCTAAGCTGGATTTCTTCTTGTTGCGGAGAATCCCAGACTGAACAGGAGGTCAACTGTCTTCTGAGTATTCCCTAGGCATGTTTAGTAAGAGTCCCCTGTTATGAGCCAGTCGTCAAGATAAGGGTAAACAGGGAGGGAAAGGCTGCACAGCTGTGCTGCTGCCACTGCCAGGACCTTCGTAAACATCCTTGGTGCTGAGGCAATGCCGAAGGGGAGTACTTTGAATTCATAGTGCCTGTCCTCTATCATGAACCTTAGATATTTTCTGTGCGCTGGCAACATTGAAATGTGAAAGTGTGCATCTTTCATGTCCAATGTTGCCATGTAATTCCCCTGTTTCAACAGTGGGATTACTTCCAGTAGGGTTACCTTACGAAACATTTGAGGGTTGACAAATTTTTTCGCTGTGCACAAGTCTAACACAGGGCACATGGTGAGGTCCTTTTTAGGTACAAGGAAGTACACTGAATAAATATCCTTGTTTACCTGAAGTGCCTCTACTGTATTAGGATTAGCAGATGGTCTGGCATCAGGCGTCATGCTCTGGGCGGTCTGAATTGTGGGGGTCGGCAAATTCCACACAGTACCTGTGGACGACCGTTTTTAGAAACCACTAGTCTGATGTAATCCCCTACCATGCCGAAAGGAAAGATGTTAAGCGCCCCACGACCGGGGTGACATGGGCGGGGAACTGGATCCGTAGGTCATTTCCGACCAGAGGCTGTGGCTCCCCTGGAGTTGGGGCCTCTGCCTTTCCCGCGCCTGTGACCTCTAGGTGGATAGTTGGCGGGGGTGCTGGATGCCTGTCCTGAGTTCCAGTTTTACCTGTATTATACATGATTTGGGCGGAATGGGATTGGCCTCGAAAGGACCGGCGGGAACCGCTTCCCCTCTGGGGGGAGAGTTTTTGTGTGATTTGCTGCAGGGACTTGAGAGTTTCGTGCTCTTTTTTGGCAGTCTCCAGAGCATCGAGGACTGCTTTACCAAAGAGATTCGACTCCTCGATAGGTTTGTTAATAAGAGCTGCTTGGGTCTCCGGTTTGAAGCCCGGGTTTCTGAGCCAAGTGTGCCGTTTAAGCAGAGTGCCCTGAGCTGGGGATCTCCCTGCCATTTCTGCGGTATCCAGAGTGTGTTGTAATACATTTTGGTTGACCTGCCTGCCTTCGGCCACGATGGCAAGTAATTTAGTTCTTGCGGGTTCAGGTACCTCCCGGAGACCTTCTTGTATAAGGTTCAATTGTGCATCAGCATAACTGGCAAGCAACGTAGTGTTTGCTATGCGCGTGGTAAAAGCAGCTGCCGTGGTAATACACTTACCCAAGGCATACAATCTTTTCGGCTCCTTATCAGGAGGTGCCTCTCCAGTAGCAAGAGGTACTCCCGCCTGTTTCCAGGTCGTGGTAACCACTAGGGAATCGGGGGTGGCATGGCTCTAAATATATTGAGGGTCAGAAGGCGATGGCTGAAATAATTTCTCCACCCTTGGATTTACTGCCCCGGTCTGGGCTGGTGTGACCAGAGAAGCAGCCAATCTACTTTTAATGGAATTTAGGAGAGGAATGACTTGACTGGAGGGGGGTTTTTCTTTAAGAATGTCCTCCACAAAATCTTACTGAGGTATGGCCTCTTGGGTGGCGATCTGAAAATGATTGGCTGCCTTCCTTAAGATTGCATTAGGGGGGCGCTACAGAGCCCACGACCAAGATGGCGGCGTCTATGTGAGCCCTCTATAGCCTGGCAGAAGAGGAGGACATAACCCGACCCTCCGGGACCTAGACCCGCATTAGACTGGCGGAAAGAACTGCTGAAGACCCGAGGCAGCGTTTGGAGCAGTTTGGCTGGCTGGCGTGGCCCCGCAGGAGCGGAGGCGGCTTGAGGCACAAAGGAGGCGACCGGGGTGCAATGGCGTGGTGAAAGGCCGGGTCGGGCGCCGCGTCTCGGAGTTTCAAGGGTCCGAGTGCTTGTGCGCTGCCAGACAGTTGGTGATGGTGAGGCTGCACTGCAGCGAGGTGAGGAGGAGCGGTGTGGAGGAGGCCGCACCTGGCAGCCAGCTGCCGAGCGCGGACAGCCCAGAGCCCTGCTGGACAGAGCATGGTGCCTGGTGCGGACAGAGCCCAGCGGCATGGGTGAGGAGGCGTGTGGCCGCAGCTGGGCAGGAGAGGAAGCGGCCTAAGGCATGGAGGAGGTGGCTGGGGTGCGGTGGTGTGGCGGAAGGCCCGGGTCGGGCAGCGCTGCTTGGAGTTGCAAGGGTCCAAGTGCTCGTGCGCTGCCTGACAGTTAGTGACCGTGAGGCCGCACAGCAGCGAGGTGAAGAGGGTGGAGTGGAGGAGGCCGCACCCGGCAGCCAGCTTTGGAGCGGGGACAGTCCAGGGCCCAGCGGGAAGGAGAGGGGAGCCTGGCACGGGCAGAGCCCTGCGGCGTGAGAGAGGAGGCAGTGCACCCCTGGTCGCATAGAGTTTCCAGCTGCGGCCCTCGGGAAGGACAGAGGAGGCGGGGCACCAGCTCAGCGGTGTTCTGGGTCTGAGGTGGCAGCGGCAGGAGTGTCTATTACGGCGGCGGTGGAGTGGAGGCTCACCTCAGAGCTTGGGTCCGGCGGTGTGGCTCTGTTTGAGCCTGAGTGTTTGTGCGCGGCTGGCCCAGCTGAGACAGTGGGACACCGCGGCAGGCGGGAGCGGAGGTGGGAAGGAGGCTGTGGGCAGAAGGCTGGTGCAGCCCGCCGGTGGGGGGGAGAGTATGTGGAACCCCTGCATGTATGGGCTGGGTGGGAGCCTCCTCCCCCTGGTCTTCTGGATCCGAGGGAAGCCAGCGGTGAGCCCCGGGAGGGAGCAGAGAAGTGATGTCCCGCGCTGGGGATGGTAGAGTGAGGAGTCGGTGCCATAGCTTGCTGGCAGCATAATTGGCCCCTACATCTGGGAGGTGGCCGGACCAACAGTAGTGTAATTAGTGCTGTGGGCCATACCGAGGTGCTTTAATGGAAAAGCAAACAACGGCAAGGCTGCAATTGGGGGACATGGTCGGGAGCCAAGGTGACTGGACCTTGGATCTCCCAGCGGACGTTGGCGGTGTGACACCCAGAGGATGGTGGATGCGGGTGGACACGGGGGGCCTTTGGACACCGCGGTTGGCTGAGTCTCGGTTCTGAGTGGTGCGTTGTCGGGCTAGAAAGTATTTGGAGTGCTGAAAAACACCTGGGGCCGGTACCCAGGGTAACAGGTCGGCGAGGTCGCGGGCCTGGGGGGCAGAAGAAGGGGCCTGGAAGACTTTGTTGGCTGGGCGGTGGTCAGGAGCTTGTTCTTTTTCTACGCACCGGGGAGCTGGAAGCAGAGTGTGGGGCTGATTGGGCTCTGGGTCTGCGTGGCAGCAGCTGAGGTCGAGACCCTGGTCTAAGCTTAAGGTAGGGATCCAGTTGGAGGGTAAGGGTCCGGGAGGGGTACATGGCAGCTAGCAATCGGGACAACATTGCTGGAGATGGGCGGCAATAAACAAACCCGTTTGCCGTTCACACATAGGGAGGGACCTCGGAAAGATCGGGAAGCACCAGAGTTGGGGACAACTGCAGTTACTATGGCTCAAACAGAGGCCACAGTGGAGTCAGCAAAGGGTTCGAGTGAAGAGCCCTCCTCCTCTGAGTTGGGAATGATCCTGGTGGAGGTGCGGTCCGGGTTCGCTGCCATCAACTCCAAGCTGGATGGTCTGACGTATAAGGTGGACAGGATGCAAGAAAGGATTGACAAGGAAAGCAGCAGAACCTCGGAGGTGGAGACCAGGGTGGGGGTGCTAGAGGACATTAGCAATGAGATGGCCCAGGTGGTGCAGGAACTGAGAAGAGAGGTGAAGGCCATAAGGGTTAAAAATGAGGACCTTGAAGCAAGGTCATGCAGGAACAATGTACGGGTGGTTGGCATCCCAGAATCGGTCCCCCAGCGGAATCTGGAGCTATTAATGGAGACTTTCATCAAGGATGTTCTACAGGGACCTGCCTTGTCCTCGCAATTTTTGGTAGAGAGGGCGCACAGGGTAACACAGATGGTGCCAAGGCCGGGCCAAAACCCAAGGCCGATTATTGCTAAGGTACTTAATTACCGCGACTGGGACACCATACTAAGACAGGCAAGGGAGTTGGGGGATCTCACGTACGAGAACAGTAGAGTATCCTTCTATCCTGACTTTACTCAGGTGGTTCAGAAGGCTTGATTGTCATTTGCGGCAGTGAAGGGGAGACTGCGGGAGAAGAGTATGCAGTACTCCATGCAGTACCCATCCAAACTCAGGGTGCAGCACAATGGGAGAGCATATTTCTTTACAGATGTGCCGGCTGCGCATGAATTCATCGAGAACTTACCACGTCGGGACGATAAAGGACCAGGAGAAGGCCCGTCCGGCCGCGCTTGAAGAGATATGCAATCAGGCGTATCTGTATGGCGGAAAGGAGATCAAGCAGAAACTGACTCGATCGGAACTCGTCCTCTGGATAGTCATGCTAGAACATAAAGAGTTATGTACCTAGTCAGACCAGCGGCATACATGAATGCTATTATTCCATTGTGTTTTCCTATTTGGAGGTCCTCCTCTGCTGTTGATACGTGGATGGCCGCTTGGAAAGTGGTGTCTGGCGGAACGTGCGGGGACTGAATGACCCGCGCAAAGCAAGGAAAGTCATACATTATTGTGAGCGACATGGCGCCAAGATTGTTTTGTTGCAAGAAACACACCTCAAGGGACAGGGGAATGAATGGGTTGCCCGCTGGTGTGGTAAATGTAAGTTTTATACCACATATTCGTCATATTCAGCGGGCGTGATGACATTGTTTCATAAATCGCTGGGATTCAGGCTCAGTGGGTCGGAGATAGATCCAGCCGGAAGGTATGTGATTGTCTCGGGGTGTCTGGGTCAATCAAAGCTGACGCTGGTTAATATCTATGGTCCCAATGTGGACGATCCAAGCTTCTTTGAGGGTCTTCTGGGAAAATGCTTGAAATATCGGGATACATATATCTTGTGGGCAGGGGATTTGAATGTCATCCTGGAACCGGGGCTGGATTCAACTGGGGGAAGAGGTGCACGAAAGCAGCAGGTGTGGTGCAAGGGGCCATGGATGTCCTCATGCTGGGAGATGTGTGGAGGGTGCTGCATCCAGGAATGACAAGTTTTTCACACCATTCAACAGTATGTAACACGTCAACCACGATAGACTATGTGTTGGGGTGTCCCTATGTTATTCAGTGCACAATAGGATGTGTAATGCTGCCGAGGACGTTGTTCGATCATTCCCCGGTCTTATTGTCAGTGGATCTGGGAGAACCATTGCCTCGGCTAAGGTGGAGGTTTAAATCGGCAGCCTTGCAAGACATCGCCTTCAAAAGTGATGTACATAGCGTGATTAAGAACCACTTCCAGGAAAATGCTGGGTCAGTACAGAGCAAGGGAACGCTTTGGGAAGCGTTTAAAGTGGTGCTGAAGAGGGGGGTGTCTATCTGCAGAACACAGGGTGTTGAGGACGATACGGAGAGAACTTGATGGGGTGGAAGCGGAGATAAAGCAATGGGAGGGGGAGGTGGAGAGGTTGGGTTCTTCACAGTCGTTGCTCAAGCTGAAGGAAGGGTTGGATAGGTTTCGGGTGTTGGCAGAAAGGGAGGTATAGTACTTTGCACGACCTGCAAGAGCTTGTGTGTATGGTGAGGAGGGGAGACAGGGCAGATACTTAGCAGCTCTGGTCAGGGGCGATCGAGGATTTGGGGAAATAACGGCAGTGAGATCCAGTAGGGGTGAGATCTTGGTGAAACCGTGAGATAGCCAGGGAGGGAGTTCCGCAGGTTCTATGAATCCTTGTATACTGCGAGAGGCACACCTTCGGGTCCTGCCCTGAGGGATTATATTGATGGTGTGGCACTCCCCAGGTTTGACGTAGAGGCGGTAGAGTCACTCGCTAGACCCAGAACGGTGGAGGAAGTGCTGGGTGCGATGAAAGCCCTGCTGTTAGGGAGAATTTTCATTCTATGGCTAATTTCCCTTACCTATAGAGTCCCCCAGCAGCTTTGCTGGATTTGAAGGGTTTTGTTTCCTTTTACCCGCTAAGAGTGAGACTCTTTTTCCCACTCTTAGGCATTTTTGCTATGTGTGTTCTAGGCTATTTTTGTGTTTAATGCCTATGGGATCTTTCTGAACTCCATATGGACCATCTTTATTCACATGTGTTACACAGCACCCTCAGTGCAGTGACACAGTGGTGTCGTAGCGACCCCCAAACATAGACTCCATACCCTGGGACTGATTACTGTCTCCCAGTGCATGTAAAGTCCCCACTGACTTTACTAGTCAACTCATATGAACTAAACCAGTACAACCCATCTTACTATGGAGGTACTGGAAGGGGTTAATAGTTTTTCCCCTATGTTCATTTTCGGGAGGGTACCGTACAGTCCCTCTCTCAAATGTTTCTGGCTGGTGGCAGTGGTTACTACCATAAATATTCGACCGCAAATATTTCCCTACGGGATTTTCCCATTGTTCGAGGCTACCACTTTTTCTGACAGCCACTTAAATACCGCTGGTGTATTTTAATATTAACTCTACTCCGGTAGGTTTTTATTGCCAGAACTTTAATATAACTTCTTTTTCGTGTCTTCCTCTAAACTCGGGGATCCTCTGTTCGTCCTTTTGGCGGGCTTCTGCCGAGAAGCCCTCCTTTCAACGCCACTGAGTCTGGGGTGGGTCGATTGTGTGGGAGCGCCTGGATACGGTTGCCTCAGCAACCCATGTCACACTCTATCCTGATAGGCTGGAGGGTCTCCCGCCAAGATGATCACTCCACTGTGTGAGTGACAGCTAGGCTGTATGAATGGGGATCTTTTTGCATAAAAGCAGGGTCCCGAGGACTGGAAGAGCAAGACGTTGCCACTGGAACTAAGAAGCCGAAGAGGAGAGAAGCCAAAGACATCTGCAATGACTGAACCACCGGTGAAGCCCTGCTGCAGCGTCTCACCACTTTTCTCCACGCGACGAGAGAAGACCTTCACCTGCAAGAGCCTTCTTCCCTTGAACTGGTGGGGCCAACCAGTTTGCCAATCGCCTTCCCGGACATGCCTTGGTCGAATCTCCCGTACCCTGTACTCGGAGGCCAGATAGCCAGGCACCAGTCCACCCGGACCGCAATTTAAAGGAGCGTACCTTTTATTCGTCGGGCAGCACCGCGGCTGGTTTCATCCCTGGGTAGTGCAGTAACTCGAACCTTCCTCCACGACGAGAGCCTCTCTTCCTCTGCTGGATCACCCGAACTGCAGGAACTACCAGGAACAACCACCACCGCAGAAGCCACTTCTTCATTTTAAGGTACATTGTTCCACCAGGGCCGCCCTTTCTTCGTGGTAGCACTAAAGGTGTTTTAAATCCTTTACCTACCTGTTGGGTTGGCGGCCCCTCTCTTAACATTGTCTTTTCAACATCTGCATCCACCTTTTCCACTTCGTTAACCAAAGACTTGACTGCAGCTACAAGAACATTTTGCTCCTGGGCCCTTGCCCTGCCCTGTACCAACTGACTTTGGCAGCACCTATTTCTTTTAACTACCCATTCCTTCCCATTTTGAAACCTTTTGAAATGCCATTTTGCTCAGTTTTCATTTAAGTATTGCTTATACTGATGCACTGTCTTGCTTAAACTGGTCCACAAACTTATGGAAAGTGTTGCTAGGGTGTGTAAGAACCTATTTCTATATAACTTGTACTTTCCCTCCCTTGTTAGGAATTGTTAGAGGATCGCTTGTGTGTAGTTGTCACTGTGCCGTTTTGCTCAGTTTTCACTCTGGTTCACTTGGTCTACAATTCAACTTGGGAGTGTGTATATTTTTTCCTTTGACTTAATGTAACTTACTTGATGACTGTGATACATGTGTTTTTATTAGAAGTGTATAAAATAAATATATATCTACTTTTTAAATACAAAGCTTTGGTCAGTGTTTCCTTGTTCCATAGGCTAGTGGGCCTATTGTGTAAAACCTGAATACTGCTCATCTCCCTCTTGAGATAAGTCTGACTGCTCAGCCACAGCTACCAACTAAATCTTTGTGGTACAGACTGATACCAAAGGGGATTTATTGCTCTCACCTGTAGTCCTAATCTGTGTAGTGCTCACTAAGGGAACTGCACAGGATTCTGCCCAACACCTGCCCACTGCGAAGGCGCCGGGTACTGACGGGATAACGGCAGAGTTTTATAAAGAATGGGGCCCGGAAGTGGTTAGCCACATGCTGGGGGTATGGGAAGAGGGGATGGATAGGGGGCTACTCCCCCCCCCACACTTCGGGAGGCCGTCATCACGTTGATTCCAAAACCGGGCAAGGACCTGCTTGATTGTTTGTCGTATCGGGCAATTTCCTTGATAAATCTGGATACAAAAATCTATGCGAAGGTCTTGGCGGACCGACTCTTGCCGCATGTGTCGCAAATAGTGCATAGAGACCAATCTGGATTTATTCCAGGGAGGTCGAAATCTTTGAATCTTAGGCGACTATTCGCAATTCTAACACAAATTGACCCGGGGACGCAAGCAGTGGCTGCACTTTTAGATATGGAGAAGGCATTTGACTCCATTGAGTGGGAGTATTTATTCGAGGTGTTAGAGTGGGTGGGAACCCCCCCTTATTTTGTGACAGCAGTGAGGTTACTGTACTCGGAGTGTAGTGCTCAGATAAGTGTGGGAGGGGTTTGGTCAGAGTTATTTCTGCTCGGGAAAGGGACGAGGCAGGGGTGCCCGCTTTCCCCATTGCTTTTTGCAATGGCCATATAGGTACTGGCGGGTAGGCTTCGAAGGCGGCATGGGCACAGGGGATTGGGTATGGGCAGGCCACAGGATTTAATTTCAATATATGCGGATGACGCTATTTTTTATATAAGGAATCCTGAGGCTAACCTTACACCCCTAGCACAGGAAGTAGCAGAGTTTGGTGAATTCTCCGGACTTCAGTTGAATCGAGTCAAGTCCTCTCTTTTCCCCCTGAATGAGGCAACAGCAACTCCGACTAGCATGGAGGGGTTCGGGTGGGTACAGGAACTCGGTTACGTATCTGTGGGTGGTGGTTAGTAGGAAGGCTCAGGCTCTGTTGGACATGAATCATAGGGAGTACCTAAGGCTACTAAGGGCAACGATAGATCGGTGGTGTAAGCTTCCCCTCACTCTGATGAGTCGGGTGGCCATTGTTAAAATGGTAGTGGTCCCCAAACTTTTGTACATGTTCGCAAACATACCCGCCTGGCCAGGGAAGAGTTTTTTCAAGGAGGTTAGGTCCCAGTTGAATCACCTGACCTGGTACCCCAGGACCACACAGATAGGCTGGGAGACTCTGGTGCAAACATGGGAGCGCGGAGGGATAGGGGCGCCGGATATAGAGGCGTATTTCCTGGCGGCCCAGTTGTCCTTCGCGAGGTACTGGATGTGGGAGGGGCGGGGGCCACCACAAGTTCATATTGAGAGAGGCTCGGTATACCCCTACTCGCTACAGGGACTCTTGATTTCGGGAAAAGCAGCTGATAAATGCAGATTCGACCCCGTGGCGTGCACTGTGCATGCATGGAGACGGGTTATGAAGAAGGAAGGAGTGGAACACCCGTTTGACCCGGGCATCCGGCTGTGGCAGATTGAGGCATTGGCGGCCACGTGTAACAAGTCCATAGAAGATGAATGGAGTGGGGAGGGGATTGAAACTCTGGGGGATATCTATCCTGAGGGAAAGTTCATGCCCCAGGAGGTATTCTGGGGTACAATGGGCAAGGGTCCTCAGCGCACATTGCAGCATTACAGGATGAGGGTGGCCTTTAAAGAATGGTCGCTGGTGTTCCCGGAGGTCCCTCAGACTACGCCCCTGCTGCAGTACATACGTCCCTCCCAGGGATGCAGAGGTGTGACATCGACAATATATAAAATGATATTGGCAGGTACTCATCGTGATCCCCCTCCAACTAAAGGTCACTGGGAGCGAGACAGTGGGGTCATACTCGGGGATAAGCAATGGGGAAGAATATGTGAAATTACGCACACAGGGGCGTTCAGTTCGAGGCTCCAACTGATTCAAGTTATTACACTCCAAAGGGTATATATCACCAGTGGGAGCGCATAAATTTGATGCAACTAGGTCTTCTGCCTGCCCGAAGTGCAGGAAGGATCAGGCGGACATGATTCACATGCTGTGGGAGTGTGCTGTTTTGGGCCCCTTCTGGGAGGGGGTGTTCAAGGTTGTGATGGACATCATGGGGCAGAATGTCCTGCGCGCAATGCTATTTGGTATGCTGGGGTGGTCTCCGGGTTTGCCCGCGAAATGTAGAAAACGTTTGGCATCGTGTATGATTATAGCTAGGAGATGCCTACTAATGAAATGGACACACCCCTCCCCCCGGAGGTGAAAGGGTGGATGAAGGACTTGCTCCGGCTGAGCAATACTGACAAAGATTACACTGCCCTGTGTGGGCTACGGAACAGACCAAAGGACATATGGGGCCCACTGACGGCATATCTGCTGGCCAGGGATGCGGACGGGGACGATATACTCCCGCATCCGGATATTGGAGGGGTAGGGGAGGCGAATAATCAGCGGGTTGTGTTAAGTAAGTCCTGGAGGCTGCATGATGCAAAATGCTGGAACTCAGCTGTTAGGCTCGCAGTTCACTGTTGTATACATGACATGGTTTGTGATGGAGATGTGAACCAGTTAATAAAGTTAATAAAGAGATGTTTAAAAAAAAAAAGACTGCATTAAAAGCCATCTGATCGTCTACTGGTGAAGCCTGGTGGGCCAGTGTGGAGGGAGGGGAGTCCAAACATAGGACATCTGTGTCCTGATCGTGAGTAGGAAGCGACCATGGCTCTGCCTCAACCTGATGAGTGTCCTCCCAGTTTTCCATGGCATCCGCCTGGTCATCTGCAGTGTAGTCCTGTAGGAAGGTAGTATCTTTTTCCTCATCATAGATGTCTTCATACGTTGCCATCTGAATTTCATCTACAGGGTGGATAGAAGTGAAAGGTTCCTGAGAAGGTTCTAAATTTCCAGGAAATCTCAGCGTTTACACAGAGAGAGGGTCGTCCCGAGGACTCTTGGGGGTAGGGTGCTCTGAAAGCGAGACAATCCTTTCCAAGCGGTCCATGCACCCTTTGAATGTTTCCCTGGTCCATTTAGATGAACCAGAAGGGACAAAAGGTGGAAAATCTTCATTGTCTTCCCTTTGATGCCTTAATTTGTTACTAATAGTGTTGGACAAAGGCTCCTGACTGTCTTTGTAGTTTTCGCGAGCATCAGGGTGCTGTGGCGCGTCTTTAGATGTGGACCCGGCACGCTCCTTGTGTTTTGTCGACTCTCTAGGCATCAGCCCCACTGCCGAAGTAATACTCGCGATGCTTTCGGCGATGACCGGTGAATAGGGGTGTGCTGTGTGACTAGGAGGCCTACTGGTAGATTTTCTGCCTACCGATTGACTAGGAGGCCTAACGGTACATTTTTTGCCTACCGAGAGCCTAGGAGGCCTAGCGGTAGATTTTGTTCCTACCGGGGCCTTAGGGGGTGTCGCAGCGGCAGCTGAATGCACTTCACCGTCCAAATGTAATTTTGAGGTAGCGCCCTTATTTCTCGAAGGCCCAGTCGCAAGACGCTGCTGCGGATGCGGGGAAGGCTGTTGATCTTCAAGATCAGAGGATTCTGTCGAAATCCTCGGCGGTCCTGTTGGCGCTTTCACCGTTTCAACGGAATTGAAACAGAGGACGGGGTTGTGTGCTTAGTGTGGGCTTTTTGTACGCCCCTGTCGCCGGGTGTTGTCCCAGTAGCGTGACTCGCGTCAGGCCTAGAGGAGTCGGGGACGGGTGTGGCGGACCTAGAAGTGTCCGTCGTAAGGTCCATGGCATCCAATACGGATGCTTGGTCATCACTAGTGCCCCCGTCACTTTCTGCAGGTGCGGCGGTGGGGGAAGAAGATTCAGCCCGCGACATGCCGTAGGCGGCCCACCACTTAACGGGGTGCTCCTTAAGTGGTTTAGGTCGAATGAGTCTACAGGCCGCGCACCGCGCTTCGTCGTGGTCAAGGGGCAGACAATTATTACACTTATCGTGCTCATCCTTCCACAGGTATCAGACCCTGCAAGACGGGAAAACCTAAATGGTGTCCTTTCTATAGTGAAAGGTAATGAAAATGATGACCAGACCTAGAGGGTAAAGAGGGGGAAAGAGGAGAGACATAGCGAAAGATTTGACTTCTGACCCCACTCGCCCTACTGTATAGGCGGGCCTGAGGGCCCGGCCACATGGATGGCTCTGCCGCCAGATCTTAGGCGTCAAGGTCCACCGCCGTTGAAAGTTCCCACAGTCTTCGTCGTAGTATCTGAAGCACCGTAGAAGTGACTTTAGGGGAAATGACCACCAAAGTCGGTAAATAAGTATAAACAATGTCTCTCATGAAGAGCTCCGGAATGGGGCGACCAGTTATCTGGGTGGAAAAAAACAATCTGAGGGACCTTGGCGCGCCTTATTACTTTCTCTCTTAATGTACTCACTACAATAATAGCCTTGAGCTCCCTCTTGGCAGAAAAAATTAAATCGGAGGGCCCTTGGCGCGTGAGGGATTTTGGGTACACTACACGTCACGATAGGGATAGTGTTACAGACACGCCTATGCCGACGTCCCCTTTCGGTCCCCGAAAGACCAAGGTGCAATACTCAGCTGTTACCACTGGATGTCGGGCCATATGCACAGCATGTAAATCTAAGCAGATTAACAAGCATCAGAATTCATATTATTTGGCAATTCATATTACTCCGTTGTGGTTGTGTATTAATCTTACAGATTTTATCATGCATCATACTTATAATGATTGCAACAGTTTCATGGCTTTCGAAATAAACTTATTTTGATTGAAGAGGCTAATAAACATGGGAGACAATCCAAAATTGCTCAGGTGGTCCATAAGCCTTCAAGGCTTTGACTTCACTGTTGAGCAAAGGCCAAGTACACAGCAGAGCAATGCTGATGAGCTGCCCAGGATGTACAAGTGACTGGAAAAGGAAACCCATCCAGTGGTGGATTAGATCACTCTGTCCCTAGTCTGGGGGGTGGCGAGTGTTAGGAAAGATTTCCCTTTTGGCAACTTTCCCTCCCTAGTTTCAATGGAGCCCCAATCTTGTAGCTTTGATTTTTAACCCGTTCTGCTTTTTTGAGGGGGAAGTAAAGACTTCAGCTTTGCTTTCCCTGCCTTTTGCTAATTTGTTATGGAAAAACGGACCAGTCCTTCAAGCAATCTGTACTGGGAAACTATGTATCCCTTTTGACTGCTACACTTTTGTTACTTTTTAACATTGCACACAGCATCTGTATGGGTGTCCAAGGAAGCTGAAGCAAAGGTGGCATATCGGCTGCTATAAACCTATTTGTACTCAAAAGAAACCCTCATTATCCTGATCTTCTAAGAATGGTTTCCCTGCCACAAACTAATACTGGAGGATCTGTCAGAATGTCCCTCAAAATCCAACTCCCAACTCACAAAATAAGCGATCTCTCACAAGCAACTTATTCCGCAAACAGAAACTGCTAGCCTTCTTCCTACAAGAAACGCACTACAGAAGGGGGGCGGAGTCGACAATCAAGGGAAAGGAGATAGATAGGTAGACATTTCTGGGCCTCGCACAAATCCTCGAAGAAGGAGGGAGTTGGCATCCTTCTGGGTAAATCACTGCATCTCGCCGATGTTGAGACAAAGAGGGGCTTTGGAGGTAGATTTCTGGGGATAAAGGGGTTATCCCAGGGCATACGAGTCACACTAGCCACCCTGTATGCACCCAACGCTGGCCAAACCAAGTTTATTCATAAAGTTCTCAAGGTCATGGACGAATGGGCGGAGGGGGCCACGATCCTGGGCGGGGATTTCAACCTTATCACAGACCCTCATCTGGATTGGTGGTTGGCCAAGGGGATGGGACCGAAAGCCCCTAATAAGGATAACCTTGCTTTTAGGGACCTCCTACGAGAATATTATTGGGTGGATGTGTGGCGTAAATGCTCGTTAGCCCCTGGCGGTTATATGATCTTCTCCCCTCCCCACCAAACATATGCTAGAATCGATCTGCTATTGGTATCAGAGGAGGGGGGGGGGGCGGGAGGTCAGGAACCATGCGGTTGAATCTGTGATCTGGTCGGACCACGAGCTTCTCGTTATGGATTGGTGATTGCAAGCCACCCTGAAATCATACAGGTGGCGCTGCAACGGCACCCTCGTGAGGGAGCAGGTGTTTAGGGAATTCTTAAGGAAGGAAATGGAGGCCTTCTTTGTATCCAAAGACACAGGAGAAATCCCTATGGCCACAGTCTGGGAGGCGGCAAAGGCTACCTTTAGGGGCCTCCTCATTGCGGAGGGCTCGAGCAAGAATCGAGAGAGAGCGCCGATAGAATCTAAACTCCGGGAAGACCTGCGGGACATGAGGGCACAGCTCACCAAGGGAAATGTGTATCGTGAGAACCTCCTGAGCGAAATAAGAGAGAAGAGACAAGCCCTACACACAATCTTGATTGGGGAGGTGGTCAAAAAAATGAGATGCACAAAACAGAGGTATTATGAGAAGGGGGATAAGGTAGGGACTCTCTTGGCGCACAGGCTGAGGGGAAACAGGGCCGGCAGGCGGATTGAGAGGATTAGGGACGGGGCGGGTAACACCCAGGTAAAAACAGAGCACATAGCCAAATCATTTGCGGCCTTTTATAAGGCCCTTTATGCTAAACAAAAGGATGAATCACTGTGGGAGATTCAAAGTTATCTCAAGGACCACCCCCTACCTAGGCTCACAGACCTAGAGAGAGAATCACTTGATAAGGAAATAACAGAGGAAGAGGTGGAGGGGGCCATCAAAAGGCTTAATGTAGGCAAGACCCCGGGGGGAGATGGATATACGGCTGATTTTTACAAACAATTCCAATCGGAGTTGATACAACCATTAACCAAATTTAAACCCTGGACACCATTCCACCGTCATTCCTGCAGGCCATGATCACAGGAATTCCTAAACCCAGAAAAGATCCTGTGGAGTGTAGCTCGTATAGGCCCATCACGCTCCTTAATACAGACGCTAAGATCTTTACTAGGATCCTTGCAACACGCTTGGAAAAGTGTCTCCCTCGATTGATCCACCTTGACCAGGTAGGCTTTGTAATGAACAGACAGGGAGCAGACAGCATGTGCAAAACCCTACACATACTGAGCACAAAAGGGGTGAAATCTGAGGGAGCACTCCTTCTGTCCCTGGTTGCAGAGAAGGCTTTCGATAGGGTGAGCTGGGCTTTCATGGAGAGGGTTCTGTCGTCTCTGGGGATGGGATCCAAGTGGCGGGGATGGATTACGGCCCTTTATTCTCGCCATCCCGCTAGGGTGGTGGTGAACGGGGGAGAGTGGGAACCCTTCCCTTTGGAGAAAGGCACGAGACAGGGGTGCCCATTGTCTCCTCTCATATACGCACTAGTGATGCAGCCTTGGGCTTTAGCGATCAGGGGAAACAACCAGATTCAGGGTATTAAAATAGGGGAAACGGACTACAAGATATCCCTGTTCGCAGATGATGTCCTCCTGTACCTCTCTAACCCATCCCAATCAGTCCCTGAGGTATTGCATAGTTTAGATCGATATGGGTCCCTTGCGGGTTACAAGGTAAATGTAGACAAATCAGTTGCCTTTCCAGTGGGCCAGCTCAATGATAGGGAGGGACAATATGTCGACAACCTCCCGTTCTGTAAACAAACAGAGGGTCTCTGACATGTGGGGATCCAGATACCATCAGACCTGGCTGATCTATTTAAGGCAAATTATCCGCCCCTTTGAAGGGCAATCAAACATGACTTGCAGCGCTGGTCGAAATCCGGCCTTTCATGGATGGCTCACCTTAACTCCATTAAAATGGTAATCCTCCCTAAATTCTTATACCTGTTTCAAATGTTGCCGACCCAGATACCGAAGCCATACCTCTTGGATGTCAATCAGACTCTTCTCCGCTACCTGTGGGCCGGAAAGTCCCACAGGATTGCCTATGACACTCTAGCAAGACCCAAGGACGAGGGTGGAGTTAACTTCCCAGACCTAGAGATTTATTATAAGGTATCACAACTGAGAATCCTTGTTGACCACTTGGTGAAACAATGGGTAGTTCTGGATAACACACTTTTCGTGCCATTCACACTAGACAAATGGCTATGGGTCCCTAAGGCATCTATCCCGGGAAGGATTCTGAAACACCCAGTGTTGGGGGTGTTGTGGTCCATATGGAGGGGGGTACCTCAGGTGGCTCACAACATGGCCCTCGCCCCTAAGCTGTATCTGGGCTCCTCCACTTTGGGAAGGGATCAACGAACCACTGACCTTCCAACAATGGTATGAAGCAGGTCTTTGTAGAGCTGGACAGCTCTGGGTGGAGGGGGTTTTCATATCCATGGGGGACCTGAAGGATGCCCTGGGTCTCCCCAACCTCTCCCCTTTTCGATATCTGCAACTCAAGGGCGCCCTTACTGAGAGTAGGTGGGGAGACACGCTGAGGAGGGACTTAACAGACTTTGAGAAATTCCTCATAATAGACAAGGGGACCAAAGGGGCGATATCGCGGCTCTATAGCTTTTTGTTGCTCTCCGACCCACGGGACCCCCCATCCTCCCAGGTACAATGGGAAAAAGATCTAGGCACTCCCATCACGGAAAAAAGATGGACTAAGATCTGCAGGCAGGCCAATCGCTCCACAACCGTGCCCCAGTACCGCCATCAGGCCCTGAAGTTGATACACAGGTGGCACTACCCCCCACAGAGGATATCTAGAATGAGAAAAGGCTACAACCCCCACTGCTGGAAATGCCATATTGAAATAGGGGACTATGTTCATATGTGGTGGAATTGTCAGGTGGTACAAACTTACTGGAGTGAGGTTCTATCGTGGATAAAAGGGGTAGATGGAATGGAGAGAACCTTGTCCCCCTGGCTAGTATTGTTTGGTATTGAGGTTGACGGGGGTCCGAAGGTGAAACACGACCATATGTTACAGGTCATGTTAGTTGCGGCCAGATGCTGTTGGGCCCAAAAATGGAAATCGCCTGACCCCGGGGGAGAAGGAATGGGTATCAAAAACACGGGCAATCTATGACATGGAGTACTTAACTCACCTGATTGACGAATCAAAGTCTAACATCAGGGGCATATGGCTGCTATTTTTTGACAAATATGGGAAAGAGCTTAAGATGTTCCCCTGATTTGAGCATCGCTGTCTGGTCCTCCCCTCCGGAGCGGGGAAGAGAATTGCTATGATGAGAAGTGTAATTTTTACATGTTGGACCTTGTGATTTGGGCGCCCCCTCGTTCTAGAGACTGCCTAGTGCTCACAATATGCCTTCAGTTATCATGTTGGACCTTGTTGTTGTCATCATCCGATAGACCATGGTTGGGGAGGGGGAGGGAGGGAGCAGGAGGGGTGGGGGGAAAGTTGTGACCTCATTTTCATATATGCCAATGTTTGTATCATTTTGTTGTCATGTCATAACTATAAAAGCTCAATAAAAACCAAATTTTCAACAACAAAAAAAAAATCCAACTTCACTGTCCTGTGTCAAAACATATTTCTATCCCTTACACTACAGCTGAATACTCCAACAGAACAGAAAGTTCCTTCTTCAGGAGAATGACTCTTCTGCTATTCGGGTGGTGTCCCAAAAAATGTTCTTTTGCAAAAGGATGCCAGGGGAATTACTCCCTTTTCTTGGCCTGTGGTTCCAACAAAACCTTTGCATAGCTCAACTTTCGGGACCAGGAGAATGACTGCCATCTCCCGGTATTGGTATGCCCACGCCATATAATTCACAACATAGCCAGGGGTAATTACTCCTTTCCCCCGGAGTCTCTTTAGTATATTCAAAGGGTTTCAGTTTCTTCACCAGGAGACTAACTCCCTTCTCCTGGTGTTTGAGAGTTATTTTCCATATCTTTCAACTTGATGTTTGTTTTGCCACTATTTCACGGCATTAGCAAAGTCCGGTTTCAGTGGACCTATCTATGGCACTATGACAGGGAAGACTTCCTCTGATGGCTGCTTCCCTGGAGTTGGGGTCACAGAGCAATCTCAGGTTGTCAGTGGATTTATCCCTGCCACTGCAACGCTGTTGCTTTCCTCGGATGCTCAGTTCACTTGTGTTGGAGTCCCAGACTCTTATTTTTGTCAGGGGACTTTTCCCTGCCACTGTGATGAGGATGCTTTCCTCTGATAGGTCCTCCCCTGGCCTCTGCATGAAGCAGAGACCTTTCCACTAACCCAACATCCCAAACTGTGTGCCTGAGTCTCTCGTTACCTTCTGGGACACGCTTGCACAGGGCCGGTTTCTCCAAGGAGCGGGGTCAGTCTCCTTACCTCTTCCTGCAGCCGTCGGCTTCTTCGCTCTGGTTTCTGTGACAGAACTGGTTGCTGTGGCTCCCTGCAGTCTCGGCAAAGTTAATGGACCACACGGTCCCCGTCCACGTGGAGGATGTGCAACTGCCTCACCTGACTGCAGCTGGGCTCTGTCCTGCTGATCCAGGTCCCAGCAAAGAATCCTGCAGCCGCTCAACAGCATCCTCTGCACTAACTTCTCTTCCGTCTGCGTGCAGGCTTTGCATCTCTGTAAGGAGGAACGAAAACCTTTAGTCCTTCATCCATGTTCATCTAATATGGCTTCCTCCACCCCAGCGCAACGTCAACAGCTGTTGTCAATGGTTCCCTTATACTCCTCATGCCTCCGGTGAGCCACCTGGTGTCAGTACTGGAACAGAGGGTATTCATTACGTTTCCTATGCTCTTCCTCTTCTCAGTAGAATTTTCACAAACACAGGTAGATGTATGGCAATAGTACCTGATCTTGATATTCAGAGTGGAAGTAAGAGATAGTAATGGTGCAAGTGATTTTTGGGTGATGGTAGGGTTGGGGGAGGCTGTGACCCAAGTGGCCGTCTTTATCCCGAGGGGAGTGTCCCTCCTACGAGGTCCTCCTGCATTTCACCACCTCTAGGGGAACTATCGGGTAGCGGTCTCACCTCCTTAGCCTCCTTGGGAAGGGCTCCCCCCTGGAAAGAAGTGACGCGGTTCCATGATTCGTCACACATCTTACAATGCATTGCAATGGGGATACTTTTCTATCACCCAGCCTTTCACACTTGGGATTTTTGGTTACTATTGTATGTGCCTTAAGGAAAGCGTGTGGCAGCAATTATATTTTCACCATCGTAAAGACCGGAGGGGGGTATCTGTATTCTGCCCTCTATATGGTAGGGTAAAGGCAAGAGAACACCCCAGCCAAGGCTCTCAATGAGTATCAATGGACGAGCAATCAAGGCTTATGGCAGGATGTGGTTCACTCCCCTCTTTGAATATATTAGGATTTGCATGAGGGAATTATTGGAACAAATCAGTTCATCAGACATGGAACTTAAGTTGAATCCAGATAAAGTGACATTTAAACTACTCCAGGATGACTGGAGGCTGAATATCGAAGCCTTGTCCAATTATTCACGTTACAGAGAATATGCAAAGTTTCCCAGAAAAAGGGGGTGGGGGGATCTACCGATATATTTGAAGTGTTTTCCTTGTCATGGGACCCGACAGCTTTTCTTACGCTTTAAGCTCAATTAATTCCACACTAGAGAGAGAACTAGGGACTGTACTACACCGATTCATGGTGTCTTGACACTAAATTGTCTTTTTTGGAAATGTCAATTTGTCATTGAAACTCTCAAACATTGGATATTTGACTGCGAAGCTCTCTGTACAATTAGACTCACTGCTTTTGTTAAGGAAAAGGAGAGTTTTTGCTCCGAATATTCCAGAGAATTGCTTTGGTCTAGACTGATGTGGGGAATGAATAAATCACTGATTGTTGCGCTAATACGTATTATGAATGGTATAGATGTTAATTGATAATCATCTATCTTTTCATGTACTGTGGAATTGATGATTGCTTTGTACCTTTTATCTATTACCTTGAGGAAATGTTAATTATTTTTCAATTTTTACTGTGTTTTGTGTAATTAAGATTTTTTTTCTTGTTTGATCCTTTTTATGCTTTGTAAATTTGTGGAAGGTTTTCTGTAAACTAAAGCACAATAAAATATATATATTTTTTTAATGGACGAGCAATCAAGGCTTAAGCTTTCAGGAGGTGATAATGGTAGGTTCTTAAGTACAGTGAGTCCCCAAGCCCCACAAAAGAATGTCCACACACTATGTTAGGTGATAACAAAGCTCCTTTATTTACAATAAGGTGCAGGAATATATATACATTTAAACAACAACACTTTGTACTTTGGCAAATATATACACTCTATGTGGTACCACACAATACTTAATTCAGTAATAGATGCGCTAACTGCAGACCATTTTAAATAGGCATGTGAATTCTTAAGTGAGGTGTAACATAGAATACGGAAGAAAGGCAGGTTAGTTGTGAACAGTGGCAGAATGCTTTCTTTAGACTAGATAACTCATTCTGAGTGAGAATTCCACCCCCCCCCCCCACCTGGGCAACCTGTAATGGAAAAGTTGGGGAGTAACTTATCTTGTCTTTTATAGCTCAGTTCAATAACCTTATACTTTCTTTTAAAAGGTTCTATGAACACAAAGTACCTGAGAGGCCACAGGAGAACAGGATCCAAGATTAGTCTGGGACCCCTGAACTACTCCTGAGGCCAGAAGATGCTCTTCCTCGTCACAGTACCGTTGGTACTTTGGCAGGCAAAGTGGCAGAGGTTCTCGGTTTCACTCGACTATTCCCTTTGAGGATTGATTCCCCCTTGGAAGGAGCCACTGGGATGTTGAGTCCAAGAAGAAAAATGGAACCCAAGTCCTTCTGAAGTGCAGCAGTTTTGCTCTTTGCTGTGCTCTCCGTTGGGTGGCGATTTCTCAGACCGTAGAACTCCTGGGAAGATTAAACTTGCTGTGGGCTCCTAAAAGACTTGGAAGATGAGTAAGACTCCTGAGACTCTCCAATGACTTTTGGCGCTGATGGGTGCATAGGGGACTTTTGGTGTCGGGTTTGGATCTAAGCGGTTGTCCGACTTTCAGTTCACCAGTGTTACAGCCGCAGCACGGACCTCTGGATGGCTTCTGGTAACCTGGAAACAACCACTGGAGAGACCACGGACACTAGCCAAGTCTGGACCCTCAGGATGTCTTTGGTAGCTTCTGGTGGTTGGAAACCCACCAATGGACCTTCCTCTGAACTCAGCAACTCAGGACTCTCTCCAGTGGGTAAAAGTGGTCAGTGATGATGGCAAGGATGTCCCTTGAAATGTTCTCAGGCGGTTTGGAACTTTGGCAGCTCCGGGTGTCCAGCAGCATTACGCCAGCGTACTTCCTCTTCTGGGGTATCTGGACCCTGGGTAACACACCAATGTACATTTGCAACTAGAGATGTCTGGCCAATACTCTTCAGGACTCATGAAGACCCCTTCTCCGGATGGCAGGCACACAGGACTGGCTTCCAGGGCACTTCAGATGAAGAGTAGCAGGTTACATGATGGTCCCTTGTAGCTCGGGGAGAGGTATCCTTCGCAGGTCCTCTCTGTATCAGCCCTTGGAAGAAGGCTGCAGCTTTTGGATTACACAAAGAAAATGCAGCAGCAGACTTCTCCTCCAGCTGGGCTTCAAGGAACAGCTTCTTCTTGTTTCAGCTTCTGAACAAATTGGTGAGTCAGAGATCCCCCGTTATAAACATTTGGTCCCCATTCACTTAGGCTGATCAAGGCTCAGTCAACCATTCACACAGAAAGCAGCCAATCAGGCTCACAGGCATTCAGTCCATTCACTCCACGCAAACATTCAAAACAAAGAATGTGTATTGGGCTAAGCACCCAGCCTTTCAGCACACTACACTGGATTCATGTCAGTTTCAGTCAAGGCTGTCTCAGTCATTCTGTCACACACAGAAACCAGAAACCAGAAACCCATAACACAGAATGCGATTTCACATCAGACTCCATTCATGCAGGACCCACCCCTATGGTTTATCCACAACACACAGTCCCTTGGAAGGATCCAGTCAGTCTGGCAGGAGCAGCCCCAGACCCATGTATGGTATTTCCACCCAACAGCCAGTCAGGGGGAAGGAACAGAGGCAGGGTTCCCCAGGACCTTGGGTAAACAAGGTAAAAGGCAATAGAAACCAAGAGGCCACAGGGGCCAACTTGCATTCTATCAGGAATCTGCTGATTCCTATGGCAGGGCCTGGGTGTCCCAGAAATGAAGGGCACTCAGAGCCACTGCCAAGTCAGCATGTAGCTGCCACCAGCCCATAGCCTGCTCTGTGGGCAACACACAGGTTCCCAGAAACACACACACGGGGTACAAGACCTGGAGAATACACAAACAGAAAAGTGGTAGGACAAGGACTAGGAGACCCTGTCCCACCATAAGGCATTTCCAGCATCACAACCATGTTTGTG
The DNA here is from genome assembly GCF_040938575.1 of Ambystoma mexicanum. Taxonomy (NCBI): domain Eukaryota; kingdom Metazoa; phylum Chordata; class Amphibia; order Caudata; family Ambystomatidae; genus Ambystoma; species Ambystoma mexicanum. Next base: position 1,066,079,514 of record NC_090931.1, on the reverse strand, counting down.
TTATTCCTAGTGTGCACATTAGTGTTTACCGCGTATGGCTGCTAAATGTGACTACTGCCCGAAAATGGCCACGGCACAAGATTTTCCTTTGTTCTTTGGCCCTTCTTCAGGACTTGACAGGTCAGGAAATCCCAAATACGGCCATGCACTTGCCTGGGAAAGCTGCAGCTTTCACTGACTAGTGATGCCTTTGTGTGTGTGTGGCCAGGAAGGGGGTGGGACTGTCTTGTCCCACTCCACATCTTGGTGCCAGAAAGTCTGGGTGTGGGGCATGAGTGAAACCAATAGTTGTTCCTGATAGCACAACTACTGGCTGTTTGAATGGTATGGTGCAGACCATTACTATTGTGGGCTTGGACTTTCTTCTAGGTTGGAGTTTGGATAAGAAGAGGACTCCATTTCGTCAGATCAGTGTTGGAGCCAAGAATCCGTCGTAGAAGAACAGCCAAATGAAAATCAGAAGGAGCCCCAAAGAGGCCTGGCATTCCTTCATGCGTTTGGCCCGGGGAAGTCGTGTTGGACTACCTTATTTGCGAAATTCTGTGCGGTGCTACAACTCCTAGACTCGTGGCACCAATCAGTCTCAATGTGTTCCTGAGGATACAGCAGTCCGGATCCTTCGGAAGTGTCCCTTGACCACCCAGTAGAATGTCCAGCTCTCCAGTGGGCTACCTTGCTAGAACCGTTGCTGGTCCGCATTTGCATCAGCAGCTTGTGGTAGAAGTTGCATTCCTGATGAATTTTAGCCTCCAAGTCTCAAGGGAACCTGTCCTGAAAGGTCTTCTACAACGACGAATGCAGTCGTCTATGCGCATGGCCATTGCTGGAACTCACTCCTCCTCCCTCCCCGTCCTGTGAAATGTCCTGAAGAGGGCTGCATCAGTGAATCTTGCATTTCCCGATCGCCAAGGGTTGCACTCTGACCCAGGACCGAACAAGAAGAATCCTTGCTCCTGGGCATCTATCACGGGAACCAAAGTCGGGAAATCCAACCTCCAGCAACCCACAGTCGGCCCAATAAGTAATCTGGGAAAATCAGAGTCAGGGTAAATAAACCAAGCATTTGTCCCCCCCTGTCCTTCATAGAATAACATTGAGAACAACTCTCTTGGTAACCTTTCATTCCACTGCCTTTAGGTCATCAAACTTGGGTAGTACCACATGAAAGATATGAACACATTTAACTTACCTAGTAACTTTGTTGCATCTCTTCTTTTGAACAATCACCAACACAAGTAAACCTACCTGCTACAAATACATTCTGCGGGAAGGCTTTTGGGCACAGGCCCCATTCTTCTTAGAGACTGGACTGCTGAAGCTAGGGAATACCACCTGTGACTTGGTTCCACCTTTACTGCATCACATTACTTACCTCATTTGCTTTTTTAAGGCACTGAATGCATTTTAAGAACCTATGATGGCTGTATGTGGAACAGGTTACTTGCCTGTAACTCCTGTTCTCCAGCTTGAGAAACTAACTTGTTCCTTTCTCCAACAAGGGATCTAGGGATCTTTCATGACTTCACATACTAATGAATATGAATACACAGCAATATATATATATATATATATATATATATATATATATATATATATATATATATATATATATATATATAAAATATATGATACATTACTCACCGTAATCGTATTTCTGATGCTTGTACCAACTTAGATTAACATGCTATGCATAGGCTGACATCTAGTGGAAGCTGCTGAGTATTACAGTTGCTTTCGAAACTCGAAAAGGGACGTCAACAGGGCGTGCCAGTAATACTATCCCTAGTGTGACATCCACTGTACCCATGGTCCTTTACGTGTCAAGGTCCCTCAGATTGTTTTGTTCTGACATGAGGTTGCATGAAGTATAGCAAGAGTACAGGTGTATCCAAGCAGATATATAACAGAAAGCTCATAACATCTATGCACCTTCTCTCAGGGGAGGAAGGGTGGGCGCATGTGAATCTAAGCAGATACAAGCATCAGAAATACGATTACGGTGAGTAATGTATCCCTTCTGAGGCTTATGGAATCTGGTTAGATCAGCAGTACTAGGAAAAGGTGGTGGGTTGTGAGAAGGAACAGCGGCAAATAGATGTTTAGAACCGCTTGTCCCACCTGTGTATCTGCTTTGGAATGTGTGACAATGCAGTAGTGGCGAGTGAAGGTGTATACTGAGCTCCATGTAGCTGCTTTGCAAATGCTGTCTAAGGGAACATTTGCGATAAAAGCCAGAGTAGCTCCTGTGGTCCGTATGTAAAACCAATGTATCTTTATGGATAATAAAGAAAGGGTCCTGCACTGACAATGCTTGCAATTCACTAACTCTTCTTATGGAAGTAATAGCCACTAAGAAGGCAGTTTTGTCTGCCAGGTGTTTAGGACTGGACTGACGCATAGACTCGAAAGGGGGGTCCCATGACCTTTGCTAGTACTACATTGAGATCCCATCCTGGTGGGGGGTTTGAAATTGGTGGGTGGAGTCTCTTAACTCCCTCCATGAATGCCTTAATGACTGGCACTTTCCACCACAATACCTTACTTTGAGAGTTGGTATAGGCTGATAAAGCTACCAGGTGGACCTTTATATAATTGGATACTAACCCCGAATCTAACAAGTGAAGCATATCATTTAGAATGTGTGAAGGAGCACATTCTATGGGGTTTATTTGTTTTGATTGGCACCAAATTACAAATCTTCTCCACTTGTCGAAATAGCAGTCAGTGTTCCCAGGTCCGCTTATTATAAGCTACTTTGGGCTTGTTTTTGCCCAAAGTCGCTTATAATATTTGGAGGTCGCTTGTCGCGGTTTTTGTCCGCTTGTTGGACCGTCTGTGCGCGTGTAATTGGGCTTGTTTATATTGCAGTTAAGCCCATTATACGTTGCACAGAGCATCCTGCACTGGGCTGATGGCAGCACTTGATGGCAATTGCTGCTTTGTCTTACTCTCGGGTGTGCCCTGTATTTTGCATATGCATAGGTATTTGGCACTGATGGGATCGTTACTTGCCCACCAGGTGGCCCATCAATGCCAAATGCCTAAACATATGCAAAAAGAAAGCGCACTTTAAAAGTTTTTTCATGCAGACAGACACACTGACATGTAAAAAAAGGGATTGTTTTAGTTTAGCAAGCGTCACTCTATAGCAATATTAACTTGGTGATAACCCTAGTGCTGACGCATTATCCACTAAAATCCTTTATTTATTTATTTATTTTTTGGAAACTTTTTTTGCAAGACTGGGTTAGATGATTATTGCAATCTATATACAACATTTTCTCAGAGAGATGTATTCAAGAAGGCCATGTTTCTTTTCAACTTCCAATTGGCCATGTTACAATATTATATAGCACCTTGGATTAAGGCGCTATATAAATCAATAAATACAAATGGAATGTATTTCAGGGCCGTATTGTTTTGCAATCTGGGACTTCTAGTCACCATGCAATAAAATATTGTTGTTCTAACACACCATGTAGTGTTCTGTCTATGTATGTTTTTCTTGTTGTGTTATGTTTCTTACTTTTGAGACCTTTCCACAACTTTTTAGGTGCACGCTTGTTTTTTCAGCTTATATGGATGGGAGTCAGCTTGTTTTTTGCTTGTTTTGAAGGGCATTCAGAATATTTTTTCCTTCCGACCTGGCAACACTGATAGCAGTGCCTAGTGTTTGGTTTTTGTGCTACAAGGGCAAGTCTAGATTTTAGAGGCTCTGGAGCAGAGTCAACAGTGCCGTAATTTTGTCCCATTTATTGCGGTCATAGCTCGCCAATAGTGTGGAATTGTTGGCTATCCTAGCTTGGAATGCTGCTGAGGTTGCAATCTTTCTACCCATGGTATATAGCTTCTTGGTCTCCTTGTCTGGGGGAGCTTCCAAAGAGGCCAAAGGTGTACCGGCCTTCTTCCGGGTAGTTGTGACAAGCAGTGAATCTGGCCTAAGTTGTCCTCTGATATGTAAGGGGTCAGATGGTGCCGGGCGGAATAGTTTCTCTTTTCGCGGTTTGACTTCCCTTGTTTGATTGGGCATTTCAAGTGAGAGTTGGATCCTCCTTTGAACTGACTTTAAAATAGGTATGAACTGGGTGGCAGCTCTTTTGTCCCCAGGGATATCCTTAACAAATCTTTGTCCTACTGAGTTTCGTGAGTCTCAATCTGGAAGTGCTCAGCTGCTTAGAGTTAGAGGTCATTAAACAAGGGCTGATTATCCACAGGGGAATCAGGTAAAGTGGCATCTTATGGAATTGGAGAGTCTATAGTATACACCTCTGAATCATCGTCGTTATTATCCCCATCATCACGCTCATCATAGTATTGATCCTCCTCCTTATCCCGTTCTGTGTCTGCATGCGTATCATAAAGTTCAGCAGAAGTGCGAGGTTTCTTTGTTGGAGGCTGGGATGGAGCTAGGGGCTGAATAGTGGAAGAGTGGGGCTGAGAGCTCGAGGCCAGATCAGTGGGAGATGTATTTTGTAAACTTTCTAAGGCATGAGGGTTCTCTTCAAAGACATTTGCAAAGAAAGTCAGTCTAGACATAACTCTATCTATGTCCTCTGTTGACCATTTGGCTGAGCTGGGGATGGCTCAAGGGTACCGTACAGCAGGTGTGTGGGGTGTAGGTAGGTCCTTATTATGTAGGGCCTCACTTAATGGACCCTCCCCCTCCTCTTGGGGGACAGTTACAGTCTCCTTGGAAGGGGCTGACTCTACCCTGGGAGACCTATCTTTTTGGGTCTTGTATTTATAATTAGAGCTCTTAGAGGAAGATTTTATGGAATTAGAACCTTTAATAAGGCTCTTTGGGACATTTTTTTTTATCAGGTGTGATAAACCTGAATCTTTAGACTTCCCTGCAGATTTCGACGAAGAAATGTATCGAGTTTCGGCATTTGAAAGGGCCTCTGCCTCGTCTGTCGATGTTCGACCGAAGGAGTTTTATGTGCGGCATCCTTTGTCCTACGGGCCTGTCATGGGGCGACGGGATTTCAAGTGACTAGAGGAAAGTGAATCTACTGATCCCACCCTAGATGACAAATCTGGGCGTTTGGTCAGTGGTGCCGCCACATCGCTGCAAGGTGTGTGCTTAGTGTGGGAAGAGGGAGTGCTCTTGCCGCCACGTGTTGTCCCCACAACAGAGCCGCTGGCCTGTCTACTAGGGTCGGGGGCTTGCGCTTGCCGGCCTGCATGGCGTGATGGGCACAGCGCTTGGTTCTGCGATCTTTAAGGGTCTTAGGTTTAAAGAGCTTGCATGCTCGACAGTGCCCTTGTCGTGGTCGCGGTTCAGACACAGGTTGCAAACTGTGTTTCTCGATCCACAGACATTTTCTATTACATGTGGGGCAGAATTTAAAGGGTGTCTTATCCATGTTTGGAAGGGCAGCCGGGCGATAAAGGGAAAAGGTGGGAAAATGCATTTTTCAATGACCGCCCCCCGCTCTCCCCCTTCTGTATGGGCCTAGAAATGAAACCCAAGGTAAGGTATTTTCTCTTTAGTGGTGGCTATGAAAAGAGCTTTTTTCTTTTTTTGTTGTAAGGGGCTTGTAAACAAACACCTTTTTAAAAAATGTTTTGGGCTTTTCTCTTCTTTTCTTCCTTACAGGCTTACATGAACCTCTTCAAAGCAACGCTTACATTGTAAAGGAAAATGGCATTTCCAATCTTCAAAGCAACGCTTACATTGTAAAGGAAAATGGCATTTCCAATGTTGGACAAAGAAATCCCACCTGCAGTAAAAAAGTTGCCACTCAAAGAATTAATGTTCTCATTCTCAAAAGAGAACATCCCGGCGCTACACAAAAAAGAAGGCCTGCCTCTGTTCACAAGAGACCTTCCTACAAAGACATTGGGGCTGTTCCATAGTGCTCTAGGTGGTATGTGTGAAAATACTACCTTTGAACATGGAAAACGCAGCATCAGTGCCTTCACCAAGTCCTTCAGTGCACTCAGCGAACTAACTGCATGGAAATAACCCAAATGCAGTCCTCCACAGTGCACCACAAGAACATCTGGAGTACTGAAAGTGGCCATATCTCGAGAAAGAGCAAGCACTCCTTGCAAATTGCAGCCAGGTAAACCACAAAACCTCCACTCCCTGAAATCCGAGATAGGTAGAAATGCCACTTCTCTCTGCATCCCTTTGCAGATCGCTCATAAAGCAATCTCCCACCATCCACACACTGACTCGCTCCATCTCTGCAACCACAGCCATGTTCACTACACAGAGCAATGATAAAAGTATTAACCTCTCTTCCTATACAGCACAACCAGAAAACCTGATTGGCTAATCCCCACAGTCCCTTTTCCATACCAGACATGCTGAAAAGACACGGATGTGGCACGCCCTGTCCGCGGACTACCACAGTGTCCGCGGACCCTGTAAAACAAGGCAGCCCTTCTTCCCTTTCCACTTCACTCTTTGCAGCACTCCCTCATTGGCTACTGTTAAGCAGTCACACACCCATCCACCAATCACAGCCAAGAACTCTACATCTAACTCGGTCATCTCAGTTCAACACTGCAGATGTACTGTTCAACACTCAGAGTACAGGTCTCCTGTGATTCCCAAGCACCTCAAGGTATAAATTAGTTTTCAAAAATTGATTAGCAGAGCTTGTTAATTAAAATCTTCTTGATTAGCAAACAGACCCATTTCATTAGCAATGTTGTACTACTATTGTTAATGTCACCAGAAGTTTTTTAAGACATGAAATGAGCAACGATACAGCAGTTTTGCATACCGCTGAATTAAGGCATTAGTGAGAGGTGTCTAGCCTTACAAATTCCTTAAAATTCAGCGAGAACTGCAGGTCGGGTAACTTAGTTTACCTATTTGACCTAAGAGAAATGCACTCGACCCACAGCAAATTTAAATGTGATTTCTGTAAAATGGTGCATGTCACTACAAACATGTTTGGCACACTGCTGCCACCCAGAGGCCAGCCATGCACAGTCACATTTTTATTTGACACTGCAAAAAAGCAAATTTAAAATAAAAGTTTCAAACATCCCTTGCAAATGGTACTCTCCTTCATAAAATCTACTCAACTATGTGGGGTAAAATGTAAAAGGCTAGCTGCATGAATGGACACAAATAAATAGATATAATAAAAAAAAAGGCCCTGGAAACAGTTTGGTCAACTGTCTCCTGCAGGTGCTAATATATAATTTCATCTAAATCCTAAAGCAAAGCAAGCTCTGGGGGCTAACTGCAATGTATGGTAGTGCAGTAGCTCTGTAGATGTATAGACTGGATGGAACAATTGATCACTACTTTAAATAAACATCTAGTTAGCTTTGTGTATTCATTTTGCAAGATGAAAGAAAGAGACTAAGCAGAGTGGATGGCATAGCAAACAGAGAACTGGGCAAACTAGGTGGAATATTGTAGTTTGTGGTGATCTCACTTTCAAGGTAGCTGGTATAGAGCAACAGGATGAAAGGATCGCTCATGGGTTGAGCACCTGTTGCACAAATGTACGCAACTAGCAAGTTAAAGAGCTAGGTTTGCCATCAAAAGCATTTGAACATGTTGTCATGTACATTTTCAAAAGTGTTCACTTGTCAGTATGATGTTATGAGATTTACATACACTATCCTAAACTTTACTGTAAAGCATGGAGATGATGCAGTGTTTTACAGTATTAATACTGTAATTATGCAATGTGTAGCAATTCATACTTTAGAATGGAATTACATGACTGTCTTTGAAAAAAATATAAAGTTAACATATGTCTTTGCCAAACAGGATATAGAAAGTGTAATAAAAGTATCACTAAAACTCTCATCCCGATTTCTTCTGGTTTGCAATCATTTGAAAAAGAAATTCTTGCCTAGCAATGCCACACAGATCTTTGGCACTTAAGATTGGAGGAGATGATTACTGCTGCACTTTCCCTCCATCAGCACTTGAAGTAAACAGAGAAAAGAAGGTGAAGGGAGCACCGACGGCAAGAGAGGAATGCAAGGCAAGCTGTGCTTCATTGAACAGGGCAACTTAAATAGCTAGCTTTGATACACAATTGTCAATTTGATTAGCAAACCTTCAGAATTGCATAGCAAATTGCTATGCGACACCGCTTATGTTATGTCTTGCACCTGCATCAAAATGTACTGTAAAATTCTCCAAGATTTGTACTTCCAGATTCATCCACATATGCATTTAACAACACAAAGTACAGGAATGCATATATTTTGTAAAGTACATTTCCAACTCTTTTACAAATGCATATAAAAAGGGTTCCTGCCACTTACCCTGCATAACCTACTCAATAAACATACTCTCATTTGTCCCATCTCCTGACATGAAGTGTCAGTTACTTACAATGTCGTGTGCTCAGAAAGTGTTCTTTCAATGAGCACTTTCATAACAGTTTCAAAACACACATTTCAATTTCAGCAGTACTCTATGATTTATTTTATAAAAAAAGAAAACCACATTTGAAACATTTCCACAGCCTGTGTAAGTGCCAGATCCTATGCAAATACTTCAATTTATTACCACAACATGCATGCTTGCCCAGATCATTTTAAAACCACTTCTGCCACTTACGAACATGCAGTAAAACTCCCACAATGCACACTCAAAACAAAAACTTGATGTATGTTAACAAAGCATGCCATGTACGTGGCTTGCAAAATGACAAAATGCACTGCGTTCACAACTATTTATTTCAGCACCATTTGAAGGAAACCAAATAAATGCAAGTGTACATTTAAAGCAGTGCAGTCTGTAATTGTGAATAAATAAATGAAAGGAAATGGAAAGGATTTTTCCAACATATTGCAATAGCACTCACTAACCAAGCATCCATGTGCGGGAAAGTTAATGAAATTGCACACACTAACATTCTCCTTTCTGATCTGTATATCCTTCTTGGTTTCTCAATTTTTCTCAGCCTACTACATTTTGCAGTACTCCATTTCTAATACAAATAGTAGAACAACAACTCTCACACTTTCAAAACGCCAGCCCTGTAGGGAATACGTATCGCCGGACCACCAGCCCCAATACTAACAATGCTGGTGCTCCCAAATCTCCATTCCCATACAGTGCTATGCAATTGCACACACATAGAAACTTACATTTTCCAACACCTGACTTTCCAGACCAACATGGCTAGTAATGTCCTAGCGACACTGGGAAGCTAGCTGCCAAACAAGTATTAGAAATCTGATGGCAACCAGTCTGCACCAACAGCAGTGTTACAACCATACTCGTAATCACGTGCAATGTTACTAACTCTTCTTCCCTACCAAGTTCTCCTGCAGTGTAAAATAATGTATTGTTCTAGTTCAATAATTTTGCCATTCCCACATATACCCACTCATTTTCTCCTTTCCCAATTGCAGTGAAGAACAGCCTCCTGAAAAATAGAAAAGCCTCTACTAGAAGATAAAAATGGAAGAAAACTACTCTTCACATCCAACAAAGTGCAGTAGTGTAGTAGTATTCTTTCTGTCACTCATACAGTGCAGTGTAGCCGTATAGTAGTCTACACAATTCTATCCTGCTCCCACAGCATTTGCTTCACGCTTACACATTGCACCTCAGCAGGTGCACTCTTTGTATTCTCATCTGCAGACCAGTATTGTAACACCCACTAGTATCGTGCCAACATCGTAATGTCCTTACTTGATCATGCACAGTACACTGTCATACGCACTGAACCAAGACCTTCACACATCAACACACACAGCTACTATGACAAAGTTCCCAAACAGATCTAACAGCCCATTGCACAATCACACAGCCCTCTTTTTGTGCCCGACCTCATACTCAGACACTCATGCACAATGCACGCAAATACGTTGCACAACTTTCAAAACCACACTTTCCTTTTTTCTCCAACAGACAGAAAAGAATGCCTACTAAAAAAAAATACTAAATAGAGCAGATAAAACTAAAAAGTAAAAAGAAATGTATTAAGAAGAATACAACTACCAATAGTGCTAGCATCTACCTATGTTAATGTCTAGCATCTACCTATGTTAATGTAGCCACAGTTAAGCATTCCAAAAAATTTATTTTTACAAAAAACAGCAGAGAAATCACGCTCAACCCTTAAAAACGACTGCAGAAGACTAATCATTGACAGTGCAATGGTCCTCAAAAGAAAATTGTTTATATTAATTTTAAACAGAATGAAACCACTAAAAAAATGAATCAGTAAACTACAAAAAGTACTATGAAACAAGTGCAATGCCAACAGAACAGAAATACCTTTGCAAACTTCTGTGCAGGTGAGTGGATTCACACAGCCAACAGAGCCATATTTCAATGAAGAGGAATACAAGCAAGAGCAGAACAACCCAATTGCCATACATAGCAGTGGCTGAGGGTATGAAATGGTAGTCAACTCCATTATGGCAGAAAAAAACCTCACTGAAAAAATGTCCCCAACAAACTTACAATCAACTCTCCATTCCACTGAACCAATCCGTCCAGTCTACAAATGGCCCTGCACCTCAATGTGTAACGTACGAAAGCAATCCTTCAAATCTTTACGCTAATTCCACAATCAATATGTGAACGTAGAAGTGAAAATTAGACTAAAAACTGAAAACCATGGACTCCTGTCCAGTGCACAATTACACTGGACTGTGAAGACATTCATTAGCCTGCATTTCAGGACCTGCAACCACATAAAAATGTTAGCAAAACCATTCCACTCTACGGAATCTTGTCCAGAGACTTTACTATGCAAAATGTCCTGCTTTATAACTGTAACATTTTAATAACATTCTCCTACATGGCACAGCCAAAGAACTCCTTGAAGATATAGACCATATCCAAAGCAGATATTTTGGAAGTGAAGATCACTTAGAAAATCCAGTAACTTTAGAAAAGAGAAGCGAAAACCTTACAAATGCCTATATTCTAATAAACACATACAAAAAAGAAATAGTAAAGTTTAAAAGCACATCTGCTGAAGTACCAAACCTAGTATGTGTCTGTTGTTGCAGAACTTTTTATACAAAGAGCACCAAAACTGCAGATAGAACGTACAAAATAGAAGACAATGGGGAATCAATGTACCCTCTGCAGTGTCTACAAGGCTTTTTGGGGCCTGGGTCCAAAATATCTTCAGCTATCCCTCCGCAAATATCTCCCCTCTTGTGCTCTTCGCTCCTCTATCCTCTAACTCCCTCAGGGTCAGAAACTAACTTAGAGTAGATCTCTGTCTTCGGCTGGGGCCTCCCTCTGGAACAACCTCCCTGCCACTCCAAAACTTGAGGAGAACCGTCTCTGGTTCCGGAAGCACCTCAAGACCTTCCTCTTTGCTTATGCTTTCGCTCCCCCTCTCCCCTGCTGATCTGCTCTCTCTTGGGACTGTGCACCTGGCCACCCTCTGTCCCCAGGGCCAAGGTAACTGCTCACCCTGCCATCCTCCTGCACTGCCTCCTGGCCACCCCTTGCACCAGTGGCTGTGCCTGTACCCATACAGTCCCCCACACCCCATTTTCTTCTTTTTCTGCACTTATCAGACTTACCAAGTCTGTTGCTGTAAACACAGCACTTGCTGCTTGCTGGCTGCACTACCACTGTTTATTGCCTCAATTTTCCATGTATTCTTATTTATTATTATTTATCTGTTCTCCTCTGCTCTGCACTTTCCACTCTCCCCCTTCCATGCACTTTTCCCCTTTCTCATGCACTTGCGTGTTCTCAATGTCACTGGGCCTAGTAAGATTGTTGTGTTCTCCCCCGTTCCCCTCCTTTGCCTTTGTCGCGCTCTGAAACACTTGCGTACAAGCGCGAGACAAATAAAATATATCGTTTCATACAATCCCAATGGTTCAAATTAGCTTGGGCTATCACTAATAACTTGGAAATATTCCCACTTCCATAACCTCACCAACATCTTAATGTGTATGAGAGCATTATAATCCAAACAGTACACCCATTTCAAGCGATAATACGCCTTCAATGCAAAACAGCCAAATTGCCTTCTTCTGAATTACTGAAAGGCATTTGTAGCAAAGTAGTTAATTTGACAATAGATTAATCTTTGATTGTCCTAGTGAATAGTGTACCAATGAAATACCAAGCAATTTGGCAACAACAAGTGGACTTAAAGTTAGACAAGCCCTACAATATCTTAAAGAGAACAATGAGTACTACAAAGAAATAAACACTGAACAAAACCTAAGGGAAACCACTGAAATAATTCAGGATTCCTCAGCAATTGGCCAATTTAAACTTGTAGATCCTATTACAGCATCAAATATTTTAGACCGGTATACAATTCACCCACTACAATCTAAAGACATAGACGAAGTACTAAAAACATATCAAATGCGTCAAGCTAAAGGATCTCCAATCAGCATATGGGAAAGAAGTGTAGAAGCACAAGCCTTTCCTCTACTCTTTCCTACAGGAAAACGGGGAAGGTATGATGAAAGATGCACAAAAATAACAGCATCAGAGTACCTCTCTTTACGAATGTATTCTGAAGATCCCAGATTAAGACAGAACGTTGAATACATATTTCACAACCTGTTTGAAAGTGAAATAGCAACTCTATGTTACAGAGTTGCACACACATTTAAAAAACAGGTTCCAATATTTTAAACATGTCTGCTACCCAATTACTTCAAAAGATAAAAGACAAAGATAAGGTTGGGCAGTCAAGTATCATAAACTTCTTGGCAAACATGCGTGGTATAAAAGAATACTGGTTCCGATGTCATGCTGATGTACGGTGTATGCTACAGAACCTTGGCCCACCCACATGGTTTGTCACTTTGAGTTGTGCAGAATATGCATGGGAGGACTTGCACGACTTCCTACACATAGCAAACCAAACCAAAACAAAGAAGGGATAGACATAAAAACTTCATGAGAACCATGCTCTCTTGATCCTGTAAATGTATCAAGATACTTTTCACCACAGTTTTATTGCCATGCTGCACCTCATCTGTAATAAAACAATTCCTCCCCTCGGAGAAGTGCAACAATTCTTTTGGAGAAAAGAGTATCAATCCAGAGGAGCACCACACATCCACATGCTTTTGTTGATAAAATATACTCCTAAATTTGGTCAGGACAGCAATGCCACTGTTTTGCAGTTCATTCACAAATATGTAACCTATGACATGCCTTCAGAAAGCACAAATAGTGAGCTACATACACAGATTTTACGCTTCCAAAGACATAAATGTGGCAAATATTGTCGACGAAGATATAAAAACGAAGGCAAATACTATACCAAATGCTGCTTTGGTTTCCCTAGACCAGCTTCAGCAAAAGACTTCATGTCTTCTGTTAAACACAGTGTAAAAGGCAAATTGCCTAAAAACAGGTACTGCATTAAATGAAATGAAGCTTCAAAGTACATCAATGATTACAATGCAATCATTGCCCTCTTGTGGAATGCAAACAGATATAAAATACAATGCAGACAATTCCACTGCTGTTGCACAATATGTCACAACCTACCTAACTATAGCTGAGAAAACAGAGCTGAAAGACCTCTGGGATGACATACCATCTGACAAAACACTGTCACAGACATTGTACAGCTTTAGCATAATAATGCTCTCCCAAAGGGAATGTGGATGCTACAAAGCTTCAGACTGTTTAAGAAGCATAGCCTTATATGGCAAATCTGAACACAGTTTATCTAAGCCTTGGTCCTGCTTCTTCCAGACAAATAGTGCTGAAATCATACCAAGACATAGAAACAATAGCCAAAAACGATCCCAACAGCCAGGACATTTTGAAAAACAATTTATTATATTCGACACATACTACCGAAACAGAAGTAGTGCTTTGGAAAACTTGTGCCTATACCACATAGTCCAACATTTCTCGTACAAGAATATTAAACCAGATGAAAAAAATGGGAAATACATTGTCAAAACCTGTGAAGGCAGCCCCATTAAACTTATCAAACCCAGCCTAATTAATCATGTAAAGCTATCATTTAAAACTCCTCAACATAGAGAACTTTACTACATGTCCCTACTCCAACCTTTTAAACCATGGAGAAAAGAAGATGATTTATTAGGCACCCATGATTCCGTTGAAGATGCTTTCAATGCAAATCAAAGCAGTATAACAAATATCAATGTCAAGCAGAACAAAAACATGTTGGACAATAAACGCCAGCAAGAGGAAGAAGTTAAAGCACAACTAAATGAAGACACTCCTGAGGGCAGTCAACATACTGTTACAGAAAGCCAAGAACCACTTGGAGAACCAATCATAGTAAATGAAGCAGCATTAGCTATGAATGAAGTAGAAAACACCTTGTATCAATATGAGGAATCAGAAGAACACTTGGCTCTGCTGAAATCACAACTCAAAGATGAGCAACGTAACATTTTCCTAGAAATAACTAAAGAAATTGAACTTTGTTTTGCAGCATGAAAGTCAAACTTGTAGCGGTCAAAATTATAAACCTGTACTCCTCTATTTAAGTGGTGAAGCTGGTTCAGGCAAAACATTCTTAACAAAAATCATCAGCAAATTCCTCAAAAAATGTACAAACAACAAGCTTTCAGCTGTTGTAACAGCCCCCATAGGTTTAGCTGCCTAAAACATAGGAGGTGTTACTTTACACCGACTATGCTCCTTTCAGTAGAACACCAAAACAAATTAGAGTACTACAAACTTTCAGCAGAAGCTGCAATGGATCTATGCAGAATTCTGAAACAAATGAAAATGCTCCTAATAGATGAGGTGAGCACGGTCTCCGACCTAATGTTGGCTTTGATTCACCTCAGATTGCAAGAGGTCCTTAAAACAGACTACAAAGAACTCCTTGGCGTAAAACACATTATTGTTTTCGGAGATCTCCTACAATTAACACCAGTTAAAGGTGAATCTATTATTAAAACCTTAGGCCACAAACAGTACCGTAACACAAAAGGCAGCATAGTAAATGTAAATCTCTGGCAACATCTCCAATACAGAGAACTAACGCAAAACATGCATCAGTCTGCAGACCTCACCTATGCTAACATTTTAAAAAGCACTCAGATTGGTCTACTTTCTAAAGATGCACAATCGATCTTAAATACTAGACTCATCCATGAGCTATATGGGCATGACAAATCTGCTCCTGATGTCATGGAACAATTAGCACACAAAAATGTGAAATGTATGACCATAATACCAACCCTAGCAAGCTGTACGCAATTCAATGAGACAATGTTAAAAATAATAAATGCAACCAATAGTGCATATTAACTCCACAGACAAACTGGAAGTGCATGGCATGACACTCCCCATGTGTCAACAAGCAACAGCAGAACTGAATAGCTTAGAAAACTGTATCTGCCTCTGGCCATGCACCCAAGAGTCTAGGGACTGGCCACATCCACCACAGCATAATACGGCCATGCACCCAAGAATGTGACCACTGGCCACAACCAACACACGACAATTTGTCCTTAACTTCCCAATTTAAACACCATCTGCAGATATCAAAGTAGACCGCCAACCCTATTTTTCACCAATGGCACTATCAGCATGTCATCTAGATTCCACTCCCCTTCTCTAACAAGCACGCTTGCAGTCACCAAAAAACCCCAAACATGTTTCTCCAACTGCCCACCAAATACTACCTACTGCAATCGTTGTGGCCCAACTCTTGGTTGCAAGGCCGTATGATACTGCATTAGTTGTGCCAGTGCCTAGTTTCTTGGGTGCATGGCCTATCTTTAACCTATGCAAATTTCCTAATTTCATCCACATTCCACTGCCCTATCCTAATGAAGCCTGCCTGCAGTCACCGGCCGCCCAAGGCCCTGTCCGTGGACTACCACGGTCTGCCATACCCGGCACGCTATTCTTCCACTTAAACAGATAGCACCATATCATCCATCTTTCACTCCACCACCCTTCCCAGCCGCTCTTCCCAACAACCAATGACCTCAAACGTGTTTCCCAGCCCTGTTCCCCACCGCACTATGCACAGACAGCCGCGGTTATTCACGGATAGAACATGGTGGTCATTTTGGGAAAATATGACGCACATCACACTTTTCAAAAACCAATCAATGGGCACGTTGGGTGTCCGCGGACATCACGCACCTCTCTGGACATATCGGTGTCCTGTCCGCGGAGCGAACAGGGAAATGGGTCAGCGGAGCAGACCCAGATATCACTAATTTTTGGGGACCTACATTTTAAATGTTTTTGGACAGATTTACACCAAATCTACAAAAGCACGCTTTCGGGACCAAGCCCCCGCTCCTGCCGCAAATTTGGTGAAAATCCATCCAGCGGTTTCTACTGTAGGCGTGAGCAAAATATTTTTTCCATTGCGTCTATGGCAAAAACAAAATATGTTGGGACCCCCCTATAACTTTGCCCCCCCTTGACGAAACCTCATCAAACTTGCCCAAATAATTCACAGCGGGCCATATACTTTTTTTGCAAACTTTAAGGATTTGTACAGGGGGAGCAAAGTTATAAGCCGCCCAAAAAAGTGCTCTTCCTTAACCATAACCACACGGCCGCTTCTGCAGGCCGAGTAATATATATATAAAATACTTAGGTATGTTTCCGAAGTCAGCTGATGCAATTTATCAATGTT